>NC_135593.1:4155851-6655851 GCF_965152235.1 Eretmochelys imbricata | reverse complement strand
GGTTTGCACAGTTTCTGTGTTGGGATGCGTAAGATGACAGACACCGGCGTCTAGTTGCCTCCCCTAGACTTACTGCTTTAGCTAAATCGGTAGAGTTATATCAGATACTGAACTTCAGGAGCATTAGAGCTATTGTCTACGTCCTGTACATTCAGGGGGGGCCAAATTCTGTAGTGGGCCCCCACCTTTGTGCCTTCAGGATTCTGAGCTGGAGCCAAAATGCTCATGGCACAAGTCAGACAACCCAGGAGTCCAGGCTTTCTGTAGCAGCATATGCTACAGTCCCATCTCTGACACATTCCCAACACGCCCCCTCCTGCCTCTAGCGTCACCGCAAGATGTCTGCTACACTGAAGAGGGGGCCAAACTATGCAATGCCTCCAGGGGAAGAATTCTCCTCTAGAGAGCCAAGAAGAGGCTCTCTAATGTCCTGCCTATAAATAAAGGAAAATGGCACTTTCTGCAGAGATACACACTAGTTGCCTCCACTAACCAGTGGAAAAGGGGCTAATAAAGAAAAGAAGAAAACCTCCAATGACCAATATATTTCAGGTCCTGCGTAATCCCGGCATGCAATCCCCACTCAGTCTGATGTCTTAGGATGCATCACAGCCTTGAGAAAATGTCATTGGAACTAAGGGCACACAGGGGTGTTAAGTTTTTTTTTTTTTAAATATACAGCTCAATGTTTAGGCACTTACAGGGTTTAGGCAGGCATTTTGAACATCACAAGTGCAGCCAAAATTGGGACTTAGGTGCCTAAAACAGGGACTTAGACACCTACTGCCTTTTGTGCGCCCTTGAGGAAAAGCATACCCTGTGTATAACGTTTCACCTGTCACCAACAAATAATTCCCATCCATACAAACATAAGGAGAATATTGTCCCTTCTTTAACTGTTTGCAGTTTGAACGAAGAGCCTTGTCAATAACAGATGAGCTGTGTTTGGTGTGATCTCCATAGATACAATTCAGAACAAGGTTTACGGGTGATAGGTTATTGCCAGTCTACATCAAAGGCTACTGATAGGTGGCTTTGCTTTGTATTTTACAAAGAGGATGCAACAGGTGAGTAAATAGTCGCCGCAGAGAGAAGTGCAAGCCTGGATTGGGGATAGGAAAACTGTCTGGATGCTGTTATATATCATGTTTTATACTCAGATTCTGATCTCCACCGTTTAAGTGATGTTGTGTATAAAGGGACTTTTAAAAGTTACCCAATAATATCACCTACATTTATATGAGATCAAGACTAGTGTTATGGCATTGTGAATCCGTGTAGATAACACATCTTCACAGAATCTTTTTGCCCCAAACTGAAGATTTTTGAAATTCAAAAATTGTTGAACAACTTATTTTAAAATGATCTTGTATTAATATTTTCTATTCCTTTAGCACCTTTCTAACCAAAGGCAGTGAAAACACTTGAAAAAGTCCCCTACACACACACACACACAATTTCTGTTCTACTGGAAATTCTGACTTTTCAAAATTTGTTCCCTTCCTAATTGGAAAAACCCTCCTCCCTGGACCCCAAAAATTGAAATGTTCTGCAAAAAGAAATTAAAATCTTTTCAAGTCAGTCAAAATGTTCCATTTTGACAGAATCTGACTATTGCATTCTGATCAGGACTGTCTAGAAGTTTATGCTGTGTTTTCGTTTGATATAAATCAAAAGGTCATTTCACATCAAAGAATCAAAATGTTCTACTCCGATTAAGGTCCCCATTAACCCATTTTTGTTTTCTAAATGCAATTTTGCTGAAATCAATCTGGTCCTGTAAAAAGTTTCAATCTGACAAAACAGCATTTTCCATCGGAAAAACATTTAGTCAGACATTTGTCAACCAGCTCTAACAAACAAGGGGAGTGTGTGAGACTGAAATGTGAGGGGGAGGAAGGGCTGCCGTAATTTACCTCCCCTCCCCACAGTACACCAGAGCTGTCTACATGATGACAGGGATTTCTTTAGCCCCTGGAGTAGCCCAGAATCAGGAGGGTACAAAACAGCTTAAAGCCACCTTCCCTCCCTACCCCACGCTGTGAGCTCTGTGCCTCTCAGTCGCACTGAGTCTCACCCATTATGTTTAAGCCATTCCATAATTTTCAAATGGCTGCGGTTGGGGACACTGGGAAAGTGTTGACAGTCTCATCTGGCAGCATTCTACATTGACTTTACAAAGATGAAAATGATGTCCCAAAGCGCAAGGCAAGGGCGAGCAAGTCCCTTTATTTATACATGTGCACATGCCCACGCAGCACACTCTAACACTGGGTTTTGGAGACCTAGCTTTTTTTTCAGGTCACAAATAATTGCAATCTCCTTTCTAAGCAAAAACTCTTCAGCGGAGGGAGGAACGGTGGTCTAGAAAGGGCACTAATCTAGGACTCAGAAGACCTAGGTCCAATTCCCTGCTGTGTCACAGGCTTCCCGTGTGACTTTTGGCTTCTCTGTACCTCAGTTCCCTATCTGTACAATGGGGCTAAGAGCACTGCCCTGCCTCAGGGAGCATTGAAAGGATAAATGCATTCAAGGTTTTGCGGTGCGCGGTTATGCCAGTGATGGGGACCAGATAAGAAAGATGGATAGATTTTACTTTGATTAAGATACTAAATTTTAGAACTTTTTTTTTAAAGTCTGTATTTATGCTTTGCTTTAATGTTATTTTCTAGCCAAACATTTAGTCGTCAGGACAGCTTTTGCTTTTTCAAAACCCTGGAATTCTTATTTGTCAGTCACTAACTTTTTAGTCAACAAGGCAGAGCAAAATCTCTCTCTCGTTGTGCTCAGATTCTGCCAAAAAAGCACTAGGCCTAAGGCCTCGCTTGGAGTAGGAAACATCTGGAAAAGTGTTTGCTTCGGCTGTCATAGCTAGATAAAGAATAAGTGTCAACGGACAACCGGTGGGGCCACAGACCTTAAAACATCTGAGGGCCGAGCCAGGATTCCAGGTGGAGTTTCAGCTTATAATTTTCAATCATCAGTTTGGAAGGGGAAAAAAAACACAAACATTTAGTTTTGCAAGTCACTATGGGGGCGGAGGGCTGCCCCAGCTGGCTCATTGCTGATGTAATGCTATTGTTTGCTAGGCTGGTGTTTTGGTGTTTGGGGAAGAAATACTATGTTCCTATAGTGATGACTAGACTCCAGGATTGACGTCCCCGCCTGGACTGATGAGCTGTGTTCTGGGCCGATTGTATCCAGAAGCAAAGATAATTATTTACACAGCGTTTGACTAATGAATGACTTCAAACCGGGACTTCCTGTAGTTGAGCTGAGCGATGGCTCCACCCAGCTTTTAGATGGAATAGAGGCATGCAGGGTTGGGTTTTTTCTTTTAAACTCCTGCTGTTGTCTGTGATTTTACTTAATGTATTTTGGGCATGTTTCTGAAAGGCCCTGAGACCCAGATCATAGAATCTTAGAATATTAGGGTTGGAAGAGACCTAAGGAGGTCATCTAGTCCAATCCCCTGCTCAAAGATCCTCAATGGCATTTAGGTGCCTAACTCCCATTGAAACCAATGGGAGATAGGCACCTGAACTGGGCCTGAGGGCTTCCCTGGACGTGCTGCGTCACCCTATTCTTACATCTAGCAGCTTCCAGAGGAGAAGGCTTGGGGACTCATCTTGAGGGATAAAGAGTGCCCCCAGCATCCATTGAAATCTAGAGGAATCAAGAGCACTGAACACCAGGCAGAATTGGGCCCTTAAAGCAAAACTTTCTGTCTCCGGGTCCTAGTTCTAAGTAGCTAAATCCATATTTAGGCAACTAAAGAAAAGGGGCCTGATTCAGCCTGGTGGAGGGACCGAGAAAGGTGGTAATAATGTGTTTTCCCTATGCTGGCTGGACACTGGATCAGCTCCCAGTCCTGTTCAAGAAACCATAGGCTGCCCAACTCCAGTCCCAGCCGCTATGCTCCCGATGGCCCATTCTGGCATCTGGGATGTAGAACCGCTCCAGCCTCTCTGTCCCTCCGCAGGTCCATCCTGACCATGTTCCCCTTGCGCCTTGGGCACTGGGGGGCTCTTACAGGGGTTGACAGCTATTTTGTAGGTCTTGAGTTTGTCACCCACCAACAAAGCAGAGCGGAACAAAATTTTCCAAATTTGGAGGGAGGAAGTAAGGCGGATTGACAAATATTTTTGTTGAAATTTTGATCAACGTTATGATGAGGAGGATTTGCAAAAATCTTGTGGGAAAAATTAATCCCATTTTTTGACCAGCTCTAACACAGAGGTCGTGGTAAGGGTGGAAATTTGAGTAGCTGGTGCCCTGAATTCTCCTCTCCGTTCTGTACAGCAGATTGCTGCCCTGACTGACTCCCACCCGTGAGAATGCATGTTGTCCAGCTACCATTCTGGAACCAGAACCCTGGTCTCTCCCCATTCCCTGAGATCTGGGCTCAATCCAGGAGTTACTGGGTGAAATTCTCTGACCTGTAACATACAGGCAGTCAGACTAGATGGTCTAACGGTCCCTTCAAGCCATCAGAATCTATGAATCTCTATGAGCATTGGTACAAAATGAGTGGGACCAGTTTCTGGCCCTTTCCCTGGAAGAACGATGCCAGGGAGTCTTGCTGGGTTTCCAGTCCCCTGCACAGTCAAGTCCTACATAAAAAACAATCTGGCCCTTTAAGGTCCGAATGAAAAGAATCAATACAGCAGCCTGGACTCCATACTGCAGGCAAGTGTGGGACAGGCTCCCAGCCAACCCTGCTGCATAGGGCAGGAAAGATGGCATGGAAAGGTAGCGAGAGGGAGGCAGGAGCAGGGACGTGTGGGTGCCAGTGCCTATTGCCCTATGGCAGGCCAGGTTCAAGGCCCACCCCAGTGCTCCTAGAAGATGTGTGTGGGGGGGGCGTTTCTACATGACTTGTGGGACGGTAGCTGCCTTGCTCCCCAGAACCTCCAAACTGACTCATCCAGCAGCCGAAGCCTGAGGCAAAAACTTGGAGGTGATCAGCAGCACATGGGAGAGTGTCAGAGATACTGGGTGGAAGAATGGACTGTCTGCCCAATACCCTTGAAATTGGGGCCACCATTTTCAGAAGGGACTTGTGAGCTTGGGTGCCCAGCCTAAGCCACTTTAGAGGGGCCGGGTTTTCAGCAGACACTTGCTGAAAATCAGAATCCAGCCCCTTTAAAGGTGTCTCAAGTCAGGCCCCGGAAAAGGCAAGTATCTGAAATCCCTCCTCACTTCTGCAGCCCCTGGCTGTATTTCTCATCAGCTCCACTCACCCTCCCACACAGGCACCCCATTCGTAACACCTCATCTGCCGAGGGAGACGAGCCCTGCCTGTTGCCAGGCCTCTGACATGCAGGTCAGGCCGTGCGTTACTCACCCAGCCACCAGCTGCGCTGAGAGTGGCTCCATGCCACGTCGGATGCAGTGGAGCTGGCGGCAGCCAGTGAAACAGGATGCCGGGAGATGAGGTAAAAGGACTCGATATAGCCCAGACCGAGCCCATTCTGGGCCAGGGTGTCCTGGAGGAGAGGTGAGAGTGCTGGATGCTGAGAGCGCAGAAGAGGGGGGTTATCTGACAGGTGAACAAGTGCCTGGGAAGAGAGTGCTGCTGTGGCCAACCAAATAACAAGACTAATACGCGCCCTGTAAAGGCAATCTTCCCACTGCCTCTCTGGTCCATATAGGGCTATAATTTGCCATTCAGGCCCAGCCCAATGTTGGGAGTCCGTCCCTTCCAGGGCATCTCCTGGTAGCGTTTTCTGCAAGCATAGAGCATGTGTTTCCCCTCACACGAGGTCGTCTCCGCTAGCTTTAGCTCCGCCCTCACCCCACCATGCTCCGCCCACTCGAGGGGTGGCCTCACTGACTCATTACACACAGGGTAGGCCAGATTGTCCAGTGATGCCGTAAGTATTGTGGGGGCTTTGGCAGCAGAGCCAGTCCTCGCAGGACTGGGTGAGTGGGGCTGCAAAGAAACTTCTGCTTCCCCCCTTAAACGTAACAAGCTTTTGTCCACTATATCCCACCATTGTGTGCAGGGCCACTCTAAGGATTCGAGTGCGGGGAGCAATGTCTTTCTTTGGGCCACACCTCAAATTTAACTGACTCAACTTGGCATCCACTCAAAACCTGAACTGAAACTTTTGTGGGTTTTTTTTTTGAAGAGTTGAAAAATTTTAGTTAACTTAATACCAGCCGAGCAAACTGATGTGTGACTTTCTGGGTTCCACTGGGGGACTGGACACAGATGTGCTCCACATCTGGACCCACCTGTTGCTTCTTGGCTTAGACTTTAAGCACTTTGGGGGCAGGGAATGTCCTTTTGTTCTGGGTTTAAACAGCATCTCGCCCAACGGGGTCCTTGGCCATGGCTGGGGCTCTTAGACGCTATGACAATATAAGTAATAAATCCTAGCTCTTAGTTAGCGGTTTTCATTAGTAGATCTCAGCAATCTTGATGGGGAAACTGAGTTAGAGAGCGGTTACAATGACATGCCTAACACCCTCCAGCATGCTAGCTCCAGAGCCAGGGATAGCACCAGGTTTCCTGAGGCCCTACTCCAAGCAATACTGACAATAATATAATAAAGCAGATTCCAAGTCCAGCTTAGCAGATCCCAGAAGTTGAGGTCCTTTGCTCAGATGAACTGCAGACAGCTGGATGAGAGGCTGCAGATGAAGCCAACTTCCAGGAGAAGATTTGGCTTCAGTGTATCCACAGGTGCGCTGACTCCTGAGCTACACAAGAAGGCCAGGTATAGTACCTGTGATACACTGATATAGACAGAAGTGCCCCAAGGTTCTAGAGGTTAGCCCCAGGGACAGCTGATAGGACCCCATGTGGTGTCCCCGAGGGGAAGAGGCCTCAGATATACAGTTAAGGCAACAGCTGCTCGAGCAGGCTACATGATTATCCCATTTGGGAAGAGGGAACATAAACCAAGAGGCTCATGAACAGAGCCACTTGGAACTTGGGCCTAAATCAGGTGAATGGAGCAATATGGGGAATGGCATAGCTGAGGGCAAGGAAAGGGGCCACCTGTGGACACAATACAGACTAATCCACATGAGACCAGCCCCAGGCACCAGAGTGAGGGCCAAGTGAAGACCTAACAACCAAAGACATCTTTCCCCTGACTTCAATGAGCCTTAGATCAGACCCCTAGAGAGGCACTGACTGAATATAAGACCCAATGTGCCCCACAAGGGGCAGAGTTCTCTTATCTCCCTGACGGAGTCAAGGATGGGAATTTTCCATAACTGACTAGAACTCTGTGCTGGGGGCATCTGGACCCTTCCCTCTCTGCCAGCCCTAGTCATTCTTTTCCAGGGGAGCCCAGCAGAAGCTAGGCCCATCACACTGGCCTTCACACTCACAGCGGGCTAACAAAAGGGTTTTCTTCAGCACAGTGCTCATGGTGGCCAAGAAAGAAAGGAAGGGTCAAGTAGATACAGGCCTGGGATCCAGATCCAAACTTCCCCAGTGTTGGGGAGCAGTCAGGGTTGGGGGTTTGATTTGGCCCCATCTCTAGTGGGGATCCCACCCCAGCCTGGGGTTGTGTCATCATCCAGAGGCAGCAACTAAGCTGAAGAGGGTTGCATTAGCACAGAGTCGTCTTGGGCTGTAAGGAAAGGGGCTGGTTAGCACTGGAGTGGGGGCCCTTTGGGGGGCTGGCCACAAGACAATGGACCGTGAGAACCACACCAGTGTCTCTGCACCTGTCCATAAAGACGTTGGGCCAGATCCTCAACTGGGGTCAGCGGCCTCGCTGAGGGAAGCGACACAGACTGACACCAGCTGAACTCCTGGCCTGTTGCCTCTATGGCACTAGCCTTGGGGTGAGCCCCCGTTGCGCCCCAAAATGAGTGGCATGCCCTCAGCCATGCTCACTTCACAGCTGCAGCTTTGTTCCCGTTTGGAAGGATAAATAGGGTTTCATGGAGGCCTCTGAGGAGTGGCCGGCATGGGCCCCTCCCGGAGCCCCGTAAACAGGAAGGAGAGGAAGAGCGGAGTCAGCCCCAGGCTCATCCAGGAGTTGCTACTCAGCAGGAAGCAGGGTGCGCACTGCGTCTGCCGAGCACACAATAACGCAGCGGAAAGTGGCATTCATAAATACACAGGGGTCAGGGACAGGCCCCGGAGAACAATAGGGGAAAGGAACATGGAGGGGCAGGCAAGGACGAGTCTATCAGACTGACAATGGCCACGGGCAGGGAGGGAGATGGAGGCCTAGAGGAGGGGTCTGAACAATACCACTGCAGCATTGAAGCTGAGCTCTTTGGGATTCATTGGTCGCTAACGAGCCCAGCTGAGAGCAGCGTGAGCTAAATCAGGCCATCGTGCCTTCCTGAACCTCTCCCTGCTCCTTTCCCTCAGCCCCACGGGGACCTTTTTCCTGCATACCTGAGTTTTGTTCTCTGCAGCATTGCTTTCTTTAGCTGGTTGGTGAAGCATATAGTCATTTGGGGATGGTGAGTGCTTTGCCTTACTACTGTCCACAGTTAACCTGTGGAACTCATTGCCTTGGGATGTTGTGAAGGCCAAAAGTATAACTTCACACAATCCTTCTTAAGAGACATAGCACTGCAGGATGACAACAGGCAAAGCCCAGAACTGTTCCAGAATCCTGGCTTGATTCAGGCAAACACCCAGCAGTTTAGATTTGGCCTGGGCCAAATTATCTGAGCAACTTAGGACTGCAAAATTAGACTGGAGACCTCATAGTCCACCCCCTGCATGAGATTCCCACTAGCTGCCCCTTCTGGCTGTGTTAGAAATACTGCAAGAACAGCCTAACTCACTGGTATTTTGATGCATCCAGAGCCAGGGAGGGCAGCAAAAAATTAATTGATGCAAATATACAAGGTTTAGAGGTCCCCTGGTGCCCTCCCATCCCAGCCTACAGTACGTACCCAGCAATGCTGCTCATCTGCATGTAGCTGGTTTACTTGTATGGCTATGTCTCTCTCCACTGGCTGATCCGAGTGAGGAAAGGCTCCTGCGATTTACGTACATCCACGGATGCGGCTCTTTTCTCCTAAACGGTGGAGGCCACTGCTTGTGACACTGATGACCTGGAGGAGACCCCCACTGACAACTTCAGCACCTGTATATGTGTAGTTGTGGTTCCATGCACACCTTATGGAAAAACCTAATGCTGCTCCCAGTGTAGCCAGCAGGAGCAGAGTTAGGCCAATGGTGAACACTTCTGAGAATCGCTCTGTACATATACCCCTGCTGCAAAACAGCGACTGGTGTCACTTCGTCTCTGATGGGTGGTATATTGCCTCCCAGCAGTCAGACCTTATATCAGTCTCTGCTGTCCCTTGACACAGGCCATCTTGTGACCTATAAATACGAACACAGAAGAGAACAAAAGCAGTTGCTAGAACTGATCGGATAATACCCACAAATCATTTATTTGATGGTTTCCCCCCCATCATTTGATCAATAAGCGATTCATAAATAACATTTTCCCACTATGTTCCCTGACCCCGGTAAGTGACTGGCCAACTCACTGAATTGCTTGTTAGTAAATATTTGTATTATGGTACGACTCAGATGCCCCCATCAGTATTGAGGCCCATCGAACTAAATGCAAAGATAGCTGGCAGTCCCTACCCCAGTGAGCTTATAATCTGAACCAAATCATTCAGGTAATCATGAGCTCTGACAGCCCTTAACATTGAATGCTGACGTACAAATGAGAGCTGATGATCAAACAACCCAGCAGTTCTCCTTGTGCTCTGGGGAGGGGCCAAGGCTACATGTTTCAAAAGCAGCTAAATGGCATAGTCCCATTTCCACAAGTGCCTTAGGTGCCTAGGGCCAGATTTTTAAAGGCACTTAGGTGTCTTTAGATGCAGACAGTGGGATTTTCAACAGTGTCCCACTGATTTCGATAGGAGTTAGGCACTTAACTTTTGAAAACCCCACTAGGCTCTTATTTGCTTCTTTAGGTGTCCACATTCCTTTAAAAATCTGGCCCTCTGTTAAGTCTCATTCGCTTTCAATGAGCTTTCGTCTCCTAAGTGCCTAAGTCACTTTTGAAAATGGGGCTTTGGCTCCTAAGTCATTTAGTCACTTTTGAAAATGGGGCTTTGGCTCCTAAGTCATTTAGTCACTTTTGACAGAGACACCCCTTTTCTTGCTAAGTATTTGTCCAGCAACTAGCGCCCAACCCTCTAATCCCAGCTGGGACCTGGGGCTGCTACACCAATACATATGGTAAATAAATAGTCACTAAGAACTCTGAATACATGATCCAAATGGCATAGACTGTTCCTACACAGATTGGAACAGATGAATGGGAAGGAGTGAGGGTTCTCCTTTTAGACTCAATGTTTAATTAGCATAGTCTTCAAATTAACAACATGCAAACGTCCAATTCCGGCAGACCTAAGGGGTTGGGGTCGTGTCCACCTCTGAAATCTGTTCCGAGAAATTACTTGTGCTCTGAACTAATCTAAGAGCGTCAAGGGACGCAAACAGCATGTGCGGATACAACAGGAAGGCAACAGTCTTGCTTGCGTGAAACTCAGCGCTGGTTCATAAGGGTGTTTTGGCATGACGAGGTTGGAGTCAGTTGTTTATCAATCCCAGGAGAGGCTCAGATTGCCGGATTCTCACTTGATAATGAAAGTGGGGTTAAGTGACTCGCCAGCCTGTGAAGAATTGCAGGAAACCTCTTCAGCACTCACGACTTCTGGAGAGAGCGGCTAGGTGGTGTTGGGGGGGCAAAGAGGGAAAGGGGGGGCCCTTCCGCCACGAAGACAAACTGGTGCCTCGCTCCTCAAAAGTGCATTAAGAAGCTGCCAAGTCAGAAGGAATTGGGGGCCTGGGCATACCGATGTTGTCAGCAGTGGTCAAGTGATTGAATCTGGCCTGTAAGCACATATTGTAGAAAACAACAACCGGAAAGCTTGGAATGCTTGTTTACTGGAAAAGGGCTGTAGGAATGTGTCAATGTATGGCCCAGGGCCACGTTACCTTGGGCTGTGATCCCAACAGGGCCTGAGGCGCAGTGAGGTGGGGGCCTGGCAAACACCCCGCTCAGATGATGAGCTCTTTGGAGCAGGGACTTTCTCTTGTGTGCGAACCCTAGCACCATGAGGCTGGAGCCTCTGTGCTCCCGCAAGACAAATACTGCTACTAATAAATACCTGCATGATGCACCCTCCCAGCGCAAAACATAAAGCCTGATTCTGCTATAACCTACACTAAACACACAATCATCCAATATCATCAATCATCAATATCTTCATAAATGATCTGGAGGATGGTGTGGATTGCACTCTCAGCAAATTTGCGGATGATACTCAACTGGGAGGAGAGGTAGATATGCTGGAGGGCAGGGATAGGATACAGAGGGACCTAGACAAATTGGAGGATTGGGCCAAAAGAAATCTGATGAGGTTCAACAAGGATAAGTGCAGGGTCCTGCACTTAGGACGGAAGAATCCCATGCACTGCTACAGACTAGGGACCGAATGGCTAGGCAGCAGTTCTGCGGAAAAGGACCTAGGGGTGACAGTGGACGAGAAGCTGGATATGAGTCAGCAGTGTGCCCTTGTTGCCGAGAAGGCCAATGGCATTTTGGGATGTATAAGTAGGGGCATTGCCAGCAGATCGAGGGATGTGATCGTTCCCCTCTATTCGGCATTGGTGAGGCCTCATCTGGAGTACTGTGTCCAGTTTTGGGCCCCACACTACAAGAAGGATGTGGAAAAATTGGAGAGAGTCCAGCGAAGGGCAACAAAAATGATTAGGGGTCTGGAACACATGACTTATGAGGAGAGGCTGAGGGAACTGGGATTGTTTAGTCTGCAGAAGAGAAGAATGAGGGGGGATTTGATAGCTGCTTTCAACTACCTGAGAGGTGGTTCCAGAGAGGATGGTTCTAGACTATTCTCAGTGGTAGAAGAGGACAGGACAAGGAGTAATGGTCTCAAGTTGCAGTGGGGGAGGTTGAGGTTGGATATTAGGAAAAACTTTTTCACTAGGAGGGTGGTGAAACACTGGAATGCGTTACCTAGGGAGGTGGTGGAATCTCCTTCCTTAGAAGTTTTTAAGGTCAGGCTTGACAAAGCCCTGGCTGGGATGATTTAATTGGGGATTGGTCCTGCTTTGAGCAGGGGGTTGGAATAGATGACCTTCTGAGGTCCCTTCCAACCCTGATATTCTATGATTCTATGATCCAACTCCATTTGACATGAGCTGACTCTGGTATGAGATGAGAGCAGAACCCAGCCTCTAGTGGTCTGCTGGCGGTGGTACTGGTGCATCAACAGGAGACTGTCTTTCTTCCAGCGAAACCAGTACCTAACATGGGGTTAGGAGGTTGTGTGCTGCTGGAGGTTCCCTCTCTTGGCCATGAGGGAGGGAAGAGGCATAGCTCAGGGGTTTGAGCATTGGCCTGCTAAACCCAGGGTTGTGAATTCAATCCTTGAGGGGGCCATTTAGGGATCTGGGGCAAAAATTGGGGATTGGTCCATCTTTGGGCAGGGGGTTGGACTAGATGACCTCCCGAGGTCCCTTCCAACCCTGAGATTCTATGATTCTAAATAAACCAACGCCCTGGCCATCTGTGATCACAATGGCCTACAGAGGAGCGTGTGCGTGTGTGTAGTGATGGAGGCGTGAACTCCAGCATCTTGGCTCAATCGCACTCCTCTCCCAGAATCCTCCCAGCATCTTTGACTGGTGACAGAATTATTTTTCACTTCCTGACCGAGTTATTGTAGCGGTAATGGGCACCATTCAACAGTTTCTCCCTTTCGCGCCAGACGAAGCTGCAGTTCAGTGGTGGGAGAAACGATTTCCATCGACAGTCTGCAGTGTCAGTCTGCGGTGAAAGGCATTTCTGGAATGCTTTCTGTCGCAGATCTCAAAACACGGTGCAAGAGAGAATGCCACAGATGTTTCCAGGGGGCCAAAATATTTTTGTGCTGAGCCCAAGACTTCAAAAAATATTGGGAACCAGGGATCCTGTCCTGCTCCCCTGGCTTTGGGACAAGACTCCTATCTATCTTGCACCAAGAATGTTCTGTTTATCAGCTAGTAGACAGAGATTTCCCTCCTGAGCTGCATAAATCTCTCTTCATTCCAATTGCTCTGTTCTCTAAAGATCTCCTCTCATTACTGCCCTTATTAAACACTGCATTTCCCACTGCTCTCCCTTAATGGTGACCCTGCCGACAAGCCACCCGCTGCAAATGCCTCTTGCCCTCTAAGAATTAGACAGAGAGACAGGGTTAATTTCCAACAGGACACCGGGAACCGAGTGACAGGGTTAATTTCCAACAGGACACTGGGAACCGAGTGACAGGGTTAATTTCCAACAGGACACCAGGATGCAAGAGGTGGGAAGAGATGGAGCTCAGGGAGAGGCATCAATTAGTTATGACAGCCTGGAAGGGACTAGGTCTGTGCCTGGAATAATACTTTCCTCCATCACTTTTCAGAGGCCTTTGTTCGCTATCTTCTGCAAGTCCGTTGTGGGGAGAGAAAGGAGCTCAGCTCTCACCTATGTGAAGTTTATTGGGCCTGATTTCCAGAGGTTGCCAAGACACCCGTAGAAGACAATGGGAGCTGCAGTTGTGAAGCATCCCGGTAATAGGGCCCTGCTAATAATCTCCAGATGAATATTTCTGCAAAATGTTATCAGTCTTTTCTCTCTCCACAGTGCATCTGGAGTTAGAAAGAGACAACGATCCACCTCATGAAGTCCAAGATTGGTGGGGAGGTTAAACTAGATTCAACATCTCTATCTATTTTAGGGTTCTTTACAGCTGCCCGTTGCTGTAGTATCTGAGGGCCTTCCATGGAAGATCAATGGCAATATCAAAGTCCCTAGCGGACTGCGTGTCCACCATATCTCCCCATTGAGATAGATATCTCCCCAACAATAGGGCTCGTTCACAGGACAAGTGTCACAGTGTGATGTGACAGAGGCCCAGCTGTGAAATGCCCAAATGATGTGATCAGCTGGGATGCTGGGTACAGCACAGGATACAAACAGAGGGGGACAATAATCACAGTACTTTGTGTTTAATGTAGTGCCTTTCATTCCAAGGTGAAAAAGTGCTTTACAAAGCTCGGTAGGAATGCTCATCCCTGTTTATTTTACAGATGGGGGAACTGGGAAACAGGGAGTTTAAATGACTTGCTCAAAATCCTCTGGCAGGTAAGGCTGGGAACAGATGGATGCACATGTTAGCCCATTGCACTGTGCTTACCCCTGCCACAAGGAACAGAATGGAATTGCCTTGTGTGCTGTCACGTGAGTGTAATGAGCATTAAGTCCACCACTTTAGCATCCCTCAGACCCAACCCCTCCAGCCTCTCCCTTTGGTATAGTTCTGTACCCTCCTCCATTCCTCTGTGGCAGCCACAGGAGAAGCCTCTGTTTAACTAGACAGGGCAACTGTATTGCCACATCCCTGGCTGGGTCATAACCAGTGGGGACTGAACATGGGACCTTTGGATCATAAAGCATGAGCCCCTTCTACCTGAGCTAAAAGATTCATTTCCATCAGCCACAGCTATAGTAGAGTCATCAACTTGCACGCAACTCTACACAGCACAGAACAAACCCATGGCTGGCCCGTGCCAGCTGACTCAGGCTCGTGGGGCTTGGGCTGTTTCATTGCTGGGTAGACTTCTGGTCTTGGACTGGAGCCTGGGCTAGAGGACCCTGCAGGGTGGGAGGGTCTCAGAGTTCAGGCTCCAGCCCAACCCTGGAAGTCTACCCAGCAATGAAACAGCCTCGCAGCCCAAGCCCAAGGTGGCTGGCGCAGGTCAGCCGTGGGTTTTCCTTTGCTGGGTAGACATACCCTAAATGCACTTTTCTTGATTCTCTCTTCAGCACCGATTATGTCCTGGGGACCAACCGTAGAGATGCTGCACTCATTTTAATCACAGGGCTTTTTTCCCTTTCTCTTTTTATACATAAAGAAAACAAAACGTATGATGATAATAATAGTAATAAAAAGGTTGGAGGCAAAAATAACTCCACTGTCTTTCGAGAGAGTTGTGATCCAAATGGTACGGTGTACGAAGAGAGTAGCATCCCATGAAATAGCTTGTGAGCCCTCTAGTGGCACTCACTGTGTCTGATGGTTTAGAAGCCAACAGAAACCCGCCGGAGCAGCAGTGTGTATGCAGCTAGGCTCTCTGTATGTGTCTGTCTATCTGTCTAGTAAGCAGACGTGGTTATTTGGGACGCAACTGTGCCCGTGTGGTTTCTTCAGAGCAAAGACACACCATAAATAGTCCGCTCTCCCAATCCTTAGTAAGGCGGCTCTGAGTGACAGCCCATTGAAATTGAAACTGGCTCCCTGACAGTGTTCAATCGGGCTCCACACCTGATGATTGCTTCCAGGGGGGATCTCAAAGTCCTTACACCTCCTACACGGGCTCAGTGAAAGCAAAACAGTTAGTCCTGCGTTTTTCTGTCATTCGACACAGCTCTTCAACAACTCCTCTGCAGTCCGTTTTTCCATCTCTCAAGTGGCTTTCAGGGAGGAAAGTACTGGGGCTAACTTCGGAGTGGGGGTGGGTGGGTTGGATGAGTAAGTGAATGCAATGAACAAACACTAATGCTTTAAAGGTGTTTGAAATACACTGAGCTCTGAACTTAGGGCGACCAGACAGCAAATGTGAAAAATCGGGACAGGGGGTGGGGAGTAATAGGAGTCTATATAAGAAAAACACCCCAAAATCGGGACCGTCCCTATAAAATCGGGACATCTGGTCACCCTATCTGAACTGCATGTTCAATGGGACAGTGATTATAAGTAGCACTAGTTACAAATTTTCATCAAAACATACTTCAAAAGAAAAAAAACAAAACAAAAAGTCATTTTTACCAAAAAGCACATTTTAATTTTGGTCAATTTTTTTTCCAGTTTTTTGTTTGTTTCACTCTGACCCTTCTCTCATTGATGTAAAGGGGGGAAACCAAAAACAGCAAAAATCCACAACTCCCTGAATTGTTTTGTTTTTCATTTAGAAAGAAGGAAAGAGAGTCCGTTTTTTAAATATTCACAGTTTCCCATGGAAAACATATAGCATTTTTGGATCAACTCTGATTTGAAGGCCTGATAAATAAAGTTTGACCTATATGGCTACATAAATTAGGGGTGAGATATTTTTTACCAAAAACCCCTAGCTTGGACACAGTTATACTGGTATAATGGCTTGTCTAAATAAGGACGTTTTTCCAGAAAGTTTTCAGTGGTGTGAGTATTGGCTTAGGAATCAAGAGACTTGGGTTCTGTTCTTTCCCACTTGATTTTCTGGGTGACCGGTTTTCCCATCTGGGGATGGCCCATCACCTAAATGAATACTTTCCCACAGTTTTTAATAAGGGTAATGAGGAGCTCAGGGGTGGGGGCAGGGTAGCTAATGGAAACGAGGTGATGGAAGTAGAAATTACCACATCCGAGGTAGAAGTCAAATACGAACAGTTTAATGTGACTAAATCGGGGGGCCTGGATAATCTTGATCCAGGAATATTAAAGGAACCGGCACATGAAATTGCAAGCCCAATAACAAGGATTTTTAATGAATCGTAAACTCGGGGGTTGTATGCTATAATTAGAAAATTGCTAATATACTGTAGTACCTAATTTTAAGAAAGGGAAAAGAAAGGGATTCAAGAAACTACAGGCCCGTTAGTTTGACCTCAACTGTTTGCAAGGTCTTGCAACAAATTTTGAAAACGACAATATTTAAGGACATAGAGGTAATTGGGATAAAATACAATATGGTTTTATAAAAAGTAGATCATGCCAGACCAACCTGATCTTTCTTTTGAAAAGATAACTGATTTTTTAGACAGAGGAAATGTGGTAGATCTAATCTACCCAGGTGTCAGTAAGGCATTTGATACAGTTCCACACAGGAAATTATTAGTTAAATTGGAGAAGATGGGGATTAATATGAGAACTGAAAAGTGGATAAGGAACTGGTTAAAGGGGAGATGACAATGGGTCACACTGAAATGTGAACTGTCAGGCTGGAGGGAGGTTGCTACTGGAGTGCCTCAGGGATTGGTCTTGGCACCAATCTTATTTAACATTTTCATTAATGACCTTGGCACAAAAAATGGGGGTGTGCTAATAAATTTGAAGATGACAGAAAGTTGGGAGGTATTGCCAATACCGCGGAGGACCAGAATATCATACAAGAAGATCTGGGGGACCTTGAAAACTGGAGTCATAAAATTGGCATGAAATTTAATACTGCAAAGTGCAAGATCATGCACTTAGGGACTAACAACAAGAATTTTTGCTTTAAGCTGAAGACATATAGGTTGGAAGCAACAGAGGAGGAGAAGGACCTGGGTATATCAGCTGATCACAGGATGTCTAGGAGCCACCGATGTGATGCGGCTGTGAAAAAAGGCTAATGCAGTCTGAGGATGCCTCATGCAAGGTATTCCCAGTAGAGATAAGGAAGTATTAATGCCGTTGTACTAGGCACTGTTGAGACCTCATCGGGGAATACTGTGTGCAATTTTGGTCTCCCATGTTTAAGAAAGATTAATTGAAACTGGAACAGGTGCAGAGAAGGGTTACTAGGATGATCAGAGGAATGGAGAACCTACCTGCATGTGGCTTGATTAGCTTAACCAAAAGAAGGCGGGGGGAGATATGATTGCTGGCTATAAATACATCAGAGGGACAAATACCAGGCAGGAAGAAGAGTTATTTAAGTTCCGGGCCAGTGTGGACATAAGAACTGCTATAAACTGGCCATCCACAGGTTTAGGCTTCAGAGTAGCAGCCGTGTTAGTCTGTATCTGTAAAAAGAAAAGGAGGACTTGTGGCACCTTAGAGACTAACAAATTTATTAGAGCATAAGCTTTCGTGAGCTACAGCTCACGTCATCGGATGCATACAGTGGAAAATATAGTGGGGAGATTTTATATACACAGAGAACATGAAACAATGGATGTTACCATACACACTGTAACAAGAGTGATCAGGAAAGGTGAGCTATTACCAGCAGGAGAGTGGGGGTGGAGGGGGGACCTTTTGTAGTGATAATCAAGGTGGGCCATTTCCAGCACTTTACAAGAACAGTAGGAGGGGAAATAAACAAGGGGAAATAGTTTTACCTTGTGTAATGACACATCCACTCCCAGTCTTTATTCAAGCCTAAGTTAATTGTATCCAGTTTGCAAATGAATTCCAATTCAGCAGTCTCTCGTTGGAGTCTGTTTTTGAAGTTTTTTTGTTGAAGAATTGCCACTTTTAGGTCTGTAATCAAGTGACCAAAGAGATTAAAGTGTTCTCCGACTGGTTTTTGAATGTTTTAATTCTTGACGTCTGATTTGTGTCCATTTATTCTTTTACATAGAGACTGTCCAGTTTGGCCAATGTACATGGCAGAGGGGCATTGCTGGCACATATCACATTGGTAGATGCGCAGGTGAACGAGCCTCTGATAGTGTGGTTGATGTGATTAGGCCCTATGATGGTGTCCCCTGAATAGGTATGTGGACACAGTTGGCAACCGGCTTTGTTGCAAGGATAGGTTCCTGGGTTAGTGTTTTTGTTGTGTGGTGTGTGGTTGCTGGTGAGTATTTGCTTCAGGTTGGGGGGCTGTCTGTAAGCAAGGACTGGCCTGTCTCCCAAGATCTGTGAGAGTGATGGGTCATCCTTCAGGATAGATTGTAAATCCTTGATGATGCATTGGAGGGGTTTTAGTTGGGGGCTGAAGGTGATGGTTAGTGGCGTTCTGTTATTTTCTTTGTTGGGCCTTCCCTGTAGTAGGTGACTTCTGGGAACTCTTCTGGCTCTGTCAATCTGTTTCTTCACTTCATCAGGTGGGTATTGTAGTTGTAAGAACACTTGATAGAGATCTTGTAGGTGTTTGTCTCTGTCTGAAGGGTTGGAGCAAATGCGGTTGTATTGTAGAGATTGGCTGTAGACAATGGATCATGTGGTGTGGTCTGGATGAAAGCTGGAGACATGTAGGTAGGTATAGCGGTCAGTAGGTTTCCGGTATAGGGTGGTGTTTATGTGACCATCACTTATTAGCACCGTAGTGTCCAGGAAGTGGATTAGGCTTCAAATTAGTTGAAGGTTTCTAACCATCAGAGGAGTGAAGTTCTGGAACAGCCTTCCAAGGGGAGCTGGGGTGGCAAAAAACCTTACTGGCTTCAAGAGTGAGCTTGATAAGTTTATGGAGGGGATGGTATGATGAGACCGCCTACAATGGCACGTGGCACATCTGTGACTGCAAGTAGCAAATATTCCAATGGCTGGAGATGGGGCACTAAATGGGAAGGACCTGAGCTTCAGATCATTCTTTCCCAGGTGTTTGGCTGGTGGGTCTTGCTGCAACGCTCAGGGTCTAACTGATCAGAATATTTGGGGTTGGGAAGAAATTTTCCTCCTGGTCAGATTGGCAGAGTTTTTCACCTTCGTCTGCAGCATAGGGCATGGGTCACTTGCTGGTTTAAACTAGAGTCAATGGTGGATTCTCTGTAACTTGAAGTCTTTAAACTATAATTGGAGGACTTCAGTGACTCAGCTACAGGTTAGGGATCTCTTACAGGAGTAGGTGGGTGAGATTTTGTGGCCTTTGACGTGCAGGAGGTCAGACTAGATGATCATAATGATTCCTTTTGGCTTTAAAGTCTGAGTCTATTTCAGAATAAGAGTATCCACACAAAGAGCAATTCTGGTCAATTTCCACATAGAGGCAATCCCTGGAAGTATTTTATGCTGCTGTAGCCTATTCCCCTTTTAACTGCTTCCAACTACAGGGGTTGTATCGCTTGAACTATACCAGTATAATTAAAGCACCCCAACTTGTGTGTGTGTGTATAGACAAAGACTTTTGTTTTATAAATACCCAGCAGATCGTTAATCATTCGTGCAGTTTAATAACTCTGTCCACTTGCCCAGCTCTTGTGGGTTTAGCATGTTGACAGAATGGACAGTTTCATCATCAAAGCACAATTAAAGCATTAAGCAGTAAAGCCACACAGCCCGCGTGGGAGGGGGTTATGGGTTGTTAACCATACACGTACGCATACACGCTCTCTCTCTCACACACACACACAGAAATGTGCAGTTTGAGAGACCAGGAACCCAGATGTTTTGCACCATTGTTGTTGCACTGATGGATCGGCCGCAATGCAAAGCCCAAGCTGCACCAGTGGAAATATCCGAGGCAGAGAAGGTCAGGACATAACTATTGACAGATTTTGCATCAGAAATCAGATGTTCCTAGAGTTCAGTGTTGCACTCAGGCCTGCAGGCCAAGCCTATTACAGTTTCAGAACCCCCAGTATCAAGGGCAGTTTTAAAACCTAATAATACCTCACACCTTTCATCAGTAGATTTCAAGGCACTTTACAAATGTGGCCCGTATCATTATCACCATTTTACAGATGGGGAAACTGAGGCACACACTGGGGAAACAACATGCCAACGGTCACCCAGTAGCACAGCTGGGAACAGAACCTAGGTCTCCTAAGTCCATTACTTTAACCACTAGACCATATTGTCTCCTAAGAGCAAGAGCACAATCTAAGAACAATAGAAGTGTAGTCCAGTGGGCTCAGCATTGGTCTGTAAACCGTGAGGCTTGCATTCTTTTTGCCACTGGCCTTGCTGTGTGACCGTGGACAAGTAAGTTTCCCCAGCTGTAAAATGACAATAACAACATGGACCCTTCTGCATGAAGCTCTAAGAGCACTGTGTAAAGGCTAAGCACGAATGTGTATCTTGTGGCCTTTAGATTAATAATGTACCCCCTCGTCTACCTACTACCAGTTAAGATAGCGGCAGCAGCTGCCGTGAGGTTAGGTGCCTTAGAAACGCTAAGAGAGCAAGATTAAACCTAAAGATAATTAGACACAATAGCTGCTTGATGTTAATTTAAGCCTGTGTAGCCTTCTCACTTGACCTCCTCAGTGCTCACAAGCATCAGGCATACCCCTGCACAGTTTGGGGACCACCGCAGGAAAAGGTGGCCACTTCGGAGGCTAGGTGTAGTCTAGGGGACAGGACACTGGCCTAAGAGCCAGGCTATATCAGCTGTGTTCCTAGCTCTGCCATTCACCAAGGGCAAGTTACTTTCCCTCCCATCCTTTCTACGTCTTGCATTGTTAGACTGTGAGTAATATAGGGTAGGAACTGTCTCTTACTACGTGTGTAGAATACTTCATACAATGGGGCACTGATCTCTGATAGAGGTCCTGTTATCATAATTAGCCTGTGTAGCTAGTTGCAAGTTTCTCCTGTGGGTTAAGTTCGGAGTCGCACAGGTGCACTTTGTCCAGGACACATCAGCATCTCCTCGTACTCACAGGACAGCTCATGTCTTATTTTGTCCCCCTCCCCAGCCCTGCCATCAGCTCTAAGCATTTTGTGGTATTTCATTGAGCAGCCTTTCAGTTTCTGTGGGCGTTTTCTCGATGCTAAAGGGCATCATTTCCCCCCCCATGAGCCTCTTTCAATTGTGCAGCCCTCGGCAGAAATGGCTCAAAGTGTTACCCAGCCTGCTCCCTTTTAGGGGACCGCAGCAGGTTTCTCACACATACTCTGATAAGATCAGCGATCAGGGCTGCAAACAGCCTGCAGGAGCTATTGAGCCACAGGCTTGACTCCTTTCAAACATCCATGTGAACGGGACCATTGCCCTGGCTGAACTCTGAGCCCCTTGGCTCCTTAGGAATATTTATTTTGATAAATACTGACTGATTCCTTTATTTGACAGCAGAGAAAGGAAGTCACATAGAAAAGGGCCCATTTTCTTCTCAGTCTCCCTTTTAAAAGCGTCTTCCACAGTCTCGCACACTTTCAAAACAAAAGTAATTCTCCCCCCTCCTTCTTTTGAAAAATACCTAGTCTTATAGAGAGCGTCTCATCAGCAGGTCACAACGTGCTTCACAAAGGAAGTCAGTATCACGATCACCATTTTACAGATGGGGAAACTGAGACACGGAGAAGGGAAAATGAATTGGGCAAGGTCACCCAACAGGCCAGTGGCAGAGCTAGCAGTTAGAACCCCGGTCTTCTGAGTCCTAGTCCAGGGATTGATCCACTATGCTGGACTGTCAACCTTTTCACAAAGATTTAAGCCCCAAGATGTGAATCCAGATCCAGCATTTGGGGTGATTTACATCCCAGGTTTTGATTCTGGCCCTGTCTCTTATTTTTTCAGGTCGGATTCTGTGCTGGGGAAAGTCACTGTGGAGATCAGATTCCTACGGAGCCCTAGATCACCCATTCCAATCTAAGGTGACCAGATGCCCCAATTTTATAGGGACAGTCCCGATTTTGGGGTGTTTTTCTTATATAGGCTCCTATTTACCCCCCATCCCCGTCCCGATTTTTCACATTTACTGTCTTGTCGCCCTATTCCAATCTAACTTAGGCCTGGTAGTTGCTGAACTTTGTTATGAGGAGTCAAAGCCACATGCAGGCAGCTCTGATTCCAGGCAGTTCTGGAGTGGCGACCTCACCTGCTATTGACTCATATCACCCCTAGCCTCCCACCCCTGCATCTGACCAAATGCCCCTATGCACACCAACCTGATCTCAGCCGAAACCATCCCATGACCCCTTCCTCCACCCCCAAAACATGCCCAAGTTTTCGACCTGGAAAAGTCCAATTGCCGTTCCTATGGGGAAGCACTTTGGTAGACTCAGACAACATCCCAGTGGAGAAGCACCGCCATAATCTGACTCATGAGTCTGCAGCCTAAGCAGAAAAGCCATACAGAACGAACGCTCATTGTTAGAAGGGAGGGGGTGACTCCAGATCCAGGTGGAGGCATATTGGTAACCCAGGCCAGGGGAATTTTACTTGCACTGTAGCCACAAACATAGAACTTCAGCCCCCAGGGATGTCCACCTAGCATCATTTGTCATCACCACAAAACTCACGTACAGTTCAAAACTGACCATCAGGAATTAGGACTTGATTCTGAAAGGCATTTAAAGGCATTCAGCATCCAAGTCCAATTGAATTTCAGTGGGATTTGAGCGCCAAACTCCCAAAGGCTCCTTTGAAAATCCCAGGCTAAAAGTAAGAGAAAGTGTTCAAACATTCTGTAAACATTTAAGGAAAAGTCTGAATTCAATTCCTGGACTAAGCCAAATGTTGGGAGCTGGGAGGGTTTTATTTTTCCTGCTTTGCCCGGCCCGATATTCCCCCTATCTTTTAATTATTATTCATCATGGGTATTACGGTAGTGTGAAAGGGTCAACCAAGATTGGGGGCCCATTTTGCTGGGCAGAACCTCCCTCAAAGGGCTTAGAGTCTAAATAGAGCAGACACTGGGTGGGGAATGGAGTAAAAGACACCAGCAAAGTGAACAACATGACAGTGACAACTGTCACATTAGTTCTATGATGTTTTAAATTTTTTCGGTGGTAGCTGGGGGGGCGGTTTAGTTAGAAGGGGATTAACTAAACAGAAAGAAAAGAGAAAGGAGAAGGCACATTGAAAGGAAGGTGGGGGAGAAGAGGAGGGTAAATATTCTATAATGCACCCACTTATTGAGGATAAAGGTTTTTGTTTCTCTGCCTTCCGAGATCTCATTCTGAGTCACTGCTCCAGAGATGAGTGGGTGCAGAGGGGTGGACTCAGCAATCGAGGGCCGCCTTTCCAGCGCTGATGAATGGGGTCCTCCAAACTGCCATTTTCAAGGCAGAACGGCTATAGATTCACCCTGTTTCATCATACTTCCCTGCGGATGGGCAACGTTAACTCGTTGACTAAAAACATATTACACAAGGAGGATTTGTCGCTAGTGTAGCATAGATTATGAGGCCAGAAGGGACCACTGTTATAATCTAGTCTGACCTCCTACACAACACAGGCAAGAGAATTTCACCCAGTAATTCCTGCTTTGAACGACACCCAAACTTGATCTACAGGTTCTACATGACAGAGAAGATACCACATCACTGGGTAATCTGTTCCAATGACTAATTACCCTCATTGTTTAAAAATAAAAATAGATATCTTATGGCCAGTTTCATCAACAGCCTGAGAGTGACGACTTGCGGATTTTATTCCAGACTCTGCCACTGAGTAGCTGGATTTCATGGGGCAATTCACCACCATCAGTGTCTCAGTTTCCCCATCTGTAAACTCAGGATAATTATACTTTAGTACCACTAGAAAAGTGCTGTGAGACTTAATCAGTATCTGAGAGGCCTGGATGGAAATGAAAAGCATTATTTTTGTGGTACCCAGTCTTGCTGTTGTTTGGCCTTCACTGAAAGGGAATACTGAATAGAAAGAGTCTGAATTAGCTAACACAGAAAGGTCTGGAAGGTCTCATTTTTTTGGACCATCCTCTCATTTGTCCATGTAGAGTGGCCACCACTGGTGGCATGTTCTGAGGTTTCCATACAGTTGGAGAATGAGCTCTGTATCTCTTCACTTCCTATATAGCTGGGTTTTCCCCCACTCCCCTTAAAGTCAAACTGCCATTGTCTTCAACACGTGCTGAATCAGACCCTCTATTTGCAATCCCTTGCCCAGAAGCTGAGCAGTTCAGCAGCAATGCTACCCATCATGAGTAACACGTCTGTTTCTTTCTAGAAAGAAAGAAAAAGAACCCTGAGGTTAACACCGGCACTTCTTCCTGCTGACACCTCCTCCCACTCCAACAAAGAGCTGGGAAAATGTTACTAAGTCACAGTGCAACGTCAGATGCCATTGCTATGGCACCCAACTGAGATAAGCACAGAATGAAAGCATGGATCGATGGGTTACTTCAGTCAGAGAGAGCCTGTCTTGTGATCTAGAGGTGGCCCACATCCACCCTGGCCAGTCCCCATCATGGCCTCTACAGATTGTTCACCGAGAGAGTTCACAGGCAAAGCAGAGGGGAAATGTCTTTCTCCCACTCCCACCTGCTGCCCTCTAATCATGAAAGGACTTTCTCCCAGCCTGGTTCTCCAAGCCACCAGCCACTCTTTGCTAAATAGGAAGCCATTCTTCTGGTAATCCCTGCAGGAAGGGAGTTTATAAACTGGGGAAAAGTAGGATGAAGAGAGTGGGGAGGAAGAAGGAAACAGCTACCACTTTGCTAAGAGCTGCTCTTCCCAGAACATCCAATGTCCCATGTGCCTGGCGCTTAGTTTGCAGGATCGTCCGGGAAAATATTTATGTCCTAGCGCATTCAGCTGCCTGTGACACACCTGCTAAAAGTGTTGGATCCTGTGATCCTGGCTGTGTCACAGAATATA
The DNA here is from genome assembly GCF_965152235.1 of Eretmochelys imbricata. Taxonomy (NCBI): domain Eukaryota; kingdom Metazoa; phylum Chordata; order Testudines; family Cheloniidae; genus Eretmochelys; species Eretmochelys imbricata. Next base: position 6,630,648 of record NC_135593.1, on the reverse strand, counting down.
AAACCCTGCTACTGGCAAGTGTGGTAGAAGCCTGTGCTGAAGGTCCTGGGTTTAATTCTTGCTGATGAACAAAGGGTGGGATCATCAGAGGTGATAATATAATTCAAATCCCACCCAGGGGAAGTGCAGGCATGGCACTGGAGTCATCGCTGGCTGCTATATATACTAAGGGGTGCAACACAGGCAGATTCTTCTTGCCTTTGTCCATGTTGATCACTTTGAAGATGGGCAAATGGAGCATAGGCAGACACCAGAGACTTCCATCTCCTTGATTCCAAGTATAGCAGAAAAAGAAGCCACAAAATGCAGGTGTTATCAGATCACACGTATAACAGCAATGGGCCTGAGTTGCAAAGCTCAGATCCACCTCTGAGTCAGGGATGCACATTTCTCCAAAGGGCTGCCTGGATATAGAATCCTAGAACTGTAGGACTGGAAGGGACCACAAGAGGTCTTCTAGTCCAGTCCCCTGCACTCAAGGCAGGACTAAATATTATCTAGAACCATCCTTGACAGGTGTTTCATGCCTATATGTCTCAGACCCACCTGTCATTTATAGTAAAGTTAGAGTAAATTAAAGGAGACAAGGTCTTTCATTTTAAACCCTGTGTACTGCACTGTTAGATGTTGTAGCTGTCTCTTTACCTGCTATGAGGAAGCTGCCATGCTGGGTTTCAGTTTGCATGCAGAATTCGAGTCACCATGCACCCTCCCTCTCATAGGAACTTTTGATTTGTCTGCTGATTCCCTTTATTTAAAGTCAGCTGCCCAGGGTGTGATCCAAAGCCCATTTAAATCAATGAAAAAGCTACCATTGGCTCCAATGTCATTTGGATCAGGCCCCTAGGCTGTAAAACATTGTTTCTTGTACATGGGAAACTACCTCACCAAACACCCTTCACCTGGAAAAGTCCCCCAAGATGTAGGTACATCTGTCACCCCTACCCATTAGTTGAAATGAAGCCTTCTCTGGGGTGCAACACAGCTTCATGATGCCTCACAACACAATCAGTTAGGGACAGAAGGGAAGAATACTGAATCCAGTGGAAAGTGGCGTGGGACTGAGGTTAACTCAATGTAGTTACCAGAGATGGAATTTGGCCGCAAACCTCAAGTCTTGCAAAAAAAAAAAAAAAAAAAAAAAAAGTGCCATGGGAACTTTAATGACCACAAGTTGTCAGGCCCTTGGTTTTGGGTCTCTCGCGAAAGACAGCAGCTCTGCCTAATATTTCAGTGAGCTGCGTGGGCTGGAGTCAGCCTATGACTCACCCTAACGAAACCCCGTGCCACTTGGAATGTGCCAATGACTAGGCACGGCAGCTCACTCCTCTGAAAGGTGGCCAGCAAAGAGCACAGCCAGTTTCCATGTCTATCAGCTGCAGGCTGGGGGTTGATTTTTCCTGTCAGAGGCCCTTCCTAATAAAATAAACAAAGGGACTCGGGGGGAAAAATGAGCCAAGTATTTAAAGAAAGAGAAGTAAATGGACCAGGCAGGATCCCCAAGGTAGTTGTGACCTCACAGCCTGCAGCATAGTGGGAAATCATGGTATATCAGAGCAACCTGGCTTGAATTGGGGGAAAAGTCTGAACAAGGTTTAGGTGCCTTTTTAAAAAACACGTAAGCACCCATTCGTACAGTATGGGGGAGAGAGGTTTTTGATATGAGGGGCTGCATTGCACCGTGTCAGGGACGGGGTAGAAAGAGAGGGTCCGAATGCCCTCTCACCACGAGACCCACTCTCTGGGGCCAGACACAGTTGGGTGAGGATGGATTTGTTCCTCTGAGAGGTTCAGGCCACAACTCGGCACCCAGGGATGACGGAGGCTAATGGGGCTTTAAACCATCTTTGAGCACGGCTGCTCCGTGGGCTGTGAAGTGTAACTTGGACAATGCTAACATATGGCAGACTCCGCAGGCTGCTTTCTGGGCCCATGGCATGGCCTGGAATCCCCATGGTGCTGGGTGCTCAGGCCCAGCCTAGATCAGCCCCCAGCAAACTCCCTATGTCTTCAGTGGGCAGCCCTGCAGCTGTCATCCACAGTACCTGCACCCTGCAGCCAGACAAGGCCCCTGCTTGTGATGCCAGCCCCTTTACATGGTACAAAGGGGCAGGAGCAGGGCTAAGGATCTCACTCAATGGTTATTTATGACTATTTCTATTCTGGTAGCACCTAGCGGCCCGGCACCACACCAACCCATAACAAAAAGCTGCCCAGAAGAGCTTACAATCTTAGTATGAGAGGAGACAACCGGTGGCCACACCCAACAGACGGGGAGAGAGAGAGCCCAAGGTAACAGGGAGTCAGCTTTCAAAGTAGCAGCCGTGTTAGTCTGTATTCGCAAAAAGAACAGGAGGACTTGTGGCACCTTAGAGACTAACCCATTTATTTGAGCATAAGCTTTTGTGAGCTGAAGTGAGCTGTAGCTCACGAAAGCTCATGCTCAAATAAATCGGTTAGTCTCTAAGGTGCCCCAAGTCCTCCTGTTCTTTTTAGGGAGTCAGCTGTGATCCAGATGAAAAGCAGCAGTCGTGGTACACCAGCTACCTAGCTGTGGTCAAGGTCCTTGGAGGTCGTCATGGCAGACGGATGTGAAGGGGGATAGCCTGGTGGCTTTGTGGGGCTACGGAGGGCTCCTCCCATGCGTGGGAGAAGGCGATTGTTGGTAAGTTTGACCAGTGGGCATAGCGACAGGATCCCTGCTAGCATCAATGGGGCCGTGAGCCCTGCTACAGAGCCCATGGTAAGTGACACGGCCTTTCAAAAGGTGGGGGCAGATCTACCACTCTAGCACGCACTCTTCCAAGCTTAGCCAAGTCAGCCAGAATTCCTGATGGGGACCCCCTGCTGCACAGCAGCCCCAAGGAACACAGGCCTTAAAGCCACAGAGTCTAATTCTACATTGCCCTTCCCCTGGTGTCATCATGTACTCCACTACAAGGCAGGCATAAAACGCTCCCCACTCAGCATGGTAGTGGTTGACACCGGCTTTGCACTGATGTGCAAGATGACACATGATGCAGGGTAGTGGAGAGTGAGCCCCACAGTCTGGCCCTTTATTTGTGGGTCAACTTTAAGTGTTTTTTATGTTGATATTTTATCTTAGCCTGTTGTGGTTTTTTTTCTTCCAGGCTCAATAGTTTGATTCTCTCTCTTTTTCTGGTGTGATTTCTCCCTCCTCTGGCACAACAGTGGGAGAGAAAGAGAGAAGTGGCAGGGTTGTGCTTAATTTGCCATGAAAGAAGTGCCGGGGTCAAGCAATTTTGTTTACTTTCATAACTGATTCAGCAAACCCAGAGGTGCCAGGGCTATGAACTGCCCAGCCTAGAGGTGCCAGGGCTCAGCCCTGGTACAAATTAAGCACTGCTTAGCACTCAAATCAGTCCAGTGGATTTGGATCTAGCCTGGCACTCAGGTGTGCTGAGTTCTGGTCTCAGCTCTATTACTGACCTTGGGTTAGTTGTTTCTCCATCTGTAAAATGGGGAAAATTCTTATTTGCCTAAATGTATTAAGTGCTTTGAGATCCGTGGCTGGGAAGTGCTATAAAAGAGTTCTCTGTTCTTATGGAAGGCCTCTGGTTTGCTACTGCTCTCACATGACCATGAAACTGTATTCTGGTTACTGGTCTTTCCAGATGGGGCCGGGGTGTGTGTGTGTGTGTGAAACACAATCCAAAAATAACAACAGCTTCACAGAGCAATGAACGGAGAGGAAGAGCTTGGGAAAAAAAGATAAAGAGGGCGAAAATTACATGCAGAGTGATGGCTGCAAAATGAAAGAGATGAACAAAACCTTTGTAGTTTTCATTTAGGTTGCTGCGTTTGGCCAATCTACTATAAACACCCCCACTCCTCTCTGCAGTCCTGCTTCCATCTCTGCCAGCAACATTCAGGGCCTTCCACATTCGACCTGGGGGTCAGCACCCCCTCAAATTGAAGGCTGTCTTTTTACTGACTGTGACATTAGGCGAGCCAGGCTTAAAAGGAGCTGAGTGACACCCAATGTTGGCCGAGCACTGTTATTTTTGGATTGTATTACACATCCCCCCATATGGAAAGCCCTAACTCCCGGGAGCCAATAAAACACAAAAAAGAAAGGTTATGACCTCGTCAGTAAAATGGTAACTAAATTTTTCAGGGAGAAAAACCTTTTACAAGGCAGAGAAACTTGTGGTTGGGGAGGCAGGGAGGACAGCGAGAGGAGAGGTGGGATTGAACGTGCCAACAACAGCATTCATCTAGGATCTACTGAAGGTTACAGTAGCATGGTATGGGGATACAATTACATTAGAACTTCATTACCAATCCAATCTTTTTTCCATCAGAAAAACTGATTGTTGGGGATGGGGAGGGGGGGCTTTTTTTGTGGGGTGTGTGGGACTTACCCAAGACCACCACATTAAGTCAAGATACCAGTGGGCATATACCTCCAAGGTGCAAGATAATCATTGGGAGAGATGGTGCGTAAGGACATGTGGTGTGTGGAACTGGTGGTCTAATCCTTCAAGGTCTTTGGCAGGACCAGCCCTTCTCCCACCAGCGAGGATGCAGCATTTGCCAAATTTCCATCGAGGGCCCATTTTGCCCATTTCCATGCAGATCTCTTTTGCCTGCAAAGATAAAAAGCACAGGAGATGGAGTGGGGTTTTTTAAGACGGCTGCTGTCCCATTGCATAGAGTTCTCCAGGCCAAGGACACCCGGCTTGCTGCCTTGTCAATGGTTCTTTAATACTCATCTGACAAGTTTTCTTTCTCAGGTGGAAAGGTTAGAGAAGAAACCACTTGTAAAAAGTGTCCCCTGCTCTGGAGCCTGTCTAGGCTCATACTTTGGAAGTGAGGGGCTTCAGCATTGTGCTGAAAGATCTTTTCCATTGGCACATTTACCATCTTGTTTCTCATTTTCCTTTGTTTCCCTAAGATTCTTTAGTTGTCATGTGTAAAATTCTGGGACCCTCCCACCCTGCAGAGTCCTAGAGCCCAGGATCCAGCCCAAGCCTGAAAGTCCATAAATTTCAATCCTGAAAGTCCATAAAGTCCTCCAGAGTGAAAGTCCAAGCCTGAAAGTCCATAAATTTCAATCCTGAAATTTCCACTTAAGCTTTTGGGGTTTCAACAAAGAGGGGAAATATTCAGTAGAATTTTGTTGTTGTTTTCATCAACATTTTCCCTGGGAGAACCCCATACCCCCTTTTCCTACCAGCTCTAGTTATGAACTCTTATTCTTCTTCATCAAGCACTAATTAAGTGCTAAATAACCCTTGAATAAAGGGGAGTGGGTAGTAAAAGGCCCAGATAAGAACAAACTCTATCTTCAAAGACATACGTAGAACTCCTAGGAAAGCCAAAGAGAGCTGCAGGTAGATAGCTGCAAATGGAATTTGTCTAGTTAGAGTAGGGACTGGAAGTTGTGGGTTGGGGCTAAGGGCTGATTTTCAGTAAGCACTGAGAATCCACACCTCCAGTGAGGCCATTGGTTCTATTCCTGGCCCTGATCCACTCTGTGACCTTTGAGTAGGTCACGTCACTGCTCTGTGCCTCAGTTTCCCCATCGGTCAACATGAGGCTAGGAACATCAGCCGCCTTTGTAAAGCACTTTGAGAGCCAAACTCCCACAGACAACAGTGGCGCGGGGCAGAACCGCACAGGAATGCCAATTATTATTTACATAGCACCAAGGTACGGGTGGCCCTTTATAACAATTGAGGGGGAAAAATGACCAAGCTTTCACAGGAGACTAAAGAAAAAAGGCTCCCCGTGGGACCCTCTGATGCCTACTGTTATTGAGAGCCTAGCAGTGCTGTCGACTCAGGGAAGAAAGAAACTGTTTATATTATGAGTGTGTGGATTAATTGCAGTGGGACTTCATTCTAAACCAATATTTAGTCTAAAACACTTCACTCTGTCAGTTCCCATGTTCACAGGCCTGTTTCCACCAGTTAATAGCTCCATTTGTATTGTGGCTGTTAGTATTATGGCTGGAATCTCTATTTCATAGGGAAGGACAGGGAGAGAATAGGGGGATGGGGAAAGGGGGATCTTGACTAAAGCAGAGGATTCTGCGTGTTTGCATTTATTTTTTAACCCTTGCATGGGACCCTTGACAATCACAAGTTATAGCAAGTCACTGACTCTACAGAGGGCACCAATCATTGACCCAGGAGTCCTGGAACAGCATGGGTTAAGGGTGCAGGGTGAAATTAACCCCAGTGCAGGGGGCCAGCATGGGTCGTCGTCACCATTTGGGTCCACTTTCAGGGCTCTGCACAGAGATGAATTAAACTCCAAGTTAAGCCGGACACCTAATCTTCTATGTGGATTGTTGATGTGGGCCAGATCCAAACTCCCCCCAAGTTTGGGGGTGTTTGGCTCCTGGGCTTGGACTCAGCCTGTTGTGGAGATAGGGGTTACCCACAAAACTAGACTGAATATCAAGGGTAGGAGGGAACCCACACCTGACAGAGCTCCAGGTTTGAGAAATAGCCTCTTAGGAAAGTGGTAGGATCCCCATCATGTGGCATGTGTACTGCCAGGCTGGACAAAACACTGCTCAGTTTACACTAGGGGATGATTGTCAACTAGCAGGGCTAATGGGACATCCCTCCATCTCTAATACCTATGGGCCTGACATCATTTCAGCTCAGCTCTGTTTGGTGCAGCTGGGATCAAAGTGGACAGAGCAAGGTTGGCTCTCAGCCACCTTTGTACCTATTTTGGGGCTGATCCCGGTGAAGGTATTGTGACCACTTCCTATGGCTCCAAGGGCTATTCCAGCAGGCAGGAATAGTGGGAGTTCAATGATTTTCCAGCCACGCCCTCTCTTCCACAGGTACAACCCAGCCATGCCTCGTAGAGCTGTGACACTGGTTCATTATCATGTTCTCAGCCCCTTATGCTGGGGGAATTCTCCTGTGGCAAGATATAGTGGATATACGGCCCATTTGCTCCAGCTCCACAGAGCAAGAGCGATTGGGCTCTGTGACTATAAAATAGGGCAAACATTCAGAGATCCAAAGCTGGGGGTGTTTCATCCACTCAATGTGCAGCGGCAATCAAAAAGGCAAACAGAATGTTGGGAATCATTAGGAAAGGGATAGATAATAAGACAGAAAATAGCTTAATGCCTCTATATAAATCCATGGTACGCCCACATCTTGAATACTGCATGCAGATATGGTCACCCCATCTCAAAAAGATATATTGGAATTGGAAAAGGTTCCGAAAAGGGCAACAATAATTATTAGGGGGATGGAACAGCTTCCATATGAGGAGAGATGAATAAGACTGGGACTTTTCAGCTTGGAAAAGAGACGACTAAGGGGGTTATGATAGAGGTCTATAAAATCATGACTGGTGTGGAGAAAGAAAATACGGAAGTGTTATTTACTTCTTCTCATAACACAAGAACTAGGAGTCACCAAATGAAATTAAAAGGCAGCAGGTTTAAAACAAACAAAAGGAAGTATTGGATGATTGGAAAAAGGCAAATATAGTGCCCATCTTTAAAAAAGGGAAGAAGGAGAATCCAGGGAACTACAGACCAGTCAGCCTCACCTCAATCCCCAGAAAAAATCATGGAGCAGGTCCTCAAGGAATCCATTTTGAAGCACTCGGGGGGAGAGGAAGGTGATCAGGAACAGTCAACATGGATTCACCAAGGGCAAGTCATGCCTGACCAACCTGATTGCCTTCTATGATGAGATAACTGGCTCTGTGGATATGGGGAAAGTGCTGGATATGATATATCTTGACTTTAGCAAAACTTTTGATACAGTCTCCCTCAGTATTCTTGCCAGCAAGTTAAAAAAGTATGGATTGGATGAAACCAAAGACTATAAGGTGGATAGAAAGCTGGCTATATCGTTGGGCTCAATGGGTAGTGATCAACTGCTCTGTTTAGTTGGCAGCCGGTAACAAACAGAGTGCCCCAGGGGTCTGTCCTGGGGCTGGTTTTGTTCAACATCTTCGTTAATGGTCTGGATGATGGGATGGATTCCACCCCAGCCAGTTCACGGATGACACTAAGCTGGGGGAAGAGGTAGATATGCTGGAGGGTAGGGATAGGGTCCAGACTGACCTAGACAAATTGGAGGATTGGGCCAAAAGAAATCTGATGAGGTTCAACAAGGACAAGTGCAGAGTCCTGCGCTTAGGACAGAAGAATCCCATGCACTGCTACAGGCTGGGGACCAACTGGCTAAGCAGCAGTTTTGCAGAAAAGGACCTGGGGATTACAGTGGACAAGAAGCTGGATACGAGTCAACAGGGTGCCCTTGTTGCCAAGAAGGCTAATGGCATATTGGGCTGCATTAGTAGGAACATTGCCAGCAGATCGAGGGAAGTGATTATTCCCCTCTATTCGGCACTGGTGAGGCCACATCTGAAGTATTGTGTCTAGTTTTGGGCCTCCCACTACAGAAGGGATTTGGACAAATTGGAGAGAGTCCAGCGGAGGGCAACAAAAATTATTAGGGGGCTGGGGCACATGACTTTCGAGGAGAGGCTGAGGGAACTGGAGCTATATAGTCTGCAGAAGAGAAGAGTGAGGGGGGATTTGATAGCAGCCTTCAGCTACCTGAAGGGGGGTTCCAAAGAGGATGGAGCTAGGCTGTTCTCAAAAGTGGTGGCAGGTGACAGAACAAGGAGCAATGGTCTCAAGTTGCAGTGGGGGAGGTCTAGGTTGGATATTAGGAAACACTATTTCACTAGGAGGGTGGTGAAGCCCTGGAACGGGTTACCTCGGGAGGTGGTGGAATCTCCATCCTTAGAGGTTTTTAAGGCCCAGCTTGACAAAGTTTGGGCTGGTCCTGCTTGGAGCAGGGGTTGGACTAGATGACCCCCTGAGGTGGCTCTTCCAGCCCTAATCCTCTTTGATTCTGTGCTGCTATTGTGGTTTGGCACCTGGTGGAGTTTTGCTGCTGAGGGCCCCCTCAGACAGTCCAGTAGCTAGAACGTTCATGGTCCACCTACAATGAAGAGTGTAGTTGGGTGAACAATTCGCAGTGTGCTCGGTGTGTTTACCCCTTTTTCCTGTTTGTGAATTACCCACAAACAGACCTGTGCTCTGGTGAATGTGTGAATGAGACAAAACTGCTTGCACACTTCACGCAAACACCTTGCAGTCTGCGGGCTGTCAGGGGCCTGTCTACGTCGCTGCTGGGGGTGTGGTTGCCGGTCATTTAGGTGCACCAAATCTAATGAGCTTGAGCATTACTAGCTGTGAAGTCACAGCAGCACTGGCATCAGCATGAGCGGTACGTACAGGGTAAATATGCGAGTGACTAGCCCATGCCACTCTGCTATACAGTCGTCATGACTTGAGCTACCTTTGCTCCAGCTAGGTCCAAACTAGCTAGGGTAAGTCTACAAGTGCTGCAATCACACTACCTAGTTGCAGTGTGGACAGACCCTTAGAGCAGGATTTTCAAATGAAAGTCACTTGGAGTCAGGCATTTAACCGCCACTTGCGTCTTTGTAAATCTACTGCCTTTGGTGTGCTTTTCAGAAGTGCCTCAGTGACTCAGGCACACAAGTCCTGTTAATTGTCAGTGGGTCCTGCACCCCTTTTGCAAATCCCACCCTTTTGTGTCTGTTGCCAGTTCACTCTTTGATTTACCTGCTGTCATTTCTCAAATTGATTTAGAGATGGGCTCCCAAACACAAACTCCTTGCAAACTCCTGAGCAAACCCATATTCTATTTGTGAACCAGTTCCTTCCCAGGAACAGTCTTGTGAGAAAACTGGTCCTCCACACTCCTGTGTGGGGAGTGCAGGTAACAGAGGGTAGGGAGCAAAGACCCCAGTGAATCTGTGGTTTTTATGCAAAAAAATGTTCACAAATATTTTCTTGCCATCTTATTATTCTCGTTATTATTTGTTCAGAGAGCTGGCTAAAATTTTTCTGTCCAAAAATAAATTTGTTTGTGGCGGAATTTTTTGTCTAAATTTTCATTTCACTAGAAATTTTCCAGTTTTGATATAAAAAATTTGAAGCCTCTCTCACTCCCCCCCCCCACCCCCATTTTAAAGTTTTTAATGTAAAGGAAATGAACAACATTCACAGGCAATTTTGAAAAAAAAGTAAGAAATAAAACCCCACCATTTCCCCCTCTAAACTGCCAGTGAAAAACAAATGGCATTTTTTGAACGTATCTAATTATTTATGTAACTCCTGGGGTTTTTAAGTCTTGCTCATCTCACTGTCTGGAGACTTTTCCTGACATGGAGCCTAATTTTGCTCTTGTTAATTTCAGCCAGCGCCTTCTAATTTCACCCACTTCTCAAAATTCAGCCATTTATTCAGGCACCTCGATATGGACTTGGGAGACTTAAGCTTAGGCACCCACGTTTGAAAATCTTGGCCCTAGCGCTTAGCAACTCTGAATAAATAATTCCTCTCTCGTGTTCCTTCTGCACTTGCTTTTTGGTCTCCGAAGATGCCAAAACACAAAAATAAACAGAGCAGCCCCCGTTTCTGAGCAGCCTTTTTAACTCCCAGCTCTCAGGGAGGCTGGGCGACATCTGGCAGCAGATCAGCCATTCTTGAGTCACAGACCCTTTTATTTTTGTGGCTCTGCTTCCTTCGAGAAGTTTGCACCTGTGTTCAGAAACCACCCAAATTTCAACACACAAAACAGAGATGCCAGGCCAGACAGTCACCATGGTGGCGAGATGCTATCACAGCTGCAACCTTAAGAAGAAAAGGCGGTGACAAACACCCAGCTCTGCATTAGATCTGATGCTTGTGAAGTTAAGGACGTCTCTGTTTTTAGTGGCTTTGATAACACAGTTATTTATACACATCTCTTCTGGCTGGAACTTGGTACAACAGAGACTGTTTCTGGTACCCGTTTAGCATCCCATGTTTAACAAGAGATACAGCACAACAATGCTTCCTGCATTATAAAACAAGCTAAAATTAGCTTACTACCGACATGTCCCACCAGATGTTGCATAGAGGTGCTGGTGGGGAAGAAATCGTCCCCTGTTCTATGCAACCACAGAGTAGGATTCCGTAGCATGTTACTATGTCTAAGAAATGGTAGCTGCAAGTAATGCAAACACCAGGGTTGTGCGTGGGGATCCAAGCCACGACTTTCTGCACCAAAAAACCTTGAACTAGAGCAGTGACTCCCTGAACTGTGGGCATGTAGCAGGCTGTTTCAGAAACTGGAACCAACCACTAGAGGGAGACAAAACCATGCTATTCTACAAGGTAGGGGCTGCAGATAATGCAGTAAGGTCTCAGCAGGGCATGGTTGGCAGGCGAGGGAGCAAAGTCAGCTCCTGCCCTCTCCCCCCCACAGGGCACAGGGTAGTTAGCAGTATACACCACCAGGGTCACACAGGGCTATCTGGGCCCTAGGACCAGAGCAATGACCTGGTGCTTCCAGCAAGGCAGCATCCCCACAACCTGCTTTGAGCAGGGGGTTGGACTAGATGACCTCCTGAGGTCCCTTCCAACCCTGATATTCTATGATAAATACCGGAGAGGGAGAGGAATTATTTAAGCTCAGTACCAGTGTGGACACAAGAACAAATGGATATAAACTGGCCATTGGGAAGTTTAGACTTGAAATTAGACGAAGGTTTCTAACCATCAGAGGAGTAAAGTTCTGGAATAGCCTTCCAAGGGAAGCAGTGGGGGCAAAAGACCTATCTGGCTTCAAGATTAAACTCGATAAGTTTATGGAGGAGATGGTATGATGGGATAACATGATTTTGGCAATTAATTGATCTTTAACTATTCATGGTAAATAGGCCCAATGGCCTGCGATGGGATGTTAGATGGAGTGGGATCTGAGTTACTACAGAGAATTCTTTCCTGGGTATCTGGCTGGTGAATCTTGCCCATATGCTCAGGGTTCAGCTGATAGCCATATTTGGGGTTGGGAAGGAATTTTCCTCCAGGGCAGATTGGAAGAGGCCCTGGGGGTTTTTCGCCTTCCTCTGTAGCATGGGGCACGGGTCACTTGCTGGAGGATTCTCTGCTCCTTGAAGTCTTTAAACCACAAATTGAGGACTTCAGTAGCTCAGACATAGGTTTATCGCAGGCGTGGGTGGGTGAGATTCTGTGGCCTGCGTTGTGCAGGAGGTCAGACTAGATGATCATAATGGTCCCTTCTGATCTTAATATCTATGAATCTATGATTCTATCCTAAGCTATCCACCCCCCCACACTGGTTTCATGAGCGTGAGGAGAATGAGACCCATTCGCCTTTCCCCACGCCCCCTCCAGATGCCAATCAGTGCCCTGCCTGAGTGTTGCAAGACCCGGAGCGTCGCTGGAGAGCTTTCTGCTCTGTGAATAGTTACCAAGCGCTGTAATCCCAAACCACGAGAGAGCTGTAGGCGCTGGAGAAGGCTGTGGGAAATCGCTATGCGAGGCAGGAGTGTTTTAGCATTCACTGAAGGGATTATGGCTTCCCCAGTCTTTTCCCACCCTTCAGTGCAAAACAATCCCACAGAATAATAAGAAACATGCTCAACAGCTTGGCCCAGTGACTGGGGGGGGGAAGCGAGGGGGGATGAAGCAGCTACAGGCTGCATCTCGTCTCGTGTCATTCACCTCATTGGTCCCATTGCTCACGTTCCCACTTTATTTAAAGTTAACCCTTTACCCACTGGCAGCAGAAACACAAGGGATGAGGTTTTCCAAAGAGCTCTGCGCACTGGGTTCAGAGCACTTTTAAAAATCTGACCTTTCGATAGGCACCTACATTTGAATATCGGGCTCAGACCCCAGTCAGATCTACCTGGGCAAACACTTGCCTTTACACAGAGCTCAGGTGGCTTCCCTCCAGTTGGAGCATCAGAGTCTATGGGATATGCCAAAGCCCATCGATGAAGGTTGTAGTAAGGCCAGGCTTAGAACCTGAGTCTCCTGAACGCTTGGTCCAGGCCTCACCCCCAGACCACCCTTCCTCCTTGGACCTTAGTCTTTGAGTTCAAGAGACACAGCAAAAGTCTGCCCTGCTCCCCTGCAAACGTGCAGCTGCCACTGTCCCATGGATGACCGCAGTATCAGCACCACGCTTAATCCTCCTTTGTACAGGGTCTGCTTAAGATCTTCTAATTCGGGAGCTCCCCAAACAGGCTGCTACAGACCTCTCCAAGGGCCCAGTCCTGGCAGCCTTACTTATGCTGACTGGTCCCTTACTCCATGTGCTGTTCCAATGAAACCAATAAGGTAACAGATGGAGAAATGTGCTACTTAAAGGACCTGGTTCCCCTTTATATTAAGGCCCTTTTATACTGCCAAAGAACTGTAGAGGGGGCCTCAGGACCAGATTTTCCAAGGTATTTACGTGCCTAGTGGGAAGTTAGGTGCCCGATTGCCATGGGAGTTAGGTGCCTTGCTTTTGAAAATCTCAGTAGGCACCTAAATACCCTGGAAAATCTGGCCCTTAGCATCAATGAAGAAGCAGGCGAGGTATGGAGAAGCCTATCGTCCAGCCCTGTGTTTGTACTCTCACCCAATTTTAAGACTCTTTGGGACTTGGGTGCTTCACGAGCCTATGAATGGCGATCGTGATGAAAATATTTATTGTGATGTTAATATTTATTTGGCTGAGCCCTGGCACTAAGCAACAAAACTGGCTAAACACCCAAGCTAACTGGGGGAAAAAACTATTCCAGCTCATGCCTACGTTATAGAGTGCGTTCAAAACAGCTGCACGCAATAGCGACTGCCCCAGGCGGTGAGGCTGCCCTGGGTTGGGATGTAACTGAAGCAAGCTCCCTGGATCACAGCTGACGTGTGCCGAATAAATGCCAGCTTTGGGCCAAGCTGGGAGATGGTTCTTCTCATGTACCGCTCTTCTTTTAATACTAAAGAAATATGAAGGAACAAAATACCTGCATCAAAATATTTTTTGGCCCATGGCTCTTTCTGAGAACAGATTGTGAAAGTTAATAGAGATTAAGTCTGATCTCCTGTATATAGCAGGGCAGATCATTTCACCCAGTTGCTCCTGCATTTGAGCCCAATAACTTGTGTTTGGCTAAAGCGTCTCTTCCAGCAAGGTGCCCAGTCTAGATCTGAAGCCATCAAGAGATGGAGAATCTGCCACTTTCCTTGGTAGCTGGTGCCAATAGTTAATCACCCTCACTGTCAAAAGCAGAGGCCTTATTTCTAATTTGAATTTGTCTGGATTTAACTTCCAGCTATTGGTTTTTGTTAGGTCTTTCTCTGTTAAATTAAAGGGCCCTTTAGTAGCTGGGTGAAGGAGGCTACTGGATGGGTAAAAAGAAAAGGAGTACTAGTGGCACCTAGAGACTAACCAATTTATTTGAGCATAAGCTTTCGTGAGCTACAGCTCACTTCATCGGATGCATTCAGTATTTCTCTCTCTGCTCCCATCACTAAGCACCGTACTGACAACAGTGTACAGCACCCCCTGTGAGGTGGGGGAGCATCACTGTCCCCATTTTACGGATGGGGAAGCCACAACACAGAGAGATGAAGTGACTTGTTTAAGGTCATACACGGAGTCTGTGGGGATGGAGGGGGGAGCTGTGGGGTAGGAGCCCAGCAGCCCTGATGTTTGGAAGTCTTTAAAGTGGGTGGGGGGGCGTGGAGAGAAGCAGGGCTGGCTCCATCAACATCCCACCTGCAGAGCTCAGCTCATAAACTTTTCCCAGTCTCACCTGAGCAACACCACTTGAGACATAAAACAGAACACTGTCACTTTAAAAGTGGCAACTCCGGGTCCCATGGGAGATCTTCCCTCGTGCAGTTTATGCGGTCCTTTGTACCTTCAGAGGGGACTGCTGTCGCTGGTGAAAGATGGTCACCGTCTGTCCTCCCTGGGGCGTTGCCTGGGCCAAGCTTCTAAGCAGGCCACGGGGATCCCCTCAGAGGATGGAAGCCAAAATGGCGCCTCTATGATGTGGCAACCTTTTGCTGGAGGAGATATGTGAAACGGAGACGTTTTCATGAAGGAAAGTTTCCCCCTCTCGCCTGTGAGGACTGGGGATTCCAGCTCAGCCTGAGACCATTCCGTCTGCGTTTACAGTTGGTCAGAAATGTGCACCTGAAACTAAGCGTACTATGGCCAGCTCCAAACATTCCACATGTCTGAGGCAGGCTTCAAAAGAAATCATGAGATTGGGTTAAAAATCAGGGGTATTTTTTGTGTGTTTGGATTTTTTTAAATTACATTTTCATTCTTTTTATTTATAGTGAAGGTCTTTGATCCCTCGGGGCGCACTCAGGTCACGTTTTCCAGCTTCTCTTCTTCACCAGAAGGGTTGGAATATTACTCTTTCTTTAAAGCAAAAGCAGAGACTGTCATGTAATCACCTGACTCCAGTAGCTGGGGCTTTAAGACAAACACCAAGTATAGTGGGATCATGAAAAAAATTACGAGAGTCAGCAAGACTGGAAGTAGCATGTTGCAACCTGGCACTGTGCAACACAGTTTGCTCCAGAGGAGTTCCAGGCTAGATTACTAAAATGTCCTGTAGGCCAAGACTGAGGTCTATCCACGGAGCTGTGCACAGGGGTCCACAGCTGGAAGAGCAGGGGGTGCTGTGGTCAGAGCTGAGATGCATCAAAGGAGATGAGCATGAGGGCACAGGACTGGAATAGCTTGGGGTGCAGCAGGTGAGGACTGGGATGGATCAGCAGAGCTGCAGGTGGGATACCAGGTCTAGTCAGCACTGAGCTGCATTGGCAAGGGCAGCAGTGTGGCACGTTTGTCCACTTCCACAGGCACCAAAAACCTCCTGCGTCTCAGGGCAGAGCGTGGGGGAGGCATATGGCCTTCTGGTAACAACAGCACATAAATCCCCTTTGCATTGCTCCCATCAATGCCGAGAGGTCGTGTTCGGGATTGGGGTTCTGTTTATTGACAAGGTCACGACCTCGCCTGTTTATGACCCCCAGGAGACCTCTGCATGGAAACGGGATTTGTAATGTAATACTAACAATAACACACTAGAGACAGCCGTGACAGGGTCGTTTTCTCCTACACGCCACAGCTGGTTCCCAAGGATGGAAACATGCAGGGGAAAGGGCAAGGAAGCAGAAGAGGTGCATGTTTGCTCTACTCGATCCCAAGGAGGCAGGGGTGGACAGCTGGCCAACGAGTCTACTTCGTCTAAGGGCTGGGGCACAGGCACTGTGCAAAGGATTCTGGGGCACAGTTGGGACAAGCTGCCAGTTGAAGTTGACTGGGCAGAAAAGGATACTGAGCAGAGAACAGGGACATCCCTCTGAAGGAAGGAATGACCCAGGTAGGAGCTTGGATGAGAGCGGGGACAAAGAACACTTGGGGGAGGGGAAACACGCTGGGCCAAATTCAATGACGTTAATAGCAGGTGAGAATTTGGCCCCTCACCTTTGCTGGCAGTGCTTTTGACCTGGAGGCTCACGCATGTCCTGGAGCATAGAGATCAGGGGTAGAGATGTAGAAACCTAAGTCAGTGGGACTTGGGCTCCTAGAACACTTAGGACTGAATGTTCAGAAGGATTTAGGTGCCTGGAAAAACCGCCCTGATTCTCAATGCCTGAGTTCACTACCTAGGCTCCTACACAACGAATGGGGGAAAATAGGTGCCTTACACTGCAATTCCCCAAATCCAGAAGGTTAGGCAGGGAGCTGCCACCCAGAAGGTGGGGGGGTGCTAAGCCCCATGCCCCTCTGAGACCCATGCCTAAGTCCAGGCTGCAGGGAGTATCCTTCTGCTTGTGATTCTCAGGACTTCTCTTTTTACTACTCCATTTTGGCAAGAACCTACAGGGAAGGACTTCCTTCATATCTTTCAGCACCATGGTTCAGGAGATGGGAGAAGGGATTTGAACAAGGATCTGCCATCTCTCAGGCATGGGCTCTTATCCACAGTGCAACGGAGTCAACAGCAGAGAGTAAGGGACTCCTCCATCACTATAGCCCAAGAATAAGTAACGAAAGACTCGCTGGAGCAGGAAGGCTGGACGCTGGGTTGCCCACACCTTGTCCGAGTGCACTAACTACCAAGGGTCATAAATGTCTTCCATTTTTTTTAACCAGTTCCAATTGCCATGCAGGGACCATAGAACAAGAGCTGCATTGACCATGGAGAAGCGAGCGACAATTGCACTGTGGCAGCTTGCAAAGCCAGATTGCTACCAGTCAGTGGGAAATCATTTTGGAGTTGGAAAATCCGTTGTGGAGGCTGTCTGTCATGCAAGTGCATAGGGCCATTAATCGCCTCCTTCTATGCAGGACTGTGATTCTTGGCAATGTGCAGGCCATAGTGGATGGATGTGCAGCAAGGGGCATCTTATTTTGGGACCAGTCCATCTGGGCACAGACTACATCAAGAGAAAAGGCTATATTTTTTTTATGGTTATGCAAGCATTGGTGGATCACCGGGACGCTTCACTGACATCAGGGTGGGTGGTCAGAGAAGGTGCATGATGCACACATCTTTAAGAACACAGGACGGATCAGAAAGCTACAAGCAGGAACATTCTTTCCCGACCAGCAGATTACCACTGGTGAGGTTGAAATGCCAATAGTGATTCTGGGGGACCCAACCTAGCTCTGGCTCATGAAGCCGGACACTGACCACCTGGACAGCACCAAGGAAAGATTCACCTACCAGCCCAACAGGTTCAGAATGAGAGTTGTCTGTGCTTTCAGTAGATGGAAGGGATACTGGTGGGTGTTTCCTTGCAAGACTGGGTCTCAGGGAGAAAAAATAACCCACTGCTTATAGGAGCCTGTTGTGTCCTGCATAACATCTGTGCCACCAGGGTGGAGGTGGATAGCTGTCTGCTGCCTTTGAACAGCCACACACAAGGTTCGTTACCAGAGCTCAGCGTGGAGCTGGATGGTGAGGGAGGCTTTGAAGAAGCACTCTGTCAGCTATGGTAGCATTCTCTAGGCCTGCAGCATTGGGTGCTGCTAAGAATTATGTAGTACTCGCTGTACATTCGTGAATAGGACTGGGTATTTTCCCGGACCAAGCAGTTCTGTAGTGCTTGGTGTGCATTTATGAGTACTGTTTGCTTGGAGGACCACTGTGCATTCTGCAGTCTTTGTTGTGAACTAATAAAGATCATTTGATTTTCTAAAGATAGAACTTTACAGAGTGGAGAAAACAGTGCAGAAAAACAATGTGCAAAAAACTTGCCGGCAATGTGATACACATTTTTGACATAAATGAATGGGGTGGAATGTTACAATTGAAACGGAAGTGAACATTTCTGTCCATCTGAGTGCACAAATATAGGCTGTTGTGGCTACACGTACACCAGCCGTGGTTCTCACGTTAGTGTCCGTGAAACTGTGGTTTCCCTTGCTGTGCCCCATCCTTACGCGGCCTGTGATGCCACATTGTAGGTGTGGCCCTGATCCCAGGTGGCACTTTAGGTGCAACTAGAATACAAACCTCAATACTAACCTCAGCTAAAAAGATCTGGTTCTAAAACGTAAGGTAAAAGTGAGGGAGGAGAACGTGTCTTTTCCCCCAAACTGCTTATCCTAACCCTGCCAGCAGAGGTCCAGTGAGAGCATAATAGTAAAGAATATTTTGCCTTTCTATAGCCCCCTTCCATCCACGGATTCCAGAAACCTTCGCAAACGGTACCGAGGAAACCTCATCGTTCTCTGTGTGACTGTGATGTTTTGTCATCCCCATTTTACAGATGGGGGAAACTGAGTCACACAGCAGCAAAGCGACTTGCCCAAGGCCATGCAGGAAATGTTATGGTAGAGTCTGGGGCTCTGAGCCTGCCTCAGGGACCTCTAGCAAGACCCCCACACTTCATTGGGACTCCACAAGCATCCTGATCTGAGCTCTATACCAGGTTCTCCACTCCAAACACCCCAAGCCACGGTCCTAACCGCTAGGCCACGCTTCCTCCCCTTGCCTTTATTTTCACTCATCACCTGGGTGCAAACACAACTATCGAGCAAGGCCAAGGTTTGGAAATGGGCCTTTTGTTTGTTACCTCTGGGGCCTGGAGTTATCAAAATAGGGGAAATAGTTTAGCTTTTGCCTTTTTCTGAACGCCCCTCCCCTGACAGGGTAAATCCCCCTTCCCCTTAATCTCTTGGTTTTACACATCAGGTGTCAAAGAGATAACCATATCATCCGGATCAGTGAAGCTGCTTCTGGGCCAAGTTTTTTCCCTCCCACATGTTATCAACCCTGGGTTGATCTCAGCTATTGATACCACCAGAGGGACTTCCCTATTCTTTTTCACATGCCTGTGATAACGTTTTGGAACGAGGTTTGCTGCCACCTTTCGGGACAGTCCACCACCCGCTGAAGGCCCTGGAAAGACTCCTGTTGTCTGCCCTGCAGATTGGATCAGGCCCTAACAGAGAACTGAGCATGTAGCTACGGTGAACAATTCAGAAAACTGAAGGAGATGCAGCATGAACCAGCCAGGTTCTCCAGGAGCGGCCTCAAGGCAGGAATGATCGTTCTCCCTTCCGAGTGGGCAGAGAAAGACCCCGGGCAGTGCTGCTGCAGTCCAGATCCTCTCCTCTGTCCCAGCTACCCAAATACCTCCTGCACTCGTGATGATGATGACACTGAAATCTGGATGGCTCAGTCCAGTCTCAGGGCTGACGATGCTTCACCCATTCCTCCTAAGCCAGGGAGGTGTTAGGGGACTATGTGAAGCACGGAAGCTGGCTGGCTGGGAAACGATGGAGCGAAGGAAGTGGGGGGATACTTTGCAATCCATCAGGCGTATGAAATACCTGTTACCAACTAACAACTCTACCCCCTTCATGGGAGAAATACCTAGAATCCTCTCCGGCAGGGCCTATGGGGCTGACTTTTCCCAATGCAATTACTGCCCCCCAGAGGTGGGGTAAGATTTATTGAGACCCTGGGCACAAAGAACATTTGCCCCCCCCCCCGCCCATTAAAAATACAAATGTATCACAATGCATTAATGCAAAGACTCCATTCAGTGTTTACACACTGCCTTAATAAGGAAGCAAATCATATCCCTGTTCATTATGCCTAAATTAACTGCTCATTTTTTCCACATAGAAAATTAATATGGCGAGAGCCCATTACACAAAGTGTTCTCTGCTATTGTGGGCAACACTGGTGTTACGAAAATCAGTCGTTTGCCGGCCAATCAGTGGTTCTTTCATCTCCTCCAGTTTTCTAAAACCTGACCATGATGCAGGGAGAAGTCTCTCACGAGCAGCCGTGATTCTGCCAGGTGGCCGCTCTGATGCTTTTTCCTAAAATACTCCATGAACACTCGGAAAAACAAATAAATATGCACATACACACATCCAAATCATTGTCATTTATTTATATAGGGCTGTTGCTTGTTTTGTTTTTGTTTTTTGCAGACTCAATAATAAAAATAATGGACAGTTGTCTCTGTTCTTTACTGGACCTAAACAGAATAGAAACACACATAAGGTGTTTTGCACGTTCTTGTCTTTTGTTGTTGTTGTTTCTTTTGCTGTTTTGATGGCTTTTTTTTAAAAAATAGTCTTGGTAGCTAGTAAGTCTGCTGCTGTGAAAAGTGATACTTGGATGTTATTATCACTTTTCACAGTCTCCCAGCTAGCTACTAAGTCTGCTGTGAAAAGTGACATGAACATATAAATATCACTTTTCACAGCAGACTTACTCAGCTCCAGCAAATTAAGCCCTGGATTGGGAGGTAGGTAGGAAGGCAGTGAGGGCCAGGAGCTATGGGGGCAATGGATAGGGGCAACGGTGAGTGAGCCTAGGGCCTTCCACTGCGTGGCCAGAGCCCAGGAACCTGAAGCCCCATGGCCCAAGGCCCAAGGCCCAAGCTTAAAGCCCCATGGCCAGGGGACGGAGCATGCAGCTGAAGTCTGGGGCCAGAGGGGGCAAGGGCAATGGGGGGTGGGTGAGCCCGGGGCCAGCACCCGCCACCTCACAGCTGGGGCCCGGGGCCAGATCCTAGGGCCCGAAACCCTGAGGCTAGGGGATGGAGCATGCAGCTGAAGACTGGGGCTGGAGGAGACAATGGGGGCCAGGGGCAATGGGGAAGAGGTGATGATCCCAGGGCGGGAGTCTGAAGCCCCACAGCCAGATCCTGAAGCCCTGGGGCAGGATCCCAGGGCCCGAGCCACCCAAATTGGCCAGCCCATGGGCCCATGCATTTATCCATCACTGTTTCCTCCTAGATCTTGGAGACATCTCACCGCCACTTGGGTTAACTCAGCACACAGGAGAATTGTTAGCTGTAGCCCTCTCTATCTAAGAAACGTATGGGGTTCCCACCCCCATAGTGCCTTTAGTTTTTAGTATATTTATCCCTCACAGCACCTTTGGGAGGCAGGGCAATGTCATTAGCCCCATTGTATAGATGGGTAACTGAGACACAGAGAGGCCAAGCGACTTGTCCAGTGTCATACAGAAAGTCTGTGAGAGAGCTGGGAATTATACACAGGTGAGCGGCCTAACCACTGAACAAGCCTTCCTCATCCTCCGAGGGCTTTTCTCTTTGCTCCTGTATAACACTGATGAGTTTGTTGTAAAGACACCCCTTCCCCCTTTTCCATTCTCTGTGTTGTTAATAACTCTAGACTACGAGGGTGATTTTTTTTCTCTTTCAAACACAATATTTTTAGAACTAGGAACCGCAAGACACCAGATGCTGCTGGCTGCTTCTCCCCACCCCCCACCCTCACCACTCCCCCCGCACACAAGAATCACCGAAGATTTGTTATTTTTAAACCAAAAGGTAAAAGGCTTTGCATTGCCATCCACTACACAAGGCAGCAGCCCTCAATCCATTGGCCAAGGTGGGTTTTATGAGGTCAGACTCCCTCCGGTGGTGAGATGGTACAAAGCAGCCAGAGAAATATCCTCAGAAATCACAGGGTACGTGCTCAGCACCTTATAAGCAGGGTCTGAGTTTCAAAAGAGCTCCACTCCCCTCTAAGCTCAGCACCCACAATGGGGGCTTATATTTTTATAAGCCTTCAGCTCCCATCTAGGCTCCAAAATAAGAGGCAGATTTTCAAAAGGGCGCAGAAGCAGGCAGTTCCCAGTGTGAAACATATGGGGAGATTTGTAATCCGACGAGCTGAGGTTTTGAAAATATGACCCTGGTTGCGTGCTGAGCCCTTTGAGGGAATTCTGGGCTCGGGAGCAGAGAAAGGGGAGAGCAGCCTGGTCAGCCCCAAGGGTTCAAAAATCATGAGATTAAAAAAAAAAACAAAACAAACCTTCATGATTCTAAGTCAATAGTAAACGATGAGTTCTTTTTGTTTGTCTTCTGGTTTCTGAGCCTTTCAAGAGGCCTTGGGTCACATTTCCAAGCTTCTCTATTCAACCCTGAGGGCTGGACGTTTACTGTGCTTTTTAAAATGAAAGTGGGGATTCACATGCCATCATGGGACCTGGGGCTTTCACAAGAATTACCAAATATCACAAGACTTGCTATCAAATGGTGAGATACGGCAACAATGGGAGATTCAAAGAGAATGACAACCACAGAAAAAATTCACTCTGGTTTTAGATATTTCGGAAATTTTAGCTGTCTCAGGGAGCTAAATGAGGAAGATCTCTTTTGATCTTGTAACAGGAGACAGCTCACCATGTAACTGACAAACGCTCCAGTAAATAGAAAAGAAGGACTTTGGCACCTTAGAGACTAACAAATTCATTTGAGCATAAGCTTTCGTGAGCTACAGCTCACTTCCCTCATCACTCCTGTAAATAACTTCTAGGCACAGATCTGGCCTTGCATAAGAGAAACTGGGCACCACAATATCTGTGGGTCTGTGCCATGAGAACACGACACCCAAATGTCATCAATATATTCTCATGGTGGTCCTCTCCTTCAACAGAAACATGAGACCCTACTGTAATAAGCATGACTTCACACTTCTAATTAACCCACACACACACTTCTTAGGTACTCAGCTCAGTTGAATCTGGGTAATGTTTAGCCACAGTGTCCTGCCTGTATTCTACCATGCATTCTGCCTCCCTAAAATTCCCCCAGCAGCTTCACTTGCATGCAGTTCTCTTTGCTGAGTTGCTGTGCAGTGTTCACTGATTAGTATTACATTCACTTATATTGTGAAAGCACCTGGCAACCTCGGATTGGTTGGAGCCCCACTGTCCTCGGAGATGTACAATCTTCTAGTAAATAAGTCCCTGGGAAGTCATTTTTAAGAGCAGGATGCCTGCCAGCTGAAGCCTGGCACAGCCAATTAGCTGACCTGGCACTAAGGAGCAGGTACCATTTCAGACAAGAGGAACCTCAGACAAATCAGATTTGATCTGGCATTTTAGAAACCTTTGATTAATTCCTAGCCGATGGAAACCAAGCTAAGATATTGCTCCCCTTTCCCCTCCCTGCTCTTCCTTCCCTCTCCCCGTTTGCTCCTTATTTGTTGGGGCGGGAGAAGTAAATGACCGTCCCTGCCTCACAAAGTCTATGGTCTGAATAGACAAGATATTATGGGTGTGTAACACACACACAAGCAGGCAGCGCAGCAGGAAGAATAAGACAGCAACAATTGGAGGATGTTTTAGCAAAGACTAAGTGTGCTGCCAATTACTGCCAGTGCTTTTCCCTGTTTACAAGTTGCCACCTTCCACCTCAGGGGTGGCTGCATTTCAGTGTTGGGTGAAGCAGTCCCTTATAGTGCCAAAGCACTTGTTTTGTGTTTGCAATTTCTATCCCCAACTGCATTGTACAAAGTGAATGAAATCTGCTGGCTGAGTTACCTGAGGGAACAAAATAGGCAGGGGAGAACAATAAAGACTTATCCGAAGAAATGCAGTGGGGCTGGGAGGTCTGGCCAAGGCATTGGGAAACCTTAGGTCTACGCCCACCTCTTCCCTTAACTTACTGTGTGACTTTGGACAAGTTATATCTGCTCTCTCTGCCTGTTTCCCTTCAAGTCCTTTGCCTATTTAGACTCCAAGCTCCTTGGGATAAGAATTCTTCCTCACTAGGTACACCAACTTGCCCAATATAACCTAAAGGTGGTCCTGTAATGCAGATACAGGACTGCCAGCTCCAACTGTTTAAAATCAGGGTGGAAGGGACCTCAGGAGGTCATCAAGTCCAACCCCCAGTCAAAGCAGGACCAATCCCTAATTTTTGCCCCAGATCCCAAATGGCCCCCTCAAGGATTGGGCTCACAACCCTGGGTTTAGCAGGCCAATGCTCAAACCACTGAGCTATCCCTCCCCTCTCATGAGTGAGACCACGAACAGCCAGGAGGTTGGTGTAAAAATCATGAGGGTTTTTGTTTTTTTTTTTTAAATAGGTGGGTTTTTTCCATTTGCTTGCTTGGTTTTGAGTCTTTAGTGTTCACTTGGGTCATTTTTTCAAGCTTTTCTCTGCAACCCTGAGGGATAGAAACTGGCTTCTTTTAGAAAACGAAAGCTGAGAGTCTCAAGTCATCAAGTGATGCCAGGAACT
This sequence comes from Eretmochelys imbricata, assembly GCF_965152235.1. NCBI lineage: Eukaryota > Metazoa > Chordata > Testudines > Cheloniidae > Eretmochelys > Eretmochelys imbricata. The sequence continues at coordinate 6,606,260 of NC_135593.1, read as the reverse complement.
GGCGAGGTTCAGTAAGACATTAAATACTGCAAGAGTTGCAATGAAATCATGAGAGTCGGCATCCCTGCAAATAATAAATGATCCTCAGAGATGATGCAGTGGGCTGGAGATAAGCTGTGAGTCTCCTGTTCAGCATATGTATCGAAAAAAAATTTCAGATGAGGCGAGAGATCTGATAAGGCAGAGAGGCATGGGAAGGGACAGGAGCTGCAGAGGAGAAGGCTCTTGCACCAGAATGATGGGAAGGGACATGGGAGGGACCAATGTTTACATGAATGGAGTGTGAAGGAGGGGAGTAAAGTAGAAACAACGGGAAGAGGAAGGTTTTGTGAACAAGGATATATGCTTGTACAGGCTCCTGAAATATCAGGGCTGGTAGTGGCATAGTCTGAATAGATCATGTGGCCTTGTTTAGGTTTCCGAAGTGAATTTAGTGGAGATAGAAAGTGCTGGATTTTCAGGGCATCCATAGACTGTGAGAGCCTCTCTGTCTGGGAAAACACGTGATATCCCAGATGGCACTTGGGTGGGCTTGTGGTTCAAGCCTGGGCTTGGGAGCATGAGGTTTCAAATCCCACCTCTGCCAAGTCTCCAGAAATGACTTCTGGCTTGATGGTGGGCAAATCACATCTGTAAGATGAGGATAATAGTCGGTTTGCCCTTATCTGTGCAGATTGCAAACCCTTGGGAGACTACCTCTCACTCGGTGTTGGGGCAGCACCCAGCACAAGGAGCTCCTGAACTTTGCTGCTATGACTAAAATTCATAGTAATAAACAATACTTCCTGGTTATTGACTTCTCTGTGGAGGGTGCCATGTATGAGAGCTTTTGGGTGGTGTGGGCATCTCCTTCAACTTGTTCTCCTCCTTCAGGCTCCTTTCCACAGCTCCAGCTAGTGGGAGTTAGTGTGTATTGCACTTTTCCACTTCTCCGTTCAATTAGCTATTACGAGGCCAGGTTTTCTTGAAACGGGGCCCTCAGAGTCACTCGGAAAATTCACCTCCCTCATCGAGCCACTCAGCCAAATCTGATCTGAGTTTGTAACTAAACACCCAGGATGGTTCTCTAGGGGCTTGATAAACTCATCGACTTGAAGGTCACAAGGGACCATCATGATCATCTAGTCTGACCTCCCGCACATTGCAGGCCACGGAACCCTCACCCACCCAGTAACAGACCCCTAAAGAACACACCCAGCTGAGCTTTGGGATGCGCAGTGGAACCTACAAACCCTGCCATCGCCTGTCAGCAGCAGCTTTTGTCTGAAGTGTAGCTGTTTGTTGAAAGGTAAAAAACAGCAGCTAAAGGAAAAGGTGAGCCAGACTGGGCGTAGGGTGAGAAGAGAGGTGGCTTCCTGTATACAGAGTCCCACCTCTGCCAAGCATTATTCTCTCTTTGTCTCTGCCACCTGTGGTTTGTTCTGATGTGGTACCACCGTTACCTGGGATGGGTATACACAATGCCTAGTAACTCTGGCTGCTGCTGCAGAGCTGCAAGAGTTACGGGGCCTCTCGCCTTACAGTCCCAACGCAGAGCTGTGCTTTAGCTATAAGCCCAGCACGATTCCCAGCCAAACCCAGTGCTTCTGCTAAGGCAAAGACAAGGCTGGAACCTCGTTCAGCCCCAGTGCATTCTGGGGAGGCACTTCGCTGTAGAGCTGAGGTCGTGACAGGGCTCTACAGGGGGCTCGCTCTGCTTTGGTGACATTGTGTTTGTTTTTTATTAGAGATGGGTCCAGGAGGCATAACTCAGATACACAATGGAACTTTCCACCGTAAGGGTAAAGCTTATTCATGCGGGAGCCAGAGCATTCCAGGGGCTGGTCCGACTGGAGAGCAAAACTACGCGCCACCAAAAACTTCCTCATCCTCCACTCCAAGAGCAAGATGCTCTTCTCCACCTGCCTTCTTTATAAACTCAGAGCAGCTTGGCCCTATAAATCCCCTTTCCCCCCATCCCAAGTCCCTACCCAAACAGATCAGCCCACTGCACCCACAAGTGTCCCTTTCTCCCTCAGGAGAGGATGATGAGAGAACATCTGTAAGGCATGGTCTGTTCTAAGTCATGCCATTTAATGAAAATCACTCAGATACTACCGTGATGAGGGGTCTATAAGAATTTATAGAGAATAGAATAGATCCAGAGCCAGATTCCCAAGTTCCCAAAATCCAGTGCTGTTTACATCTGGAGTTTGTAGCTGAGCAGTGCTGCTAGCTATCAGCGATTTTATTGTGATATTTGGTATTTGTCTTAGAGCCCCAGCTCCTGAAGTCATGTGATAATCCGATTGCGTTAGAACCGCAGCAGTCATGTAAAAAATAAAGTCAGTTTCTAACCTTTGTGGTTGCAGAGAAAAACATGAAAATGTGAAACCTAAAGGCTCAAAACCCAGAATGCAGATGAAAAGAACTCAGGCTTTATTACTTTTTAAATATCCTCGGGTTTGGGGGTGGGGGGGTGTGTGTGTGTTTGGATATGCTGTTCTGGGTCGACCCATTAAACAGGAAAGAAAACTCTGAACCTTGATTCAGAATCAGAGCAACTCCCAGATCTCTGCGGGGGATGGAAAGGGATGGAATGTGCTACTGATGGGTACTGGTCTCTCTCTCCAAAAGAAGCAGAGATCTCGTGTTCACACAAATAATTCTGGCAATAAAATGGGGGAAGACAAAGAGAGACTCCATAAACAATTATTGATGTTCTAATGGTTATTCATCATGATTTTGAAAGATGAATTAGCCCTCACTACAGCCCTGTGTTGTAGGGGTACATTATACTTTCAAAGAGCAGGACTTTTGGGCTCCATTTTCAAGTGTTCTGCACCCACACCTGAGCTCTGGGTTTCGGACGAACTCAGCTCCCATTTAAATATCTAACTAAGGCCCAAGAGTTTCAAAGCCACTCAGCACTCCAGCAGTTCCCAACACGATACTGGGCAGATTTGTCCTATGTGCTGGGCTCTTTCGTAGATCTGGCCACATAGTTTGGTGGCTATGTGGGAGCGCTTCTGAAAATCTGATCACTGACAGGCCAGGCCTGTCTACATAAATCTTTCTAATTACAGTTCAGTGAAGGGTTTGTGTGTGGGGACTGGAATACCCCACCACAGCCTCAGTTAATAATAGCCCAGGCTGGCCCAATGGGGCGTCGGATCATTACATAGCTTATTGAATGAAACTGGCTGTGGTCCTCTTTGTGTTGTGAAATATTTTTTTTTGGCTCAGGAGGCTGGGAAAACCACCTCCATTGGGTAAAAGATTCAGAACAAAGCTGATGATTAAAGCAGAGTACCCTCCCCCGCCCTGGTATAAGACAGGGCGAGTGTGTGATCCTGTCCTAGGAGGGCAGCGTTTGCATGAAATGCCCCACCCTGTTAGCTGTTGCTGATCCTGCTGAGACAGGGTGAAGGGGGTCCTGGGAGACAAAGGTCCGCCATAACAGACCACAATGTATTGCCATGGAGAATTGAGTCTTCCGGCCTGCAGCTACTCACCAAGCCGACTCTAACAAGCAGCGTTAGGGCTGGCAGGGGCCCACTCAGGCCTATCTGAACTTAGGGCTGGGACAAGCCATTTTATAACCAGCTTGAAAATCACCAGGTCCCAGCTAAAGACTCGTGGGGTTAGCATAAAACTGGAGGCTTCGACCTGCACTTGATGGGGGCAGAGCACCAGGATTCATTTTATTGCACCGGGAGTCTTAGGGTTTGTCTTTATGGCAAAGTTCACAAGCTATAGATCGAGGGCTGCCCCGACTTGAGTCCTGTCTACATACAAAAACCCTTCTCTCAAGGGAGGTGGTGCTTTACTCAGGTCCACAGGCCCAAGAACTGTAAGGGACTGGGGTGTAGCTGGTCAGGCCTAGTGGTCACAGCTGCTCTGGTGTCCACAAGTCAAGGACGGCCCTGAGGCGGTGGTGAGTGGGCAGGGATCAGAGTAATCACTAGAGCTGGAGACAAGAGGCAAGGTCAAGGTCAAGGTCAGGCTGGGGTCAGAGGCTGGAGAGCAGCAGGTGAGGTGAGGTCTGGAGTCACAGAAAGCCAGAAGTCATCATGGTCACCCAGACAATGTCTTACGGCAGCCTCCAGGGTTATATAGTGAACATGGGCCAACCCAAAGGCCACAGGGTGCTGCTGTTGCTCTGGACCGTTTGAGACAATGCTGGCATGTGGAGTTAGGATCTCACTGATATTATAGCCTTAAAGTCTGTGATTAAAAGGTGAATAAACTGGGGGGGTGGGGGGGCGTTGATAAACAGGTTTTCTCCAGACAAAGGGAAGAGGTCAGCACCTCAGACCAGGTGTGGACAAATTCAATGGGCTATTCCTTCGTATGAGAGGTTTCAGGAAGAGAGCATTTGCATTGTAATAATCATCAGCTGTGGGGAAGACAACATGGAGTCTGCACCAGAGAGCATGGCATCCACCCCCAGCAGGAAAGCGAACTTGATCTGGGGATGCATTTCAGAAGAATACATTGCAAAGGTTTAAAGAGAGCGTGAGGGAACCCTTAAGTTAGCCTTCAGTCTAGGAAATGAGGAAAACCAGCACCTTGGACAATCCTGGCTAAGAGTGATCCAGCTATTGCTGGGAAGGGGAGATTGGTGAGGAAACGACCTTGAAGAAAGACTGCGTTTTGTTAAGGCACTTGTATTTAGCTATGAGAAAGCATTGTTTACTTTTGTTTGCTTGCAACCATTTCTACCTTTATCCGTCCCCGCTTACTTGGTGTCACTTCCCCTGTATCTTTTTGTTAATAAACTCATTTTATTTCTGTTGTAAAACGTGCTGTGTTTGAAGGGGAGGGCATGTTTGCCCCAGTTAAGTTAACAGGCTGTAGACTCTTTAAAAGAGCAGCAAACTTAAGATCTTTGGTGAACGAACAGTGATGGGGCTGTGCATGGCAGAGAACCGTCTCTGAGGAACTCGGGGGTTGGAGTTGACTGATTGTTACCTGCGTGGCAAGGTTTGGGAGAGCCTTGAGGAGTTGGCTGGTGAGGAAGACAGACTGGTGGGGCAGGGAGCTGACACGAGGTTTAACCTCCCGCAGAGTTCACTCTTGCTGAGACAGGAAGGACACACCGCAGCTCACAGCTCTCAGTGTCTCCAGACCTCCTTTGTAAAGCGCTTTGAGATCTTCTGATGAAAAATGCTAGGAAAGAGTTAGGTTTTATTATTATTGTGATCCCCTAAAGTGCAATGTTCTGGGGAGCTTTTAAGGGCCTGAAATCTTCACTCATATTGAGAAGCACCTTACTTAGTGAGTGGTCTGACTGATTTATTACTATTAATTATTATTATTGCAGTCACACCTAAAGACAACAACCAGGTCAGAGCCCCCTGCGCTGTAGAAATATATAATACATGACAATTCCCACCTCAAAGAGCTTACAATTAACACTGCTTGGGAAATGACTTTCCCCCATGAAAATTTTGGCAAAAATTATTTCCCCCCCCACCCATTTTCATAAAGAACTGTCTTTAAGATTCATCATCCAAAAATAAACAGGGTCAAAATATCAGTTGCCAAAAATTAGAAATTTTTCAGTTTTCGGGGTTAACTTTTTATGTCGAAAACACAGAAAACGGCCAGCAAAAATTTTGGTTTTGTCAGAAAGCCATTTTTTGTAGCAAAAAATGGTTTTGGTGGAACATTTGCTCTCTGCCCTCTTTACAATCAAAAAGAAAAGATCTAAAGAGGTGGATGGAACACATAATTGGGCTGGACGAGATGGAGAACAGAAGAACAAATCAATATCATCCGATGTGCACAGTTCCTAGTCAGCCAGTAGTAAGATGGTACTCAGCATGAATAAAGGTATCAGTATCTTCCCTTCTAGTGTTTGTTTGTCTTGGAAAAAGTAAAAGACACATCTCCAACACCTGGACACCCGCTGACTAATTTCAAGTCCCTGGTCTAAGTCATGTAGGCTGTAGAGCATCTAAATAAAAACCTTACAACTACAGCTGGTCACAAAAAATTCAGTGAAACAGTTTTCCATTGGAAAATGCCTTTTGAAGAAACACATTTTTCATGAAATCATCAATTTGAATGAAATTTCATTTAGAAAAATAAAAGATGGAAACATTTTCTTTTTTTGAACAGGCCAAAACATCCCCTTCTGATATTTTTGGAATGAAAAGTTTCAATATTTTTATTTCTAAATTACTTTTTGTTTCAAAATTTACTTTCTTTTATATAAAAAAAATTAAAAGGGTCATACCTGAAATGAAATGTAGTCATTTATTGAAATTAAACACTTTGTTTGACCCAAAATGAAATTTTGTTAGAATTTCATTTCATGAAAAATCTTAGGTTTAAGGACGATTTTTTTTTCAAAATCTCAAAATTTTTTGTGGGATGGAAAATCCATTTTCCGATCAACTCTAGTTACAGTGAATTTGTTAACACGGACAAAACAACTTTCCCCCCTAATCTTATCCTCAGAAATGGTTGAGCCAATTTTGCTGAAAACTTTCAAAAGAAATTCATCGTGAAGCAGACACCCAGCTTGGGAATTTGACCGTGAACAGGTAAAGTTTGGCAAAGTTACAAGTAGGCTTGGCTGAATTCAATTTTTATGTATAATTTTTGAGATATAACAGTTTATTTAAATTTTTTAAAATTTCATTACTTTAAATTTTCACAGTTGCACAAAATTCTGGGGGTTTAAGCATTTTTTTGTATTTTTATCAACTTAAAATTTCACAGTTGTGAAAAATTATGGAGGCCAAGAGAATAATTATTACAGTAGACACTGAGATTCAAAAAGTTAAAGCTTTATAACTGTTAAAACACAAGCTGTCAACATCACATGTCAAAATATACAAAGTAAATATCCTTAAATCAAATTCTAATAAGGTCTCAAGTGGCATTTTTCATACTTTGCCTATCTGTACATTTTGGTTATCATGGATGGAAATATTCTTTGTCGGGGTGTGTGTGTCTGGTGAAATCGACGTTTACTGACATTTACCAGTAAAAATCCAATCCTTCAGAAACTCGTTACAAGCAACTGAAACCAGGGTCTTGCAATAGGAAGTGTTACACAATCTTAGCAATAGTCATCACTCCCTATAAGATCTATTTTGTGTCTTTAATTACTGGCTTTTTAAGGACCGGATTCTGATACCTTTACTTCTGTTGAGTAGCATCTCACTGCAGGAGGTCCCACCATTTGTGGAGTTAGGTACTACTGAAAGCATCAGTATCTCGCTTTAAGTGAACTGTCAGTTAACGATATAACCACCTGCTGACGAGGAAGCTATATAGGGGACCCCTGAACACTGTACTGAGCAGATCTGAGTTCTGCACTCTAGCAGCGAGTATTAAATAAGTGTCTTTTTGGTCTAATACAACATACTGCACAAAGTCTTTGCAGCTTTTCAGAGCACGACTTCATACAAGTTATGGCCTTAGAGGCCCGGATCCAGGCCGTGTGGAGGTTTCACAGGGGGCGTGTTCTTTGGCACCTAGCTATTCAGAGACCTATCAGCACCCAGATCTCCGTCTCTGCACGCAGATAGCATCTGGGGCAAACCATAGTCACATGCACTCCCGTGTTTTTAATCGCAGTCTAATTTCCTGCCCTGAGCCAACCCCAAATCTACCGCAGAGCTCTCTGAAAGGAACCACCTCAGCCAGCCAAGAAGATGAGACCTGTGCCTGCTCTAAAAGCAAGCCCAGAGAGAGCGAGGGAGGGAAGCACGGAACAGGCCGAGCCCAACTCCACGTTCAGAGCCCCGCGCACAACCTGGCCTGCTTCAGCCACTCCCCGGGCAGGAAGCTGACAGAGATAATCTATTTCTAATGAGCCTGCATTGCTAAGTGGCCTTTTATTAGACCAAATGGAGGCCTGAGTCGCCTTCCCCCCCCTGCACGTCCTCCTCTATTAAAGTGAAATATGGGTTTAATATAATCACACCTGGTGGAAGTGCTTTCTCTATGGCCCAATCCTGCATGCCTGCCTGGACAGACTAAACTCCCACAGCGGTCTCAGGGAGCTGCTCAGCACTCAGCAGGGTAGGGCCTTGAACTACGCCACAGTAGATGCCTCTAGCCCCAGTGCTTACAGCGGCTTTCTACTGCTGTACTCTGGGGAGAGGGGGGCATCTGGGAACATTTCGCTGGGTCAGGTATGATGTAAAGCCAGCAACAAGAAAAAAGATTCAGCAATAAAGTCATGTCGAGGGACTGATTTCTTCCTGTGCTGGTTTCATGTTAAGTTTTTTTCAAAAAAAGCAGCTTTTTTGTTTATTCTTTAAGATTTAGTGCTTACAAAAAATGCCAGGTTAGCAGACTAGGGCTTTTGGAAAAAGGTTGAAGGATTTAGAGATTCCAAGGCCAGAAGAGACCATTGTGATAATCTATTCTGACCTCCTGGGTAACAGGCCAGAGAACTTCCCGGACATAATCCCTAGAGCAGAGCTTCTAGAAAAACATCCAATCTTGAGTTAAAAACTGCCAGTGATGACGAATCCACCACTACCCTTGGTAAATTGTTCCAATGGTTAGTTACTCTCACTTTTAAAAAAAATTATGCCTTATTTCCCATCTGAATATGTCTAGCTTTAACTTCCAGCCATAAGATCATATTAATTCCAAAGAGATTTCTAGAGCCAGTGGGAAAAAATGCCAATTAGTTTTTGCAGGGAATTTAGAAAAAAAACATTTTTAATGAAATATCCTGCAATTTTTTAAAATGAAAATTGAAACAGAAACTCTAGACTTTTTTGCAAAAAGAAAAGAAGGACTTGTGGCACCTTAGAGACTAACAAATTTATTTGAGCATAAGCTTTCATGAGCTACAGCTCACTTCATTGGATGCATTCAGTGGAAAATACATATGTATATAAATCTCTCCACTGTATTTTCCACTGAATGCATGTAATGAAGTGAGCTGTAGCTCACGAAAGCTTATGCTCAAATAAATTTGTTAGTCTCTAAGGTGCCACAAGTCCTCCTTTTCTCTTTCCGGATACAGACTAACACAGCTGCTACTCTGAAACTAGACTTTTTTGGTTTGTGAAACCCCGAAAAATACTGAATGTCCCTTTTTGAAAAACTAGAAAATGTCAAATGAAATGGAAGTAGAAAACGGCCCATTGTCTGTCCGAAGAAAGGCTTGATGGAATTGGCTCTAGTGATCTGGGCATCTAAACCTCCTAAGGCCTTTTTGAAAAGCTACCCTAAAGTCTCTCATTTATTCCTAAAGCATGAGCATCTGGCACTGCTTTTCCCCCTGCTGTTCCACTAACAGGAACGGTATCCTGACCTTGGACCAGCCCAGCTCTGGGGCGCAATTGGGACCTCAATCTTTTTGGCCTTCCATTTGTTGGCATGATTGCCAAGTCACTGTTGTTGGTCCAATGTGAGTAGCTGCCCAATAACAATAGGACAGCTTCCCAGCAGAGTAGAAATTAGTGATGCAGAGTTTTGTAATGTACTTTCTTTACACACACACACCACTCCTGAACCAAGACGGTGAAGCAGAGTGCAGGTTGAAACCTTACTTCAGGATTCTAAGTCCAATTCCCAATGCCCAGTTCTAGGGTCAGAGACCTAGACAGCATAAACTCTCCTGCTGCTTGCACAGCTTCCTCTGCTCAGAATATCATGTCACCAAAAACTTTCTTCAAAGACTAAAAACTCGCTTGTACTCCAAGAAAAAACAATTAGAAGATTCAGTGTAAGAGTGCCATCTGGTGACGACTGCCATAACAATATTATCCACATGCTGCCTTTTTTAATATTGTCTGCCTATAAAAACAGTTGATCAACTGAAAACTGACCTTGCAGGTTTCTAAGAACCTTAACAGAGTTAGCCTGAGTGCTTTCAAGAGTTAGCCTGCTTGTTACCTTTGGCACTTGCATTCCCCAAGGATGTGGGTGGCTTAAAAATATTAGCGATAGATAGATAGTGCTTGGGAAAAGAGGGGAGAGGAGGAATTACAAATATTTTTGAGGAAAAAAAATCTTGAAGGTTTTTAATTCCAAAGCTCATTTTGAAGAAATTTTGAAATGTAAAAGCTTCTGACCAATTCTATAGTTGGCCAAATGTATATATCTGGGGAAAATTCATGAAGAGTTCATTTAAAAAAAAAGATTTCCCCCACAAGTTCTGAAATTTCAAATTTCTAAAATTTATTTAAAACATTTTGAACAGCCCTTGTAAAGTAGGGATCTATGCTCACACAGCAACTGCCATTTGGGGTTTCTACCTTTTCAGCTAAGACTCTCCCTTGCTTTGCCAGTATGCAATTGCACAAAGAGACCCACCTGTGAAATCTATCAATTTCAACCTTAAAGCTTTTTTTATTTTTGAAGGTCTTTTTAGAACAATCCCTGGGTGACTCAGAGCTAGCTCCTTGGCTGGTGTAGTCAATTACTACCTCTGTATTTAATACTCATATGGAGCTCATAACCCATTTTTATAGTTGGGGAAACCGAGGCACAGAGTGGTGAAGTGACTTGCCCAAGGCCATGCAGCAGCTGAGCTGGGAAGAGAACTAATATCTCCCAAGTCCTGTGCTCTAGCCAGTAGGTCACAATGCCTCCTATCTGCCATGATCACCTGTACCCCACACCGCCTTTATCACCTTCTCTTTCAATCTATCCTCCAAGTAAATGGACCGTATTGTTTGTGTGTTTGTATTTGAAGGTGTCCTTTAATTACATGGTATTGCATCCCCTCCATTGTTACATATATTGTACTGCATTTTGATTGGGTTATTATTATATACATTGCAGTAGCACTCAAGAGGCCCCCATTGTGTTAGGAGCTATACCAACCCAGAGGAAGAAGATAGCCATTTGGGGTTGGAACTAACATCTAGGTAAAGCATTTCACTCTAGGGCAGGGGGTAACACAGAAACTTAACTGCTAATATTTGTATGTTATTCATGAGCCCATCACAACCACCACATCCAGCCAGCTCAGGAGAGGTCGGGACCAGCTGTCCCAGATCCTGAATTGTTTCTTGACCCAAGTTCTGTCTGTTCAATAGACCACGGAGAAGGCAGTTGGCGTCATGCCTCGCAGAGAGCGATAAGGATTCCATTCAGTGCCTGCAACCTTTCATCAGAAATGTACAACGAGACAGGACTGCGGCAGTCAAAGGGCTGCATATACAGGCAGGTTGAGGGTGATATATGGCCTAGGCCGGGTGTCTGATTCTGTTTGCAGAATCTTTGAAAGCTAAACGATTCTCTCCATTTTCAGCACATCTCCTAGCCAAAGAGAGGGGTCTCAGTCTCCCGCTACAGAGGTGCGCATAGCCATAAACAGAGCCACAGGTACCGCAGAGGGAAGGGAAGGTTGGTGATGGTGTTAGGAGCTTTAGAGCTGAGCTTTAAAGATATCATTTTTCATAGATTAATAGACTAGTAGATTCCAAGGCCAGAAGGGACCACTGTGATCCTCTAGTCTGACCGTCCCCTCCTCCCCCACCGCCCCATAACAGAAGCCAGAGAACTGCCCCCCAGATAATTCCTAGAGCAGAGCTTTGAGAGAAAAGTCCAATCTGGATTTGGAAAATTGTCAGTGATGGAGCATCCACCACCACCATTCTGGGTAAACTGTTCCAGTGGTTAATTACCCTCCCTGTTACACCTTATTTCTAGTGGATGAATGTGTCTAGCTTCAACTTCCAGCCACTGCATCGTGTTAGACCCTTCTCTGCTAGACTGAAGAGACCATTATTAAATACTTGTTCCCCACATAAGTACTTTCAGACTAATCAAGTCACCCCTTCACCTTCTCTTTATTAAACTAAGTAGATTGAGCTCCTTAACTGTATCACTATTAAGGCATGTTTTCTAACCCTTTAATCATTCCCATAGCTCTTCTCTGAACCCTCACCAATTTATCAACATCCTTCTTGAATTGTGGGCACCAGACCTGGACACAGGATTCCAATAGTGGTCACACCAGTGCCAAATACAGAGGAAAAATAACCTCTCGACTCCTATCTGAGATTCCGCTGTTTATGAGGGTTATTGCATGAGCCTGTTTGGCCACAGCATCACACTGGGAGCTCACCACGACCCCCAAATCTCTTTCAGAGCCACTGCTTCCCAGGATAACGTACCCTATCCTGTATCATCTACCTTCTTTCTTCTTAGATGTATACATTTATATTAAACCATATTTTGTTTTCTTATGCCCAATTTACCTGGCAATCCAAGTCAGTTCTTGCTTCTGCCAAAAATCTTCCTTTGTGTTCTTGGGCAAATCATTTAATTTCTCTCTTTCTTAATTCTCCATGTGTAAAATGCAGGAAATAATCTTTCATCTCTCCACCCTTTGCTTGCCTCATGGCAAAATCTTTGGGGCAGAGACTGTGTCTTATTCAGTGTTCGTGCAGTGCCTAGCACAATGCATCTGCAATCTCATTTGGGAACTCCAGGCATTAGTGTAATAGAAAATAATAATCGTATTGCTCTATTCTTGACAGAGATTGCAAGTGGGGCTTGGTAGAATATAAATCAAGATCTTGATTAGGGGCCCTCAGCCATTTAGTTTGCCCTGCTAGCTCCATTGCTCTCTGTTCCAGACCTGGTAAATTACTGGAGATTTGACAGTGAATTTGCATCCCTGGTCTTTCCTCAGTCTCCTGCCTGAAAATTCGCACATTCACTCAACACACTCCGGTGCTCATACTGGCATATGTGCCCATGGGGACAGACTGTGGCTTTGTTTTGGTGCACGCATGACAAAGATATGCAGACATGAAACCAGGGAGGCACATACATGAAGAATCTGACAGCTTCACATACACAGAGACCCCCACCATGTTCGACTTCACGGGATATCTTTATATTGAAGCACTGGGCATCACAGCCTTTTATTCATGCATGAGTAACATTTGTCCCTAGTCAGAGGACCAGCTTAAAACCAACGTACACCCTATTTTGAGGGTCTAAATGGTGCAGAGCCCTTGTACCAGTGTGCATAGGGATGAATTTCACCCTATACTGGGGGCTTTGGGGCAAGACCGCATGTCTTTGTCATGCCTGCACCATGCACTGAAGTCAATGGAAATACTCCTATTGGGTGAGCCCAGCCCCGAGCCAGGAGTAACTAGTTTGAAGGGAAGGATCAAACCTAGTATCTTTGCATCTGTGACTTCCATAATTTATACCACACACTGATCACTGACTTGTATTTGAAGCTGGAAAGTGGCTGGGGATAAAGCTTGGATGAAAAGTGAGAGACAGTGTTATCCAGTGGATAGAGCAGTACTCCCAGGAGCCAAAAACCTCGGTTCCATTCCTAGCGCTGACCCTTTGCCTCTGTTTCCCCTCCCCATCTATTTAGACTAGAAGCTCTTTGAGACAGGGGCTTTCTCTTACTATAAGTAATTACAGAGCCTGTTCTAATGGGACCTGGATCTCATTTAGGGACTATAAGCATGATTGTAATACACATCATGATATACAGAATATTAGACTGCACTGACTTTTAAAAACTGACTGCAGTGGCTTAGTTCTTTATTTTCTATAGGGAAAAGGGTGAATTAACAGTACAATCCTTTTACATCAAGAATTAAATGCCTCATTCGGTAGATAAAATGTGCAGAAAGCCCAAGCCAGTCACTTGTTAGGATTCAAAATAAGAAACAAATGTTGAATTGTACAGTCTAAAGTTCAGAGCAGGGGAAAATCTACAAATCTCTCGTCAGTCTGGGATTTTTTGTTTATCGTTGCAGCTAATCCTACTCTTGGGTCTCCCCTGCCCAGTCTTGAAAGAAAGATAAATGAGGTGCGTCCGAGGCTCACCTGATTAACTTGGCTAATCCACCAATTTCTCTCTCTTTTCCAAGGCCAGTTTGGAAGGGAGGTTGTGGAATTTATGAATACAAACTGTGCAGTCACAGGCTCATAAAGCAGAATGAGGCACTTAGTGGAGAGTGTGAGTGCGAGAAAGCGTGTGTGCATCAGATGCACAAGCAGGAGTGTGTCAGCACACCAATGGTGAGTGCAAGCCAGTACACACGCAGATCTGTGTGAGACATAGCAGGAGCGCGAATGCAATGGCCCCCTAATGAATGCAACCAGGCGCAAACCCGCTGAAAACATCAAAGAGGTGAATTGGCCTGAGATGGCATCTTGCAGCAGCCTCAGCTATTGCAACTGGCCAGGCTGAGGGAAGAGTGATGATGTTTGAGTTAAACCCACCTGCAGGGCAGTCTGGCTTCCGACTGCAGTGGTGCAATGTCAGGGTGCGAAATGGCAGATTCTCCATTGCCCTGCACCTTCTGTCATCATTTTCACCAGTGAACAGTGGGTGTGAATTGTCACCATGCTGCTTTAATAGTGTTTCACACTCAGTCTGCACTAGTGCAAGTGACTGCACAAGGCGCAGGGCAACTGAGCACCTGGCTCAAGGGCTTTGGAGCCCAAGCTCTCTGTGAGAGAGTCACAATCTGGTCCCGACTCCTCTGCCAGCCCTTTCTCTGGTGCAGATTGCTTCCCACCGTGGGTCAGCAGCCCCAGGGCACAAGGCGGCAGGTTTGGAGAGTGGATAGAGTCAAGGCTCTGCTCACTTCCTACCCCTGCCTGTCTACCAGTCCCACAGCTGCTCTGGTCAGTCCTTGTGCAGGGTCCAGGGATATGGTCAGCCTGCAGAGAGGAGCAAGGGGCTCCCCGTGTCCCTTGCTCCCCTGCTTGGCTGTCCAGCAGGACTCCCATCTGAACCCTCTAAGTCTATATGTAACTATTTCCAAGCCTGGCGGGCACTGGTCATTGGAGTTTTCAAATTTTAGATGAATTATTTTCACCAAAGATGTTGATTTTTTTCACACCAAAAATTGCCTCCATTTTTGCACCAGGTCTGAAAAGCATCATCACTGGGGGGATCTTCCTTTAAAACATGGCCCAGGATCTCCCATCATGGCTCAGGACCCCACTGCGATAGGTGCTGTACAAACACACTCTCTGGCTCATAGGTGAAATTGGCTCTCTTATTCCTGGGGACTGACAGACAATGGAATTTTTCCTGTTTAACATAACCAAAGATACCATCTGTAGTCATATAGCTCTCCAGGTAGCATTAGGCACTGGACAGGACACTGGACTGGGGCTCAGGATTCTTGGGTTCTATTCTCAGCTCTGTTGTACGACCGTGGGCAGACGACTTCCTCTCTTTGAGCCTCTGTGTCCCCTCCTACTCTTTGTAAGTCTCATCTAGTTAGAATGTAGGCGGTATGGGGCAGGGGATGTCTCTTACTACGGGTACAGCGCCCTGAACTCCGGGTCTCGTTCACCCTCAGTGCTGTTGCAATACATAGTAATCACCTTTTGAAATTTGCAATACCATACAAGATTAGTGTTGCTGAACAGCTCCAAAGCACTTAAAATCCATGACTGCCCTCGGGGTAAAACGCCTTACCACAGCCCCAAACCAGGGAAAAATGGTCAGAGCAGAAGCGGACCAAAGCATCATCATTGGTTTGAGAACAGCACGCCCCACTGAAGCCATACAGCAATCAGCCTCTGACCATATGCTGTTGCTGCCTACATTCCTCTCCTCCAAGACTTTCTGGTGACAGCTCTGGGAACTTTTCACAATAGGAATGCGCTCCAAGCCTCCGCGTGTGTAAAGTTGTCAGCTGGAGCAGTAGCACCATGGGGGATCCCAGCACACAGCTCTGTGCAATCTTGGCTCCGGGAGGAAAATTCCAGCTTGATCCCATCCCGGCAGTTTGTTTGCATTGCAATTTATGAAGCTACGTCAAAGTGAGATCAAGAGGCTCTGTGAGGGATCAAGCCAAACCCCATGTGTTCATATCCTAGTGGGCTGAGATCTCTGGAGGGGACTCTAATCCCAGTCCAGGGCCTCCTGCTGGCCCCAATCTAACTCCAGCTCAGGTCCACCTGACAGCCAAATCCTAAACCTAGACTGGAACCCCTGCTGGCCCCAACCCTAACCTGGGACCCCCTGCAGGCCCCAAGCCTAACCCTAAGCCTCCAGGTCGCTAGCTACCCAAAACCCCAATATAGTGCTGGCAGGTGGAAGCACTGTTGTTGTTTGGATAAAAAACGTAGTCAAGTTCCTGACCTTCTTGTGCTTTTGAAAGGCCCCATGTCTACAAGATATGCCTGCATAAATAGCATTGTGATACCCCTATAGGCCAGCCTTGCTCCAGGCCTGACGCATAGATTTGTACGACTCGTGAAATTATTTTCTTGGTTTTTCTCCTTTAATCCTGTCTCTTCTCTTCTTTTCTGTACACAAATTATTTTCTTGCAGATTAAGGAAAACAAAAAGTCTCAAAGTAAGGCTACCAGGAGAGAGAGAGAGAGCGCGTGCAGCATGTGTGTCCCCTCTGTAACATGCTGTACCAGCTCTGGCTCATGAAACAGCTGCCCCTGCAGGCAGGCAGGTATCTTGGAAATTTAAAGGGACAATTAAAAGAAAACAAAATCATTGCTGTAAACAAAACATTTTCATGCATTTTCTTTTTCATCATGCTTCATCTTCTCTCCTCTTGTTTTTTATTGTTTATCCTGCCAGTTAAAAGGTTTTTATTGTCAGTTTCCTTTACAAGCAGTGGCCTATTTGGGGATGTAACAGAAAAGGACAAATGTTGATTAATTTTCAGCTGAACTCAGTGAATGCTTTGTCTTTCCTTATATTTCATTATTTCTTAAATAAAAAGCAAAGCAAAGTTTTTAAGGAAAAGACTCTTTGGTACTTTTTTTCTTCCTCAAGAGATGGGTTTGTCTTGCTAAGACCCAATGTCTTGGCCAAATTCCACTGTGGTTTATTATTTTCTATCTACCTACAATTCTCTGAGATTTCCGGTTGGAGCTAGGCTTCAACTTCATCCTTTGCCCTGAACTGTCGCTGCTGTGCTGTTATACAGCTAAATGCTCCACTCCAGAGGGGGCTACAGCAGTGGGTGAAATTTCACCTGTGAATGCAGGTAACTGCAGGTGGCTTCTCTTGATGATATCGTCACTGAGCTCGCTGAGTGAGATAGGCAACTGAGACAGGTGGGAGGATAGTGAGAAGCAAATGGAAAAGACCCTGGCAGTGAGTCAAGGCTAAAATGAACCAGGAGTCCTTTCTGCTTGGGATTTACAGCTAGATCTCTTGAAGACCGTAATCCCTATGTTGACTGACTTCCAACTATAGTCTGACTGCAGCTAGAAGAGCCATCATCCACCTTCTAAACGCTTGCCTTTCCCTCCCCAAGTGCATCCTATCAACCCACAGAAAGATCAGAGGCTGCATGTAGTTTTTCCAGCTACATGCCTGCTTTTAAACCTAGTTTAGCAGCTTGATTTGTCTGAGGCCCAACAAGGTTAACAGTTAACTTAAGAGTAACCAATGGCTAAGGACAGATTGGAGTGGACCATGGTTATTTTTGCTTCACAGTTGTTTCCTGGAGCTTAAACATTTTGACACAGATTTTCAGAAAGTGTCTCTTATTTTAGGTGCCCAGTTTTAGACATCTACTGGACAATTTGCTGGCCCGGGACTCAGGACAGCTGGGTTCTATTCTATTCACCTGCTGGGAAACCTTGGGCTAGTCTCATCCCTGCTTCATGACTCAGTTTCCCCATTTGTAAAATGGGGATAATTACACTGATCTCTTTTGTAAAGTGCTTGGCGCTCTACAGATGAAAAATGCTAGAAGTTATTGTTACCAGGGACCTTATTCTGATCTCAGTTTTATACTGATGTAACTCCACTTGGCTTGTGTTCCAATCTATATTGATTTTTATGCTGTGCTTATCACTCAAGTTCCACTGAGCTACCTAATTAACTCCAGTTTCAGAGAGAGTAAAAACTGACCCCAGGAATCTAATTTTCAGCCTTGCTGAGCAGCCACAATTCCACCTGAAGTCAATGGGAACAGTAGGTGCCCAGCACCTCTGAAAATCTGTCCCCAAGTGCTGGGTGCCCAAAAATCAATGTCATTTCTGAAGATTTGGGCCTCAGAATAATATTTTGTAAAAGACACCCCTTGCTCCCCAACTGCAGAGACAACCTTGTGCAGCTGGGCTTTACACATCCCATTTCTCATGCCCACTTGAAATGTTGCCCAAATAGCTGGGAATGGAAAATTGCAGCTATGGTTTTAAAGGCTGCCTTTGAAAATTTGCTCCTTAATCTCTCTGCATTGACTTCTCTATCTGTGGAATGGGCATAATAAATAATACCAACCTACCTATGCTTTGGAGGATTAATTCATTAGGGCCTGAACCATCACCCATCAAAGTTGATGGCAAAATGCTCATTGACATCCGCAAAAAGAAAAGGAGGACTTGTGGCACCTTAGAGACTAACCAATTTATTTGAGCATAAGCTTTCGTGAGCTACAGCAAAGTGAGCTGTAGCTCACGAAAGCTTATGCTCAAATAAATTGGTTAGTCTCTAAGGTGCCACAAGTACTCCTTTTCTTTTTATGAATACAGACTAACACGGCTGTTACTCTGAAAATTGACATCAGTGGGAGCCAGGGGTTTTCACCAAAAGTTTTAAATCCACCCCATGCACAGGATGATGCATCACTTACATCACGCAAGGATGAATTTCACACTAGATTAGTACCTGGCAGCAGCAAATGGATTTACTGAATACAAAGAAGCCAGCATGGACTGATGACCTCCACCAGCTAGGAGTTCCACAGGTTAATGTTAGACCGCATACGGGGCATTGGAGCCCAGAATGATAACAGATACAGGCATGCTGTCACTCTGGGATCCTGTAAAGGCAGAGTGTATCAATGTCAGTGTTAGAGTTTGTCACCCACACAACATTCGATTCTCATAGGAAAGAGATACAGCCTCATTTCTCTTAGAAACAGAAGGGGAGGAGGAAATATGCTAACCCTGGCCTGGGTATTGTCAACCTTCTGATAAATTGCATCTTGGAAATAAAAGTGGATTAACTCTAGTTCCCAGGGTGGAAAAGGCCCACGAGTTATTATTATCCAGACTATCGACTGTACCACCTCCTCCTACGCAGCTGACTCCGCCTGGCATATTCCACCTCAGCTAACAACCCTTATGAAAAGGAAGGAGGATTGTGCTGACTCCAGCCACTTTGATTTATCTGAACTGCTGGCATCCTGCAGCCAGCCGTCTTGTGCTGATGAAGGGCCCGATCCTGCCTGGAGCACATGCCTGCTACCCAGGGCAGATTCCCATTGACTTCCAAGGAACAAAACTGGCTTGGAAGTCGAGTGAGTGGCGTGCATCCTGCAGGAGCTGGGTGGGCAGAAAGGTTGGGGGGGGCTTTGAATTTTGCCTGGGGAGCAGGGCATTGTGGGCCCACTGGGGCAGGACCCATTCTGCCTTCACACAAGGAGGGCTCTGCACCTACCCAGGACTGGGCTCTCTGCTTCTATGCAGAAGAGGGGGTGCTCTCTGAACCCCTATAGGGCCCTGCCCCCAGCAGGAGAGGAGTGCTCAGTGTTACACACATTGATTCTCCTGGCCTTGGAGTTGGGCAGCCAATGGGGGAGCACAGGGAGTGACCCCTGCGAGGACTGGGGCGGGGGGCAGGATGGGTAGCATCGAACATTTTTATTACTGGGGGAGAAGAAAGCTAGCTCCAGCAGAGAGAAGCCTTGTCTCTTCTTATGTTTTACTTCCCTCCCCAGGCGCCTCTACTCTCCTTGCAGACAATATATTTCCAACGCCCAAGCTCTCAGGTTCTTTATTCTCATTCACTCCCTCCCCCGCTCTTCTTCTTCCCCCCCCCCCGCCCCCCAGCACCCCCATCTGTTTTCTGTTAGGAGTTCATTTTGGGAGCGCGAGGCTGGCAGAGCTTGGAGTTCAGACCCCCTCGAGTGATGAGAGCGCTGGGCTGCTGACGCTGGGCTCTGCGCAGCCCCCGCTGCTCTAACCCTTCCCCGTGCCCCGCTCGCCCCCGTGCAACAAGACGCCGCCTGGCACATCTGCTTTCAATTGCATGTTCATTTGTCCAGTGCTGGGAAAAAAGGGAAGCTTTACTGCAGCTCGGAGTCTTAAAGGCACAGCGCATGGAAAAACCAAACAACTGCCTTGTCTCCCAAGGACAACCTGAGATGTGGCCTAGACTTAAAAGTATCCCTGCCCTTGGGGCTGACTCCTGACCCAGGAATTTCTGATACAGCAGGATTTCCACTAGTTACACTGCCTGGTCGCTAACAGCCTTCTCACTGTAGGCCGGTTATCAGCTCCACAGATGCACTGCAGGCTGAACTGAATGGGTGTTCCCAGGTCCCCCAGCCTTCGCTTGATTGTCCAACTGCAAATCAGGTTCTTTCAAAAGAAATCTGTGCAAATTAGTGTTCACAGACCCTCCGACTTTTTATTTTTATTTTTATTGCCTGAATATAAGGAACAGGAGATCTGTAAAATATAAGTGCTTACTCCATGGTACCATATGTTGCTTCAGCCAGCTGAGGTAGAGTGGGCTAGCACCCATTCTAACAACCTCACCGACCAACGCCGGTCTGCATGCAATGGTGCATCACTTGAATCCATGGAGGCAGCAAAGAAGCAAACAGGCTCACTGTTAAATCCGCTTAGTATTATTTATTTGTATCGTGGTAGCCCCTATGAGCCCCAGTCATGGATCAGGACCCCCATTGTGCCACGTGTTGTACAAACAGAACAAAGAGATGGTCCCTGCCCCAAAGAGCTTACAAATTAAGTCTGAGACACACAGGGATACAGACAGAGGAGCACAGGGAAACAATGGAGATAATATTGGTCATTGTGATAGGCATCAGTCAAAGCTCTCCTGGTGAAATCCATTCCTGTCCAGAGGGATCACACATGTCCCTTTGTGCCACGTGAACCCTTAGACTGGGATTTTCAAACAAGAACTCATTGGAATTAGGTGACTAAATGTCACTGAATGCCAACGCTTTGTCTTCACCATGAAAAAAGGTGCGTTACTAACTTGAGGAAAAATGTTAGTGATGATAAGGCCGTTTGTAGCTTTCACACAAGTTAGCAGGTTGAGTTTGAGACTTAATTAACCTGCTAACTCATGTGAAAAATACAAACTGCCTTGTCTTCATAGAATGATAGAAATATAGGACTGGAAACGTCCTCAATAGGTCATCTAGTCCTGTTCCCTGCACTGAGGCAGACCTAAGTATTATCTAGACCGTCCCTGACAGGTATTTGTCTAACCTGTTCTTAAAAACCTACAATGATGGGGATTCCACAACCTGCCTAGATAATTTGTTCCAGTGCTAAACTATCCTCACAGTCTGGAACTTTTCCCACTGTCTAACCTAACTCTTCCTTCCTGCAATTTAAGCCCATTGCTACTTGTCCTCTCCTCAGTGCTGAGGCGAACAATTCATCACCCTCCTCTTTATAACAATCTTTTATGCACTTGAAGACTGTTATGTCCCCCTTCAATCTTCTTCGCCAGACTAAGCAAACCCAGGTTTTTTTCCTATCTTGCCCCAAAGGTCATTTGTCCTTATTGAATTTCATCCTATTTATTTCAGACCATTTCTCCAGATTGTCAAAATTATTTCAAATTCTAATCCTGTCCTTCAAAGCACTTATAACCCCTCCCAGCTTGATATAATCCACCAACTTTGTAAGTGTACTCTCTATGTCAATATGCAAATCATTTATGAAGATATTGAATAGACCAAGCCCAGGACAGATCTGTGGGGTATCCCACTTGATATGCCTTTCCAGATTGATTGTGAACCATTGACAACTACTCTCTGAGAACGGTTTTCCAACCAGTTGCACACCCACCTTCTAGTAGGTTCATCTAGACAATATTTCCCTAGTTTGTTTATGAGAAACTCATGTGAGACACATTATCAGAAGTTTTACTAAAGTTGAGATATATCACAGTGACTGCTTCCCCCCATCCACAAGGCTTGTTACCCTGTCACGGAAGGATAGTGTGTTGGTTTGACATGATTTGTTCTTGACAAATCCATGCTGACTGTTACTTATCTTCTAGGTGCTTACAAATTGATTGATTATTTGCTCCATTACCTTTCCAGGTACTGAAGTTAAACTGACAGGTCTATAATTCTATGGGTAGTCCTTATTTCCCTTTTTATAAAAAAGGTCTTATTTTGCCCTTTTCCAGTCCTCTGGGCTCTCTCCTGTCCTCATGAGTTGTCAAAGATAATTGCTAATGGCTCAGAGATCTCTTCAGCCAGTCCCTTAAGTATTCAAGGATGTATTTCATCAGACCATGCCAATTTGAAGACATCTAACTTGTCCAAGTAATTTTTAACTTGTTCTTTCCCTAGTTTAACCTCAGATCCTACCCTGTTTGCGCTGATGTTTACTATGTTGGTTGTCCAATTGCTACAACCTTTGTGGTGAAAACTGAAACAAAAAGGCATTTAACACTTCAACCATTGCTATGTTTGCTGTTATTGTCTTCCTTCCTTAGACTGTGCCTCAAGTTAGTTAATTCAAGTTGAGAAAACACCTTTTTTCACAGTGAAGATAAGGCCAATGGTATTCAGATACCTAACTACCCAAAACTTAACTGGGGTAAAACCAAAATTCTTTCAGTTAGTGATTTTGAACCTGCTGCAGGCTTTATCTTCGTAGTAGGTGACCACCTAGTCAAGATTTTCAGTGATTTCACTGACCTCAACTCTGTTGTTGATAACATGGGTGGCATTGAGAAAGAACTTGAAGCCTGCATTGCAAAAACATCTTCAGTAATGGGGCACCTGATCAAGAAAATTTTTCATGAAATGAGCACCCTGATAAGTAGACAGATGAAGCTCAGGATATATAAGTCTTTGGTGGACAGTACTCTTACCTTTGGGTCTTAAGCATAGCCCCTCACTGTCAAGATTGAAAAGAAGTTGGACACCATTCAGATGAAGCATCTAGAACTGATCAAAAACGTAAAATGGTACAAATTCAAGTCGAATGAAGTGATCTGTCTTTTAACTAAACAGGTCCCACTCTCTCAAACAGTTGCTCTCTAAGGTGGCATGATTATCTGCTCCGAATGCCTTCCAGCTTCCCTGCAAGAATTGTCTCTAATTTTGATCCAACAGCAGCAGGATGAAAAACACCCTGGGAGACCTAAAGCACAATGGCTGGACGGCAGACAGACATTTCCCTCACAAGCACCCTATTCTCTAATGTGCCGTGTTTGTTTCAGGACAGAACACCTTGTAGAGGTCACCAGACATGTTATGCACCTCCACTTGCCAAATGACAGCATGAGAAGTAACCTAACTAACCATCTACCCTAGGGTTTGACTTCACTGTAAAGCTAACTCGAGTTATAACTCTAGGGTTGCCCCTAACTCAAGTCCTGTCCACACACAAAATACCTTCACGCAAGTGCATTGGTGCTTTTTACGCAAGTTGGCTAGCCCATCATGGCACACTGACTAAATCTTGAGTAAGCACAACTCATCATCTGCTAACACAACCACTCTGTAGTGAGGACTCAGGCTAACACCATGTGAGAGCTGCTAGTCCTCCTCCTTCCCACAATTCCCCCAGTGTGGCCAGAAAAGACAAACAAGTTCTCCCACAATTCACTGGAAAACAATTTGTGGACTGGATGATACCGAGGTGTCAGGGATTAGGATGGTTTAACTATGTACCACCGGGATGTGGATTTTTCACACCCCTAAGAGACATAGCTATGCCGATGTAACGTTTCAGTGTGGACCAGCCCTAACTTGAGGAGAGTCCTGATCTAAAACCAATCAAAGCCAATGGGAACAAGACTCTGTTGGCTTCATTGGGGTTTGAATCAGGCTCTAAGGCAGGGATCATGCAGAACAAACAGTGTGTGACGTGCTAATTAAAGACCGTCTCATGATGCCTGTGCACAAGAGCACAGTGCTAACATTTGTCGTTTCGCTTTGCAGACACAGCTTTCTCTTCATGTAGTTATTTGTACAGAATTTCTGTGGATTTTTAGGAAAAAAGAAGCAATTTCCTCAAATGCCATGATTTGCAAAACAGAAACAGAGTCCCTGCTGATTGCTTCTTGTCTTACTTACTATCTAGTGACAGGTTTCAGAGCAGCAGCCGTGTTAGTCTGTATTCGCAAAAAGCAAAGGAGGCCTTGTGGCACCTTAGAGACTAACCCATTTATTTGAGCATAAGCTTTCGTGAGCTACAGCTCACTTCATCGGATGCATTCAGTGGGAAAAAAAAATCTATCTAGTATAGATCACAAGTTGTTCTCCTGTGTTTATGTAACTTACTTGGCCCACTGCAGGATTTGGACTGTAACCTAAAAGCAGCATTCCCTACCACTTCAGGTAGGGAACTGAGTCGCATAGCTAGAAACAGTGGCTGATTCATGAAGTGCTTAAAGTTGCAGGGAGGGGGTCAGGGGTCACAGACAAAGTAAAGAAAAAAAATAAAAATCAAACTGGGTTGTTGAGGGTTACACTTTAAGCACCGTTTTACCCAAAGGTGCCATTAACAGATTGTGATAGACCTCCCCCCACTTTTTCAGACCACTTTAAGCACTGGATGCATGTGGACTAGTGGCCAGAGAGACACAAAGACCTAGAATCTCCTAGTATGGGTCACATTTGTACAGTGCCTAGTGCAAAGCAGCCACAATCATGAGAGGGGTCTTTGGACTGTACTGCAATACAAATAAGAAATAAAACTAACAACAAAAAATATGTACCCATCTTGGGGTTTTGTACAGCATCCTTCACTGAAGGAAGTAAGCTCTGATACCACGGTGTCATGAGCTAACTCAAAAATTTACTGGTATCTCCACTATATCTAAACACCTGAGTGGTGATGCTCTGGGAGCATGGAAGTCCACTGCTATAAAGAAGGTCTATCTCAAGATTAAAGATAAACATCATAAAACAAATTTGGGGCTGTATTTTTTCTATGATCCATGGGTAGATGCTCAGATAGAGTGGTGACAAGCATTGTAGAAATGTCTGCATTGAGCAGAAAGATAGAGCAACAGAGCTTTCTGTGATCCTAGCTGGGAAGATTGGAGAAAACCCAACTGTCAAAACCAGCTGAAATAAAAGGACATGGGGGATATTCCATGCCAAGAGTTTATTGGAATGTACAGCACCTTTGTCAAGGTGATTTTACAGGCCCTCTTAAAGGAGAACTGAAGATGTCTGGTCTGTCCTTTTCACTTGACCTTCTATAGCACCCATTGATGTTAAGCAACATCCATTGCCAACCACTGACCCTGCAAGCTCTGTTGACATTTTCCCCCCAAGGTCACCACCACACAGCATATGCCAAATCAGCAAGGTGTGCTGATGAAGCATAAAACATGGGCTTGCGGACGTGGCTGTGAGGGGTTTACCATGAGCCTGGAATCACGCATTCCTCCAAGGATATACTTGCTAGCGCTGTTTAGCTTTCCTCTCACGGGAGGCAAAGAACTCGTAAGTGTAAGTGTAGTAGAAAAGGGACAGTCCTTACAGTAAAACAGCTTTGAGAGATAAAGTGTTTGCAGGAAAGGTTTCATGGAAGTGTCCCATTTTCTGAGGAAAATAATTACGTAATTAATGAGGTAGAAAAGGACCTACTAACGTACATCCAAGACCACCACAAAACAAACACGGAACTGAAGTATGTGACCCCACCAGTTTAGAGGAGCTCCCTGGCATCCAGAAGGCCAGTTATTTTTAAAGAGGAGCCCACAGCTACACTCATGCCATAAAAGCTGGAGACAGTATAAAAGAATCCTCTTTAATGCACTCAAGATGCACTCAAAGCTCAGCCGAAACGAGCTGTGACACCCAAGAACAGCACCAGGATTGAGAAGGAGCGAGAGCAATCCACTTCACAGAGTTTGAACTCCATTGAAAAAGCAGCACTTGGGGCTATCAGGAAAGTCCTCTCTTAGTGTGAGAGTATCTGGCTGTGAAAGAGTCTCCCAGTGCAACTGGTGGAAGCCACATCACTTGAGACTTTTAAAACTAGGTTGGAAAAAAACATAGTATAATATTGGCAATATGGTGCACATTTTAAACAGAGAGTAATTAATCACTGAAACAACTAACTAAGAGTCATGGTGGATTCTCCATCACTGACCATTTTTAAATCAAGATTGGATGGTTTTCTAAAAGATCTGCTCTAGGAATTATTTGGGGGCAGTTCGCTTGCCTGTATTAGACAGGAGGTCAGATTAGATGATCATAATGGTCCCTTCCAAGCTTCGCAATCCACAAGTCTCTGAATGCTCCTAATTTGGCAGAAGTGGAATAGACTAGACAGTGTCAGGCTGAAAATGAAACCTCTACTGACCATACTCACAGTATACAGAAATTAAGAAATGCTAGGTTTGCAGTGGCTCATGTATCCTTAATTCAGCCCCCTTGTGTGTCTGCATTACACTTCAGTCTTTAATTACATGATCACACGCGAGTTTTTCCATGGGACACCCGCCTCATTCAGTGCAGAGGCTGGATGCACTAGGGGGCAGAATTGACGTTGTATGAGCAACTGTAAAACTGGCATTTCCTAACGTTTGAGTGCTTGACTTTGCAACTTAATGATTTCCTCAAACAGTACCCCACTGTGCTAGGTGCTGTACAAACACATGGGCCAGAGGCCTGCCCCAACTAGTTACAGTCTAAAGAGAGGGAAAGTGACTTGCCCAATATTACATACCAGGTCAGGTGCAGAGACAATAGTATGTAAATTTGCCAAGGCTCAGCCACCTAGCCACTAGACCCCTCTTTTCCAGGCAACATATAATACATGCAAAAAGTGACTGCTGTTCCATGACCCTTCTGGCAATTCAGGGGTTGTTTGGGGATGAACAAACACAGTCTAGGATGTTCCACAGTTTCCGGAAGAAGCTAGGAGAGATTCGTAGACACTTCCCCCTGATGAGTCATCGTTGCTCATTGTTTTCTTTGAACTTATCAATGCCCTTGGACAATGCACTGCACTGACCATCTGTCTGCATGCAGAGCCATATTTGGAAATTACCTCCAACATTCCTCACTGGGCTTTTTTGCACTTGCTGACACAGTGAAGTTGGTTTTAATTAAAACTCAACAACAGCCCCCTATTACTGAAAGCGAGCCTGGCTAACCTAATTACACAGCTGGTGCCATAATAATACTGTTCGCAAAAGCTTACCCTCCACACACCCCATTTCATAGCAGAGTTCACCCTATTTCACAAAGGTGAAACTCCTGGGGTTATGGGGTCTGATGTTCTGATAAGGCCAGGATGGCAGCTGAGCCCCTGCAGCTCTCAGGGCTGGTGCTGGAGGCTCCATCTGATGCTATAAATGAGCTGATGGGATTGCCAGCAAGGGACCTGGGCAGCTCCCACTTGTGAGTGTAGGGAAGTAAAACTGGCAGCTACGGTCGAGCATTGGAACAGGGAGAGGAGGCTCGCTGGAATCCTAATGGCTTTGAAAGGGGGCTGGAGACGAGGCAAGGAGAAGGAAGGACTGTAAAAACAGAAGCCTGCACAGGGTGTCTCTGAACCCAAGGTTGCCAGACCCACGCTGCAGACCCAAGAGTTCTGGACAGTTCGGGCAGGCATGCTCAACAGTTGGGCCTAGTGTCTCATTTCAGTGGTTATCCAAAAGATCACAAAACTCCAGCCTGGGCTTGCTCTGTGCTGAGGGCTTGCCGACACTACAGAGTCCTGGCCGGTATAGCTATTCTGGCAGAGCCCCCGTAGTGTAGATGCAATGTAAGCCAGCAGAAGGAGTTCTTCTGCCGGCCCAACCACATCACCTCCCTCAACATTAGCTCTGTCAACAAACACCCTCTGTCAGCATAGCTGTGTCCACACTGGGGATTCTGCTGGCATAGCCCTGATTTGTAGGGGGTGATTTTTCCCACACTCGTAGACTACACGACCAGAAGGGACCACTGTGATCACACAGCACAGAGAACTTCCCCCAAATCATTCCGAGAGCGGACCTTTCAGAAAAACATCCCGTCTTGATTTACAATTTGTCAGTGATGGAGAATCCACCACGACCCTTGGTAAATTGCTCCAGTGGTTAACTACCCTCACTGTGAAAAATGTCTGCCTTATTTACAGTCTGAATTGGTCTAGCTTCAACTTACAGCCATTGGATGCTGTTAGATTTGTCTCCGATAGATTGAAGAGCCCATTATCAAATATCTGTCCCCTATGTGGGTACTTATAAACTGTGATCAATACATCCCTTAATTTTCTCTTTGTTAACCTATGTAAAATGAACGCCTCGAGTCTATCACTATAAGGCAGGTTTTCTAATCCTTTAATCATTCTTGTGGCTCTTCTCTGAACCCTCTCCAATGTACCAACATCCTTCTTGAACTGTGGACACCAGAACTGAACAGCGTATTCCAGCAGCAGCTGCACCACTGCCAAACAGAAAGGTAAAATAACTTCTCTACTCTTACTCGAGAGTCCCATTTACGTGTCTGTGAGGAAGCAGCTACGTTGCCGTTTGGCACAGCAGGGGTTAAAGAAAACCTCGGGGTTCCACTAGCGCTGCCCTGCTATACCTGCAGTCAATGCCAGGCATGGAGGAGGGAGAAGAGAAGGGAGCCTGGCTCAGTTGGGGCACGAGCTCTCTGCCTGCCTGCTGGAAGGGACAGACCAGTGACCTGCCAGTTAGCACAGCCATTTGAGGCAAGTAAAGCTTCTCCTGATATGCGGAGCCTGCAAATAAGCACAGCTGTGGGACAACTGGACTAGTGGGGCCATGCACCAAACTAAAGAGACTTGTAGGAAGTAGCCCAGGGAAGCCAGTCTTGACCCCACCCCCCCATCTCCCCAGTTTGGGGGTTGACCTACACAGAGCCCTGGGCTGGGACCCAGTGGAGAGGGAGGGCCTAGGTGCCCCTAGTACTCCCTCTGGCCTTACAGGCTGAAAGCCCAATGATCTAGCCACTAGACTGCCACGCCACAGAACACCCTATCACAGTATCCACGAATGACGATTCCCCATTTACAATTACATTTTGAGTTAGCCAGTTTTTAATCCACTCAATGTGTGCCATGGAAAATTTCTCATTCTAATTTTTTTAATAAAAATGCCATGTGGGACAAAGACTGATGTAAGGAATTTGTCTAAGTATATCACATCAACACTATTACCTCTATCAATCAAACTTGTAATATTAAAAAAAAAAATCAAGTTAGTTTGACAGGATTTATCTTCCCTAAACCCATGTTGTTCGTCATTCGTTATATTACCCTCCCTTAATTTTTTTATTAATTGAGTCCTATACCAGCAGCTCCATTATCTTGCCCAGTATTGATATCAGATGGACAGGCCTCTGGTTCCTCCTAGCTGGCATAGCTAAACTGGCAAAACTTTGTGGAGTAGGCCAGGCCAAAGTCATGGACCCATTATTATCTGGCAGTGGGAGCATTTGGGCCAGGCCGGGGATGAGCATTACTCTGTGTTTATCCATACACATTGTTTTGCCCATACTGGGGATTCTAGTCATGGGCACCCAGTCACCATCACAGCTGAAAGGCCTTGTGTAAGCAGGTAAAGCCTGTCGGAGAAGGCTATGCACTGGTGCAGCTCACACCTGATTGAAGCTGGGATGAGTTACATCAATACCAGCATTGCCTGTCTATCCTAGGGGTTCACCCTGCAGCAACTACACAAGGAACTGAGCATCAATGTCTCTCATCAGGGCAAATATGCCCATCTTTCCAATGCTATGCACTTGTGGGATAACTAGCCTTGGCTGGATTTGTGTGCTTTCACTGAACCTTTGTCTCCTCTTCCTACCTTCTGCTTTGGCCCATGTTCCTTTGGCTACCACCATTTGGAAAAGCATCCTACTCCCTTAGCAGTGAGTACTCTACCGTTACCCAAAATCTTCCCGATACATTGAACTCCCCACTTATCTTCTTATGGATGAACTGTTGTCCCATGTATTGTGCTTATCAGGATTCTATTGTAAGCTCTTTGGCATGGGGACCTGGTCTCTTTAGGAGCTTGGTAAACTGTACCTACAATGCTCTGCACATAATTAAAGATAGGGAATGCTCTGAGCAGGATTTGGATCTTAGCTCAGCAGTTCAGACCCAAGTACACGCTCGTGCAGATCTAGGGGTTTGCTTCAGACACTATTAGTGGTTTGAGCATTGGCCTGCTAAACCCAGGGTTGTGAGTTCAATCCTTGAGGGGGCCATTTAGGGATCTGGGGCAAAAATTGGGGATTGGTCCTGCTTTGAGCAGGGGGTTGGACTAGATGACCTCCTGAGGTCCCTTTCAACCCTGATATTCTATTATTCTAATTATTATTACGGGATCTCCAATCATGGATCAGGATCCCATTGTGTCAGGCATTGTACAAACACATATGTAACAAACTAGTTAGTGTGTTGGCATGCAGGCACACATCACTGCTTTCTCCTGTATGAAATCAGAACAGCTCAATGGTGTGTCATAAGCCTTGTAGTGCTCACAGCTATGGGAGATTCTCCTTTAGCCCACATGGCAGAGCCCTGCAAGAGGTTCCAAATTCTATCCTTGATGTTGCTGTGCTGTTCCAAGTCGGGCATGGCCCAAAGAACAGCAACGACCAGGAAGTCCTCGGTTCGGGTGGGTTTGTTAAATGCTAGGCAGACAGAAATAGCTGCCGGACACTTAGCAGTATCTTACACAGGAAAATAAATTAACCGCCCAATTTAAACAGATCGGTAGGTAAATTAATAACAGCCCAGCCGCTAGGCAGATATCAAAATGCAGCATCTCAACGTCTGAGAATTCATGTTGCTGGCCCTTTAAAGAGCTCTGTTCTCCCTACCCAATGCACACTGTAGCCTTGTGCAAGGAGCAAAAAATTATGAATAGTTTCTCCCCCTTCTCCCAATACCCTTTCACTTATGTTTCGCCCTCCCCCACAAGCAGCTGTTTCCTATTACCATAAAGGCTGACAAGGTGCAGGTCTGGAGCAAAGCCTCTTTTGGCAGGTAATTTTGATGAGGCCCAGAGGGTCTGGGCTGGGTGTCTCTGATGGGTTTCCGGTCCTGTTATCAGCGCTGCTCGGCACCCCCCAACCCCCTCCCCCAGCCCCAGACAGATCTGCCATCTGCACATCAAGCCCAGTACTGATGGTGGCGTGAGGGGGGAGGGGTTATGTCTACTGAAGAGCATCATTCATTTCCTTGGGGCCCGGGGTGGGGCTGTAGCTTTTTTCCACTTACGCTGCAGTTTAGGGAGAGACAGGAGGAACTCCTCAGAGGCCCGAGCTTAGGCTGAAAGCACAGCCCACAGTGAGAGACCAAATCACACGGCTCCATGGGAGCTTTGCCGGGGTTCAGCAAAGCATCCAAATCCTTAGGATGCCGCTGTCAGTTCAGAGGGTGCAGAGCAGCGTTTTCCCCACAGCTGCCCATGCACGAGGAGAGCAGAACACAGCAGGATGGGAGAGCTGTCGCACGCCAGCCTGTTGGCCTCTTATGGAAAGAGGGTTCCACGCAAGGCTGAGGGGGCGGCCCTAGAGAAGGAAATTCATCTGCACACATTGCATCCTTCCTCTGGGTCCGGTAGCTTCAAGCGTTAGAAATGACGGCATCACAAAGCTAGCATCCTGCACTGGACCTGCAAAGAACTCGGCATTCGGAAGGCCTAACGTCACTGTTCAATATATGCTGTGCATTGCCCTCTGTGCCTGGTCCTCAGAGATATGAGTTACCTGCAGGAAGCCTGCTTCTTTAGCTTCAGCTGTAGCTGTACACGTTAGCTCCAGCAGTCTTGGGTTCAGTTCCCGCTGATGACCCTTTCACCTGTCTCCAGGAAATACAGCTCTAATGCAGCTGGCCTTGGTGCTTTCACACCCTGCCAGGCCGTAAATATAGCACAGCTGCACACGAAAGAAAGAGAAGCCCAATGGCTGATTCAGGCCTTCAGTCATCTGAAGTACTTTCCAGAGCATGGAAAATGCATCTCTTGCCGCTTTGTCCCTCCTCAGCCTCACAGCATATTACAATTAGCAGTTATATGCTGTCATTCTGATTGTCATGGTGGGTAATGCATGAGCTTCCAAATGTGACGAGGTTCAGTTCGGACAAGCATCCTGAACTGTGGAGGTTCCTTTGAACCCCATCTGAGCCTCTTAAACTTGCAAAACTAGGTTGTGAATCTGGCGGGAATACTTTCTCCTATGAGATTTCTGGGGCTCTCTGCTACCAGCTAGGTCAAAAAACGGAAGGATCAGCCTCTAGCATTGTTATTTTGGGGCTTATGAATCTGCTCTCAGACTGAACTCAGGATTACACAGCACAGAAGGGCACTAAAAGGTGTGATACATTGAAAACTGTGTTAAAATTGCAAGCGATCACTTTAAGGGTAAAAATTTCCTGGTCCTGTTTGCAAGCTAAGGGGCCCGTAGGGAAGTGTGTGATCTGGGGCTCTTCAGCAGCCAGTCTGCAAAGAGTCTGCCTGGAGCAGGGTGGGGTGAATTGTGCCTCTCTGCTTAAGGAGCAGCCTGCTTTGCCTTTCTCTGGTTTGGGGGTTCTTGAGTCTAAGAAATAAAGCAGTGTTATCTTACAACTTTCTAGCAAGAGTATTTATGTTTTTTATTTAACTTCTGCTTATATGCCGCAAATAGAAACAAAAAAGATAATGGAAATAAAAGAGCTAAGAGGTGAGTATTGGGTGAAAATTCAACTTGGTTTCTCATTTCTCCAATAGGCTTGCCCATCTCTACCTATAACAATAATTGGCTTTCGAAAATCTCTGTGAAATGTGTATTTGAACCCCTGAAGGCATAAGTGAGATCTGTCATCGGATAACAGTTTCCCTCAACTCTGGCTGTCTCTTTCTAAGAGCTTTCCTCTGAACAAAATTTCTGCTAGAGGGCCAGCTGGGGTCCTGGACAGATGAAAGGTAGATAGAGGTCATTTATTCATTAAACAAGACTCTGGCTTTCAGTCCTCTCTGGAACAAGGTTTCTCTTCATTTACAAGGTTAGTTTAAGATTTGGGGAAAGCATGGCCCTGTTACGGTTTTATTTATTTATAAATCACAAATGAGCATCCAGCCAGTGCTCTAGGGCACCATAAATCGATTCGTTTCCATAATACAACATGATAATATTAATCTCACTCCAGCACTAACTCTACCAATATGCCTCAGATAATAACAAACTAACCTGACATCCTAATAAAATATATAATAGTAATCTAACAACAGTTCTGAGTAGGGACTTAGAGTGGGGGCCTGGGTTTCAGTAAACCTAAAATGCTTGGGTCTGCTGTCGTTTCAGTGTATGAGACTCTAAGTAAATCGTTTTCCTTCTGAATGCCTCAGTTTCCTCATCTGTAAAATGAGGCTAATTGTATTTATTCAGATTTGCAAAGTGCTTCGACACTTTTGAAAATATGTGTGATATGTAAGCACACAGCCTTAGTAACCCTTTAAGTGATCTGTGTTTGTAAGGTGAATGTCCAATATGAGAATACTGACAGATGTATGCCACAGTTGGATCAATGAACGTTTGCATAGTGTGTGGCACTGCAGGGGAAAAAGTGTCCAGTTCCCAAGTGTGTGTGTGGGAGGGGGAGGTTATTTTTAAAATGACAGATGGAGCTGGTTGGAAAATAAAGTTTCGTTTCCACTGAAAATTGACCACCTTTATTTGGTCAACATTTTCTGCAGAAAATTGCCTTATCAAAATATTAAAACCCAAAATACTTCAGTTTTTGGGCGTTTGACTTATTGATGAATATTCGCATTTTCCAGCAGATGCTTTCTCGCAAAAAAAAAAAAAAATTTGCAGAAAAAACCCTCAATTTTCCAGCAGAAAACAGTTTTGATAGAAACATTTTGGCCAGCCCCACTCCCACTCCCCAGGACAGTGGGGGCTCTGCTTTCCTGCACCCATATGCCGGTGACACTAAAACCACATCTGCCTAACGATATGGTAGAGAGATGAAACTTTCGATGGGCAACATTCCTTGGCAGTGAGGAGAAAGTCTCAAAGTGTTCCCCCGGCTGATGGAAATACCTATTTTCCCCCTCATCTGCCCCTGATCCCAGTCTTGATGTATTCTATTACGGCAGCTCTTAGATGAAAGCATTATAATGTTATCTCACCAGATGGTTAAAGGCTGGCCTCATTCCCAGGCAACCTGGCCGATTCCAATTTTGATTCATTAGCGGATAATCACTTAATTGCCTTCCCTTTATAGACACGTGTGTACAGGAGGTCAGCAGATCTTGCAACCAGCTCTAAAAGAACTGGGTTTGAAATGCTTCACTGCTAAACTTTCCAGCTACAGCCAGATGGAACAACTGCCACCTCCCCGGACGTCAGGGTAGCACGGTTGGACGGTCCTGCTGACTGAGTTTTCCAGGTATGCCCAGTTAGAACACATCTGCCCTGCTGCTGAAGGTTCCAGGTACAGCCAGGTAGGACACATGTGTAGACACTGAGTAGAGTGGCTATATCCTAAGATCCCTTTGGGCTCAGGGGGCTGTTACCAGATCCCAGCAGCGCAAGGTTGTGGCAAAAGAACCAACATTATAAGGGTTAATGGACTTCCTTCCACTTGAGCGTCTCTGAAGGATCTCTCTCTAAGGAGTGTGTGGGGTTTTTTTTCCCCCAGACACCAAGGAATCTAAGCCCTTGGATTTTCACTTTTACCGATAAAAACTTTCTCCCCTGCTCCTGGCTAGCATCTCGATGCAGCCCCATGCAGACCTCCCTTGGAGCATGTGCCTGTTAATTTAAACTGGGTTCCCGGTCTACTCCCAGTGGAAATGGTCAATTCTTCAGTTTCAGGAGAATGAGAGAACTAATGAGGCTATTTCCACTGTGAGGAATCCCAACATTTGGGCATCTCCAAGGCCAGGGAAGAGATGACTTCTGACGGGGCTATGGGTGGGGGTTTTGGCAGGAGGCAGGGCAAGTGGCTTCCAGAACTAATAATCCCACAGGGGTCAGCACCAGGGTAGTGAGTGTGTTTACTTTGGATGAGATGATGCTGCGTTTGGAAGCATTTTCCAGGTGCTGGCCAAAGTATCCAGGGCATGATAAGGAAGAGAGCTTTGTTACAGGAACTCGTGGTGCGGAGGAGAGGTGACAGTAGCAAGCTGCAGTGTGACACCCTGGAAAACTCACTAACGAGATATTAATTAGCATCACATTCACATCACCTCTGAAAGGATTCACCGTCTCCCCCAACAGATCAACTCGGGCCTTCTCTCACTGCAGTCAGTAACAAAACTCTCACTAACTCCTGCTGGGGTTAGTCTAACACCCTGCTCCTCATCAGCACTGCATGGCTGAGACCACCAAACTCATTACACCCACTGGACTCCTTGTCAGCCTTCCCCAGCCCCCAAAACCCACTGATTAACCTCCCGGGGGAAAACACAAAGCTACACTCAGCTCTGAATTGAAAGGGTTAATGCGTTCAGGATAGGGGCTCTTTGTGGCGATTATAAGGAAAACAAGATTAAAATCTCCTCAAGCTCAAAGGATAGAGTTCCAAGTGAAACAGCTGAGACTGGGCATTCACACTGAATGCTCTTTGTGTGGTTTCTGTGACCTGCCAATGATCTGGTAGGGTTTCATACCCAAGCGATACAGGAGTTTGTCCAGTGTCACATTTAATTATGGGGCCAAGGGGTATTTTTATCACCCATATCTAAGCTGTTATCCACTTCTTGATAAACAATTTAGCAGCAAGAGCTGGAGTTTTCCGAAATGCCTCGCATACAGGGGAGAAAGGTTCTTAGTATGGGATGAAGCTGAGTTCTGAATGTCTTTACTGAGACAGGACCCAGGACTGCTGCCCAGCCTGGACCCATAATTGTCCTTCAACTCCACTGAGCTGGACTTTGTCATAAGGCCAAGATGGATTTGAAAAAAAAAAATGTAATTTCCAAATTCACCGCCATCCCTCCCACCTATCAAAATGTGTTTTTCCACGCAGGAGTGCTGCTCAACCAAAACCAAGAGTCACAGACGTCGTTCATTTCACCACTACCTTCCTTGGAACGGATTCCCTGGTCTCTTGCACCTTGTGTCATCATTTGCACCTGTGCAAAATGGTGTAAAAGGCTGCCACATGCAATGGGTCTCACATCCCAACACCTGCACAGCAAAGGATCCCAGGTGCTCATCCAAACACAAACTGCTTAATGACCTCCTCACGCCTTGGCCACAGCAATGGGCCCAAAGCCAATTTTTAAGGGCAAATTATAAACGCTTCATGAATTACCCCTTTGCTGTTTCTATACCTTGATTGCCACTTCATGCCCATGGGGCTGATGTAAAGGCAAGGTCCACTGGGATGTTTAAAGGCAGTTGGTGGAAAGGCATGCTCCTGATACTGGCAGTTACTGCTCATTTGAGCTGGGTGAGGATAGCAAAGAATAAAACTTGTAGATTCACAATACTGGTGCTTGTGACCCCTTCTATTTGCAAACTTCCAGTCTCTAATTGACTTCAGGGAAAGGGGTCCTCTGTATCATATGGGAGGCTCTCAGCACCTTGCAGGATTGGTTCCTTAAAGAGCAACTGTGCTCCACTGGAGAGGAGCCTGGACTTGAGGGTGGGCGTGCAATTTACAAAGCACTTTGGGATGAAAGGGGCTATAGAAATACCAAATATTATGATAAAAATCTGTGTGAGCCTCGTGGCTATTCTAGGAGCACTGCCAGGTAGGGGATTGGAAAAATCAAAACTTGTCCAACTTTTGTTTATTTTTTGAAGGAACAAAGCTATTTAAGCTGCAAGGTTATGACTGATAAGGGGAAGATAAGAGCACAAGGGTCTGGTTCATATCGGACTTGCCTGGGTGCAAACCCGGAGCAACTCAATAGAGCTACTACACCAGTAGAAAATGGGTGTAAGTGAGAGCAGGTTCAAGACGACAACATTTTGGCTGTAGGTGTCTTTGTCAAGTGATGCCTCAGTTTCCCATAGCCCACAAATGGGTTTCTGTACTCAAATATATTCCTATGCCACTGAGAGGAGGCTATTGTTTTGGTACAGTTCAGTGGTCAGTCATCCAACTAACCTCAGCTAGGCTCCCTTCCAGCAAAGCACAAGCATAACTTTAAGCAGACCCGCTACTCGTGTGCTCAGACTTAGCACATGTGTAAGTGCTTTGCTGGAATGGGACATCAATTATTTGCACCAACAACTGTGGGAGCAATTAAAAAAATAAGACTCCTGGCTGAAAATCAGACTCTTTGAACACCTGGATTTGCACTAACTTGGGACTCAAAGTGATTCTACCACAGAGAGTCAAGAACCTATACAAAGCAAACCCACTGGTTCAGTTCAACTTCATATGTGCTAAAACCATTTAGGTTTCACACAGCCCCAACCAGCACCTTATGAGCTGCGGTCCTGGTCTGGGCCAAGATATCTGGGGATGTTTCAGCACTCCGTGGGTGGCCTGTAAGAGCCAAACCATTTTTCTTGATAATTTGAACTAGCTCATCTCTTTACAGTGGGTCAGAAGAAACACAACTTGGTCTCCATTGGGAGAACCAGAGGCCAAGAGAGTAATCAATCAAAACATAGAACTATGACAAGGTTACACTTCCCAAACTCCTTCCCATAATTTACAGATATCTCAGGCTGCAACAAAAACTAGGGTGGAGCATCTTCTAGGAGACATCAGAGAGAGAACAGGAAATGAGATAAGTTAATCAAATGACATGAAAGAGACAGAGAAATCGGAGACTGAAAACCCATAGGGGAATGATTAGCATGAGTACTTTGCACTTTCTTTAGTCTTTCCATGGGAGGATCCCAAAGCACTTTCTAACTACTGAGTCAATATACTTCATGCCACATCCACCAGGTGAAAGAGTATCTATGAGCATCGTCCCAGCCACAACTGAAATGCAGCCACCTCTGGGGTGGAACATAACAGCTGTTTATGAGTGTACAGCAACGCACAACAATAGCAATAGCACTGGGCAGGAAGTAAAGAAGAGTCCGGTATCCTATGGAAATTGAGGAAACAGAAAAGCCTGAGCCAGAATTCGAGGAGGACACCTGGGCTGATCCACCTATTCTTCTGAAAGGGCCACGGGATCTTTAAAATGACCACAGGGGGTCAGGACATCCATTTTGTAAGTCTCACTCAAAAGGCAACACCTCCAGCACCAACGTGCCGACTGGTCCTCTCCAGCGGCGTGAAAAGGCGCCATCGACCAAACGGCTGAGCTGACGTGATCACACAGGGCTATGAAGAAGCACGGGGAGAAACATCCCTGCTTTCATACCAAAACCATGTGTACATTAGAAACTTTTGCCAGTAAAGCAATGCTGGTTAGGAGTGGGATTCCTTGAAACATTTCTATACCAGTAAAATCCCTAGTTCTGCTGGCATAAGAGCGCTTTTGCTGCTATAGCTTATCTTACTCAGGGACCTTATATAAACAGTACACTGGCAAAAAAACCACCACTTTTTTTTTGCCAGTATAATCTCTCTCTCCATTAGCAATGTTTGCCTGTATAGCTACACAGGCAAAGCATTTCCAGACGGACTTGGCCTAATTTGACAGCAGCCATTTTAGCGGACACAATAAGGATTGTACCGGGGACTGCCAGAGCTATCAAACACAAATTGCTACAGCTTGAGCTAAAAAGAGTCGACTTCTGCGTGGAGGATTCTGAGGGCTGGGACAGACTCGTATCCTCCGTGAATCAGGCAGAAAGAGGAAACATACACTCACCAACGGGTTACACTAGCAACCCTGGCTATAGAAAGACAGATGATCTGTTTTTATGAATGGACTATTTTAAATAATTCCTAAGAGGCATTATTCATTCTTTTGCCCTTTTAAAATAATTTCCCCTCCATTAGATATGGCACCAAATAGGAATATGCTTCCCCAAATTTTGGGGTATTCAGGTTTAAATTCCTGGATCGGAACCCACCGTCCCAAAGGTTTTGGCTGTAGGCCAGTTCCAAAATAGGAAGGAGCTGAATTTTTCGCATCTGCTTTGGCCAAATCCCAAAAGGGGGGAAATCTCTCCAGCACAGCAATTCCTTAGCGATTTCAATCCAAGATGGGGATAAAACTAGCAAGAATACAAGCAGGTGGGTGAGACAGCTACCAATCTAGTGGAAATCTAGAAAGAATCTAGCCAGTCTGGGGAGAAGTTGGCCATCAAGATGGTGGAAATCTTGTGACATTAATTAGCTGATCTCATGAAGCTCCGGACATTTTGTTCATATTGCCATAGAAACAGCTCATGAGATTTCACCTCTGCAACCCAAGACCTCGTTTGCCCTCCAACCCAAAAGCAGAATGAGGCCGAAACCTAATCCAGATGTGCATGTGAAAGCTTGCCGCTCAGCTCTTCTTTCTTCATGGAACACACTTAGGCTTTCACTTGGCATTTTTAGCCCGCTGAGGTCTTTCCACAGAGACTTGGCATCAGCTCTGAGTGAAATCAAAGGGTGCCCTGCATGTGTATTTTGAGGGCAGAAGCAGTGGGCACAGGCAGTTAGCTCTGCACACAGGAATTTTAATTTCTGCACGCCCACAGCCAAGCTCTGCTTTTACAGCCAAAAGCACAAGTGATCCCCAAGGGGAGAAAGCTGTTTGGAAAGCAGATTTGCTCCAGGCTTCTGTTTTCATATAGGCTTCTGTTTCGGAGCTCTAGCATCAGCTTTTCTGGGCAAACTTGCTAGGGGAACAGGAACACTGATAAACTGGCTGGGAAGTCTTCATGCATAGTCACGGACACATCCCATTGGGGTTATTCTCCTCCCCAAGAATGATCTCAGACAAATGAGATAACATTAAGGTTCAGCTCTGAGTCACAGGCCATGTGGATTTTCTCAGAGGCTGCAGGGGTGAGGATCCTGCTCTGCAGCACGTTTATTTATAATTTGCCTCCTTGATGTTAGTCTTGGCTACAGTTTGTGGATTGGAAAGGAGGCTGCTCCTAGAGATGGACCCAAACCCAGTCTCCTGGATCCAAAGAGCCCCAGGGTTTGATTTTGTGGGGAAGGCAGCCCAGAACACCAAGCTTGTGGCAGAAGCGTAGCTTTGGATCAGAAAACTCTGAGCTTGGTGGAGGAGAAAGCAGGGGTCAAAATCGGAGCTAAATTTTAATAGCTTGGTCTCCGTCTCTACTTTCTTCTGCCGTTCAACAGAGCCTGCTTGTGAATGACACCCTGGAAGTGGCATGAAAATCTGAGCTCAGTCCCACACCCTTTGGTATGGCAAACCATGTCCACATACAGATACCATGGCTGTCTAAGATTATCAGACCCAAGACCTTAAGCAAAAGCCTCTACAACTTGAGCTAACAAAGTATCTCCCGGGGGTGTAAGCAAATATCAGGCTGTTATAGCCCCAGCCACTAGGGGGAGACATGATCAAGACCATTAAGGAGTCAATGTATGTAAGGGAACCACCTATGTAAGTATCTGGGGACAATTTTTAAAGACTTTAATGGGCGTGACCAAGTCCACCACACTGAGCCTTATTCGGGCGAGTTTCTCTGCTGACAGCATCTTTTAGGGGCTCCTCTATCAGGCCATAGATCAGTGATGGAGAAAGTTCTTTCTGTGACAGCCCCCTCAGTTGTGGGACTCACTTTCCCTGCAGCATGTGCTTCCTCCATCATGCCACTCTTCAGAGACACCTCCTATTGACCATCTCTGTTGCCGCTGGGTTGGTCTGCACAGTCTTGGGGATTGTGAGGGTGGAGCCGATTTTCAGATCACAAGTTCAGGTTCATTGCTCCATGCCATCGTTCAGCTTCAGACAAGTACTG
The DNA here is from genome assembly GCF_965152235.1 of Eretmochelys imbricata. NCBI lineage: Eukaryota > Metazoa > Chordata > Testudines > Cheloniidae > Eretmochelys > Eretmochelys imbricata. The sequence goes on along the minus strand of NC_135593.1, from coordinate 6,565,590 downwards.
GTGAATTGGAACAAAATGCCCACTCAGCCAGTACTGCTGTGGGACTGTGTGGGTGTCCACTAAAGGAATTGAGCCAGCGTCTTAGCCGGTGTAAATCAGCATTGGATCTATGCTGCTTTACACTAACTGAGTGTCTGGCCCATAGGGGCCAATTCTTCCCTGCTTTTAATCTTGTGTTATCTTTTACATCAGTGCAAAATAGGTGTGAATCACCACCATTGTGATCTGGAAGCGTTTTACATGTGGGGCTGCCTCCTCATTTTATCCGATGAAGTGAGCTGTAGCTCACGAAAGCTTATGCTCAAATAAATTGGTTCGTCTCTAAGGTGCCACAAGTCCTCCTTTTCATTTTATCCTGTTTGTTTTAATGACTATGTGTTACCAGGATCTAATTTGACCTGTTGCTTGCACAGCCCTCCTCCCCCGCATAGATATTCTGGTCCAGTAGCATTTTACAAACATTTTGTGCTCATTTTGCTCTGTGTTAATGAAGCAGCAAAGGGGCTTGGCAACAGAGAATCAGGCCCAATGGGCACAATGGCATAGACATGAGATGGTCGAGTTCAGGATTCTGACAAAAGGAAGAAAGGAGAGCAGCAATATGGACCCTGGACTTCAGAAAAACGGACTTTGACTCCCTCAAGGAACTGATGGGCATGATCCCCTGGGCAGCTAATATGAGGGGGGCAAGGAGTCCGGGAGAGCTGGCTGTATTTTAAATAAGTCTTATTGAGGGTGCAGGAAGAAACCATCCCAATGTGCAGAAGGAATAGCAAATATGGCAGGCAGCCAGCCTGGCTTAACAGAGAAATCTTCAGTGAGCTTAAACATGAAACAGAACTTACAAGAAATGGAAGCTTGGACAGATGACCAGGGATGGGTATAAAAATATTGCTCAAGCATGCAGGGGTGTAATCAGGAAGGCCAAAGCACAATTGGAGTTGCAGCTAGCAAGGGGTGTGAAGGGTAAGGTGAAGGGTTTCTACAGGTATGTTAGCAACAAGAAGGTCAGGGAAAGTGTGGAACCCTTACTGAATGGGGAGGCAACCCAGTGACAGATGTGGAAAAAGCTGAAGTACTCAATGCTTTTTTTTGCCTCGGTCTTCACAGACAAGGTCAGCTCCCAGACTGCTGCACTGGGCAGCACAGCATGGGGAGGAGGTGAGCAGCCCACAGTGGCGAAAGAACAGGTTAAGGACTATTTAGAAAAGCTGGACATGCACAAGTCCATGGGGCCGGATGCAATGCATCCAAGGGTGCTGAGGGAGCTGGCTGATGTGATTGCAGAGCCATTGGCCATTATCTTTGAAAACTCGTGGCAATCGGGGGGAGGCCCAGACAATTGGAAAAAGGCAAATATAGTGCCCATCTTTTAAAAAGGGAAGAAGGAGAATCTGGGGAACTACAGACCAGTCCGGCTCACTTCAGTCCCTGGAAAAATCATGGAGCAGGTCCTCAAGGAATCCATTTTGAAGCACTTGAAAGAGAGGAAGGTGATCAGGAACAGTCAGCATGGATTCACCAAAGGCAAGTCATGCCTGACCAATCTGATTGTCTTCTATGACGAGATAACTGGCTCTGTGGATATGGGGAAAAAGCAGTGGACATGATATACCTTGACTTTAGCAAAGCTTTTGATATGGTCTCCCTCAGTATTCTTGCCAGCAAGTTAAAGAAGTATAGATTGGATGAATGGACTGTAAGGTGGATAGAAAGCTGGCTAAATTGTCAGGCCCTATGAGTAGTGATCAATGGCTCGATGTCTAGTTGGCAGCTGGTATCAAGCAGAGTGCCCCAGGGGTCGGTCCTGGGGCCGGTTTTGTTCAATATCTTCATTAATTATCTGAATGATGGTATGGATTGCACCACCAGCAAGTTCACGGATGACACTAAGCTGGGGGAAGAGGTAGATACTCTGGAGGGTAGGGATAGGGTCCAGAGTGACCTAGACAAATTGGAGGATTGGACCAAAAGAAATCTGATGAGGTTCAACAAAGACAAGTGCAGAGTCCTGCACTTAGAACGGAAGAATCCCATGCACCGCTACAGGCTGACTAGCTAAATGGCAGTTCTGCAGAAAAGGACAGGGGGATTACAGTGGGCGACAAGCTGGATATGAGTCAACTGTGCGCTCTTGTTGCCAAGAAGGCTAACAGCATATTTGGCTGCATTAGTAGGAGCATTGCCAGTAGATAGAGGGAAGTGATTATTCCCCTCTATTTAGCAGTGATGAGGCGACATCTGGAGTACTGCGTCCAGTTTTGGGCCCCCCACTACAGAAAGGATGTGGACAAATTGGAGACCGTCCAGCGAAGGGCAACACAAATGATTAGGGGGCTGGGGCACATGACTTATGAGGAGAGGCTGAGGGAACTGGACTTATTTAATCTGCAGAAGAGAAGAGTGAGGGGGGATTTGATCGCAGCCTTCAACTACCTGAAGGGGGGTTCCAAAGATAATGGAGCTAGGCTAATGGTGGGCAACCTGTGGCCCACCAGGGTAATCCTCTGGCAGGCCACAAGACAGTTTGTTTACATTGACCGTCCTCCGGCATGGCCACCCGCTGCACCCAGTGACCACAGTTTGCTGTTCCTGGCCAACAGGAGCTGCAGGAAGCGGGTTGCCCACCACTGAGCTAGGCTGTTCTCAGGGGTGGCAGATGACAGAACAAGGAGTAATGGCCTCAAGTTGCACTAGGGGAGGTCTAGGTTGGATATTAGGAAAAACTTTTTCACTAAGAGGGTGGTGAAGCCCTGGAATGGGTTACCTAGGGAGGTGATGGAATCTCCATCCTTAGAGGTTATTAAGGCCCAGCTTGACAAAGCCCTGGGTGGGATGATTTAGTTGGGGTTGGTCCTGCTTTGAGCAGAGGGTTGGACTAGATGACCTCCTGAGGTCTCTTCCAATCCTATTCTTCTATGATTCTATGACATTAGAGCTGGATGGGTAACAGTTTTTTTGTCCCATGAAAATTTTGAGATTTAAAAAAAAACCAAAATCCATCCTGATTTGGGACAAAGTCAAAAATCTCAATTTTTGCAAATTGAACTTGGGGTGGGGAGGGGGGTGGAATTCAGTTCAAGGTCAAATGAAAGCTTTTGTTTTGATAATTCTGAAGTGTTTCATTTTAATTTCAATTACTTGTAATTTCTTTTGTTAATCCTAATTAGTTTAAATTTCCAAAACAAAAATGCATTTCAAAATTAAATGTTTCAAGAATTTCAAAACTTTCCCCCCCAAACACCCTCCCCCATTAAAAAAAAACCCTAAAAACCTAAAACCAAACAATTTCCCACTTGAGAAATTTGTCAAATCACAAAAAGATTTTCCTGCAAAGAATTGGTATTTTTGAAACAAAATTTTTGGTTGAAAAATTCCCAGCAAGCTCAAATTGATAGTAATATCAGAGGAAAAGGATTAGTTCAACCCAGCCAGAAGGGAAGAGAAAAAGATTAAATAAATAAAGATTCTCTTATGTGGGGCATAATTCTATGAGGACTGTGATAAGGCAAGGAATACTAATACCTAACATCATAATATTTATCTTATTTAGAGCTTTTTGTCAACACATGTCAAAGCGCTTCACAATCTTTAATATATTTGTCCTTACAACACCGCTGTGATATAGGGAAGTTCCGTTTTCTCCAGTTTACAGAGGAGAAACAGCCATAAGTTTAAGATAACTTGCTCAAGTCACACAGTATGTTTGAGCAGGGAACTTATCCAAGGTCTTTCCTGTCCTAGGTGAGTGCTGTAACCACTGGACTAGCCGTCCTCTCAGAATAATGCTATTTATCAAGTACCTCCCAAACTGCTGGTAAGTCACTCGTGCTGCTGCACAAACAATTAAAATAGGATCATCACAAATAAAAAGTGATAACATGAAAGGCAACCTAGAGGGGGTTAGAAATTAGTTTCCTAATGAGATTGTACAATAAAATTGTACAGTTTTTCCTTTCACCTGTTCTTCTCTTTTCCCCAATTTTAACTGCCCAAAGAATGGGTATATCTGGTCCAATGGTAACATTTCTCTCTGGCTGGTTCTCTCCAATGTGTGACAATAAGTGGTCATTTCTGCAGGGCACCCAGTTTGTCAACCCAGGAAAGGCATGTTTTAGCTGAAGATCCAGAGAAAGTTGACAAATTTTATGAACAGAGATCTCTTTCACCACTGAAATGCAGCCACCTCTGGGGTGGGTGGATGCTATTTAACAGCACGCAGCAACACTGTATAGCAGTTTAGGACAGGAAATTGAGTAATTTCAATCTGCAGCCCTAAATTACTCTTGTAAATTCCTCAAACTGGAATTTGAACAGGACACAGGGTTGCTACCCCCTTCTTGCAGAAAGGCCATGAGCTCTTGAATGACTGCAGATGGCCAGGACCTATGTTTTATATCTCATCTGAAAACTGGTGTTTAAAATGAGCTACGAATGGAGCTGGCTCTGTTCCATCTCTTCCGGTGCTGCACCACTCTAGAGATTGGAGAATGGGAGTTGAATTTTCATAGGGGAAACCCATGAGGTGTCTGATCTCAGATGGGATCTGTGTGTCCCCACATCCACTGAACTGGACAAATTCCCCCCCAATACCCACATGACCGTGGCAGAGAAAAAGTCAGCATCAGCATCAACATGATCACTAAGTGCAGGTCATACACGCAGCAGTGGCCTGTGTAGGGGTGTGCAAACCAGGCAGCTCTCCATTCCCCCCACTACCACCCATTATTACAACACTATCACTGCATCATTCTGCTTCACTGAAGCCAAATTTCAGCAACAACAGCCTCCATCTATAGCATTCCCCCCCGGCAATACTACTGAAAGATAAGCACTCGTAGGGGTTGTTCTCATCCCTCAATCTCAAGGTGCTTTTCAGAGGGACTCAGGAGCATGGCTCCCATTTTACTGATGGGGAAACTGAGGCACAGAGAAGGGGAGTGACTTGCATGAGGTCACCAGCAGAGATGGGAACAGAAACAGGTTTCCAAAGACCTAGTCCAGGGCTTTCTCTGCTATGTAGTGGTGCTGACCAGCATATTGAGAGGGAATCAAAGTCACAACTGCTGAGCCCAGGGGTATCTATTTGCCAGGCAGCAGTGGCTGAACAATTGGGCACCTTACCCAAGACCTGGCCTCAGATGACTTATTGCCAGGGGATCCACCCTGAAGAGGGAGGTGCATACATAAATTCACGCCCCTGCAGAGGGCCAGAGCCAGTCCTAGGCACCCCTTAAGTCTAACTTCAGCCCTTGTGCTGCTCCTGTGCAAAAGGCTAAATTTCACCCTTTTGAAATTAAACCTCCCCCCCACCCCAACAGTCTATCCAGCTCTGAGCCTTGAAACACAGCAGTCTACCCCAGCTTAGAGCATGGCCACTGAAGCGCTGAGCCACCCTGGAGGGGTTCTAGAAGCACAGTTCGGCCTCTCATAATAAGCCTGGGAAAGCACAGGAGGGAGAGATTATTTGAGAGGGCTCCATCTGTGATTGCACTAATGAATTCCAAATGGCCGGCCAGCCGCAAGCCGCTATCAATCACGAGACGAGGGGGGGCGTAACAGATACTAGACAAACACTGCATTTTTCTGGGTCAGCAGGATGCTAACGCTGCCATGCGCATCAGGTTACAACGTCCCCTGCTCCAGCAACACAAGGCACTTGGGTCCAGAACCAACCAAGATGGAGCCATGGGGCAGTTGAAGGTTTGAGCGGGCAAAGGGCAGCTGCCACTGGAGAGGAGTGCCGTAAAACACGCTTACCCTCAAGACCCCTTTTGACACAGCTGACAGGCCCTGGTGCGAGTCTGGGCTGGAGTGGCACACAGAGGCTGGGGGCTTTGCTAGGCGCTGAAGTGAGCTTCAGTGTCTGGTCACCAGCCGGCAAATGCAACAGCCGTCCATTTAAATGCAGGAGCACAGTAAACTCTGCTTCCTCCCCAGAATAAGGAACAGGCCCCCACTGAGCAGCTCGCCTATTTGAGTGACGCCGAACTGGCATGAGTCTGAGCTGCACATCTTAGACTCCAGCACGATACGAGGGTGCTCAGCACCTCCTGGGACATGCACCGTCTGTTGCAGGACTGGGCCTTTGAGTCTCAATTCAGAAAAGCACTCAGCACAGGTATAAAGTTGAGAGCAGGAGATGTTATGGTCACGGTACGCACTGAGCTCCTTCTGTGTTCAGCTGCTGGATGGCCCCTTGGTGACTGCTGTAACCAGGGCATAAATTAAAGCCTCTGAACCAGCCCCCCAGAATCCCCACAGTCCAAGAGATACCAAGTTGGTGTTGAGTTTCTAGTTTTTATATTTGGGAAGAAAATCTTCTAAAGCAAACTGATGCAGTGCTACCTTCCTGAGCTTGTAGACAACCCTGAACCAATGCTCTAAGAAAGGTGTGACCCTTCCCATTCATCCCAAGGAGCTGTTGATTCTGAAACCTAAAGATGGCTAATTGAATGTCGACATCGTTAGGTGATTTCACTGCGGATAATGTTAGCAGGAACAGAGAGTGAGTGTGATTTTTGCCCTAACACTGCTTTCCATGCCCCATCTCAGTGCTGAGAGCCCCAACTCTTCCCTACTCAGTTGCCAAAACCTTCAGAGTCCTCTTAGACTCCTGTGTTGCCAATAGAAATATCTTTGGCATATTGAAACTTTAGGGTGAGTGTCAAATGAACTGAATTTCATATATAAAAACAAACAAATGGGGAGCTACCAATTATTATTCATTCAACAGCCGGCACAGAATTTCCAGGTGGACATACCAGAGATCTACAGACCCCAGGCACCTTGCTGATGGAAGCTTGGCCTGGAGTGCTATGGAGTCTCTTGCTTATGGCCAGAGCTCAGCAAGTCAAAGTGACCCCAAGCCCTCCCTGCCCACCTGAATAAACACACCAGCTTCTCCCTCTGCCTTCCAACCCTCTTCAGCAACCCGCTCCCATTCCATTCCTCAGAGAGCAGGTGACCTTTGTGTCACTCAACCAGCATGGTCATGTACTCAGACTCAGAAAGCTGGGTTCTGTAGCTGGCTATACCATTGGCTTTCTGATTCATTTTGAGCCTGTCCTGTCACCTCCCTCCAAGACAGCAACGTCTGCCAAATCCAGAATACCCATCCCTCTAAACCAGGGGAGTGTTCAGTCAAATTCTTCAGCTAATTGCCATGGCTGTTGAATCAAGCAGTGGAAGAGGCAGGGTCTGAAACATTTTGGGCTTTATAGATCAAAAAGCAACACCTTATCCCTCACCTGGAAAGGAAGGCCAGATTTTTAAAGGTATTTGGGACCCTAAAGTTGCAAAAGCACCAAAGCACGTAACTTACCCCAGCGCCTAGTCAAGGTTCAGGTCCCCGAAGATGTTCCCCTATACAGTAGATATTTACAGAGGAGTTTGGTATTTTCTTTGATGAAATCTGATTTACAAGGAATGTGCAAAGTCCTGCTTCTCTGAATGCAGGAGGAGCCAAAACCGGCAGGGGGAGGGGAGGGAATCAAGAGGAGTTAGATGGTGAGGCACTTTTGAAATCTCCACTAGGTGCCTACCTGCATCTTTACATGCCTAGATACCTTTAAAAATCTGGCCAAATGCTGAGACTGGACAACTGGGGATGGATCACTCAATTACACTGTTCTGTTCATTCCCCCTGAAGCATCTGGCATTGGCTACTGGGAAGAGACAGGGCACTGGGCTAGATGGACCATTGGTCTGACCCAGTATGGCCATTCTTATGGCCCTAAATGGCATCCAGAGCAGATCCTACTGCACAGATGCAATGTGCTAAAGTGATAAATACCCTCATGCAGATCTAGCAGAGCTCCTGTTTCTGACTCTGATCACCCTCCTCAGTGCACCCCAGAGGTGGGGCAGTGCACTGCAGGACAAGGAGATAACTTCAAGCTAATGAAATTCCAAGCAGAGAGCAACATTTGGGTCATTAGTAGAAAACCACAAGATGCTTTCCTGCTTAATTGGAGCTGGTGCACAGAGCCAAAAAACAAAGAATTAGGGAAAAAGACCTGCACAGAGAAAAATTAATTTCAGTTATTTCATGCTGCTTAAAGAATCTGAAAAAGAAAAAGAAGAGTGGAATGCAGAAGAGATGTTTAGAATTATTTGGCTAATACTTTAGTGAGCCCCGCATCATTATGGCAGCAAACCAGGATTTTGTCCTGGACTGAAACTTCGATATAACTGGCAAATTTTGCAAAGTATTTGGATGTCTATGGAACTGCGTTGTCCACTGAAAAGTGGTACCACCAAAGCATCCCCAACCAGCTCCAATGGGGAGCATGTTCCTCTTTTCAATCCCAGTGGTTGCTCCTGCATCCCCTATTGCCAGCCACAGCAGAACTGTTCCATACCATATCCCGGAGAGGAGATAGGGTCCCTCCATAGTTAAGTCTTATTTCACTCACCCATGCCCCAAACTTCAACTAAATTAACCCAACCTGCCAGTGATTTCCAAAGTAGCATAGAGGGATTTAGAGGTCCCATTGCCTCAGTGGCTGCACATATACACAGTGAGAAACAGTCCCAGCCCTGAAGAACACATCGTCTAAGCAGGAAAGACAGAGAAAGGGTATGGGGGGGGGGGGGGGACGACAAAGAGGCACAGAAAAGGGAAGTGACTGGCCAAGATCCCACAGCAAGTTAGTGGTACAGCTAGAAACAACAAAATTTCAGACTGGTTCGCTGCCCACTAGACCACACTTCCTTGACTTGGTTTTCCAGAAGATTGAATTCCACCCATTAAGAAGTGGGCCTGCCACAACAGGGACTGAGTATACCGGGAGGGTTGTGTGGAAGAAGCTGGTCCTGCAATGTTGCAATTCTCTGGATAGGCAGCATCAGTTTCTGAGTTGTCAATCTGGCGGTCACACAGCATAGTGGGTAAGTGGAGCGTTGGAAAGTCTTCTGCTCCGTATGTAAGGGTACATCTCCCCTGCAATAAAAAATACCTGCAGCACTGTCTCAGAGCCTGCGTCAATTGACTCTGGCTCGCAGGGCGAAAAGTTATATTTCACATATTCAGGCTTGGGCTGAACATGGGCTCCAAGACCCCAGCCCCCCTTGCAGGGTCTCTGAGCCCGAATATCTTACACTGCCATTTTTAGCCCTGCAGTTGGAGCCCTATGAACCTAAGTCAGCTGATCTGAGCCAGCTGAAACAGTGCCACAGGGCTTTTGCTGCCGTGTAGACATACTGTAAGAGGTCTCAGGTGCTAATGGGTCACAGAGGTGGTGAATGTTCCCTGGCCCCTTTGACCAGCATTAGATTTCCTTCCATATGCAAAGAGGGAAGGAATTGGGTTGTCAGTCATTGTGCTAATTCCTCAATGACAATAGAGCAATAATGCAAGGGTTATTAACTTCTGAGCCGGCACCTATCACCTGGGTTTGAAATGGGTGCAATCATTCCCTTTCATATCCCTCAAATATGCACCAGGGCCATCCAAAGGAAACGAAAAGATTTCCAGCAATGGACGGGGAGGGTCTTTTCTTCTCGCAAGTTCCAGTTTTACTTTGAGTCAAATCTATGGAGAAGAATAGGCCTTTGTTAAACCTCAGAGCAAGCCAATGTCCCAGTGAAATCAATTCCAAGTGCTGAAGCGCTGCTATGGGCTTCATGCTGCCTGGATCCCCCTGTCTTTGGGGACAGCTGATGAGCTGCTAAAGGGCATCTCAGACACGGAGTTGTTTCTTCCATTGCCGCCGCCCATGCCAAATTGGGGGGAGAAGGTGGAGGCAAGGAAGCAATTTGATTAGTGATGAAAACAACGGGCTAAGAGCGCTGGCAAGATGCATACTCACATACTCACTCTGGCAAACATACCTTGAATCCTGACCTGTAATCCTGCCCAGCTCAGCCACTGCACTTCATACCGGATTGTTCCACCACCACCCCGCCCAACCTCCCCTGGCCTACTAACCCCGATGTGGCACTAACACAACAGCCATCCTCAATTCTGACCTCTCACTCCCCAGCTCCTGGCTTTCAAACCCATCTCTGCCAACGCACCCCAATCCTGACCTGCACTGCCCGTCATTCCGGATGTGGGCCTCCCCAGGGCAGGCGGTCACCTGTGACAAAATGATGTGGCGTTTAGTGTCAGATGCTCAAATGTAGAGCTGGTCTGCAATTAGCTGACAATATTTTTTGGTCGGAAAATGCTAATTCATCGGAACCAGAACGCTTTGTGGGAAATGGCCAGTTTTTACAAGTTTCCTGTTTTGAAATCTTATTTGACATTGTTGGAACAGAATCCGCTAGTGTTTCTGAAACATAGATGTTCCGTTTTTCAGTTCAAACTGACTTTGTTTAGAAACAGTTAATTTATGACAAAAAAATGTAAAAAAAAAAAAAAAAATTTAGAGGTCAGAATTGAAACAAAAAAAAATTTTTTTTTGATCGACCGGATCCCTTTTTTCCAGATGTTCGGTTTGTTAAAACTTTCAAGATTTCAACCTTTTATCCCAATTTGGGAGGGGAAATTTTTTCAAAAAGCTCAAAAATTCTCCTGGGATGGAAAAAGAAAAGGAGGACTTGTGGCACCTTAGAGACTAACTAATTTATTTGAGCATAAGCTTTCGTGAGCTACAGCTCACTTCATCGGATGAGTATGCATGTAGCTCACGAAAGTTTATGCTCAAATAAATTGGTTAGTCTCTAAGGTGCCACAAGTCCTCCTGTTCTTTTTGCGAATACAGACTAACACGGCTGCTACTCTGAATCCTGGGATGGAAAAACCCGTTTCTCTCACAGCTCTACTCAAATGTGTCATCAATTTTATAAACTGGGATTTGAACCCAGGGTTTGAGATAGAAAAGGTCAATGGCTGACATCAGCTATCTGCAGCCCCTGAATTAGTGATCAAGTGTGGCTTATTCGTTTAAAAAAAGCAACCCCCCCCCCCCCGCTGTGAACTCACCACTAGTGTTACTCAGTTATACTCTCCGCAGAGACTTCAAACAGGACTGGAGAGGTCAGGATTCAAGGGGGTGGAATGGGATGTTTAAGCATTACCTATCTGCACTCTGTCATCCACCACTGCTCTCGGCCCTTACAACGCTCGGGGCTGTCACAGCCAGAGGAGGGTTATTTAGGGATCAGTGACCCGATTCTGCAAGGTAGCATGCACCCTCCACTCCCACAGACTTTAGTGATGGATGAGAGCACTCAGTGTCCTGATCCTCAAAAGGTATTTAGGCACCTCAAAGGAGCTGAACACCTCAGTACTTTGGAGGGTCTGGGCATAAGGGCCTGATCCAAAGCCCATTGAAGCCCACGGGCATCTCTTCATTGACTTCAAAGGCTTTGAAATCAGGCTCTAAAACAGGATCTAATTGAATCACAAGTGCGTTATAATTATTGAATGAGTGTGCCAGGTGGCTAATTAATCACTTGCCTGTAAAGTGCTTTGAGATCTTTGGAGGAAAGATGCTATCAAAGTAGTTAATAATAATTAAGACTGACACATCAACTGAGCTAGGAAGCAATAGGCAAGCAGCAAAAGGGGAATAATGAAAAAGAAAGGGGTATTAAAGGGAGCTACTCAGACAGTATATGTGTGTGTGTGTATATATAATGTATGAACAAGATGCAGGCTATGAAAGGTAAATGTCTGCACATCGCAAAATGAAGACTAATAAGCCTCCTTGTTCTGGATAACGTTGAGCAAAGCTCTGGAGAGAAATTGGATGAAATAAATGTTTGTATTTTTCTAATGCATTTTGAGCCAAGGCGAAGGGCTTAGACGGTTTTCCTGAGAATTACATCCCATTAGTAGCAGGAAAATAGCTCCCTGCTCTGACAGATCATTAGAGCTGGGAAAAGACCGCCCAGCTGTGGTTGTTTCATTCAGACACCCCTTGTCGTACAGATACAAATTGATTTATTTCCTTCTGTGCCTAATATTATTTAATGGTTATATGGTGGGGAGCGGGGCAGAGACTGACTAGGAGCTGTACAAACATGTCAAAAAGGACACTGCCTGCCCCCCTACCCGAAGGGCAGTATGACAATCCACGTATCAAAGGCCTAGACACTACTTAAGTTCTCAAAATATTGCTATTAGCCTGCAGAAGAGATTTCCGGTTGTGGGTGTTCTGTATGCTGCAATACATGCCCACTTACAGTGCTACTGGCTAGTGGCATAGAGTATATAGACATACACGCTATATTACTTTTTAGACACTTTGGTGTTAGTACAAGGTGCCGGACTGATTCACTTGCAGTGACTGAAGCACTCTATTTATCGACAGGGCAATTACTATACGGACAACAGCAACGCAAGCTTCCTCTAGGTTGCCCCACTCGCCCCTTACAGGGCACCCCTATTGGCAGGGATAGTGCTGTTTCCATGGCCTAGTCCATCCTTCTCCACTCCGCTGAGGTTGCCACGAAGGGGGTCAATCTGTGGCAGGGGGGCTGTGGTCAGAGGGGCGGTCCATAAGTTACATGATTCTTTTTTGAGAGTATCAAGACCTGCCCAACCCCCTTGTACCACTTTACAACACGGAAATAAACATGCAAAGTGAAACTCCTCATGCGTTGTGTGATTTATGGACCGCCCCATAGCCACCAGGAATGGGACTGGGACTGACCAACTCATGTCACCCAGGCCACAGAAGAGTTATCAGCTTGGTGATGCCAAGAGTTATCAGCTGGCGAGCTGATCCAGTGACCTGTATCCCACTGCCGACCTCACAAAACACCCAGGACTGCCAATGCATTTGCTCCTATGCATCTTCGTACATAAAGAGGGAGAAAGCTTTGTTTCCCTCCTGCCCCCATCCCTGCATGTCTCACTCTGGCCAAGCCCATTTGCCAGTGTTTCCTACTCCTGACCAAGAGCAAAGCAAGGGGAGGTGGGTGGGGGAGAGAAAGGATCATATGGACATTTCTGGGCCCCTCCCGAAGCAGGCTAGCAGCTCTGTCAACCAGCACCTGGCAGTTTTGTGATGTGGGCTGTGTAATGTCCCATCTGGGAACAAGCTGTGTCCAGGCTCCCCTGTTCACATATTTTCCAGATTTGTGTGACTGCACATGTGTTTGGAATACAGGAGGAACTTGTTAGAGAGATAACCTTGTCACACCAGAGCGCCCTCCTTCACAAAGCCCTTTTCCTCTTACAGGCTTGTTCTGCTCGTTTTGGAACCATAGATCACAACCCCATTTAGCCGTAGGTCTCAGGAGACACCCAAAGCCTTCAGATCAAGGGAGTTTTGAATGAAGAGGGGAGGGAGCTAGCCAGTTTGATGTCAATGAGCCAATCCCTAATCTGAGTTACGCTGGTGTAAATCCATGGAGTAGCTCCAGATTTACACTGGTATAATAGAGAGCAGGATTTGACCTAGTGGAAAACTCTCATTAGCATCCATGTAGTAGGTTCAGCATTCAATCCCAGAGCAAAGTAGCTAATAGGACACTATGGCAGTTCCAGATTGTATAGACACTTATAATCTGCATTACAGATGGGTTTTCCAAAGCACACAGACAGATATTTAATGTTATTTAGGCACCTAATACCCATTGATTTCAATTCCAATCAGCTGCCTAAAGATCTGGCCGTCAGTGCTGATCTAGTTCTCCTGCCCTGAAACCAGTGATGCAATGTGAACAAAAAGCTAGGCCAACACAGAGTGCTTTTGAAAATTCCACCTCCCAGTGTTATAATCTAATGGCGAAAATTCTGTTTTCTTTTAAACTCTAAAGGCCACGTTCTACTATTTCCATTACTCCGGTTTATATCTGGAGTAACTCATTGGCTCTGATGGAGTCTCTCTGGATCTCCACCATGGTTGCAGACAGCTGAATTTAACCGGTCACCGAGAATATTTTACTTAACTTCTATTTTAGCAGGATCAAGGGTATATTTGAAGTGATCAAATTCTCACTCTTCTGATGTTTAGCAGGAGAGGAACGTCAGAGCAGAGTGATTCATTTGATTCACGCAGATAAATCTTCCAGAGAAAACGGTCACAGGAATCTTCATAGATATTGATCCACTTTGGACCCAGTGGAAGCTCATAACTGAGTTTTCACACCAAAATCCCTCCACAGATGGGTTAACTGAGGGCGGTGAAGTGACTTGTCCAAGTTAGAGACAGAATTCAGAATAGAAGGCAGGAGTCCTGACTGCCTCTTCCCTGTGGAACTCCAGGCCCTTTCAGGGCCAGCAGTAGAGGAGGCTGAAAACAGAGATCCTTTCCCACAATTTTTTTTTGCATTTTTGAATAAAATTCATCCCAAATCTGGACAAAAAAAAAACAAAACTTTTTTTGAGGGGGAGGTGGAAAGAGGCAGAACAATTTCACTTGTAAATAGTTTGGAGTGTTTTCCCCATTTTCACAAGAGCTGCTTTGGATATGGCCCTTGGGGAGCTTCAGGGAGTGAATCTGACAAAAGAGTTTGCTGCACGACATCCCTGACGGAGCTAGGAAAGCAGCAAGGGTTTGGCCAGCAGCTTTATCATCTCTACACATCTCGGGGGCCAGCTGCCAAACTGCTCGGAGGTCAGTGAGTTGGGGAATTAGAGGGAGAGCTGGATGTTAGAAGAATATAGTTCGTAGATCATTCTTTTTGTGGTATCATGGAAAACATCTCTTGTTCATCCTTTTTGTTTTACACCAGGGTATATCATCTCTAGACTGCAATTGGCAGGGCCCTCTTCGTAGAGTGCCAAGACATTTTACGCACATACAAATAAAATAAATCACTTGAGCTTTTGGATGTGTAGAGTGCATCTTACAGCCCCCTTGTTTCGCTGAGTGCTGGACCCAAGGGCTAGAGGCAAAATCCACTCCAGCTGGGTGCAGAAAATGTGATCCAGCCTTCCTCCACCATGTGCCACTGATGGAGTGTCCCATCTAAAGAATTCCACATTAGTAATGGCACTAGTGCAAAGAAGGCTCTCTCAGTATGTGAGCTAGGAAGGTGCAAAATGTGGCCCAAAGGATGTACACACTCACAAAAGCCACCTGTTTTGCAGGGTATGTAACGGATATACTTGTATCACACCTTTCCATTTGGAAAGGCTCTGCTACGGAAAGGGTGAGGGAGCCATTTTGGGCTCAGTTCAGTGCAGACTGTGAGCAGAGAGGCTCACACCATGCTCTCTCTCAGCAACTTTCCTTTTGCTTTTTCTGGGGTTTGGTGCTCTCAGTCTAAACAAAGGTTTCAGAGTAACAGCTGTGTTAGTCTGTATTCGCAAAAAGAAAAGGAGGACTTGTGGCACCTTAGAGACTAACCAATTTATTTGAGCATGAGCTTTCGTGAGCTACAGCTCACTTCATTAGATGCATACCGTGGAAACTGCAGAAGACATTATATACACACAGAGACCATGAAACAACACCTCCTCCCACCCCATTGTCCTGCTGGTAATAGCTTATCTAAAGTGATCATCAAGTTGGGCCATTTCCAGCACAAATCCAGGTTTTCTCACCCTCCGCCCCCCCCCACACAAACTCACTCTCCTGCTGGTAATAGCCCATCCAAAGTGACCACTCTCTTCACAATGTGTATGATAAACAAGGTGGGCCATTTCCTGCATAAATCCAGGTTCTCTCACTCCCTCACCCCCCTCCAGTCTAAACAAAGTCATTCTGAATGACCAGCTCGCTTTGTGTAGGAGAGAAACCTAAATAGCCTCCTTCTCCACTGTGTTACAAAGGTGTTTCTCCAGCATGACTCTGCTGACCTCAGCGGAATCTCACGGACATAAAAGTGGGGAAAACACAGTTAAGAATCAGGCCCAGTATTTTGGGGGGGTTTAGAAACCTACTTGGAACTCAAACGAGGGATGAAAAAAGTAGAGGTGTCCAGTGCCTACTTCATTCACGGGCCTGATCCAGCCTATATGCTGTATTTCTGTGGCCTACATGACATGATCAGATTCTGATTTTATTTTTTTAAAACAACATTTCTGGCTCTTACAATTGCAAAGAAAACCTTCCAAATGTAAATGGAGTGAAAACCAGGTCAGTGACATCTGCCCGAACCTCCAGACTTCCTGAAACAACGGCTTAGAGAGAGAGAAGAATGGCCTCACCCCACATCGATTGCATGGGGTTAATGTCAGCATGAACGATTTAATTGCTGATCATTGTAGCGGATGGACTGGAGAAGTAGGAGGAGTAAAGCTGAGGACGGTGGAAACTGAAAGTTGCTGAAGGGAAGGAAATGCAGAGGAAAGAACAGAAAAGAGACACGCTAGAGCTGGCTGAAAAATTTCCACGGAAACTGATTCAGGGGAAATCTGTGGTGTCTACTAAATAATAGTTTGCAGGGACCTGACAAGTGTGTTACATGATGGGCTTCTATTCTCAGCAATGTTTTATGGAGGGAAGGTGCTGGTAACAATGGAGAAATCAGGCTCATTCCCATGACTGGATCTGAAGTTGTTAACAGTGCTTGAGGATGGAACAGACTTCTCTAGCTAGATAAAGGACAGGGAGAGAAAGGTCAGGGCTACCATATCCAGACAGCACTGGTGGCATGTTCCAGATTTATTCAGGATCTGGATCTAAGTACCCTCTAAGCTGTGTGCTGCCATGCAGCAGCCTATTAAGTGCCATGCAGATGCTCAGGTATCTAGCCGAAAGCCACCACCTGGTTGCCTTCCTTACCAAACTTTGTGAGCACAAGCCCACTCTGCCTTGAGAGTGACAGCTCTGTAAACCTCATCCTGACAGATACTTCAGATGCTGGGCCACAACCTCGGCAGCCAAACTATGCCGTCGCCGCACATAAAATGTTATCTCCTGGTCAGATACCAGCCACAGACCATTGTAATTCACAATGGAATGAGAAGACAGTGCGGTGGAAGGGGAACTTCAGCAGGGTGGGGAACCATGCTGGGAAAGACAAAGGCGCATCAGGCTGTCAGCCAGGAGACTGGAGGTCACAGGTTAACACCATCCACCCAGCAGCCACATCCCACTTGTCTGCTGTCCCACGCCAATTGCCTGCTAGGCTTTGTGAACCAGCCCCACCTGTTAAAAACCAAAAAACCAGAGCTTTGTTTTCAAGAGACAAGTCATCCAAGGAGCAAGGAGATTCGGCAAAGCACTTTGCTCACATGCCTGAAGTTAAGCATGTGCTCATCTTGTTGACTACACCAGGGCTATTCACATGCTTACAATTAGGGGCATGCTTGAGTGTTTGATCAAAGCCTTGGTCATAAGGCAATGGTAAACACCTACTGCAATCAGGGTGGTATCAAATTCAACAGAGAAACTACATAGACCCTAAATGGGCTGGTGACAGGTGTCTTTTTGGAGCCTGAAGTTCTGTCCATCACCAAGGCAGCTAAGTCCCTCTAAAAAAGGCTCCAATTTGTGTTAATTTTTATGGTCGTTCTTCGAAGGTGGACTGCTGTTCACGGAGGACTGGGCTGAGACCACCAAGATGCCAGACAGAACTTGGCCTCAAGGACCAGTATTTTAGATACCTGCAGCAGGCTGACTTCTACCCACTCTCCAGCGGCTGCTCCCTGCTCCCCCAAGCCATCAGGATCCTAGCAACCACACTGAAGTTACGGCTCTCCCTCTGCACCATGTCTGTCGCGTTTTGGGGTTTTCTGCGGCTGCTGATACATGGGTGGCAAGTGCATGGGCCCCAGGATAACTCCACTTGGAGAACCCACCTAAAAAGCCCTGCTCCTGAACCACTGAAGTCAATAGAAACTTTGCAATTTTACTTCAGTGGGGGCAGATTCAAGCCCTAATGCCCTATTGCCCTCCACAGCACCAAACCTTTCTAATCCTCCCACTCAGGGAGCCCAGACTCTCTTACTCATCCTCACAGCACCCTCCTTATAATCTGGCACTGGCTATTTCCTTCCCTCATCCCAGGAAGAAGCAAGCCCCAGTGCAACACTCCTTGAGCAGTGTTTTGCATCCACGTGCAGCAAGGAGGCAAAGTGCCAACTTGCCATGAGCTTTTCTACAAGTCTGTGAGATGGATTCCCAACAAGACCCCCTGAGCTCTCAGCCCCAAAGGTTTTGCACAAAGGACGTCAGCCATCCTGGTCTCCATTTGTTATTAACATTCATATAAAGAGAAAGCACTAGAGAAAACAAGGCACAAACAACACAGCCAGAGAGTCTGGCTCCTATGACTAGACTCTAGAGTCCTGGTTCCCCTCTGCATTGTTGCTAGAGCCGACAGGCAAGTTGGCTTGCACCTCCCTGACTTCAAGTCTGCGAGGGATTCTTTTGACCCCTGACTGCTAAATTCTGTCCCTGCTGCGATGATCCCAATGAAGCCAGTAAGACTATTCCACTGAATAGCTGCTCACCAACACGAATAAGGGTTGCAAAAATCAGATTCAGGACCAAAGAGATGTTACTCCTAGCGGTGCCATCCTTGTCCAGCTATTATCCAGTCACCATGTTCGCTAGACATGGCACTGGGCTCAGGCTGGAGCCTGGGCTCTAGGACCCGGTGAGGTGGGAGGGTCCCAGAACTTGGGCTGCAGCTGGAGCCCAAACACCTGCCCCACAATTAATACAGCCTTTTAGCCCGAGCCAGAGGCAGATGGACCAGCCACGGGTGTGTAATTGCAATGTCAACAAACCCTGTAGTCCTTACACCCCTGATATCTAGGAGCTTTCACTCCACCTTCCTCAGTGACTGGTAGGAGAAGCCAGGCCCTCCCTCTACTCTGGATTCCAGCCAGGGATCATGTAACAAGCAGCTAAGGTCTGCTCTGTCAGCCTCCCTCGACTCTCTAACTCAGCCTGTCTCAAGTCCTTTTCCTGAGCCCCTTCCTGGGTTCACTCCTCTGCAGAGCCTAGGAAGGGACAAAGAGTGCTCTCCTACTCTTGTCCAGAGCTTTCTCCCTGGAGACCCGGCTCCCGTCTGCCTCTCTCTGGGCTCGTGTGTCCGGTCTCTTTCCTCCAGAAACCCCGCCCTTCAGGCTGCTTCCTTAGGGTCTGGCCCTTTTGTCCAGGCTCAGCACAGGATCTCACTGCGCTCCTGGTCCTTCTCAGTGTCTCTCCTGGTCTTTTGCCAGAGCTCCTGCTTAGGAGATGGTCCCAAGGCCTCCTCTCCCCCGGGCCTTCTGCCTCCCTCTTGAAGTCCTTCCTTTAATAGTCACCCCTCTCTCCTCAGCTAGGCCTTATCCTACACTGGGCCTGGTCGGGCCTGGCCCCCCATCCAGGTGCTACCTGGTACAGTCTTTGCTCTCTGGCTCCAGTTAACTCTGCCTTTGTCAAAGGGGGTATAGTCTCTACCACAAGAATCCATGGGGGGGAAGTTCTCCAATACTGCCACTGCTCTCCTCTGCTAAGACAGGTTGCTCAGGCTGACCCACAATGCCATCTACACCATCTGCCTCCTGCACTGTCCAGGGGTCCTTGTTTTCTGCAATGTTTCTAGATAAAATTTGACTCGGGGGGGCCAAACGTTCCAATGCAGCCTACTATTTTGTGCTACAAAATTGCTGGGTACTGATCACCCCTGCAAAATCATGCATTTGCTTCTTCAAGCTAGGGAATTGCCATGCATGCAGATACCTGACTTATGAACCCAAACAGTGTGTGCTGTGTGCACAATGGGTGCTCCAATGTACTTTAAAAATAAATACAAAAACCTGACCCTTGGCATAGCAAATATGAAGATGTGCCTTGCATTTGTCTCCTTTCCATCGATTGTTGCCATCTTCCCGACAGTTGTTTCAATAGACTGTCTCGGAGCTGGGGGATTCTGTTCTTTTACACCACAGCTGTGGACCTTCTGCAATCTCCAGACTGTGGGTTCTAAACATACATGGTGTGATCTTTTACAGCATTCCTCCATAACTAATGAAAAGCTTAAGCTTGCAGCAGGCTATTAAAGTTTGCTTGGACGTTGCAGACAGACAAGCCTGAAGAGGGAAAGGATATTTCTAGGATCTCTTTCCTGGAATTGACTGAGACGATTTGTTAAATTAATCTTAATTTTTTAGCGCAAGTGATTTTCATTATTATACAGAAATACATTATTATAACAAAAAGAAAAGGAGGACTTGTGGCACCTTAGAGACTAACCAATTTATTTGAGCATAAGCTTTCGTGAGCTACAGCTCACTTCATCGAATGCATCCGGTGCCACAAGTTCTCCTTTTCTCTTTGCGAATACAGACTAACACGGCTGCCTCTCTGAAACCTATTATTATAACAGCGCTTCATACTCCAAGAGCACCTGCCATGGCAAGGAACGGAAAGCATTTGGCATATATTACTGAATTAGACATCATAATATTCCCTCCCATGTGGCAGGTAAATATTAGTCTCCATGTTACAAATGAGGGGAGGGGAAGCGACTTGGGCAAGGTCACACTTTGCATCTACAGCAGAACTAGGAATAGAACAAAGAACTCAGGTACTTTTATGGCATCAGAGCATCGGGCCCTAAATCAGAATAGCTTCACTGAAGTCAATGTTGTAAAATCCATGCACCCAGATACCTCAAAGTCCCGCATCTCGCTAGTATCTGAGCACCTCACAACCATTAATGAGTTCATCCTCCCCAAACCTCCATGATGTCATTTTACCCCCTTTACAGATGAGGAACAGATTAAGTGTCTTGTCCAAGGTGATACAGGAAACTTGTAGCAGCCTTAACCACAAACCCACCTGCCCTATACACTAACTCCAGCAGAGTTCACACCAGCTGAAGAATTGCCTTGTAAGCCGTAATTTACACTTGTCTCCATACATGACAAAAAGCCAGGAATTGCCCGGGCCGTCTGAGCTTCCACCTACAGAGATGACTTTGAAGACCATACAATGATGTTTGACACTAATAAGCATCCAGCTATCATCTGTAAACAGTATATTTGGCCCAAAAGCCAGCAACAGCGGCTACATGTATCTAGCACCATGCTTTGTGTGTAGGTAAAGGAAGGACACATGTTTTTCAGGTACATGTGGAGAACTCCGCCTCCATGCCACCTGCCAGTCCAGACCCCTCACCCTACACAAGCCTTTTCTCCACCAGGCTCCCGTCCCAACTATC
Source organism: Eretmochelys imbricata (assembly GCF_965152235.1). Lineage (NCBI taxonomy): Eukaryota > Metazoa > Chordata > Testudines > Cheloniidae > Eretmochelys > Eretmochelys imbricata. The sequence continues at coordinate 6,544,584 of NC_135593.1, read as the reverse complement.
TGATAAGCCCCCCGTCTCTGCAAAGTTCAGCCTCCTGCAACTGTTATAGGTTGCATGGGTTGAGTGAGGAGTTACCTGGTATTTTCTTGGCTGCTGCATGATGTTCTGGAGATCTGAGGCAGCATCTCCAAAGGAACAGCAGCCCCCCTGCACCAATGTTGCAGCCCAGAGCTTCCCCCCAAACCCAACCCCTCCACATCCCTGCTAACCACCACTGGATTCCCAAAGCCCAGGCTGTGCCGCTCCCAGGCTGGGTCATCAGCAGTGGGAAACTGAACCTCAGATAGCTGGATCTTAAAGCATGAGCCTCTACTGCCGGAGCACCAGGGCCAGCTCTGTCAGCCAGGGCTGCAGCAGGCTCATCCACCAGCCACCGTGAGAGTGGGACATCGTAACCCACATGCACTCAATGTGATGCTATCACCTCTCGCCCTCTGATGGACATCTAGAGCTTCTTCTCCCGCCCAGAGCCCTCTCCGCCTCCCCCAGCCTAGCTCTCCATGGCACCTGGGAGTAGTGGCGTGGTCATTCAGGCAAGCAGCCCTGAGGAAGTGAGACAGCTCTATTGGCTAATCTTTTAACTCAGGGGTTCTCAAACTGGGGGTTGGGACCCCTCAGGGGGTGAGGAGGTTTTTACATGGGGGGGGGTCACAAGCTGGCAGCCTCTACCCTAAACCCCACTTTGCCTCCCGCATTTATAATGGTGTTAAATATATTTTGAAAGTGTTTTTAATTTATAAGGGAGGGGGTCACACTTAGAGGCTTGCAATGTGAAAGGGGTCACCAGTACATAAGTTTGAGAGCCACTGTTCTAACTCAAGTCATCTACCCCGAATGAGGGTGTCACCGGATCCACACACCGCTTGTGGCTCCTCCTCCTGGCTGCTCTGGGGATTGGCTCTTCACAGGTCCAAAGCCCTCTTCTATTGCACGCTGCACGCTCCATCACCGCTCTCTCCCTGTGACTCAGGGGGCCTCGTTTTCATGGCTTGGCCTTCTGGCCAGGTACTAGAGTCCTCGCCTTCCAGGGTATCCAAGTCATTCCATACCAACGGTCTCAGGCAGTCTTCTCATTCACTGCCTTATGGTGCCACTTCCTCACTGGCTGGTAGGGAACATGGGCCCACTTTCTACTCTAGGTTCCAGTCCAGGGACTCTGTACCTGGCAACTGTAATCTGCTTCCCCTCAGACCCAGTTGCTCTTTCCCTGGACTTCTTCCTACGGCTTCTGTTCCCCCCACTGTGGGTGTACCGGCTCACATGCTCTACTCCAGGGAATAATTGCAGACTACTGAGCTCCATAGCCTCAGACACACCTCCCTACTCCCAGGGAGTGACTGCAAACTACTAAACTCCACAGCCTCAGACACACCACCCAGGGAATGACTGCAGCCTGCTTCCCAGCAACCCCTTTCTGTTGTTGGCTTTATCCTAGCCCTGTCTGTTCCTTCTCAGCTGGGCACCATCATCCTTCAGGGGATTATGTAGGCCACCTAATTCCCCTCAGCTGTGGCCTAGCTGGTTAATTGGCCCTTCTCAGCCACATTAACCACTCACAGATGGGAACTACATTTTGGGTCCGGGTGGATAAAAATGTATTACTTTTTAAAAAAAATTAAAAATCAGATTTTTTAAAATTTAAATATAAGGGTTTTTTTTTTTTTTTAAATAGCCAATTTGGAATGGGCAATTTATGTTAAGGCCTAAATTTATTTTAATCTATTAAAATAAATTATTTTAAAAAAATAATATTGAGCACTGCACATTTGCTAATATGCTTTAAAAAAGATGAAACCAATGAACTGGTGGAAGTCACTGGCTAAGCACCTGGAGCCTGCTTTTGACAGAGTAGCCTCTTCAGGTGCAGAGAGAATATTTTCTTCATTTCAGTGTATTCAAATAGTTCCGTTCAATGACTAGTTCATTCAAAATTAAGAAACCAATCAGGAGTTAAAAATTCAGGAAAACTTGTTTTCCTCTTCCAAGCTATGAATTAGATGCGAGAGGATGAGATCTACTAGTTCTAAAATCTTGACGGGCATAGTGATCTGAAACAATCAGTTCAATTAATCAACTACTAGTAATAGTACCTGTGTTTAATACATCAGGTAGGTTTAAATGCAAAACATGTTTGATAACAAGAAAATTTTATGTATCCAGCACATTTAAGGTAGTTTTAATTAATTTTAAAAAACCTGTTTTTGTTTTGCATGTTTATTCAGTTTGAGTTTCCATACAAATAGAGTTTGACACAGATCACAACTAAAAAAATAACCATAATCTAATAAACGAGAAATGCCCCACTTTACATTTTCTAACATGATAAAAATATAAAAATTAGGAATCTGAATAAATGTAAGTTAAGTTATATAACTGCTTAAATAAATGTGTATAGATATAGTGTATCCTCCTGGTTAGCAAAAAGGAGGTCAGAAATTAGTATAAAGGCTATTATTTAGTTGTAAATTGGCATGTTTTAATGGTTATCAACCAATGAGAATCAAACTTTTTTGGGGAAAAGTACACATGCAAAACATGATTAAAATCACTTATTTAATTCAAGGTTTCCTGCTTGCCGATTTCAATCATGATTAAAAGCAGTGTTTTACGTCACTTTAAAGTAAATCAATCCACTCTGCTTTGGGCACTTCACTATAATATTTCAGAAGTGGCCTATGTCTGAGGTGTTATCAGAAGTAGTGTGCTGGGTGGGTTGTGGTTTTCAGCTAGTGGAACCAAATCAATGTGACAAAAATAAAGGCAGAATATCAAAGAGGGAGTATTTTATAATTTATTACACAGAAAATTCAACTCTTCCCTTGAAGAGTCATTGTGCCAAATCTGGAGACTCAATTCCATCAGTAAAGTATAAAACAGAGGGATTTTGGTCCTGTTTGAAGTACAAAGCTCAATACACCCTTCACAATGGAGCAACTAGCAATGCCTCCAAAATACCCTAATCTGTTATCTCCAGTTGTCGTCCTGGAAATCTGCAAGCCATTAGCAAGCTTGGGGATGGAAGGTAAAAGAAAATGTGTTTGTCAGTTTCACCAGATGTGAGAACAGAATCATGGATCCATTTTATGGTTCTATAAATACCAGGGACAGAAGGTTGTTATTAACCGCTCTGTAATTAATAAAATGTGAAATAGCCTCAGATAAGGCCCACCACTTAATGTCCAATTAATAATGCACTGTCCTCTCCAACATGGACTGTGCCTCCCAGATGTTGCTCAAATTCTTTAGACTTGGGAGTGTCTTTCAAAAAGATTCCACTGTTGTACAGCCTTGAATCTTGGGTTCAGAAGATGAATCAATCTGAAATTAAAGACATTGCTCAGGGTCCCAGTTTTCAAAACTCAGTATATCCATATTTTTGTGCACACCTGAAATGCATGCAAGGAATGCCCAATGTGTTTGCAAGCCAGAGTTGCATGCACAACTAGACATTTATGTAAGCAAATCCCAGATTTGCACATATACATTGCATGCTCCCAAACCGGGTGAATGCACATTAGCACTATATAGAAAACCCCCAAACTTTAAGAACAGAGCTGAGAGATTTTTATTTTCCAGTGAATAGTACATGCACCACAAACTGCATGTTTTGGGACACCGAAACTATTCATGAATATGGGTCAAATTTGGTGAATAGTTTTGACCAGGAAAATCAAAATGTTGTTAAAAAAGGAGAAATTGTTCATTTTGATAATTTCTAAACAATGCGTTTAGACTTCTTGTTTCAAAACAAGCTTTTGTTTGAAAACACTCAAAAACAAAACAAAAAAATTGAAAAAAATGTTTTGGTTTGTTTTTTTCATTTGGTTTCATTTTTTAGTGTTTTTTCTGTCTGAAACAAACAAACAAAAAATCAGTTTTGGTTTGAAAGGGACCAAAATATTTTTGGGATTTTTCAGGTTGCCCCCTCCCCCCCAACCAAAAATTCAATTATTCCCTCAGCTCCTGTTAAAAAAACATTGAAATAAATTACATTGTTACTGTTGCTACTCTTAAGAGACAGTAATGCTGAGTTTCATTTCTAAGACTCGATGTTTGCAATGGTCTGCATAAGCGTGAGGAATCACAGGGTTTTCAAGTTTGTGCTTAAAAAAGTCGATCTGGAGTTTGCACATTTGGGTATTTGTGGGAGCTAGTCTGAAGGTGGATGGGGGAGAACAAGCATGAATGGAGAGGTCACAGATAGATGGGCAAGTGCCTAGGCAGAAGAAGGAATTAATTAACGTACAGGCCATCCTTGACTTTATGATGTTTGAGTTACGATGAACGGCACTTATGATACTTATAAAATGACATCCTATTTCAACTTTCCAAGGTCGGTTTCAACTTTATGATGCTTGATCCAACATTGTTCCAATGGGAAAATCAAGTTACGACGTTTTGACTTAAGATGCGATTTTCTGGAACCAATCATGTCATAAGTCTGAGGACTGCCTGTACAGGCAGGTACAGTAAGTAGATGAGTTGGCAGGGAGGTGGGTGAAGGCATGAGTGAGTTCATGGGCATATGACCATGTGAGTGGGTTTCGGAGTGAATGTCAAAGTGTATGAGAGGTAGTTGGGTAACCATGTATGCGACTGGGTGACGGAGTGGGTGAGTGGATGACCAGGTGGACAGTCGTACAATCTGTTTTGAGAAAAGAGTCCATAGGAGTCTATCAGAGAGTAGACAGACAGAGAACATTATAGGGACAAAAAGGACTTGACTGGAAACCACCAGCCCATCCTTGTGGGCACCAGCAGAAGATCACAAAGGTCCAGGAAAAACAGGTGGAGGATTAGGGTTAGAGTTACTTCTCAGGCAAGGGTCCGAGATAGGATTAGGCACTTCCTGAAATTTAAGACAATTTCAGTAGCCGAAAATACAAGTCGTTGTTTGAGTACTCTCAAAATGAACAACACCTGCACCCAGAGGCCACTTTCTGCAGGGGTACCTGTTATTTGGTTCCCACAGAACATGTCCATGACTTCTTCACATTCTTACCATCATCTCCATGACTTCTGATGAGCTCACCCAAACATTCTTTCTTCACTTTGCCTCAGATATACCATGATAAACCCCTATCACAGGTTAGTGTGTAAATTCTCCCCTAAACTATCAGATGTGCCAAACCTGGTACTTGCTAATCCCATGTGCTGTGACAGGTTCCATGCTAGGCTGACAGGCCCTGACTATGAATGGGCACATACCTATAGAAGAGGCCCCAAGTGGAGCTATTCATTGGGGTGTCTGTGCATCCTCTTCTCTTTCCACAGTGCTATCACCATGGACAGATGCCTTGAACCAGGAGTGGCCCTAGCTATTTTGCCAGCCAGTTGTGGAAAATATTCTTAGCACCGCCCTGTTTGGGGGCTTTCCCTTCACCCCCTCTCCGGTTCTTGTCATGCAGACAGAAAGCAGAAGACCGGAAGTCTGAAGTGCAGGCAATGCAATGTTGGTTAGTTCCAAGCAAGCATATCCATAGCTCCACACGCCAGCAGAGTCTGTTTCCCAGTGTTCCATTCCCAAGTGACTGGGCAAAAAATCTCCCAGAACCAGCAACTGACCAATGCTGAGTTGCACAGCAGTTTGGTACCCCTGGAAGGTGGCTTCTAGTGCCACTGCCCTACTCGCCTTGCCCCTAGAACCAGCCCTGACTTGAGCCTCAGGACTGCAGGAAACTCTTTGGATCTGCCACACAGGGATAGAGAGTGAGAGAGAACTGCGTCCCGAACTGGTTTCCCTCCTTCAAAATAAAAATAGCATCTTCTTTTTGGTGGGGAGGGGCATTTTCCAGCACCTTTCTTGGTATCCATGGCTGGAATTCTCAAGCTCGATCGGCTCCTTCCCTCTCCTGGCGTCTGTTTCAAAATGATCAAATGGGAGTGTAGTGCGGTGTAAGGGGACCACTATGCCATGACATTTCTCATGTGTCTGACTTCAATGGGCGTACCATCCAAGGGCTGATCTTGTTCCTGCTCATTCACAGTAAATGCTTCCCTGCATTCCATTTAGGGTGGATAGGTAACACATGTATTGTGTTACCATCTGTACCCATGGGTTCCATAAAGCCAAACTCCGGATTTCAGCACAGTAAATAACCACTTCATGGTTCTGCTCCGACGGTTAGGATGCTCCAGTGGTCCGGCATGCCCAGATAGAGTGTAGAATCCTGCTAGAGTGAACTTTGTTGCTGCAATTTCTGTTTTATAGGAATCTCAGATAATTGAATGTTAGGATGGCTTGTAAAAAAGAAAAAGATACTGGATCTTGCAAATCCAGCAGATCTTTAAGTTGCATTTATTTCCAAATGACTTTAAAATTGTTCCTAAAAAGTTTCCCTGGCTACGATGATGGCAGATAGCACAAGCATGTAAACAAAACAATGCACAATCACCGACCCTGCCATTTCTCCCAGAGGGATAATGTAATTTGGCAAAAGACATGGACAAAAACTTCTGCTGGGGAAAGAGATGCATTTCTGAACACGTCAGTGTTTGCATTGAATTGTATTGCAAGCTGGAATGGTCCAAACTAAGGATTGTCCTACTCCTCTGTGTTTGTATGGTGCCATCTTGGTTGGTCTTAGTGCACTATCGTAATGAATATAGGAACAGAGAACCTGGTTTCTAACCATTGAATCCTGTCCCTTGATATTATGGGCCACTCCACTGTATAATCCCATTTAAAAATGTACCAAACCCCATCTTAAAACTTGTTAGGTTGTTTTCCCCCACTGCTCCTGCTGAGATGCTGTTCCAGAACTTCCTTCCTCTGATGGTGAGAAACCTAATTTCCAACCTAAAGTTACTCAGGGCCAGTTTGCACCCAGCTGTTCTTGTGCCAACATTGTCCTTTAGTTTACATCTCTCTTCACCCTCCCTGATGTTCACTCCCCTGAAGTAGTTATAGAGAGCAACTAAATGGCCCCTCGGCCTGAGTTTTGCTAGGCTAAACAAGCCAAGTTCTTTTAGTCTCTTCTTGAAAGACAGGCTCTCCTTTCCCCTTGTCATCCTAATAGACTTTCTCTGCACCTGCTCCATGCACATGATTAATAATAAACACAGTGAATCATGCGGAAGGCTTGAAGTGATATGCACCTGTTCTGTCTTTCTGCCATAACTTTTATGAAAGGATGGGTCTGTCCTGCTATGGGAGCTCCTCCATTGTACAGGAGTCCCCACTTGCATTGGAAAACTGATGAATGGCTCAGCAGAAACAAAAGACAGATGTAGTCAGCAAAGTTCTTCTCAAGGGATAATGTTTCCAACCAGAAATCAAAGCAAGTTAGTAGTAGCAACAGCAGTAAAAGAAGAAGGGAAATATGCCCCATTCTAGGGTTCAACTAGGTCCCGCAGCACCTGGGCGTGAGGCTGGCCCCCTCGCCAAAGATATTCTCCCCCTCTGCCAACCATGCTGCCAGCGTATGGTCCTTCCTGAGCACCTGTAGGGACCAGGTTGTGCATCTCTCACTTGGTCTCCCTTCATGAAGAAAGGAGCATTTTCTCAAATCACTGCACTTTAGCTAACCTAGGACATTTTTGGGTCCCAGCAGCAACTTGAATAGTCATTCTCCCTCCCCAACTGCCTAAGAGTAGCTTTGTTTTGAAGGCAACCAGTTTGAATGTGGTTTGGGAAATGTGATTATGGGATGTTTGTGGTGTGTATGCCAGCAATGGCTCATTTATCAAAGCGAGAGTGTGTTAGACGTCTTGTTCTTGTCCACAGAGATCTTGGTAATATGTACATCACAGTGTGCATTGGAACTATTTAGATAATGTGAATATAGGCCAAATAGGGAGCATATGGAAACACAAGGGAAAGATGCCACAATTTCCAGGGTACTTGTCCATCCTGCTTCATACACGTACCACAGGTCAGCTGTGAAGACCATTCTCTATATCTTCTCTCACTCCTGCCCCCAAACAATCTGTGTGTCAACAACAGAGGCTCAATTTGTCTCCATTCCTCGCTCAAATGAAGGAAATTATATCATTCCCCAGGAATTGCTTGGCAAATGCAATGGGATTAAGGTATGTGACTCCCGTAATCATTTTTGGCAAGGATCCAGAGCCACCACATACGTTATCAAAGACTCTCTGTCATGCTTTCTGCCTCTCACCTTATCGTGAGCGCATGATGTAATTCAGACACCAGAGATGGAGCCACAGAAATATCCCAGTATTTCAACGAGCCTCTCTCATGTGTTGATAGAAAAATCTGAGCTTTCCAGCAACTAACTTCACCCAGACATTTAAATGTTCTGTTTATTGGACAGACTGCCAGAAATAGCCTGGGGATGGGACATTATTCCTGAAGGTCACCAAGGTCATTACTTGGGCCAACTTGAAGTGGGACAAGCTGACAAGCACTGAGTCAAGAATCAATGTTGGATATGGAGAAATAATTATTAGGAAGGTAGGGCTGGAAGGGGCCTTCTGGGTAGTTGAATCCAGTCCTCTGCTTTCACAGGCAACCCTGCATAGAATCCCATTCATAAACTTACCAAGCTCCACCTTAAAACTAGTTAGATTGTTTGCCCCATTACTCCTATTGGAAGGCTGTTCCAGGACCTCACTCCTCTGAAAGTTAGAAACTTCTTCTAATTTCCAGCCAAAAGTTATTCATCCCCACTTGTGCCAATCCTGTCCTTTAGCTTAAACAGCTCTGATGAACTCATTCAGCCAGACCCCTACAACTGCTGGGGTTTTTTCTGCACCACACATACTTTGGCTATCAGTCCAGTTTTGTTTCAAGTATCCCAAGCGATGGGGCATCCTCCCACCATTATTTCCCTTACAAGACTGTTCCACAGGCTGATATGACAGAGTTAGCTGAAACACAGATACAATTGTTGTGGCTGAAATTTTTTTCCCATTGTTTTGCCTTGAAATTAAAAAATTTCAGTGAAACCTTCATCAAAAAAATCCAAATTTAGGATAAATTTGACCAGCTCTACTAATTGGATAGGTTTTTTTTTCCTGATAGGCAATGTTGCTTAGTGGGTACAGCTGTGGAGTAAGACTTATGAAACCTCGGTTCTAGTCCTCACTCTGCCATTGGCTTGCTGGGTGAACTTGGACAAGTCACTTTGCCGCTCTGTGCCTCACTTTCCCCATTTTACAAATGGGGATAATGATACTGACCTTTTTAAAGCACTTTGATATCTACTGATGAAAAGTGCTATATAAAAGCTATTATTATAGTCACTCTGCGTTATCCCTTTCTTCAGTTCATTGGTTTATTCCTAGATCTATGATTTTATACCCTTCAATAATTTCTCTCCTCTTTGGAGGTTCCACCCTTCCTGTGCTTGAGCGGTTGTCATAGCCTGGATAGGCCATGAGCCTGAAGACACTTATGGAAATGCTTATCTTTCATAGGCCATGGTCCTGAGTCTTTATAAGTCAAGGATGGTGCCAGGTGAGAAAATATGGATCATCTGTATTACAAGGGGAAAACTACACAAACTAAATAATATACTGCTGGTGAATTTTAGCCATCTCCAAAGAAAAACACATCTAGTTATGCCAAGACCCTAGGCAACAGCTACCTCCCAATGTGCGTGATCAGACCCTATTGCTGGTGTTCTAGACTGTAGATGCAATAGCAGGGGAGAAGACCAAGAGGAGAAACCATTGTACATCACGAGAGATGCACTCTGACTAGAGAGCCCAGCATGCAGGGGGGAATGGGAGCACAAAATGACTCCCAAGAGGCACTATGGAGGAATTTCCCAATTGAAATATTTATGGTTTCGATTTTTTTGCCAAAAGGTCAACATTTGCCCAATTTTCTGACCCGCGTTACAGAGCGTGTTATGTCCATAGCACTCCAAGCCCATGCTGGCCAGGGGAGTGAGAAATGGAGTCTCCCAGAGAGGCTACCCATATGGCAGTGGAGAATATTCAACTCAGCCAGCAAGCTGGCCCTTGGAGACTTCCTGTCTAAAATCCCTTTTCATCTCTCTTTCCCCCACGCTCATTACGATTTCTTCTCCTAACTCTGGAGACATCTGCTTTGCCCATGGCCTATAGAAATGCAGGGGGGAGGGAAAGTTAATTTGGAGAAGTGTCATAGTTCTCTCTGGCTATAAACAATAACTTCTGAAAACATCTGAAACAGACATAATTCTCCTTTTCAAGCCCCCTATCTGAACAGCTTCACAAACGCTTGGCTCCTGCTTCAAAGTCAAAGCGAGGTTAGCTATAAATAAATAACATTTCATTAAAAAAGAGAGACTGAGAGAGCGCAAGAAATTAGCCAAAAATGTATACGAGTAGAAGCTTAACCAATGCCAGATAAGGGGGCAATATGGATTTTTATTTTTATCCAGATCAAACCATGTGCTGTTTATCTGTGACTGTAATTTACAAGGAGTTATTGCAGTTAAATAGCACTAATAGTATTTACCTACCACAGAGGACGGTCGTGTGGGTTATGAGCTTTGAGTTCCTTAGACAAAAGATGTTACATCCATGATTCAGCAGCCCATCACTTAAAGTTAGGCATATTTACGTGCTTGGCTGAATAGGAATAGGCTTCGACATTTGCTTAATTGGGGCTGATCGCAGTGCAAAGGAACATAGACATTGCCAGACTGGATCAGACCTGAGGTCCCTCTAGATCAGTATCCTGTCTCAGACATTGGCTAGCACCAATTACTTCCAAGAAGGGTATAAGAATCCAGCTGTAGCAGATGTGGAATAATCTGCTCCCCACCCTGGTCTCATCCTGATCTCTAATAGTTAGAGATTGGTTTAAAACCTGAAGCATGAGGGTTGCTATCCCTTCCAGAATAATTATGATAACTCACGATAGTCTGGATATGAGTATAAATGTCCAATCCCTAAGTGTTACTATAACGTGTTAATCGCTGTTAGCAATGGGGGAGTCTTGCCCACTTTTGACTGCTATCACCATCCCTGTTTGTCTTGCCATCCTTGCATTCTGTGGTCTGCCAATGTGGCCAGCTTTGTCTGTTCTTTGGTTAGCTTCACACACAAGCATCGCTGCACCTTCTTCCACGTTGCCCCGATGCATGGAGTGCCTTCTCTGAACTGATCTGCAAGGCGACTGTCCTCTCCTTCAAATCCCTCTGCCGGAGCTACATTTGCCGTGTAAGAGATCAGGCCATTCATGGTGGCTTGGTGGAGGGGTGTATGGTAATAGCTGGCACTAGCTCTAAAAAAAAAAATTTAAAAAAGTGTATATATGTTTATAAATCAGGGCTGGTTGAAAACGATCTGTCCAAACTGTTTTTTAATGAAAAAATGGGTTTTTGATTAAATGAAAATTATCATTTTCTACATAAAATTTCGATTTTTGTCGTAAAACGTTGCACCCTAAGACTAAAAACCTGAAATGCCACTGCAGAGCCTCACAGGAATAACGGTTCAGGTTTCTAAACTGGGAGGAGAGGTAGATACGCTGGAGGGCAGGGATAGGATACAGAGGGACCTAGACAAATTAGAGGATTGGGCCAAAAGAAATCTGATGAGGTTCAACAAGGACAAGTGCAGAGTCCTGCACTTAGGACGGAAGAATCCCATGCACCACTACAGACTAGGGACCGAATGGCTCGGCAGCAGTTCTGCAGAAAAGGACCTAGGGGTGACAGTGGACGAGAAGCTGGATATGAGTCAACAGTGTGCCCTTGTTGCCAAGAAGACCAATGGCATTTTGGGATGTATATGTAGGGACATTGCCAGCAGATCGAGGGATGTGATCGTTCCCCTCTATTCGACATTGGTGAGGCCTCATCTGGAGTACTGTGTCCAGTTTTGGGCCCCACACTACAAGAAGGATGTGGAAAAAATGGAAAGAGTCCAGCGGAGGGCAACAAAAATGATTAAGGGACTGGAACACATGACTTATGAAGAGAGGCTGAGGGAACTGGGATTATTTAGTCTGCGGAAGAGAAGAATGAGGAGGGATTTGATAGCTGCTTTCAACTACTTGAAAGGGGGGTCCAAAGAGGATGGATCTAGACTGTTCTCAGTGGTAGCTGATGACAGAACAAGGAGTAATGGTCTCAAGTTGCAGTGGGGGAGGTTTAGGTTGGATATTAGGAAAAACTTTTTCACTAGGAGGATGGTGAAACACTGGAATGCGTTGCCTAGGGAGGTGGTGGAATCTCCTTCCTTAGAAGTTTTTAAGGTCAGGCTTGACAAAGCCCTGGCTGGGATGATTTAGTTGGGGACGGGTCCTGCTTTGAGCAGGGGGTTGGATTAGATGACCTCCTGAGGTCCCTTCCAACCCTGATATTCTATGATTCTCATACCCTCATTCTCCTGTACAGACCAGGCTCTCCAGCCAGACCTCAACTCCCATGATGCACCAAAGCCACGGGACTGCCATGAGACCCCAGCTTCTTTTGCCAAGAGGGGGAGACCCGACTGCAGTGCATCATGGGAGATGTAGTCCGACCAGGGAACACACACTGTAAAAGAGAATAGGAGCACAAGGCATTTCAATATCTAGAAGGGGTTTTCTGCTGAAATATTATGGATTTTGATTTTTTGCAAAAAACAAGGCATTTCCTGCAAAGAAACAAAAAAGAAAGAAAGAAAAGAAAAGAAAAATCCATTTTCAGACCAGCTCTATTGTAAAAGTGAGCATCTATTTGACTGCACAGCTCTGCCCTCACCCTTCATATGTCACTTGTCTTCTAGGGTTTTAATTTCCTTAGGACAGGAATCATATCACTTTTTGTGGTTACTCTGCATCCAGCATAATGTGGTCTCAATCCGGATAGGGCCTCTAGGAGCTATGGCAATATAAATATTAAATTATATCCATATCCTTCTCAATCTTCAAAAATTATCCCAGAAATGACTCTTTTGTAGGATTTTGGCTACTTCTGGCTTCTGATCAGAAGTGTCACAAGAACAAACTTTCTTGTGAAAAGAAACAGCAAAGATCTTGGTAGGACCAGAAACATCAGGTGACCAAACATCAAATTAATAAGAAGAAGTATTAATAAGCAGTTAGCCTGCATTTTTTAACCTTCAAAAATTGTTTAAGGCTTGATTTGAATTTCTCACACAGCTTTGGTACCGTTTTTATTTTCAGCAAACCAAGCTGCCTGCCATTAATCCAAAGCCAAACAACTGTTCACCGTTATATGCACTTTATATTCAGAAATTCTAAGTATATGCTGTAAGAGGCTGTGTGGTCTAGTGAGTGGGTAGGTAGCTAGACTATTAATTAGGAGATGTGGGTTCTATGTCTGGTTCTGCAACTGACTTGTAAGGTACCTGCCATGCCAATTTCCCTTCCTACCTTTTTCTCTGTCTGGTCTATTTAGATGCATCTCCCTATGTGACAGTACAGCACCCAGCACAATGAATCCCTGATCTTGGCTGGATCCTCTAGATGCAACTTATACAAATAATTAGTTAAATAAAAATGGTGAGAGAGGGAAGAGTCTGGACAACATTACTGGAGTAGAGAATAGCAGGGAGCTGGGGGCTGTACAGTCCAGACACGGCCTATCACATTAAATGTAGGCCACGGAAAAGCTGATTGCAATTTTTATTTTTTTGGTCCTCCACCCAAGTGCTATTCACAGTCCCTGCCTCGCAGCTCCCATTCATGATAAAATCTCTACTTGACTCCTGACCGGCTTCATAATTCCCCTGTCGGACGCTAGAATTATGACGTCTAGGAAACAGCGGAGTTCTTTAGAAAGTGGAGCCACTTAGGCCTCCTCTCATTGTTCGCTCACTGTAAACCTCTCCCGCCCCAGTCTCCTCCCTCCCCTGTCCTTCGCTTAGATATCCATCATGTCAATTTTAAGCCCGCTGCTTGAAACATTAGGGGCCTCTGTGTGTTTTGTTATTTATGGGTCTGGTGACACAGAGGCCAAGCCGCAGACTGTTTTGCAGCAGTCCCGTCCCAGAAGTCACGACATGATGCTGAAGATTCAAGTACAGGATGCCGGGATGCCGTGCCAGCAAGTGGCACAAAAAGGCATGGGACTTTCAAGAGGCTAATGAAACAGTTAGCTTTATAAAAGATGGCCAGGAATGGAGGCACTGATTTCATTCCCTCTATAATGATATCATTCAAATGGGACTTGGGGCTCTAGATCAGCTTTTCGGACCACCTGAATATTTGGCTGGAAAACCTATCTTGCTGAGGTGAATCACACAGGTGACATAAAGAGTCTGATTTTCGAGGCACTGAAGTTGCACCTACACGATCAACATGTGCCAGTGCAAACGGCAATGATGCTGCAGGCATATTATGCCCCAAAACAGACCAGCTTCACACTGAAGAACCCGTTTGCTTGCACCATTCCGCGTTACATGCATGCGCTTGTGATGTCACTGACATAACCTGTGACCGTGTCGATCATTGTTGCAACCACGGTGATATATTTGCAGAAAATATTGTACAAAGGTTGTTCTGTAAGGTGTCTAGGGAAAGATTATGATTTGCTGATTATGATTATGCTATCTGTACATGCGTATCATTTTTGTAGTTGAAGTTATGAATATTGGCTATGTACTTGTATCTGAACATGATTTGATTCTAAGTAGCCTCAGTGAAGCATTTGATCAGCTTCTTGAGAAGGGGCTATTCTCAATAAGTGCCCAATCAAGAAACACTTAGCTGACAATGCACTTTGGAAGACGCCAATCCACATCTGAGCTTTCCTGGGAACGTTCAAACTAACATGTAAACAATGGCGTCGGTCTATAAAGGACTGAGTCATGCATGGACATGTGGCTTGCCCATGTGACTCCAGGCTCCATCTTGCTGCTGTGATCGTCCACAGGGCAGAGGATATAAAAAGCTGCTGGATCTCCTCCATTTTGTCTTCAGTCCTGCTTCTGACCTCTGGAGGGACTTTGCTACAAGCTGAAGTTCTGAACAAAGGACTGAATGACCCATCCCAGCTGTGGATGTAGTCCAGCGACTTGATTTGTGCCTGCCGTTTATTCCATCGCTGCTACAAGCCTGCACAAAGAACTTTGCCATCCCTGTATGTAACTGATTCCATTTAACCATTTCTAGCTCTCATTTATATTTCTTTCTTTTTATGAATAAACCTTTAGATTTTAGATTCTAAAGGATTGGCAACAGCATGATTGCGGGTAAGATCTAACTTGTATATTGACCTGGGTCTGGGGCTTGATCCTTTGGGATCAAGAGAACCTTTTTTCTTTTACTGGGGTATTGGTTTTCATAACCATTCGTCCCCATAACGAGTGGCACTGGTGGTGATACTGGGAAACTGGAGTGTCTAAGGAAATTGCTTGTATGACTTATGGTTAGCCAGTGGGGTAAACCCGAAGTCTTCTCTGTTTGCCTTGGTGTGCAAAGGAACCCCAGCCTTGGGCTTTAACTGCCCTGCTCTGAGCAATTTATCCTGAATTGGTACTCTCCATTGGGTCCCACCAGAGGCAGCATTATTACAGTGCTATTCCTGGCATGGGCAGAGTCTGAATCTGGCCTGTTATTATTACTGTATTACAGTAGAGACTCCAAATGAGATCCAGACCATCTTTTGCTAAGCACTGCACAAACACAAAGTATGAGACAGCCCCTGCCCTGGAGACCTTAAAACCTAAATGGACATGAAAACCTGCCCTTTGTCTATTACGGCTATTTTACAAATGGGGAATTGAGGCACAGAGATCACGTGACTTGCCGAAGGTCACACGGAGTTTGTGGCAAAGCTGAGCATTTAACTGAGGTCTCCCAAGTCCCAGTCCACTGCCTGTAACCACACAATATGCTTCCTCACCTCGTACTGCACGCAACTGAGTGCTCTCTCAATGAAGACTGAAGCCAATAGGCCTGGTTCTTCCCTGGCCCTTCCATAGTTTTCTATTTTTCCATTGTCCTTTCCTTAATTTGGGGCCCAGTGCTACAACTCCTGGCTACCAGGGGGAATGGTTATCTTCCTGAGCTGTCCCATTGGCTTCAATGGGTCTGTTCCTGATAGTAAGAACGCCACATGGCAATAAGTGCTTATAGGATCAAACCCAGCCTCTGACTCAGATGTGAGCCCAAATCCCCTTTCTACCCCCACATAAATCAGTCTGACGCAGGTCAGTAAGGGCTCAAGACCCAGGTTCTAGGACCCTGCTAAGGGAGTGAGTCAGGGTCCAAGTCATGCAGCAGCTCAGTTCTAAGCCCTGTCATCGTGCAGTGTAGCTGCAGCCCCAGTTGCAGACGTGAGGCGACAGGTCCGTCCAGTGCAGTCTGGATTGTGTTAGCACAGCTGCGAGACCTGGGTCCAGCACTTAGAAACTCAGGTTCACAGTGCAGGGACTCTACAAGCCCGGGCCTCGCAGACCCAGCTTTACAAGACAGTGTCGACATACTCTAAACTCTTCTGGGCTGCAACTCCATCTTCATTTGTTTTGCAAAGGGCAATGGGCACCTGTGGTGCTCTGTAAATAATAACTAATTATGGAAACAAGCTTCAAAAGCGCCTAAAGCCCATCAAAAGTCACCTAGATGCTTTTGAAATGTGTACCCTATAATCCCCCAAAATCCCTGACCATTTCACAAACTACACCTATGGGAATGCAGAGAAGGACCTAGGGGTGACAGTGGACGAGAAGCTGGATATGAGTCAACAGTGTGCCCTTGTTGCCAAGAAGGCCAATGGCATTTTGGGATGTATAAGTAGGGGCATAGCCAGCAGATCGAGGGATGTGATCGTTCCCCTCTATTCGACACTGGTGAGGCCTCATCTGGAGTACTGTGTCCAGTTTTGGGCCCCACACTACAAGAAGGATGTGGAGAAATTGGAGAGAGTCCAGCGAAGGGCAACAAAAATGATTAGGGGTCTGGAACACGTGACTTATGAGGAGAGGCTGAGGGAACTGGGATTGTTTAGTCTGTGGAAGAGAAGAATGAGGGGGGATTTGATAGCTGCTTTCAACCACCTGAAAGGGGGTTCCAAAGAGGATGGATCTAGACTGTTCTCAGTGATAGCAGATGACAGAACAAGGAGTAATGGTCTCAAGTTGCAGTGGGGGAGATTTAGGTTGGATATTAGGAAAAACTTTTTCACTAGGAGGGTGGTGAAACACTGGAATGCGTTACCTAGGGAGGTGGTGGAATCCCCTTCCTTAGAAGTTTTTAAGGTCAGGCTTGACAAAGCTCTGGCTGGGATGATTTAGTTGGGATTGGTCCTGCTCTGGGCAGGGGGTTGGACTAGATGGCCTCCAGAGGTCCCTTCCAACTCTGTTATTCCATGATTCTATGAATCACACGCCCCACTCCTCAAATGCAGCTCTTTCTCTCTGTTAAAGCCCACAGCAGCATTACTCAACAGTTTGGGACAGAGTGTGGCGTGGGTTATTATACCCAGCAGAAACTGCAGTGGGAATTCAAAGTGGAAAAAATCTTGGAGTTTGCCCAGAAGAGCCACACACAAAAGAAACTGAGGGGAAAAGACATTATTAAGGTTGCAAAGCCATGCACTGAGTTAGGAATGGTTGGATTTAAGGTTGCCTGTGTAACGCTGTCCAGTTTCTCAACATGTTTTCTGGCAATCAGGTGACCACAACGAGCCAGATCAGTCAGTGGAACTATGCTGATTTATACCTGCTAAGGATCTGGTTCAATATTCCCATTATTCCAGGTGCAATTGTGCCAGAATTACATAGGGTGGAATTTAACCATGTGGAGGGTCAGTCAACAACCTATGCATCACTTACATAACACTTAGTTCTTGAACAACACTTCTCCTCAGTACAGCTCAAAGCACTTTACAAAGGAGGTCAGTATCATTGTCCCCATTTCACAGATAGGGACACTGAGGCACAGCAAGGGAAGTGCCATGCTTAAGGCCACCAAGTAGGCTAGTGGCAGAGATGGGAATAGAATCCAGATCTCCCAAGACTCAGTCTAGAGCTCTATCCACTCAGCTTCTCTTCCGTTTTAAATCACACTTAAGACCAACTTTGAGGGCTAGCATGGGATTCAAGTGTCACCTAGATCTTATGTTGGCGCTCTACACAGAGCTGAATTTCACCCATAGAGAGAGACAGTTACGTCCTTGGTTGGTTGTGTGATGTTTTTGCATGTGTTGTATATATAACATACTGCATATGTAGCACTGGTCATCCTGCAGCCATATCACATTACAATCACATGTTGAATTTGTTGCCCACTTTCACCCCTAGGTCTCTTTCAGCATTTATATTCCCTATGCTCCTCCTTCCATTGAATATTTGTATTTCAATTTATTTCCCCCAAGTATGTGTTAGTTTGCATTTCTTTTTTTCATTCTGAATTTTATTTTTAAGTGTTTTCTGCCATGTTTTTAATCTCTGTCTGCAAATTTTCAGGAACTTACCTAGCTCATTCCAAACCACTGAACCTTTGCAATTCACCCATCAGTGATTAGAGCCTAAGACCAAATCTTCAGCTGGATTAAAACTAGCGTAGCTGTATTAACTTTAATGAAATGGTGTTGATTTATACTGGGTCAGAATCTGGCTCATTTACTTCCATGAAGCTATGCCAGTTTTCACCACATGAAGATTTGGTCTGTTAACTTCAGTCGAGCTATGCCAGTTTATAGCAGCTCCGGATCTGGCCTATAGAGTCTTCCTGCCTATATGTCTTTTGATGTAAAGGTCACCAGGTCACATGGCATTCATGTTCTATGTAAATCCTTGGCATCTATTTAAAGTTTCAGTCAACCCTGTGCAGAGCGCTCGAATGAAGCCTACGGACCGTTTACACCCTAGTTTGAGAACTTACATGGGACAAAAGTGGTGCATAACCCTTGCACTGGCCCCCTACTTAGGAGTGAATGTAACCTGTGCCATGAATTTATGATGAAACGGAGAAAATAGAACTACCCTCTGAGTGCTAAACTGCTTGCAGACCTGCTGGTTAGCAACGCATGCATTTTTTTACCTGGGTTGGGTATCACCATGTTTTCCCCTGCCATCATTCCCAGAAACTCCAGTCTGATGGTGAATGAGATTGGTACTGGAAATGCTGAGTGGCTGCCATGGCATCACACCCACGATGACATCATCAGTTGCGTTTGTGGGTATTTCAAGAAGGGGTGCCCTAGAGGAAGAACATCAAGGGACAGTGGGTATTTCCAAAGTGACTCATGTCTAATGCATCTTGCAGCGTTTCGCATCTTGAGGTGTAGAGGAAATATAAACAGCAGCAAAGCTGGCCATGTCTTTGAGTGAGGGTTTTCCTGCAGTTACTAGCTTTTTCGGGTTTCTTATCAAGCATGCCCTGAAAGGTTGGTGGTTTTGGGGCTTATTTCTCTGAAAATGCAAGGTTTCCTGGAGTCCACCACAAACAGCTTCTGTGAAACTCCCTTTGGACTGTCTTTGTGAACATAGCCCAGGATTTTCCATAGTGACTAGTGATTTCTGGGTGTACAAATCAAGACACCTTACAAGGGCTTGATTTTCATAAAGTGCTGAGCGCTCACCCCCTCCAAGTGAGACTTCTTTAAAGGGTCTCAAGTTGGATATCCAGAAATGGAGGCTCCTAAATCTTGCCTAGATTTGTCAAACCTCCAAAAAATGGGCAAGAGGGTTAGCCAGCTCTGGACATCATCTTGACTAATGCATACTGTGACAGGGTCGGACCAGATGGCTGTAGGAGAGTAATAGAAGGCAGATATATTAGCCCCAGGCTAAGTAGGTCCCTTTTCCCTGGGTAAGGTAACAGGGAAGGTTCCAGAACAATCAGGAACCTTCTGGAGACAATTAAGACAGGCTGATTAGAACACTTGCAGCCAATCAAGAAGCTGCTAGAATCAATTAAGGCAGGCTAAACAGGGCACTTGGGTTTTTAAAAAGGAGCTCACTTCAGTTTGTGGTGTGCGTGTGAGGAGCTGGGAGCAAGAGGCACGAGAAGCTGAGAGTGAGAACACGGACTGTTGACTGAGGTGTACAAGCACTATCAGACACCAGGAGGAAGGTCCTATGGTGAGGACAAAGAAGGGGTTGGGAGGAGGCCATGGGGAAGTAGCCCAGGGAGTTGTAGCTGTCGCACAGCTGTTCCAGGAGGCGCTCTAGACAGCTGCATTCCACAGGGCCCTGGGCTGGAACCCGGAGTAGAGGGCGGGCCCGGGTTCCCCCCAAATCCCCCCAACTCCTGGTCAGACACAGGAGGAGTCAACCTGGACTGTGAAATCAGAAAAACGGCCAAGCTGAGGGCTGCCATGAAGCTCCAAGGCGAGCAAATCCGCCAATAAGCGCAAGATCCACCAAGGTAGAGCAGGAACTTTGTCATAATACATACAACCCAGGGAAATAATAAATGCTTAAAATATGCACAAAATGGAGGGAACCTTCTGCTCTGTGTTCTCAGCCAATACCTCACCAACAAAAAGTCTCATCTCAGATCCATTACACAGGATTTCAACTGGTATCCCTTTTCCCCTAAAATGCTCAGATCTGAAAGTGATGTCAATGAAGGGGTTCTCTAACGGTAGACGCTGAGGCCCTACGTTTGGTTCAGCAGATAAAGGACATTCAAAGTGCCCAATTTTCATCTCTCGTACGCTGGTGTAAATTAGGGGTAACTCCACTGAAGTCTGTTTGTTCCTAACAGTTCCTTAGCCTTAACAAAACAGCAATTGGTGAGTCTCCTGTTGGAGAAATACCCAATTCTCAAAAGCCACAACCACCACAGGTGGCCCCATTTGCTGATGATCTCCCCAAAGACGGAATGGTCCATGGAGAAGAAACTTCACTGTGCCTATTTGAGGGGATCCCATGACATCAGTTCAGGTGCACCTCGATGTTGGACATTGCTGAGAGGGGGTGGGAGGAACTTGCTGTGCTGTTATAATGCTGACCCTGGTCTGTGAGTAAATTAAAGACTCCTGGCCCCAAGGCTGTCAATCCTGCACATTTCATGAGCCAAAAATAAATTAAAAGCAAAAAAACCCCTTCTATATTTCCCAGTATGAGAATCAACCACTCTTGATTGCCCCTTAAAATATGATTCTCTAGTTTAGCATAAGGAATAATCACGCTTTTTTGGACAGGAAAAATAAAAATCGTCCTTTCCATTTAATTTAATTAGCAGTCCCTCCAAATAAAGCCGGCAGAAGTGAAAGATTCATGCCACATGCTGCCCGTGCCTCATAAAATGAGCTGGTTTCCTGCCTCTTTGGGGAATTTGTTGTCCATGCAGGATAAACTTGAGAAGATTATTGTATGAGAATTCTAAGTCCACCCTGAGTGCACACAGATAAGGGCTAAAAATACCACTGCCTTTGGTATGTGCCTGTTTTCCTTTTCTGGGGGAGCATGCACGTTACTCTTACCACCGAATTCACAGGCCCAGCGATAAATGAAACCATGTGGCAGTCTAACAGCACCCCCTTTTGGTTCTTGGCACTTCTTGCAGCCTATAGCAGGATACAAGGCAATCCCAGCCCACTACACATCCTATTTTATGAACACACTTCCTTGGTTATTCCTTGACATGATTTCCCTGGAGAGTTCAGGCTTGGGGTATGATAATATACCTTAGGTCTGCAAAGCATTAAAGAGAGGATATTGTCAGATATATGATCTAGCCATGGATACAGGCCAGACACATTTGTTTCCAGGAGAGAAACTACTTCTTGCCTTTGTCGTTATTGTGATCTATCAGCACCTTCCCTACTTATTTGGAATGGTTCAGTTAATTTAATTCCTTGACCTTCTTCTCTCCTGTATCCTCAATAACCGCCATGTGGCCTGATCTGTCACGTAAAGATGGGAACCCTTTGTAAAGAGTCCTCTTTATACCCTTGCGAGGTTGACTCTTAATATCTACTGACCAAGTGGATTTTGGCTGATTAATTATTTATGGCTGCAGGGCTCTTGTTTTGTTTTGTTTGCATTTTTGGCATTAGCTGAAGATCTTGTCCGTTAAAAAAAAAAAATCTAGGTCAACCTGTCACAGGAAACTTCTAAAGGGCACGAGACAGTAAGTCTGTATCTGCTCTTTATGGCATATGGTCAGAGTGCTGGCAACCAACCTGCTACATTTCAGCAAGCTGGGTTTGTTTTTTTCTGCTCACTGCAGAACAGCAGATTGTCAAAGTAGTGCCGGGAAAAGTGGCTCCCACACAATAAGATCCTCAAAGAAAGGTTTGCTTCAGACACACACTTAGAAGTTTGGAGGCTTATGTGGACAAGTCAAATGTCTTGGGCCTGCAAAATTAAAGCCTGATCTTGTAAACGGATCCATACACATGCGGCTCCCATGTGGAATCCCCACTGATTTCAGAGCAACTCCATGCAGGAGTAAAGAGACATGTATATGGGTCCCTATCACAGAATTGGGGCCCTAAGAGAACACTTCTTGTGAGATATCTTTTTCTTATGGTGTTTTGGCTTTTCCACCTCCAGCCCAAGATAGAACTCAGAACTGCTGCAAGAGCATGTGAAACTGAAAAATTAATGTGAAAAAAAATTAGGAAATAATTAGGAAAAGGTTTGCTTTTTTAAAAAGAGCAAAGAACTTCCTGAATCTTACTTATATGTGAACTAATTCTGTTTGGTTTTTTTACTTTTTAGGTCTGAAATTTAAATTGAATCTAAAAGTTCCTGAGGTTTGGAAATTTTCAAGTAACTTTTTACCACCACTTTTATTTTTCATTGTTGTGACTATCTCTGCATTTCTGTGTACTGGTTCAAAGCAGAATCAGCAAAATATTTCAAGAAGGTCCATTTTCGTGTGATTTGCAAGCCCAACTTTGCAAACTCAAGGAACCTAATTCTCCACTGTGCTGTCATTTATATCTCTGCAACGTGGATGTAGAGTGTTACCAGACTCAGAATTGCAGAGTTTTATGACCACTTTGGTCAAGAATAAATGACGACACAAGGTACAGGACAGTGGAGAATTACATTTATGGTGTTTAGAGAAGCACCCATGTCTGAATTTCATCCAAACCAAAACTCCAGATTCTTTTGGATCCATCACTACTTCCAGCCTAGCAAGGACCCAAATATGTTGCAAAGATCTAAATGAAAAATAGCAGGGGAAGTAACTTAAAGTGATGTTAGTTCAGTTCCTTTAAGCTGTAGAACATTTTCCTGAAGCTTAGTTTCATAATTCATAAATGAAGATAATTATTTATGGGAATGAACCATTCCATAAAAGATCTCATCCCAGTTCTGGTGAAATCAGTGGTAAAACGCCCAGGGATTTTACTGATGGCAAGATCTGGGGCCAAAGGTCTTGGGATACCTCATGTGGTTGAAAATGGGCAATACTGGAGATCTCTTTAGAAATTTGATCTCACCAGATTTCCAGCCTAGTAACCAGAACTATGAGAGCCAGATCCCTAGGGATGTAAACTGGAAATATGCAATTGGCTCTCTGAGCATGGAGTGACACCAGTTTACCCCAGCTGAGGATTTGGCCCATTCTTGGTAGAGTAGAAGCACCTTTCCTTCCCCTGAACAGGTTCTAACCTGGACAGGGGAAGAGAAGAGAGAAGAAAAAGTTCCAGTCTCTGTGTAGACCACTAACTTGGATTTGCTCATTATTAGCAGTAGGAGCAATAGCATAGAGGGAGCGTGTAAGAGCCCCAATCATGGACCAGGAGACTCTTGTGCTAGGTGCTGTACAGAGAATAGTCAGTGCTGTGCTTCCAATCTAATTGTTCCATGTACACAGGGGCAGCCGCAGGCCTGGAGTGCTAGAACTGGTGAGGAAAAATAAAAAATAATTGGCATGAAAATTTTTTGAAAATTCAAAATCATTTTCATTTGGCAGTTTTTTAGATCAGAGCAATTTCATTTATTTGAAACAGTTGAAATTTTTTCTATAGAAAATTTTTATATTGTTGATCTTCATTTTTGAAAAATGGCCACTTTCCTTTTTTTTTCTGGTTTCCCTTACTTTCTCTCACTTTTTTCTTCCCTCCACCCCCATTTCCTTTTTTAATTCTGCCCCTGGAAATTTTCAGGAGGTGAGGCTAAAGGGGGGTGGCGGGAGAGAGAGAGAAAAGAGGAAACCAGGAAAATTGATAAACCAAAAAAACTGCAAAAATATTTTAAAAAATATTGAAGTATTAAAATAGTTTATCAATTATATTTTCCCGTTTTATCCCCAAATGGCAAATTAAAAAGAAAATTGCAAAAAACTGCAATTTACAAAAACATTTTTCAATTAAAAATGCATTAAAACCATTGCATTTCACTTTCCCACGCCTCATTCCAACTCCCATACAAGCCCTATTTTTAATGGGCACAAAGCCCCTGGTACAACCCAGTACTGGGCCTCTGCACAGGGGTTAATATCACCCTTGACCCTTTGGACCACTCTCCCAAAGCAGCAATTCACAATGTAGGAGAACATTTGGGAGAAGGGATATGAACATTCTTCCAATTTTCCTTTGTACAGAACCAAGCCAAGTCAGTCCCTGATACCGACTGAGCCCTCAGGGCACTGCTGTAATGTAAGTAGACAGGGCTTCTGTTTGCAAGGTGGGGTTATTAATTTAATTGTGTGTGTGGGGGGGTATTTTTAGCAAATTTTGAGTTTTTGAAGATGTAAAAAATCAGGGGGGTTGGGTCTCTCTCTGTATATACTGTAATGAGCAATAATTATATATACTACATATTATGTATCTTATACATTATTCATTCCAGTAGTATACACAGTAGTGAGTAATCTCTTTGTAATGTTCCACAGGGCACTTTAACATTGTACTGTTGCAAACAGCACTCAATTAAAGCGCACGAGGGGACCTTTCACAGGCAGCAGCAGGGTCTAGGTGAACCCATTAATGCTCACCACGTTAGTGCACTCTAGAAATTACACCCCCATATTCTGAATAACTGCTCCATAAAGGCAGGTTTCAGAGTAGCAGCCGTGTTAGTCTGTATTCGCAAAAAGAAAAGGAGGACTTGTGGCACCTTAGAGACTAAAGCTTTCGTGAGCTACAGCTCACTTCATCGGATGCATTCCCCTTAGATGCAAGTAACCATTTCCAGTGTTTTTCTCATGTTTATGGTACAACCACCAATTGCTTTCTTTCCTATTTTGTTATTGGGGGTTTTTTTCAACGTGTTTGTCGGTTACAAGCGAAAATCGGAAGCTCTAAAATAGTAAACAAACGATGATAAATTCAGGGAAAGTCCCTTAATATCACTTTGCCCTCTACTGACTCCTAGGTATATATGCCAATGCTGCCCTCTGCTGGTTGCATCTCACAAGGTCGTCACTCTAACAGTCCATTCACTCTCACGCGGGTATGAATTTGAACCACTTTAGAGAAGGGTGCTGAGGATCTGCACAATCTGGATTGTAGCGTCTCTTTCTCTACTCTCACCATTTATCTGTCCGAGCCTTTCTCACGGGCTGACTGGGGCTGCTGGGACATCACCTGCCACCTCAACAGTCTTCCTAGATCAGCTGTAATGGAACTGAAAGCAATGCACCTTTTCTCCCCGGCTAGCACCATATCAGCTCTCCCTACAATGGCATTATTGAACTCTAGCAATCATTTAGGAATACAGGGACAAATCCTGGCCCCTGGACAGCTGCCCTAAAAAAACAGCTAGAAATTCCCCTTATTTAAGTCTCCTGAAGGCAGAAAGCTGCACATTCACCCACCCTCACACTTTCCTAGGGCAGTGCTGTGTCTCATGTAACCTAAAGCCGCCTTTACATTGTTCTAAATTACACCAGGGGCCAATTCAATTCTTAGCCAGGGCCAGGATGAGGGAAGCAGAAAGTTGGCATAGAGATGAACTTTCCACAACACCCTAGGCTTTGCACTAAGCACAGCTCAGCTGGACCTGGCCAGTTCAGTTTAAACAGATGATGTCATGCCAAAAAACAGGGCACTGTTATGAGGGGAGCTCAGGTCCTTCACCTTTCACATCAGCAAACCATGTAGGCTGGAGAACACAAGCTCCGGCAAGCACATCTAATTGCCCTGAGCAGACAGCTTCTTTTCTAGCCTTATGCAATGCTGCTCAGCCTCTGCTTTTCCCAAACAGTTTAGTCTGTTTATTTTGAGTCCGCCATTGTAGCAGCAGACACTGGGCCTGAATTTTGGCTGTTTGACAAATGTTTGCACAGAGCGATAAGGTGGATCATTGGTCAAAGTCCTCTTAGGATTCTAATAGGAACTTTGCTATTGTCTGCCCTGGGAGATGTTAGGTATGAGCCAAAACACGGGACACAGCCCTTTCCAATCTGCCATCTTCCAGGCCTGCTTTTTCCCTTTATTGTGCCAAGGGGTCCCAGCAAACTAACACTTCTTCACTGAAGCTGTTGAATGATGAAAGACCCCTGAGGCCTGCTGGGAAATGTAGTCAGGTTCACCTCCGGTCTATCATGGAGCATATGAGAGGCCATGGGATAATTCCAATACCCTCAGTTACGTCTCATTCCAAACGCAGTGTAATAAAAAATTTGCACAGTTAATGTCAATGCTGCCCCAAAACTGTATCCTCTGGCACTTATTCTGACATCCCAAACGTCTCAGCAGCTGCCAACAGACTCCTTTGTGCAAAATGCAGCAGGCTACTAAGATGCCCATGTAGTGGGATTTCCTCTCCAAAAGTTATACCTGCGTAAGCTCCCGGGAACCCTGCAGAATTGGAGATGGGAGCTTTGGTCCCTGGCTTCCTAGAATATACAGTCCTACAACAATCCTGGGATTAAAGTCACTGTGTTATGATGAACCGAAGAGCTGGTTTACACCTGGTTATTTTAGAGATGTTTTGGTTTTACTGACTGGCTTCTGCTCTCAGTTACCTCACTGTAAGCCCAGAGTAACTCTACTCACACGACAGCCACTCGGAACAGAATCTGGCCTTTCAATGTAAATGTTGCCATTCCTTGGAACTCTCTTGTCAGGTCAGTGTTAGCTGGATCATCTGGGATTACAGGGGGAAAGAAGCAAGGATGATCCTGACAATGTTTCCTAAAACACTCCAAGCCATTGCTAAGATAAACTCTATCTGCCTTTATTTGGGACAAGCAGCAGAACCTACCCATCACTTTGGCACTTTTGAGGAAGGGTGGCTATCCGAAACCCATGATAACAGAGGGGGACATTTTCAAAAGTTCCTAAGGAATTTAGAGGCCTAAGGCCTTTTGCTTTGCAATTAGACTTATTCAATTATTATTACAGATGTGCCTACGCTACTTTGTAAACCCAGATGCGAGAGACCTGAGCATGTGCATCCACACTGCATTGTACTCCTGGATTTACAATTGCTGGACCAAGGTCCCCCAACCATGCTGATGCATCCGAATTGCACTACACAGACCGTCGGGTCTGCCTCTTCAGCTGTGTCCACACGGCAAAATGGCAGGGCTTCAACCCAAGTCTCAGCAAGACTCAGGCTCTGACCTACCACCCCCAGCGAAGTCCTAGGACCCAGGTCCTGAGTGCTTGTTGACCTGAGTCAGACTGATTTGTGTGAGAACAGAAGGGGGGGCTGGGGCACAAACATGAGTCAGATTCCGGGCTTAATGTGCAGTGTAGAGAGCACATGCCCTAAGAGCCCCAGTTATGGACCAGGTCTAGGTGCTGTACCAACACAGACCAAAAGGGCTCTTAGGTGCCCAAGTCAATTTTGAAAATGGGACTTCAGTATTTTAGTCACTTTAGAATTTTTGAAAATTGTACACACAATCTTTATAGTATGTCATGTGTGTGTTTTAACACTGCCCCCTGGTGGTGGGAATTACACCTAGTCCGTGTGTGTGGGAGGGAAACGGAGAGAAAATCTGGGCACTGGAATAGAATATGCAGGGGATAGAGAGTGGAGGAAAAGGGTCACCCTTATGCAGCCTTTGATGGGCAAAAGGACCTTCCATTAGCATCAGTAGGAATGCAGTGTCTGGACCAGTAAGGGCAGTTTATGAAGTGAGAGAAGCTAATCCAACCAACATTGTCAAGGGATGAAACTCTCTGCCCCAACCAGACTAAAGTTGCTGAGAGTCTGGAAATCTGCTCTGAACTGGGGAAATAAATCGCTCTTAGATCATTTTATCCCAACTAATTCTTTCCCCCCTTGCAGGTGGCCAGGGGAACTCAGTGGATCCCAACCAACTTACCTCCCAGCCACCATTAATTTGTACATTGTAAAGCTTTTGCCAGACCTTCAGCATCTCTCCCTTCTCCCAGTCTTTAGTTATGACCCAACAAGTGGGTTTCTCTTTTTTTAACCTGCAAGTCCAAACATAAAACAGTTTGGGGGAAACTGACTAATAATAAATGATCAGGGTAAACAAGAACCATCTTTTAATGGCCCAACGGTAGGATCTCCCCTCCTTCTTCCCCCCCCGCTTTCTTTCTTCAGCTGTGGGCAGGAAATTTTTCTAACAGCTGACCTACAGCACTTGGAATCAATTAACGGCCGGGAGTGGGTTGCCAAGTTTTATATACTGGGTTGCTGCTGGGAGTGTGTGCGCGCATGTGGGTCATTTCCTTCCACTTTCTTATTTTGGATTGTTCTGTGTCTGTCTGCAAGGCCAAGGATTTGCCCATAGGGAAGACAAACACACTTTCTGGTTACAGCCAGGCATGTGAGGTAAGACAACCAGATCCGCAGGGAATGCATTTAGGTTTGTACAACGCATACAGATTCGTGACTTATACATGATTTGTTCGTTGCTGCTGAGAGTATGGAAAGATCTTGTTAATGGTAATAATGGCTGACAGCACATGAGCAATTGCTGCTCCCTTTTAGCCAGCTGGGGTTTGCTCTGCATTTTGTGGGCTCACTAAAATCAGGGGACATATTATATTGTTACACAGTGGGGATCAAACCTTGGACCCAGAGGCGATGCATGGTGGGGACATGCGGGGTCACATGCCCCCAAGATTTGTTGCTTGGCTTGTCCTGAGCATGCTCAGTAACACTGCTGAAGCCGGCAGCCCTCACTCTGCCCCCTGCTATTGGCAAGCATGGGTCATCTTTGCTTGGACCTCTGCATCAAGAAGGCCATACATCTCTACTACCTGAGCTGAAGGACTCACCGCTGGTAGCAAAGGCGATAGCAAGGTCATGAACCTCTCTCTGTCACCCAGCCCCCACTAGAGAGTGACAAATTGATTGGGTTACATTTATACAACAAAACAACATAAAGAAGTCACGAGGGCACAAATGAGTCCCACTTAACCACGTGTACTAATTTTACACACCCATGCAGGCCCAGTTTCTCTGGTTGATTTCCGATGGTTTGTAAACCATAGAACAAGGGGAATGTCACTAGAGTGCTCACAAATTTTTTAACAGGGCTCAGCACTACAGGTATGGGTTCTTGGTTAAGGGATCTCGCTTCACCTTCGTCCACCTGCTCTTCCTTTCTCAATTGCTTTGGTTTGGATACCTATTTTCTAGAGCTGAGCTGAACAAACAACATTCTGAAAAAATCTTACATCTTTTCCAAGTTGTCCATGAGCAGTTCATATTTCCCCTAATTTTTGCTTCCTTGGAAACTTTCCTTCCTTGCTTGCCAGATAATCTCCACCAACAGTTCTAAGTTCATAGCTTGCTTGCAAGCAGTTCATTGTGAATATTCAACATTCAACACCCATACTCTGCTGATCCAGGAACACATGGTGGGCATCTCTTCCCTGCTTGGATGAACATAACTCTTAGAGGGGCCAATGCTTACATTTCCCAAATAGAAGTTTAAATGTTCAAAGGTCCCCTGAGCAACTGAGATGTGAATTCAGCAGCAGCCGGGCCCTAGAAGGTTATACTCCAGCAGGAACCTGCAACACATCCTGCAGGATGTTATGCAGTGCAAAGCTTGCTGTGTGTTGATTCTCTCTCTCTCTGTCACACACACCGAAAAATGAGAGGGAAAACACAGCCAGGCTAGATCACAACAGCCTCGGCCTTGTGCTTATTTTATAAGCTACCTCATGCAGTTAGTTAAATAAATAAGCGGTTTTAAAATCTGCTTCAGTCCTCATTGAAGTACCACATGGCACCAGCAAGGGTGCTGTTTCGGGTCCTACAGAATGTACAACAACTTTGATCTTTCTGCTGCGGAAGCATAACCTTACTTGGCACAGCAGCCATTGCTATGCAAAGGAAGGATTCTGTATTGTTATCATCGTGGGTGAGATTCGAGTGAGTGGTAAAGAGGGAGGTGAGGCCCATAGGCATGTTGCAGAGGCAAGGCACCTCAAAGGGACAGGAGAAACATCCAAACTAGTGTGTGCTTGCTTGAACGGATGGGGTTAGGGGTTGACTCCCAGAGGGACCGAGCATGCCCAGTTGCAGCTGAAGCCAGTTCTGGGAGATGCAGGTGCTCAGCACCTCTGCCCTTAACATGGGGCCTGAATTCTGATCTCAAGTGCACCCACACAACCCCCTTAAAGTCACTGGAGGTTGCAAGGCTATGAAGAGAAGCAATTTGAGGGCCAGATTTATATGTGATTTAGGTGCCTAACCTGCCGGGGCCCTGTTGTAAATTGGCTACCTCTTTGGGCATCTAAATTGCTTTGTAAATCTGGCCTGTGAGGTTCACCCAAAAATAATCAGAGTATCTTTATTTTCAATTGTTTTGCGTGGGGGGGGAGGAGGGCGGGGGTTCTGGGGTGTTTTTGTTTGTTTGTTTGTTTGCTTGTTTTATTTTGTTTTTTTATTAAAGAGTTGGTTTTCTAGTTAAGGCACTGGACTGACAGTAAGAAAACCGAATTCCCTTCTCTGCCACCAAATCCCTGTTTGATCTTGGGCTAGTCACTTAATCTCTCTGTATCGTATGTGGATACTCTTTCCCCCACACTTTGTCTACCTAGACTGTAAACTTTTCAGGGCAGAAATGATCTCTTAACATGTGTATGTGCAGAGCCTACCACGATAGGGTCCTTGTCTCAGTGAGAATCCACTGTAATAGAAATAATAATATTCATGGATCTCTTTTTAGGTCTTTTTTTTTCTTTTTTTTTTTAAAGAACACAAATTCCTTCCAAAACTGTTCTTTGGCAAATAGTAAAATAATGTGCAAAAGGACTATTTGGTTCAAGAGTTTTTTTGGCAAATCATACTGGGATGAATCATAATGCACTATTTTATTCTTTCCTCTTGCAAAAAGTAACAGGCCAAAACTGAATAACTTAGCAGCTGCCTTCACCAGTTTTGACAGTTAGTGTTTTTGATAGGAAAAGGCCATCTGGGTTAAAAAATTTACAGAGTTTGCAGACAGAACTGAAAGGAAAATGATTCTGAATAGTGGCCAGTGCTTGTATAACACAATATGAGAAGTCAGGGATTAGATCCTTTTGGGAATACACACTGGAACGAACCATTTGAGCCAGCTATTCTTCTAAAGAGTTGGAATGCTCTGCAAAGTCTCCTAGGAGATATTAGTTGACCCAACAGAAAGAAGGGCCATTAACAGCATGTAAGATGTTCAACAAGGTGCAGAAGAACTGGATGGGGAACTGAAGGAGACTATCCCCAAGGAACACAACCGAGTAGATTACAACATGACAGAAGGGATGAAGGCAGTGGTGTGAGAGCAAGTTTTAGAATAATGGAATTCTGTTGAGTCCTGATCAGCGTGAAAGGAGGAGATCCAGGTCCTCAGCCTAAGCTAAACTGCATTGGAGTCAATCAGAGCCATCCTGATTTGCAGCAGCATGTTATGATGATGGCATTCTCCATGGAATTTGTATTTTGGGCTACTTTGAGGTCACATTCCTAGACACCTTATTCCGAGTTGTCAGGATAATAATGACACACCAGAGAAGGTTCCAGAAATAAGAACTTCAGTGGTATCTTGGCCTGAGGAAAGGCACTAGGTACTCCCGAGTTCTGATCTCTCCACACAGCCATTAACTGATGGCCTTGGGCAAGTTGTTGAGCATCTCTGTGCTATATTCAGACCTAAATTCAGTAAGCAAATTCCTAGGGAGGTTTCTGATCCAAGTTCAGCCATGGTGGTTTGAAAGGAATTGCGTGTCTAGCGTAAACTGGTCAGAGAGGAAGTGTAAGTGGTAAACTGCTGCTGCTTTTTGGCATTCAATGAGCGTTTACAAGAGGGCCAAATCTATTCTTCCTCAAACTGGAGTACATCGGGAGTACCTCCATGGAAAATCAGTGGAGTTATGAGGTGCAAGAGAAGGATCAGGCCCAACAAGTGTAACTGACACACCCACTGGGCAAAAGAACAATTTATAGGAAGTTAGTGTTTTTTTTCTGCTATAGTGTCCCCTTCCTCCCAGCCTGTCCATCAGGCTCATTTTCTACACTCATTGAATGCCACAAGTAACTTTATCACTTACACCCATGCCCTGGCTGTCTTCCAGCTGGAGTTTGAACATGCTTCCATCAGAGTCAAATAATACACACTCTATTCAATCTTTACTGAGGCCAGTGTAAATCAGCAAAGCTACATTGACATCAGTGGAACTAGCCCAATTGACACCAGCTTAGAATCGAAATCAAGGACATCTTCTAGGAGAAGCATCAGCGCCTATGAGCTTGATCAAAAACCTATTAAAAGCATTGGTGAACAGGGAAGGACTTAAGCACAAGTTTGGCATGTGTCTAAGTGTTTTGCTGAACTGATTGAGCTGGTCAGAAAAAATAAGGGCTCTTTTCCAGGAAAATGTTTGACCTTTTGTCAAAACAAATTGATCTCCCCCCCCCCCCCCGCCCCAACTTAAAATATTTAGCTGAAAACTGCCAAAATTAAAAAAAATCAATAAAAAAAAAAATCAGCCATGAAAGTTTTCTTTTTGTCAAAACCCCAATTTTCCAAGTTTTGATGGGGAATTTTTGATCAGGCCGAGGGATGAGGCTTTTCCAATTGTAAGTAAGCCAGAAGCCTGGAATTTAGAGAAGAAGGCGGCAAGGGGGTGGTTTATAATTTCACATTCATCACTCATCTCTTGGGTAGCTGAGCCCATTTACCACTGGTTTTTAACCACACTTTTATACAATGCTTTTGGCCCACATCCTCAAAAGTTATTTAGAGTCTTAACGTCCATTGATTCCACTGGAATCAAGGAGCCTAAATACCTTTAAGGATCTGCTCTCTCTAAATACATCAGAGGGATAAACATCAGGGAGGGAGACGAGGTATTTAAGTTAAGTGCCAACGTTGACAGAAGAACAAATTGCTATAAACTGGCCATGAACAAGTTTAGGCTTGAGATTAGATTAAGGTTTCTAACCATCAGAGGAGTGAAGTTCTAGAACAACCTTCCCAGGGGACCTGTGTGGGCAAAATCCTAACTAGCTTCAAGACTGAGCTTGGTACATTTATTGAGGTGGCCCATCTGGGATAGTAAATATCCCCAATAACCAAAGATGGGACATTAGACGGGGAGGGCTCTGAGTTACTACAGATAATTCTTTCCCAGGTATCGTCCTGTTGGGTCTCGCTGACACACTCAGGGTGCTAGCTACTTATGCTAAACTCTCTTTTTGATCTTGTATTTATCTGTGACATTCGGAGTACTTTCCCCAGACCTGAGGAAGGACTCTGTCTAAGCTCAAAAGCTTGTCTCTTTCGTCCATTGAAGTTGGTCCAATAAAAGATATTATCTCCCCCACTTTGTGTCTCTGATATCCTGGGAACTGACAGCTACAACACCACTGCACTCATGATGCTGATACAGGTTTCAGAGTAGCAGCCATGTTAGTCTGTATCTGCAAAAAGAAGAGGAGGACTTGTGGCACCTTAGAGACTAACCAATTTATTTGAGCATAAGCTTTCGTGAGCTACAGCTCACTTCATCTGTAGCTCACGAAAGCTTATGCTCAAATAAATTGGTTAGTCTCTAAGGTGCCACAAGTACTCCTTTTCTTTTTCCCAACACTCATGAGACTGTAATGAGAGTGATCAAGTAAGGTGAGCCCCTCTCCCCCCCCACCCCAGTAATAGCTCACCTTTCCTGATCACTCTCATTACAGTGTGTATGGTAACACCCATTGTTTGATGTTCTCTGTGTATATAAAATCTCCCCACTGTATTTTCCACTGCATTCATCTGATGAAGTGAGCTGTAGCTCACGAAAGCTTATGCTCAAATAAATTGGTTAGTCTCTAAGGTGCCACAAGTCCTCCTTTTCTTGATGCTGATACAGTAAGTTATATTGCAGCGACACCTAGTGGCTCTTAGCAATTGCTTATGCAAGGAGAAGGCTAGAACAATGTTATCTTGACAGCAGGACTGAAAATACCTGTTTGTTACAATCGGTGGGTTGAATTCAGTTACTCAAGGGTAAGGGCCTATGGGAAAACTCCAGCGGATGTCTGTGGGAGAAGGAGCAGGCCCTTACTTCAGAACAATCACCACTTTCATGTCAGTGGAATTGCTTCATATCTGCAGAGTTTGTCCCATCTTTTGAGGAATTGTTCATTATTGCTTGAAAAACTGACTTCAGCCAATGTGATCTTACAATATTTCCCATGTCCATACATAATAGTATCCAGCTAAGGGCTTCAGTAGTGCTCTAACCCTCATCATTTTCCAGGCAGAATAAATGTCCGAGAAGTGACAATGATGAGTCACAGTTCTGTGAAGCTCGCCTCTTTGAGGCGAAAGCTGTCTATCTACGTTGTAGGCTCCAGGTTTTCCAAACAGTTTAGCTCACTTTAATGCATCTAACTAAGATGTCAGATTTTTCAGATGTGCTCCGCACCCAATGTACACCCACCATGCTGGGTTCTGATCTGGCCCTGATTTGGAGTGCTGAGTTTCAACAGATCTGTCTCTGCTTTGGTCCAGCACCCAGCACAATGGGGCCCTGATCCATACTGGCACCTCTAGGGGTGACGTTAATAATCAATAACAGAATCTTGTTGGATTCCCTATTCAAACAGTGACCTCATTATGCTAATGCCAATAGACTCAGGAGGCTTGTTTTGCATGTGTACTTTAATGTAATAAACTTTGGCGTATAATCCCCCCCACCCCCGATTTGCTTTTCCTTTGGGCTCCAAAACAGCCAGGTCAAATCAGTCTTAAAGCAAAGGGACAAAGCCAGCATTCACTTGAATGCTTGGTATTATATCCTCATCGGTCAGAGATCACATCCTGCTGTCTTTTTAAAGATCATTCCGCCCCCTCTTTATCTCCCTGGTCCCTTTTAAACCCTGGCCCAAAACATAACCCGTATAAGCAAGAATACTCAATGCAACATCTTGGATTAGTTAGGAGCTTTTCAGATGAGCTCAAACTCGTATTTCATATCATTCCTCCAGTCATAAGATTGGAGCTTGTCACATTTGCTGAAGACTAAAGAACAAACATGTTTTATTCATTATCTGTTCTCATCTCTGAAACAAACACCTGCAAAACATTTCAGACATAGACTAGATGAACAAGGCTTCATTAGGCATGACACTTTCTCCCTTGCTTAGATTAGGAAACTGCACTTTATTGCAAAACTTTGGTGCTATAGATTGCTTTGGGATCATCACTTTGGAGGAATGCAGACTCCTAAAGGACCAATCATTTTAGCTGATTTCAATGGGAGTTAGGCATCTAAATGCCTTTGAGGATCTGGGAATTGAAGCCTGATCTTCCAGTGCCATTTCCATTAGCCTATCAGTCATGTGGTGGGAATTGGGAGAGTGGGTATGTAGCTTTTCAGAATCTGATGCTGTTTGTTTTTTCTCATTTCCCCTTTTTCTCACTGGCCCTCCCAGGTTCTCTTTGTGAAAGACCCAGTCAGACATTAGGAAAGATCAACGCCCTGAACCCAGTTTAGTGCCTATCTTCTTTCAATCTTCACTAAAAAGGGTAATTGTGAGCAAACACTGAACACAATTAATATTCACAACAAGGGGGAAGGAACACAAGCCAGAGAAGGGAAAGAACAGGTTAAAGATTATTTAAATGAATTCGATGTATTCAAGTCGGCAGAGCCTGATGAAATGCACTCTAGGGTACTCAAGGAAGCTGAAACAATCTTAGAACCATTAGTGATTATTTCTGAGATCTCATGGAGGATGGGAGAGGTCCCAGGGGACCGAAGTATTTATTTAGCAGCGGTTTGCTGCCAAATTGGGAGGATGTATCTAACAGTATCCCGCAGGGGGTCTGTCCTGGGTCTGGCGCTAGTCTAGAATTTTGTTAATGACTTGGATAATGGAGTGGAGAGTATGCTTATATTTGTGAATGACACCAAGCTGGGAAGGTTAGCAAGCACTTTGGAGGGCAGGATTCAAATTAAAAACCACCTTGGTAAATTGGTCTGAAATCAACTAGATGAAATTCAGCAAAGACAAATGCAAAGTACTACACTTAGTAAGGGGGAAAAAAAAGCAAAAGCACAACTATTTAGTGGGCCCATTCTGGAGTGGAAACTCCACCCACACAGGATTTTGTTTACCTGAATGTTGGAGGAACAGGGGGAATAACTGGGTTGGCTGCTGTCCTGCTAGAATGAGCTGGGGGGTTTAGTGGATCACAAACGGAATATGAGCTGACAATGTGATGCAGTTGCCATTCTGGGGTTTATTAACCGGAGTGTCGTATGTAAGACATGGGAGGTAATTATCCCTCTGTTCTTGGCCCTGGAGAGACCTTAGATGGAGAGCTGTGTCCAATCCTGGGCACCACACCTTAGGAAATGTGGATCAGATGGGAGAGGGACAGAGGAGAGCAACAAAAATTATAAAAGGTTCAGGAAACCTGACCTTGGATGAAAGGGTAAAAAAACTGGGCGTGTTTAGTTGGCCGAAGAGCATGTCACAATCTTCAATGTATTAAGCCTGACAGCCTCCCTGTGCGGTAGGGCAGTTCTATTATCCCCAATGTACAGGGGAAACTGAGGCATGGAGAAAGAGAAAGGGCCAGATCCACAAAGGGGATGTATCAGTGTTGCCACTCCTAATGGTTAGGTACCCTGCCACCCCGTGGAACTCCCCAGCCTTGAGTTAAGCAGTCAGACATCCAATACATTGTATGGGCAGAGTTGGCCTCCTAAGAACAGGATTCACAGAAACCTGCATGCTCAGCGGGGAACTGCCTAAGCCAGCCGATAGGAAATGCCAAAGAGGCTTAGGCCCAGCCCCCACAACAGGAGTTAGGTGCCTAAGACTGGGTTGGAGGGAGGTGCCGTCCTCCGCTTGGGATTCTCAGCCGTGGACCCTCTCCCGGAGGTAGGTACCTAAGCCAGGTCAGCCTTTATCACAGCAAAAAACAGGGAGGCTGCGTTGTCTCCCTTATATCCAATAGCCCAGTGGTTAGGGCACTCACCCAGGTGAGGGACACTTGAGTTCGAGTCCCTGCTCCCCTGAGGCAGAGTGGAGATTTGGAGCCAAGTCTCCCACATCCAGGGTGAACATCTAACCCCTGAACTGTTAAGTATGAATGGGGATCCCACCACCACCACCACATCAACTCTGATGCAGGGCCTGAGTCAGTCAGCATACTCTAAGGTGGCTTTCTGAGCAGGTCTACCAGCTCAGGTGATGGGGGAGGGAGACACCTAGTTTGAGGATGTCACTGGGGCTGAGGTTCAAGCCACTCAGTAGTGTCAGGACTTAGGCAGCTATGTATGTGTGAGTGCAGTGTCAGAAATCTAGGAGCCTGTGGGACTTTACTGGCAGAAAGGAAGGTGCCCGTCCAGCAGGGGTAGTTGAGGATCTAAATTTTGGACCTATGCACCTAAATCCCTTTGGGATCTAACGCCAAGTGATTTAACCCAGGATGTCTGTGGAAGAAGAGGGACTCAAACCCAGCCCTCTCGCATCCTTGCCTCATCCACTAGACCACCCTTGCTCACTCGATAAGCAGCTTTGTCCCTTTGCATTTGACAACATGGGTCAGAGTTTTCTCCTGTAGCTGCTTTTGCCGCTACTCTGCCCAATGTTTAATGTGGCCAGCTAACTGCTAGGTGCTGGCCATCTCTCC
Source organism: Eretmochelys imbricata (assembly GCF_965152235.1). Taxonomy (NCBI): domain Eukaryota; kingdom Metazoa; phylum Chordata; order Testudines; family Cheloniidae; genus Eretmochelys; species Eretmochelys imbricata. The sequence goes on along the minus strand of NC_135593.1, from coordinate 6,506,762 downwards.
CAAAGGTCTGAACTGGTGCCAATAAGAAAGTTAGCAAAAATTCCAAGTCAATGGATTTTGTTTCTTTATGGGGATCATATTTAACATTGCATTACTCTTTGTTTTCATTGCTCCCAGTCCTACACATCTGTTCTTCAGTACTCATGTTATGATACTTTCCCTTTAATTGTCTTCATAAATGCACATTTTGCCCTTTCCTGATCCCTGCTCTTCCATTTCCAAAAAGACTTTAATCACTCCCCCCACTTCTTGATTTTCTGATGCCTGCAATAAAAATGCCAGTAAAATATTCATAAAGAGACACTGAGATGGGGGTTCTCAAATGTTGTAGATGAGACAATACATCTGTATAATTAAAAGATACTGTCAATAGGGCAAGGTACTGTGACAAGCTAATGGTCTCCTGGGTACTTGATATAGGCCAGAGAAACAGATCTGATTTTCAAAGGTGGGGCCATTCCCCTGTTGCAGTGCACCTGTCTTCACTGGTATTCTACTGGCCAGTTTAAACGATCAAATAAAAAACAGTGGGGAAGAGAGATGTCATCACAAGCCAAGTCACTCTTCTAGGAGGTAGATCAGTGGCAGCTGTTTTTCCTACTGTTATAAAAAGGAAGCTGATTGGCTAAAGCACCCAACAATGCCTTTTCTCTAAGCCAATCAGGAAAAAACACTCATACATAAGCACACAATGTGTTTTTCAGAAGTTAACTTTCCTTATGTTGTGGTCATAACTGGTCTCAATTAAAAGTAGTTGGGGGAAGTCAGGGTGGGGGCACAGGGAAGGAAGTTGTGGGGTTTTTTTTGTTGTTGTTTTTTGAAATTTCCCCTCTATTTCAAAATGAAATGTTGATTTGTTTGAAATTTGGAAAGAAGATCTCTAGCTAGTGAGGAACGGAGAAGGGGCATTTCACAAAACTGACATTAAAGTGTTTACCTTTTATTTTTAAATTTCAAAAGGCGACAAACATTTCTGAACTTCAAAACATTTCAGCCCGTGCTAGTTCTGATTCTGCAAAGTGCAGTGCAGGAATACTCCTATTGGCACCTCAGTCCCTTTGTTCACAGGCGGATGCAGGTATCTATGAAGAGCAACATTCAGGGAAACAAAATCCCGTGTGGGTGGAGCTTCCACTTCAGAATGGGCCCACTAAATAGATCATCCAAACTTACTGTCTTCCTGGGGATGGGGCTTCATTTGTAATCAGGCAACAATAATAAATAAGAAGTCGTCAGGGACTGGTCTTTTAGTTCTGTGTTTGTGGACAACAACAACTAAACGGCATTGTAAGTTCTCTCTTGAAGCACAGCTGTTCCAAGGTTTTCCCTGCAGCAGCGAGCGCCGCTCTCTGAGCGGCTTGCTCGTTCTGCCTGTGCAAGGCGTGAATAAAGGGAAGAGAACTGTTGAATAATCTGCTTAAAAAAACACTCCAATACTGGTCATGTCAGTTATTCAACATTAGGATGCAACTGGCTCTGCTTACGGGATAGCTGCTGGAGACTTGGAATATCTGGTTACATGAGGCTTCTGAGGAGGAAGGGGAGTTCCCACAGGTACCAGCCTTGCTACACAGCTGAAGAGAGGGGTAGGCCAGATCCCCAGTTGGTGTCAACAAGTACAACTCTATTGCAGTCAATAGGGCTACATCAGCTGAAGAGGTGGCCCAGCATAGCTAACGTTGGAAATATATGCATTTCAGTTTCCCCATGTGCAGTGCCCACTGCCTTCAGAGTGGACTAATAGGGGAAGTGGCCTTTAATCTTTGCCTGACTTGCTTGTTACTCCCAGCCTGGCCGTACACAATTGGCTTTTCTTTTTTTCCCCCATTGCAACTGGTGTTTGCCAGGCGAAATATCAGCACGCCAGCCAGGCCTCTGATTAAAGATGTCCCTGGGGCACCACAAGGTTCTGCTTTTAACCTGTCTTCACTCCCTGCCCTTCCCTCTCCACCTCCAGCTCCTGGCTCCCTGCCCTTTCCTGTTATTGTCCTGCGTGCTGGTGATAAGATTAAATCCCCACCCACCCACCTTATTGTTCTTCAAAGATATGTGGAAGACAAGAGCCTGATCTAAACTCCAGCTGAGAAAGAGACCAGGATCCAGGCGGCTGAATAAATAACCCTGGAGTCCCTGCAGTTCCTGTGACCAACAGGCACCTTGGTAATTGAAATGCATTAAAAGAAAGACCTTGGTTCTTGCTTTTCGAATTCAATTCCAGGGGTGGGGTGGTGTTTTGTTTTGTTTTTTTAATATGAAAAGTGAACTAACAGTCCATAGGCAGCCTGCTGACTATTCAGCCAGCAGAACCCTTTGATTCTGATTACACTGAAGGTTTATGGTGACTCAGGGGAGTTATATATGCCATGCGTTTGCTAGAAGCAGAGCAGGACTGCGTCTGGAAAACACATACCTACAGGAGAATTATGGAGATTCTTTGGATTTCGGCAAAACATCCCTGACAGGGCTGAATGGTGAGTTAGCCTTTCAACTCCAGAGACATGGATTCGAAGGAGACCCTGGGTGACACAAATCAGAGAGACCTCAGTCTAGTTGAATGACTTGCTTCTTCAAGCTGCCAGGGTCTCAGGACAGGAATGCAAGGGCTGTTGCTCTGCCAAAGCCTCATAGGGGCTCAGGATTTTAACAGGGAGCCTGTAGGATTATTTATCTTTCAGTAGCACCCAGCAAAGACCAGTGTACTAAGCACTATATACATGTGTTGTCCTGGCCCTTAGCAGCAAACAATCTAAATAGACAAGACAGGCCTAGGGGAGAAAGGAAGTGTTATGATAGCTCTACAGATGAGGAAACTGAGGCATAGAATGCCAAGTAACTTGCTCGAGGTCTGTGGCAGGACCAGGAAATTAAATCCGGATTGAAGAGTCCAGAGTTTTAACCTTAAATTTATTCTTGGGTGATTCTCCATTGTAGAGAGGGGTCAATAGTTTCCCTTTTTTGGAAAAAATTCCCCCCCGCATGAAGTTTTCAAAGTGGATCTAGAGGTACCCTTGCTTTTTCTGGTAAAAGGAAAAGAGAGAGCTCCTAGGGACATGATAGATATCTTCCATGAGAATTTTCAAAAGAAAATAATTTAATTCAAAATCTCCCTCCCCCCCCCCCAAAAAAGAAAAGCCTCCCAAGAAATAAAAAAAAAAAAAAAAGAGTGGTTTCCACATTTCCAGGTTCTGCTTTTGGAAAAACGGAAAGTAGGTTTCATTGAAAACTGAACAAAAATCCCCATTTAGGGGGAAAAAGGGGCCATTTTCATAAATGTTTTCACCAGTTTTACTAATATAGCAAATGCCACCATCTTGGAGAGAACAAAACCTGTTGATTATATTTGATAGTTGCATTAATCATAGCTATTAATGTAATGTACACACTAACCACCAGTGCCTAGCTTACCTAAAATAGCAATATGCCTAGATATCTCCCCTTATTTTAATTGCCTATGTTTGTATCTCCCCCCACCCCTACCCTACTTTAATGTTTTATTGATGTTCAGAAGGCTGAGGGCAAGCTGCAAATAGAGGAAACATGAACTCAAAACCACAACTCAGCTGACAGATTTCAACAGGACATTGAAATGGAGCATTAGAACGTTGATACTTGTACCGTTGTTTGTACTGTGGTTTGGAGTTTGGTGGGAGTTGTGTGGGGAATTAGGACTAGAGAGTACCTTTGACAGTAATGGAGTCATCTCACTAATCTTGTGTAATAAGACTTCTGATAGGGTCATCTGCAAGGATTTAACCCAGGAGCTCTGCATCTGCAAGCATGAATTTCTATTGCTTGAGCTAAACGATAAGCTTCCTTCAATTGCAGCAGCGACAGGTTCTAAAGTCTCCATATGGTTCAGTTTCTAGAAGGGGGCAAAGACACACAGTGCCAGCATGTTACACTTGGAACTACCAGGAGCAATCAGAGATTAGAGACAAAGAATCACTAAAGCAATTGAATCTCAGGAGCAGTGGGATCATAGATGTCCAGATGATCCAGAAACAGAAGTGTCTGAGTATGCTGAGATGATGATAGTTTGTTCCACTGATGCTATGAAAAGCATATCATACTGCCGCTGTGTCACTCCTAACTTCCAGTTCATGGATTCCCAACCACTGCTGCACATGCTAGTACTAATCCTTCAGGGGTGTAGGACTGGTCTCCAGGCCTCCTCCTTGCCTTAACAAAGCCCCACTGTGCTGTTGCATCACCCCGGCCTGTCTCCCATTTGCTTCCATGTGCTGTATGGGTTGCTATTGATAACAATGCCAGAACTAGGACTCAGAGCATGGGTGGCATATGGAGTGAACAACCAAACGAGAGGCTGAGGGCACTGGCTGGTGCAGACAAACTATCAAAGAAGGTTGGCAGCTATTTACCATAGACTGTACTTGGTCTTTCAGTAGATAGCCTTAGGAGATCTTTTTAGCTACTCACCTGAAGTTGTGGTGAGTCTACTGCCCCATAATGCAATTTCTTGGCAAGTGTCAAGGCCAGGTCATGGGCATCTGGACTAGCTGCTACAGCCAGACTCGGGCATCAGGAATTGATTAGATCCAGTAGGATTGCCAATTTTGGTTGGACGTATTCCTGGAGTTCTCATCACATGATAATCTTTAAAGATTAATCTTTAATTTCTGGAGACTCCAGGACAATCTTCAAGGGTTGGCAACCAGAATCCAGAGTCAGGGGTCACAATCAAAAGCAGCACCAGCTCTATAGCAACAGCTAGCTACAGACAAACTTCCTGTATTCTCCCCAAGCTTAATAGTAAGTCCAGCCCAGTCAGGAATCAGGATGTCCTCAGTTGGGACCCTCCCCATGAGCAACACACCCTATGGTGTCTGGGCCCCTGAGCCTCATGACCTGCTGAATATTTCTGCTACCAGAGCGGTTAGGTGGAGGTGGTTGCCGTTTGGGGAAATCTTTAGAGCTGCAGCTCCTTACAGCAAGATTGTAAGGGGCAAGCTGAGCCCATTAGCAGTTCCTCTTGCCCTGTGGTAGCAGGCTGTGGTTATCCTTAGTGTGCTCATGCTAATTTACCTACAAATACTTTGTGCTGGTGTTGTACTTCTAACAAGTCTCCTGCCAGTGCAGCCCACTTCAAGCAGTGGTATGTTAAGCTGCTTTTAGCTAAGGAGGCGGCAGATGAGTCTTAGTGAGACAGAAGTTTCTTCCTCAGAAAAGCCAGCTCGGCAGTTGAGACCAGAGGATGAAAATTACAAAAAAAATTTCAGCTACGGGGAATTCAGCTGTCCATTGTCTAACTGGGATGAACAGTGACAACAAAACAATTTCTATTCAGAAATGTCAAAATATTTCAATTTGGGTCAACATTGATGGGGACATTACATGAGCAGCCATGATGCCTCATGGGAGCTGTAGTTCTAGGTCCTACAGGATCCCATTGCCCTCGGGAGAGGCATAGGCCTTAGCCAGACTATATTGTCTATGAGGTAGTGTGGTGGCTTAGCCGCAGGGAGAAACCATTGTGCATTGTCATAGCGAAAGACAGGAGCATGTAGGACCCAGAACTACAGCTCTACAGAACCCCTGCAGCACATCAGATGGACAGACCCATTACCGTCAGCCTCCACCAAAGCATTTAATTTTCCTGACGGAAAGTTCTGTCACGATTGGTCTCTTGTGGAAGATTTCAATTTTGATGACACCTCATCTTCTCCTGGCAAAAATATTTCACTCTCAAATAGGGATGGTTGAAAAAATTGGAATGACAAGTCTTGGAGCTGGGAAATACCTATTGCTCCATATTGTCCACCTCATCCTTCCCCAGCCTGCAGGACATTCTGCCTAGTCAGGTTTTAAATGGCCCTAGCAATAGAGATCCTACCTCTTCCCTTGGGAGACAGTTGTGCAGTCTGACAGATGACACATTTGTTTAATTGTCCCTATATGTACTCTCCATGCCCCTGAGAACAAATGATTTGGCTCTTTACTGGGAAGACTTTAGAAAGATTTAGCAGAACACAAGCTGCTGGGTGGTTATTTACCATGGTATGGTATTCTCCAGGGAAGCAGCAGTCTGTTCTGAAATCTGATATCCTATATGGACTGGCAATCAACCTTTAGATATTACCCCAGCTCTGCTTGGAGACTCCATTGTGTCCTAAACACCCTGGAAACCTCGCCTCCCTCCTCTAAATAGTTTGCTTACAGGCCTCCCTGCACTCAGGAGCGCTTTCCTGTGCTAAAGTCTCAATGAATTTGAGAAGGAAACAAGTATCAGAAGGGTAGCCATGTTAGTCTGGATCTGTAAAAGCGGCAAAGAGTCCTGTGGCACCTTATAGACTAACAGACGGATCTGACGAAGTGGGTATTCACCCACAAAAGCTTATGCTCCAATATGTCTGTTAGTCTATAAGGTGCCACAGGACTCTTTGCCACTTTTACAAGGGAAGTTTTCTTTCTAGTGCAACTAAAGAGTACAATCCTCTCCTCTTGCCACCAGGTTAAAAAACCTCTGCTTCCCAATTAACCCAGCTCTTTCCCATCCCCTGGGTAAGAAAGATTACCATGCAGCTAACATATAATACTCCCCAGAGCGTGCTCAGAGCTTGACAGCCTTCAATAGGTTAATTTTTCAAAGTGGTAAGCTGATATTTCTGCATAAAATGCACATCTGCAGGGTAAATGCTATTAAGTGTCAGTGAATTACGGTCCCAGAGTACGGATCACTTGAGCTTTAATGCTACAAGCACCTTAATGTTTTTTTGAATGAAGTTTCTACTAATTGCTTCCATATGTTTCTTTTTTTTTTCTTTTTTTTTTTTTTTAAAGGAAAGTCTGCCCCAGGATCACGAGCCTAAGAGTAATGAGCTAGGAAATTGGACTTTATTGATTAGGCCAGATCTAATACATAATTCCCAGCATGTTTTCCATGCTTTGCTTTTGCATTTGGAGTTCAGACAGACATTCGGTGAAGTCCCATGAAACTCTTCTCCTTCCTCCCCACACCCTGCTCTCTGGTTTGCAGTGCACTGGAGTATACATTTTGACTGGTAACAGGCAGACAGGCCTTCAGGTAGCCCAATAGTATCAATGTCTGGTGGAAGCTCAGTCTAGATTTCGGCATCTGCCATTCCAGCAGATTTGAGTAAGAGTCAGAAACTTACTGTTGTTGAAGTGGAAGCTTCTGGTAAGGGCACCATGGGTCAAGAATCATAAGGCAAAGGTTTTCTTCCCATCCTGTGAAGTAATTCTGTGCATCTAGGTACTGTCATGGTAAACAGGACTGGAAAGGACCTCTGAGGTTACCAATCTCAGTATCCTGCTATCACAGACAACCCCATCATATAACCCCATTCATAAACGTTTCAAATGATGATGCTAACCGCCACAGACTCCCACAATCAATGGATTCATCCTCAACACCCACATGAGGTAGTTGGTTATTATCCCTGTTTTGCAGATAGGGCACCAAGACCCAGAGAGATTAACTCACCTGCCTTACATCACACAGGACGTCTGCAGCAGAGCCAGGAACCAAACTGACTTCTAAATTCCAAGCCAGTGCCTAAATCACATCTGCAGAAGTGACTTCATGAGTGCCCATACTTATTCCCTTTCAATGACTTCTAGCTCAAATTTGTTCAGTTCATGAGTCAAAGGTGGATTTCCCTGCCCCCGACTGTTAGCATTGCATGCTCCATCTGGATATGAAAACCTGCCTGGGTTATTTCTGCCTGCTACAATATCACCAGCAATAAAGATACTGTAAGTGAAGATCAACTGAGAATTGCTCTGATGCATGAATAGAATCCAGCTCTCTCCCATGGCTGCTGGTTGCATATGGCCATTGGGAGTAAAAAAGTTTGTTGCAACAAGGCCAGTAGATCCGACCCATTGGCCTGCAGTGTATCTTTTCAATGGGATGGTGCCATGTTTACATAGGGACTTTTCTAACCATAACTAGACTTTAATGTTGCGGTATCTGCCCAGGGGAAGGCAGAACAGGACTCTTCTTAAGCTAATTTTGTCTCTGTGCTTTTAAGGGTAGATCTCTCTGCTTCCCATCCCACAAGATCCTTCCTAACAATTCCTTTGTTTTCTGACCTCTCAATATTCACTGCCAGCAAGAAGAATTTAAATATATGGGTAATTCCAGCCAGCCAAGTCTCACTTTTTTGACACAGGATGACACTTTAGCTTCCATACTGGATTTTTCATTGCCCTGCACCTAGTATCGCACACCAAGGCAAAAAATAGACTAGCACACAATGAGGGGAGCATGCAACTCCCCCCATCCTGCTCTGATCTAGGGCTGGCTGGAAAACAGCTATTCTGTTTCACAGCAAAAACAAAAATAACCTTGAAGTATCAAAGTTTGCTTTTGTTCCTATATGGAACTGCCTGTTCAAACTTGTTCATGGAAAAAAAATAATGAGAGCATACTAACCAATCAGGAACTAGAACCAGCATCTATAAGACCTGTCAGACCTTCTGCATTAGCATGGATGGGTGGATTGAGTCATTGGGCTCGGGGATTGATTTAATGGGTATCACCTATTCCCTTTGAAGTTGTAAAGAAATTAAAGTGGGAATTTTTTTTAAGGAGTCTAAGGGATTTAGGCACCCAACTCCAACACAACCCATTCCAGAACGCTAGTTGATGTTATCCCAAGTTGTGGCAAACGAGATGCTCAGTTAAATAGAAATCTTTGGCTCTGGAGGTTTTTCCCCACGGGAGATGCAGGATTTCACAGGAAGAGCTGAGTTTGAGTCCATCTTCCAACCCCTATATTTCTAATCTATTCAACTAGAAGAAAAATAGCTAAAAAAAATAGCTTCTGAGACATTAGTTTGTGTGCTTTGTTTTGTTTATTTCATAATTGCCTACCGCAGATTTCTTCTTTTGATGCAGTTGTTACTGACAGTCAGTAACTAGCTGGGCCATTGTTCTGATATAGTCTGGTGATTCCTGTGCCACTCGGTTCCAATTCATTAGAACCTGTCAAGTGGGACTTTTTGGAAATTTTTTTTTAATTGACCCATTTCTTATGTAAATTCAAAGTTTGGGTGAAAAGTGTCAAAATTGCAAATGTTGAAATTTTTTCCACCAGCTCTACATAAACAATTACAGACAGTTAGGAGTACTCTAACCCCTCTCCACCCTTAAGAATGGTTTTCCTTTGCCATTTGCGAGGCCAGAGGTTTGGAACTGAAGTCCCGGATGGAGTAAGGGTTACAGTCCTTGCGCCTGAGACATTCTCATACAGCCCATATGGCTCCTTTGGGAGGCCAAATGACTTGACTGAGTGAAGCTAAGCAAACCAGCATGTGGAAGTAAAGCAGAAGTGGGAGACTACAGACAGCCTGGAGTTGGGTGATGGAATCACTGATTTACTGTCTATTTTTATTGCCAAGTCCCAAGGGATTACAGCTATAGTATAGTAATACACAACAAAAGTGGCCAGCTGACTTAGTGCCATTTGGAGGCTAGCAAAGAGAGCATAACGTGCTGGAGGCTGTGGCTGCACACAACCCTTTAATTAAAGGCACAAGTCCCAATTTTGGTCACACACTTGTGTAACGACTGACTTGAATGAAATTATTCCGCCGCTCCACTGGTGTAACAGATCAGAATCTGACACAAAGCATCTAGATTGCAGTTGCTAGAATAGCTTTCCTCTAAGTTCAGTCCAGGTCATAGCTCTTTTGGTCTTCCTTATTGTTTACACTGCAGTAGCACCTACAGGTGCATAACTGAGGTCCAGTGTGCTAGGTGCTGCATAAACTTAGTGAACAAAAACCCCAATCCTTACGTCAAAGAGCTTACAATTTAAATAGGCCATGGGAGGTGAAACAAAACTACAGAGATAAAGTAACAGCTGCAAGAGCACATTAGGAGCAGAGCTAGGAATAGAACCAGGTCTCAGAAACTATAGTAGAAACCAATTCACTGGACCATGCTGCCACCTAGAAAGCGGATGTTTCAATTTAGTAGAAGCCAATATGTAACTTGGGTTGAGGCGGGGGAAGGCTGATCCAAAACCAGGCAAAAACTTGATTCTCATTCACACCAGGCTCCTTTTACACCACTCTGGCAGTGCAAAGGAGCCTTACAACTAGGTACAAATGTAATTGCAAGTCTCATGTAAACAGTGATTTTTTTTTTTTTTTTTTTTTGCAAAACTCAGGAATTGAGAACTTCATGCAAACAAAACTAGAAGAACGCCTTTGCAGGAGCCCTAGCAAACTGTATCTGCTGAGTTTCTCAGGGCTTGATGTAAGACAGCTCCATTCATTCATGCAACATTTATGTCAAGCCTATTTTATTTTCACCTGTCTTCATGTCACTTTAAAGTGCAATTCTTAACGTGAAAGGCAACTCTTGCAAGATTGCCCTTTGGGCTACGTGCTTGGAATCCTAATGACTCCCACTCCAGTGTGCTCACGTTACAGATATTTTTCTTTTAGCTGCTAGCCCTACAAACGTAAGACACTTTTAAAGTGTGTGCGCACCCCCCTTTAGTGACTGGTCCACACACAGGGTAACAGGCTACCGTTAGCATTAACAGTGCTCCATTAGCTCAAGTGGCTGAGGTCTGTGCATTAATGCTGGGGGGTTGAATAGTAGGACTTCTATGATGACTTGGGGGGTTGTTACCCAAGCTGACACCCCAGCCTGCAGAATGCCATTTAATGTGTGGCCGGGGGGGGGAGGAAGACAAATTTGCCACCCTTACCCTCCCATAACTGATCTTCCTCTTTCCCTCTCAGGCAGGCCCTCACTAGCAGCCTGACCCACATAAGCCCCTACATCAACCCCCTCCAAATTTGAAGGTGTGGCCTTGCAACCTGGCACATGGGGTCATAGTGTCACTCAGGATTGGCCCGGCCAAGAAGTGGTTGGGCCAATGTCCAGGTGGCCCTGACAGCTCTGCATGACAGTTGTCTGCCTGTAGATATCCTGGGGCAAAAAGTGGCATGCAAACTACTCATGGGCCTGGGGTAGTACTGAAATGTACAAGCCCTGACAAGTTAAGCACTTGTCTATACGCACCAGTTTAACAAAGTACGATTTGAAACAAATTTCATTACGTTGGTGCAAAAGGCTGTATAGACAGTCAATCTTATTTTGACTCAAACGAGGCTTATTTCAGTTTTGAAAAGTTACCATAAACGGGGTTCACACAGGAAGTTGCGCTAATTGAACTAATGCAATTTGACATCAATTTAACTAGAGTCATTTAACTAAACCAAATGTACCTTTGTGTGTTGACAACCTTAAAGGAATCCAGATTGCTAAGCAGAGCCGGATTTTGTAATTCTGGGAAGACTTTACTTTTAATTTAATTTTATTTATTTATTGGCCAGGAAAAAATTCCCACCTGTCATTTTCACCCACTCCTGCCAAGGGAACACAAAGGCTGGTGCTCAGCTTCTCTGCATTCAGCCTTTTCGCAGCTGCAGAAATTCCTCTCCTGGTTCTTTAATTTGGAAGATTTGCTGGTCTTGCACATGACAGTTACATTTGGAGCAGCAGAGTGAAGGAATTCAGAGCTAAGATTGACACAGTTTTGCTGACCCCACTGGAGTTGCACCAAGAATAGAGAGAAGATGGGGCAACATTTCATTGAGACCATTGGCTTCTCTCCCCTGCCCCCCCCGCCTCATTATCACTGAGGATATCTTGGAAAGCAGCATCTTCTGCAACAAGACCCTGCCTCTCTATGGCCCCAATCCAGCAAAACATGCAACCCAGGCTTAACTAAGCACACAAGTGGGTCCTATTGAAGAACAGAGCTTAGGAGGGAAGCTGAGACTGGAGGGTTTAGATAAGTGGGATGGTCTCCGAGGTTGGGCTTGACCACAGGATGTTTTGATCTAAAAGCATGAGTCATTGCTGTGTAAGCTAAAGCTCAGATGCTCAAGAGATATTTAGGTGCCTAACTCCCTCTGAAATCAACAGGACTCCAGCACCCAAGAACCTCTGGGGATGTGGCTCTAACCCCATTTGCTGCATACAGTAGTCAAGTCAAGAACCTCTGTTGAAAAGCCTCTCGAGGGGGACAAAGACATTCACGGTGTTAAGGAACGGGTTACACAAAGTTGAACCGAGCCTGCAGGGGTAAGGATTTTCCATGCTTGGATATACAGAGAGCCATCTAAGTCAATCTTGGGGGGGGGGGTGAAGCAACACACTTTGTGCACCCCATGTCCTAGCCTCATGCACTCCATGTCCTAGCCTCGGTCCTCCCTGCCTCCAGATCTGTTCTCGGACACATCTCTTGTAGATGGTTAATGCTCCTCTTCGTCCCAGGATTATGCTTCCTGTTTGTATTCCAGGGGGACAAAGGCACAATTTATTTGGGGAGTTGAGAAAACGTGTAACTTGCTTGTGAAGCACGTTACACATCCCACCTCCACGGCTAGTTCAGAGGATAACTGGCTGCTACTCCTGCTAGCTGATGGGGTTAGTCCTTCAGCCCAAGTGGCCAAGAGGTCTGCACTTTGGTGTCGAAGCTTTCTTGGGTTCATATCCCTTTTGATTATTACACCAACTAGCCCAGGGATCTGAGAGACAAGGTGGGCTCTTACCTTCCTACCTCTGAGACAGATGCTACAGGCCAAGACCTTGGTTGGTAGAGGTCTGTGCTTTGGTAAAGCAGGATTCTGGGTTCAAGCTTGGCTCGTGGCCTGGGCTTTGATTCCCAACTAACACTGGAAAAGATAGGTAAATGAATGCAGCCTTTGGGGTCCCACTTGCCTTCTTGGGGAGCAATCAAGCCAATTTACCCAAGAGGTATAGCTGAATGAGCAAAGAAGTAAAACCCAGACCCTATGCTAGCTAGGTGTGCTGCAATAAAACAAAAGGGCAAAAGAATCTATGCTTCCCAGCACCCAGGGTGAGCACATTCCTCCTTCTCTGACCAATGATGAGTTATGCAATAGTCTGTCTTGTTGCAAGCTGAAGTCTGAGTGCAGGAAGGGGCAGATGATGTCATGAGGCCAAGATAAAAAGGGGAGGGAACATCCATGTGAAAGGGATGTGGCAGTGGTCCCCTCTGCTGGCAGAGGTCAAAACCACAGCTGTGCTGGCTTTGATCAGCTGGCTGCAGAAAAGCAGGCCACTTGGTTGCGGCCTTGTAAATGGCAGCAGGACCCAAGCGAAGAAGACCAAATTTAAAAAAAAAAAAAAATTAAAAAATCAGGCCCACTGACAGAGAAGATGGAGATCCCATCCCCTGCCCCCCAAATGCAGAGGCTGTTCTTACATCTGTCCCCCTGTGGATGCACAGTTGATTTCAGGTTGTTGTTGCTCAGATTCACTCAGTCTATGCACACCTCTCTACAAGGATTCTGGTGCTGGTGAAAGGTGCCGGGTTCACATCCCTGGACATTCTGGGCTTATCCAGCTTCCCTCATGCACCCCATCACTCTGCCTGACCCCTGTCCTGGAAGAACCAGTCATCTGGGAGAAAAAGGGGACTTCGCTCTATACAACAGAGGTTCACATAGGACTCAGACCAAGGGCTGGGCCTCTGTGCAAGATCAAAATTCACTATCCCTGAGCAACAAAGACTCAGGAAATACTGAGTAGGCAAAACAAGATTAGGCATAGTGGTTTGTTTTTGTGTGCTCGCTGTTATAAGAATGCTCTAGCCTGTACATATGGAAGCTAGTCAGAGAACATGCCAGCAGATGGTGTTCAGGAATATGAAGCATGGTTCACTGGTTTTGTAGGTAGAATAAAAGTGGAACCAGACGCCTCTGTGCAGAGTCTTACCTGACGCCCTTTAACATTCCCAGCTGTCCATCTGGCATCTTCCACGTGCCCTGAATTCACTCAAAGACTGAAATAAAACAAGCAAACAAAGACCTCAGGGCTGGAATCTCTTGGGTCATCCTTCTAGCAAAGGGCAAAAGGAGGAAAAGGGTCGGTGCTGAGGTGCTGCAAGCCCAGACCCTGATCTATTGCCAGGAAATTACATTGTTTAACGGATGTACAGCCCTTTAAACAAAAGGCTAGTGCATAGAAGGGATTTGCTCCTCTGTAGCCCTGTTCTCCATTTAGGTTCCACTCACAGGCAGGCTTGGAATGATCAATGGCAAACAAATGGGCAAAGAACAACAGACTTTGGAATCGCAGAGGGCAGAAGACATGTAAAACTTAGTGTTTTATTGGACAGAGCCGCAGGGCCTTGAGATTATGGATTTCCACTTTCCTGAAGCCTGCTTGACCGTCACAGTAGCTGCTGCCCTGTGCTCACAACCTGAGCTATAGAAATAAGCCCTGGGAGTCTAGGCAGAGGTGGGGGAAAGTCTATTTATTCTTCCTTCATTTTAATTGCTTATTATAGAAGAACATCTGAATATGTATTGATCCTCGGATGAAAGCACAATGAATTGTTACTGCCACTTATAGCTATCAACAAGTTACAATTTTTCCCTGTTGGCAGCCTATTCTGAATGAACTGAGGCAGCTCATAGGCTGTTGGTACTGCAATGAGGTAGGCATTTAAGAGGACCCAGGTGCACGAGGTCAATAATGATTGCTATCCTCATGCAACAGGGGTGGAAACAGACTGATAATAGGACTTGCACAAGGCTAGGAGAGGAGACAGCATCCGAAGCATGGTTCAGTAAGATACTTAAAGGTAGGTTGGTGTTTAAGCATGTGAGGACTCCCGGTCCACACATACTTAGTACCTGGTTGAATTGGTGCCTCAGCTGAGAGTACAAGTCTGGCATTCCTGGCTCTGCATCTTGCACTGAGTACATCTCTCTCTCTTTACAGAGAAGTAGGGCACTATTCAGACTCCAGGTGGATCCATGTGGATTTAATGGGGATCTAAAGTTTGCCTCAATGAGAGTGGAGTAAGGTACTGAGACTCAAGCACAAGGGGCTGCCTTTACAGTTGTCTAATTGCATAATTCCCAGGTGATCTTTGGCAGCCTGGCTGGACTCAACTCAGACACAGATTTCCATGGCATGGGATGATTTTATTTGTCCCAAATAATGAAGCATTTCCTCTACCATGAGGAGGTTGTTTCTTTAAATGGGGCCACACCCAAAATTTCCTTCAAACACCCAATGGCTGCTCTGCACCATTGGGAGCTGGAAGGTAATTGCTGTGGCCTGGACACAGAATGTTTCCCCTGAAACTACCGTGGGCCATAGTCAAGGATCCATCAGCACAGGAATAAGTGGCCTCAGTAGGGTTACGCATTGGCCTGGAAAACGTAGGAGCTTAATCACAGGAGATGCTCAGGGAGCTTTTGGGCCGCAAGGTTTGTTAATCCCAGTCCAAAGCCTGTGTGGGCTTCCCAAAAACAAGGGGACTCCCAAAAAAATCCCACGCCAGACACTAAACCCCCTACAGACTTATTTTCTTGCTGATTTTTTGTTGGCAGAGCTGAGCCCTACCCCCCCCATCCCGTTTTTTAGCATCCATCTAACACTTTTTCTATCTTCTGCAAATTCTACAGCCAGCCCTTGTCTACCATCTACCAGCTAAGCAGAGTTGGGTGGGGATCTCCAAGGGAATGGGAAATCTACAAGGTGCTCAAGGAAATGCCAGTGATGACTCAGCGGGGGTGGGAGGGGTGTACCTGAGTCAGTACTCAGGAGGGAGCTGGGACTAAACTGCTGGAAGTTCCATTTGTTTTAGATCTCAGCTGAATAAACACCAATAGCAGTCTTTAAAACAATACCATGGGACTTTCCGAGTGTGAATGTTACTCCTTATTACAAGCATCTTTCCTTGGTGGGGGACCATAGCCTGAGATTAAGCATAGGATCAAGAATAGACAGACCTGGGCTCTGTTCCCAGGTATGACATTGACATGCACTATTACTTAAGAGGCTCCGTTTTTACCCCATTTGTAAAACCCAAGGCACGTGCTATAACCATGCAGAAAATACAGTCTGTCTCACCTTATTGCTCAGGGAGCAGTAGAATTGGCCAGCACTCCAATATCATGCAGCTATGTAAGCCTTAAACATCACGTGTGGATGCCAAGGATTTTATGTGGCAATCAGCTGATCTCTTGCTGTGTCTAATGCAAAATGCTGGGAGGGGCTGTAAGGAATTTTGAGATAACAGCCAAGTCTCCAGTATTTAGTTCAAATCTAGCCATATTTCCGTCCTAGCAGAAAACCAAGTGCCACCAGAAAGATCACACAAGACCCTGACCTCACACAAGCTACAGCCCAGTTTCTGCACTGAAGGTTCAGATGAATGCAGAGGAACAAAGGAGGCAGTGTGGTCTAATGGCTTGACCACTGCACTGGGACTCCAGAGACTTGGTTCTATTCTCGGCTCTGCTACTAGCTTGGCTGGTGATGCTGGGTGACTCTCTGCACCTTGGTTCCCCACTCTGTAAAGTGAGGGCAATGATACTGATCTCCTTGGAAAAGTGCTTTGAGATCCACAGAGGCAAAGTACGCCATAAGATCAGTGCTTTGCAGGGCTTAGGCAAACTGAACATCCAGCCTTGTAAAATTCACCCATGTGAACAACCACCAGCTCCTTGGGCACCATTACTCTGTGTCCACACAGTGCCTCGCTCAATGGGGCCCTGGTCTTGGGTGGTCCCTGTGAACTACCGCACACATTATTAAAGTAACCATTCAGAGCCCTGTACAAACCAGAGATAATCAGTCTTCCAGACACCTATGTATGGTGGGTAGGAATGGCTAGCTCCCCTTTTGCAGTGGGAGAGGTTGAGGCCAACATTTTCAGACATGGATGCTCTCAAAAAAACAGGAGCCCACCAATCATAACAAGCTGAATGCAGCAACTTTAATGGCAAATCACTCAAAGGATGACCCCTAGTCCTGACCTATGACACCCCTGCAATCCTGTTCCCAACCTTCTCTTTGGCAGAGACTGTTGGTCATACCAGTCGCTGCACAGATGTGCAAGGGTTTTTCCCCTGCACACAATTTTTGCACAGTTAATGAAGTCTGTAAAAACCTCAGAAACAAGTTATCCTAACGTAACCACATTTATATTGTTCAAACTGCATCCGCTCTATGTGTTGTACCAATTTAAAGGGCTCTTTCTACCACTATACTTAGGGCTTGTTTCCACACAGGCTTTGCATTGACTAAAAATAGGGACTAGGGTGAAAATTTACCACCCAAGTTCATTTCCACATGCAGCTTAAATAGAACTTGACCTACCAGCTCCGGAAACAAAGTGTCCTAAGGGCCTCATACAGTTGTCATTGAGATCAGTGGAGGTCCTTCTAGTCACTTCAGTGTGAGTTGGATCAAGCCATGGAGCTGCAAAACATAATTGCATCACCTGGCTCCCTACACGGAGTATTGTTCCTATGAGATAAGGCAGTAAAACTAGAAGAATTTCATCTTCAAATGTTGCTATGTGTTTGACAGCCTGGGGATCCTCCCCTTCCAGATTCCTGCCTATGACTTTTGAACAGCTAAAGCAAAGATGACTCCCAAAGAATCCAGCCCTGGGTTTTATGCCGAGCCCGGTGCATGGGAAAGGGAAAGGACTTATGGGAAAGGACTTTGGGAGTTAGTCCTTGCTGTGTGGATACCCTGGCAGTGCAGATCTGATCAATGAAACTCCTAGTCATGGACCTCCCTATTGAATGTGAATGCTTTGATGCAACGTGCCCGGCAGAATGTTTCCTTCCCTCTCCTTTGCAAGCAGGTAAAGTCAGGATCCCAAGGAGGAGGATGGGGATTACTCTTAAAGGAGCACCAGCAACTGTCTGTTCATAGATGCACATGAACAGTTGACCTCATGGATGCAAACTTTTGTTTTCTCAAATGCCACAGGGACATTAACACATCAACATGCCACTCACATTACATCAGCCTTTTCTTATTCGGAGTCCAAACAGCTCAGTCTTGCTTTGCTGAAGGCCTCTCCCCACCTCCCGCCAATGAAACTTGATGCTCCTATTACACCCCAACAAGGGCAGTTAGACCTTTCTGCAAACACATTGGAACAGTTAGGAAAGACCTGACTTGTGACCCGCCTAGACCTTCCCTGCTTTGACATGCATCATGCTGGGAGCCCCCCTTACACCTCAGCCCCCCTTCCCTGCAGCCTGGAACTCCTGCACTGATGAGGCAGAAATTTATGGCTGAGAAAACAGCAGTGAATATTTCATCTTATTGCAGGCATATGGCCAGGCATGTCCATTCTGGAACTGTGCCCCTTACTGTTTGAGTGTGCTACTGAGATGAGACTGACAGACATGGAGCTGGCCCCTATAACTATCACATAGGGTCGGTCTACACCATGGGTATGATTGCCTCTTGTATAGACAAAGCAGAGCTAGATTTACGCTAGCTAGCTTGGGTCCCTGAGCAGTGACGCTGCGGCAGCAGGCGCGTCACGTCTGGCTGAACAAACCCACCCACAATCCTGGGTAATTACCCCCAGGATTAGCCTGCAAAGAAGCTACTTGGGCTGCAGTCACACCTGGGATGTCAGCGTCCACAAAGGGGCATTTGCTACAACTCAGGAAGTGCAGAGCCTTTATCCACAATCTGAACTGAATCCAAGGCCTCAACAATCAAAGCGGGTGTTGACCTTTCTTAGGCTCATTTGAAATGGCCAACCCAAAGCCCTGTCTGATTTCCATGCTCTATTAAGGGCAAGACGGAGGATGCACATTTCCCAGCTCAGTGAAATTCAGGCATGTAAATGCCCATTTGCACATGCGGTTACAGAGACATTACATGTAATCCACGCCTGCAAATGTAGGCATGAAATCCTGGCCCCATTGATCTCAATGGGAGTTTTGCTCTGAGCGCATGCCACAGATCACTACCAACTGGAAATGTTGGTCCTAAAGATCATGCATACTATTTTATGCAAGTGTCCTTGCTCAGGGTCTTCCCTCTCCATGCCCTCACTCGTATGCAGTGTCCTTATTAAACCTTATGTACTAATTGCCTAGTAACTTCCCATTCCAGAAGTGGCTGCATTTCAATGGTACAGAGTTGGGGAGGATTTTGGAATCCAGCCCTAAAAAAGGCAAAAGTTTGTGGATAGTTTTAAGTTGTCCCCATTTACATTAGTTTTGGGATTCTGGGTCAGGCCATCCAAGTTTGGTAACTTACTTCTAGCAGTGGCCAACGCCTGCTTCAGGAGAGCGAGAGGGAACATGGATCTGCCAGACACATAAGCCAACTGTGTAGTGATGTATAGAAGGGAGCTAATGACACCTGCAAAGATCAGCTTATGCCCTGAAGCACGAGATTTGATCACCCTTCTCTTAACATGCATTACATGGCTACAAGTGTCATTAACCGTCATAACATTCAGATCAGCATGAAACTGGATATCAGGGAAGCTGATATACATCGTCAATCCTAAATCCCGCCCCCCGCAGCCAAGCAGAGTGATAGAATCTCCAGGGTTATAACTAGGAGTGTGGTGGATCAGCTGCATCTGGAGCAATCACATGGGGAAGCGACACAGTTAATCCGATTTATTCTCTTGTCCATTCAAATCAAGCCCTTTAGAGAGTTGGGGCCTGATCTGTCTCTTATTTACTCCACTTTCACCCTGCTACAACCCTGCCACTGACCTCAGTGTAAGTGTGGGACATCAGACCCATGTACTTCAGATCTGGGATGACAAAGGCAATGCTATGACACAAGGGTCCCCCATGCTCCACCCTGCTGCCCTGTCCCTACACTGCGGTTCCACCCCTGCACGAGGTATGGTGGCATGAGGCCCTCCTTTCCCAGAGGGATGTAGATAACAGCATGGCCCCTTTTCTCTCCCAGTAGCCAAGGGAGTAGAAGGTTCCATGCTCTCAGGAGTAGCAGCAGAGGGAGCCCCAAGCATTTACTCCAGCATCTCCCAGAGCAGTGGGTCATGGGGTGTTAAGTTACTGGGCCAGGCTCTCTGCAGACTCAGGCAGAACACCCTGCAGCAGTTAGACATGGGTCACATTTGCAAATGTTTGTTTGTCATCACATATGCTATAAATTTAATTTAAAATGAAAGCGGAGATTCTGACATACTCAGACAGGGGCCGATAAGGCTTGATGAAAGTACAGGGACTGTGTTTATCCAGAGCTGTAATCCTGAATGGGATTATTGAGCTCATTTGGGGACCAATTATAAATAAGGTTTATAACAGCACTTTTCTTCCAACTACCTCAAAGCACTTTATTATTAAGCCCCACAATGCTCCTGTGAGACTGGATAACAGCCACCTATCTACAGACAGGGAAACTGAGGCACAAAGCAATTAGAGTGACATGTCCGAGGTTTCACACACACACAAAATCAGTTGTAGAATAAGGAATAAAACCCAAGACACCTAAATCCCCTTCTCATGCGCTAACCACTACGCCCTGCTAACATTCCGTAGCAGCAAAGAAAGAAAGGATATCGCAAAAACCATGAAACATGCAAGAAGACATCACCGGAGCATATAGCCATTTCCTCCGACTATAAACGGCCTGGAATAATCGTAGCCTGCCAGAGCGCTCCAAAGTATAACCACAGAATGAGCACTGCAAATGCTCTACCTAGTTACCCTCCTAGATTGCCAGGCCAAGTCCCCAGAATGCTACATTTCCATTTTCTTCCCCCCACTCCAAACTTTTATCCAAGCCCTTCCCTCATTCCTGCCTCCCTGACGGCAGATCCTGGGGCCTGGCATTATATTTCTTTGCAGCTAATAGTCAGACTATGAAATCATCCAGCAAACTACTCCCGAGCCATTTGAACAAATCGTGACAAATTTCCTTCATATTTATAACCCTGGAGATGGGTTAGCAGGCCTGGGAATACTGCCTGCTGGTGTTCTGCTCTTCCCCAGGCAACTGGAGTGAAAGGGGCCCAGCTCAGGTCAGCTTCAGGGACTAGCTAGAGGGGCTGAGGCCTAGCTGGGCCTACCAAGCCCATGCTGGATTGATTATGGGCAGGAAGTGAAACCTGACATTGCTGACACCTAACACCCTCTCCATATCCTGTCTCCTAGACGAACGATGAGAGTAAAGATATTGCGTTTTCAGCGGCCGTGACATTTTTATACCTTCTAGCGAAAGGAGGAAACTGAGGGGGGGGGGTGTTATTGGGAAACTGTTGAAGAGGCCGAGGGAATGCGGAACTTGGTTACAGCATTTCAGGAAGATGGAGGGGATTCAAGTCGGAAGTTGTAGGAGGAAGGAAACATTTTCCTTTTAATAAAGCCAAGTGAATTCCCTCGCTCCCAGTCCTGAGGTGAAGAGTAGTTTAAAAAAAAACAAACAACAAAACAACAACAACAACAAAAACAAAGCCAGAGAAAACATCATAACAGGGAGAGAAGAAGCAGTCAAACATTCAGTTGGTAATATTTTCAGCGGAGGAGGGAAAGGAGGTTACATCGAGGGTTATTTCAGAAAGGAGCCTGAGACAGGCTCTAGCTGGCAACACAACTGTGCTCGCACTAAGATCAAGAGATGGATTCAGTTACCAGGCCCTCCATGCCATCCCAGTAGCACAAAGCAGTCAGAAACCTGCCCTAATATGCCAACTGAGAAAAGTCCATTGGTATCACACCCCCAGAAGCACTTGAATCAATCAATTTTGCTCAAACTTGAAAGGAAAAAGGCACGCAAGGACACAGACTATGCCCAGAGAAATCCAACCTTAAAAGAAATTGGTCACAAGTTAGAGAATCTGAAAACAGGAAGTTGGAATGGGAATTGTACAGTGGTCCTGATGGTTCTTGCCATACTAATACCTATAGATGCGATGCAGCCCTTCCCAGCCACCACTTCTGGGGCACCCACAAGTTGGGTTCTGCTTACCCCAAGTCAGTGTCAGAACCCTAACAAGGGCAGCCTGGGCCAAGGGTCAGAGCAGGGTCAAACCTGAGGCTGGAAGTAGTAGAGAAGGTCATAGTCCGGTTCCAAGCCAGGGTGGATATCAAGGGTCAGAATCCAAGTCAGGAGGCAAGGTCCAAATCAAGCTAATGGGCAACACCAGGAGTTCAGGAACAAAGTAGTCATAGCAGCTACAAGAGAGCTACACTGTTGCCTGAGACTTTTTGGAACAGCCCTTGGGTTTATATAGAGCAGAGAGCCAATCAGGAGCCATGAGGCTGCTGCCTGTCAGACCCCTTGAGGCAGGACTTCCTGCAGTCTGTGTCCATGGTGGGTCATGGGCAGTGGAGAACAAGGCAGCTGTAGCTGTTGCTGGGTAGCAGTGTGGAGCAATCTACTGCCTGGTAGTTCTGCAGGCCTGGGTTCTAGACTGTGGGGTCTTATACTCAGAACAGCCAGAACATCTGCTTCTGAGATATGGGCTGCTACCAGGGGGTTCTTCCGTGGTATCTCCTGACTTAAGGTCTGGATTCAGTTGTGCATATGTTCTTAAGTGTTTTGCTGGCTAGGTGCCCCCTTTGCTAAATCAAAGCTGATGCGCCTTCAAAAAAGAATTAGAGAAATTCATGGAGGATAGGTCCATCGGGGGCTATTAGCCAAGATAGTCAGGGATGCAACCCCATAATCTGGGTGTCCCTAAGCAGCTGAGTGCCAGAAGCTGGGCGTGGACAACAAGGGATGGATCACTCAATAATTTGCCTGTTCTGTTCGTTCCCTCTGAATCATCTGGTGAAAGCCACTAAAAATAGGTGATATAGTCATAACATACGATGACTAAATACTCTCATCTCCAACAGTAACTAAGGATGATATTAAATGGCAGCTACTAAAGTTAGACATTTCTAAATCAGTAGGTCCAGATAACTTGCAACCAAAAATTTTAAGAGATCTGACTGAGAAGCTCCCTGGACAATAAATGTGGATTTTCAATAAGTCTTGGAACACCAGGGAAGTTTCAAAAGATTGGAAGAAAGCTAGTGTTGTGCCAATATTTAAAAAGGATAAATAGGATGATCTGTGTAATTATTGGTCAGTCAATTGACCTTGATCCCAGGAAAGATAATGGACCAGCTGATATGGGACTCAATTAATAAAGAATTAAAGGATGGTAATATAATCAATGCCAGTCAACATAGTTTAATGGAAAATAGATTCTGTCAAACTAACTTGATATTTTTATGAGATTACAAATTTGGCAATAGAGTTGATGTAAGGTGTTTGACTTGGTACAGCACAATATTTTGATTTTAAAAAGCTAGAATGATGTAAAATTAATATAGGCATTGTTTTTGTAGCCATGTCTGTCCCAGAATATTAGGGAGACAAGGTGGGTGAGGTAATAGCTTTTATTGGACCCACTTCTGTTTGTAAGAGCGACAAGCTTTCAAGCTTACACAGAGCTCTTCTTTAGGTCTGGTCTGAAGATGACAATACAGACCTGAAGAAGAGCTCTGGGTAAGCTCGAGGGCTTGTCTCTCTCACCAACAGAAGTTTGTCCAATAAAAGATATTGTCTCACCTACCTTGTACCTACAAAATTAAAATGACACATATTAAATAGATTAAAAAATGGCTAACTGATAGGTCTCAGTATGTAATTGTAAATGGGGAATCATCATCAAGTGGGTATCTTTGAGTGGGGGTACCGCACGGATCGGTTCTTGGCCTGATTATATTTAACATTTTTATCAGTGACCTGGAAGAAAACATAAAATCATCACTGATCAAGTTTGCAGATGACACAAAGATTGGGGGGAGTGGTAAATAATGAAGAGGACAGGTCACTGATTCAGAGCCATCTGGATCACTTGGGAAGCTGGGTGCAAGCAAACAATATGTGTTTTAATACGGCTAAATGCAAATGTATTCATCAAGGAACAAAGAATGTAGGCCATACGTACACGATGTGGGAAGCAGTATTTCTGAACAAAACGCGAGGTCCTGGTGGATAATCAGCTGAACATGTGTTCTCAGTGCAGCACTGTGGCCAAAAGGGCTAATGCAATCCTTGGATGCATAAACAGGGGAACCTTGAGTAGGGATAGAGAGGTTATGTTACCTCAATATTTGGCATTGGTGCGGCTGCTGCTGAAATACTGCATCCAGTTCTGGTGTCCACAATTCAAGAAGTATGTTGATAAATTAGAGAGGATCCAGAGAAAAGCCATGAGAATGATTACAGGATTTCCGAACATGCCTTCTGGTGATAGACCTTTCTACAGACTGTTTACCAAGTCACCCCTCAACTCTCTCTCTGTTAAACTAGATAGATTTCAACTCCCTGAGTCTGACACGATCCAATGGCCAGAAGCAGAAGCTAGACAATTCAGACTTGAAATAAGGCACAGGTTTTTTTAGTAGCGACAGGGATTAACCATTGGAACCACTTAGTAAGAAGGTGGATTTGTATTTTTCTAACCTTCTGATGTAATTGATTCTCCTCTTCCATTCCACTCCAGTATCCTAATGACATATCTTTACACAAACACTGCTCCCTGTAATTCATGTGGTCTCTGGCCTGTGAGAATGGGACTGGCCAGATCTTCAGCTTGTGTACATCAACACAGTTCCCCTCAAGGGAGATACATTGTTTTACACCAGATCCGAGCCAGACCCATTTTACTGAAACTCAGGTAGTGACCACTCATGCACCAATGCTGCTTTCAGAGCCTCTATTTCTGGGGCTGTTGTATCATTCTTTTTAACTAGCCAAAGGGATTGGGCATATTCTGGGCTAGCAATGTGCCACATTTTGTGCCTTAAAATGGAACCCACCCAGGAGTGGTAGTAACCTATGAGAAGCCTGGTTTCCATTTGATTGGCTCAGCAGAGTAGAGCCTACATCATTGGCCTTTTGATAAATGGCCCTCCGTCTTAGTCGGGGCCTTTGCCTGGGGGTATGTTCAGCATAGTACATTTCAGTGCCTCCAGTCAATGGCAGGCTTAGTCCATTTCGCTGGTGTGACTGGTGCTGTCTACATGTTTGCCAGCATCAGTAACCCATTCAGTGGATCCTTTGTTCACCTCAAGCTATTTCCCAGCCCTTTTACGGCTTCTGAATGCGTTGATCTCACCTTAGAGGGTTTCACTTTTTTTTCTGTTTGAAAATTCCTTGCACTGTTTGTTCTTAGGCTTTCCAGTCTTGCAGTGCATGTCCAGGGACAGCTCTTGTTGAGGTATAACCCACAGGTCAGTGTGTGTTATATGACCCTCCCTGGAGGGACCCGATCCACAGAGGCTCTGGGTCTGAGACACCTCCAAAATGCCTAAAAACCAGCCACTGGCCACCCCAGGCGAACAAAAACTAGCCACTGGCCACAGATACCAATCCCACTCCCATCAGCAAAAATGGTCCAATGTCCCCAACAGTTAATCATTACTGAAATGTTTTAGAGATCCATGTATATATATATATATACACACACACACACAATCTTTGTATTTGAATATTATTTTATCATTTTTTTTACCTTATCCTAACATGGCACCACAGTCCAGACTCCAGGAGCATGAACTGCAGAGGGCTCGAAAGTGTCCCAATTTAAAATCCTCCTGCCCATTAAATCTTTTAACCGGCAAGGCAATACAACAACAAGGTAGGCCGGTTAAAAACCAGCCAGGTGGCAACCCGAGGTACAGCTCTCCGCTTCAGAGCTGGCTCTGGACCTGCTTGATCTCAATTCAAATTTGGCACATCAAGGTACTCAGCTGTCCCAGGGAGTACACACCTGCAGTGCTGTAATCACATGTGCTGCTTTACATAGATGAGCAGTCCTACTGAAGCCTTCAGGACAGATCTTCAGCTAGTGGAAATCAGAAATAGTGCCGCTGATTTCAATGGAGCTACACCAGTTTACACCAGATGAGGGTCCAGCCCAATGAGAAAAGTTGTACCATATAGTTAAGCACGTGTATAAGTGTTTGCATTTATTCACCACTTTTAGGCCCTAGTTCTGCAAAGGCGTATTCCTGCTGCTGGTTAACCTGTGAAGTCCAGCACCACATATCACAGCTGATTTTTCCATGTGACAGTTAGGACACTCTTTATTCTCCATTAATTTGTCTCTTTACTTAATCAGGTGAGTTAACAGGCAGATTCAGATCAACTGTAATCTCCCCTCCCACAGCCACCAGGGAACCTGGGGTCTCATGCAAAGACCCTTCCTTCCTTTTATCAGGACAGCTGACAATTCCCCTTCTCAATGTCTCACATAGGAGACTGTCTGTGGACCACTTAAACAGGCCCTGGAAATGCTGTCTCAGAAGAAAATGACTCCCACCTGCCACTGAGCATGGGGACATCCGTTGAAATGTCCCTATTTTCCATCCACTCATCCCCATTCTAATCTGCCCCAGATTAATGAATCGGGAAGGAAAATAAAAAGGGCCAGCAAGGCCCAGAAGAATACCAGCCCAGACGCAAAAAAGCGAGAGGAGAAATTGGAGCAAGTGGAAGGCAGGTGTGCCAATAAATCCTCCATCATAAACTCCCTTTCCCCTCGATTTCCTCTCGGCTCAACGGCACGAACAAAGAGATGGAACTGTTACAGGGCTGGCCAGTTTCAATTTTAAAGACTTGGGAGTCGCCCACTTAGAAATACGACTAAGTTCAACTTGCTTAGTTTGTGTTTGCTGGGGCTGCACAGATGTCACAGGAAGCAGGATTTAGGTTCTAACACTGCAAAGGGCTTAAGCACACGATTAACTGTATGTGCTTAACTCCGATTCACTTCAATTAGACCTGCTTCAGGCAAGAACACATTTGCATTGTTTTGCTGAACCAACACCTTGATCCTGTACATTCCTCGGCTTTTGCATTTCCTCTCTTCAAGGAGGAAGGGAAGCGTCCTATCTTACAGGACCTCAGGGCCAGGGCCTATACTGTCAAAGGTATTCAGGTACCTATGGGAGTTAGGCACCTAAATACATTTGAGGATCTGGGCCTTAGGTGCCTTTGAAAATCCCACTGGATACCTACGTGCATCTTTAGGCACCCAAATAGCTTTAGCAAATCTAACCCTAGCTGTGCTTTAATGGTGTTCACCATGTAGCAGAAGATAGAATAGTAAAGGGCCGGGAATCTAAGCGCATCTCATTTTTTGAAACATTAAATCATCCTGAAATTGACATATATTTAGCAATACCTCTTGAGATTGTATCATGGGACAGTGATTTGCTGTAGTGGATGTTGAAATCCACTTCTCTACAGTGTTTGAATTATACTGCACAGCAGCTGGGTCACCAGCAGTAGGGATTGAACCTCCGACCCCCAGACCCTAAATCAGGACATCTCTTATCATGGACTGTGGCTGGCTCAACCTCTATATGTGACCCAGCCACCATTAGAGGGACACAAAGCACCACAAGGTGTGGGCTGCAGTTTAAGGCACAGAATCCCACTTGGGGGGTGGTTACAGCCCGAGGTGGGTTGAGACCAGGTTTCACAATGACCTTCCCTTTCTTTAGGGTTACAGAGCCATAAGGGCAAAGTGATCCAGTGCTTACACTCCTGGAGACCTAGGTTTAAGGCTCTGCTCTGTCACAAACCTCTTGTATGGTCTTGGGCCGGTCACTTTGTGCCTTAGTTCCCCTTCTGTAAAATGAGCACTGCCCTAGCTTACAAGGCAGGGTTGCGAATGCACATGTTAAAAGTTGGGAGGTAAGTCCCTCTCCCGGGGAGGATTTTACGTTTACCTTGGTTTGTACAAAACACATGGTGCCTTTTAAGCGACAGGCATCCCGGGATCTAAAGTGACCCCTCATGAAAGTGCGTTAAACAGCAAGATTTATGTAAAAGAAAACAGCAAACCCGCAGGGATGGAGACTGTAGCATAAACAATTTGCAGAGACATACATCGCATTCAGACAGCTGTCTCCTGCGATTCAGTGCTCTGCGCCTACACATAGCGCCTCTCAAAGCACCATATAAACATCAGCACCTCTTTCAACACCCCCATGATGTATGTAACTATCTGAATATTGTGCATCGTTATTATCTGTGTGACGGTAGCAGCTAGGAGCCCTGATCATGGACCCCATTGTGCTAGGCACTGTACAAACACAGAACAAAAAGAGTCCCTACCCCAAAGAGTTGACCATCTAAGCACAACAGAATGGGGGGCAGGAGGGGGGAGCACAAGATACAACTGATATAAACTCTTCTCCTTTTACAGATGGGGAAACTGAGGCAGCAAGAGGTTAAATGAGTTGCCCAAATCCACACAATGAAGCACCTGCAGAACGAGGAGTAGAATCTATAAGGCCTGGCTTGCCAGCTTGTGCTTTAACCACTAGACCAGACCATCTCCTGGAAACAGAAATGATGTTCCTTCAGGGGGAAATTCATCCCTGCGCAGACATCAAGCACAAGGACTGGGCACCACTTGGATCTCTGAAGAGCTGCTCAGTGCACAAGATAAATTTCACCATAAGGAAAAAACTTGAGCCCAAGTGCATCCAGAGCTGTGGTGTCATTGATTCCAAGGGGCTACTGTAATCATCTAGTCTGACCTGTACGATACAGGCCAGAGAACTACCTTCCAATAATTCCTAGAGAAAACATTATCGAAAAACATCCAATCTTGACTGAGAAACGGTCAGTGATGGAGAATCCACCCCCACCCTCGGTACATGGTTCTAGGGGTTGATTACTCGCACTGTTAAAAATCCACACCTCATTTCCCAGTTGAACTTGTCTAGCTTTACCTGCCAGCCACTGCATCACATTAGACCTTTGTCTGCTAGATGGAAGAGCAGGCAACGGTGCAGCCTGCAAAGCACCCACCAGTCAATGCCAGTAAGGTTCATTTAAACATATCCAGGGCACCACAGGGGAGCCATTTTCCTCTGTCTCCTTGGGCCCTAGCAGCTGATGACTATGCTAGATGAGATTCATTCCACAGGGTGTGCAAACACTTAAGCCCCTGCTGAAAGTTAAGCAGGCACTTAAGGGGTTTGCTGAACTGGGCCCACACTGATGGATTATGTCATGGTGAGTGAAGCTATCAGGGCTCTGATCACCTCTCCCCATTTGATTTCTTTTCTGATCACTGCTGGTGCTAGACAGAGATCCCATTCTTCAGCTAACACTCAAAAACAAAATCAGTCGATCAATTTTGGGCATGAAAAATTGCAGTGCAGAAGGTTATTCTTGCCAAAAGTTATGAGCATCAGAAAACAATGGATGTAATGAAAAGGATTGCTCAGCAATAGCATTGTACTCCTGACCCTACAGTAGGATAGCACTATGTGTACTTGTCAGCAAGAATATTCTTTAGAAGGGCTCTCCTGCCATCTAGAGGAATAGTCATGCAATATAAAAATCACATACATAATATTGACAGGTTTCAGAGTTTCAGAGCCGGGTTAGCCTGTATCCGCAAAAAGAAAAGGAGGACTTGTGCCACCTTAGAGACTAACCAATTTATTTGAGCATAAGCTTTCGTGAGCTACAGCTCATTTCATTGGGTGCCATAATATTGAACGCTGACTTGTTTTAACCCTGCAGCAGGCTCATTAAGCTGAGCTGCCTGAAAAATGGAAAGAGTTTCCCTGCAACGTTTTAAAAATGATAATTTTTAATGGGAAGCTTTCGGTGAAACAAATCAAAGCAATTGTTTTCATTTTGCTTCACACTGAATTCTTTTAGTTTTGGGTTCATTTTTAAAGTTTTTTCCCCAGTGAAAAAAAAACAGGGGGAGGGAACGGAGGAAATGGATGGGATAGGAAGTCAACCAGAAATGAACATTTCCCTCTCAATTTGTTTTGCTGAATTTAAAAAAAAAAAAAAAAGCAGAGGAAACAAACATTTTTTGCAAATATTTTCACATAGTTTGAAAAGCTGTTTTTCATCCCAAAGTTTTGGGGGGCTGGGCCAACCCTGTTTCATTGATATTGAAGCTGGTCCCAGATCCACTCCCACTGAATTTCATTGCATCATATAACTCAGGTAGAAAGGGTGTAGGCCACTGATGGGTCCTGAGTATGAGATCCTCAGATACTACAGGCCACGTAAGAACTTAGAGAGATGGAGACGCACTTTATCAGCCATCCTGATGGCCCCTTTACACTGGTCTCAGCTGAGCTGGGGAGCGCCAGGACTATCCTGTGTTCAGCTCCTGTGACAGGGCCAGAATGCGATGGTTACTCTTATTGACATCCCATAGGGGCTGTGACAGCAGCAGTTTAGGAATAATTCCAAGAGAGTTGCTTTCATAGATTATAGATTCCAAGGCCAGAAGGGACCACAGAGATCAGCCAGTCTGAGCTCCTGTATGACGCAGGCCAGAGAACTTCCCCATAATAATTCCTAGAGCAGATCTCTTAGAAAAACATCCAGTCTTGATTTAAACATTATCAGTGATGGAGAACTCACCACAGCCCTTGGTAAGTTGTTCCAGTGGTTAACTCCTCTCACCATTAAAAATGTATGCCTTATTGCCCATCTGAATTTGTCTAGCTTCAACTTTCAGCAACTGGATCGTGTTAGACCTTTCTCTGCTAGACTGAAAAGCCCTTAGTTAAATAATTTGTTCCCCATGCAGGTACTTACAGACTGTAATCAATCACCCCTTAACCTTCTCTTGGTTAAGATAAATAGATCGAGTTTCTGCAGTCGATCACTATAAGGCATGTTCTCTAATCCTTTAATCACTCATGGCTCTTCTCTGAACCCTCTCCAATTTATCTACATCCTTCTTGAACTGTGGGCAACAGAGTTGGGCTCAGGATTCCAGCAGTGGTCCCACCAGTGCCAAATACAGAGATAAAATAACCTCTCTACTCCTACTCGAGATTCCCCAGTTTATGCATCCCAGCATTGCATTAGGTCTTTCGGCCATTTGGCTCTTTCCACCTTGATTCTTGATTCTCCCTGCCACATACAGTGGAAAAACCAGATGCTGTATCTGTGAAAGCTCTGGGGAAAAAACAACTTATGTCCCTGGGAACTGACCGTTTTTATGAGTTTTTCAAGAGGCCAGCAGGGGGCACAACTGCAGGGAATCTGGGGAGAGCATTTCCTATGGTCAGAAAGTCCCAATTTGGCTCCCCATGCTACAGCCAGAGATCCTGTCAGATCTGCATGTGACCACTGCCAGAACCGCCCTCTGATCTCCCTTTCCCTCGCTGGAGATGAAAACCAGGAGATGGAGAGAATTGGCCCAAGAGAGGATGAGGATTTGGGGAACCATGACATGGAGAGCTTGGGGGGTGGGAACTGCAGACCGAAAGCTCTTAAGAGGAGCCCTGAAATGCAGCTACTTATGAGGTGGAGTGCAGCAACATCTTTATAAACAGCCAGACACTGGAGAGGTTTTGCACTGGGAAAAGAAATGGGGACAAAGCTCTTTATGAATAGTGCTTCATGGAAGTGATAATATCCACCCAGAGCAGATAGGACTCAGCTGAAGTACTGCCATCTCCTAAAGTACAAGAGACTCTGTAGAAGGGTCCGTTGATTGCTGGTGTGGCCCCTCCTAGGCTCTCCTCTTCTGGCACCCCCGGCCGACAGCTACTCCAGCCCTGCAATGCTCTGTCTTTCCTCATGACACTACCTACCGGCCAAGTCACACATCACGAGGCTGGACATGGAGACCCAGTTCAACCCCACCCGAGCACCACAGCATAGCTCAGCCGGAGCAGTCAGAGCAAAGCGGCGTCTCCACTGAGAGATGGAGCTGCCGGTGCAGCAGGTCCAGGATGGATGCAGGCATGTCATGCCACCACGAGAGGGAGTGAGCAAAGAGGGGATGAGACTGTGGAACTGCAGCTTGTCTCACTGCCATGCAGGGACATGGCTTCAGCGTTTGGCACTGCCAGGTGATGCTGTGGCTACAGTGTGTCACACTGCCACAAGGGGGGCACACCAGGGGGCTGCAACGTGCTGTCCTACCTGACTCCAGGCAGGTTTAACATCAGGTGTCCCTCTGCAGTGCCCTTTTCCCCCTGGGAACGTGACACGGAGCAGTGTCTGTGCTGTATTACAACCAGCCGTGAGGACGCTGCCTTGGACCCGGGGCTACAAGAGCATCGCTAGGCCATGAGGAGGCCTGGTAAGGAGTTGTGGCCTGTATAAACTGCAATCCATTCTTCCTTCCTCACTGGGGAGCTGGTCAGACCCGTATCCCTACTTCCGCTGCCACTCAACCAACAAAGACAGGCAAAGAGTTCGTGCAAATGCCTCCTCCGGATTACTGCTGCCCTGACAAGACTCCAACAGGGACCTTCCTGGTCCACAGGTGGTGGCTCGGTCAGGTGAGCTAAGAGGCAGCCCCAAAGCTCCACGCAGCTGGAAGCTGCTCTTTGCACAAGGAGTCCAGCCTGGGGGCTTGGCAGATGTGTCCTCTGCCATTCCTCCGGCAGCAGTGCCCATCCAAGCTGCAATATCGCTGTGCGGTGACCAGGTGGCAGAAGAGTCACACCCACAGCCATGTGCTGACCGAAGCTTGGCGTTCCCATCCCCAGACATTCTGGGAAAGTTCTCGGATCCTTTCACTCAGAGGTTAAAGGGTTAGGTGGCCAAAACCCTTCCGCAAGGGACGCCCCCCTCCTTGGACAGCTGCATCAGAGAGAAGGCGCCAAGACAGTTTAAACACAGACTTTTTATATCAGAAGCCCATTTTCTGTCGGTCTGTAGGAAAGCCAGTTTGAATCAGTGTACATCAGCCTTCCTGGGGGCGGTACCTGTCTTGAGGTGTTAACAATCAGAGCGATTCACCTTAATCACCTCCCCCCAACACACACACTGTTTTGGGTTCCTGGAGGAGCCGTGCGAACTGTCCCCCTGACTCACAGCAACACATAAACTTCATACAGTACAGCTCCAAAGACATTGCAGGATCTGTCACCCCAGCTGCAAGTATCTCTGGTTGCTCTAGGACAGTTGCCAGCCACTTGGGAGCCAACCTGTTGCAGATCAATCCCCTGGAGAACCTTGACATACAGTCAGATAATGGACTGCGCGGCTTAGAGCCCAGCCCTCTGCCAAGCCAGCGCCACCCAGGGCTTGATGGGAAATGCACTGACAACCCAGCCAAATAACACAGAGCCTTCGGCCCTCAGGAACGTTGCTCAAGAGGCCAAGAAGCATTTTCACCCTTGGTGAGCTGAGCTTGGAAAACTGTCAGGGTTCTTGGAAGCCACTTAAGAAGGTGAAATAAGCCTGGCTTCTCATTTATGAGCGAGCTGGAGGCTAGACGGCCCAGAGCCTAGCTGGTAAATTTCCACTGGAGTCTTGGAGTTTGTCCCCAGCCCTTTCCTCGCTGCGTCTGACACTGGAGAGAAAATACAAGCATAAAACATGAAGCTAATTCCCTGCCCTAATGTCACAGTGTATGGACACTCAACGGAGGAGGGATGTCACCTCAGCGTATGCCATCTGGGTGAGTGACTGCATGATGGGAAAATCAATGTCTTCCTTTAAATCAGGCCTCCTCCTCCTCCTCCTTCCCAAGGAGTTTGTGTGTGTGTGTGTTTCCGCTTGTCTGATGGGCTTGCAGCTGGGAGCCGGAGCTACTGCGGCAAATACCTGTGGAGCAAGGTCTGCCCAAGTACAGCAGTGGGAAAGTGAAGGCTGATGAGTCCAAGAGCAAGGATCTCTCCATGCTCTGCCCCCCTCAGCACAACACGGGACATTTCTCACCTCTCGATATCCTGCACCCCCAGTGCATGCATAGGCTGCAGGCTTCTCACCTGCTCTATACACTGTCGCTATTACAGAACCTTCTCCCTTTTCATCCCGCTGTGCCTTTGACCCTCTCTAATCACTGAACAATTCCCAGGCGCGCAGGGAGACAATAGAATGATTTACCCTGAGGGAACCCAAAGCAACATTCTGACACCAGAAAGCCTTTCAGGAAGTTAGATACAATCTCCCGCTCCGTCCCGAACGGTGACCTCATTGCATGTGTCTCCAATCGATGGCTCTGCATAGAAACAGTGATGATTATTGTTATCGGTGCAGAGTAACCTATGGTGGCTGTTGCTTTTTATTCCCATCCGACATTACGAGTTCTATTCCTATCGGGTATTAATCGATTACTTCTGACTTACTCTGCTAACACTCTCCTGCTGGGCTTTCAATAGACATCTGTGAGCACTGGATCAGATTCATACCTTTGAAATCCACCATACACGATTCAAGGATCTGCACAGCGGGTGCCACTGTTGACCCCTGAATCTCTGGAGCCTCTTCCTGCCTCTCAGCTCTCCCCTGTAAGGTGTATCCATCATGTTACCCCCGAATTGAACCCATCCTTCAAGCTAGTATCCTCCATCAAACTGACTTACAATCGTAGACACAGGAGCAACATCTGTGCTGACTTAGGCCAGTGATATCAATGGGGTGTATCAGGTTATAAAACGACTCAGTGTTCACCCATTTTCTTTATATTTGGCTCATCCTTTGAAGTTCCCGATCCCCCACCTCTGGAGTCTTTTCCCTCTCACTGGGCAGCTGGAAAGTAGAGCTCCTCAAACGGTTCACACACAAGACAATCAGACAAGGGGCCAGCCCCGAATATTGGCTCCAAGTTCCTGGGTTTGGATGCATCCATACCAACCCTGGAGTTTGGTTTTACATTCTGTTGATGGCCCTTGGATGGCTCCCATTACCAGAGTATCTTATAATCTTGGATGTATTTAGCCTCACAACCCCCCTGGGACACAGGGACATCTCATCTCTGTTTTACAGAGGGGAGAGTGTTACAGACAGGCTAAGGTCACACAGGACA
Source organism: Eretmochelys imbricata (assembly GCF_965152235.1). Classification (NCBI taxonomy): domain Eukaryota; kingdom Metazoa; phylum Chordata; order Testudines; family Cheloniidae; genus Eretmochelys; species Eretmochelys imbricata. The sequence continues at coordinate 6,472,191 of NC_135593.1, read as the reverse complement.
TGCATAGATTCCAAGGCTAGATGGGACCCCTATGAGAATCTAGTCTGACCTCCTGCATTACGCAGACCATAAGACTTCCCTGAATTAATTCCTGTTTCGATCCACATTGCTCTCAAGTTACAAGGAGGCTGCATTCCTTTGGGATTCACCATGATGATGGTGATTGGATGTTTTTCTAAACAATATCATCTTGATTTGAAAATCACCAGTGATGTAGACTCCACCACAACCCTTGGTAAATTGTTCCAATGGTTAATTAAACATTTACACCTTGTTTCAGTCTGAATATGGCTAGTTTCACCTTCTGGCCACTGGCTCATGTTAGACCTTGGTTAGCTAGGTTGAAGAGCCCATTATTAAATATTTGTTCCTCATATAGGTTCTTACAGTTAATAGCAGAGCGGGGAGTTGAACTCACATCTGCTGAGTTTTTGGCTCACACCCTAACCACTTCCTGTCTATAAACAACCCAGGACTGATGGGGGTTAGTAAACCCAAGCTTCCCCCATTAAAGATATGGGGGAATCACCAAAGCCTTTTATCCACACTCCTATGTATCATGGCAAGTCGGATAAAACACGTCCTCCTGCGTCTGGCTTTGGGGTAAAGCAAATAATGGAACATCCTTTACAAGTAACAATAGACTGACAAGGTGTCAACCAGTGGCTAGTGTGTCTGAGCTGTGTACCCTGAGCACAGAAGGCTCAGCCTGGTTGAGGGCAAAGGAATCTTTTACCCCACTTTTGTGCCACCCACATTCTGGGCTGCTGCAGGGGCCCGAATGGCCCCGATGTAAATTAGAGCACCCCTTGCATGGCTTTAACTTTTAGCTACTTCTCCAGATCTGCCTGTGGGCTGTTCAATACTATGGGCATGCCTCTTCCTGACATTTTCTGTGCCGGGGTGAGGTGGGGACAGCATAAAGCCACTTCTACCAGTTCCATGCTGATCAGGCACCAGAGGAATTATTCTGCAGCCCCCTATGCACTCCCAGAGCAGTGTACAGGGGCTACAGCAGGGCTCAGAATTGGTGTCCAGTGCTCTATTTTATTTATGATCCTCCCTGATCTGACTGTAGAATCCAATCCCAAGAATTTGACAGCAAGCTGGGGATGAAGCCCATTGATCTTATTAGCAGCAGCTGGGGGCCACGATGGGAAAAAACTCAGTCTGGAGCAGTGCTGAATTCTCACTCACGTGTCTCCAGCTGTGGAATGAATTTATGAAGCACGGTGTATTAATGAGCTCCACAGATTTGGCTGGGCAGTTTGACTTAAGAGGGGTTGTGTGAGTACCCATGACTCACCAGTTCTAGAAAGCAATAGCAACCCCAAGTCAAAGAAATTACGTAACCCTCCTATCTCTGTCTGCGTAACAAAACCAAACTGCAGGTGCACAAGGGTGCAGAGCAGAAGGCTGTACTTAATAGTCCATTAATAATAAAAAAAGAGAAATTATACACCTAATATTTCCAGAGTGCATCTGTTCAGTGGATAACTTCAAGGAAGGAGAAAAGAAGAGCAGGGTAGGGGAGGCGAGTGGAGTCTAGCATGGGAGATATGTACTTTGATTATACAGCAAAATCCCACTGAGGATCGCAAAGCACTGGATAACCTGTTCAGTATTGTTTTATGGCTGGGGAAACAGCTGAGACATGAAGCGATTAAGGACTCAAAGTCAGCGGGAAACTTCCATTCACTTCAGTGGGGCAGGATCAGGCACTGAAGTCCTGTCTACACACAAAAGTTGTATAGAGCTTTAACTATACAGGTGTTGTTAAAGATGTACCCCTCCTCCCCCCTAGTATGTATGTAACCTGTGTAAAGGTGCCTTTAGACCAGTATAATTATTCCGGCATGGTTAGAGGAATAAGCTATACTGTATGAAGTGTCTTTAGACGGATACAACTGCATCCACATCAGAAATTATACTGGTATAATTATTATCATTCCCCTAACCAAAATAGCTGTGTGTAGACCACATCTAACTGACTTGAACAAAGCCAATGGCAAAGCTGGGACTAAAACCCAGGAGTCCTGGGGCACAATTCTACCCACCAGTCATATTCACCCCTCCGTCACAGCACTGCCTAATTTTAAGGGCTGTCTTTCAGTTGGGACCATGAGACATTTCCGCAGATCACAGATTTCAGTTACATCAGGTCCATTTCCTATTGCACCTCCCTGTCCTTGCCACTGATGGCTTTTTTTCCAACAGGTTTGTTCCCTTAGCAGGGATGTGTGTCAAAGGACTCTGTGCTTCTGCGGGGACAGCAGAAAAGCATCATATTGTGCAGGGCGGCCGGGCCAAAATATCCAGTAACCCTGCAGGCAGTCCTCCCATGGAAATCGATGGGAGTTTTTGATATTGAGAGCACCAGTAGCTGGATAACTTTGCAGAGAATGAAGGAAATTGGCACTGCACTATAGGTCATTGCCTATGTGGCTAGAGTCACCTCTACAGGCAGAGAAAGCAAAGCCCTGATTGGTGTCCAGGGCTGTCCAAGGAGGATTGAGCCCTATAGTATATTTTCTCAAGTCTTTTTCCTTGTCTGCGTGCCAATGACCCAAACAATGGGACTTCCACTGCTTCCCATGGAAAATTATTGTATCATAATCTGGAGCATAATCTCTTTCCCTCTGTTTTGCTTTGCAATTAACAGGTAATCAGTTACATTCCTGCTAGTTTATACCCTCATCGATGGACATTTTCCCCAACATTCAGCCGAGACTTTCTATTTTATTTCACCCTGTTGTTGCCTGGGTCACTATACATGGGTTCCTGTCTTTGCCTGCTGTTTGCATGAAAGTGGCCTGAAGCAGCCTCCAAGAATCCTCAAAGCACGTGAAATTCACCAGCTGTGGGGTTTTGTTACAGATGCTAGTCGGAAAGTCTGTGATCATTCTGAGCTAACCTGGCAATGTGCTAGGTTGTGTCCTTTAAGGGGAAGGATGGTCCAATAGTTAGGGTCCTAGCCAGAGAGCTGCGTTCAGTTCCTTACTCTGCTACTGACTTGGGTCTGTGGCCGTCAGCAAATCTATCTGTTCCTCCTTTATCGAATGAGGATACCAGCACTTCACTGCCTTAAAAGACTGTGAGATGCTCAGATCATATGGTAATGAAAGCCGCACGAGTACCTAAGGTAGATTTAATAATACAGACTTATTCTTTTTCCAAATTCATGATGTTAAGTTGTTCCTTCCCAAAATGAGATTATGAATGAGCTGGAGGGTTCAGCGCAATCAGAGAATCAGTAACTATGAGGCAGCAGAAATATGCTAACAAGCTCTGGAGAATTGGGAAATATGCCATTTTAAAGCGTAACTACACCCCATAATATGCTTCTTGCACAGCCTCAGCACAGGAATCCCCACTGTTGGGAAGCCCTGGCACATCGGCTCGAGTGAGAGAGATCGTTTATATATTATGATAAAGCAAAGTACCACCAAGCTGTTCATTTACCGTGGTTAGAACTCAATTTATTTCTTGCTCATTCGACAAATACAATATGAAAAGAGCAGCCTGTGTTTATCTAGTCCAAGCAGCAGCAGCTTCCAGCTCTGCTGAACGTAATGGAGGGAAATTGGCCCCAGGAGTCAGACTGTACCATTCTCTTGAGCTAGGAGAGGCAGGAACAGGTAAATTGCACTCAATAAGCAAGGCAGTGTCTGTTCACGTTAGAGCCGGGAGCAGAGAAGGGGGCTGGTAAATGCCCACCCATGAGGACCAAATGATTTAATGCCTCGGTGGTGGAGTCCTGTGTTCGTTAGGGTTTTTGACACAATTGGAAGTGCCTTCTCCATGATGCAGGGTTTTGTCAAGGCCGTTGGCTATTCTTCAAGCTTCCTTTTAGGATTCCCTATGTAGGTAGGGCCAGATTTGCCCAAACAGTTCAAAGACATTTTCAAATGCAAATCCACAACTGGGGCCAGGCTTTCAAAAGACACCTGTCCCTGTCATGACGGGCTCTTTTCAAACCTACCACATAGATGGGAGCAGAGCTCATTTCAAAATTGGGCCCAAGTGTCCAAAAATGTGCCAGGCCCATTACAACAGCCCTGCTCTGAATCATATATAATCTAAACAGACAAAAGAGGAGCAAGGGAATCGATACAGCATGAGAGTTTTGGTTTATCTAATATTGTATTATTATTATAATTGTTTATTTTACCCTGTTCTTTCATGTGTTTTAATATATTGGCTAAGTGTTGGTGTGATTATCTCTCCCTCTAGTTGCTAGCCAAGCCTGAGGATAAGAACCTACTACGTAAGTCACATGGGCGCTACTGCTTTAGCTCAAGAAGTAAATGACAGTGCTTTTGGTGCTGAAAGCATGTAGAGAAGCTGCAATAGGATGTAGGTATGGCTAAAGAGACCTAAGGTTCACCTCAGATTTGGAAAGTGGTGTTCTGGAGTGCAGGTAGATAGAAACATAGAAATGTAGGGATGGAAGGGATTGCAAGAGGTCATTGATTCCAGCCCCCCATGCTGAGGCAGGATTAAGAATACCTAGATCAGAGAAATGCAGGCTGACAGCAAGCTCTGGTTATTTCTCTCTACCGAGTTTCAGTTAAAATAGTGTCATTATTCAGAGCAAGCTCCCTGGGACTCACTGAGAAGAACAACACAGGGCTTGTCTTCACTGAAGAGTTAACTCAAGTTAAAACTCAAATGTTGCCCCTCACTCAAGTCCCGTCCACACACAAAAACCCTTCACATAAGTGCAGTGGTGCTTTTAACTTGGCTGACCCGGCAGGGTGTATATGCTGCAGTTCCAATTAAAGCAATTCATCAGCTGTTTCCATAATCACTCGGTGCAGCTGGAGTGGTATTTCTCAGCCTGGCTGCTCTTACTCGAGCGAGGCTAACTCAAGAGGAGTTACTCGAGTGTTGATTACTCAAGTTAACTCTTTGGTGAAGTCATAGACACAGAAGGGTTGCAGGGAAGCTGGTTTTGGATGGAAAATAGTCTTCAGCTAAATAATTTGTGTGTGTGTGTGTGTGTGTGTGTGTGTGTGTGTGTGTGTGAGACGGGTCTTCTGTATGCAGACAATTTTTGTCAAAAAACCGAACGCCCAAGTACCAAAATATTTGTCAGTTTTCATATGTCCACCGAACAATCCACATTTTCCACAAAACTCCCTGGTCTCATTTCTTGACCAGTGTTCATTGCAGGTTCTCTCCTCACTGATGACATTGGGTTGGAGAGATCGTAACAGATTCACAGAGTTAAGGCCAGAAGGGACCGTTACGATCATCTAGTCTGACTTCCTGCACAGAACAGGACCTCAGAACCTCACCCAGTGATTTTGCATCAGGTTCATAACTTGTATTTGAGGCTATAACATCTCTTTTACGACAACGCTTAGACTTGATTTAAAGCTTGTTTACAGCCTGAATTATGCTTGTTTTTGCGCCGTTGCCAAGGGAGGGGGTGGGATTCAGGGTGGAATCAGACACAACTGGGATGCTGCGTAGAAGTACAAGGGCGTTCTGCTCAGCTGCCTCCTTCATACATCCTTTTTTTTACGGAAGCTGCAAATCACAGCAGACTGAAGCCAGCCTCCCTCCTACAATGTCTGGCCGGCTGGGATGGCAACGGTGAGATGGGATAGTCCTAACACAATCTCTGCAGCGGAGTCTGATGCCAGATCTCTGTCAGGTGACAGGAGGGAATGAACCTGATTGCATGCTGGCAACTGGGCCATAAAAGACCTGTCTCAGCCCCTCTCCTCTGTCATTGCAACTGTAGAGTGCCCCACTCCTCATGCCAGTGGCACTGCTGTGACACCATCTCTGCCTCCAGAGACCTGGAGGGGACTGGCAGAGCGGAGAAGCGGGTCTTGCCAGAGCTTGGTTGGCAGGAAATCCCACTCTACTCCCATTGGAGGATACTGGGAGAGACTGCATAGCCTGGGGCAGGTGCTGATCCAGAGAGCACCCAGAAGGCCCAAATGGAGCCTTTAGAAGAAGGATGGTCCAGTGACTCAGGTTCCATTCCCAGACTTCCCGGGTGACACTGGGTAAGTCACTTAGCCTCTCTGTGCCTCAACTCCCCACCATAGCCCTGCTCTGCCTCACAGGGGCGTCATGAGGCTTCTGACACTCTGGTGATGAAGGCTATATGAGTACCTTCAATAAATGGGTTCATGGCTGGGTGATAGGCTAAGGGAGCAGCGTATAGGCGCTGTCCCCATGAGCTCGCACCACATAAAAGAACTGGCCACAGCCCAAAGGAAGGAGGGGTCTTAAACAAAACTAAGGGGCTGAGAAGTAACTTTGTAATGTAGACATGGCCTAAGTGACAGTAGTAGATTCATAAATCTCTAAACATGGTGTAGCCATGATAGGTCTGTCTACACTGCCATTGGGAGGCATGACTGCAGCATGTGTAGATGTACGCAAGCTAGCTTTTATTGACCTAGCTCACTCAAAATAGTAGTAAAGCCATAGCAGCATGGGCTAGCTGCCTGCGTACATACGCAGGATCCTAGGTGGACTTGTACAGAGGGGTTAGCTTGTGCTGCCACCCATGCTGTGAGGGAGCTAGATCAAAGCTAGTTTGGGTATGCATAGGCGTGCTGCAGTCACACCTCTTGATTGCTGTGTAGACATGCCATTAGAGAAGGCAGAGCTATATTGGATTAATAAGGGTTACATTTGTGTTGGCTTAATCAGGGATTTTTTGTCTTTTTTTTGGTGGCATCTCTGTTTTCCGACTGACCTAGAAAGAGAAGCTTCAAAAGATCCCAAGAAAGGCTGTTGTCTCAGTATATCTGGCCTGGCTGACCCAGGAACTATAGGATCTCTTGATCTCATTAAATTTGCTGCTGGGTTTCCATACCAAAGAGCCCAGGGCAAACATCTGAACCTCTGGGCTATCGTCTGAACCAAACCTCCAAAGCTCTATTGCCCCCCATCAGTCTCTCCTTATCTACTAACCAACCTTAGGCTCGTGTACTATTGCCCGTCACCATGATATCTGAGCCCCTCCCATCCACAATAGATTGAGAATAGCAAAATGTCTAGCGGACTTCATCAAGTCTTTGGCTCGTCCTCCTTTAAGGCTCTATCTATCTATCATACTGCACGAAATTATAACTTATGAGCAAGAGTAGCCCTATTGGCTGAAATTCTGGCCCTACTGAATTCAGTGGCGGTTTTGCTATTGACTTCAGCAATGCCAGGATCTCCTCTATAGTATTTAGACCGTGCCCATCACTTTAGTGGCTAGTCTAGATCACATCCATTGATAATTTATTTTCTGCCCTTCACTAGCCTCTGCATCATACTGTTCCGTACCAAGCTGGAGAAGGCTTCCCCTGAGCTGTTGACAGGATCCATGCTGATCCCATCAGCAGCTGCATTTCCCCTCTCCCATATCACGTCTCTGGAAACCATTGGATACATTCACATCTACTAATAATGTGATTAAAAATGCTGCCACCAGGGCAAAAAAATACACATAAAAGGCCCAAGCATTAATATCAAAGCCACTGGAAAATACCAACAGAAAAAAAACCTGGCAACTGAAACACATCAGGAAACTGCCTCCAGGACGAATGATAATATACACTGCACACAGAGGGCTAGACTACCCGTTCAGTATCTCGGAGGTTTATTGCACACTGCCTTATACCCAAGGGAAAGCTGATGCAATTCCATCCGAGAGGCTGTTCAGTCCCTTTCAGAATCTCAATGCAAAATAAATGGAAACATAAGGCAGGTAAAACAAAGATATTAAATGCAAACACTATGCAGGGATTTTTGCCCAAATCCTTCCTTGATCCCTCCATTTGTGGACAGGGTGCATGATGTGCTGCTTCATGGATCATTGGCTGATCTTTGCTGCTAGTGTTTAATAATCATTTTGATTGTGAAGTGCGGAGTAAGTTTCTTATTCTTCTGAATCTCTTGTCAGTTCACAGAGACATGGTGTCTCTTAGCCAGAAGGATTCCAAGATAAGGGACATACTTCACTCATCACCGGAATGAGGCAGCTGCTTAATAGCATGATAGTTTAGGGCGGGAAGTGAGGAATAAAGTAGCCATTTGAAACTGCAGGGCAGATTTAAGGAAGTAGAGTACAATTAACAAAGCTGATCAAGAAATGAAGGTAATGCCCCTCCTTTTATGGAAAGTGTCATCAGATCTTTAGTGACCATAAGTGGTTGGGACTTTGGCTATACACTTTGGCCAGTATTTTCAAATTTGGGTGCAGGTCATGCCCCCTTGCTGCACATTCATGAAGGGAGGTGTATCTCAGCCTCATTCTGCAGTTATCAGAGCAGCAGGGAGAGGAACTGCCAAAGTTGCTACTCATCTTCCCATGTTGGTGGGCGGTGGAGTGGGCAGGAAGAGGTAGGGAGTAGCGGGAGCCTGGCTACAATGCCCAATGCACCAACCAACAAAGCTAAACTGGTACAGAAGAGGGAATATTGCACCAGGAAGAGGGCTGGAGCTATTTACTTTTCTCATGGAGCCATGGCCCCAGCTGCAGTGTTACCAGTTCTCACAATTCTATTATGATCCACATAATTGGGTGTTTTTTCTTAAAGCCCCAGCTCCTGGAGTCAAGTGAGAATTTCAGCTTTCGTTTTTGTCAAAAAAGCAAGTTTCTAGTTTAGAATGGTTTAGAATTTGGAAATTTTCCAACTACATGTTTTAATCAAACATGAAATTGTTCATGGGAAAGGGTCATTTTTGACTAATCTCCCACTTCAATTTTTTTTTTTTTTGAAACACAGCACCTCCTAGCACCAAGCTAGAGCATTGCTTCAGTACTGACTTAGAGGGGAGAAGGCCACCAGCTGAGTCAATCACACCACTTCCTGCAGCGCAGTGCCCCAGAGCGACTGGTGGGGTGACACACTCCAATGCCAAACGTTTAGCAAATTCCCACGCACCATTAGCCTCTGAGAAATATACATGTCCACTACACCCTGAAAGTGGAAAATCAGCAGCTTTTTACTTATTTATCTAGCACAGGGAAAACACTTACCCCACCCCTGTTTAAAAAAATTGCAAAAATCAGAGTCCATATTTCATCTGCAGTCTCCAAAAGTTTCTTGGAAAGCTTAATAAAAGGCAATTCATCTGTGCATTGGCTCTGCCTTGTAAAGCCTGATAATACTGGAATCTTAATTAAAAAAAACAAACGAATGCAGCTTTTTGTTTTCATTCTGCTAGTTCAAGGGGGGGGAATCACCAGCCGGGGCTGCCAATAGAGCTGAAAGATGCCTCAACACAGCATTGATTTTACTCTGTTTAAATTCAGAGTGTCAGTTCGGGTAATCATATTAAAAGGTATTCCATATTTATTTATTTATTCACTCTTACAGGGAGGATGAAAATGCAGGAGGCTGGAGGAGTCTCGATGTCTGTAAATATTTAACTGGAAAGCTGCGTGAATGAATGTTCCCTGTCAGGCCATTTCTGATCTCATGTGTGCCGGCTTAAATCAGGAGTGGCGGGCGAATGGCATGAAAGTGACGCGAGACTGAAATTAGGAGAGGGGAGGTCAGATTCTGCGCTCAGTTACATTGGTGTAAATCAGGAGTAATGCCATTAAAGTTGGTATCCCTCTGATGTAATTCAGGAATGAGATCAGCACTGGGAGCCACAGTTAAAATCTGCTGTCATTTACAGTGAAACCAGAGAAGACAGATTGATGCAATATTGGCCTGATGTCAATGTTAGCCCACAGGGTTCGATTTGCTGCTCTCCATTACAATTGTGGTATTCAGTGATCACTCAGGCCCCGATTTTTAAAGGTATTTAGGTGTTGTTGCGCTCAGCATTGCAACAGTGGTCACATTTTCAAAAGTGATTTAGGCACTTAGAGCCAAACTCCTATTGACAGTCAATGAGATTTAGGTGCTTAAGGCCTAAAGCCCTTTTGAAAATTAGACATGCTTCTAAATCAGTTAGGCATTGCAGTGAGGTACCTTGAATGGATTACCAGCTTTGGGTGGTATGGTATTAACAGCAACAGAAACTTTGGTGGCTTTAATTTGTAATCTCCTGTGTTTAGAGAAAAAAGAAATGGAGAAAAAAATAATAATCTGTTCTTGCGAGGTGCTGGAAATGCTTCCAGACTGCAAGGTGTGGCTGCTGGGCTGGGCAGAGGGGAAGAAAAATGGAGCCCCGTGTGTAACTAGGGAAGCTTTATGGGCCCCTACATAATAGAGCCTCCAGGATATGGCTTACTTTCATTTCCATTATTTGTATTACAGCAGCACCTCGAGGTCCCAAATGAAATCAGGGCCCCTGGGTGCTAGGCACTGTACACACACACAATGAGAAATAGTCCCTGTCCCAAGACTTGCAAACTAAACAGATAAGACAAAGCGTGGGTGGGAAGGGAAACCAAGACACAGAGAAGGAAAGTGACTGGCCTGCAGCCAGTCACTGTCAGACTCAGGGGTTCTTGAGCCTCTGCCCTAGGCCTGATCCCCTGGACAACACTGCTGCCGGTCTAATACTGTGGTGCACGTCAGTGCTTGATACTTAGCCAAGTTGCCCACCTTTATTATATTGGCACACGCAGCTCCACTGTGCATTTTGGAGACAGACCTGTCCCTTTCTGCTTCACGTTGGGCTGGAAACACCACAGGCCCAGCATTTCCTCATGCGGTGCCCCCTACGTAAACCAAGCCACTTTGAACCTCAGAAAAAGCTCCGTCTAAGGCAGACGTGCCAGTCAATATTTGACCTATCTGAATCGCTTCTCTCACGTCTGGTCACAACAGCTGCAGCCATGGAAGCAACTGTCCTGTCAGACATGAAACTTTGAGTATGAAAAGGCTGGTCGAAAATATTCAGTTTAAATTGGGGGGTTTTTTGATGAAAAATTGAGATTTCAACCATTTTCCATGAAAAATGTCTACTTTCTGCAAAAAAAATTGGTTTTTTAATCAAGATATTTTGGCTGAAAACAGAAATATTTGAATGTATATGTGCCTCCAGGGGATTGTAATTTGGTTGTGTCCTATCCCCCATTCTCTTCCCTACACCAGGCTCTCTGGATGGACTCCATCTTCCATAATACGCCAGGGGTGCAGCTCCTCTGAGGAATTGCCTCCCCTCTCCAAGAGGGCAGACCAGAGTGCTTTATGGGGGACATAGTCCGAGCAGGAAGCTTGGCCTATAGAGAATGGTTTCAGAGTAGCAGCTGTGTTAGTCTGTATTCGCAAAAAGAAAAGGAGGACTTGGGGCACCGTAGAGACTAACCAATTTATTTGAGCATAAGCTTCCGTGAGCTACAGCTCACTTCATGCTGTAGCTCACAAAAGCTTATGCTCAAATAAATTGGTTAGTCTCTATGGTGCCCCAAGTCCTCCTTTTCTATAGAGAATGGGAGCTTGAAGCACTTGAACTACAACTCCCATGAGGCAAAGCAGTGACATTTCCCAATTGAAATATTACGGTTTTTGAATTTCCATTGAAAAAAATCAAACTATTCCATGTAAAAAAAGAATTTTTTAGCCAGCTCTACCTAGAAGGCAGAGTGGTATCGTTGGCCTGCAGTGCAGTAATATAGGGATTTCTTAACCTTCAGATCTAAACGCAGGACACCCTACACACCACAATCCACATGGGGCGGGGAAGAACAAGGCTGTGTGTTGAGCCCAACTGCTGATGGCTGTTCCAAGCAGCATGTAATTTGGTTTAGAACTTGCCAAGTTTAAATTATGAACACACAGGCATGGTGGGAAAGGGAGGGGGCTTGTTCCCCCTCTGACAAAATTATTTTTCTTGTCAGCTCTGCTCTTGAAGTTGTTCTCATGTGATATGAAAGTTTCCTGGATATTGGATCTCCCTGTAAGAAATGGCAGAGAGCAGCCCCATGGTTTTGTTCACTAAAAGTCTGTTCCAAAGCCCATTGAAATCAGTGGGAATCTTTCCATTGACTGCCTGGGCTTTGAATCAGGCCCTGCCTCGCTTAGGGAAGCCAAGCTGGCTGGAGACAGAGCAGCCCCACAGTAGCTTCCCATCTGCCCTTCTACTGCACTTTGAAAGCAAACTTTTTCTGGGGGGGGGGGGGGGGGGGGGGGGGGGGGGGGGGGGGGGGGATATTGGGGGCGGGGATCGTTTCTTTAGCTACTTAATTTACTGACACAATGAATTGTTGCTGAATTAGGCAAAGCTGTTAATTATACCCACATAAAACAAAAGAGGAAGCCACCATAGTTTGCAAATACCAGTTACAAACAAGTCTGACCATCCAAATCCAGCCTAAAACGGAATTAACCCACAGAGAATGCGTGCTTATTGATTCTAAGGATGGGAGAACTAGCTTGGAAAAAGAAGAATAATCCACTTCCCTCTGAATCTTCGCCACTCACAGAGCCCCAGGATACCTCTTTTAATAATAACCCTGGCTCTCACATAGCTCTTTCCATTTGTAGCTCTCAAAGTGCTTTACAAAAGGAGGTCAGGATCATTAATCCCAGTTTACACAGGGGGAAACTGAGGCACAGAACAGGGATGTGACTTACCCAGGGTCACTCAGTAGCAGAGCCTGGAGCAGAAGTCATGTCGCTTATGTCCCATGTTGTATCCACTAGGCAATACTGCCTCTTTTAGAATTGCTGTTCTCTCTGTGCTTTTTTTTTATTATTTGTATTATGGCAGCTTTTAGAGTATGTCTACACTGCAATTAAAAACCCGTGCTGTCCCATGCCTGCTGACTCAGGCTTGCAGGGCTTGGTGTTCTGGGGCCTTTTAATTACAGTGTAGATGTTCAGTCTTGGACTGGATCCCTGCACAAGGGCTCTGCAAAGTAGGAGGAGGGTCTCAGAGCTCGGGCTGCAACCTAAACATCTATACCACAATTAAACAACCCCTTAGCCCAAGCCCTAGTCAGCAGGCAGGGGCCAGTCACAGGTGTCCGCAGTGTAGACATAGCTTTAGAGGCCTCAACCAAGATCAGGACCCCTTTGTGCCAGGCACTGTACAAACGCACAGTGAGAGACACTTCTTGTCCCCAGGAGCTTACACTCTAAAGAGACAAGACACAGAAAGAGTGGGAGGAGAAACAGAATCACTGAGATTTGCCCCCCATCAGTGGCGGAGCTGGGATGAAACCCAGATCCCTTGATTTGCAATCTAGCAAGCTGCCCACCACAAAATTCTTGTGCAAAATGGGGCTCAGCAGTGCCGCCTATTGGACAAAGCACTGAGGGACTCAGCAGATCTGGGTTGTATGCCTCTCTGCCATTAGCCTCCAAGGTGAGTTGTTTTCCTTCACCGTGCCTCAGTTTCCCCATCTGTAGCACAGAGCTAATGATCCTTGCCCTCCTTTGAAAAGCACTTTCATATCTCCTGGTGAGAAGCACTCAATATCATTATTCTTCTTCTTCTCCTGTGCTGTCAGTTTACTCTAATGCAGCATGTTTAGTATGTCAAAATGCTGATGTCACAATTAAGGAGGCGACCGTGTGTGGCATCGCTTTGACATGAGAGCAGCTGATGATGGCTGTTCCGAGCAGCACATAATTTGGTTTAGAAATTGCCAAGTTTAAATTATTAACAAACAGACAAGCGCAGTGGGAAGGGGGGGGGGGGGGGGCTTGGTTCCCATCTAATGAAATGGTGGTGGTTGTTTGTTGTTTTTTTTTGCTCTGGAGATTGTCATCATGTGATATGAAAGATCCTTTGATGTTGCCCATGCTAAGAAGGAGCGTGTCAAGTTTTTTTTCCTCCCCCTGAAGAAGTCTGTTTCTGGGTTTGATATTTTTCAACAATAATTGGAAACTGTAGAAGTTGAAGGGGAATATTTTTCCTCTCTCTCGCTAGCTAAACCAAACCGATAAACATGACGGAGGATGGGAAATAGCAAATGATTTGTTTCTGCATCAGGAAACTGCATCAGGACCTCTTGGGACCGCACATCTCTGGGAGCTGTTGAGGGGAATACACTGTTGGGGTGCTAACGCAGAGAGTACATCTCCATTTTGAGCTTGGGGTATAATCCCCTGCTCAAGGAGACATGCCCGCGCTAGCTCAGATAGAGCCAGCATGCTAAAAGCAGCTTGGAGCCTCGGTGCAGCCCAAGCACAGATCTGTCCAAGATGCGAGAATCATAGAAGATTAGGGTTGGAAGAGACCTCAGGAGGTCATCTAGTCCAATCCCCTGCTCAAAGCAGGACCAACCCTAACTAAATCATCCCAGCCAGGGCTTTGTCAAGCCGGGCCTTAAAAACCTCTAAGGATGGAGATTCAATCACCTCCCTAGGTAACCCATTCCAGTGCTTCACCACCCTCCTAGTGAAATAGTGTTTCCTAATAGCCAACCTAGACCTCCTCCACTGCAACTTGAGAACATTGCTCCTTGTTCTGTCATCTGCCACCACTGAGAACAGCCCAGCTCCATCCTCTTTGGAACCCCCCTTCAGGTAGTTGAAGGCTGCTATCAAATCTCCCCTCACTCTTCTCTTCTGCAGACTAAATAACCCCAGTTCCCTCAGACTCTCCTCATAAGTCTTGTGCTCCAGCCCCCTAATCATTTTTGTCGCCCTCCGCTGGACTCTCTCCAATTTGTCCACATCCTTTCTGTAGTGGGGGGCCACAAAACTGGACCCAATACTCCAGACGTGGCCTCACCAGTGCCGAATAGAGGGGAATAATCACTTCCCTCCATCTGCTGGCAATTCTCCTACTAATGCAGCCCCATATGCAGTTAGCCTTTTTGGCAACAAGGGCACACTGCTGACTCATATCCAACTTCTTGTCCACTGTAATCCCCAGGTCCTTTTCTGCAGAACTGTAATCCCTTTCTGCATCACTGGTCTGTAGTAGTGCATGGGATTCTTCCATCCCAAGTGCAGGACTCGGCACTGGTCCTTGTTGAATCTCATCAGGTTTCTTTTGGCCCAATCCTCCAATTTGTCTAGGTCACTCTGGACCCTATCCCTACCCTCCAGCGCATCTACCTCTCCCCCCAGCTTAGTGTCATCCACGAACTTGCTGAGGGTGCAATCCATCCCATCCTCCAGATCATTAATGAAGAATGTTGAATAAAACCGGCCCCAGGACCTTCCCCTGGGCACTCTGCTTGATACCGGCTGCCAACTAAACATTGAGCGGTTGAGCCCAACAATATAGCCGTCTTCTTATCCACCCCTATAGTCCATTCATCCAATCCATACTTTTTGAACTTGCCGGCACATACACGGACAGCTAGACTCTCCTGCTGCCATGGCTACCTTTTATTTTTAGTGCACTAGCTCCCTCAGAGCAAACTGGGGTCCGTGTCCTTGAGCAGGGACTCTCACCTCCAGCCCGAAGGACAGACATAGCCCTAGTGGGAAAGTGACCAGTTTACAAGAAACAAACACCATTAAAGTCCAGGGTTATTGTCACCCTACAGCCCCTTTGTTGCTGCTGCCTCCTGTCAAGAGTTGGCCGACTTCATACTAGCTCCACAGAGGTCCTGGTGCAGGAAGAGGTGTGGCCAGGAGAGACCTCCATGCCAGTAATTCTGCACCCCTGCCAGGCACCGGGGGAGCATTCAGGAAGCAGGGACACAATTCAGAGGAGACCTCAGGGCTGCCTTTGCCGGTGCAGGTGCCCTCACAGGCCCCCATAGTCCCCAAATATAGGCTATGCAAGCTGCCTCCCCTCAGTCCCTGCGCCTGTGCCCAGCCTGAAGGGTCAGATTCTGCTCCCAGTTGTGCTAGAGTCAGTCCGGCATTAGTCCAGGGTCCCCAGAGCAGAGTCTGAGCCAGCAGTGGCCCCATGCGGAGAGTGGTAGCTCAGAGGTCCTTCATTGGCCAGAGACAGCATGCCATACTTATACGGCTCCTGTCCCTCTAGTATCTACGTACCCAACAGTCTTGAAGGTGCTTCACCTCACATACCCCTGTGAGGTAGGGAAGTGCCATTATCCCCAATGTGTAGGTTGGGAAACT
This sequence comes from Eretmochelys imbricata, assembly GCF_965152235.1. NCBI lineage: Eukaryota > Metazoa > Chordata > Testudines > Cheloniidae > Eretmochelys > Eretmochelys imbricata. The sequence continues at coordinate 6,456,277 of NC_135593.1, read as the reverse complement.
GAGGCACAATGTAAATAAGGGACGTTCCTACGGCCATACAGGACGTCTTTGGCAGATGCAAGAACTGAAGCCAGGTTTTGCACGTCCTAAGCTAGTGCCCTAACCACAGGACCATCCTTCCTCGCATGAGCTATTGGCTCGTCCTTGGAGCTTACTGGGCTGGAAGATGCTACAATGAATCGGTCAGTGGGAGCCACAGTTGGTAGCGAGTCTGAATTGCATGCTGGGTGAGTCTTAATCTTTTTACCAGCCCATACAACTGCTTTGCAAACAAAACCAGCTGTGAATATGCTGGGCTGAGCACCTCATGGTGTTCCTGGCTGAAGACTGTGTGTAGCACCTGGAAATCAGCTCTGGCAATCTCTCATGTCTTCAGAGCCCCAACACATTTGAAGGCGACTGTTCTCCTCTGCTCAGGGAGAGCATTACAAATGGGGAGGATGCTTTGCAGGAGCTGAACATGGTTGTAAATAGATCAATACCCTTGTTTTCTGCCTCCGCACCTAGGCTATTTAAAGCATCCCTTTGAACTGCTGAACCACCACTTAGCTCACGGTGCAAACCACTCATTGGATGAGATGGCTTGACTCAGCTGGGATGTCCCTCCCCTCATATACAGAGGACTGGGGAGTCCCTGCTAGCTGGACAATAGGGGCCAGACCCTCTGCAGGTGCAGACTAGCATAGTTCCATTGACTTCCAGTTGAGACCTGGCCCTCGGTATCCAATTGGCGAATTCAGTGGCTGGCCATGTGGGCTTCCTGCTGCAGATAAAACATGAGCTGAGACCCTCATGTCCCATTAGCAGGTTGGTTGGTGAATCAGCTCTTTTCAGGTGATTGATATGAATGATTAATAACCGGTACTACTGGAACTGCTAGGAAACCCTATTTACATAACCTCTACGAAATCATGAATTCTAAGACCCGGAGAGCCCATTAGAACATCTTGCCTGATCCCTGTACAGCACAGGCCATTAAATACCCCAGCTGAGGATGCAAGAGGTGGACAAAATAAACAATAGGATGGGGTTGGGTGGGAGAAAGACAAGGTCACAAAACAAACAGAAAAACTGATCTCGCAGCTTGCCATTTGCCTGGCCAGCACCAGACAGGAGCGATGTGGAGGTAACATGACAGAGGGGGGACTTAAAGGAGGAAAAGGTGCCGGCTTTACGAAAGTTGAGGGTTTGCTTTTCACAGGCATAGGGGGAGCATGGACAAATGCACGGCTGTAAAGGATTAAGGGTAAAGCGCCTTGAAAGCAACCAGCTGCTGAGGGGCACAGGGGCAGGAGCATGGAGCCAGGAAGACAATCCAAGGAGCTGCATTTTTTTGAGTGGACTTGAGAGACCCAGTGTGCCTAGTGTTAAAGTCAGAGAGGAGGAGATGAAAGTAGTGGAGATGGTGAGGCCAGGACAAAAGCCTGGGCCTTCTGGACAGTGAGAAAAGGTCAAACCTCCAAGATATTACTGGGTGAAATCTTAGCCCCACCAAAGTTACTTGCAGTTCTCTCGTTGATTTCCCCCTTTATGTCAGGAGAAGCAACACAACCTGGACACAGCCTGGAGAACCCAGCAGAACATGCTGCTGGGGTGGGGAGGGCATGGTGGAAAACTTCAACTTTTTGTTAAAAACGAAAAAAAGGGATTGGTTTTGTTTTGCTCTGGTTTGTTTGTGCCAACCGGAAATTTACAGATAACTAAAAAAAACCCAAAAAGATGGGGCTAGGGGTGTTCGGGATTGTGACAAAACATAGAAAATTTGAGGAAAAACAGTTACTTTCTGTGGAGAACTTTCATTTTGTGGAAAAGCCAATTTTCCCATCGGAAAAAAAGCTTAAAGAGGGTTTCTGCAGTCTCTAGCAGCCTCCCAGTATTCTCACTGGGGTATTTTTTTGCCTTGAGATGGACAAGCAAAATAGGGATTTTTTCCCCCCAATTAACATCTAGCGGGGTAGATCAATTCTGTATGTGAGCTCATATACTTCCTCTGTGATGTTTCAAGGCTGTTGTACAGAGCCTCCATGGCTTGCTGCCATCCATGTGGCTACTAGTCATGCAGATGGCTCGTTAGAACCTCATGTCTCCATTGTTTTATGTATCCGAGTTCTACTGCTCACCTTCATACCACTCTGGGTTGGGGTTTTGCATGGTAACACCTGGATGATGGTGCATCACAGTGGCTGGAGCTTTGCAGAACAATTATGCAATGGTTGGCAACACCACACAGAGAAAGATCGGAACATGGCTACTTTACTGTCATTTTCCTTAACACACAAATTGCAACGGAAAACCAGGTGAAGACAAATGATTTGGCGGAAGGCAAGAATCTGGGATGATTCCCCCCATTCCTGAATTGGTAGAACTGTGGCAAATGGGGCGGAAAAAGCAATGTGTTACCGAAGCCACTGTGAGCTGGCCACAGGCACCATGCAATGCAAGCAATTGCTTTCTGGCTGTCTGTGGGTTCCTGCACCAGTTATAGATTGACCTGATTGCCCCCTGCTATGGGAATTAGCCGCCAATTCAGATCCCAGCAGCAAGCACAGAAAACTGAGGCTACGTCTACACTACAAAGATAGGTTGGTTTACAGCCACCACATTAGTTACAGCGGTGGCTAATGTCCACGCTACCCTCCCTCTGTTGCTGGCACGTGTCCTCACCAGGAGCGCTTCCACTGACTGAAGAGGGGCACCGTGGAGGACTGAGAGCCAGGGCTCTCAGCTCCATGCAGGTCCCCACCGGAAGTGTGGGGACAGCCACTTGGCTCTTGTTGCCTCCATGCTCCCAGCCGGGAATGGGGAGGCAGCCATGCCGGGAGCCCAGTCAGCTGCCGTGCTTCCAGAGGGCAGCAGGGAACTGGGATCCTGGGCGGTAGCAGGCCTCCATGCAGGGGGTGGGGAAGCCATGAAGTTGACAAGAATGACAGCCAACAGCCGTGTAAGGAATGCAGCTTGTCATGTGACACTGTGTCACCCTAACTACACTGACATGAGCCCAACAGCTCTCGTTGAGGTGGCTTTATTATGTTGGCCTCGCCGGGGAGTTACATCAGTGGGAGGAACATTTCTGTGCTTACACGTCCACTGTTTTGTCAACAAAAGCTGACTTTGGTCGACAAAACCATGTAGTGTAGACAAGGCCTGATTGTCTGATCCCCCATCCACAAGGCTGAATCACTGCAAATTGTGAGGGCAGCCCTGAAATGACACTCCCCTAACAGCGGATGGGAAGTGAGGATAAGTAGCTGATGTCTGGAAGAAAGAGGGGAAGAGAGAGACTGAAGCCAGTGGGAGTTTGGCCTGAGCAAGAACTGAGTACAGCCCTCAGGAAGTTGCCCAGTGTACAACGCCTGCCTTGGCGGACCTTGAAATTTCATCCTCATGTCCATGAAACCTCAAGACAGGCCCAGTCAAACCTCCCTGTGCTCCTCTGCTCTTCAGGGGCGTTCAAAGGCCCACAATAGATCTATCTGACGGACAGCTTTAGTTGGCTAGACCAGAGCACTGGTCTGAACAACACTGAATACTGGAGGTGTTCAATAGCCGGATCTGAATGTTGCAGCTGGGGCCCGCCACTACTTATCTTGAATCCAGTCAACTAGAACTCTGTATCAGGGACGTTCCTAAATCCCTTGAGGTGGGAAATTCACAGAACTTCCTTGCTATAATAGCCAGAGCCCAAGGTCAAGTCAAATCACACCATGATCGCCTCCCTTCTCAGTCTCAGGTTGTCATCTCTGGAATATTATTCTCGGGAAGCACAAAAATGCTAGGAGCTCAGAGGGAGGCATTAAAGTGTCAAAAGCTGAGCCAGGAGTCATTGATTTGCTGTGGAGCCGCTAATACCAAAGTCTGTGTGTTCTTAGGAGCAGTGGTGGGAGAGCCATCTCTAATTAGACAGAGAGCAAAACATGAGGTTTGTCCCAGGGCTACAAGCGCGAGAGCAGTCGGGAGTGTGGCTGTGAAGAAGAAAGGAGAATAATTTGAACATGGGGATGAGGAGGAGGTGGGCGCAGAGAAGAGATCTGCCATCAGGGCAGCATCAAGGCATCCCTCCGACGATAACAGGCGGTCTGACTGCTATGCTGCCACACAAACTTATTAACAGGGAGCTGCCTGACAGGTGCCCCTGATTCCTGGAGAAACCTGGTCGTTATGGCGGAGCTGAATTATTACTGATCAGCTCAGCTCGCTGCCGTGGCAGGATGCTGCGTGGCCGAGCCGATAAAGCAGGAGTCGGGGATTCAGGAGACTAAGGTTCTCACCCCATTCTGCCACTAGCCTGCTGGGAGACCTGAGCCAAGTTGTGTTACTGCTCTGTGCCTCAGTGTCCCGGCTGTAAATTGGGGATAACCAGGTTGACCTCCTTGGAAAGGGCTTTGAGATCTCTGGCTGAACAGTGCTACAGGTCAGGGAATTTATAATAATGGTAGTAAGAAGAGAACTTACAAATCCACAAAGCAGTGTGACACAATAATGTTGCAGCTACATTAACACTACATAGGAACAAGTGGATTTCCTTTCTAGCTCAGGGACTAGCCTCATTCCCCAGTTACAAACCAGCACTCACCAATCCACTTTTGCTCCATATCAGCGTCCACATGAAACCATGATTAAAACGGCCTGCACACATACTAATTCAGCCGGATTCTGCCCTGGCTCACGCTCACAGACATGCCCACTCAGCTACCCTGGGATTGCACATTGAGGGAGATTGCACATATGGAAACAGCTGAATTTGGTGCATTGTCTGGCAGGGAGAGCATGGGGCCTATTGAATAGAAGAGGTGGTGGTAGCCAGGACACCTGGGTTCTATTGCTGTCTCTGCTGCTGCTTCACTGAGACACCTTGGGCAAGTCACTTCACTGCCCCGTGCCTCAGTTTCCCCATCTTGAAGAATGGGGATATAATATTTCCCTCACAGGGCTGGGCAAGTACCAGAGGCAGGATACAACACCTTATGGAATAACTGTTTGATGTGAACTGGTGATTCACTCTCTTATGGACTATTTCATGGCGTACTCCTAATTTGTGAGCACACATGCCATAGCTGTGCAGGCAAAGCTGGTGCTTGCAGATGAACAAGGACAGGTTAGGTGCTTAACTAGCCACATGTATGCACACGTATCCCATTTTCACATGCAGTCATGATATTTGCATGGTCAAATAATGCTCTGGCACAAATGCTGGCCTTTTGTGTTTATCTTTGAATGTGGCAAGTGAATTGATCGGTAACACTGGCTGACCCAGAGAGTCCGAGTCCACAGCTGAGCTCACAGGAATAGCAACAGAAGAGCCACTCTCCATCCCTTCAGATCTCTGATGATCTAGGATGACCTTCTCTATAACACAGGCCATACGACTTCTCCAAACTAATTCCTACAGCCGATCTTTTAGATAAAAGATCTAATGTGGCTTTAAAAATTGCCAGTGATGACGAATTTCACCATCATTTTTTGTAAATTGTTCCAATGGCTAATTACTCTCTCTGTTAAAAAAGTACCCATTATTTCCAGCTTGAATTTGTCTAGCTTCAACTTCCAGCCATTGGATCACGTTAGACCTTTCTCTGCTAGACTGAAGAGCCCCTTATTAAATATCTGGGCCCCGTGTAGATTCTTATAGACTGTGGTCAAGTCTTCTCTTTGTTAAGCTAAATAGCTTGAGCTTCTTGAGTTTATCACTACAGAGCATATTTTCTAATCCTTTAATCATTCTCGTGGCTCTTCTCTGAGCCCTCTCTTTTATCAATATCCTTCTTGAATTGTGGCCATCAAAACTGGATGCAGCAGTCCAGCAGCAGTGCTATATGCAAAGGTAAAATAACCTCTCCACTCCTATTTGAAATTCCCGTTTATGCATCCCAGGACCGTGCTGGTTCTTTTGACCTCAGCAAACCGAGCTTGGTCAGTTTCCTCCTGCCCCTTATGGGCCTGGCATCACTTCCTGTGTGCTTGCGGGTCTCCCATATGACACTCCAGACCACAAGCCTAAGCACTAGGCAACAGGACCACCCCCCAAGACACACACTGATGCCCTAGTGACATATAGGGGCCAGGGTGAAATCCTGGCCCCAGTGAAGACAAAGGCAAAATTCCCAGTGGGTGCAAGATTTTACAGCAGGACTTTCAAATCAAAGCCTGGGTCACCTGCATGACGTAGCCAATCACTGACCTGCAAGCATGTGTAGTATTTGCAAACATTAACATTTAGGCTCTGGACTATCCACAATCAGTGCAGTTTACATGGAACGGGGCATGCACACACAGCCTCTATCCAGGCCACCATTGTCAACAGTGCTTTCTGGTTACAGGGCCTTCTCTGCTGTACAGGATACCACTGGCAGAAAGTGAGAGGGGGCAGCAAAATCTTTGCTCTGAGAACAGCTTTGGGGCCCGAGGGCTGATATTTGCCTTGCCCAGAAGAGACCTGAGAGCTAGGCAGCTGGTTACCCCAGGCCAGCATAGCATAACAAAGAAGATTGTGTGTAGACATGAAAATACCACAGGGTCTTTATCAGAGACCATGAGAGAAGACATGATCCAGTGGGTAAGGCACAGGGCAGGGAGTCAGGAACACGGTTCCCTCAGAGCATACATGCACACACGCACACAGATCCTAAACCCTGTGCACACAGCAAAACACCGCGCGCACAAAAATTTGCACAGAAGCACAACAATTTTCACAGAAGAAATTTTTTGCGCACACGGCCTGTCAAAAATTAGAGGGAACATTGGTCAGGAGACCAAAGTTCTAGGTCTGGCTCTGCTGACTGATTTTGAGCAAGATCTTTGCCCTCTCTCTGCCTCTGTTTTTCCATCTGTGAAATGGGGATCATTAAACCAGCTCTGAGATCTACAAGTGGAAAGCACTAACCATTGTTGTTTACACCCCACTCCCCTTGGAAGGCCAGAGGGAGAGAGGGGTTAGTGGCCCTGAAAAGCCACATGAAAATAAAATGAAAAGAGATGTGGCATTTGGACCACGCTTAAACGACATCTCGGAGCTGTGCTGGGGGAAGGAGAGCCGGGGGGGAGGGAAAAGAAAAATGTTAATATCCCGCCTCTGGGCAGCAGTGACCGGGAAATTGAAGAACTCACTCTAAATAAGCACCCATGTCAGTAACATGGGGAGCCTTTCTCCAGCCCTTCTGGCTGCTCCCACCACTACGCTCTGCTTTCCTTGTTTACACCATTGGAAGGGATCCAGGCCCATTCTGGAACCAGATGACAGCTCTGAGCCTACAGGCTCCTTTTCCCTTGTGTTGTTATCGTGGAAGCAGTGACCCCTCCTTACAGATCAGTGGCGATACATCTTAATACCTGGAAGTCTATGAGACACATGGTTTTGACGTGGGTCACACACCCCTTCAGGCATCATGTCCCACAAGGCTCCACCTGGGTTTGCCCACCTCGTATAGTTAGCCTCACTCCCTGCCTGGGCGTCATTTGTTCTCTAGGGTGAATTAAGCGCTGACAAAAGATACCAAATGGACAGCCCTGGAGATCAACGTTCTCCTGCGTTGATCCTCAGAGCTGGTCCTGCACAGGGGACTGGCAGGGCAAGGCCCCTACCTGTGCTGTTCTGCCAAAGTGATGCATCCCTGAGCTGCCATCACCGCATGGGGGCGAGGGGAAGAGATGGATTTTGATCCCATTTAGTCCACATGCAGACTCTGGGCTTGGGGTCAGGCCCATCTTTAATTCAAGACAATCCAGACGCCAATGCCCAGTCTGTCTTTACCGAGATGGCTGACCAGGGTTCTTTGATGGTGCAGACACCTGCCCAGCCAGGACCTGGACTGAGACCCACCAAAAAGGATTGTTCCCAGACTGTGTCCCATCCCACTGGAGGTTGGCTTGGCCTTGGAAACATTGGTAACCTCCAGTCTTGACCATTCCCATGCATGGTATCTGCAAATGAAACCATAGTCCTGCTCACCTAACAAATCATGGGCAAAGACAGAACTGTGACCTAGATGTGAAAGGCTGCATTATCCCATCCAGCCTCCCACATGCCGGTCTTTGCACTGCTATGACCCTTTCCACTTCATGTACAACACCAGCCCATAATTCCATACTCTTATTTCTGGGCTTAAAGGTAATTTCCATTCCCTGCATCTCTCCCCTGTTATTTCTCATTCACTCTGGGGCAGATCCTCAGCTGTCATAAACTGACCTGGCTCCACGGAAGTCAGTGGATCTATGATCATTTACACCAGCTCAGGATCTGGCCTTTTGCCTTTAGTTTATTCTTACCTGTATTACGGTAGCTCCTTGAAGTCCTAGTCATGGGCCAGGGTCTGATTGTGCTCAGTGCTGTATAGACACAGGACAGGTAGTCCCTGCCCCAGAAAGCTTACACTTCCCATGAGATACCATCAATAGCCATGATCAATGGGTCTCAAAGGAGTGAAGGGGGAAGCCTGGCAGAATGTGGCAGGGAAGCAGCTCCCTCCCAGGTTGTTGCATGGAAGGAGGCGTGGAGATGTGTGGGTGGAAGACCGTGGGAAGGGCAGGGAGGAGGATGGCTGGGGTGGGGAAAAGCGGTCAGAGGATGGAAGCAGGGAGGTGTGAAGGAGAGGACCTGCCCTGTCTTTGAAGCAGAGGACAAGGAACTAGGGTTTGATGTGGGTGACAAAGGGAAGCGAACACTGGGATTTGAAGAAGCATCAGGCTCAAGGGCTGGTAGCTTCAGAGGCAAGAGGGACGGAACCAGAGGAAGTAGATTTTCTGACCTGTCTGAGATCTGGTGCCGTGTTCCAATTACAGTTCACTGGGAACTGGTCTCCAGTTACTCTAGGCAGCTTTGAAACCCCCGCCAAGGGAGTCTGCTGAGGAGCCATCAGGGCTTGGAGTAGGTGGAAATGGGACACACCAGGAGGTTGATTGCGAGCCGAGACAGATCCACTGGCTCTATGAGCTGGGAGAGAGAAGCCCAAGTACTGGTCACTAGTGCAGTGTTCACCGAGGGATAATCAAACAGATACGTATGGAATGAACCCCTGTTCCAAATGGATAGGGCTTGGGGTTTCCTTAGAGAAACAAATTCGTATTTTACCAAGTCCTCTATGGATGGGCGCAGGGAATAAAGAGGGGGCTTGGGTGCGTTCTTCCGCAGTGATCCCAGCACAATGGCAAAACCCACCCCTTTCAGTCCTTGGCAGCCAGGTGTCTGCCCCCACCTGCCACCAGAACGACTAACATCCCTGGTATTTATGCTCTGGGCTCAGCCCAGCGAGGGGGGTAGGGTGAGAGCCGTCGCAGAAGGAGCTAAATACCCAGCCAGGTTAAAGACGCATTTGAAAACACAGGACTTAAGCTGGCGCCGCATCCCGCCTGCCAAGTCTCTGCGGAAAGACTCCAGCACAGAGCAGCACAATAAGCAGAGGCTTAGCCCTTCTGTACTCGGCCAGGGCTGCTGAAACGCCTTATCAGAGCGATGCAGCTCTGGTGCTGCCTGCCACACTCCAGCCTGTGTCGCTTAAGACCCTGATAATACAAGGGACACGTCTGGCTCGAACAGACCGGGCTTATATCAGTGACCGGTTGCTGACTCCCAGCAGGTCAGCTGAGTTCATAATCTTCTCTAAGATTATGGAAAGGAGAGGAATACCCAGTAGAATATAGCCTGTAATATCTTTCTTCTCCCCCTCTGTTTATGATGGGGGCTGTAGGTTCCCCTCCCCCCTGCCCCCACGTGATTAGATTTACTCCTTGCTAGCTTTTCTGACGTAAGAAAACATGGTGCATAGGAGAGACATTCTCAGGGGCTTTTCTTCCCCATTTAAGTTAAATCCAGCTTATTTTTTCCCCATGTGGACACTTCAATCATGATGTCAGGAGACTGGGATTACTTTCACTCTTCTAATGCGGTTAAGAGGCCCATGTTATTGGGTTACCTAAACTCAGAGTTGCTGGTAGCTGAGGTCAAGGGGATTTTTGAGAGCAGAGTAATAACCTCTGGGCTCTTGGTTTGCTTAAGAAGCTTTGGTGTGTCTTTGAGAATGGGAGAGCTGAAATTGACACAGGCTTTGAACCAGGGTATTAACTGGTGTTACAGTGGGGCAAAGACCTGGCATAAAAATCACAGTCCTGATTCTCCACCTTACTGGTGAAAACCAGGAGTAAAACTAGGGCAAGAAAGAGAAGCCCTTTATGTCTTTGCAAGATGGTGCACGTGAACATCAGAACTGCCATACAAAAAAGGCAATGGACCAGATCCTCAACTGGTGTAACTTTATGCAGCTCAGGTGACCTAGTGCTGGTACATTGATTTACGCCAGGTAAAGAGCTGGCCCCAGTGTTCCACTGGGGACGTGATCCCATGGAGGGTTCTCCTAGGGAAAGTGCTAAGCACCCACACCCCACTGCACTCACTGAACGTTACGGCGCTCAGCACCCTCCCAGAAAGCACTTAGGTCCTGATCCTTACACGGTATTTAGGCACCTAATTCCCAATGAAATCAACAGGAGTTAGGCACCTAAGTACCTTTGAAGATCTGGGCCTTAGCACCTCACAGGATTGGGCTCCTAATCCAATACCACCATCTCCATTGGTGACCCTTGCCAGGTATCACTAAGTCCTTATACTGCACCCATCACTGCACTATCCAAGCTCAGAATGTAAATTACACATTGGTAAGGGACTGTAATTTACAGCACCAGCTACTGTGCAGTTAGTCCAGTAAAAGATATTACCTCACCCACTTTGTCTCTCAAAGCACCAGCTCCATCATTTGTGAATTTGTTCCTATAAGCACTGCAGTACAGCCCTATAATAACCATCATTTATTTTTTATTTTTTGCTGGGCCCATCTATAATCCCCTTGAAAGTGCGAAGGGACTTTCCAGGATAAGATGCTTCATCAGTGGGCCTGTACAGTATAAATAATGTCAAATTTAAAGTGAGCTAGAACAGCACAAAGTATGGTTGGCATAAAGGGCAAGAGAAACAAAAACAAAACAAAAATCAGAACAGGTTCTAAGATGATACCTTCTACCCTGCCCCGCCCCACCTCCCTTCCGTCAAACTCCTCTTCCAGCCACAAATATTCCTTCATCCCAACCCCCTTTTTTGTGCACAAATAAGGTGTTTTATTGGAGTCTTTCTACTCCTATATTGAAAACATCTTCAGGCAAGTCACTGGATTCAATGAGCTTCATACAATGGATTGCCTGGACTGAAACCAGTCGCTGTAGACTTTGGATCTGAGCCTGGACACTGCCTCTCAATATATAAAGATCTGATCCAAAATTCCCAGTCCTGAACGTTGCTGAAATGGACAAGAACTGAAATCAGATCTCTCAGAACTTTCTACCACACCAATCCAGCAGCGGGTATCCAGTCATCAAACAAGGGTGGTTTGACAGGACATACAATATTGCACAGGGTAGGGAGTCAGGTGAGATGGGTTTTTATTCTCCGACTGGCCACCTGACTGTGGACAAGGCTGCCTTTCTGTGCCTCAGTTTCCCCTGCTGTAAAATGGGGGTGATGAGCACTTTGTGAAGCTCTTTGCAATCCGTAGTACTCCTTTTCTTTTTGCGAATACAGACTAACACGGCTGTTACTCTGAAACCGTGTTTATATGGACTCTCATGTTGGCATTTAGGCTTGTGAAGCACCCATTTTTGCCATCTCCGTGACCATCTGAACGTGCAAACATGAAATTCGCATAGCCTAACAAGGCAGCCAAGTTTTGAAATTGGGCTTCCCCAACCCAAACACAGTAAAGGATCAGCTGATACCATCATTAAATTGAAACTGAACAGTGACAACAGAGGGAAAGAGAACTTTCATCATGATGGCAGGAGAGAAAAATACTTAGTATACAGTTATAAATAAATAGTTATAAACCCTAACCATGAAGGGTATGAGACTTAATAAATAATTACTTGTACAGTGGTTTGTGATCACTGGATAAAAGCAGCTAAAGAAGACTCAGGTATTGTAACAGATGCCTAGCTCCATAGGGATTTTACAGTTGTTTCTATTGCAGTACACCACAGCCATTCAGCACTTCAGGAGGATAACACGGATAGGTACTGCTACTCCAATAGCACACGCCTCTGCTACTTGAACAAAAGGAGACTCACAGTATAAAGACATGACACACAGATGAGCAGTTCTGAGTCTCTCCAGTAGAGGGCAATGCTGTATATGCAAATGCCACTTAACTGCAGTTCGAGCTGGTCCAAAAATATATTGTTTTCAAACATTTTAATTAAAGTTGTTCAGTTTTTCATTAAAAAACAAAACTGGAAGAATGTTCCAAGTTTTTAGTTTTGCCTTCCTCTCCTCTTTCCACTCCATTTTCCCTTTTTCCTCTTTTCTGGCAGCAGAATAGAGGAGATAAAGCAGAGCTCCAACCTCTCTCCCCCCTCAAATCAGTCTCTCTGAAAAACAATAAATGTCCAACAAAATGGAATGTATTTATTTATTTAAAGACAATGACGGTAAAATATTCCAGCCAGCTCTAATTAGCACGTCCTCATGATTCTCATTTGTGTTATCCCCAGTCTAAAACATACCCCAGTATAATTAAAAACACATTAAATCCAGTTTGTCAGGCTTTAAATGAGTTCATCTCATTATGCTCCTCTCACAAAGAAGCTGCTTCATCTCGTGCATAATACTCAGGCAATTTACCCCCCTCCACCACCCAATTCAAAGCCCATTGCAGTCAAGGAGAGTCTCTCCCGCAACATCAACGGGCTTTGGATCAGGTGCTGTAATTTGCCGTATGCGGCACTAGCCCTTTTTTATGTAAAGAGGAACCTCCCGTCCCCTGCGAATCCCATATCCGGGAGCCAACCATCAGGATCACACACGGTCGCATGCCCCATTAGTTCAGACCATTCCATTTGCAGGCTCTTCCAGCCTCGCTGAATTCTCTTTTAAACGCCTGCGCTCCCCAACAAGCCCACAGGCTGGAAGCACCGAGTCCAGTTTACCTGCTGGAGTATTTTTAATTGGACAGTGATGGCTGAACAGGAAAGCTTGTTAGAGCCCACTTGAAACAGCTCTGGCTGGAGGGATGGCTCTGAGCTGCAGACATCCCAGGTAACCACTCCCCACCCCCTCACGTCCCTTCTCCTCAGTCAACCCAGCAGCGAGGCCTGCAAGCTTTAGGTCTGAAGGTTGGGCTTGTGGGGCCTGCTGAGGTCACAGACCAGGCAATGAGGATGCAGGAGTCCACAGCAACCTCTGTCACAAAAGATCCCCCCAGAGACACTTGAGTGAGGTCAGGCGGAGGCAGCATTGCCCCACGTCCAGACAGAGGGCTTCAGCAGCTGACGACAGAATTCAAGCCCGCCGTTGCCTGATTGCCTGTCTGAGCTGCGCTCTGCACTGGCCATGCTACCTCTGCTTTGGGTTGCCAACCCAGCAGGACTGTCCTGGAGCCTCCAGGAATTAGAGATTAATCTTTAATCATGTGATGAAATCCCCAGGAATACACCCAACTAAAATTGCATGGCAGGGCGGAGCTGGAAGTGGTACTTACTCCCGGCTGCAGAGAACGGCTTGCTCTAGCGCTGCATCCTTATACAGAGGTGGTTTAAAAAAAAAGGGAGCTTGAAACATTTGCAAATCATCATCAGTATAAACGCGGACCTGGACTGAAACCATGGCGCCCAACGCTCTGTGCTGTGGAGGGGTTAAGAGCCTGGATCTGGCTCAGAATGCAGCTCACAGAACACTTTATGAAGGCAGAAGAGGATTGTGAGCCCCGGTCCACGGATGGGGAAACTCCAGTTTAGAGAGGGGAAGTTACTAACCTAGGGATTCAGTAGCAAAATCAGGAATGGGACATGGGTCTTCTGATGCCTCATCCTCTGCCCTAACTACTAGACAATGCTGCCACCCACGCCACGCAAGACACAGGTAAAACATACTGAATCTCTGCTGTAAACATGAGAGTCCTTATATGTGAAATCCTCTGTGAGCGATGTAGATTTCAAAGGTGAAATCTAAATGAGCCCTACTTTAAATGAGCCTCGTTACAAAGCCTTCCTCTATTATTTTTTTAAATTAAATTATGCCTTGCCATTTTATGTTCTCGCCAGCAATGGCTTCAGCAGGAACGTCATCTCTAACTAACCTTCAGAGAAATGAGAGATGCCATCACTGAATAATCTACAAGCAAGAATAGTTATCGGTGTGGCATCCTTTAGAAATCAAAATGGTTTTAAAAGGAAAGGTTAGGTGGAGAATCCTCCAGCACTGACCACTTTCAAATCCAGATTGGAGGATTTTCTAAAAGCTCTGCTCTAGGAATTATTTGGGGGCCGTTCTCTGGCCTCAGCTATGCAGGAGGTCAGGCAAGCTGGTCACAATGGTCCCTTCTGGCCTAGGACTCTGATTCTAGGAGATGTGAAAGGAGCAGGAAAGCAATCTAGCTTCCTGTGAAAAGGCCAGAACTTTGATTAATATCGAGGACAGAGCCTTAACTGGTATAAATAGGCATTGCCACCCTGGGGTTCAAGGGAACTACACAGATATACAGTACTCCTACTGCAGAGCTGGCCCCTGAATAACTGAGGGAGCAACACTTCATTCTGGGCAACAGATGTTGCAACCTGGCTAGGTAGGTAGCCCGGGGTTAAGCATTGGCATCAATCCTCTTGTGTATTGTAGGGCAAATATCCCTCTGCGGCAGGAATTACAGGGTTAAATTCCCTTTTCTAGGCGAGGCACACACAGTCAGCTCATAAGGGTCCCGATGGCCTTAGCATCCCTGGGCCAGATCCCCAGCTGGTGCACTGACTGCCCTGGCTCCCTGCATACTGACTTCAGAAGGGATTTGTGGATTTATGCTGTGAACTATTTCACAGGTGGCAGTCCCTGCTGTCCTTCCACCCCAGGCTACAGTCTTGTCTCTTACGGAGAACCCCAGAGAACAGCTGCTGGGCATGTAGAGACTATCTGGGAACCTGATTTTTGGGAAAGGCGAGGGGGAGCCTCATGGATTTACAGCTTTTGTCTGAGTCTGAGTCTGACTCTAACCGCAACGGTTGATGGCTCAGAGATGCTCATCTCCACCCACGGTAGCTGCAAATGGCCATTGCTCACCTTCAGGGGTTCCACGCAGTTGTTGAACTTGCATGAGGACTTGCATGGCAGGCAGAGCTGGAAGTGGTACAAAGCAGGGGAGCTTTACCCCACCTCTGCTTACCCCCGGCGCCAAGCCCCACCCTCCCCCCAGCAAACACTCCGCAGTGAACACTTTGGAGCTGCAGTTCCCCAGCAGGGGGCAGCTTCCATGTGGCAATTAACGACTGCATCTCGTTTGGCACAATGAGGTTCTTTCATTGATGCATGGGAAAGTCTGCCAGAGAGACCCTGGGTCTGGCTAGCAAGAGCAGCCACTGAGGAGTGAAACTTGAATTTGGTTAAGAATGCTGCAAGATGACATAACAATGGGGATGGAGCGCTGTCTAGTGGTTAGAGCTGGGGTGGGAGGTAATCAGAGTTCTTGGGCTCCATTTCTTGTTCTTGGAGTGAATGTGTTTAGCGGTTAGAGTAGAGCAGGAGGTGGTCAGGACTCCTGGGTTCAATCTCTGGGTGTAGGATGGTGTGCTGTGTAGCCCTCCGTGCTGTGCTGCGACTGCAAGGAACAGGACTCTTGGGTTCTCTCCCTGCCTGTGGATGGTACAGGACAGCATGGCACTTGAGGAAGAAGGCAGGAATTCTGTCATTCTATTTCTAGCTCTTCCCACCTTTACCCCTCCTCTGCCAATATAACTTGTAATGCCTCAGTTTCCCTCCCTGTGAAACAGGTTAATATAACTCATTACTCCACCAAGAGCAAGAGGGTGTTGTGAGAATTATTTCTCATTCCAGTTCTGGAAAACCCCACTCTCCTATTAAATATTTTGAACTCCCAGAGATGGCACAGGCCGTTCTTGAACATGTGTCCTGCGCGGGGCCCCAGAGAGAGCCAGGGTGGGCTCAGGCCTTGGTGACCTCTGCCCCTGTGCAAGTGCAATTATGCAGCCTCAGGGTCCGAGCACTGGCCTGGGCCTTAGGTAAGCCTGGTTCAACACCCTACTATGCTTGTTTTGGAGCATTGACTTGAACCTTGATCTCCTGCATCCCAGGGCAGTGACTTTAGAGCCAAGCTGTCCACCTCTTTGTATAAATAATTTAATGTTTATTGAGCAGCCCAGTAGTTCGGGCACTCACCAGCCACATAGGAGACCTGAGTACAAGACCTTGCTCTTCCTGACTCACAGCAGAGTTTTCCCTCCCAGATCACTCCAAATTAGACAGAGCAAGGACGTGAACCTGGGACTGCCACTTCCCAGAGGACATCTGCACTCCTGTTTCCCCAGAACTGTGAAAGGTTTGGTTTCATTCCAATGTAGACCAAAGACAAAATCTGAAACCTCAAAAGTTGCCACAAAACAGAATTGTCACCCTCTGACCAGCTCCAGTCACAGCGTCTATCTGGGTTGTAGCACCGGTATCCTCAGAGCTGGGAGAGGAACAGGTCCTGTCAAGTACTGGGAAAGTTCAAGAGACCAATGGGCATCTCGATACAGGTCATGTCTCATTAAATCAACTCCTTATAGATATGCGCCTCCCTAGAAATGGCTGCAGCAGGATATAGTCTCCTTGCTATCCACCAGGCAGGTGAGCATGGACTACACAGTAACCGTCCTTTCCAGCAGCAGTCCCTTCTGCCTTTCCAGAACAGCGTGACAGGCCAGGTTTTGTAAAGCTCTGTCGTGGCTTTGTTGAGGTAGCGTGGTCCAGGACTGGGGCAATGCACTGGGTCCAGAAAACCTGCATTCTAATCTCACTAATACATTGTGGGACACTGGACATCACTTTTCCTCTCCCATCCTTCGTCTATTTAGACTGTAAGCTCTTCAGGAATGCAGCTGTCCCTGACCCTGTGTTTGCACAGCACCAAGCACAGGGATCCTCTCTTCTCATCTGGAGTCTGTAGGCACCACTGTTGTGCAGAGAACAGTAAACAGAGACCCGAGTTGCATTCCTACCACATATACAGAGCCAGGGACGCCTCTTCTGAGCAGTGAGGAGATTGGCTAAGTCTTTCCTCTGGGCCTCTGGAGATGGGCATTCACCCGTGTAGCCCGTCTTGACCCCTGTGTGCCCTGGATTCTATAGCACAGGCCCAGAGTTAATGTTCAGGGAACAAGTGTCAATGGTTTGGTTTAATTGCCGGTGAATGTTCTTTGTGGGAAAATTCAATAAACAGTAAAGTGCTTTTATCCTGTTCCGACCGGAAGCCCACAAAGCCTGCCCTACAGCCACAGCCGGGTCTCAGCTTCCTGGGGGGAGATGTCAAAGGTTACGTTGCAGGGAATGACAATGATCCAGTGACTGTAGGGAAGACACCCTCGCACAGGGCCTCTCGAGGCACACTGAACCCTAGGATACACCACAAAATCACTCCACAAGCTGTAGGCAGACCAGGTTTCCAAAGGCTCTCTCCTAAGGGCCAAAGGGAGGTTACAAGGGTGAGGGCCAGAGGAGGTTGGGGCACCAACCTCTCACCCTCCTATGTCCCACTGCTTCCCCAAGGGAAAGCTGGCTGCACCCCACGGCTCACAGAACTGCCCAAAACCTGCAAAGCAGAAGCATTGCTCTTTGGGATGCTGAACTCTTAAGATCCCATTGCAACTCCCACCCCCTCTAACACCACATTCTCCAGCCTGAGGGAGGGCCCTTGATGACTCAGAACATCTTGGCTTGGCTGTTTACGCCTTTCCGCCCCACCCCGTGCTGACTGTAGTCAGTAAGAGGATTCTGTAATAAGAACCGGGGGGCAGCATTCTCTGCTACCCTGCACCTGCCGCCGTCAGTGCACAGTAGGATTATAATGCTACTCTTTCACATTAGTAGACAGTGGTGTAACTGGTTGCCCTGGTGCAAGAGACTCTACAGAGGGCCGGATTCCAGAATTCCCATCCCAAAATCTGGAGTCAGACCACCAAAAAAATCCTTAGACTGGCAGGACAAGAAACGGTTTCCTGCCCATATATAAAAGGCTGGAGTTGTGCATTCCTCTTTATTTGGACACTTTCATAAACTGGTTTCCCAGGCAAGGTCTTTGGGTGCTATGGTCATAGAAAATATGAACTAATGTAACTGTCTTTTTTTATTCTTTTGTCATTTGATGGAGATCAGGGCTTTGGTACAATCAGGGTTTTGCTAGCCTAGATCTTTGGAGGGAAAAGTAGTGTGTGTTTTATAATAATTAAAAAAAAGCACAAGCAAAATTGTCTGTGTTCATAAATGCCATCTCCTCAGAGTGACTGCATCAATCATGTTATTCCACAGAATACATTGATAAATTACACTCAAAGTGATCTAAGGGAGAAAAAACAAAGTCATTTTTTCCCCACCCAGAAAAAGCATTGGAAGAAAGGGCAGTTTGGAAAATGTAGCAAACTTTACATTTTATATGGATAGGTAAGAATTGTATCACTTGTATAGGATGGAGTAGGTAAAAGAGAGCAATTGGAATAGCCAGGATGGTTGTGCACAGGTGTTAATGTAAACGCTGACTGGAGATATCAGATGGCCCTGTTTGATTTTAAAAATCAGACAAATTCTCTTAAAACTGCTGAATTGTCTTTATAGGTCAAAGAGCTGAATCACTGATCTCTGCAACCATTTCTAGTACCTATATGGCCCCCATCACTGTTAAAGGTGGTAGAGTAACATTGTATGTTAATGACGAGGTAGACCTTACCGAAGTTAGACGTGATGGAATGGATAAAATGGAATCTGTTTGGGTCAAAATTACTTTGGAAAGTAAGGTAACAGGCTTCAGTGAGATA
Source organism: Eretmochelys imbricata (assembly GCF_965152235.1). Lineage (NCBI taxonomy): Eukaryota > Metazoa > Chordata > Testudines > Cheloniidae > Eretmochelys > Eretmochelys imbricata. The sequence goes on along the minus strand of NC_135593.1, from coordinate 6,437,455 downwards.
GGGTCTGCGGTGCACTGCAAGCACTCACGGTCTGTATCAGGCAGGCCCAGATAATCTCCATCAAAAAATATTACAGAAACTAGCTCATGAAATAGCAAGGATATTTAACAAATCCATAAACTTGGGGGTCATACCCTAGAGCGGGAGAATTGCTAATATAGTACCTATTGTTAAGAAAAAATAATGTGATCTGGAAAACTACAAGCCTATTAGTTTGACTTCAATTGTATGCAAGAACTTGGAACAATTTTTGAAAGAGAAGTAGTTAAGGACAGAGGTAAATGGTAATTGGGATAAAATACAACATGGTTTTACAAAAAGGTAGATCAGCTTGGTCTGACATGATCTTTCTTTGAGAAGATAACCAATTTTCTAGACAAAGGAAATGCACTAGATCTAATCTACCTGGCTTTCAATAGGCATTTGATACAGTTCCACATAGGAAAGTTTTAGTTAAATTGAATAAGATGGGGAATAATAGGAGAATTGAAAGGTGGGTAAGGTACTGGTTAAAGAGGAGACTATATTGGGTCAAACAGAAAAATGATTTGTCAGACTGGAGGGAGGTTACTTAGTGGAGTTTGTGAGGGAATCTTATTTAACATTTTCATTAGTGACCTTGGCACAAAAAGTGGGGGTGTGCTAATAAAATTTGCAGATAACACAAAGTTGGGAGGTACTGCCAATATGGAACAGGACTGGAATATCATACAAAATAATCTGGATGACCTTAAAAACTGGTCATCCAAAGAGAAAGAAATTGGATGGAATTTAATAATGCAAGATCATGCACTTAGGAACTAACAAGAATTTTTGCTATAAACTAGGGACATATCAGTTGGAAGCAACAGAGGATGAAGAAGACTTGGGTGTGTTGGTCCATCTCAGGATGACCATGAGTCACCAATATGATGCAGCCATGAAGAAGGCTGGTGCAAGTAGAGATAGGGAAGTATTACCATTGTACACTGACTCTGATAAGACCTCATCTGGAATACTGTGTGCAGTTCTGATCTCCCATGTTTAAGATTATTTCAATCTGGAACACGTGCAGAGAAGGGCTACTAGAATGATCAGAGGAATGGAGAACCTATCTTAAGATAAGAGACTTGGCTTGTTTAGCCTAACCAAACAGGAGTTGAGGGGAGCTAGGATTATACTTCTGATGGATTTATAGAGGGCAACTACCATGGAGGGGGAGGAGTTATTTAAGTTAAGCACCAACATGGACACAAGAACAAATGGCTCTAAATTGGCCATCAACAAGTTTAGGCTTGAAATTAGTCGTAGACCATCAGAAGAGTGAAGTTCTAAAACTTTCTCCCAAGGGGAGCAGGAGGGGGAAAAAACCAAACTGGCTTCAAGTGTGAGCTTGACAAGTTTATGGAGGGGATGTTTTGATGAGACAGCCTACAATGGCATGTGGCCCATCTGTGACTGCTAGTAGCAAATATCCCCAGCAGCCAGGAGATGGGGAACTAGAGGGGAAGGCTCTGAGTTACTATAGTGAATTCTTTCCCAGGCATCTAGCTGACTGAGCTCACCAATGTGCTCAGTGTCTAAGTGATCGCCATATTTGGGGTTGTGAAGAAATCCCCCTTCCCCCCCCCGACTTATGTCCCCCAGTCAGATTAGCAGAGATCCTGGAGGTTCCTCTGCAGCATGGTGCACAAGTCACTTTCTGGTTTAAACTAGAGTAAATGGTGGATTTCCCTGTAGCTTGAAGTCTTTAAATCATGATTTGAGGACTTCAGGAACTCAGCCAGAGATTAGGGGTCTATTACAGTCGGTGGGCGACATTCTATGGCCTTCAAAGTGCAGAAGGTTAGACCAGATGATCATGATGGTCCCTGCTGACCTTTAAGTCTATATTTAATTACTATAGAGGAGACAGTGAAGTCTGACCAGTGAAGTCACCTCTCTAGCTACCAAGCAGTTAATAGCTTTTGCTCTGTTTGTCTGTCTGTGTAAGATGCTTAAGCAGGTCTTTACAGCCTCTCTTACATAGCTCCTGTGTTATAGTGAGAAATCCCACCTTGATGATACTACTTAGCACTTATACAGCACTTTCCATCTTCAGAGCCCTCTATAAATATGAACTAATTGCTCATTAGCTCTGGACATGCCCGGAGTTCCCTCTGGCTGCAGATGCTGAGAGCAGCATCTTGGAAAAATGGACTTTTTGCTTGTACTGCAACAGTTCAGAAGGAACCCTAATTTTGCCCCACTGCAAGGCATAGCCCCTGTGAGCTTCCAGGATCACTGAAGCCCGCCCACCTATATCTTTGTACTTTGCCCTCCTACATGGTTCTCATATCTTGGAAGCTGTTTGTCCCTTCCAGCCATGGAGGCATGGTCATAACTCCTCTCTGAGGCCTACCAACTTGGTGTCTAAACCAGGCCCTGGGTCACCAATGAGCAGTCTAAGGCTCCTTCCACCCCCAACTCCAACCTTGCACGTGCATATTTGTTTATGCCAATGTAAAGTACCACAACCAAGTGGCAATTTTTTGCCCTTGCTTTTCAATTTAATGTTTTTCCCAATGGAACAGATTTCTGTTAGAAAATGCAATTTTGTCCAAATCAAAATGTTTCATAAGACCATGCCAACTTTGATGGCAAAAGTGAAAAATTTGCTTAGACTTTATCGTTTCATCTCAATAATGAAACACTTCATTTTGATAATTACAATTTTTATATTATATTAAAGTACATATGAACGGCAGAACATTAAATATAATGCAAAAGTGAAACCAAAATGAAAGTCAAATGAAATGAAAAGGTCTTTTTGCACCTTAACACCACTAAAAGACTGGACATTATCAAAATGGAAAGATTCAATATTATCAAACTTTCCTTGTCCCAAATTGAATTTTTTTTTTTTGTGGACAATTTTGTGGACAATTTCAGAATTACTGACACTTTGCAATTTTTTTTAAATGCAAAAAGTCACATCTCTCATGGAATGAAAATTCAAATTTCCTACTAGCTCTCCTTTTCCAGTGGTGGAAGTGAGCGTACAAGGTTCAGGGCAGCAAGGAATCAGGGTGCTGGTGTCCTTTCTCCATAGGTGTACTGTCTGCCTGGAGTAAATGCGAGTATTTGAGTTGTAAGCATGGGCTGAAGGAAGATGCCCATGAGCTAGTATTTAGAGCCAATTATTACATATAATAAGACCTGGATTCAATTTCTGGCTCGACTGCTGACTTGTCGTGAATCACTAACTCCTGTTGGCTTTGTTTCCTCATCTGAAAATAGGGCTAATGACAAGAGTTGGTTGGAAAATAGATTTTCCATCTTGCAAAAAAATTCAGCAACAAAAAAAATGGTCCCAAACTGGGATGGAACAATTTTTTTAAAAAAAATCAAAATTTACACACTTATATGAAAAAATTTGGTTTTGGGAAAACGGTATTTTCCGATGGAAACTGGTTGATGAAATCTTTCCAGCCAGCATTAACAACAACACACTCTCTTCTGTCAAGGGTTTTGGGGAGAGGGGCTTTCTAGGCACTAAGTATTACCATAATTCCTTGTGAACATATTGGGCGAGGCTCTCTGGAGAACACTGGGTGTACTCAAGTCAAAATCTGGCCCATGAAGTTGATTGATAACGTAGTGTGAGAGCACCCTTTACCTCACCGAGTGAGGACTCAGGACACCTCCTTTACAGAGCTATAGGTTCAGATTCCCAGCTGGTGTAAGGCAATGTCGTTCTAGTGATTTCAGTGGAAATATGATCATTTACACCAGTTGGGAATGTGATCCCTGGACATCAGTGGAATTATGCCAGTTTACAGCAGCTAGGAATCTGGCCAAGTGACTCCAATGCAACTACATTGATTTACATGCCATGGGCATCTGGTCCTGAAACAGGCCTGAACCTGATTCATATGACCCTGCATACTCTTATGATGGAATATGGACCAGTCTTAAGCTGGTGCCATGATTTTTCCAGTCATTAACCGCTCTCCCACCTCACTATTTTAAATTGTTCTGCGGGTTGGTCCTTTTGCGATACTGAGAAGTGCCATATTATCCTGCTTTATGGTCTTTTTTTTTAATAAACTTCTTTTTAAAGTGCCAGCATGTTCTTTCAGAATCATATTAACCATGTAATAAATTTGCATAATGCGAATCCATAATGCTTAATCAAAACCTCTCTGGAAAGCAGTTATTGTCCACGAGCTGCAATAAATTCTCAATATCACCTCCACGTTAAATACTAAAGCTGCTCAGGGTATATTGTGTGCTAATCACCTGCAACATTGTGTTTGAAAGAAATTACATATATATATATATTTTTAACAGTAGTTGCATAAATAGAGAAGCTGACATGAGGAACTTCTCATTCTTTATTTTAAATCAGCAGCGCTCCATGGACTTTGCCAGAGCTATTCCAGTTTTCACCCACTGAGGATCTGGCCTGCTCAGACCAACTTATTTTCACAAAGGCTAGGCCCCACCAGAAGTCAATGAAAGCTCTGGAAATCAGCCCTTCAAATTCTAGCCCACTCGATGAAAATTGAGGAGCTCCACCCAATTCCCATGAAGCAGGGGTCTATAGCACAAAATCACCACCAAGGCATTAATAGGCTTGCGTGTTGTAGCTGTATCACAGGGTGACTCACTGCTAGGGATGCCTCCTCCTAGCCGCTCTGGGGATTAGCTCCTTCCAGGCGCTGTGCCCTCCTCTGGCAGGCTCTCTGCCCATCGCCCTCTCTCAGTCTGCAGCCCCCTCTCACTCCAGGACCTGCAGCTTCCTCTTCATGGCTTGGCCCTCCAGCCAAGTCACTAGGGTCCTCCAGCTGCGGGGTATCAAAGTGTTTCAGGGCAAACTGCCCCAGGCAGTCCGCTCTCCACTGCCAGGTCTGTGCCACTTCCCCAGTGGCTGGTAGGGGAAACTCAGCCCCACCATCTCCCCCAGGTTCCAGCTCAGGGACCCTCTCTTAAGCAGACACAGTCAACCCTATCCCATGCTGTTTTTTGCCTGGGCCCTCTGTCTGGCTCCGCCAACTTCTCTGGATTTGCCAACCCAAACTCCTCCTTTCCAGGGAGTAACTCCCCGTGACCAGGGAATAGCTGCAGACTCCTTGCCCGTAGCCATCCTTTTCTGTGCTCGGCTCCTGGGTTTTATACAAGCCCTTCCCGTTCCCATTGGCTGAGCCTCATCTAGTTAATCCCTCTTCTGGGCTTCTCCTCCAGGTGCAGCCTATGCTAGTAATTGGCCCAGCTAGCCACCTTAACCCCTTCAGGCCTTGTGCGGGGTGGAGACCCCAACACAGGATGGAATGCTGCTATGTTCAGGTGATCCCCACCAGTTACAACAGACATTAGGACACAGAGCTGCAGCCATACCCATGGGGTGAGCTTTCAGAGCAGAACCAAAACCTCCAAAGCCCCAGGGCCTCATTACAACTGCACACCCTGGAACTGCTTTATTGCAGTTATAAAACTTTGCTCTTGGGTTGTGAGGAAGGTGTTGGGGAATAAGATGCCTCTTCCAGCTCAGCGATGTAGCTCTGCCAGGACGAGAGCCCCTCTGAGAGAGCCGTGCATGCAAAAAAAACAGGTCCTGACGGATTTAATACACCCCCAACCCCTAAGGCCAAACCTGCCCTCTGTGGCAAGAGAGAATAACTTCTATGTCCAAACATTGGTCCTGCCAGCTGTGTTTTCCTCTTGAGGTCCCTGGCAGCCCTTGATGCTTCTATCCTTCACTGGTCTCCAGTCCCGGGTGCTAACGGGGCCTCCCAGAACTCCACGGGCAGCCTGCTCACCAAGTCACCTTCTTTAAAGTGCCCTGAAAGCCTACTCCTGCCACGTCACCTACGTGAGCGGACGCACAGGAGAAAGCGAACTAACAATAACCCGCAGTTCCCCTCAGCTGCAGCCCTCCAAGCACTTTACAAAGGAGATGAGGGTTAGCAACCCTATCCTCAAGATGGGAAACTGAGGCAGAGAAAGCAGAAGTGACAAGATTGCACAGCAGCTACAGGAGAGCCAGGAACAGAACCGCTGACCATGGTGCTTTTGATTATAACGAGGAGCCCGAGGCCTGCTAAGTTTCTGGAGTAACCACAGTGTCTTTTTTTTTAATAACCCTTCCTCTTCCAGCCTCTGCACAGCTGCTGCTCCCCCATCTCTGCAAATGGCAAGGGAGTGGGTGGGGCCTGGGAGGAGCCTCACCTCTGACAGCACCCCCACCCCCACCAGCTGGGCACCACCAGTGTGCTGGGGGTGGTACAGAGGACAGGCACAGGGCTGGCCCCAGGTGCAATCCCCCAGAATGGAGGGAAACTGGGATACACTTTGTGACTGCCCGAGTCACAGTGGGATACCCAGACTACCCCAGTGATGGATGACAGCCCCCTGATAACAAAGAAGAATTGCAACCAGCCATTTCCAGTCATACATGCAGAGAGTGAGGACACTCAGAATATCATACGTAAAACAGTGCCACCCCCTTGACCGCAGGGGAGTTCCCCCAGCTCCACTGCAGTGTGAGAGATGGGCCGGATCCTGATCTCAGCTTTCCCAACTCTGATATCTGACAGCCCAGAAAACATTAGGGGGAAAATACCATAATGTGTCTTGCCTGACCCTCGCAGTAATGAGCCGCTGCCCTGAAACATGAGATAGGATTGTCCTTATCTCTGGCTTGTTCAGTTATAAGTGTTATCATCAGTCATAAAATTGTCCATTGCGTGTAAACGGACAGCAGCCCAATAATAGTAGGTCTGACCCTGGGAGATTCTGCGCATCCTTTACTCCCAGTGAAATCAACAGGACTTGAGGGCTCCCAGCACCACGCAGGATCAGGACTTAGGTTTCCTCGTTACAGTAATCCTGAATCATAGCCTGGTTAGACTCTTAGTAACCTGGGGATGACATGTCAGAGCAAGCGCAACCTGTCGTGGACCAGCACAATATGTGCAATTGGGGTTGGTGGGGAGGAAAGGACTGTGGAGGAAGAGGAAGCAGGTCTTGAGTTAGTGGAGAGGAAAGCAGGTGGGGAGATCCTATCAGAGGATGAAATGGGGCAGAGATGCTTAGAAAGCACTTGAACTTCCCCCCCAAGCAAACAGGAGGCTAGCACTAAAAAAAAGAGAAGATGATTACCTGGGTGTTGCCATCCTCCCTGCTGAACCGGGGGCAAGGGGAGAAGGGAGACAGGTTCACCATGGCACCAGTTGCTCCACTCAGGGGTGACTGACAGTGACAGGGAAGTGAAAGGTTTCACATCAGTGCCCCAGGGGATTTCACGGAGGAGAAGGAGACACCTGATTGTACAATACCAACCTGTCAGCAGTAAAATGGGAAGGGACTTTGTTAGCAGCAGCCACTACCAGCTGCTGAGAGGATGGTCAGTGCTAGACTGGTAGAAAGTATATTGAATGGGGGACGCATGGAGTTGAAAGAACATGTTTACTGACTCCGTACTGTATCTGATCTAGGGTAGCCTGGGGAAGCTACACTTCCAGCACTGGCCTGAGAGGAAGAGCTGTGGTTTCAGGCGGCAGTTTCTTTATCTTTGATGCCCAAGTTTTAAGCTCAAACAACCCTCAAAAGCTCACAGCTCTGCTGAAGCCACTCCCTTCCAGCTGGTTGGAGGCTGAAACCAGGAATTTATTGCAACTTAGATATAAAAGGATTGACGCACCCAGGATTGCTCAAGGGTCAGGAAAAACAGTTCGTTTGAGTTTTAAAAAAGGTCTGTTAACTTTTCCCCCTCCCCCTTGCTTTTCATTTCCAAGCTGTGTTTCTGAGGTGCCCGAGAAGTGCCCCAATGGCAAGAGAAGATCCTTCCTCACACTAAGTTTCTGACTTCTCTCTCAGGAACAAACATCAGCTATTTCATTTCCTTGGTCTCTTGACATTTTTCTCAGCTGAACTTCTGGATACTTTTCCCAAACCAAACCTGACTTCTGATCCATTGGAATTTCCCTCATGAAATTAGTCCCATCCCTTTCAAAGGCCACCTGTGTTGCAGGAGGGATCCCATCCTCTAACATGGAGTTCCTGTCAAAGACATCCATTCACGGGTGGCATTTTCAGGATCCCAGGCTGGAGCATAGAATGGAGAAAAATGTCAATAAATGACGAAGCAGATGCTGGAGTTGACGACAATTCCCAGTTACGCTAAAAATTAGGCCTTAAACATGGGGCAGTGGGGGGGAGGGGTTGGTGGTGGTGATGTTCTCTTAAATTCCATCCAGTGCTAGGTAATTGAATAGAAGGGACCAGTCTCTGTACGTGCATTCACCATACAAAAAGGCACACAAATAATAGCAACGTAAGAGAGGTGACAGCTCCAAGCCTCTTAGGAGACTAATTCTATAACGACAGTAATTCAGCATAATGCTTTCATGAATACAGATTAGACTAATGCAGGTTTTTAAAGTTAGGCTGCTTATTCTTGCTGATCTTAATGTAAAGAAGTGTCTGGTCTGGGAAGGGATCACATTCCCGGCTCCAATTTGCACGACTGGAGCAGGAGGCCCCCCCAGCTCAATGAGATGCCTGGGCAATCTTCTCCGACGCCAGCTTTTATTTGAGGTTATCCACAAGAGCTGGGATCATGAGAAGGCCAGTGGGGCGAAGCCTGCATGCAACTTATGAGGAAATAAATATCTCCCCCCTCCAAACAAAGTCAATTTCCAGCATTCTGAAAAGAGCAGCCAATGTATATTTTGCATAGGCAGGTGTTATTATGACATGAGGTATGTCGCGCCCTTTGCGGGCCTCTGGGCATGTTAGACAAGGTAGGAGCACAGTGATTTTTGCTTCACCGAGGAAGGTTGCAAATATTCTTTTTGGTTCGGATCCAAGGGAATTTGCATTGGCACCAGTTTGGCTGTGAGTTTGCTGTGTGAAGGTACATCACACTCCCCTTGGTTTAGTGGGCTGTGTGGGGTTGGATATGAACCACATGTTCACTTAACACACTGCTGGGCCATGATTCCCTCAAGAGAGTCACATTAAAAACCATCCCTTGTGGGTCAATTTGGAGCTTCAGCATTTGAAGCATGTGCCTCTATGAGATGAATTAAAGGAGCAGCTCCCTTGGCTAGTACCAATAGTAGGCTCTTAACTGAAATGTGAACCAGCCACTATGCATCACATGGATGTCTACACATCAGCTGGAAGGTGTAATTCCCAGCTCCGCTAGACATACACGCACCAGTTCTGCTCGAGCTAGTGTCCTAAATATAGGAGTATGGCAGTGGCTCGAGCTAGCCACCCAAATACAATCTTGCCCACTCCCCTGGGCATGTAGTTGGGCGGCTTGCCCGTGCTGCTGCCCAGGACATGGTGGCCATACTGCAATTTTCAGTGCACTAGCTTGAACAGAACGAGCATGCGTACATCTGCCTGAGCTGGGAATTACATCTTCCAGCTGTTGTGGGGGCTTGTCCCTGGTGAGCCTTTTGATGAACCTGGATTAAAGTTAGCAACAAAACTGCACATTTCATACTGCCTTGTAAACTATTACATTTCATACCACTTTGTTCGCTACCAACATGCAACCACCTCTGGGGAAGGAAGATCATACCAACCATTATAACCATGCACAATACCATAGTTTTAGGACAAGAAGGTCTAGAACATTGTATCCAGTTGATAAAATGGGATGGAAGCAGGAAGAATATAATTGCTTAGGATGACTTTGGCAAAGGCTGAATGTGTGAAAAGACATGTATTTGTCTGTCCTGTAACTTAGTTTTAGGTGTACAAATTGGCTTCAAGAGAAAGGGATTATTTCAGTGCTTTCCTAACAAAGTTTCTTCTTTTTTTTTACTCCATACCCATAACCCCCAAGACTTTTATTGCTGCCTGGAGTAGCTGCACCAGATAAAAATACCACACTGTCCACTTTTCAAGAGTTAGCATATGCACAAATCGATCATTTTGGTGACTATTTATGTGCTTGATTTGGAGTGAAATGTAGACACTTTCACTGACAAACACGGCTGTTTGTGACAAGCAGTTAATGTCCGCTGCAGGCTAAAAGTTGTTTAGAGAACATAATGCTGGACTTGGCGGGGGGAGAAGAAAAAAAATGTAATTATTTCTGCAGGGATGAAAGGAGAAAATAGTGGTTTTCTGCCTCCAGAAATGGCCTTCCATTTTTTGGTTTAGAAATTCAAAGAAGAAACAAGCAATGTAAACAGACAAGACAGACATGGAGTAGGAGGGGAAACAGAGGGGAAATAATTTGCCTAATGTTAGACAGTAGAGCAGTCACAGAGCCAGGAACAGAATGCAGATTTCCTAAGTCTCCATTCAGCAGTCTAGCCCCTAGACCAGCCGATCTCTGTGATAGGCTCCAGGAGTGAGAACTTTAGAGCCATGGGAATAAATGTCTTTCGTCCCCTGCTTTTAAAACTACAGTGTCAGGCTGTCACCAGTTTGACCTTCCCTGCTCTCAGCTATCATAGCCAGAGACAGGTGACAGGTGCTCTCTCAGATGGACCGGCTTACTATTATTTAACTCATTAAAGCTTGGATCTCACACACCTAAGATCTTCCAGGAACACCTGCAATGGAAACTAAATGGATTTCACATACCCAGAGGCAGGCAATCTGACAGCATGTGAGCCCCCTTGCAAATTTCCTGAACTGCATGTGTTCTCCAAATTGCACACAGATGGAGTCTCCATCACAAGATATTTTTAAGAGCCGGTTAGACAAACACCTGTCAGGGATGGTCTAGACTAGAGAACACTTAGTCCTGCCATGAGTGCAGGTGACTGGACTATATGACCTCTCAAGGTCCCTTCTAGTCCTACAAGTCTATGATTCCTTTCTGAACTATGCACTTTTATCTTGGCAAGTAATGACACCAGGGATCATGGATGTGTGTGCAAGTATAATCCACCCAGACTGGCCCTGCCAGCCAGAATTCTGCACTTGGAACAAAGAGCAAGCGTGAGCTCACAGGTTAAGATCTCAGGGGTAGGAAGGTAGGCCGAGCAACTCTTGCAGTGTGACGGTAAAGACATGTCACTATAGTGCTGGGTTGGCTTGATTTCCCTCCACCCTCTAGCTAGGGAAGTAAATTTACACCTGTGCAACAGGGTATAGAAACAATGAGGAGTCCAGTGGCACCTTAAAGACTAACAGATTTATTTGGGCATAAGCTTTCGTGGGTTAAAAAAACACCTTCAGATGCAAGGAGTGAAAATTACAGATACAGGCATAAATATACTGGCACATGAAGAGATGGGAGTTACCTTACAAGTGGAGAACCAGTGTTGACAAAACCAATTTAGTCAGGGTGTGGTCCACTCCCAATAACTGATGGGGAGGTGTCAATACCAAGATGGTCAGGTATGTGGGCAGGTGATTTGCTTCCACAATTACCTTCAAGCCAGCTTATTTTACAGCCCCTCCTCCCATGCAGACACTCATACATGCAGGCCTCAAAGGAGAGGATAAGTAGTGGGGCAGGCTAGAAAGCAAGAATTCCATTGTGCAAAATATTTGATGGTTTCACCATTCGTTCCTTGTTGATAAGAGCAAGAAAATAAGATCGACCTGAGAATAGCCTGGAGGATAAGGCGGTCAGCTGGGCTGAGGAAACTCAGGTTCAACTGCCTCTTCTGCCTGGGATATTTCAGTGCCTGCTGGGCTACTGGCTATGCTGAAGGGAGGTGGGGGGAAGAATATTCATTCTCGCTCTCTCGCATTCCATCCTGGACCTGAGAAAGCTTCTCAATAAAAGATGTTGAAACTGTCACATTTCAGGGCATCTGCACCTGTATTCCCCATCTTTGGTCCAGGACGGGTACCTATGCTCAGGCTTTGAGTTCCCCTACTCCTTGCCTCTCTTGAGTGGAGACCCATGTCTCTCTCCCTTCTGACTGGTGTATTTCCAGACTGAACAGTTCCCTTCCTACACTGGTTTCAGAGTAACAGCCGTGTTAGTCTGTATTCGCAAAAAGAAAAGGAGTACTTGTGGCACCTTAGAGACTAACCAATTTATTTGAGCATAAGCTGTCGTGAGCTACAGCTCACAGTATGCATCCGATGAAGTGAGCTGTAGCTCACGAAAGCTTATGCTCAAATAAATTGGTTAGTCTCTAAGGTGCCACAAGTACTCCTTTTCTTTTTGCTTCCTACACTGATATTCCCCAGCAAGACAGACTGCCTAAGGAGGCCTGCTTGCTTCCCCTTCAGTGATGGCAACCAGTGTAATTCTCAACAATTAAGTTACCACACCGTTCTTTCTAAGCAAGTACACTTATTCTTAAGGTAAAAGCATTACAGAGAAAAGCATAAAAGAATGGCCACAGGTGCTAATAAGCTTACCAGAGATCACCCCAACTCCAAAATGGGCTCTGGCAGATGAGCAGGCCTTCAAGCCTCACATGGGGGCATTCCCGTGATTCAAAGTTTGTAACATCCTTTGTTACGAACAAAAAATCTATAAAGGATGGACTAAACTTTTCAGGAGTTTGGGGGTCTTTGATCTGGTATTTCCAGGAGCAGGTAATCTGTTTCTCTTCTCAAGCTTAGCTGATTTCAGAGGGGCAAATTTGCATTTCCCTCCTTCCAAGTACTCTCAAGGCAAGCCACTCTACATATTTTCCCAAACTGTTCTTGGAAGTTCATAACGCTTTCCAGAGATTGCATTAATCATGTCTTCTTCCTAAATAAGGTCTATACAGTCTCAAAATAATGCATTAACATTTGCATGTTTAATACAACCAACTACTTAAACTTAATTCAATAAGGTTTGTCCAGGAAATTGAACATCTGTCAGACACCAACCAATGTGTTTCTGCAAAAAGTTTCAGTTTTGACAAATTCTGACAAAATATTTTTTGTCAAAAAGTTCCCAATTAGCTCTAATAAGTAGGATGTGAGTAATGCCTGGGCCCCACGCTGGCCTTCTTCCAAAGAGTGAATTTCTCATCATGGGAGCAAGGGTTGTAAAATTGGTGCCCAGTTAAATTTTGACACTGATCTTCTTAGTTTCAAGACAACCACTTAGAGCTTTGATCCCCATCCTCAAGAGAGAAACAAAACTGTTTAGTGGTCACTAGGTTAGACCTGCCCTTGGACTTCCCAAGCAGAAGCCATATGGGAAAGAGACATGGGGCTAAATTCTGATCTCAGTTACACTAGTGTGTGGTAAGCCTGGAGTAATTCTACTGAAATAGATGGAGTTTTTCCACAGTTACATTGGGGTAACTGAGAGCAGATTTCAGCACATTGTTTCCACAGCAACTTAATTACCAAGGAGGGAAAATAATTCCAGCATCAGTTCAAGAAAAAGGAGAAGATGGACTAACTGCGATAAGGCCCTTGCTCAAACACAGATAACTTAAAAGATTAGCTAGACAGGCAAGCCTAATGCTCGCTGTTGAATTGAAGTCAAATAGATGGCTCAATACCAGCGTCAGATTTTTTTTTTAAAAAAAGTGTTATTTAAGGATTTAAATCTTGAAAGGCTCAGTGTCCCAACAGGCCTTCTAATGTAATTCATGTTAGTTGGGAGACTAGATACCGTAGGCGGTAAAACGCAGACATTACTGAAGCATTAATATAAGGCCCCTGTGTTGCATCAAAAGATTTTGCATAATGTTACTAGAACTGAATAGTCATGAATACAGCTTTTTTTTTTTTTTAAACACACACACATGATTTGAGAGGAGGAGAGGATAGTGACGGTCTTTTCCCAACACATTGTCTTAGCACTTTGGCTCTTGTATCTTTTCTATAAAGATCTATACCTGCCATACATACACCATTCCCCATTTGCCATTAATCTGTCTCTGTATTAAATACAGGAATAGAGGGGCAAGGCACAATTGGCTTTCATCCCTCTTTGCACTTCTTGTATCATGGGGCTGTTCGGAGGCCAGTTTAACAAAAACAAAAAAAGACACCTCAGGTTTGTGTGTTTTTTAAAAAGTCAGTTTTGAGTTACTAATGAAGATGGGAAAAAACAATGAGGAGTCCTTGTGGCACCTTAGAGACGAATAAATTTATTTGGGCATAAGCTTTCATGGGCTAAAACCCACTTCAGATGCATGGAGTGAAAAATAAAGGAAGCACTATTTCACTCCATGCATCTGATGAAGTGGGTTTTAGTCCACGAATGCTTATGCCCAAATAAATTTGTGAGTCTCTAAGGTGCCACAAGGACTCCTGGTTGGTTTTGCTGATATAGACTAACACGGCTGCCACTCTGAAGCCTATCATAATGAAAATGGGGTCCCCCCCCCCACAAAAAACTTTCCTTTTTGTCAAAAGGACATTTTCCACTGGAAAAAACACATTACAAAGGCAATTTTCCCAACCAGTTCCAGTGAATAAAGCAGCAGAGGGCCAGATTCACCACTGCCTTGGCCAGTGTCAGGCAAATTGGTGTAACGCAAATTTCAGTGGTGTTTGGCACAAAATTGGACTTAAGCAATGGTGATAAAACTACTGGGCTTGGTTCACAACATTTAGTAAATTCATAGTTTTTTCAGCAGAACCCACGTATAGAGCAATTGGACATGAGGAAATGCTGCTTCCAGTGGAATACAGTGAATGTACTGAGCTGGCAATGCACTGTGGAGTGAAAGTGTTAGTTCTCTTTATTTTGAGCTAAGCAACTGCATCAAAAATTATTTGTTCTGTGCACTTGGGTACCTCTTTAAGACCTTAAGCTGCTCCCGTCCCACCTGGGATCCCAGGTGCTGCTCAGTCCCAGATGCCACCAGTCTCAAGGAAGACCATCAGTTGTTTGGAAACTCGAGCCTCTTGCCATGGCTGAACACCTTGACAAGACCCCTGGGAAGCAGAACCTTAGGCAAAAGACAAACAAATCTATCTTTATTCCTGTCCATCCTTAGCACAGATCTTCCCACATGGTCCATATTTCACAGAACACACATATTTAGAGGTTAGCTATGCGACGCTGGCTAACCAATGCCAGCTCATGCCTAAGTCCAGGTGTTGCATTATGTTCCCTTTGCGTTGCGCTGAAAACTAGAACAAAGGGGTCTTGCTGTTTTAACTGCTTGGTTCATAGTTGTTGTTTCAAAGGCTAATTTAACAAACTCTAAGAATGACGTCTGGCCGTCCTTTGTGCCTCCGGACTGCATCATCCCTTAGAGCCTGATTATGAGACAATGATTCAGTCTAATCTCTCATTTTTATTGCAATACTAATAAGGAAACCTGCCAATCAGCCAACTGTTCACAGTGTATTAGTGCATTAGCCTCATCAAAGCAACAGCATCTTTAATTCTTTAAGATGGCAAAGCAATAGGGTGGGTGACCGCTAATGGCATAATCTTTGCTATTCTATTAGACTGGGCGTAGCTCACCACAGGAATGAGGGATGGGGGTGGGGAACGATAAGAGACTTCAGGGTTACTATTTAATGAGGTTCGTGCAAACTAAAGATGGGCCTTGATCAAAACTACATAGCTGAACACTCCAGTTCTCAATCTGAAGGGAGATTCAGAGATTATAAAGCCAAAAGGGACCGCTGTGATCACCTTGTGTAACACGGGCCATAGGACTGGTCTGAATTAATTCCAGACTGAACTGGAGCAGACCTTTTAAAAGACTAATCCAGTCTTGATAAAAAACACTGCCATTGATGGAGATTCGACCACAAGCCTTGCTAAGTTGTTGCAATGTTGTTGTTTTTTTTATAAAAAGTGATTGTGCCTTATTTCTACTCTGAATTTATCTGGCTTCAACTTTCAGCCACTGGCTTTTAGCCTGCTAGATTGAAGAGCGCATTATCAAATGTTTGTTCCCCACTTAAGTACATATAGACTAATCAGCTCACCCCTGGTGTGGCTCTGTATTTCAGAGCTGGAGTCTATGTCTGTAATGGGCCAAACCTAAACTCCAGATCCAGCAACCTCAGAATTTGGAGGCCAGGAGGATCCAAATCCTCCAGAGTCTGCTTGGTTTTTTGTTTTTTTTCCCTCCCTTGGGCTGTTCTGCCATTTGTTTTGATCCCCAGCCTTTGAAACTGGGTGAGTGAAGTCCAAAACTAAGCAAAGGTCAATTGATTTCCAGATAAACCACAAACTGGCCTAGTTCATCACCACAGCACAGAAGTACTAGCTCTTCTACCCCACACGGCTCTCTTCTTCAATCCCAGTCTGCTCTTCAGAGAGCCCCCAGGCCCTTTCTGGCTCAGCCTTCTGTCTCTGGCTTCCTTCGATCAGCATCACTCCCTTCTGCAGGAGAAGGCTGCATATTTATACTGCCATCCTTCAGAGTGCTCCTGCTGATTGGCTGGGTGAGAAAGAAGCCCTGCCCTACCCAACACTATAGGGCTCCTCGTCCTGGGCCCTTAAGGGACATAGTCCTGGGTACTTCCCTTCTAGCTATAATTCCCTGGGACCCCTTCCTCTTTTACAGCTTCAGGCATTTCCTGAGTCTTTGTTCATTCCAACATCCCCCTAATTGAGTGGTCTGGCCCCTCTCAGCCTAGGAGACTTTAGTTTAATTCTCAGCATTACAGCTGGGCGAGCTTCGGTAAGTCATGTCACCTCCCTCTGCCTCAGTTTGCCCATCTGTAAAATGGGGAGTATGATTCTGACCTCCTTTGTAACATGCTTGGATACCTAAGAGCTGATTATTACTATTTAATAGTGTTTAACTTTTAGGAATATGTTTACATCCCTGGACTTAAACACATGCTTAAGTACTGTCCAAAATAGGGATGGACTTAATTATGTGCTTAATGCTTTCCTAAATAGGAGCTCTACTTTCCCAACCACCTGCACTAAACAGCTTGCTCTGGAGGAATCTATCCCAGGTTTTTACAGCTGACCAAGCATCCACCAGGACAGGTTTTTGTTGGGGGGCTGATAATGCGAGCTATGTAGATACCGACTGGCCTTGGTATTCTCAATAGAACTGCTAGCTCTTTACATTAATACTCAGACTTCGTTAATTCTTTCCAAGCTCTGGACAGTGTGTGTGGTGGGGGGAGAAGAAAAAGCAAAACTCATCTCTCAGTGTCTGTCCATTACTAATTCAAAGTGAAGGGTGAGACTGAATTAGCAGGCCAGTGGAGAAGGGGGATCTTTGTGTCTGGAGCACAGAGGGAAGGGGAGGGGTGGATTCACACATCTGCGAGCACCTCCCACGCTTGCCCATTCTATGGGTTTGTCATTTCCTCCAAACTCATGTGAGCCAAGCACCATGTCGGCTTGTATTAGTCATGAGTGGTGGAGTTTTGACAAGAGGCTTTTCAGAAAAAGAAAAGACAAAGAGTTGATGCAAGATGTCAGCAGCGGAGTGTCCAGACTTTGCCATTATCAGGTTCGGAATTCAGGGGGTCAAGGCGTCACAACTTCCTGAAAGCTCTTGCATGGAGAGGTACCAAAAGGGAAAGGAGAACACTTTGCCTTCTAGGGTGGCTTGCAGCAGAGGATCTCAAAGCACATAATTCAGTCTCACAACCTGCCTGGGAAGCGGGTGAGCTACAGGATAATTACCCTGTTTGCAGATAGGAGAACTGAGGAATAAACAGCATTATCAAAGGAGTTCTGGCTGCTTCAAGTTGGTCATCCAGAAATTAAGATACCCCAAATGAAAATAAAACAAACTTGCTGTTGAATGCTGGCCTAAGTGGTTTGTCCGAGGTTACACAATGAATCAGGGGTGCACCTGGGATTTGTACACAGGAACCTTGGCTCAAGCCCCTGGTCTTCCCATGACACTACATTTCCTCTCAGCAGCCCAGGGGCAGAGAGTAGGACTGACCCTCATCTATCTACACTGTTGAACTCCATTACCAGGTGTAACCCCACCCCCCACATGGCATTCCTTTAAGGAATTAAATCCAGCCCTTGGCATCATTCACTTGTTCCCCACAACTACAAAGGAGGGTCTTAGTAATGCCATGGTGCTCTCTCTGGAGAGGAAGGCAGATATCATAGTTTGTTTCCTTCTCCCATACTCACCTCTATGCCTTCTCTCACTATTTGAGCCCTCTCCAGTCTCATAATGCACCCTCACATAGTAAGTCTCTTGCCTTCACCTGTCGTGGGGTGGAATCTGTGATCCTTCCTCTTTTGGACCAGATCTCAGGCTACAGCTTCTTGTCCTTCACACTACCTTCCTGATCTAGGCCACCATGCCTCCAGCCCTCTGCTCCTACCTATCCGTTGTTGACAGACCTCTTGGTGTAAAGTAGGTTTTTATACCAAGCCCATGGCTGTCCTTCTCTACACAGAAACTGTAGCAAACATTTCAAAATGTAGCATGAATAAATTATTGGATCCTCCATGATTAGAGCTCCTCAAACTATCTGGTACATGCAGTGGCCCTGATCCTGCAAACACACAGATGCTGCTTCATTTTATGCATGTGTCTAGTCCCATTGCTGGCAGGAGCCAATTAAGTAAAGGACTGAAGCACATGCTTAAGTCCTTCTCTACGGAGGATGGCACTTAAGCACTTGCTTCAGCCCTGGTTTGAATACGGGTGCTTTTCTGAATCAGGACATCAGTGGCACTCTGAGTGCGTGAAGTTAGGCATGTGTTTAAATGTTTTCAGAACTAAGGACAATATTAGTTAGCAGTTTTGTCCTCTTTTTGGTGAGTAAACTGTTCCCAAGTCCATCCAGATTTTCTTTTTAAGCATCATCATTTTCAAAGCAAGGTTTGTTTGAGAACTATAGTTGTGTGTGATTGGTCATGGATCTTGTTTATGCTCCTGACTGGATAGCTGAAGCTTTCTAAACAAACAGGTAAAGGTGATTGAAAACTGGTTAACATGAGATATTTTTGGAAATGTTTCTTGAAAATTGTTGAAATTTGATAAACTATCAGCTAGCTCCATAAATATGGAGCAAATATCTGTCAGAAGCATAGTTGTTTGCACTTACAGCAGATAAAAAATGGAAACATTAAAGACTATTTAGATCAGTTAAATGTATTCAAGTTGTCATGGCCTGATGAAATGTACCCTAGGGTTCTTAAGAAACTAGCTGAAGCAATCTCAGAACAATTAGTGATTATCTTTGGGAACACATGGAGGACGGGCCATGTCCCAGAGGGCTGAAGGGCAAACATAGTACCTATCTTTAAAAAGGAGAATAAAGACGACCCAAGAAATTATGACCCACTCAGCAGAACTTCAATAACTAGAAAGATACTGGAACAAATTATTAAACATTCAGTTGCTAAGCACCCAGAGGATAATAAGGAATAGCCAGCATGAATTTGTAAAGAACATAGAATGACAAATCAGCTTAATGTCCTCCTTTGACAGGGTTACTGGCCTAGAGTATAAGGAGGAAGCAATAGACATGACATATCTTGATTTTAGTAAAGTTTGACACAGTCCCAGATGACATTCTCATGAACAAACTAAGGAAATGTGGTCTAGAGATGAACGTACTATAAAGCGGGTTGAAAGATGATATTCAAAGAGTAATTCAATATTTTCATTAATGACTTGGATAATGGAGTGGCGAGGTAATTTTGATCTCTGCTCAGCACTATGAGGCCTCAGCTGGAGTATTGTGTTCAGTTTTGGGTGTCACACTTTAGGAAAGATGTGGACAAATTGGAGACAATCCAGAAAAGAACAAAAATGATTAAATGGTTTAGAAAACCTGACTTATGGGGAAAGGTTAAAAAAGCTGGGTATGTTTAGACTGAAGAAAAGAAAATGGAGACAGGATCCGATATGTTACGGGGCTCTTAGAAAGAGGACAGTGATCAATTGATCTCTATGCTCACTGAAAGTAGGACAAGTAGTAATAGGCTTAATCTTCAGCCAGGAAGATTTAGGTTAGATAATGGATAAACTTTCTAACTATAAAGATAGTTAAGCACTGGAATAGGTTACCCAGAAAGGTTGTGGAATCCCCATTATTGGAGGTTTTCAAGAACAAGTTGGACAAACACCTGTCAGGGATGGTCTAGATGTACTTGATTCTGCTCTAACGTTGCAGGGGGGAGAGGAGGGGGTTGCCCACCAAAATTCCAGTTTTCAAAATTTCTTCAGAATTAAAAGCATTGCAGCCAACTCTTGCCCTGAGTCAGTGTGCTGTTCTCCAGCTTAGTAACAAAACAACGTGTTCTTTAAGTAAAGACTTTTTGACCAGCTATATCTGTGTCCACTGCTGCCTAATGCCAATTGCATGGTCTTACTTCTGTTACCCTTCTATACAGGTTCTTATCCTGGCCTCATCACTGTAGCATCCGAGTGTCTTCCAGTTGTGCATTGAGTGTCATGACTAACATCTGTCACATTAGTTCATTCTCTCTCTCTCAGCCTCTCCCCAGGGATAGAGTTGTGTGCAAGCAGCACGGTGGTTTGGTTTGGTTAGGTGTCTATGCTGCTGTCTGTTTATGTTGAAGAAGGCAGCTTGGAGAAGTTTACCTTGCATTTTGAGTGGAAGGCGGAGAGATTTGGGCTGATCCTTAGTTCCTGGAAGAGTTTGTACCACACTTTTGGACCAGCCCTGAGAAAACTCTGTCTCCTGCATAGACAAGTTTTACCCTGATGGTGAACCCTTGTCCCTGCTTAAAGCAGCATCTAATTAATCTTCATTCATAGAGAATTAGGGTTGGAAGAGACTTCGGGAGGTCATCTAGTCCAACCCCCTGCTCATCAAGGTCTGTCATCTCTTAGGCTCAGTTCTGCAATGAGCTCCATGGGGATGGAGCCTCGCAGCCATCTGGATCACCATGGATTTCACTGGGGCTCTGCGTGGGGGGCAAGGACCTCCCACCCAGAGTAGCTTGCAAAGTTTTGGAAGTAGTTTGGTCACCTGGCTAGGGCCCTAAGCTGAGACTCTAGAGACCTGGGTGCCCTCCTTGGCTCTGCTGCTGATTATGTGAGTTTTGCAAGTTGATCCTCTTGTCTATTAAAATGGTAAACTCTAAGGGTCACAGGCTGTCTCTCAGTATGTTTGTAAGATGGGGACTGTTATGATAATAGGGCCTACAAATTTACCCTAATGGTGACTTTAACTGTAAGGAGTGAGTGAAAATCCATACAATGTCACAATAACCTATAACCACAAATGTTGATGGGAAAAGGTGCACAAATGTGACAGACTGAATTAATCCATACAAAAAGGCTTATCAATACAGCTCAAGGCCTGGTTTAAGATTATGCTAGCTAAACAAGAGAAGCATGGAACCAGGAATCAGTGAACCAAAATTAGTATGTCAGAAGGTTGGCCTAACTGGTGGATAAAATAATGAGTGGATGGGCTATTCTGCCCAGCACGCCCTTTTGGGTCCTACTGATGGGAGCTTCATCAGGGCTGCCACCCCCAGCATTTCCTGGGACCCGCAGCCCTTTGCCGTCCTGATCCTCAGAGATGCCCTGACCAGACTGGGGCTGAGAAAGGGACCAGATGGCATCACCACCTCTACTGGGTCCAGCTGAATCCTGCCATGGTACTGAGCAAACTGAGGTCTCTGTATACCAACCCCCAGACCTTGTTTAACACTGTTGAATGTTGGGAAGTGACTGGATCATGTTAACACCTATGGCCTATTTAAATTAATACAACAGGCCCTGATCTTGGGTGGGGCCTGTGGGCTATCGTAATATCAACAGTAGTAGCCAATTGCAACTCCTATGGAGCCACAATCATTTGCTGGATGGCAAGTGCCATGCATCTCTCTGGTACTCTGTAATTAATTCAGCATAAGAAAATAGTCGCACCCAGTGTGCATCTCCCCTTTTCCACCTCAAGTGCACCAATAAAGCCCCAGAACAAAACACAGATGCAAAAAAGGAATATAATACAATATGATCACTTTCCCCTGTACACTTTGCTGCTCCTCCCCCATAAAAACCAATCTAAAGATAGGCACACACATTAAATGAACATCACAATCATATCAAACACACCTGCGCTTGGAATTAAAAACAATAGTGGCATTTGCGTCCTTACATTTCCATAGCTCTCGGCAGGATCTCAAACTGCTGTAACTCGCCCAACACCATAGTGCAGCCCCCTCTGAACTGGAAAGCAGCAGCAGCAAAGCTGCTCCAATTTAAACGAATAATTATCTCCCATTTTCAAGAACACTAATAATAATAATCATGCTTAGCCCTACATAGCACTTTCACAGGGTCCACTCACCGCACTTCCTGCTGGCCATCCTGGGGATTAGCTCTGCTAGGTGCTGCCTTCCTCTGGTGGTGCTCTTACCCATCATCCTTTCTCACCCCATGGGTCACTGGCACTCCAGGCTCCTCTTCACGACTCGGCCCTCTGGCCAGGTCACTATGTGGTTTCCCCTTCCACAGGGGAAAACAAAGTCCTTCCAGAGCAAACTGTCCCAGACAGCCCACTGTCCTCTGCCACATCCCCATTGGCTGGTACGAGAATCCAGGCACACCCTCTACCCCAGGTTCCAGCTCAGGGACCTCTAATCAACAGCCAAGCTCTGCACTCCTATTTCTTACTGCTGTTCCCCCGAGCCTTCTTCCCTGTCCCCAGCTGACCAGCCTCCCAGGGAATGACTACAGCCTATTTCCCTGGGGGCCTCCAGCTGGTCTCAGCTACTGAGATTAATACTGGCCCCTCCTGTTCCTGTCTAGCTGAGCCCACTTCCAATTAGTGGCCCCTTCACAGCCTAAATCTCTTTCCTGCTCAATTGGGCCCACCTGGCCTAATTCAAGCCTCTCAGGTCCAGTATGGAGAATACGCTCCCCACCACCCAAGCACTGTTCAGCTGGATCTTAAAGCATGTTGTCAGTAGTAGTATGTCTGTAGTGTCTACGACCAGGACCAGGACCCCTTTGTTCCAGGCACTGTACAAACACAGACCAAAGCCCCTGCAAATGTCTGGATTATTATCCCCATAATACCAAATGGAGAAATAACTTACCCAGCATCACAGAGCAGGTCAATGATAAAGCCAAGAACTGAACCCAGGCTCATACACCACTGTGCTCCCCACTAGCCCATGCTGCCTATCATGCAGCCTGTTCTACCAGGTGTCCACCACCAGGGAGCACTCTGACCCAGCACTAGCATGGCACCTGAGTTGCACTGTTGACCTTGAAGGCTATATCTGGGAGTGAGCCCAGGTAGACAGACTTGTGGTAGTAGGGATCATGCTCGTATGCTACGAACAGCCATGTGGACATTGCAGCATCAGCAGAGGCTCAGGCTAGCCACCCAAGCTCAAACCCACCTGGCCCCCTGGATCCCAGCTTGGCTGGACAGCCCGAGCCTTCCTCATTGCCAGCGCATCCACAGAGCAAGTCTGTTTAGCCAGGCTGGGAGGCTCACTCCAAGCTGCAGCGTAGGCGTACCCAAAAGGATATATTAATCTTCCATCCTTCTTGCAGTGGGATTTTTGTTTTGCTTTTACACCCAGTAATAAGAGCAGAGCAAATAAATGAGTTTTGGAAGGGGGGCGGGGATGGAAGGAGCACCGAGGTTCCCAATCGATTAATGTAATGAACTAATGCCCTCCAAACACTATTTATTTAAACCCCCTGCCCTGCCAATCCACTGCAGAATTACCTTAGCCATTATTCCATACGACTCCACTGTTGATGAGGTATTGAAAGAATCCTGGTGCGGATAATACCCCTTTAAAATCTTATTTTCAAAATGACTTGCATTCATATTGCAGGTTGTACTGACATTGGCTTTGGGTTTCTGTGCTCCGCATGACATCTGAATTAATCAAAGCCCAGCAACTGACTCTCTGATTTGCTCAGCATAACGCTGCAGCAGGCTGCCGGGAGGACGAAGCTCTGGTGCTCGGCGGGTGTGGATCATCTGAGCTTGTGTCCTGCTTCCTGCACCTTTGTCCCCCGGGGAAATTGGATGCAGGCCCCTCAGCAGCGATTGTATTCTCAGCCCCTCGGGGATTAGAGGGGGGGATAGAATGCACTGCTCAGTAGTGCTCCCTGGCTGCACAGATGAGGTCTGAACCAGCCCTCTATGCCTAGAAGCAACACTGTCTGTCTTGTCTATTTTATCAGCAACCTCTTGGAGCCAGGGGTTCTCACTATGGGCATGTACAGCGCCTAATGCAATGAGGCCCTGATCTCAGTGAGAGCCTCTAATTGCTACTGTAATAGAGGCCTTAAATAAACAGTAGGAAGAAACGAAAGCACTGTGGGAACGTGCAGCGCCACCCACTTGGAACATAAAGGATGGATGGGTAGCAGCATGTCAGCTTGGTGCCCTGGAAAACTCTCCTGCCCAATGGGGTCAACGCTGTCATGGGCAGGACTGCATCAAGTCCTCTGAAGCTAACACTGAGCAGCAAGGGATGTGTCTGCTAGCATTCCTTTATGGAAACATCACACAGAATTGACAGCCTCTCACGTTACCCATTCTGTTTAACAGGCTGTCCTCACTTGTATTTAGCTCAGACACGCCGCTTCCTTCCCCAGCCCTGAAGAAGAGTTCTGTGTAGATATTACCTCACCCACCTTGTCTCTCTCATATAGGACTGAATCAAAAATGACGGAAGCTTTTTTTTTCTTTACCAAGCTGTGGAATGGACCAGGGGATGCTACCCCTGCTAAGAAATTCAATCAGATGGTTCCAAAAACCTGGAGCAGAAAGGAGATCCATCACTACTGCATTCTGTAGGCTTCTGAAGGTGTTTGTAGAGGCCTGAGCTGGTTCCATTCCTGTCAAGTCCACAGGACTTTCCCATTCAGCTTCCACATGCGGTGGTCCCATGGAAGGGAGTGGGGTTCTTGCCCGTCATTCAAGAGCGGGATGTGGCCCCCAAACCATTAATGCTCAGCAGTGGAGTCTCCAGGGGAATAGCATGGACAGGAGTTGCAGCTGATTTAGGCTAGTTCTGTTAATCACCCTGGTGAACATTTCCTTGGACATTGCAGGGGGGAGGGGGTGGAATAAAAGACACCAGTAACTTCCCCAGCTGCTACCCCTCTCTGCTGCTGAGCCAGCTCCGAACACCTGCTCGCTATGTATCCTCAGACCCAACTCGCCCCTCACCACATCCCATCCATGTAGGTCTGGCTAGCTGCCAAACCTACATGGAGCCACACCAAAAACACACTGGGACATGCAAGCCCCTTGTCAGTACCTGAGACCAACTTGTCTGTTCCGCAACCATCACTCAGATCTGACCTCTCAGCAGCTGAACCCACTTTGAACCCCCCAAAACACTCCAAAACCAACTCAGGTGCTGAAGCCACTATCCTCCCCCCATCCATAACAAGCAACCCCCTCAGTGAGCAGAGGAACAAGATTCCCCCCTGCAATCACAGCCCATGGCACCTACATGCTGTCCCCCTCATGGGCTTGCCCAGTCCTAGCTGCTGAATCCACCTTCCACCCCCCACAACTATCCAGTCTACCTCAAACTCTAGTATGCACTCAGCCCCACCCTTAATCCTCCACTCCAAGGTGTGTGTGGACCCAGCCTCTACTCTGGAGGAAGAATCTTCACCCCACAAATCTGACTTCCACCGTGGCTAGACTATGCATCGTTCAGCTCATCTGCTGGAACTTCAGGAATCCCAGAAGACCTAACCCCCTGGTGCATCCACTAGAAAGATACAGGAAATACCCATCTCCTGTCCAAATATGCATTTAAATGGCCAGATCCTGCCGTCTGATCTACCAGTGTTTATCCAGAGTAAATGGGTTTACACTAGAGGCACACAGGCCTGGATCTGCTTGGTGCTAAGTGTGCTTGGGTGAAATTTTGTCACCAGAAAAATGCAGAATCAGGTTGGCTGAAACATTTTGCAAAATATGTATCAAATTTGCCAAATGGGGTTAGTCAAAAACAAACAAACTTCCGAGAAAGTTATTTGTTTTGACTTTCAGAAATG
Organism: Eretmochelys imbricata; assembly: GCF_965152235.1. NCBI lineage: Eukaryota > Metazoa > Chordata > Testudines > Cheloniidae > Eretmochelys > Eretmochelys imbricata. The sequence goes on along the minus strand of NC_135593.1, from coordinate 6,411,662 downwards.
AACATTTTGGGCTTTTTGATGTGGACTTCCTTTCAACTTCAGTCAAATATATATATATGTTTTTTTAAAAACCCTAAAAAGGGAAATGAAATGTTCTGTTCCATCTGAACCAAAACGTGTTTTATTTTTGCTGTTCTCCCCAGCAATCTGAAAAGGTTTTCCTTTGGGTTGACCCAAAACAATTTTTTTTTAAAATTGTTTGGTTTGGCCACTAGACTGAAAAATTGGTTATTTGGACAGTTCTACCCAGTGGCTTGACTTGGAGGAGTTGGCACTCACATGAGACAATGTAACACCTCAGAGATCCTGGTTCTCGTAGGCTAGCCACTTGTCCTCTCTACCAATATATTTAATGCCCAAAAGGGACCATTGTGAGCATCCAGTCTGACCTGCATAACACAGCCCATGGGACCTCCATGAATTAATTCCTCATTCAAACCCCACAGCTATGGTTGAATGAATGTAGAACTTTTAGAGATTGTATTAGCCTCCATCAAGCCTAGAGGTGGCTCTTCATGGTCAAGATATGAGGCACACAGGCCAGCCTTGCACAGCTCCTTCCCATGTGATCCCCTATGCTGGGGCATAAGCAGAAGTTGTCTGTTTTCGGGGCTTTCACATTAGTCCAGCACCTTCCTCCGGCATTCAATTCACTCCGAAATAAAAGACACTTTACACCGGTGGAAAGAGTTATACAAGCGAGGCGAAGACTTGGATTTATTTGAACTCCCTTTCCAGCTTTACTGAGCAAATGAATTGCAGGATCACAGCACTGGTGGATATGAAACTTAATTGGGTTGCATGGTTCCCAGCAAGGACACAATCACTGTCACATACCAGCTCCGAAGAAAACCTTGACACCTGTGAAATAGGGTGATTTATGAACCATATGAAACTATCACTATATGTAATAAACCCGATACAGCCCCAATTTGAACTTTATTTGGCTGTATTTTAGAACCTCACTGACATTCAGTATAATGTAGTTCATTGAAACCACCGTGTTAGAATCCTTGATATCCTACATTTACGGGTGCTGGCCCTTTAAAATTCCTCTGTGGCTGAAAGGGAGCTCAGTCTTATTCAGTGGAATTTATTCTGCAGAGTAGGAGAAAAATTTTTAAGTTCAGGGTCTAGAATAAACCCTATAGACTGTCATATGTAAGGCAGGCCTTTATTTTTAGTTAAGGTCTTTTTCCATCCCTCAGCCTCCCACTTGCAATTTCAGACAATGACATTTTTCTTTATGGAAGTTTTTCTGCCAATAAAAATGACCCAGGTTATGCTCTGTGCCAAGTTGCTGCTGGACACAGCAACAGGATAAGGGTGAAGGGGCATCAGGGAGCTTGTATGACTCCCGAGGGGGCTGCTGCAACTTAAAACAGCTGGCAAAGGTGCCCAAAGGACCACACGCCAGCTGGGGTTAGCCAGAACACAGCATGCTTTGGACACCTCCCTGCCCACTAGTAGCTTTCTCATGCCAGGGGAGATCTCAGCTGGTCAGATCTGGCTGCTTTTGGGTCCCCTTTTCCGTTAGAGTGGTGTAAAAGGTCAAACACACCAGTGAATCCACTTGATTTCTCTAAAGGAAAACTGCTGTGATTATTAAATATGTTCCTGAAAGCTGGAGATCTGTTACTGCCGTAAGTCCCGCTGCCAGTTCTGGAGTGATCCTTAGTTGCTGAGACTTCCATGAATCTGTCCTCTCCCGCTTCTCCAACCTCTCTAATCAGTCCACTGGCGGATACTCCTTATCTCCCGCCAACTTTTAGTGGGGGTGCCTCAGGGCTCTAGGTCCCTGTGACCCTAAGAGCTCCTCAGTGCCAACTGGGCAAAGGTTCACTGTCCTATCAGACCTGATAAACTTACTACACCTAACTCATTGCTGTCATGGTATTTGTCTGTAAAGAATGTTGTGTGAGCTAGCAAATGAAAATTTATACTGGTTATCAAGATGCTGTATGCATGTACTACGGATATATTTAAACTATGTCACCAGCAGGATTGATAAACAAGTTTGTCACAGATAAAGGAATGTTGATTTACCTGTCTGCCTAGAGCTCAGTGGTTTGCACTGTAGTTGTAACCTTGTTGATCCCAGGTTAACAGAGAGGCAAGGCAGGTGGTAATATCTTTTATTGGACCAACTTCTGCTGGTGAAAAAAACAAGCTTTTGAGCTACACAGAGCTCTTCTTCAGGGCTGGGAAAGGTGCTCAGAGTGTCACAGCTCAGTATAAGGTGGAACAGGTAGTTTAGCATAAGAAACTAACACATATTGTAAGAGACCGTTCAAGGTGAAGCGGCCCATTAACAGCTCTGCGGTCACGGGACAAAAAAGGGGGTCAGTGAGTTACAGATTGCTGTAATAAGCCATAAATCCAGTCTACGACCATGATTTGTAGTGTCTAGCAAAGTTATGGATTTAAGCTCTCAGGCTCATCTTTGGAAGGTGTTGTGCGGGTTTCCTTTGAGGACAAGGACTGAGAGGTCAGATATGGAATGGACACTCTGTGAAAACTGTTCACCCACAGGTGATACGGTGATTTCGTCTTTCCAGCCTAGATCTCTGATGTAAATTCAGCAGGATAAGCCAAATACAATGGGAGCTCATTTGCCTCTGAGGTAAACAGGAAGGCCACGTTAAGAGGAGGATGAGAAAGCAGCCTGATGTCAGCACACAGGAGCACAGAGCAGCGGGGAAGAAGGATCTTATTGGGGATACACTTCAGAAGCATGCATTTCAAAGGTTTCCTGGACTATACAATAAAGGGAAAAGAAACCCTTTGTTATTCAAAGGGAGCAAAAAGGACAGTACTTTTTGCATCCATGCACACTGGATCCTGGCCTTGGGTGCTGGTGATGCTGAGAAGTTGCTTTCAGTGAGAAAGTTACCTTAGCTAAAGATTTTAGCCTGCTAAAAGTTATGATTAGGCTCTTAGAAGCACGTTGCACTTTTATTTTATTTGTAATATCACTGTTTCCATTATTCTTACTCAATCCGCACTGGAATCTATGGCTCTCTGTTCTTTCTTAATAAACTGATTCTCCTTTAACTATAAAGTCATCTTAGTGCTGTGATATTAAATAGACTGTGCCTTCCCGCTTGAATCAAGCGAGCTGCTATGTATGCTGTCTCTTTGGCGGCAACGGACTTGGCGATTACTGATTGTCCAGTGATGGGGGGAACAGGGGGAGACTCCTGGGAAGTTTGGGAACCAAGTGTTAACCTTCAAGACAAAGTAACTATTAGCGGAGTCCTGAGAAGTTTGTCTGGGGTGGCTAACAGACTGGGGGACAGGGAGTTGTCACTCAGATTATCACCAGCAAGTATCTCTCCCACTGAGGCAGGAGGGTAACACAGTGACCTATGTTTCTGGATGCCCCAAGAAAGTGTCACAGTCCCCTTCTCTTCTCCCTCTACACCTAATCTCATCTGCAAACACAAATTCTACCCCCAGCTTTATACTAATGACTCACCAGATGTAGCTTTCTATCCTAGACCTGTCTCTTTCTGCCCAAATTAAAATCTCAGCCTGTCTCTCTGACAGCTGCTCATGGATGTCTAGCTTTCAGTTCAAGTTCAACATGGCTAAAAGAGAGTTCTTGATCTTCCCTCACCTCTGCCTCCCTTCTCTATTACTGTGGACAGCACCACCATCGTGCCTGCCACTCAGGCCCATCACTGGGGCATCATCTTCAACTCAGACCTCTTGCCAGATCCTCACATCCTTGCCAATTATTTCTGTCTCAATCTTGACAATTATTTCTGCATCACGCCTCTAAGATACAGCCTAAATTCAGTTCCTGCTAGGATGAGAATTTGGTGAAATGACTCAGGTACGTTCTTGGCATAATCTCGTTTATTTACAAATCATGCACAAATTCCTGGCTCCCTGGACATGGCAGAAACAAACAGCAGGCAGCTTCCATGCTCTAAGCCTGCCTGTCCAGCAAGCTCTGTGCCAACCAGCAGACGCACCATTGTAGATATGCCACCGTCTACCTATAGGCAGCCTGGACAGCTGCCCAGAGGGCAACCGATTTCTGAGGGTCTGGGTAGCAGATTTTGATATTTTCCCCAGTGCCCCATGGGCTGAAGAGGATGAGGCTGATGGGGCTGCCATGAAGAAGGGAGTAGCTGCCAGTTGATGGGGGTGGGGGGGCAAGAAGCAGGAAACGGCCCCTTGCAGGGCTTCTGAGGAAGTGCATCTGCCCCCTCCCCAGATGTTCCCTGCCCCTGGTGTGGGTATGATGACAGCTGCAGCTCAGGTGCTGAGCAGCTCAGAACTGCTCCTGGTGTCACTGCCACACCGGCAGGACTTTGGCCACAAGCACAGTGACCAGCCTGGCTCCATGCTGGTGCCCAGCAGTCCCCTGCCACTGGACACCCATCTGCCTGGGCAGCCCTGGCCCCGACTCAGGCCACTGCCCTCGACTCATGCTGTGGCCACCACTTCAACAGGGCTCATCAGCTCAAGAGCTCATCAGGAAAGGTGCAGGGGGTAGCCCAGTGGGTCAGCTTACCTCTATTATAGTCACTTCTTTGCATAATATTCGGCTTTATTATGCTTAGTAGGAATGCAAGGCACCTGCAGGCTTGTATCCTGTAAGACATTGGCTTCAGCAGTTAGCATGAGGCTTGAGGCCTACGAACTTTGGCACAGACAAACTTAGGTAACTCATAAGGTTTGGGGAACTGGAAGTAGAGTGCTGAAGGGAATTTGGTCCATAATGAGATCAGCCAACCACAGAACATGGACTGACACCAGCTTCTGGAAGGTTTTGCAAGGAAAATCCAAGAGTGCCATGGCAATGAATTGACGTAAATGATAATGGGGTGAAATCATAAATACATTAACCTATAGAAGGACACCTTAACATTGGTAAGGGGAGGCAATACAAATAAGGAAGAGGGGAGAAACCCCTACTGAATATCATTAGAAATGGTAATGTCAGCGTAACATATTATAGAAGTGGCATCCCAGGGCAGTAGCAGAGAGCGAGAGATGTAGCCCTTGAGAGGGGCCAGAAAGATGGCCACTGATGAAGATGAGGAAAGTTGACATTTCAGGTTGTTCTGCAAGGAATGATGGGAGTATGGCTGTTCAGATGTACGTTGTCATCTCTATCTATTCTACTGAGTTGGAGTGTGTGTGACTTTGCTAAACGTATGAATAAATTATTTATTTGTAAATATAAAAGAGTTCCTATAGTGTGAGTGTTGCACCTCTTCACATCGGGGTTCCCAATTATATTGTAATTTTAATAATACTGGGCCTACTCTTGGGACAAGAACCTGTCAGCCCTCAAAGTGATAACTGGCAATTTGTATTCAGAATCTATAGATCAGGCTACAGTGGACTGGGAGTGCATGGGTGGGACCCAGTCAGGGGGTGTGGGCTGGGCTGGGGGTGCAGAGTGCAATAGGCTAGGTGGGACTGCAGGCTGGGATGGGCTGGTGCAGAATGCTGAGGGCCAGGTGGAGTATGCAGGTTGAGGGTGTGGATTGTGGGGGGCATGGCTTTTTGTGGCTGAGAGTAACAGCTCTGTGAGAAGGAGTGTGGGGGGTCGCAAATCAATCCTGGGGGATGGATTATGGGGGTGGATGGGGATGGGCTGGTGCAGAATGCTGAGGGCCTGGTGGAGTATGCAGGTTGAGGATGTGGATTGTGGGGGGCATGGCTTTTTGTGGCTGAGAGTAACAGCTCTGTGAGAAGGAGTGTGGGGGGTCGCAAATCAATCCTGGGGGATGGATTATGGGGGTGGATGGGGATGGGCTGGTGCAGAATGCTGAGGGCTAGGTGGAGTATGCAGGTTGAGGATGTGGATTGTGGGGGGCATGGCTTTTTGTGGCTGAGAGTAACAGCTCTGTGAGAAGGAGTGTGGGGGGTCGCAAATCAATCCTGGGGGATGGATTATGGGGGTGGATGGGGATGGGCTGGTGCAGAATGCTGAGGGCTAGGTGGAGTATGCAGGTTGAGGGTGTGGATTGTGGGGGGCATGGCTTTTTGTGGCTGAGAGTAACAGCTCTGTGAGAAGGAGTGTGGGGGGGTCGCAAATCAATCCTGGGGGATGGATTATGGGGGTGGATGGGGATGGGCTGGTGCAGAATGCTGAGGGCCTGGTGGAGTGTGCAGGTTGAGGATGTGGATTGTGGGGGGCATGGCTTTTTGTGGCTGAGATTAACAGCTCTGTGAGAAGGATTGTGGGGGGTCGCAAATCAATCCTGGGGGATGGATTATGGGGGTGGATGGGGATAAGGTAAACATCACACATTTTTAGATTTTAGGATCAGGAAGGGGGTCCCTACCCTATTGTTGCACCAGGGCCCTCTGAGGCTTGCTGTGCCCCTGTTCTGGGTCCCAAAAGCTCTGACTCTCTGCTTCCTTCCTGGGTCACTCTCAGAGCTCCTCCTGCTGCCTTCCTGCCGTCAACACACCCACCCTGCAATTGAGACCCCCACCTTGCAATCAAGAAAACCCCTGGTTCCACACGACTCCGGGCTCCCTCCATTATACACAGCTATCAGTACTACACAAAAGGACTTGGTTGCTCCTTCTGGGCCTTCAATTCAGAACGAAACCCAAACATTTAGAAATTCTCTGTGAAAGCCAGCCTGGTTGGCAGCCCCAGGCCATGGCCTCCAACATGCTCTGGGCCACCCAGCAGCCCACCAGGCGGGCTGCCAAGGAGCATGGTGAGCTGGCAGGAAACCGGGTAGGTTCCCATTGCAAGCCTTCGTGCCAGGCCAGTTTCAAATGTTGCTTGGTTGCTGGAGGGACACCATTGAAGCCAAACCGTCTCCATGGATCATTTTGATGCTGAGGGATCAGCAAACTCCAACAAGAAACTTTTTGTCAGACTTTTTTCCAACCAGTTCTACTGGGCACATCCGTTGGCTTTAAGGAGGTCGGCAATTATCATTGGATCTAAGCCCCCATCTCTTCCTCTTCCCTTTCTTCAGAATCACAACAGGGCCGGTCAGTGATTTTTGTGACCTGACCAAATCTCCAGCAGACTGAGAACAGCAGGCTCATTTCACATAGGCCACCCTGGTGAACTTTCCGTCACTGCTACTCTGGGTTGGAGTTCAACCTGTGCTCTGAGATACAAAAAGGTCTCGCAGCTCTGCTTGTCTCCTGAGCTAGGCAGAATTCTATGACCTAACCTACATTGCACAGTCAAATCCACTGCTGCTGCTTTGATTTTTAATTATTCTTCATTATATTTAAAGCAATTTGGGAAAAAGAAAGTATATTGCAATTTACTTTGCTTTGTAATTAGAGCCAGTGATTAGAGAATCTTTTGCAGCATGATGGAGTTTTCCTTGAGAAAGAAAAAATATATATACATCGAAAGAGAGGAATAAAAAGGGGAAGCTAAATGAGCTGAAAGACTAGAATTAAACAGATTATGTCTCATCGCTTCCAAATGGAAGGGAAAGTTACAGCATATCAGAGCTGCTGAATCTGCCGCTAAACAGGAAAGGAAGCAATCTCCTGTCATGTTAACGGCCTGTTATAAAAGTAACATCCCCTCCCTTCGACATTAAAAATGATGGAAGTGGGTGCGCTGGAGTTTGCTTTCCCTAAATCATCCTGAAACATCGTCACTAAATTGCCATGTGCCATGGAAACCATGCAAGTGGCGCAAAAGTGTCAGGCGAGAGAATGCAAGACTCCCGGTGGACAACGCCCATGAAGCGTGCACAGATCTAGCTGGCAAGGACGGCTCTCTGGAGAGAAAGGGAACTGGTCGGTTTGCTCATATTGGAAGCTTTTGTGTTCCTTCCTAAATGACTATTATCTTGCTCCCTTCCTGTCGCCCTTGCCAGTTGCTCGATTTGCACAGATCGCGGCTCCATATGATAATGTCTTGGTTACAGCAGCAGCTTGCCTCTGTCCTTGGCAACAGGCTGTCTCTGAACAATACCCCGCCCTCTCGAAACACGTCACCTTTTATTGGGATCGTTTGTATTTCAGTTCCACCTGGGTGACGCGTTTTGGCTGAATCATTTATTTAATGAAAAATGCCATTTCTGTTGACCCAAAACTATTCAAAAATTTGACACGAATTCGCTGAATAGCCGCAGCCAGGAAAATAATTTTCAGGCTCGATTAGCGAAAAAGCTGGAGGAGGGTGGTGGTGAGGGCTGGGATGTGGGAGACCCAGTTTGGACTCCCTGTTCTAGAGCAGACATTTGAATGGAGATGAGATGAGTGCCCTAAACGTCAGGCCACAGGCTATTCGGGGGTGGGCTTCTCAATCTCCCTGTTGATGCTGTTCTACTTTGTATTCATAATTAAACAGTCTTTGGAGCTGGCCCTTGAACTTTGATCTGCTGCCTCCTGGATGAGTGCCCGTCCCACCAGGCGATAAAGTCACTCTCACACTCCTCTGATCCGGCCCAACGATTATTCAACTGTTTTAACAGGAAAACTGGAGCAAGCCAAACCCTTGAATCTAGCAATTTGGGCACTCACCTGGGAAAACTGGGATCAAATCCCTGCTCTCCGGTGAGGAGTCGAACCTGTGCCTTCTACATCCAGCCAAGCTAGAAGGGGGGCTCCCTCTCTGCTGAGTCTGGCCCTTTAAATATGCCCCCAAAACAAAATGTTTCTGTTTGTTCAACCCAACATGGATTAATTTTATTTGCAATTTTTGTGGGAAATTTCAGATTCAGTTCAACTGGTTGGGGTTTTTTTGTTATTTTTTTGGTTTATGTTTTGCAAATGCCAGCGAACCAATCAGTTACCTGCCCAGCTTGAACTCTAGTAGCACCTACAAGTCCTCAGCCAAAATCACAGCCCCACTGAGCTATATGCTGCCTGGACACAAAGTAACAGACAGTCCCGACTCTGAAGAGTGTACAGTGAAGGGTCTCAGACCAGACCCCTGTTGCATGCCCATTTCAGGGGAACAAGGAACCTCCTTTACCTCTCTGCGGGCTATCCACATGTCTGCGGGAGCTGGTGAATACAATTTCTCCCCATCTGTGTATTGTCCCTTTCTGATTCATCTGTATGTGGAATATCACGTCGAATAACTCTTGCCGCTGACATGGCTTCATCTCCTAGCTTTAAAACTAATCAGGAGGGGGGTAGGGTGGGGATAATGAAACAGCTGTAGAATGGGCTTAATCCAATTAAACTGTGATATATAACCCCCCCAAAAAACAAAGAGGAAGAAGAGCGAGTAGTTTGTAGAACTGGTTTAGATTGGCTGGCTCCTTAGTATTTTTTCCATGTCTTCTTCTGTTCTTAACAGAAATGGACCAATTTTTGCATTGCTTTTGAGCCATCGCTTTGATTTCTTTGATAAAAGCTATGTTTGTTCCTGCCCATTTAAAGGCCACAACTAATTGGATAATGGAGCCTACAGGCTACACTGTTTCCCCCGTTATGTCATTGCTGGAGGTTTTATTCCAGCTGTTTATGCAGAGTGCGTGTGTATGTATATATCCGCTGAGAAATGGAACCAGGAATGGTTCTGCTGCAGCCTCCGGGCCAGATTATAACCTCAGCTACCAGGCTGCAAATCCAAAGTAACTCAGTTCAAATCAAAGGAATTATTCTGGATTAGCACCATGTGACTAAGATCTAAATCTGGCCCATGGATCTATTTTGGTCCAGAAAGAAGCCAAATCATATCATGCTCAGATAGAGCCTCAGTTTTAAAGGCCATGGTGCTGTGATGCCTTCCAGTGCAGGGGCCCTGACACATGTCGAGCCAGTAACATGAAAGTACAGCTTCAGTAAAATGAAGCGAGGGACATTGACCTGGAGGCAGCTGTGACTCTGGGGCTGCCATGAGCCCTGCCCAGCTCAAAGATATGAGAAAATACAATCCTTGTAAAATAAATGTACCTTCATTCCAATTCTGTGTGCCCGTTGTTGATTTAACAGGACACATTCAGAAAGGGGAAGCAGCTCCAGCTAGAGCTTGTTGGGGATTTTTGGACTAAATATTTTTTTCATCGAAAAACACAAACTCCTTGAAATAAAACTGTTCATGGAGAAAGGGGCGGCTTTGCTAAATTGTAGTAGTCGAAAAAAAAGTTCTAGAAAGGGGGGTTGACTGAAATCGTCCAAATGTCCTGTTTCGACTGTCACAGTTCAGGGAGACTGCCCCGTGTTCCCCCTCTGTGGTTCAGCAGGGGCACCCACTTTCTCCTCAGCCATCACATCTCTTGGACAGAGACCCATGTCTCTCTCCCTCCTCGCTGGGGTTTTCCAGGCTGTACAGTTCTGCCTACTCTGTGAATGCCAGAGCAAGTCAGACTGCCTAAGCAGGCCTGCTTGGCTTTCTCCTCAGAGGCTGTAAACAGCATAACTGCCCACAGGGATATGTTACTCCATAGCCCTTTTTTTAGCAAGCACATTTATTCTTAAGGTGAAAACATTCTAGAGAAAACATTTTAAAAGAACCTACATGCCTGCTAATAAGCTTACCCATAGATCACCCCAACTCCAACAAGCACTCTGGTAGGAGTCAGGCCTTCAAACTCCACCAAGGGGGGTTTCTACGGTTACAAGTCCATAACACCTTTTATCCTCAGAACTGGAACACCCATGAATGTGTGAGTCACTCCTGTAGATAGCTTGGGTCTCCGGTCTTGTCCTCACAGTGGGGGCAGTTGACAAAGTTTCCCTCCTCATGGTGAAGCTTCGAAAGGCAGTGTTCTTGCATAACTAGAAGGGGTACATTTGATTACAGCGCCCACTAGAGATTTCCTGGGAAACCCATTGTGACTTTAAACCCCATATTCTTCATCGAAATATGGTTATGATATGAATATGGCATAACTAAGATATACTTTATGCAAGATGGCTCATGTAAGATATCATTGGAAAGGTTATGATTTAATGAATGCAATTATCCAATTTGTATGCACATATCATTTCTATATCTAAAGTTAGGAAAATTGACTATGTAACAATTGCAACTGTGTGTTTATTTGGGAGACACCCACCAGACAACTGGCCATCACAGCCTTGATGGGCCATTAGGAAGAAACAATAAGACTGTGAAGATGCTAATCTCTCTCCTTCCTGAGAGGCATCCTGGGTCGTAGCTGACACACTACCAGGTCAGGTGGTCCTGTCACCTGATATAAAATACCACCTTGAACACTGCTGGTACTTTTCCTCTGTAGGGGCATGGGGATCAAACAAAAGTTTCCCACCTTAGGTAAATCCTTTTTAAGGCTGGGGAGGAGGTCAATTTCATCTCTCCTCCATTGCCTACACAAGAAGAAAGTCTGCTGAAAACACCTGAGGGGAAAGGCAGCGGTGAGTCCAGACTGAGACAGGGGTCCAGTCTGTAAAAAGAGATAACTGGAACTCTAAGCTACAGAAACTCTGCATCCTGCCTAATTCAACATTTAGGGTGAGAAATTACATTTTGTAACTTGTTTCTTTAGTTAATCAAGCTTAGTTGTGTGTATGGTTTTATTTGCTTAGTAATCTGCTTTGTTCTGTTTGCTATCCCTTATCACTTAAAGTTAAAATCAGTCTTTTGTAGTTAATAAACTTATTTCTTGTTTATAACATAACCCAGTTTGTGCAATCCAGATCTTGGGGGGTGGGGGCAGGCAAGAAACTGTGCATATCTGTCTTCACATAGAGGGAGAGGGTAAATTTTTATGAGCTTGCGCTGTGCAGATTTTTCCATACAGCGCAAGACAATATACCTTTGGGTCTGCATTCCAAGGGAGGTGGGCCCCTGAGTGCTGGGACAATTCCCTTAAGCTGAGTCTTCCCATAGCTGATCTGTGTTTGTGTCTTTCTTCAGCTGGGTGTGGCCCTGCCTGTGTGTGCTAGAGGAGGCTTAAGAACCTGGTTCAGCAAGACAGGATAAAAGAGGACCCAGGCTGGCAGAACAGACAGGCTCAGTGGTATCCTAGTACATCAGGTGGCACCTTAAAGGGGGACAACCCATCACAAAAGGGGGGCAACCAGTCACACCCACTTACCTTTAAAAGTTCATTGTTGTCTATCCCATTGTTTCAGTCGTTTGAAGCTTGTAACAATTCCCATGGTTTACGTTTGCCATGTCTCCCCCCAGAGATGTCTGTACAATCCCACAATAATACATAAACATTTGCATTTTTAATACAATTAACTCCTAAGATACTTAAAGTTATTTCATTAAGGTTTAATTTAATTCAGCAAGGTTTGTGCAGGAAATTGCCACAGACAAAATGAACAGTTCTGCTGCTCTGCTTCTAAATGACTTCGTTTTGAAATGTGAGCTAATTAGAGTAAAAAGAAGTAATCAAAATCCCAACACAACATTTCAAAATAATCAAAACAAAACATTTTGACTGACCAAAACCAATTTCTGGAGGGGTTTTGCTTTGTGAATATTTCGTCAAGGTTTTGACTTTTTGTCACACATCAAAACGGGAAATTTGTGTTGAGATCTCTAAAATGTTCTGGGAAACCATTTTATTTCCTGCTGAGCGTTAGTTTCAGTGCCCTGGACTGTACAATAGGTATATGCACAATCCAGCAGGGGGCTGGAAATCCAGCAGCCACTGCCTAGCACTGAGGGACATTTGCAAAAGCTCTCACAGTGACTTGCACATGCGCAGCTGAGGCTGGTGATGACGTCCCCTCCAAAACACCGGCATAGATCAGTCACTGAGTGCAAGCAAGCTCAAATGAACCCTTGTGCTATCTTGTCTCCAGCATTTTATGGGGCCAGTCACTCTGGTAGGTAGCTCAGGGTAGCACTAAACACAGAGAAGCACAAGAACAAACCCACAGCTGCCTAAATCTAGCAAGCCATGAACAAACTGATGGCTGGATAATTACATGCCTCATTTGCCATTCTAAATTGAGATGCAAATGGCCAGGGGGTGAAGGTCTTTCTTAAAGGGTGAAAGTCACACAACATGTGTCATTGGGATGGAAAATTTTCCCTAAATTTACTAAAAGTTTCCAGCTTTATAATAATCAGCACTGGACCTGTGACCTCATTTTGATAAGTTAAAATAATGATCATCTCCATTCATACTAAGAATTAAGCAGTTTTCTTCTGGGACTCGGGTATAGAAGCGCAACAATCTCTATAATGTAACTTATTTACACTGAACACACCCCGATCCTCAGGTGGAGAATCCCACCTCACTTTCTATTCCTAGAACTCCTTTCACCTGGAGCAGAGATGGGCTCCAGATAAGAAATCAGGATCTGGATTTCAAATAGCAGGAAGTGTCAGAAGAAGAGTTAGGTTTAGCCTATAGATTAGATGTAAGGGCCCTTGGCAAAATCTAGGCCCGGATCTGGATTCCAACCACCCCCAAGGTTCAGAGGCTTTTATTTATTTTATTATTTATTTTTACTTGTATTACTGCAGCACCCAGGGACTCCAGTATGGGCCAGGATCCCATTGTGCTAAGCACTGCACAAACAGTGCAAAAAGACATTCCATGCTCCCAAAGAGCTTACAAGCAAGGTATAAGACAAGAATCAACAGATGGATACAGACATACAGACTGTGGAGAACAAGAAACAATGAGGCAACATTATTTAGCATAACCAGCAGCGGTCTCAGTACACCAGCAACCTCACCATGTTATCTTCCAGGGTTTTGCTTCCCTCTAGTCGTGAGCTATAACAAAGGGAAGTTTTAGACACTAGGTGTAACATCCAGCTCCTTAGTCTGAGAGCCTAGCCAGCACTTAGGTACAAAAAAAGCCCCTTTCATGTTCCTAAGTACCAGTTTTAGAGTCAGAATTATGGATCAGGAAGTCCTGTTCAAATCCCCCCAACTTGAAAATTAGACACTAAGTCTACATGGCTCATTCTACCACCACAGAAATGCAGCCATTTCTAGGGTGGAACATGGCAGTTGTTCTGTGCCACGCAACTGTGTGCAGTGTTTTCAGGAGTGGAAATAAAGAATAACGTCTGCATTAGACACTGCAGAGGAAACTCAGGAAGAGTGAGTGAAATCATCCACCTTGGAAATTTGCCAGAAAGAAGAGATTAAAACAACCATTAAATACAGTGTTACAGAGGTAAATTGTACATTATTCTATCATTGGTGGAAGGTTTTCAGGCCATTTTATTTTCAGCCATGCAATCTTAATTATCCTGAAGTGATTATGGTGTGTTTCTCCACGGGCAGAGGGGCAAACTTTGGGTCTTGAGTGGATTAAGAAAGAAAGAAAGAACAGAAGTTAAGTCTTTCTACGAGAGCGCAGTGTGTGTGTATGGGTGGGTGCAGGTCCCTCTTCTGCAACACGTACCAGCAGCTCTGACGGCAAGGGAGCTGTGGAACCCTGCACAAGAGGGGAGCTCTTAGAGATTTAAAGGTGCAGTGGACAGAAAACAAATGTCAGATTTGCACGGACTACAGAATTGCACTGCCCGCTCCACTCTTCTCAGAGCAGGGAGCTGGGGAGGAATGGACTGTAGGGCCCAAACTGGCGTGTGTCAGGATTTCACCTGCGCTCTTAATTCTGCACAGAATTCCCCTCTGCACCTTAACTCTGAACTTTCCTCTCCTTTAATCAGCTGCTGTGCAAGACCAGTTTCAGCTGGAAAGCCAGGCCAGCCATCTGGAGGCCTGTCACTCCACTGAATGGCTAGCAGGAGACACAGCTTATTTGGCTTGGCTGGATCCTCCTGCCTGGAGGCCATGTGTCAAGTCCAGGCTCCTCATTCTTGCCCAGCCTCCGGGTCATAGTGCTCCGGTCTCTTTGCGAATCATGAGTGGGCGCAGATATGGGGCTCAATTCTGCTCTCAGCAATGCAGGAATGGTGTTAATCCAGCTAACCCAATGCCAGTGGTATTAATCCAGCGTAAAAACGGTGTGAGATCAGAATTAGGTCCCACAGTGTTTCCCACAACACAAAACCAAACTCTCCTCTCTGCTATTACTGGATTTTACTACAGTGATTTCCACTGCTGGAACCAGCGCTTCTCATCTGATGCACAAAACAAGCGCACTTCATCCATGTTAAATGCCCCGACATTTTTTGTAACAGTAGTAGATCATTTGTTAATTGAAGCTCTTCATCCTTTGTCTACATGGAAATGTTATTCGGGCTGAGTGTAAATCAGCCTGTGAAGTTGAATGAGTAAAATAAATATTCAGTAATAGTAACCATAATTAATAATTACTTTGCATGTGTATCAAACCTTGCATCTAAGAATCACAAATCACTTTGCAAATATGAATTCTCTCCTTGTGGAGATAATAATACTTATCTGCCTGAGACAAGTATATTAGAGAGACAAGGTGGGTGAGGGAATGTCTTTTATTGGACCAACTTCTGTTGGGGAGAGAGACAAGCTTTTGAGCCCCACAGAGCTCGTCTTCAGGTTGGGGAAAGGTACTCAGTGTCACAGCTAAATGCAAGGTGGGAGAGATAAGTGGTTATATACTTACGCTAAACAATCTGTTTCTCCTTGCATTTTGGGAGTACCTTTCCCAGCCCTGAAGAAGAGCTTGTCTCTCACAGCAACAGAAGTTGCTCCAATAAAAGCTTTTACCTCCCTTGTCTATCTCATATCCTGGGACTGATACAGCTACAACTATACGTGGTACAGGTATTGTACGTGTGGGTAAATATAGGTACAGTAATTTGAAGCTACGGTGCACCATCTAATTACGAGGCATTATTACTGATCCATCTGCACAAATGCCCTTGCGAATGAGGCCTGCTTGCACAGATGGGAAACACGAGGCACAGAAGGGCACAACTGTTTTGCCCAAGGAATGTCTGTATAGCTCAGGTTATCTCGTGCACCCATTACCGTAACATCGAAACCCAGGTCACACCATAGCACCAGGGGGGGATGTCTATGCTGTAACCCCGAGGTGTGACTGCATCTCGTGTTCAATCGAGCGAGCCTGAACACCTCTGATTGCAGTACGGACAGACCCTAAGGTTAGGCCTGCACTACACAGCCTGTGTGGGCATAGCTATGGAGGAACTCCACTTCCCTGAACATGAGCTGCACCAAAAGAAGCACTCTTCTATTAGCATAGCTGCATCTACCCTGGGGTTTTGTCGGCACCGTTATATCTCGGAAGTGGGGACGGGGGGGGTGGAGGGCTTTTTCACCCACCTGCCCGACACAGCTAGTCTGCTGTAAGTTTTAAGTGTATATCAAGCCAAAGATCAACCTGGGAGTGAGCTAGGCAATTGAAGTCAGATCTTCTAAATGCTAGTCCAGTACCTTAGCCACCAGACTAGGTCTTTTCAGGGAAAACTTGCACCCAGTTCTGCCCTGACATACACAGGCACGTTCCCTGACAGCAGCCGCTGTTACCCTTGTTTAAAGCTTTGCAGGTCACCTTTACGTCAGGACACCGATTTATTAAACAGCAGAGCCAGAAGGGGCTGGGGGGAAGCCTGAGGTCCATTGCACTCCTATTCTGGCATCTCTAGGACACAGGCATGCAGGGCCGGAAAGCCAACCTTCTCCCAAAACTAATGGCTCGTTATCTCCCATGTCTATAGCATCTTTTAGAAACTTCCCCCATTCCTTGGGGCCAACACTGCCCCTGAGTCTGAGCTGCAATTTGCAACACCTAGCCAGCCATTTGTTGACCTCAGCAAGCTAAGTTGGAGCTGGAGATTGATAAAGGCAGACAGCAAACCAAACCCTGTTAATTGGGACTCAGACGATCTATTCACTTTGCTCTCCCTGACTCTGTTTTTTTTTTTTTTGGGGGGGGGGGGGCAGGGGGAAGCAGGAAGATTTTTTTTCCCCTAAAGATTTTTTTCATTAGTGAGTAAGAAAATATTTAGGTGCTGACATCTCCAGAGTAGCAGTGGATTTGCAATGTGCATTAGCTTGAAAGTTTATCCAGCCCTTAATAGGTCTGAAGAGGAATGGATGCACTTTGGCTAAACCAAGGAATCTGATTGCTACCTAAATAACTAATTCATCTTCCTAGCACATGGACGTCAAAGGATAGTAAAGAACAGCTACACCCAAGGTCGTGCCAATTAGTAGCAGAGGAGAGCTGTGATACAGGATAATTTTAGCTGTCCTATACATACAACCCTGAAGCCATAGGATTTCACCTATCCTCTGGGAGATTTTAGGTCTAGGTAATTTGAATGCCATTGACTAACACTGAGTTCCTGTAAGACAGACTCTTCTTCTCGCAGGCAGGTGAGAAAGTTATGGTTCTACCCAGTGATGAGCTGCCAAAAGCTGAAGAACCGGTTCCTTCAGTCGCTCCGGATCTTCGGTGGCACTGAATGACCCACTGCTGAAGACTCGGAGCGAGTGAAGGACCCGCTGCCGAAGTGCCACCAAAGACCCGGAGCGCCGCCGGGTGAGTAAAAATTCAGAAGGGATTCTCATTGGAGCCTCCCCAGCAGAGAGTTCAGGTGGGCCAGACAGGACAGAGTTTGCCCACCCCTTTAACAACCGGTTCTAAAACGGCTTCAAAATTTAACAACCGTTTTGCGTGAACCGGCGTGAACCGGCTCCAGCTCACCACTGGTTCTACCACTCCATTATGGAAGCCCTCCATTCCACATTACAGCCGGTGTAGGGACAATAGGACAAATCCGAGAGCCTGAAGAAGCAGGATTTAAAAGTGATTTAGATGCCACAGTGAAGCATGAATTAGGAAAAGCCCAAAATAGACTAGAGTCAATTAGATGCAAGTGCTTTGGGTTTAAAGACACAACAAAGGGCACAGGGACTGAAAATGCAGCAGGATCTAAAAGGGGCCTCCCTAAAAAAGCTTTTCTCATAAATTTTAAAGCCAAAAGGCACCACCATTAGATGGTCTAGTCTGACCTCCTGTAGAACACAGGCAGAGGATTTCATCCAGTTACTCCTGCATCGAGCCCAGTAATTTATGCTTGACTAAAGCATCTTCCACAAAGGCATACAGTCTTCCTCTGAAGCCTTCACAAGAGGGAGAATCCAGCACTTCCCTTGGGAGTTTGTTGTAATGGTTAATTTCCTTCACTTTGCCTTAACTCTAACTTGAACTTGACCCCGTCTGGATGGACCAGCCACTTGAAGGCAACATGATTCATCCTTTACAAGGTTGTTACCTTTTTAATACAAGTTTAAAGGCTGCTGAAATTGATGGAGCTGCCAAAGACCTGCCAGCATAGCACTTCACAAGTATTAGTTCAGTCCCACCCTTGATCATAGGACTAGGGACATGCCAAAGGAGCACACTGCAAAACCTGCTGCGTTGGAGGATTCACTGAGAGGATGTGCAATAGACCATGGTGACAAACAGCACAACTGAAAAAGCATTCAGGGTTGTGTTTATCCCGTTCTGGCAAGACACAGAGCTGAAGACAACTGCTTCCTCTGAGACAGAGGATCTAAGTAAGCCCAGGAGCACCCCGATCCAAACCACAACAGAACTCAGCAAGAACTCCAGAAGAAGTATGGTCTAGTCGCTAGGGCACTGGCTTAGGAGATCTGGGTTCTTCTCCCTGGTCTGCCACTGACCTGCTGTGCGATGGTGGGCAAGTCCCTCCACTTCTCTGTTCCACTGCTTCTCCCCGCACCCTTTGTCTACATAAATCAGAACTTCTTCGGGGCAGGGGCTGTCTTTCACCGTGCACTGGGGCACAACAGGGTGCCTATTCTGGAGAGACTAGTCTACCTTCTTCTGTGACACAAGTAAGACAAACAGCCCATGGCCACTAGAACAGCCTCCCGTGGATTGTGCAAGGGTGTGACTGAAGCTCACATTCACTTGCATTTATTCTCCTCTCTCTCCTCCCCCTGGAAGATTCACTACCCTTAATTAGATATATGTTTTAAAGCTCTGTCACCACTGCTCTCGTTTAATAAGTAATTAATCAATTCTGCAGAGCAGCTGCAGCTCGGCCGCTGCCAGCCACGCTAAAGCAGGACACCGTGATTAATTTTTTTTATTTGTTTGCCAGCAATACATTCTGGTGACTCCTAATATCGTGACTCAGGGATATTTCAATGCACATTTTTGAGGCTCTGCTGTTTAGCCCCGCGGGTAGTGATCAGTTCTGGAGACAATGTGGTTTGCAGGGCGAAAAAGGCATTGATATGGTAGAAGTGCACTCAGAGAAACTCGACCAAAGAGCGGCAAACTGGCAGGAAATCAACTCACCTGCAAGAGCAGGTGAAAAGCAACCAACCTGCCTCTTGGTTCAGCTTGCAAACCATATTCAAGGGGCACAGCCCTGCTGTCTTACATTTTATCCTGTTCCACTACGAATCCCCAGCCCTGAATTCCAAGGCATAACACTCAGTGCCTGCTAAAAAGAAAATGCCCACTCCTGCAGGGTACGAGGAATTTTAAGCATCCAAGTGAGAGTAGACTTCGCTCTCACACTGCTACGGTGAAAACCTGGATTAGATGCCTCCCGAACCTCCACCATCACTGCATCAAACACAATATGAACATTAATTCATTTAGCTTCTCCACACCCTGTATCATCATTCCTATTTAACAGCTGAGGGACCTGAAGCATAGAGAGGTTAAGTGACATGGCCCAGGTTACATGGAGGGTCTGTGGCAGAGATGTGAATTGAATCCAGATCTTTGGGTTCCCCATCCAGTGTTTTAATTGAAGGACCATCCTTTCTGGGTGGCCAGGCTCTTAGAGTAAGAAGACATCTTGCCTTGCTCTACAGCTGAGTTGGGAAAAATGCGGAAGAACCCTAGCAATAGCCAGTATTCCCTGGCGAATGAAGGACAGGAGAGGCACAGAGAGAAAGAGAGGAAGTAAGTGGTTGGAGATTGGGGCTGGGGGGCCACCTGTCTCTCAAGAAACACAAGGAGAATCAGTGAAAGAGTCAGAGTAATAATAAATGGTTTTATATATGCAACACAGGTGGGCACAGGACCTGCAGCTGTTTTAATTATTAATTATTTCGAGGGGAGAGACTATTACATGGTTGCATTTGTACAGATGATCTGTGTGTCTGCCGTGAGCTCTGGGAATAGAAGGTGTGATTAGCCTAGAAATACGGTGCTGATTTTTAACCATGAGGGTAATTAATGGTTGGAACAACCTACCAAGGGTCATGGTGGATTCTCGATCACCAGACATTTTAAATTCAAATTGGAAGTTTTTCAAAAAAGATCTGCTCTGGTTCAAATGGGATTTGATTCAGGGATGTCCTGTGGCCTCTGTTAAAGTAGGAGGTCAGACCAGATGATCACATTGGTCCTTTCTGACTTTACAATCGATAGCTCAAAAATCCAGGGTGTTGGCCTTTCCTTGCTGTCTCCCCGCTGCCAGAACCTTTCACTGCCATGAAAGTGTGGAGCCTTTACCCACTGCCAAAGCCTTTCTCTGCCCTGAGGAAAGATGCCAGCAGAGGGGAGGCAACAGACAAGATGGCAGCGTAGATGCGGGAGACACAGCTTGGGTGTGCAGAGAGCTGTGTAGGGTACATACCCCAGGGTTCAGGCATCTCTAGACTCACTTAAGCAGCACCTCCCTGTCTACAGGACTATTTATACCTGTACAAGGGGAGAGCGTGCAGCGTATGGCCTCTGCAAGCCACCGCAGGGAGTGTGCAGTGTAGATGTAGGCTACGTGTTATCAAGGTTGTTGTGGGCATCATGGTAAAGGAGAGTTTTAAGGGGGAATTTGATGGGGGACAATGAGCTGGTTCTGCAGCTGTTGACAGCAGGCGAGAACAATGAAGGAGCGACTTGGGAAATGTGACAGGTGGGTGATGAAAGCTGGCATCCCTGGCAGGGCAGAGGCAGCCCACGGTGACGGGTGCGGTAAGCAGTGCAAAGCTTTCTGCCACTGGAGGTGAGTTTGGAAAGGCGCCCTGAAGGTCTTTGTCAGCAGTAAAAGCAGTAAATCTGTGGAGATTTTCAGTGCAGGAGGAGATGGCAGGGCACTCAGCATACTTTGCAGTGAGGGGGCAGTTAAACACCCGTGGCTGACCCCCGTGTCAGCTGGCTCAGGCTTGCATGGTCGGGCAAAGGGGCTGTAAAATGGCGGTGTTGATGTTCAGGCTGGGGCCAAGCTCTGGGACCCCACGAGCATCGGAAGCTCTTCCCAACTGGCCCCATAATCCCCCAGGGGCTCTGGAACTCAGCCATGTTGCCTGTTTCCAAAGAGCAGGTGTTCTTTATCAGTGACTCACACGCCACTGCGTCAGGCCATCAGCAAGGGGCCGGGGAGCCATAAAGCTTTCAGACCAGCAGCAAATGGGGGACAGGGGTGTTCTAAAACCATTCACTCTGCTCATTGAGATCACTGCAAATGTGGTACCTTGACAAATGTTTGCAGAACAATGGGCAGGAGACATGGGCACAAATCTCATTACCTGTCAATGGGATCTCTATGTACCGTGTCTTAAGCACCTCTTTGGAAATGGACTTCTTTTATATTTCATACAGATAGCTCCTCTCTTTCTCTCTCCCTTTTTCTCCCTCCCCCTGCACACAGTAGAGGGCTCAGTTCCCTTGAACTGCATAAGAGCTAGTCATGAAAGATGAATGGATCTGAAGACTTCTGGGTAATGAAAGTGATTTTTCCCCTGTTGCAAGGGTGATGCATGATGCGGCACTGGTTCGGTACACTACATGTCAGGGATGAACAAACAGGGCTGAATAAAGGAAGAGCTGACCTGAACTTTCTCCCAAGGCTCAAATTCAACCACAAGTGTTTTCCTTCTTGAGATCAACAAAAGTTGGGTGAACTTTCACAAGCGAAAATAACAGTGAGTGCTTTGAGTGCTCATGTGGTTCGGTGGACAGGGAGTTCGGCTGGCAACCGAGACAGCAGTGTGTTTGTCCCAGTTCTCCCCTGGACATACTGCTTTCTTTTTCTCCACCCCTTTGTTTACTGCCTCTTAGTACGTGCTTGTACAGCATCTCGCACTATGGAGCCTGATTTCAGTTGGGGCCTCTATTATTATGCAAATAATAATAATGGTAGACTGCTGGGAAAACCCCTCTGAACTTAAATAGTCCCTCAACCTTGTGCAGGCCCTGAGTACAAGGGGGAATTTCATTCTGTAAGCAGACAAACAGGAGCCTCAAGGGAAATGTGTAACTGAAGGATCAGAACAAGGAAGAAGGAACATAGCGGTTGCCATTAACAAGTCGGAACGTGAAGACCGTTATCACAGAGATACCTGTGAAAGTGTCACGTTCTCTCCTGATCTCACACGAGTGCTCACGGTGACGTCTCCGTGGCTAGTGTGCGCTGCCCAGCACCGTGCGGCTGTGACCTTGGCTGGCCGGAAGGCACTACTGTAATAAATGTGATGAGTAATGCAAAATGAAACAAACCTTCCCACTGGAACGTTGACTTTGTGGGCTGTCTAGAAAACACAAACGTCCATTTTGCCAAAAATAAAAGGAGTCCTTGTGGCACCTTAGAGACTAATCAATTTATTTGAGCATGAGCTTTCGTGAGCTACAGCTCACTTCATCACTTCATCAACCAAAAATGTTGCCATTTTGACATTTTTTTTCCCCTTCTGATGTGGAACGAAACTGAGATGTTTTGCAAAAAGAAAAGGAGTACTTGTGGCACCTTAGAGACTAACCAGTTTATTTGAGCATGAGCTTTCTCTAAGGTGCCACAAGTACTCCTTTTCTTTTTGCGAATACAGACTAACACGGCTGTTACTCTGAAACCTGAGATGTTTTGAAATGTTTCACAGTGAGAGAGAGAGAGAGAGAGAGGGAGAGGAACGACAGGCCCTGAGGTGAGCAAATAGCCTGGTCCCATCAAAGAGATGTGGCGTAGCTTGAAAAAGCCTAATGATCATGCCTCCGGGTGGGTCATTAGCAGCAGGGGTAGAATCGAAGACTTCTAGATCTAGACCCACCACCCTCTCTTGCCTCATCTAAAAGACTCATCTCTGTTAGCACCAAAGCTGTAGCATGCTCAGTAGCTGCTATGAGTGTCCCAGCCACTAGCAGGGGACACAGCAGCACACTAAGTAAGCGTAGGCAATCTATCTACGGATCGAACCATCTATCTGTCTACAAGCCGATCTATCTATCGCTCTGTCTCTCCGATATTCTAAACCAGCTGCTCGTGGACAGTGTAAATATGGAAATATTTAGAAATAATTTCTAGCAACACATAGATCAGGAAATAAAAAGTTGGTGTCAGGCAATTTGGATCCAGGGAAATGGCACAATTCATCAATTAAGTGAGTCAAAAGAGTTAAATTACTTGCTCAGTTTAGAAAACACGAGCAAACTTTCCCATGAAATACTTGTAGTGCACAGTTTAGTTTTCTAGGGAGAGGCAAAACTCACTTCTGAAGATAATAAAGCTTTATAAGTTCACTGGGGTTTCATTTTTAATTTATTCTGAAGGAGTCTTTAAGTCTCTCTTCCTGTTGGTGAAGGCACTATTATATTCACTCCTAGGGGCTCTGGATAATAAAATAAGACTTAGAAGTTGGTGATAAAAAATAAAGCATTGATAAGGAAATAATTATGAAGTACCTCCTTCATGAACACAAAATGGGATTTTCCCCATTTGTTTTTCTTATCTCATTCAGAATTTTATGGCCATGCCTTACACCAAGCTGAAATGTAACATCAAACCCAGTGCAAAGCAATTTTTTAACCTGGAATCTCCAGCCAAATATTTGTCCATTGCCTCCCATAGACAATAATTGGTAGCCATACTGGAACAGTGCATTCAGCAATACATAATTGGGCCAGAATTTGCATACTGATTTGGGGGCCAACTTGAGACCACTGAAGGATCTGGTTTTCAGGAAGTGCTAAGCACCCACACTCTGAAAACCAGGCCCCTTGGGCACTCAAAATCATTAGCCCCCTTGAATATTTGGGCTATGACATGTTAGCCATGCTGCTCATTCACTCTTCACCCAGCCTAGCCATGCTCAGAGTCTTTCCATTAATATTGTCATAGAAACTCATTCAGCAAACTGCTTAAGAACAGCTTGCCTTTAAGCACGTCCTTTCTGGTGGCTTTAAGGTAAAGCACGTATTTAAGTGCTTTGAAGAATAAGGGAGGGTTGGTGATTCAGGGCGAGAGTAACCAGCTGCAGAGTAGTAGCCCAGTGGCACCTATCAGGTCTTTTCTTCTGGCCTCCACCATCCTTTCAGCTCTCTGATCAAGCATTGCCCCTTCACAAAACACCACTAACCTTGCTCTGAGAGCCTTCTCCTCTGCAGCAAATCATTGACTTCTATGAGTTTGTGGATGAGGCACCAAACTCTCCATCTCATTTCAAATCACAGTTAGCAACATCTCTTTTCTCTATCCCTTTGAAAGAAAAGTATGTTCCAAGCCACTAGGGCTTACAACGGTGTGACTGCTGGTCTTTCTTTCTTTCTTTCTTTCTTTCATTTTTTTGCTTGATGAATTCTAACTGCTTGCAACCTGCTGGGAAAATATCTCTGTGTTCTTACTGCATTCCAGGGCTACCGGTATGGTATACAGAAGAGAATTCTTCTAGCAATGGTAATGAAATCTTTATTCTAATAGGAATAGAATTAATAACATTTAAACAGAGCTACAGGGATGTGGGGGAAAGGGCAATTTTTTTCCACCAACTCTTTTTTTGATCAAAGAATTCCAAATATTGAAATTTTTCAACCAGCTCCATTCATTTATTCATGAATTAACAAAAACAAAATACACAGTCAGCATGCATCAATGTGTAACGCCACAAAGAACCATTGTGCTCAGCCAGTCTGACCTCCTTCACAATACAAGCCAGAACCTTCCCCAGGGATTCCTGCATTGAGGTAGCTGAAGTGGATCAGCTCTGTCTGTAAAAAGACCCCCAACCTTGATTTCAGCACCACCTCCCCAAGTGATGGAGAAGACAGCACCTCTGCTCCAAGGGATACATCCCATTGTCAGCAGGCATTCGGAATGCAGGATTATGCCCTCCATATGATGAAAAGTAGATGAGGTGTTTTTAATGCATTCACAGTTCTGATAATCTCCAGGGTTATTTGTACCATAGCTGTGGATTTTTTAAACCTATATGATTATCCATTAAATGCCCCTTGAACAGTTCTCTCTCAGACTGGACACCATCTCCTCCTCCTTCAGCGACGTTTCTCTTTATTTTCTTGCTCATTCATTATATACTATAGAGAGGTTACAATAGGAGGGGATAGGTGCGAAATGTATATAAAGCATAGGACATAGTTCCCCTTTCTCAGAGTGCTACTGTATGGCAAGGGACACTCCATGAACTGTAGTAGGCAACATCTGAAATAAGTAAATATAAAACTTTCTTTCTTTCAAAGTGAATAAATGATCCGTGGAATTCATTGCCACAGGATAACTTGTGAGGTGGGGAATTCAAAACACTCATATGAAAGAGAGGATAAACATTATAAGGAACACAAACCCTTAGGGGAGAGGGATAACTCAGTGGTTTGAGCATTGGCTCAAGGTCCCTTCCAACCCTGATATTCTATGATTCTATGAAACCCACATTCTCTAGGGCATAAGTCATCTGCTAATTGTCAGGTTAGGAAGCCATTTTTCCAGTGGAAAGGTTATTACATAATTGCCTGTTATGGAGTTTCTTGCACCCACTTCTGAAGCATCTGTTCATGCTGATCAGAGACAGGATACCACTGCTCCAGTCCAGCCTGGCAGTTCCTATGCCCCTGTGTAACTATGGAAGTTTATATAGAAACCACTTTTCTGGGGAAAGTCAGAGGTTTTGTTTTCCTACGTCTCCAGCTTTCTCAGGAATGATGACGAAGGCCTATTCTCCTTCCAGCATGCCTAGAATCGGCAGGCTTTTCCCAGCAAGTGAGCTACACGCAAGGCATCGCAGGGGAAAGATTAGACATGGCATTTGTTAGAATGGCTGGAAGGCTCCATTATTGCTATTTCAGGAAAGAAAGATTTATGACCACACTTAATGAATGCTAATGGTTTCGTTATCAGGCGGTAGCCACACAAACATTCCTCTTCTAGGTAAGGTTAAAATAAGCCTTAAAAGTAACCTTACAAACCTGAAATGCAGGTGATTAGCTCCTGACAAGCCTGGGTAATAATGGATGCACTTCAGAGCTCTGGGCTTCTTTGGCCAGAATAGACTGGAGCTAAAATCACCACTAGACCTTACTTCAGAATAGCAGGCTGTCTCATGCAGTAAAGATGGCTTGTTGGCTTTCTTTTTAACCTCTAGAAACTCGTCCTGGTCCATGTTGATTCTTGTAGCTTTAAACCCTATTTAAAGGCAAACTGAAAAGAAAGGATTTTCAGAAGTGACCTCTACGTTTGGGTGCTCAATATGAGAAACCGCATGCCTGATTTCCAAAGGTGCTGAGTACCCACAGCTCCCGTGGACTTCAACTGGGGGCTCAGCACGTCTGCAGATCAGGACTAAGGGGTCTCAAGCTGGGCACCTAAAAACTTGGGATAACTTTAGAAAAATTAGCTGTAATTTATTTGTATGGTCTTAAGAGTCATAGATTTTAAAGCCAGAAAGGCCCATTATGATAGTCTAGTCTGACATCCTGAATAACACAGGCCATCAAACTTCCCTATATTAATTCCTGTTTCCTGTTCAAGTGAGATTAAATCAATGCCTGAATGTGGGTGAGATAGAAAGTTTTGACCCTAGCCACTCACGGTCAGTATGGAACCATCGCACCTTGTGCTAGAGATGGGGACAGTGGGTGAGTTCAGCCCTGCTTCCCTAGAAATGTCCAGTGTTCTTGGCCATTGACCGAGTAGTGGGACAGCTCAAGAACTTTCCCTCTGTATGTTCCCATCTCTCATCCCCTCACACACAATGAGTGGACACAGCTCACCACTCAACTCCCCATCCCTCCCCCAGAAGCTTGAGGTCAAGCAATAACGTGCCCTGTGCTGCATCAGCTCTCTGCCAGGGATAGTAGTGAGACCATATGTTCTGCAACCAGCATGGGGCAAAGACAGATGTTCTAAAAGGAGAAGGACACCACAATGTTACAGGACCATCCTTATGTACTCAGCACTTATGTGTCCACCCAGGTCAACACCACCCTTGGAAAATACCCATGTTACTCTCCAAGTAGAGAGGGCTTAAGTGCAACAAATTCAGATCCAGCTCTCAAGCAAGATGGAGTGTGTGGGTGTTTGGATTAGGGTAATGGCTTAAGTCCTGCTCTCTATTAACAGAAGACTAGTCGCAGAAGCACACATGGGGAGGGGAAAAGGAAATTATTAGAGCTGCTTGGGAATTTTTTGATGTAATATTTTTTGTCAGAAAATGCCAGTTCATGAAAACCAGAACGTTTCATGTTCTCAAGTCTCAACTGCTCAGCACCTTCTAGAATCAGCTCTCAGCATAGTAGGGCCTGATGGCACAGCTGTGAAGTCAATGTGAGTTGAGGGTGAGACAGATTTACTAGCAGAATTTTCTCAGCATCTCACACTCTTGGGCTCTTGGTGTGTTTTGGGTTCAAGAGGAAGCCTTTTCTCACAAAAAACTGAAGAGATGGTACAGCCCTTTAGTCCAGCAGTTAGAGCATTCATCCAGGTTGTGTAGCAATGTGGAGAAGGAACTTGAACATGGATCTCCTCCCTCATAGGTGAGTACCTTAACACCAGCCTAATGAAGCTGTTCCATTATAACCAAACAACTATCCATTGGAACAGAGACTTAAACATGGGTCTCCCACATCCCAGGTGAGATCCCTAACCACTGGGCTAGAGAGTCATTCTCACTCTTTCTGTCACCCAATGAATATTCATTAGTTATATGCAGTGGGACATCCTCCACAGGAGTGATGGAGAGACACCCACTCCAGAATAGCTCATAGCCTGGGCAGTTGCCTTGGAGATGGGATAGCTGAGCTAAAGCCTATGCTCCACACAGAATCATAGAAGATTAGGAAGAGACCTCAGGAGGTCATCTAGTCTAACCCCCTGCTCAAAGCAGGATCAATGCTCAACTAAATCATCCCAGCCAGGGCTTTGTCAAGCAGGGCCTTGAAAACCTCTAAGGATGGAGATTCCACCGCCTCCCTAGGTAACCCATTCCAGTGCTTCACCACCCTCCTAATAAAATAGTTTTTGCTAATATCCAACCTAGATCTCTCCCACTGCAACTTGTGACCGTTGATTCTTGTTCTGTCATCAGGAGAACTGGGGGGAGGGGCTCCTGTTTCCCGGATGAGTCCTCTATCCACTGGGCTGAAGGTTTGGGGCAAGGGGTCATAATCAGTATTGTATTGTGTGAGACTCATTCTATTAGTTGGTGTCCTCTGAACATGCCTACTGGATTGGGCCCTTCCGGGTGAAATAGGCAGAGCCATATCTAGTTTGAGGATCCCACTGGGATTTAGATGTAAGCGAGGCACTGGGCATCAGGACCACTGTGGCTGGTGCACATAGCCAGCAGCAAAAGTGTAGGGGACGTTGCCGGCAGAAATGTAGGAGTATGGGGACTTCAGGCATCTCCAGGGCTGTGTGGCAGCTGAGGGGATCTAAATGTTGGACTTTTAAGGTGCTTAAAGTGGCAGTTTAGCACCTAAATGCCTCTGTGAATCAGAATCGTCCATTATGCAGCATGGGCCAGCCACTGCTAATTTACACTCTCCTTAATGGGTTAGATATATTTTGCTCCATGCAGCTGCCACATGGAATGGAGCAGATAACTGATTCGCACGAGAAACCATTTTATGCTTCAAAGAGGCCTCCAAGTTTTATAGCCCCCAATTGCTTTTTAGCATCAGAGAAGCATGAAAAGCTAATAATGGAATCCCTGGGCACTACACACCATGTGTTCAAGTTAAGGATGATTATTATCCTTTTGTGTCTTCCAAGCATTGGTATTTTCATTGCTCATGGTTTGTTTTAATCATCCCTGTTTCATTGGAAACACTTGCGTTCATGCTTCAAGTAAATAAAAGTCTATTATTTGGGTTGTTCAATGGTATTGGGAACAAATTTTATTGTAGATATGAAATTTACCCCTGTGCAGAGGGCTAACATAAGCCAACCTGCCATTGAAGTGCCATTTAAGTTATTGCCGGAAAGGATCTGGGGGTTACAGTGAATCACAAATGGAATATGAGTCAACAATGTGATGTAGCTGTGAAAAAGCTAATATCATTCTGGGGTGTATTAAAAGGAGTGTAGTATTTAAGATACGGGAAGTAATCGTCCTACTCTACTTGCACTGCCGAGGCCTCAGCCGGAGCAGTGTGTCCAATTCTGGGCACCACATTTGGATGTGGATAAATTGGAGGGAGTCCAGAGGAAAGCAACACAAATGATAAAGGGTTTAGAAAACCTGACCTGTGAGTAAAGGTAAAAAAACGGGGCATGTGTAGTCCAAAGAAAAGAAGACTGGGGGGGAACCTGATAACAGTCTTCAAATATGTTAATGGCTGCTATAAAGAGGATGATATGACTGGCATGACTGGAGTGGAGAAAGTAAAGAAGGAAGCGTTATTTACTCCTTCTCATAACAAAAGAACTAGGCGTCACCAAATGAAATCAGTGGGCAGCAGGTTTAAAACAAACAAATGGAAGTGTTTCTTCACACAACGCACAGGCAACCTGTGGAACTCCTTGCCAGAGGATGTTGTGAAGGCCAAGACTATAACAGGGTTCAGAAAAGAACTAGATAAGTTTATGAAGGACAAGTCCATCAGTGGCTATTAGCCAGGATGGGCAGGGATGGTGTCCCTAGCCTCTGTTTTCCAGAAGCTAGGAATGGTAGACAGGGGATAAGAACATAAGCACATAAGATGGATCACTTGATGATTACCTGCTCTGTTCATTCCCTCTGGGGCACCTGGCATTGGCCATTGTCGGAAGACAGGATACTGGCCTAGATGGACCTTTGGTCTGACCCATTATGGCCGTTCTTATGTTGTGGAATCCCCATCACTGGAGGTTTTTAAGAACAGGTTGGACAAACACCTGTCAGAGATGGTCTAGGTTTACTTGGTCCTGCCTCAGAACAAGGAACTGGATATGATGGCTTCCTAAGGTCCCTTGCAGGCCTACATTTCTAAGATTCTATGAAATTAGGCTTACTTGGTGCATAGGCATTGTGCTGGTCCTTTGCTCAGGGAATTTTATCCTTAATGAATACATCAAAAATGCCAGACTGACAGCTCTAGAGATTGGCACCCTCTGCTTACACTTGAGTTAGGTGAATCATGGGCTAAGGCAGTGTAAGCTTACCTCCCCGCCCCCACATTTCTCAATCCTTAGCTTGCAAAGTTAATTCTTTCTCCATAGCACATCCCAGCCTCGGTCTGCTTAACGAGACAGGCAGCGAGGTAGGTAGCTGGTTAAAGACAACCACCGTGCTGTTTCTTGTGAGGTGGGCCAAGCCCACCAAACTCATTTCACAAAGATGACGAGATAGTCATAGCTTTCTATTATGGCCGGCCTGGGCTGGATTTGACCCCCCCTCCCCCCATGCTGTGTAGTCCACTATGTACCTGCCGAACCACTCTGTCTTCAGTAATTTACCCGGTACACTAAAAGCTAAATTTACCCGGTACACTAAAAACTGGAGTGAGATTACCAGTTAATTTTGCACAGGCCACCAAATACTAAGCAGCTGATGATGGGCTAGATCTTGGAGCTATGCCAAATTCCACTTGCTAGAGATTTGCTCTTACCTCTTTTGAGCATAGCAACCTCACAGGGCACAGAACTTCTATTGACCTGGCAAGCTAGAAGGTTAAAAAGCTTGAATTCCACCACCAGCCCTCTGAGTCATCTAGTCCTCCTGCCCTTGTGCTAAAGCATTAATATCTGGTCTTTGTTTAATCACATTCATGAGGCCTCTTTGGAGTGGATGGTGACGTCCTGGATGGATGAGCACCTGTCATTTCTACACGGGCTGGGCGGGTGAGAGGGGGTCATCCTGGCTGAGCTACACAAAGAGGAGGCAACGATAACAAATTAGGTTGTCAAAGAGGAGAGCAGCATTGCCATTAATGGAAATAGCAGCCGAATACATGGGCTTTTGTCCCATGACACAATCAAAGACGGGATCAAAGGGAGCTAATATTGTAAATGGTTAACCAGGAAGACATTCTCATGAGATAAAACGCCAGCCTCACAACCCCTCGCAGCACTCAGTGGAAGGATAATTGATACTAAATAATGTTATTTGAGCTTGGGTGGAATGCTTTTAAATCTAGATGACAAAGCAGGGGAAACGTTTCTTGGGTTTTTGTCACATTGCCGTCACTTCCACTGCTTTATATTCAGCAGTACACGTGGGAGCTGCCTGTGGGAGATAGATCTCTCCCAAAAGCCTCAATCCAGCAAAGCCCTTATACATGTGCTTAGCTTTAACCTGACCTTCGAAGTCAGTGTGTCAGTCTTCCCTGGAGAGTTAACTCGAGTTACCCGCATGAGTTACTTCTCTCAAGCTAGCCTCAAGCTTGAGTGAGAGCAGCCACACTCAAATAATGCTAGAGCTGCTGTGTCCATGCTGGCACGGTGCTCACCCCTGTGCAGTGCTGAGATTTCTGGGAGCATATCCCCTTGTTCTTAGAACTGCAGTAAGCTGAGCCATTCTGTGAATCCTTTCCCAGGGAATCGTGGGAAACTTGTCTATCCTTTCTTGGTCCATGAGGGTAATTGTGTGACGGCATTGGAGGACTAGTGGCACTCGAGCGGAGTTAGACTGCGTTAGCAACTGGCAAGTTGTGCTCACTTGAGTTTCACCCTGTATCCCCTTTCAGGCCAGCCAACTTGAGTTAAAAGCACCACCACACTCCAGTGAAAGGGTTTTGTGTGTGGACAGGCCTTGATTTTGGGGTAACAGTTGAGTTACACCTTGAGTTAGCTTCTCAGTGAAGACAAGATCAATGGAACTTAAAGATAAGCATGGCCATGAGTGCTTTGCTGACCTAGAGCCTATATGAATACGAAGAGCAAGCCAGATCTTCAGCTGGTATAAATCGGCATGGCTGTGCAGCAATCAGTGGAGTTACATCAGAGTTTGAAGGTTCACCATCTTGGATAAAGTTGCAGAGCATCATAGAATCATAGACTCTCAGGGTTGGAAGGGACCTCAGGAGGTCATCCAGTCCAACCCCCTGCTCAAAGCAGGACCAATCCACCAGTTTTTGCCTCAGATCCCTAAATGGCCCCCTCAAGGATTGAACTCACAACCCTGAGTTTAGCAGGCCAATGCTCAAACCACTGAGCTATCCCTCCCCCCAAACTTAAATTGAGAAGCTGGGGTAAGGAATGGGCTGTGCTGCCATCTTACATAACGTTCTGCTTGTCTTATTTTACTGTGTTATCTGGAGAGTAAATAAATTTCTTCATCTGGGTGAAGCAAGGAACTGAGATGCAAAGGATTTGCAGATCTTAAAGTGAATGAAATTAACACCCATTTGGGAGCCAAGTAGGATAATCATGCCCAGACTGGTCCTGCTCCATTTCAGTAGAACATTCCACCATTCTGGGCATTACTAGCTGTTTTAGACCTTTCACTGAAGGCTCCAGCTTTGCCCATTGTCCGAAAAGATGCCAAACTAAATAGATGACTGGTCTGTCCTGGGATGGCAGGAGGCAGGTTTGGACTAGATGGGTCTATAGTTCTGTTCTGGTGTGGTGGGAAAGCAGGATAGCAGAAGAACTACCTAGACCCCTCCCTGTAAACTTCCCAGATCACTGAGTTGTGGTGGTATGACAATTCGTATGTTCTTCAGACTAGACAATCAGAGGCTAGAGAGAGCATCTAGAGTGTATGAGCAGACGGCAGAGCATTCCAAATGTCAGTGGGCGGCAAGCAACACTAGCCAGTCAAGCAGTTGGGATGCACTCTAAGGATGGCCCAGTAAGCAACCCTGCTTGGAGCCACACTGATCCAAGAAGTAGATTCACAATGGACTCAGGGGAAACCGCACATCACACATACGCCAGCTGGACATCTGAAGCATGAGTAGCCCAGGAGGGGATGGTTGCAAAGTAAAATGACCAAATGGGTTGCAGCCCCAAAGTGACCCCACAGAGCCACATTCAGAAGAAGTCCAGATCAATTTAGAAATGCAGGTAGAAGCGTTCCCTTCTATAGCTTCTTGCATCCCAGTATGAGGAAGAGCTTATACACAGTAAGCCTCATGTCACCACAATGATGTCCCCACCCTACAGGCTGGGAAACTGAGACACAGAGCGGTTAAGTAGCATGTCCCGTCTTCTTCGTAGATTATGTGCAACGTGCCTCAGGCAGCACAAGACCAGGATTCATCAAGGAATTTGGTCAGCTGGCTGGATCATTGGCTTCCCCGGCGTGGGCTGGGAACTGATGGGAAGTGCAACATGAACGCTGGTCCACGCCCCCCAGCACATTCAATGAAATATAGCAGCAGCAGCATGAAGAAACTGAGGAGTCTCAGCTCCCATTTGCCACCTTCTCCGGTGCAGCTCCAATCCCTTGCATTAACTACTAGCACATAGTTCCTCTCAACGGCCCTGATTCAGCACAGCACTTAAGCACTTGCATATCTCTAAGCATGTGCTTAAGTCCATCCATATCTAACAATGAACTTAAGAAGGTACATATCTTCAGCAGATTCTTAGGCCCATCCATATTCAGAAAAGCACTTCCGCGTGTGCTTAAGTACTGAATAGAGAGGGACAAAAACATATTTAAGTTCTTTGTTGAATTGGGGCCAATAGCAGGTGCTGCCAGAGAGCCTCAGTGTAAAACTGTAATAATTTCCAAGGTCTGAGAGCCAGCAGGATGTCAGTAAGAAATGCAATGAAGGACAAAACTAAAAATAAGTGTTATTTTGTTGCGGTGGTGGTTTGTTTGGTTTTTTTTAAGAAGTTCCTTGCAGCAAAATTAATCAAATCAGGACGTTCCCTAGAATCTTTTGTGTTATTTATTTATTGCAATAAGTTCAAGCAAGCTGCTTCCCTGGAGTAAGAAACCTGCTCCGTGCCACACAAAATAAATAATGAAAAATAAGGAAACTCTTTTGCATTTCTAGCCACACACACCTCCCCTGCCTCCACCCCACTAACTGATGCAAAGACAATTACAGAGGCTAAATTAAGACTAATTTCTGCTTATCTATTCTGAAGCAACT
The DNA here is from genome assembly GCF_965152235.1 of Eretmochelys imbricata. NCBI lineage: Eukaryota > Metazoa > Chordata > Testudines > Cheloniidae > Eretmochelys > Eretmochelys imbricata. Next base: position 6,377,658 of record NC_135593.1, on the reverse strand, counting down.
TGAAAGCAAAGGTCCAACTGCAAAAGCCCAATGGGGTGAGAGAATTCACCAGAGCGTATGAGGTCTGGCTACATACTGGTGGTTTAATGTACATCTGAGGCAACAACGGGATGATCCATCAATCTGATGGAGAGAAAATAAAAATAAATAAATGGATTCCTGCTAAGGTAGGAAAGTCTAAATAAAGAGAAGGAGGTCTGAAGACCTTTAAGACTTTAAGCCCAGAAGGGACCATCATGGTCATCTAGTCTCACCTCCTGCACATTGCAGGCCACAGAACCGCACCCACCCACTCCTGTAATAGACTCCATAACAGCCTCCCCTAACCGGCCCTCCATACAATTTCGGAAACCCGATGTGGCCCTCAGGCCCAAAAGTTTGCCCACCCCTGGTTTAAAGACTTTAAATTACAGGGACTCCACCATTTACACTAGTTTAAACCTGCAAGTGACCTGTGCCCCACGATGCAAAGGAAAACGAAACCCCCCCCAAGGCATGTTGCTGGCAGCAGGCCCCTCTGTTGTCTTCATTGCCCTCTTTTGTGCTAGATCCATTTCTAACAGGCATCAAAATCTAACAGGCATTTTCGCTCATGCTGGTCCTAACTGAATGTCCCCCTGTCCTATCGTATCTGCTCCCTGCCCCCGATACTGTATGAAGAGGCCAGCAGATTCCTGACACTGCATAAGAGGATCTTATGAGGAGAGGCTGAGGGAGCTGGGATTGTTTAGCCTGCAGAAGAGAAGAATGAGGGGGGATTTGATAGCTGCTTTCAACTACCTGAAAGGGGGTTCCAAAGAGGGTGGCTCTAGACTGTTCTCAATGGTAGCAGATGACAGAACGAGGAGTAATGGTCTCAAGTTGCAGTGGGGGAGGTTTAGATTGGATATTAGGAAAAACTTTTTCACTAAGAGGGTGGTGAAACACTGGAATGCGTTACCTAGGGAGGTGGTAGAATCTCCTTCCTTAGAGGTTTTTAAGGTCAGGCTTGACAAAGCCCTGGCTGGGATGATTTAACTGGGAATTGGTCCTGCTTCGAGCAGGGGGTTGGACTAGATGACCTTCAGGGGTCCCTTCCAACCCTGATATTCTATGATTCTATGATTCTATGATCCTCTTCTTCTTACGGCCAGGGCAAGCAGTAATACTAGTGATGGGGCCCTGATGCAGACTTAAGAGCCAGATGTGGCATCTCAGTCTAAATTCTCCAAAGTCCGGGGTGTTCGTTCACAGCCGGGATTGGATTCAGCACCATCTCGAACTAATGCCATCCAGTGGTGACAACCAGCGTGAACCTCAGAACGGGGTAGATGCAGCTCAGTGCCTACATTAGCCTCTAGCAGCCCCAGCGTCCTAGGGCCTGTACAACTGCGACAGCCATCATCTTTGCCAACATCAGTGATTGAACCAGGCACCTCTGGAGCTAAAGAGCCAAGTTCCCAGCCAAGAGTCATAACAGAATCACATCCTCTGTGGGCGCGGCACACTTCATGGACCAGTAGCACAAAATAAGACAGATTACTGTCTAAATAAACAGGACAGGGAAGGGGAAAGAGAGATGACATGATCCATCAGATCACTTCAGATCAGTGGTGGAGCTAGGGCTACTACCCAGGTCTCCCAGGTTCTGTCTACACAGCATTTTGGAGCGAGTTTCCCAGCTCGGGTTAGCAGGGCTTGCGCTAGCAATGTAGACGTTGCTGCTCAGGTGAGGGTTGAGACCTGAAGCTCACCCCGCTTCCCTAAGCTCCAGAGCCGGAGTGCCAGCCTGAGCCATAACATCCCAATGCTGTCTGCACAGCTAGTTTTAGAGTGCGTCTGTGAGACCCACTAACACGGTTCTGACCTCCTGGGTTGGGAGGCTTGCCCCAAAATGCTGAGTAGACATACCCCCAATTACCAGTCCAGTGCTCGTTCCACTGCACACTGCACACTGCTTCTTACCAGCAGTGCCAATGTTTCGGTCTTCTTGGTCTGCTAATCCCCTGCCAGAATGCAGAAGAGTTTCCCTTCCTTATCCCATATGATAGAGGAGCTAGTGATCAGGTTTATTAGGCTGAGCTGTTGTAATCCTTTGCCTTGCCTCCATGGGACTGCCAGAGCTTTCCTGTTCTCCCAAACAGAGGCCAGGGGAGAGCTCACCAGAAATTCTTACACCCTTCTCCACGGGGAATTTTCCTCCTCTTCCCCAGTGGACAGGGGTTGCAATGCCATCAATTTCATGGGCACATGTAGGAGTGGAGGGCACTGGTTTCCACTCCGCTAGCTCTGTCCCGACTAAGAGAGATCGCCTGAAGCAAGAATATGTTAAATAACTTTCTCAAAGCTGCACAGCAACTAAGTGGCCAGTTAAGGCCAGCCCAGGTAGAGATATAAGAAATGTAAACAGGGCATTTTGCCACCAGGATTTGGATAAATGGTTCGAGTCCTGGCCCACCTTGATAAAATTACACAAGCTATTTCAAGGTAGCCAACTTCTTCCATAAGCCACAGAGTCTGTGCTGCACAAAACAAACCCATTAAATGGAGATGAGTGTAAAATGTAAACAATTAGCTGTAGCTAATCACTGAGGCATTGTTGCCATCCAAGACACTGAATGCCAGTTGCCAAGCTAAGGATATTTGTGGAAATAGCAATTGTTTTGTTAATTGCCAGCCCCAGACCTGGTGCCCTGTTTAATTCTCTTCTTGAACTCCTTGGTCTGGTCTTACATTCTGCCACTGACATGCCTTGTGGTTGGCAATGAAGGGCGAGTTTGTTCAGATGAAATGGGAGCTCGGTTCAAACCAGCCTCCAGTTTTGGGCTTGCAAAACCCAAATCTAATCGATGAGATTTAGCAAAACCAAAATCACTTCTGTTGTGCCCACCTCTGGAGGGCACATTATTGACTTACATATATGTGCAGCACTATTCCAGCTGCAGAAGCCAACATAGAGGGTAAACGTACAAAAGAAGGATAGAGCTCCCAATTTCGCTGGTGCTCAGAAGCCTGGCATCTGAGCACCTCATATACCAGGTGTGGCCAAACTGTGCTCATGAGCTGCATGTGATTCTTTTACAGTTAAAGTGTGGTTCACAGAGCCCTCCAAGAATCCCCCCATTCTCCGCCTACCAGACTGGGCAGCGGGGAGATCAGGGCTTCTGGCTTGCAGCAGGGTGGTGGGACTAGGGGTTTCTGCCCTGCAGTGGGGTGGTGGGACTAGGGGCTTCTGCCATGCAGGGAGAGGGGTCTAAGGGCTTTAGCCCCATGGGGCGCCATCAGGGCAGAAGCCCCGTGCCCCAGCAGGTGGTGCCCCACGGGGCAGGTTGTTCATGTCTTGGCAGCTCTCGAACTTCTGAAGATCATTGTATGCGGCTCGGAGGGTCAGTAAGTTTGGCCACTCCTGTTATATACTCTACTGAATTTATCCTCCTTATGAACCCCATCAGGTAGGACAGTACTACCCTGCTTTTCCAGATGAGGACACTGAGGTTCATAGCATGCAAGGCCCTGATTCAGTAAAGCACTTAAGCATCTGCTTTGCTTTAAACACATGAACACCCTAGCTGATGTGAAAGCATTCATTTAAACCAATGAGATTACTCTGGACCCAAAAATGAAGTGCATGCTTTACTGGATCAGGACCTAAAGGGATTTACCAAGATCAAACCTGGAGCAGGAGTAGAAGCCAGGTATTCTGACTCCCACTCTGCCTTGAGCACAAGTCAGCCTTCCTTTCTATACGTCACATGAGAGCTATGAAGAATGAAGGGGATACAAACCAATCAAGGATGACTTCAGAGCAATGAAAAGAGAAATTAATATGGTCTATACAAGTAATCTTGTCAGAGATCCTCCTTGAAGATCCTGCCGCTGATCTTGCCAAAGACCCTATTGGTGCTACATGGGAGTGACACAAGCAGGAAACTCACTACAGTGCAGCCACTGAATGGGATATGCATGTGCAACATCCATATTTCAAGTGACAATCCAGCCCTTTAAATCTAAAACGATTAGACAGAGATGAGCATACAATCTGTACTAAGAGCTACACAGTAATAGCCTGTGTACAGGCCACTTCCCTCAGTTATAGACACACCAAGAAAAGTATCCAGGCCCAGGGAACTACATTAATTTTAAATTGTCCTTTTTCCATTCTCCGGTCATGTGCCACCAGCTTTCTCTCTGTCCCTTTCCGGAGTGTTACTATTCAAAAAACAGTCTTATGCTTTTCCTCATTGAAGACTTTTCTCAGCACAAGGAGATATAGAGACATTGATTGCGTCATCTAGATCTGAAAAAGTTCACTTTCCTCTTCTCTGCCCTTTATGTGCTTGCTTCAGCTCAGAGCATCTTCGCTGACTCTTTGGCCCAACCAAGATATATGTTTGCATGTTGCAAAGTTAAAAGTGCTATAATATCCTCCACTTCGAGGGCTTTGTTCACCCGCTTGTTTTCCCTTTGAAAGTACATGTTGCCGACTTCTGGATGCGTTATCGATCAGCCCGTTCCTAACCTCTCTTCTCCAGCCCTTCGTTAAAAGTGGGATCACATCTCCTAAAGATCTCCCAAAAGGTTTGTACCGGTGGAGACCATGTGATTAAAAAACATATGCAGCTGGATTCTGGAGCATGTTTCCTCTTCCCCACTTGTTTACTTCTGTGAGGTTCTATTTATCATAGATTTTTCTTTTCACACTTAACTTGTTTTCCTTTGGACTCCAGAAGAGTGGGGAAAAAAACAATACCTCTGTTTTTTTCTCGGCTCCATTGACTATTATATTTGGGGTTTCATTTCATTTCTTTATAAGAGGAATATAATATAAAGTAGAAGGGATCATTAAAAAAGAGGGAAAAGTTCATGTTAATTAATGATCCTTATAATGACAGCTGGTGCCAAAGACCAAGTACAGAGTATGTGTGTGCTATGTTCCAGCCTTTGTGTGGGCGTTTGCGTGATAAAGATACTCCAGAAGACAGAGCACAGTAATTGCAATGCCTCATGCACTGTTCAGACTGTTATGCAAACTGAATAGCATGTCAGTTATTTCCCTTACTCCACACTGACTGACGGATACAGGTGCTTGGATTTTACTAGGGAGCTGTGGATTAACTTTTTGAGAGCTAGACTCAAAGGAGCTAGGTAGAGATGAAATGTCCAGTACCCCTAAAAGCCAGTTTTAAAGTTAATGCCAAACCAAATCCTCTGCACAGGGGTGAATTTCACCTGACATGAACAGCCGCCGGTACCAGTGCCTTACGGTACCTAGCTCATTCTCCTCCTCTTCAGAAATATATTTGCAAGGGAGGCTGCAGGGATTACCATATCTCAATCCTTCCGGTATCCTTTTATCGAGGTCTTTCTGCTCTGTTTCAGCCCAAGCCTTGCATGGAATTGTGGTTCTGAGCCTTTTCCTATCAGAAATCCATTAACTAACTTTGCATTTTGAACAGTCCATGGAAGTGCCATCTGCTACACAGGGGCCCTGAGTTTTAATCTTCCAAAATCCTGCTGGATCCCACCAATGTCACTGAGGCTGGTTTATCCTCCATTTGCTTTCGTGTTATTACCAAATTAAGAAGGCCTTCCTGCTGTTGATTTCACCATTTAAGACATTTAAATACTGTATCGGAAACAGAAACAACCTTGCTATTGGGCCAGGATATAATTTAGCTATAACACTAATCTCTATCAATCTGTAATGGTGTGTGTTGTTCCATCTTCTGTAATTACCCGGAGCCCTTATTTCTACAGCATGGGAAATATGTGTCCTTATCAGATAGTCTTGTGGAAATCTAATTAGATAAAGGCCCACAAGAGCTTCAGTGTAATATCTTTCCCTCCATCGGCTCTACCTTAAACATTGTAGGATAGCAGCTGCTTTCTTAAATCTGTCTTTCTGCCAAAGAAAAATAACCTAATAAAGGAGGACTTTGATGTTAATCTTCAGCCAATTTGTCCTTCTATTTACTTAAGTGTCAAGCTAGACTGTGATCCCCGCACTTATGGTAACTACTACCTTAAGCCATGAGTAGTCCTACTGAAATCAGTGGGACTACTTGTTGAGTAAGGTACTGCTCAGTGTAACAATATCACAGCCTGGCCCATAAGGTGGCCTAAATCAGCAGGTCTGACTCAGTAAGGAGGTAGGAACAAGATGAACAATTCAGAGCTATATTTCAAACCCCTGGCAATGTTAGAGCTGTCCTTGATGCAGGGTTTTGCTTCAAGTCTGTCCCTACTTCTGAGACCTTGCTATATACTTCTGAAAACAGGGATCAAGACTGACGCTGCGTCACACTTCGTGCTGTCTCGGTGCGCTAGATGGATCTAAGCTAAGATGTAATTATTGTTTTCTGTTCTTTGTTTTAGTTCCATGAGGTGATGACACTTCCACCCTGTGGAACACTCTTGTGTCCTCCTTCTGGTCATGACTTAGCATTTCTCATGAGAATTTAGCTCATTTCTGGTGTCCTTCCCTTGACACGCCTTTGGATAGTGTAATGGTCTAAAGATGCCGTACCTTGGTTCTCTGCAACAGCTGGTTTGCATCCAGCACAGCTGATTTAGCCTTACTTTCTAAGATAGGGAAATATATCTGTCTGATTTTCCTGTGGTGTAAATCAGGAGTAATTCCATGATTCAGGAGTTTCCTAGTGCAAAATAAGAGGGGAATTAGGCTCCTAGAATTATCTCTTTGCCTGGTAGGTGACTGCAGGAGTGAAGAAAAATATATGTGTTTTGTAGTGGAAGTAAAATAAAGGATTAAATTCATTTAAAAAGAAAAATATACGTGTTTCTGTAGGTCACATAAAGTGCAGGTTTGTTAGGAGGTTTGTGGGAAGGCCTTAAAAGAATGTGATTGAATTGGAAAAACTGGACCTGAAAGGTAACTGATAAAATAGAGGGAAGAAGCCCAGTTATCAGGGATAGTTAATAATAAGGAAGGCTTGTGCACACTGAAATAGTAGTAACCCCAAACCAACGAAAGCCTGCTTTTTAGCTAATGCCACAATTGGCAATTCCATCATTTGCTTGTTAAAGGGTACAAAAGGATAAACTCTTGAAGGGTTCATTGCTAATATCTGCCTAACCAAGTTGGAGCCCACCAACCTGGATCTAAGAACCTCTGGGTTTAGCCCTGTTGTGAGTATCTTGATCAAACACATAGGAATGTTTGTTACTGTTTGCATGCAGTAATTGTGTATTATGTAAGATTTTAGACATGTTTAGAGCAATTGCATAAATACTATTTGGGCTTTGGATTTAAGAAAGGAATTTCAGGTTAAGTTAATGTCTGGTGGTACCCTATATTGCTAATATTTATAACAGTGATTCGAACAGTGTCCTGTATCTTCTTCACATACCCATTCAAGCTGAGATTGTCAAGATATCTAATGGGACACCCTGGTTGTTGGGATTTGTGCATCCAACTCCTTTAGGAAGGTTTGAAAATCTCAGGCCAAAGTTTCTGTGGCATCTGGTTTAAGAGCAGAGATGTTGTCCTTGGCCAAAATGTCCTCACATGGCCAGGCAGCATGCTGTCCTCCACCCCAGAGGTGGCTGCATTTCAATAGTGAAGTGATTCCTCTGTGGATGCATTAAGCACTTTGGGATGAATCCTAGTACACAAATATAAGTATTAGCCCAAATCCTCCAGTGCTCTATCAGATGCAACACTTAGTGACTCTGATGTGTGTTTTTCCTGTGCCAGAAATGAGAGTTTGTCTGTCTTTAAGACATAGCAATCCAGGTTAATGCTTACCCCATTTATCAACTTCAAATAACCTTCCCCCCAACTTGCATAAGTCAAGATCATCTTTCCTCCTCATCTCTCCGATTTTTTCCACTTCAGAGAACATGCAAGGTGTTAATGCAGATGTAATGCACAGGGGTTAGAAAGGTAAGTGGAGCTCATAATTACCTCATTTGCATTCTTTTCTGCTCTGGAACAGAATTCTGAATGAGTTTTATATAGAATATGGTGTAATCAGTGGGAACAAATCTTGCGGATCCCTGCTGGAAAAGTGATCCAAGCGATTCTGCAGTAGACAAATGACCAAGCTGGAAGTCAAGAACCATCCCCGAGTCTTTGGGAAGTTCAGAGCCAAAATTTGTCACTGACTCAAAGCTCCATTACAGGCCAAGCCAAAACTAAGCTGTTGATCCAGATACACCCAAAATGTGGGAAGTTTGGCTTTGAAGCCAAATTTTGCACTTGGGTGTATCTTTAGTTTTCTTAGAGCCAGTAACGAAGCAGATTGGAACAATGAAGATTCACCAAAGCTTGGGATTGCAGGGAGTTGTCCCTTGTGCTCCTGAGGAAGATAGAAACATCAGAAAATACCACATACCCACCCTGGTTTTTACAGTGTGCAAAGGTCACGTTTAACTGACCAAAGCCAAATACCGTGTAAGGACTCTATGAACACTATCTACAGAGGTGCTATAAGTTGCAGTGATGTTACCCAATGGCAGGTTTCAGAGCAGCAGCCGTGTTAGTCTGTATTCGCAAAAAGAAAAGGAGGACTTGTGGCACCTTAGAGACTAACACATTTATTTGAGCATGAGCTTTCGTGAGCTGCAGCATCTGATGAAGTGACTTGTAGCTCACAAAAGCTTATGCTCAAATAAATGTGTTAGTCTCTAAGGTGCCACAAGTTAACAAGTTAACAAGTTCTTGTTACCCAATGGGTCCATCATGTACAATGCTACAACATATCAATCCTGGGTTCCAACATTTCCTGGTTTTCAGATGCAAGAAGTCATCACAACATAGGTTGCCACAGGATATACCTATCTAACAGTACCCATAAAACATGCTTCCATCCTACATCTCTTCAGAGAAGGTGGTGAAAGTCTAGCCTTTCGTTCCCTGATACAATCCAATTATTCTCTGTGGATGTACAGAGAAAGGTCCAGGCACCAAATTTATCCTATTTGGCCTACAAATCTCAAGGTATCAGGCTTTTCTGAGAGATTTACATAAGTGATCTCTCTCCTGCCATCAATCTTCACCCTCTGATAAACAGAGTCTAGGGACACCATTCCTTACCCATCCTGGCTAATAGCCATTAATGGACTTAACCTCCATGAATTTATCTAGTTCTCTTTTAAACCCTGTTATAGTCCTCATCTTAACAACCTCCTCAGGCAAGGAGTTCCACAGGTTGACTGTGCGCTGTGTGAAGAAGAACATCCTTTTATTTGTTTTAAACCTGCTGCCTGTTAATTTCATTGGGTGGCCCCTAGTTCTTATATTATGGGAACAAGTATATAAGTTTTCCTTATTCACTTTCTCCACACCATTCCTGATTTTATAGACCTCTATCATATCCCCCCTTAGTCTCTTCTTTTCCAAGATGAGAAGTCCTAGCCTCTTTAATCTCTCCTCAGATTGGACCCATTCCAAACCCCTAATCATTTTAGTTGCCCTTTTCTGAACCTTTTCTAATGCCAGTATATCTTTTTTGAGATGAGGAGACCATATCTGTACACAGTATTCAATATGTGAGCGTACCATGAATTTATATAAGGGCAATAAGATATTCTCCATCTTATCCTCTATCCCTTTTAAAATGATTCCTAACATCCCGTTTGCTTTTTTGACTGTCGTTGCACACTGCGTGGACGTCTTCAGAGACCTATCCACGATGACTCCAAGATCTTTCTCCTTCTTAGTTGTAGCTAAATTAGCCCCCATCATATTGTATGTATAGTTGGGGTTATTTTTTCCAATGTGCATTACTTTACATTTATCCACATTAAATTTCATTTGCCATTTTGTTGCCCAATCACTTCATTTTGTGAGATCTTTTTGAAGTTCTTCACAGTCCGCTTTGGTCATAGAATCATAGAATCATAGAATATCAGGATTGAAAGGACCTCAGGAGGTCATCTAGTCCAACCCCCTGCTCAAAAGCAGGGCCCATCCCCAATTAAATCATCCCAGCCAGGGCTTTGTCAAGCCTGACCTTAAAAACTTCTAAGGAAGGAGATTCCACCACCTCCCTAGGCAACGCATTCCAGTGTTTCACCACCCTCCTAGTGAAAAAGTTTTTCCTAATATCCAACCTAAACCTCCCCCACTGCAACTTGAGACCATTACTCCTTGTCCTGTCCTCTTCCACCACTGAGAATAGTCTAGAACCATCCTCTCTGGAACCACCTCTCAGGTAGTTGAAAGCAGCTATCAAATCCCCCCTCATTCTTCTCTTCTGCAGACTAAACAATCCCAGTTCCCTCAGCCTCTCCTCATAAGTCATGTGTTCTAGACCCCTAATCATTTTTGTTGCCCTTCGCTGGACTCTTTCCAATTTATCCACATCCTTCTTGTAGTGTGGGGCCCAAAACTGGACACAGTACTCCAGAGAAGGCCTCACCAATGTCGAATAGAGGGGGACGATCACGTCCCTCGATCTGCTCGCTATGCCCCTACTTATACATCCCAAAATGCCATTGGCCTTCTTGGCAACAAGGGCACACTGCTGACTCATATCCAGCTTCTCGTCCACTGTCACCCCTAGGTCCTTTTCTGCAGAACTGCTGCCTAGCCATTCGGTCCCAAGTCTGTAGCTGTGCATTGGGTTCTTCCGTCCTAAGTGCAGGACCCTGCACTTATCCTTATTGAACCTCATCAGATTTCTTTTGGCCCAATCCTCCAATTTGTCTAGGTCCCTCTGTATCCTATCCCTGCCCTCCAGCGTATCTACCACTCCTCCCAGTTTAGTATCATCCGCAAATTTGCTGAGAGTGCAATCCACACCATCCTCCAGATCATTTATGAAGATATTGAACAAAACCGGCCCCAGGACCGACCCCTGGGGCACTCCACTTGACACCGGCTGCCAACTAGACATGGAGCCATTGATCACTACCCGTTGAGCCCAACAATCTAGCCAACTTTCTACCCACCTTATAGTGCATTCATCCAGCCCGTACTTCTTTAACTTGCTGACAAGAATACTGTGGGAGACAGTGTCAAAAGCTTTGCTAAAGTCAAGATACAATACATCCACTGCTTTCCCTTCATCCACAGAACCAGTAATCTCATGATAAAAGGCGATTAGATTAGTCAGGCATGACCTTCCCTTGGTGAATCCATGCTGACTGTTCCTGATCACTTTCCTCTCATTTAAATGCTTCAGAATTGATTCCTTGAGGACCTGCTCCATGATTTTTCCAGGGACTGAGGTGAGGCTGACTGGCCTGTAGTTCCCAGGATCCTCCTTCTTCCCTTTTTTAAAGATTGGCACTACATTAGCCTTTTTCCAGTCATCCGGGACTTCCCCAGTTCGCCACGAGTTTTCAAAGATAATGGCCAATGGCTCTGCAATCACAGCTGCCAGTTCCTTTAGCACTCTCGGATGCAACTCGTCCGGCCCCATGGACTTGTGCACGTCCAGCTTTTCTAAATAGTCCCTAACCACCTCTGTCTCCACAGAGGGCTGGCCATCTATTCCCCATGTTGTGATGCCCAGCGCAGCAGTCTGGGAGCTGACCTTGTTCGTGAAGACAGAGGCAAAAAAAGCATTGAGTACATTAGCTTTTTCCACATCCTCTGTCACTAGGTTGCCTCCCTCATTCATTAAGGGGTCCACACTTTCCTTGGCTTTCTTCTTATTGCCAACATACCTGAAGAAACCCTTCCTGTTACTCTTAACATCTCTCGCTAACTGCAGCTCCAGGTGCGATTTGGCCCTCCTAATTTCATTCCTAACTTAACTATCTTGAGCAGTTTAGTATCGTCTGCAGACTTTGCCACCTCACTGTTCACCCCTTTCTCCATTTGTAATATATCCTCACTTCAGCCAATATGGAAGACATCACAATATCTCTCATGAAATTTCATGAGAGCAGAACTGTCCAGCATGTTCATGATGAACCCAGGAATCATGCAAAACTTGCTTAGTTTTGTTGCAAATGCAAAGTTTCATGTATGTCACCTGGTTTGCAAATTTTCTCTGAAAACCTGCGGGCCAACCGATGTCTCAGTGGGGATGACATGCACAGTTTGGTGAAGCCTGGCGAAGCTCGCCAGTCTCAGCTGACTTTCTCTTGAAGATTTAGAGCTCCATTGAAACCAGGACTGAAAGCAAACTTCACCTGGATGGAAATCCATGTGGATTGAAACTACTTTGTCATGAACCCACTGTCAGGGATGTGCCACGGTGGTGAGCAGGGGTTATTATATCTAGCATATTAGATAGCGCCAGCAGAGCCAAAGCACCGAGATCTAGACAGCTCCACTTCCAGCAGAGCAGTCTCCTCTAGGAGAAGAAAATGCTGCTTCTCATGCACAGCCCAAATAGCTGGGCTCTGGGGAAATCTGGGAGTTGAGAAGCAATTCCAAGTACTGTTCCTAGTCCTTCAATCTGATCTGCTTGGATGTGCTCATATACCCACACACAAGCCTTTCAAGTTCAGCGGAGCTCTGCCTGGGCAGAGGGGCCAGTCCATACAGGTCTGTCTGCAGAATCAGGGCCTTAATCCTGATTGGGAGTAACTCCTCGGTCAATTTTATAGTTACAGAATAGCACATACAGCTCCCAGCTGAGACTGGGACCTCATTCTGCCAGGCACTTTATGTGCCCATAGTCAGGGATTGTCCCTGCCCCCCAAAAGTTTACAATCTACCCAAAGATGACAGACAAAGGATGTGTGATCACTAGAGCAGCTGGAAAATGACAATGCCAATTCGTGGCAACTATCAAGGCTCCAAAATTTTTTGTTCCACGTTGGGCTCAAGAGAAAACCTTCGGAACGAAATGGAATTGTGTCTGAAAGGCGATTTTCAGCTTGAAAAGTTCAGATTTGGATTCAGGTCTTGCCCTCTGGAAGTGACTGGAAAATTCACCCTGGAGCTCAGACTGTCAAAATCAAGATGTTTACAGGAAATGTTTTGGTTTCAAACAGTATTATTGAAACCCCAAAAATGGTTAAAAAGTTCAGATGAGCTTTAAGTATCTGTTTTGCAGATGGGAACTGAGGCAGAGAGCAATTGACTGGCCAGATGTCACACAGGGAATCTATGATAGAAGCAGCACTGAAACGCTGATTTCCTGAGTCTCAGTCCAGTGCTATAACCAAGGTCAGCCTGCCTTCCTCTAGAGCTGAGCTAGCAAAAGACAAGAGGAAGAAAATCTTCATTAATTCAGTGTTGCTCCTAAAGTCTATTTAAAAAAAAATATACTGGGCAGGTGTGATTCTGCATTGGTCCATGCAACTCAACACATTTGTGCCAGTTTACATCTGCGGAGCATCTGGTCCATTATCTAGACATTATGTCTCTTTTTTCCCTCCAGTTAACACTCACAGAGTCTCCTTCGAGACAAGAATCTAGCTGTGAATTAGTCAGACACTTGCAGACTTCCCTGGTGCCAAAATGCCGCTGGTTCTAAAATGCCAGTGCCCTGCAGTAGAGACCTATGTCATAGGAGTTCAACTGTGAAGTGGCCTCCCCTGGAGAGGCCAGGGCTTGTGGTTCACTCATTCCCCAGGGAGATAAGCATCCAGTGCAAAGTCAGACATGCCTCTCGGTGCTCGTTGGCTGACAAGAAGAGACTATGATGTGGACAAATAAAGTGGGAATTTGAACCAGATTCAAGGAGAGCCCGCTGCAGATCTAGAGAGGCCTTTGTGCCTGGGGACTTGAAGCTGGCTGCTCACTGGGATTGCTGCACACCTGTTATCTCCCCCCTCCCGCCCCCAAGATAAGCCCCACCAACTTATGTTGGGGTCATGTTCGCCTGTAGCAGCCCTGGGAGAGCTTGGGATCTGTAGCATTATCACATGCCACAGCAGCAACAATTGGGGTTCTTTTAAGTACCAAAATTATGGATAGTCCTCTTATTGGCTTTGACATCCAGCCACCAGTTCCTTGCATGAGCAAAGTAGGGGTGACCTTTGGCAGGAAGGTGGCTCGTCTCTCTATGACAGCCTTGTCAGATGCCTCAGTGGAGTCCCGCACACGTTGTGAGCCAGCAGATGGAGCAGGGAAATTCCTCTAAGGAGGGATCTGCAAGCAAAAGCAATGCCTACTCCTTTCAATACTAACTCTTGCCCGTTTGCCTTTCAGTGCTACCGATCCAGGGTCTTCTCAAGTGATAATTCTCCTGGGTCACGGGATCAAGTGAAGCAATTTAGAATAAATTGTATTCGTTTCATACGTTTGCATTAAACTTTGAACTTTGGGAGCTTTGCTGCTCTAAAACTGTTGGAGATGTGCACCCAGGAGATTTGTATGTATTTATATCCCACGCAGTCCTTCCAGCCTCATGGGCTAAGGCTAAGGAGACTAGATTGGAGAGAAGCAAAGCTCAGTTTCCTTCGTCTTTAAAAGGACAACAAAGAAGGATAATGCCCTCTGTTCTTTCAGGGTGTAGGAGGGGAGAGCACAAGGGCTTATCCCACATAAATTCCACTGAAGGCCTCAAAATAGGGCTCAACTGGTGCACAGGCATCCCAGGGGGAAATTTTGCCCATGCAGGATAAGTAGAACATGGCAGAAAGCAAGGGTGATTTCCTAACACCGTCTTGTCAAAGTTCCCTAACTTAGAAGGGGCCACAGTTATAGGGGAAGAAGGAGCACTCCATCTCTATTCAGGCTGGTTGCCAAAACCCTGAGCCAAGTGCGTTTATTATTTGTACGACAGTAGCATCAAGAGGCTCCAGCCAAGATCAGAGTTCCATCAGCACTGTGCATACCAGAAGTAAGAGACAGCCCGTTCCCCCAAGATCTGACAAGGGAGAAAGGAAGTATTGTTATCCCCATTTTACAGATTGGGAAACTGAGGCACAGAGATTTTTTTTTTTTAAGTGGGAAAGTGGCATTTGCAAAGGACCACTGGCAATGATGCACCTAGCTGCCATTGAAAGTCAGTGAGAGTTAGGCACTCAGCTGCTACATATGACTTTGAGAGTGTCCCCCATGGTGACTAGCACCAGGCCATATGTGTGTTTATACATATAAGAGACAGAAAGGCAAGACTCAGCTGTAAATTACATAAAGGGGTTTCACACAGAGGTTGCTGGGCACACACATGAAATGAGATGTGTTGGTCTCTGTTCCTAGTAGGCAAGTTGCCACATCAAAAATATAACCAGCATTGCCAACCCTGAGTGTCCACACACCAAGACTCAGCCCACACAAATCATGAAGGTTTTTTAAATAATAAATTTGTGGTGGGGGGAGGATTGTTTTCTGATCTTTAGGGTGCACCTCAGTCAGATTCTCAAACTTTTCTTCACAACAATGGCAGCTAGACGCTTACTCTTTTTCTCACCTTCTCACATGACTCCAGGAGCTGGGGCTTCAATAAAAAAAATCATGAAAGTTGACACCATCATGTCACCAGGATTGGCATTCTCAGCAGGAATCCCAGAGATTTAACAGAGATTATCCCTTTCAGATCTCGGCTAAGGAACACTGGTGGGGGTAGTGAGGAGAAATTTTCCCTATTAATACCTGTGCTGCCAAGTGATAAAAAAAGACTTCAGTCTCCAGGTCTGTGTATATACAGATACACACACTCCCCACACATATATAGATATAGATATAGTCTCCAAAGCTGTCAATCCAACACCTTCCACCATCAGTAGGTTGCCTTTAACAAAATAATTGTGTGTGTTTGTGTTTATGTGTGCATATCTCTGTGTGTATCTATATATACACACAAAAAGGGAAAGAATTAATGATGAGCATTTCTATAACAAAATAAAATGTCTCCTTAAATCTAAATTAAATCTATATTAAATTTATTTTCCATTGTGAGCTGGAACTGGACCTGCTTGAAGCCACATTCAGGCAAATTCCATGCTTCTCCTTTGAACCTGACTTATCTGAAATGTCCATTTTCTGGTTCCTTTCACATTTCTGTGCAGCTGATTTGAAGAAGTCAGAACAAAGGCACACCCCACACGTTGGGAAGGAGGAGGCTCCATTACATGACATTTCTCTCAGTCCCTCTGTTGGCTAATTAAAGAATACAACAGTGATGGGCACAGAATGGAGTTTGGGGTCCAGCTGCTGGTTCACCTCAAGGATCCATCTTCAGTGTGGAAGACCCATCCCTTATCAAGGGATCATAGAGGAGAACCTCAGCTCAGGATGCTTAGATGAGTATTATCAAACAAACGCAGACTGGTTCACAGTTACGAAGCTCTATGCTGCAAATTTCATTCATTCAAATTGGTTTCAAGAATGCATGTAGCTTTCATCCATGGTGATGAATTCTGTATGAACATGCAACTTTAAATGGAGAGTTGTGACCAACCCCACAAGTGCAACAAAGATAGCAGCCGCTCATATCCAGAGATGATGCATTCCGTGCAGAAGAGGTGCACCTATACTGTGCTGCCTCTCATGGAGACATTACTTTTGTGCTTTCTTGGGGTGTTTTTTTTGTTTGTTGTTTGTTTTTTGTTCTATTGACATAAAAGAAGCTTATTCTGACTGTAACTACAGGGTAGCTCTTTGACAATTGTTGTTAAGGGTTTTGTTGTTACTGTTTTCAAAAACTTTGTTATTATTAGAGCTGATAAAAAGATATGTCCATTTTGTGAAAAAAAATAGAAATAAATGAATATTTTTCAGTTTCTGTGAAAACGTTTCATTTTTGAAACTTACAAATCATTCATTTTGGTGAGGATAAAAAGTTCCCACTTTCCTCATACTTTTCTTCCACCAAAACATTTTTTTAAAATTCTCTCACTCCCAAAATAAACTGAAATATTCATGTTGTAATAGTTCAACAAAAACAAAATTCTAAGAAAATGAACATCTGTTGTGTGAATTTTCATTTTGGTAAAAAAAGAATCTGCTCAAAAACATTTCCAAAGGAATTATTTCAGTCAGCTCTAGTTATTATTTAATATTTAATTTGTTATTGCATCCAAAGGACCCCATCAGGACTGATACTCATTGTTCTAGGTGCTGTACAAACACAGTCCAGGAACCTCATTGTCACAGGAATAACGCTGTGTTTGACCTCAGGAGTCGTTCTTATTTTTCTTCCTCAATTTTTTGTTTCGATCCATCCACTTCCCCTTCAGTTCTCCTCACCCTCATGCTTTCTCCATCTGCTTCTCCCTACCCTAGAGGCAGAGGTGGCTATGAACTCAAACACTGGATCTGAACATCCCCAGAGCGTGGCATAGTTTAAATCTAGCCTTTCTGCCTTGGACACCATCTCAGTCAAAGGGCAAGGCTACCAGCATCCAGGCAGGAGAAGGAAGTACAGAAGGAAACAAAAAAACTCCTTTCACAGCTCACTGTATGTTTCTCCTGGAAGCCATGGGTTGCCGTATGATGTGTTAAAGGGGTTCATTTGAAAAACAGTGTCTAGTCCAGTGCGCATGACCCGCCAATGCCGTAACGGGCTGTAACTGGCTGTAGCATTTATGTGGAACCAGAGTTAGAAAATCTTCTGCTGTGCTCATGCAGTTGCAATTAAACCGAGTTGAGTTCATTTTTGTATATAACTCAGTTGTTATTTTTCCACCTCAGCTCCAGACTCTGAGGGTAGGATTTTCAAAGCCACTCAGTGTTGGCTTAACTTTGCTCCTCTGAAGTCAATGGGTGTTAAGCCACTTCTGAAAATCTTGAGGCACAATAGCAGTCAAACAACAAGCGACACCACTTCTTCTTGACAACCAGGCACTTTGGAAGCAGCAGAGAGAACAGGTCACAAGGCTAACTTTCCTGTTTGGAAGGAGACTAAATGGCCCTACTATAGACCACTAGAGTGGGCTGAAAATAAAGGTAGGGGTATTTTGTGAAAACTTTGGAATGAAATGATTTTTTTCCCATTCATTCAAATTTTTTTTCACCAAAGAATTTGAAACAAAACCACTTTCTCTCACATTTTTACTTTTTTCCCACTGGAGGGAAGAGTAAACAAATACAAGTTGTTTTTTCCCACTGAAACAGAACAAGGTTATTAAATGGAAAATTTTCATCAAAAATTAAGAAATTCGATCGCAATGATTTTCATGAAGATATTTATTTTGGTGGAAAATAAATTCTGATGGCAGCTTTTACAAACAGTCTCTATAATCTACTAGAGTATCATAGAATCATAGAAGATTAGGGTTGGAAGAGACCTCAGGAGGTCATCTAGTCCAACCCCCTGCTCAAAGCAGGACCAACCCCAACTAAATCATCCCAGCCAGGGCTTTGTCAAGCCTGACCTTAAAAACCTCTAAGATGGAGATTCCACCACATCCCTAGGTAACCCATTCCAGTGTTTCACCACCCTCCTAGTGAAATAGTGTTTCCTAATATCCAACCTAGACCTCTCCCACTGCAACTTGAGACCATTTGCTCCTTGTTCTGTCATCTGCCACCACTGAGAACAGCCCAGCTCCATCCTCTTTGGAACCCCCCTTCAGGTAGTTGAAGGCTGCTATCAAATCCCCCCTCACTCTTCTCTTCTGCAGTACAATCAACTCTACAGAGTACTATCAACATCTAACCACACTGGTGCCACAACCGCTGATCTGGTAAGTAAGCGAGCTGTCCTCTGTGGGAATTGCGATCTAACATGACAGAAAGCCATGAGTTAAGGAACTCCCTTAACCCCTCCCTGTGAATCCCCACAGAGTTTAATAAGGTATGGACAATAAGGCTAGCAAAAGAGGTCCAGATGAATTTAAAAATATATAGTGGGGAAGAAACATGGAACAGAATCTGTAAGGCTAGGGCAGAAACTGTGGCCTTAAAAAGTAAAATATTGCAAATTATAATCATGGCTGTTAAATGGTTAAGACAATACACCACAAAATTGGTGGGGCAAGTAACAGAAACAAAGAGTTAAAAGAAGCAGGAGAAGCCACAGGGCCCTGGAATGCTCCCGCTCCCCTCACAGGACGGCACTCCGTCCAGAGTCAGTAGGCACAGGAACAGAATAAAACATTGGAAACAGCTGTAAGGAGCTTACAAAAAAATACATGTGGGGTCTCCTCTTATAAATATTGGTGGTCAACAGCAGGCTTCAGGTAGCTCCCCTGTGCCTGAAGAATGGGGACAGAGATGAAAAAAGGTGGCCCTAGCAAAATTAAAAAATGAAACGGGGGCCACTGCAGTACAACCCCCACCTTACAATAAAAGCCAGGTTCCAGTTAGACTTAAACTGAGACCTGGACGGGTGCCTGTCAGAACGGGAAAAGTAAGTGCACAGGAGTGAGAAGTAGCAACCAGTATTTTCACTAAATTGGTAAATGAAATGAAAGAAAACACAGACCAGTTCAGAGAGCTCATTAGGAGACAGAAGCTGCGACTTGATCGCAGGAGAGTGAATACAAAATTATTTCAAAGTAAAAAACCAAAATGAAAGGGGTTAACACCTGTAACTAATGCACTAACATATGGATTCAGAGTAACAGCCATGTTAGTCTGTATTCGCAAAAAGAAAAGGAGTACTTGTGGCACCTTAGAGACTAACCAGTTTATTTGAGCATGAGCTTTCATGAGCTACAGCTCATCAGTACTCCTTTTCTTTTTACTAACATATGGAGTTGCCCCAAAACAGTTAATTGAAGCACGTAAGGGCACTCCCACAATCCATTTGGCCTGCAAACAAAAGCAACAGACACTGGGGGAACAAATTTAGGCCCTGTTCCTACTACAACCACCAGGCTCTTACGGCTTCCCCCTTCTACCAATGTGCATTGATGAAAGTTGCCCTCTGTAATGGATAGATCAGTGCAGTGCTTGTTGTATTACATCTTCTTGACCCGACATTGAGAGGCACAGCTACTTGCGATGCGTGTCAGGGGGAATTAGTAACGACTCATGCAATGACAGTCCTTGTGAATATGTGTCCCGTCTTCACGAATAACTGGAAGGGAAAACCATAGATTCACAGAGTTTAAGGCCAGAAGGGTTGTTTAAATCATCTATCTGATCTCCTGCCTAACACAGGTCATTAAATTACATCCAGTGACCTCTGTATTGAGCCCAATAACTTGTGTTTGAGGAAGGCATATCTCCTAGAAAAGGAGTGGGAAATATCCTAGGAGCTCAAAACATTCACCACCTAGAAAGGAAGGAGATGCAATTTGTAGCAGTCAGATATGAAATGGCCACTTTAGGGCTGAAGTTGTTTGTTTCTGCCAGATGTAAAGGACTAGCTACCAGGACAGCATGCTGGGAACGGCTCCCACAGGAGGGTGAATAGGAGGGTGAATGCCTCCTTGAACGTTGTGTAGTGAACAGGTCGCTACTGAAGAAGAAGCTTGTAGCCAAGGGGTTAAATGTTGGCTTTTTTTAGGGACAGGAATACTGGTGGAAGATATCTCCAGGTATTCATAAGTGGAGCTTGGTGCATTTGAGCTAGATCTGTCTCTTTGTCATTGGGTTTCTGTCATAAACATCAGCTACTTCTTGTACTCAGAGCTAACCACCATTGTATGGTACCAGAAGTGGGATGGCGGATGCTGCATGGATCTACCAACAAGTGAAGCACCTCTCATCCAAGAATCTCAAAGTGCTCAGAAATAGCCCATGAGCCCCATGCTTTTGTAACCCGCACACCTCCTGGGTGTGGTGTTCTGTCCCATCTAGTGGCACCAAGATACACGAACGAGAGAGAGAGAGAGATATTAATGAGTTTGCTCTACAGCCTTAGCTAAAAACCAGTTGCCTTTTAGTTCATGCTCTAGAGGCTCATGCACTAAGCTCCAGAGGTCCCAGGTTTGGGCATAGGAGACCCAGATCAAGTCACTGCTGCAGAGTAGGTACTTGAAACTGCACCACCCATATCTTAGCCCAGTGCCCTTTACATTGGGCAGCAACCACTAGACTGACTATACAGCTTGGTTGTTATGGTAGGGGGGTGCTATGGGAGAGCCAGGCTCAGGTCCTGGCTTCACCTCTCAGGCTAGTGATGGGCTGGCAGCTGTCTCTCTGGCTTTCACAAAAAAATTGGAAAGGTCTCATTCCACTTTAGAATGAAAACAAATTCTGAACCCCCGAAGTTTTTTTCCTGAAATGGAATTATTGTATTCCAGCCAACCCTACCCACAGCCAACGTTTCCTCTAATTTTTGACAGGCCGTGTGTGCAAAAAATTTCTTCTGTGCAAATTTTTGAAGCAGAGTTCAAATTTGTGCTCCATGAGACAAATGCGCCCAAGCAAGTAAAATGCTTATACATTATTCATTATCCCTTCCCCCCCTTGCCAGCTAGTAGAATCTGGTTGTGTTGATAGATGGCGGGCAAACAATGTCAAAAGTCACCCGTAAATGATATTTCGATGTAGTATTTCATTTTTTGCGTGCGCAGTGTTTCGCCATGTGCTCAGGGTTTAAGATCTGTGTGCGCAAACATACACGCACAGCTTAGAGGGAACAGTGCCCACAACACCCCTGTATGGCAGAAAGGGTATCCTCATTTTACAGAACGGCAGTGATTTGCCCAAGGATCAGAAAGTGAACCCTGGAGCCCTGCTGCTGTTCCCTTGCTCCAGCCACCTTGTTCTTTCCAAAACCAGCAACGCAGTTAACCCCCTGCTGCGTCATCCACCACTCAGATGGGATCAACAGAACAGATCGTGCTAGACAAATTACCCCCCGCTGTTCACACATATTTTGTCAGCTTTGTATCTCGGAATAAATTAGACAGATTTCTCTGGTTCTTCTGAACCCTCACGAGGAGCAGCTCCATCTGTAGCCACCGCCTGACAACGCCAGGAAATCCAAACCTCCAACATGTATTTATATGCATTTGTTCTTTTACTTTCCTTTTGTGAAATCAGAAATCGTGGGATTTGAACTGGCTACCCCAGGGAGCAGCAAAACCAAGCGGCTGTGCTTTTCAATGGTGTTCCATGCCCGCGACTCAACAGCTTGGTGGCCTTTTTCTTTTTTTGATTGTGGCCCCATGCGTAGAAAAATGCAAGAACCGTGGACGACATCGGACTGGGGAAAGAGGCTATGAAGAAATCAACTTCTTATTTAAATGATTCACTTCTAGTGGGGCTCGGAGCGGAGTCTGTGTCCTGAAGATACAATTAAAAATACAAGCCTGAGCAAAGGAGCAGATGGACAGCAGTTGTTTTGCTATTTGGCTACACCTGCCAAATGAGCTTTCTTTTCAGAAGTGCAGCAGTAACCAAGAGCTCTTGAAAGTGAAAGGAGTTTGCAGCCTGGCCTGCTTCCTGAGATTCTACACAGGGACATAGAGACATGACGTGTTGTCTAGATGGAGGGAGGGTGAAACAACAGGAAAATATTCCCAGGCTAGGGCAAGCATTCCCAGCCACACGGCAATCAGCAGTGAAATTCTGCAGATCTTGGGACGTGGTGGTGGGTGTCAGCGGCTTCCTTTTTAACGATACCCATGAAAGTAGGTGGTCATGTGGGGTACGGTACTCCAGAAATGTCAATTCCCAGCCCTGCTACAGGCTTCCTGCATGTTTTTGGGCAAATCACTGGACTGAGCCAGGGTTCTCAGGGCTTCCAGGCTCACTGCTGCAGAGTGGGGAGCCGAGCCCCAGTTAAAGCCATGGGTCCCAAAGCCTCCAGCTCTGTGGCAGGGAGGTTGGAAGCCCTGGGCCCCTTAACCCTGGAGCAGTTGCATCTGCTCGTCTTCTTTTTCAGTTTCTCTGCTCTCCAAGGACATCAGTCAGACCCCCGCCCCCCAGCAACACTAAGCATGATTTAAAAACATACGTTCACCTTGGAATTTTCTCTAAAATACACTGAAAAATCAGAACTTTCACATGTTAATTCTAATAGACTTAACGTAGGTAACTTTTCACCTGGCACCTTTCATCCCAAAGCCATTTACGGACTGTGTGTACACGTGGGAATTTCTTTACCAGTTTCTCAAACTCAGACACTTCTGGGGTGGAACAAGGCATGATTTAGTTGGGGATCGGTCCTGCTTTGAGCAGGGGGTTGGACTAGATGACCTCCTGAGGTCCCTTCCAACCCTGATAGTCTATGATTCTATGATTCTAAGGCAGCTGTTTAATATCACGCAACATTTTTTTGTAACAAACCAGAGACACACACAGACTCCTATTGTGAGTGGGCACTGAACCCAGGTTCTTCAGCACAAAATGCACAGGCCTCAGTGACTCGTGTCAAAGGAACGTCTGCTTAATTATTATTACTAATCCTGCAATTTGCATTTCTATAGCACCTAGGAGCCCCATTCATGTATCAGGACCCCTTTTGTGCTAGGTGCTGTACAAACGCAGAGCAAACACAGGATCCAGACCCTTAAGACCTTAGCTATGAATAAGCTGCAGTCTACTGTAGAGCCCAGGGCCAGCCACTAAGGAGATCCTTGCTCACATGCTCTGAGCCTATGTTTTACATTTTGGTAGCATTTTAGGACAGGCGGTGAAGGGGAAACCCATATGCCAGTGAAGGAAAATAAAAACCCACCATGGATTATAAAACTTGGCTAGTTTCCAGATTCAGGGCTTGATCCAAAGCCCATTAAAGTCAGCGGAAAAACTCCCACTGATTTCAATTGTCTTTGGATCAGGCCCCTCCCAGCAGAATTACAGGGCAATGTCTTTTACTTAAACCACATACTCCCCTTCTCCTCATCTTGAGCAGCAGCAGGCATGAGGCAATGGCAGAGTTAGTCCCGTCTAGATCATGTGTCTTGGAGGAAATTACAAGACATCATTAAAATGTTGTGGGCATTTGATCTTCAAAATAATGGAGTCTCAAAGTCCTAGGCAATGGGAGATCCACTCTCATCTTCCTGACACTCCACTCACAATCGCAGCGTGGCCAACTCTTGGGATTTTTTTCATGAGGCTCACAATATTTAGTGTGTTTCATAAAGGCCCAGCTCCTGGAGGCATGTGATTAGGTGAGAATCTCAGCTTTCATTTTAAAAAGACCATTTCTAGCCCCCCTGGTCGCTGAGAAAGTCTTGAAAATGTGACTAGAGTGACCCTTAAAGGCTCAGAGAGCAAAAGGAAAAGAAAAGGAGCCCAAAATTGATTATTGTTTTTACCTCATGATATATAAACCAATCTCATGACTTTGAGGCCTGTGTATGGTTTCTAAGCACTTGGGGCTGGCAATATTGTTATCTCACAGACCCCCCCTCCCTGTTCCCTGGCAATTACAAAGCAAACCCATGGCAACTACAGCCCTTGGTTACATGACAGTAATATAAGGAAAGCATGTGTGTTTAGTTGTCTTTAGTGTTACTTTTACCGACCCCCAGTCTCTTTGCAATGACAGCGTGGCTATTTGGAGAATGAGCGGAACGCAAGGGCCTCACGGACAGCCAGATCTATTGAATGCACCATGAACCACAGGTCTGTCCCATAAGCCACCCATTAATATGCGTATCATTTGTAGGCTACATTTCATCTCGACATCTGCATCCTGAATACCTGAGCTATAACACTTGACATACTTCCCGGCCTCCAGCAACCACAGAAACAAATTATGGTCCTGAGTGTGCATCAGTTTGTAATTTAAAAGGAAATCCTGTTAACTTGAAACCTTTTTTTTTAATCCCTCTGAATATTCAAGTGTTCCAAAAGTGTTCAATGAGATGCTGAGAGAGGTCCATGCCCTGGAGTGAATGGAATGATGCAAAAAGGGCATAATCTGCCTCTAGCTTGTTATGTTTTTTTAATACACATTGAAGGAGTCCAGCTTATTTGCCAGTTTTTATTTTTAAATGTCTATTGAGAAACTGGAAGGAATCCAGAGAAGGGCTCCACACATGACACAAGCTTTGGAGACTATGACCCATGTAAGGAGAGGTTAAGGGAAGCAAACAGGGACAGCCTGAAGGAGAAACTGGCTGAGGGGAAACATGAGAAGTGCCTATAAATAAACACAAAGATGTAACAAGAAGGGACGGGTGGCTTGGTCCAGTCTCTTTAGTCAACGAGAGTCAAACGGGATACAGTGCCCTTAAAGGGAAATTGCAGCATCATGTAAAATAATGAGCAGCACAAAACATTTTCCAAGCACTGCACAAACATGGACCCGTGATCCTCACCCAGCCCTTGAGAGGCAGCCGTCATTGTTACAGAGGAGCCAACCCAGAACCTCCAGTTCCAGCTCGGTTGGGTTGGGTTATCTCAAGGAGGTCTGGATTCATCTGTCAGGACTCATCTGGAAAGTTTAAGGTTCAGGTCATATTCAAAACCCAAACCCAATTTTCAGAGGAAGGCTGGCTTTGTGGCTGAGGCCCTTACACTAGAGCTGGAAGGTGCAGATATGCCCATGCTAGCGCCATTCAAGCTTGCATGTTATAAATAGAAGTGTAGCTACCGTGGTGGGTTAACTCAACAATCCTATCTGAGACCATAGGTACATACTCAGATGACTAGCCCCTCCCACTACCCATACTGCCAGGGGTACACTTCTATTTTTAGCATGCTAGCTCGATCAGAGCTAGCATGGGTATGTTGGCTCAAGCTGGGAGTTGCACCTCCAGCTCCAGTGTAGACAAACCCTAAGACTCAACACCTCGTTCTACCGCTCCCTTCCTCTGTGACCTTTGGGCAAGCAATTCAATCTCTCTGTGCCTCAGTTACCCCTCTGTAAAATGGGGATAATAGCATATGAACACAGGACTGGAAGGGACCTCATGAGTCATAAAGTCCAGGACCACGATATTGCAGGCAACCCTGTCATATAATCCGATTCATAAATATATCAAGTGCCATCTTCAAACCAGTTTGATTTTTGCCCCCACTACTCGTACTGGAAGGCTGTTCCACAACTTCACTTCTACCCTGTATGTCTTGTTTATTTAGAGTATAAGCTCTTTGGGGGACTGTCTCTTACTCTGTGTTTGTCCAGCACCTAGCACAACAGGGCCCAGACCTCAGTAAGTGCCTCTTGGAGCACCATGCAGCTGAAATCTCATGAGACTCTTTTGGGATTTCTCCAGGCTTCCCACAACACTGGCAGCACGTAGGCCCCCTCCATGCATGGTGTCAGTATAGGATGGATCTCTCAACCTCTAATGGCAGCCTTTGCATAAGATGCCAGCTCAGTTCTCATCAGGCCGATGTATCTTTAATGAGCCATTGCTAGGTCGTAAAGCAGAGTGGCCTGCTGCTATTCAGACATTAATCAGATGAAACGGGAAGATATTAAAGCAAGTGCTTTTTAGTGCCACAGTTTGTTAGTCTCCAGGAGCTGACCGGTGCCACAGTCCTGTCCACCCCTGAAATGGTATTAAAGAGGGCTAATGGGTTTTGTGATAAAACCCTGTTACAAGACGGATCACAGGCGCAATCTCTGCTTTGCAGAGTGCCATGGTTTGGAAGGAGACATCAAAAGCAAAGGGTTACGGAACTCTTTGCAGCCACATACGTGCCAGGGTGACCCACCTCCCCTGTGTTTTAAGAGATATCTCTTAATTGCTGTCTGCTGAGACCCATATATAGAGTTTGTCGGCATTTTCAGCAACATTTCATTTCACTGATGCCAAAAAGTTTCAGGGAGACATATTCGTTTAGAAAGAGAATGAGAAACTGAGCATCTTATTTATTTAAGCTCTGTAACCTGGTGGTTAGTCAACTGGCCTTCTTGGTGAAAGATCCAGGTTCAAGTCCCTTCTCTGCTTGGTTCAGAGGGGATCTGTGGTTAACAAAAGCATCTCCCCTGAATGAGGCAGAGCAGGGATTTCAAGCTGCATCTCCTAGGCCTACAGCAAATATACAGAGGTTTTGCCCCAGTTCCATATTCCTGGGAGGACTCCCAGCTATGGAGATGGGCTTTGGAACAGGTCCAGCTGATCAGATAAGAAGTATGGTTTGAAACAACAGTCACACAAATGACCGTGTGCTGTGATAGCAACACTGGACTTTGCACCTTGGGGAGCGGTGCCTTCTCAATATCAGATCTGACCTTTTCCTGATCATAGTTGCCCCATAGTTCCTTGAAATAAATGGTCACTCTAATAGAGAACCACCTTCTACTCACATCCCACAGATGCTTCTGACATTTGCTTGTCGGTTCCCATGCTAACCTGCTGATCCAGGGATGGAGGCATAAAGTGCTCCGCCCTTTTTAGACCCTGCATTTTGATACTACAAGTGCTGTTATGGAACCAAGAAAGCCTTCAGCAGGCTCAGAGCGACCTTCACCAGTCTTGGAAAGCTCATATCATTTGTCAACAGGGATACTGGTGAGAAAGACCCTCGGTGTAGCTGTAGAGGGACAGTGGGTGGGTATGATATTGAGAAGGGCCAAATCAGAGGATGATTCCAGAAATACATCCAGCAGCCCTGAAGGCACAAGGGGACACTGGGAAGGAAAAAGGATTTTTATGTAGTCACATGTGAAAGGTGTTGCATTGCGGGAGGGGGAGGAGTGTCACAGAGCAGTGTACCCCATTACCACCATTTTGACAGGTCCATCGCTTCAGGTCGATTTTGAGACACATGCAAGCTTATGATCCTGCTTGCATTGCACTTCCACTAGTTAAACAGAGAGGCTCAGACAGCCACTCCAGCCCCACCAATTCTTTGTCCCCCATAATCAGTCGAGTTCTGGGCTCTGATGGAGGGGAAGGAGGGCTTCTGCTGCTTTGGTGGCTCCATCAGGCCAGGACTCAACATCTCCCAGCAACAAAAAACGCACTCCACAGGGGACAAAAGTGTTGAGCCAACCACACTGGATGCTCTGTTGCCAAGGGCAATATTTTCAGGACCTTTCATAACGAAGATGATGTTGGAGACAAACCCTCCTTAATGAGAAGTCTGCCCCTTCTGCTTCAGCTCCTCTTTGTTGGACCAAGAAAGCAATGGAAGCAGCTGAAATTCTGCTGCTGCTAACCCGTCTGTTCCTTAGACTGTGCATTCCAACAATGCTGAGCTGTCATGGCTTAGGTTAAAAGAATTGTCACCCACCGATCCCACATTCTCCATTCAGTGCAGCCACGCTGTTTTGTGGGATCTTCAAATGTGTTGCTTATAAGTTCTTGTACTTCAGTCAGAGGAGCGGGTGAGGCAGGGTTATTACAAGCCCAGGCTTTTCTATAACAGAGGCTGGAAGCTTGTCATGTTTTGTTGCATTAACTGGACTACAGGGACATGAGCAGATATATTTATTGTTCGAGGTAGGTGTCCAGAAAGAATCAAAAGGTTTCAATAAATGAAAACTCAACCAGTCCCACTTGTCTTTTCAGACTGCAAAGTTCAGGACAGGTGAAGCAAGGCATTGGTTCCTTTTTAAAAACAACTGACTGCCATCTAATCAAAGCAGCTGCGAGAATTTCTGATCACTCCCGGCTTGGGAGAAAGAGCCCTTGGCCCCGCTGTGAATGCTGTCAGTAAGCAACAGGTTGCTAGAGCACAGGTCATTGCCAGCAGGGAGAAGAGGAACCTAAGGAAGTAGATCCTTAGCTGGTGTAACTCAGCATTGCTACAGAGGACCTGTGCTGATTTACAGGTGCTGGTGATCTGAGCCAGGATTTTCAATAGTTCGTCTATGAAATCTGGTATCTTGCCTCTCAGGCTAAGACCCTGAAGGCCCTTTGGTCCAGCCAAACTCCCATGGAAGCCAATGTGGATAGGGCCCAAGTGAGATCTTCAGCATTTGCACCTCTGGCAGCGGTCAGTGCTTGATGCTTACGGGAAATGCGAAAGCTCACCCATAAGGTGACACGGCAAAGACCCTGCGTGAAGCCACCAGTGCACCACTCCAATCTCCTGAGTCCCACGTAGAGTTGAATGAAGAACGATTTTCCTGTTGCGCTCCAAGTTTCAAACATTTCCTGTTCTACAGTGGAATGACCCCAAGATCTTGGATATTTTTTTCCCACAGACTAGCCAGTGGTGAGACTGGTCCCGCCTGGGCTGTGGGAGACCAAGGTTCAAATCCTTGCTTTTGCTTTGCTCACTATGTGTGTGTGTGTGTGTGTGTGGGAGGGTGTTAAACCTAGATCTCCCACTCACCAGATGAGTGTCGTAATTAGTGGCTCTACTGGGATTTCTCTCTCACCATAAATTCCACCCTGGACCTTCTATTTGGCTTTGTTATTATGCCTTAGGATATTGCCAGCACCTTAAAGGAATAGGGCTGTGTTTTCCCAGGCACCAGCTGCTCTTAGGCAGAATGACTTTTATTTTATGATTAGGATAAAATCAGCCACAAGAAAGAACCAATGTAAGGTCTCCAGGAAAGGGCATTGTGAGTGTGTGGTAAAACTCTTCGCTGTAACATTTCAGGGCAGCTCAGAGAACAAAATGGATGCTGTCTCCAGAGGCACGCTGTGCAAAATACAGTGCACAGGAAACCAGTGGCCTCTCTCAGTGGCATAGTGACTACAGATGGACAGGAATGTTCAAATTTTCAGTGAAAAATTGAGACAATTTTCCATGCTTCCTTCACACACACCCCCCATTTTTCAACCAGTTCAGACAGTCAGACTCATTATGACAGTTCACCTTTTTCTACTCCTGAGGTAAATTGACCGCTGTACTTTTTGTTGTATGTGACATGTCCTTTCTACTGTCCACGAGCAATAAAGATCTCAGGACACTGTTCGTGAGGAAAGGTTTTAATCTCCTTGGGTCAGTCCTCCATTAACACTTAAGACAGGCAAATCCTGCCAGATGCCTTTCCCTTTATACAAAGCATATCAGGTTGAATTAGGTCAGAGATATCCACTGTATTTTGACATCAGACAGGCTCAGCAGTTTGAACCCAGTCTCCATGTGCAGTTAACATTTCACAACAGCAGCTGTACTTTTCCAAACAGGATCTGCTCCTTTTCTAGTCTCGGTCTTTCTTTTTTCACAGGAGCCTAAGGAAATTTGGTACCCAAATCCTATTGAAAGTTGGGTGCCTATGTCTCTTGCAAACCCCAGCTTTTGCCCACTCTTTGCTCCGCTATTCATTGAATTTTCTTCCTGGAAGCACCTTTTCTCTGTAGGACACAAACCCATTCCTGGCTTTTAGACCCATCATTCTTATATTGAACAGGGAAATCAGGGACTGGAATCTGCACCATCCACCTCCCAGATGAGGGCCCTAATCTCTGGGCTATTGGCTGTCTTAGGGGCTCTTTTTCTCTACCAGAAATCCATGCTTCCTGATATAGGTTTCCTCAAAACCAATCCATTTATATGAAATGTTTTGGTGGCTTGGCCTTTTCGGTCAAAACAAACAAACAAACATTTTGTTGGAAAATTCCTGATGAGCTCTAACTAGACCACTGTGTCCACTCTTCACAAAGGATGTGGGAAAAACTTGAGGGAGTTGAAAGGAAGGGTCACAAAAAAGATTTGGGGGCTGAAGGACAGGTCTTACGTTGTGAGGCTTAAGCAGCTCAATTTATTCATCTTATCAAAGAGAAGGTGAAGAGGTGACTTGAGCACTGGATCTAGGCACTTACACTTGGAAAAGAGATCTCACAGTGGGGCCTTTTTAATCATGCTGACAAAGGCAGAACAAGATCCAGAAGCTGGAAGTTGAAGTTAGACAAGTTCAACCTTGAAATAAAGACCCAATTTCCTCATAGTGAGGGTAATTAAACATTGGAACAGCTGACCAGGGATGGTGGGGAACAGGATTGGACTCACCAGTGCCTGGAGTCTTTAAAACAAAATTAGACCTGTCTGAAAAATATGCTTCAATTCAGCATCTGGGAAAAATTGTACAGCTTGCATCTGCTCAATGGTTGTAGTGGAGCCTTCGCACCTGGGGATCTGTGAATTCACCTGCTCTTTCCCTTCCTTCCTGGGCCATGGGAGAAAAGGAAGCTCTGCATTGCCCTCAGCATTCTCCAATTGCTTCAAGTCCTGAGCGAGGACCATGACTATGATCCAATCTCATGCTTCACAGCTTTAGCCAGTCTCTTGAAGGAGTCAGGAAGGAATGTTATTGTTCTCCAACGCATACCTGGCTAGATGTATTCTGTGCTTTCCCCCCATACACTTTCCTCTGCAGCCTCAGGGGTTGGCCACAGCTGGAGACAGGACACCAGCGGGAGTGCTTTGAAGTGGTACAGAGAATCCTCTTTTGCAGATTTGCCTGGCTGCCATCTTGCTCACGTGCTCAGGATCAAATTGATCACCAGATCTGCAGCTGAGAAGGAATTTTCACCCCGGTCAGATTGACAGGGACCCGGGGGATATTTTGCCTTCCTCTACAGCATGGGGCATGGTTCACCTGCTGGGATCAGCTGGGTTTACCTCAGCTAATCAATTCCGCACCATTGCGGGGACCTCCGGTGTTGGCTGGCATCTGGCCAAACTGCAGCATGAAACAGTTTAGTCTTCTGAAGCCTGAAATGCTCTAATTTAATTCAAGATATTGGATGCAATACAGGGGTAATTGGGTGAAATGTAATGGCCTGTGCTATACAAGAGGTCAGACTAGGCGATCATAGCCTTAAACGCTATGAAATTGTGAAACCGGATAAACACTGAGATCATGCATTATTGGTACCTAAATATCATGTTGGTGAGCAAGCCAGAAGTGCCTAGACAGACCGTTCTCTTCTCCCGCAGATGGACCTCTTCCTGCATACACAGAAGCATTTACAAAGCAAGTCGAAAATAGTTGAGAGGGATTCCGGCACATAAATAATGCACTCACAGACTGCCTCCCAGGGCAATAGAGCATGTTGCATTCCATCAATATGATAAATGCGGGTACAGTTGTTTTAATTGTAGTGATCATGTTATAATGGAACCACATCTGCGCTTAGCCTGAGGGAATGGGCACGTTGTCCTGATCTTGAAAAACCAGTTCATTTGCACACCATTCCTGTTGCTTTACCTGCATGATATGACTCTGGTGTCTCATGGTTTTCCCCCTCCTAGTGAAAGAATAGGAAGAACGGCTGAATTAATAAAGAAAGAGGTGACAACAATGGGCCAACTCCCCAGGTGGTGCAAATTAACACAGATCCATTGAAGGCAATGGGCCAGATCCACAGCTGGTGTAAATCAGCTTAGCACCACTGCAGTCAATAATGATTTACACCCCTGGAGATCAGGCCTGGTGCTTCTAGGAATGCTGCAGTCCTTATTCCAGCCTAGTTATCAATCTTAAATTGTTGTTATTTACTTCTTTCAGGCGGGGCAGAAGTAGGAGACGTTTTGGGGGAAGTAATTTTACTCCTTTTCTGTCCTGCTCATGGAGGTGTCGAAATGCCTTGGTATCCCCAATTTACCCACTGTGATGGCAAATCCACTGAGAAATTACCCTTGGAGGCCACAGACATATGTTGCCATTCCCTCCCAGCAGTTCATCTGGACGGCGCTCTGCAAGTCAGCACTGACTGCTAGGGCTTAATTTCCAGTTGGCCAGGAAGTGACAGCAGGAGGCCTTTTTTGCACCAATCAAATTGAAAGGTTTATTCATGTCCATTATAACTTTTCCTCCTGAAACACCTTACTTTTACTTCCTCCGTATAGCAGCCAAGTGCAGCTCAGCAGGCAGCAACGCAGCGGGGATAGAGAGGGTGCCAGCCAGGTGAAAGAAAAAGCAGTCTGGGGACTCCGTTGAAAGCAGTGGTCAGGGTATACGTCATGATACCCCATATAGGGCCTCAGTTGTTAGGGTTCCTACTGAGGGCTCTTCTGGAACCTGGATTTAAAGAGCAGAGCTTCAGCAGGTATAAATCAGTGTAGCTAGCTCAGTCATCGGTGACTTGCTTAAGATCACAAAGAATAACTGTGACATGGTTGGGAATGGAAACTGGGTGTCCTGAATACAAGTCTAGCGTGTGAACCAAAAGAAGGTCCAGCAAACAAGGTCTCTTTGTCCATAATAGGAATATAAGTTATTCAGACCGTAACTGATCTAATCTTTCCTTCCACTGGCCTGTAGGAAGGTACATATTCATTTTACCTGTAACTATCCAGTGCCTGATACCAAGCACTAAGCATCTTCCAAGAGGCACTGAGCCTTCTCAGTGCACATTAAAGTGAACAAGCTGAGCACCCCCAGGCTCCATTTGAAGTCAAGGTGATCTACAAAATCAGGTCCAGTGGAAACTGAGTCCGTTCAGAGCGCAGCAGGACCAGTCCCTCTGTAATTAGCCATGACATTTCAGCAGTAATTGCATTAGCTTAAAAGGGATCCTAACTGGCTCTTTAGTGAGATCAAAAGATCCTGGGTAATTGTGAATGCAGACACTAAGTATTTATCTGGGTAGCGCACACAGGAAAATATTCCCCACTACAAAATAAAATCTCCACACAGAATTTACACTAATGGAATTTACACTGTTAAACATTTAATATTCTGTTAACAAATGGTTATTTCTCCATTAAGTGCTAGCCTGACCGATGCATAGTTTATGAACAATGCTGTTGTCCTTGAGAGAAGATTGCCCACTGCACGAGACAAAAATAGAGGAAAGCCACGAGAGCCTGAGGCTGTACCACAGCCACGGAGCTCTGCTGATGTCCTGGAGCACAGCCAGGGATTTATGAATGGGCCAGGAGCTCGTTCTCCTGTGGTGGCAAATTTCTGCGGTTAATAGGATGGAGACAGGAGGAAATGGTCTTCACTCTGTCCCAGGTTTATGGGGAATTCCCTGTAGTTCTGGGTGTGTATCTCAGGTGAGGGAGAGAAGGGATGCAGAACCAGAGCTTCCAGTCTCCTGGATGATGGCACTTCACACGCACGTGATCAAGGTGAATCTCCGTACCACTGATCCATAATATCAAGCCAGGGTAGCTGATAAATCTGCAGCCTGTACTTAACTGATAACTAAATGGACACATAATTAAACACATCCTATAATATCTCACACTTGCCTTACCACCTTACGGCAGACAAGGTGCATGAGTTCGGTTTGCATCACGCAGAAGAGACTAATGGGTCAGTTTGCAGGACTTGCAACGGGCTGGCTCGCAGCACATGTGAGATGGAACGAACCGGCCTGCAGCGTGCAGCAGATGCAAAGGGCTGGCTCGCAGCATGAATGAGAGACAACAGGCCTGCTTGTAGCATGCGTGTGATGTGTCAGCATTCAGGACATATCAGTCATATGTCATCACACTTTCTGACCCATCAATTCAAACACTCTCACATCACCCCCATCCAGAACCCCTCCCCCTGCACTGGCTCCCCACCTCCCGTTTGCACTAAAATAATTGCTCTCCTCATCTGCAAGGCCACTGCCAGTCTCCGTGTCCTCATCTCTCCCAATAATCCCACTCCCTCCCTCTGACCTCTGCTCCCTCCTCTGCTCTAAGGAGTCACTCTTTGGCTGCAGCTGCACCCCACGAATGGCCTAGCTCCCTTCCCCTCCCTTACTGATCCCCCATCTTCTAAACAGGGCAGCTCAAGCCCTGCTTCTTCATGCTGCCTGTCCCCAGGGATCTGTCAGCCAGCACTCTGTCTCCCGCCCCTGTCTCTCACATCCCCGTACTGTAATATCTGCACTGGACACTGGGAGCAATGCTTTATGCGGTTAAAGGGCACTGCTTTGCAACCATAATCTTCCCTCTGGTGTCCAGTGCCTTGTACTGTATTCTTTCCCTCTCTGCTCCTCCCACTGGCCACATCTCCATTTCATTGGCAGAGCATTGCATCACCCTAGTTACCTCAGTGGAATTACAACCCTGCGATCGCTCTTGGCCCATGCATTATTCTAGACATAAACCTCCGCACTGAGTTATAATGCAAGGAAAAGCACTGCCAGGTTTCAGGCTGAATATATCAGACCTGCCGAGCCCAATGCCATTCTGGAGAACAGGCCAACAGTGCACTGCTCAGCTCTCAAGGCAGACACACATGGAGTGACAGCAATTACGGGCCACAATACAGATTATTTTGGCCTTGCACATTTCAATGGGCTAATGACCACAGGCAGGAGTAAAATATCTCGGTAATAAACCGAAACACTTGGCTGTTTGCACCAGCACCAGTTTTTATAACAATTTCCATCTTAAGCCAGCTCAACACATATTTAATGAAATCTTCTATAAACCCTTTACCAGCCCTCAATTCATTTCAAGTGGTAAATGAGTCAGCAGTTTAAAACGATGAGCGGGATTCAGGCTCCGGCTCCGTTACTTAAGAATCAAAAGTGATTCTTTTTAATGCTTTTCCCCCTAAATAACTTTTTTTTTAAGTGGCTCTATCAGTAAGGAGATAAAAACCACTCACATCTGTCGATCCACTCCCATGTGAGTCAGTCGGAGGCACACATAGTCTTCCCGGGAGCTCCTTGGGGCAGGGACTTTCCTTTGTCAGGTAGCGTGGCACAGCGTATGGTATTACAGACTCTCTTTAACCATGTGAGCAGCTAATTACAGGTTGTGGATTAATCACCTCTCCTGGCTAGATTTTGGAGAGGAGCAATAAGTCGCTCTACATTGATAATGGGCTTCTAAAGAGCCATCATCCAGGAGGCTGGGTTCTCTGCCACTGGCCTGCTGGGTGAGCTTGCGCAAGTCACAGCATCACTCCGTGCCTCCGTTTCCCCATCTGCAAAATGGGGATAATGATACCAACTGGCTTGGTAAAGTGACCTACGGCTAAAAAGCACCGGATAAGAGTTAGTTATATTACTGGTTCATACAGCATCATTCCAGAACAAGCCAGTCTGACAGGGTTGTGGCCAGTAGGTGCTACCACAATAGACATGATAAATGGCAATAATGTTTAATCATCAGCTGCTCCTACTTACACTCCAAAATAAGGAGAAGGCTAGTGTATACAGCAAGTTAGAGTCAGCTGTCTACAGCTGCTCTCTCCTCAAATGTCCCATTCCATTCCCTCTCTAATTCCCTCCGGCCCGTTAGATCCCTTTCCCACTTCCCATTCTGTCGTCTCCCTATCTCCCACTTCCCGTATTGGACTCCTTTCCCAGACCCCCAACCCGTAGGGACTGCCCTTCCCCCCTCCATGCACATTCAGATCCCTCTTAATTAGCAGATCCTAGACCAGACTCTCCTGGTCTGATTCTTCTCTCACTTGCAGCTGTTTTACACCCAGGGTGACTCCATCGACTTCAGTGGGGTTGTTCCAGCTCTACACCAGTGTAAGAAACGGGGAAAGCAGACCTTAGAAATCCCTCTAGCCTGATCTCAAACTGATCCCTGCTTCATTAGACTAGACTCAAGGGTCAAGTTTCAGCGGTACCCATCCTTTGCGAGGCACAGACAGGAGCAAAAGGGAGTGGGTTGATTCTCTGATTCTGCGGCTGGTTCTACACGAGGGTTTCCCCTCTGGTGGCTAGCCCTGCAAGATAAAAGACCTACTACGGCTGCTACCATCGCCAAGAGCAGAGTTCCTTTAGCTCCAGTGGTAGAAGCCTGTGTTTCCTGTGTTGAAGGATGAGGGCATCAGATCCAGCTCCCCAGCTGCACAGTGCAGTCTGGTGTCTCCACCTGTAACTTTCCCCCCAGCAGGACTGGATTCTCCTGGGCCCGAGCGGGGAGAGGGTTTTAGATGGCCTCAAGCCACCTTAGCAGTCCCCGTATTCTGGTGCAGCCAGAGACCTGCCCAGCTCCTAGCAGGAGTGGAGACTCTACAGGGGATTCTAGTCACACCTACACCCAAATCGCCCTCTGCATCGAGGACTATGAGCAAGGCTAAGCTACAGCCCTTACTCCAGCTCCACCCCAGTGAGGGAAGTCTCATGTGTAGGGATGTTCTCGAGGAGCCATTTCCATCCCTTTTACTCTACTGGAACAGACTGCAGGCCATTGTGTTTCTGAGAATCAGGCACCTGGCATGTTATTTGCCTTTCCCTTGGGCAAACAGGTCTCTGACCCGTGATCTCCCACCGGGGAAAACGGGTAGCATATAGAACCTAGCTGCATTTTGATACCTGCTTATTTTAATAATGAAATGGCAGCTCAGTTAAAAGCAAGGGGCCTTCCAAGTTGCTCTATTATGAAGCTCACCTATAAAAGCTACGCAAGCTTTGCAAAACATTTCAAATCGCCTGATTACTGTAATTACTGGACTGGTGCCAGAACAGCTCTATAGCTCTCCGATGCTAGCGGGTTAGGGAGAAGGGGGTGTGAGAAAAAGCTTTTAGAATAAAATGAATCATTGTTCCCTTTATGAAGAGCCTTATTTCCTATTATATTCATTTTTCTTTATTCCAGCAGGTCACCGGGATGTAAAACACCCACTTTCTGGGGGCGGGGAGGTGTCATTTCATGGGTCATGACACTTAATTTGTTGTATGTGAAAGATGCAGGCATTTCGCATGGCTGTGTATTGCCAGGAACGGTGTGAAATCTGGGGCGGGATTGCTAGACAGGTGTGTAACCCTCCATAAAGGTGTGGGCAGTCTCTGTGCCCCCTTGGGGCATGATGTGGTACTGTGATTGTGACCCACCTTAATCGCCCACCCCTACCCCTTCCACTGACCTGACTGGAGCAGCCCAGGGCAAGGAGAAACCAGCACACACCCTAACCACTAGCGTGTCTCCTTTGAATAGCTTTTCAGGACAGGAGCAATTACAATACACAGTTCATCAGGACCTCACCTCAGGGCCCTGGGTCGGCTCCCAGACTTAAAGCTGACAAACAAAGTCTCTCATTCGGTCAATCTCCTAGAGCCTGAGAGGAAACAACTTCTACTTCCTTCGCCCTTGCTCAGCTTCCTCTTTATTTCGCCCAGCCCTCCTGTGGGCAGTGCTTTGATCACACCCCAGGTTTTCCCAGCTGTAAGTTCCAGACCGTTCCTTCTCTCTCTCTCTCTCGCAAGCAGACGCCTGAGCTCGATGTCCAGGTTCCATAACCTGTGGAGAACTTCTGTATCCAGGGAGGCTAAGCATTGTAAACTGCCCTCCAGATGCTGGCTCAGGCACTCTTGCGCCCCGTGAGTTACGGCCTGCAACTGTGCCCCCACAGTCACAGCACGGGGAGCAAATCGGACCAAGCCGGGGTAGAGCTGCAGCAACTCTGGATGAGTTGCTGTAGCCTGTGGAGCCTGGTCCAGGACCTACAGTCAAGTGGACCAGGAGGCAGGTGCAGTGATGAACTCCTGAATGTACTGATCGTGTTCGACTCTCTTTGCCGCTGATGCTTCTACTCCCAAAGGATGTAGTTTTCAGCTCCCTGGTGGCGCAGATCGTCCAGGCGTGCTACAGAGCCAGCAATGCTCTTGTCCAAGGGTGCATGAGGTGCCGTAGCAAAGGACTGTCGGGAACTCAGCTGTGTCTCGCCCCCTGGTCCCTAAGACTGGGATTCTGCCCCTGAATGCAAGCAGGCTTTCGAGTTGGCACATGTCCCCTAAGGGAGTAGTACATATCTTCCAACCTGATTTTGAGCTTTGCCAGAGAGGAAGGGTGGTATTGTGGTAAACGCACCGTCGTAAGGGTCAGGCTGAGAGCTGGCTGGGAATTTTTGGACCAAACTTATTTTTGCCAAAAAAAAAAAAAAAAAAATCATCACCACTTAATTTGGACAAATTTCCCAACATGGGAAAATGCCGAGATAAAAGTTCTGAAATGGTCAAAATGTCCCATTTCAACATATTCAAAATGAAAACGTTTCAATTGTTCATTGTGATGGGATTTTTTGTTTCAAACTTTAATTTACACCATAAAAAGGGGGGGGGGTTAAAGACAAAAGGTCAAAATTGAAAATAAAACCATTGATTGTCCCAAACCAAAGAATTATGTGGGATTTTTGGGTCATAACATTTTTTGGCCTTTCCTCCCAGGTTTCCTATTGCACTTATCCCTATAGCATCTAAGTGTCCTCAAGGAGACTTTACATTTAAATGCCCCCGCCCTACTGGATTAGCATTAGATACACAAGAAAGGTTAGGTAAAGCAAGAATCTATTTTATGGTTGTGAGTCAAAACCATGTGAATCTCCAATTCTGTTTGGTTTATGAACCAAAACCAGATAAAATGTGGCTGTTTCACCTGAGTTTGAAGCCCAAGCCCCTTTGCAAGCAAACCCTTTAAAGGTTCCCCTGGAGCCCCTGAGAACTGACATTTCCATGTTTTGCACAACTATAGTGACTACCTGTGTGCACAAAGGCACAGTGTCACAGTTTGTGAGTTCACAAATCACGCCAGACAACTGGAGTTGAGGGTCAGCAGCTGCATCGATATTCTCCCCTCCCCTCCCAAACCTATAATCCAAACAGCATTGACAGCAATTCCAAGAAGGATAGCGTGCACTAGGGAAGATGTAGTCTAGTTCTGATGTGCTAAGCTTTGCTAAAAGCCTTAGATCAATGAACTCAGCCTTGAAGCCTTAGCCAGAAAACAGCTCAGAGCCACACAATAACCCGCAGGCAATGTCTTGAAGTTGCATTGTGGTTTCTGTCTCACTTTGTGCATGAATCTTTGCAACATGCAGTTATTTTTCTGTTGAAGAAGTCAAAAGAAGTCTGGCCAAAAAAACTACAAATACCAACAAAGGCCATCGTGACTACACCTGCCACCAAAGGGTGGTGGGATTTGGTGGGCTAATTTTCCTTAAGGGCAGAAGCCCAGAGCTGCATACACAAATGTATGTACAATTGTTACTTAACTTGCACCACACAGGTACTGAGAGTGAGCATAGAAATTGCCAGCTAGACAGCTGGATTCCGATCTTGCTTGCCATGGAAATCCGAAGTCAGTGGAGGTACCTTGAAGCAAAGAATTCGTTGTCAGGCCATTTGCATGTACCTGATTTACGGAAAAGCTGCTCAATTTTGTTGTCACTGTCATGGTCCTAAGCTTCCGGCAACACCAGATAAACTGTTCCCGGGCGTTTTTTGGCCTGATTAAATCAGGATTTGTTGTACCAGGTTTGCTGTATGTCCCTGTTCTTATAGAGTTTGCAGGTCAGAGAGATTGGAGGAAGATTCAGAAAAAGGGGGCATGGTTAGCCAGCATGAACCTCTGCTCCCTTGTCAGAGTCCCCGATCACAGCCCTGCCCAAGAAGCAATGCCCTGTATGAAGGGCTGACTATGCTCCTTAGATTAAGCACCACAAAGTTTCCTGAGGCTGTGTGAGAAGTATGAAATACGGCGCCCCCTCCAGTTCCTACTCACCTGTTACTGCCCCCCTTCACCCTACATTTAAGATCTGGGAGTGACGCCTCTGTGACTGTTGCTCCTGGATATGCATGCATTTTGACTGGCAGGCTGGGCCCTTGGTCGCATGGGCTAAGGATAATCACACATGCTCTGAATGGAAAAGTATCTACATCCTGATGGGAGAGATTACCTTAATGGTGAAATTCACCCTGCACACAGTTGTCCATGCACCACTTACAATGGACAGGACCGTCCAACTGACAGACAGACTGGGCTCAACTACAGTCAGGGTTGGAGGAGCGGGAGCGAGTCACAGCCAGCTGTCTGTGAAGCTGTCCTGGAAAAATAACATCAGCTCCTCAGAGGAGGAAGCGGCATTGCCATGTCTAAGAAAGGTGTCCCGGGTAACCGAGGGCCTAATGGAGCTGAGTGGAAGAGGGAACCTGACTGTGCAACATGCCAACAGCAGCTCAGGGTATAGCTCGATCAAGGGCAACTGTAGTGATACAGGTGAATGTCACTTGAGAGGTGGCCATCAGCAGAACCTGCCAGCTCACATGAACCCTTCAGCCTTCATTTTCCTCTTGCGGTGGATGCTAGAAGTGACTGACTTGATCTAAACATAAGGCCGGAGACAGTGGAACCGTGCCACATTCAATATTGATGAGGGAACAACACCTGGTGCCCCATTAGAGTACAACAAGCGGCAGTGTAACCAGAATAACAAAACAAGGGAAAACACGCTGAATTATGGGACAACCTTTTATCCAGATTCTGGTTTTTTAACTAAATTCTTAGCAGCCATTTAGAGAAGGGGATACACAGTTTATAAGAACCACAAGCTTGTAAACACAGCACATGTCCCTTATAAATTCGTAATCCCCCTCCAAACAAATCAGCTACAAGTGCTTCAGATGAAACCAGTTGACTCCCAACTGATCCCATTTATCTTTCATGCCATTTCGGAGGACATGGCACTGACGGCCGCCATGTGGAACTGGGACCTGTCAGTTCCTCTCAGCCCGTCTGAAAGCCAGGGAGGAGGAGTTGAACAAAACCCATCGCAAGCTGTTATCTTCCACATGCATCTCCCAGATTAAATGGCACTTAATGGACTAATGAGCAAATGGGAGCAACGTACAAGGAAACTTCATTAAACCTTGTTAAAAATGAATAAAATTCAGAATCAATTCCCATTAGTGAATGCACTGATATTTCATATATCTTTGGGGAGTTTATTATGAATTCATGCATAGACTAGATATAATGATGCCCTCCCCCCTCCCCAACTCCTTTCTTCCTAATAAAAATGAGCAAGATGTAGGATTCGCTACCCCTCTCTCTCTCTCTCTCTCTCTCTCTTTTAAGCATTATATAAAATATTTAAACTATCTTTTGCTTCTCCTGGTCATGCCCTTATTGTGTCAAGTCAAATTAGTTAAGTATATAAATGAGAGTAAACAAAGGTGACAGATAAATGAAACACATGGTTACCAGAGTGTGAAAGACCCCCCACATACAATCTATCCATTGGTTACTTGATGGTGCATCCGCATGCCACCAAGCGGGAACTTGAAAGGAGGGAGATCAAAGCTTCAAACAAAATTGCTTACTACAGAATCAGACGGTTTGTCTCCCTCCCTTCCCATTTCTCTCTCTGTCTCAGCACTTAAATAAGACTTGAAAAGTGTAAGTGGATATTATCAAGAACTGAGCAAATAGTGACAACTAATTCCCACAATTATTATGATGTGGTAAAAATTTGATTACACTAGTATCTAAAAGCCCCAACCAGGTCTGGACCCCATTGTGCTATGTGCGGAGTGGACATAAAGTAAGATGCAGTTCCTGCAATGAAGAACTGACAGTCTCGAAACACAAGATGTAACAGGTGAATGAGACAAACCAATGGGAATGTGGAAGCACTGGATAAGAGCAATTTCTCAGTTAGTTTGTATGCTTTTGGGGGCAGGGATTGCCTCTTATTGTGCATCTGTACGCGCCTAGTACAAAGTGGCCCTGATCTCAGGTGTGGCCTCTAGGTGCTATTGTAATATGAATAAATAAATAAATATTAGTGTTTTATTCTTAGTTTCACAGTAGCACCTAGGAGCCCCAGGTGTGGGCCAGGAACCCATTGTGCTAAGCGTTGTATAAAACCAGAACAAAAAGATGGTCCCTGACCCAAACAGCTTACGAAGTACAAGACAAGAGAAAACAGGTGGGGACAGACAGATGGGGGAGCAGCAAGAAGCAATGAGACAATATTGTTCAGCATGGTAGGAAGTGGTCTTAGCACACCAACCGCCGAATTGTCCTCACAATTTTAATAATAATAATGGGCACGTTTTGAATAGACTAGCCTTGTACACAATTCATAGATTAATAAGCTGATCATTAAGCGACGTCTCAGCCCACTTCCTACCTTGGCATTATCAGATAGCAGTGTTCTGTATGTATCACAGCAGAGGTGACCCTTAAGGAGGAATATAAACATAAGAATGGCCATACTGGGTCAGACCGATGGTACTGATAGTCCATCCAGCCCAGTATCCTGTCTACCGACAGTGGCCAATGGCAGGTGCCCCAGAGGGAGTGAACCTAACAGGTAATGATCAAGTGATCTCTCTCCTGCCATCCATCTTCACCCTCTGAAAACAGAGGCTAGGGACACCATTCCTTACCCATCCTGGCTAATAGCCATTAATGGACTTAACCTCCATGAATTTATCCAGTTCTCTTTTAAACCCTGTTATAGTCCTCGTCTTAACAACCTCCTCAGGCAAGGAGTTCCACAGGTTGACGGTGCACTGTGTGAAGAAGAACTTCCTTTTATTTGTTTTAAACCTGCTGCCTGTTAATTTCATTGGGTGGCCCCTAGTTCTTATATTATGGGAACAAGGAAATAACTTTTCCTTATTCACTTTCTCCACACCACTCATGATTTTATAGACCTCTATCATATCCCCCCTTAGTCTCCTCTTTTCCAAGCTGAAAAGTCCTAGCCTCTTTAATCTCTCCTCAAATGGGACCCGTTCCAAACCCCTAATCATTTTAGTTGCTCTTTTCCGAATCTTTTCCAATGCCAGTATATCTTTTTTGAGATGAGGGGACCACATCTACACACAGTATTCAAGATGTGGGCATACCATGGATTTATATAAGGGTAATAAGATATTCTCCGTCTTATTCTCTATCCTTTTTTTAATGATTCCTAACATCCTGTTTGTTTTTTTGACTGTCCCTGCACACTGCGTGGACGTCTTCAGAGACCTATCCACGATGACTCCAAGATCTCTTGCCTGATTAGTTGTAGCTAAATTAGCCCCCATCATATTGTATGTATAGTTGGGGTTATTTTTTTCCCAGTGTGCATTACTTTACATTTATCCACATTAAATTTAATTTGCCATTTTGTTGCCCAATCACTTCGTTTTGTGAGATCTTTTTGAAGTTCTTCACAGTCCACTTTGGTCTTAACTATCTTGAGCAGTTTAGTATCATCTGCAAACTTTGCCACCTCACTGTTTACCCCTTTCTCCAGATCATTTATGAATAAGTTGAATAGGACTGGTGCTAGGACTGACCCTTGGGGAACACGACTAGTTGCCCCTCTCCATTCTGAAAATTTACCATTTATTCCTACCCTTTGTTCCCTGTCTTTTAACCAGTTCTCAATCCATGAAAGGATCTTCCCTCTTATCCCATGACAACTTAATTTATGTAAGAGCCTTTTGTGAGGAACCTTGTCGAAAGCTTTCTGGAAATCTAAGTACACTATTTCCACTGGATCCCCCTTGTCCATGTGTTTGTTGACCCCTTGAAAGACCTCTAATAGATTAGTAAGACATGATCTCCCTTTACCAAAACCATAAAGGAGGATCATTCATTCTAACTGAAAAGAGAATTGCAGTTTGACCCATTTGCGTTCACTGGCCATGAACATTCGAGTGTTCAAACTTTACGAGCATGAATGCTCCTCGAAAGCAAACTTTTCACTCAAATATTTGCTGCAATTGCATTTCAAAACATACGTTTGCTTGAAAAATTCAGTTTGAGCTGTGCTGGTTAGTTACGTAAGAAACACTCTATTGTTTCTGTTTGCTCATTGGATGTTTTATAACTAATGCAAATTAAGGACTCAGCCTTGCAAGCATTGAGGACTTATCTAGACAAAAAGTTAGTGCACTGCACGCTGGGGCGTAAATCTACAGCACACTAGCCTGCCACATACAAACTCTCTGTCTGGACCCTGCTAATGTGCACAGAAAGTTTCCTAGTGAGATTTGATCTGCTTGGCTTTGAAATGACGGTAGGTTAGTGTGCACTATGGAACTTTTAGTGCACAGAGGAGGGGTGCACATGGGCAGTTAGGGCATAACACACACACTAGTATGCAGTAGATTTACAGCTCAGCTTGTCACATACTGTTTGTCTAGACAAGCCCTGAGTATAGTGCTTGGTGTGCGAGTAGCCTGGTTGATATAAACAATCCCACTGATGATCTAGAAGTAGCTACATTGGGAGAAGCTTTTTGAGAGTAGAGAGTCCTTTAATCTAGCACAGGCATTACAAAACCCAAAGCTGGAAGTAAGTATGTGCCTTGTTTTCATTTTAACAGTGAGGGCAATTAACCATCGGAAAAGCTTCCCAAGGATGTGGTAAATTCTTAATCACTTGGAGTCTTTAAATCAAGATTGAGTTTCTTTCTAAAATACATGCTGTTTTTTTAAGCAGAAGCTATTGGGCTCCATGCTGGAATCACGAGGTGAAATGTTATGGCTCGTGTTATGCAGAGGTCCCATGAGACAATCATGTTTCCTTCTGGTGTTAAAATCTATGACCTTTTTGTTTATATTAATATTGCAATAGTGCCTGAAGGCCACAGCTAGGTCAGTGTGGCGTGTACAAATGTGACCTGTAGAT
Organism: Eretmochelys imbricata; assembly: GCF_965152235.1. NCBI lineage: Eukaryota > Metazoa > Chordata > Testudines > Cheloniidae > Eretmochelys > Eretmochelys imbricata. The sequence continues at coordinate 6,332,831 of NC_135593.1, read as the reverse complement.
TCAATAATAGCATATTCAACTTCAGTTCGCCATCGGACCATGAAGAAATTTGCAAATAATGATGAATCTGTTTGAGATTTTCTCCCATCTGTTGGCAGCCAATTTGCAAATGGAAAGCTTGGCAACACTGAATACGTGATTTGCTGTGCATGATGTGACCAGCTATAATATGAACCATGGAGCTAGATGGTGGAAAGACAATTCTGTAGGGTTGTCTTTTTTACCCATTCTCCATTCTTCTGGTGCCACTCACTTAACCATGGTAGCCTCAGATTCCTCTGCAAGGGAAAAGACATCAAGTTCTCCTGATGGATCTTTCACTATCTTTTCCTCACCACTACCCCTTTTCCCTACCACAGCTGGAATATAAACTAGATCAATAACTTGAACGGCAGAAATCGCAAATCAATTTCAGCGGACATATCCATAAGTCAAGTTGACCTGATGAACGTAACATCTCCGAACCAGGCGGGACTAATGGAAGTCCAAGCATAGAACAGGATTTGCTCTGTGGATGGACGTCTTGGCTAATGTTTCCTTTTTACTCTAGAATCTGTTGATGCCCTGGGGATTTGAGGTGCACTCTGATCACTGGATTCATAAATTCCCTTGATTATTCCTGTTCCTTTGAGGATCCTTTGAGAGCCTTGCCTGCCTTTCTGAAGGGCATTATTTGTGCAGCAGGTGCTCTCCTGCCTTTTTTCCCCAAGCTGTTTTTTAAGAACAAACTGTGTATGCAAAGATTTGACAGAACTTCGCTATTGATTTCCTGTCAATCTAATGCTGCCTACAGACTCCTGAGATTATTCTGTTTATAAAGGGAGATGAGAGACCACTGGAGAGTTTGCATTTCATATCTGAGCTGGGATTCCTGTAGCCCAGCTGCTGCACCTCCTCTGGGCCCAGAAGTTGAGCTACCCTAAGTGCGTGGCCCCATTAGCTACTGTTTATTCTGTAAGAAGTTTCTGCAGTGGTTGCATTTAGCTGAAGGAAACAGGGAAAAGAATCTCTGCATTGGAACTATGGTCTGGGCTCAGTGTCTCCTCTCCACTCTGCCAGAAGATAAACCACACACAGAAACTTTAGGAGGTATGATTATGAATTCCTAGAGGAAGACGCAGCACATCTGGATGCAGACTATGTGTGATCAGGCACCTCTCCCTAGCATAGTCAAGAGAATGTAGCAGAGCGCTGGGAATGGCCTCCTACCCAGAAGTCCCTCACTTTAACAGGAGAAAGAGTAGCCTAGTGGCTAAGACTGCTGCATTAAGGTTCAGCAGATCCATGTTCAATTCCTGCCTGCTGAGTTGGGGCAAGTCACTTTCTCGCCATGTACCTCAGTTTCCCCATGTGTAAGATGGGGCTCATGATATGATTTCATTTGTAAAGTGTTATGAGATCTAGAGATGATAAGCACTAGGTATCCATTATTTACTGAGTTACCCATCCAACTCTATAGGAACTGGAGGACCAAGAATGCTCTGAGTTTAACTTAACTCCTCAGAAACAATCCTGCCCCTTCCAGTTCCCCATACAGTAATTCAGTCCGAGCTGGCGTTGGACTATCAGGGGCCTGTCATTTCTTCTCTTTTTCGCATATTTCAGCCCCATCCTAATCAGTGAAATGTCAACTTTCTACACTCAACAACATCCTGCCGAATGTGCCCCACGCTGATCTAAATAAAGTGTTTCTCTGAGATTCTGATGAGGGCAACCAGAGCATCCAGTCAACCAGGGAATGATTTAAAAGTGATGCACTTACCGTTGTTTTTTTTCATCCCCAACGTCTGTGATTCTATCCCTCTGCCTTCGGGATTTCTCCTGCTTTATTCCTCACTCGCAGGCATGTAAGTAGAAAGCTGGCCGGCTGCCCTGGGGTGTTTAAGAACCAAGCGCAAGAGTGCTACAGAGGAAAAACTCAAAGGCAATCAATGCAACCTCACATTTGGGCCCAGAGGTACTTTATCAAGATGTCAGCATTACGGATTGTGCCAATATATTTGCCTTTCGGTGCATTAGTCTTACATTGGTGACATTGCTCATTGCCTTCCCAGCCACAATACCCAATCTGGGGGTCAGAAAGCTCGTGCATAACACAGGGGTTGGATTTTTAAGGGGCCCTCTTATCACAGTGGTGACTCTTAAAGTTCTAGTGGATGAGGTGGCTGGCTTGGAGGTGATCTTTCTGAGCATTTCATGCAGGTGGCCCTCTTCCCTACGCATGAGCACTAAGCCGATGCCCCCGATGCATGGTGCTGGGCTAAGCTGAGATGCTCTTAGTAGTCGTGGTGATTCAACAGGGATCACACACTCACTCTTCCCTTTGGGTCAGTACAGAATCAACGCCCCAGTGCTCCATGAACAATCTAAAACATCACTGTCACGGTTCCGAAGGAATCGAGCACGTTTCCCTTTCTCTAGCTCTCACGCAGGGATTGGTTATATAGCCACACTGGCACTAAGCTTTTCTTTTTTGACTTATCCACACGGCCAATAAGATTAGCAGCACCTCTGCATTCTTCTGGTCAGCTGGAGGGTGTCATACGGAAGCACCTTCTCTCCCAGGAAGTGAGAATGTTCTCTCCATATTCAGATCCTCAGCGAGTTAGTGTCCAGGGTGGCCTTAAACTGCCGGGCTGGCCCCCTATATTACACACACATATAATGTGACTATTTAGGCAGGCTGTATCTTGGAATTCCCTGGCTCACAGAAACCTAAATTTGGACAACTAATTCAACACTTAATCCCCATGAGACACAGAAGAATGTGGATTTTGGAGCACTTACAGAAACCAGCTGCTAAACAGCGAGTCTCACCTCAAATATAACACAGCTATAGTTCTGCTGTAATGAAATTCCAATCCAGATCTGAGCTTCCTCAAAGGTCACTGGACCTGGGGGGGGTTGGCTCATGCCCTTATTTGGAAATAACATTGGCCAAATATGCATTAAATAATACTATGCCAGTGACTTTGAATATCACAGCTTCTAACATAGCAGAGACTCTGGTTTAGCTTTCAGAGTTGAGGAGAGAGATCAGGACTCCTGGCTTCATTCTTGCTTCTGCCATTAGCTTCATAGGTTTTATGTAGAGGTGCGGAGAGGGTCATTACAATGATCTGGTCTGACCTCCTGCAAAACACAAGCTATAGAACGTCAGCCAAGGATTACGCCATTGAGCCCAATAACTTCTGGGTTAGAGCCAACTGAAACATTCTGAATTTTGAAACTGTTTGATGAAAAAAGGACATAACTTTCACAAAATATTGTCATGAAAAAATGTCCTATTTTTTTGCACCCCTCTATGCTGCTGCCTGAGCTAGCCTATGGTCTTAAAGGAAAGACTTTGACTGATGGCAAATCCACCACAACTCTTGGTAAGACATTGTGTAACCTTGAGCTAGTCATTTAATATCCTTGTATCCTTCTTTGTTCTCCTCTAAAATGGGGATAATTAATTATAGTTACTATCTCTGTCAGAGGTGTTGCAAGGCTCAAGTCATCAATGTCTGTAAAGAAGTTGAGATCCTCCGATGAAAGACACCCCCTGATAGTGTTTTGCTTTTGTAACCGGAGAAATCCATCCAGGCTTGTACAGCGGGGGGGTGTGGGGGGAGGTGTTATCTCCAGGGAGTTTAAATGAAAGTGAGTAGCCACCATATGAAATCCAGCAGTAGAGGAACTTGGTGGAGGGCCAGATCCGCAGGTGGCTCCATCAGCGGAAGCATAGAATCATAGAATCATAGAATATCAGGGTTGGAAGGGACCCCTGAAGGTCATCTAGTCCAACCCCCTGCTCGAAGCAGGACCAATTCCCAGTTAAATCATCCCAGCCAGGGCTTTGTCAAGCCTGACTTTAAAAACTTCCAAGGAAGGAGATTCCACCACCTCCCTAGGCAACGCATTCCAGTGTTTCACCACCCTCTTAGTGAAAAAGTTTTTCCTAATATCCAATCTAAACCTCCCCCACTGCAACTTGAGGCCATTACTCCTCGTTCTGTCATCTGCTACCATTGAGAACAGTCTAGAGCCATCCTTTTTGGAACCCCCTTTCAGGTAGTTGAAAGCAGCTATCAAATCCCCCCTCATTCTTCTCTTCTGCAGGCTAAACAATCCCAGCTCCCTCAGCCTCTCCTCATAAGTCATGTGTTCTAGACCCCTAATCATTTTTGTTGCCCTTCGCTGGACTCTCTCCAATTTCTCCACATCCTTCTTGTAGTGTGGGGCCCAAAACTGGACACAGTACTCCAGATGAGGCCTCACCAATGTCGAATAGAGGGGGACGATCACGTCCCTCGATCTGCATGCCCATTTACACCAGCCGGCTTCAAATGTTTTCACACCGTGACTTTGCTCTGTTCATCAGGGAATCTCAAATCACTTTACAAACAGTAGCAGACTGAGCCTCATGCGTAGCTTAGATGAGAAGCTCTTTTGGACAGGGAGCATCTTTTTGTTCTGGGTTTGTACAGCACCTAGCACAATGGAGTCCTGGGCCAAGATTAGGGCACCCAGGGACAATCACAATACAAACCATAAATAAATAATAACTCCTCTCTCTGTCATCATGAGCTTCATTTAACAGATAGGGAAACTGAGGCACAGGGTGATTTTTTTTTTGAGGGTCCTTAGCCAGCAGTCTTTAGTCACTTAAAAGCCTTGAGGCATTCTACAGCTCCTGAATATGAGCCTACAAAACTGGGCCATGAGTCATTTACACAAGCAAATTGCGGTAAAGCTAGGAAGAGAACCTCAGGTCTCATAGCATCATATAAATGTAGGATTGGACGGGATCTCAATAGGCCATGTAGTCCAGTCCCCCAGCTATGAGTCCTGTGCCTTAAATTTAAACCACAAATCCATCCTTCCTTCTCGTTAATGTGCAACCCATGCCAATCTGAAAACATTTACCAACAACTTTGTAATTTACCTAAACTTAAATCCAATATGAAATGAGATTCATTGAGGGAATGTAAATACCTCAGCGCTAACCACAGAAAAAACAGGGGGAAATCTCTGTGCACAAAAAACCCAAAACTCTCTGATTGCAGAATAAATCCACTGGGGCATGTTATCAGCTCAGAAGGACTCTGGGGAAATCCTGGGATGATGTGATTTGTCTGTCAAATCATAGCGAGGGAAAATAAATATCCTGCAAATGAAAACTATTATCCTTTCAGAAAGTGACACCAGGGCTGTGATTTACTAACCCTCAGCCACGTGGGGGTTGAGTCGCCAAGGCTGGGAAGGGAGCAAGGTAGATTGCAAAAGAAAGCTAATCCTGAAAAATACCTTTTAAAAAACTATATAACCTGACCTTTAAAAGCGCCATCAGTACTTTGGCAATATCACTCCCAAATAACAGGATGCCGGCAATCTTTCACAAATAACATTTGTTGTTCCCTGGCAGGAGACATACATAAAAACAGATATAAAGGAAGATGATCTTGCTTGGCTCATCTCAATCCAGTTCCACCACCTGCTGAATTCAACAGAGAGATGCAGATTTAGACCAGCAGAGGAGCCAGCCTGTTTCAGTTTCCCCTCTTGTAAAATGGAGATACAACATGTTTATGATGGGGGGAGGGGGGGGAAATAGTATGTGCTTATGTCATTAAAGACTATCATCATGCATACGCGCAATGGGGCTGAATTTAGGGTGCATTAGGCACATTTAATACTCATGTTTCCAAAATTTTAAGCGTTTGACTTTGCAACCTTAACGTTCTTTTAACACTGTTTTGGGGGCTGTAGAATACATGGATCCTTGTGGGGGTTATAATTATTAATTATTTGTATTACTGTAGCCCACACAGGCCCCTACTGAAATCAAGGCCTCACATTGCCATGTAACGTAGAAACATGGAGTGAAAGACAGGCCTCTCCCTGAAGAACTTACGTAATGGCCAATATTTTCAAAAGTGACTCCTGATTTTGGGTGCCCACTTTGAGACACCGAGAAGAAGGCGGCAAGATTTCAGCGGGCAAGTGCTCGGCCCCTTCCGAAAATCACGAGCCTTGGAAGGAGTTTCAAGTTGGAAATCCAAAAAGGAACATAGCTAAAGTCACAAGTCACTTGTGAAAATCTTGGGCTGGTAGATTTATTAGCCAGATGGGGTCGGGGTCAGAGGCCCAGAGAGATTCAAGCCCAGATCCTCAAAGGTATTTAGGCACCTAACTCCCAGTTCAATGTGACAAGTCTCCCGTCACACAAACTAAATTGGCTCTGGTGCGCTGCAGCTTGTTGCCCTGATGACTTGCCCTTGTATTCACTCTGCGTTCAACCATCTATCGTTTCCTAGTCTCATTATGGACCTTTAAACAGCCATGAAATTATCCTCATTTGGGGCTTATTCTGCCCTTGTTAAATGTTTATCCCAGATCAAGGAGGAAAATGATGGCATTAAATCCAATGCAGAAATGTATAAAGGAGAGATGGCAAAGACCTCTTAAGTCATCCTTGCTCACCATCCAGAGCAGGATTCTTCCCTTCTGGGTGTTTGCATGTGCCTTGTCCTCATCCAGTCCGGGTTTCAGTTGTGCTAGTGACGATGCTTTCATCAGTTCCTTGGGGAGACTGTCTTCGTGCAAGGCCAGGAGGATCTGAGAGGGCTAGGATCTTTCACAGGAGGATCTCAGAGGGCTAGGATCTTTCACAGGAGGATCTCAGAGGACTGGAATGAGGCTGTAGGCTTGGCCCTGGCAGTGGTGTTGCTGATACCTGCTCCATCTTGGGAAGGAATCGTGACTCCAAGACTGACAGTTCACCCCCAACTCCCTCCTTACTCCAGGTCAGGAAGTAACTTCCTTCCTTGCCTGGCCTGCAAATAGGGAAGACGAACCAAGACTCCACCCATTCTTTGGTCCTCTAGACCGCCAGCCCATCGCATGAGTAACAGTACCTGGGCCAAGGAAGGAGGTGGGGGAAGGGTTTCACTCCCCTGCTTGGCCAAGACCGTCAAGGACACAGTCTAGCCCAGAGTATTTTACATGCAGTAAAGGCCTGAGCCTGCCATTCTTAATCAGCCCAGCTGCCTACTGGCTTCAGGATCAGACCCTAATTAAAGTCAGTAGCTGGGCCAGACACTTGGCTGTGAGGGACGAGAGGAAGAAGGATCCTCACTTTGTCTATGGAGCCACTGCATGGAGGCTGTTTCAGCCCAATGACTGGAATATGCTCCACAACACGCTCTGCAGTGCCCCACCTACAGATCCGGTGCAAGGGGCACTCTGTGGTGGCTGGATTTGGGCCAAAGTCTGATAAAACACATTAGGGCCCCCCATATTATTATCCCCATTGTACAGGTGGGGAAACTGAGGCACAGAAAGAAGTGACTTGCCCAAGGTCACCCAGCTGGTCAGTGGCCAAGCCAATACGAGAACTCAGCTCTCCCGAGAGCCCGTCCAGTGCTCTATCCAATAGGACGCACTGCCCCCCCCTAAAAAAATGGGAAGGGCATTGTGGCAGGGCAGCAGTAAACCCCATGAATGCCCTGCTAAAATGGGCTGGCCGCACCCTGCTTCCTGGCAGGGTGGCCAGGTTCAGGGGCCCAGGCACTGAGCAGGAGGCCCAGCTGCAGGCCCTAAAGAGGGCTGGCCCAGAGGAATAGACTGAGCCAAGTGGAGACAGCTGTGCTGAGTACTGAGACGATTATATAAGCCCTGAGAAAAGCTCAGTCAGGGCTAGCCTGGTAGGGGACAGGAGGGCTGCATTTCTGCTTCTGTACCAACTGAAGGAAGGCTCAAGGGCCAAAAGACCCTGGGAAGGGACTGTAGGGGGATAGCAATTGGGGGGCTAACAAGAGCACTGTAAATAAAGACACGAAGGTGAATCAGCACAGGAGGGCGTCGAGACTCTTTATTTGACCAGCCTAAGCGCAGGTTGCAGCTGCGAGGGAGGGGAAGCCTTAGCTGACCCTGCGACAGGCATTCAATGGTATATAGGAGCCTTGAGCGGAGTCCTTACTAGGATTCTCTCCTAGCCAAAACAGAACCCAGGAGTCCTGATTCTCTGTCCCCTGCTCTAACCACTCGGTCTCCACTCCGTCTAGTTTCAGAGTAGCAGCCGTGTTAGTCTGTATTCGCAAAAAGAAAAGGAGGACTTGTGGCACCTTAGAGACTAACCCATTTATTTGAGCATGAGCTTTCGTGAGCTACAGCTCGCTTACTCCGTCTAGTGGTTACAAAGTTTTGCCTTGTCATAAAAATAGAGTTAGAAGGAGAGAATGATAAACAGAATGCAGGGGTCCACTTATCCACCCCTCAAGGTAGCCCGATCATGAGTAACATTATTGGCAAATGCTGCCCATTCATCCACAACAAACTAGACTCATGAGAGACGTTGACGCCTCGGGTGCCGCTGTGCTCACTGCTGGCTGCCCCAGTCGCCTTTCTACTGACATGCCACCTGCCTCATTTAAAAACTTCCACGGGCAGACGATCCTTCCTCCCCGCTACAACCAGGTTTCTTTCCTTCCCTTCTCACCTTCCTGGGGTTAAAGACTTTCACAGGAGTGCAAATAAGAAGAGCCTCCTGAAAGGAAAAGACAAAATGGGGACCAGCTTTTGTGGCCAAGTCTCTCTCATTAGAGATGCATTTTAAGCAGTTTTGAAAGCCAACGCCTATCTTTCATGTTGTAACGGGACAACGCACTATTTTAAAATCACATCTCAAGCACCTCTGTTCAGAGGCTCTTTATGAAAGTTTGGCGAGAAAGATTTGCACAAGGAAAGTTTTGTTGTTGTTTTGTGGTTTACTCTTTGAGGGTTTTTTTGTCTGTTTTGTTTTGGCCGTTGTCTGTTTGCAATTTCCATCCCTTTCAATCTCCATTCAGCCTCATAGCTAGAGGCCATTGGCCAATTTAGCATAACCTGGTGAGGGACACCCTACTTTTAGCTAGGATTGGCCAAATTTGATTTTATTTTTTTAAATAATTTCAAAAGATGAGATCAATATTTATTTTTAAGCATTTGTATCAGTTTAAATTTTCAGGAGTTATGGGAAATTATTGGGGGTCAGACAATAGGGGGACAGAAATTAATTATTTAGTGACAGTAGATGTTGAAATTCAAGAAGTAAAAGCTTTATACCCGTTAAAATACAAGCTGTCAACATCACATGTCAAAGTATACAAAGTAAATATCCTTAAATTAAAGTCAAATAAATTCTCAAGAAGCATTTTTCTTACTTTGCCTGCCTGTAAATTTCAATGATTGTTGATGGAAACATTTCTTCCTTGGTTTGTGTGAATGGTGAAATCAATGTGTACCAATATTTACCAATAAAATCTAATCTTTCCAAGCCTACTTTTAGCTCACCTGTTCAGCACCCAACTCCAACCTCCATCATGGTGGCACATGTCCTTTGGGCCAAGTGAAGCCACGTGGATATGATCCACTCCTGTCGCTGGACAAGTTCACTCAACTGTCTGGCCACCTTTGGCACATGCAACAATCTTCCCCTCCTCTGCCCCCCTTCACCCCCTGCCTATTTAAATCCTAGGACTGGTGGAAGGAGGCCAGCAAAGCAACAGAAGGCCTGCCTCCTCAGAAGACAGTGGGCCAAAGAACCCATGACTTGAGTACGGGGACAAAGAAGGGAAAAAACCAGGGACAGTGATGTGGGTCATAGAGTCAAAACAAGGGAACCAGAAGCTGACACTGAGAAGAGAACCCCAGATGATGCCCACTATTCCAGGAAAGAGTCCCCTGAGTCATGGGATGCCATCACTGGAGCCTGAGGTTAGCAGTGTTGCCTAGTGGATAGAGAGCTGGAGGATGACTCAGAAGACCTAGGCTGTATTCCTGGCTTTTTCCACTAGCCTGCTCAGTGACCTTGGACAAGACTTCCCCACTCTGTGCCTCAGTTTCCCCATCTCTATAATGAGGATAATGGTACTGATCTCCTTTGTAAATCACTCCGAGATCTACAAATGAAAAGCTGCATGTAAGACCCAAGTATTATTATAATTTATTAGTTTATCTACAGAAAAGGTACAGCACCAGTATGGGCAACACAGGCTTCTCCTGCATTGTCCCACCAACGACATACATCATTCAGCTAGCAGGACCCTATCACTATAGTGCCCGAGTGCCTCACAGATGTTAATGGATGCATCCACATGGCATCCCTGGGAGGTAGGGAAGATCTAACAATGCCATTTTGCCCGGGGGCGGGGGGAGCAGCTGAGTCATGGAGAAATGAAGTGATTTGCCCCCCATCACCCAGGAAGCCTGCAGCAGAACCCGCTTTGAACCTAAATTTCCTGAGTCCCAGTCCAATGCACGAACTCCAGATTTGCGAATGCCACCAAACATCACTAGGGTGTTGCCACCATTATAAAGGACCATTCCTACAGCACATAGAAGAGCAGAGGGATTCCCGGCCTATTTCACAAGGAGGGTCAAATCTTAGCAGCTCATTTGTCTGGTGGCAGCTGCTGCTCCCATCTGCGATCACACAGCATCCCTCGCCTTTGCTTCCGGAGGCAAGGAATGCACTGCTGTAACTTCAGCTGTCTGTGATGCAATGTGCAGATAGAAACAGGAAGAAATCGCCAGCACCATGTGACTAATCAGCTTTCCACAAGCCACAAGCTGGCACATTTTTATACAGGCTTCCAGTCCCACTATCAACCCCAACTCTTCCCACCACCCTGCCTTGCCCCAGCCAGTCTGTCCCCATCTCCTACCTCACCAATAACTCCCCCTCTGTCTGTGGAGATGGGTAAGCAGAGAGGAACTGATTGCAATGAGTTTGTGATTGATCACCCTAAGGGGGCGGGGGGAAAGGATGCAAGAAACAGCCACCCTAAATGTCGGACTTTTTATAAATTGAGAGCTGGAGGTTTTTTCTCATGACTGTGGCTTCATTGCAATGCTGCATCCCTTTCCCGGGAACCCCGAGCCTTAACCTTGGAGAACAGCGCATGTTAACTTTGGAAGGAAGGATGCATCTTCCATCTCCATCCAGTGGGGTGGGGTGGAGTGGGGGGAGATCCCCCTCTTGCCATCCGTCCATTTATCCTGTGCTTCTGGGAGTGATGCATCCTGCTTTGTAGCCCTGCTGTCACTCTCCTCTCACTAACTCACGATTATTTTCCTGGAAAAAGGAAGATTGAGTTCTCTGGCATGACTGGCTGAAGGCCCCCTATCACCAGAGTCATAACCATTTCCTGCAATTTGCCCAAGGGAAGGTTATTAACAGCAACTTAGTGTCTGATGGATGGGTGTGTGGCTGAGGTTCTGCTTTATATCAAGGATCCCACATACACGTCGTTTAAATGCATGCAGGCAGATGTATATTACACAAATGCCAAAAAAACATATTTATTACAGCTGGGGAATTGGAGCACATCTTTGTACACACACATTTATAGAGATTTAATAATCAATTATTACATTGACTTTCTGTACTTGCCTTATTAAATCTAAACAGGATGTGCATTCAGGACCCTTCATTTCAGAAGGTTATTTTAATTCCATTCTATAATTGTTCTGTTGTTTCTGCCTCTTCTGCCCATAAGCTGTTAACTCATGTGGCCAGCATGGCAAATGGACTGTGGTGTAGAGTTCTGTTGTTGTGGGTTACTGGAAATAGGCATTGATTTGTATTTTTGGTCTTTATTCCTTCCCCTCCCCCTCCCCCTTTCTTTTTTTTAAATAAGGTATCATTCATTTCATGATGGCAAATAGATCATTGTAGACTTAGCATAATGGAGCAGTAATTACCTAAGAAATGATGGATTTAGGTAGATTGTGTAGTCTAAATAATCTGAGTATTACAGTAGTGACCATTCTGAAACTGATCGACTCGACGACTGCAGGGTTCTGTGTATTCCTTTTTCAACCAACTGCTATTCTAACCTTTACCTGCAAGCATAAGTTCCATAGATCTCACACGTACACACTCTTGTGATTTTATTCACACATTGCTAACGGGAGCAGTCTCGTTACGCAGAAAACGTTGTACCAGGTCAGTTTATATTGTCCTTTTATTAATAAGCGAACCATTTACAGCACATTAACAGAGCTATTTACTGGACAGATTTCTTTTTACAAGGCAGCTAATGGGCCCCTGTGCTGGCACGCGTAGTGCAAGATACTCTAATCGTAATTGAGTTAGGGGCCACCTCTGTTAGCCTACAGTCTGCCTCATTAGCCCTGCATGGAAGCCAAGCACTTAGTATGAGCTATTCTGGCCCCCTCTTTCCCTCCTGTTCAGTGCTCTTGTAAACCATGTCAGCAGTGGACAAAATATATAATTTCTTTTAATCTGAGTGCTCAAGTAGCTTTAGACTCCACAGACAGGTTTTCTCAGTATATACTGAATTGTCTTGGGCTCTAGAATCGGACCCTTGAATACCGCCCAGTGCGTGAGTATTGTTAAATGCAGCCATACACACAGGGATAGCACAGTAGCTGTGGAGGGAGAGGATCAATCCAGGAGCTCTGGCACCAACAACACAACCCTTTGTCCATGGCAGATATCTAGGAAAACTCCTCTCTTTGTCACCCGTAGTCAGCTGTTGGACCAGCCACTAGTGGGAGACACGATCTTGCACATTAAGCCAGTGAATGGCCTGAGCATTGGCTGGTTTCTTTCCAACCAGTGCCATAGTCCAGGAAAGAGTTCCACATTCTGTCTGGTGTATGTTTTACCGGCAGCTCACCTCTTTCTTCTAGAGCAGGGCCTCTTTTGTGAGAGCACTCAGGCGGAAGGATTTGGCCCTCAGCATTCAGTCATTACAACATGGGATAAGAGTAGGTGACCTGACTGGGCATTAGAAACCCAGACTGACGGAGGTGTCTTCTCCCAATCTCCCCTGCACAAGGAAGAGCCTCATGACAGTTGTTGGGTCCCTGGAGACCAGCGCCCATCTCAGTTTTGTAACAGACTAAACAAGTGGCAAGTGAGCATAGAGTCCTTCCATTCCGATAGGGTAGCTATGTACACTTGCTTTCCGCAGCTGTGAAGGAACATGCAAGGCAGCTTAGGATCACAGTCCCCAAAACATCCCCATCTCCTGTGACATGTGCACATTTGGCATCTCTTCAATGCATTCCTGCAGAGCTATGACTGAAATAAATCCTCCCCTACCATCATCTTCCAGCCCAACAGAAGATCACCATGATGCATGCCTCAAGACTATGAGCTCTGGCCCCATTTCATCCTCAGATTGTTGTGCCCTTCACAACCCTTATTACCTAAGGCCTCCTCCTATTCTTTAGGGGAGGTGACAATCATGTCCACTGTCCTCACTTGGGAGAATGTCCCACGTTGTCATTTCGGGTGGAGCTGGGAATTGGAGCCAGTTCACTAAGACAACAGACATCCCTCATCCACTTTCTGAAGGAGTACGCCAAAGTATGTGCTTGCGTAACCTATGCTAATAGAACATGGCTCTTCCTCCTCCTCTTGTAGCTACATTGAATATAAGGGTTATCAATCTGCCACTTTCTCCAGCCTAACAGATCTGGTCCTTTAGTTGAAGTGGCAGAGGCTCTCAAGGGCCTAGGTTCAGTTACAGCAAACCAGTGTGTTACTACATTTGGCTATGCTGTCTCAAACAACAGGATCACACTGTGTTCCTGAGCCAGGACTAGAACTCAGGCATTCTGATATACAACATTGCCAGGGGAAATCACATAACTACTGAAAGCACAGGAGAGCATGTCTGAGGTCTGGTTGTGTGGAGTGGACTACACACAGAATTGCTGCATGCTTGTTTTACCAGCTGCTCCTAAGCTGAAGTGGAAGAGGTCAATGTTGTAGGTTCAAACCTTGCTGAAGAGGCGTATGGAGAAAAATGTGTAAATTAGTGCAAGAAGCGTAGGTCAGTTCTTGAGGTTTTTTTATATGGCCAAAAAAAAAAAATCCGTATATTTGGCTGCTATGTTAATATTTGTTTTATTCCTGTATTTTTGGGGTCTATTTTTGCTTATGGGAGTTGTCCCTTTATGAATAGGGCAAGACAGTTTCCACATATGCACAAAATAGTGTGTGTGCAGTTTTTCCTATGGAGTCAGAGAACTGAAGACCTTGACTTTGTAAGCACCAAAAAGTCAGAGCTATTTAATGAGTCATTGTCAAAAAAGCATAACAATTACACTTATTTGGAGGTTGATGCTCTCATGCCATTGCTAATTATCTTCAGTGTAAAACTGATCGGAAGGTTTTAAGGAAAAATTGCTCTAGCAAATCAAACATTTATGGAAAAAATTCAAAAGGGACTAAAAAAATGCAATGAAAATTTCCAGTTTGAAATTAAACTACATTTGGTTTTCAAGGATTTTCCCCAGTTCTACATGTGAGAAGCTTGCTCTGCAAAAAAAGCAAGACCTTCGCTCTCGAAGACTCAGAAGCCGGCAAGTCATCACCATACACCAAAACTAAATCCACTCCATCATTATTCGGTATATGCAAGTTATTTGCACATATGCAAATCAGCCTTATGACTTTGGGCCCTTCCTAGTTTATATTCTAATGACTGTACAAATTCAGAGTACACAGTTAAACAATGGACACTGCTCATATCTAATAATTGTGTGAATAAATAAGATAGTTGACATTGCCTAAGGTAACTAAGCACTTACAGGCAATGAGCAGTTGGCAGATAACATGTGAACTGTCTGCTTCGTCTGGTTGCTGATGCAGGATCTGGAAGGTTTTCAAAATTGAGAATAGAATTATTTTGTTTATTTGTTTTTTAATCTGCTTGTGGAAGACTTAACCACATCAGTAAACCCATCAATCAAATTTGGGAGTAGAAAAAAGGGGAATTTAATCAAAAATGGAATATTTTGAGAAAAATCAATATTCTCATGGGCATTCTGGTTTTTAAACCAGACTTTATTTAAAATATTGAGTGCTTTAAGTTTGAACTTAAGAGTTGCAGTCCTGGACCAGGACCCCCATTGTGCTAAGGATTGTGCCAACGCAGAGCAAAAAAGACAGCATTGCCCCAACGAGCTTGCAGTCGTTCATTTTATAAAGCAGTGCAACATTGCTTGTTGGCACATAGCCCAAGTTATCCCCCCCTCATCACCCCAATCTTAAACTGGCCCCGTAAATGGTGGAACGAAATGAGTGCCTTTGCTTCACTAGTGTTTCCGTACACCACAGCGAAACATCTTTGGCAAAGCAGCAGCTACTTTCATGGAGAAGTTCACCCTTGGGGAAAGTTCTTGAACAGGGCGGTGACTTTCACAAAGACATTGCTCCTCAAAAGCAGCTAGTATTGTGCCAGGAATTTTCAACCTGAAAGGAAAAAAAAAAAAATACACACACACCCTGGGAAATTCATTTACCAACATAATACATTGTGTGTCTGTTTGGGTTAGGCCGCATATAATGTCCTTTCCTCCTCCAAAGCAAGGCCACAGAAAGTTAAAGCATTTCCTTGGTTGTGTGTATTGTTTACACAAATAGACTTCTCTTAATTGACAGAACATCATGCCTTTTGTACGTGAATGTGACAATTCCTAGGGCTTTTATCCTCTCAGAATGAGAATGACTTTTTCTAGATGACTGAAATGAATCTGCTCTATCAAGAAGCAGGTACTTTAGGGATTGGAAGGTATAAAACCCCTCTTTGCTAGCTCTTCAGAATATCACAATTTTTTATGCTCCTTTTGATGTTTGAAGTTTCATTGTGTGTCCTTACACTTAGTCAACATGTAAGAGCAAGACGATGCAGCTGTAACCTTAAAGTAAAACATTTTATTCTTTAATCAAGTTTATAATTTAGTTGGGTGATTGTATAGAACATGGGTGCCGAGAGTGAGTGTTTTATTACAATAGCACCCAAAGCTCCAATCAGGATCATATAAGCAGCATGAGGAACAAAACAGCAAGCATCCATTGCTGGACTCAGACTGCCCACTTTTCACTTCTTAACACAATACACTAACCCACTACGGATATCTGTAAGAAACTGAGCATAACCTGCTTCCTGTCTCAGTTACTCCTGTAGCGTACGTGGCTACAATGGGGGGACTACAATGAAGACGCCAAGGGAAACTTGATTTTGACACAGGCTACATTGAGTGGCCTAGCTAAACCATATTGCATTTAGATCAGCCTGCTGTGGGTTTGAGTCCTCTTCGTGGTCAAAGTTCTCTGTGTCTTGATTTAACCAAAGGGGCAACCTCTGGCACTCACCCCACCCAAAAATTTTTGAACTGAAAGGTACAGGCACAGGCAGATGATCAGCAAACAGGGTCATTAAAGTTTTATATCAAACATCACACAGAACTGCAAGCCTGGCAGCTCTGGAGTCTCTCAATGACTTTGAGATCCAATCTTCCCTGTCCACAAGCGCAAGATGGGGGCGAGGGGGTGGGGGGTGAAATGCCCTGCAAATTCCCCTAACACCGGACAGGTGGAGTTGGTTCACCCATCACCCACAATAGAGATCCCATAAGTGTAACCTGTGCAACAATTCTGATGAGGATGGCCTCCTGAGCCAGAATGGAATTCCTCTCCCACAGCTGCACTGGGGTCAGCCAAACTAAAAGTAGGAAAATCCTATTGTAGATGCTAGAATGAGTCACTAGGCTTCTGAATACAAATCTGTGAGCAAGACTGTCATTTTTACTCTGTCCCTTTTCACCCCAGAGCCACACTTTCAAGCCACCCCCATTGGCAGCTGTGTTGTCCTTACAGTAGCAGATTTGCAGACAAAGGAGAGACTATCAGCTTGGTAATGATAGCAAGGTAAAATAAATAAAAGCCTGGCTTCATGTGCTCATAAATCTCTTCCTGAGGGTTTTAATTTGTAGAAGCAAAAGTTTTCTGTTTCGCAACTGCAGCACGAACAGCCCAGCTGCAAAACTCTTCCCTGAAATGCACGTGAGTGACAGCGAATCCCACCTGTTTGCAAACAAGAACAATCAAGTATAATTTGCAGTGGAAATACAGCAATGGACAAAGGGGAGAGCCAAATTCTAGGCTAGGCTCTGGCTTTAGGGCCAGCCCTTAGCACGGGTGGAATATAAACTGCACAAGCCCTGCAGTAGCTCCAGGAGGTACCCCTTGGAGTCACAGCTCTTCCCCTCCTTCTTCCAAGGGGTAGCAATTTACTTTGGGCCTATAGCAGAGCATTTGACAACACCCCCTGCCTTCCTGCTGGCCAGGGAGAAGCGGGTGGAGCCAAAGCGGATCTCCTTAGCCACCCTTCTGCCTACGCTGGGGAAGTAGTAAGTGCTCAAGTAGTCCGGCTTACTGCTGCACCTCCAGACAAGCTCCAGGGGGTGGCTGGCCTCAGGGCCGAAGGGCTCCCTTGCACAGGTATGAACCCAGCTCTTAGTCTAGTTCACTGACACCAGCTACCTCGGGAAGGATTATTGTGGGTTTACACTGGTGTAAGGTGAGATCAGAATCTGGCCACAACCTCCAGAATCAAGGGGTGGCACAAAGCCACATCCTTGGTAAAGACATGGAGGCAAAGGGGATGAAAGCCACCTAGGGGATCCAGAGGTCTAATTTTGCTCATATGAGCACCTCATCCTTTAAGTAGCTTTGAAAATGAAAGCCTCAGTACTGCGTGTTTGAGGCCTAGCCTTGACTGTGTATTGAGTGCCTAGATCTTATGGAGCTGGACACATCAGAAACAACTCATAGCAATAAAAACAAATTAAAAAGGTATTTTTATGATTTAATTTTTTTTTAAAGTCCTCTTGAGAAGCATTCAATCTATTTTCTCTTTCTCGGCCGCAGCTCCAGCCCCCAGTTCCTTCCCATTCTCTAGTCACCAGATGAGGACACTCATGAGGGGAAAGAGAGGGAAAAAATATGCCACTGTGTGAGGAATCACTTTAGCAGCATTCGCCGGAACTACATCCCGAACCAGCCGCATTATTTCTCAGTATGCTGCATCAGCACCCAGGAGTAAAAATAGTCCACTCTGATGTCTTTAAACTTCAGCAGAGCCATAATGGGAAATAAATTGTGCAAGACCATAAGGCGATGGAGCGATCTCAATCGGCATTTGCGCTCTCATGCGAGTTGGGTTCCAGGCTGAAGTTCGGTAAATACCGGCAGAGTAATCCTTCAAGTGTTGCATGTCTTTTTGGTGGCAGGCAGGATTGACAGCTGTCAAGGAAACGGACAATTTCCTGCTGCCTTTCGGAGCAAACATGACATGCTGGAGGTAAAAGGCATAGGAAGCAGTTTTGTTCTAGGCATATTTCCAGGAGGGGAATTAACTTGATCAGTTTGCGTGTGTGTTAAGCTTAGCCTCTTGCACGGAGGAAAAATGAAGAGAAAGGATGATCTATTGCAGGCAGTAGCCTAGGAAGGACTGAACAGGGCTCTCCCATCCCCAGTTTCTTTCAGGACAGATGCTAAAGTCCTTAGACTTTCCTCAGCCAGGTTCCCATATTAGGTGAAGAAGGGGGATCCAGCAAGGCCTGGGAACAAGCATTGCTCCTATACAGTCTGTGAACAGAGGGTGCTGCTGGGGACTGGAATCCTGCAGCGTTTATAAACTCTTCAGGAATAAAGAGAGCTGTCGGGATCTGGCGGCGTTTATATTCAATTCTAGGGTCACAGCCCTGCAGACCTTAACTCCGCAAGAAGGAAAAAAAAAAAAAAAAACCAACAGACCTAGGGAGACGGTGCCGCTTATGCATTCCCAGTGAGCAGAGAGAGTTGCGAGGGTAAAGTCTCCTATGGAGTTTGTAAATATGGCTACAGCTGGATGCTTTGCCAGCAGAACTTCCCTGTGCTCCCTGACCCAGGCAGCTCATCTTCAGCGGGTTGGCTGTGTGCTTGACCTGCTACTCCTAGGCCCACTGCTACCATATCAACCATATATAAGCCCTGTTGACTTGCAACTCACAGAGGCTGGTTCTGCCACCCTGGCTTACCCTGGGCCTGATCCAGCATTTATTGAAGACTATGGAAGTCTTTCCAGGGACTTCAGTGGTCTTGGGATCAAGCCCAGTTGATCTTACTCTGTGACAGGCTCTATTAAGCCTGATGTAGAGTCCACTGATGTTAATGGAAAGGTTCCCACTGATTTCAGTGAGCACTAGTTCAAGTCCACTTACAGCAAGCAGAAGCAGGTTGATAGAATGTCCCTACTGGTGCCTTAGGGCTGGATCCCATGTAGCTCTGAGCACCACTCAGTCTCCATCAAAGTAAATGGGAGCCAGAGATGCTCAGCGCTTTGTAGGATTTAGCCCTTAGGGCAACCCCTGAGCCACGAATCCAACAGTGCATGGTGCAGTGATCTCAATTATCAACTACCTCAGGTCACCTGCTGGTTTTACTTATTACTAGGGGGCCCAGTTCTGCAGCCCTAGTTCCCAGCAAGAAGTGAGGAGAACCACGGAGCGATGCATGCAGGTTCCTCTCCCTTTGAGGTTTGCTTGCTGATTCTGTGCCATTCTCAGTGCAATGATCTTCCTTTCCCTTATGCAGGGACTGCTCTGGTTTCCTCCCCCAGTAACAATGGGGCAGATTTGGCATTCAGCACAACTCAGCCCTAAACAGACACAGAAGGAATCTCAGAGGGGAGGTAGTGTAAGGCAGGGGACCGGGAGACAATTCTAGGTTGTCTTTATGGCTCTCACCCACTTGCTATTGTGCCTTTGAGCACCTGCAGCACGCCCCCACCGCCCCGCACCTCAGTTTCCCCATTTTTAAAATGGGGATAAGAATCATTACTGCATTCACAACAGCCTTGGGAGGGTTAATAAATTCCTGCCAGTCAAGCACTCGGACATCCTCAGGTGGGCTGCTTGTGGACTTTTATTGTCTTTGTAACGTTGCAGCAGCTACTCTACAGGAGATACGAAGTGGATCCCAAAAGATCTGGGCAGGAGAGAACACCTTGCCAAACTACTCCCTCCTTGAACTTATTGGGCTCTTCTGAGCTGGACCCTCAAACTTTTAAACTCCTGTCACTGGCTTTCATAGGCACCTTCAAATGTGAGTTTATTTTGGGTATTCTCCTGGTGGGGTGATAGGGTTTTTCCTTCCCACGGGAAATGGCTTAAAGGCAGCATGGTCTAGTGGTTAGGGTATTGACCTAGGCATCCGTGTTCTAAGCCTGGCACTGACCTGCTTTGAGATCTTGGACAAGTGACACAAACCCTCTGTGCCTCCATGTCCCCATCTAAAATGGAGATCATGAAACCCATCTTTCTAAAATGCATTGAGATCTATCCCTGAAAAGCCCTGTGCATTGTTACTGAACTGGAGTTATCCTCTGGACACTAGTATTGTGATGCCATCGGTTTATCTTCTAAAGCCTGAACCAAAACCCACTGAAATCACCGTGGGAGTCTTTCCACTTATTTCCAAGGGCTTTGGATGAGGCCCATAATGACTTCAAATCAAAGTTGCTTAGTTTGCTTGGACGTAGAGGGGTAATGGTCTCAAGTTGCAGTGGGGGAGGTTTAGGTTGGATATTAGGAAAAACTTTTTCACTAGGAGGGTGGTGAAACACTGGAATGTGTTATCTAGGGAGGTGGTGGAATCTCCTTCCTTAGAAGTTTTTAAGGTCAGGCTTGACAAAGCCCTGGCTGGGATGATTTAGCTGGGGATTGGTCCTGCTTTGAGCAGGGGGTTGGACTAGATGACCTTCTGAGGTCCCTTCCAACCCTGATATTCTATGATTCTATGATAGATGCTTTCTTCTGGTTGCTGGTGCCATAAACTACACCTGAAATCTCAGGCATTTCTGTTTCTTTTGTTTTGCACCAGTGTTCATTGCAAACAACTTGCCCGTACTGGCAATCAATCTGATAATTTGTGTCTATTTGCACTCGTCAGTTAGCTGATCATTGACCCATCCTACAATTCGAGGATGTATTTGTTGTTCAGAATTATTCATGCAAGTGTTCTGTGACTAGCATTTTGTCTGTGGATTATTCATAAATAGATTTCAGTGTCAGTTACATAAGTCCAACATTAGTGTTTTGATCCCTGATTGGATGACTTATATCACTAAGCAACACGGCACAAACTGCAATTTGTACAATCAAATAAGCAATTTGCACTTCATTTTTGGGTGAACATATTCAGAGCTTAAAATGTGCTTTTCGTCTGTAGTCATGACACTATGGCTCAAGGGTTCAAAACTTCATGGAAAGCAAGCACAAAAAGTTTGTGAAAATGGTTGAATTGGACAAACGTTTGCAGTCAGTTTTTCCACAATCTACTCAGTTCCAATCTCCAGGAATCGCAACCCGACTGAAGTGTGTAAGGCCTCTTTCCCAACCTGCAGCACCATGCAATTCACATGCTATGCAGAGTCTAACCTCCTCCTCTTTCCTGGCATTTGGCAAATGAGTTAACAGTCATGATACCAACATTCAGCTCAAACCTTATCCCCAGACTAAGCTCCTCCTGGGGCTCCTCTGAAGACTGCTCAGCCCACACCCTAGATTCTCCCTCCTCCTCCATCCACGCAACCACAGGTGGGATAATGAACCCCTTGCCCATGAACCCACACAACTCTTTCTCCTCAGGATAAACACCTGCTAACAGGGTGGGTATTTCAGGCTAACACTGAAGGCCTCTTACAAAGTGTTAAAGTATAACTGGGTTGTACAACAATAATACACCTCAGTGAGGGGTCAGAGTACTGGTAGCAAGAAGGAAAGAAGCCAGCTTGTCTTTCAGATTGCAGGTACTTAGAAATAGCCCGTCTTCCTACCTGCAAGATGAGAAAATCCGAGCTAGATTCACTGAAAGGCTATGAACACAGAACCCCTGGGAGATATTTGCACAGAGGCACTTTTCAGAGCAGAGTGGCCCTTTCAACTTTGATGAACTGAACTCTGCACTAATCTAAAGACCGTTACACAGAGGCTCCGAGCCCTCTTTGATGCTGCAGCACTGAATAGCAGCTCAAGTGGATTTTGACTCCCACTGCTTTCCATATGTCATTTGTAGAGACCGATCATTAGCTTTCATGCCAGCCGCATGGCAAAGGTTGCCTCACGTGCAGTGCAGCACAGCGTCCTTTAAATCAGGATCTGTTCCCAGACAATCCCTGAGCACAATAAAGGGCCTAACCACACAAATAAGCTGTTTGGGGGGAAGAGATTGACCAGTTCGAGTTCAGATATTTAATTCCACTACTCAAACTGGCTACTCAAATTCCACTACTGGCTACTCAAACTGGTCTATTGGCAGGCAGTTACCTTTAGTCTAAATATCCATTTTGGCACTTGTAACACTATTGCTCCAACAGAGACCAAGAGTATGTCTACACTGCAATTGCAATGCCGTGATTTCACATACCTGGGCTCGCTTTGATCTTGCCAGGGTGAGGATCAGTAGCTGTGAAGCCCTGGAAGCACCATGGACTTGGGCTAGCCTTTGGTGCTGCCCATGCTGTTACAGCATCACTGCTGTCATTATTGGACCTAGCTGGATCAGAACTAGCATGGGTATGTCTAGACCTGCTGCAGTCCCACCTCTGACTGCCGTGTAGACAGACCCTGACTCTGTTAACGTTCAGGGCACGCTGCAAGGCTGGGCTTTTCTGAGTGGAGTGAGGAGCTTTGCAATGGGGGGAGTGACATTGCTTCTGGGGTTTTTACCCATTGGCAGTCTTCATGGGCATCGTGGGCCTGAGCCATCTCCCACTGACGCCGATGGAGCTGTTCTAGTCATATCTCTGGGAGGTGGGTGTGGCTTATTACGCCTGAGGAATGCGGGTGATCATTGGATTGTACACCCCAAAACTCCAAGGGAACTCCAATCCCCGTACTGGCCACCCACTGGTGATGAAAACCCTTATGGAGCATCATTGTCGTGGTTGGCAGCCAAAAGCACAAGCCTTTCCCATGTGAGCTAAAGGTGTTGTGACGGTGTATCTGGATGCTGGTATTCCAATGCCTGTTGTGGCTGACCCTTTTTTCCACTGTATTGAGGGACAGAGGAGGTCTGGCAACACCAAGGCCACAACTGTCATGTTTGTTAAACCTTTTTTATGACCTTTTCTGCACCCTCTCAGTTCTGAATATTAATCTCCTTCACAGCAGCAACTCACGAGAGTTGGCAGAGTGGGTTCTATCCCCTCTGGCCTTGGGAAAGTCACGTCGTGGTCTATACCTCAGTTTCTCCATTACAGTCATTAATGGGCAAAATTTACCCCTGCCCAGAGGGCCAGCACAAAGTCCATGCAATACGTACGTCTCACCTTAGCTCTGAAAAGCAGGACGAAAGAGGTGCCAAATCTGTATGCTGGCCCTCTGCATATGGGCGAAATTACAAACTAAATGCGTTGATTGACTCTGATCAAGGGGTGCTTCCTAAGCACTCTTGTTTCATCCAGTAATGCTATTGACAATGTTTCATGGTGTTTCCCTTCCCGCTCAGAAAGGATTTTCTCTTACAGTAGATGGCAGATGTAACTCAAGTCAACACTTGCTGGAATTGCACAGCTATGAATTTTTCATACAAACAAGGAAATTTGAGACCTGGTCTGGTTGTTTTATTAAACATACAAGCAGGGCTCCTTCAGGGAAGACATCCCGTGCAATTATAGAGCCGTGATTGGCGTTGTGGATAACATGGCTGTACAGATGTTAATACCTAATTTGCTACAGCACTTTGCTCCGGGGAGATCTTGCCAGGAAAGGAGGCAATTTGCTTCAGTTCAGGACCTCAGCGGGAGACCACCCCAATGGAAAGGGGAGAAAAACCTTGGCTAACTGGATCAGCTGCCATAGGCTTTCTCCAAAGGGGGTAGTGATGTCTTCCGGGCACAGAGTACTAGGGGGTTTATGAAAGAGTTTATATAAATAAAGCAACTCAGTCATTGACGTTGATTAGTGCTCCGTCCTAGTTATCATTTTAAAAGATCCTGTCAAATGTTTTGGACCTAAAATTTAGGGGGTTTATTCTACGTAAAATAGTAATAATATGTCATACAAAATCTTTTTCATTCATTAAAATAGAATCAGGTGCATTGAACCACTGTTTTTTATTTTAGTTAAGTGATAGCCTCCTTTGAATCCACTGGGCAATTGCTCTCTGTGTTCCATATCATCCTCCAGCGGCTGATTCACCAAAGATGTGAGTCTACTACTGCTACTAGATAATGAAGCTTCTCCTTTAGCTCAAGCGGTGGAGGCTCGTTCTATTAGTACTGAATGCCCTGTCCCCAGTGGTGACCCATGAGGGTCGTTGTTTTGCATGGAATTCAGAAGGAGTGTCAGGGTTCAGTGTCTTCTGCTGAGTTTGAGGACTAGCCAGCTCAGCCTCCAGGCAGATTAACGAGCTCAGCTGGGTTGCTATAGGACCACTTGATTGGCTGAAGGGACTCAGCAGGCCTGCTTTTAAGCTCAGCAGCAGGTCGCTAGGTATTCACTGTTTGTGTGCTCCCCAAAAATCTGTGGTTGCACCTGTGTGTTGTTCCTGCCCTGCTTGCCCATGAACTTGACTCCTGGTTCCTTATTCTGGCGCCTGACTGCCCACATCCCAGTGGTGACAAATGGGAAGTGAAACAGGCCAGGCTAGCTTTGCTGTGCAGGTGGAGTGAAGGGCAAACAGCGGCAGTGTTGAGATGTGCATGGTTTGAGAACAACCCTTTCAGGTTTTGCTCTCCGCTTTTACAGTTCAGTCACTCTTTGAAATGCCTTTTCCTGAAGGTTACCCCTAGATAAAGTTCATTTCCCACTGTGGGGATGGAGATGCAGAGTCTGGTGGTAAAAAGTTCCATGTAGTTGTTTGCTAAGATGCAGATCTGTTTGTTCCTACCCCCGCTCCTTGCTAAAGAATGGCCACTTGATAGGCGATTTGGCACCTGGCTAGAGGTGTCAACTCGTCCTTTGTCTTTGAGAAACCGGTTTACTCCCTCCCCAGACTTGTCTGGGAACACACTTAAGTCATGATTTCAGCTTGTGTTCATAAGTTTATATTTAACATTGGTACACGTTTCACCATGATATTATTGGCCAGTGAGTTATGAGTTTTCAGATGGTACGTCAAGGCAGATTTGTACAAAGATTATTGCAATAGTGTGTAGGGTGTGAATACAGGGTGCATTTGGTCACACTTGTCCTGTGGTAGCTGGCTAGTGAAGCATCAGAGGGTGGGCAGATGAGTGAGGACAGGCCAAGGGCTTG
This sequence comes from Eretmochelys imbricata, assembly GCF_965152235.1. Lineage (NCBI taxonomy): Eukaryota > Metazoa > Chordata > Testudines > Cheloniidae > Eretmochelys > Eretmochelys imbricata. The sequence goes on along the minus strand of NC_135593.1, from coordinate 6,307,739 downwards.
TCTGCGCCACGCAGCTTTTAGCAATAAGGCTGCATCAACACAGCCTTGTCGCTAAAAGTCAGCGTGTGTAGACGCTCTTTTTTGGTACTTTGTCGGCACTTTTGCTGACAAAATACTTCCAGCCCTGAGAGCGGCATTAGCTTTGTCTGCAGGAGAGTGCTCCTGTGGACAAAGCTGCATTCACACTGTCGCTTGCATCGGCAAAACTTTTGTTTTTCTTGGGGAGGGGACCTGTGAAAGACCAGTTTTGTTGACCACTTCCACTTCGCAGTGTAGACAAGCCCCAAGTGATGCAGTGGGAGGAATTAGGGTGACTTAAATCTCCCCCGTCCTTTACAGTTCTAGCAGGCATCTTAAAGCAGATTGCAGGGCATTGACTGCACTGAAGAAGCAGCGGCTTGAGTGCTTTGTTGGTGTTTTCTCCTGGTATAAATGTCCAGAAGACGAGCAGTGAAAATAGGAAGCTGGAATACTTCATGCTAATCCTGGCTTTTTGCTGAGTGAGGTAACGCTCTCCAGATCCCATGGTGAATTGCAATTTTAAACGCTGCAGAAGTAAACAGGGTGGGGCGGCTGGAAATGGAAACTGAAGCCAAAAACCACCCCTTGAGAGAGCAATGGTATCTGAGAGGGTTGGAGCCAAATAAATTGGACTGGGCGCCATGGATATTTTCCTTGGGAGTGTTCTTGTGACCAAAAAACTATTAATGATCTACACGTGTGATATTACCCTAAGAACCAATCAAGCGGTTAAAAAAAGAGAGATGAAAGGAGAAGGGGGGGAAAAAAAGAATTTTTGGAACAATGTGCTAAATTTGCTCACTTGAATTGGAAGCCCTCTCTGGAGAGCTTTTGTACCAGAGTTAGCAGCAACTAAAGCTGGGCAAAAAACCACTTTTCTCCTCCTGTGAAAATTTTCCCTTCCCAAACCGTGAAAACTTGCACAAATCAAAAATGTTGCAGATTGGGTCAATCAAGCCATTTTCTTTCAATCACGTTGGAAAGTTTCATTTTGACTTTGAACATTTTAATTTTTTACTATAAATTAGCTTAAAGTTTGAGCCGAAAAGTGTGTGTCTGACTGGAAAAATTGAACTTTTCATTTTGAAAAGGTCGAAATGTCTCGTTTCGACAATGGCAACGTTTTTCTTTCCCCAGAATGTTTTAAAAAGCAAGTAATGGGTCAAAACTGACCCATGCTCACACAACTTTCAATTTTGACTGATCGGTGTTTTCTGACCAAAAAATTCCTGACCAAGCCTAGCAGCAACGTCATGTGGTATGACTCTGTACGCCTGCCTTTTGCATATTGTATCAGTCAGCCCCCTGCTACTGTGCATGGCTCTTACACTTCCAGCATTCCCCACAACCATTGCTGTGTCATTGTCCTGCCACTGAGATTATCAGCAGAGGGAGAAAGATGAGGGGAGGAGGAAACCAGCACCAGTCATTCCTCTGGGATGGGCTACTCGCTGGTAGTATTAAGATTAAGCATCTTTGTTGTCCCCTGGTCTGTTCTTTTTTTTATTGTTTGCTGCCGTATGTAATGACCGGAGTACGGCAACATTTCCAGTTGGGAACTGTTTGTCATTTTGCTGTCAGAAAAGCATATAAAATCCACCTAGAATTGTTAAACTAATGAAGTAGTTTGGGGGGCGAGGGGGGAAGAAATGAGACTTCCTGACATGTGATATCCAGCTGTCAAGGTGCTTTTTCTGTATACCAGATGATGCATCCTAGCAGATGTCAGCATGCATGGGAAGCAGACACCGCCCTATATTGAATGGAGTATGAACTCCTCAGCTGTGTGTCCTAGGTCCTTTACTGCTAATGGTGATTCTCTTTTAGCTCAAGTGGCTCAGGCCCGTGCTTTTGGCACATGAGGAGCTGGGGTCTGTTCCCCATGTTACTGTAACTTTCTGAACGGGCATGGTGCGTGGCATAGCAATGCTTGTGAAGGCTTTGCTGGCCATGGATTTGTGGCACTGGTTAGCAGAGATTCCATCACATGCAAACTCCTGAGGCTTGTCTAACTAGGGCAGGGTATGAAATGAGCCGAGTAGCGTGCGTGTGCAACACTGCTCTCTGTGGGATGGAATCAGAATTGTTGCATTGTGGCGCATAGGCCCTATACTGCCGAGAGCTAAGGGAGATTCTACTTTAGCTAAAGAGCATTCAGGGGCTCAGACACAGCTTCAGTGAGCATGGTGTCAAGTGAACTCTTAGACAGAGTGGAAAGTTTTGAATTCTCTCTGGGTTGCAAGTAGCCACGGTAAATGACAGCCATGAAGTCCAAGTTAACAGGGGCTTGTTATTTCAAGTTACTATTTTCATTTCCTAACCAACTACTAGTAAAACTAGCCCTCCTGCATCCAGCGTGTACAAGCCCAAACTCTGGGCAGCCGGGGGCTATAGCTAGACGGGTCCCATGAGTCCAGAGAGGTGTAAAACTTCAGAGTGAGGCTTCCCAGACCAGTGCAATGCCATAGAGACACTAGACAGCAGAGGGCTCGGAATTGGGACTGGATTTCTTTACCAACATGGAATGGATTTTGACTCTGCCTTAATGAAGTTCCCTTGTAAAGAGTCTCCGCTTATTTGGAAGGAAAAGTTTTGTTGAAACTGATTTCCATAGGAACGGCTACGTCAACTACACTGATTTTACTCCCCCGCAAAATCGTATTAATTGCAAGGAACTTTCATTTTTTGGGGGGTGGGGAGGGAAATGGGGTGTGAAAGATTTCAGCATTTCTGGAATGAAAAGTTTCCATCTCTTTCCACATTAACATTTTGTTTTGAGATGCGCTTCACTGGATCTTAAAAATACATAAATAAAAAGGGTTATAGCCCCTTGTGTTCATCTCTCTGATGGAGAAGTGTATCAACTCTCTGCCCCCTTTGGAACTTGATGGCATCAGCTGCCCTGCATAACCCCAGGCAGCGCTAGCCTTAACCCTGTGCTACCTAGGCAGATGTGCAACGGCCATGCATGGACCACACCCCCTGACGAACCCAACCATAGGCCCAGTTACAGAGGAGGAGAGAGCTGCTGGGGACTCTGTGTATCTTCTTATGCACTCTTCCTATGTCCAGCCCTGGCTATGAGATGCTAATGCTGAGAGGTTCTCTGTACCATCAGTCTCTTCCCTGCTTCAGAGACAATATCCATTTGTCCCTGTTATTTTGTGCCTCTCCCTCCAGCCATGTGTGATTTCATTTCAGACTTTATTAGAAGCTTCCCGAGGAGCTGGCAGCTGGAGTTCTCCCCCTCATTCAAAGGTCTCGCGTTTGGTCTGTAAATCACTCTTAGATGCTGGCTGCCTTCACCCATTATACATTGCAGCATCAGGGCTGTTCCTGAAGAGCGCACTCTTTCCATTCACTCCTTCGCTCAGCCAATTACATTGACTGCTTCACCTAGGCTTCCCCAGCCCTGAGGCCTAATGAGTGATGCTGAAAAATTTGCCATCAAAAGCACTCGTGGTAGGATGGAATTTGGTGCACAGGATCAGGCACTGGGCTGGGAGCAGGGCATCTGGGTCCTAGCCTCAGCTGTGACCTTCTTTAAGGCCTGCCTCACTTTCCTCCTCTGTAATAATAGGGCAGATTCTTTCCCTGCTTTGTCAAGTGCTGCATACGACTGAGGTGTCGTTCTCTGTGACCTGCACCACTAGCAGTGCTGGCTCCTGACCATAGAGCACTGAACAGAATTGTCCTTTCTGAACAAACCCGAGCATGCTTTTATTTGTACGCCATAAGCCCACAGCTGGTGCCAGCTGCAATTTGGTACTGGGCCTGGGAAGTTGTGTATAATTGTGGCTCCTCTTATTTTCTGGGTTTGTTTGGCAAGCATGGCTGCATGCTAATTGACTGTCTCCCTTAACATCCCTTTCAGCTCTTTAAGCCATTTGAATCATTTAAAAGGGTCTCTGTGTGAGAGAGAGAGAGAGAGAGAGAGCGCGCAAGAGCGCTGTGTGTTTTGAGAAGAGGATTTGTCCAGGTAAGCTGTGAATATTCTCTTTGCAGCCCATGGGAATGCTGAGTTTCAACTTCACTGGGCTTTGATTTATTCAGACAGGGGAAGACAACTGAATAACTGGCTTGTTTGTGTATCCTGTTTCAATGCACTTCCATCACCACCATTTAAAGTAACAGGAGACCATGCAAGGGCCCAGAATGCAGAGCAGAAGGGTCACTTGCTCTTTCAGTCCCGTTTCCAAAGCTGTGGACAATCTGGAAATATCATGACTCTTTCACATTCATAGAATATCAGGGTTGGAAAGGACCTCAGGAGGTCATCTAGTCCAACACCCATCTGTTCTGTGCTACACAGTTTCTTACACCATTCTCAGCACTGCAGTATCTGAGCACCTTCCAGTCATGCATGAAGCGACATGTCTAATATCTGGGTGTTTGTTCTTCCTCTCCCCAGCGGGAGAATTGTGCATGCAGTGGAGCGGTGTGTTTGGGTAGGGTTTTCTTTTACACGTCCAGGCTGCTCTGTGTTTGTGGTAGAGAAGGCAGGTTGGAGAAATATGCCTGGCACTTGGAACAGAAGGTGGAGAGGTTTGTGAAGGTCCTTAGTTCCTGCAGGAGTTCGTCCCACAGTTTGGGACCAGCCCCCAGAAAGCTCTGTCTTCTGCACAGACACAGAAGTAGAAAGAGATGGTAGAAAGTTCCCTTGTGCCTGACGGGTGGACGTACGGGGTCTCCTGGAACTTTAGGTTCTTTTAGCTATGCTGGGCCTGAGCCATTTGGTGCCCTGGAGCCAAGGACCAAGATCTTGAACTTGTCACACTAGCCTATGGGCAGTCAGGATGGAGAACGGAAGACCTGTGGGATGAGCTTGTGGGACCAGGCTATGCTGATTCAGCTGTTGCAGGAGGTGATTTGAGGCAGGAAGCCCAAGACCCAGGGGCAGCAGATCATGGGCTGGCAAAGTTAAATATGAACATCAAGAGGTTCGGATATGGATCCACAGGAGCATCTAGCCACTCTGGCCTACAGCACTGAGCAAGGCTGGATTGATTTCTTTGCTATGTTAGTGTATTTTGGAAAAATATTCTGCCTGCAACTTATTCACCCACCAACATCCCTTATCTGAGAGAAATAAAATGTAAGGCCTATGGCTAACCTAAATGGGAGGGGGAGGAGAGGCGGGTGGTGGCTTTTGACATGTCCTTTGGTCTGACCACTCCGTGTTTACAATGGGGCATAGGAAACCCAGCAATTGTTGTCATCATTATGTGTGTCCCATTGTGCTAGGTGTTGAATAGACGCACGAGAGGCAGTCCCTGCCCCTGAAGACACTACTGGCTGAACAGACCAGCCATCCAAAGACTTGAGACAACAGAAATATTATTGTAATTTAGCAAATGGGGAACTGAGGCATAGGGAGATTAAGGCAGAGATTTGAAATGCTGCCTAAGGGGTTTAGACGCCAAGTCCCATTAAAATTAATCGAACTGAGTGGGAATGGGTGTCTAGATCCTTTAGATTGCCTTGAAAAGCTCAGCATAGGCAACGTGTCTACGTATAGCAAGAATGGCTGGTCCAGTTGACTTGGGAGCCTTCAGTTCCAGTCCCAGCTCTGTCACAGACTGCGTGTGTGACCTTGGGTATGTCATGAAGCTTCTCTGTGCCTTGGTTTCCCCATCTGTACAATGAGGCTAACAGAACTTGCCTACCACAGAGGGATGTGGTAAGGATAAATACATGAAAGATTGTGAGATGCTCAGATACGGTGGTCTTGGCACCAGATAAAGAGCCATAAATCGTCCCAATCCAGCAATTTAACAATAAAACCATTGTTTTGCCCAAAAAATCTCTCCTCAACCTCAAGCAAAGCAAGGCAAATCTGTAGTTCAGCATCTACCTAGACTCAGTCTCTCTCCCCACCTTCTGTTCAAATTGCTGTCATTATCCCCCTGCCAGCCAAAGCCATGCCAAAAGCCTTCCTTGGACTTTAAGTAAATAAATACATTAGCAGCAGCAACCACCACCAAACCTTAGTCTTATTTAAAGGAAGCACAATTGCAGACAGTAGACCAGGAGCAAAAATAGTACAAGGCCAATACCAGACAAGAAAGAACCTGCAGAAATCAAAAGGAAAGGGACAAAAGATGAAATCTACAAACATCTAGTAAGGTGGAGAGATTACAAGAGTAAAGGTAATGGACTCTACCAGCTGTGTGAAAGGCAGAGGTGAGAGCGAGAAGGGAGAAAGATCCCTCACTCACAGATCTTGGGAGACAGGCCAGTCCTTGCTTAAAGACAGCCCCCCAACCTGAAGCAAATACTCACCAGCAACCACACACCACACAACAGAACCACTAACCCAGGAACCTATCCTTGCAACAAAGCCCGTTGCCAACCGTGTCCACATATCTATTCAGGGGACACCATCATAGGGCCTAATCACATCAGCCACACCATCAGGGGCTCGTTCACCTGCCCATCCACCAATGTGATATATGCCATCATGTGCCAGCAATGCCCCTCTGCCGTGTACGATGGCCAAACTGGACAGTCTCTACGCAAAAGAATCAATGGACACAAGTCTGACATCAGTAGGAGAACACGTCAGCCTCTCTAATAGACACAAAGTATGAGACTGATTGCCAGTACGGGCACGTTGTTTGCAATGAACACTGGCGCAAACAAAAGGAGCAGAAATGCCTGAGATTTCAGGTGTGGTTTATGCCACTACCTCTCTGGTCACTCAATGACAAACTTAAAGGTTTCAGTGTAGGCGATTTAAAGGCGGCAATTTTGCAACAGAAAAGATTCAAAAACAGAGTCCAAGGAGAAGCTGCTGAACTTGAATTCATATGCAAACTAGATCCCATTAACTTAGGTTTGAACAGAGACTGGGAATGGCTCGGTCATTACACTAATTGAATCTATTTCCCCATGTTAAGTATCCTCATACCTTCATGTCAACTGTCCAAAATGGGCCATCTTGATTATCATTTCAAAAGGTTTTTTTCCCCTGCTGATAATAGCTCCTCTTAATTAATTAGCCTCTTACAGTTGGTATGGGTACTTCCATCTTCTTGTTCTCTGTATGTATAAATATTTTCTTACTATATGTTCCATTCTATGCATCCGATGAAGTGAGCTGTAGCCCACGAAAGCTTATGCTCAAATATATTTGTTAGTCTCTAAGGTGCCACAAGTCCTCCTTCTAACAGGAGAGTGGGTTTGTGTGTGGGGCGGGGGGGTGGGGGGGAACCTGGATTTGTGCTGGAAATGGCCCAACTTGATTATCATACACATTGTAAGCACAGGTTTCAGAGTAACAGCCGTGTTAGTTTGTCTTTGCAAAAAGAAAAGGAGGACTTGTGGCACCTTAGAGACTAACCAATTTATTTGAGCATGAGCTTTCGTGAGCTACAGCTCACTTCATCGTAAGCACAGTGATCACTTTAGATAAGCTATTACCAGCAGGAGAGTGGGGTGGGGGGAGAGAAAACCTTTTGTAGTGGTAAACACCCATTTTTTCATGCTTTGTGTGTATAAAAAGATATTCTATACTTTCCACAGTATGCATCCGATGAAGTGAGCTGTAGCTCATGAAAGCTCATGCTCAAATAAATTGGTTAGTCTCTATGGTGCCACAAGTACTCCTTTTCTTTTTGTGAATACAGACTAACACGGCTGTTACTCTGAAACTTTTCTTTCAGTAGTTAGGAGGTTCTCAAGTATAGAAACAAGAGCACAGGGAAGAAAATATGTTAGGGTTTCCAGAACATGACAGAAGACATTATTGATAGCGGAAGCAGGTAACAAGCAAACAGGAATCTCTTATGGTTTCATAACATGCAATACCTCAGATGCTTTATCTGATGTGTGACAGGGATTACTCACCCACCACTGAAATGCAGCCACCTCTGGGGTAGAGCACAGCTGACGTTCTGCATGGGTGGCAGGTTTCTAGGAGTGGGAGTGAAAAAACCCTAACAATAATTGGAACTGCAAGGGGGATTTTTTTGGTAAGTTTGGCAGAATGTACCTGCCTGAACTGGAATCTAGCCAGGACATTTGGGCTTAAAAAACACTCCCCTACTCTCAGGGAAATCTCCTGTGGTCAACAGTGACTGTTTTCAGGACCTGGGCTTTGTGTCTTGTTGGAATGACACCTCTGCACGAATAGCTTTGATTTGACTATTGCATACATCACTGCTGTTTGTCTGATCCATCTTTTATGATCCAACAGGGAGTCACATTGTACCCCTGAGACAAACAGTGAACCCACAATGGGTATTAAAGTGGCGTGTTGACACACCATGACATGCTGGATTAACTATGTACCATCCACAGGTCATGCCAAATATACCTTGTAGGCTGCACATGCCCCGACAGGAGTCTGGATGGTACCATGGATAGTGCCATCTCGTGGCCAAGGTCCTGTCCTGACACAGCAGAAGTGCTGTGGTCCCGGTGTTTGAATGGGTAGGATTCCAGGCTCCCATACAGGATAGCTGCATCGGAACTGGTTGAAACTCGGAATTGCCCATGAAATGCAAATTCCCCCTCCTCCACCTGAACCAGAAAATTGTTTTGAAGATTTAATGGGGGGGGAGGGGGAATGAAATTTCATTTTGAAACCCCTTCACTTTGAAATGTGTTTTCTTATGGTTTGGTTTGTTTCATGACATCACAGTAGCGGTAATGCACAATATGAGGTGTCAAACGGTGACATCATATCCTCTGCACTGAACCAGACTGAGGGGCAGCTGCCAGTGTAGTTAGAGGTTTTCCCCCTGCACAGACCTCCAGTCTTTGTTCTCACACATATGGGTGTGATGATGGCCCAAAGCCATGGACTGCACAGGTTTCCCTAGACCCCAGCCAGACTATTCAGGCAGGGGGCTGGACCTGGCTTGTGCACAGCTGAGCTTGCCAGTACCCATCCCCTACTGGCAATGAAAGATTGCAGCAGGATGCCACCAGTCACACATTGCCAGTAGCGTTTGAACCGGGGACCTGCAGCACCAAAGCAGAGGCTTCCACCACCAGCACTAAAGCAGCGACTCCATTAGCTGCTAGCAGTAGTAGGTTTCTAATCCTATGCGCTCCAGCCAATAGAGGCGATGACACACTTTACCAGTGTGCGACAGCAAAGCAAACCATAGCTCCCAAAGAGCCAGGTGACACGGACATAATCTCCCTTTGCTGGAAGGGTTGTGTCAAGGTTCCTCCCCCACTCTGAACTCTAGGGTACAGATGTGGGGACCTGCATGAAAAACCTCCTAAGCTTATCTTTACCAGCTTAGGTCAAAACTTCCCCAAGGTACAAAATATTCCACCCGTTGTCCTTGGATTGGCCGCTACCACCAAACTAATACTGGTTACTGGGGAAGAGCTGTTTGGACGCGTCTTTCCCCCCCAAAATACTTCCCAAAACCTTGCACCCCACTTCCTGGACAAGGTTTGGTAAAAAGCCTCACCAATTTGCCTAGGTGACTACAGACCCAGACCCTTGGATCTTAAGAACAATGAACAATCCTCCCAACACTTGCACCCCCCCTTTCCTGGGAAATGTTGGATAAAAAGCCTCACCAATTTGCATAGGTGACCACAAACCCAAACCCTTGGATCTGAGAACAATGAAAAAGCATTCAGTTTTCTTACAAGAAGACTTTTAATAAAAATAGAAGTAAATAGAAATAAAGAAATCCCCCCTGTAAAATCAGGATGGTAGATATCTTACAGGGTAATTAGATTCAAAAACATAGAGAACCCCTCTAGGCAAAACCTTAAGTTACAAAAAAGATACACAGACAGAAATAGTTATTCTATTCAGCACAATTCTTTTCTCAGCCATTTAAAGAAATCATAATCTAACACATACCTAGCTAGATAACTTACTAAAAGTTCTAAGACTCCATTCCTGGTCTATCCCCGGCAGAAACCAGCATATAGATAGACACACAGACCCTTTGTTTCTCTCCCTCCTCCCAGCTTTTGAAAGTATCTTGTCTCCTCATTGGTCATTTTGGTCAGGTGCCAGCGAGGTTACCTTTAGCTTCTTAACCCTTTACAGGTGAGAGGAGCTTTCCCCTGGCCAGGAGGGATTTCAAAGGGGTTTACCCTTCCCTTTATATTTATGACAGGTTGTCAGGCTGCCCCTACCATGATACGGCTCACTCCCATATCTGGGGAATCTCTGCCATGTAGACAAAGCTTCCTCTGTTTGTTTTGCTAGTGCCTGACCCGAGCAACCTGCCAGGGCAGGAATCTGGGTGAGTGACTAGCAAAGTGGAGAGTTTTCAGGCTGAATCTCTGAGCAGGATCATGTCAGGCAACACTCAGATCACATCAGAGGCGTTTGTAATCAACGTACTTAACAACACCGACGGCCAAACTATTTCCCATTTTAGCGTCAGTGCATCTCTCTTTACTCGCCAGCCAGGGCCTTCCATTCCCCAACGTCCCAGGAAGCTCTTATCTCACTGTAGTGACATCCTCCTGCTATGCAAACAACCCAATGTGTTTTTCTCAAATGCTCCAGAGGGGAGGCTGACCATTCACCTTCTGCTAAACCCTAGAATTTCCCTCTTGTTGCCAAAGTGGTTGTAATAATAATAATTAATCATAAGTAAAGCTCTTGCTTTTGAATTGGATAACATTAATAATACTTGGCAGGTTATATAGTGCTTTACAGACATTAACTAATTAATCCTCACCCTACTTTACCATGGTGATTAGCGCAAGGAGAAAAAACAACAGTGATTTTTTTTCAGGCCCTGCTAGGTGTATCCCAAAGAATAAAACTGAGTTCCTCTATCAAGAGATCTGTATGTCCCACAGTAGTGATGGGATTTTAAAAGGATCAGGACCACAGAGTAGCGGATAATAGTACAGCAGCACCCACATGAAACCAGGGCCCAATGTGCCAGGTGCTGTACCTTCATGTAGTAAAGAGACAGTCCCTACACCAAGAGCTTCTAATCTAAATAGACAGTGGAGAGGAGGGGAAACAGAGTCAGGATGTGACTTCTTTTGGTCACAGGTGAGCTGGGAATAGAACCCAGATCTCCTGATATCCCACCCACTGCTTTATCCATTAGGCTACACTGCCCCTCTCAGAAGACCTATGTGCAGGGTTCACACAGGTACTACGTAATCTACACTCAGCATCCAGCTCAGCAATAAACCAATGTAAGGGGGCTGGTTTGGCCCTGCCAGGCCCTTGATGGTTTGAGTCATAGCTATCTGAGGCGTTGCCCGGGGTGGGGCATGGGGTAACACAGCAGCCAGATGCTCCCTAGTTTCTTGGGAAGAGGCTCCAGGCAGGACATTCTCCAGGAGTAGGGCTGGATGATTCCCCATCCTGTGAAAATTTTCAAGATTGTGAAAGTTTTGCCCACAAAAGACCCCGCCCCAGCACAGTCCATAGTCAGGGCATATGATGTACTAAACTGCAAGTCTCCACTCCACCTGCTGGGAGGAGAGATTTCAATGTGGGTCTCTCAAATACAAGCTGAGTTGACCACTGGGCTATGAGCTATTCTGCTTTCTAGGTTTGACCCCAAATTCTGACGCTTTCATCGAAACAGATATGAGAAAAGTTTCTCTTTGAACAGAAAAACAAATGTTTTGCCCAAAAAATTAAAAAAAAACCTCTCAACTGGCTCCGTCAACAAGCTCCCACCACCTTGCTCCAGCAGAGGCCAGACTTAATGGCCTTCAGGGTAACTTGCAATGGGTTTGTCAGAGAGAGATGTCACGGTTACTGGGTAATTCACTAGCAGCTTTTACAGGGAGGTTATATCTGAGCTGCACTGTCAATTGTAGGATTATTAATGATAGATTCCAGTACCACCCCTTGGTCCCAGTCAGGGTTCCACCCTGCTAGGTGCTATACAAATGCATATGAAGGCACAGACCCTGCCCCCAAAGAGTTCACAGGCTTTTGGACAATATTTATTTCTTATCTTTCCATTCACAGAGAGCAACTGCAGGTTATCAGTCTGAGCCACCTTGTCACTTTTAAAATCAAGGAACAGCAGAAGTAGAGCACCCCACAAAAAGGGCACAGTGAGTGGGCATCACCTCTAACAGGCTGCCCCGACCACTGGGGACAAAATGGCAGCTGAGGTCCATGCACAGAGGAAGGGAAATGCAAAGACATGGTGAACCAAAACCAAAGAGCATCGAAGCGTCATACCCATGTACAGTGCAGCTGGGAATCCTCATATCTGTATATTAAAGCTATTGATCTGTTTTTCATTATTGTTGGCTTCCCCGGTATAAATTTAAAGCGACATAAAGGCTCTCGTATGAGACCACACACTGGCGGAGCATTGATAGACCTCAGACACATGCCCTACAACAGGGTTGGGGACAGTTGGCAAAAGTCCCCCTGCTTTATTCCAGCTGAGCTTCCCCCTCCGCTGGGGAATTCTCACGGGCCCAGATGATGCCACTTTGCATTCCGAAGCAGCAAATGTGACCCACAAAAGCCCTGATTTACCACATTACCCAGCCACATGTGCTTCAGATTAGGCATGCACCTTGCAACATCAGGATCTCTCTATGTACAGCTCCTAGCATGGGGGGAAGGGAGTTCTCAGCTGGGCCTCTAGCTGCACCTGTAATCAACTATGCACCGTTTATGTCATATGGAATATGTCAGAGGAAGGAAAGTGCACTGAAGAGATAAGCCCATGCCAATTTCACTCATAAATTACTTAATTAAAAGAGAGACTCTTGACTACAAGGTGTTGCTTGCTTGGCTGTCACTTTTCCCCCTCACCAAACCGCCTCTGGTGCTTTTCATAACCACATCCTAAGGGCTTGTCTACAAATGCAATCCAAGGCGTGACTGCAGCATGTGTAGACATACTAGAGCTAGCTTTGATCTACCTAGCTCAAGTACCGACAACAGGGAAGCCCTGGCCGCATAGGCTACCCAAGGCCCCCACCTCTACCCCTGGGTATGAGCTCAAGTCACTGCAGCGGATTCACTGCCGTTGTTACTCAAGGTACCAAGGTCCAAGCTACACCTGCTGCAGTCACACCTCTGACTGCATTACAAGCATACCCAGAGAGATGGAGTCATGCATTGCAATGGGCTCTTCCAGCCACTGCTGCTAATACAGGGAGCCTCTCAGGCAGAAACCCAAGGAAGGGGCTAAAGACTGAAGGAATTCTGTTTCCATGATGGTGACTCACAGACAAAACCAGCTTAATCTAAAGTCCAGTGACATAAAGGAAATCTCCCACTGACCTCAGTGGGCTTTGGCTCAGGCCCTACGTGAGCAGATAGGCTGCAGCATAGAATGGACTATAAAAAAAGAACTCCCCTCCCCCTCCTGTAGGATGGAGGAAGCACGTGGAGACAGGTCTCAGCAGCAATGAACACAAAAAGTGAGTCTTTACCGAGGCTGCTGCACAGACAGACCCTATGGTTTTCTCTAGCCAAACAAAAGGAAGCATTTCTTCACACAACGCACAGGCAACCTGTGGAACTGTTTGCCAGAGGATGTTGTGAAGGCCAAGAGTATATCAGGGTTCAAAAAAGAACTAGATAAGTTCATGGAGGATAGGTCCATCAATGGCTATTATCCAGGATGGGCGGAGGATGGTGTCTCTAGCCTCTGTTTGCCAGAAGCTGGGAAAGGGCAGATGATGGATCACTTGATTACTTGTTCTGTTGGTTCCCTGTGGGGCATCTGGCATTGGCCACTGTCAGAAGACAGGATACTGGGCTACATAGACCTTTGGTTTGAGCCAGTATGGCTGTTCTTATGTTCTGCTGCTCAGTGTCCTCACCCAAGGCTTCCTTATGTCCTGGACCGAGAATCATAGACACATAGGATTAGAAAGCACCACAAAGGTCATTTAGTCTAACCCCCTGCCAAGATGCAGGATTTGTTGTGTCTAAACCATCAAAGACAAATGGCTATCCACCCTCCCTTTGAAGTCCCAGAATCACCATGGTCTGGCCTACACATCAATATGAGATGTTGTTGCATCCATATGTCAGGAGGCATCAGCATCGTGCCCCCAGAAACAAGCGATGCCATCTAGAGGTGTGGTTATGAGGTCACCAACCAACCTTACCTTTGTGGTCCTTCCCTGAAATCCTCTGGCTGGCCCAAAAATCACAGTGGCATCCATGGATGTCCAGGTAGTCCACATGCCCTGCTTTTCTGTGGGAAACTAAGCCTCACTGACTATGGGGTCCTTGCTCCTCTTCCAATGGATGAGGATGCCCTACCCATATCTGGTAGGGGAATTCACACCATTTGCATCTCTCCAAGCCAGTTACAATGAAATAGCAGTGCCGTGCCTTAGGCTTCCCCAAGGGAAAGGGAAGGATTTATCATTGATGAGGATCTTCATAAAGGGCCTGAGAAGGTAAGACCTTTGTCTCATTTCCTCGGAATACCAGCCTTAACTTCACATCACTGACATGACCTGACACCCTGGTGGCATCAGAACACACATTACCCAGCCAGATATGCCAGCAGGACTGAGACCATGTACCTGGAATGAGTCATGAGATTGTGGGTTTCTGAAATGCTGCCGATGCAATACAATATCTTATACAGTTCCTTCATCCCACAGAACCAAAAAAACCCCCAAACACTCTAGACACATGGAGATCATTTCTCCACCAAAATGCAGCCTCCTCTGGGAGGGGGCAGCCCCGCATCTCTCATGACAGCAAGCAGGGAAGGGAAATATTTCTGTCAAGCACAGACATTTTTCTCTAATGGAAAATGCCCCAGGATCTTGCATGGGACCACAAGGATGCTGGACACAATTCTGCTCTCCCTTTCGCCTGCCATAGCGTGATGTGCCTCCATTGACTTCAGTGGAGTTACTCTTGATTTATACCATTATATGTGACATCAGAACAAGACATGTCTGGTTTTTTTGGTTTAACAGAGATAGGACTAAACAAGAGACCTGAATCTTGGACAAGCCTAGACTGGAATTTCACAATTTGCACCTGTCTCCAAAATGGACCAAACCAAAGCTCCCAATCCAAACACTCCCAAACTCTTTGGGATGTAGCTCAAAATTGAGATGATAGGAGGCTCCCATCCATTTGCATCTTTTGATCTCATGTCCAAGACATACTCCATAATTGCCCTGTTCTGTACACTCCCCCTGAAGCTCTGGTACGGGCCACTGTCAGACAAGATACTGGGCAAGATGCACCATGGTCTGATCCAGTATGGCAGCTTTTATGTTCAAAAAAGACTGCCATTTACTGCATATAATTTATTTATCTGATGATGAAGGCCTGATTCAAAACCTCTGGAATTCATACCATCTGGATCACACCCTGCTAAGAGAACACAAAGCCATTCCCTCTGGCACAAGCTACCCCCTGCTCCAGCCCTGTTAACCCCTCGCTGTCCACCTTTGATAAGTACTGGCACAAAGAACAAGCCAGGAATTAATAACGTCCCTCCCTTTTTTGTAATCAATTTCCTGTGTTACTTTGTCAAACAAAACAAACAAGAAAAAAGCCCCAACCAGATCAATATAATGCAGAAAGTTCAGGACAATCGATCTGTTTCCAAGCCATTGCTTGAATCAAAAGAAATTCAAGATGGGCAGAAGAAAGAAAAAGGTGAAATGTTAAAGTAAGATGTTTCCAAGTAGTGGTCCATGAATTCTTCTATTCATCCACAGAATCCTTGCTATGTTCCGTAGACAGCTCGCTGGTCACATGGTGCTGGCTCCTCCCCCTCATTTCCAGCTGAGACATAGAGAGCAGATGGAAGGAGGGGAAGGAATGAAGGAGGAGGAAGTGGGACTCCCTCCTTTCCAAAAGAGGAATCATTGATGCTTATTGCACTAAAGGGAGCGAAAACAGCCTGAATGGCTTTCCTAGTGTTGCTTTGCCATGCCAGCAATCACTGGAGGTGCCCCAGGGATAGGATGGGATAGTGAACAGGACGGGAGGCCGGGCGATGGAGAATGGGAGAGGAGTTCGTGCACATGCTCGCAAATGGGTGGGGAGGTGCAAATAGAGCAAATACCTCTAGCAAAAAAAGTACCGCAGGATCTCCAAAGGCCACGTGTTTAGGCCAGAATCAGTGGGAAGAGCTGTTGGCCCATCAGCGCCACCAGTGTCCAGATTTAAAGCTGCCCCACTTCAAAAAGTCTTCTCCACTGCCTTTGCAGGGCCTGGACAGGCTGAGCAGGGCTGTCCCTCCGCCGCAGGAGGCTAGTGTAGAGATTCCTCATCTCACTCCCATGGCAGCGGAAGGTGAACCTGTGTCTGGAGTTTCATTGAGAAGAATCCTGCTCTCTCACATACACTGCCATCTTTAACACCAAACAGAACAAGGACCAGAGCTTGGTGGAAGTGGATCACTCAGGCCTCATTCCCAAGCATGAAAAACACAGTGGATCCTACAGATCATTCCCTGATCTTTAAACAAACACCCACCCCCATTCCTGGACAGTTACCCACAATGCAGCCTCTTAATAAAGTTTGCCCTTGGAAACAAAATGGAGTCCTGGCTTCCATGCCTGTGGCTCTGATCATTGGGTCACGCTCCTGCATTCCTCACGTTGGGAGCTCCCATGTTTATTTTAAGCCTGATTAGAGAACTGGATGTTTCTCTCAAAGCGTATTATGTAAACACAGAAAATAAAAGCTAAAAAACAAAGGAAAAAAGTCTGTCTCCCTTGCAAGCAGGCTGTAAATTAGGATTTGACTGTTGCTCTGAGCAAGGAAATCAGCCCACCCATTGGCTGGATGGTGTTGATCACACTATGTTCTCTCATGCATTAGCTGCAGCTCTCATGGCATTAGGAAATGGGTTTGATGCTATCAGAGTTCAATCCCCTTCACATCACCAGAAGAGATTCAATTTTGCTCCAGCTCCAGAGTTCTGCACTAAGAAGAATAGTCCTCCATCATTCCTCCTACCCAGGGCAGCTTCCATCAGCCATGGAACATCTTCAGGGATATGTCTTTGTTCCCACAAGGTGAAGCTGCCCATGTCCCTGTGTCCTCATTGGTGCTGTTCTTTGTGTGTGTGTCACTAGGGATCCTGGGGGAACATCCCATGGTGCTTTGTGCTGCCCTGAGCTAAGCCGCTCTATGATTCTTTCCCAGTGAATTGTGGGAGAAGTTATCCATCCTTGTGGGAAGGCATGGGCAGCCTATCAGTACTCAAGTGATTTAGCCTGCATCCTCCCTGCAAAGTGGGTGGGTTACCAACCCAAGTGAAACCAGCACCTAACCTATGGCCTACACCTGCAGTGTGAGGACAAACACGGAGAGCCATGCCTTAAGCAGTAACTCCTCCACTACCCCACAGCCAGGCCAGCTAGCTTGGGCTTAAACCTGCCCCCCCAAACTCAGGTGAGATGGTTTGGTATGTGCATGGGGAGGAATTAGAGGCAACACAACACCTGAGTAAGAGCCCACGTTAACTCTGCTGTGAAGACATAGCCAAAATGGGAATGCAACTGAAACCCATGCTTGAGTGATGGCCACCATCTTGGCCGACAGCCTGGGGATTGAACCAGTGACCTGCAGAGCCAAAGGACAACATGGGAGGGAGTGCTATAAAAATGTGCCTAATCCATGAAGGACAGGCGTTTGAGACAAGGGGACTGTCACACACACTCATCAGTGGGGTCCACTCACACAGTGTCACTGTCTAGTCTCTTGTAGCAGGTGGGCTACATTCCGAGTCAGCTACATCCTTTACACCACCAACATTGGCTCTTTTGACTCAGCCAATGAGACTTACGATTTTAGATGTGTAAGTTCCTGGTTCAATCTCTGCTGCTGGCGACCTGGCCCCAGGCATCATGTTACACCATAAGAATTATTATTACCATCAGCTACCCTTCTAGCTCTGGGCCCTTATGGTTCTTTCCCCTAGACAAAGTTGAATCCAGTTGTAAGATCCAATTTCTTGCCACCCATCGATTGTGGTGTCAGGCCAGCATAGCTAATCATACAACCATAGAAGATTAGGGTTGGAAGAGACCTCAGGAGGTCATCTACTCCAACTCACTGCTCAAAGCAGGACCTATCCCCAACTAAATCATCCCAGCCAGGGCTTTGTCAAGCTGGGCCTTAAAAACCTCTAAGGATGGAGATTCCACCACCCCCTTAGGTAATCCATTCCAGTGCTTCACCACCCTCCTAGTGAAATCGTTTTTCCTTATATCCAACCTAAACCTCCCCCACTGCAACTTGAGACCATTGCTCCTTGTTCTGTCATCTGCCACCACTGACAATAGCCGAGCTCCAGCCTCTTTGGACCCCCCCCCTTCAGGTAGTTGAAGGCTGCTATCAAATCCCCCCTCACTCTTCTCTTCTGTAGACTAAATATGAGGAAAGGCTGAGGAAACTGGGCTTAAGTCATGTGCCCCAGTCCCCTAATCATTGTTGTTGTCCTCCGCTGGACTCTCCAGTTTGTCCACATCCTTTCTGTAGTGGGGGACCCAAAACCAGAAGCAGTTCTCCAGATGAGGCCTCACCAGTGCTGAATAGAGGGGAATAATCACTTTCCTCCATCTGCTGGCAATGCTCCTACTAGTGCAGCCCAATATGCCATTAGCCTTCTTGGCAACAAGGGCACACTGACTCATCTCCAGCTTCTCATCCACTGTAATCCCCAGGTCCTTTCTACAGAACTGCTGCTTAGCCAGTCAGTCCCCATCCTGTAGCGGTGCATGGGATTCTTCCATCTTAAGTGCAGGATTCTGCACTTGACCTTGTTAAACCTCTTGAGGTTTCTTTTGGCCCAATACTCCAATTTGTCTAGGTCACTCTGGACCCTATCCCTATCCTCCAGTGTATCTACCTTTCCCCCCAGCTTAGTGTCATCTGCAAACTTGCTGAGAGTGCAATTCATCTCATCATCCAGATCATTCTGAAAATGTTGAACAAAACTGGCCCCAGGACTGACCTCTGAGGCACTCTGCTTGATACCGGCTACGAACTACACATCGAGCCATTGATCACTACCTGTTGAGCCCGACGATCTAGCCAGCTTTCTATCCACCTTATAGTCCATTCATCCAATCCATACTTTTTTAACTTGCTGGCAAGAATACTGTGGGAAACCATATCAAACGCTTTGCTAAAGTCAAGGTATATCACATCCACCACTTTCCACATATCCACAAAGTTAGTTATCTCAAAGAAGGCAGTCAGGTTGGTCAGGCATGACTTGCCCTTGGTGAATCCATGTTAACTGTTCCTGATCACCTTCCTCTCCTCCAAGTGCTTCAAAATGGATTCCTTGCAGACCTGCTCCATGATTTTTCCAGGGACTGAGGTGAGGTTGTAGTTCCCTGGATTCTCCTTCTTCCTTTTTTTGAAGATGGACACTATATTAGCCTTTTTCCAATCAGCTAGGACCTCCCCGCATCACCATGAGTTTTCAAAGATAATGGCCAGTGGCTCTGCAATCACATCAGCCAACTCCCTCAGCACCCTCTGATTCTTAGATCTGCACCCATGGACTTGTGCATGTCCAGCTTTTCTAAATAGTCCTTAACCTGTTCTTTCACCACTGAGGACTGCTCACCTCTTCCCCATACTGTGCTGAGCAGTGTAGCAGTCTGGGAGCTGACCTGGTCTGTGAAGACTTCGGGGGGAAGGCATTGAGTACTTCAGCTTTTTCCATATCTGTCACTAGGTTGCCTCCCCCATTCAGTAAGGGTCCCATACTTTCCCTGACCTTCTTCTTGTTGCTAACATACCTGTAGAAACGCTGGCATAAGGATAAACACAAAGACAGTGAGGTGCTCAGATACTATGCTACGTGGTGCCATATAAGAGAGGGTGAGCAACAGCAGCATATGAGAGAGGGTGAGCTGCATCACTGGTTGGGCAGCCCCAGAGCTGTGGGTTGCCTACAACACTGTGGATGTGTCCCGCTGATCCACAGTAGCTGTCCAAGATGAAGGGTCTGTCTAGAAAGAAGTGACCCAGCAGTAGCACACAGTCCACTAAGGGGTCCAAAGCACCTTGAGTCCTGGTGACCAGCCCCGCAGCCACAGCAGAGCACTCTGGGACACAACACCTTGCGTGAAACACAGGCTTGCAGTCACCCTCTCTGCAGGAGCATCCCCGAACGGATAAAGATTTTATTGGCAAAGAGACATAGTGGAGAGGCAGCTTTTCAGGAGAGGGAGTGAAAGAAAAAGACAGTCGGTAAGAGCCATGCGCTGATTGCCTGATGTTGGTGATAAAAGCTCCTTTGCTGAGAGTTTAATTAAAAATTATTGTTACATTCGCATGTAGGGAGCCCACCCTTCATCAAGAGAAATCGATTTCGGTTGGATCCACGGGAATAAATTCAGGGACGTGTGTATTATTTGAAATGGCAATTAATACAGAGGGAAAGGCAGCTCGGGGGCAGGTGGGGGGGTGGAATAAATGCTAGCAGTGACTGGTGATATACTCCAGGAGACCCAGAGAAATGGAAGATGCTTCCAGAACAGCAGGACAGAATTTCTGCCAAGGAAGATAAGTCAGGAGGAAAAGAAGTTTCATGGCTTACCATTTGTTCCCCACCTATTCCTAATTCAGCTGAAATTCCAAAGGTGGCTGGTTTCATGTGCTCTGGGCTCTCAGAGAAAAGCAAGATGATTAATACTTTCCAGGCTGCATCTTACACAGCCGAGCAAGCGAGGAAACGGAGTCAACCCATAGCTTGCTGCTCGACAATCAAGGGGCAGCTATAAGGAAAGGGCTCACTGCAAAACTAGTGCCAACTAAAGCCATTATTAATAGACCAAGACAGCAGTAGAGAGAACGTCATTCCAGTAGTCCCGACCTTTTCCCTTTAACTAATCAATTTTAAAGGGACATTGCCAATGAGTTTTAGGCCAAAAGACTGAAGATTTGGTTAAAAACAAAGAAACAAAACCCAGCCATTCAAATCTAACTGATGCAGATTCATCCTAATGGGGAAGACCCTTGGTAGCATTTAACCCATGTGGCAGGGCTGTGAAGGGGAGTGGAATGCAAATGGGGCAATTGTGCAGAGGGACTTTGTAGATCCTGCATGCTGCTGGGGAGGGGCTGCTGGATTCGGTGACGTAACACCCTTTCTGTGACACAGGACGCATGGCGCAGTGAATGGGGTGTACGTATACCTTTCTTGCAGTATATTATTCAGCCAGTAGGTGTCACCATGTGCTGTACAGAGTTGCAGACAGGGTGCGATCCCTGCTAAAGAAAGGACACCAAGTCAGAGCAGAAGCTGTGTGGAAGACTGGTTGTTTGGGTCTACAGTTGTAGCTTTAATAAGTGTCTCCTGCTTAAGAAAACCTGCGAGTCCACACATGCGGAGATGCAGAAAGAGGGCGGGGAAGAGCGATTGTAGCACAATGCTCTAAATAGGGGAATATAGGAAGGGACTGGTAGAACTCAGCAAGCACCTTCTGTCCCATTTGCCTTGCCTTAGAGCTAGGCTTAGGTCTCAGGAGTCTTAGCATTCCTCTCTTGCTAGTCATAGCTGCAAATCTGTACGCCAGTCACCATCGGCACAGCATATAGGTTTCTCTTATGATCATTACTGAACATATTCAGGAAAATGCTACGTTTGGCCTATAAGGGGAGAAAACATGCACTAATGCACATTGCACCCCAAGGGACAGATGGTGCTCTCAGCCCCACTGGCATAAATCCAGTGCCCCTGTGTCCCTCTAATGCCTGATTTAGAGGAAAATTCCTTTAGCTAACACCAGTAGTAGGTCCTTTATCCTCTCTGCAGCCCCAGCCACTAGAGGCAACATTTTACCCTCATTCATACATTCAGAGCCAGTACAAGGCAGGTGGAGTCACCCCCCCCCCAATTTACCTCAGTGTAAGTGAGGCCAGAATTTGGCTCTAGGGAAGATATAATTGGAGGAGGGATTTGGGGCCCTTAAAAAGACTGGGCTAAGAGATCAAACAGTAGCAGCCCCTCTGTGACTGCTCCTTTAGATTGAGTGCTGGAGGTCCAGGCATTTTGGAGATGAGGGTTCTAGTTCTGGTGCCCTAGGTACATGAAATGTATATAGGCACAATTCTCTATTGCTATTTGCCACTGCGTATGGACAGACTGCAGACAGAGAAGTTACTCCGGATTTGCACCAGGGTAACAGAGCTCTTCATTTGGAATCGGGGTTGCCTTGGCTTTGAGCAACCTGGCAGCAAACAAAGTCTGAAACGGGCCCCATTGATCCTTGCACATATGGTGTTCGTCTGTACAGTTATCAGCAGCTAATCACTGGTGCACATGGCCTCCTCTCCCAGCTGTGAGCGGCTGCTGAGTAAACACAAGAAACGCTGGGACATCTGGCATGCAGGCACTTGCTGTGGCAAATGGAGAAGTGGCAGGAGCTAGAAAATTGACTGTAGACCAAAAAAAAAAAAAAATCAAATCAAATCCCACAACATCCCAAACAGAAGAACTGGCACATTTGATAAACCCCCTTGACATTAGCTGTATTTAGTCTCCTTGCTGCTTTCTTCCCGTTTGTTAAGACAGATTTTTCTGACATTAATGGAGGTACAGCTGTCAACCTCTGCGTTTAGAGGCAATTCCTGCTCTTGGTTACACCGGTGTAAATACAGAGTAAGCCTGGAGTTACTCTGCATTTATTACGGTGTAAATGAGAGCAGTGTTTTGATCACTGACTGGTCAGAACATTGGCATTACCAGATCGAATTAGACCCAGGGTTCATCTAGCTAAGCATCTGTCTCTGACATTGGCCAGAATCAGTTGCTTCAGATAGAAGTGTGAGAATCACCAGCCCAAAAGGACAATGATAGAAAAATCAGCCCATAAGGGAAGTTCCTTCTTAACCCCCATCAATTAGTGATTGGCTCATGCCCTGAAGGAAGAAGTCCATACCCCTTCCAAACCATGGGTGACTGTTTCTTAATTCTTACTGCTGTGAACCTAGGAGTTCTCGTGGTCCCTATAATGTTCAGCCAATATTGAGCTGCTGTCTATTATCCCACAGCTGTGTACAGTGGGGCTCTTAGAGCTGTGGTCGCCAGTGGATAGTGCATGGGGACTCATGAGACCTGCGTTCTATTCCTGACTCTACTGCTGGGTGACCCTGGGCAGATCACTTCCTTCTCTGTACCTCAGTTTCTCCATCTGTAAAATGGGGATAATAATACGACCTCCTTTGTAAAGGAGGAGATCTGCTGATCAAAAGTGACATGAGAGTTAGGGATTATCATTACTGCATCTTCCTCTGATGCATTGGGTGCTAGAGACGGTCACAGAGAAGACACTGGACAAGATACCAGCCTGGATCAGACCCGTTGTCCAGTGCCTATGTCCCAACATCCACATGTGGTATTGCGTAGCACATCTGTGCAGCACGACTGGTGTTATGCATGCAGACTTACTTCTGCAAGCCAAAAGGAGCATTGTAGGCCATTTATACTGACAGCTGCCCAATTTCCTACACCAATATAGCTCATGAAAAGTCCTTATTACCAACCTCAAGCCCTTGCTCTCCCCCGCCCCCATCACAAGATTTTGTGAAATCAAACATTTTAAGTTCTTTCTATTTGCCTTCATCAGAGAGGAGTTGTGGGGGGAAATAAGAAAATTTGTTTTAACATAGAGCCTGATAGAACTCCCCAAATCAATTCCCTGCCTCTACAGGAGCCTTGGGCATTGGTGCAACTCAGTCCTCCTTGTTCTCTGCCTGTGGCACACAACAGCCAAGTCCTCCAAGGGCTTAGGTCTGATTCTGGCTCATGGGCTTGGTGCAAGGGTAGATGGATGGTGTTGGTGGCCTGGGGTGCTTCCAGTTTTGTGGCGTTTCCAGTTACGGCTCAAAACAGGAAGGGCAAAGATAGTGGGGAAATAGTTAAATCATTAGCAAAACTTTTTGAAACTCAGAAAAATGTCCAGGCTCAGTCTGAGTTTTGTCAGCAGTCAGGTGAGTAATTTAGGGTAAAATAAGAGCTGACCTATCAGCCTTACTTTTAGGATCAAATGCTGCCCTTTTTACACAGTTGTAAAATCAGTAATTGCATGGGATTCCAAACTTTTCAACTTACTTCGTGATCAGTGTATTTCACGTTGATCATTAACTCTTTATTGCCAGGTGCTAAGATCCACCAATGACTGCAAGGTTCAGATTGAGTCATGTAGAGATGGTGCTAAATAGATACACTATCAAGGTACTTTATAATCAGGTCAGAATTTATGGACAGAGGTTGGTGGAAAATGTGATTCACATTATTATATTTTAAACCTCCATCATAGTGGCTTTCAATATACTTGAGTTAAAAATCAGATTATTAATGTATGAAAACAGGATATTAAAATAGAAACAGGCTCAGATGAAACATTTTAACAGCAAGTGGCAATTAAAGTTTTGAGCTTAGCAAGATCATAATAACTATGTTTAGAGACTAGATTCCTGCTTGGGAAGGACAAACTGCAAATTAAAAGGATACCAGGATGATAAAAACCAGCCCTTTAAATATATATCCCTCATCCATGTTATTAATGCCATGCTAGATTAATATTTTAGAAGTGAATGAATTTTAAAAATGTAATTCACAGCCTAGATTGAAAGCTCTTCACTTAGTTTGGAACATCTTTGAGCAGGGACCATTGCTTTGAGTCCTCTGTTATTTGTACTTTATAAATGTTAAATAAAAATAATAAACAATAATAATATCCACCATTTTGTGCTTAGTTTACTTTTTGCATTTCACTAAGTTTGGACAATGCCACTGACCCAATTGCTTTTATTTTCTGACCAGTTCCCTTTTCCTGTTCTCATGAACTGGCCCAATAAATGGATATTGGGATTCTTCATTTGAATGATGGCAGCGCCTAGAAGTGTCAAATGAGATCCATTGTGCTAGGTGCTGTACAAACATGGTGAGAGAGACAGCCTTTGCCCTGACGAGCTGACAAATTATATAGACAAGACAGACAAAAGGTGGGAGGAGAAACTGAAGCAGGGAAAGAGGAGGTGACTAGCCCAAGACCACACAGCAGGTCAGCAACAGAGTCAGGAATCGAATCCACATTGGAGTCAAGTTCATTGCTCAGACTGCTAGACCATGCTTCTTCTCCTGCTTACTCTGCCATCAATGCACTGCAGGTAAACCCCCAATAATCCTGTTGTCATTGCGGTTGTGTTTTGTTTCCTTATTTAACTGAACTATTTCTTGTTATCTTTCTTTAAACCCCAAAAATCTACCGATTGTGACAATATAATGCTACTCTTCTTAGCATGTCTGCCATAGATGCTGAGTGAAGCTGTGTAAAGTGATGGGTTCCAGGACATAAGATTAGCCTTCAGATTTCTTGGCTTCTATTCCCAGATCTGCTAGCGATTCAACACATGACCTTGGCCTAGTCACTTAAGCCATTTACACTGGAGAGAGTGACACTTACTCTCCTTCATAAGGTTCTTTGGGATCTCTGGCTGAAATGTGCTGTATAATAGCTAGGGATGATTATTATGGAAAGAAATTGCCAGTCCTAAATTGATATATATTCCTTTAAAGGCCAAGTGGTGTATTCCGGTGCCTGCTCCTCATGAGATGAAGCAGGAAGGACACTCCATAACTCACGGCATGTGTTACAGCTGGACAAGGGATACATAATTTATACAAGCAATTCTGTATCAATTGGTTATTAAAAGTGCTCTCCTTGCGACGTACTGTATTAAGTATGTAAGAGGGAAGAGATAAATCTAGTTCCCAAGGTAACTAACTCCAAATTACAGACAGAGGGCAAAACTTCTCCTACCTACTTTATCCGCTCAGAGGATCTCACAGAGGAAGTCCTGCTAGCCCTAAATGTGTGGGGTTTCAATGCAGCGTCCCTATGTTTGGAGGTAGGTTCCAAAGCCTGTTCCCTTTCCTTACATCCCCAAAGTGGATGCTTATCATGTGATAATCCTTCACAGAGCCCATGTCTGTACCATGCATGGAGAGGGGGTTCAGGGCCCGGCATGTCCATCTCATTCTCTGTGGCTCTAAGGGATGCAGTGGGGCAAGCCAGGGGTCTCATAAGGAGAGAGAGAGAGGAAAGATGCTATGCCTAGGTCCCCAAAAGGAGATCTGGTTCTGTTACTGGTTGTGCCACAGAATCCCTGGACAGCCTTGGGCAAGTCACCTGGTCTCTAGACTTCCCTGGCTGTAAAATGGGGATAATATCAAGGACTATGAGGCACCATGCTTGAGGTAACATGGCAGACAGGGTAGTTACCAGCTGCCATGGACTAGCAGATGGAGAAGAACTGGAGATAGCGTTAAATTATGTGCTGTCAAAGGTTTATTGCATGACTTCTGACAAATTCTTTAGGCTCCTTTATTATCTGTATTGCAGTAGCACTTGCAGCCATAGTCACGGACCAGAACTCCACTGTGCTAGGCGCTGTACAAACCCAGAAGAAAAAAGAAAAGAAAAAAAAAGATGGTCCCTCTCCTACAGAGCTCACAATCAGCACCTCTGTTTGCCCAGGGGTCTAACAGGTTCCACTCATCACAGGACCATTGGGACCATTTCCACAACGTGGGGAAAGCGCTGAGAAAACCTCAGCAGGAGATGCGACAGCAGGGCAAAGTATAAATACCATCCTCACTGCCACTTGCTCCCAGCCTGATGGCACATTCGGTGCTCATGATTGGCTGTCATTTTGCAGAGGCACTGAGCCGACCCAGCAAGGCAGGAGCGGGAATGGGAGGGGAAAGATAGCAGGAGCTACAGTTGTGGCCATGCATGTTCAGAGACACCAAGCTAAAATAAAAGTACTTAGAGAAACATGGAGAGAGAGGAAGGAGGCTGGATTATTCCTGCCACATTTGCCCTTCCCCACTAATAAGGTTCTTTTTTCCTCTTTGTGTGTGATTTCCACTGGGAGAGGCTGGCTGGTTTCTATAATTCAGTGAAATAGCAGACAGGATCCTGAGAGCTCAGACTATTTCAATGGCACGGCGGAATGGATTCTCCAGGGAGGGGACAAGCCTACAGCGGAGCTGAGGATCCAAGCCCTGCAAAGTCTGAATCCTTTTTATGGCATCGGGCCTGCTCCAAAGCCAAACTGAAAAAGAAGCCAAAGAACGCGACGGGTTTCGAGGAGCCTTTCATCTGGGCATGATGATGATTTTTTGCCTGTTTCAATTTCCTCTACCCTCCCCAAAGTCAGTGGCAGCAGGTAATTAGGGGTAGCAAGAATTAAGCACCAGTTATTTCCCCTCTCCTTAAATTTCTTTCTTCAATTAAAAATGCTTTATGGTAAATGCCTCTCTTTTCCCCTCTCTCCAACAGTGTATTGGAGAGACCAACAAATTTGATCCCATTCAGGGCCCAGAAGGTCTGTATCATTATGCCCATTTTACAGATAAGAAGGGATTTGCCTGAGGGATAGGCCAGGGCAACCTGAGGGCTGTGCTATCTTGCACCCCAGCCTGTGGCAGCTAGGAGTAGCCAGAGTAAAGGTATGCTCCCCGCATCCCTTTCTACATGGCCTGTGAGGAAAGGTTGAAAGAATTAATCATAGAACTGTAGACTATCAGGGTTGGAAGGGACCTCAGGAGGTCATCTAGTCCAACCCCCTGCTCAAAGCAGGACCAACACCAACTAAAGCATCCCAGCCAGGGCTTTGTCAAGCTGGGCCTTAAAAACCTCTAAGGATGGAGATTCCACCATCTCCCTAGGTAACGCATTCCAGTGCTTCACCACCCTCCGAGTGAAAAAGTTTTTCCTAATATCCAACCTAGACCTCCCCCACTGCAACTTGAGACCATTACTCCTTGTTCTGTCATCAGTTACCACTGAGAACAGTCTAGAGCCATCCTCTCTGGAACCCCCTTTCAGGTAGTTGAAAGCAACTATCAAATCCCCCCTCATTCTTCTCTTCTGCAGACTAAACAATCCCAGTTCCCTCAGCCTCTCCTCATAAGTCATGTGTTCCAGTCCCCTGATCATTTTTGTTGCCCTCTGCTGGACGCTTTCCAATTTTTTCCTCATCCTTCTTGTAGTGTGGGGCCCAAAACTGGACACAGTGCTCCAGATGAGGCCTCACCAATGTCGAATAGAGGGGAACGATCACATCCCTCAATCTGCTGGCAACGCCCCTATTTATACATCCCAAAATGCCATTGGCCTTCTTGGCAACAAGGGCACACTGCTGACTCATATCCAGCTTCTCGTCCACTGTAACCCCTAGGTCTTTTTCTGCAGAACTGCTGCTTAGCCAGTCGGTCCCCAGCCTGTAGCGGTGCATGGGATTCTTCCATCTTAAGTGCAGGACTCTGCACTTGTCCTTGTTGAACCTTATCGGATTTCTTTTGGCCCAATCCTCTAATTTGTCTAGGTCCCTTTGTATCCTATCCCTACCCTCCAGTGTATCTACCTCTCCTCCCAGTTTAGTGTCACCCGCAAACTTGCTGAGGGTGCAATCCACGCCATCCTCCAGATCATTAATGAAGATATTGAACAAAACCGGCCCCAGGACCGACCGTTGGGGCACTCCTCTTGATACCAGCTGCCAACTAGACATGGAGCCATGTTTAGTGCAGAGAAGGGAAGGCTGAGGGGGAACATGAGAACAGCCTTCACATTTGTCAAAAGTTGTCATTAAGAGGATAATGAACAAGTGTTTCATGTCCACTGAGGATAGGACAAGCAGTAAAGGGAGATTTAGGTTAGATAGCTGGTACTGCCTTAGCACAGGGGGCTGGACAAGGTCCCTTCCAGCCCAGCTCTATGATTCTATCCCCTGTACCACAGGCTACAGTACATACAGCCACTGATGCATCCGACAAATATTCCAGGGGATGGACTACGGCTATTTTACAACCCCTCGGTGCCAGTGTAACTCGAGGTCACAGAGGAAGCCTGGGGAGGAACCGGGCACTGAACTGGGACTCCAGAGCTCATAGTCCAGAGCTTTAAGCACAAGCACATCCTCCGTCTCATATCGTAAGGGGCACGTATTTAAAAGGGCTGTGGGCTAGCTTCTCCTTGTAGGGGCATAATTTATGCCCCTGGTTTTACTCCTGAAAAAATGAGTTGTGACTAAAAAAATGCACCAAGGTCTCCAGCGACTCCAGGTGTGAGCAATTAGGTGCTGAAATACCCTAAATACCCAGGGGCCACCCAATCCCTCCACTGCCCCCCAGTGTGGAGCCTGGCACTTCTCCCCACAAGCAGGCACAGACATGCCCAACAAGAGACCAGGCTGTCACCTCAGGGGAGGCAGTGTCCCCTTGACCTCCCAGCAAGTCCAGGAGTGGGAAGCTGAGCAATAGCCAGGGAAAGTGAATAGCTCACGGTAGGCAAAACAGATCATGGGTGAGTGCTCAGCAGAGGCGATGGGCCCATCGGGACAGATACTATGGGGGTGTGTCACACAGTTTCAGTTACCTGTATTCCCTTCATGGCCTATTCCTGGAGTGCCCAGTCAGGGCTCCAGCAGTCACTTGTGTCTATGCAGGGACCCTTGCCCACGATCAGAAGAGAGTGGGACTTTACAGCTGCATAATTCCCTGCCTTACACTGCGATAGCCCCAACAAGCCAGTCTATGTAACTGCCAGCATCTGTGCATTGTTTTCTCTCCCAGGACAATGACAGTGTTTATACCATGACCATACAGCTCTTCCAAGCAATCCACAGGGCAAAAGCATTACAGAGAAAACATAAGACAATAACCAGATTTAAACCCACTCTAAATAAGGGATGGAATGTCTCTGGAGTTGTGTAGTCTCAGTGACACCCCTTAATCTCTACCCACTGTTTTTAGTTCCTGGAGGACCTGTGGTAACCCTCCCCCAAGAAGCAGAACACAATCATGCATAAACCATTCATGAATTTAATGCAATGGTCCCCAAAGACACTGCATGGGGTTGCAATACCTGTCATAATACAGATGATAGATAGATTAGATAGTGGTACCACCAAATTTACACCAGTCTTACTTCACTGGAATGACCCTGGATTTACACCAATGCAACTGAGATCCCAGTCTAGCCCCTTATATTTTAAGTGATTCCACATGACTCCCTAACTGGGTAATGATAGGCCGTGTAGGTGGTAAAGGATATTCCCAAATACAAGAGTGGCCCCAGAGGTCTCATGGTATTATTTCTGCTTCTTGATTGGATGAACTGGAGTCAGGAACATGGTGCCAGAGGACACGTTCCTGAATCTGCACTTTGCTTTCCATTAATATTTTGTATGAGCCCCTGGAGATTGGTGGTTTCCGCAAACTTTGCTGCACATGACCTCAGTGAGGGAAGCAAACAGCACAGGGGCAAAGACCCACACCCAGGGAAAATGCTTACAAAATTCAGATGTATGCCCACAAAACATTATTTTCAGCAGTATTCCCCCCAACTCTTGCCTGGACACCGAACACACTCATTTGATAAACCTCACGGGCGCGTGAGACCCCGCTCTGCACGTACTTTGCTGAAATGCAACCAACAAGCAAAGAAAGAAATCAAGACAAAGAATGATTGAATTTCTTGGCTTCTCCTCGAAGCAGAAGGCCCTTCAAACATGTGAATGGACGGGAACAGGGAAAGCAGCAGAGAGCTACAGCTACTGAAAAGAAAAAAAAAAAAAATCTACAGGTATGGACAAGGGCAACAGCCCTCATTCAGTCAGGCCTCCTGCTGCTGCAGAAGGAACCTATGCTTGTGATCCTGTATAT
This sequence comes from Eretmochelys imbricata, assembly GCF_965152235.1. Taxonomy (NCBI): domain Eukaryota; kingdom Metazoa; phylum Chordata; order Testudines; family Cheloniidae; genus Eretmochelys; species Eretmochelys imbricata. Next base: position 6,277,083 of record NC_135593.1, on the reverse strand, counting down.
TTTTTGCCCGAGTTCTGGTTCCCTTGGGCTGTCTCAGGTGATGGACGGAAAAAGAACTGCAATAGGGAAGCTCAGCATGGCAGAGCATTAAGGCGAACTAACAGCAAGCGGCACAGCTGAGTGCTTTAAAGTTAGCCCTGTAGTAGAGAAAGGAGTTGTTTATTTCCTGCAGCTGCCCCATGAACTTAAAATTCTTTCTGTTCCTGCAAACTTTGGGGTAATTCCTGGCTCTGAAACTCAGTAAATTAGGTGCACAGCTCCAAGTCATCTTAAGGGCAGGTCGGGGCTAGACATGCCTCCTTTGCAATTGTAAACATGACAGGGGGCCAATTTATGAATTTGCCAGGGTGCCAGTTTGTCAAATACCTGGCAAACTAGGTTTGCCAATATATAATAGAATTCACTGGGATGACCCCTTTGAATTGAGTCCCTGGAGCATTAGCTTACTAGGTTAATGCTGGGTTCTTTTCAGGTCAACTGCTAACTCGAACAGTGTTTCTCAAAAATCAGGACGCTTGCTTATTCCTAACCAGTCAACAATTAATTCACCCAGAACCACATAAATATGGAATCAGTACTTCACCACACCAATGTATATGCAATTGGTTGCGTGTACGACACACAAAACAGGCCTGCAAGCAATTATCATAGACTAGAGTAGCGGCTCCGCACTTGCATCAAAGAACAATGCAAATTACCAAGATGCCTTATTACCAACAATTCTCAATTCTTTATCATACTTCCAAGGGTGCACTTGTCTTTACAGCACTTTGAAGAGTGTGGTTACTTCTCTTTGAAGAGACCGGTCCAAAAGGGACAAGGTTAGAATATTAAGAGCAATTGCTTAAAGTTATTGTTTTCAAATCTCTCCTAGGCCAATTTGATTGGCCTAATAAAGACGTTAGAATCTAATATGTGGTTACTTGAGGTCTCACTAGAGAGTGCAGACTCAGCAGGATAACCTACAGCTATGTGTATTAAAGAATAGAAGGAAAAATACTACCTTTGAGATGAAATCTCGCCACTTCTTATCCTCTTAACCCCGCTATGGGGGAAGAGATCTTCCACATGGCTGGTCCAAGCGTCAGTCACACTTGGGATTCTGCAGCTTTCTGTGCTGGGTTCAGTCGATTCCTCTGCGCACATGGCGACTTGATTTTATATACCCTCGTTTCAGGGATCAATGGAGGGAAGTCACCCTCTGATGCCTACTGGACATATGCCACGTGAGCCCTCAGATTTCAGTTCTCTTAATTTCTCTGCTGCTTCCATCGATATCCAGTAGATCAAGTTGGTGTGTAACAAAAATGCTTTATGCTTTTCTTGTCGGAGGCTTTTTTAAGTGTGATTCAGTTCAAAGATTTTATTTCATTATTTGCCCCTGCTATCAATTGAGATCACCCTTTTAAAGTAATTTCTCTTAGTATCCCATAGTTATACCCTAGTTTACATCTTTCAACATTTCTCCTTCCTTGTGCTAAACAATTCCTATTACTTCTAGAGTGCAACAATTATTCAAAACGACAACCAACAAAATCTTTATTACCTTCTAAATTTGGGGGACCTATGCCATACATTCTTTGATCATACTAACCATTTCACATTATTTAGTATTTGCAATAAAACAAGAGACATTCTTCACATATAGAAGGATGTAGATCTAACTCACAAAGCAAATAAATGTCCCAATTCTAATTTGGGATTAGAATTGTGGTATGTTTGATTTACAAGGAAACAATGCATCGTTTATAATTTGGGATGAAAACACATGCCTTGGATTTCTTGACCTTCAATCATATAGCTGCATTTCTAGTTTGTTTAACTTGCAGCTTCCCTCACCCATCTCTTCTGGATCCACTCACCATTTGCAAAGGAAAGCAGGGTGTGATACTGTCACGGGGTTCACTCAACACTAGGGTTGCCTCCTCCTGGGAGCTCTGGGAATTATCTCCTTCCAGGGCCTGTGCCTTCCTGTGACAATCTCTCCATCCATCTCTGCAACTCCCGATGCTCCTTCCTTGCAACTTGGCCCTCCAGCCCAGTCACCAGGGTCCTCCTCTTCTGGGTACCAAAGTATTTTAGGACAAACTGTCTGAGGCAGTCTGCTCTCCACTGCCTGCTCTGGCTGGTAGGAGAACCCAGGCCTGCCCCCCAGTCTGGGTTCCAGCTCAGGAGCCGTCTTCAGCAGCCAAGGTCTGCACTATCCCATGCCTTGCTGGTTTCCCCTGGAGCCTTTCCTACCTTTCTGGCTCTGGGTTTACCACCCACACAACTCCCTCCTCCCTGAGAGGAGCAGTACAGTGCTTGCTCCTGTGCCCCCAAACACACCTCCCTTCTCCAACGGAGTGACTACAGACTCCTTCCTTGCAGCCCCCAGCTGCTCGCAACTCCTGGGCTTTATACAAGCCTTTCCTGTTCTCATCCAGCTGAGCCTCATCTAATTAATCCCTGCTCCCTGGCTCTTCCTCCAGGTGCAGCCTAGGTGGTTAATTGGCCCAGCTAGCCACCATAACCCTTTCAGGCCTAGGGTGAAGTGGATACCCCATCACAGACACTTGTTCGGGAACTAGGAATTTTTTAGCTAGCTTGGGAGGGAGTAAAAGATTTATGCATATGCAAATAATGAGACATTCTTGCCTAGGTGATAAAAAGAACCCATTTTTGTTTCTATAGCTGGGGAGGGGAATGGCCAACCGTGGCTGATCTGTGAGTTCTTAGAGCAAGTGTCTTGTGTGATGTGAACCATTTTCTTATTGTCTTCATAGGTGAATCCTATTTGGGGATAAGCAGAGGTGGATAGCTTTTCTAATTTGTGAGTTTCCAGAAGGAATCACTAGTTATTAATCATTCCAGGCATGTCAGTCTTATATATTCCGTACACAATGCTAAGCATAGCTGAGGTGATAAATGTGGGAAAGGGGGCTGAATCCACTAGCCTGCTCCAAACTAAGCTACATACTCACAGAGGCCAAAAATCTCTCCCCTGTTGGGGATTGGGGGCGGGGGTCTGAATTATTAACAAAGAGTAAATTCCAAAATAATGTGACATGAAACCCCAGTCTAAGCCTTTTTACCATTTGTGGCTGCCTCAACAGCTCCTCCCTCAGCCCTGCTCAGCCCACACCCTACGTCCACTCTTCAAAAAGAGCCACTCCCCCACTCCCTTATATGGGAAGGGTGACAAGCCACCTGCTGCAGCAAGTCAGCAGAACCCAAATAAACCTTACCCAACAGGATCAATACCTGCCAGCATAGAAGGGTTTTTCAGGCACTGCTCACCTGTTACAATATGGTTATCAGGGAACCTAAAGAAATGATCACGTTTAGTTTTGGACTCCTTGAAGCCACAGCAGAGGATGTGCATACAGCCTATGGATATTAAATACAAGGCTGAAGCGATTCCAATCTTTTATCTACAAGGTGCACTGGTCAGATCATACTGCTTAAAACTAAAAGCAAGGTTCCACCCTCGCTAGCAGTTTTGTCAGCTCTTTGGCAGTTGGCTGGCTTTGCTCATCCCCGTCCACCAGACCCAGGGCTGAAGACGGTAGTGTGTACTCTGCAGTCACTCCGTCAGGCTCATTTTCCCGTGCAGCTGTGCTCTCCTGTTTTATGCATATTCACCCAGTTTGGGGTTCCTGCTTTCCCATTTTATTACCTCCATTTCCTTGTGCTCAGCAATGCATGCTCAGGTACCGTAACGATCCAAAGCGGTCTACGTCTGATTGCTCTGCTTCTCATTACTTGCAATGGGTATCATCTGCAAACCGAGGGAATGGTGTGTATTCCGTGCCATAATCCCAGCCGTTTGGAAAAAAAATAAATAAAGACATTAATGTGCCTCATCTTAACCACTGGCTGATGACATTCTCTGCAAATAGAGGGAGAACAGGGGTTCCGGACACAGAAGCTGACAAACGGGAATGTTTTAGTAAATCAAATAAAAATCAAACACAAGTCAGAGAACAGCGTAGAGAAGAAATCCCAAGAAGTTGCCTTAATCTCAGAGATATGGCTGAAGGTTTGCAAGGAGACTGTCCCTAATGAAGAAACCGCATCAGCAGCCCAGGGAACAAATTACCTGTGCGAAGGACAGTGGGAAAGAACTCCAAAATGTATATATGCATGGTGTCGGGGAGGATGTTACATGGCAATGTGTGGTTTACAAAGCAGAGCTGGGTGAGTCCCAATTCTCCTTTCCCACAAATGTAGGTCAGGAGTCACGCCTCTGAAGTCCGGGAGCGAGAGGAAGGAAGATCTCGAGATTAAGTCATTCATGAGAACTGGGTTCAGTTCTTGGCTATGCAGCAGGGCAAGTCACTCAGAGTCAGACTGTGGCCAAGAAGGGACGTACTGGAGAGTCAGACTTCCCACTAAGCAGCTGAAATGGGCCACCCTGATTACCACTACAAAAGTGATTATTCCTCCCACTGATAATAGCCCACTTTAATTGAATTGTCTTGTTAGAACTGGTAAGGCAACTCCCATCTTTCCATGTACTATGTATATATATTTTCCTACTGAATTTTCCACGCCATGCATCTGATGAAATGGGTTCTAGCCCACGAAAGCTTATGCCCAAATAAATTTATTAGTCTCTAAGGTGCCACAAGTTCTACTTGTTTTTGCTGATACAGACTAACACGGCTACAACTCTGAACCCTATAAAAAAGAGATGCCAGCATATATGTAAAGAGTTAATAGATAAGGCAGCAGTAGATGGTGCTCAAGAACAAGAACATGTGCAGCTCTTAACCTGGTGGCAGCACTGGAATACATCCACAACATTGAGTCAGGATGGGAAAGCGAGAGGGCTATGCCTGGAATTTCCTATCCACCTACAGGCAAGTGAGCAAAGAAGGCTGGGGATTGCTCCACCCCAAGGGCACTGACCAGCACAAGTGAGCTGGCAGGGAAGCAGAATTTGTGATCTGTCATTGGTAGGGCCAGTAGCAATTTACTTCATCCTGGTGGCATGGTAGGAATTATGGTACTGCACAACCGCTCAGCTCCTTCCACAGGGCTAGAGATAACAAGACAATTTAGCCCTGATGCTCTCTGTGCCTCACTATCCCTTGTGTAAAACAGGGATGTTGCTACTCTTCCATCTCCCAGATGTGCAGTAAGGATGCATTCATCAGTGGATTCTCAGGTGGTCAGAAACTAGAATGAAGTCTTCCATGAAAGTACCCGGATAGGTAGAGGGGAAAGAGACCCAGGCTCAATGCATAAGTTACGATCCTGGACAGCAATGTGCTGTTTCAAGCAGGAGAATGAATGAGTTTAAAGAAAAAGGAAAGAAAGTGCTGAGAAAATATCCCAGTCTCCTTCCCCAGACTGCTTTTACTTAACAGTTTAGGTCAGTTTCAGCTCGGTCACAAGGATTTGTGTATCTTCAGAATAAAGTCTTTAATCGGCTGATGGATATGAAAAAATAAATTACAGTGGCAAAATGTAATAAACGTTAAAGGGAAAATGATGAGGGTAATATAAGTACATTGATTTAACTAGGATGATATAGAGGAATTGTCTCTTTTATAGGTTTCTAGATGTCTATTAGTGGCTCTGTATTAAGGAATAGGGCTGTTCTCTTGATATACTTAAGAGCTGTCAGTAATTCCTATTTCACAGTCCACTGCTTCAATTCAGAAAGTGTGTTCCAGCCCTGGCGACCCCATCCCAGGCTCACTGGAGGGTGACTGCCTGCCAGAGGTTTGCTTTCAGGCAGCCGTCAGGGTAAGCAGCTATATTATTCAAAATTGTGTTGTGTTTAAAAGGAGCCAATGGCTTCCAGCGCCTCCCCAACCCCTTTGCTCCCCGTAGGACTGCAGTGTCATTTGTTTTAATAACACCTGGTGCTGGCTTCATTATGTCACCATCTTCTCCTGTCAGAAGCAGACCATCCCCGCAGTCGGGGAGGGAGTGGAGAAGGCCGTTTCTGGAAACCCAGTAGAACTTGTGGATTAATTAACCCAAAGTTGCTCAGCTGGGCTGATCTACTGGAAGGAGCCATGTGGAACTGGTCCAGATGGCTGATGGAGACTCTCCGTAGGGATAAGGGGCTAGACTGGGATCTCAGTTGCACTGGTTTAACACCAGGGTCCTTCCAGTGAAGTCAGTAGAGTGACACCAAATTTACAGCACCATAACAGAAAACAGAATCTAGCTAGCTAGCTATCCTTTATCTATGTCCATCTGCCTGTTTATCTACCAATCCTCATACACATCTATCTATGTAGCCCTATACACCCCTTCTATCTAATCTAATTTATCTATCTATCCCACTCATCTTTCCTTGTAATATCTGACAGGGCCAGTTTTTTAAGTATGTAGGCACCTAATGGGATTTTGATAAGCACCTAGGAACCGAACACCAACTGATTTAGGTGTCTAGGTGCATTTTTAGGTGTCATAAAACCTTTGAAAATCTGGCTATGAGTGTCTAAATTGGGCCCAAGACTTGGGATTTTGTCAGGCGTCTGCTCTTACCTCCGTCCCTTTCCCAGATGAGCTGCACGTCCAGACCCTACTAATGAACAAAGGGAAGTTTCCATTGCAGTGTGGCTCCCAGGGAGCCGGTTTTCTACTCTGTCCCTGGAAAGATTTGCTCAGGGAGTCAGCAGCAAGTCACTCTACTGTCTTGGCCTGATTTTCTGGGCTGGGTTGCTTCCAGCAGGTAGGGTGACAGTCAGCCAGATGGAGTGATGCCAAAGGCTAATCCACCCATTGGGAAAATATGTTTTTCACTGCTAAAAATACAGATGGTGGTCCAAGTTTTCAAAGAGGCATATTGTCTATTGATGGAAGCACAGGTCTGTGACTTAGGAGCTCTGGGTTCTGTTTCCCAGCTCTGCCACCAATTTGCTATAGGACTTTGAGCACAATACTGTACCCTATCCATGCCTGGGTTTCCCCCTCTGTGGCCTGGGAATACTACTGATGTTGCAGGGCTGCTGCAAAGTTAAATTTATTAATGTTTGTACAGCACCTTGAGAGCCTTTGAATGGAAACTGCTCTCAGCATGTACATTATTGGTAAGGTCCCATGCATTTTCCCAAACAGACATTGGAGAGAAATAGAACAAAGGAATTATTCTGTTTTGTTCCATAAAACCATCCACAGTGGGGGGCATCAAAACCCAGAGTGCTCCCATCAGGAATCAAAAGACAGAAAATACTCACTTAAATCAGACGATTAAGCTGGAGCAAATAAAAAACATCCCACATTGTGCCTTGAAATTTACTTGTGCTTGTTCTCTAGAGAATGGAGTGAATTGCAAAGGCAGGGCTGTTTTAGAGACATTCGGCAATGCTGAGCTAAGAGAATCAAAGCAGGGCAAGAAATCCTGCTCTCTTCTCTTTATGTTTTTACACCACACCCATCACCCTGGCATCTGGGTCACTTGGGTCATCTAACCTGACCTAATTTCCACTCATCTTCTCCCAACTTAATTACCATTAAGCTGCTCTCGACACCGATGCAGCCCCCACTGCCTCCCACTTGTCAAAAGGTGCATAGTTCCTGAGTCACGTGACTGATACAACACCCATGTTCTCTGTGAGCTCATAAAGAATGTCAGTCATTTTCCTTTGTTGTTTTCCATTGTCAGGCAAGCTCACTAGAGTTGCAGCTGGCCTGTGTCCTCTCCTGGTTTGTTAAATCTCAGGATGTACCTAGAACAGAGCTAGCTGAAACTCAGAAATTCTATTTCATGGGAAATGTCTACATTTGTTTTCATGCCAAATCAGAACAAAACCCAAACATTTTCAAAATGTCCATGAAATGAAATGTCCAGAAATTTTTGTTTCAGAAATTTTCTGTTTTAAAATATCAACAGTTTGTTTAGAATTTTATTTGATGGATTATTTGCATTTTTATATTATTTCTGTGTTATTTTGTGACATGCTAACAGTAATAGTGCATAATGGAGAATGAATAAGACCTAGTGTAAGAGTTAAAATACAAAGAACAGAAGATTTTATTTATTTTATTTTACTTTTAAAAACTTTAAGGGCAAGGGCTACTTAGAACCAATTGAAACATTTTATCTTCTTTTCTAGATCAAAGTGTATCTTGTTGGTGTTGTAATGAAGTGGTTTGACACTGACAAAAAACTGTTTCAACAGATATTTTTGACCAACTCTATGCCACAGCGGGTCTGGAATTTTCTATCCCATTATTTTTCAATAGAAAATGCACTTTCCACAAAATTCCATTTTTTCCTCAGGAAAATGTTGATTTTGTCAAAACTTTTTAATTTCCCATCAGGAAAACTGAAACAAAATGTTTCATTTGGAGTCAGGTCAACTTGAATCAAGATATTTTGCTTTGCTGAATGGACCTGCAATGTTTCATTTTGAGTCACTTCGATATTAAACTGATCGTGCTGCATTGCCTCATGGGAGTTGTAGTTCAGGCACCTGGTGTTCCCATTCTCTCCTAGGGGCTGGGCTCCCTGGCTGGACTACATCTACCATTTTGTCTCTTCCTGGCAAACCTCATGGTGCATCCTGGGAGTCACATATGGCATTGTTCATAGAATCATAGAATCATAGAATATCAGGGTTGGGAGGGACCTCAGGGGGTCATCTAGTCCAACCCCCTGCTCAAAGTCCTGTTTCTGTTCAACCTCCTGTTCCTGATCTACACCAACGTGACAGCAGAATTTAACACTAAAGGGTAATTTGGTGCTTGTGAAAAACATTTGCTTGAAGAGTCAAGTTCTATATATGCACAGAACACGCACAGTCGCAATACATGCTTCACCCATGCACACCCGCCATCCTCCTCCTTCCCTGTTTCATGAAGGATGAAGTGAGCTGTAGCTCATGAAAGCTTATGCTCAGATAAATTGGTTAGTCTCTAAGGTGCCACAAGTCCTCCTTTTCTTTTTGCGGATTCAGACTAACACGGCTGCTACTCTGAAACGTAACAATTATGGCTATTTTCTTTGTGCTGCACCTTTAAATGAATAAGCAATCTGTTGTCTGCTGCAGGAAGTTGCCATTCTGTGAGGCAGCATTGATGCAGTGTGTTACGGAGGGGGCCCCACGCTGCGGGCTCCCTCTTGGAGACTTAACTGTTGTTCTTTCTTGTCTTGTTACTTCCTTGTGTTTACAATAAAAGTCATTTGTATGGAAAGTACATGGAGGGCCTTTGTGAATGGGAAACAGAGACCCCAGTGCAGCAACACATATTAACTTGAAGTGCATGCTTAAGTCTCAATGTTCTTGATGCTCAGCTTCTGTGTATGAAGTACTCAGAAGGGCATCCATTGGTATTAATTGTGGTGCTGTGGATGCCTACTGGTAGTGTTGCTACCTGGCCAGTTTTCAACCAGCCTGGCTGTTGCTGGTGAAAATGTGATGGGTTTTCTTTCACCGCACCAACATTCCCTCTGTAAGCTGCATGTGCTGCAGCATAAAACAATCTTGCAACTGCCGGCGCGCACATGTCAAGTGGCTGGGAGGGGGTGTAGCACCTGGGTCCTGCTCTGCGCCCTGGGCCCTCATCCTGCCAAAGTCACAGCAGCTACTTTCAGCACCAGGGACCTGGAAGCAAGAGGGATCTAAATTTGACCAGCAGTGCAGGGTGAGATGTGGGGACCAAGGTGGGTGAGGCCAGGGCTCCTGTGTGGGGATGGAAGGAGACTCCCTTGAGGGCTGCAGCACCTGGGAGTGGGTGGGTGTAAGGGTGTTGGGAAGACGAGGTGAAGAGGCCTTGAACCACCCCTAGTCTCCCATCTGTGTGAGGAGGGCAGAGTGTGTGTGGGGGGAGGCACATAAGAGAGAAAGAGGCTGGGGACAGAGGGGTTGGGCAGCAGCCATTTTTTCCTGCATCATGAAGATGGCAACCCTACCTCCTAGATAGGACCTGTAATCACTAGCTTTGATTTACACAGGTCACTAGCTGGCTTTCCTTTCAGTCTAGGCCAGATTTGGACTGCCAGTGAGACAGGTGGAAGTTTCCATACCTCTATTGCCAGTCCTTAGAGCCAGCCATTCCCCATGCTGAAGACACTGGAGCTTCTGTGATGTGTACCATGAGGGTGTGAAGTCCGGCAACAAGTCTTTATTAGCTTGAGAGCGAGCTCCCTAATCAATTAGTTCCGAGCAAGATAATGGAATAGCTGAAATGAGACTCAATCAATGAAGAATGAAAGGAGAGTAATATAATTAATGCTGATCAACAAGAGTTTATGGGAAATAGATCCTGTCAAACTAACTTGGTACCCTATTTTTTAGAGAGAAATGGTGGGTGAGGTAATATCTTTTACTGGACCAACATCTGCATAAGCTCGAAAGCTTGTCACTCTCTCACTAACGGAAGTTGGTCCAAACAAAGATATTACTTCCCCCACCTCGTCTCTCTAATATCCTGGGACCAATATGGCTACAACAACACTGCGTACATCATTTTTTTTTATAAGATTACAAGCTGGTTAATAAAGGCAGTATTGTTGATGTAAGGCGTTTGACTTGGTACCGCATGACATTTCGATGCAAATACTAGAACAATATAAAATTAACACTGCACACATTAAATTGATTAAAAGCTGGCTAACTGATAGGATTCAAAATGTAATGGGAATGTTTCTTGTGGCGTCCTCCAGGGATTGGTTGTTGGTCCTATGCTCTTGAACATTTTTACCAGTGACTTGCAAGAAAACATAAAATCATCTCTGTTAAAGTTTACAGATGACACGAAAATTGGGGAGTGGTTAATAATGAAGAGGACAGGTCACTCATACCGAATGATTGCTTGGTGAACTGGGCACAAGCAAACAAATAGACGGCTAAATATTAATGTATACATCTAGGAACAAAGAATGTAGGCCATACATACAAGTTGGGGGGTTCTATCCTGGGAACTAGTGACTCTGAAAAAGATTTGGGGGTGGGTTGGATAATCAGCTGAACAAGAGCTCCCAATGTGACGCTGTGACCAAAAGAGCTCATGCGATCCTGTGATGCTTAAACTGGGGAACCTCAAGTAGGAGCAGGGAGGTTATTTTACCTCTATCTTTGGCACTGGTATGTCCACTGCTGGACTCCTGTGTCCAATTTTGATGCCCACAATTCAAGAAGAATATTGATAAATTGCAGAGGGCTCAGAGAAGAGCCACAAGTATGTTTAAAGGGTTAGAGAAAATATGCCTGTGATAGACTGAGGAAGCTCTGTCTCATTCCTTATTCCCAAGACTGAAACCACCTGGCAAGGTCTATGAATGAAGAGCCAAAGGTGGTTTAATTGCACCAGCTTATTGATCTCTTAGAATCATAGAAGATTAGGGTTGAAAGAGACTTCAGGAGGTCATCTATCTAACCCCCTGCTCAAAGCAGGACCAACCCCAACTAAATCATCGCAGCCAGGGCTTTAAGCCAGGCCCTAAAAGCCTCTAAGGATTGAGATTCCACCATCTCCCTAGGTATCCAACGTAGACCTCCCCCACTGCAAGTTGAGACCATTGCTCCTTGTTCTGTCATCTGCCACCACTGAGTTCAGCTGAGCTCCATCCTCTTTGGAACCTCCCTTCAGGTAGTTGCCCCTACTGTCTGTCTCTCCTCTTGGCCTCTGCAGAGACAGTTATGTCTGAGTCACCATCCCCAGAGAACTGGTAACATTCATTAATTAATCTGTTCAACACATTGGTAAGGGAGGGATCTTTATGCTCTTCTTTACAAATCGTTACAATGAAGCTCAAAGAGGTAGATTTTCTTGCCCATTTGTATCTGGCCTGATTTATGCTCATGTGGCTGTTCACAGAAAGTAAGAAACAAAATTTGTTTCAGATGGAAAAAGAAGAGGGTTAGGTCAGCTGATCAGACAGCAGAGAAAATACCATGTAATTTCAGGAGACCAGTTACAAGACTCACATACCAAATCATTGGCTGAATAAATAGAGCTGCTCAAATTTTTTGGCACACAAAGGCTTATTGGTTAAAATTGGCCTTTTTCCCAAAGACAAATCTTTTCACAAAAAAATGGTCCCTGACATTATTCACATTTTCTGGTTTTCTTGACATTTTCTGTGACTTTTTTTAAAACTAACATTTTTTACCTAAACCATTTCTGGAAATTTTCATTTACAGAAAACCATTTTCTGACTGAAAATTGGAGCGTTGGTAAACAAAACGTTTCAGAGATAATGTTGTTAAAGATGTCAATACAAATTTTGGTAAAAATATGGAAAATGTCACAAAAAATGGAAAATCAGAATTTGTTTCTGTTTGAATTCCTTGTAATCTGCTCACCCAGGACATGCATTGCAACCCCATTTGGAGTCATTACAATGATGCACTTTGGTTTGATAAATACAGCATCCATTTAGCCAAATTGGGTGTATTATTTTTTTGGTGGTTTGCATGGATTCTTGATCCCTTATTCCAACCTTGACTGTTAATGCTAAAGTGTATAGTTTTAGAAAGGCTGCTGCTAGCTAAGACTATAGTTTCTACATTCAGTCTAGCCTGCAAGAGGAAATGGTGGGCGTTTCCCCTCCCCCCACCATTTCCCCTTCCCATGCTTTCCCTCCCCCTGAATTTTCCCCTCATCTTCTCCTGGGTAGCATGCCTACATGAAAGGAAAATGCTTCTGGTCCCCAAGCAGGAATCTCTCCATTCTCCTCCACAGACAGTTTCTATACACCTCCTCCAAAATGGAAGCCCATGGAAAGACTCCCATTGATTTACTGAGCTTGGAGGAGGCCCCATATCCCGGTGGCTAGGAAGGCTAGATCAAGGTGTGCCCCCATTTTGGGGTCCATTAATCCCACCAGGAGCACCTCCGCACAGCAGCAGGACCAGCCAGAGAGGCAACTCACATTGAGGTCTGCCTCTCACTTGGAGCCCTGCTTGCTAATCATAAGGTTGGTGTGACCCTCTGCTCCCTACAGGGCTCATTTCAGTGGGGAGCAGGAGCAGTGTAGTAGGGTGCGGGAGGAAGAAGAAATGGACATTTTAACCCCTGACCTCAGACCCTTTCTACCAGGCCATTTCTACACTGGGGATTTGTCCCAATTACAGCCATGAGGTATAACTACACCCAGGCAAACTCTTAGGCAAAACAGGCAAGAGAGAAAGGATGGTCTGGTAGTTAGGCCATTGGCCAATGACTCAGGAGCTGTGGGTTCAAGTCCCTACTCTGCCTTTAGGCAAGTCACTTAACTGCTCTGTGACTCAGTTTCCTCTCTGTACAATGGGGCTAACAGCACTGCCCTATTTCAGGGATCTGTGAGGGTAAATGCATACGAAGTGCTCAGATGCTAACAGGGGGCACAAAAGCCTGTTAGCTAGAGTGCCAGATGTAGAAGACCAACCTGAGATAGGCCTCTGTATTGAAGCAGTGATGAGCTCTCCTAGGATGAGCAAATTGTAGCCTTGGGTGCCTTTTCCATCCTGTGCTAGGGGTTTGCACCAGGACAGCTAAGCTAAGCACTGGATACTCACGGCTGAAGCATGCAGCCTAGGCAAGGCCCTTGTTAGATTTCTGAGTGCTGGGAACACAAATGCCTGTCTACATTGTTCCCTGTCTGCAGGTTTAATCCATAATATGGATCAGCAGGCAGCAAGGGTTCATTTTAATAAAACAAAAGCCCTTTTAAAATTGCAGATGTGCACCAAAAAGCCATCACTCAGAAGCTAGGTGAGTCATCTCACTTCGTTTTTTTCCTATTGCCCTTTCAAACTGTCTGGATTGGTTTAGAGGCTGATGGTAGACAATTTACTCAGAGCACTGGGTCACATGAGTAGTCCCACCAGGCTAGATCCTGCCAGCCTTCCCTCCCTCACTGTGTGAGAAGCCCCACTGAAATCAGTAGGACCGTACTATGTAGAGTACTGATTGATTAGTGATCCCTCAAGTCAAGGATGATCTCTACCATGGATTTACATATGGGTCCTGAGATGACTCAGTAGTCCGATTCTGGAACTGCAAATCCACCTACAGCAGGTACAGACATTTTGTGGCAGGCCAGCTGCCTGCTTGGAGAAAGTTCTTTCTTTTTCCTTCCCTCTCTCTCTCTTTTCAGCTTCGAGGACAAGGCACTTCTCCTCAAAGTGAGCCACTCCCTGATGGAGGATATGGTGCCATTGGGGTCGGTTGGTGGCTTGCTCCTCCCAGCTTGTGATGTTCATATTAGTTTTCTTAAGATACGCTGTCAGTGTGTCTCTGTAGCGTTTCCTCTGACCACCACGCTGACCATGGGTGAGCTGAGAGTAGAGGACTTGTTTTGGGAGGCGAAAGTCTGGCATCCGCACACTGTGTCCAGCTTAGCAAAGTTGGTGCATGAGGATCATTGCTTCAATGCTGGTGACATTGGCTTTAGTGAGGATGCTGGCGTTAGTGCGGCGATCTTGCCACTTGACACGAAGGATCTTCCGGAGGTGTCGTTCATGATACCTCTCCAGACTCTTGAGGTTCTGTCGATAGATCACCCAGGTTTCACATCCATAGAGGAGTGTTGGAACAACAATTGTCTTATAGACCTGGATCTTGGTGTCCTGCGTAGGTCACAGTCCGTGAAAACACGTCGGAGCAATTTCCCAAAGGAAGCACTTGCGCACTGGATCCTGTGCTGTATTTCACTGTCAATTTTTGCGTTTTGAGAAAGTTAGCTACTGAGGTAGCGAAAGTGCTCAACTGTCTCCAAGGTCTGACCCTCTATGGTTATTTGGGGTTGGTCATGTGCAAGGTCTGAAGAAGGTTAATAGAGTACTTTAGTCTTCTCAACATTGAGTGAGAGTCCTAGGCTTTGGTAAGCTTGTGCAAGAAAATCCAGTACGGACTGAAGGTCATTCTCAGTGTGTACAAGGATGACACAGTCATCATTGTACTGAAGATCAGCAATGGACATTCTGAAGACTTTAGACTTTGAGTGGAGACGTCAAAGATTAAAGAGCCTGCCATCCATTCTGTATTGAATGTCAACTCCATTGGGGAAGTGATCTTCAATGAGGACCAAAATAACTGCTAAATAGATGGAGAACAGGGTTGGGCCAATAACACATCCTTGCTTAACCCCAGTTTTGATGAGGAAAGGTTCCATCTCAAGGCCATTAGAGAGAAGCATGTAGGCTACTACTCAGTGTAGGAGTGGCAGAATCCACAGCATGAGAAGGTGCTTGCCAACGTGAGGCCGGCCTAACTGATCCCTCAGGGCCATCTGAAGCAGATGGAGGAGTGGGATAACTATACCTTGGGCCCTTAGAAACTCCTAGCCTATGTAATGTCCTGTATACTCTGCTCTGCACAGTGCCAAGCTACTCCTAGGAGAAGCACACACCTTCTCCCCTCCTTGTGACATCAGTGGGAGCGAAGGACTATCCTCATCTCCAGCGTGATGCTCAGGAGAGGGCCCGACAGGTGACAAGTCAGAGAGAGAGCATTTGGGGCCAGACTTTAGTGGTACTTAACTGCCTAAATGGGCAGATAGCCATCTATCAGGATTTTGAAAATCCCACTAGGCTCCTCTCTGTATCTTTCGGTGCTTATGTCACATTTAGTGGCTAACTGTATCTCTGACCCCTGCTGATCTCATTGAGTGCATCCGTCCAGAGTCTCACCTGCAAGCTATCGCCTCGCTTGGATGGAATCATGCGATTATCCCACTGTCAGACTGGGCCTGGAGCCCTGGGCTGCAGTCCCCAGTGATCAGCCATAATTATCTCAGTAGACTGGCCTTGGGTACAGTACCTGCATTCCTGTTCCCTCTGGGAGCACTACCAGTGGTATCCAGTGACCAGACGACCCTCTTAAAGGTATTATTTATAGAGCTGGGCAATTGTTTGTTTGTTTGTTTGTTTGTTTGTTTGTTTGTTTGTTTGTTTTGGTGAATTGCAAGTTCCCCCAAAATGCATTTTTCTGGTCACTGAAACTATTCACAAATTCAGGATGAATTCAGCAAATCATTTTGGCCAAAACAAAATTGAATTTTTTATTTTTGCAAAAGTCTCAACGGTTCATTTGGGCTATTTTGAAATGAAACATTTCAACTTTTCATTTCAAAACAGTGTTTTGTTTTGAAAATTTGCTTTAAAAAAAAAAACCAAACAAACAAGCAAGGGTTAAAAAACCTCCCCAAAATGACCTGAAACACAACAGGAAGCCCAAAAAAATTGTTTTGTGTTGAACTGAACCAAATTTTTTTCCGGCTCTTTAAGTTCAGTCCCTGAGCCAAAAAATCAATTAGTTACTCATCTCTGATTATTTATTTAAAACAAAACCATTGTCAAGAAAACAGATCTTAAAAACTATATACTGGCCTATACAGATGCAGCCTCTCCGTACCCTGAATCAGAGTGTTTTACTGATCTGAGTTCCCAGCCTGGCAAAATGAGGCTTGCGTCTGCATTAGAGACACAATATAGCATCCCTGAAGTGAATAGATTCCGCCATTATCTTGTAATTGTCCCCCAAGTGTTTGTTCAGCGGTTGCTTATCTAGATGCAGTATGTCAAGTCCCAGCTGGTTTCCCCCCCATTAAGCTAGAGCAGGAGATCTCAAACTGGGGGTTCGGACTCCTGAGGGGGTCGTGAGATTATTACATGAGGGGGGGTCGCAAGCTGTCAGCCTCCCCCCCCAAAACCCCGCTTTGCCTAAAGCATTTACAATGGTGTTATAAATTAAAAACCCGTTTTTCTATATTTATGGTGGGTCGCACGTGAAAGGGGTCACCAATACAAAAGTCTGAGAGCCAATGAGTTTGAGCAGGGGTGGCCAACCTGGGGCTCCGGAGCCACACGCGGCTCTTCAGAGGTTAATATGCGGCTCCTTGTCTAGGCACCGACTCCGGGGCTGGAGCTACAGGTGCCAACTTTCCAATGTGCCGGGGGGTGCTCACTGCTCAACCTCTGGCTCTGCCCCAAGCCCTGCCCCCACTCCACCCCTTCCCGCCCCCTCCCCAGTGCCCTCGCTTCTACCCCCTCACCCCGAGCCTCCTGCACGCCATGAAAAAGCTGATCGGGAGGTGCGAGGAGGCAGGGGGAGGCGCTGATCAGCAGGGCTGCCGGTGGGTGGGAGGCGGTGGGAGCCGGGAGGAGCTGCTCCGGGGCTGCCGACGTATTACTGTGGCTCTTTGGCAATGTACATTGGTACATTCTGGCTCCTTCTCAGGTTCAGGTTGACCACCCCTGAGCTAGAGCAACACATTCATACAGGAACATCTGCTAATCCAATACGCTATAACTTCCCCTCGCTGAGCAGTTGCACAGGGTGGTCATAAAATTATTACCTCTCAGTGTTTGTTTTTGCGAAACATTTCAATTTCAACAGAATGGCATTCTTCAACTGAAAAACTTTTCATCTGAAAAGCTTTGACCAGCTCTACATGAAAAATAATCCAGGAATGGTTTAGACACAACAAACCCTGCATCTTGGCAGGGGATTAGCCTTGATGACCCATTCCTTCTAGCCCTCTGGGTCTCGGATTCTAATCCTGATTCCCACTCCCTTGCTCTAACCACTAGACACTATTCATTTCCCAAAGCTGGGAAAGGAACCCAGGAACCCCAGTCCCCACCCCTAACCAGCAGCAGACCAAACTCCTCACCTAAACACAGCTGTTGTCAGTTTACCCATCACCTCAATTAAACTGAATCCAGCAGATTAGAAGACCCGTTCAGAGAAGTTAATCACAATTTGAACAATCTCCTTCCAAAGTAATAATATAATAAGGTCACATCCAGGCAGTGGAATAATCCACTGTTAATCTCATCCTGCCTCACTCTATCTCCCTAAATGCCCTTTAATTAAAGTTGCTAAACACTTTAGCTGCATCTAAACAATTTTGGCGCCAAATAAAGCATATTGTGAGGCCAGTCTCACCATCCAGCTGTTGTAGGGGACTCCTGTGGGCTCGGCTTCTGCGCTTCGCCCCATGGGCTCCAAATCAATGTGGGGTAAGGGGAGACTGGGGCAGGAGGGGGGTCAATTGTTCTGGAGGAGATTGTTTTAAGCATTTCAGCAGCATATTACAGGCCTTATCGGGGCTCCTGCGCCACGCCAGGGAATGAATGAAACAGCTGTCACATTTAAACACACACAGCAGTAATCCTCCGCTGAGCACAATGCCAAGAGAAAACAGAACATCTATCAGCACTCACAATGCCTTCTATTTATTTAGCAACTAGGCCCCCATGTCCAAAAGCTCAGTCTGTGCAGGCCGGGCAAGAGCTGTGACCAGATACAGGGAAGAAGAATCTCAGCATGAAATGACTATCCACCCCCACTACCAATTTCCAACTGGTAAAGCCATGTCCATCAACGGAAGCCAAAGGATTGGCAAGGCAAAAGGGCAGGACTTCTCAGTTCCGCTTCCAGCTCTTCAAGTGGAGTGTTATCTAGTGGTTAGCGCAAGGGAGTTGAGAGCCAGGGTTCTTCGGTTCTATTCCCAAAGCTGTGACGGGAGTGTTGTTTATTAGTCAGAGTATGAAACTGGGCCGCAGGACTCCCGGGTTCCAATTCCCAGCTCTCAGAGAGACGTTTTGCCTAGTAGTTAGAGTGGGAGGTGGGACTGGGAATCAGGACTCCAGGCCTGTATTCCAAGCTCTGGGAGGGGACTTTTGTCTGGTGATTAGAGAATAGGACTGGCTATTAGGACTGCTGGGTTCTGAGCCAGACTTGTACAGCTGGAAAGGATCCCACTTCAATACAGAGATCATTAAAGGTGAGCTTTAAATGGGGAGAGGGATTGTATTTTCACAGCACAGCCCTGTCCATTAGCTGCATTCATCTCAACAGCAGCAGATGCTGGCATGAGTTGGTTAACCTGGGTAAAGCCAGGAGGGCAATTACTGCAGCTGCATTTAAACCAGCTATTAAAAAACTACACACATACACGCCCACACCCACCCCTTCACCATCTCCATCTCCATCTGTGGTGGCCTATCCTTTGATAAATAAAACATCATTACATGCACGGCAGACAGAGTGGGCCTGGCAGCAGGGGAAGCAGCCCAATCTCTAGGGTCAGTTTAAAACATTTCCCTTTGTCTGAGAGCTCAGAATCTTCCCAGATGCTGACTAATCCATTCATTATTAGTTAATAATAAGCAATAATAATTAACAGCGGGGACCGCGTCTTCCTCCGCTTTTGCTGTGCCAAGAATACTGCGGGCACTAAGTGAATAAATAACACTATAATGAACTGGCCTGTGTGTGTGCGTGTGTATTCACACCCTTGCCATCTAGGGGATGGAATCAGAACTACTTCACTGCATGTCACAACCTATATGGTTGTCAGTGATTCTCCTCTAATTTAAGGAGTAGAAACGGTTCATTGTTTGAAGTGAAAGGCTCTACTGTATATTCTCCCACTGCTGCTGCAACCATGCACAGTGACAGCTGTGAAGTTCGAGGTGGTTAGAACAGGAAATGGTTTTCCTGTCCTGAGAGAATTTTCAAGATTTTGAAAGTTTTTCCTGTCCCAAATCTGGATGAAACGTCAAAATCACAACCATTTTTGCTCGTCAAAAATCTGAAAAACATTTCTGACTGGGTCAGTCAAAAAGTGTTGTTTCCCTCATTTCAAAATGTGTAATTGCTCAATCTTTCAATATTTTGGGGGCCTCTTTATAGGATCCGATGCATTCACTACAATTTCTCAATGAAAATGTGGTTTGAACCAAAAAAGAAAAAGGTTTGTTAGGAAAAAGTCGGAACGGGAAGTTTGGACAACTTTGAAACTCTTTTTGCAATTTTTTCTTCGAATCGGGAGAGTCTTCAAAATTGATCCTTTCCTGAAAACAGGTCTGGTGTCAACAAATCAGCATTTTCTGATGAAAAAAAATATCTATTTGGAAGATTCCTGGCTAGCTGTGTACCGTGGCCAAGGCTGATGCCACCTTGTATGGAGGATCTATAAGCACTGGAAGCTGGATAAAGATTACTATCCCAATTATGAAAATGAGGGAACTGGGGGGGCGAAAACAGGGGATGTGACTTGCCCCACTCCACATACTGAATTGTGGAGATTACTGATCTCCCAGTCTAACCACTAGACACCTCCTCTTGCCTTGTTACTGCAACATGCAGAGGTGAGAGTGAGCCAGGCTGCTGTAGCACGTGGACAGGGATCTGATGCACCTCAGGGTCCATGCCTGATGTCCATTACCAGCTCCCTTGGAAATGAGTCACTCAGCATCCTCCTTAATGCCAGTGCTTGGAAATGTCCCTGCAGTGAGTATAATAATCATCTTACAAACAACCTCAGACTGCCTCGAACGCTGCCATATGGCTGAGATGTGGGGAAAGCAGTGAGAGGGGTTCACGGTCACAGTGTTGCACCAATTATATAGCACCTGTGGGAGCAATTATAACAAGGAGGGGGGCAGTTCGTCAATTAAGAGAGCCCCCTTGCTCCCTCCCACCATCCTCCAGACAGAGCCAGCTCGGTGGTCTCACGCTGTGAGAAAGGCACCTCTGGTTTCCGGTGGGAAATAGGAACAGCTGATCATGTAATGGGCATAGCCCTAAAATCCAGCTGTCAGAGCTACAGCAAGAGGGACTGTGCTAGCGTCATTATGACCATCCGTACGTGCTACCAGCAAGGTTTGATTCCGCCACCTGCAGCACTGTAGCTCTAGCCTCTACCACTCAAGCTAATGGAGCAATTCGATTAGCTGTTAGTAGTAGGTTGTTATCCTACAGTGGACCAGCCACTAGAGGGGGCTGTGGCACACTCTGCCAGTGCATTACACTCGAGCCCATGTTCACAAAGGGACTTAGGTGCCTAATTCCCACTTTAGGTGCTGAAGTCTAATATTTAGGAACCCTTGGTATTCACAAGCCATTGCTGACCTGCTGCGTAGCCCTGAAGGCACATAAAGTCCTTAAGGACTGGAATTTCCACTGGTAAAGTCCCAGAGGCACCTAAATTTCAACAGCTAGGCATGTGCACAGCCACCTACATGCTAACACCACACAGCCTATGGCCCTTTGAGAGGCGGGGCTTAGGACAAACCCATCTCTTTGGCATTTCTTATTGGCTAGTTTAGGCGGCTCCCCGCTCAGCGTGCTGGCTTTCGTGAATCCCGTTCTCGAACTCTCCCCATGCATCGCACAAGGAGCCAGGCCTTGTGGGTTCCCTGGGTGGTGGGGAGCGAAGCATTGCAACGGCTTTGTCCCCTTTGTGAATCTAGCTCAAGGGCTCTGCAACGCACTCCAGCACCATTTCACTTGGGTCTCCAAGGTCATCAGCATCACTTGGCAATTGGAGTTTGCCCGATGCAACACTCTGTGAAGCTCACTGGTTTCTCATGAAACTAGCAAGTGCTCGACCGCTAGCCCCTATACAGGCATCAGGATTCCCCTTTGTACAACATCCCTTCCCTTCCAACAAGCCCCAGAAATTCTCTTCTCTCCCCCCCGCCCCCACACACACATGGGTTCTTCCTTCCCCTGGGAAATCCTCAGGATCCTCCAGACAACATCCCCCTAAATGCCCTGTCCCATTGTCTGTCACTCTCCTGTGGTTGTTTTCCAGCAGGGAATGGTAATGATTTTTAACCATTCCCTCCCCTCATTACAGCCGCTAGGTGCTGCTGATTGGCTCAGTTGCCCATCTCAGGATCTAGTGGGTTTGGCCAGATGGACCACTTCCCTAAGGAGAGGATTTTGTAGGAGGAGGTGGAGAAGGCCTGACATTGAGGTCCCCTGTTTCCTCAGTCCAAAGACATTTTCCTGAAGGATGCACAATACAACCTTGCTCCCAGGACTGCTGCTATGCCCTGCCCTAGTCCAGGGGCCTGAGTGTTATGTTCACACTGAGGAGTTAGTTAAAACCCTAAAATACCCTGGCAGGAAGGTTGCAGAGTCACATGACTTTATTTCTTAGAATTCAGAACAATCACACACAAGACCTCAGTTCCAGAGAGAGAGAAAGCAGGCTGCTCCCTAAGGGCAGAGAGGTACAACTCACCCTATCCTGCTCTAAGATGGCTCTTTGCAAACTAACTTCTGAAAACCTAGCTTGCACATTTCCCTATAAAATCCCCTAACCTGCAGACAGGGCCCAGAAACCCCTTACTCTTGAAGTGATAGTTTGTCATTTTAACACAGTTTTCAATACACCACACTGAGTTGCCCTAGATTTCTGCAGGCTTCATATTCCCATCATTATTAATGGGCCAGGTTTAATGATACGTCCAGAGATACTCCAGAAAATGGCAAGGGCCACCTGCCTTTGAGCATTTTGAAAATTGACTTGAGTTCGACACAGAAACACATCTGCAGATGAACATCTCAGGCCCCTTTAACTGCCAAGCTACTGCAAAATGGATGGATCCAGGTTAAATGTGAACTGCAAAGCTACAAAATAAAAATGGTGTTTATGCCCTTTCCGGCACCTTTATGATATATAAAGACACAGAAAGTGGTTTTATTTCTTTCAAAAGAAGAAAGTTTCCTCTGCTTGGTTATAGCATTAGACATATCAGACCAGATCCTCGGGTGGTATAAATGGGCATGGCTCCATTGACTTCAATGGATTGATACTGATTTATACCAGCTGGCAATCTTGCCCTTTGATCTAAATTTATCTACACTGGTTTACGTGAGCCGGGCATCTGGCCCACTGACATCAATAGATTTACACCAATTACACCAGCTGGGGATTTGACGCATCAGGTTCTGACCCAACCAACCTTCCTCAAATAGCAGCCGTATGACAATTACAGCAATTGCTTACACAAACACGTAACATTATGGAGGTATCAAGTGAATTTTTAGCTTCTTTTATCCACTAGGATTTATGCATCAAGTCAGGACAAGACGTGCTTTACATTATACTTTGTAATAGGTATTTTAATGTGTGGGATGGGCATATCTAAAAAACAAAACAAATAAAGAGACCTTCAATACAGTTAATCTAATTAAATATAAAAGTGCAGAAGCTGATTGTACCTGGGGTTTTTCCCTTGTTTTTCCTCATGTGTTATCCACTAATGCTGCTATCCAGACACTGAATCCCAACAAATATTTCAGAAGAATTTGTGGTGAATATGAAATATGACTATGAATAGCTGTTCATGAATAGATGGCTCTCTGCGCATTCCTAAGTGGAGCAACTGAGTATTGTATTGTCTGTTGTATATGAAGCTCTGAACCCGCAAACACTTATACACACACACTTAACTTTGGACATGTGGGTAGCCCCACTGAGTCAATGAGTCTACTTGTGAGCTGAACATTAAGCATGTGCATAAGTGTTTGTGTCTGGGCCCGACACAGTATGAACCTGTAAATGAATACATACCTTTTAGCACGAGGGGAAAGCTCTGGGAAGGAGGCAAGCAACAAAGGAATTAGGGGCTGTTAAAATTTGCACATTTCTTTAAGAGATCAATTCTGTTTTAATCCTGGGTTCTCAAACAAACAATAGCAACAGAATTCTCACATTGCTCAGCCTGTCCCCAGGGTAGCGGAGACAGGTGTAAAACAAGAAGATTAGAATTCTCGGCAACCCTTCCTGCTCTTGTATGGAAAAGAGAAACCTCTGGTGTTTGTGTAGAGCAACAGCGTGGATTTATGCATTTTTATAACCTGCTTTTCTACCAACATGAAAAAGATACAGACAGATACAGGAAACTATCAGGTGATAGACAGGCAGATTCTACTGACTGCCGACTTTATCTATGTTTCTAAATAAGCTGTTAATGGGGTCTATCTATATATCATCTATGTGTCTGCCTGTCTATTACATAATAGCTCACCATCTCTATCTATCAGTATGTGCACCATCTATCACTCAGTCACCATCTACTATCTCTCCTTCTTTATTTGTCTATCTTGCTGTCAATGACAGGCAGGCCCTATCTGATTATGTCTACACTGCAATTAAACTTCCAGGGCTGGCCCATGTCAGCTGACTCAGGCTCACAGGGCTCACTGCGGGGCTGTAAAACTGCATTGTAGATATCTTGGCTCAGGCTAGAGCTTGAGCTCTCAGACCCCGGGCTGCTGCCGGAGTCCAAACATCTACACTACAACATTACAGCCCCGTGAGCCCAGCTCAGCTGACATGGGCGAGCCACAGGCATTTAATTGCAGTGTAGACATACCCTCAGGCCTCCTGTTGCATTTTGACTGGAGCAATTAGGCCCTCAAATAATATGTAGATGGGTGAAGTGTAATAACCTAGATAAACAGATAGATCTTACTGACTGGCTAAGATCTTATGCCAGGCCTATGTATCAGTGGCTACTTACTTCAACAGGGTCTTGTAGAGCACTTCTCAATCAGAGCACTCCAAAGAAAGAGGAGCAAAGAAGATTGTGTATCTAAGGGCTTGTGAAGCTCTCCCATTGGCATTGGTACTCCACCTCTCCACGAGGCGATAGCTATGTCAATGGGAGAAGCCCTCCTGTCGACATAGTGCTGTCTTACACCGAGAATTAGGTCAGTATAACTGCGTCACTCAAGGGTGTGGATTTTCCATACCCCTGAACAACATTATTATATCAACATAAGCTTGCGGCGTAGACCAGGGCTTACACACACTCCAGTACGCCAGCCTTGCAAACACAAACAGGAGAAAAAGAAAAGAGAAAAGAAACAGTTAACATCTCCCAGAGTACAATGCAAAGTCAATTTATACAGATCCGGACATAAGGGCTATTTCCACTTTCAGATGGGGATTACAGCACACTTTGCATTTTTTGCTGGTGTAATTAAGGTAGCGTGTCAGAATAATTACCTTTCACAGCCATGGAACGGTCCTATCCCATTTTTTTTCCAATTTATTTTTGCAGAGCGGAATTAGCTGGGAAGTCGTTTGTGAAGTGTCATGTTTTTATTTGGATTCAAATGGATTTTCTCCATCATGGGCACACCTGGTGACTTACAGAGATGGGTTAAAGCCTGATATTCTATCTCACAGATATTAGAGAAGGGGAAGGCTGGTGTCACTAAAGTACACGATGCCAGATATGTGTGAGCCACACGACAGCAATTTGGTGAACAATCCCGAACAGTGTGCAGAACAATCCTTTTATAAACAACTACAGCTGTCAGTGTGAGGCAGTATCAAAAGTGCCATCTTATGAATGATAGGGAGGAGAAAGCCTGAGAGGTTCTGACATCCATGACTGAGAAAACAGGATGGATTCTGATCTCTTTGCACCAGTGTAAATCTGAAGTGACTCCATCCACTTCAGTGGCGTTATGGCAAATTTACCCTAGCCTAGAGTAACTGAGATCAGCATTTCCAATAGCACAAGAAGATAGTTGCTCATTACAAACCAATGTAATGTGTGTAATTGCAGGCATTAATATTTCTCATACATGGCTTAGGGTTAAAGTACAACCCAGGGAATCATGAACTTTGGCTGGTACTGTTACTGACTGTGTAGTCGCTTACCCATGCCATGCCTCAGTTTCCCCATCTGTAAAATGAAGATATTATTATGTATTGTTTGTTTTGTGACAGTGCCTAGATGACCCAGTCATGGACCAGGGCCCCTTTCTGCTAGGGGTGCATTTACAAACACAGACAAAAAGATGGCCTCTACCCCAAAGAGTCATCTAAGTAATAATACTTACCTACCTGACTGGGGGTGGTGGTGTGAAAGTGCTCAGATATCACAGACACCAGCACCATAGAAATGACTTCAGGTTTTCATGCCAGTTTACAGAACCAAAACTGCCAGTTCCTGCCCAAAAGAGCTAACAATGGAAATTGGATTAGTACAGAAATTTACACGGCAAGGTAATAAAGGGAAATTAATTTGACACCTAGATACTATGGTGATGGGCACATTAGAAACAGCATAGACAGAAAATCATTAAACCAGTTAATTCAAGTTAGGTTTGGAAGCATTAGATTTTTATCGGTAAATCTTGGTAACTGTCAATTTGACCGGGCACACACAAACCAACAAATAAAATATTGATTTCATAATAATCAAAATGTACAGAGAGGCAAAGTAAGAAAAATGCAGCTTGAGAACTTGTTAGAGTTTGATTTCAGGATATTTACTTTGTATTTTTTGACGTGATGTTGACCATTTGTGTTTTAACAGTTACAAAGCTTTAAATGTTTGAATCTCAACATCTACTGTCAATTATTGTTTGACTCTCTCATTATCTGATCACTCCATAAGTCCCTACAACCGTGAACATTTACATTGATAAAAATTGAAAAAAAAATGCTTAAAAATGAACATTGATATTATCTGTCGCAATTATAAAAAAAAATTGAATTCTGCCATGCCTAATTAAAGTTAACTGAGAATGCAAATACATTTGATTCTTATGTAAATGTGTGTGTGGGAATGTGCATGTAGGGAAGGCTGTTTGTCCACAGAATAGATTTGGCTGCACGGCTAAGGTACTGCGCTAGAGGTCACGAGATCTGAGTGCTATCCCTCACGCTGCCACTGACCTGCTGGGAGGCTGAGACAAGTCACAGCTTCCCCTCTTGTAGATTGTAGAGCTTTAGGGCAGGTGCTGTATCTACATGCCTATACAGCACCTAGCAAAAAGGGGACCCTCAACACTGCCAACATGCAAAGGATAAAAAAGGTAGAATACAAACTCCCTGACAACATGCTCCAATACTAATCAGAAGGGGCTACCTCTAAATACAAGACGGGAATTTGCTTTCCATGAAATATTCAGTCCTTGGCTCTCTGCTGAGTTTTCCATCCAGGGACTCAGTTACCCTTAGGTGAGCTGGTTTTTCTCCTCTGGCCACTGGTCTGACGTAGCCTATAGGTATTTGCTAGGGTAAAGCATAAGTTACGGCAGTAAAACAATGAGGCCTGTAGTTAACCAGAAGTAAGCCTAGATCATAAGATTGAATGCTGTCATGACTAAACTGCTGGCAGGTAACCACAAGAGGCTAGTTTATACCAGCTTGGCCTATTTTAAGTTAGGAACATCCACAAATGTCCAACCACAAGAGTGCCATGGCCACGAGCTGATGTATGTTCTAATAAGCTTGAGATAAAAGGCCTAGCAACCTATGGGAGAAAGGCATCCCAACATATAGTAGGGTGAGGAAATACAAATAAGGAAAAGGGAAGAACCCCCTGATGAATATGCATTTGGCACAATGGCATCAGTGGAGCACATTATAAAAGTTGTATCCCAGCCTGTGGGCTCAGTGTGGGGGAAAGACTCAGCTCTTCTGCGATGCCAGGATGATGCCTACTGGTGATGGTGCTGAGGAAGGTGAGGAGGAGGAAGATCATGAGGAGGAGGAAGATAATGACTAACCCTTTGGGTTGTTCTGCAAGAGACTGCATGAGTATATGGATGCTCAGACACACATTCTGTATTAACTCGCTGGGTTGGAGAGTTTGTAACTTTGCTCACTGTAAAAACAACAAGGAGTCCTTGTGGCACCTTAGAGACTAACAAATATATTTGGGCACAAGCTTTTGTGGGCTAGAACCCACTTCATCAGATGCATGGAGTGGAAAATACAGGAGCTGGTGTAAATACATGAAAAGACGGGAGTTGCCTTACTAAGTGTGAGGTCAGTCTAATGAGACAATTCAATTACTAGTAGGATACCAAGGGAGAAAAAATAACTTTTGTAGTGGTAATGAGAGTGGCCCATTTCAAACAGTTGACAAGAAGGTGTGAGTAACAGAAGGGGGAAATTAGTATGGGGAAAATTAGGTTTAGGTTTTGCAATGACCCAACCACTCCCAGTTTTTATTCAGGCCTAATGTGATGGTGTCCAGTTTGCAAATTAATTTCAGTTCTGTAGTTTCATGTTGGAGTCTGTTTTTGAAGTTTTTTTGTTGAAGAATTGCCACTTTTAAGTCTGTTATTGAGTGACCAGGGAGATTGAAGGGTTCTCCGACTGGTTTTTGAATGTTATAATTCCTGATGTCAGATTTGTGTCCATTTATTCTTTTGTGTAGATACTGTCCAGTTTGGCCAATGTACATGGCAGAGGGGCATTGCTGGCACATGATGGCATATATCACATCAGTAGATGTGTAGGTGAATGAGCCCCTTATGGTGTGGCTGATGTGGTTAGGTCCTATGATGGTGTCCCTTGAATAGATATGTCGACAGAGTTGGCACCGGGATTTGTTGCAGGGTTTGGTTCCTGGGTTGGTGTTTTTGTTGTGTGGTGTGTAGTTGCTGGTGAGTATTTGTTTTAGGTTGGGGGGCTGTCTGTAAGCGAGGACTGGCCTATCTCCCAAGATCTGTGAGAGTGAGGGATCGTTCTTCAGGATAGGTTGTAGATCCTTGATGATGCGCTGGAGAGGTTTTAGTTGGGGGCTGTAGGTGACGGCTAGTGGCGTTCTGTTACTTTCTTTTTTGGGCCTGTCTTGTAGTAGGTGACTTCTGGGTACCCTTCTGGCTCTGTGTTCATAAAACTCTGACAACTACAGGTTTTTCTTAAGTATGAGTGTTGTAACCGTGCATGTCGGGTTCCCAACTGAACTGTAATGATAATACGAGGCCTGGTCTTAGGACAAGAACCTACCAGACCTCAGAATGTTCACTGGGAATTCTTGAGTAATCAGTATAATTAATACACAAACCATAGTTCAGGCAACAGTGAGATCCATTAACTCATTTCCCACAGGCTACCAAATGGCCATCCAACCTTGTTTCACTAACCTACCTGAGGTAGACTTAATTCAGCAGACCTAGAGTAAAAGAGTCCATTCCATTTCTCCCTGTATATACTCCCCCCCACACTCCCACCCCTTTCTTTTTTGCTTTTATGATGGATTTGTTATTTGCGGCAATCACACAATGGCATAGCCACCATCATACAAATAACAGAACTATTGTTGGCATTAAATACAGGTGGGACAATTAGACAGAAAATAAGATGGTACTTGCTATGTACAATGGAGTATTTAAATGTCCTTTGTTAGCATAATGATCACTATTCAGTGTGAGACAAAAGATAACGTGCAAGCATTTTCCAAGGAAATCTCACACTTACATTTTTTATTCAACCAAGCAGGAATAATATATTATTCATCCTGGGATATAGAGAACAGATATAAGAGACATAATAGTAAGGGCAGTAAGCTGTGTGGTTACAGTACAAGGAGAGAGGGCCAATATTTTCAAAAGCAGGTTCATGCATTCCTAAGTCAATATAGAGGGCCCTGATCCCGCAAAGGTTTACACCATGTTCTTAACTTTATCCGCTGTGATTAGTTAATAGGCCAGATCATCAGTGAGTTCCTAGTAACAGTGAGTTAGTGAGTTCCTATTTAATTCCTATTAAAAGCAATGCAATTCCACTGGAAACAATCTAGACTTGTGTACACCAACTGCGGACCTGACCCAATGGGACTATTCCCCAGAGGCACTGACTCCAGAGCCCCGGAACACCCACGGAAAAAACAGTTGGGTGCTCAGCACCCACCAGCCACAGCTGCTCGGCAGCGCCGCCAATGAGCTGTTTGATGGTGCCACCGATCAGCTCATCAGGGTACCGCCAAACAGCTGATTGGTGCTCCATGGGGCCATTTCAGAGTCAGAACGACAAGAAGCCCCAGCAGTGCCCCCTTTCTCCCTGCCATTGTCCCCAGACTATAGGAGCAGTGATATTTCACCTGAAGATACCCAAATGCAGGAGAAGCCCAGAACCTCTGTCTTTCTGGCAGCTTTGCACTGGGTCTGGGCCCTGGTATCAGAGATGCTCCACAAAACAGTGTTGAAGTGTATCCTCCACCCGCCCTGTCAGCTCTGAGTTGCTGCAATGCAACTTACAAGAGAAAGCATGTGCAGCATGATGAGTGGAGCTAGAGAAAGAGGCTTCAGAAGGGACCCCGCTCGGTGTGGCACCCGGGGCTCAGGAATAAGCCAGGCCCTAGGCTATTTGCACTCAAACTCAACAGCTTCCATGTGGAACCCTGACCTCTCAGCCTGCTTCAGAAAGATCTCTTTCCAAAACTCCACCTGCCTGGCACATCACTCGCTGGTAATGAGCGAGCATGCAACCCATGCTGCAGGCAGCTCCTGCAGTTAATTTCAGCCCCTTCCTCTCCTTAGCTACCATCTCACCCAAGCCCCTCTGCGTGAGGCAGAGCAGTTTGTTCAGTCCAGCTTTAGAGTTGAAGATCTGCCCTGCCAGGGCCTTGCCTTTCCGTCGGCTGCTTGTTAAGTGCCCTGCGCAGCGTTGTTGCGAGGTGCAGAACAAACAGCTTTCCGGGTAAATTGTGAGTCTGCACATGCATTCCTGCCATCAGTCCGAGGAACCTGCCTGGGTGCTAGGGAACAAGATGGTTACAAGGGTGGCGAGATCCTTCCGCCACACTACAGACACTGCTGTGCCACTCTATGGGCTGGAATGCAGCCGATCCTCCAGCCCTTGGAGTTAATCCATACGGCCAGATCTCCGAAAGCCCGCTCTTGGAGCTAGACCCTGCAGCATGCTGGAGGTTCCTAATCTATGCATGTGTCCCTATCGTCCCACCCTCTCCCTGTGTAACTGAGCCACAGAGACTGTGCTGCAGCATGCCCCTTTTTGTCTGCCCAGGAAAGAGCAGGATTTGGACCTTGATCTGCAGGGATCCTGTCATTTTTTTTTATTTTATGTTTTTATGATTTCTTCTTTGGTCACCTTTCAAACGCACCCAGCTCGCCTCTCCGCGGCCGGATTGCTGCATCGGCCAGTTTGGCTTGTAATAAATTCCAAAAAGCAAAAGAACAAAAGGAGAGACAGCATGGGGAGGGGCAGGAAAAGTCTGCATTGGCTTATGGCTCTGATTTGACTTCTTCAACCTTCGGCTTTCAAACAATTTCCATCCACTCTCATGCAGCATCACGTTCAAATTCCTAGCACAAAGAACCAAAGGCGCGTGCAGCCTTGTTTAAACTGCAGGACCAGGATGTCAGCTAGAGAGCCGAATCATCAGGAATTTGCCACCAGGGCTGCTAGAGGAGGGGAAACCCCAGGAAATGGGGAAATCAGTGCAAAGGCAGGGAAATTCAGGCCTGGTGGTCACTCTCTCATAAAGCAGAGAGCCTATGAATGCAGGGAAATAGCCAATTCTGTGCACCCAACGTGGTGCAATGACTCAGCCTGTCCCAGGGGATGGGATGACATTCTAGACTTCTCACCTTCCAATGAGCCACTCGTTCAGCTTTGGAATATGGCTGGGAGGTGGCAAGCAACAGACACAAGTGACCTCTCGGATGGCTAACTGACAGCAGCTAACCCAGTCAGTAACCCCCAGCCGGGGGCAGCCCGGGAGCCTTAGTATTAGAAACAGCTGTAGATCTTGCACCACTGGGGCCTGGTCTACACGCTACAAAGTTAGGTCAACATAAGGCATGTGCATGTGTCTACACTTACATTG
Organism: Eretmochelys imbricata; assembly: GCF_965152235.1. Lineage (NCBI taxonomy): Eukaryota > Metazoa > Chordata > Testudines > Cheloniidae > Eretmochelys > Eretmochelys imbricata. The sequence goes on along the minus strand of NC_135593.1, from coordinate 6,245,797 downwards.
GTCCCCCTCCGACGTTAGCACCATTAGGCCAACCCAGTAACCCCACCTCCCTGAGTGAAGTAGAGCCCAAGCTGCTGTATTTAGGTCAATGCCGTGCGAGTGTAAACACTGTGTCAACAGTGTAATCACTGTCCTCCAGCTGCTGACCCACAATGCCCCACACTGACCACTCTGGTCACCATTGTGAACTCCACTGCCCAGAGGTCATGGAGACCATAAGCCTCCCTCCCCTTTAAAGCCCTGTGAATTTTTGAAATTCCTTTTCCTGATTGCCCGGCTTGGCAGGCATCTAGCAGCTCTCCATTATTGAGTGCAACTGCCCAGCTGACCATGCTGGCTACCAGCTCATACACGCTTCAGGAGATATTGGATCTCCTGGGCCTGTGGAGAGAGTTTCACTTTCTGATGTAAATATGCCAACAATGGTACCTCTGTGTTTTATCTGCAGCTGCTGCCATTGCGGACTTCAGGGTCTCCCCCTCCACACCTGCAAAACGCCTGAACCAGATAAGGAAGAGAAAGAAGAGGACTCGGGCTGACATGTTCAGTGAGATCCTGCAAGCCATTGCTGCATCGGACCACGAGCACAGAGCCTGGAGGATGAACATTGCAGACAGCCTGGAGAAGGAAAGAGTGGAGAGGAGAAAGGCCCAGCAGGAAAAGGAAAGGGAGATGCATCAGGACATAAGGGAGCTTCTCTGGAAGCAAACGCACATGCTGCAAACTCTGGTGGACTGCAGGTTCAACAATCTTGGACTCACCTCCCTCTACAGCCCATTGAGAACTCCATATCGGGACCTCCTTATACCTCCCCTCCTCAACATTTCACGTGGCAGCAGGGCTCAGGGCATTACCCCTATGACTCCACCCCAGGGGACACTAAAGGCAATCATAGCTTTGCATACACTGATCTGGGAAAGCCAAGGTTGGTGTATTTGTAGCTGAAATGGACATGCATGTTCTTTCCCTTTCAAAAGTGATGTTCTCTTCATTACGTTTTTTATATATTTGTTTTTAAAATGCATGGGGATTTTTTGGACTGATTTTGTTACAGAAGAAAATTCTATTGTTTGGAGCATAATTCATCTCTATTAGTTCACAACATATGCTGCTGAGTACTCAGCAGTTCTGAAAGAGACCAATTATTTGTTACTGCACAATCTCACACAACTGATAGGATCAGTCACAAACAAAATTAATAGGTGCATTGACAATGTATATATTCCTATATGTTCAGCAATCGCCACACAATTCCTAGCAGGCGACAAAAGAGCAGGGCCAGGCAGAGCACACTACACCAACACACATTACTCTGGCTCTCTATTAAAGCAGTCTTTCAAAGCCTCCCTGATTCATATAGCTCTGCACTGAGCTCTTCTAATAGCTCTTGTGTCTGGCTAGTCAAATTCACCAGACAGCTGCTCCACCTCCATCCCAGTGGAAACTTTCCCCCTTTGCTTCACAGATATTATGCGGGACACAGTGGGCAGCTATAACCATTGGGATCATTTTCTCACCCTTGTCCAATCTTGTGAATAAACAATGCCAGTGATCCTTCAAGCAACAAAAAGCACATTCAACTGTCATTCTGCACATGCTGAGCCAGTAATCGAATCGTTCCTTGGTGCAGTGGAGGTGGCCGGTATATAGTTTCATGAGCCAAGGGAACAAGGGGTTGTCTGGGTCACCCAGGTTCACTACTGGAGTTTCAACATTAGTGATGGTAATTCACTGGTTGGCAAAGAATGGCCCTGCTTGCAGCTTTCTGCACAATCCTGTGTTCTTAAAGATGTGAGCATCATGCACCTTCCCAGGCCAGCTCACAATGATGTCAGTGAAGTGTCCCTGGTGATCCACCAAGGCTTGAATAACCATAGAAAAGTAGCACTTTCTGTTGGTGTACTCTGTGGCAAGGTGGGCTGGTGCCAAAATAGGGATGTCTATCGTTCCACCGCAGTTAGGGAACCCTATTGCTGCACATCCATCCACTATGTCCTGCACATTGCCAATAGTCATGGTCCTGTGGAGCAGGAGGCAGTTGATGGCCCTGCACACTTGCATCACAATGGCCCCTGCGGTGGATTTCCTGACTCCAATTTGATTCCATCTGACTAGCAGCTCTCATTTAGGTGTCTCTGTGCTGGAGGACTGGGGCAAGCTCAGCACACAAATCCAAGAATGTGGCCTTGGGCATCTGAAAGTTCTGCAGTCCCAGCTCGTCATCCCAAACTTGCATTTCGATGCAATCCCACCAGTCAGTGCTTGTTTCTCAGGTCCAGAAGCAGCGCTCCGCCATCTGCAGCTGCTCCATGAACACCACTGACAACACTGAATTGGTTCTCGTTATGTCCCAGAGCAATCTGTCCTCCAAGGAATTGTCATGTTCCCCATGTTCAGTCCTTCTTGAGGCTCTGCAGATACTCCAGGATCGTGCACCCCGTGCTTGCAATGCTTATGACAATAGTGCAGAGCTGTGCAGGCTCCATGCTTCTGACAGGGACAGCGGACAGCAAGGATGGCTGCATGGGTTTGTGAGATTTTGATAAAGAGATGCAAAAATTATGGGATACACATAATGTTATGGCATGAAGACATTTGCAAACTGGGAAGTGGACACTTGCTCCCAGTCATCTCAATGCAACTCATTTTGACTCTATCATGCATTGCCAACACTTCCCAAAAGACAGGGTCCTGGATGGTGGTGAGTTGCACAATGGGATACCTACCCATGGTGCACTGCTCTCTGCATTAATAGAAGCACTTCTGGTGAGCACATGCATCGCCGAAACAGAAGCCAAGCATGCATGCGCCCAAGCTATGTACTAACTATGGGGGCTGATGTAACTTGAGTCAGCATAAGTTTGTTGCATAGACATGGCTTAAGGGTGCTCCTTCAGATGTGATGCCCAAGTAATTCAAGAGAAACCCCATTATAGCCCAGTGCTTTTGTTGGCTTTAGTAGGAATTAAGGGATATTTGTAGGAGACACTTGGCACCTCATAGGATTGGGTCTACAGCAGGGCCACATTTTTCAGCCAAAAGATTTTTTTGATGAAAATGCAGATTCCCCAACACTGAAAAGTTTCACAAATTCACATCAGTTTCGCCCAATTGTTTCGGTCAAAAAAGAACTAGAACAAAAGGGAAAAAATCAAAACATTTCATTCTGACAATTTCTAAACAAAACATTTCAATTTTTCAGTTCAGCAAGACTTTTTATTTCAAAATTTCCTTTAATTTTGTTTTTAAAAAAATCCAAAACATTTTAAAATGGTTGAAATCCAAATGACAAAATTTCATTCACCCCAAAAGGCTTTTTTCCAATTTTTGGTTCACCAAAGATTTCTAAAAGTTGCATATTTCCACTCAACCCAAAACAATATTTTTTATTTTGGAGGGATTACCACTGAACTAAAAAAGCCCTTATTCATACAGCTCTAATCAGACCTGAAGAGCACTGAGAGTATCCGTATAAGTGGGGATAAAGGTCTCTGGGCCCCTATAAATATAAAAGTGTGTTGTCTGTGCACCTATTAAATATAAATATGTGTGAGTGGATGTTGGCCATATAAACGTATGTGTGTGATCCCATAAAAATGTGTGTATTCATATAAATACCAAAGTATGATTATGCCTCCCTATACTATGTGTGTTTTTGTATGGCTACATAAATCTGCATGTCTCCATAAATATGTGTATTTCTACAAGTATGTGTGTTTATGTCCCGATACGTTTTTGTGAATCTATAGAAATATAAATGTGCATCTGTATAAATATATAGACTTATGTATAATATATGTATACATTCACACACATATACACACAGATATAATAGTTTAATAATAGGAATAAGAATGCTGCAGGCAGAGAATCTCCAAGGGATTTTTTCCACTCTGCAGTTGGTTGAAGTCACTCTGCTGTCGGAATAATTCCCTTAATATTGTCAGAAATGTGTTTAAGAAACCCTCCAGGTGTGTTTCAGAGTCTTAACATGGAAAAGGGCTAATGCAAAATGGATGCCAATGGAACAGAGATTTCTGGGAAGGAATCTTTATGGTCTATGGAGCACCCCTGAGGGGTCGTTTGAAAATGACATGATCAGAGTTATGCTGATGTACATTTTCGCCTGACTAATTGCAATGGGGGCCATGTTATCGGGCTCTGTGCAGCGCTCCCAGATTGGCTAGTATATTGGAGAGAGGCTGTGTGGTGTGGTATTTTTAGGCTTGGAAGGATTAGATTTTTATCAGTAAATGCCGGTAAGCAGCAGTTCTCCATACACAGGCAAACAGATGAAAAAATCTTTCCGTCTCTAATCACTGAAATTTACAGCAAGGCATAATGAGGAAAAATGCTGCTTGAGATTTATTAGAGTTGGATTTAAGGGTATGTACTTTGTACATTTTTGTGATATTGACAGTTTGCCTTTTAATGGTTATGAAGCTTTCACTTTTTGAATCCCTCCCCCCCATAATTTCCCATCACTGCGAAAATTTAAGCTGATAAAAGTAGACAAAAAGGCTTAAAAATAAAGCATTGATATTATCCCTCAAAATTATTTTAAAAACCAACAAATTCTGCCAACCCTACTTATTAGTATTGCAAGGACCACAGGGTCTCAGTGAATACCATTCTTGTTTACTGCTATAGCTACGCCAGGTCAAACTGTCCAGTACAAATCATACTTGTTAGATCTTTAACCTCCATTTTGGTGAGCGAATCAATTGGATTTTCGTTGTTGAACCAACAATTTGCAGCTCATTAGCTGCTCGTGAACTGGTCCCTTGGGATGCCGTTCAGCTAGACATGTGACTATCACTGAGCATGTGCGTAGTTCCAGTCCGGGGTGCTTAAAACTAGGCACCTGTTTAAGATCCTTGCTTAGCTGGGGCCTTGGACTGTGTAATGGAAACCTAAAGGCAATAGAAAGGCCCCTGCAGAAGACCCTGGGCTAGGGGGAAGAGATGGTTGATGTGCTGGACTAGTTTAATGTGGAAAAAATGAAGCTGGAACCCTGAGGAAAGGGCCTGAATGAAACACCGGGTGTGATGTCTTGCCTTCCTGGGCTGAGGGCCAGGCCAGCGGCCTACAGCTGCCATTCTGCAAGATGCTTTAGTCATGCACAAGTTATTGGGCGCAGTGCAAGGGTATCTGCCCTGTGCTATGCAGGAAGTCAGCCTAGAGGATCTAATGGTTCCTTCCGTCCTTGCAATGTATGAATCCATGAACATGCTCGTGTGGAGGGTCCCATCAGCCCATCTCTTCCTTTGCTGCAGGGCAAGAGCCTGGCGTCTCTATTCCGCTAACCCAACCACATGCTCCGGGGGTTGGGATGCATGGAAGGCTGCAATCCAAACAGCCCCCCGAGTCCTCTCTCTGCCTTTGACATCCCCGCTCCTGTCAATCCGCTGTGAGAGGGCAATAAAGCAACTCTCTCAGGAGCTTCCCTTGGCCCTTAATCAGAGAAGAGCTTGCATGTGGCATCTTAAGGAGTTCTCAGGTGAGAGACATCCTTCCCAGCATAAGAGGATCAGCTAATGAACAGCTGGGGAGAGACACCTCAGCAAAGCACTGGTTTCTGGCATGCAAGCATGGTGGAGCTTTTAATATTTGTTCACAGCGTGCTCCCTGGGCCGATGGATAAAAAGGAATAACCTCTGCACCGAAGCAGGTATCTACCTAAGGCAGCCCCCAGCATCACTGTATCTGAACAGCTCGCAGTCTTTAACAAGTTGATCCTCACACATCCCTGGGAGGCAGGGCAGTGCTATTATCACCATTGCACAGATGGGAAACTGAGGCACGGAGATTTTCTCACGGTCATGCAGGAAGTCAGTGACAGAGTAATTGAACCCAGACTAGTAATGCGCTAACCACTGAGTCATCCTTCCTCTCCCCATCCAGCCTCCCCATCCGGCATTAATCAGGAATTCTGACCTCCATCCCCTGGTACACACACCCTACACAGAGATTAAGAAATAGAGACGTGGATGGTCTACAACTCAACTCCAGAGTCCTCAATCTTATATTCCTTCTAGTGCTATAATATGTATTATTTGTATTTGTATTATAACAGCTCTAAGGCCCAGATCCTCAAAGGGAATTAGATGTCTAAATACTTTTGATGATCTGGACCTCAGAGATCCAAGTCAGAATCAGGACCCATTGGTGCTAGGTGCTGCATAAACACAGTCATTATTAATTATTACTATTGCTTAATAAACAATTTATTCCTTGAAAATTGCTTTTCTTTCTGTCTTTCCAAATTGTCTGTGAAACACTCTCATTCCTCTCAAAAGAATATAAGGATTGCCAGGCTGACTCAGACCACTGGTCTGTCTCATCCAGAGTCAATCTCCAGATACCTGCTATTAATTACTAGCACCAGCTTCTTTGGAGGCAGGTGCTAGAGTACCTGCATTAGGCAGTGATGGGCTAACCTTTCCCCAGGGAGAGTTTCTTCCCAATCTTCTTTAGTGAGAGAGAGGGGCATAAGCCCGAAGTAGGAGAGTTTGTAAACCTTCCAAACCTCTTCTTTAATTTTTAGTCTTTACTATTCTCTCTCTACAAATGTCTGATCACTTTTTGAATCCTGCTATATCCTTCATTGACATATTGGGAGCGAGTTCCGCTGGCTAATTGTGTCTTGCTTTAAAAAAAAATTATTTCCTCTGATCAGGTTTGAATTTGCCACTGTTTGGCGTCACTGCACATCCCCCTCATTCTCCTTCTGTGAGATAGGATCTAGAGACGCTCCCAGATTTGTTTGCTCATCAAACTTGTTCACCCAATAATTTCTACAGAAAATATTTTGGTTTGTAGCTTGTTTCTAAGCAGATTGTTGTCTATAGTGGATATTCAAAACCTGAGTTGTGGTCAGAAGTTTTGACTGGGTGCCCAGATCGTATGGTATTGTCTCTGTTCCTTGATTGGGATTGTGTTTCAGGTACAAATACTTGCAGGGAGGAGCTTAAAATTCACTTTCAGTTATGAAGGTCAAATTTTAAAGGTTTGTACATGATTTAGGAGTCCTGTTGATTTTCCATGTGATTTAGGTGTTTTAGAAAATGTTACCCAGAGCCTCTAATAATCACTTGCAGTTTCCTGCCTCTGCGAATGTCCCTGCCAGTGGGCTCATTTGCTATGATATTTGCAGGAAGCCCAAGGTGTGTGAATGCAGGCAAAGCAAATTGATTTCTACATCTCCTGAGACCAGTGGGTTTTGGGAACACCTCTGATCGTGGGCCAACAACGGGGCCCAATCAACAGCAATCAGATTCTTCATCAAGACAGGTTCCAGCGGTGAATTTGGAACCAAAGCAGGATTTTGATCCGGGATTTTGGTTCAGGCCTATCTCCAGTTCAGCAGTCCTCCAATGAGTCTGCATTTATTTTAGGGGAGGTTTTGAGCTGGAACTTTTCTCTACTGGAAAATGCCCATTTGTCAAAAGCAAGAGGCTTGGTGGAAATATATTAATTTAAAAGAAACTTCTTTTAAAAAATGCACACCATGAAGCGTTTCCATACCATCCAAACACGTTTGAATGGAATCTTTTGCTTTTTCATGTTGAAATTTATTGTATATAGTAAAAAATTACTTTTTAAATATCAAAATCGCATTTCATCCAAACAGAACATTTTGATTAACCCCATCTGAGTTTTGAGGGATTTCTTGGTTTAAAACATTCGAGGGTCATGGCATGCACTCACTGCTATGGCGCCTTCTCCTGGTCACTGTAGGGGTTAACTTGGACCAGGCGTTGCATCCTCCTCGGGTGGTGTCTCTCCAGTCCTCCTCTCGCCCTGCGGACCCTTCTCACTCCAGGAAATGCAGCCTCTTCTTCCTGACTTGACTCTCTGGATGGGTCCCCTTCCAGGTGATGTAACAAAAGTCATTCCAGGACAAACCGTCCCGGCAGTCCGTTGTCCTCTGCCTGGTCTGTGCCACATCCCCAGTAGCTGGTAGGGGAACCCGGGCCAGCTCTCTACTCTGGGTTCCAGCTCAGGGGCTCTCCAGTGAGCAGCCAAGGCCTGCACCATCCTACCTTGCTGGTTGCCCCTGAGCCTTATCCTACCTTCCCAGCTTCTCCCCTGCCACGGGTTCGCCAGCCTCCCAAGCTCCCTCATCCCAGGGAGTGATTGCAGCCTACTTGCTGTCAGGGAACGCCTGTCAGGGATGGTCAGGGATGGTCTAGATAATATGTAGTCCTGTTTTGAGTGCAGGGGACTGGACTGGACTAGATGACCTCTCAAGGTCCCTTCTGTTCCTACGAGTCTATGATTCCCTGCCGCCTCTTCTGGTCCCAGCTTCCTGGGTCCCTCCCGCTGATCCTGCTCCCTGGCTCCTCCTCCTGCCTGGCCATCTTAACCCCTTCCAGTCCTGTGGCGGGTGGACACCCCGACACACTGAGATTTCAACTTTTTGTTTCCATTCAGGACAGGGAAACTTTTTCCCACTCAACTCTAATAGACATGACGTGGATAGTTCAAGAAGTGGGGAGATGCATTAGCCCCTGCACTGTACCGGGGAGCCCTTCCTGACTCTATTTTAAACAGAGCATCGATCATTCAATTGCACTGATAAATGGCATTCCTCCATGTGTTGCCAGAGGTGCAGGCTTCTTGGCGTGAGCACTGGGGCTTTGGAGCCATCGTTCCGTTTTGCTGGCAGCAGAAATGGTGCTGACTGGGCTGGAAGCCCACCTGCTGGGGCTGCTCTGCAATGCAATCAAGGAAGAGAGAAGCAAATGGGGATTGTTTTATTAAGGGCAGGGGAGGGGAAAGAGCAAAGTGCTTTGCAACGTGTAGCAAAAACCGAACAAGCTCAAAGCTGTCATCATGGCCAAGATTCGACATCTGGTTTGTTACATGATTGAGCCGCAAAGTGAAAAGTGAGGGGGGGGGCATGAGAAAAAGCCCTTAACCACAAAAAGAATATCAGGTTGCTTGAAAGCAACAGAGTGAGATCAAGCAGCCAGTTCTTTTTCACTGGTGTATCAGCAGCACGAGTCACAGGGTTTTATCTCAGTTCAGGATGAGAGATTTCTATCTGCAGGATCCTCCTGCCTTAAAGGCTTTCATTCTGGCAGTTCACCGTGGTACCAGCCGCTTTCCCCACTTCAGCACTTCCTCGGGGATTGTGTTTAAATAGGATTTCTCTCTGCAAAGGGGAGCTTGCAACTCCTCCATCCTTATTGCAGACTAGTAACAGCTGACTGAAGCCCAAGGCTCTGCCTTATTTTCTCTGTTTTTTTAAATCCTTTCTCTGCTGCTGCAACTTTCAGCTTTATCCTTGGCAAATTCTTCTCTCTCTTCACTCACCCCTCCGTCAAAAGGAACAAACTCGGTATATCTGGCTAGTGATACTAGGCCTTTTTGTGGGGTATCAGGTCAGATACTGGCTGCTGCTGGAAGCAGGGTACTGGGTTGCGTGGGTCAGTGACCCCTCTACAATGTATCAGTCATGAATCTATGTCCCAGCGTATAGATGCTTGGAAGGACCCTTCTGCTGAGAAAGTGTCTTTAACCACCTTAGTCCTTCAGCAGGGTTGACCACAAGGCCTTCAGCACCAAAGCACGCATCTCCGCTGCTAGATCTAAAGGAGTACCTCCACTAGGCTACAGTAGTAGTAGGCAGTTATGGGTCTCAACCACTTACAATGGGCACAGTGGAATAATCCAGTGTTCGGGGCACCAGCTGCTGTCTTATAATTGCATTGATCAGGTCTCTTCTCCCCTTAAAATGAGGTTGAAAATCACAGCAGGATTGGTCTGAACCAACAGATCAAATCCTTCGTTCCTCTCTCTGGCTCAAAGAGCAGCTTACAAGAGGAAATTTACCCTCTGCCCTCTAAATAGGGCTTGAGTGGTACATAGACCTTGTACTGGCTTGCTGCATGGGGGTGAATTTCACCCCCAGAAGGCTAATGACTATGGTCCAGATCCTCAGTGGTATTTAGGCACCATTGAAATCTAAATTCCTACATTTGAGGATCTGGGCCTAGACCTCTACAGACACTTCCCTGGCTTGGGACGCAATTTACCAGCAGGCCAAGGATTTACTCTGGCCTTGCATAATGTTATTCTCTAAATCAGTTCAATCCCCACCTCTGTTGGCTCATTCCAGACAGAGGCTTCACTCTGAGACATGGCACAAGTTGCCATCTCATTAAATTGGCTTGGCATCAAGAGAGAACTAGCTTCCCATTGCTCCTTCATGGCCCACAATCCATCACCATCATGTCTCTCCCCCAAATACAGTTTCATCCCCGCAATGACTTGCATGGAAAAGAGTGAACTCTTCATTTCACAACCAGCACGCAGTAGTGACAACAGAAAGCCTCCCATTGGTGATAGAGATGGCTTTAAGACAACTGCTTAGTCTGGGTAACATGCCTTCAGCTTCCTCTTTCTTAGCGGCTTGACTGGCGTCTTGCTCACATGCTCAGGGTCAAACTGATGACCACATTGGGGGTCAGGAAGGAATTCTCCCCCAGGGATATTGGAGGGTATTTGCCTTCCTCTGCAGCACAGGGCAGGGTTCACCAGCTGGGATCATCTGGGCATATCCCACCTAATCCCTTCCCTATCTTTCTAGCCTCAGACACTGGTCCCTGGCAAATAACAGTTTAGTCTTCGAGTGACTAAAATGCTTCAGTCTAACCAAAGTTATAGGCAATACAGGGGTAACTGGGTGAAATGTAATGGACTGTAATATACAGGAGGTCAGACTGCATGATCTAGTGGTTTCTTTTGGCCTTAAATTCTATGCAACTATCAAGCTGACGAGAATGTCTCACAGGCTGGAAGATATTCCAGTATTATTTGGACACATGATTATGCTTTCTCATTTAGATACCACATTATGGAATTGCCAACTCCCTGTCAAGCCCTGCTGTCTAATGAGGTAATGTATCTGGCCTTCATCACCATAGTCATCTGAGCACCTCACAATCCAGAACGGGTTTTACCCTCCCAACAACGCTGCGAGACAGAGAAAGGGAGAGACAGTAACCTGCTCAAGATTGGACCATAAGTCTATGGCCTGAGCCAGGAATAAAGCCCAGATATTATGAGTCCTCGTCCAATGCCTGATCATTGAAGCCATCTTGCATCTACCAGCCCAGAAGCCATACTTGAGTGCTTGGTGCTGCCAAATTGCCCACAATATCAACGTCTGATATGTGAATGGCTGAACGTCTGCCCTTTGGCACTAAATCATGCCATTATTGCGGGAGCTGAGTGATCTATTGGCTAGAGCAAGGCACAAGGAGGCAGGCCAGCTGGGTCCTATTCCCAGTGCTTCTACCAATTCACTGTTACTTTGGGCAAGCCACTTAGCCTCTCTGTAAGTAAGTTAGCTTGCTGCTAACTGTCTTACAAATAATGAATGATCACTTTCAGCCAGAATTAAATCACTAGTTTGACAACATTTGCCTCTTTTTCTTGATGCCAAAAAAAAATAATTGTTGGCAAACAAATCACACACGACAAGTTCGGCAGGACCCCAGGGCTTTGCACCTGCTGGTGAATGTAGGAAGATCAATTCCCTAAGTGTGTGTCACACGGGGGAGAAAGGGGAGACAAACATCCCAGCCAAACACTTCCCCATCCTGATCAGCATCACTTCGGTCTTGTAGGTTGAGGTATCGTTAAAGCTGTACAGCCCTCTTGTGTGAATGCAGTTATACTGCTATAAAAGGGCTTTTCCTCAGATACGTTATTCTCATATAGGAAGAGACATATGCTGTACAAGTATAAAGCACGTTTATGCCAGTATAGCTATGTCCACTTTAACTATCTTGGTTAAATACATATAACAATAAAAATCACCCCCCTAACTGAAATCGTTGTACTGGTTTAAAATCTCTGTTTAGACCAGGCCTTAGCAACGGAAGGTTTTCAGTAGTCCTGATCCCCGAAAGGGTTACGATGGAGAGTTCAGGTGAGTGGGAAGAGCTGAGACTATATTTATTGCTTTATGTTAAGTGAAGTGGAGGATTAGGCAAAGGAAAAGCACTCAAAGCAAATGATTGACTGCCATAAAATAAAAGCTCAAAGTTGGTATCTTAGGGTGACCTTTAGTTCGGTGCTCAGTAAGAGATCATTTTCAAACAGCAGGATAAAGTCTATAAAAAGAAAAGCTTCTGACTGCCCCATGCAGTAACTTGCCCAAGTGCACAAATTCTCCTGCTTTCTTTCACAGGGAGGTCATTGAAACTCCTACCTCGCTTTTGCAAAGCACATGCATAATGTGCAAGGGACCAGCGAAGACGGGGCCTCAAAAATATTCCTCTGCACTCACAAGACTGAAGTCTCCCTCCCCTGCCCCATCTAGCACCCATGTGTCTGCCCCAAGCCACTCACACCCCTTACATCCCAGCGCCCGGTGGCACTGCTTCACTCCTCATCTCTTCCCATGGCAAAATTCCCACACACAAAGGGGTTTGCTAAAAGGAAGGAGAGCCCAGGGGTTAGGGCTGTAGCCTGGCCTTAGGAGATCTGGGTTCTTTTATCTGCTCTGCCACAGGTCACCTTGGGTAAGCCATTTAGGCCCAGATCCTCAAAGGTATTTAGGTGCCCAGTTCCTATTAATTTCAGTCTTGGCCTTATTTCGGCATCTGTGAACTGGGGATAATAGCAGTGCCCTACCTGACCCGGCTGTTGTGAGGATAAATACATTAAAGACTGAGGGGCTTAGTTACTATGGTAATGGGGCCATATACGTTCCATTCCTAGACAGTCACCTTTTGTACCCCCCTCCTGCTATGAGGTAGGAATAATGTGTGTGTGTGTGGCAGGGGTCTCGTTAGTGCAGGATCTGGCTCCCTGCCTGCTCCATTCTGCAAAGCGTCTTTCCCCTTGCTGCTGTTGACACCATGCTCCATTCCTGCTGCAGGCAGGATCACGCCCCCAGCACAGAATCAGCTTCACTGTCCGTGTCTCCTGGACTTGTCCCATGCTGTTGTGTTTGAGTTCGCAATACACTGCAGGGGAGGTATGGAATTAAACGAAGCCTGTTTGCATTGCAATTTAAAATGGTGTTTCGTGCTGGCATTTCTGTTCAGATGAGCGCCTGGAAAAGCCTTTGTTGAATAAAGAAAACTTGAATTTGACAGGGTTGTTATAAAGTGCTGTTCAGCTCGGGAACGTGGTGGGCAGAACGGCATCGTAGTGGCTCTATGTTTATTTTGTCTCAGTCATTCCCGAGCAAATCTATTCAGTGTAAAAATAAAAAGATGGGGGCAGAGGGGATTCTAACTACCAGCCCCATGAACTCAGCTCAGAAGTTCAGTCAAGCAGGGGTTTTATTTTTCACACATTATCACTGGCACCAAAACCCACATGCTCTTAGGCACCCAACTCTGATCTCAGTAACGCCTCTGCTAGCCCCGTTGTCTTCATGGGGCTGCACAGGTGTAACTGACTGACGGATGGAGAAGAAGTCAGTCGATGAGGCACACAATGGACTAGACTCCAAAACACTCTCCCAGAGCTGTGACAGCGAGTAACTGTAAGACATGATATTTTTGGTAAGGAAAGTTAGCAGCTCTAATAATACTTAGGTCTTATGTAGCACTTTTTATATCAGTAGATAGCAAAGCACTTTACTAAGGTCAGCATCATTATTGAGATGGGGAAACTAAGGCACAGAGAGGAGAAGCAACTTGCCCCGAGGTCACTCATCAGGCCAGGGTTAGAACTAGAACCCAGGAATGCTGAGTCTAATTGTGATGTCTAGAGCTCTGGTTACGCTCTGGATACATAACACAGGGCACAAGGGTTGAGCAAGAGCACCCATTTTAACATAGTCACTTGTCAGAGGAGCAGCATTAAGATTATGGGCATTTCTGCCACGTCAACAATCAGCAGCCAGCGAATTTCCCAAGTATGTTGCAGAGCGAGCTTGGGATATTGAGACTGAGATACCGAGATGGGCAGCAGGACACCATTGTTCTAGGCTTGGCTTTGCCACTGACTAGCTCTATGACCTTGATTAAGTCATTTCCCCTGGTTCAGTGCCTCAGTTTCCCCTCCTGCCCTTTGTTGGTAGTGCTCGTTTTTGCTGTGTGTGTTTTTATGGTCACTAGCTCCGTGGGACCCTGGTCTCAGTCTTATGGGAAACAAATGATGCTCATGTAATTTTAAAGAGAAGACGTGAGGGGGAAGGGGCAGCTCAAAACTTCAGCAGCAACATCCTTCAGAGACAAAAGCATTTGTTACATTAATCGGTGTAGGAGATAGCGCCAAACAAATGAAAGTTATTAAAGGGAGGGAGATGGATGAAGCTGCAGGCCTCCCTTAGTTTTGCCAGCGCCAAATTCATTTCCAGAAAAAGCCCTTATCAATTTCCAGGGAATGGTTTGCCCTGTCACCGCACACTGGGTGTTAATGTTCTTTACGGCTCCGTTAAAGCCGGTGCAGCGACACCAATCTAAATAAGGGAGAAGGGAAGGCTTAATCAGCCTGTCACTGACCAGTTATTAACATTTTAGAACAAGGACATGAAAGGAGAAAATTGTGAGAGGTCAATTTGTACTTTAGGAGAGGAGCCCAAGGATAGAGAGGAAAAACTAGAAGGAAAAAGGTGAGAAAACCAGAGCCGGGCCGGTGCCCTCCGCCTCGCGTTCATGATGCTGAGCAGTATAGGATGGCGTTCTGTACCCATCTAATGGAGGGCTGAGGAATGACGTGAGGGTTGGTAATGGCAAAGTTTCCTGCACTAGCTCACTGCCTGGAATGCAGCCAGGTAATTGGAAGTTGTTACCTAGCTGATGATTGTTGGGTAAAATGAGTTTGGTAGCTCTCAATCTGTTCCCAGGCGGAGGGCACGAAAACCACCACAGTGTCAGGGCTACCTTAGCACAGGTCCGTGGAGAGAGAGGGAGCTCGGTCCGAGTCCAGGCCTGCTGCCAGCTCACAGGTACATGACTGAGGCAACAAACATCCTTTATAAGAGGAGTCCCTGCTCTGGAGAATATGGTAGTCATGTTTTGAAAGGGGACTCCTGAATTTTGGGAGCCCCTCAAGTTGGGTCCCCAAAATCTGGGATGTGCCAAACCAGTGGCTACTTTTGGAAAATCCTAGCTTGATGGTCTGAGGCCCTGTCTGTACTGGGCTCTTCTTCACCAGCCTAGCTACGCTGGGGCCAATGCCCAAGGTAGATGTGCTGCACTAGTGGAAGAGAGTGCTTGTGTTTGTACACTTTACCCCAGGAAGTTATAACAGTGCAGTGTGCCTGCCTTAGGGCTTTGCACCAGCTACCCCAGAGCAAATCACTCCAATCTAGGCAAGCCCTGGATATTAGACCTGGCAAACAAGGGAGGATGTGCCGTGCATTAGAAAGAGTTAGTGTTAACATGGGTTAACATTAACCCCAAAACCAAAGGAGAAAGGATGCTGGGCTGTGACTTGAGAGACGCCTGCCCCCATTCATTTCTTCCTGTGTGACCTTGAGCAAGTCTCTGTGCCTCAACTTCCCGTCTGTACAGTGGGGAAACGGCGCTGCCCTACTCCACAGGGGTATTGTGATCCATACATTAAAGATTGTGAGGCGCTCAGATACTTTGGCCGTACAAGAACATACGGTACAGAGGTCTATGAAATTGTAGTTCCTCAGCGTAAACATAACTGGGTCAAGATGGTCAGCTGGTATAAACCCAAGTAACTTGATGCATACTAGCTGTGGCTCTGACCCCCAAATTCAAAACCGTTTTTTAAATGTCTAAAGGATGCTCATTTTTTGTAATTTTTCTTACCAGTTCCATCTTCTGCCTCTCATCCACGAAGGCACAACACTTGAGAAACATTAATTAATTAATCCGTGCAGCATCCTTGGGCAGTAGGGAATACAATGTTCCTCTCCTCTCTGGGAAACTGAGGCACAGAGGGGTGCAGCGACTTACCCACATTAATACTGGTATTAGAGCTGAAAATCTCCAAGCTCCCATCCCTCAGGGCAGGTCACTAGAACACACTGCTTCATGTCTGATATTTGCGAGTATAAACAGCAGTTCTTGTATCTTTTAAATTCAAATGTGTAGCAGTCCATGCTCTCACACAGAAAACAATTCCTCGTGATAAATGACACATCAGAATCCATACCTTGTAGTGAATATTGGTTTATAATTTTATGGGCAGAAAAAGTTTTCTAATATTGCCATTTTCTAAATATTTTAAAAAAATCAATAGTTACTGTAATTGTGTGAAAGGGCAGAAATGGGGAGCAGACATTTATCTGAACATATGCAACATGGGCTAAGATGGAAAAGAATGGGCTAGCTGTGATGGATGAGCATCACTGCCCTCTAGTGCATGAAATGAGAACCGATCAACTGTGAGTTCTATGTCCTGTACTGCAAAGGGAGGTTCTCCTTTAGCTCACATGGCAGGGGCCTGAGCAGGAGGATCTGGCTTCTATCCCTGTGGCTGCTGTGATGTGCTGAGTAGCTGTAGTGTGAAGCACAGTGACAATAGTGAATTTCTAAGTGAACACAGGGAACTCTGGCATAAACCAGCAAGCAGGGCTGTTGGTAGAACAGAGTCTGGGGTGGTTGTGGTCATGTATTCCCTACTATTATATCTTGTCCAGGTCAGCTTTAAATACCTCTTGTGACGCAGCCTCCACCCTTTGCCCTGGAGGACTATTCCAGGGAGCCGGTGCAGCTCAGAGTTCAGGCTGCACTGTTTCCAATGCACAAGGTAGCTGGGGAGCTGTTGATTGTCATTAGAGCTGCCTTCCTAATCCTATCACCTCTCTAAAACCAGTCTGAAACACCAGGCTGCTCGACTGGGACAGGCCCTTTGTTCTGCGGGCAAAGAAAGCTCCCTGCAGTTTAAATGGAGACCTGTAAACCCAAGCCCCATCTGCTCTGCCTGCACTGTAAAGATACCTTTGGACTTTTCCTTCAGTAACAGTAGGGCTTTACATCAATGTCCTTGGCAAAAATTTATCCTCTTTGTTAATCTGCTGCGCACCCTAGAGGTGGCTGCATTTCAGCAGCACCATGCGTGATTAGTCTGTAAAGCCCTTTGGGAGGAAAGCTGCTCTGTAAGATACTGTTATCCAGTTCAACCCCCTGATAATACAGGATTATTGCCTACAATAGAGGATTGCACTTTGCCCAGTCCACTTTTAAATAATGCCAGTGAAGATTCTTCCACCATGTCCTCCGCAGGATTGTCCAAGTGTCTCAGAAATTTGCTCTCCGTACTCATAGTAGACTCATCTTACCCTCAGTGTGGGGTTTCATGCTTCACGGTGCTAAATAGCGGCTTGTAAGAGGGGCATTTGGCATAAACACCCTGCAGGAAGCATGACCCAGTGGCTAAGGATTAGTACTGTGCTGCATGACCTTGGGCAAGTCAGAGCCCCACTTTGTGCCTCAGTCTCCCCATTTGAAAATGGTGGTTGTGATACTGATCTTCCTTTTTGAAGTCTACGATGAAAAACACTGTATTTGAGCTACATATTACTATTTTATTTCGGTTTCAATTCCCCGGTGGTCTTGACTTACTTCACACCATCTCCTGTTCCGGGAGACACCCCAGGATGCTCCATGCTGTGACATCACATAAGAATGGCCATCCTAGGTCAGACCAAAGGTCAATGTAGCCCAGTTTCCTGTCTTCTGACAGTGGCCAATGCCAGGTGCCCCAGAGGGAATGAACAGAACAGGGAATCATCAAGTGATCCATCCCCTGTCGCTAATTCCCAGCTTCTAGCAAACAGAGGAAGGCATCACAGCTGCCATGCGACAAGAATAATAAATGCAGAGGGAATCGCTTTCTTCTAACACTGAACAAGGAACCCGGTTAGAGTAAGGGCCACGTTTTTCAACATATCTTCGAAGGATGCAGACGGGAAACCAGTGGGATTTCAAATTGTGAAATCAATGGGAGCTAGGCGCCTAAATGCCTTTGAAAAGCTGGTTCTAGGGCAAACGTCGCTTTCCCTCTTTGCTCCACCGTATAAGGTCTGCCTTGTCCCTTCCCTAGCCCCGCATTCCTGCTTTGCTTCCTGCTTCAGACAAAAAGAAGCACACAGCTCCTCACAGCAGCTGCCACAAAACCCGGTCACTTAAAGTGGCACCATTTGGGACAATATGAGGGTGTCGGCCATTTTTAAAACACTTGTGTTTATCATTCCCATGGGTATGCTGGGATTCCTTAGGCAGCTGGATCCACACAGCAGAACCTGCCTGCTCGTGCCAGATGGCCTTCTGTCCCTAGCTCAGCATCCACCTAGGAAGTCAACATTGCCTCTCCCCGTTAGGTTTATCCACTGGATGTGTGCATCGGCCATTAAAGGAGCAGTGTGATGTCTGGCTGGGAGTTTGTAGAAGCAGGGGAGCAGCAGCCCAGACAGCAGTATCTCCTGACATCACTTCTGTGCTTTTGAGGTTATTGTTTTGGAGGAAGAGAAATAAAGCACATCTTGGAAGCCAGGAGCGCGATTTTTTCTATTGGAAAAAGCAGGTTCTCTCTTGTTCTGCTCATCCCTCGCATTTGAAGTGGAGGGGAATCTTAACAGCGAAGCCTCAGCAATTCCCTTCATGCAAAGGTTCCTCAGTGGGGTGGGGCGGCCTCTCAGGTTATGGCAGGCCTGGGCAATGATGACTTTGAACAGGGATTCTGTATTGAGGCTGCTGAACACAGCCTTATTTGTATTAGAGGCATGACCTACAATCAGACCCAGACCCAGAGAGCTTACAGTAGCAACCAAGTGCAGGAGAGGAAACCCAAGTACAGAGAAGAAAAGTGACCGATTCAAGGTCACCCAGCGACTGAGCCTGGAATAGCCCGTGGCCTAGATGCTGTTCTAGCCCCCAGACAACACTGCTGCAGGGCTGGCTTTGCGTCTCCAGCTCCCAGATTGACACTCACAGCCCAGAGTCGCCGGACAGGGTCTTTCTAAGCTAAGTCCTGCCATGAATTTGGTTCTCTCTCCATCTCTCACTCTGTTCTGCCATGAGATTCCCCTCTTTCCTCCCTTATTGCACAGCTCTCCTGAGCAGCATGAAACGCCAAGAACACTTGTGGTTAAGGCAAGCCCTCGCTTGCAGTGGGTTTGAAATTGAGCAAGTCATCCTTCTATCCCAGGTCAGAGATCTCCCTGCTTCTCCGTATCCCTGCCGGAGTTTAAGAGACCTGACCCCAGGTCTCCTGAGGTCATTGCAAATCCCTGGCTGACTCCAGGTTGCTTTGCATCAGGGCCTAGTGGAGGAAGCAGCAATTCCCTTGAGTTACCTCTGAAGCCCGGCCGCCAACCTCCAGGTGTCTGACTATTCCTTTGCTTCCCAGCCAGGCTCCATTGTCCAGTGCAGACATGATCACTGTTACATGGAGTGTCGTAACAGACTCAGCAGCATTAATGAGGATGCGTTCTTTTGCTCTTCAGATGGCTGAAGTAGCCATTGCTTCATCTCTTCCCCTTCCCCCACGCCCCCTGGCCCTGTGTCCTGGAATCCATCAGTGTCCACTTAGGACCAAGTGCCATGGCTGATGCCTGTTGCATATTATTCCTGTAGCCTGGGTGAATCCACTTCCCCCACCAGGGATCTAGCCACAATGGGACTGATGTGGTATGGGGGCTTGGAAAGATCCCAGGAGGTTGTTGCACCCTGCACTCCATGGAGCTATGATCTGGCGGGGCTGCTTGAATCCTCTTATACATGCTGGGTTTGGGCTCAGCATGGGGGAAAGACCAGAACAGAGCAGGTGGGTCTATACACAAGCGTATTCCCCACGCAGAGGAGGTTGGTGCAGCTAGGAAGTCACAGAGATTGTAGAATAGCTCCCTGACCTTGGAGAATAGGAATCTTTTGCCATCTAATTCTCATGCAGAGCCGGTCTTAACTATGTGCCCGCCTCCTCCCCAGCTCTCAGAAACCCTGCTCTGTCCATACCAAATACAGCTGCTAAGACCATCTCCCTTGCCTATTGCTTAGAATCTCCCCACCAGCTCCCACAGTTTCCTCACATCAAGTTCTAGCTTCTTGCACTCCCCTTTCAATCTGTCCCCCCTCCTTGCTTGTCTACCATCGCTTCTCATTACATCCCCCAGCCTAGCCCCAACCTCCCCAGCTCTGACAACCATGCCAGCCCCATCCACCCATTCATCACCTCCTCGCACAAGTGTCTCTGCACCCTCTTCCTCTTTGCCCTAGCTCCTGGAGTCAGGTGAAAATGGGAGAATCTCTGCTTTTTTGGGGGGGGCGGGGGGGAAGAGGTATTGGTTGTAGTTGCATAAAGTAAGTTTCTAGCCCTCATGGTTTCAAAGAAAATCTTGAAAACATGACCTAAGTGCATCCCAAAGAATCAAAGAAGAGGAGAGAAATAAGAAGAACCCCAAATGGACAGTGCCGCCCAGAGGATTCAGGGGGCCCGGGGCAAAGCAATTTCAGGGGCCCCTTTCATAAAAAAAAATGGATCATTTTCTAATTATCTCACAATTTCAGGGGGTCTCATGATTTCTGAATGCTTGAGATTGGCAGCACTGGCTGGCATTTTCAGCTCTTCTGGGCAGGGACTTCCTCTTATTCCATGTGTGTACAGCCTCTAGCAGCTACTGTAGTATAACTAATATTTATCCTCACCTTGCAGCTTACGCAGTGGGTAGAAAACTCTTCCATTGTGTTATCCATGGGCGGTTATTGTTTGTATTATTGTAGCACCTAGGAGCTCTAATCATGGACCAGGTCCCCATTGTGCCAGGCACTGTACAAACAGAACAAAAAGATGCTCCCTGCCTGTCACAGGGTGCACCACTCACCACTGGCTTGGCCCCTGCTTCTGGTCACTCTGGGGATTAGCTCTTGAGGCTGGCACCCCCTTCTGTATATGCATGCCGTCGCTCTGTCTCTCTCTCCCTCTGGTCTGCAGCCCATTCTCCCGCTCCAGGAACCACAGCATCCTATTCGTGACTCAGCCCTCCGGCCAGATCACTCACTTCTGGGGTACAGTCCATCAGCAGTCGTCCCATTCACTGCCCCAGTGCCACTCCCTCAATGGCTGGTAGGGGAACTCAGGCCTGCCCTGTACTCCAGGTTCCAGTCCAGGGACCCTCAGCTCAGCAGTTCTGGGCTTTCCTCTTCCAGCCCTCACTGCTCCTTCCCCGGACTGCTTCCTACTCTCTGGTTCCTCTTCTCTCTCTATGTGTACCAGCTCCAAATCCTCCTCCTCCTCCCTCTTCCCTGGGAGTGACTGCTACTTGCCTTCCTGCAGCCTTTCCCAGAAACCACTGTTTGTTACCAGCTACCTGGCTTTATACAGGCCCTGCCTGTTCCTGCCCAGTTGAGCCTGCTCTCAATTAGTTCCCTGCTCCCTGGCTCCACCTCCAGGTGCAGCCTGTGGAGTCAATTGGCCTCCCCAGCCACCTTAACCCCTGTGAAGCCCTGTGTGGGGGTGAACACCCCATCACACTGCCCCAAAGAGCTGACAATCTCAGCATGTCTGCACTGCCAGTGAAGGTGTGAACGTAGCTTGGGAAGACATACCCATGCTAGCTTTCCTCTAGCTAGCACAGGTAACAATTGTAGTGTAGACAGTGGCATGGACGTCAGCACGGACTGGCATCCCAAGTGTGAACCCAGAGGCTTGTGCACTTGTAGCCCACGCAGCCACATCTACACTATGATCTTTGCCCACGCTAGGTAGAAGAAAGCTGCCTTGGGTACACCAAACTGCAGTACAATTATACCTTCGCCTGCCATATAGACATACCCTGTCCCTGACCTAAATACAAGTCTAGAGCAGCAGGTGGGTACAGACAGATAGCTGGAGGGAGACCAGGGAAACAATACGCCATTTAGATCTGCTAGCATTTCCACACCCATTTTGCGTTGGTGCAATTGATGACATCGGGGCAGAATCAGGTCCCAGTGGGGCTGGGAGAGAAAGGAAAATTTCCAGTTTGACCGGGAGTTCTGTGCTTTGCTCCTCCGATCCTGAGCGATTAGTGCACAGAGGGCCCCATTGGGAAGATTTTAATCCATGAAAAATGGTTTTAATACGTAATATGCTGTGGGTTTATTTGTTCAGCAACAGACTGAGTTTAACTTAACTATGCCACATTCCCAAATCCAACCGATTAATAAATAGACCCAGAAACTCACTCTTTCTCTGAGATGGGGATGGGGGGGGGAAGAGGACGGAACAGATGGATTTTCTTATGATTGCCATTCTAACAATGATGGTTATTATTATTTATCAGCTGAACATAAGAAAAGGCAATTTGTTCCCCCACATCCAAACTCTGTAATGCCAGGGCTGCTGCCGGATGATAGATGGGTGATGAAAGGCATAATGGTAGCCAATTATAAATCACCACCTTTTGTTGTGACTCTAATGCCGAGAGCCAGAGCTTTACCTTCAGGTGCATCCCCCTGAGCTGTCCTATGTGTAGAGGGAAAAAACAAACCCCAAACCCAGCCCACTATTAGAAACACTAGAGCCAAAGGAGCCGCTGATGTAAACTGACCCAGCGACATTGACGTGGCTGGTGGTGCGCCCGTTTACCAGCCAAGCGTTTGGTGGGATGCACTGTGTTTCACCAGTCAGCACTGCAAGAAACAAATCCAGACAGAAATATGCAGTTCTGCAGTTGGCTTCTATTTCCTTATTACGACTGATTACATTAAATTACACTCGTTTGTTGCTGTTGTTTGGGGGTTTTGTCAATATTCTCATCTCTCTCACATACACACACACACACGCGCCAGTTGTTCAAAAGAGACTCCAGGTCTCACACTGCCTTACCTGTTCTTTTTATTAAAAAACCCAGTGAATCAGCACACAAGCAGCAGGGGTTATTAAATAATTCCTTTCCACCAGGTTGTCATCTAGTGAGGGCCAGGGATTGTGGGCAGGGTTGCCTAGTGGATAGAACACCATACTGGGACACAGATGTCCTGGGTTCTAGTCCTTTCTCTGTTACTAGCCTGCCAAATGGCCTTGGGTAAGTCATTTCACCTCTTTCTGCCTGAGTTTCCCCAGCTGTAAAATAGGGTAATGAAACTGACCTCGGTACAAACACTTTGAAATCTATTGATGAACGGTGCTAGATAAGAGCTAGGTCCTAGTGGTCAGACCTAGAAATTCTGAGAGCCAGAGGATACAAAGCTGCCCTTCAGCAACTAGTGAGGAGTCTCTTAACATAAGGGAACTACCCAGGTGGTGTAAACCAGACTCAACACCCCCTGCTCTCCCCACTGACACAGGGGATGTAAAGAGGGTAGGGCTGTGTTCCTGTTATCCTTGCCATTGGAAAAGCCTCTCAGAGGGTTCTAATAACTCAGCAGAAGTTAGAGCAGCCTAAGGGCAGTTCTGATTTGTGCTGGGGAACTGGTTTGCCCTGCAGCCAGCCACAGGAGGGGGCCCAGTGGAAAGGAGGCTGAGGGACAGCTTTGCCCCTCCAGCCCCTGCTGAGCTCAGTTTGGTCACAGCACAGTATTTAAGCCTTGTGTTCCATCTGCCACTGATTTGCTGTGTAGCTTTGGGAAAGTCACTTAATGGTTCTGTGCCTCAGTTTCCCTCTCTGAAGCAATTATCCTCCCCTAATGTTACAGGGCTTAATTAATTGGTGAGTGTAGAACACTTTGAGACCTTTGGATGGACGAGACTATGGGGATGCAAGGTATTATTATTATTACCTAAGGATACCAAAGCAGGAATCATTTCATCCATCACCCAGATGCAACCACCTCTGGGGTGGAACGCAACAGCTTTTTAACCAAGTACACAAATGCCACAAAATGTTTAGGACAGGAATTGAAGAAGGATCCGATATCCAATTGAAACCACCAGGGCAATATTAGGTTAGCAGAATGTTAATGACCCAAACAGATATTGGTGCAAGATACCAAGGTTAACACATCCCAATGCCTTAACACAATTATCTCACTATATCTTTAGTGCTCAGGCCTTCCGTTGTACAGCTCCGTTGAAAGGCAGCTCCTCCATTAACACAGCAGCCCTTAGCACTATGCAAGAAGAAAAGGAGTACTTATGGCACCTTAGAGACTAACCAATTTATTTGAGCATGAGCTTTCGTGAGCTACAGCTCACTTCATCGGATGCATACCGTGGAAACTGCAGCAGACTTTATATACACACAGAGAATATGAAACAATACCTCCTCCCACCCCACTGTCCTGCTGGTAATAGCTTATCTAAAGTGATCATCAATTTGGGCCATTTCCAGCACAAATCCAGGCTTTCTCACCCTCCACCCCCCCACACAAATTCACTCTCCTGCTGGTGATAGCCCATCCAAAGTGACAACTCTCTACAGTTTGGATGAGCTATTTCCAGCAGGAGAGTGAGTTTGTGTGTGTATGGAGGTTGGGGGGTGAGAAAACCTGGATTTGTGCTGGAAATGGCCCACCTTGATTATCATGCACATTGTAGGGAGAGTGGTCACTTTGGATGAGCTATTACCAGCAGGATAGTGAGTTTGTGTGTGTGGTTTTTGGGAGGGGGGTGAGGGGGTGAGAGAACCTGGATTTGTGCATGAAATGGCCCAACTTGATTATCATGCACATTGTGTAGAGAGTTGTCACTTTGGATGGGCTATCACCAGCAGGACAGTGAATTTGTGTGGGGGGGTGGAGGGTGAGAAAACCTGGATTTGTGCTGGAAATGGCCCAAATTGATGATCACTTTAGATAAGCTATTACCAGCAGGACAGTGGGGTGGGAGGAGGTATTGTTTCATATTCTCTGTGTGTATATAAAGTCTGCTGCAGTTTCCACGGTATGCATCCGATGAAGTGAGCTGTAGCTCACGAAAGCTCATGCTCAAATAAATTGGTTAGTCTCTAAGGTGCCACAAGCACTCCTTTTCTTTTTGCGAATACAGACTAACACGGCTGTTACTCTGAAACCTGTCACTATGCAAGAGTGACTCCAATGGAGGAGCATGACTTCTTAAATCCTGTATCAGCCCAGATGGCTTTTGGAGGTCATCCATCCAAAGGTCGAACAGCTTATTCGCTGCTTAGGTGGTGAGAGACGACAAATGCAAAGCTGGCAATCGCAGAGATCCAAGGGAGTGCTTCTTGGCTGTATGAAGATCATCTTCAAAGTGGCGTCGGCTCCACCGGACTCTCTGGTTCTGCATGTCCATATGATCAGGCTTGTGACTTGGTGGATCATGCGCAAAACCTGTCCTGCCGGAGCACACTAGCCAGGGGCACCTCTGGAATTAAATATGCATGTAGGTACCATGGTGATAAGCACCTTAAAATGATGGACGATAGTCATGTGATAGCCCTTGACCAGAGAGCTCCAGACCCAGCTCAGCACTTTCACTGTAAAATTCACTCTCTGGAGGTGGGAGAATTCTGACGACGATACTCATGATGAGCGCTGGAGTTTATCTTCGTCCTAGTGGGTCAGACTGGCTGGCCCAATCTGAAAACGGCCAGTAACTCACAGCCTCTGTGACAGCTACATACTCTGTGCGTGTGAAGTTGCTGACCTTTCTGGCTAAAGCTATTCTTTATCCGCATATATACATGCTGCCAGCTAAGTCCCCCAGTTAGTTAAAGCATTGAGTATATTTGTCTGCATTTAGGGTGGGATTCTCCGAGGAGTCAACTCCCTTAGGGTGCTTTGAAATCTCCGAATTAGTGCTGGTGAAAGGTGCAGCCTCACCCTCTAAGGATCTCGAAGCCCTTTACAAAGACCCACCCTCACAAAGGTTGCTCAGTGACGGTTTTGGAGGGAACAGAACATTTGCTGATAAATGCATTTTTTCAGGGCACCAAAATGATTGGCAAATGTGGCTCAACCTTGGTGAATAGTTTCATCTGGAAAAAAAAATGGGGAAAATGTTTCCGAAAAGCCATACTGGTTCATCAGGGCCATTTCCAAATGAAACGCTTTGGGTTTCCGGGTAGAAGTGGCCTGTCTTTTAGAAATTTAGCTAATTAGTTTCAAGTTGCAGTGGGGGAGGTCAAGTTGCAGTGTGGGAGGTTTAGGTTGGATATCAGGAAAAACTTTTTCACTAGGAGGGTGGTGAAACACTGGAATGCGTTACCTAGGGAGGTGGTGGAATCCCCTTCCTTGGAAGTTTTTAAGGTCAGGCTTGACAAAGCCCTGGCTGGGATGATTTAGTTGGGATTGGTCCTGCTCTGGGCAGGGGGTTGGACTAGATGGCCTCCAGAGGTCCCTTCCAACTCTGTTATTCTATGATTCTATGAAAAAGGGGATGGGGGGAAAAACACCTGAAAATGGCTCAAAGTGAAACAAAAAAATATTGTCTTGGGCTTTTCACTTCACCCGAAACTTTTTTTTTTCCTCCACTTTTTCATTTCAACAGGAAAAGCCAAACAAACTGACTTCCCTCCCCGGCCCCCCCAGATTTTTTGGTGTGACCAGCAAAGTCAATTCCTTGCTCAGCTCCACACAGAAGTCTTTTGTGGGAAAGACACAGATGATCACAACTGCTCCGCAGATTGGAAAGCTGAGGCACAGCAAGGTTAAGTGACTCACCTGACCTGCCATGGTGTCAGAGCTAGGCGGAGAACCGGGGAGTCCTAGTGCGTCGCCCCGTGTGCTCTAACCACTAAGCTACAGCCCCTCCACACATCCAGCAATAAAACACAGGAGTTCTGCCTTCCACTCTGCCTACTCTAATCATTGGCACACACTCCCCTTCCAGAGCTAGAAACTGACCCCAGGAGTCCTGCACCCCAAACTTCTGCTTCCTCAGATCCAACTGTCCTTGTGATATTGTCTTGAAGTCTGTGTCCAAAATACAGTCCAGAGATAACCCCCTTCTTCCACTGGGAGCATTTCTCTTCCAGCGCCATCTCTCCTCCTCTCATTCGTTATCCGATCCAAGGCTGTCAGTCTGCAGCAGCTGTGAGGAGGAAGATAACCATGGGGATATACTCCACCGTTGCACCCGACCAGCCAGCTGCCCACCTGTGGCCATGTTACCCCGGCACCTATATCTGTATTAAAAATCATAGCAATTCATTCAGGCATTACTATTTCTAACAGGCAAATGTGTGATAACACACTTGGCCCATTAACATTGCAGCTGCATGGCAGATTAGTTATATTGTATTGTGAGGAGCCCAGCTAAACTGTCAGCTAGGCATTTATGGAATTAGGGACTGGCATTTAATCGCTTAGCTGGGGATTGTCTGTGTTAAATTCCCCTGAGCTCAGCAACTTCATACCCAGCTATTCTCCTATGATAGTAGGAGCAAGTACATAGGTACCAGGAGGCTTGGGTGACTCAGGAGGTCAGAAGTGGGATCTAGGGAATTTCGCAACCAATGTGAATCCAATCCAGGTCGATAGCAAGTCAAAGCTCTTGGGTTGTCTATGGGAACGTCAAAACAGCAAAAAAAAAAAAAAAAAAAAAAACACCTGCGGCAGGAAGTCTCAGAGCTTGGATCATAGCAGTGTAGACATTCGGGCTTAGACTGGAGCCTGGGCTCTGAGACCCTTCCCCGTTACTGACTTTCAGAGCCTGGGCTCCAGCCTCAGATCAAACATCCACACTGGTATTTTTAGCTCCGCAAACCTAAGTCAGGTGATCCAGGCTCTGGGACTTGCTGCTGTGGAGTATTTTTGTTTTGTGCTGTGTAGATGCACCCTATGTGAAATCAGTTGGTGCTCACACCCCTAGATCTAACAAAGAGGAGTCCAGATCACAAAAATCGCACTATTCTTAAGATCTTGATTCTGATCTCCTAGCTCTGGCTGAGTGGCACTTTACTATATTGATTTCAAGAGGAGTATGCAAGGAGCAAAGTGCTACTCACTCAGAGTGGCAACATTAGAACTGGGTGATTTTTTTTTCTGGCAAATAATAAATTATCTCAAAAATGCATTTTTGGGGGGCACCGAAATTATTCCTAAATTTGAGTCGGATTTGACACACGGTTTTGGCTGAAAAGAATGGGGGCAAAAATTCCACAAAGTTGAACTGTTTTGTTCCAGCCATTTCAAAATGAATAATTCTGATCTTTCATTTCAAAATGGCATTACACTACATTAAATGTAGTTAATTTTTTTAAAATAGGGGGAAGGCTGAAAAACACCTGAAGAGGAAAAAACAAACAAACAAATCGCTTTGGGTTGCACTAAACATTTTGTTTGACCCAAAATGATTTTTTTGCCCTTTTTTGACTTGCTGAATCAGACAAAGCTTTTGAAATGACAGAGTCAGAGAGTGACGTTTTCAGAGCAATGGGGCAGCAGGATGAGGTTTTCAGAGTTACTGGGGTCAGGGACATTTTCAACACCTGACTCTCCAAGCCGCATTTTTCATCTCTATTCAGTCATTCAGTGCTGGCCTGGAAGACGTCCAGAAGCCCAACCGTTCTGCAAAGCCAAGAGGTTTCATCGGTGCAGAGAAAGATCAAAACTTTGGGATACTTTAACTGACCCCAAACTTTGAAGAGTCATCCATCATTAAGTCACAGTCGCACCCCCATTCTCCCCAGCACTGATCATTCCCTCATCTGTATCTCCCCCTAGTATAGTGGTCACCCTATCTTCTGCTTTCACCTCCCCTTTGCTACACCTATTCCCACAGTGATCACTCCCTACCTTCACTTCCCTGTATATCAAGCACCCTTCTGCCTCCATGATTATCCTCTTCCATCTCCTTCCCCCTTCCACATCTCCCCTCCAAGATTGAAGTCTGTCAAGGTTCCTCCCCCACTCTGAACTCTAGGGTACAGATGTGGGGACCTGCATGAAAAACCTCCTAAGCTTATCTTTACCAGCTTAGGTCAAAACTTCCCCAAGGTACAAAATATTCCACCCATTGTCCTTGGATTGGCTGCTACCACCACCAAACTAATACTGGTTACTGGGGAAGAGCTGTTTGGACGTGTCTTTCCCCCCAAAATACTCCCCAAAACCTTGCACCCCACTTCCTGGACAAGGTTTGGTAAAAAGCTTCACCAATTTGCCTAGGTGACTACAGACCCAGACCCTTGGATCTTAAGAACAATGAACAATCCTCCCAACACTTGCACCCCCCCTTTCCTGGGAAACGTTGGATAAAAAGCCTCACCAATTTGCATAGGTGACCACAGACCCAAACCCTTGGATCTGAGAACAATGAAAAAGCATTCCGTTTTCTTAAAAGAAGACTTTTAATAAAAATAGAAGTAAATAGAAATAAAGAAATCCCCCCTGTAAAATCAGGATGGTAGATATCTTACAGGGTAATTAGATTCAAAAACATAGAGAACCCCTCTAGGCAAAACCTTAAGTTACAAAAAAGTTACACAGACAGAAATAGTTATTCTATTCAGCACAGTTCTTTTCTCAGCCATTTAAAGAAATCATAATCTAACACGTACCTAGCTAGATTACTTACTAAAAGTTCTAAGACTCCATTCCTGGTCTATCCCCGGCCAAGACAGAATATAGACAGACACATAGACCCTTTGTTTCTCTCCCTCCTCCCAGCTTTTGAAAGTATCTTGTCTCCTCATTGGTCATTTTGGTCAGGTGCCAGCGAGGTTACCTTTAGCTTCTTAACCCTTTACAGGTGAGAGGAGCTTTCCCCTGGCCAGGAGGGATTTCAAAGGGGTTTACCCTTCCCTTTATATTTATGACAAAGTCATATCTCCATCGCCCGTCCCCAAGAATGAATCCCAGCAGCACATTTCCCTGGTGCATCACCGTGAAATGATTGCTTCTGATAACAATTGTTCACCATTCCCCAAGATGAACAAAACTCCAGTTCCCAAGGTACTTCAAGGAAGGCCAAGAGTGGTTAGTTTCATTTAGAAAACACTCTGTTGGAGACTCCTAGGAAATGTATGAATACAGCGATCAGGAGAGAAAAACAGAGCAAGATCTCAGGCTAGAAGAATATTCATATTTAATCACACCACGTTGGGGGTTGCTGAGCCTGTAGTAGTTAAATAGTATTAAAACAAACCATTCCTATTACTAGTGTATTAGTAGTCTAGAGGAGCCAGTTATTCTCATCGCTAGGTCACTGGTTCTGAGCTCTGCAGTATCACTGTAAGTGGCTTCCATTAGGAGCATATTACATTTTTTTTCCCTATGAAAGGATTGAGGGGATGCAAAAGAGATATCTCAGATACAAATGGATTTCAAAGCTGTCTTTTACAGGAACATTTGCTCTCCTCTCAAAGGACAGCTGAGTAAAATAACCTGGCTGGAATTCCAATAGCGAGAAATAAAGCTGCCAGAGGGGGAAAAAAAAACATTTTGCAACACTCAATGGCTAATCTGGGAAATTCGGACATTGGGTTCTAGAGAGACCTGGCAAAGAGGAGATTTAGTAACACTACAACATGAAATGTTTTTACAGCAGAGTTATTGGGTTAGCCTTAAATCTTAAAGGTGTTGGACATGCAGTGTAGCGATACTGCTGATTCAAACCACTTCTTCCCTTCCGCCCTGGGACTGTGAAATCCAAGGGCAACAAGTGGGAAGAGGCTAAGCAATATGACTAAATCTTTAGCTATGGCCACAGATGCGTACAGATATGGAAAGGAGAGAGAGAGAGAGGGAGAAATGTGATGTGCTTCCCAATGGGACAATTAGAGAGAGAGAATAATAGCCTGCAAATATTTGCAGGGCATAAACCCCACCATGGACCTAAAAATGTCTGGATCTTCCACCCTTCCTGCATGGAGCCTTGCACATGTCTGCATCTGACCCAGGGGCGGTGCAGTCACCTTGGAGGTTATTTGTTTGCAAGCAGCTGGATTCAAGGGTTGACACCAAACCCACGCACACAAGCCGAACTCGCTGTACTCTAGTCTTTAAAGCATGAAACCAGTTAAACCCTGGGTGGTGACCTCCCGGAGCCCAGTTTTGACAAGTCATTAGCAGATTCAGGGTCTCACTTTAGTCAAAACAGGATTTTGTCCCTTAAATTAATTCTAATTGCACCACACAAGTCATTAGCCTGGCTCTCTAAATGAAGTGCTAACACTCCTCTCACCTCCTGCTCCCCTGCTGCTGCTGTTCCCTAAAGCTGCTGCAATCGGGAGCATCAAAAGCTAATCAATTAAGCTACAGGGTCTGAAGAGATGGTATGAGCCACAAGGTGCACTGTGGAGAAGCCAACACCTCCTTGCTGACTCTTGTGAAATTTCGGCCTGAGCAGCAGACTAAGGACCTTTCTCATTGCCAGCTTTATATCATAGCTCCTGACTGTGTTACCACATGATGCCCCTAGATCAGCAACGTTTGCGCCATCACAGATGTCTGTGGCCCTCTCTTCCCGAGAAAGGAAGCCTGTCTTTTATAGCAGCCGGATCAGAATGACCATGTCAGAAACCAGTCACTGCTAGTTATCTTCACTGCAAAAACAGGCGTGTTTTAACACCAGGATAGCTCTCTCAGTTTGTTGTCTGAGCTCTTGCATCTTCCATGAAGCCTCTGGTACTGGTCACTGCTAGAGATGGGATGCCAGCCTAGGTAGATCTGTGGACTCACCCATTGCAGCAGATTCCCATGTGGTGATGAGAATCAGGTCCTGTGCTGGCAAATATGTACCCATTAGGGCAGATCCTAAGCTGATATAAATTGGAGCACCTCACTGAAGTCCTTACTGCATCTAAACACCCCAGACCTTGTGGGAAAGTCCAGATCCATGTCTTGTGCTTTCTCTAGTTATATGTGGACATTAAAGATACCCGAGTACTTTGTGTAAGTGCACAGGGTTGCCTAGTGACCTTGGCCAGAAATTCCCCTCCATTGCTTGTGCTGGGTTACTCTCTCAACCCCAGAGGGGGCTGCATTTCAGGGATGCAGTACCATATATTTGCCTGGTTTGCAAAGCATCTGCAGCTCCTCCAGAATGAAAGCTGCTATTCATTAATACCATTTTCAATAGCTCTCAAATATTGCTGCACTGGCTAATTATGCCCGAGGACAAGATAAATTGAATAGGACTGAAGTCTAAGGTCAACCACTGACAAAGTTAGCATTGACTCCAGCCTCCCAAGGGGATTGATGGGGACCGCAAGAGCAAGGTCTAACATTGTACCTGCACTGTATAGCCTTTCTGCACTGCATGCATTCCCGAGGTTCACAGCTCTACTCTGTCTTGATCCTGTATTTGCACCAAGTGTCTTTGCACTCACATTGGACTCTGAAAGCATCTGATGAAGTGGGCTGTAGCTCACGAAGTCTTATGCTCAAATAAATTGGTTAGTCTCTAAGGTGCCACAAGTCCTCCTTTTCTTATTGGACTCATTATTTCTCTGATTTAAACTTTTTCAGTTGTGTTCTTTGCAGGTAAGGTAGACCTACAGGTAAGTACACGTGGAAATATTTATAGCTAAGTGATATGTACAAGTGATTAAACGGATTGATATTTATACATGAGAAATATTTACAGATAAGTACACAAAGAAATATTGACAAGTGAATACACAGGGAAATATTTACGAGAGATATTTACTTGTGATTATACAGTTTCGTATTTATAGGTAAAGGACAATTACTGGTATTGAAAGTACACAAATATTTACAGACAAGAGTTATGTACAGGTAAGGTCCACAGGTTAGGTTTTAAATGTGGTATTTTTATATACAGGCAAGGACACATGAGAACACATATAATATTGTTCTGTACGCAATAAATAAGCAGGAACTTGAAGCTGCAACATTATACAGCGACAGGGCCAGAAGTAGCTAGTGTGGCTTTTTAAGTATGTGGGTATATGGTGCAGAATCATTATAGCTGGTAAGAATGTGGGTGTAATTCAGTGTCAAATCTCTCATGTACATCCTGAATAAATAGCATATTACAATATGTTGTTCTGTCCTACATGGCATCAAATGTCTCATTATGGTAAGGCAGCGGCCTGTTCTTATTAATAATGGTAATTATGAGTTCCCTGTTTCAAACCGTTTCAGTTCATTAAAAATATTTGCAAGATTGTCAGGGTGGAAAAAAATGAGTTCATTGTGAAAGCGCACACACCGAAAAAAGGTTTGAAGAATATTTATGGGTCTGACAAACCCACACAGGCTAAATGGGAAAATGAGAATGATTCACCATTGCTTTACTCCTGGTTAACACGGGGGTAATTCACTGGAGTTTGTTCAGTTTAAACCTGGAGTAATAGAGTAGAGAGTAGGCATATATTACTGGGGGATTTTTTTAAGGTGCATAAACTGACAGTTATAGTAGCTTTTGTAATTTCGATGAACAATATGAACTACTTTTAGAGTTTTGTGCCACATTAAAGAAAGAGGTTAAAAGTAAAATTAAAAAGTACATGATCTTTGATTTTGTTAAGTCATTTACCTGAAAGGTTTCTAATGAGAATAGACCCCCTCCCACCTTACATTTCAGCCTATGGGCCTGATTATCCACTCACACTCCAACTCCGCTGATTTCAATAGAATGACTCCTGATTTACACCAGCGTGAGAGGAGATGGGGTCATCTACCAAGGGCTGAGCAGTAAGCAGTCACTGTTGGACCAGATCCTCGGTTGGTGTAAGTTGGCACAGCTCCATTGATTTCAATTCCACAGTGTTTTTCAAACCGTGTATAGACATTAAACAGCAAACTAGTCTCAACCTTGAACTCTAGTGATGCTATTGTTCCAGTGTAATACGGTACATTATTGCTGAAATGCAGCTATCTCTGGGGTGGAGAGAAAAGCTCAGCACATACCAAGGAGGGAATGTTCTAACCAAAGGCACCAGGCAAATCCCTCCCCTTAAGAAAGTACCAGAAAGATACTTTAATAGTCAAGCATCACTAAAGAAGGTCCAAAGACTTGGAGTTGGACTTCTCCCAAATTTCAGAGGTGTTAGGGCTCAGGGGTAATGATGTCAGTGGAGCTAGGCTGAAGATCTGGCACACTGGGTACATATTTATTAGTACAATGCCTGATTCTCAGGGCTGGGGAGGCTTGATCTAAGTTACGCAACTTCAGCTCCGTGAATAACGTAGCCAAAGTTGACGTCCTTAGATCTACTCCCCCATTGACTCCCGCATTGACTCCACCTGCTCCACACTCCCCCGTCGACTCCACCTGGTGGAGTACCGGAGTCGATAGGAGAACGCTCGGCGGTCGATTTATCGCGTCTAGACTAGACGCGATAAATCAACCCCCGCTGGATCAATCGCTGCCTGTCAATCCTGCAGGTAATGTAGACAATCCCTCAGGCAGGAATGTGCTGCAGTGTCTCAGACAAGGGCCCAACTCTCCTGGCAGCCTGTCTCTAACAGAGCCAGATGCTCCAAGGGAGATGCAAAATCTTGGACAAATATAGAATAAGCTAATACAGTTCATGCCTCACTCAGCTGCATGCTGCTAAGCCATCCCTCAGCTGCCTCGGAAGGAAGGGAAACAAGGCGAGCAAGGTAATATCTTTCATTAGACCAACTTCTGCTGGTGAAAGAAACAAGCTTCTGTGCTCACACGGTTTTCTGCAGGTCTGGGAAAGGTCCTCAGAGTGTCACAGCTAAATACAAGGTTGAACAGACTGTTTAGCATAAGGTGTTAATATGTTGTAAGAGACTATTTAAAGTGGAGTGGGCAGCTAACACCTCTGCAGTCACAGAACAGAGGAGAGTTGGTGGGTTATAGATTGTTGTAATGAGCTGTAAATCCAGTGTTATTATTAAGACAATGAGTTTAGTGTCTAACAAAGTTGTGATTTTAAGCTCCCAGGCTCATCTTCTGAAGGTGTTGTGCGGGTTTCCTTTGAGGATGAGGTTGGAGAGGTCAGTTATGGAGTGATCAATCTGTGAAAATCTTCACCCAGGGGTGTAGGTCTTTTATCCTTTGTCTGCGTGAGGTCATTAAGAGTGTGATGATTGTTTCATTTCACCCACAGAGTTGTTACTGGGGCATTTAGTGCACTGGATGAGGTATGCCACATGTTGTAATATGCATGTGTAGGACCCACAGATCCCCAAAGATCTGTTGTGGATTATCTTAACAGTGGAGATACGTCCACAGGTTTTGCATCGGTTGTTAGGGCAGCATCTGATGCTGCTTTAAGTTGATGAATCCTCACGTGTGGGGAGCTTGCTTCTGATGATGAGCTTGCCAAGGTTGGGGCGTTGTTTGAGATCAGAAGAGGGAGTTCAGGAATGATTTCTTCAGGATGTGGTCCCCATCAAGTATCAGTTGTAGTTGTTTAATGATACCCTGGTGTAGAATGGTAGGGAACAATTTGCGGTGTGAGGTCAGAGGGCTTTTTTCTTCTTCTATACTGGAGCTGGTTCCCATGAGGTATTTGCGTGGCCTGTTCCATGATGCAATCTACTTGTCCGGCGGTGTGTGTTTGGTGAAGGTCATTTTAAGCGTGTTGAGGTATATATCTCGGACTTTCTCCTCGGAGCATATTTTGTGGTATCTGAGCTAGGGCCGGATAGCTGAACTTTTGTCTCCACCTCGCAAGTTTCTCAACTCTAAATATTTTGCAGGTGCTACAATGCACCCTGCAGTGTCCTAAGTAACCCCCTGACAACCCTAGTTGTTATAGTCCCTCTATAAGACATCCTGTAACACTGAGGGCTAGTCTTCACTGCAGTGGTTTGCACAAGTTAGTACATGTGAGTACTAGGCAAGCTGGAGTGAGAATAACCATATTGCAAAGCAACACCAGAACTGCACAGAGTAATGGGATCAGCAGAGCGGTTGGATTTAGAAGCTGATGAATTGTTGTCACTTGAGTTGCTGCATTCCCCCTGACTTACCAGCTCCAGCATCAGCAGAACTGGAGTGTCAGCCCATCCCCCTGAGGGGCTAGCTAGCTAGAGCTACAATGCAGGGCAGACAAGCCGTGAGAGCCTTTGACCTGTGGACGGCTCTGCAAGAGAACTGCACGCTAGGCTTGATTCTGATTTCATTGGTGTAATCAACAATAACTCCATTAAAGTCAAGTGGGCCAGATTCTCAGCTGGTGTAAAACAACCTGGCTCCATTGGCTTCCACTGGGCTATTGATAAGAAACAAAAAAGGATCTGGCCCCACGAAACCAGCGTGACACAGGGAGACCAGAATGGGGCTTATGATTCCATGTGAATAGTTTATTGTTCTCTCCATTTGCCACCTCCAGCTCTCCCTCATAGATTTCACCATGTGGCAGCATCTCACAAGGGACAAAGTTCACCCCCCAGGAGGACGAGAATGTGAGGCAGAGAGATCTACTGAGGATCCCTGCCTAATCTGTCAGAACAAAACGGGGCTAATCCAGGGAAGAGAGTAAACCACAAGTTATGCAAACCAAGGCTCCTGTGTGGCAAGGGAGGTAGCAAGGTGACAAGGCTTGTTCCGGAGTTGGGAGCATTTGGAGGCAAGACCCTGGTGTTGGTAAATAACAATACCACTTAGAATCTCATTCTGGATCAGCATGAGTTCCCATTAGGATTACTGGAGCAGGCAGCGCTTACTCCGTGCTTTTCACTTTGAATACTACGGGTGTTTGGAAAAGAGCAAACAAAGCCACAACCTTCACTGGAGAGCAAAACACCAACAAACACACCAATGCACTCTCAGAAGAGCAAGGACTGGAGGAAAGGAGCTAGACCGTCCAGCCGCAATCTGGAGCAGCTCATGGGTGCCTGATGCCTATTCAAATGTTTTGGGAGAAGCAAAATTTTTCTCTTGGGGGGACAAGAACGGGAAAGCGTTGCTGATGCCTTGGGGGAAATTTAATCAAATATTTTCTGACGGTTGGTTTTGCCAGCACGGGCCAAAGCCTGGGGGATACAATTTTTTGAAAGCACCGAAGTGACATAGAAGGCCAAGGCCCATTTGCAAAAGTGATTTGGGCACTTAGGGAACCCAAGTCTCCATGGGAGAATTACGCTCCTATGGGCCACATTTTCGCAGGTATTTAGGTCCCAGCAGGTTAGGTGCCTAATTCCTGCTGATTTCAACCCTGAAACCAGGCATTGTCCCAACTATGTCATCTCTGGGGCCGGATCCTGCCTACTGGATTGGGCCGCCCACAAAACACAGACAGTGGTAGTTAACAGAGCACCGGGATTCAAATCGTCCCCCTGCCTGCAGGTGGTGTAGGGACTAGGTCTCCCACCACCCAGATGAGTGCCCTGCCCCAGTGGGTGTCCCAAGCTGCCTTTCTCCCAATCTCTCCTACTGCAGCTGTTCCACTTTGTAGAAAATAATTAGTCACTGGAGCTGGAACCTGACTTCCCAGCTGAGTGCCTAAACCATGGGGCTGAAGAGTCATTGTCACTCTCAGGCCCAGTGACTATGTAGGAGGGCTCACTGCTGTCAAGCACAGATGGAGGGAGGTGACTAACTCACTTTGCGGGACAGAGTTTAGGCCACACCCCTCACCTAGACATTTCCTATTGGCTACTTTAGGCAGCTCCCTGCTCAGCATACTGGCTTTTGTGAATCTCAGTTTTAGGTACCTAACTCTCCCCATGGGTGCCTAACTTTGGGCGGTGGATTCCACTAGGTAGTAGGGTGCCTAACTTTGGGCGGTGGATTCCACGAGGTAGTAGGGCGCCTAACTTTGGGCGGTGGATTCCACGAGGTAGTAGGGTGCCTAAAAATTAGATGCTGTAAAGCTGAGTCTAGGTCCCCTTTGTGAATCTACTCTCAGTGCCTGGAGTCCAGATATTTAGAGGTATTTAGGCACCTAACTCCTACTGAAATCCCTTTAAAAATCTGGCCCTAAGTCACTTTTGAAAATGGGACTTATGCTTCTAAGTCGCTTAGGTGCTTTTGAAAATTTGACCCTGGATTTAGAAGTGGTTGAAAAACGGTAATGTGTAATGCTGAAAATTTTCCAAATCACTTTCATTCTGCAAATTTAAGGGGGGGGGGGAACATTTCATTTATTCAAAATTTTAATTGAAAATTTGCAGTTCAAACATTTTATGTTTTCAGCTTTTGCCTTTTCCTCTCTTTTTCTTTTTCCATTTTGCCACTGAAAAGGGCGGAAGGGAGGAACCAAAAGGAAAAACCGAACCTGGGACAGGGAGGAAACCTGAAAGAAACTCAGAAAACTAATAATTTGTTTGTTTTCAGGTTTCACTAAACAAATAAACAGATTTTTTTTTAAAAAAAGGAGGATTATTTTTGCCAAAATTACCTTATTTTTTCCCAAATAGGATATTTTTGACACACATTCGCACAAACAAATTGAAAACACCGGGATCCAGCGTGTGCCGATACCACAGCCAAAGCGACAGCTGCAGAATCCTGCAGCTGAGTTCTGAATTGATCCACCACTGTGGCACAAGTGCTCTGGAGACAGACAGGTCCCTTGATGAATCAGACAAAGGACATTTTATTCTAGTTTCATAGATTCACAGATTTTAAGGCCCAGGGGAAACATTATACCATCCAGTCTGACTTCCTGTATATCGGAGGACATAAACTTTCACCCAGATATCTCTGTATTGAGCCCAAGAACTTGTGATTGGCTAAATTATCTCTGCCAGAAAGGCTCCCGTCTGGATCTGAAGACCTCCAGAGGTGGAGAACCAATCACTTTCCTTGGTAGTTTGTTCCAGTGGTTAATCACCCTCCCTGTTAAAAATGTGTGCCTTATTTCTCGTTTGAATTCTCAGGCTTTAACTACCAGCCACAGCCAAGGGCTTTTATTCTGCCTTTCTCCACTAAATTAGAGAGCCCTTTAGTATCCAGTATTTTTTTCCCTGTGAAGGTACTTATACACTGCACCACTCAATCTTTTTGATAAACTAAACAGATTAAGCTTTTTAAATCCCGCACAAAAGCATTTTCTCCAGCCTTTGAGTAATTTTTGTAGTTCTTTTCTGCACCCTCTTTTCCATCTGTGGTTTCTATGAGCTTTTGACAGTGAAACACACCAGGGGATAGCTGTGGCACCTTGGAGACTAACAAATTTATTTAAGTGTAAGCTCTCATGAGATACAGCTCACTTCGTCGGATACATTCAGTGGAAAATACAGTGGGGAGATTTTATATACAGAGAGAACATGAAACAATGGGTGTTACCATACACACTGTAATGAGAGTGATCAGGTAAGCTGAGCTATTACCAGCAGGAGAGAAAAAAAACCTTTTGTAGTGATAATCAAGGTGGGCCATTTCCAGCAATTGACAAGAACGTGTGAGAATCAATAGTTTACTTTGTGTAACAACACATCCGCTCCCAGTCTTTATTCAAGCCTAATGTAATGGTGTCCAGTTTGCAAATTAATTCCAATTCAGCAGTCTCTTGTAAGAACGCTTGATAGAGATCTTGTACAACTACAGTACCCACCTGCTGAAGTGAAGAAACAGATTGACAGAGCCAGAAGAGTACCCAGAAGTTACCTACGACAGGACAGGCCCAACAAAGAAAATAACAGAACACCACTAGCCATCACCTTCAGCCCCCAACTGAAACCTCTCCTGCACATCATCAAGGATCTACAATCTATCCTGAAGGATGACCCATCACTCTCACAGATCTTGGGAGACAGGCCAGTCCTTGCTTAAAGACAGCCCCCCCAACCTGAAGCAAATACTCACCAGCAACCACACACCACACAACAGAACCACTAACCCAGGAACCTATCCTTGCAACAAAGCCCGTTGCCAACTGTGTCCACATATCTATTCAGGGGACACCATCACAGGGCCTAATCGCATCAGCCACACTATCAGAGGCTCGTTCACCTGCACATCTACCAACGTGATATATGCCATCATGTGCCAGCAATGCCCCTCTGCCATGTACATTGGCCAAACTGGACAGTCTCTACGTAAAAGAATAAATGGACACAAATCAGACGTCAAGAATTAGAACATTCAAAAACCAGTCGGAGAACACTTCAATCTCTCTGGTCACTCGATTACAGACCTAAAAGTGGCAATTCTTCAACAAAAAAACTTCAGAAACAGACTCCAACGAGAGACTGCTGAATTGGAATTAATTTGCAAACTGGACACTATTAACTTGGGCTTGAATAAAGACTGGGAGTGGATGTGTCGTTACACAAAGTAAAACTATTTCCCCATGTTTATTTCACCCCCTACTGATTCTCACACGTTCTTGTCAACTGCTGGAAATGGCCCACCTTGATTATCACTACAAAAGTTTTTTTTTCTCTCCTGCTGGTAATAGCTCAGCTTACCTATCACTCTCGTTACACTGTGTATGGTAACACCCATTGTTTCATATTCTCTGTGTATATAAAATTTCCCCACTGTATTTTCCACTGCATCCATCCGATGAAGTGAGCTGTAGCTCACGAGAGCTTATGCTCAAATAAATTTGTTCGTCTCTAAGGTGCCACAAGTCCTCCTTTTCTTTTTGTGGATACAGACTAACATGGCTGCTACTCTGACACCAGGGGATGAAAACTTTGCAGACTACTTCACAATCGATTTCATTTTCCGCTCCAAAGGCCT
The DNA here is from genome assembly GCF_965152235.1 of Eretmochelys imbricata. Taxonomy (NCBI): domain Eukaryota; kingdom Metazoa; phylum Chordata; order Testudines; family Cheloniidae; genus Eretmochelys; species Eretmochelys imbricata. The sequence goes on along the minus strand of NC_135593.1, from coordinate 6,205,441 downwards.
TTTTGCCTCCATCCCCCTACTCATTCCACTTTGTTTCAAATGTCCCTTGAAGCCAAATAGGACCTCGGAGCAGGAGTGCTGTTAGGCTTTGTGACTAGCTCAGAGGAGTTTTTATTTTCAAGCCCCCAACTGTTCTAATGCTTTAGACGTTGCAGCTCATTAAGAAAAAGAAACCCTCTACATTTACTCCCTCTATATATTTACAACCCTCTTGCCTTTCCGAAAGCCTCTGTCCAACTGGCGTTATAACATCATAGACCCTTTATTGTTTTTAAGTGAGAGATAATAATTAAAGATTGGATTATGAGTTACCCCAGCACCACAAAAAAAAAAAAAAGCCACAATGTTATTTTATTACACATCACAGAAATTAATTAGAAACAAGTTAATCTCTAATCTGGAACAATATGCAGGGTCTCTGGCCTCAATATAATATTCCCACACACTGACTAACAGTTTGCTTCTTTGAGAGATTCTCTGCAGCATTCCTGCAAAGAGGACTTCACAGAACTGTGCATAATCAACACTGCTTCAATTGGCAAGAGTTGTCAGTCATTCAGGCAGACAGCTCACAATTCACCTGCCACGTGTCCCTTTTAGACGTGCAATTAAGTATTTTTAAAGAGTTCTAAAATGGCACAAGTAGTACTTAAATTGTAATGAAAGAGGTGCCAGGCATCAAGCAATTCAGTTCCGTGACTCGAGCAAGTTTTTTACTTTCATAACTCATGCAGCAAGCCCCGAGGTGCCGGGCCTATGAACTGCCAAGCCCCGAGGTGCCGGGCCTATGAACTGCCAAGCCCCGAGGTGCCGGGCCTATGAACTGCCAAGCCTAGAGGTGCCAGGCCTATGAACTGCCAAGCCCCGAGGTGCCAGAGCTCAGCCCCGGTAAGCCCTGATACAAATTAAGCACTAGGCACAAGTGATTTTAAACCCAACATTTGTCCTATCAGCAAATTATCTAAAGCACTTTGATAGGATGGGGATGAACAGAGTATAAATCTTGGCATGGGAATCATAGATCCCCAGATAGCTAAAGCCCAGTTTCAGTTGCATAGTTTGACCACCCTCTACTTTGCCAAAACTTAATTAACATGGATTTAGACTGTGCTCAAGCATGATGACTGAGATCCATGTAGATGGGGCCTCAATGCACTGTTGCTAGCTCTCAGATTTTACCGTGAGTGTTGTGGGATTTGCTGGTTTTCTTGACGCTCCAGCTCCTGGAGTCTTGTGATTATGCAAGAAATCAACTTTCATTTCATTACAATCCAGTGGTCAGAGCACTAATCTAGAGTATGGGAGAATTGTATTCAAGCCCCTGGTGCACCACAGTCTTCCTGTGTGGGCAATTCACTTATCCTCTCTATGTCTCAGTTCCATATCTGTAAAATGAGCATAGTGGCACCGTTTTACCTCCCAGATTGTGTGAGGATGAATACATTGGCAAAGTTATAAGTAACTGAAAACAGGGTCTTCAATTGAAACTATTGGGCAACCTTATCTATGAACTGAACTGCCCGTAATAAACGTCTTTATACCACTATAATTGCATTCACAGTTGGGTGTGGCTGTATTGGCTTTCTGGCCTCCTGGATAGAACTGAACCAGGATTCAGGAGACCTGGATTCTGTTTGCTGGGTGACATGGGCAAGTCACTTCACTGTTCCATGACTCAGTTTTCCCCATCTGTAAAATGGGGGTAATGATACTGTAGCGGGGTGGCTACCCCACTCCTAAAATAGAAGGGGTTAAAAGCAGCCCTGGAGAGGGCTGTGGCTGGGGATGGCTGATTGGGGAAGCAGCCGCAGTTGGGCCACACCCAATCAGGCCCCAGCTGGCCTGTATAAAAAGACTGTGAGCCAGAGGCCCAAGAGTCTCTCTCCAGGCTGGGCGAGAGCAGGGCCTAGCTGCCTGCCTGACAGGGTACTGAGGGTGGTGCCGTGCTGGGGAAGGAGCAGGCTGAGTGGGGGTGCTCCAGGCTGGCAACTCCCCAGGCTGTAGGGCCTGGTCCAAGGCCCATAGAGGTACTGGGAGGCAGAGGAAGGCAACAGGTCCGAACCCCCTTGCCTATGATGAGTGGCCTTTACACGGCAGTCTGCCCCAGGGAGTGGGGGCTTTGTGATGACTGGCAGTAGCCCAGACTGAGGCAAGGTGGGGATAGTGGGTTGGGGGTTCCCCTGGGAGGGGGAGACCCAGAACTGTGGGGTACTGCCAGGGGCAGCACCCAGTGAAAGGGGCACTGGGAGGGACATGGGAGCCAGCAGCAAGGCAAGACACCGGCCTGAAGAGGGCGCTCCGGAGGCTGGAACGCTAATTCCCTGAGATGACCAGCAGGGAAGTCTGTGCTCTGTGACAGATACTGATCTCCCTTTTAAATCCCTACTGATGAAAAGTTCTATGTAAGACCTAGCATCATTATCAACTCTATTACATTATTAACATAATTATAGTAAGCAAGTAATTATAAATTGTATCAAAATGCATACACAGAAAAGAACTGAATTAAGGCTACCTTAATTCTGTCATTTCCTAACATCTGAGTGCTTAACTTTGTAACCTTAGCATTCTTTTAATGTAGTTCTGTTGGATGTAATAACAGCATGGCTTACTCCCTTTAAATCAGTTTAACTACGTCCACGCTATGGGTTGTGCGCATTGGGTAGAAAATCACACTCCCAACCTCAACAGTTAAATCGGTACATGCCCTGTAGGTGGCCCAAGCCTCACTGTTCAGTCGTGTTTCACGTGCTTTGTCTTCCCCTCTGCACTTGCTGATCTTCAGCTTTCTCCTCAGGCAGAGCAGGGGCTGGGGAAGCTCCATATCCCAGGAGGCCCCTGCTGCTTGTCCTCCCTGTTTACTTTGAGCTACTGATGTTCATTTGAAGAGCAGCGCTTAGCATCGCGTCATTGCTTGTGCCTTGCACAAGAGAAAGTGGCTGATCTGTGATGCCTCCATTTCTCTTTCCCTCCCGGGGAAAGGGAACACTTGGCCTGTCCAGAGTCACTAGCTCATTACCCAGCAGGGAAGGCAGCATTTGAAAACAGGTGCCAAGCATTCAGACTGAGGGAAGGATCTTGGTGCTTTCATCTAAACACATAGGAGGTTTTTTTGTATGCCTGTTTTGCTTTGGCCTGTGTAGGATAACAGCTAGCGACAAGACAAAGACAGGGAGCGGAGGTAAGAGGAATAAATGGCCAGGTCTCCATGAGGAACGTGGCTAATAATAGAGCTCTGGGCATCAGCAGGCAAACCCTTAAAGACAAGATGAAACAAAACCTCCGATCCAGCTGGCCCTACATTTTTGAGGGGAACTTTAGAATGCAAATACATATAGGGATCCACATTTCATGGCTGAGCTCTTGCTCCGCAATGCATTGAAATATGTCCTAGGCTTAGCTCCCCGTAACTCTGGAGGAGAAGGAGGGTTTGAAATCCTGTTCTGAATTATGTGGCTTGGGCCTTGCTATAGACACAATGTTCAAGGGTTCAACTCATGTGAGCACCCAAAAGCCTGAATGTGTCTCCAAAGGATCAAACCTCTATATTAAACAACCCTGGAAAGTGCTTCCCTTGAGATTCCTGGCACCTCCTGTTTCTAGGAGGACTGGAGACACATGAGAACAGCCGTTATCACAATATTTTAGGTCCTGATCCTAACCCACTGAAGTCAATGGAAGGATTGCCCATTGACTTTAACTGGCTTCAGGGCAGACCCTTGGCATTTCGGTTATTGCTCCCAGTAAAGGTTTGCTTTGTGACTGTTTCAACCTAAGTGAAGGTTCCAACTTCTACGCTCTTGGAACTGGCTTATCCACCTAGGATAATTAGGAACATATTCATATATATACACAATAACCTGGAGGAGGTAATGGATAGATACCACAGTGCCTTGACCTCAAAGTTAGCGATGTTGTAGAAATATCTAGCTTGAGCAGATGCCATGGTGCAAGAAAGAAAGAACGAACGAACAGAAGCAGTGCGTTTTTTGGATGAGGCAAAGTATTTAGGTTAGTCAAGTCACAGGAGGCGTGAGACAAATCCAGGAGGATCTGATAAAGTTAGGTACAACAATTGGGCAACAAGATGGAAGATGTTGTTCAGCATAGACAAGTGCAAGGTAATTTGTATTGGGAGGAACAATTAAACGACTCACGCACCCTGATGGTTTTTGAATTAATCATCGCCTCTCAGGAAAACATCCAGGCATCATTCTGGACAACTTGATGGACGCGTTTGCTCCATGCGTAGCAGCAATTAAGAAAAAGAACAAGTGAACTGGAAGCATTAAAATGTGGACAGAGGATCTAACAGAAAATACATAGTTCAGCTGTAGGGATCAGTGAGGTGGGCTCATTTTGAATACCGCTATGTTCACCTGTGGAACACACCCCCACATGATGTAACTGAGGCCAAGGACCTGGTTCTTCAGCTCGCTCAATACAGCACCCAAGAGGTAGGTCACATGCCCCTGTATGTTCCCTTGGTACACTGGGCTGCTGGGTGCGGGTGGGGGGTAGATTCAGCTCATAGCATCGGTTAGAACAGAAGCAGAAGAGCACCGAACATTCTCAGCCAGCGCCTCAGACCAGCCCACTGCAGCTCTTCTGAGTCAATGGAGCAATGTCAACTTACAGCAGCAGACACCTCACACATTCTTTTCGAGGGCCTACCTTTGTGCTGACGGTCTGGCACTATATATATATGAATCGGTATTTAGAATCTGAAGGACACCCTCAGCCCAGCTGATCAGTTTAAGGATGCCTACATCACTGTGGTGGGGGTGTGCGCCTCACACTGGCCCTGCAAGAGCTGATGTAGGCTAGGTGGGCCCACTCAACCAATTAGGCTGCAAAAGGGGGAGGTGTAGAAAGCTGATTAGAAGGAAACTCACCTGTGAGGGAACAGGTGGGGCTTCTATAGGAAAGAGTCCAGGGGTGAGCGCCGTGAGTTTAGCTCTTCTCACCCCGGACTCCTTCCCACCGTTCTCCTTCTCCCTCACCTCAGGGAGTGGGACTGCAGGCCTCCTCCCTACACTCCCTTCCCCACCTGTTCCTTCACAAGGGAGCTTCCTTCTAATTCACTTCACCACCTCCTTTTGCAGCCTAATTGGCTGATTGGGCCCACTTGACCTAATTCAGCTGTGGCAGGGCCAGTGTAGGGAGCACACACCAACCACAATCACACTTCAGGTGTCCACTATGGTCACTTGACCTTCACAAAACAATAAACAGTGGCCATGTTTCTGCTTCATTTTGCATGCAGTGATGTTCGCATTCCCAGTGTGCTTGGTAGCTGAGAGCCACTCATTTCGCCTGTAGGTTATGTTCTGTTTCGCGCCAAGGAGGGGCTGAACAAACTAACTACACTTTGTATCTAGACAAGGCTAGAGCTGAAGGGCAATACTGAGAAGAACCCACCATCCTGTCAGGTTTCACTGGGATGCAGTAAATGGCACAGAGGAAAAAGGATGTGGTCTTGTGGTCAAGGCACAGGAATGGGAGTGGAGAGATCTGGATTCTGTGCCTGACTCATTGGGTGTCCATGGGCAAGTCACTTTAATTTCTCTTTGCCTCGATTTCCCCCATCTGTCCGATGGGGGTGGTAATACGGTCCTCACAGGGGAGCAACTAGGCTAAATTCTTTAGTGTCTGTATAGCATATTGAAATCTGTAAATGGAAGGAGCTATCAAATTACAGAGAATTAAGCAGTATCTGTCCATGATTCCCCAGTACTCCTGGTGCCTCTTCTTTGACATCAGTATCTCCCCTTTGCAGAGAGTGAGCAGGTATTCAGGGCCTTGTCTGTCAGTTTTCCCATGGAGGAGAAATCAGTAACGTGGAGTCTTCATATATGTAAGTGTAACTTGCTTTATTTACAAGCCGACTGCAGTCCTGGAATGAGGTGGTCAAACAGCATGCAGGGCAATTCCATCTGCCAGGAATCTGTACACAACACGAATGGCCAGTTCCCAGGGAGCAGCTCTGTCCCAGGGAGCAGCAGGATTGACTCTAATCTCAGCCCCAGGCAGAGAGCAAGGCCTTCTGCTGCTCGCACAGCTCTCTCTCTCTTTCCACAAGCTGCCTCTATATCACAGCCTTGCATCACCCCACATGGGAAGACATGCTACCTGGCTGTTTAAGAATCAAAACTCACTTGCACACCAAGAAAAAGAACTTGGAAGACCATGTGTAACAGTGACACTGGTGACACCTGCCATAGCAATCCACAAAAATAACTGGGTGCTTTACCTCCAAATGGAGGAATCCCAAGATAGAGTGGGTATTTTTTGTTGAAAAGTATGTCACTTCCACCTTGATCTCAAAGTATATAGGTACCACCTGTGGTATTAGGGACTATGCCTTTAAGGGCTGAACTTTCCAGACACCAAATCTGGGTGGGGCACTGTGGCACTTTTGTTGTTGTTATGCACAGCCAGCTGGAACTAAATACAATAAAGCAGAGCTCTTGTGAGCACCTTAAGCACTGTTCGATCACGTTATACTACTGACATTGACATTGGGCTGGTTCTCCTCCGCATCATGTAACTGCATCGAGTTCATTCATGTGTGCCCTGATTTACACACGAATGAGAGGTGAATCAAGCCCTTTAACTCTGGAAATGTTCAGCAGCTAGGGAGGGAAACTTTGATTTTCAAAGTGAAGCGTCTCCCCGCAAACTGGGTATAACAGATGGACCCCTCTACAGCAACTATGCCGTCACTCAAGTACATGTCCATTTCCATTCAATTAAACCAGGCAGGAGTGGAAAATAGAAGTACTGTAGAATCCAATAAACAACACAAGTTGTTTACATCTTAGGAAGCCATTCTGTGTCCACTGAGCCTAGCAGCTACAATGCGGAGCTACAGGCTAGAGCCTCAGCTGGTGTAAATCAGGGTATCCCACTGAAGCCAAGGGAGGCATGTGAATTTACACCATCTGGGGATCTCAGAGCTGTCTCTTCGAAGTGATCAACAGCATGAATCAAATTTACCAATATAGTTCAGATGATGAAGCCCTAAGGCTACCAAAATATTGACCAGGTAACAAAACATCAGGGAGCTACAGTTTTATAACTACAGCCTGCTTCTAAGTTGTAGCCCTCCATGGTGGAAGAATGCAATAATTAGTTCACTCTAATTCTGAATTTTAGACCTCCTAACGAATGTGTGTGAGTCTATGATTGCCTCTATACCCCAGGTGGAGGCAGCATTGATTTAGCCTTAGACAAATACTATGGGCTTGATCCCCTTCTCAGTTATACTGGAGTCAAACCAGAGTGACTCCACTGACTTCGGTGGAGTTACACTGGATTAATGCCAGTTTAACTGAGGGCAAAACGCATTTGTTTGTTTCTACATCTCGTCCTGCATTTCTGGGCCTGATTCTCTTCTCATTGAGCCCAGAGGTCGTTGCAGCTCTGCACTTTATGTCATTGTCTACAGCAGAACAAAATGACTGTAAAATGGTATAGGATCCAAATGGTAACTTTTTGCACCCAGTTGGTAGTCCTTAGTTCTGGTGTACATGACTGCATAAGGTGCAGGACAATTGTAGATTTGGCCCATTTATGCCAGTAAGTCTTTTGACTGGTTATTCCTGATCTACATTAGTGTGAAAAGAGAATCAAGCCCCTTATCTTCATGTCTGCCTCTTCTGTCTTTCTGCTTGATTTTGTTTGCTTTGAGATCTACTAATGAACAAAGAGCTATATAAGAGTTCAGTATTATTACTCATTAGTATTGTTATTATTCCTGGCATCACATGTGCTGAGAAAGATGTCAGGCGAGCTCCTCAGCTAGTGTAAATTAGTTTAGTTCCACTCTGAAGCTACCAATTTATACCACTCTGGACCTGACCAAAATTGAATTGGAGAATCTTCAACCATAGAATTTTACAATAATTATTCTAAGACAAAGGCATTTAGATAAGAGGTATAAAACTGAGTTGAATGTTACTGATTTCATTTCTTACTGGTTTTGGATGGTAGTTACAGATTGTTTTAGATCCATTCTTTAAGAGAAAAGAAAATACAGATAAAACCCAGATGAGGTGAGGTAAATGTAAAAAAAAAAATCACCACCACCACCATGAATTATATGCCAAACCTGAATGTTTTTAAACTGAGCTAAAGTCCACAACCCATCTTTAAGGGGTTTTGTCCGACAAGTGGCTAGCTGGCTGCTGTCACCAGCCCTTTTACTTTTCTTGCTATGAGCAATCAGGGATCTCACCTGAAGACAAGGGGTCATGCCCTCCCTGGGTAAATCAACACAACTCCTTTGGAGTCAATGGGACACTGAAGTCAATGGAGCAATACCAATTTACATCAGCTCAGCAGCTGGCCCACGTGCTGCTTCTGCTATTGCACGGGTGCTGGGCCTGTCACCGCTTTGCACCTTGTATTGTCATTTACACCGCGGCAAAATGGGTGTAGAACGCTGCCACTGGGGTAAGCAACTGAAGGATTCTGATTTGAGACCAGCTTTGCTCAGCTGCAAGGGAGGAGACGCCCATTTTCCACCCAGGCCCTGCCCCTTTTCATCCCCTTGAGCGTCAGACAGCAAGCGTGCTGGAGATTTACCACCACATAGTGTAGACATCTCTAGCACTTACTGGCCTTTGCAGGCAGCCTCCAGACATGCTGGAGCAGGACAGTCTTACATACAGGGGCTCACTGGTTGGAAGCTCCACTTTACTGGGTGATGCCGTCTCCTGGAGATGAAAGCATCTTTCTCGAATCATTCACGGATGCAGGAGACGGCTGCTTTTAATTAGGGGCAGAGGCGGCCGTTGGGAAGATTTGTATATATGCTAGATGGCATTGTGTGTGTGTGTGTGTTACATATTTAATTAAAGAGATCTAATGAATGCTTCAAAGAGCCCCAGAGTCAGAAAAACCACTGCAGAGACTCATGCAAATGAGACTGGGCTTATTGCTTTCCTAGGGTGCCCTGGCTGAAACATGCAGAGAAGCAGCTGTGAGAGAACATCAGCAGCCCAACTTCACAGATTCAGAACTTGATGGGGACCTTTAAACAAAGAGCTTTCCCACCCCGCATAGTAAGAGGCATCGCCAGCCATGTCGCTGTAGCAGAGCCAGATAGTTTGGTTCCTTGGCTGGCACGTTTGAAATGGGTGTACAAAACTTCCTCCCGCCCTGAAATCTCTGAGCCAGATTAAAACAGCCACATCTTCCCTGAGTATCTGGTCTGCGTGGCTTAATTCTAGCCCCACTTAGGAACAGGCAAGGAGGAAGGATGATCCAGTGGTTATGTAGATCTCAGTAGATCTGGCTTCAATGCCCTCTTCCTCCTAGTGAAGTTCAGCACCTAATATCTTTTTGAATCTGGGCCTCATCTCACCATCTGTAAAATGGGTCTGACAGCACCTCTCTGTGCGGCATGGGTGTTATGAGGATAAATTCATTAGAGATTGTGAGGCACTCCCTTAATGTCTAAAATAGATAGACACCGGACGGCTACACTCCCTGGAGGGTAGTCTGGTCACTTGGGTTTTTAAAATGTTTAAAACTCCTGTTAGCCAGATTTAATGCTTTTGAAGATTTATTACCATTTCATATTGATATTACTGCAGCACCCAGAGATCACAAAGAGGATGGGGACCCCAGATTTCTAGGCGTTCTACATACAAACAAAGATCCCGTCCTTGCCCCTCAGAGCGTGCAGTTAAAGTGTGTGAAATCAACAGACACATGGTCTGGAGTTTTCCCTTTATCCCCAGCACATGGCCAGCTTGACTTTGGGATAAAGGACTGTCCCACCATTGTCCCTGCTTTTCCAGCTTCCAGTGCTGGCTGTATTCAGGACACCTGGGTTCTCTTCCTGGCTTCCCTTCTGCTTCTGCTGGGCACTGCTGAAGCCAGACCCTTCCCCCTCATGTCCGGCTGGACAAACCAGAGCAAGGAGGGATGACATTTCAATGGAATTTCCATGCCTGTGGCATATTGATGCCCCAGCAAGTTTACCCACAGAACAAGATCACAGCTGGCAGTTACACAAACCGCTCTCATGCTGCCCAGAAAACCTGCTGCAGCCCTGACCCGAGAGATCAAGGTCTTCATTTTATCATCGGCCTCTGCCATGGCTGTCCTCGAAGCAGCCGAACGTGCTGGCAGCTGAAGTGAGGCAGATGCTTGTCCATGAGGAAGACGATCAAGGACCTTAGTAATTCACTTCACTCACGCCGAGAAGCCATCTGACGGGAAGAAACTTCAGCAGCTACTCGACCTGCATCCAGGTTCCGATCATGGGCGAAAGGCTCCATGTCCCAGGCTTCTGGGGTACCCTGGGTGGGCACACTGGGGTTTGATAAGGATTAAAGCTGACTTCAGCCGCGCAAAATGCTTTGGCCTAGCCTTGTCAGTTATACCGCAGCACATGGACTGATTTCCCCTGTTAGCCAGAAAAGGGAGATTTGTCGCTTTCGCTTTGATGATGTCGAAATATTATAATATACAGTCCAACCCCTCGATTACAAACTAATTGGGGATTGAGGCGTTCCTACAATTGAACGTCTCAAAATGACGGTAAGCCTGGTGCATACATTGCAGCATGGTGTACTGCATCACATTGTTCTTCTCCTTCCGACCATGCTAAAGCGATTTCTACTGCACTGAGGTATCAGAATGTCGAGGGATGATTCCCATCAACATCACTGTCCTGAGGGGAATTTTTTTTCCGTCTGGAAAAATGGGTTCTATAACTTGTTATTCATAAGACAAGTATCAAGGTTCTGATTATTATATTATATTCTGCAAAGAGTCCTGTGGCACCTGATAGACGAACACCCAAGAAAGCTCATGCTCCAATACGTCTGCTAGTCTATAAGGTGCCACAGGACTCTTTGCCGCTTTTACAGTTCCTTAAAGATAGGGGCCAGGTTTGTACAAGGTGGGGCCCCAGAATCAGGGGGTGAAGCCCTCACTGGGGATGTAAAGGGCAGAGCCTTCTATATTTGGGGGCCAGGGAAGGTGACTCCCCCAGGTAGGAGGCAAAATTGAAAATAAGGGCACAAGGAAAAGTCTGGTCCACGCAGACTGGATAGAATTGACTCTAGCCCTGGAATGGATGGGTGAGTAAGCAACCCCTCTCCTGCCCAGGTTCTGGTGTAAAGTTGTATGGAGCCTGACTCCTTTAAAACAGCACCCACATTTCCCACCCACATCTCCAAGGGGTGCCCCATGCAGACAGGAGTGACCTCCTATTGCTTCCTAACCTCCCTCCTGCCCCGCCGCCTCCCGGACCAGTTCCCTGTTTGGGTGACAGAGCAGCAAATACAGCAGTATGCTCTTCCCTGGGAGTATCCCCTGGGGCTCCCCACCCCGAGGAGCCAGCAGCCCTGCCCAGCCCTGTATTGGGATTCTCTCCCCAAGAGCACCATGTGCTGGGATCACGGAATGTGGTTCCATCTGTCTCCACTCCCACATCCCCAAGCTGGGCTCTGGCCATCCATCCCAAGGAAACCCCTCTGGGTGTCAATCTGAAAGGCACCCTAGGGTGCAAGTGTGTGTGTGGGGGGGTCCCAACATGAGGCTGGGGGAAAGGAGATGCAATGCAATACATGGGTGGAACAAATGGGGGGATAATACAGGGAAACTGGAGTCTGGACATGGGGTAAGGATGGATTCCAGGACCTGCGGGGAGAGCAGGACAGAGTGGACAGATGGGGTGAGGTTCAGACCAGAGTGGGGGACAATGTGGTGGGCAGGACAAGGACATAGAGGGCAGATGGAGGGCTAGGAAAATAGGGGACAGGGAGCAGATCATAGGGGAGCATAACCTGGGGCAGATGGGGAGCAAGACACAATGGGGCAGGACCTTGGGAGGTAGGAGGTCTAGGGAAGGGGGCAAAGCCTGGGAGTAGATGGGGTGGAGAAGAGGGCAGACCGTGGGGGTCAGAGGAGGTGGGAGATAGATGTGGGGGGCAGGAACCCAGGTGGCAAATGGGATGAGATATAGGAAGAGTCCTTTCCTGTGTGGTGCAACTAACATGGGATTCTCAGAGGGCAAAGGTGTGTCTGTGCATGGAAAGGACTAGACTGAGGGAATCCCTAAAGGGGAACGGCCGGGTATGACAAAATGCTGGTCGAAGCTCTAAAAGGAAAATAAGCAAATATCAGAAAACTAAAGAAGCCACCTCACTACGAGTCCCTAGCCAGAGCCTTCCCACTCACAGACTCTCTCTGCAGCAAGATATGGAAAGCAGAGTCGAGCTGTACAACACAGAGCATCAGTGATCACAATCTGGAAAAAGAAAATGGAGACATAAAACCCAGTGGAAACACAGAGATGAATGAATGATTGTTCAGCTAATGTGGCAAAGGAGAGAGCGAGAAAACTAGAGACAGTTTCTGCTCCCTTGTTGAAAGCAGGGGATGGTGGGATTGATTTCCTCATGCTGTCTGTCACTCAGACTTTCCATGCAAATGGGAGCAAGTAAAATGCAGCCTATAACTCAGGGAGAAAGGAAAGAGACAGCCAGGGGAACATCTCATTTCTGCACTGTGATGTCATCCTGCCAGCACAAAGCCCAGCACTGTGAGGTCAGCACAGTACCTGAGTCTGGCCGGCCTTTCCAGAACCAACTCAGCAGTTCAGCATAGTGGCTGGGTGCAGAGCCCCTTGGCCAAAGAGACACCTGGGGCAAAACAGGGAGAGTGAGAAAAGGGAAATGAAACACTCTAAAGAAGAGATTTAACAGGGAACATAGGAGGAAAAGAAGAGGAACCCAGAGAAGTCTATGTGACCAGATCTGCAAGCTCCATGAATCCTGAGATTTTGGTAGGGCTGGAATTTTCTTTGAATTTCATCTGGAGGCCAGTAAAACAATAAAGGCTTATAAAGGAAACGGACAAGCGTTGTGTCTGCTCTGGTTTTAAGGATAAAGTGGGGCTTTGAGGATCTGAGGGAGCTTGGCAGGCAGGGAACACATCAGAGAGAGGATGGGCTTTAAGTGGGTCAAGAAGTTTGTCCAGGAGGGATTGGTGCAGAGGATTTCTGTTCTCTCAAGCTGATTGAATCCAGATGATATTTGCCAAGTTCTTTTGATTTAACACACACAAAACATTACATTGGTTTTGATTCAGACCTAACTGGGTGTTTGGTTCTCTTCTGGTTCAGTCCCCAAAGTGAAAAATCACTCAGCTGTAGCAAAATACAGGTTTTTTGGAGGCTTATCACTTGGTCAGATTTGAAAGGATTTTCACAGGGATGGTAAATGGCATATTCCTGACATCAGATCAGCCCCCACCCCTGCCAAATCTAAAGTCCCTGCTACAAACCACAGAGGCACTGGAGCCTCTCAACTACATGGTTGTAAGAATGTTTTTAACGTGGGCAAAAGACATATTTTCCCCTAACCTTGCTCTCAATAAGAGCTGGGGCAGGTACCCTGCATGGGAAATTTCAGCCCAAATAGTTGAAGTTTAACAAATTACAAGCAACTAACAACAGGGTCTTGTAACTCGACATGCAACTGTGAGTGTCACTATCAGCACCATCTTTATGTACCTTATGCTCAGAAAAGCTAAGTTAAAAGACCATTATTAATTTGCAAAGTCAATCACGGCAAAGCTAGTAAATGCCAGAATTAAGAATGTCTGTGCAATCTTAACTCGACTCCCTCATGCATATGCATTATAATTAGAGATGGGCAAAATTATTTGTACACATTTTTTGTTGAAAAATGCAGAGTGAGGTTGACCAAAACAATTGGCATATTTGGGTCTGTTTTGACCACTTGTTTTTGGTTGGGGGGAAAAAAACAAATTCAGAAACGTCAGAACAGCTCTTTTCAACATTGCTGAGATGAAACATTTTGACTTTTCACCCCTGAGAGATGTTTCATTTCGGCATTTCACTCCATTTTATTTTCAAAACCATTTCAAAATAATTTCAACAGCTTGAACATGAAGCAAAACATTTTGGGTTGAACAAAACGGTTCATTGGCCCTGAAACAAAATATTTTTGAGTTTTGCAGTTTGCCAAAAATATTGAAATGTTTTTGTTTTGGGTCAACCCCAGCAATTTTTCTTTTGGATTTTTTTTGTTTTGGCATTCAAACCAAAAAATCAGTTGTCAGTACAGCTGTAATTATGATACAGTCTTTGATTACATTACTGGAGTCTCTGAGCACGTACCAGTCATGAGTTAATCAATGTGACTAATACCTGTCATGTACGGTTTTCTCTCTCTCTCGGTCTCCCCCTAGGGGGAGAGTTTTATGTGTGTGCAGTGGAGTGGTTTGTTTCAGTAGGGTTTGCTTTGGGTTTTTTAATATGCACACTACTCTGGTTTTATGTTTGAGAAGGCAGATCAGAGACATTCACCTTGACCTTGGAGGGGGAGGTGGGGAGGTCTGCGATGGCCTTTAGCTCCTGCAGGAATTCATTGCACAGACTTGGAAAATGCCTAGCATGGTTTGCACACCTCCAAAACCAAATAACTCTAACCAGGTTTGCCAACTCCTGGTGGCTTCCACCCTCTCTGATCTCCCGACAAGAGGCGGATGGGTGGCAGAGAATTCCCCTTCACACCACACACAGCCCAGCAGTATATTTCACTTACATCCAGTAAAACACAGGCATCCAATTAAACCCATAATTCTATAAACCTGCCAGCAATCAAACACACTTCTGAAAATCAAGAAAGACAAGTGCTTCAAATCAATACGTGTAGGTAACATAGGATCTTTTGACACTGCATCTTTTGCTGCTGTGTCTGTTTTGTGCTTGAGATGGAAATAACAGATATTCCTTTTTCTTTACGTTTTTTTTTTCTTTTAACCTAACCACAGCAAGCCGACTCCTGAATGCTGAAGACTGATCAGTGATGGCAGTGTAGGGGAGGGGAGTACGGAGAAGTTCAGCTCTATTGTAAAAATATATAGTTACAGCCTCTTAATTAGGCTGTGATGCCATCAGGTGTTGTTGCTAAGCAGAGTTTGACTGGGTCAGCAGTTGTATGGGAGCCTTCCCCTCCCCGCGCCCCCAGAACACACACAAACACACACACACACAGAGGAAAAACCAGAGTGGCATAATCATAGAATCACAGAATATCAGGGTGGGAAGGGACCTCAGGGGGTCATCTAGTCCAACCCCCTGCTCAAAGCAGGATCAACACCAACTAAATCATCCCAGCCAGGGCTTTGTTAAGCCTGACTTAAAAACCTCAAAGGAAGGAGATTCTACCACCTCCCTAGGTAACGCATTCCAGTGTTTCACCACCCTCCTAGTGAAAAGGTTTTTCCTAATATCCAACCTAAACCTCCCCCACTGCAACTTGAGACCATTACTCCTTGTTCTGTCATCTGCCACCACTGAGAACAGTCTAGATCCATCTTCTTTGGAACCCCCTTTCAGGTAGTTGAAAGCAGCTATCAAATCCCCCCTCATTCTTCTCTTCCGCAGACTAAACAATCCCAGTTCCCTCAGCCTCTTCTCATAAGTCGTGTGTTCCAGTCCCCAAATCATTTTTGTTGCCCTCCGCTGGACGCTTTCCAATTTTTCCACATCCATCTTGTAGTGTGGGGCCCAAAACTGGACACAGTACTCCAGATGAGGCCTCACCAATGTCGAATAGAGGGGAACGATCACGTCCCTCGATCTGCTGGCAATGTCCCTACATATACATCCCAAAATGCCATTGGCCTTCTTGGCAACAAGGGCACACTGTTGACTCATATCCAGCTTCTCGTCCACTGTAACCCTAGGTCCTTTTCTGCAGAAGCTAGGTCCTTTTCTATATAAAGTATGTAATGGTACTGAACAGGGCCCATTACAACCATGGGCATCATTGTCCCTATTTTAAAATGGGGAAACTGAGGCACAGAAAAGGAACGTGACTTACCCAAGGTCATGCAGCAGGTCGGGTTATTTGACTCCCCATCAGGTGCCCTAGTCACTGGACAACTCTAGTCCCTTGGCCCTCTTCCTTTTCAGCTGGTATTAAATTGATGCACCAGCAATGGGAGGGGAGCATTTTCAGGGCAGAACTAAACAAAAAATGAGACCTTCATTTATTACCTACAATCCTGCAGCACCTGGAGGCCCCAGCCAAGATCAGACCTGCCATTGTGCTAAGTTCTGCACAGACAGTACCTGTCCCCAAGAGCTTGCAATCTAAATAAACAGGACAGACAAATGGCAGGAGAGGAAGTGACTTGCTCCATATCGGGTCACCAGCAGAGCCGGGATAGAAGCCAGATGCTTGATTCCCAGTCCAGTGATGGTCCCTCTGCTGCTGCATGGTTATGAAAGATTCATTGTCACTTTTCTTAAGAGAAATGGGGTTAGCCCTGGCCAGATTTCTGACAAAGTGACTCCATTTTGCTGACTTAAATCCCCCTCACTGCCCTCCCTTGCAGCCGGATACAGCATTCACTTCCTGTCCTAAACTCTTCAGAAGAGGTGGCACAGGTGGTTAAAATGTGAAATGTTCCACCTCAGGGGTACACGCATGCCACTTGTGGATGAAATGACACATCATCAGGAGCTCTGACATATAATGCACTCATTCTGGGCCAGATCCTCCAGCTGAGAATCTTGTCCCCTGAATCTCTCCGCTCTGAAGGTTATTCAGAAATGAAGGTTTGGTATTTTGGCATTCAAAAGTTAGCTTTGCCAAGATTTCAGCATGTAAGGGTCCAGACTTGACTGATGACATCCACTTTGCATAGTAACGAGCTCCAGAAAGATCACATTTTTAGGGTAGATTTTCTAGAATTGCATGATTTTAGAATAATAAATTGAATTAGCAGAATAAATTTTATATAGAATAGACCTGTTCCTTGGTTAGAAAACTCTACTGCTTCATAATACATTGGATGGGCCAAGACCACACAGAGCCATAGATACAATGTATATAATAAATAATAATAATAATAATTAATAAATACTTAGCTGTTGTATAGCACTTTTGGTAACTAGATCTCAGATGGTATGCGTCGGTGTATGGAATACGTGGCAAGGGGAATGGTATGAAGGTTATCGCCGCATTGTTATGGGGTGCTCATATTCCCCACCAGTGGCTTTGCCATTCATGAGTCATGCAGGTCATCCCAAACGCGTTCCAGTGAAACCCTTAGACTCTACCACCCCATCGTGTATTCTGTACAGGCCTGACCCACAGCCCATTGAAGTCAATGAAAGAACTCCCATCCATGTCAGTTGGCTTAGTTCAGTCCTAAACGCCACAAATGCTGCAGGCAAAGTGGATGAGGTAATATCTTTCATTGGGCCAACTTCTCATGGTGAAAGAGACAAGCTTTCAACTCCACAGAGCTCTTCTTCAGCTCCGTGGAGCTCGAAAACTTGCCTCTTTCACCAAAAGAAATTGGTCCAATAAAAAATGTTCCTTCCTCCACCTTGTCTCTGTCGTATCCTGGGCCCAACACGGCTACAACAACATGGCAAAAAACAAATGCTACAGAAAAACTAGTTTAGGAATATTTAAGAGTGCTTAAAAAGATCTGTTGGGACTATTGTTTGTATCCTTCCACTTATACAGCCAGACACTTTCATTTCTGTGGGTCTAATTGTCCTGAGTTCATTGTCTTGGGCTGAGAAGTCATATCTTAAAGTAATTACATTTGTACGTACAAGAAATGTATTACTAATAATTACTGTATCTCACCCATCCTGAGCCCCAGATAATTCTGAGGCGGGAGAGTTGGAAATGCCACATTCTGGAACAGAAAAATATTTCTCAGAGAGGTTGATTTGTTTTCAGACAGAAGGTGTTTGAAGCTGTTCAGGGGAGCAGATCTCACATGATCTTTATGTAGATGCTGGTATAATGCCCATAGAGTGGCAGAGACTGGGCCATTGCGTTACAGCTGGTCAAATGTTTTCCAATGGAACATTTTACCATTGCAAAATGCCACTTCATTGAAATCGAAACTTTCCATGGAAATGTATTGATTTTGACAAAATTTGGTTTGGGGAAAAGAAATCCAACTGAAGTGTTTTAATAGTGGAAAAGTTCAATACCAACATTTTCAGAATGAAACATTTTAATTGACTTGAAACTCATCTTTTTTTTTTTCTTTTTTTTTTTTTCATTTTGTGGGAAATTTCTAAATTTTAGTAGAACAAAAAATGTTTGAAATCATGGAATCCCAGTTCCCACACAAGTCTAATTACAGCATTCTCTCTCTAGATAGATAGATAGATAGATAGATAGATTTCTCTCAAAGGGCTCACTAAACCAGTAGCAATGTGGTTAATTAAATAAGCCGCTAGTTTTGGACTGTAGAAACTGGGTTCTAGTCTTAGATCTGAGCTGCTAATCACAAGCCTCTCTCTGTTTTCTGTTTCAAAGCCTTGTCTATGTATAGCGTAAGCTCTTCACTAGGTATAGATACAGCACCTAGCACAATGAGGCCCCGACCTCAGTTGTGTCCTACAGATGCTACTTTAATACAAATAATATATAAATTGTTCCTTTGATCTTGTGGCCAACTGAAACCACTTTTCTAAACCTGTCTCTAAGAACTGGGTGTAATGGGAGGGAATCTCATATACCCCCAGCTGGGGATGACCAGTTTGGGCTAGGCACTTTAGCGCAGGATAAGCTGATAATAAGCACGCCCCCACACACAGGCTGTAAAAACTTGCATTACAGACAATCTTAATAAAGAGGATCTACTTCAGCTGATGCGTTTAATCTGTTTCAGACCCAGCGTTAAGGAAAGAGAGAAAAAAAATATTCTGTCATTAAAACAGGCCTGTTTCCCTTCCCAGCTAATAGGATTATCCAAAAATGTTTTACATCAAAATCCCAAAGCCAGTTATTGGTTTTCAGATGAGACCGAGTCTTTCTTGTCTGTTTTGTTTTATTTTGTTTCTTAATCTTTGCACTGGGCATTGAGTCAAGCAAACAATTAAAACCCTCTTTCTGAGTTATATAGGGCCCAACATCAGATACCAGCTCCAAGCCTGGCAGCTTTCTACTGGACAGCTCAGGTACAAAAGCATCATTTTGTCACTTGCAGGTCCCAGAGTTCAAGCCAATGTTCACAAGCGTTCCCTTAGGCACATAAATCCCATGGTGAGGAGGTAGGTACCTGGTATAAAAACCCACATAGGCTTTACTCTTGCACTCATCACCATACGACCTAAGCACTTCACAAAGGCAAATTAATTTACCCTCATAGCACCCAGGTGAAACAGGGAAGCGGCATTATGCCCATTATTCAGACAGGGAATTGAGGCACCAAGACTGATTTTATCCAAGGTCACCTAAGAAGCATGTGGGAAAGCTAGGATGAGACCCCTGAGAGGAAAAAGGAGGCGACCCTAATTCTTTATATGGCATGGGTGTAACTGATACTGGAATGCTGCATCCAGTTCTGGTGTCCACATTTTGCAGGGATGTTGAAAAATTGGAGACAGTGCAGAATACCCACAAAAAATGTATTCAAGGGCCGGAGAAAATGCTGTTCAGCAAGAGAGTTAAAGAGCTCGGTCTGTCTAGCTTATCAAAAAGAAGATTGAGAGGGGACTTGATTATAGTGTGTAAGTACCATCACGGGGAGGACATGCCAGCTACCAAAGGGCTGTAGCAAAGAGAGGTGTAGCAGGAACCAGTGACTGGGAGATGAAGGCAGACAAATTCAAATGAGAAATTAGGGACAATTTTGTAATGGTGCAGGTGATTAACCACTGGAACCAACTACCAAGAAAAGTGGTGGATTCTTCATCTCTTGATGTCATCACATGGAGCCTGGATGCCTTTCTAGAAGAGATGCTTTAGCCAATCACCAGTCAGTGGGCCCGGTGCAAAGGTAATTGTTATTGTTATTTTTAGAGCACCTAGAAGCCCTGGTCATGCGTGAATTGTCATGGTTTGTGTTATACAATAGATCAGATGAGGTGATGAAATGATCCCTGCTGGCCTTAAAATCTGTGAGCGTAAGGATCACCTGACTCCCAGTCCAGTGCCTTAACCATAAGGCCATCTTTCCTAGGTACCCACTTGCAAGCTCAGACCTTGTCAATGTTCACCATCTCCTGTTGAGTTGAATACACTCCTGCCCAGAGGTGGGCTCAAGCCATCACTTGCTGATGTGGATCCCAACACCCCAAAGCTTGGGGAGGTGTTTTGATCTGGGTTTTTAGTTCCATCCCTTGGAAAAAAGAGAAGCCATTTGCAAAGCTCACTTCCAGATCTGGCTTTAGGTTTTGAATACACACACATACACCCAGAGACACACATAATAGATCCAGGCAGTTTGGGCTGGGCTTTTTGCTTCAGGTTCAGCCTTAGTTCTAACCCGCCACAGAAACAGAGCTGCTCCAAGCCTCAGAGTGACCTTCTCAGGAGCACTTGTATCATACTGTGGCTTAGTGAGCACAAGCAAATGGCAAATAGGCAGTGGCAGAAGACACGGGCTTAGCACATAGGCTGACCATTCCGGGCATGGTGCTGAGCACTTCCTGAGAGTTCGCTCAGTGCCTTCAACTGCAGTCAGTGGGAATAGGAGTTTCCCATTTCCTACTTTCTCTCTTTCTCTCATTGCAGCCTGCAGATGGATCTGATCTGCACTGGAGATAATGATAGAAAATTACAGTGTAATAGGATAATGGGATTTATTTATAGAATTTTGCTTCCCCATCACGCCCACATGATATATGTATACACACACATACACAGAGGTTTTTATATATACATTTTATCGTAAGTGTCTGGGTTTATGGCGATGAAATGCAACCTGAGAGAGCCAGCAATGGTCCTGAAATAGTCAGATATCACATGGAATGACGCCGCGGCATTATATCACAAATAACAAATAATAATAATAAATATAATCATAGAAATGTAGGACCTGAAGGGACCTCAAGAGGTCATTGAGTCCAGCTCGCTGTGCTGAGGCAGGACCAAGTAAACATAGACCTTCCCTGACAGGTATTTGTCCAACATGTTCTTATAAACCTCCAACAATGGGGATTCCACAGCCCCCCCTAGGTAACCTGGTCCCTGCTTAACTGGAAAGCTTTTCCGAATAGCTAACCTAAATCTCCTTTGCTGTAAACTAAGCCGATTACTTCTTGTCCTATCCCTAGTGGACATGGAGAACAATTGATCACCGTCTTCTTGATAACAACTCTTGACGTATTTGAAGACTATCAGGTCCCCCCTCAGTCTTCTCTTCTCTAGACTAACCAGGCCCACTTCTTTCAACCTTTCCTCATGTTTTCTCAATGTCTTAATAATAATATGCTTATATTAATTAATAGCGATTAATTTAAGCATATTTCCATGCTTCCTTTCATTCCTAAGGGTCCCAAGGCACTTTAAAATCTTAAGCTGATGTTCAAACTGCAGCCTATTTAGGTATGAGAACTGAAGTGAAACAGCTGATTAACAACTACACTGCAGCAGTTTTTGGGACCTGTATCTAGGTGAAGCAGCAGAAGGAATTTAGGGAGATGGAATGTAACTAGCTGTGATGGCGTGGGGTCAGGACAGGAGGGCCAGCACCCCAATTCTTATCAAGTTTTTCTCTTGAGGATTGTAGTTTTGATTGAGCAAATGATGCGTCCCTGGTATGTTCCTTGGTTGGTTGTTTAGTCATCAGGGAGGGTTTTCTGAAAACCAATTCAACTAAACTAAAAAGAACGAATAAAATAAATAACATAAAACCGAACTATAAATAATTAACCACTGGGACAACCTACCGAGGGTCGTGGTGGGTTCTCCATCCCTTGCACTTTTTAAAACAAGGCTAGGTGTCTGTCTAGAAGAGATGCTGTAACTCAGACAGATGGTATGGGCTACATCCAGAAAGTACTGGGTGAGGTTCTGTGCTCCAGAGGAAGTCAGACAAGTCATATCCTAATGATCCCTTTTGGCCTTAACAGCTATGAATCTATGAAAGTGTATCTGAAGGCATGATGGAACACTGGCAACATGACCTTGGGTTAGACCTCGGGTTACACCTCAAAGCAGTCAGATACCATGGGAGGGTGCAAATGGCTAGGAAAACAAAGTAAATATGTAATAAATAGCTAGTCTCTTCCCTTTGTCCATTTAAGATTCATGTCTCCCAAGATGCCCATGAGACAGGAATCAACAATAACATCAAGAACAATACCCTAGCCATGCTCTCCCAGAGCAGCCTTTCTTCTACAGCTAGGTTCTTTATAAGTTCCTTGGAGCTGGGACTGTCTGTACAGCAGCTAGCATGTTGTCAGCCTAGTGAATGGAGCACCACACTGGGACTGAGGAGACCTGTGTTGTAGTCTCAGCTGTGCTACTGGCCAGCTGAGTGAGCTTGGGCAAGTGCCTTTGCCGCTTTGTGCCTCAGTTTCCCCATGTGTAAAATGGCGCTAATGATACTGACTTTTGCAAAGTGCCTTAAGATCAACTGATGAAAATGGTTGTATAAGAGCTAGGTATTATATTAATTAACTGCAATAATCACAATGGACAGAGAGATCCCACTCTCTGATTAGAAGGAACTTCCAATAAGAAATCACATGCTGAAACGGCCATTTTATTTATTTGGTTGTTTGTTTTTGCAAAGCACAAGAGCAACTGAGCATGTGCAGTGACCCCCTGCTGGATCTTCTAGCTATTCACTCAGAAACAATAACCGTCACATGGTCTCATTTCAGCCAAAGGGAGCTGAAGGGAAAAAGTGCAAACAGGACTTGATCCAGCTCCCACGGATGCCAAGGACAGTCAAGGGAAAGATTTGCCGTGTCCACCCCCTTTCCTGGATCCATTTTTGAGCTTTGCTTTGCTGAAATTTTTGTAATCAAGAAGCAAAACTCTTTTGTGTTTTTGTCTGTTGTTGGGGTTTTTTATGGGGGGGGAGCGACAAAATGAAATATGGTCTGCGTGGAAGTAGCATCCAATCAGAGAACAAAAGCGACACCATGAGATCACTAGTAGACATCAGCTGGGGAATTCCAAATAATTTGCCAGCTCTTTGGGGCAGGGACCATCTTTTTTGGTCTGGGTTTGTGCCGCATCTAACATAGTGGGGATCTGGTCCATGGCTGGGGCTCCTAGGTGATATTGCCATTAATTAATTAATTAATTAATAACAGATGAGATATTTACCATGCATCCAGCAGCCCAAGTTTGTTGCCATAAACTTTTCATCAAAGTACACAGACATTTGTAAAATTTGGGATCTGCTCTTATGCGGTGCCCAAACAGGAAAAAGGGCTGCGTCGGTTGCTCCTGGCGACTAATTTGACCAGCTCCAGTTGCAGGGGCATCGCTATTGCTGGTGAGGTGATCTAGCACTTGCCTGAGCAGCGTGGTGCGTGCTGGACACCTCCCCTGGGTGCTGGGGTGAGTGAATCCATCCTCAGGGGCTCCAAAGCTACTCCACAGGGGCTGGCCCCATATGGGGGAGTGCTGGAGCACACACGGTGGGGATCCTTTGCCTTGCCCCTGTCCTCACCCTCTCCAGCACTGCCTCATTCATCATCAGAGAAACTCCCTGCAAAGCTAGACTCTGCAGCGCTATGAGCTTCCCCAGGTCTAGCCCCTTCTCACACAACAGAATCATAGTCCGCTGCAGAGCCAGGGTACATGCACCAGTGTGGATACACGGGCTGGACTGCCCCCCTTAAATATCCTCACCTCGCTGGCACCCTCTGGAACTTTTTCCAAATCCACGTACAAGTAAGATGGTGGAACAGACACGCTGCAGTGCAGGTGAGCCCCCTGCCCAGTGCAATGAGCACACTGCAGCACGGGTGTCATAAATATAAAGGGAAGGGTAAACCCCTTTAAAATCCCTCCTGGCCAGAGGAAAGCTCCTCTCACCTGTAAAGGGTTAAGAAGCTAAAAGTAACCTCGCTGGCACCTGACCAAAATGACCAATGAGGAGACAAGATACTTTCAAAAGCTGGGAGGAGGGAGAGAAACAAAGGGTCTGTGTGTCTGTCTATATGCTGCTTTTGCTGGGGATAGACCAGGAATGGAGTCTTACAACTTTTAGTAAGTAATCTAGCTAGGTATGCGTTAGATTATGATTTCTTTAAATGGCTGAGAAAAGAATTGTGCTGAATAGAATGACTATCCCTGTCTGTGTGTCTATTTTGTAACTTAAGGTTTTGCCTAGAGGGATTCTCTATGTTTTGAATCTAATTACCCTGTAAGGTATCTACCATCCTGATTTTTCAGGGGTGATTCCTTTACTCCTGTTTACTTCTATTTCTATTAAGTCTTCATGTAAGAAAACTGATTGCTTTTTCATTGTTCTCAGATCCAAGGGTTTGGGTCTGTGGTCACCTATGCAAATTGGTGAGGATTTTTACCAAACCTTTCCCAGGAAGTGGGGTGCAAGGGTTGGGAGGATTTTGGGGGGAAAGACGTGTCCAAACTGCGTTTCCCAGTAAACCTAGTTAGAGTTTGGTGGTGGCAATGGATATTCCAAGGACAAAGGATAAAATTAATTTGTACCTTGGGGAAGTTTTAACCTAAGCTGGTAAAAGTAAGCTTAGGAGGTTTTCATGCAGGTCTCCACATCTGTACCCTAGAGTTCAGAGTGGGGGAGGAACCTTGACAACGGGTGAATCCCCTGACCACTGGAATGGGCACACTGCAGCACAGGTGAGTCCTATGCCCGGCAGAACGGGCTCACGGCCGTGCAGGTATGCCCCCTGCCCAGTGGAATGGGCACACTGAAATGCGGGTGAGCCCAATGCTCAGCAGAACAGTCACACTGCAGTGCAGGTGAGCCCCCTGCCCAGTGGAATGGGCACACTGCAGTGTGGGTGGCAGTGTGAGTGAGCCCCCTGCCCAGTGGAATGGGCACACTGCAGTGTGGGCGGCTGGCAGGTCTGCTGCAGTTAGACTCTGCACATTATTGTTATTCCTAATTTCTGTGGCACTTAAAATACAGAAATTAGAACTCAAAGTGAGAACAAAATCAATCTGTTAATCAAACACAAAATGAAAAAACTCCAAATGCTCTGATAAGGAACAACCTGGCTTTGTGCCTTAATGAAGCCAGAGCTACTGGAATAGAACAGCATGCTGATTAAAGTGGTAGCAATGTTGTTAAATCTATGTCTCCATGAGATAGTGAAAGTTTCACCTCTCCTGATCCTACAGCTCCCTTAATAATAACCAGTATACAACCGACTCCGTGAGCTAGGAGTCACTTTATTCCAGGCCCAATACAGCACCAAGAGCAGATAGCAAATGCATTACACCTGGCAAGAGCACTTGAGACTGACTCTCTCTTACACCAATGTAATTCTGTGACATCGGGGTGTTACTCCGTTGTACACCGGAGCCAGCTGTGTTGCATGGCTACAAGGAGAAAACATGACCAAGGTTGCCCGTTGCTGAAATTTGACTCATTTTGACAGTCCTTTGCAGCTGGGGCTGGGTTTTGCAAAAAAAAACATGCACCAACAGGCCAAGCTCTTTTGAAGATGCAGCTGCTTATTTTGGTGCCTAACTGGGGGCAGAGCTCTTACGAAAGTCTGGCCCCAGTTGTAGGTTCCAAGCTCTTTTACAAATCCTTGACATAGTCATTTACCAGGACGTTGCATCTGGGATTCACAATTACAGGTTCTGTTCCTAGCTTTGCTACTGATGCTCTCGGTGACCATGGATGAATCACTACACTGTTCTCTGCCTCCATTTCCCCCATGTGAATTGGGTTAATGGCACTGCCCTACTTTCATAAGGCACTCTGAGATCTCTGATGCTGCAGGGGTCTTCTCAATCTATCATAGGGCCTACTTCACCATCATCAGATGCTCTGTCCCCTGGCACTTCATTAAGATGTACTTGTACAACACCTAACATAATGGTGTCAAGAGGCCACTCTAGCTATATGCGAACTAGGCAGCTGTCTAGGGTGGCAGATTTGACCCGGACATCCCTCCATCTTGACAGAGGGGCAGCCAGGCCAAATTTGAGTGACATTGAAACTTTGTGCACCTGTCCTGTCATGACAGAGGACAGATGACTGTCAGGACAAATCTGCCACTCTAGGGCTAGGAGGATGGGGGTGGGGGGGCACCACTGAAGTTTTGCCTAGGGCAGCAGATTGTCTTGAGCAGCCTCCGATGGGGTCCTGTTGGGGGGGTTCCTAGGTGCTTTCACAATACAAATAAGCAAGAAGATGGATGTTTCACGGCAGAGTCCAGGCAGTTTCTCGTGAATAATACATCTTGACACCTCAGAAAGGAAGTGAGCGGGGACTCTGGGGGCACCACACTAGCAGCCAGGACCCCTGTATTAAACACATCACCTCCAGCCATGGGAAAGGAAACAAAGGCCTCTCTTTTGTCCTCTGAGCAGAGGTGCAATTATTCTCATACGGCTGCCATGCTTCTCCGTAGAGCAAGCTGTGCTCGGGGAGATCAAAGCCATCCGTGCTCACCTCTGATCAGGAAAGCGGAGCAAAGCTTCCTTTAAGGTGCAGCGAAATAAAGGGAGATCAAAAATAAAATAAAATCCAGTGAGGGCTTTAAGCTGGAGAAAGCTCCCCATTAAGGGCGGAGTCCTGGGCTGATTCCCCTTCAACAATACATCACCTATAATCACTTCCGTTCCATCACCTGTGCAGCCAGATCTCCTGCTTCCATATCTGCTGGGCAATGAGATACCTAATAGCTCCCCGTAGTGGAAGATCATTGCAGCCCCTGTGGCATATTGGCTGCTGATGCTCCCTTGTAGCGCAGTGTGGCCATAAGACTGTACAGCAACTGTAAAGCCATGTTTACACTACAGCGTGGAGGCTCAAGCGCAGGCCTGGAAACACTAAGGGTACGTCTCCGCAGCAAAACAAATTAATCCCACGGCACTGAGTCTCAGAGCCCAGGTCACGTGGCTTGGGCTTGGGGGGCTAAAAATCAGAGTGCAGATACTGAGCGTAGGCTGGAACCCGAGCTCCGAAAACCTCCCCAAATCGCTGGGTTTCAGAGCCTAGACTCCAGCCCGAGCTCAAACATCTATGTGGCTATTTTTAGCCCTGTAGCCGGAGCCCTGCAAGCCTGAGTCAGTTGACCCGGTCTTTTGCTGCTGCAAGGTTTTTCGTTTGGGTTTTTTCACTTTGTTGGCATAGCCTGAGTCCACTAACCCAGGTCCCACAGCCCTGGGTTTACAATGCAGTGTAGACATAGCCTTAATCTACCTGGTAATTCAGCTCCATGTTTGCAAAATGAGACTAATACTTAACAGGGGGTGAGGGAGAGAATCAATGCTATTCGTGAGCATGAGGTGCTCCCATACACCGGCAATGAGCTGCCCCTCCAGACAGAGAAGTCCCATTGGTATCTCTGCAAAACTCCTGAAGTCAGATCGCTGGGAGCAGCGTCTGTTTATCTACAGCCTCCTTCATGCATTATTTTTCTTTCCATTCCCCCTCGCACGCACTGCGACCATTCCACTTATAAGCGATAATGAATGAATAGATAGGGTGTAAGTGCGTCTTCTCTCCGATTTCTATCCTCTGGTGAGGCTCACGTGGCCCGTGTATGCAGGGAAGGCCAGGTAGCTCTGCTGGCAAAGGCTCCTTCTCCCTTAGAATTTAGTTATGATCTATATTCAAATGACAGTTTAATGAGCTTTTTCCTATTTCCAGAAACCTTATCACATCATTAAAGCATAGAAATGAATAATACATCTACCAGCTGGATTAAGCTGAACTCCAGACCTGATGCATCTTCAAAAGGAGGAGAGAAGAGAAGGGGGAGTAGGGGAAAGAAAAACTGGATGAGCGGAGTAACGGAGGCTGGAGGGGAAAGGCTAGCACATTTGCTCTGGTTTCTAGCACACTCCAGGTCTGATTCTCAGTTACGCTCAGGGCCTTTAATACCTCTGAGGCAGCCTACGGAGTTGACCCCACAGGGAATAATCCCTGTGCGGGGGACCTCCCATCCAGGCACAGTGTTGGTATAAGACTCTATGCCTGCCCTGTATCCAGGCCCATAGGAAGGGGCATGTTGGGGACAGGGACTGGAAGGGAGGGGTCATGGCTGGAATGCACTGCCCTCTGACTAGTCTGTGGTTCCCAGAGGATGATGGGAAGCTAAGCACATATTAGAGAAGCCCTGAGGCTCCAGGGAGAACAAGGGCTAAAGACTCCTTGATTCCTCCCCAAGTGCAGGTATGGAGTAACTGAGAGTCAGACTCTCCGTCTGGAACTACCGCAGTGTGTTCCCATTTCTCTCTAGTGGCTGGCCCACATGGAGGATAAAAGCCTTCTACTGCTGTTATCTAATGGAGTTACCCCTTTAGCTCAAGTGATAGTGGTTTGTGCGTCTGCACTGAAATCCCAGGTTTTGGACAGTACCCTATGCTGGGCCAGGGAGGACCGTTAACTAGAGCTGGTCAGGAATATTCCATCAGAACGATTTTCCAGTGGAAAATATACTTTCCCACAAAATTGAAATTCTCTTATTTTGATGAGAATTTCTTAATTTCTATTGGGAAAATTGAAATGAAATATTCATTTTGGCCCAGTTTGACCTGAATTGGAATATTCTGGGTTTTGAACTGACCTGAAGTATTTTGTTTCTAATCCATTCAACACAACATTAAATTGCATTTTCCTATCATGGCGCATTTGCCTTGTGGGAGTTGTAGTTCTAGTCCCCATTCTCTTCTATGGGCCAAGCACCCAGGTGGACTACATCTCCCTTAAGCCAATATACTTGATTTCATGCCAACCGATGTGTGGTGCACCATGGGAGTCACCTGATTTAGTAAAAAAACAAGGAGTACTTGTGGCACCTTAGTGCCATTATTTAGTGCGCATTATGGGAAATGTAGTCTGGCCTGGGCATCTGACCCATTGAGGAGAATAGGGGGCAGAAGGCTTTCAAACTACAACTCCTGTAGGGCAATGGGTCAATATAAGGAAAGGCAGTTTAAGGCTGAAGTAACTTGAAACAACTTTTTAACAAACTAGAACAGAATATTTCGGCTTTGATTGAAAACGTTTTTGATCAAAAAAATGTTTTGACATTTCCAAATTGAAATTCTGGGGAAATTCAGTTCTGCAGCAAATTTGGAAATTTCAACTTTTTGTCCCATTTCATGACAAACCCAAATTTCCCGCAGGAAGGAAATTCCAGTTTTCGCTCCGCTCTAGTCATAAGACAAGCACTTGCATCGGTGCACAGCACAGCCTGATCTTCCTCTGACCCTATTATCTGCATTATCAGCCACTTCTTTGTCCCTCCCCACTGTCAGTGTAAGAGCCCTCTGCTCTGCAGCTCTCGCCACCTTCTACAGCTTCCCTGTTCTCTCTCCACCTCTTCAATTTGCCGCCTCATTTCAAACCACCGCTGGAGACAGATATTTTCCTCTTTGGCATGTGCATCTTCATTTCCCTCACTTCCTGGTCTGGTCTTTACTATTTATTGTTTGTATTGTCACAGCACGTAAGAGCTCTAATCATGGACCAGGACCCCACTGTGCTAGGTGCTGTACAAACACAGAACAAAAAAACACTCCCTGACCCACAGAGCTCACAACCTATGTGTAAGACAAGAGACAACAGATGGGGGAGCCCAAGTGAATAGTGAGACAGTACTGGTCAGCCCAATGGGCAGCAATCTCACCACACCAGCAGGCAAGCCATTGTCAGGTGTTTTGTAGGAATCCTGGATAAGGAAAGTTTTGAGGAGGGATGTGAAGGAGGATAATGAGGTAGCTTTGTGGATGTATCCAGTGAGCTCCTCCCAAACACAAGGGCCATGAAACTGGTGGGCAATGAAAGCTGGCAACATGGTCTGATGAGAGGCGAGAGTCAACAGCTTGGTAGGGAATGAGAGATTGGTGGGAATTAACCTCGAAGGGCCTTGAAAATGAGGACAAGCAGCTCATGTTTGGGGCGATGGAGAAGAGGGCACCAGTGGAGGGATGCAAAGATAGGGGTGACATGGTCAAAGTGCCGGGCTAGGAAAATGATCTCTGCAGCAGCATTCAGAAGGGATACGAGCAGGACAAGGTTGCATTTGTGAAAGCCGGAGAGCAGGTGGTTGCACTAATTAAGACATGAGATGATGAGAGCTTGGGGGAATGTCAGGTGTAATACTTAAAGTTCCCTGTAGCTGCATCGTTAAGTCTCTAAGGCATTTGGGGATACAATTGATATGTCAGATACTCATCAGAGCCAGGCTGGGTTGGGTTTGTAGAGGGGGGCCTAGTGTACATAGCTCCCTGTTTTACATATACATGCTGCTCACATTTTCATGTCCGCCAAGCACTTCTCTCTTGCAAAACCGGAGATGCTGCCAAAATGAGCTCCTGCTATCAGGACTGTAGAGGCTCATCCTGGTGCTCCCTGGACTTTGGCTGGAAGCTCCTCCCCCCCACTTAACCCTTTGGAAATTGACTGATTTTAAGGGCCTGTCTACAGATCGATCCAGCAGGAGTCGATTTATCGCGTCTAATGAAGACGCGATAAATCGACCGCCGAGCACTCTCTCGTCGACTCCGGTACTCCACCGGAGCGAGGAGCGTAGGCAGGGTCGACGGGGCAGCAGCACCGGTCGACCTACGGCAGCGAAGACACTGCGGTGAGTAGCTCTAAGTACTTCGACTTCAGCGACGCTATTTTCGTAGCTGAAGTTGCGTAACTTAGACCGACTTAGCTCGTGTGGGCCCCCCTTTCCCCCCCCAGTGTAGACCAGGCCTAAGCTTTCAGGGGGGGTCTGGTGGGGGCACCAATCTGAGGAGTTACTGTTGCTTAGCAATTCTATAGCACTTTCCACTCAGTGATCCCAAAGAGTTTTATGAAGGTGGGTGAGTATTAATATTCTTGTTTTCAAATGGAGAAACTGAGGCACAGAGTTGGTGACTGAACTAGGAACAGAATCCAGTCATCCTGATTGTGGTTCATGCTCTGGTCCAGTTCCTTTTAAGCTGCTTGTATCCTTATTCTACTTAAGTCATAGAATCATAGAATATCAGGGTTGGAAGGGACCTCAGGAGATCATCCAGTCCAAGCCCCTGCTCAAAGCAGGACCAATCCCCAGTTTTTACCCTGATCCCCAAATGGCCCCCTCAAGGATTGAACTCACAACCCTGGGTTTAGCAGGCCAATGCTCAAACCCCTGAGCTATCCCTCCCCCCATCCCTCATTCAGAGTCTCTGTCCCGGCATGTGTGCCTCAGCAGGGTGAGAAACTTGCAGTCCCTGCAACCCACCTTGAGGGATAATAAAAGGCTGAATTTCTGCCTGGGATGATTCTCTAAATGGCGTCAACACCAACTGTGAACAAGCTGCTGTTTCAGGTCAGGTCTGAAGTGCATTAGCAGAGCTGGAAGGAGGGGGGGATGCCAATGGAACAGTAGGGGGTGCTGTAGGTCAGAATTGAGGTATATTAGCAGAACTATGTATGGGAAGAGACCTTCTGGCCCAGTTGTTTTACTCAGTAATGGCCTTGCCCTGGGCATCTATACAGGGGTGGCCTGAAACGGGTTAACTGTCAGGTCTGGGAGTCTGATTTCTCTCCAGATTATTTGTCTGGGGGCGGGAGAAGGGGGGGGGGGGTTTGTGTGGCCTGCAGTCTGCACTGTACATTAAGGTCAGGCAATGTAAGGGACCTGTAACAATCAGATACTTCTTCCCTTGTTCATGCACTCTAACCCCTACCCTGATGAGATCTTTTGAGATTTCTATTATGTGCACTCAGTCCTGAAGTCTCTACAATTTTATGTCCTATCAGCTTCTTTCCCCGACTGTCCTGCTTCCATATATACTCACACAACACAGTAATAATTGTATCAAGTGACTGGGGCATAGATTGTCTCCAAACAGCTAGGCCCTGTGTGTGAACTCCAGAAACAAGCCCTTTCCTTTCCTGGCCATATCGTCCCGGACACGCTGCTCCTCGATTTATCTGTGAACTCTGTGTATTAATTAAAGCAGCCAGGTATCCCTTGGAACTGTTTCCCACCATCACCACCACTGGCCTGCAGTCTCTCCACTACTGCTTCTCATCCCTTCAGCACCCTGTCCCAGCCAGCGCCTACTCTGTGTTTCACCGGTGGACAGGAGAATGATGGGGAATTATTAGCAGCGCCCGTGTAATGGCTCACGGCCAAACACGTGCAAGAGTCATGTTGAGAGGGGTTAGAACCCAAGACCACGGGCCTGTCTCAAAGCCCTTTAAAGCCAGAGTCCCACTGAGAGACTTGGGATCAGCCCCCAAAACACAAGCTGCTACCACTTGAAAGAGTCACTGACAGGTAGTTGTAGTCACTGGGGTCAGTGACTAGAGGGAGACATGTCGGAAGGCACTATCCATGCGGTTACCACCGCATCTGAGCACCTCAGTCTTTAAGGTACTTAAACTCACAGCACCCCTGTGAGGTAGGGCAGCACTATTTCCCCCATTGTACAGATGTGGAACTGAGGCACAGATAGGTGAAGTGACCGACCTCGGATGTCTCTAGCAGAACTGGGAATTGAATCTTTCTCTCTTGAATCTCAGGTTAGTTCCTTAGCTACTGTAACAGCCTCCCACTAAACCAGCATGTCATATTACCATAGCACAGATTGACTTCAAGATTGGTGGGGAGTATTTCTCACAGTCTGACTTCTTAGATCAAGAAAAAGTCTAATCCTGCCTCTGAAGTCAATGAGAGTTTTGCAAAACCAGTCCTAAGGTGCAGGGCTTGATTTGGATCCTGAGATCTTCCAGTGGAACGTGCTAGAGAAGTGCTATTAATTATTATATTAACCCTCACTTAACAAACAGGTAAACTGAGGCCCAGAGAAGTTTAGTAACTCAGCTAACATCTCTCAGCTAATGCATGGTAGAAGAGCACCTAGCAATCATGAGTCTCCCAGTCCCAGGCTTGCAATACTAGGCTTTGCCTAAAGACCTGGGCTAGTTATACAGCCCTCCTTGGTCCATATCTGCACTTTCAGGCTGCTTCGGGAGACATGAGAGGGAAATCTGCCCCCCTCCCCCCAGTTTCTCTTACTAAGAATTTTTTCCTTCTTCGCTCAAATCCAGGGAAAGATGCTGCAGCACTTAGATTCAACAAGCAACCTTGGGAGAGGCACAATGCTAAACCAGGGCACAGCCCCAGCACCAGCTGTTGGGAGGGCTAATCTCTTCACCTGCTCAGCCAGAGGTGGAGCGACATGGCCAGGGGGAAAGAGGAGCAGCAAAGGGGAACAAAAATAAGGCACAAAGAAACAAAAACCAGTTGCCTGCCCCTTTCCCAAATCCTCCATCATTCATCTGGGGATAGGAGTGAGGAATTAACCAAGGAGGTCAGCGAGCACCTGGAAAGGGACCGTGCTTGGGGCTGGGACTGGGGACGCTCTTCGGGCTCAAGACAGGACCAGGAGAGAGGCCTCAGGGATGAGACACAGTGGGGAAGAGATCAGAACACTGAGCCCACTCCAAGTTACCTATGGTCAGCACTGGTGCCAGCCAGCCTACGGCTCCCAGCCCATCACACTGGCCCCCTCAAGTGTGTGTTCATGCTCTCTTCCTTTCCCCTGGAGTTCTCTTGTTATTTATCCTCTATATTCAGAGCTGGGCCCCCATGGCCAGATCCTCAAATACCTTTGAGGCTGTGGGTCCTGGAATTTGCCTCTGGTTCATAGACTTCCTGATATCCCTCCCCCTGGGGTGACGGTGTTTCAGTGTGTCTGGGCAGCTTGGGAGATAAATCAAACTTTGCCCAATCCAGCCAGCCTTCCTGCATTTTCACATGGGCATCGCTCCCTGGTCCTGCTCCCTAACCTTGTCTCTGGCCTGCCTCTGCTCCATTACTGTGTTCCACCTCAGCATGTAATCTCCATTGAGATGTCAAAGCCCATTTCCATGTGATCTAATCCCACCTGCTCTATGCCCTTCACCCCATCACTGTGGGGACCTTTTCTGCTGTTTACCCATAATCCAGACCTCACCCGAGCACTGGTGAATCATGCCCCACACACACACACACACACCCATCATCAATCATCAGCATCTTCTTCCTAGGACGATTGGGAGGCAGTGTGGTCTAGTGGATAAAGCTGTGGAGACTAGAACACAGAACACCTGCATTTTATTCTGGACTTTGCCACTAGCCTTGGAGAGATCACAGAGTGCCTCAGTTTCCCCATCTTTGAAATGGAGCTAATGGTACTTGCTGATTTGGTAAAGCACCTGGAGACTGTTGTACGAAAAGAACCAGGTGTTACTGCTATATCTATCTATTAGTCCATCTAGATACGCATCTGGCCCTCATCACCATGGTGCTGGAGAAACTTCTTTTTCATTCTTCTCCATGTGCTGCTGCCCTGAATGTACAAGCAGAGACTTGACATTAGAGAACAGCTAAAGGCCAGTTTAATCAGAGAGAAGACTTAGAGATTTTTTTTTTAAACCTAATCAATGGCATTTCCAGCCCTCCACATCCCAGAGCAGGGAAATAGGATCTGAGCCTGTGTCCACTGAAATGGCTTCCCCTCAGCTCCCTTGGGCTCTGGATCAAGCCTGGAATGATTCTTTCATTTCATTCCCATGTTGCTAGCAGCAATCCGACATGTGTGAAGCACTGCGGTTTGTTTCGTTTTTTTTCTGGTAAATACAGAGAGTCAGTCTTAGAAGGCAGCGAGCAAAGCTCAAAAGGATTTGTACGTTATGGCTGGAGCAGATAAATGTCCACAGGCTCAGTGGTTGTATTCAACACTTATCCCAATGTACTCACATTGCTTCAGGCAAAGAATTTGACTGGATATCTCCCCAGAACAGGCTCTGCCATGACATTTCCAAGGCTTCCTGGTTGCACAATTATAAATCAATCTATACACACACACACTCACACACACTGGGCAGAAGCCCCTAGACATAACACCCCACTGCAGAACAGAATTCCCAAGCTCTCCCACCCCTCAGTCTGGTAGGTGGAGAATGGTAAGGTGTTGGGGGCTCTGTGAGCCACACTTTAACTGTAAAATAGCTGCATGCCGCTCACGAGCCGAGGTTTGGCCACCCCACCCTGATATATAGGTGTGACATTCTATACCTGGGGGGAGTGTCCTGTAACCCCCATATTCCTTATTTTTTATATAATCATGATCTTACATAGAAAGCATGCCTTGTAAGGTAACAGGGGAAAGGTTATGATATAGGATACCATGGATATAGGTCAACAGGGAACTACAAGGAAGCAAGGTCAGCGGTCTCAGCACACCAGCAACTGTTGTCAAGTTTTCCATAGGCATCATGGCAAAGTTTTAAAGCAGGATGTGAAGAAGGATTGTGGAGCTTTGTGGATGTTTATGGCATAGGGTTGCCAACTTTCTACTTGCACAAAACCAAACACCTGTGCTCTGCCCCCTGCTCCGCCCCTCTTCTGAGGCCCCGCCCCCGTCACTTGCTCTCCCTACCCTCACTCACTCATTTTCACCAGGCTGGCTCAGGGGTTTGGGGCGTGGGAGGAGGGTGAGGTATCTGGCTGGGGGTACAGTTTCGGGGGTGGGGCCAGGGATGAGAGGTTTGGGGTCCAGGAGGGGTATGTTTGGGGTCCTGGGGTATGTTTCATCATCTCACCAGTAATCTCAGGGCCTAGGAATGTGGTTTCCTCTGTGAATATCTGCACGGGAGATGATGGCGGTGCTCGGTCTGCAAGTTTTTCAAAAGAGTCTGTAGAGGTCCGGTTAGTTTATGAAAGTCGAAGATGGCTAGACCCAAGATCAGGGCTTATCCTTAACCCCTCCCTGCTGCAATCAGCTTGCCCCTCGTCTGGTGGGACCTTGTGGGCAGCAGCAGTCTGCAATCTGTCTTCCTCCCACTGGCTCTGTTGTGAGCGTCAGCTAACCCTGGGAAACACTAACCTCCCCCTGGTTGCTGCCCTTTCCTGTGACAAGCTCTCTGCAGGTATGCCCACTGAGTACTGGTTGAGCCCAGAGGAGCCCATTAGCCTTCTCATGTTTGGGAGGGTGTATCCCAGCATGTCAGCCCCCATGCAATCAATGGCAAAACTCCCACTGACTGCTGGGACCAGCATCCGTGAGTCTCTCTCCTCCTGCCTGCCCCTCTCTGGTCCATGCTTCTCATTCTCCCTTCCTGGTTCTCATTCTCTTTCTTTTTGTTCCATCCTGAAGCAACCTAGAGGAAAGAATGGAGTAACCAGCCCATTATTACCCCTTGGCTGTGTCCTGGCCACTTTCCACTGCATCACTAAAGAGACCCTAAAGCTAGAGCAGCCAGCCTTGGTACAGGCAATCCCAGTGGCATCGAGCCAGAGTAGCTGCTCATAGCCATCCCTTTCCTTGCAGCCAGCAGAGAGGGCATGGCCAGGCTTCCTTGAGGCCTGCCAGGTCCTGGCTGGCACAACAGCTTTCCGGCTGCTCTCACTTAGCCAGTAGGGAACAGGATTGTGAAAACAAAAACATACCAAAAAAGTGGCTTAAAACAACATCTGCAACATACACTGGTGTGGAGCTGGGCTCCATTCCATTTCTTTTCCTAATGCAAGTGACTGGATATGAAAGAAAAGAAAGAAAGATCTCACTTATTAAAATTAAAGCTCATTTAAAATGGAAAAAAAGAGAGAGAGAGACCAAAACAAAATGTCTTTGGTTCAAGATAGGAAACATAATCTCCCCAAGGGGAAAATAAGCAATTAATACTGGAAAGACTTCAGAGCAGTGGTATCGAGGTCTTTTTGCTAATACGGCTTCTGCAGAAGCATGATTACGACCTCAGAGGAGCGATGATATGAACAATCAGAAGGATGCATCAGGCGTTTGCCGTGGCCTGGCTTGTGCAGACATAACTTGGAGGCACCTTCTATCTACCTACCCACCCCCACCCCGCCTTTTCTACCAGGCAAAAGCTCTATTCTAATTGCTATCTTAAATTAATTAGGATAGCGATCACATGGAATTCATTAATAAACAAGGAGCCAAGAGCAAGGAAAAGAGAGAGAGCAGAGGCATTGTTGGAACAATAGCAGGCCTGGCAAACAATGTACCCTTTGGCTGGCACGCATTGGCATTCCAGTCAAGGGCACTGTGGATGTGAAAGGAGCAAGATTCCCCTGTGCACTATAGGGGTTGGGATTTTTTATGAATAAATTGTGCTTGCCAAAATTGGCCGCTTTGTGTTTGTGGACATTGATTTTATTTTTCTCTGACTCTCTTTGATTGTTGTATTTTGGATGGTGCTTACTGATGTGAAAAAAGTCATCTAGTATTGCTGATAAATCTGGAGATAACTGCAGAGGTCAGGGAAGAAATAGGGGCAAGAGAAGAGAGGAGGAAAAAAGTTTCTCGCTGCTTCCCAATCCTGGCTCCATATTCCATCCCCAGACTGGGGGCAAAAATGAGTGGTGCAGAATGTGTAATTAGATGGATTTCCCCGTGGGGTATCAGGGGGATGACTTCACTGTATTTCCTCCTTGTTTTTTCTCAGTCATTTTAATTTGTGTTCTCTTTGAGGCTTCCTTTTTTTTCCCCCCTCCCGTCTTCTCTCGTGGCCTGTGTTCAGCTGAGCAATGGATGCCATTGCAAGAAAATGGGACTTTTCCTTGTCCAGCCCACTAAACACATCCAAGATCAAACGCGATGGGAGGAGATGGTTTCCTCAAGGTGAGGTAGGGAAGGGAAAAAACCTACTTCTCTTATCAGAGCTTTTCCATTTTTAATACTCTGCTGTATTCAAATCATGAGCCAAGTACAAAATCAGTTTTTTTTTAAATGATGGTAGAAGCTGACTAGAGTCACCCCCCTTGGGAGCAGACAAAAATAATTGCTTAATAGCAGAGGTGGCCATTTAAGTAAAGGTTGAACAAAGTTGTATTGGGGAGAACTTCAGGGGATGTGCAAGACAGATAGGGTCTTCTGATGTAGAGACAGGGCTAAAAAAGGAGTGCAGTGGGTTTGGATTGTAGCAAACCCTTATCATGTAGGTTTGAGTTTTGCAAAATCAAAACTACAACCATTCCCCACCAGACACTGGGACTCGAGCTGTCCAAATAACTGATTTTTCAGTTCACTGGCAGTTCTGAAAAAAATTAACAAATAATTGTTTCGGGACAACCCAAAATTGTCCGCAAAGCAAAAAGTCAACAAAAAAAACCCAGCCATTTCGGGTTGAAGGAAATGTTTTTGTTTGACTCCAACCAAAAGTTTAGTTTTGATGTCAAGCATTTTAAACTTTTTAAAAAATAAAACGGAAAGAAACTTTGAAACGAAAAGTCATTTCGAATTGAAAAAAACCAAACCGCTTCATTCTGAAAATGTTAAAACAAAACATTTCAAATTTAGATTTTTTTTTTTAAAAACAAGCAACTCAGTGAAATCAACACAAATTCAGGATAATTATTGGTGTTGTTGAATCTCCATTTTTTCACAGAAGAAAAGTGGTTGGGTCGTTGTGTCACCCAACCATCACTGGGTCCTGGGTACTCATGGAAACATACATCCCTCCCCCTTCCCATGCTCTTGAGATGAAGGGTGGTCCCCATGGTTAAGGGACTCAGAAGAAGGTAAATAAATTTGCCCAGCTCCAACTGGAACGTCGAAGTTTTCCAATGTCTGGCAGGGGTTAGAAAGGTGTTCAGATAATGGTTTCAGACCTTGGCCCATCAAGAGATGGGCAAAACCAAGAAGATGGTTTTGGTTTTGCAACAACTCGTTGCTTGGTATTTTGTTTCTGGAAAGCTCAATACAGGGGGCCTGAGTCTTCTCTACAGCAGTGTCATGACATTAACGTCATGGATTTGCTGCTGATTTCCATCAGAGTGAGAGGAGGAGAGTTTGTGAGAGGAGAATCAGGAAAGGTTTGGATCTATTTCCCATTACTATTGGGACCCCATGGTTCTGGGAAGCTAGAAAAATGATCCCTGCTTCAGGACAGGTTTTACATGATTTTTAGCTAAGCATTCTGGTGGAATGACTATTGC
Source organism: Eretmochelys imbricata (assembly GCF_965152235.1). Classification (NCBI taxonomy): domain Eukaryota; kingdom Metazoa; phylum Chordata; order Testudines; family Cheloniidae; genus Eretmochelys; species Eretmochelys imbricata. Next base: position 6,166,557 of record NC_135593.1, on the reverse strand, counting down.
TTATATTTTGCATTGCTTGGCATGGACTGGGCCATTTCACTTTTGGAGGGATGAAATTGAGGCATCACGCTTTAACTAGGTCAAAATGGATTGAGACTGGAATAAGACATAAAGCCATGTTAATCGTTGGTTAATTATACCAAAGGGTCAGTGCTTTGGGTTTAGCTCCAAAGCTGGATTTAATCAAATAAACCTAGAAGATCTTCCAAAATTCAAATTCATTTGGGAAATAAAAATTTAAAAAAAGAGGACAGAAAGAGGTAGCTTGTGATAGGAATACACTAAAAAATACAGTCACTGCACTACAGGGATGAAAGCCTGAAAAAGTCTTGTCCGTGTTAACAGAACATTATGGCGTTGATCTAGGATGCAACAGCAAGCCCTGCAGCCATATCTGAATGGGACCTCTATAGTTAATGATCTGCCCATTGCAAATTCACTTTAAAACTTGGTTGTGCAAAATTTGCTCCACTCCAATTATTAATAAAGTAGTATTATTATTAATTATTATCTCAAAGTTCCTGTCCTGCTTCATCATAGGGTCATCATTCACTTCTGGCCAATAGCATGTGTACTGTGTAATGTTCTCATAGAAACCCACATCCCTCCTCCATCCCATGCTCTTGAGAAGAAGGGTGGTCTAGTGGTTAAGGGACTCACTTGGGACTCAGAAGACTGCGCTTCAATTCCTTTCTCTGCCACTGACTCCTTGGGCAACTCACCTTTAGGCCCAGTTTAAATACCTTTTGAGGATCTGGACCTTTATCTACCTGGGCCACAGAGCCCCATCTGTGCAATGGGGCGAAGAGCAGTGCCCTGCCTCACTGAGCTAAATACATTAAAGAATGAGGTGATGGAGGCCATTGAAGTGCATTATGTAGCCCTCTCAAGAGATGGGTGGGGAAGACAGGTCCAAACGAAGAGCAGCTGGGATGCTCCATGCCTCTTCCTGGACCGGCAGCTGCCTTCCAGCACAGGTTCCATGGCAGGCACTCAGCAGCGGAGCGATTCCAATTTTGGCTGAAGCAATACGCTATCGCAGCCCTCCTCTGTCTTTTTCTTTTTTTAAAATTTCAGGCTTTGACAAGCATTTAATGAGAAGAGGTTTCTGTGGCTAATTCTGACCGGAGTGGGATTGGACTTGTGATCCCCGCAGAGCAGAGAAAAGCCTTTGATACACACCATGCTACCGGTGTCTTAAGCTCCTTTAACTTTCCTTTAGGGAGGGCCTCTGCTCACAGGACTATTGAAAGGGGAGACAGGCAGGCAGCACAGGGCCAGTGTTTGTGGTGTCCGGGGGTCTGGTTTGAAGATTTCAGCACTTTGCTCTGTGAAGGGGAAGGCGGGGGTGTCATGTGGCAAGGGGGTAGACGGTGCCGAAAGAGCTGCTTTCTTTGAGCACTCAACACGGCACCTTATTAGAATGAGGAAAACAGCTGCTCCAGCCAGCCCTGTGCTTCATGGTCGAGCTTCCCCTGCCCAGTTCTCCTGTCTGTTACAGATTTAAAGACACAGTGCCCAAATCCCATCTCCTCGGCTCCCCTCCCAGCCCCCCACATGTAAAAAAAAATATTTAACAAAGTGAATTGGTAGATCTTCTCAAGTCATCAGCTTCACCATTTGTCCAAATCATCTTCTGCCTTTGAGAAGTCTTTTTGTCCCATCACTTTGCTTTCATTAGCCCCGATCTGGCTTGAATCAGTTTGGTTTCCACATATCTTTGCTGCTCCAGTTCCAGGCCTCACCACTACGGCAGACTCTGTGTCCATCTTAGCACTGAAGATGTAATTCCATGTGGCTGCCCAGATACAGAGGGAACCACAGCACAGGGAGCAAGGCTTTGGCAGGGGCTGCACAGAGTTGCCCTGATTAAATTCATCTGCATCCCAGTTTGGTTAAAAGCCAGAAACTCAGCAGGGGGCTGGACAAAAGGTTTGCTGAGGTTGGCAATGAGACTTGGGTTTCCTGGTCCAGAGCGAACCTGAGGGGCTGGATCAGAGAATGCACCTAGGAGCCCCTGTTCTCGTGTCCACCTCTCAGGACTTTCCAACACTCTGTTCTCTTAGCGAGTGGGGTTCTAAAGCTCTTCTCATTCCCTATTCCCTGGGAGTGCCTAGAAAACTCCTCAGGCCCCAAAGCTTGTGGCCCGCCCAATAGCTCCTCGCCCTCATCTCTCCTGGTCCATGAAAGCTGCTCCCAGCCCCTTTATCTCCCAGCCTGGCAAACGAGAAGTATTCTCCTCCACCACCCCCAGAGCTAATAATTACGACGGGACAATAGCACGGTTAGCAATATAATGGCCCTTCCCTTACGCTTCAGTTTCTACTGTGCGCCCCACAGCGCATCCAGCAGCATTTCCATAAATAGCCCATTGTGTTCCCTCCGATTGCCATTTCATTAGTATCACCGCCGGTTCTGCGGTAGTAATAAGTAGGAAGCACGGTGCCTGCAAGTCAGGTTCTTTCAAGTGCTCGGATGCCTTTTCTTTTGTCTGTTCTTCTAAGAAAGAGGTTTCCAGATTCCTGCTCTGAAGGCTCAGGGCTATGGAAGGGTCAGCCACAGCTGTATCCGTACAGCTGTGCCGATGTACGCTTGTAAATGTAGGCATGGCCTAAAACTTAATCCAGCAAGACAAAGTCTTTGTTCAAGACAATTTTTCTCACCCACTTTCCAGCTTTTACCAACCAGGATGCATCACAGAGATCAAATCGCTCAATTCTTTTGTCTGCTAAGGTGAAGGAGAAAGATGGAGTCTCTCTGTTCCTTATATCCTCAAAGGGATGTCTTTGTCTCACAAGGCAGGAAGGCTTCCTGGGGTTTCAGACTCCTGTGTCTCTCTGGGGTCCAGGAACCATGATAATTCACTGGCTTTGGAGTTCAGGATCAGGAGAACTCCCTCTGGTTTAGCTCCAGGGCTTTGTTTGCTCCTAATATGTAAATGGAGGCAAACCCGCAGACCTGTTTATCACCTTTACTTACACTAGGCTATCTGCTCTGAAACACATTCTAGTGACATCACACAGAGGGAATTCATCACATCACATAGAACATTTACATCAGCATTTCACAAAGATATTTATACACTTTCAACTGATACGTCCCATGGCCCATTTGGCACCAATATCGTTGCAGTGGTGTGCAGGGTGTGAAAACAGAAGTGCCTAGGGTCACAGTTACTCAGACACTTTTGGAAATGTGACAGGGTGCTCCACTCACAGCTAGTCTGGCGCCTCCTCCTGCCCATTCTGGGCGTTAGTTCATCACATCGAAGCCCCTTCCCACAGTTGCACGTCATTGCTCTCTCTCCCTCTCTCTGGTCAGCAGCCCTTGTCTTGCTCCAGGAACTGCAATGTCCTCTTTGAGACAGCCCTCCACCCAGGTCACTCAGCATTCCCTCTTTCCAGGGTACAGCGCTTCAATTCTCTGTCGACTACTACAGTGATGCATTTTTCAGAGTAACAGCCGTGTTAGTCTGTATTCGCAAAAAGAAAAGGAGTACTTGTGGCACCTTAGAGACTAACCAATTTATTTGAGCATGAGCTTGTATGGGGGTGGGTTTTTGGAGGGGGGTGAGGGAGTGAGAGAACCTGGATTTGTGCAGGAAATGGCCTAACTTCATTATCATGCACATTGTGTAAAGAGTTGTCACTTTGGATGGGCTATCACCAGCAGGAGAGTGAATTTGTGTGGGGGGGTGGAGGGTGAGAAAACCTGGATTTGTGCTGGAAATGGCCTAACCTGAAGATTACTTTAGATAAGCTATTACCAGCAGGACAGTGGGGTGGGAGGAGGTATTGTTTCATATTCTCTGTGTATATATAAAGTCGTCTGCAGTTTCCACAGTATGCATCTGATGAAGTGAGCTGTAGCTCACGAAAGCTCATGCTCAAATAAATTGGTTAGTCTCTAAGGTGCCACAAGTACTCCTTTTCTTTTTACAGTGATGCAGGCAGTCCTCCAGTTCACTGCCCCACCGGTGCCACTTCCCCAGTGGCAGAGAGGGGAACTCGGCCCTGCCCTCTACTCCAGGTTCCAGCCCAGGGACCCTACAACACACAGCCCAGCTCTGCTCAGTCCCCAACCTTGCTACCTACTCCCCCCTCTCTGGGGTTTGCCAGCCTCTCTGCTCCCTCCTCCCATGGAGCAACTGTGGGCTACTTCTCTGTATAGCCTCCAAACACACCTCCCTGATCCCAGGGAGTGATTGCTCCTAGCTGAGCCTGCTTGCAATCAAGCCCTGCTCCCTGCCTCTTCCTCCAGGTAGAGCCTGTGGAGTTAACAGGCCTACCTGGCCACCTTAACACCTTCCAGTCCTGTGTGGGGTGGACATCCCATCGCAGACCCCACGTCTCCAATAAGCGGCCTTGACACCTACATGAAAGGGCTGTTGGAGCAGAAGCACAGTGCTCTGAGCAAAGTTCAGGCACAATGCAGTTTTCGTGCAGCACTGTCTATCAGAGGATCCCAAGGCATTTTGCACACAGGAATTAATTCAGACTGGTGATAGTACTCAGGAGCCTAGAGTCTATTTCTGGCTCTGCCACTGATGGACCATGTGGCCTTGGCCGAGTCACTCTATCTGTCTGTGCATCCGTTTCTGTTCCCCCTATCCCCCCTACATTTTGTGTATTGGAACTCTAAGCTCTTTGCAGCAGGGACTGTCTCTTATAAAGTCTGTACGGCACTCAGCAGACAGGGGGAATGATTGTGGTTTGGGCCACCAGGTGCTACAGTATTAAAATGTATAGTAGCAATGACACAGCAAGGTAAAAACCCCGGATTCTGCACATCCGTTCCCCTGGCTGAATGTAGAAAGCATGTTCCTGGGTGCCATCACTGCTTTATCCTTTTAACAGGCCTGTTAGCTCATCAGGGATCCTCTTCCATCAGACCACCTCTCTTTCTGCCCTCTTTTTGTTCTGGTGTACGTGCAGGAGGTGATGGTTGTTATTCCAGGGGGTCGGTTCCTTTAATAGGAATTCCTTTAAGGTGGCTGCAGTGAAATTAACAGTGAAACAGGCCTAAACTTCAACCGGAGATGAGTTCCAGATGATGACAGGGATGGCTTCTTAACATATCAGAAGAGTTTGGTTTTTTTTAAAAAATATATCTGTCTTGGAAAAGAGTGAATTTATTATCAGGGAGTTCAGAAAGATCCAACCATCAAACCGGGGAGATGGCCTCATTTCCTGAAAATAAAAAACACAGGTGGGCGAATAAAAGCTATTAACACCCCTTCCCTAATCTCAGACTCCCTCGGGGTTTAGATAAAGAGGACATGAACCACAGCATCTGCAGTACACATTAATTTCCACTGACCATCTCCCATAATGCAGAGGGGTCACTCAGCAGCCGGGACATTTATTTTATTTCATCTCTACATGGAACTTCTGAAAGGTTTCCCAGGAAGCTGAGTTTTGCCAAAAAAGTGTGTGTGTGGGGGGGGGGAAAGGATAAAAAGAAAAAATCAAGCCAGAGTTTAATTTAATGAGGGTGAAAGGATTAAGGATGAAAATAAAAGGACAGACCTAGAACTAGTCCATTAGGCCTTCGAGATCTCAGTGACGAACAGGAATCTGTGCCTAGCTAGCTGGCAACATCCCCCCAAGGCAGCTAGCAGAATAGACATTGTACTGTGAGGTGCTGAGCCTCTCCTCATCCTTGTCTTCAGGGCTGGTCAAAAATTACAGCACATAAGAGGCTCCATGAAGATAAAAACAGATTTTGTTTTGCCTTTGGCGTTCACTTGGATGGAGTAGGGTTAAGATAGAGGTCTATAAAATCATGAGTGGTATAGAGAAAGTATATAAGGAAGAGTTATTTACTCCTTCTCATAATACAAGAACAAGGGGACACCAAATGAAATTAATAGGTAGCAGGTTTAAAACAAACACAAGAAAGTATTTTTTCACGTAATGCACTGTCAACCTCTGGAACTTCTTGCTGGAGGGTGTTGTGAAGGCCAATACTAGAACGGGGTTTAAAAGGGGGCTAGATAAATTCATGGAAGATAGTCCATCAATGGCTATTAGCCAGGATGGGCAGGAATGGTGTCCCTAGCCTCTGTTTGCCAGAAGCTGGGATTGGGTGACAGGGCATGGATCACTTGATGATAACCTGTCTATTCATTCCCTTTGGGGCACCTGCCATTTGCCACTGTCAAAGACAGGATACTGGGCTTGATGGACCTTTGTTCTGACCTAGTATAGCTGTTCTTATGTTCTTATGAACTCTGCTCTGTGCAGAGGAACAGAACAAGGGCTGGGAGCCACTTGTCCATGATTGTCCATTATATAAAGGCCCCTTTGGGCCCCTCCCATGCTGCTTAAAGACCATAAAGCCAGAGGATCCAGACACTGGGGAATAACCTGGCACAGGTGGAATTCCCGAACAGGTCTTCAGCATCAAACCTAGCAACCCAGCAGAGGGGGCTATGGAGAAACCATAGTCAGGTTTGCATTAATTAGGAAAGCTCTTATTTACACTCCAGACAGGGCAGTCCTTATCTGGGCCCAGATTGAGGAGAGTGAAAGGGTGCCTTAAAGCCACATTCACCCCCACCTCCCCACACACACACAGAAACCCATTCAGCTTTTTCCTGCACCGAAAGGAACGGGGCAGAACAGGGAATAGGGCCCCTTGTATTTCATTTTAAGTTGGAATCCAGGAAGAAAAAGGCAAAACTCATCATGAAACCACCCAAAGTCACTAAACTGTGTGCGTGGGATATGGATCTGTGAAGCCTCCTCCAGCCCAGAAGACCTGCCTTCTGATGAAGGGAAAACAACTCAGCCTCTGAAAGCCCATGAGTAACCACAGCCAGAAAAAAATCTGGTTTGCTTTAAAATGGGAAAGCGGAGTTAAAGCTCCAAAATGGAGTGGCCAAGAGATCAGGGTTCCCGGCTCAGTAGTGCCCTTGCTGTATGAACCTGGGCAAGTCACCTCAATGCTGTACTACTCAGTTTCCCCTACCTGTAGAAAGGGGATAACCATAGTTATCTCCCAGGGGTTTTGTAGGGTTAGCACCTGTAAAGTCCTTTGAGACCTTCAGTCGAGTGCAAACTGTTCTTATTTCAACACAAGGGTCTCCGGACCCACAAAGCCTCTAGTAAAACACAGCTAGTTTCATCCCCGCCTCTCAAGGAATGTTGCATCGTTTGGGGTTCAGCTGTTACCAGTGGAGGCTGCTATCTTGGGAACATAGGGAGACAAAACTGAGCTATGAAGGTTATAGTTTTCAGCAGCAGGTAGTGATCATGCAGGATAGACAATGCACATGGCTACTCTGAGGACACCCTTGTGGTTGATCCTTGAGGGCTTGATCCCGGAAGCTGCTGCTGAGCATTCTGGATTTGGTCCAGCAGAGTACTTAAGTACCTGCCTAACTCTAAGCATATGAGTAGTCCCAATGATTTAAAGTTAAGCATGTACGTAAGTGCTTTGCTGGATGAGGGCCAGGATGTTAAGCACCTTGCAGGATCAAGCGATAGCTGGTCCGAAATGTTTTGTCAAAATGGTTTTTCAATGAAAAATGCCATTTTTGGTTAAATCAAAATATTTAGAAAAAGTGTCGATTTGACAATATTTTGTTAGAAAATAATGAAGTGAAGTTTTTTGATAATATTAACATCCCATTTTTTTTATTTTGGGAATGGACTATTTTGATAAGAACATAAGAACGGCCGTACTGGGTCAGACCAAAGGTCCATCTAGCCCAGTATCCTGTCTTCTGACAGTGGCCAACACCAGGTGCCCCAGAGGGAATGAAGAGAACAGGTCATCACCAAGTGATCCATCCCCTGTCATCCACTCTGAGCTTTTGGCAACAGAGGCTAGGGACACTAAGAGCATGGGGTTGCACGGGGTTTAGCTGTACCCAGTGGAGTTAATTCGCATTTTTGATTTTTTATTTCAAAACGACTTTTCAAAATGAAATCCATTGTTTTTTATTTTAAAAAAATTGTTAAACTTTTTAAAGGTCGAAATCGGAATGACATGTTTTGCTCTTATGGTGATTAAATGATTTGATGATTTAGGTGGGGTTGGTCCTGCTTTGAGCAGGGGGTTTGGACTAGATGCCCTCCTGAGGTCTCTTCCTACCCTAATCTTCTATGATTCTATGACCCCAGATGCTTTTTTTCCTTAGGAATTTTGTTTCACAGGAAATTTCAAAATGTTTTGTTCTCATTCTGTTTCAAAGTGGAATTTTTTTTTCAAAATCAGAATTTCCCACAAAATGGAAAGTCTGGTACCCTCTCAGGTCTAGAAGCGCTGCAGTAGCTTGGGTAAAGGGGAATGACGGGGGGAGGAAAGAGCTCAAGATAAAGTAGAGAGCCAGGTACTTGCTCTTTGCAAATGGAAAACATCCATTTTTAGCTGCTTAATGCATCATCGTTTAGCCGCTTAATTTCATCCCATCCCACGACACAGTACAGCATCATCCCATGGCACCTCTGGGAATGATCTCATGCTGAAGCATTTAACTAGCCCCAGAATAATGTGGGGGACATTTCAGTGGACTTGCAAGTTCCACTCGTGGGGTGCCAGAACTGTCCTCTCCAAGCCAAGATTGGCCAAGTAAAACTCAGCAGGGGTGGCAAACACTTGAAGGAACATTTCAAGTGGGAGGTAGAGAGGAGGGGGGGATTTAAGGTCAGATAAATGTAGCAGACAGAGTCTATGGAGAGTTACCCAGAGGGCAATTTTGAATTACATTGCGAGACGGATAGGAAATGAGTGAAGGTGACGGAGGATGGAGGAGGAGTGATGTGGCATCATTTCCCGGAGCGAGAGAGCAAAGCAATCTCTTAAAAAGATAAACACAAAGCTTGAGAGTCTGTGGCAGGTCAGGTTGGGGTGTATTAAATGTGGTGATGATTTTGTTTTCTCCCTGCAACACATTTCCTCCCTCCCTCCCCTTCTGCCCCCGTGCGCTTTCGTGAAAAAACACCACGCTTTAAATTGCACAATACGTCACGTCACTGTGGCCAAGACACTGTCACGACATGTAAGTGATGGGGCTGACACAGCCAGATGGGCTGCTCCAGCTGCTGCACGTACAAGGAGCAGCTGCTCCACGGCTTCCAGGTAGATATTGCTTCCAAGGCTCCACCATCATCAATGAAGAAAAATAAAGGAGTGCAGATTGCGTCAGACAAGCGTGCGCATCACGCAGGCCATCATCATGACTGGCTGTCTCCGAGTAGCTGCTGAATGGGGTGTGGTGACTGTCCAGCTCTTAGCAGCCATAGGTAGCCCTTCAAGGACCGTGTTGGGACACCTTAATGGGTTAGAAGTAGGGAAACTTGCACTCAGAGCTGGCTGGCAAATGTCTGTGTATGGGGGGGGGGGATCCATGGAAAATTTCACCAACAATTAAATTTGTTTTATTTTTGTGGAGGTTTCCCCCAAACTGAAAATTTTCTACCAAAACTCAGAACAATTTTTGGCCACAAACTGCCGGAAACCAGAAGTTTTGACTTAAAACTGCTGAGGATTGAAATATTTTCAGTTTTCAACCAACATTTTTCAGTTTTCCAATCTCCCCCCCAATCCTACCCCCCAAAAAATCAAAGATTTTTGAGGAAAGCAGCAGCTTTCTATGAAAATGCTTGTTTAGTTGAAAACCCCAATTTTCCTTCAGAAAAACGTTTGGCTGGAACATTGTTGTCTGCCCTCCTGACACTGCTGCTGTCCCTGTTCTGGGGATAATGAGAGGAGTTTAATCCCATGACTGTCAATCCAGCATGAAACTCAGCATGCTCCTTCCACTGAGGGACATGGCAACCTGTCCCACTCCAAAGAATGAGAATATTAAATCAGAGCAAAATACATTTAGCTTCATCCTACTTCTGTGAACCACTGGCAGCTGTTAATTTAACAGAGGAGCTCTTTGGGGGAAGAGGCCCTTGCCAGGGCCGCTGCTCCTGTACCCCAGACTACAGCAGTAGAAAAAGCACAACTTTAAGGAAGCTCCCACAGGCCAGCAGCCATTGTGGAGGACTGAGGAGAACTTTCAATGAGCTCCTTAGTTTAAACCTAGGACCAGGGCCCCACCAAAAAATTCTGACCTAGCCACATCCTTCATCCTCACCAAATGACACCAGCCAGTGTTTTGGCAGGTCGCGTTTATTGCAGTCCTAGGAGAGCTTCAGCCTCTGAGTCTGAGCTGATGGGTAGACAAGACACAACAGCAAGTGAGCATTTGTGGGGTCCGCTGGCATGACAGAACCTCCCGTCTTAGCAGGGCCCTTTCACTGCCTAAATATGACCCATACTCTGCCTTTCTCTAAGGCCTTTTATCCAAAGCTGTCAAAGCACTCCCTAATGTTAGTGAATTAAACCTTGAGATGCCCCTGTGCTATGGGGAGTACCCTCGCTGCAGTACCTACCCCACACTCCTCACCCTGGTGTGTTGTTATCTCCATTGGCCAAAAGGCAGAAATGAAGGCACAGAGAGGCCTCAATTTTCAGAAGCACTGAGCATCCACAGGCCCTTAGAGCTGGATTTTCAGAAGAAACTGGAGTCCAAAATGCTTGCTTGCAAGAGACTCTGGCCCCTGACTGAGGTCCCTAAATGGGGAGGGGAATGACCTTCAGGAAATCTATCCCCATGTGACTTACTCAGGGTGTCACAATGAGTTAGTGGCAGAGCCACAAAAAGAACCCAGGCATCCAGGTTTGCCAGCTCTAACCCTGCACCCCACAACTCTCAAAGCCTATCTTGGAGAGAAATTCTAGAAACACAGATGCTGTTAACTATTAAACAAACAAAAAGACGGAGCAGGGGAAAGCAAAAGCGCTGGTTTCTGAGGCAGGTCTCAGGAAGAGGGGAGATAAATCCTGAGAGTTAAATCTACATGGGGAGAAGAAGACAAATACAGAAATCAAGATGAAAAGAAGATGAATTTGGGCTAGAGAGAGATGGGGGAGCTCTAAGATATAGGAGGTTTCTTTGAGGCAAATGTACAATTGGGAGAAATGAGATAACTACCTAAGAGAGATAAATCATAAGGAGAGAACATCCGAAAATTATTGGGAATAAAACCTTCCCTGTAAGTGAGACATCTGGAAGAAGACAAATCTGTTGTGACTAGCAAATCCAGATACCGTGACAAAGATAAAAGCCAGTGCAGAGAAGATGAATGCCCTGAATTACATTGACCGCTCTGGTTTGCCCGCGGGGGGCACATTTCCATTAATTTCCCTAAATGCTCCTGACCTCTTTGCTTTAGGATCATCTCCTGCCTTTTCATCTCTCTGGTGCCTGAGATGTCCTGCCAACAGGTAAGTGCCGCCTAGGGTGACCACATGTCCTGATTCTATAGGGACAGCCCCAATATTTGGGGCTTTGTCTTATATAGGTGCCTATTAACCCCCGTCCCGATTTTTCACAGTTGCTGTCTGGTCACCCTAGTGCCGCCGTCCCACCCCCAACAGGTCAAGGCTCTTCTCCTGCCCCCACCTCCAAACAGGCAACAGCCCCTCCCGCACTTGCACTCCCCAACAGGTCGCGGCCCCGTCCCCTCAGGACTGATGAGAGGAATGGGGAAATGGTGGGGGGGGCACAACTGTACTAGGGTCCTGAGGTCACAGTGAGGTCTCTGTACTCTCTTTGTTCACCAGGGCTGGCTGGCGGGGAGAGGGCCGGCTAGATGCTGATGGGCATAAGGAATTCCACCAGGTTCTATCCCTCCCAGCTCCCCAGTCTCCTTTGCCTTGTTTTGTTCTCTCACACTCTGCGACGCCCTGCCAGCTCCCTGCCAGCTGGTTAGCTGCTTGGGTGCACGTCACCACACTCCCACCCCTGGATCCAGCGATGACTGATTTCTCTCTTTGCTTGCCCCATGTTTCCTGATTGGCCCGTGGCTGCTCATCAGGAGCTGCTACTCATAGCCAAAGCCATCAAGACAAATGAACGCCCAGAAAACCCTCAACTCCTGCTGTTTTCAGAGGGGACTGAGAGCACGCAAGACTGGCACCTGGCAGGATTAGACCCGGTGATCATCTGCTTTTGTTTTTCCACTTTTCCCTGCCTCTCTTCCCCTCTCTGCTGTTGGAAGGTGTTGTGTCTACCTGCCCTCAGCTGGAGGGAAACCCCTCGCAAGGCCCACCCACTGCAACCGCAATGGCCACCCTCTAGAAAGAAGAACAGGGCCAAAAGGGAGACAAGGTCAACTACAAAATGGCAAAGCAAAAATGCAGGGCAGGGGGCAAGCTCAGAGGCCCAGCAGATGAATGCCAGTGGGATGGCCCCAAACGGAGGAACCCAGGCGGCACCCTGCTCTGGAAGATGTCAAGGGAGCCAGAGCGGCTGCTGCCCTATGGAGCTCTGCCCAGACGCATGACTGGACAAGGGCAGAGGAAACAGCCCCACAGCCAAGATAACCTCCCATGCAAAGGTGCTGGAGTCTCAGCCCTGGCTTGCTCTCTCTATCCCCAGAACAAGCACACCGCTGTCAGAGGCAGGGCAAACTTCCCTCCTCTCCTGCACCATCCAACCAGTGCTAATCAGCTCCGACCTGGAGGCTCCACTCTAAGGGTGCGAGGGGAGTCCAGCATCCTGGGCTTAGTCAAGTCTGAGTGTCTCTGCTGAGGCGGACATGCATTTGCTGTACATGGACCGAGATCACCCGCTCATTTTAGCTTCACACGGGCCATCAAACAGCAAGAATTTCCCTCACTACTGACCCGGATCGGGTGATGAAAGACTCTCACACTGTCCCCCCACCCTTTCTTTTTCCCTCGTTAGTAGAGCTGGCCTAAAATATGTCGATGATTTTTCATTGATATTTTTAATATTTTTTTTTCAAATTTTCCCATGAAAATGGTTCAATTCTCTTCCTGAAACAACAGATACCAAACATTTTTTCAATTTCTCTGTTTTTCTTGATAAAAACAGAGCATTTCTACCCAAATGATTTTTTTTTCTGCCCAAAAAATTCATTTGGGCCAACAAGCAATTTTTTGGCAATGAAATATTTCAATGAAAACATTCCTAGTGGGTCTGTTGAGCTTCTCCTCCTTTCCCCCCTCCTTTTTGGTTTTCTTTCCTGGCCTCCCTTGATCACCTCTTCCCGTCCTACCCAAGTCCCACTTTCTTGCTCCTTTTCTTATTTTCTCACATCTCTTCATTTTATTCCCTTGATCTTTTTCCCTCCCCTCCTCTTGGGCCCGATCTGCCTCACACTTGTGTCATCATTCACACCCATGCGAAGTATATGTGAAATGTTACCAGCAGTAGCATTATGTATCCACTTTGAACAGGTGTAACGAACAACATAAGGCGCAGTGTACTGCGGAAGCATACCCATGAACTTCAGTTTCTGCCTTATTTTCTATGGCAGGTACTGCACCAGACACCTCTAGGACTGTGCTTGGCCAACATGCCTTGGCAATATGAAAGATGTGGAAGTTAGCTGCATTGAAGATAGGGATGATCCATTGGGTTCCATCACTCACTCGTGATGCAAGGAATGAATGAGGAATCATCCCCCCAGCACCCCCATCAACTGGAGATAAATCCCAACACCTCAGAGATTCTGTGGCATGTGTGATTTATAAAACCACATTCCGCACTTTGTATGGTTTAAGCTGCCAGGTCCGCTCCCAGAACAATCTCTTTGTGCTTCCCTGCCTATGTTTCTCTCAAACTCTTGCTTAGCTGCTTCCTTCAGCTTGATCTCTACACCTGCTGCCCCTAACCAAGGGAAGTGGTAGAAGCCCCATTGTTAAGCTGGGCAAAGCACTAGTAAATGAACAGTGGGGAGAGCAATCCTGCACGGACCAGGAGCTAGCAGGTCTTTCCAGTTCTCAGATTCCTAGAAGCTAGCTATCCCCTCTGCCCTTTTACTTTGTGCTTCATCCTAGCTTCTTAATTGGATGATAGGACAGATAAATAATAGCAACAATCCTGCACTAGGATCTCAGAGTGCCATAAAGACACAGGCCTGGTCTATCCCTGAAACTTAGGTCAAGCTAGCTACATCGCTCAGGGTGGTGAAAAATTTCACACCCTGTGCAACACAGATGGCCCTAACCCCTTGTGTAAGCACAGCTAGGTCAATGGAGCTGCCAACTCATGGAGAGGTGAGTTAACTTCATCAACAGAAAAACCCCTTCCATCAGTGTAGGAAACATCTACACTTGTTCTACACACTACAACAGCATAGATGTAGCATGGTAGCCACTGTAGTGTAGACACACCCTTGTATACTATACTACATGCAAAGAAATCTATCACCAGGCAATATATAAAGTAGTGCACATCCCTTAGAGTTGGGCGAAATGTAGGTTTGAAAACTAGGACTCGTTGACTATTTTCCATCGCAACATTTTTTGGAGGGAGTATTAAGTTTTCAGCATAATGACAATTTTCTCAGAAAGTGTTTTTATTCTCAGAAATGTTCTGGTTTTCACTGGAAAACTGGAAACCCAAAAACAAAACAGTAATTTGACCCCCCAAAAATGATTTTTCAATACAGCTTGGCGAAATTTTTCACCCAAAACTTTTTTTTGCGGGGGGGGGGGGGTTTGAGAGGATGCAGATTCTGCAACACCAAAACAGTGTGTGTGACTTTTGTCACTTTTGCCAAACTGTTCACTTTGAAAAAAATTACCAAAAAAAGTTTAAATGTTTCAATTCAAAGAAACTTTTTGTTTAAAGATTTTCTTTAATTTTATTTATTTCAAAAATCCAAAATGTTAAAAAGTGCTTGAAAAATGAAACAAAATGTTTTATTCAACACAAAAAAAATTATTTTTTTTTTGCCTTTTCAATTTACCAAAAATTTTAGGGTTTTTTTTTATTTTATTTTATTTTCAAAATTGCCAGTGATGAAAAAAATCAGTTTTTTGCCCAGCTCTAGCCTTGAAACCCATGATCAAAATCTTGCCTTACCAAAGCACTTTAATAGGACAAGCATGGTCTTTGAATTAAATCTGGTGCATGAGTGCCCACCAAACAGCCGATGCACACTCTGTCTTTGCTTTATATAAATGTACCGTGTCTACCTTTGCCCAGTGTTTACTGCTGTCCTGTCCATTCCCCTCTGTTCTGCTTTCTGATTTATGTATTTTGAAGTCCTCCTTGGGAGCTGATGTTATGACACATCCAGGCTTCAAAATAAACCTCTCTCTTGATACTCAGTTATTTTATTGGGTGCATCAAGCTTGAAAACAGCCTCATTCATCTTAAGAAATGTATTTTCCCATTTGCTGTATAAATACGTATATGTTTCCTTGCATTATTCACCACGGCACGGTGGATAGATGAGCAGTGACAACCACACCACGTTTTTATTTCCTAGTCTGTAATAGAAACGGCTCCAAGGACCTTTGGGGCAGGTGGTGCCTTGGTCTGGAGGAATTTTTGCTAACAAAAGGAAGACTAGGGCTTCCTGCTTTGCCTCATGTGGAACCCAGTAATGTGACACAAGTGGGACAGAAGGTTCAGTTCGAACTCAAGTGTTGTTGGGTTCTTGTTACGTGCAGCAGAAATTTAAAAAAAAAAAAAGATCAACAAGGCGAGGCAGAGGTGAGAAGGGGGAGGGGAATCCAGTGAAATAGCACATGGCAAGAAAAATAAATACAGAGGAATATGAAAAAAGGAGGCGAGGGAAGGGGGGGAGTGAAAATAAACAAAGGGAAAAATAAATACAGCATACATTCCCAGGCAAAAGCCTAGGTGGAAATGGAGTTAAGATTGAAAGGGCAGATCCGCAATGTAAGGGTAAACAACATTGTGGAGGGGTGGGGGGCTGTAATTATCCCCAAAACAAGAACTACAGACCCAGGAAATTCAGAGTTAAGGTGGAACTGAGGAGAAATACAAATACGTTGAGGTCTTGGAATACACAGTTAAGGCACCCAAACAACCTTAACTCTGCTCTGCAGTGATGCCAAATGCTAAAAAAAGAAAGAAGAAAAATCAGGTTAATCAAATCTGAGACTTCGGACCCTAAAATGCCTTAATGCCAACCATATGGTTATTGCATGGTGTTACCGCAGGGCACAGTTAAGGTTATTTGGATGCAAGGCTGATCATTCTATGTATGCATTGGTCCGTCCAACTACCCCTCTCTGAGGCAAAGAACATATACACTCCTGCTTGCCTCTGCTGGGGCTACATCCCATAGTCTTGACTGATCACTCATCTGCTTTTTCTGGCCAGCTCCTAAAACAGTTGGGCTTTGTTAGGGCTGAAACAGCCTTCAAATGTTCCCAAGCCGCCACTTCTCACATTCACCCAGCTACACAGCACACTCTTTTAGGAGTCTAAGCTTCCAACAGGACAGCTCCCTCTGCCATGAATTCTGAAAGAAGACCTCTTTTCCCACAGTAGCATTTACAGAGCACTTTGGGTCTCCCATTCACATACGGACCACATCATCTCCTGCTGAGCTTCTAAGAGCAGCAAAGCCACAGTCCTGAAGTGCCCTGGGCTTTCTTTGCTATGCCTGTTACAACCATATATAGCTTTCTATTCTGTTCTTGTTCTCATGCCACCACAGTATCTGCGCGCCTTCCAGTTGCATTAAGCAATGTGACTAATATGTATCTTGTGTTTGTTCTCTCATCCTCTCCCCAGGGGAAGAAATGAGTGCAGGGAAGTGCTTTGTTTTAGATTTATAAACCCATATGGCTCTGCAGTTTTGTTAGAAAAGGCAAGTCAAAGAAATGCACTTGGTACTTGAAACGGAAGGTGGACATGTTTGTGATGGTCCGTAATTCCTTCAGTTGTTGGCCACAGTCTCAAACCCAGCCCCTAAGAAGTCTCCGTCCCCTGCACAAACGAGTGTCATCCTTATTATAGAAAGTCCCATTCTATGTTTCTTCATGTGACTCTTCTTATGACGCAAAGACATCTCATCTCAAACACCTGTAGGCACCGAACCTGCCAGCTCTATCACCCATGTTTCCCTACCATTGTAGGAACACCATTGTTCTATAAAGTTGGGATATTAGTCTCAGTGGCATCCACTTGTCATCCACAACCCTTGAGATGTTATTCCACACTCTTCCAGCAATCCCAGGTCTAGACTGGGTCTCACAATATTGCTATACCACTTAAGGATTTCTTTACAGTGAGAATCCTCCAGAGGGGAACTGAGCAAGATCCCCCAGTTCTTATGGTGATATGTCAAATGATCTTAAAAAACACTGAGCCAAATCCCCAGAGGGTGTAAATCAACATTATTCCATTGGAGCTACTGGGCCAGCACCCCAGCTGGTACAAATCAATATATCACCACTGAAGTCAATGGGCCAGATGCCCAGCTAATGGAAATTAGTGTAGTTCTATTGAACTCAATTGGGCTTTACTGATTTACACTTGCTGAGGATCTGGTCCCTTATATTGAATGAATCCTGGCACAGGGTAGAAAAAAATCTTTCCTCCTCGTATCTATTTAGGGGTTTGTTTTATTGCATTAACTATCTTCTCCTACGGAAGCTTGCTGTGCTGTGATAGGACGCTGGATTATTAATCACCTTCCCTAATATCTTAGTAACAGGATTGAAAAATCAAATTATAGCTTCTTAGACACTTTATCTCACACTATATTAGGCTTGTACAGTCTGAGAGCTTCATTTACACCAAAAACACTTTCAGGTCACATATTGTAGAGTAGCTGCGGTTTGACAGGGCCTCTCCTATTTCTGTCAGTGTTTATCAAACATGTGGGACCGAGGTGGAGAAGGCACTGGGGAGCAGAGATTAGTGTTCATGATCCCATTTTCACTTTGCTTCTGCAACAACTGAAAGATGTGGAACCAAATTTCAGCCTCTTTTAGGTACCCACAACTTCCCTAGGCTTCCAAGCTAGTCGTGTGGGGTAGTAGTAGGCAGTTTGGACTATTGAGATGAGAGACTTATTCTAAAAACTGGCATGGAGCACAGCTGGTCCAGGATTGGAGGAGTGCACACCTGCCTCTAAGCAGGTAGCGTACCTACCCTACACCTTACAGAAGATACACACAATGGGCAAAGTCCAAACTTACCCCCTTCCTGGGTTGGGAGTTCCTTTATTCTTAACCTGAACAACAACAAACATAATCTCAGCCTGTGTTTTCTCCCAAACGTGGCTGTTTCAAGAGTTATTTACTTCAGGTCATCCTCTATCCCTGCCCCTAGCTCCCTGTGCCTCTGAGATACTTAAACCCTGGTTGGAGCAAATAGGTCACACCTGTTCTGGCTGCAAGGGTGAGCCAGCAGAATAGCTCTGCAGCTTTCTTCAGGGTGCCAGAAATCGGCATCAGGGTGAGTCAGCAAAGCAGCTCTGTCTCTTCATGCAGCCTCCTCAAACATTATAACCTGTTGCAATCCCATTCTCTCCAGATAGACCAGCTTCCTTGTACCTAGAAATACTAATGACCACCCAGAGATGTAGATTTAACAATACTGAGTGCGTGCAATAGGAACTGAGAGGTAACAAAGGGTCTGGATGTAATCCAGGTTACAGTAGATAAGAATCTGTAAAGCTTCTTCTTATTATTGTTATTTTATTTTAATTTTACTTTTTTACTTTTTTAAAGATTTCAGAGGCCGAGGAAGAAGGAAAGGAAGCGCAGGGACCTGGTGATAACGGGTGATGGACGTGACACCGTAGCCTAACTGAGAATACCAAGGATTTTAAAGCATCGAGAAATCAAACTGACAAGCGGGAACACAGGCTCAGAATAAGAAATGTCAGCATTCGGAGCTGCTGCGGGCCTGGAGAGCTTTTTCCTTTCCCCTCATGATGGATTAGGTGGATGCTGGGGATAGATAATGCTGAATTCCCTCTGTAATATGTTCTGGCTTGTCATATCCCCAAGGAGGCCTGAGGCCAATGAGAGAAGCACCCTGCATGCCACTTGCAGACGTGACGCTCCCAGAATGAGGGCGAGAGATGTAAAAGTGACACCCTGCTGTGGAGGTGAGAATCCAAATTCAGGGTTCTGTGCAGGAGGGGTTGGGGATTGGGTTGTGAGTGGCCCCACGTTGCCAGCAGGGGGGCAACGGGTTTAGAATTGCTCTGCCTTCTGGTTCTCCTGTGGGAGAGGGAGACAGGACTGGCCTATGAGTTGCACGGATATGCAGGGCCCTGAATCACTTATGTTCCAAGAGCACTGTGAGATCTCTCTTTCTCCTACTGTCATTGATGAGGAGAGCTCAGGCCTAGGGGCATAAGCAAAGGAGGAAATGGCTTCAGATGAAAGACCTGGGAGTGTCCCCTGTTTGTTCGGGGTGGGAGACATTCCCAGGGGCCCATATTAGAGAGTGTGTTGGAAAGGGTGCTGGAGAGGAAGTCACTGGGGCAGATAAACCAAGCGCCTGTGAGCCTGACAGACAGATGACAGTGAAACCCAGGGGAACCACATCCAAGCGGATCCCAGGAAGGAGAGTAGCATTGGGAGCAGGGGGGTCACAAGGTGACAGCCAGGGACACACCAGACTTTAATCAAGTGAATAGCCCCACTGACATAAACCGGACTGCTCACATGCCCAAGAGCTTTGCAAGATGGAACCTCTGGGCAGAAACATCACCCAGCAGTTAAAGCAGGAAAAGAGGAGTTAGGATTCCTGGGTTCAATTCATGAGTGCAATGCTCACTTGCTGTGTAACCTTAGCACCTTTGTGCCTCAGTTTCCCAAACTTCTAGAATGGGGCTAATACTCCTAGGAGTGCTGTGGAAGCTAGTAAATTATTCGAGTGCTTTGAGCAGCTCAGAGGAAGGGTGCTGTGTGAGAACAAAGGATTCAGACAGTTATTGTTACCATCCTCTTTCTCCTCACACTAGCACCGGGAAGATCAAAGAGAGCAGAGCATCGGCATCAGAACAAGGCTCCGTTGTTCCTATCGATTTGCAAAGTGTTTTCCTGATGTATCCAAGCGCTGTGCAGTCAACACACAAGATGGCCCTGCAAAACCTCCGGCAATCAGAGAAGGAAGAGAGAAAAAGAACAGGCTGGCTACCGGACTGAGAGGTAGTGTAAATGAGGAGACTGCATGGCAGAGGATACTTCTGTGCTGGGAAAGCTGGGTGGGCAGATGCTGCACAAGGCAGTGATGGCATAAATATTATTTATATAGTTTCTTTTCGTACCTTCTATCCAGTGGCTTCTGTATGCTTTATAAACATTAAATCATTCATCCTCACAATACCTTGATAGGTAGGTAAGTATGATCATCCCCACTTTATCAATGGGGAAATTGAGACACAGAAAGGTTAAGGCCCAAATTTTTCAAAAGTGGCATCTGATTTTGCACGTCTCCATTAGTGCTCTTGACTTGAGATACGCAGGCCTGATTTTTCAAAGCTGCTGAGCACCACAGCTCCCAGGGACCTCACCTGGAGTCATGGTTGCTTAGCACTTTTGAAGATCAAGACCAAGGGGTCTGAAGTTGGACACCTGAAAATTAACAAACCCAAATTCAGATACCACATTTCAAAGTGTAGGCTCCAGTGACTTGCCCCAAAAGCCACAGGTAAAGAAGGTTGAGGCAGAGCCAGGAATTACGCACCCATGCCCTGCCCTGTATCTTAGTCAAGAGACTGTCCATTCTCAAAGAGCACAGCATCAAACACAGACCAGACAATGAGCCATGAAAATGGACTGAAGTCTGTCCTCACAAATGGAGCAGAGGGAATAATTCACTAGGGATAATTTGTCCAATGAATGTAGCCTCCATTTGCAAGTTTCATTTAGATTTGGACCATTTTTTCCTATATAGTACATTTCAAAATGAAAAGTCATTGCAAAACATAAAACAAAACTTTTTTCTGTTTGTTTCCCAAATAAAACGTTGCCAAAATCGATCCAATTTCACAAAAAATTGGTTTAGTCAAAATGGTATTTTCTGACTTACTAGATGGCCCAGTCATGAACCAGGACCCCAGTGTGCCGTGCAGCACAGAACAGAAAGATGGTCCCTGCCACAGAGAATTTATAATCTATGTATAAGGTGAGTGACAACAGGTGCATATAGCGAACTGACCCGGGGAGCACAAGGGGACCACGAGAAAGCTGATTGGTGTCTTAAAACTTGCCGCCTATAACTGTTGAGTGCTTAGAAGGCGAGTTTTAAGAGATTTGCAGGACAATATGGTGGCTTTGAAGGTTTTTATGGGGTGCTCCTCAGCTGGCCCCCTTTCCCCCCACCCCGCCCCCCTCTCCCAATTTTTTGGGTACAGTTTTGCAGGTGCAGTTAATGTCTGGCTCTTAGACACCCTGGGGATACTGGCTTTGCCTGCAAATAACCACAGGTACCAATTGGTTCCCCCACACACAGTATGCTTTCTAAGCTCTGTTTTACATATTCTCTGTTGGTACAGAAATGGAGGCCAGCCCTTGCGAATCTGCCCTTTAAAAGGCAAAGCAGAGATTTCATTGGGAAAAGAAAACCCTCCTTCCTAAAGTCATTCTCATTCCTGTGTGTGCTGCGCTGGCTCTGATCAGATCTTCTCTCCCCAGCAATTCTTTTTTTAATCCTTTCATACCTCCCACTTGCACTGTATCACTCTCTGCTGTGTCCACTGAGCTGTTTTATGTTATCAAGAGCAGCTGAAGAAGCTCGTCTGAAAGGCCAGGAGATGCATTGCATGTAGATCAGAGCAGAGGTTCCTTTGACAATCTCTGGGCCAAAGACAGACAGACAAGGCAGGCTGTCTTGGCCTAGCCGTGGGCCTTTTCAAACAGACAGAAATCTAGAGGCTTTGATAGGAGTTCACTCCTATGCCTCTAATGCTAGAGTCCAAACATCATTAGCTGTTTAGCAGATAGCCCAGCTCCCACTTGAGGCAGTGGCAGGAAACACTTTGCAGCCTAGTCTGTGCTCAGCTAAAATAGACCACAATAATAGGCTACCTGTACCTTTGATGTTACAGATGCACAGGCCCCTGGGCGTCGTATGATCTATCTCTAAACGCTGTCATAATCGTCACAGACACCCATTTAAACAAGAATTGCACCACAGTAAATAGCGAGCTCTCACACTGCACTTTCATGTGTGTATCTCACAGCGCGTTGCGAAGGAAGGCTGTCTGACCTGAGCATCCCTCACTGCTGTATCGGAGCATCTCGGCTCTTGGCCCCCACAGACCCCCTGCGAGGTGGGGCGGTGATATTATCCCCATTGCACAGGTTGGGGACTGAGGCACAGAGAAGCAAGGAACAAAAGGAGAGTGTGGAGCTGGTTGAAAATTTTCGGACGCCACTGCTTTGCAGCAGAAAGTGCTGATTCCACATGATCATGCAGGAACATATTGATTCCATCGAAACTTTCAGTGGAAACCAGCCAGCCAGCTTGCCTGCCCAGGCACCCCATCTCCCTAGGTTCCCCATCCCCCTAGCTGGTCAGCTCCCCGAGATGTCCAGTTGGTGGGTGGCGGGGCTCCCCAGCAGGCACCCAGGAGTCAGCTGGCTTGCCCAGAAGTCTTTGAAAAGCTTTGGAAGAGGAAAGCACCACACTTCAATTCACAGGGCTAAGCAGCAGATTTAAGGCCAAAGATCCCGTGAGGTCAATGGGGGAAGCAGGTGCCCAGTGCCCTACAGGAACAGAATTAGGACAAAGGGCAGGGTTCCCTGGCTCCCCAATAGCAGAATCATCCCTGCCAGCTATGACCCTTATAACTGCAGAATCGAACACACAGCATCTTCACTGTCCAGCTTTCCCCAATAGCCTGATTACATCTTACCTTGCTAAGAGCCTCCCTAGCTGCAGATCCCAGATTGTGGCTGGAACCTGACTGACTGGCCAGGAGGTTCTGCTGTTACTAGTGACAGCTATTGAGACAAAGAATGGTTCCGTGGTCAGGGCACTAGCTCGGGACGTGGGAGACCTGCTCTGTCACAGACTGCCCATGTGCCCTTGGGCACGTCACTTAGTCTCTCTGTGTCTCAGCTCCTCATCTGTACAGTGGGGCTAACAGCACTGCCATATCCCACAGGGGTGTTGTGAGGATAAATATGGTAAAGACTGTGAGGTACTCCGATACTCTAGTGATGGGGCTATTTAAGGACCTTAGATAGCTAGATAAATCCTGTATATAGCCCAGAAACATATACAGACGTGTCTCACGAATGTGCCCCTAGCCTCTGTTTCCCATAAGCTGGGAATGGGTGACAGGGGGTGGATCACTTGATGATTACCTGTTCTGTTCATTTCCTCTGGGGCACCTGGCATTGGCCACTGTCAGAAGACAGGATCCTGGGCTAGATGGACCTTTTGTTTACAGCAGCGTTAGTCAGGAGAAAAATCCACTTAAGTTTAGGGGGACACGTGTGTAAAGACAGTGTAAGCGAGGGCTAGGGTGGCCATACTTCCTATTTTGGCCAGGACAGTCCCTTTTTTAAGCCCTATCCCAGCAGTCTTGACTTTTTTGGCAAAACTGGGCATTTGTCCCGTTTGCTCTTGCCAACTGATTGACAAATGCAGTTTGGCCAAAAAAGTGGGGTGTGACCCCTAGTGGGGCACAGCGGAATGTGTGGGAGAGAAGAAGGGACAAGCAGCAATGCCAGCCCTGTGCAGGAGGGAGGGCTCGGGAGAGCAGCTCAGGCCGGGTCAGCCCCGGGAGCAGCTGGAGGGTTCAGGCCAGCCCCACACAGGCGGCAGGGAGGACTGGGGGGCCACACGTGGAGGAAGGGGAGCCCCAGGCCGGCCCAGTGCAGTGTCCCATTTTCCCTTTGGGGTCACCCTAGTGAGAGCAAAAAGAAAAGGAGGACTTGTGGCACCTTAGAGACTAACAAATTTATTTGAGCATAAGCTTTTGTGGGCTAAAACCCACTTCATTGGATGCATGCAGATCTGACCTATGGAGCAGAAACAACCCCTGAACTAGCCCTTCATGTGGGAGTGTTGCCACCTTAAAAAATCATCATATGGACCAAAAAAAGTTGCAGGGAATAGTAACTAAAAGCAATGCTTGACTCTGCTGTGTACCGTGGGATGAAATCCACGGTACAGCAGAGGGCCAGTGAAGGCTTATGTTCCACTTCTGGCCACAGAACTGTCTGTGCAGTCCAGGAAGCCAATCCCCATTGCTTAAAAAAAGCCCAGCCAAGCCTTTATGTTGTATCCAGCTGAGGCTTGGGATGGATGCTTTGCACACAAACCCCTGGCTTCACCTTCTGACACAGCAGGGGTGGGGGGAGGAAAAAAGAGCTCCAAAAAGGGATTTCAGTCACTCGGTTCACTTCCTCCTCGCTTCCAGTTCTGACAAAAGACATGTAACCATTCTGTGCCTTCCCATCTGCTTAGTGTGTAAAGCCCCCTTCAAACACAGAAGCAGAGCCAAGCTCTCCCGGCTGGAGTGCAATCCTATGATAATGAGGATCCAAGGCCCTTCCAGGCACCTCTCTCTGCCCTCTGGGAGAATCAAAAATCCCAAAGCATCCACCACGGATGAGGAAGGAAAATACTCACAAAGGGAAGGCTGATAAGCTAGACCTTTGCCAGTTTGGCCTCCGGGGTGGTGGGGAGTTGACTGCTTTTCCAGAAGACACCATTGATGCCGGAAAGGGGATAAGGCAAAGCTGACATGAAATGAGATCTTCAGGGCAAAGTCTAGGCTCAGGAACCCAGCTGGCACAGCACTCTCTGCTTGTGTAGGGGGAAAGATGGCCAAGAGGGTGGCCTGGGTGTCAAAGATCCTGAATTCTGGTCCTGCCTCTGCTGTATGCTTCCTGTGTGATCTTGGAGGATGGACTGCCTCAGTTTCCCCATCTATGTCCTGGCAAGATAAATAATTTACAGGGGGCAGTGAGGACTAGTTCAGCAATGTTCACAAAGCCCTCTGTGATCCTTGGATGGATAGTGCTGGAAAAAGGCAAAACATTATTGCAAGGAGGAGCCATCCCTGAAATTATATGTCTGAACTCCTAGGTACACCAGGACACAGTGCTCCTGGAGCTCCCCGTGGAACCCTATCACTTCTGAAGAGGCAGGATTTTCAGCAAGGACCCCCCGCCCCTTTCCCAGCATCTGGGGGGAATCTGCTGTAATGGGTGAGGTAGCTCACCGCTCTCCTGCCCCACACAGAGCCC
This sequence comes from Eretmochelys imbricata, assembly GCF_965152235.1. Lineage (NCBI taxonomy): Eukaryota > Metazoa > Chordata > Testudines > Cheloniidae > Eretmochelys > Eretmochelys imbricata. The sequence continues at coordinate 6,141,531 of NC_135593.1, read as the reverse complement.
TGCTGGGTGGTATTGGCAGGGCCCACCAGAGTAGTGGGGCACACAGGCAGCACCCCATTGAGATGCATGAAAGTGCTCCCCTTTCTGAGAGCTATTGTCACAGGCTATTGTGCAGACATGGCTACACCAGGCAGCATTTTCAAGCTTTTCTTTACAACCATGTGGCCTGGGAAGTGTTGGTTTGTTTATGAAATGAAAGCTAAGGTAAGATTATGTCCTAATGATGTGACCTCAGAAGCTTGGGCCCTGGGCATGGACCTACAGTGGCTATGACTTACTCTGACCCTGAGCACATCTTTGGAGATAAACACAGTACAAGGCCTCTTTTAACAGCTCGTATCTGAAGACACCACATTACCTTAGAATGATAGAATCATAGACTATCAGGGACCTCAGGAGGTCATCTGGTTCAAACCCCTGCTCAAAGCAGGACCAATCCCCAACTAAATCATCCCAGCCAGGGCTTTGTCAAGCCGGGCCTTAAAACCTCTGAGGAAGGAGATTTCACCATCTCCCTAGGTAACGCATTCCAGTGCTTCACCACCCTCCTAGTGAAAAAGTTTTTCCTAATATCCAACCTAGACCTCCCCCACTGCAACTTGAGACCATTACTCCTCGTTCTGTCATCTGGTACCACTGAGAACAGTCTAGATCCATCCTCTTTGGAACCCTCTTTCAGGTAGTTGAAAGCAGCTATCAAATCTTCCCTTCAGTGATGCAAGGGTGAGACCCCCTCAAGGGTTTGTTTCAGGAAGACACAAAGTCGGAAATAAAACACACATTTTTAACAGCGAGGGTGATTAACCATTGCAGCAAACTATCAGTGGAAGTGGCAGACCTTCCATCTCCTGATGTCTTTAGATCAAGACTGGATGCCTTTCTAGCAGATACGTTTTAGCCAGACACAATTTTCTGGGCCCAATTCAGGGTTAACTGAGAGAAATGCTATGGCCTGTGATATACAGGAGGTCAGAACTTACAATCTATGAAAGCTCAGAACTCCTCTTTGATGTACAAATAGGAGACACTCCCTGCTCTAGAGAGCTTACAGTCTAAACAGCCAATGCAGTCAAAGGATGCGAGGAGAAACAAAGGCACAGGGAGGGGAAGTGACTTGCCCAAGGTCACATGGCTGCTCTATGGCAGAGGTAGGGATAGAACCAAGGTTTCCTAACTCAAAAGCCAGTACCAGGGCATGGGACAGAGACTGCAGCCAGGCTGGGTCACAGCAGCCCCAGGATTGTGTTTATACATTGTCTCTTCTTAACCAGGGAAGCTATCCACTCACATGGGCTCATGTAGACCTAACAGGGCCACTCTTGCCACTGCTGCACTGCCCAGGCTGTTTGCAATACTTTAGGGGCAAAGGTATCTGTGCCTCTGTGATGGGGTGTCTGCCCCATGCAGGTGAACAGAAGGTTACCAGAAGTCTGCTCAATTAGACCACCAAGCTGCAGCTGGAGGCTGTATCAGGCTTGATTTGTTATTAGACCCTGCTGAGGGGGAGCTGGGTCTTCTTTGTAAAAGAAGGAAGGGAAAGCTAGAGAGAAGGCTCAGGAGAGGGATGTAGGAGAGAGGAGGTTGGGCATTCTTGCCCTCTGGGAAGGGGCAAGGCACAGAGGGGCAGACCTGAGGGATTGGCATTCCAGGGGGAGCAAGGAGCTGGCAGGACTTAGGGAGACGCCAGAGCCCTGGGGAAGAGAGGAAGGGCTGTGTTCAGCACAAGCAGCTCAGAGGTGGGAAGAAACCCAAGCAAACAGCAATGTGTTCAAAAGAGCAGATGTAGCTGCCCAATCCAGGGTCCCTGGACTGGAACCCAGAGCTGAGGGTGGGCCTGGGTTCACCCCCCTCAAGCCCTGAGGAAAGGGGTGTACAAGCCTGACGTAAGTGCTATTGAGACTAGGGTGGGGCTGTGGAATAGCCCAAGAGGGGGCAGAAAGATCCCTTGTATTGCGGTGTTCTTGGCCTGTCTGTTGTGTCTTGGTCATCCCAGCCGGGGTAGGAGTAAACCGTGACCTGCTGAGTCATGAGGAGACACCGTCGCTGGGCCAGGGTGACCATCGGCCTGAGAGTGGAAAGAGCTGCTCTACCCCATCAAGCCATGAGAGGGTGCCCTACTGGTGAGTCCACTCTCCCATGCCCCCCACCTGCCTCACCCCATTAGTCACCTCTCCGTAAGGGGCCATGAACTTGAAGCTGCTCCCACTCATGCAGAAACATAGGTGTAACTCCATTGATTTCAGTGGAGCTAGTCCTGACTTTGGGCTTTGGTGGGTGTCACAGCCAGGTTAGCAGGAGGGCACACTAGGCCCTATGGACCTGCCACCTACTGATCTTCTCTTTAAACCCATGGGGCCTGATTCTCCTCTGACTTGCATGGTGTAAATCAGCACTCAACTCCATTGAAATCAGTGGAATCACAATGCTGTGAATGAGTTCAGAACCCTTATTGTTGGACCCTTCAGATTCAAAGACTTCCTCTCCGGGCTTGTCTTTTTCCTATCGGTTGGAAAAGACATGTAGACAAATAGAGCGGGGAGAAAGGGTCCTGGCTTCTACAGCTGCCTCCTTCACTGCCTTGCTGTGTGGATTTGGGAAGCCAATCGGCAGCCTTTTGTCTTTTTTATTTTTTTAATACACAGCCATAACATAGGGTATAGTACTGAGACATGGACCTGAGACACACAGTTCAATACAGGTCAAATCTAGATGTTGATTTTCAATAAGGCTTGGGGCACAGGGGAAGTTACAGAGTACGGGAAGAAAGCTAATATTGTGCCAATATTTTAAAAGGGTAAATGGGACGAGCTGGGCAATTATTGGCCTGTCAGTCTGACATCAATCCTGGGCAAAATAATGGAATGGTTGATACAGGTCTCTTTTAATAAAGAATTAAAGGAGGCTAATATAATTAATGCCAGTTAACATGGGTTTATGGAAAATAGAACTTGTCAAAATAATTGATGTATAGTGATGATGAGATTACAAGTTTGGTTGATAAAGGTAATCGTGATGTAATAGATGTGTATATGAGGCATTTGACTTGGGACAGCACAACAGTTAGATAAAAAAAAACCTAGAACTATAAAAAAAATCAACATGGCACCCATTAAATGGATTAAAAACTGGCTAACTGACAGGTCTCAGAATGTAATCATAAATGGAAAATCATTGAGAAGGTGTTTCTATTATGATCCCCCAGGGACTGGTTCTTGGACCTATTCTATTGGACTTTTTTATCCATGATACGGAATTCAAAACAAAATCAATCAGTCTGTAGATGATTGGAGGAGTGGTAAATAATGAAGACTACAAGTCTCTGATACAGATCTGGATTGCTTGTAAGCTAGATGCAAGCAAACAATAGGCATTTTAATATGGCCAGTGTAAAGTTCTATATCTGGGAATTATGAATGTAGGCCATACTTACTGTGGTGACTCTGAAAAGTACTTGGGGGATTATGGTAGATAATCAGCTCAACATGAGCTCCCATAGCTACTCTTGGATGCTGTGGCAAATGAAGTGGGGGGTAGCTCCCCTTTATGGACACCCAGCCAGACAGCTAGCTGTAAAATCCCTCTTGGTAGCTGTTCTCTGCTTGCTTTACCTGTAAAGGGTTAAAAAGTCTGTAAAGAAAAGGAAGTGGACACCTGACCAAAAGAGTCAATGGGAAGGCTCAAACTTTTTAAAATTGAAAAAGAAACTTTCTCTTTGTCTGGTGTTCTCCGGAGAAGGAGACACAGAGCAGCAATGCTATAAGCAGGAATGCTGTGTAAGGTTTAACCAGGTATGAAAATTCATCTTCCATACCTAGAAGGAATCATTGGGACAGGGAATGTTTAAATAGACATGATCAGGTTTATTTCTTTATTTTTGGCTTGTGGATCTCCTCTATGCTAACCCCAGGTGCTTTTGTTTGCTTGTAACTTTTAAGCTGGCCCTCAAAAAGCTATTCTTGGTACTTAATTTTTGGAATTACAGTATAAATCTAGCAAAAGCCTAAGTTCCAGATGTATTTTCTTCCTTTTTGTTTTAAATAAAATTTACCTTTTTTAAGAACAGAATTAGATTTTTGGTGTCCTAACAGGTTTTGTGCATATGTTGTTTAATTAGCTGGTGGTGACAGCTAATTTCCTTTCTCAGCTCTTTCTGGGGGGGGGGGGTTGGGTTTGAAAGGGCTTGAGGGTACCCCACAGGGAGGAATTCCCTCCCCCAAGTGCTCCTTCCTGGGTCCAAGCGGGTTTTTTGCATTTGGGTGGTGGCAGCGTTTACCAAGCCAAGATCAGAGAAAAGCTGTAACCTTGGGAGTTAATACAAGTCTGGAGTGGCAAGTATTAATTTTTAGAATCCTTGCAGCCCCCACCTTCTGCACTTGAAGTGCCAGAGTGGGGAATCAGAGGAAAATCAGGTAGGAGTACAGAGGGTAAATTACCTTTATATTAGCATTGGTGTGACCACTACTGGAATCCTGCATCCAATGCAGGTGTCCTCACATCAAAAAGAATGATATATTGGAGCAGGTTCAGAGAAAGGCCACAAAGGTATAGAGGATTGTAAATTGTGCTTTAGAGTGATAGACCCAAGGAGCTCAGCATGTATGCCTAAACAAAGAGAAGGTTAAGGGATGATTTGATCACAGTCTGTAAGTACCTACAGGGGGAACAGAAATTTCATAACAGAAGGCTCTTCAATCTAGCAGACAAAGGGATACCAAGAATCAATGGCTGGAAGTAGACATCCAGGCTACAAATAAGGTGAAAAAGTTTAACAGTAAGAGTAATTCACCACTGGAACAGTTAACCAACAGTTGTGGTGGATTCTCCATCACTGGAAATTTTGAAATTGATATTGGATGCTTTTCTAAAAGTTCTGCTCTAGAGGATTAATTAATCTAGTTTGACCTCCTTTATAACACAGGCCATAGGATTGATCATAGTGATCCCTTCTGGCTTTATAATAGATGAATCTCGATCAGAACTCTTCCAAATCTTGGGACTGCCCCGATCCAGGGTTTTTAGCTAGGGTGTGTGACATTATATTCCATATTCCTTATGAAAATATGCTTATGATATGAATATTCCGGCAGCTCACGGAAGCTACTAGATCGCATGCCCTGATTCTCATGGGTGACTTTAATTTTCCTGATATCTGCTGGGAGAGCAATACTGCGGTGCATAGACAATCCAGGAAGTTTTTGGAAAGCGTAGGGGACAATTTCCTGGCGCAAGTGCTAGAGGAGACAACTGGGGGGGGTGCTTTTCTTGACCTGCTGCTCACAAACCGGGTAGAATTAGTGGGGGAAGCAAAAGTGGATGGGAATCTGGGAGGCAGTGACCATGAGTTGGTTGAGTTCAGGATCCTGACGCAGGGAAGAAAGGTAAGCAGCAGGATACGGACCCTGGACTTCAGGAAAGCAGACTTCGACTCCCTCAGGGAATGGATGGCCAGGATCCCCTGGGGGACTAACATGAAGGGGAAAGGAGTCCAGGAGAGCTGGCTGTATTTCAAGGAATCCCTGTTGAGGTTACAGGGACAAACCATCCTGATGAGTCGAAAGAATAGTAAATATGGCAGGCGACCAGCTTGGCTTAATGGTGAAATCCTAGCGGATCTTAAACATAAAAAAGAAGCTTACAAGAAGTGGAAGGTTGGACATATGACCAGGGAAGAGTATAAAAATATTGCTCGGGCATGTAGGAATGAAATCAGGAGGGCCAAATCACACCTGGAGCTGCAGCTAGCGAGAGATGTCAAGAGTAACAAGAAGGGTTTCTTCAGGTATGTTGGCAACAAGAAGAAAGCCAAGAAAAGTGTGGGCCCCTTACTGAATGAGGGAGGCAACCTAGTGACAGAGGATGTGGAAAAAGCTAATGTACTCAATGCTTTTTTTGCCTCTGTTTTCACTAACAAGGTCAGCTCCCAGACTGCTGCGCTGGGCATCACAAAATGGGGAAGAGATGGCCAGCCCTCTGTGGAGATAGAGGTGGTTAGGGACTATTTAGAAAAGCTGGACGTGCACAAGTCCATGGGGCCGGACGAGTTGCATCCGAGAGTGCTGAAGGAATTGGCGGATGTGATTGCAGAGCCATTGGCCATTATCTTTGAAAACTCGTGGCGAACGGGGGAAGTCCCGGATGACTGGAAAAAGGCTAATGTAGTGCCAATCTTTAAAAAAGGGAAGAAGGAGGATCCTGGGAACTACAGGCCAGTCAGCCTCACCTCAGTTCCTGGAAAAATCATGGAGCAGGTCCTCAAAGAATCAATCTTGAAGTACTTGCATGAGAGGAAAGTGATCAGGAACAGCCAGCATGGATTCACCAAGGGAAGGTCATGCCTGACTAATCTAATCGCCTTTTATGATGAGATTACTGGTTCTGTGGATGAAGGGAAAGCAGTGGATGTATTGTTTCTTGACTTTAGCAAAGCTTTTGACACGGTCTCCCACAGTATTCTTGTCAGCAAGTTAAAGAAGTATGGGCTGGATGAATGCACTATAAGGTGGGTAGAAAGCTGGCTAGATTGTCGGGCTCAACGGGTAGTGATCAATGGATCCATGTCTAGTTGGCAGCCGGTATTAAGTGGAGTGCCCCAAGGGTCGGTCCTGGGGCCGGTTTTGTTCAATATCTTCATAAATGATCTGGAGGATGGTGTGGATTGCACTCTCAGCAAATTTGCGGATGATACTAAACTGGGAGGAGTGGTAGATACGCTGGAGGGGAGGGATAGGATACAGAAGGACCTAGACAAATTGGAGGATTGGGCCAAAAGAAATCTGATGAGGTTCAATAAGGACAAGTGCAGAGTCCTGCACTTAGGATGGAAGAATCCAATGCACCGCTACAGACTAGGGACCGAATGGCTAGGCAGCAGTTCTGCGGAAAAGGACCTAGGGGTGACAGCGGACGAGAAGCTGGATATGTGTCAGCAGTGTGCCCTTGTTGCCAAGAAGGCCAATGGCATTTTGGGATGTATAAGTAGGGGCATAGCGAGCAGATCGAGGGACGTGATTGTCCCCCTCTATTCGACATTGGTGAGGCCTCATCTGGAGTACTGTGTCCAGTTTTGGGCCCCACACTACAAGAAGGATGTGGATAAATTGGAAAGAGTCCAGCGAAGGGCAACAAAAATGATTAGGGGTCTAGAACACATGACTTATGAGGAGAGGCTGAGGGAGCTGGGATTGTTTAGCCTGCAGAAGAGAAGAATGAGGGGGGATTTGATAGCTGCTTTCAACTACCTGAAAGGGGGTTCCAAAGAGGATGGCTCTAGACTGTTCTCAATGGTAGCAGATGACAGAAGAAGGAGTAATGGTCTCAAGTTGCAGTGGGGGAGGTTTAGATTGGATATTAGGAAAAACTTTTTCACTATGAGGGTGGTGAAGCACTGGAATGCGTTACCTAGGGAGGTGGTAGAATCTCCTTCCTTAGAGGTTTTTAAGGTCAGGCTTGACAAAGCCCTGGCTGGGATGATTTAACTGGGAATTGGTCCTGCTTCGAGCAGGGGGTTGGACTAGATGACCTTCAGGGGTCCCTTCCAACCCTGATATTCTATGATTCTATGATGATGAGATGGGGTCCAGTCTGAAAGGAAATATAACTGGAACTCTGAACCACAGAAACTTTGCAGCCTGCCTAAAATAACATTTAGGGTGAGAATTTACATTTTGTAACCTGTTTCTTAAGTATATTGAGCTTAGCTTGCATATCTTGCTTTATTTGGTTAGTAATCTGCTTTGTTCTGTCTTATCTTATATTCACTTAAAATTCACCTTTTGTAATAAATGTATTGCTTGTTTATAATATAACCCAGTTTATGTAAATTCTAACTGGGCAGGCAAGGAGTTGTGCATATCTCCCTCCACATTGAGGAGGGGATGAATTTCATAAAACCTTTGGGTTTGTACCCCTTGAACAGAGTGTTTGGAGCAAGCCCCTAAGGCTGAATCTTTCCAGAGCAAATGTTTGTCTCTCTGTGAAGCTGTGTTGGGCCCTTCCTGTGTGCTTGACTAGAAGAAGCTTATGAGCTTAGCCCAGCAAGACCAGGTAAAGGGAACCCTGACTGGCATAATAGACAGGTTCAGTGGTGTCTCAGAACATCAGGATACACCCCAAAGGGCCCAAACCCATCACAGGGTGAATAGAGAGGATCAAAGTTCAGATCCAAATCTTCATTATCCTGAAATTCAGGGATCTGAAAATGGGCTCATCTGTGGTGACATTTATCTATCTAATAAAAGAGGTGCGGGTTCAGCTGACTGAAATTTGTTTTTTTCCATGGAAAATTTCAATTTTTATCAAAACCAGAATCTGAAAAGTTTTGGTCAAAAATGGACCCAAAATGAAAACTGTGCAAACAGTGCTGAAAACAGAAAAATATTCAACCAAAACCTGAGATTTGGACAAATTTTTCAGTTTTTCAACAGTCAAAAATGTTCAAAGAAAGCAGAAACTTTCCACACAAAATATTGTTTTGTCTAATACCTAATTATCCACCAAAAAACAGTTTTGATGCAAAACATTAAACCAGCCTGGGACGCGGGCTCCTATGTGATGATGTTTATGAACTACCCCAAAACTCCATTAATGCACAGTTAAACTTGACCAGTGCTCCCTGGTGCTCCTCCAGAATGTGGAGGTGGCTCAATTTAAACCTCTGAAAACCAGAAAACACAAAGCAACCTTAATACTGCCCCTCTTCCCCTGAGCAGATAATAGCCACTGGGAATGGTTCAGTAAGAGGGGCCGTTATAATGAGACATGAGGAAGGACTAAGACTATATCATTCTGTTTTAGCTACAACTCTGCCATAATTTACCTAAGAGCTTGGCAAATAACAGACTTTTTTTGGTTTGCTGGAAATTCTGAAAAATCAAAAACAAATTCATTTTCACTCAAACTAAAAGTGAAATTTTTTTAAAATTTTTTTTGAAGTTTTGGCAATTTGAAAAGATTTTTTTCAAACATTTTTGTGTCAAGCAAAAGTTTCAATAAAATCAAAATAATAAATTTTGAAACAAAGTTGTTTGAACTGAAAAAATTAAGTTTTGATGGTTTTTTAATATCTATTTTTAGGTTGGAAAAATACAGATTGGGCAACACTGAAATGTTTAGTGCATTTGTGCCATGTCAGCTGAAACAATGGCACAAATTCACCAAACATATTAATGTTGCCAATTCTGTATTTTTCCACAGGAGACACCAAACGTGTGGAAAAAAATCTTCACCCAGCTCTACATGGGAGGCTTAATTGTTTATGGTGCTTGGATGAAAGGAGCGTTATGCACTCTCACAGTTCAGGGCTGCTGCAGCTGTATTCCCCAGCAAGGGCAGCCACTATAGGCTCCTCAGCCATTACCTCTCTTGGGCAGTGTGCCCGCAAAAGTGGAGACCCGTCTCTCTCTCTCTCTCTCTACCTCCTGACTTAGGTATTTCCAAACTCCACAGTTCCCCATGTATACTCTGACCTCCAAAGCAAAGTCAGGCTGCCTAAACCAGCCTGCTTTACTTTTCTCCTCAGAGATGGTAAACTGTGTAATTGCCAGTTAAGCTACTACACAGCTCTTTCTAAGCAAGTATGTTTATTAAGGCAAAAGCATTGCTGAGAAAACATGTTAAAAACAATAAAACATGCTTACCAGAGGGATAACGCCATGCTTCAACAAAGCCTCTGGCCTGTGACCAGTCCTTCAAAACCTACCCAGGGGTTTTTCTATGGTCATAAGATTAACCGCAGCTTCATCTTGGAACAAGAACACTAATGAGCAAGACATTTACTCCTTTATATAGTTTGTCTTTGAACTGTCCTCATGTAACAGAGGATCAGCAGGTGATCAGGGTGAAGCTTCAAAGGCTGAGTCCATGGGTGGGAGTTTTTAATCTCCTCCTCCCACGTACATGCTAGGAATTCCACTTCACATGTATTGACCCAAAAATCATTAGTCTGCTACATTGTTCAGCATAGTCTTTTAAAACTCATAGTACATCCCACAGATTGCATTCATTCTGTCTTTCTCCTAAAGAAGTTCTATATAATCCCACAGTAATACAGTGAGCACCTAAAATACTTAATTCAGGAAGATTTGTCCAGGAAATTGGCATACCTGTCACATGCACGAAGTAGAGCAAAGTATTGGTGGCAGGAGAGGTAAAGGTTAGCAAAGCTGGAAACTGGAGTGGGACCTGGGTACTGAGAGAGCTGCAGAAAGATTTATTTGGGAGATTGGGTGTCTGCTCCAACAACTTCCATTATGATATCCCTTCACTCTCCCAATGGCCTTTCTGAATCTTGGTCAGCTCTGCCCATCAGAGGATTCAGTCAAGGGCAGAAGGGCACCCAATTGCCTCTTCTTAAAATGCATTTGATGCCCGGTAGTCCAAGGAAGCTCAGAAGCTACCTCTCAGGTCTGACAGCTTGATGGATGGGTAATTTGCACCCTGGTATCCTACCCTGTCCTGGCTGTTAGATCCCAAGCCAGTCATAAATTTCAGCCTTCTCAGAGAGAAGATGAACAGCCACTTTTCTCTGGAGGGTGAAAACAAAACTGGAAAGAAAGTGAAAACAAAAACACTTTCATAGAGAGAAGATTCCACATATTGAGTTTTTCCTCATTAGCTTCCCCTGTTAAAGCCAGTATACTGGGTTCAGACAGCTCCTATCAGCCTGGGCTGGGTGGGTGTTTAACTTTTTGGCTTGGCCCTGCAAAGTCCCTGTGATGTCAGCCAAGAAGTGGTCCCTGACATTAAAACATCATAATCCTATTTTGCTGAAACAGGATGAAACTCACCCCTGTGCAGAGGACCTAGCACAAGGACTAGGTACAGTTCAGTCCCATTTACGCACTGTGGCTGGCATAATGGCCCTGGGCCACCCATGTTGCAGCCCCAACATAGGGGTGAGCCAAGAGCATATTGGGGGAGAGGGCTGTGGCTGGAGCAACCACACTCTATCTATTCTGGGCCATGGAGCAGCCCCTAGGTGACTGGGGAGCTCCTGTGGGTTATGCTAGCCCTTGGTGGACTGCTCTGATGTACATCCAGGGCCGGACAGGCTCCCAGCCATGCCCTCAGTTTAGAAGGCATGCCGAGGCACCACAGGAATCAGGGGCCACTGCACTGATGTGACTCCAGATTTATTCAGTATGGCTGAGATCACAACCAGGTCCTGTCTCTCAAGTGAGAGACTTAAACACCCAGGGGTTAAACCAAGAGGATGCAGTGAGTTCAGCCCCCTCTCCTTTGCTAAAAGCTTCGCCCTCTCCTTGGTTTGGGTAGACAGAGCGCCCACGCCCCCTCCTCCTGGGCTGGCCCAGCACGAGCATCCCCTCCAGTCTCAATCCACTTAAATGCCCATTTGCACCAGATAGCAGCAAGAGCTGGGGAACAGATCAGATGTTTAATCTGCATAAGTGGAACCTGTGTACTTTGCTCTCACTCTCCTTTTGCCAAAAACGATACCCTAGAACTTGCTTCCCGTGTAGCTTTCCCGGCTCTTGCAGCCTAATGTGCAGGCTTCAGTGCAGGGAATTTAATTCCGCTCCCATTCCTTTTAGATCAGTCTATGTCAGTGGGGTACCGTTGAAACAATCAACTTTATTACAGCTTATCCAACAGTTGGCAAATTCTGAATGTTAAAATCTGTTTTGTACTAAAAAGATCAGTGCTCTACACTGAATTGTATATGAAAACATAAAGATTTTTTTTTTAAGAATCTGGTAATGTTAAAAAATCATGGTACAAATCCTCTTTAAAGAGCCCATATATTGCAATTTGCCCTAGCTTTAATTATTGATCTGAGCGGCTTCTTTTCTCAAACGGTTTCTGCGTGTGCTAGAAGGAATCAAAGAAAGGGTTAGGCTGAAACACATCTACATCTAAACATCCCTTAGGGACAGATTCTGGTCTTAATTGTGCCAGTACAAATCTAAAGTTGCTGGAGTGTTACTCTGTAGTTAGCCTATGGAATCTCATTGCACAAGCTGTATCTATCCACCTATCTAGCGTACTTATCCAGTCCCCATCACCCACAGTATATGAGCACCTCACAATCCTTAATGCATTTGTCCTCACGCCGCCCCTGCGGGGTAGGGCAGTGCTATGACCCCCATTCACAGCTGGGGAACTGAGGCACAGGGAGGAATAATTACTTGCCGATGGTCACACACAACGTCCGTAGCAGAGCCCAAGTTTTGCAAGTCCCAGGCTAGCACCCTACCCACTGGGTCATCCTTCCTCTCCAAGATTTCATAAGGATTCAAAAATGGATCAGACCATTCTGTGGATAACTAGCTACAATAGCAAGGATTAAATAATTACATTAATCAAGCATTTTGAAAGGATAATGAGCCCTCTTGCATCTAGGTCACAACCAACTTCTGAATAGTTTGTCTAGGAAGTGTATTTTGTCCAGGGGGCAGGTGTTTTGGAATTGCTGACTGCAGGGGGTCTTACACCTGCTTTCTGAAGCACCTGGTACTGCCCAGTGTCAGATACAATCTGCTGGAGTAGCTGGGCCATCGCTATGATCCAGGCAGGCAACGCCTGAGTTCCCAGCTTCCTAACTTCTGCAGAATCTGGCCTTCAGTGACTGCAGTGTTAACACTGTGAAATTAAAGAAACAAATATTTGATCCATGATTCTATCAAGGAAACACAGAATCCCTGTTGGTCCAAAATAGCTCATGTTTTTTGCCCTTCAGGTCATGCTGCAAAAAGCCCATCTGTTTGATAGGACTTCTGGGGAGAATCGAGGGCATGGGCTAGAGTTTGCTTCTGGGTTTATCGGCCGGTGTGTTAATGTTTTTATTGCATTGGGCTGCTGGGTGGTATTTTAATTAACCGTAAATGTAGACAGAGAACCAAGAGTTCATGGGCTGGCGCAACAGCCATTACATGGCTCACAGAAGGAACTGAATTGGGGCCCCTCTGGAGCTAAACGTGTGAGTCTCTACAGCTTAAGCTAACTAGCAAGTTCTCCAGCTAAGAGCATTAACAGCTCTTAATCCTCCGTGAGTTGGACACAGACCAGGATGCATAACACACAGTGGCCAGGGGTTATTCTGGCATATTTTATATTCTTTTTAAAGCAAGCAAGAAAGAAGTTTGCAGCGGTATTCCTCACTCAGTTGTGTTGCACATCCCATGTATTTTATTATATACATTTAAAAACAAACAGCACTATGTTACTCTGTACATACATTCATGGAATAATCATGCATGACTTCTAACACTCTATGCTACTCACCTGTTGAGCGCTTGTCCATCTCGCCCTGTGCTTTGGCCTGTAACCTCATGTACTGAGTCAGCCCCGTGCCCCTATGAACTCAAGGGAACAAAGAGGGCAGCTGGTTTTACCAGGCATTTATATAGAGCTTTTCATCTGTAAATCTTAAAAAGTAATTTACAAAAGTGGGTGAAAGCATCATTGTCCCCATTTTAAACATGACTCATCTAGATCATCTACCCTGGCCTCTTGTATAACATAGGTCACAGAGTTTCCTCCAGTTACTCCCGTATTGAGCCCAGCAACTTCTGCTTGACTAACGCATCTTCCACAAAGGCATCCGGTCTTGATCTGAAGACTTCAAAAGTGGAAGAATCCACCGCTTCCCTTAGGAGTTTGTCCCAATAGCTGATCACCTTACTGATAAAAGTATGGGCCTTATCTCTAACTGGAATTTGCCTGGCTTTAACTTCCAGCCATGGGCTCTTGTCATGCCTTTCTCCACTAGATTAAAGAGCCCTTGAGTGTCTGGTATTTTCTCCCCATGTACTGATACACCATCGCTGAGTCACCCCTCAGTCTCCTTGTTGGTAAGCTAAACAGACTGAGCTCCTTCTGTCTCTTGGTGAAGCATTTTTTCCAGCCCTCGAAGCATTCAACATCCTTTTAAAACGAGGACCTCAGGATTGTATGCAATGTTCCAGTGTCGGTCCCACTAGTACTACATCCAGAGGTAAAATCGCCTCCCCGCTCCTCTCTTTATACATCCAGGGATTTCATTAGCCCTTTTTGCCACAGCATCATGCTAAGAGCAAACAGAGTCCATCTTACATTAATGTAAATAAGAGCTACACTAAGTTGTCCCACAATCTTATGTAGCTGGAGGATGCGTCACCTTTCATTGGGCGAGGTGTGCCTCTGCCTCTCAGGATGTGGCATAATGAGTTTCTTTCTAGTCTCCCAGGGTAGAAATGTATTTATGGCACAAAGGGAGATTTATGCAGTTTTTCCTAAATTCTGTCAGCTAATAATAGCCCTGGCTGATTCATTCGTGCTCCGACTATGCTGGTCTTGTGTTTGGATATAAATCAGGGATGGGGCTTTAGATGTGTATCCCTATTTCTTCCCATTTGGAAACTGGTGAGGGAAATTTCATACAAATATTGGTGCCAAAGAGACAGGGATAAAAATCCTCTGAGCTCAGTGTCTGACTAAGGGCAGGTCTTCCCTTAAAATGCCACTATAGCGCTTCAGTGAAGTTTCTCCTACGCTGTCAGGAGAGCTTCTCCCATTGGCATAGTTAACCCACCTTGCCAAGAGGCAGTAGCTATGTTGATGGGAGAAGCTCTCCCGTTGACCTAATGCTGTCTACACTGGTGGATTTTTCATACCCCTGGGCGATATAGTTATACCAATGAACATTTATAGTGTACCCCTGGTCTGAGATGCAGTGGGCCCTAATTCACAAGGGTGCAGTTCCACTGACTTCAGTGGACTTGTCTCTCATCTTCCACAAGCACAATGGGGAACAGAACCAGGTCCACTGTCTATAGATTGATACAAGAGATGTCGACGTTGTTTGGCTCCACATCTGTCTGGCCCACATTTCAGGGGTGTTTGGTCCAGTCCATCATCATAATGGGTCCAGCTGCTAGATTATTATTTATATTCCATTAGCAGTCAGGGCCCCGCTCTGCCAGGTGCTGTATATACACAAGGGCCTTGCTCCAAAGAGGTTATAATTAAAATAAACATGACAGATAGGAGGGGAAATGATTTTTCCCTTGGTTTGGGGTATCCAGGGGACTACACCCCAGGTCTCCTTACAGTCATGCTGGTGCCTTTCACACTGGACCACAAGCATGGCTGACTGGGAATGTTCCTGTTATTGGTGGTGGTCAGAGTTGCCAGTCTGGTTCAGCCCCATCTCTGACAGCCACTGGATCCCAAATGGGAATACCATCCAGACCAGAATTCAGATCCAGCCCATCCCTGCCCCATAATAGGCCCCCTTCTCAGCATCCCAGTGGAATGCTCTTCCTCTCTATCAGACTCCACTCTGATCCACAGACCCAACTGTCCCTCTTATCATCTGGGTTGGGTAGACTCCGATCTCTCCCTTGGAGGGAGATCCCTTGGACCATTTTTCCCATCTGCATCGTTCTGGGGCAATCTGTCCACCCCACTCCCTTGAAGTAAGGGTTGCCTCAGGGTGCCCTGGGCTAAACCACCAAGGTGTCCTTAGCCCAGCCATTCCATAGCTCCAGAATCTAGAGGTTTTATTGGGCAGTGCCAGACTGCAGGGGGGTTACTACCCCTCAATCCAGGAAGGAGGAGCGGAGATGAAATTCAGGCTCCTTCCTTCCTGCAAAGAGAAGAAGAGTGCTGAAGAGGAGGGGGAATTCTTCATGCCCCTTCTAAAGGAGCACTGAGATTCTTTCCTGTCACCCACAGAACAGGGATCCCATAAATGAAACATTCTACCACCCTACAGCACTAGGCCCAAATCCCACAGTATAGTTGTAGGGTGTGGGTCTATGACTGGGGACTACTGAAGGGCTGTTTTTATAATAAGGGAAGGGAGCTGTGGGGATTTCTCTTCTTCCTCCCCTCTCCCCCACAGGGTTGGAAAGAGACGGGGACTGAGTCATCCAAAGTCTGAGTGAAGTGGCTTGAAATTTTTTAAATGTGGAAAACTTGACCAAATTTGAAAAAAAATAAATTGGGATTGTTTTGGCTAAATGTCAACATGAATCCCCACCACCACCACCCCGTTTGTCAAACCACTCTAGAATTAGTTGGGATTTTTCTTTCATTGACATTTTTTTCAAATTTTGAATTTCTAAACACTGGGGAAAAAAGTGGAAAATGTTTGAAAGAGATGTTTGGGAAATGTTCTTTGTCGTTTGTCCGTTTAACCAGCTCTGCTTTGGGGCACTAGTTTCAACTCCTGAACTTGGCAATGCGGATAGCTGGGAAGGCCCGAAAAAATCAATTCTCATCAAAAACATGCACAGACATCTTTGTGTTATTTGTACCAGTGCATTGTGGGAGGAAAGTGCCCATCCCATCCTGCCTCAGCTGCAGGTGCCAGGAGCAAAGGGTCATGAGTGTATTTCATGTGATGTGTTGTGCATTTTGCAATATTCTCCTGCATGGAAACCTGAGAGATACTAGGACTGGCTGACACAGATAAGAGGTCCCATCTACACTGGCAGAGAATAGTTTCAGAGGGTGGCAATCATTTTTCAGCCCTCACTGTCCAAACATGGTATCCTCATTATAGCATGTCCTGCCTGTACCTCAGGAGTCAACTTCATCCCCAGTGCATCTGAAGTCCACTAGCAGGGAAGCTGGCTTGATGCATTAAGCAGGCTGTGTGTGGCTATGTTGACCACATGTCAAACTTTGTTACAATCTGGGTAAAATGATCTGGGCCCACTAGCTTGCAATGTTAATATCACAATATAACCCAGTGACATAGCAAGCACATCTTCCCCAACCAAGAAAGGCTAGCAGCGGTTATTACAGTTCATTTTTACACCGGCAAGTGACCTATATATTTTTGGCCTTAGCCAGCAAGGGAAGCTGATAAATTGTCTCTCTTTGTCCCATGGCATCACGAAGCCTTGAATAATACAAATGCCCTAAAGACATTTTTTTTTTCAAACAAAACAGATGAATATTATTTTTTGTCCATAGGGGTATGAATAGAATAGCTAACAGGTTCCATTGGGATGTATCATGTTAATTCCACTCATGAAGAAGGTCTTTTAAAATGCCAGTCATGCCTGAAGCACTGATGAGTTTCCAGGCTTCCCGATTTGTGGATACAACACGATATCCCACCGGAACCCATTAGATAGATAGCTGGATGCACATACACAATAGGCATATGTGCCATTCA
The DNA here is from genome assembly GCF_965152235.1 of Eretmochelys imbricata. Taxonomy (NCBI): domain Eukaryota; kingdom Metazoa; phylum Chordata; order Testudines; family Cheloniidae; genus Eretmochelys; species Eretmochelys imbricata. The sequence goes on along the minus strand of NC_135593.1, from coordinate 6,124,406 downwards.
AAAGTTTAAAAGCATTACTAAGCAATTACATACATTTTCCATTCCAAGAACAAGACTAATGGGGGGGCTATTTGCAGCCCAGCACAGTAGATTAGCATGGCACAAAAAATAGCTAAACTCTTTAGCAGTAAGCTTGTGGGGGAATGATTGCGGTTTTCAGTTTCACCTGATCTTGTACGGATCTTCTACACACACACCCTAGCACACAGCACCCGAATTCAGAGAGATAATACACTCTCACATGTGCACATACAGACTCACACACATTTATGTCTCACAAACATATTGATACACACCATGCTGTCAGACACTCTCACAGGGATACACCTACCTGATCCACATACATATTAACATACACCACCCAGATACACACCCAAACTTCCTCTGGCATGCATGCAGACAAATAAACTCACATATACCAGTCATACACATACACTCTATACACTTCATATGCTCAACGCTCTCACATAAAAACACTCTCACATGTCTACATCCCATATACACATGGACACACACACACAGATCACTAATACACACGTATACATTCACAGCAGATACCTTCACAGCCTGTGCACACTTTCATCATGCTATCTCACGTGTTGTACATGCTTTCACACAAACATGGTCACACACAGGTACAGGTGTGTAATGACACTCACCCTCGTTAGGCCCTCACACAGGCTTAAAACACACACACACACACACACATTGTCGCTCACACACTCCATACACAAATCTACAGAATCACACACACAACACACCACACCTTTTCTCATACTGTCACCCATATGGATAGTACACAACCATGACATACACACACATAATGTACGCTCCCATCTCTCTTTTTCTAACACACAGGGTTAATCAAAAATGAACTGAACTTATTCTTCAGGCAATAGGTTGAATCTTTATGACATGATACAGAGCATGACCCAAGGCATTCACGCCACTCTGTATACCATCCTACCCAACTCATTCCTGCTCTCGGCTGCTTTATTTCCTCCTGTAAGGCCAGCCTTACCTCACTTGTGGACTATTTAATTCAATAGATTTGCAGATATGTCTTGGATCGATTTTAATTCTATATAAAGGACAGTGAATAGAACCATCTCTGGAGTTTTCTGAGGCAGAATTTTATTCCATTTAATATGCACTGAATGGAGCATCAAGGGAAGAATGCATTTCATTGCTGAGGAGACATAAAGGATGGGACACAGGAAGTGCTCTGAAAGCATCCTGTTTTTCTGTCAGACGCCCTCCAAGACCCTCATGGGCTGGATCCAGGAAGGTGATGGTGGGTGGGAGATGGTTCCATATTTTTCCTTGATTGGTTAGAAAGTATGAAATGACTTATGCTCTGCCATCATATCAGAAACAGCCTGCGTCTGCCATGCAAGCCAGCCACAAGCACATGCTGGGCCAGTCCCTGAAGCCTAAGTCTCACATTCACAGAGCTGACCACAAACAGCAAGACTCCCACCCATGTCCATGGATTTACTCCAGATTTACACCCGCGGGGGAGAGGCATTTGGCCTCGGAATATGGAATAAATCCAAATTTTTCAAATCTGGGTGCTTAAAGGCAGGCTCAATCTGCAAAGATGCTGAGCACCTGCTTCTTCCATGGGTTTCAATAGGCACTGAGGGTGCTCGTCACCCCCAGGGGCTCAGGCTCTGAAAGCACAGGAATAGAATAGATAGAAGCATAGAATGCCCTGGGGCATCCAGGAAGCTTATGGCTGAATTGAGAATAGAACCCAGGTCTCCTGAGTTCACGGTCATCTTCTCCCCAAGCTTCCTCCAGGGCCTATTGACAAGTAGCCACTCTACCGAAAAGGAGGGAGCACTCTGGTATCTGGAGATATGTGGGTTACAACAGGTTTCCACCTGCAATAGCCAAAAGGAGCAAGGGAAGCAGAGCAAGGTCTGAATCAAACCTTCAAAGGCTCCATCTAGTGGCTTTTGGCTCTTCCTCTTGAAGTGAGGAGGCAGGTATGATGTTAGTTACCTTAAGCCCATTGAAAACTTCCAGCATCAGGGGCACATGCCACCCTCAAGGATTCCATTAGGGTGCTTGAGTGACACAGAGGCTGGATTTGGCGGCCTAGGTGGTGTTTTAGGTGGAGATGAGTTCTTTCCTTGTTTATTACTGCTGACCCTGGTTCTCGGTGTGTAGCGAGGCTGGAGTGGCAGGTTGCAAGGAGCTCGCCACAAGCTGGAGCAGCAGACATACTGTGTAAGATTTGTAACTGTACCATACCTGGCATTGCTCTGAAAAACTGCCACTTGGGGAGACCTACAGGCCTAGCTCTCTGCAGTGAATGTTGTACACTCAGCACACTCACGGAGCTGGGCAAACACGCACTAGCGGAGTTAAAGTGGATAAAGGAGATGTAGTCCAAAGTGATGGCCATGGAGATAAGAACGGCCATACTGGGTCAGACCAAAGGTCCATCTAGCCCAGTATACTGTCTTCTGACAGTGGCCAGTGCCAGGTGCTTCAGTGGGAATGAACAGAACAGGTAACCATCAATGATCCATCCCCTGTTGCCCATTCCCAGCTTAGAGCACAGTCAGGAAATCTTGTCTCTCCTCATTCCTATGATAGAACCAGCGCTGGTGCAGGGCCAGACCTTGTTCCTTCCCTATTCAGAGGCAACTCCTGGTGCCAGCTGGGGCAGATCTCAGTGTAGCATAAGTCGCTTTGATTTTTGCCCGTAAACGTCAATTTCATTGTACGCACGCAACCGACAAAAAAATATTTCCATCAATAATCATCTCAATTTACAGCTAGGCAAAGTAAGACACTGAGAAACTGAGAACCGATGAGTGTTTAAGTGTATTTCCTTTGTGTATATTTGGGCATGCGATGTTGACTCCCCCCTAATTTCATGCAACTTTGAAAATTTAAATAAATCAAAATCTAAAAAATGGCCTAAAAACAGCCATTGCTATTATCCTATTATTGCTAATATTAGTTTTAAAAAGTTAAATTCTGACAAGCCTAACTCAATCTCAAGCCTAACTTCCCAGCCTGGCTGCTATTCTTAACTACTGTCCTTTGTGCTGCAGTAGCCCACAGAAGTCCCAGCTCTTTTGCGCTAGGTGCTTTCCAGACACATAACAAAGAGAAGGTCCCTGCCATGTAGAGTGAATTGAATCCCTATGTGACCTGCAAGTCACTTCACCTCCCTGACCCTACTTTCCCCTTCAGAACGGGGAGGGCACTACTCCCAGAGGCCTAACATCAGATGAAAAGCACTAGAAAGGGTTTTCAATATGGTTGCTCGTCTAAAATGCTCCCTTAAGTGCAGGAAGAGAGGTTAGAGCACTAAAGATACAATTATTATGCAACTTAATAAAAGGTAAAAGGATATCACTATTGCAAAAAAAAACACCCCATCACCCTATAAAGGGGAATTTGATTTTGCTGCTCAGTGCTTGTATCGATCATTAGATTGCATTTCGTGAGCAAAACGGAGGTTTTAGCTAAACAAAATCCCACTGTTTGTGCCAACTTGAAGACAACCTCACATTGGGAACATGTAACCTCTCCCCACCATGCAGAGGGTAGACCCTTGATTTCCTCTCTGTTAATTTGCACACGCTGGGAGCGATTCTTTTCTGCGTCCTGTGTCCACTTTGCACTGATGCCACTGACGGCGTGAGATGCAGGGCAATGGACTCCCATGCAGGCCTCCTGCTCTCCACAGGACCCTCAGGGGGCCAGGAGGAGGGACCCTGGCCTTGTAATCCTCTCTGTACCAACCAGACCCTGGCTGGGTATGCACAGAGAGCGCAGTTCCACGCCTCCCAACATTTCAGGTGGCTAAAGCAGGATGGGGAGGAGGTCCGGGGGAGAGGGGTCAGGTCAGATGCTGCCCAGAAGGATTGGGTGCTATCCCCAGAGGGTGGGAGACCCAGGAGGGGGGCAGTTGCAGAGAGAGCCCACCCCACTCTCACCCCGTGGCAGCTGCTCAGCTCCCCATTCCAGGAGTTGTAACCTGGCCCCTAGCATGCAGGGTTGCAACACCACTCACCGTCAGGGGGGCCGGGGCAAACTCCAGCAGTGCTGCGATGGATAGGTGCTGAAACTAGGGGTTCTGGGCATGTTGCCGCACCCCCTGGCTTGACGTGGTTTCCATTATAAACAGGGTTTACAGTTTGGTTCGATGGCTCTCAGCACTCCCATTGTACAAATAGTTCCAGCGCCCCTGCTGCGATCCCATGCACCAGGGATGAGATCTCAATGCCCAGAGTGGAGAGCCGAGCCCAATCCCTTCCCCCCCCCCATTCCTCCCACCCCCAGGACTGGACTTGCTTCAACCAGGAAAGGGGTTTTGTGGGTCAAAGCAGGATAGTCCTGCAAAACCCAGGACTGTTGGCATGTCTGTAGTACCACCTACCGAGTGAGCTTCTATGGACTTGGGCCTTGAAGGCCCAGTCTATCTGGCCCCTGACAACTTACATATATAAAGACAGCCTCGCCCCACTTCTCTGAGCACCAAGGGCCCTGCCTCCTCATTCCGTGTCCCCCACATTTCAGCTGGTGGTGGCTTCTGTGTCATGTGGCCAGATGGCTGGCTGAGCTGCCACAGGGCTAGACAAATCCGGAACCAGCAAGCACAGGCCAACACTCGGCTTATGTTGGGGCTGATGACAGACCCAGCTCAGGATCATGCAGACTGGGATATCTGTTGCTTGATGCACTCCCTCCTCCTCTCCCCACGAGCCCCCTTCCTAGCCCAGGGCCAGGATTGATTCTGGTTTAGGACCTGAGCCAAGGCCTAACAGGGCGGCCTTAAATGCGCTTGGATCAGGCTCTTACTCCATCCCTGGGGGAAGAGGCATTCTCACGGGGCACCAAGCAGCCAGTGTCACGGGAGCGCAAGCAGAATGCTGTCCCTACCACCTGTCCCTGGTGGGTTGGGGGCTCCGATCACCTCAGGGGTCCTGAAACTTTCGCCCCGGCAGCTTTGCCTGAACCAGCCCTGCTATAACACATGCACCATTTCCCAGAAGCCTCACTCTCTCTGCAAGCATCTCTGCTGGAATTCCAGACCCCCGAGGGACAGGGATATCCGGGCCAGATCTCCAATGCACAGCTCTGATTTACACCAGCTGAGGATCCAGGTTTGTACCAAGGTCCATAAGAAGCGTCACTTCAATTCAGCTCAGTTCAGTGGCATTTTATTGGCTTGGGAAGCTGAGCGAATATCTCTCGGGGCAGGTATAATGCACCAAGGCTGGGTCCCACACTGCATCTGGGGGCTCCCCAGCCCACACAACAAATCCATCGTACATGGCAGGGGTGGGCTGAGTGTTAACTTCCATTGCCCAAAGTGTACGACAATCTGTGAAGGAGCGCACAGCACAGCTCAGTCTGGGAATGAATTGCCCAGCTAAGCTCTGGGGTAATTAAAGTATATCAAAGAGGAATTTAGCCAGGGTGGTTATTTCAATAGCCTACAATGATCTCGTCCGGTTTTTTGAAATTGCCTAAAAAGCACAATGGCAGCACATTTACTTTTCTATTATGCCTTTGAAATTAAGTTAGATGGCCCTAATAATAGCATTGCTTTTAAATAACATCGTGTTTCAAGAACAAATTCTCCAATGTCGCCGGCCCGGCATATTTGTCTTGTGGTTAATTTCCACTCTCTGTTGTATTATTAGACGTTAACATGGTAGCTTTGTTTAATCTTTGGCTCCGTCGCCCATGGCTGACTCCAAACCGATCACTTGCCCCGCTGATGGAAGTCCTAATTCATCCTTGTTAGCGCAATTAGAAGGAAATTGGATAACCGTGCCACATCTCACAAAAGGTCTGGGAGAGGGTGAATCCTTCCCCCTCTCCCTCCCCATCCCCAGAGGTTAACCAGGTTTGGCTGACAGAGAAATAGACTGTTGCCTTGTAAGGAGGTAGGGACACATTAATTGAGACTTGGAGAAGTTCTGTAGTGGATGCTGAAGGTTTTGTTCTCCTCCTCTGTTTGATTTGATTCCTCTAATTGATTTCTATCATCTATCCGCACAGCCTAGGTAGAGGATAGAAATCAATTACCACATGCTGTTCTACTGCACAGGCTGCCGGAGCAGACTGAGCCTGTAAGCCCCGTGCTCCCCAACACTCTTCTTCCCGCCCTGGATACTTGAGTGTGATTTTTTGAAGTTCAGCTTCTCTGAGGATTACAGAGCATCCTGCCTATGCCTGATTGCATTTGCCCAATGGGGACAGGGCCAGCTCCCGCTCAGCTTCCTGATTGGATATTTTAGCCAATGTCTTTGCTTAATTAAAAATGTATATGACATACAAAAGCAGCTACACGGAAAGATCGTTCAGTTTGCAAAGCCAAATTCTCAAAAGCTGGTACTAGATTTCAGTGGTAACCGTGTTAGTCTGTATCAGCAAAAACAACAAGGAGTCCTTGTGGCACCTTAGAGACGAACAAATTTATTTGGACATAAGCTTTCATGGGCTAAAACCCACTTCATCAGATGCAGTACTAGAGTTTCCCAAGACTCAAGTTCTGGTAGGGACTGTATTCCAGAGCCTAATGCAGACAGCCCCTTCTTTCCCTGTAGAACCTGCCTGCCCCCTGTGCCTCTGGCCCCATTCCCCACCTTCAAGCCTGTCTCTATCCTCCACCACCCAGCCTGTTTCTGCTCCTCCCTTCGCCTCCCTCATCCTACCCCTCCCACACACAGCCTCCCTACCCATATCCCCTCCCACAGCCTGTGTCTTCTCCTCTGCCCCCCACCCAGCCCCCCAGAGCCTGTCTCTGCCCAGTTCCCACCCCCACTTCTCACCCCCTCTGCATTCCAGCCAGGCTGCTTCCTCCGTCCCTTGGGCACCAGGAATGGGAGCATTGAGAGCACAGGAGAGACAGGTCCCTGCTCACAGTGCCTGCTGGGCTGCTGGCAGGGGCAATTGCAGGGAAAGTGGTACTCAGCCCCACAGCCTTGGGCTGGAGCATGCTCAGCCACTCTGCAGGGATGGCACATTACTGGCCAGCTGGCAGGCAGGAGCTGTGAGGGGCTGGAGTATGGAATCATAGAATATCAGGGTTGGAAGGGACCTCAGGAGGTCATCTAGTCCAACCCCCTGCTCAAAGCAGGACCGATCCCCAATTAAATCATCCCAGCCAGGGCTTTGTCAAGCCTGACCTTAAAAACTTCTAAGGAAGGAGATTCCACCGCCTCCCTAGGTAACGCATTCCAGTGTTTCACCACCCTCCTAGTGAAAAAGTTTTTCCTGATATCCAACCTAAATCTCCCCCACTGCAACTTGAGACCATTACTCCTTGTCCTGTCATCCGCTACCATTGAGAATAGTCTAGATCCATCCTCTTTGGAACCACCTTTCAGGTAGTTGAAAGCAGCTATCAAATCCCCCCTCATTCTTTTCTTCTGTAGACTAAACAATCCCAGTTCCCTCAGCCCCTCAGGGAATATTCAGGGAATTTAGCTGCCAAACTAACAAATCTCCACTGATCACAATGCAACTGTGTTCCCTTCCTGGCTCTGCCAGTGGCCTGCTGGGTGATCCTGGGCAAGACTTTTCCTCACTCTGTGCCTCGGTTTCCCCATCTGTAAAATGGGAATAATGATACCCTTTTTGTAAGGCACTTTGAGATCTACTGATGCAAAGCACTATGTAAGAAGTAGGTATTATTATTATATGTACAGGTTATAATTTGTCATGCACCATTCTGCTGTGAGCGGTGCAGGATTCTAGAGAGGAGGAGAGAGATTGAATGCACAGACAGATAAATGGCTCTTTTCAGCCTTATATAAGCTAAATTGAATTAAAACTGTCGACACTGGGGGGGAGGGGTTCACTGATTGAATTAATTGGTTTCTAAAGGTTAATCAGCTAACAGGTTAATCAGCTGCTAGGGCTTGTCTGCACGTTACTTTGTCAATTAAAGCATAGATGACTTTTTGGAAATGAAAATTTTCAATTATGAAATGAAAAATATTTGATTTTGGAAAAAAAAAAAACACCCTGTGACCAAGCCAACCAATCAAACCCAGCAATAGAAAAACAAAAAAACATCTCCAAACTCTAGAAAGTTCAAAGGCAAAAGGACAAACCAAATTGAAAAAGTGATCAATAAGATTTTTCATTGGGTTTTAAAATTTCAAGAAAGTCAAAATGTTTTTTAGGACAATATTCATTTGTGAAAAGAGCTGTTTTTCATTCAAGAAATTTCAACCGCATCTAGTAAGAACACTGTAACAAACTGAAGATCCATGCAGCGTACAGCCTGTGACCTGATTTTCAGAAGCATGAGCCTCCTAAAATCCTGTTGGAGTCGATGAGAAATTCATGAGCTCAGCACCTTTGCAGATCAGACCATTTATAACATTTTCAACAAGGGTCCATGGAGTCATCATAGTAAATGATTCTCTAGGCAAAGTTGGAGGAGCATTTTCTTTCCAAGCCCTGGTATTCATACCCTTACAATTTTCTCAAATGAATTCCTTCCAGGCTGAATTTTCTCACGATCAGTCTCCACACAAAGGTGATTTATTCTGGATACTTTCAGATCAAATGAATCATTTTCAAATTACAGGGCTGAGAATAAGTAACATGTTTCCGTGTTGTTGGTATTTTCCCCGTTACATTAGGACATCCTGTTCTTTTTTTGTCTTCTCCCTCAACTCAAAGGCTGATGGGTTCCAAAAGTTCAAACTTGTCATGCAGCTAAATACCATCTTTGAGAGAAGGCACAGGTCTGTGACAAGAGTTTGGTTTCAAATGAGAGACTTCCGTAACTTTATTAGCTGTGTCAGTTCATTATTTGTAGTAGAACCTGTGCTAAAGGCCCATTAATGTTGTACACTGGATGTCCATCAAAGTCCAGACATCCCTAGCTGCTAAACTTGACTTACTCACCAGTCAGCTTCCCTACAATGTAGGCAGCAGTCCTTCTCAGGGCTGCTTAGTTCATACAAGTCGATCGTGAGCATTGACATTAGGCAGCCTGGGAGCAGGAGAAGCCAGAATGTACCACGGGTTCTATCTGCATCCAGCAGCCTTAAGTGAAAAATCCTCTTCGTATTCTTGACAGCCAAGTCTAGCCTCTTCCCTACTGTGAGAGGCACAGCAGTCCTGCTCCAGCCTCTCTCCTGTCTCTGAACCAGCCCTGCTCCTACTTTCTCTGCGTCCGGTTCTGATCCTCTAGTCCATTTCCTGTCTCCTCCCTTGGCTCTGGCATTTAGACTCTGACTCGGGTTCTGACCTCCAGCACCGACTGCTAGGCCAGACCACCTGCGACCCAACCTCCTGACACTGGGTCACACTTGGGAAGGACCAACTTTCTCGTTTGGGCACAGTCAAAATCTTGGCAGAACATCAGATCTTGAGAGATTTCCTCCCATATGGGCTGAAATTCTACAAGTGCTACTTATGGGATTTCAGCCCCACCTAATCAAACTGCAGCCATAATAAAGGAACACAGGTAAAGTCATTGCTTACAATAGTATAAATCTGGAGTAATTCCACTGACTTCAAAGGGAGCGGGGTTCACCAATAAAGCGATTCTAGATTTACCCCTTCGGAGCTAAGGACGTGGCTACAGAGGAAAATTGACTGGAACAACTATTGCAGAATAGCTACAGTGCTCTAAATGTACCCTACCTGATTCCAGAACAATTTCCTCACACCAAGAAATGGTAAGATCAGAAACTGGCCCAGCAAGCACCCCCATTGAGGATTAAGTATTAAAGGATCAAGGATCAAACAAAAGTTTATCGGCTGTGGATACAAGATTTGAAGCATTAAACAAGGAGCTGCAAAGAGAAACCAACTTGTTTGCTCCAAAATGTTTAGTACAGTGATAAGCATTATGTTTCCAACCCCCATTTCCGACCCGTATCAGAGACGAGGAGAGGTCACCTCATTTTATCTGAAGTCTCCAAAGGGTAACAAAAAGCCTGAAAGCATAGGCACAAGGAAAAGCCTTATGGGTATTACAGCTAGAATCTGATTTGAAATGTATAGCAGAATCCCAAGCACAAAAAAAAAAAAAAAATGCAAGTGGGGGGGACAGGGGACACACGCACTGATTTAGTTGAAAGGAAGCTTCCCAATTCACTCAGCCCAGCAGTCTGAAAGGACAGCAGATAAGAGGCAGTTAGCAACAGGAATGAGCTGGGAACTGGATTTGAAAAGAAAAGGAACATGGTTAAAGTTGAAAAGCTAAAAATGGCACTGCATGCTAGGGGGGGAAAAAAAGTAAAACACCCAGCTCCCTAGAAACCGCTGTTTCAACCTTGGCTTCAGAAACTGACAGGGGAAAATGCATTAAAATGATTGATAGGCTGATTAGACAGAAAGAAATTGCACCTGTGAGCAAGCCACTAGCAAGACACACACTTAGGGTGCTAGGTTCATGAAGGCCATGGACCTATGGATGTTCTCCCCTGTGATCTTCCTGCTAGCTCCGTTCTCTCTCTGAAATTAAAACTCTCCTCTTGCCATGATGCATATACAAAACCCAACAATGGTTAGGCAGCCAATGTGCTGCGACTGCTTCTCATCACACTGATCCTGACTGTTGCCCTGTTAATTTGCACTCTTCTGTCTCCTTGCTGTATCCAGCTGTTGTCTCTAGTCTTGTACTTGGATTGTAAACTCTGTGGGACAGCGTCTATCTTTCTGTTATATGTTTGTATAATGGGGATTGGAACCTCTTGGCTCTTAGGGACAGATTTACACAGGTATTTACTTAGCTACCTATAGATGCAGACAGGTGCCTAGCAGGATTTACAAACATGCCTATGTGAGGTAGGTGCCTAACTCCATTGCCTTTTGTTATATTTCATGGCATTCAAAGAGAGAAGTGAGATAAAGACATTCTGCTGGAAGGTTGCAATGTAATACTGCTTTATTTTTTTAAAATTCAGAACGGTAACGCTAAGAACCCATAAACAGAGAGAGACAAAGCAGGCTGCTCCCTAAAAACAGAAGCATAATTCATCCCACCTAACTCTAGGCAGGCTGGCTACAGACTGCCTCTGATTGCACCCTTCCCTACAGACAGAACTCCCTGTCTGCAAGCAGGATGAGGAAATGCTCTGAGAATTTAAAGTGATACATCACAATTTTAAAACAATTTTCAGTGGACCACAACTTTCAATTCACTTCTCACTACAGCTGGTTGGAAAATTTCAAGAAAAATGAAACATCAAGAAAAAATGGAAATGCAAATCCCTTCCTCTCTTCTTGCTAACTCTGCTTTTCACAAACATCCATGCAAATAAGTTTTTGTTCATGCAGACTTTAGGGAAGGGTTATTACTTGTTCAAATGTCCACATTCACTTGTGAAGAATGATACTCTCATTATTTGCCCTGTACACACTCACCACTCTTTATAGCACTTCAGTCATCCAATCAGGGAGAGGAAATAGCACCAGATGACTTAGGCAATACATCCTGAATAATGAACACTCATCAAAATGAATAGCTGATGACAACACATGAGCAGACACTTGTTCGCTGGAGGCATTCATCAGATGACCAGGGATGCAGACCAAGGTCCTGGTTCATCAAAGCACTTAACCCTATGCTTGAGTTTAGGCATGTGCCTAAATGCTGAATTAGGGCCTAAATGAGTAAAACCAAAGTCTGCTCATGGATACTGACTGGGGAAAGAAAGGGACTAAATCCTCTGATAAACTGTTTGCTAGGAACGGTTTGCTCAGCTCTCCTGATGCTGAGATACAGCTAGTGAGTCTCTGGATCTGTGGTTTTTCTATTAAATAAACCTTTCCTTTATTTCTACCCCCAAGCAGGTCTCTCCTGTGCAAACTGTGGGGAGTGTGTGTGCTAAAGTGAGCTGGTTTCACACCTGTGGGGGCAACGAACCACAGGAAAAGTCCAAGTGTCTGGTGGTTAAGAACTCAAAGAGGATGGATTTGTGGAGACTCAAAACTGGATGAGTGATCGGTGTCATCCTACAAGGCTGGTGGAAGCCAGAGTCAGACGTTGTACTTGTGGGCAGACTACTAGGGTCAGGGCTCTGACCCAAAGCTGTACAGCACAAAGGACCCCACGGTCACATGGCAGGTGATGACAGAACCCTTACTGGTCGGGGTGATCCTCAAAACATCACAAGGGGTCATTGCTGAACTGCTCTGGAGAAGCAGGAAATCATGCACTGCTGCTTCCCTCAGGGGCAAAATAACGTTTCCCTTTCCGGAGTAGGCAGGCTGGTCCCTTCCCCCAGCAACCCACCGACTTTAATAACTTTGAAGCTGTCCCCTGGCTGTTCGCGGACAGACCCTTGACACAGAATGCTGGCCTTGCTCTTTCTACAGGCATACTGAGCCAGGTACAGGACACTGGGTGTGCATAGATTCTGGGGCAGCAGAATTCCTCAGGCCTCCTGACCTGACTTCTGTAGAGGACACAACAACCCCGCTAGCTTCATCTGTCACAGACGGGCATTTCCACCCTATGCACTGGATGGCAGATGTTTCACCTCCTTAATTATTGAAGATTAAAACCTGTAACCCAGAGAACAGCATTTCCCAAGCAATTAAAGCCGATCAAATAGCAGGAGCTTGGACCGTCCTTGGCAGGAAGGCTGCTGAACCCAGATTATCCCTTGTCTGTGTTTTCTGCTAGGGTTTTGTTCCACAGGTTGAAATCACAATCCTTGTGGTTAAACGCTGTTATGCAACTCTGTTCCCTGGAGGCTTCAGGAAATAGGACAGGGCAATGCAAGGAAGAGGACAAAAGAATTCTGCCTCCATCTCCCAGGCCCCTGAATGAGTTTCTCCTTGTCCCAGACTTTGCTATCCTCCCCTCCCTCTTACCTAGCTTCTTGTCCTTGCTGTACTTTATTATAATACTCTGCATATTGTGCACCAGGCTTGGTGGGGTAGTGATGCCACGGCAATAGGTATGGTATGAGTGTGGAATAGAATAAACTGGATAAGAATGAAAGAAAGAGAGAGAAAAAAGTTTCAGAAGCTTCCTCCATGAAAAGTTCTCCACAAAAACAACTCACCATTTGCAAGCTCATTTTTCAGTAATTAGGGAGGATTAAATTGCACATTTAGTAGAGATGAAACTACTGACTACAAGCAAAGTGGAGATTAAGTCACGTTCCCATCCAGCAGCGCCCGTTCGTTAGCCAATGTTAAATCGCATCCCTTGAATCTCGGCCTGAAAACAGGCTGCTGCTCCTTTAAATGGCTCTCGGTGGAGGTTCAGTGATTGTCTCTGTGGAAAGTGAGAGTTCCCCCTCGTGCAGAGTGATAAATCACAGATAATAATAGCTCTTTCCAAAATAATCCTCTGGCAGAAACAAAATCCAGCAGAGAAGGTGGTGCAGAGTCAAAATGGGGCACCTGGCTCTGTCGTTTAGTTGGCGCTATAAATACTTCCAGAGTTGCTTGTGTCACCGCTGTTGACATAATGTATTATTATTATTACTCAGCCATTAGGCCTCTAATGCCCGTATTTTTGTTTCTTTATTACCTGCCACCTCTTCATTCCAAGCTGTCTTCCCTCTCGGAACATCTAATCTTCCACTTTGCTTGGCCCAGCTGCTGCTAACACCCCTGGGCACCATCTTTCCTGCCAGGCGCTTGGGGACAGGCACATGCAGACTCTGTGCAAGCCTGGAGGGGGACCATTGAGGGTGACATTGTCACTGGAGCAGAGAGAAACCTGAAATTATCATCCCCACCTTTCAAGTGTTGTTACAGAGATGCAACTCGGACCAGATACATGGAGGGGATCACTGCGAATCTGGGCTCAGACCCAAAGGAACCAGGGATCACTTTGTGGTTTTGCCCGAAATCCATGGAGAACCAGCATATGCCCTATGCAGGTGAAAATATGTCTTTTCTGAGCTTCGCTTTGAGCTTTTTGATGTTAGTATCAACTGGAAATGTAAAGGGGAGTTTCACAGGGCTTTGAACACACCTCTCTGGAATACAGATGCTCCCATGAGCCCTTGTCAAGCAAGACTGCTCTAGCGATCACCTCCTTCCTTCCAAACAAGAATGAGTCACAGCATGTTCCACTGAATGGCCTAAGCAGCTGGAGTCCAGAAAACACTCAGTCCAGAACTGAGGGAATAGCAGTGAGAGAAATGGACCAAGATCAATGAACCACCATCCAGAATTCCATGCCTCAAAGCGATAGTGTTTGGTGCTATATAAATGCCTTATGCTGATCAACAGATGGATGGATACCTGGGCAGAGAAACAGGTAGATCTCAAACTGAACCTAAATTTGAAACAAACTCCTTTGAAAGGTTCAAAAGAAGCCTCCGGTTCATTGTTAGATCTCAGAGCACTTTACAAAGGAGGCTGGTTATCGCTATTTTGCAGATTGGGAAATTGAGGCACAGAGCGGGAATGCAACTTGCCAAAGATCACCAAGCAGGGAAGAGGCAGAACACATCTCCAGAGTCCCACTACAGTGCTCTATCCGCTCAGCGACACTGCCTCCCTTTGAACAAAGGGCCTGATTCCATTGCCCTAAAACCCGTGTGCTTGATTTACACCAGTGCAAAGTGAGGGTGAAAATGATACCAACTCAGAACGGTGATATTTTTTTGTGCTTGGGATTCTGCTATACATTTTAACTCCAAATATTGCTTAAACTGATGGAAGATTCAGATTCTGGGAAAGGAAATTAGAGAACATGGACATGGGCATGACTAGTGCTGGTTGAATAAAACAAGAAGAGCTTTGTGAATGAATTTAGCATATTCACTCTGCTGTTAATCTTGAAGTCATATTATTTGCTGTCCAGGAATATTTGAACCACTGCCCATTCATTCATGAAAATGTTCAAGACTCCCAAAGCTTGCATAAATTTTAGTATAAACAAATTATTATTCTTCCAAAATATTTGTAATTCAGAGTTCAGACTTTACTCTCCCTTGGATCGTTCATCTATTCTTTATTCTCCTATTTAAAAAAAAAATCAATCATCCAGTTAGCTGCCAAAAAAATTACCACGTCACTTAGGTGACCAATCAGGAAGCAGAAACAATACCATGTAACTAACCAGTGCCGGAACAGAAACAATACCATGTGAGTTAGTTGTTCCATCTCACAATTAGACAAAGTAAGCAATTTGGAAACTCCCCAAAGGCTGAAATTTGGTGGCATCAACCATGCAATGGATACTTTCAATGGACCAAATCCTCATGAAACTGGAGAAAGGAAGGAAGGAAGAAAGAAAAAGAATTCTACATTAAATGAATAATTTGGCCCAAATTCTCTGCTGGAACAAACCGAAGTCAATGAAGCTACACCAGAGTACATCAGGAGAAAATCTGCCCTACTGTTATAATTATTTATTGTATTGCAGTGGTGTCTAGGAGCACAAGTCACAGACCAGGACCCAGTCGTGCTAGGCAATGTACGAACAGAGAACAAAAAGATAATTTGAGCATCTCTAACCATGATTATTTCTGAGCCATTCCTGGACTTGCAGCAATGAAAACAGCACCTCTGAAATCTTCACTATCAAGAATTTTGTGCCATTTTCTTGGGAGCAACCATTCTCAGGACCTTCCTTGTATTTAAAAATATACTTATGAGCAACTAAAAGGAGAATCATTTCTCCAAGCTGCCCTCCACTTTCCATCTTGCGAGGCGGGGGAGGAGAGGGGATGGGCTGGGGAGCATAGCGGACTTGGTGAGGGCAGAAAAGTGGCATTCTCTGTCTCTCAGAGTGTGTCAAAACATAAAATAAAAATACCAGTAATAAGAGCCATTATGTCCTTAAGGCTAAAATAACATTTTCATTAGAGTTTATCTCAGGCATCGAGACATTTTGTGATAGAAAATGATGAACTTGCACTAGCTGCAGAGCAAAGGCTATTTAATCAAAGCCTTTAAGCAGATCAGACCTAATCATGAGACATTTAAAAATAATATGTCTATAAATAGCACATAAAAAAATAGCACAGTTTTGGGGGCTGTCTTAATGGAATCAGAAATCTTGAAGAGGAGTCTTGTGGGTGTTTTCACTGCAAGGCAAACGTTTTTTTTTTTTCTTTTACCCTTGCAATGTAATTTATTCAGTGCAGCTGATATTAGAAAAGACTTAAGAAAACGAGAATGGCCATAGTGAGTCAGACCAATGGTCCATCTAGCCCAGGATCCTGTCTACCGACAATGGCCCATGCTTGTTGCTTCAGAAGGAATGAACAGAACAGGGCAACTATTAAGTGATCCATCCCCAATCATCCAGTCCCAGCACCTGGCAGTCAGAGGCTTAGGGACACCTAGAGCATGGGGTTGCACATTGTGGTCAATAAAGAAGCCCGGAGAGTCCATGCGGGTCCTGCTATGCTTTGTGAAAACGCTACCCTCACTCCACCGTTGTGGGTACTATTCACTCTCTACCAGGCCTCTGCGTCAGTTAAGCAGGTACTGTGGAGGGCTGGGTGGGAAATGGTTTCCCCAATCTGTGAAAATGTTTGAGATTTTGAAAAATTTCCTTGTCTTGAATCGGAGCAAAAAGTTGAAATCTCCAAAATTCTCACCAACCAACAAACCAAAATAAAATTCAGTTCAAGTCGATTGAAATGATTCTTTTGGATAACTTTGAAACATTTTGTTTGGATTTTGACTTTTTCTTTATTTCGTTTTTCACCCTCATTTTTTAGTCCAAATTTACTAAAATGTTGAAACAAAAAGTGGTTTTGACTTGGGGAAAATGAAACTTCTGATCGGAAAATGTCAAAGTGGGACAATTTCAAAAGGTTTGTTTCCAAAAATGTTCAAGCCAAGAGATTAATTGAAACTGACACTGCTTCACAAGCAGTTTCAGTGTCGATGAAGTAGCCTTTTTGGGGGGCAAAATTATCATTCCTTGAAAAATTCTTGACTGGCTCTAGTCCTCTGGACAGAGCTTCCACATGGGAGTAAGTGTTACCCCAACAAGTTTAGAGTTTTGATGCAGCTAAAGGCTGAGGCCGAGGGCTAGAGGATTGCATCTCCAGCAAGTGCCATTGAATTCCATTGAAATCAAAGACCATTTTCTGAGTTTCTTCCTCAGGCTAACTCTCTCTGAAGGCACTGGGCCAAGTGGCCAGATTCTGAGCTCTCACTGAGCCAAAACTTGAGTAAGGACCTCAAAATTCAACCCAATGCAACTTGCATTATTATTTCTAGTTTGTGCCACAATTGCACAAAAAGGCCTCAGCGGAGGTCAGGAAGGACCCTGTTGCGCTGAGCAGTGTGCAGACATATAGTCAGAAAATGACCCTCTCCTGAAGATCCTATAATCTAAACAGACATGATGGTCAAATGGTGGGAATAAAGAAGTATGTTACAGATGGGGAAATAGCACAGAGAAATTGAGTGACTGGCACATGATCACCCAGTGAGTCTAAAGCAGAGCTGGGAGTAGAATTGTAATCTCCTCAGGGCCATAACCCTGAGGCATCCTATGCTCTTGGTGTTTAGCATATCATACCATTGTCCTGAGGGGTCTACAAGCATTTTATAAATGTGAATGAATTATAATCATTTATCTTTAAATAAAAGAAAAGGAGGACTTGTGGCAACTTAGAGACTAACCAATTTATTTGAGCATAAGCTTTCGTGAGCTACAGCTCATGCATCCGATGAAGTGAGCTGTAACTCACGAAAGCTTATGCTCAAATAAACTGGTTAGTCTCTAAGGTGCCACAAGTCCTCCTTTTCTTTTTGCAAATACAGATTAACATGGCTGTTACTCTGAAACCTACTTTAAATAGCATCTTTTATCCTAAAGGTGCCCAACATTAACTGTCCAGCCTTTTTTTTAAAATGAGGTCTCTCTTTCGAGATTGCAAAGGGGGATGAGTGGAGAATAAAAGAGGCTAGAGCCTTGCTGGTTTGACAACATATAGCATCACTGACATGCAACCAGCTCTGGGGTAGAGTGTGCGATGAAACCATTGCATAGCACAGGTAGAGTGTATTTTAGCCCAGGGCACTGGAGCAAACCTCCCCTACTCTTATAAACAGTGCCGTGGATTTGTAACATCCTGTTTTTAAGGTTTTTAAGGTTTCATCTGCGAGATCTGCGTGCAGTTTATCAACATCAAAAAGATGCAAAGCTGACTCAGCTTCCTTGGGATTTGACTCTTTGCTCCTCAACTGAGTAGCTGGTTTATACTGGATGCTTATGCTGCACCCTCTGGTAGCGAGCAAGACCCAGAGGGTTGCACCATACACAAGCTTTCTGTAGTGCAGGCAAGGGTTAGCATGTGTAGCACCCTACACATAACAGGACCCTGTTTGGATCCCCCTGCTCCCATAGAAGAGAAAGGGTGGCCCATTGGTTAGGGCACTAGCTTGAGAGTTCTGAGTTCAAGTCCCTGGTCTTCCACTGACTCTCTCTATACCTCAGTGCCCCCCTCTGTAAAATGTGGATAGTAGTACTTGTGGGAGTATATTAAAGACTGTAAGGTGCTCATGTGCTGTTGCAGAAGTGCCTAAAATAGACTGAACTACAAACCCTCACTGGGATTTAGAACCTTTTCACAAATGGGGAAACGGAGTCCCTTAGAGGTGAAGTAACTACCTCACAGACATAGAATGAAGCTATCTAGTAAGGCTAATGACCCCCATCACCACAGTTGATGAAATAGTGCCCTGGCTGGGAATAGAAGCCAGAATTCCTGCTCCCAGGGCCCTGCTGTAACCTACATGAGGCCACGCACATATCCTCATACAGCCAGCCCCATCCTTTTCCCTTAGCCCTGTTTTCTGGGAGCCAGATTTTGAAGAGCCTGCTCCTGGCAAAGGATTCTGCTGACAGCAAAGGGAAGGAAGGATCAAACCAGCCAGGTGCTCGCCTCTTTTCTCCACTCGCCCCCCTTTTGTGATCTAGCGCTAAAGCCCTCCTTGCAAACAAAAGCTCAGCACTCTCAGTGGCAGAACAGAGCAGGAGCTCTCTGAAATGCAAATGGCTCTTTGAGAGGATCCTGCTTCCAAAACAAGGATGCTACTGACTCATGCATAGGAAGGGAAGAGAGAGGCTGCTGCTGTGCCCTGCTCTCCTGTCTAGTATTTCCTTATCTCTCCTGGCTGGTGGAATCGAGGCA
Organism: Eretmochelys imbricata; assembly: GCF_965152235.1. NCBI lineage: Eukaryota > Metazoa > Chordata > Testudines > Cheloniidae > Eretmochelys > Eretmochelys imbricata. Next base: position 6,105,324 of record NC_135593.1, on the reverse strand, counting down.
GGGATGTGCCTGGAGAACCTACAAAGCACCACAAGCTCAACGTGTGGCTCCATGGGACACCCCTTTTCTGGCTTGTCTTTGAATCCCAGCTGCGCTAACAGCTAGGTAAGTCTAGGACCTGCAGCATACTGACCTCATGCCAACCTCTGCCGCCTGAGTCCCATGATACCTTGTGTAACTGTAGTGCCTTTTATGGATCAAAGTCCCCAAAGGGTCCATGTACACTAAACCCAATCCACACTGGGGAGACAGTCTGGTCTAGTGGATTGAGCACTAAAGTGGGATTCAGGACAGAAGACCTAGATTCTATTCCCAGCTTTGCTACTGACCGGCTGGGTGACCTTGGGCAAGTCATTTCACCACTCTGTGCCTCAGTTTCCCCTTCTGTACAATGGAGACAATGACACTTTCAATCTACTGATACAAAGTGCTGCGTATTATTAGGGTTTTGTTATGTAGCCACTTCCACCCATGCAGGGTAGGTGTATAAGCGGTACTGCCAAGTGTCACAATTTTATCACATGCCTTAGGCTATTTGGTGATGTTCTTAAGGCCCCAGCTCCAGGAGTCATGTGTTGATGTGAGAATCTCGGCTTTCATGTAAAAACAAGTTTCTAGCTCTAGCAGAGAAAAGTTTGAAAAATGTGACCCCCCCCCCGCTCCAAAAAAAAAAATCAGTGGGAATTAGGAAGACATATTCCACATGGGCAGGTTATGCCATAGCTACGTACTGCAGGAAGCTCCTGTACCTTCCTTTAAAGCACCTGCTTTATTATTATTATGGCAGGCCTAGAGGCCCCAACCAAACTCAGGGAGTCACTGTGCTAGGTGCTGTATACATCCATAACAAAAACACTTCCTGCCACAAAGCGCTCAAAGCGCTAATTAGATAAGACAGACAAAGGATGGGAGAGGAGGCAATATGCCTAAAGTCACACACAGCAGGTTAGTGACAGAGTTGCCTGATTCTGACTCCCTTACCCTATCCTCTGGACCACACAGCCTCTTGACTTATGCTGGCAACTATCAGACACAGGATATTGCGCTAGATGGACTTCAGGTCTGATTCTGTTTGATAGTCCCTATCTTCCTGTGTTCCCAAACTCACCAGCTTTGGGGGTTTGTTGCAGATTTGTACTGCAGATCCCGTTCATTGACAGGTATACGGACGGTTGAGAAGTTTCTTGTAAACCAGAGACCACATTATGGTTTTGCATCAAAACCACACAAAATTAATGGATCCAGGTGGTTCAGGACAAAAACAACAAGTGAAACTTGTCAGTTTCAGCTGAGTTTTGCTTTAAGGCGAAAGCTAAGGAAATGTCCAGACAAGCCCCGTGAAGCGATTTCACATAGATCTACCGAAAGAGGAAGACATGGAATGATGGTGGGCCAGATTTTCAAAAGGCCTCAGCACCCAGCAGCTCCTAGTGGGAACAATGGAAAAGCCTCTCTGTATTAAGACAGTGGCAGATGCTGTGTACTAAAATCTAGCCACTTCACTTCCAGCCAGCTTCCCCGACAGGAGCTAAGCTCTTTTAGAAATCTGCTGTCTTCACAGCTCATAGCATCGAAAGTTTGTTGTCATGCGATGAGAAGCACAGCAGGGCCTTGCTTTTTATGATGTAGGACAAATGGGGATAGCTTCTGGAAAGCAGGCTCTTGCCCATTTGCCTGTAGGATGGGCACAGAGGGGGTTGCATCTCAAAGAGCAGCCGCTGCCCCAAAGGAGCACTTCTTCTCTTGGCGAGGTACAAACAATCCTACCAAGGGGCTCGATGCTTGCAGATTTTACTCAGCCAATGTTCCCTCCGACCCTTGGCATCAAGGTGCACGTTGCATGGATGGGGTAAGTTAAGCCTGACTCACAGGACTGTATCCGCCAGTGGAATGACTGATCCCTGTGGAATTGCTGAACTAGGAGAGAAGAGCACTTTGTAATCAGTAAAAATCTCAGCCTCCCTAGGAATTGTCTCTTGTTAATTTACTACAGCAGAACCCGATTCTGTAAACCTTTACCCCAGGGATTATCCTTGCACTTGTAATTTAACCCCATTGAAGACACTGGGGTCATTCCTATGAGCAAGGGTTTTGCAGGATCAGACCTTCACTGTAAAGCAGGTAGTGGGGATGACCTTGCAAGCCATTGGCTTCTTTCCAAGACCAGGGCTGTCTGAAACAAATCCTGACAGCATGGCAGAGTTCAGTGCAGTGCTGCTGATCCTGAGGGCTGGGCAATGGGCTGGTCCAGATTCAAACCTTGAGCAGATTGAGAAACAGGGTGGATTTTCCAGCTGCAGGTTTTGACACTGGCCCTTTAAATCTCTTTCCCTGCCTTTATTTTTGTGTAATGTTTTCAGCTCCTCCTGTTAATTTCCGGGCTCCTTGGCCTTTCATCCTGGCTTGGATTCATTATGATCAAGCCTGAATCTGGCCAGAAGATACAAGGAAGCAGATAGCTTCAGGGGCTTGCGCTATTTCCATTTAAAAGATGATCATGACCTGGCCTGCTCCATAGATTTGCATAATTAGAAGAGTAGGATATTTGCCTGTGCCCTACAAAAAAAAAAAAACAGGGAGAGACAGAGAAAGTGTGAGAGGGTAGAAATGGGTCATTGTACAGGGAGAGGAATGACACCCCACACTTCAAAATTAGCAAAGAAAAGTCCCTCCTTCTGCAGAAAATTCTCTCTTCAACTTTGCTGTCCCTTCTCCAAGGCCACTTAATGGAACCAAGGTTCCCAATCTGCACTTAAATGGTATGTGTTCAGGAAGCAGATCTCCCTTCTTAAAGGACACAGAGGGTATATTTTATTCCACTGAAATATTCCTCTGGAGTTGATCTGGGAGCAGCCTGGCCAGAACTTGTATTCCTGAGCCATTGGTGTCACACCTAACTAGATCCTTCCCCAAACTTAAGTGTCATTCTCTACTTCTGTTCAACTTGCTAGAGGGTTAGTGAGCAAATTCAGAGCTGAGTGTAAGCAAATCTAGGAGGAGTCTTTACAATGGTATAATTTATACTTTGTTCTGGCATCTTAGCAGTGTTGCAAACTCTTGTGATTTTATCGTGAGTCTCATGATAGTTCTTCTTAAAGCTCCAGATCCTGGAGTCAAGTGATCAGGTGTGAATCTCAGTTGCCAGTGGGAAGAAAAAGTAAGTTTCTCACCCTCATGGTTGCAAAGGAAAGCTTGAAACTGTGACCGCATGCAACCAAGGCTCAAAAGGCTCAGCAGCCAGAGGGCAAATGAAAAGAACAGAAGATGTATTCTGTTTAAAAAAAAAAACTCACAATTTTATGGGGCTTGATTCATGACTTTTAAATGCTCGGGGTTAGCAATGCTACCTTACTATGTAAGTTATGTCAGTATAGGGTCCCTTCCTCATCATTCAGGAGTAAATAGGTCTAAGGAGTATCTAAGGGTATGTCTGCACAGCAGCTGGAAGGGTTATTCCCAGCATGGGTAGACAGATGTGCTAGCCTCCTAAAACTAGCAGTGTGTCCATACCAGCAGTGACAGCAGCTCAGGCTAGCCACCCCAGCACCTACCCAAGAGGTGGTGGATTTGTACTCAGGCAGCTAGCGCACTAGCCTGAGCAGAGCAGAGCTAGCATGCGTCTGTCTATCCATACTGGGAAGCATCCTCCCAGCTGATGTGTAGCCGTAACTGAGCATGATGGGACCTAACTGATATCCCCTTGCACACCACCTGGGCAGCAGGCCCAGAGAGCTGGAGAGAACTAGCGGATCTGAGAGAGTGAGATAGACTCTCTTAACCTTTACGAAAGCTCTCAATACTTGGGAGCATGAATTAAGAAATGCCCACAGGGCATGTTTCATACAGGGCAGGAGAGTGCCTGCTGGTGAGTGATGGATGGGTGACAGGATGCTTGAGCAAATCTGACTGACTCTGGCACCCACACCGTGGGCACAGCTCACTCTCTTCTCCCAGAGGAGGGACCCCAGAAGCTGGATTCATGCAGTCAAGAGAGCAATCCAGATTCCCACCCTGACCCAGGGTTAGCACGCCCTGTACATTATGTGGTTCTTACAATGTATATTTTAAATGACAAAAAGTAATAAATAACCATGTGCAACTACCACAATTTACAGAGAGTTCTAACTCCAGGAGCGTCATGGAAATTTAGATTGTTTCTATTAAATGTCTATAATAAATTATACAAATAATAATAATTACTGTGTGCTTTTGTAGCCCTTTTCCACCTGAGTCCCAATAGACTTTACACCCAATAGCTGGTGGAGCCTCTCAACAACCTTGCATTATGATTCCTGTTTTACAGTGGATGCAACTGGCAAGATTTAGGGATCAGTTTTGCAGACACAGCTGCCCAAGATGAGATGCCTAGCTCTGCACACAGGCAGCTAAATATCTCATCAAGTCACCTTCATGCTAACTTCTACTCCCGGTCCTAGATAACACAAAAGCACCTGCAGCTCCAGAGGCGTTTGCCTAAGATCACACTGTCAGCCCCAGCTCCAAAACCCACCAGCTCTCAGCTCTTAGCCCTGTGCTAAGTCAACAAAGCCATGTCGTCTCCAGGGGGATGGGTCAAACTAACTTTCATCCATGCTGGTAACTACCCACCCCTCTAAGAGGAATAATGTGTCTCAGTCTGACTGGAGCCCGCTGCTTGTCTGTGTCCATCACAGAGGGAAGCATTTCTGTCTTTTGCCTGACATGGCCAGGGACACCAATGAAGGTTCCACAACCCAGGGCAGATGTACAAAACAACTCCCAAAACAACTCCCAAGTTGTTTTGGGAGTAAGCTGAGTAAACTCAGCTTGAGGGAGTCCCATTTAAAGATGAAAAATAGCAAGCTAGCTGTCAAGGTTCCTTCCCCACTCTGAACTCTAGGGTACAGATGTGGGGACCTGCATGAAAGACCCCCTAAGCTTTTTCGTACCAGCTTAGGTTAAAAACTTCCCCAAGGTACAAACTTTTCCTTGTCCTTGGATCCTATGCTGCCACCACCAAGCGTATTAAACAAAGAACAGGGAAAGAGCCCACCTGGAGAAGTCTTCCCCCCAAGCCCTACACTCCCTTTCCTGGGGAAGGCTTGATAAAAATCCTCACCAATTTGCATAGATGAACACAGACCCAAACCCTTGGATCTTAAAAACAATGAAAAGCAATCAGGTTCTTAAAAGAAGAATTTTAATTAAAGAAAAAGTAAAACAACCCCGGTAAAATCAGGATGGTAAATACCTTACAGGGTAATCAGATTCAAAACATAGAGAATCCCTCTAGGCAAAACCTTAAGTTACAAAAAGACACAAAAACAGGAATATACATTCCATTCAGCACAGCTTATTTACCAGCCATTTAAACAAAAGGAAATCTAACGCATTTCTAGCTAGATTACTTACTAACAAGTTCTAATACTCCATTCCTGTTCTGTTCCCAGCAAAAGCATCACACAGACCGAACGACCCACCCTTTGTTCCCCCCCGCCTGCCCCCCTCCAGCTTTGAAAGTATCTTGTCTCCTCATTGGTCATTTTGGTCAGGTGCCAGCGAGGTTATCTTAGCTTCTTAACCCATTATAGGTGAAAGGGTTTTGCCTCTGGCCAGGAGGGATTTTATAGTTCTGTATACAGAAAGGTGGTTACCCTTCCCTTTATATTTATGACACTAGCAAAGTCTGCACTGGTGCCAGGCAAGTAGGGGCCTCCCTCATGCCTTCAGTGCAAGTGGCAGGCAGATAGGGGGTGCCCTGAGGCTGCAGTGCAAGTTTCTGGCACGTTGCTACCTGAGCACTGCCTCTCTCTCTGTGCCATAGTGTTGCAGATGCGACTGGGGAGGAATTTGGTTTAAATGGGATGGGGCTGCCAGCAGGCTATCCTCCGCGAGGGGCCCTCGACTCTGGAATTTGCTGATCTTCATCTGTGTTTTATCCTGGACATTGTGGGCATAAGAGAGAGTTTGAGGGCTGGGAGGGCAAGGCCAAATAGCTGCAAAGTAATTACAGTAGTAGTGTATTCATTGGATGGGTAAGCAGTGTATTAGATTAGATAGATTGACCGTTCTGGCGAGCGTCTACCCTAATTTGAATGACAGAAATGAAAACAATAATTCATTGTATTCAACGTTGTTCTCTGTTTGGTCAGTTCTTATTAGGGCTGAACTAGGTTGGCCAGCTCTTTTGGATTTGCCCAGCGTCCCACATGCTTCTTCACACCCCACTTAGAAACAAAAATACGAGCACATGCTGAGAAAGGGTTTTCTCAGCATGGTTGAAATCAGGAATTATTGGGAATTGTACAAAATAATCATGATCACATGAAATTTCAAGATTTAAGAACGCTGCTCCAAGGTCCCTGCATTCATGATTTGGGAAACTTGCTATCTGGTTTAGAGTCAAGCATCCAAAAGTGATAAAATGCAGATGCAATGCAAAAAAAAAAAAAAGTAACAGCAATTATTACTGTCCTAATATCTAGGGAATATAGTGCTAATGAGCCCAAAGCCAGGGTGAGACACACCACCGGGGAATCTGATTTATTTGTGGAGTCTGTCAGCTGCCCACCCTCCTTATTTGGGCTGTCCACCTTCTCCATTTTACTTGAGATGCTGAAAATCAAATCTGGCAGAAAGTAAGAGACAGTGAGCAGGGGTTGCACATGTTCATGTAGCAGAACACTGGTGAAATTTCCCATGTTGTGTATATTTCAGCTTGGGAGCATTAGATTGTTATTGTATATGGCGGCAAAGGTTGATTTCACTATACATGCACAGAAACTGACCAAAAATCTCCATTGATAATAATCAACATTTACAAGTGACAAATGAAAACAAATGCTGCTTGAGAACCTATTCAGTTTGACTGAAGAATATTTGTGCATTATGACAGGTGATGTTGAGAGTGTGTGTTTTAATGATTATAGAGCTTTAACTTTTTGAATCTCAGTCTCCACTGTCATTAAAGAATTACTGTCTGACACCCTCCCCCCTAATGTGGCACAACTGTGAACATTTAAATTGATAAAAACTGAAAAAAGCTTTAAAATAAACCTGGACATTATCTGTCAAAACTGTTAAACAAATTGAATTCTGTCAAGCTGATGTACATTTGATCACTGTAACTGAGTGATTTGCTCCTTTAAGGACCAGAGGCTTGGACCTAACCAACCTTAGTTACACCTGAGCAGGGATCAGCTGATTCCCTATAATGACTAGCAGGAAGCGGAACACTGGGGTTGAGAAAGAGTTGTAGGAAGTGTAGAAAAAGGAAAGCATTGCACTGATTGTTAGACAGGAGGTTGTGAAGGAAATACTTTAAGGTAAGAGCTGAGACTAATGCCAGCACAGCAATTATCTAATGTTCTTAGTTGCATTTTGGTTGTTTTGGGGAAATAAGTAAAGCCCTGTGAGACTGTGCAGAAATAAGTAAAGCCCTGTGGGGAGTCCTGAAGAGGGGGGAGATTGATGGCAGAGGCCCTGTAAAGTGACCTCATGCCATGAGAGGGTGCCCTGGAGGGGAACACCCTATGACAATCACACACATGTTCTTTATGTACTTTGATCAGCTTTACAGGGAAGGGGCTGTCTGAGTATCATACACTGACAATGTTGCCAAATCTTGTGATTTCATCAAGAGCCTCAGAATATGTGGTATCTTTTCTTAAAGTCCCAGCTGCTGGAGTCAGGTGCATGCATGAGAATCATAGTGCCCCCCCCCACTTTTTTGTCTTAAATTAAATATCTAACCCTTGATGATGGGAAGAAGATCTTGAAAATGTGAAGCAAGTGCACCCTAAAGGCTCACACCCCAGAGGCAAATAAAAAGAACCCAATAGGTATATTTGTTTAAAATCTCATGACTTCTGAGCTAGTCTCAGTGTATGAGTGACTGTCTGAATGCATGCTGCTGATTGCAACAAATGGCTGCATGGAAGCATTCTGATATTAAGAAGTAATTTTAAAAAATAATGGCTCTGGCCGATAGGATCAGTTGGTATTTTTCTTTTGTTTCTTAACTCTGCTAAGGAACAAAGGAAATGATTAATTATTTACAGTTGCATAAAATGTGCCAGTGGGTTTTTTACTTAAAAAAAAAAAAACAAAAACTGTTCATCCTGCCAGTAATTTGTAGTAACCTGATAGTAATTTCTTGCAATTAAGAACAGTACTAATTTGTTCATTTCCTGAGTAATGTCTTTCATTATATATAGGGGCTGCCTTTACTTACAAATATCTTTATTCCTCATTTGGATAATGAAAATTTGCTAAGTAGTTTTTTTTTTTAAATGTTTACTCATTTTAAACCATTCTTAATAATCATGTGCAAATAAGGAGTAATTGCTTTACTTTGGTCTGGTAATTAGGAAGTACTAAGTCACTGTTGTCTTTTAGCAAACGGATGATTTGTTTAAGCATGAATCTGCCCTGCCTGTGCTAATTCACCCCACCACCTACTCAGCCCTCTGTGTAAACACATTGGGCAGGATTCCGATCTTCTGGAAACTGGTGTCAGTGTGGAAGTAATGCCACTGAAGCCTGATCAGCCTCTGATAGACACCAGGGTACAGAGGCATGACTCCATTGGTCCAGATCCTCAGCTGGTGTAAATCAGTGTAGTCTCACCAACCTCCTAGTATTCAAAAAGCATGAATCAAGGCCTCCAAAATTATGAGAGCCACATAAAAAGAATGATATTTCTTTAAAGTGATAAATTGGAAGGAGCAGTGTAATTTTGTCATCTTTCTGAACCCTGCGGGTGCCCTGGTTCAGCTTTCTGGGCTTTTCTTCTCAATTAGGAGGACTAGAAACTTTTTGGTCATGTTTGTTTGTTTGTTTGTTTGTTTTTCTCATTTCCAAATGAGCACTGAAATCTCGCATAATCACATGACTCCAGAAGATAGAGATTGAAGAAAAACATCAAATATCACTAGACATGCAATAAAATCTCCAGAGTGAGCAATAGCATAGGCATAATCCCCATGACTGACTTGGATACTGCTCTATCCCCCTGACTTCAGTGGAGCTTAACTAATTGCCCCAAGCGGGGAATTGCACCCAAAGACGTCAGTGAGGTTATTGCTGTATGACTGAAAGGAGAATTGTGCCAAGTGGAGTTACTGTGATGTTGAATCAGAATCAGACCAACCTTGAAGTGAGATGGGTCCGAGCAGCAAAACTTGACCCAAATCTGAACTTCATTGGGGTCCAGCTCCCAGGTTTTGGTTTGAACTCAGCTCTGGTCTTCCCTTTGCACTGCCTTGCCTCCACTGCAACCCTAGAACAGTTTCGGAGAATGCCCCTGATCTCCTGGCCTTGACCGGGCCATCGGCAGCAGACATCAGACCTGGGACTTTTAGATCTAAAAGCATGAGCGTCCGCTGTCTGAGCTAACCCAGCCAGCTCTGTCAGCATGAATTGTAGCTGACTTACCAGCCCCTGTACGTGGCATGCACACCGCTCGAGGGGGACAGAAGAGCACCAAGCAGAGTGGAAGTGGATTACAAGGATTAAAAATGAGTGCTAACCTGAATCCTGAGTGTTGCTGTGAAATGAAGGGGGTTAACCTTCGATAGACTCACTCACTGTGCTCTGAACCTATCTGTACCCCTCCCTAATCAACCACTCTAAATTCCTGGGGTACAGGCAGCAGACTGCGTCCAAGCTCCGCCCAGCTCGTGGCACTTTTCAGATGGACAAACTTAGCCTTTGTGATGTCATAAGTGATACTGGGTCATCAGCTGATACAACTTACTGACTTCAGTGGGAGGTAGGTGCCTGAAGACCTTTAAAAATCTGGCCTGCCATCTCTGTGCCTCAGTTTCTGATCTGTAAAATGGGGTTAACAGCACTGTCCTTCTCCTGCTGTCTGTCTTACCCATTTAGATTGGGTAGGGACTGTCTCACTGTGTTGGTATATTGCCTAGAATGGGCCCTTGACCTTGGTTGCGGCCCCCAGGCACTGCTATAAAATCAATAAGATCCATAATGACTTGGCATCAGTGTGTCACTGCACTGCAAGCCAGTGTCTCCCATCATGGGATGTGAAAACATGCATGGGAATATCATGTGCTGTGACGATCAGCCCACCACATTTTGCGGGGCAAAGGATTAGTGTGGTGCACTCCAGATGAGCCCAGAAATACTCAGCACAGTTCTGGGTCTCAGATGGCCTAAGTCTGCTTGCTATGGCTGACAACACCACAGTGGCTAGTCCAGGAGGTTTCCAGGATTCCAGTCAGAGGAAAGATCAGTGGAGATTTACTGAAGGGACCTAATTCTGCTGGCACTACACCAGTGCAAATTAGGAACGCCAGTGAAGTCACACTGGTGAAAAGCTCTGGTGATCCAGAAGAACTCAGGGGCCAGGTGATTGGGCTAGATCCAGGAATCACTGGCTATGATTCTATGGCCCAAGTTGTACAGGAGGTCCGACTAGATGATCACAGTGGTCCCCTCAGGGCTCAAATCTATCACTGGATGAATGAAATCGGTCTAGGTCCATTGACTTCAAAAGAGCTACACCAATTCCCACCCGCTGAGTGAGTCCCAGCCTCACTGTGGTCCAAGAGCAGCCATTCCCTTCAAAGCCCATTAGCCCATTGTGCCAAATAACTAGGCCACTCTGATTTCCTGTGGAGGAGCTGTAAGATCTGAGACATCAATTGCCCTGATCTAAGCTGTAGGGGAATGCTGAGTGTCTGACAGGCCCCTGTGCTGATGTTCTCTGGTGACCCTAGGTCAGCTGGATGCAGATTTACGTGGAAGTCTGGCGCAGAGTTCCCCAATCCAGACAGCCATGCTGCCAAACCCTGTCCTAGCAGCAAGGGGGATATGGCAATGAGGGCCTGATTCTTTGCTCCTGGGAGCCGTAGTTGCGCTATTCAGATCCATGGCTGCCGAGAAAACCCAAAGGCACTGATCTTACAGAAACTGCTGCATAAACAGTCAAACTTGATAACTCCACACTGGCCCAGCTGGGGAGGCAGGATCGGATATCAGCGCACCAGTTAAAATTTACCATGATATAGGATTTACCTTTCCATTGTCCTTCTCATCCCTAAGGACCCCCACCCCTGCCCCCAGAGCATCACGGGGGAGGAGAGGGTACAACTCGGGAATCAAGCAGTTGCATCTGGGGTGGTGTGACCAGATAAGCAGTGGGTGCAGACCATGCTGCACAAAGGGTAGGGAGGGACACTTTGGTCGATGGTACTGGGGCAAATCCAGAGGCTGGGCAATGAGGAATGAGATGGGAGGTGGGGCTGGGAGAGGGGGAAGGGCAGGAAGGTACCAGCAAAACTCTCTATTACTGGCCCACTCTACAAAAACCTTTGATAACTCCTGCCTTAGGGTCTGTCTACACTGCAATTAGACACCTGCGGCTGGCCTGTGCCAGCTGACTTGGCTCAAAGGCTTGGACTAAGGGGCTGTTTAAATGTGGTGTAGATGTTCAGGCTCAGGCTGGAGCTCGAGCTCTAGGACCCTATGAGGTGGGAAGGTCCCAGAGCTCTGGCTGCAGTCCATGCTGGAATGTTTACACCACAATTAAACAGCCCAAGGCCTGTGCCTCACATGTCTAATTGCAGTGTAGACATACCCTTAGAGATCCAAAGAGCCATACATCATGTCTGGAAGGCCAACAGCCTCAGGCTGACTCAGGGCAGCTAAGGAAGCAAATGCCAGAGCTGAGAGCTCTCCCTGAGATTATCCCACTCCCAACCCCTAGTCTTTTGGGGCTGTAAAGCAGGAGCATCTCCGCTGTTCTGGGCTGGCAGATGGAGAGAGGGATGACCTGTACAGCACTGATACATCAGCATGCAGGGCAGGATTTGCATCTGCTAATCAGAGCTGGATCCAGGAAAGTAACTTTGGATAAAAGAATCCCATTACAAGTCAGCCGGCTGTGAAATACAGTACCTGTGCTCCACGCTGCAAATGCTCAGCCGCCTCTTCCCATGCGAAAGAGGCTATAGATCTTTGTGCCGTGGGAGTTGGGGCAGACTCAGCCAACAAACCAAATTTATACCCCTGAAGGGGCAGCTGAGTTGCCTGCCAGCATAGCACATTGCAGTCACCAGAGCTTGAATCTTTGCACGCGGCCCCTTTCATGGCACCTATGAGAACTGCAGCCTCAAGTGAAACTTGCCGACCGTCTTCTAACTCTGATCTCTCCTGGAGGCATGTGCAAGCGTGAGTGGAGTGCTGGGGCTTGCCAGCAGCTGGGACGGGATGAAGAAGGTTGCTGACACTGGGCTGTGAAAGCAGAATATAACTCAGCAGAAAAAGGCAGCCCCAACTGCCATTCCCTCCGCATCTCTGAAGAGCGTCGGAATAGATAAGTCACACCCAATTAAGGGAAAATGAGAAGCAGGGTTTGATAGTGCCACCGATGTGGACACCTCCAGAATGCACACACCACCACCTCTTCCCAATGGGAATCAAGGTCACACTTCTTTCAGAGCTTGGTAAGCAGAAACCAAATGAGTTCCACCAGCCTGCACCTCGGCTGGGAAGGATGTGGGCCAGGATGTCACTACATGCCCATTTGTGGGGCATGTCCATGGATCCAAAGAGTGTGGTCACTCATACGTAAACCCAGAACTCTCCCATGGTGATTAAAGAACATCAGCCACCCATTATCTTATAGGAAATGCTGCCACGAATCCACAAAGCAGCACAGAAATACATGTGCCTTCTCGAAGTTACCCAGAGCAGCATCATCTTGCGACTCAGCCAGGAAAACCCCAGCTAAAACCCTACAGCCGCAATGTAAGAATGACACGATATATAGAATAGATCGCAGCCGAGATGAAACCGTCACAATGGGGGTGAGAGGAGTGTCGGGCCTGAACCAAGGAAGTATTTGTAGCACAGGGAAACACAACCAAACAGCAACAACTATTAGACTGCAATGTACTATGTCTAGAAGTAAATCCGCTTCTCCTCTGCGCTCTGTGCCTCGGTTTCCCCATCTATAAAATGGGGATCATGATAGCGACCTCCTTTGTTATGCACTTTGAGATCTAATAAAGGCATACGAGCTAGAAATTTATTATTATCTCTGGGCCAGAATCTGACTTCTGGTCAGTAGGGCTGCTGATCTAGCTGTGTTGTAATGTTCCTGTGGGGCCTTGGGCAAGCACCTTATGCCAAGATTTTTTTCAGAAGTGACTACTGTGTTTGAGTACCTGGCGGGAGACCCCAGAAAAGGTTGATTTACAGAAAATGCTGAGCACCCACTATCTGCTGAAAACCCCTTCTTTACGGTGTTCCAGTCAGGCACTGCTAAGGAGCTCAGATGCCACTCATTGGTCAGGCAGAGCAGGACAGGTTCTTTTCTTTTCTTTCCTGGCACCCCTGTTGCCAGCTGCTCTGGTCCTATAGTGGTCTGTCCTTCCTTCTGTGACCACGTCCCAGGGGGGTCACACATTTGAGGTCCACTCTTTCTGGGGTAGAGAGATACCCCATTGTTGGACTAGCCCTCTCGATTAAAGCAAATGGCTCCCCACCCCAGGCTGGGATTTTGGGATCTTCACCCTTCTCTCTTCAGAGCCGTCTTTCATCTAGATTGGACTTCTACCTTTTTGGTGCCCCAGGGGTCAGTGAGGGACTTGGGCCCATCCTCTCCACCGGGCTCCAATGCAGAGCCCAGTGGTAGGGAGCTAAGTCCTGAACCCAAAGTGTTATACTGCTGCCTCCCTGGGCCACTTCCTGCCAGTCCCCTCTTCTCACAATCAGTAAAGACCTTAAATAACTGGAAGCAGTGTCTCAGATCTTCTGATAATCCCAAGTCTCTTCCCTTTGGGTTGGGCAACGTTGCTACAGCCAGGCCTCAGGCAGTTGAAGCTCACAGTGTAGGTCAGTCGCTTCTGCTGGCCTTTGGAGCTCCTCCTCCCAAGCATGCAGGCGTGGCAGGGTTGGGCTGCCTAGGTCTGAAGCAGCTGCTAAACCCCTTTGTTACCAGCGCAGGGTCTGCATACCCCATCACAGACACCAAGAAATTAAAGCTCCCTAAAATACTAGTCACTTTTTGAAAATCTTGATCACTTTGTGACTTTATCCCCATCTGTAAAATGGGGATAATGAAGCTTCCCCATCTTACCGGAGAAATCCATAAACACATGGGAGGCACTGACACCCACATCCTCAAAGGTATTTAGGTGCCTAAATCCCATTTAGGCACCTAAATACCTTTGGCTATCTGTGCCTCAGATAATGAAGCAACTGGGGACCTCACCAGTGCTTACACAAGTAGCTGTTTTCCGGCTGAATCTGCTAATGAGACTGACAATATTATCACCTAAAAACTATTGCCCAGCAGATGTCACTAGTAACAACTGTCAGTCACCACCACAGTAGCCTTTACTTGAAGTAGCAAGGAGGGTAAAGTCCAATTGCACGTCCCCAGAGCCAGCCACTTCCCTGGCCTCGGTAGCCAAACCTTTTATAGAGTGACTCTCCTCGATTAATGAGGAACAGGTCAGATCAGCTGCAAATGCTGGGCCCTGTGAGCAGCAAAAAGATGTGGAAATTTGAGGGACATTGTTACAAAAAGCTCAGCCGTCCCATTGACCCGAGATTATAACTGGGACAACCTGCGTGTGTCCTGCAGGCTCACATTTTAATGAGCAGTTAGTCTCTTGTTATCACTCCTATCAGTCAAGGGCTCTGGACAGGAGCCATGAAAGTAAGAGGAAGAATTAAAAGATCAGTGTAAATATTAAGAGCCAAGAGGCAGGGCTTTTGTTCAGGGTGCTGTTTTTTTTTCTGTAGTACAAAGTTATGGTGAAATTTGCCTGTGCAAAGAGCTTAAGTGATGTCCAGGCCTTATGGCTCTGAATGCAGCTGAATTTCCCCCTTTCTCCCTTGCAACCATTTTTCAGAGCAGGAGCATTCCCTCTTGCAGCTTTGGCTGACTTTTTTTCATTCTGTAACTCACTAGAGCTGTAAAGGGCCCGGCATTGCAAGGTCATGAAAGGTGCTGTGAAAACACTGGTGCGCATTGACATGATTATTCACGTAATTTCTTTTTCTTTTGGAAAAAGAGAAATAATTGGTGTCCTCAGTTCAAAACAATCCGTAGGGTGCGGGGGAGAGAACTGGAAGGGATGACTTTATTTGATGCACTTCCTAAGATGTCTGGCTGCAAAGTTGTTAATTGTTTGTATTGCAGTAGTACCTAGGAGCCCCAGCCATGGGCCAGGACCTGACTGTGCCAGGCGCTGTGCAAACGCAGAACAAAAATACAATCCCTGCCCCAAAGCCCTTAAATTTTAAAATAAAAAGAGCCACTCTCATCACACATGGGACAGAACCACCCAGCAATCCTATCAGCAAACTGGTGCATTGTTGCCAGCTTGCATGTCTGGCAATATTTGGTGTAATTCTTAAAGCCCCAGCTCCTGGAGTCATGTTGTTTTGTGAGACTTTCAGATGTCTGGATTTTTTTGTTTTGTTTTTTCTAAGGTAAATTTCTAGCCAGTGCAAAGAAAATCATCAATCCTGCCTTGAGTGCACTCTAAAGCTCAAAAACCAGAAGGAGAATGAAAAGAACCCAGTATGTAACTTATTTATTTATTTATTTAGAAAGCTCATGAATCTTTGAGCCAATCTCATGATTGGGGCAGGGGGACTGACTCATGATTTTTCAGCTCTTGGAGCTGGCAAAGCTGCTGGCAGAGCAGAGCAGAACAGAACTAAGCATTCACTGCAAAGCCACACCAGGGATGGTTTGGGGGTTCATTGGCAGCTAGAAACGGCCAGGTTGGTGACTCTATTTCAGGCTAGATTGTGCCTTTAGCCTGAGCCCTAAGCGAAGGGAAATATGCAAGCCAACCCAGAGAGACACTGTGACTCAGACATTCTTGGAAGTCATGGTTCCCTCCCTCCTATCCCTAAGATAGGCCAACAACACACTGTAGTGTGCTAGCAGCAAGGCACAACACTCCCAGTGGTGGCTCAGCGGGGCTGGCTGGCACACGATGGGTGGAGCAGGTGCTGTGCCCACACTCCTCGCTGTCCACCTGCCCACCCAGGTGCCGCAGGAGAATGTAAACAGGTGGGCAAGGCTGATTTACCCCTATGTGTAACACCCTAAGGTGTGGATATCTCACATGCGAGTCCTTGGGGGTTCCTGATCCTCCCAAGCAGATACAAAGCTGAGCTCTTTGTGCACATCTGTGTTGTCATAGTGGCTAGGAGCTCCAGGCACGGCCCAGGACCCCATTGTGCTATGTGCACAAAGACAATCCCTGCCCCAAATATCTTGCCATCTAGGAGCTTGATTTATGGTGAAAATTGGTGGGGGACTGGCCACTTTGGCTCAGTATAGTTCTGAGCATTTGGGTTCAATTGTGACAAATCACAGGGGTGCAGGTCAGAACCCAGGGGGATGCTCTCATGAGGCCCGGTGAAGTGAGCCCAGTTGCTCTGACCAACAGAAATGATTACAAGTTGTTGGATTACTGGGCACTGAGCCTCAACCATGCTGACACACTTGCAGGCTTTTCTGGATTGCTCTGGTTTGGAGGAGAAATACAAAATCCCCAGCCCCTGGCATCTGTCCCTGCGTCCATAGTACACTGCACAGAGGAGTGAATGTGTATGAAGAGAGAGGCCAAAAGAGACAGAGGCAGATTCAGGACACCCCAATAAATCCCCCTAGGGATCAAATCCAAAGCGTCTGCTTCAAGAGATAAACAGCTAGCTCTTCTCCTCCGAGGCATGGACATTGGCTGAACACTGTGTTAATCTCTGCATGGACCGGGGCCCATCACCACGACAAAAGTGTCAGGGAAAGAAAAAGAGAGAGCGAGACAGACGGGGGGGCATGCCTTACCGGCAGCAATGATGGGACTGTAAATATTCTTAGCAGCTCGAGTGAAAAACCGCTCCAGCCAGCACGGGAAAGAAATGCTTCCTAACCACTATGAAGTGTGTCCTTTAGCAAGCAACACTTTGCAGCAGGGGGTTGGGATGAGATGAAGCAAAGGGCGGGTCCTGCCAGGAAGCTCCTGGGGTGGGGAATGTTAACTCCTTTGGTCCTGTGCAAAGGAAGAGGAGTTCTTGGCTGGATCCCTGGAGTAATTAAAGGATGCAGCATGGGCTAGTTTGTTCCCTTAGGCGCAGCCTAGAGCAAATGGTGGTATGCAAGATCCAGGACTCCAGGAGCAACCCCAGAGCTGCTATGCCTCATGGGTGACCCTCCAAGCCATAGCTCCTGCTCTGCTTTCCCCTTGTTCCAGCAAATTACAACACCCTGTGGCTCAGCTGAGCTGACCCACCTATAAAGGGAGGTGGAGCCAAACGCCACCCACTCCTCACCTTCCTGCTGCAGCAGACACCCAATGGCTCCATATTCCTGTGTGGCCAGGTCCAGCAGCCAGGTAGCCCAGGTGGGGGCAGGAGGGGCGCCTTACTTTCCCTTCTGCCTCTGCAGTTTCTCAGTCCAAAGGCCCCTCTGCCCCTTTGTGTTCACTTGTGGCTAACGCAATGCTGCAGCAGCCTTCATCTGAGGGTCTCCTGACTGCTCTGCAAATGCCACCACCCCATGCCTCCAAAGTGCTGATGGCCCACGGCTCCATTCGAAAACAATAGGAGCTGCCAGTGCTCAGCACCTCTGGAAATCAGGTCTGGTGGGCACAATTGTGGCTATGTGCTCACCAAAAGGAGGCAGGGAGTGTAAAATGTCCCTGTACTACTCTGCGTGAGCTCCGCAGTTGCTGGCAGAAGCGTGGGTAGGAGAGCAGCCTCCCTCTTCTGCCAATCCACCTCCCACGGGGAACGGGAAGAGTGGGTAGAAGCCCCTGATGGGCCTTGACCCTGACCTCCCCTTAGCACTCTGGCCAGTGCCACAGAGCCAGCACCCAAGAGCAGCCAGTATGGGGATGATGCAGGTGAGGTAGGCATTTATTTACTCCTGGTGTAGGCCAGCAGTGACATCACTAACTCCCAGGAGTGAGGTGGAAGCAGGGGAGGGATTGTGCCCCAGAGGGGTATGTCTGAGTTACAGGCATCCAAGATATTCGTGGCTAGTGCAGTGCACACCCCTCTCCTGACGTGGCTGGGCCCAAAGTCTGAATCCATCCCCAGATATAGGAACTTAGGAGTGGAAGGGAGTTCCTGGATCATGGAGTCCCGCCCCTCCCTCCCCCACCCCCCCGCCATCACAGGCAACCCCTGATTCAAGATCCTGCCTTTTACCACTAGTGTCATCAAGGGTTTCCAAGGCAGGAGAGCCTGCTGCCACTCTGAAAAGCACCAGTGACAATGTCCTCCTGCAGCTCCATGTTTGTCTCTCAACACCCCTACTCAGAGTGCCTTGTGCTTAACCACTGAGCCAGAGCTTCACTGTGCAATCCGTGGTCATTCAGAGGAGAACTTTTACCTTCTGGCTTACTGTGCGATACATCACAGGATTCCAGATGGCTCCAACCTGCTGGTTGTTGAACAATTGGAGAGGGTGCAGAGAAGAGTCACAAGAACGATTCAAGGCTGGAAAAAATGCTGTACGGTAAGATACTTATTGAGCTCAATGTGTGTAGCGTACCAAAATGAAGAAGCAGAGGTGACTTGGCTACGTATCTTCATGAGGAGGAAATATTGGGTGCTACAGGGCTCTTTAATCTAGCAGAGAAAGACGTGCCAAGAACTGATGTCTGGAAGTTAAAGTCAGACTAATTCAAGTTAGAAATTGGGCCCAGGTTTTTAATAGGGAGAGTGACTAACCACCAGACCAAACCAAGACATGGAGAACCCACCATTTCCCTGGCTTAAGTCTTCAATCCAGACTAGAGGCCTTTTCTGCAAGATATGCTTGAATCAAACACACGTTAGTGGCCTCAACAGAGATGTCACTGGGTGGAGTTCTGTGACCCGTGTTATTCAGGAGGTCAGACAAGATGACCTGATTGTCCCTTCTAGTGCTAAAATCTATCCAAGTCCATACAAGACCTACTAGTCCATATAAAAATGTTGCTTATCCTGCTTCAGGAAATTCATGACCCACTCACTCCTCCCAGAGAGTAATGACTGCAAGGCACCAAATACGTGGCCAGTGCCTGCCAATATTTTTCCTCCAATAGCAAAAAATAAAATTCAATTTCGAGGCCAAATGAAAGATCCCGCCAAGCTTGCTTTCATTATACCAGCATGAAATAACAAGGGCTCTTATTTTAACAACCTCCGAGCTCCTGTCTGTCAGCTTTTGCTGGCAACTAAACCTTGTTCTACTTTTTTCTCCTCCCCAGAAGCCTGAAAAAAAATCTCAAATGTCGCCTTTAATCTTACTTTCTCTTCCTAGGCTCTATTGTATTAGCACCTCTTTATTTCCGCTAGCGTGTTTGACAGCGAGTTCAAGGTGCCGAGAATCAGCTCTCTGTGCCAAGGTGGGGTGCGTGGGGGGGGGGGTTGTTTCTGAATTATGACTTACGGTTAAAATTATCTGCAAAATGTCATAATTACACAGGTGCTGTTTTCGTCTTCCTGGGGAAAACAAGGGGTGTGCTAAGTTACAGCTGCAGGTTCACTGATTTCAGTTATGCTGGAACGTCAGTGAGCTGGAGAAAGAAATTCAGAATAGCCAGTGCCGAGGGCAGTGTTGAAGAAAGGAATAGGAAACTGCTGCACAACACAGAATAATTATAACAACACTTGTGTAGCACAGCAATGGGGGCTGCAAGCCTCGGGGGTGGGAGTGGGGGGGTGGTATTCCATGGGGCTGTCCTCTCCATCTAGAAACATCCCTATTTCTCAGCCGGGAGCATGGAAGTTACCCAGCTGCCCCATAAATCCAAGAAGAGGTATGTTCAGGACACTGGTGGTTATGTAGGGTTTTGTCTATTCTTGGGATTCAGCCATCAGCAGCCAGCCACTGGTATAGCAGCTCAGATGTTTCCCCATAGGGAAACAAGGAAAGCTGCAGTTTATACCAGTTCAGCTCATTTCTGCTTGGTGACTGAATTATGGCTTGCCTTGGGGTTTGCCCTGGTGCTGCGATGCTGGTTGCTGAATATAGAGGCTGATCTGGGCCAATCCAAAGTATATGTAGCACTTTTTTAAGAGCAAATCCGGGTTATTTTCCTCTACCCTGTCTGGCAAGGATGTCAAAGGACTGCTCTGGGGAAATGGGGTGGTTGCAGCAGCTGTTTGGTGTGCCCCGACTCAGCCTCAGTGGGGCTTATTTAAGATGGGTGTATTTGGTTTTGGATAACTTTTATTAAACGCCAGGTTTAAATCAGTCCCGGATCTGGCAAAGGAGCATGAGGCGAGGCAAGGCCTGACAAGCCATCTGTAGCTCTGAGAAGTTGTGCATGGATTGGGTGAGCTTTTCTGTCCCAAATCCTGCCCAGGTGATTGGCATAGAAGTGCTGACCGCTCAGGTAGGAGGGTGCTCCTAACTCAACTGTGCTGAAGGAACCAGCTAAGCATCCAATTGACCTAATTAGACATAGAAAGAAAACCGAGTTACCCTGCGCACTCCAAAAGGCTGGTTTGCTGCATGCGATCACGCACGCACATTCTTACACTTTAGGGTAAGTGAAAGCCTTTAACTTCATACCAGCGTTCCTGGCTCGCTCCCCGTCAGTACCCAGCCTGGGCCAGGGAAGCTAATGCTTCAACCAGCGGACCAGATTCAGTGATGAATCCTGGTCACGAGCCAGCTGGGGCACACTGCGCATACACTGAGTCTCTCCAGACATGACCCCGTAATGATCCGTGTGTCTATACACACACTCGGAACACTTTAGTAGAGGCATCAGCCTTCTCTGCTTCATTCAAATGCAGGGTCTTAGTTGGCTACAAGAAGCACTTTCTATCCAGTAAGTTAAGGAAGCAGGCCTTGCAGTTCACCCGGAGACAGAGCTGTTATACATAGGCTTGGAAGGTTTAGATTTGTACTGATGAAGGCCATGAAATGTCAATTCCACCAGACAAACACATACCAGTGAAAAAACATTTCCAGTGGTAATAACTGAAATGTACAGATAGACAAAGTAAGAAAAATGCTCCTTGAGAACTTAGTTTGATTTAAGGATATTTGCTTTGACGTCTGATGTTGACAATCCATGTTTTAAGGTTATAAAGTCTTAACCTTTAATCACAATATCTACTGTCATGACCTAATTGTCTGCCCTGCTCCATAATTATGCACAACTGTGAAAAATAGAAATTGGGGGGGAGGGGAAGCTTAAAATAAACATTATTATCCATTGAAATTCTAGAAAAAATGAATTCTGCCATGCCTAGTTATAAGATACTATACAATGTTGTTTGGAACTAGCTGACATCTGCATGCTTATCAAGCAGATGTACATGGCTATTCTTGTCTGTGACTGTGGCTCTTGCTTGCGTTTGACAATTTGTTTGGCTAAAATGGACTGAACAGAACTGATGGCTTTAATCTCTTCAGATTGGAGACCTCAGTGAGTGCTACCATGCCAAAGAAATTCATGTCATTTTTTTTCCCTAAACTTTGATTGGAATGTCTTATCACAAATTTTGGGATTTTTTTTTTCTGGCCCATTGTGAATGAGTGACCCAAATGTCAAGATTTGAACTCCAAAACTGGTAGGAAAAAATTATGACTGTGCTGGTGAATTCTGATGAAAAGGTCAAATTTGGGGAATGAGGAAAATCTTTGAGCACAATAACTCTTAATGACTTAGTGTGTCAAATTTCAAGAGTCTAGCTCGGTGAGAACATGGAAATTAATTGTCTGCTAGTCAAGCCAATGAAAGAGTCTCTATTTTTTTATAAGTGTATTTGATATAAAGCATCCTCATATCGGTTGAGAATGCAATTAAAAAGTAAATGACACAACTGCAGGATGAAAGCTAAGATGAGCAAAGAAAGCATTTTGGTGAAGGAGAATAAATGGCATTTTCAACTGTGTCCTGAAATAAGATGGAGAGTCGAGGGGGAGGAGAAGAAGGAATGCAAGAGGTTCCTGGTGGCAGTGGTTGGAGAGGAGAAGGTTCTCACCACCAGTGGTGTGACTGCATGAAGGGAAAGGGAAAAGGCAGAGCTCGATGAGACGGGAGGGCTGGAGGCAAAGAGGAGCAGAGGCCCAAATCCACAAAGGGATTGCCACTCAAAAGTTAGTTGCTGGAACACTTAAGGTGCCTAACCACCCAGTGGAATCCACAAACCTGGAGGTAGGCACCCACGCTCACCTACATAATGCACTAGGGAGAGAGTGGTGCCTAAGAACGGGATCCACAAATGCCAGCATGCTAGGGGAGGAGCCACATAAGCTAGCCAAAAGCAGATGCTGAAGAGCGTCCAAGTCCTGCCCCTCTCATGCAGTGAGGTGCCTATCTCTACTTGGGATTCACAGCCAGGAAAAGTCTCCTGGAGAGGAAGCGCCAAGAATAATGCCAGCGCACTTCTAATTCCACACAAATGGCAGGGGCTAGGGGGGACTTCCATTATAATCTTTAGCACCCTCACCCTGCATATGGCAGACCCTTGTTCAATTCTCCCCCCTCCCCCCCCCCCCCCCCGTGTGATGAAGAAAAGGCATTTGAAGAGTGGTTTCCTGCCTTCCAGGCAAGTGCCCTGACCACAAGACGGTAGAGTTATTCACGTGCTTGCTGGACCCCAATGCATGTTTAATTATTTATGCACAGTGGAATGGCTCTAACAGGAGAGGTTGAGAGACCCCTCCCCGCCCCCGTGCCTAGTGGTTAGGGTACTCACTTGATAGGTGGAAAGCCCATGTTCAGCCTCCCTTCTTGACTTCAGGCAGAGGGGGGGTCTGTGGGGAGTGAGGTGTGATCAGACATAGCAGGTGAGCTAGGCCAGGGAACACCTAGTTTCATGTGGTTTGAGGATCCCACTCAGGTGCAGGGTTGACACAGACCTGGGACACCAGGACCAAGGCAGCAGTGTGCATGCCCAGAGTTACAAACAGCAGAAACGTAGGTGCCAAGAGATTTTGGGCACCTCCCAGAGCTAGGTAGTGGCAGAGTGGGGGGTTTTGAGGATTTCAGTAATGCCTAAATTTTGGATTGAAGTAACTAAAGTGGGAGTTAGGTGTCTGAGCAATTGTATGGGTCTGGGACAGAGAGACCAAGTCCATGAGAGAGGGGCTCATGTGTTAGACACCAGTGGAGAACAATAGGACATTTCAGGGCTCATCCTGCCTCTTGTACCCAACAAAGTCCCTGAAGTCAGCAAGACTGCTCACATGTGTAAAAGGACTGCAGGATCAGGGCCAAGGGCACAGCCCAGCACTTGATGAATTGCCCCTTTCCCTGAGTTAATAGTGACTGAGTGTCTCTGCCACTGTTTCATTAACCTGCTTGTCACATCTGGCAAGGTGGACAGGAAGCAGGGTGATGGGAGTACATTTCTGGGAGGAGAATTACCCATTCAAAGAGATCCTCTTAGCTCAGTGACTCAGGGATTTCCCCTGTTAAACTTCGGAGTGTCTCACTCTTATGAGACTAAAAAGCAGCAGCGACTCGTTGGTGCTGTTGTCAGAATCTACACCGCCATCTATAACGAGCTTGAGTGCATAGTCTGTAAACTCCCCACGTTCTACAGCCACCATTATGCAGCACAAGCACCTGGGGAGCAGGGATTTGAACCTTGGACCTTCGCTCCAAAATCACAGCTCTCTTCTAAAGAAAAGCTCCTTTGGGCAGCAGCGGAAGTGAGTCTCTTTGCTCACAGAACAGCTCCTAAGCATCTTAGACAGAAATATTTAGTCACCATTGAGAAAAACTACACTGACCGAGTGGTATCCCAGGTCATTGTCTTGATAAGTCTGCCTCCCATGAACCAGTCTTAGTGCAGAGACAACGGGGGGGCAGGGAGGGGGGGGATGAGGTAATATCTTTGATTGAACCGACAGCCACCGTATTGTGACAGATTGTCAGCCGAGCTGTGAGCTAGAGGGGCTCGATGTCGCAGCGCGTGTGAGCGAGACGGAAGGGTCCCGTCTAGGAGAGGCCATGCGGCCGAGGGTCCTGGCACTGTGCCTGCCTGCGGGCCCTCGAGGCCTCCCCAGCATTCTGAAGCGGAACGTGCCGGAAGCGCGTGAGGGACGCGCCTCCTCGGCGGGCTCCCGCTGCCCACACGAAGTCCGCTCCCCGTAACGGCTAAAAGGCCGGCACCGAGAGCAGACGCGCGGGTCTCCAGGGCGGGCTCCCGCGCGCTGACATTGGCCCGCCCGGAGAGACGCTCGCAGGAGCCCGGCACTGCTGATACCACCTACCAGCTGAGGCCTGGCTCCGACAGCTAGGCCAGGGGAATGCCCCTTTTGGGATTCCCGGCCAGGACTGCTGCCTACGGGGCCCAGGATGGGTTACGGTAGGAGACTGTCAATTACTCTTACGCTACCATAGTATCGGAGCCCCTCATAATTTTCAATGCATTTACCCTTATAACCCCTCTTTATGGCAGGGACCTGCTATTACTACTAGGGAAACTGAGATGCAGATAGGGTGACCAGACAGCAAATGTGAAAAATCGGGACGGGGTGGGGGGCAATAGGAGCCTATATAAGAAAAAGACCCAATAATCGGGACTGTCCCTATAACATCGGGACATCTGGTCACCCTAGATCAGTGGTTCCCAAACTGGGGTTTGTGAACCCCTGGGGGTTCACGAAATGTTACAGGGGATTCTCAGGAAAAAATTCCCTAATGGCAGACAGAGGTGTCCCTAGGGACCCCGGGCAGCCTGGGCCAGCAGCCTGGAGCCCCTGGACTTCCCGAGCTAAGCAGATCAAAGCAAGCCTATCTATCACACTGAGGAGATTTAAACTTCAAGACTCCTTATAAGAAATGGAAAGGGAGGTGGATATTTTTTTGCTGTTTTTAAAATTAAATAGGCAGCTAGTATTGTTTTTAAAATTATTATGAAGAACAAGTTTAAGCTTTGTTGTAACGTGTGTTGTTTGCCTGGACTGCTCAAGATCTGAATGCTTGTGTAGGAGAAACTCTGTGAGTTGGCTTCTTAAATACCTTCCTGCTGTTTCACCTCTGATACTCCTTGACAAAACACAGGAGCCTTGTTTTATAACAGGCTTATTCAAAGTGATACAAGCTATGAAAGCGAGCTCTTGGAGGAGTGTTGCCGTTTTCTTAATGTAATAAAAATACTGTAATGATAAATAATAAATAGTATGTAATAAGCTTGTCATAAAAACAAATTTTATATTTCCAAGATCACTGCTTTTATAATTTATACTCGAGTAAAGGAGAAAATCCCTGGAAATATTCATTTTTAGGAGGGGGTTCATGAGACTTTTCACTTTAGTGAAAGGGGTTCACAGGTTGTTAAAGTTTGGGAACAACTGCCCTAGATGCAGAAAGACTACATGGCTTGGCCAGGATTTCCCACACAGGCTGTGGAAAAGAAGCGGCTCGAACGCAGTTCTGCCAAGTCTTAGGCGAGGGTGCTGAATGATGGACCATCCTTCCCCTCCATAACAGTGGTGCTGTAACCAGGGGGGCCGTAGCCCTCCCTTTTTTTTTTTTTTTTTTTTTTTTTTTTTTTGCCAGGGCAGACCCTGCCTTCTTCCCCTGCCCCCCACACCCTGGCCAGGCCAGTGTGGAGCCTGGCTGGGGAGCCATGCGGACCCTCCACCTGCCTGCGGTGTTGGGAGGCTGAGAGCAACCCCTGGCCTGTGTCTCCCTGCAGGCTCCTAGCCCAGAACAGGTGGAGGGTCCGTGTCTTCATGCTGGCTCACCACAGCTGCCTGCATGGCTGACTGGACCTGGGTCGGGGAGAGGGGAGTCGGGGCTCAGAATCGCAGCCCACCATGGTAAGAGTCACGTGGGCAGCTGTGGGGAGCCATGGATACTCCACCTGCCCTGGGCAGGGGCCCCAGGGGGTGGGGACCTGGGCTGGGGGCT
Source organism: Eretmochelys imbricata (assembly GCF_965152235.1). Lineage (NCBI taxonomy): Eukaryota > Metazoa > Chordata > Testudines > Cheloniidae > Eretmochelys > Eretmochelys imbricata. The sequence goes on along the minus strand of NC_135593.1, from coordinate 6,079,474 downwards.
GCTCTTGGCAGGCCCCCCGCACCACAGGCAGGTGGAGGATCCGCCACAGCTGCCTGCATGGCTCTTACCATGGCTGGGCTACAGCTCCGAGACCCCACCCCAAGCTGGAGCTGTGTCGGGGAGAGCCATGTGAGCAGCTGTGGGGAGCCTGGGTCCTTCTACCTGCCCTGGGCGAGGGGTTGAGGGGTTAGGACACGTGCAGGGGGCTGCTTTCAGCCCCCACCTATTTCGGGTGGGGAAAGAGGGCATGTTCCCCTGCCCCGCTCTGGCTTGGCCGGGGGTGGGATCTCCAGAGGAAGAGGAGGGGCTGGGCTGGAGCCTCAGGGGTGGGGGGCCCCCACGCCCTCCCACTTTTGGGAAGGCTTTGACAACCTTGCTCTATAGCCCATGCTGGACGCACACTCCACAAAGACTGCGTGGGAGATGCTGATGACTGGCAACCTTTGCCCTAATGTCTGCCTGCCATGGAGGTGCATGCCATGGCAGAGCTGTGGCATGAGATGACGGAGCAGGGCAGGTCCTCTCTGAGCAGAGGGCACCATACAATTGTACTTTTAGTTCAGCTGGGAGCTATTTGTAGTCCAGTGATAGAGTCTCAGGTTAAACTGTTTATACATGTTGATCTTCATTCTTTAAGGGTCATTTGGGTAAGAAACAGCCAGGTGTAACTGAAGGAGAAGCAGCTTCACTATCATCTGGGTTTGTTTCCTGTGCACGAAACTCAGAGTGAAAACACACAGTCACCAGATGTATTCTTGTTTGTATGGCAAAAGCTCCACTGAGATCAGGCCCTGTTGCACTAGGTGCTGTACAAACCCATGGTAAGAGACAGTCTCTTCCTCAAAGAGCTTACAATCAAAATAGACAAAATGGACGGGGAAACCAAGGAGAAGTGTTTGTGCTAGGTTACTGAGCCAGTCAGCACAGAGCCAAGAACAGGACCCAGGACTCCCAAGTTCCCGTCTAGTGCCCTAGTCAAGGATGCACTCATTAGAGGGATTTTGATAGCTTTCATTTCACCAAGTGAGGTTTCACAAGAGTTTTCACAGTAAATGTGGATTTTTCCCCCCACTTCTGTCAGAGGTAGGCAAAAAATGTGAGTATAGATGGATTTTGCACTTTTCCAAATATCTTTATGAATCACTTTTTTTTTTTTAAACCAATATATGCCCAGAGTACTTCTCCCAATATACCCCAACATGGGAAGATGGGGAGTCTGAGAGTGGAGATAGGACTCAAAGAATTGCAGAAGGGCGGGTCAGAACATTTTAGACAAAATTTCATTTAGTCTAATTTAGTCTAAATTTTCATTTAGTCTGTGGCTTTGTGGAGATATATCTGTTTCAAGGAAGAATTCATCCGGAAGAATTTTGAGTAGAGTTGGATGGGGAATTTTTCAACATTGAAACCAAAACTGTTCATGAAACAGGGTCAGTTTTGATGAATCTCCCGACTTAAACTGGGGAGGAGGGGGGAAGGCTTTGAAATTATTGAAATATTTAATTTGAACATTTTCAAAACAAAAAAAATCCAGTTTTCTGATTCAAGAGGATTTTTCACTAAGAAAGGTAAGGTCATTTAGATTAAAAATGAAATTAAAGATCAAAATAAAAATGAAACCTTTGAACATAAATGAAACCAAACACTTGGATTGACCCAAACCAAAATATTTTGAGGTTTTTTGTGGTGTGCAAAATATTTAGAGAATTCAACTTTTTGTCCTGGTTTGGAAGGGGGGAAAATTTTCAAACTCTCAAAAATATTCCCAAGAGGGAAAAAACATTTTCCACCCTGCCTGATTTTTGGTTGTTTGTTTTTTTTGAGGTCCTTCTTTCTCTGGCCACTTCTAACCAGAGAGAGAGACCTGAATTAAAAAGTTCAAGTTTTTAATCCAGAAACATCAGTTTTGGCTAAATTCTGTTTCACAAAAACATTCAGAAGCTTTAAGAAAAGGAGTACTTGTGGCACCTTAGAGACTAACCAATTTATTTGAGCATAAGCGTTCATGAGCTACAGCTCACTTCATCGGATGCATACTGTGGAAAAGACAGAAAATGTTTGTTTTTATACACACAAATCATGAAAAAATGAGTGTTTATCACTACAAAAGGTTTTCTCTCCCCCCACCCCACTCTCCTGCTGGTAATAGCTTATGTAAAGTGATCACTCTCCTTACAATGTGTATGATAATCAAGGTGGGCCATTTCCAGCACAAATCCAGGTTTTCTCCCCCCCACACTCTCACCTCCCCCACACCCCCGCCCCCAAACAAACCCACTCTTCTGTTGGTAATAGCTTATCTAAAGTGATCACTCTCCAGCACAAATCCAGGTTTTCTCTCCCCCCCCGCCCAACAGGAGAGTGGGTTTGTGTGTGTGGGGTTGGGGGGTGGGGAGAATGATCACTTTAGATAAGCTATTACCAACAGGAGAGTGGGTTTGTTTGCGGGGGAGAACCTGGATTTGTGCTGGAAATGGCCCACCTTGATTATCATACACATTGTAAGGAGAGTGATCACTTTACATAAGCTATTACCAGCAGGAGAGTGGGGTGGGGGGAGAGAAAACCTTTTGTAGTGATAATCACCCATTTTTTCATGGTTTTGTGTGTATAAAAACAAACATCTTCTGTATTTTCCACAGTATGCATCCGATGAAGTGAGCTGTAGCTCACAAAAGCTTATGCTCAAATAAATTGATTAGTCTCTAAGGTGCCACAAGTCCGCCTTTTCTTTTTGCGAATAAGACTAACACGGCTGTTACTCTGAAACCATTCAGAAGCTTTGGTTTTCATTCCAATATGCAATTTTTTTTATACAAACAAAAACTAAAACAAATTGTGAAACCTCAAAAATGGTTGGGAAATGAAATTGTTGTCCTCCAGACAGCTCTAAATTGCATCTCCCTTTTGAATGACAAAGGCTGGAGACTTTCACGAATGCTGTAGTATTTTATTGCTGGTTTGTTTTGCTGAGCCATGGAATTACTCCCAAAAGAATTAAGAGGGGTGCTGCCCCTGTTCCCGCCGCAATACACTGCTCTAGTTGGAGGCATGATGGAGGTGGGAGGGGTTGGAGCTGTAGCAATTCTGCCCAGTGCCACAGTCTTAGATGATGCCAGGGAGGTTGCCATAACTTAAAAAGCCATCGGGATGTTCTAAATTATGCTGGGAGTCATTACAGCCACCACAGAAGCTCAACATTGGGATGGTCCCTCTTCCCCTTGTGCTTTGTCTTCTGTGCTTCATCTCCTTCACCCACGGCATGGAATTTGTCCCAGAATACGGTTATTTATATGTGGCTCTGTGATGAAGTGGGGATTTTCCCTTGTTATGTTGTATGTGAGTCTTACTACTGAGCCTATGTGAGTTTTACTGTTTTGCATAAATACTGTGTGCCTCAGTTTCCCTGTGTGCTGCATCAATACCTCGGTGGTGGCAATAGGGGTATGTGACTTTGGCTGAGACCTTTGGGGCAGGTGAGACTGCTTCTGCTGCCTGCATGTAGGCTATGACTGGTACCCTTAGTAACCTGAGACCCAGGAGGGGGATGCAACCAGGTGACTCTTTGCCCAGTAAGCGAGACAAGGAGGAAGAGCAATGGGGGTGTCGGAGGTCAGGTCGCTGGAAGCTAGCAATCTGCTTTGGGGTGCAGGGGGGAATGGAAGAGGGGGGAGTCCAGGGCTTCTGGCCCAGGGCTCCCCAAGATGGACTTGGCTGAAAGTTACCAATTTCTGCGCTAACAAGTTCTATTCTATGCTGTGTTCCTGTCAAGTAATAAACCTTCTGTTCTACATGCTGACTGAGAGTCGCATCTGGCTGCAGAGTTGGGGAAGCCAAAGGGCCCTGCACCCCAGGAGCCCTGCCAGGGTGGACTCGCAGTGGGAAGCGCACAGTGTGGAAGGGGACGCTGAATGCTCTGAAGTCAGATCCAGGAAAGTCAAAGCTGTGTAAGCTTCTTGACCTGGGAACGGTATGCTCTGGGGGAGCATGCCTCCTGTCTCTGAGTCCTGACTGGCTTCGTACAGAGTAGTTCCAGAGCATCGCCCAGTGAATCTGTGACAGGTTCTCAGGGCACAAGAGATACTGAGTGGTTTGTGGGGTGGCTAATGTATTGCTAGAAAGAGCTGCGTGGGCTGCAGAGATTCGGGCTACCCTGCTTTTTTCGTGTTTAGTCGTATAGGTTAGAACTAGGGTGCTATCTACACAGAAGGAATTCTCATGAGTACAACTATCTCCACCCATGCTGTTACCCTGGTGTAAATTCCAAATGCGGATAGGTTACTTCAGTGCAGAGTAGGAGTGGCTCTGATCTGGGCACATTGAAAATCTTCTGTGCAAAATATTTTTCAATGGAAAATTTGGGTTTTCAACAAAGCAAAATTTTCCACATAAAGTATCTGCTCTCTGCAGGAAATTTTAATTGTTTTTCACAGAAAAATCAACACCCTCCTCTCCCAACTGAATATTTTTTTTGGTTGGTTTTTGGTGGGGTTTATTGCTGGCCACAAACACTTTTTGGTTTTTGAGTTTGGGGGTTTGTGGCAAAAAGTCAAAATTTTCCACAGGAGAAAACAAAATCTCTAATACCAATGCTCGCTGACCCAGTAACGTGTTGAAGTAAACAGCACTGGTAGAAAACCTGCCCTGCCCCATGCAGTGCAACTCCATTGAAGGTTTGCACCAAGAAAACTACAATGAAGTAGTCACACTGCTGAGAATTTCCTTGGGGTAGGCCGGGCCCGAGGTTCTGTCAGCTTGAAGAAAGAGATCAGATCTGGAACCGAGATCTCCAGATTTGCAGCGGGGATTTGGTTCTGTTCCATCTGTCCAAAAAGCCCAAACTGGCTTAGGAGAATGGTTCTCAAATGGGGATAGGTGTATCCCTGGGGGGTACACAGGTCTTCCAGGGGTTACATCAACTCATCTAGATATTTCTGTAGTTTTACAACAGGCTACATAAAAAGCACTAGTGAAGTCAGTACAAACTAAAATTTCATACAGATAATGATTTGTTTATACTGCTCTATATACTATACCCTGAAATGTAAGTACAATATTTATATTTGTTGATTTTATAATTACATAGTAAAAATGAGAAAGTAAGCAATTTTTCAGTAACAGTGCACTGTGACACTTTTGTATTGTTATGCCTGATTTTGTAAACAAAAGTGAGGTGAAACTTGGGGGATGCAAGACAAATCAGACTCCTGAAAGGGGTACAGTCTTCTGGGAAGCTTGAGAATCACTTAGGACCTTCCTCCCCTGAGGTTCTTGAACTGGACCCCCTCAGTATAAAAGATGGAGGGGAGGGGTTGGCAGAGTATCCCCTGTGAGCACCCCTTTCCTTTGAAACACACTCAGCCTGAATCTGTAGCCTCCAGGGCATGCAGCAGAGCTCCCGAGCATCTGAAGAAGCAAATGCCATTGGGGTGATGTCAGGGGGGCAGGGAGGGGAATTGGAGTTGGCCTCTCTGCTGCCTGGCTATTTCATGGTATGACATGGTGAGGGGGGTGCTGGTTGTGAACCACTGTCTCTAAGGCACCTGGAGGGCCCAGGCGGAGGCTTCTTAGTGTTTTAGAAATCAATATACATAAATAAAACTCAGCTGAAAGCACCAGGTTGTATTTCATTTGAGGGCAAAAGCCACTTAGTTGCAGGAACTCTCACCAAATCCCCAGCTGGGATCATGATTGAGGTCTCATAAGCTCATCACTTCAAAGAAATCTTCCTGGACCTTAAGGCCTCACTGCATTCATTGCCTTGCAAACAAGTCCTATCCCTAATATGCGACCTGGGCTCCTGAGCTAGGCTCCTTAGGTGCTCCTTAAGGGCTAGAGTCATCTTGATTGTGAACATGTTAGTTCACAACTGACCAGGACAAAAACCTTCACATGTTTGAAGAGGCTTTTATGCATAGCATTTGCTCCAAGGAGCTGGGAGTCTGTAAGCTGCCAGCTAAGGAGGCCAGGTGCTGAGAGCTGTTGTAAGCATCGTGTGAGGTGCTGTGGGTGGCAGGCCCTGAGGGCAGCCGCTTGCTGATCACTGCTCCTTTTCCACCTGCTTCTCCCACGGGGTGAGCAATACGTCCCAGGTTGGCTCATTTGAAATGTTGCTTGAGGCGAATGCAGAAATGGGGGGCCTAGGGCAAGGCTGCAGGGGCACTCCTCTCACTCCCAGAAATCATTATTCAAAACCCAGCAACTCCTCTGTGGTGCTGTCTCTGAACCATTCGCAGGCCCTCCTCAGCCCAATGCAAGCGTCACTCCTTGCCGGGATCTGTACTGCTATTCAGGAGTGAGCAGTTGCTCTGTGGTTAGGGTCCCTTAGATCCGTTTGTTTGCCCCAGTTGAGAGCCCACTTGGCTGTTTCTACTCAAAGCCGGATGGCTACATGGATTCCTTGATCACTTTATTTCCCGATAGGAGCACAGGAATTTGGTGTCACGGTGTGACTTGTACTGGGTCATTTTGCTGCTTGAAGGGCTCATTTTACAGCCAGGTTGTGGCCAGCATTGGGTTCAGGGGCACTGGGGCCATGCTGCAGAAGGAGCACTGAAGGAATTTCAGCTCCATTCTCTGCACGGATTGCTCTACAGTCTAGGGTGGAGGGCTGGCAGGGCCATGGCCTTGCTAGCTTCCCCAAATGGAGCAGAGAAGGGCCTGATAGCTGCAACAGCCCCCAGCACAGCTGCCATTTCCTAGGTGGATTGTGTCCAGCCCACTGCAGGGAAAGACTCCAGCAATGAGGAAACTGCCAGAGCCTTTCACTGCCCTGTGCAGCTATACACTGCAGTATGGATGTTGCTGACTTTTCACCATGGCGTGTAGCTACATATACCCTATATGCCACAACCAGGAGTGTGCAATGTAGACATACCTTCAGCCTGGGACCCAGAGAGACCCACAGGGTCTGTCTGTGTCCAGTATCCTCTGTAAATAATCCCTTTTTGTATTCAGTACAGCTGAAATCCTCTCTTCTCTGTCAGTAGAGATCTGTATTGGGTGTGAGGAAGGCATCTTGGGCCCTCTACGTCACATCCATGTGCAGAGGATGGGCCCAGACCAGTCCTTCCTGGGATCAGATCAGCACAACATAAGAAGAACCTTTAGAGGTATCATGGCTTAAAAGCATGGTCCCTCTACTCTGCTCCAGATGTATTTAGGGGCTGTATATGAGCCACAAGACAATGGAAGAATCTCAAGAACGGCATGGGGGCAACACAAGGAGGCACATATTGCTTGTCTTTGTTAGTGTCAGAGTTGGGGGAGTGCTGGGGCTGGAACCAGGACAGGAGGGGGAGTAATTGTAGCACTTGGTGACAAAGAGATTTCACACATAGGCAGCCCAAGGAAGATTGCTGTCAGTTAGAGCAGCCCAGAGCCTGCTCTGATTTGCACCTGGGGCCAGTATCTCAGGAGGAACCACCCAGAATCTCTCCCAGTGTGGCCGTGGGGAGTAGGACTCCCAGATTTCATCAGATTTAAAGGCCATATGTAAACCAAAACTCAGAGCTCTTTTCCCTGGCAAACAGCCTTCAAAGTGTCCACTGAGACGCTGCTGCTCTCTTCTGTGATTAAGTTCTTTTTGTGTTTTTACAGAAGCAAAGGGGAGGGAGAGAGTTCTTGGAACCTTTCCTGTTACCCTGCCTCATTTCTTCTTTCTGTCTCCAGCTGCTACTTCCCTTTCCTATTTCTCTCCGTCCCGCTTTGTCTTCTTTTTCCTTCCTGCTTCTTGGGAGGTGGCTAACATGTGACTCTTCTCTGCGCAGCTATCCTTGTGCCCAGTCTGCTCAGTCAAATGCAACCTGGGGTTACTCCTGTATGGGACTGGGAATTTCTACTCATGAGGTTTCCTCCCACTTCTTCCACTCAGCGCAACAAATAGTCCCAGTGGGGCTTGCTCCAACAGACCCAACAATCTGTTCCCTTCTCCCCCGAAGCTGAAGTTCTGGGTTCTGGACCCAGCACTCTCTCTGATGAGCTGGGTGGTTTTGGGCAAAAGCATCTGCTAAATCTGATGTGTCCATTTTTGGGTCTCCCCCCTGAAATATCTGAGGGCTGCTTCTGCATGGTGCTGAGTGCCTGCATTCCCACTGACTTCATGTGGTGGTGTGGGTGCTCAGCACCTTTGAAATTTGGGCCCTCATTAGCCCAAGTTGGTCCAAATTTAGTGGATACATGAACATTTAGGTCTTCATCTGTGTTTTTCTCATCTCTAGAATGGGGATAACAAGATTTAGAAAATTAAGCCTCCTGTGAAGATGTTAACATGTGTACAATGCTCTGAGAGCCTCACGTAAGAGGCACTGTACGAAAGCATTTGTCTCAAGACCCTTAAACACAATGCTTCAGAGTCTAGAAGGCTGACCACTCATCAGCTCCCATCCTGCTATGCATCTTAATATCCCATAATGCATTGTGTAGGTTTCTTCAGATGTCCCCAGCTGAACACTTTCCCTGCCTAATCTCTCTTGGTCTAATCTGTATTGGTGCTCAGCATCTGCAGCTCCTGTTTGTTTCAGGGCACGTTGCAAGTGCCCTGTGCCAATCAAGATTTGGCCATCTGATGTTACGGGCTATGCAATGCTATGTCCTAGAGTCATTTCCTCACCATAAACCATGTTTGCCAGTTGCCTCCTTTTCACAGCCCACCATTTCCAGGGCAAACAAGCCACAACAATGAGCACACGGGGCCCTATTGCGCACTGCATAACTGGAAACTCTGGCCATGCCCCAACCCAAGTGCAGCGAATAACACTCACTCCTTGAGTTAGAGGTAAATGATCCTGTAGTGAGAAAGATGGAATGAAGGTGAGGTATTTCTTCCCACCATGAGCTCAGGTGTAGTTTGTGTTTGTTTTTAGTGTGTGCGTGTGTGTGTGTATATATGTGTATATATATATATATATATATATATATATATATATAATGATGAATCAGGGCTGGTAACTGGTAAAGTGAGTTTGGCTGGGAATACACTGGTTGGATTCCCAGGGAATGGAGGGTCTCTCTCTCTCTTTCTCCAGACCCATGCTGTGTGGAGGTGGCAAATTGAAACTCATCAGCCTAATTACACTATCATCATCCAAGCACTGGGAGGACACTTGCAGAGCAGAGCTGTTGTCCTCTGCAGGAAGGGAATGAAAAAGCCCAGTGACTGCTGCTAAGAGACCATGTTCCAAAGGGAGTAGCAGCCTTGTTTTCCTCAAGTGTCTGGGGTGACCTAATGTCTCCTGGGCTCCGGCAGGCACACACCACAGCAGCGCACTGGGCTGCATCTTTCAAGGAACAGAGCTGTTTACAGGAGAAGTAATGAGATAATAGGGAGAGTGAGAGCTATTTAGACTCCTAGGGAGAAGGATTAATACCTGTAGTAAACTTTTTCTGGCTGCTGTGTTAGCATGTCATATCCCAGGTCAAGGGAGGGTCTAAGTATCACATGCAGGATATATCTGCACTTCAGTCACAAGTGTGATTCCAGCAAACAGAAAAGGAGGACTTGTGGCACCTTAGAGATTAACAAATTTATTTGAGCATAAGCTTTCGTGAGCTACAGCTCAGCATCCGATGAAGTGAGCTGTAGCTCACGGAAGCTTATGCTCAAATAAATTGGTTCGTCTCTAAGGTGCCACAAGTCCCCCTTTTCTTTTTGCAGATACAGACTAACACGGCTGCTCCTCTGAATCTAGTAAACAGATATACCTGACCTAGCTTTAATCTAGCCAGCTCGAGAGCAACGGTGCTGTGGCACCATGACCGTCAGCACGGGTTTGCCTTGGGGTTCCAGGCAGGCTTGTACAGCCAGCTCTGCAGGTCTCAGTGCCACCACTTCACTGGTCTGGTACCCATGCTAGCTAGATTAAAGCTGGCCTGGGTATGCCCATTCCAGCTGCAGTCGCACTCCATAATTGCAGTGCAGATGTACCCTAAGGCCTGGGGGGAAGGTTGTACACAAGCTGCACCTCCTGCATCAAGCAACCAGTGAAAATGGGTAAATGAGAGTCTCCAGTTACAAGAACGCGGGCAGGGGGTTCATGAACACTCCAGTTCTAATTGTCCCCTGCCTTGCCCAACATGTCGTCAGTTACACCAGCTCAAAGAGAGGGCAAAGCTATTATCAAATGCTGCCAAACTGGTGTGAGACCATTTTACACCACCTGGGTGCTAGGCAGCAGGGACTCAGGCCTTATCTATGCTTGATTTTTAGCCATTGGTGCAACCCTCCCATGGGTGCCCTTCAGCAAATCCCTCACTGTCTCTGTGCCTGCTTCCCCACCTATATGGGGTGGGGAAGATACAAGATGCTTCCCGGGAGGTTGTGACCATACATCAATGGATGCCTAGGAGGTGCTGGGGTAGGGTGTACATATGCCTAGGCCCAAGCTTTGTCCTCTTCCCTGGGCAAGGGGTAGCTGCCTCCCAGGAGCAGCAGAGTGTGATAGGGAAAGTCCAGATCTGCCTTCCTATCTTCCCCCCTGCTCCATGTGTGAAGAGGAAGAAAACTGCTACAGCCAATGCCCTCTACATAAGCCAGCACTCAGGTGCAGCTCTGCTGGCTGGTGGGAGAAACCACAGCCCTAGCGAGTTCCCATCCCACCCAGCTGCATGGGGTGGGCTGACACAGCAGTTGTGCAGACCCTGTTTCTCCTTTGATGCTGCAATCTATGGCATGAGGGGGACACCTGGCACCCCCCATATCTGCTTACACAGAAGCCGAGGGCTAGTGACGATCTAGCCCTCCCAATAGAACTGAGCTCTGCTGTAGTGCTTTTCACTCGCTTTACAAAGGAGGGCAGTAGCTGTGCCCTCATTGTTCAGAAAGAGAAATGACTTGCCCAAAGTCATGCTGCAGCAGGGTTCGGCATGACACCCAGAGCTCCTGAGCGCTAGCCTTGCCTTCCATCCAGTAGGCCACCCTGCCTGCTTAGTGAGCTAGCTCACCGTGCAGACCCACTGCTGGGATTCATGCCACCAGTGACTCCAAGGCTCAGCTCTGTGGCGCCTCATTAATGCAAACCCCCATCCCCAAAGTTAAAGCTCACCAGCAGCTTCCTTGTCAGTGGGCTGGCGACAAGCTCCTCATAGCGTGGTGAACATATGGCGTCCCCAGTCTACTGAGCACATTTTTAGGGCAAACTTCTCATCCTCACTGGGCTCAAAATAGAAGCCTGAATTTGGGAGGCAAGGTACAGGAGTTGGCTAGGGAAACTGCATTCAATTAAAAAGGAGAGGCTGCCAGGAATATTTTATTCACTGCATATGCTGCCTGTGATCCTGTGTAATAAGAGGATTATTATTTTTTTTCTTTTTTTTAGAGAGAGGAAAAAGTTGCACACACTGTAAATTTTTAATGGCCATTTCAGAAAACCCAGACTGAAATTCCACAGCCTCCTGCCTGAACGAGCCAGTGGTGGATTTGGCCTCTCGGGCTTTGGATGGTAGCCATAGCCTGTGTGGAAAAACCAGGGCATACTGCCTTGTGGAGGAAAGCTAGTGGATCTGGATGGAGGGGAAAGTTTGGGGTGCATGGCGATGCAAACCGCCAGCTTGTCCTATACCTTTCCTCCCCCTCTGAATCATAGAATTCTGCTCTGTGTAAGGGGTGTTTCTGTTACTGACTGCTCCCATGCTGTTCCCAGACATGCCCCACAACACCTTTCACTGACAGCAGGGTGCTTCCGGGAGGTGTCTTGGCAGACAGTAGTTGAGCTAAGCACCATCCACACATGAAAAGACAGAAACAGAGATCCCTTTTTTCAGGGGACTGGGTTAGCATATATTCTATAGTCATGGAGGCTCAGGACAGAACCTCCACTATGATCCCAGTGCATGATTAGATGTGGTATCTAAGCAGTCACAGACTCAGGTCTTCCCCTTTGGGTGCACAAAACATTCCCCATATGATCCTGTTTGAAGAACTTACTCATCCCATAGAACAAAACCATTACTAGCTTGGAGTCTTTGAGCTGACTATTTCAGGCAGAGGCACTTTGACTGGATTCAGACAAAATCTGAGATCTCTGATGTTCTCTGCATCGAAGATAAATGTCATTTTCCAAGGCTGAGCATTTAAACCTTATCACAGCAACACAGGAATTGCCAGACTCGATCAGAGCCAAGGTCTATCCAGTCCAGTATCCTCTCTCTGACAGTGGCCAGCACCAGATGCTTCAAAGGGAGGTGCAAGAAACCTCTAGACCTCTAGCAGTTAGAGAACAGTTTAAGCCCTGAATCATGAGGTTTAATCTCTCTTCCAAATTGTATATTAGCATTGACTAAGATAACTTTGGATCATCTTATCCATATAGATGTCCAGTCCCTCTTTGAATCTTGCTAAGTTTTTGGCCTCAATGAAATCCTGTGGCAATGAGTTCCACTGTCAAATTATGGGTTTGTGACTTTACCATCACAGCCCTTGATAGCTGACAATTCCACTGTTCAGTGGTTAAAGCACAAGGTAGGAGGCAGGACTCTTGGGTTCCATTCCATTCCTAACTCATCCACATACTCATTATGGGACCATGAATGAGTCATGTCCCTCCTTTCTGCCTCAGTTTCCCCATAACATGGGGATAATGAGACTTACCTGGCACTGTAAAGTGCTTTGAAATCTATGGATGAAAGTCACTATGTGAGTGCTAAGAATCATGACTATTCCAGCTCCAGCAGCCTCTTATAGTTCCTGGGCCACATTCACACAAATGTAAATTACACCTACCCCTGTGTCTTCGTGGGGGAGGGCTCATCCTGAGAGAGTGCAGCTCATGTTGCCTCCGGCCTGCAGGGCAGCTTTAGTTTGTGGCCAGGAGTATCCATAGCAGCTGCCTCTGGCTGAAGCTGTGGATGAGTTCTTTGGCTTTCCTGGCCACTGCTCCTTTTCAGCCAGCAGCACCCACTTTTTCAATCGTCCTGATTTCAGCGGGGCAGAGAATGGATAGTCAGTTTTGCAGAGGATTTTTAATTTTCTTTTTGTTACAATTCGCGCGGGGGGGTGGCGGGGGGAGACGACAAATTTGAGATTAAAAAAATGCTGAAAAAAAAAGTTTTAGGTCAATTGAAACATTTTGTTTTGACAAAATTGAAACATTTTGATATATGCTATTATATAAAATGCAAAACCAAATTGAAACAAAGTCATTTTGAAAGGAAAAATCAAAACATTTCATTCCAAAAATGTCATTTATTTATTTCTGGTACATTTCCCTTCCTTTTTTCCTCCTACATGAAATTTCAGGGAAGTTGACATGATTTTGCAAAGCATTTCAGCTTTGATGGAACTAGAATCTCTGATAGCAAATGATTCTGCTGAAAGTTTTCCCATCAGCTAGCCCTGGCTGCCTGTGGGTCCACCACATCAGATGAGATATTGGGCTGCTCTCTACCTCTGCAACCTCCATCGTGGAAGATTTCCTTGGTGGAAGCAGTGCTTAATTTGTAATGAAAGAGATGTCAGGGCTCAACCAATTAGGGGCTCAAGCAGTTTTTTACATTGTTAACTGATGCAGCAAGCCCAGAAATGCGAGGGCTATGAATTGCCAAGCCTAGAGGTGCAAGGGCTCAACCTTGGCAAGCCCTGGCACAAATTAAGCACTGGGTGGAAGCCATCTTTAACCTAAGACTGAATGTGGTTGGACAGCATGTGTGATAAGGGATGTAGCAGGCATAGGTGGGAATGATCCCACCATAAGAGCAAGGTTATCCATGCCCATTGAAAATCAGCCAGTCAGAATACCATCATGCATACTAGTGGGCCACTGGCCGATACTGTGTTACCACCAGCATTTCAAATGCCATACTCCCCCTTCCTCAACTACATCAGAGTCAGCCTCAGCATTGTGAACAGAGCCAGTCTGTTCTTTCCTTGTGCCTTCAAAAAAGGAGCTACGGGAGAGGAAAGAAATGGTCTGAAAAAAGCCATTTGTCCCTCAGCTTTATTCCAACTGCAAAGTCGGAGCAGCTTGTAGCTCCAGAGAACTTTTAATAGAAATCTTCAGAATGAAATGGGCTACAGCTGTTTGCCTTGATAAATATATTTTATGCTACATGCCTCAGCCGCCATCTGTTTGCTGATACCAGCATTTCTTCTCTGCAACAGCTGAAGAGAAGTCATCAAAGGGAATAGCAGGAAAGGGGTATAGTAGCAGGTACAGTGGAAGAGGTGAAGTGGCCCATGCCAATGGAATTATGCTGCCAGTTTAATGTGGACAAAGCCTTTAAAAGAACAACAGGGAAAACCAGCAAGGGGGTAGGACTGGTTGGGAATTTGCACTTCTAACCTGATCCTTCTTTTTCATTGCATTCCCTTTTCTATTATAAGGGAAAACCTCGTTGTTCAATATTAATGGGTCAAGGGCAAGATTTTTCAAAGGTATTTATGCACCTAAAGATGCAGACAGGCAACTTACTGGGGTTTTCAAATGTGCCTAACTCCCATTGAAACAAATAGGAGTTAGGTGCCTAGGTGCTTTCAAAAATCCAAGTAGGTGCCTATCTGCATCTTTAGACACCTAAATACCTTTGAAAATCTGTCCCCAGGTCCTTTTTTTAGTTTCTTCCATCTGTACTCCTGCAAATCTCCTGCTAAAGCCAAAGAACCTTAGGGTCCAATAATAATAATAGTAATAATAAAAAGCAAGTTTCATCCATAAATCTCAAAGTGCTTTGTAAAGGAGATTAACTAAATAGCATTATCCCCGCTTTACAGATGGGCAAACTGAGGCCCATGGAGGCGAATTCATTCATTATAAATCTGGAAGGGACCATTGTGATCACCTAATCTGACCACCTATATAACACAAGCAAGAGAACATCCTTGAGTTAATTCCTGTTTGAATGAGAGCACATCCAGTTTTGATATAAAAACTGGAAGTGATGGAGAATCCCTTGGTAAATTGTTTCACTTGTTAATTACCCTCATTGTTAAAAATTGTGTCTTAATTAGTCTCAGTTTTCTAACCATTGGATCTTTGCTATGCTTTTCTAAGCGTAGCATAGACTGAAGAGCCCTATGTCAAATTTCTGTTCCCCATGTATGTACTTATACACTGTGACCACGTAACCCCTAACCTTCTGTTTGTTAAGCTAAGGTGATGGAGCTCCTGGAGTCATTTGCGATGTCACGGTTCCCATTCCTCTGACCATTCTCATAGCTATTCTCTGAAGTGAATTGCCAAATCACAAAAGTAGTTTCATGCTTACTTTGCACAGGCGCAAGGCACTAGGCGGGAACCAGGCCCATACACTATTATTTCAGTTGGCAGTAACTAGAGAGAGTCAAACTATTTTTTTAACAGAATACTCAGTGTGAATTTGGCTTATGAGCCAGTTCTGGTTTCAGTGGCTGGGCCCATTACGGGGTTGCACTCAACCAACAGTTACAGCCCCACATTGTTGCTGTTCACTATGACTATTTGCTAGTCACTAATGGGATTATGTGATTGGTCACCTACATTCACATGGTGTTATTTCTGCTCCCTAATTGGCTGAGGAAATGTAAACAGGAGAACAAATAGGGACTAATGCACTTTCTGGTCTTGATTTTGTGCTAAAAAATTCATTAAACTTGCAGAGGTTGTGATCACTTTAATGCCCAATGACTGTCCAAATATTCCCAATAAGGAATAATAAAACCTCATCATTGATAGATTCACAGATTTTAAGATCAAATGGTTCATTAAATCATCTAGACTGACCTCCAAATCAGAGCAAACCCACATTTGTATGTTTATTCACAAAAATATTTGTGAATTAAAGTTTATTTTGCTATTCAGCCAGCTTGGATGGACAGATGGATAAATAGAGGAGTGTGTATGGGGATGGATAGATAACTGTCTTGTAAGCATTTTACAGAAGCAAAATTGAATCTGACCCCCGCTAGACAGTTCACTTGTCACCAGTGCAAGAAGCAGTAGGTGGCAAGGAACAGCTGACACCTGAAAACATGATGAATATGACTCTGTATAGCTGCTAAACACCACTGGCCATCTGCTGTGCTGGATCCATGAGTCCAGCTCCCATCCACTTTTGCTGTGCTGAACATATTGCTGGCTTTTAGCAGGTGATAACATTGTACAGGGATTGCACGGAGTCCCAGATAAAGCCAAGTGTCTCAGAATATGGGACAGCCTGGATAAACCCACTGATAGTGGGATTTGCATTTCCATTTCCTGTGAGATCCTTGGTTTTGTCTCAGAGACTCATTTATGGGGCAATCAGACCTTCACACCTCTATCATCCATGTATATCATGGTCAGGTGATTCCCTGAGGCCTTAGAGAAGCCAGTGTGAAAATGTTAATAGGACCAATGGACTTACACACATCCTCTGTCAATGGGGTTTGTGCGTGTGGATCAGGCGCTGCACTGGGCAGACTTACAGTGACTTGGGAGAGGTACAGCAGCGCATTCCACCCTACCTATTTGCACTCCTGTGCAGGAGATAAACATGCTGCAGTCCTGAGCACTCAGATTACTCCTGGTTAGGGTTCCTTAGTGTATGAGCCACTCCCAAGGGAAATGGGGAACCTACAATCCTGCCCCCTCACACACACTGACCAGCAGAGCTGCCTAACAACGGAAGTGAGGACATGCTGCTCCTATGTATGGAGTTGGGGAGAGGGCTGTTCTCCCTAGGGACAGGACTTGCCCTCCCAGGGGGGCAAGTGCATAATTGAGTCAGTATGGACTAGGGCATTGGCCTGGAACTCAGAATACATGGGTTCAATTCCCACCTGTGCTATTTATTTTGCTGGGTGACTTTTGGCAAACCACTTCCTCTGTGCCTCAGTTTCCCCATCTGTAAAACAGGGATAATGACACTGACCTCCTTTGTAAAGCATGTTGAAGACGGGATGAAAAGCACTAAATAGCAGCTAGGCATTACTATTGTTATTGGGCACAATCCAGCCCTACATCTAATGAGGGAGCCTGGTTTCCAGCCCAAGATGCTCAGAGAGGCATCCAGAATCTCTGGTGCCTGTCTGGACCCCTCTACCGTCTTCCACCTTTACTCAGCAGGACAGTGGGAGGCTGGGAAAAGGGGGAGATTGGCTGAGAAAGCATCAGGGGGGCAGGAAGGACAGCAGCCCCATGCCTCCCAGCTGCTACCCTAGTTTTTGCTCATTTCAGCCATGGAATCTTTCTAAAAACAGAAAATAACAAACAGCAGCTTCCTAGAGTCTGGCTCCTTCCTCCCCCCTCCCCCAGCCCTAGGATAATGACATGCAATAGCCCAGCAGCTCCTCATCCCCTCTCTGAGGCCTGATTGTGTATGAAAAGGAATGGCTGCTCCTGGCCTCGGTTACAATTAACCCTGAGCACACACATTCTCCTGGCATAATAAGTCTATTTCAGAGCCGTCTTTAGAGTTAACACTGGGCCTGCTGCCTGGTTCTGCTAAATGCTGCTCCCGGCAGCGCTCAGCCACAGCCTGCAGTGGAGAAAATAGCCCAGAAACAGCCTTGCCCGGGGAGGGGGCGGGGGGAGAAATGAAATGAGTGATAAAGGGCTGGTAATTGCCTTTCCCTGTGAGCCCACAGGGAGCAGGGTGGAATGAATTGCACCTGATTTCCTAGCTGTGTGCCAGGGCTCCATAGGTCTGGGCCCCTGTTGCCTGGATTCTGATGGAAAGAAAGAGGGCTGGCCAACAGTTCAGAGCTGAATTTGCAGAGTTCTCCTCTGTGGCCATGCACATTGCCCACCAGAATCGCAGCTGTAACAGGACCATCAGACACCAGCCAAGCATCAGCTGGTGGGCTAATTTCCATGGGCTGTTTTCCCAAGTGTATTAAATGGCTCCTGCTTCCCCCCTGCCCCACCCATGCTACTATTCCTACCCCACCGCCGACTGTCAGATCAGGCTGCTGGCAGGCGAGAGAGGAGAGTCACTGCATTGGAGAGAGCTGGGTGGGGAAGCTGCACTGTACAGGGCCGCCTGCAGCCACCCGGAAGTAGCTGGGGAAGGAAAGCGAAAGCTTTCAGGCCCCCACCCCTGAGGCACATAGAAACTCCACTCCCAGGGAGCCATCAAAAGGCTGAAGAGCTGCTGAACCACCGGGGAACCTGGGCTCATTCAAAACAAACCTGAAGTGTCTCTCATTCCTGATGCCAAAAAACGGGCAGCCCTGGCTACTGGACCCTGCTGTCACAGTGATCAAGTGGGCAGGTTATGTCCCCCAAAGCCCCAATAATGCAGCTAAGGCAGGTCAACCCTCTGTTTCCCGGTGGGGCTCCCCACACTGACCAATCCTGACCCTCCACCCCCAGCTCTGCTAATGCACCTTGATCCAAACTTGACATACCCCCGCTATTCCAGTCCTGGGTCTCCACCGATAAACCTACATTCTAACCTGCAACTTACACCTACTATGCCAGTATTGGACTTCCCCTAGCCAGTGGCATGACAGAGAGGACTAGGGACCAGTCAGAGAACATGCTGTTCTCTAGAAACAGAAAATAGATTGGAGAGTTTCTGATTACCCCTAGCAAACATACCCACCCTGACAGCAGTGCCACTGGGAATTTGAAAACCATTAAGGACATGAAAGTCAACACAAAGAGTCCCTTTGATTTCAATGGGTCTTTGGATCAGGCCCTAAACTGAGACAGAGAAGCTGGTGTGTGATCCTTGCTTTGCATATGTGACATTCGCTTTACCCTCTCTCATTCTGTCTCTCCTTCATGTTCTTTTGCCAAGAGGGCTTCACACTCAGAACTTCACAATTCCAATTCAATTCCTTTTTTCTATAGCATCTTTCGTACAAAGGGTCTCAAAGTACTTTACAGGGAAATAAATAATGAGTAAACCCTTCACACAACCAGGCACCCAGACAGCTCAGAAAAACAACTTGAACCAGAGGGAAAGCACAGGAAACAGTTATTTAAATGCCCACAGCAACACCACCTTGGGCTGGGATCTCAGCCTGTCTCACGAGCCAAGCAGCTTGTCTAAGCCTGGAAGAGCCCACAGGAAACCCAGGTACTGCAGGAAAAGAGCCATTGGCCATTCAGTAAGTGTCAGTATCAAAGCAAAGCCTCAACTTGATGCTAGGTGGTGCTCTCTGTTGGATGAGACTTTGACCAGAGGGCTTAGTTGGTTTTACCAGAGTGGAGATGTTACCCCCATCATCCATGACAGCTGGGAAGCATTTGGTTTTACTATAGACCCCACTCCGGTCCTGGCCAAATGCCAACTCATCCTTTTGAAAACTCCTGGAATCATTTCCCCCTGGGTTATTCTGAGCTCAGCTCTCTCCCTGCTGCACTTGCCATTTGGTGGAGGCAGGAGGCCATTGAAGTGAGGTTCATTAGATGGTGACGCAAGGCCAGTGTCAATCTGCAATGTATTGTAGCTCACCTTTATGTTAAATGAGCTCTCATCCACGTGAGTTATTAATAGAATGCCCTTTTGCATTTGTCTTGTCCTTTACCATCTTCAGTTTCAAGAGAACGCAGAGCCAGCAGCATTCCCTGGCTGAGGACAGATCTGTTCAGCACTGTTGCTGTTCGGTGTTGCTGTCTGGCTTAGCTAAGTGATGGGAAAGGGAGATGGGTGCAGAGAAGGGGACAGAGAAAAAGATGCAGGGAAGGCCAGAAGCAAAGACCGAGGGATGGCACTAAAGGACAAACTCCCCTAAAAGAGCACTCAAGGACGATAAGGCCATTGCGGAGAAACTAAATGAATTCTTTGCATAGGTCTTCACGGCTGAGGGTGTGAGGGAGATTCCCAAACCTGAGCCATTCTTTTTAGGTGATAAATCTGAGGAACTGTCCCAGATCGAGGTGTCATTAGAAGAGGTTTTGTAACAAATTGATAAACTAAACAGAAATAAATCACAAGGACCAGATGGAATTCACCAAAGAGGTCTGAAGGAATTCAAATGTGAAATTGCAGAATTGCTAATTGTAGTCTATAACCTATCATTTAAATCAGCTTCTGTACCAAATGACTGGAGGATAGCTAATGTGACACCAAATTTTTAAAAGGGCTCCAGAGGTGATCCCGGCAATTAGAGGCTGATAAGCCTGACTTCAGTACTGGGCAAACCGGTTGAAACTATAGTAAAGAACAAAATTGTCAGACACATAGATGAACATAATTTGTTGGTGAAGAGTCAACATGGTTTTTGTGAAGGGAAATCATGCCTCAGCAATCTACTACAATTCTTTGAGGGGGGTCAACAAGCATGTGGACAAGGGGGATCCAGTGGATATAGTGTACTTAGATTTTCAGAAAGCTGTTAACAAGGTCCCTCACCAAAGGCTCTTAAGCAAAGTAAGCTGTCCTGGGATAAGCAGGAAGGTCCTCTCGTGGATTGGTAACTGGTTAAAAGATAGGAAACAAAGGGTAGGAATAAATGGCCAGTTTTCAGAATGGAGATAGGTAAATAGTGGTGTCCCCCAGGGGTCTGTACTGGGACCGATCCTTTTCAATATATTCATAAATGATCTGGAAAAGGGGGTAAATAGTAAGGTGGTAAAATTTGCAGATGATACAAAATTACTCAAGATAGTTAAGACTTAGGCAAACCGTGAAGAGCTACAAAAGGATCTCACAAAACTGGGTGACTGGGCAACAAAATGACAGATGAAATTCAATGTTGATAAATGCAAAGTAATGCACATTGGAAAA
The DNA here is from genome assembly GCF_965152235.1 of Eretmochelys imbricata. NCBI lineage: Eukaryota > Metazoa > Chordata > Testudines > Cheloniidae > Eretmochelys > Eretmochelys imbricata. Next base: position 6,058,846 of record NC_135593.1, on the reverse strand, counting down.
CATAATCCCAACACTACATATAAAATGATGGGGTCTAAATTTGCTGTTACCACTCAAGCAAGAGATCTTGGAGTCATTGTGGATAGTTCTCTGAAAACATCCACTCAATGTGCAGCGGCAGTCAAAAAGGCAAACAGAATGTTGGGAATCATTAAGAAAGGGATAGATAATAAGACAGAAAATAGCTTAATGCCTCTATATAAATCCATGGTACGCCCACATCTTGAATACTGCATGCAGATGTGGTCGCCACATCTCAAAAAAGATATATTGAATTGGAAAAGGTTCAGGAAAGGGCAACAAAAATGATTAGGGGCATGGAACAGCTGCCATTTGAGGAGAGATTAATAAGACTGGTACTTTTCAGCTATGAAAAGAGACGACTAAGGGGGCTTTGAGCAGGGGGTTGGACTAGATGACCTCCTGAGGTCCCTTCCAACCCTGATATGCTATGATTCTGTGATATGATAGAGGTCTATAAAATCATGACTGGTGTGGAGAAAGTAAAGAAGGAAGTGTTATTTACTCCTCATAACACAAGAACTAGGGGTCACCAAATGAAATTAATAGGCAGCGGTTTAAAACAAACAAAAGGAAGTATTTTTTCACACAACACACAGTCAACCTGTGGAACTCCTTGCCAGAGGATGTTGTGAAGGCCAAGACTATAACAGGGTTCAAAAAAAAACAAGATAAGTTCCTGAAGGAGAGGACGATCAATGGCTATTAGCCAAGAGGAATGGTGTCCCTAGCCTCTGTTTGACAGAAGCTGGGAATGGACAACAGGGGATGGATCATTTGATGATTACCTGTTCTGTTCATTCCCTCTGGGGCACCTGGCATTGACAACTGCTTGAAGACAGGATACTGGGCTAGATGGACCTTTGGTCTGACCCAGTATGGCCGTTCTTATGTTCTTATGTATCTGAGCACCTCACCATCTATTAATGTATTAATCGTCCCAGAACCCCAGTGAGGCAGGGTAGTGGTGTTATCCCCATTTTACAGATGGAAACTAAGGCCCAGATCCACAGAGGTATTTAGGCTCCTAACTTCCATTGAAATCAATGTCTGACCCATGTCTTCCAGGTCCTATGTTAGTGTCCTAACCACTAGCCCATCCTTCCTCTCTGAGTTAAGTTGGGTGCTATACTGCCCGAGGTGCTGTCTTCCTGATGTGATTGAGAACCAAGGCCCCAACCACTTGCAGAGGTATACAGCTTCCTGGTTGCCTGGTATGGGCAGGGCACTCAGAAGCACAACCCCTTCCCCGCTGCAGCGTGCTTCAATGGACCCTGAGACCCTTAGACACTCCCTTAGCTACTACTGTCGCCATCTCCCACGAGGCCACAGAGCACCAGCACTCTGGAGCCCCAGCCGCTGCTTCTCAGCTCTCATTGTGAGACTTAAGCTATTTCAGAGTCCAGAAATGTCCTTTCCAGTCAGCTCCTCAGTGGCAGAGAGTATACCTTGTCTTAGAGTTTCATAGAGTTTAAGGGACCATTTGATCATCTAGTCTGACCTCCTTTTATAGCACTGTCCAGGAAAAAAGGATCATCGGTCATGCAAAGGGTCATGGGCTATGGACCAGCCAGTCATCTCAGGATTCTCTGTCTCTCTATTGCTATCTTTGTACCTATATGTACTCATGAGTGACTCAAGAGCTTTTTCTTCTGGAGGTTACAGAGTAGGTGCTTGTTGTGTCAGTGAGCACTCAGTCCCCTGAATTATTCCTTTCAGTAAAGCCAAGCATTGAATCATTTGGTCTGTGATCCCATAAAATTAACATGCCCTCCTATAAATAACCGAGCTCTGATGCGCTGTCAGGCATGGCTTTTGGAAAGGCTCGGCTGGTGTGAGCAAAAGTTTTAATGACTGTAACTGAAACTAACTAAAACCCATCGGTGCTCTGCTTAACGTGACCTAGGCTAGGACAAAATCTATCATGCATAGGAAAAAATTTACACCTTGCGGGACAGATTGGGCAAGATGAAGGTGGCACAACCTGCTGAGCATGCTCTACCAGTTTAGCCCAATGGTTTCGTGCACTGGGCATGCTTGGTGTTGAGTTGGAGTGTGTTGTCATCTTAAAAGCATAGTGGGCCTGACACTGCGGGGGGAGGGGGGGGAAGGGGAGGAGGTCCTGATTTTTGTATGGTCCCAGATCCTAGCTCCCTTGTCTGAAGCTGTGAGGGCCTCCTTGCAGAGTTGGGGTGCATTTGTAGAGCAGGCTGGGACAGGTGCTTGCTCACAGCCCCTAACTCCAGAATTTGGAGCCTAAGCCAAAATAGCCTGATTTACAAAGGTGGTGATTTCAATGGGAGCAGCTGACTCCCTGAAAACTGGTCCAGTGAGGTAGGAGCCTAACTCGAGAGAGCCATGCTCGGAAAAGTCCTGGCTCTGGCCCCTGATCTACCTCATTGAACCTGCTTTGCCCATGCAGCCAGACCTGTTAACCTCCCTGGCATCACATTCGTCTTTGTAGTTGTAGCCCGAGAACTTACCCAAGTGACCAGGTTCCTCTGTGCTGTGGGAGCTTTGCAGAGAAACATGCCCCTGAGCATCTTATCCCCCGCCTCACCTGCACCACCAGTACTTCGCCTCCTGGAGGATGGCCTATAATTGTCCTGGGGAAAGATAACAAGGCCAGGTAGGATCACGGGCATGGTTTAATTGCACATAATAAAACACCGCCTTGACTCTCCTGAGACGAGAGGTGTTTTGTAGTAAATTAAGAGATGCCAAGCCTACCCAAGGAGTATTGGGTAATGCTGCTCTCTTGCCATGGGGAAGACTCCATTGCTGACAATTATACATGCAAGAAGCAGGACTTCCCTGTGCCTGGGCTTCTATTCTGAGGGGCAGAGGAGAGGGTGTGCCGGCAGGGGATGGAGCTTTTTCCTCTCAGGCCACAGCAATTTTCAGACACTCAAATGCTTGCCTTTCATCACACAAAAAAAGACTGAACGCAATGCACAGAGGCTCCTAAGCGTCCAAATACAGTATAATTATTACAGATTCTCACCCTCTGGAGAGCTTCATAACACTTCAGAAACACTAACCAATCAGGTATCAAACCACTCCGGGGAGGCAAGTTAGATTGCACTGTTGTGCAGATGGGTAAACTGAGGCACCAAGAAATGAAGGGAGTTACTTGTGGTTAAATATTGAGTCTGTGGCAGAGTTCAGACTCCATACCTTCACTCTAACCACTAGTCTACACTGCTTCCCCATTAAAAGCAACCACATGGGTAGGTGCAGCGGCAAGACCCTGCTTTGTCTATATTTCCAAACTCCATATCCCTGTGCCTACCTTTTTTGCATTGATTTGTCCCCTTGGAACTCATTGTCAACACCAGCAATGCTGAGTCAGCACTGCTGGCTTTTGGGGAGGGAGGAGGACAGTGACTGATCAGCCCCAGATGACAGTAGTTACACTTTGCCTTTGCAGGCATTAAAACAGTCCCTGAGCTGAAGGTAGCAGTCTGTGACCCTTAGGGAGGCAGAGCAATGTATCAACTGTGCATTCCCCTCGGGGCCAATAATCCTCCATGATCACACATAATGAATTCCAGTAAGAACGGCGAAGGACTCCACTACGAGCGGAGTTTGGTTTGGTTTATAAACAAGAAAGGAGATCCCCACATTGCTTACCCTGAGCATTTACAAATCAGGTATCGGGGAGGCCCCCCCAAAATCACAAGACTGGCACGAAATCATAAGATTTTTAAATAATACATTTTGTCTTATTTTTATCTTTCTTCTAGTTTCTGAGCCTTGAGGGGGCAGCTGGGTCAGGTTTTCAAACTTTTTACCACCAACACCAGGGCTAGACGTTTTCTTAGAATCTTATCTTATGTTTAGTAACACATTCCCATGACTCCAGGAACTGGGGCTTTGAAATAAACACTAGACATTGTGTGACTCATGATAAAATCATAGTGTTGGATCCGTGCCCAGATCCAGTCTCATACTTTGCAGGCACTTCCAAGCCAAACCTGGATCAGGATCCAAACTGGGAAAATGGTCCCCTTATAAAACCCAAAGGATCCAACCACCCAGAAACTGGTTACCACTTGCCATGGAGGCCATGCCACAAACAGACAAATCCCACACATACTTCTAGAAGAAGCATCTTCCTCTGAAGCAGCTGGTATTGGCCATTGCTGAAGACAAGTTATTGGACTAGATGGCCCAGTGACCTGACCCAGTCTGGCAATTCTACGTCCCTAAGTTCTTGCTCACGAATTGTCTTTAGTTTGTTCACTATCTGGAACGAATAGTTCACAGAGCAGACTTCAGCCTCTGAGTCTGGACAAGCCACAATCCAGTTGAAAGCGAATGTTCATTCGATTAGTCCATACCTGGAATTCACCACTTGAACTATATGATTCTCCACCATGGTTACAGGGTATTTCCTCTGTTTCCTGATTGGATGATTTTAGAAACTGCTTCTCCCTGGGCCTGATTAAACAACTCTGAGGTAAGAGCTGGAAATTCACTCACTACTCACAAGAAGGTTCCTCTTTATTTCCTCAGATGCTCCAACTTTCCAAAACTCTCCAGAGCCTTCAAGATTGGGGGGTGGGACTAAGGTAGGGTAACCAGACATTCCAATATTAGGGATTTTGTCTTATATAGGATCCAATAATCCCCCCATTCCAGTCCCAATTTTTTACACTTGCTATCTGGTCACCCTATATTAGGGACTGATTCCAGGCACCTCTTTTTCCTTCCACATGCGACTTTTCCTCCTTATGACCTACCAATGGTGATTGTAAGGGACAGTCTCTTTACTATATATGTGTACAGCACCTAGCATAATGTGGCCCTGATCTTTGACTGGTGCCCCTAGTCACTGTTACATACAGATAGTAAAGAATCATTATTGGTCGCAGTCATGCATGGGCACACGTACACCCACGTGCACATGCACACACATGTATGTACGTATGTGCTGTGGGAACGTCCGTGCACACCAAAACTCTTCCTGGTTCTAGCCTGGAACAGAAGTACTGAAATATTACTAGGAAGCTGCTTTCACCATGTTTCCAACTAGGTCCAAGTCAGGAAGTGCCAGAATTCTTCCATGAAATCCTGTTGGCAAGGTGAAATGTCCCAACCACTAACGTTCAGAGTAAATGCTCTAGTAAACTTCTGAACAACTGCGTGGTGAGTCTCAGGGGGACTGGGAGTTCAGCTAAGTATCTAGGAGCTTGGAAGCTCCTCCCAACTTCTTGGGACTGCCAACCCTGAGCTAGAAATCTTGCCAGAACAGACTGTCTTATTGCATTTCTGGGGTCAGGCCAGAGGCAACTGCAAATTGAAAATGAATGGAGAGGGAATCAATTAACCCAGCTTTATAGAAACTGGGTTCTGGGTTTTGTTGATGCTGAGTGACTGCTCCAGTATGGTTCTTATCAATTTATCCAAGTCTTGCTCTTATGCCCCGTTCTCCAGGACCCACATAATGTGTGGAGAAAAGAGAGCCAGCTTCTTCCCCTTCAAAAAGCCATGATTAGAACTGGTCAGAAAAGAGGTTTTTGTGTGCTCATTCTCCACTATGGGCCAGGCTCTCTGGGTAGACTACTTCTCCCATGATGCAACACTTTCACTCCTCTTGATAAAGCGGTACACTATAGGACTCCCTGGGTTTGGTGCATCATGGCAGATGCAGTCTGGCCAAAAAGCAGAATGGGTGCATAAGACAGCTGTATGATCACTGACTGACATAGCTGGCAGAAGTCTGTAGTACAGACATGGTCTTAGTCATGTTCACACTGGGCCTTTTATCATCATGTCCACCTGAGTGTAAATTTCTGCCTGATCAGAATCCTCCATTCAGCATTTTAAATGTGAGTCTATAACTAGATCTAGATCCCAACAATTGTACGTTGGTCTTATTATTTACCAGTAATGCTTTTCTGAATCAGACCTCTTGCGATTCACCCACGGCTGGTAACTGTTAGCCAGAGTTACGGCCTCCGTACAAATTAATGTACTAAAAGAAAGAAAAGAGGGTAATCGCCTTATAAAAATAGCATGGACATTTGCTTTCTTTTTCACGGGAACGCTTACATTCAAGGCTAACTTGCATGCTGCAGAACCCTTGCCATGGTATTGACAAGACTTTTGGGAGAGAGGACTTTTCTCTATTTTTCTAACATAGCAATTCCTTGTTAACATAATAAGATTAAGTCTTGTGCCACAATCAAAAAGCAGGTTTCAGTGGTAGCCATGTTAGTCTGTATCAGCAAAAAAAAAAAAAAAAAGAGTCCTTGTGGCACTTTAGAGACTAAAATTTATTTGGGCATAAGCTTTCATGGGCTAGAACCCACTATCATACATCTGATAAAGTGGGTTCTAGCCCATGAAAGCTTATGCCCAAATAAATTTGTTAGTCTCTAAGGTGCCACAAGGACTGCTCAGGTTTTTTTAATCAAAAAGCAGTGCTTTCTCCAAGCCTAGACATTATCGCACCCTTCACCATGTTTACAAGGATTTTTAAAAATAATTTTAAAAAATCTTGTAATCTTGAGATAAATATAACCATGTATAATCTTTCCATTCTTCTCCAATCTGATTGCAGTGGTAGCCAAAGGACGTGGGCCTAATTAAAGTGCCAATCAAGTAGAATTGAGATTTGTTGTTTTTATACAAATGCTTTTTTTCAACCATTCCAGACTCACTGATCTTCCAGCAGCAATACAGCCAGCAGTCCCTTCCTTGACTGCCAAATCCAGACCAGGATTTACGGAGACCCACCGGATGACACTGGGTTCAATGTAGAGCTGGGAGTAATTTATCAGCCAAAAATGTTTTTGTTGAAAATTGCAGATTTGGCAACACTGAAAATTTGGGGAATTTATGTTGGTTTTGTCTAATTGTTTCATAACAAAAAGTAAACAAAAACATTCCCCAAAAATCTAAATATTTAATTTTGACATTTTTGAAACAAAACATTTTGATTTTGTTTTTTGTTTGAAACAACTTTATTTCCAGATTCCTTTAGTGTTAATTTAAAACATTCAGGAACATTTAAAAGGGTCAAAATCACAATAAAATGTTTCGATTTTGTCAAAACGAAAAGTTTCCTTCAACCTGAAATGATCTTCTTTTTACTTTTGAATTCACTGAAAATTTCAAAATTTTTCATTTTCAGCCTGACCTCAGACAAATTCTTTTCTGTCTTTTCAAAATTGCCAACAAACCAAAAAAATCCAATCTTGGCTCAGCTTTAGTTAAGGGCTACTTAACTAGAGAGAACCACAGGGTCTGTCTGCATTCAGCACCCTTAACGAGAATTCTCCTTTATATTCTGTCCAGGTGAGTCCTGACTCTTGTCTACCATGAGGGACAATAACGATTTTTCTTTTGTTATTGTTTTTCAGTGATGGGTGAATCTCTAAACGTTCAGAGATCTAATTCTGTTGCAATTAAAAGAATTGCAGATCCAATCACTGGGACATTTAAAATCTACATCTGAATTTTTACAAGAGGCAAATACATTTATTACTAATTATATATATTGTGGTGGTGCCCAAAAGCCCAAAAACAGGATCAGGCCCCTACTGTGTTAGGTGCAGGACAGACACGTTGGTAAACACAATTCCTGGACCCTTGAGTCACCACTGGAAGTTCAGATGCTTATCCATAACATAGCCAGATCTACCAGGACCTCCTGGGTCCGCAGAACTGGAGCTGGAAATCTTATAAGAACAGGCTCTCTTACAGCATTGCTTGTACTTTCTGCTCCCAGATAGACTGGGGATAACCCTGAGAAAAGCTGTTCTCTTAATATTTTGGCACTTATACTTTGAGTCACAGACAGATGCAGGACATGCAATACGTTGAGCTTGTGTGCGTGTGCGTACGTGTACCAGGGAGTATGGACTGGGAGGCACTGCCCTTTGGTGGATAGAACTAAAACTTCTCAGCTGAGTGTCATAGGCCCCACATTGCTATAGTTAATAGAGATTACCTGGCAATTCAAGTGGCAGGGAAACAAGAGTCTTGTAAATCCTACCCCTGCAATTGCCATGAGTGTCTGAATGTAGAGCATAATGATAATGGCACATTCCCTAGGGAAACACAGATTTATTACAAAAACAGTGGCCAAATTCTGCTTGATGAGCACAGACAGCAATTTACAGGTGCGATCTGATGCAAGACAGGTTTAAACACACAGGAGTGTCTGTGAACAAAGCTGCAGTGGCTTAACATTACACTTTAAGGGTTTGTTGACACACGGATGTTGCACCACTTGAACTAAAGGTGTGATTTTTAAGCTGATTTAGTTAAACTGGAGCAAAAGTCTTCATGGACATACTTACTTTGGTTTAAACCAGGCGTATTTTGGTTTAGCTAATGTCAATTAGCAACAGATTTAAACTAACCTGAAGTAAGTCACCCTTAAAACCGCAATAAGCGCGGGTTGCGCCTGTTTAACTAAAATGGTATAAAACCAGTTCAAGTTAAACCAATGAGGCTTGTGGACAAGGCCTAAGTATAACCAGTGCAAGTGTGCACGCAGACCAGCTATGCAGGAGATTGTTCATTCCCCACTCCCTGCACTGGCTCATAATCTAGTGCCACCATACATGAGTTTTACAGGGCCTATCTAAACACATTGAGTGAACCTCCCCGATTCCCTTACGTATGTGTGCCTATATTCATGGATCTCTTATGGGCCCTATACCCCTACCCCAAGAACCTCTGCCCTGGTTACTCAACAACTCAGGACATCCTGGCAATGGCTGAGATCACAGAACTTTGCTTCCTTTTATGTCAGAGGGGCTGGTTTTGTGGGGAGAGGCATTGGACTGAAAGAAGAGAGTTCTATGTTTATTTCTGAGCTCTGCCACAGGTTTTTGTGTGACCTTGGGCAAGTCACTTAATTCCCGTGCCTCAGCGGGGAGGGGGGTAGTGATCATTCCTTTCACCCATTCTTTATCTGTTTTATCTATTTAGATTGGAAGCTCATTGGGGCAGGGATTCTCTTTAAATATGTGGTTTTACAGTGCCCCCACACAATGGAGCCCTGATTTCAGTTGCGGTCTGTAAGCATTCTTATTATTTATTATTTGCATAGCCATAGCAGCTAGGAGCCCTAGTCACAGACTGGATCTTTTTCACAAAGGCCAGATAGTGAAGGGGTTGAAGAGAGCTAGACTCATGGAGCAGCATATCATGGGATTCACAGGTGCTACTGATGTAGTGTTATATCTCTAGAGATGCTCATGTATGTGAAACTGTGGCAACTCCTCACCTAGAACCATCTTACATTTACACTAGAAATGTGTCCAGGACAGCATGTTTAATACCTTTATTTTGCAGAGAGAAACTGCTGCAGGGAGTTAAATGACAACAATGGGGTGGGGCTATCCTCCAATACTATCCCGGAGCATTGATTCTGATAGTGATGCATAGGGAAGAGTGACACATGCTGAACTGCACTTCTTGCCTACCTCCATTTTTATATCATGCGCATCACCAGCACCTTGAACTGTCCCTGGAGGCTATCCATCCAAGAAATGGCCTGGCCCAATGTTGCTTCGTTTCTGAGACAGAATGAGCTCACAGCCAGGAGTGGGACGCTAAGCGTTCTTGCCTTGCTTGCCTGAAACAAAATGTCATCAAAGCTCTTTTAGTGTATTTAACCCTGTAAGTCTCAAAGCATTTCTCTCATGGTGACTGTGTTTCTAGAGCCTGCGTATCTCTCCTTGTATTGTTCCTAGACCTCCTGTAGGAGAGTTTATCAGGTGCCACAAGCAGAGATTTTTTGGCAGCTGTCCATGCAGTAGAGAGAGCTCAGTTGCACCCTGTTATCTGGTTTACTGGCCTTTATCAGGGTGATTTTCAAAGGGGGGATCTACTGGGACATGTAGCAGGGAATTGGAGCATTCTGTGCTGGATGCTCTTCAGACCAGGAACATTTTCAAAGCAGACATCAAGCGGGGCAAAAGTTCTGAAAATGCATCTCATGCTGTGGGTACCCAGGCTGCTGGGAGTTCTGTTTAGCCTCCAGGCTTTTCAAAAGGCTGTTATGGTATGGTTTTGCGTATGGTATCAGCGACTGCTGTGCCTACCTGTTGGCAAACGTGGAAGTGTCGCTACCTTGCTCTTGGACTCTCATATGCAGCAGGGAAGGCCAGCAGGGTCCCTTTGATGACTGCTGGGCAATGTGAAGATTCCAGGAACATACAAGGCATTTTTTGCTCAGATGAGTGTGGCCACTTTATCACATTAGTTACCTGCCTGTTTGGAAGAGCTGCTGGAACAATGCGTTGGGAAAGGTGCCTACACCAGATTAGGCAATATCGTTGAACTGAAACGGATACATCAAAAATAGGCATTATCAGCAGCATCCGGACATAATCACCCAAGGGACACAGATAACTCTCGGTGTGCTCCCACCCTGCCTGGGCCTCCTGGAACATTGCACCATTGAAAGTTGAGGTCCTGCCCCAAATCCCATGGGCTCATGAGTGTGGCACAGGCTCCTGCCGTGCATGCGTGGAGTTCTGTGTACCCATATGCACAGCCCAGACTAGCCACTGCGCCAGCTGAACCTCCTTGCACTCGCTAGCAGGCTCAGACGTCCCAGCATATGATATCCTCAGAACTCAGTGTGCCCATTGGCCTGGGCCACCCCTTTCAGTGGGTCCTGACAGCCAATGCATCTCTATCCCTCCATCCCAGGGCTGTTCACACAATCCTAGCACCTAGGAATCCTTTTAACGGGTCCTCAGAACTCAAAGCACCCTCCAGAACCTGGAAACATTCAAGATGTGCCCAGAGCTCCCCCCACACATCTGGGCCCTCCCAGAGCATGCCCAGCACTGCTCTGAAACAGCTCTTAGCGGGGAAAAGCAAGCTGGGCGCTGCCATGCAAATGAGCCAGGCAGAGCATTCAAGCATCCTGTCAAGCAAGAAATATCCCCGCACCCCTGCTGAACCAGAGGCTCCATTGTGTGACCTGCTCTCTTCTGCTCTCTCCCTGTCTGCCTCCCTGCACGCTTCTGGGGCTGCTTCTAGTTCATGGAAAGCCCTGATATCCAATTCACTGGGTTAGGGCATGACTCAGCCTCCTGGAAATATCAGCAATCAAAATAGATTGTGTCCATCTACTGGCGAGAAAGAGGAAGGTTGGACAAAGTTGACAAGATCATTGCAGTGCAGAGGAAAGAGAACCAGTACCAGCCCATAGCACCCATAGGTGCAGGACCTACAGAGGGTACCAGCTACAAAACCAATACACTTCCGAAGCCCAGACAGCACAGGATTCAGGAACAAATGGTGCACATTAAGGGAAAGTCCCTCCAGGTGAAATACAACTCCCATGTTACAAGCAAGGGAATACGGTCAAGACACAGCGTCAGTATCATCCTGGCTCTATGCATCTTCACGACTCAATCAGGGCACCGGGAGGCTGGCAGCATTTGAAAGTCAATTGCAAACTGACTTCTGCCCTGTGATCAGGTCAGGATTTGCCCCAAGTGTGTTAGAAAGGACAACCTTTCATATAGGGCCAAATGTAGGTTTGCTCCACATGTGCCCTAAAATGGGCTGTAGCATATGCTGCCAAAGCGGCAGTAATGCAGACAGTCTTGGCAGCATTCCATCTGCAGATGGTTCCTGCTCGGACCAGAAGGATGAAGACAGGGCTATCACTGGGGTCGCGATATCTGCACATATTTATGAGGACAAAGGGCCAGATTTGCAAAGGTATTTAGATGGTTGTATGTACAGAAAGGTGCCTTTGCCACTTCTGAAAATCCCACAAGGCGCCTATCTGTATTTCCAGGTGTCTAAATCCCTTTGAAAATCTGACACCCCCCCCCAAGCCTTTAGCTGCTTGCCCCTGCCTTGGAATGGTCTCTAAGGTCCCACTGGAGCAGCTTCTCCATGGATTTTAGGAAGGTGGGCTGGCCTAGCAATGGAATAGCTCAGAGCCTGGCTTTGGAGCTGGTGGATTCTTGGCGAGGAACACACGTCTTTTATTTAGTGGGATTTTCCTCGCAGCTTTTCCTGCATGAGGATTTAGGGTGCAGTGGTTACATCCTCACTAGACAATAAACAGAAACAAACCCAGCCCAGCTCTGTGCAGATCTCCCTTCTGCTGAGACTTAGCTCTTCTTGGGCTGTTCCCTATATTCCCTGAGAGCTGAATTTAGTTACTATGGCCAGTAGAATGGCCTGGTGGATGGGGTCCCAGACGAGGAGCTAGGTGACTTGGATTCTTATTCCTGCCTCTACCACTGGTCTGCTGGATGGCCTTGCACAAGTCACTTTGTTACTCAGTTTCCCCATCTATACCATTAAGGTAATGCCACTGACCCACCTTCACAAAGTGCTTTGAGACCTTTGGATGACAAGCATTTATTTATTATTCAGTACTCCACCCAGCCCATTATGCTGTCCATACCCTATCACCACCCCCATGCTGGTTGAGGGTCTTGTGATATGTTCCTGCCAGAATGCACCTCATAGATTGTAAGTTTCACCTCAGCGCACCCAAAGCACCAATCACTTTTAGTACTTCTATTCTCTATGCATTTCATGTCATTGATTGATTGATTTTAAAACCTCACTATTGTAACCTTTGATCACAGCAATGGGTGTTTATTTGAATGGAATTTGTTATTGTTTCCCACAAACTCTCAAGGAAACACAGATACATTTTTTTTCGTACTATGAAAGTTCGTCAACTTTCAGGAGAGGGCAAAGTGTCCCAGCTGCATTCCTCTTCTGAACATTACAGCAGTGGCTGGGCCCCACAGTGCCATGGGGTGTCTCTTTCTGCACTGCTCACATGCACAGGAAGAGACAGCTGCTGCTCTGGAGAACTTTATTCTAACTTGACAAGCATCATTATCCACATTTGACAGATGAGGAGACTGAGGCACAGATTCTGAAAGGTATTTAGGCTCCTCACTTCCAGGAGATCTGGGCCTAATTGATTTGTCCATGGTCAGGCAGGAAGCCTGTTGCAGAGAATTGAAGCCAGATCTCTTGAGCCCCAGTTTAGTGCCTTAACCACTAGACTACCCTGCCTCCTTTGAACACCATCACTTGGCCAACACATTTTTAAAAGGTGAGAAAAACATGTTACAAACCATAGCAGGGAAATGTGTGATTTACCCCTTCCATGTGCTTAAAAAGAGACACCAACAAAATCTACCTTGGCTTAAGCTGTCCTGCTGTTCAGGACCCATTTCCTGTCAATCTCACTCCTATATATATTTTTTTAAATTTTGTCATTCTGCTTTATTTTTTTAGCCACAGCATTTTACAGCATTCCGTTTCCTGCCCTCACCAGTAAACAGGCTAACATTAGTCAGCTGCATCAGAAAAGTGCCTGCTTTTGCCGTCTTCTGATGTTTTGCATCTATTGCACTTGTCATTGTAGGATCAAAAAAAAAAAAAAAAAGGCAGAATTCTCCCCTCTGGCCATCAGCAGCCAAGGAGACAGATTAGACACATGACCAAAAAGGGCTATAAAGAACTATTCGCTGAAAGGAGGGCTTTGCCATCTGGCACCCCTGTGTGACCATTCCAGCTGTTTGAGAGCACATGGAGGTGGAGATGGACATTATAATGTGTCCATTGCTTGTCCAGGAGATGAGATAGGATGACATCTTGGTCTCATTGAAGTCAATAGCAAAACTCCAATTCACTTCATCCTGGCCCGGATTTAATGCAAAATCTCCCTGTTGCATTAATTGGTGAAATTGCACCATTAGGCTCCAGTCCTGCAAGGAGAATTGCATTGATGGAAGGCGATGGGACTCTACGGGTGTGCAGGGTTCCCCACCATCACAGGAGTATCATTGCAGGTCAGCCCGTGCCCCACACGATCCCTACCCCTCCCTCTACACAGCTCTGCAGTCCTGGGCCACCCAGGCCCTCTCAGAGGTCCAGAGAGGCCCTGGCCACTTCCAGCTTTTGAGGCCCCTAACCATAATAAAAATAAAAAATGATGATACATAAAAACAAAATAAGGCACCAAAAAAAGAGTGAGACATAATTTGAATATTTTTGATTTAACAAACGCTTTTCTAGCCTTTTTTTGTGCAAATGTACTAATTATTGAGGAAAAAGCTATCTTTCGTGCAATGTCACAGTTGATATTAAGTAGATATTAAGCCTGGCAAGCGCTTTTGACTCTCTTGCGATTCTTGAACACGTTTAACATGCTCTGATAAAAGTGGGTCATATTTGCTGAGAAGCTCAACTATGCCTAAAAAGTTTCTATTTGCACGATCACCAGTACGTTGACTTGAACCAAAGAAAGCCAATCCCCGCTCAGAAAGGAAAAGGATGACATTCAGGATGCACTCAAGAAGTTTTCCAGTTATTAGTTTCTGTAGAGAGTTCAGTCAAGAGTAAATTCTCAGCTGAACTTTCAGCTGATGCTGCCTTACTGGCTGATTTCCATGCAACATAGTTTTCTTTGTGAGATTGAACTCTCATGTGATGGTATTCGGTCTTTCAACTTTCTCCAAACTCTGTTGATGTTCCATCCTGATTGATCAGAGAGAACTGATGCATTTGCAGCACTTTTGTTCAAAATGGAGCAGAGTTCACAATACAGAGATTGTTTTTCTGTACTCCAGCATAACCAGTCTTTTGTGCAGGTCTCACCATTTGGAAGAGTTTTTGTCAGCAGACAAGTAGGGAAAGCTTGATTATCAGCATCTCGTGGATTGTTACCTGGAATTTCAAAACAACTAATTTGAAGAAAAGATTGCATTTGGGCAGCATTGCTCTTGTCAATAATTCCAATGTCAGTCACAGTCAAACCTGTAGTACTCATGAATTGCTCTTGGTGCGTAAGATCTACATCTTCCTGTTGCTGTTGAGTTTCTTGATCATACACAGGATCTTCTGCTGCATCTGTTACTGTTGGCACATCTCCTTCTTGACTCGTGTCCTCATGTTCAGGTATTGGCATTGAAATATTACCTGTTGCAGTTGCAGAGTTTTCATTGTCTGTAGCATTGTTTGTTGGGTAAGGTGTGTTTTCCAGTGGTTTGAGAAATGAAGTTATTGGCTTTGAGCTCTTAGCTGCTGCTTCACTCAGTTGTTTTCGCCATCTCTTGCTTGCACCACTTTCAAATCTCCCCTTCATAGTGATCTATCTGGTCAATATGTAGCCTATCCACACTTGAAATATTCTGTTGTAAATAAGTAGCTTATCTACACTTGAAATCTTCTACTGTAAACATGTACGCAAATGCTGAAAAGACTTAAAACGAAGGAATACTAATTAAGAACACAAAATGAAACAGTCAGGTTATTATCCTTGTCACTGAATCAAAACTCAAGCATACAATTTATAATATAACAGGCTGAGCTGAAGACAAAGGGATGACATATATATGTATAGTAAACACAGACACGGATACAGACAGAGGGATAATGTCCAAAAATTTCAAATGTGTGTCCTCATGAAACTTATTGTACAAGATTCTCCTCGCAAATTTTCACCTTGAATCTGGGCCTATAGACTATGAAAGCCTATGATGATGGCCAAGCTAACAAGTAGGACTCAACCAACCAACCAACTAACCAATCACCTCTTTTAGCTACCATATGAAAATAATAATGAGGAATTCTCACACATAAATAATTCCTGGGTCAACTAGACATAAAACTATAAAGACACTAAAATGTAACAATTCTCTATCTTTCAACACACATTTGATCCACCACCAGCCACTCGTAGTGGTTTGTTTATATAATCAGCTGATCAGAGAGGACAAGTTCATCACCATCTAATCTTGTGCCATCAGAACCAATATATTTTTATTAATATTTATGAACATTTTTAACTCTTTAATATGACAAAATTTATATCAGTTAACAAAAAAATTATGTCTTTTACCAGATCACATCTCTTATTTGCTTAAATTTGCAGCTCTAAGCTGAGAGAATGTGTCATATTTTGGTCCGATAGGGATGTGCATAAAAACAAGTTGCGAAACTTATCAAATGCCAAAAAATTAACAAGTGTCTAAATGTGAGGCCCCCTTTGAGCTTGAGGCCCAGGTCAAATGGCCCTCCTGCCCCCCCACAACCCCGATTGGACTTGGGGCCGCCACACTCTGTGCTGTTCCAATCCTGAGCCTCCAAAGACCTGACTGTCCTCTCATGTTTGGGGGGAATGCGGTGCTAGCCGCAAACATTTAGAGTCACTGCTCAGAATGGCCCCTAGCAGGTGTACAGCAAGGACATAAGAGTCTGATAAAGAAGTAAAGAGAGTCTTGCATTCCATAGTGTTCTGGAGCCCTGTAATCCTGATGCCCTTCCCACATTGTTTTGCCAGTGGCCCTCCGTCCTGCACCAACTTTGCTAGCCCAATCTTTTGTGAGCAAAGAAATGGGCCAAAAGCAGCTTTAGAATTCTGGACCCACTGGAGTTTTCTGATTGACCCTAGATAATTTCACAGTCATGGGCCAAATTCCACTCTCATTTGCCCATTTAAATCTGGGGGAACTCCACCAAGTTGTGCTGCTTCACACCATCATAACTGAAAGCAAAATTTGTCTCTACGGCTCTAATGGGCTCCTCGGATTCCTTGTGTTTATGTGGTTTTGTTCCATTTAGTAAGAGCAATACGACTCCTGGCAGCTCATTTCCAGGTGATTATGGCTCCTCTCAGCTGGTTAAAGTCACTCATCTTTTGGCTTTCTGCCTTCTACCAGTAACTAGCACCATTTAGAACTTCCTGACTTCCACTTGCAAGAATTGTGTCCAAGTCATTCAGACATTTTACTCCATGTGGTTCAATGCTGCTCAGGTTTTGTTTGACATTTCAAACCTGTGCAAGTTTAATTAATCTCTACATCCCCTTTGCACTTTGCAGGGCTAGATGACACAGTGGTTAAAATGCCTACAGAAGTTTGTGTCCTGTCTTCACTAGGGCTCCCACCTCTCACACCAGTGGAGGTGGTGAACTGATGGTCTCAAGATGTGGAATTTTACAAAAAACAACCCAGTGCATGGCCTTTTTCTGGAATTTGATGTTTTCCTGGTTTTCAGATGAGAAAATTAAGGAAAAAAAAGTTTTCAGTTTGTCAAAAATAGAAAATTTCCACACACAAAAATTGAAAAATGAAACCTTTTAAATTTTATTTTGAAATTTGTCACAGAAAATGCTATTTTCCAGGCAGTTCCAGTCAGTGTACTTATTCCTGTTTTACAGGTGGTGAACTGTACAGAAGAGACAGAGATGCAGGGAAGTTAAGTGACGTGCCTGTGATCTCCCAGCAGGCCAATGGCAGAAACAGGAACAGAACCCCAAGACCTGATTATCCCATTAGCTGGTCTCACACAAACTCTAGTCAGGGTTGTATGCATACAATGGATAATTAGGTCCCACATCTCCTGATTCCTAGCCCAGTGCTTTGTGACCCCTGCTGCACCTGACAACAGGCACAAAAGTAACAGTTCTGCTAGAAAATAAAGTCATGCTTTTGGGAGGAGGAAGGTGGAGAATGTTGCAAATCATGAACTCAAGTGAAAAGAAAATCGCAACCTTCTACAGGGTGACTGCGTGTCACAAGGAACCATGGTTACTGTGATGCCATCAGGGATATGTATATGTGCATGGCATTGGCACAGTCTCAGCAGGTCTGGTAGTCACAGGGCTTAAGAAGAAAACAGTGGGTTGTCCTTGTTAGATGATAACATACTGATGCCTGTTTTAGGCCAGGCCTATACATAAATACAGCTCTATGCCAATTTAACTAAAAGTATGATTCTAAACTGATTTAGTTAAATTGGTGCCACTTTGTGTGTGGATAAATCAATAGTTCATAAATCAATTTAAACTGGCTTCTGTCAGCTTAGCTTGTAAACAGAGAGGTGCCAGCTAAATCAATGTCAGTGCATCCCCAGAGAGATTTGCACATAGACAGACCCTGTTGCCTGGCTGTTGGTGACTTTCTGCAGATATAAGTATAAACCCTAGGAGAACTCTGCCATTTCCTTTTGAAGTTCACCTTTAAGCACAAAGGCACAGCTGTAAGTAATTAGATTGCAAAGCCATAATTACTGTATAATGCTCATTTTATAATTACATTCAGTGCCCCCAAGTGCCCCCTTGCAGTTTCAAATGGATACAGAATTCTTCCTCACTTCCTGTCTTTAATCATTGTACAGCGTAGCTGTGTGCTGCCTAAAAGCTGCTGCGTTCCACCCCAGAGGTGGCCAATGGTCAGTAGTAGGGGATGAGATCCCTGGGCAGGGTTTGTGTTTCCTTTTAGTTACTATTGCACAGGTGATTAAGATGCCACCCCCTTTCCAGACAATAAATGCTATAGAAATGTTAGATAATATTTTCAGGCTCATTATGAATTACAGGGGTCTGTGATGGGGTGCAGTCCTCATGTGAACCAGGAAAGGGGTTCAGCCCATTCAGTGGGCAGAAAGTAGGGAACTAGCCATCAAAGACTGCCTGGCTGAACAGAAGGGCTGGCAGCTGTGGCTTGTTGGGCTGCTAGGGTTTGGAGCCATGTCATCTAATTGGGGGAAGTCATGAAAAGGAAGCAGAGTGCCTGCAAGGCTGGGAGTGAAGTGCTGCTGTGTCCCTGGGGAAGGAGAGGAGTGGTTTTTTTTGTTTGTTTTCTCCCTAACCTAGTCTATCTAGGGGAGTGCTGGGGCAAGGCATTATTTGTTTGTCTAGTAGCATGAAGGCTGATACTCCAGTATGACTTGTTTCTTTGTTTGCTTTGTCTTCCCTTTGCTAAAAGCAAGTGCTTGGTGTGGGTGCTGAGCGTAGGTATCTTTATTGGGCTTCGTGTGGCCCAGAGGCTCTTTACCTTTTAAGAAGGCTAGAATGGTTCTTTCCCCTAGCTCACCTGCTCTTGATGCCTGGCTCAAAGGGGCTTTGATGCTCACCCCTGTGGGTGGCTGGTGGCCCAAATTGCTTCTGTGGATGGAAGGGATTTTTTTTCTGGGGGAGGGAGAGTGTGATCTATACAATACAGCCCCTCCCCCAAGCCTTTCCCCGGCTTCTCTGTGGGGATGGGGGTCCTGAGTGTGTGGGGGGAAGTGAGGCTGTGGGACTAAGCATTTTAGCTGTGCTGTCACCTCTGTGTAGCTTCTCTAGCAGTTGTGAGTGGTCAGCCCTGAAAGCCCCTGCCCCTGGATTAGACAGGTGTGTGTTGTCCCTCTCTAGCTGCCCGGCATCTCCTCCGTCGGCACCACCATTTGCAATGCAGAGATGCAAAAAGAAAAGGAGGACTTGTGGCACCTTAGAGACTAACCAATTTATTTGAGCATGAGCTTTCGTGAGAGCAACGTTTCACCCTGAAAGCGAAACTGCTGCTGCATTTCTGCTTTGCAGTACCTCCTGGAGTAGAGGGAACCAACCTGGGGAAAATAAAACTCCTCCTGCCTCATGTATGATTCCTGTGTCCCCTAGAGGTGGGTTTGTATGGAAAACTTTGCTCAGAGCCCTTGCCCCTAACTCTGGGGAAGTTAAATCTGCCCAGCTATGACCATCACAAATGTAGCTGGGGCAAATCATGTTTCTCTGCTTTGAACAGCAAAGCAGTGGCCACCACCTGCAGTGTAATGAAATCTAAGGAAAATGGCACCAAAAAATCTGCAAATTCTGAATTTACGCCTTGGAACAATGTTTGCTCTACAGAAAAGCCCAACATCCTTGGCCCCACAAAGTGTATAAATATGTAGAATATTGCAGAGGAGGTGAGATGCCAGTGGGCAGGTGCAATTGTGCAAAAGCTTCTGGTTGCTCAAAGCAAGTGTCATCTGCCATCCCTACTGACTTGGCCACTGGGTACACCAATGCCCTCTACTGGATAAAATTAAAGAGCAGCTTAACTGTATGTCATAAGCCCTATAGTGCTGAGGTAGTAGAGAATCTGTCAAGTATGAGAGAGGCCTGTGCTTCAGGATAGGAGGTCGTAAGCTCTATTCTCTTTGACCTGAGGGTCATGGTGCACATCCGTTACGTAAGGTAGCCAATAGCTTTAGATTTGCGACTGTATTCTGTTAGCAAAGAGTGGTGGTGATTCACTAGCGTCACTTTGTGCAGCATCTTTTATACGAACTGTCACACAGCTCCCTAGAACCACATAATACAGTTCGGGTATGGATTGACTATCTTGCACCCTGCAGGTAAATATAGCAAGTGGAAACAGGGCAATTGTTACCAGCGAATGAAATCTCTATGTGGAATGAGTCTGCAGCAGAGAACGTTACATTACCTTAGCACCTCTTGTGCTGAAGGATTCCAATGCCCAACGATCAGTCAGCGGCATCTGAGAGACAGCCACACCTCTGGGGTGGAACACCGCAGGCAGTTTAATTGTGCAAAGCAAGAGTTTAGGATAGGATTCTATCTGGATGGGATTTAATTACCTTCTGGTGAGCTAAATTCCACACAGACAGAATCTACTTCTGTGCCAGGACACACAGCAATTGCTGTAGCACGTCAGAGGCCGGTCTATACTGGAGTCCTGCCTCTGCCTGGCCAGCTGCAAAAAGCCTGAAGTGGACGCTTCTGAAATAGTCAATTTGTAGGGGAAGTTCTTTCCTAACCACTGACAATTACTGGCTGTCATGCCCTGAAGCAGGAAGGTTTGTATTCTTCGCACCTGCTATGCTGGTTCGAACGACGTTCCAACCTGGTGCAAGCTAGCATGGTTAGGCACTGTACAGCTCAACTTAACTCCCAAGGAAGCCAATGGGGAAAGACACCAGCTGGCTTCTGTGAAAATTAGGTGGAGCTCTGAGTGCAGGTGAGACATTGTTTCCAAACCAGCTATGCTGTAGCCATTCATTGGAGCCCAGAGTTAGCCCTGAATCTAAGCAAAGTCCTTCAGGCAGGTTGCATGGACCATGAGGATAACTGTTCTTGAGTTGTACTGTATGATCCCCTGCCTGGACAGAGCCATCCATTTCCCCATGGATGACAGCTGCCCAGAGGCTGGAAGCTAAAGGATGGAATACTTTAGTGGGAGCAACAGGACTATAGAGTGTAGAAAATGCAGACGAGCTCATTTGCCTAAGCAAACAGTGGGATGTTCACCTGCAAGTCTTTCCAAATGCTACTGGTGCAAGCTCTCCACATGCACAAAAAAGTTAGGGGGCTGCAAAATAGGAAAGTCACTTAGTTGCATTGCTGTTTGCCACCGGCTCTGCCTCTTCGCAGAAAGTAGCAGCCATGGGCTGTAACCCAGAGGTGATGTGGGAAACCTTTCTAGAGCAAAGGAAAAAAAAAAAATCTCATCTGCTCCATTGCAATTGGCACATGGAGAGTTGCACATGTTTCTCGCAGCCTAAGTTCTACCTGTGATGCTCTCTCCCTGCACAAAATCCCTCCCCCAGCTGCTTTGCAAGCGCACAGAGTTCCCTGCGTTCATTTAGCAGGAGCGAAAATTATTAATCAAGTTTGCTCCTGTAAAATCAGAAATGTTCTCCCGTGAGAAGACATGGAGCCCGGCGGCCTGGGCTTGTGTCGGATGAAAGCAGCCCATTCTTGGGAGGGGGGAGAAGAAAAATAACCCGCCTTTTTCATTTTTAACAAGTATTCCCTCTTTCATTGTTACTCCCCCCCAGCCCGTGTAGAAAAGATTTGCTCTGTCAGTCAAGTCCCTGACTGCTGTGGGAGGAGCTCCTGTAGAGGAGGCTGGGATGGTGAGACTGAGGATGGAGCTGCGAGGAGCCAGACAAGCAGAGGCGGCTCAGAACAACTCCATCGCAACCGGCTGCTGAGACTGAAGAGAGGGAGAGAAAGGATTGCAGGCGCCGGAGAAGCTGCAGCCCCCCGATTCCTGCTCGCTCCCCGCTGGCGAAGTCTAAGGAATGAAAGCTTTCCAGGCAGACCTGCTGCTCCTCTGCTTCTTGCTGCTCAGCCAAGGTAGGACACGGCGGTTCCTGAGTTTCAAAGTAGGGTATGCGGGCAGGTCGGGGATGGTGGCAAGGCAGCGGTGCTGGCTCTCCTGTTGGGGAGATCAGCCAGGTGAGCCCCTGGGTTTGACCAGGAGGGTGCGATCGTATTTGGGAAAAGGTCCTTCGCTGGCAAGTGCATTCCGGAGTTCTGCTCTCTCTCAAGACAGCTCGCCTTAAAAAATGTTTACCATGCAAATGAGTTCTTTCTGCTCCAGCTAAGTTAATTAGCTCCTGTTTGTGTGTAAACACGACTCTGAACTCCGCTTCCCCCCCCCACTTCCCCATTAGACCCCAGTGAGGGGTTTGCTTGTTTTGCAAGGTTCGTTCACCTTAGATTGGTGGTTTTGCCTTGTTTCGGTTGGGGCAGAGCGCCTTGACGGGGTGGGGGGCTACAATTGCAAGCGTGTTTTGTGATGGAAAGAGGTGTCTCCGATGAGAGCGTGTGGGTCCCCGTGGTAGGGGTAGGGGGGATTCGGCGCTCCCTTTTGGCCGTATGCCTCCAACGCTGGAGAGAGCCGGGCAGTCTGGAGGAATTTCCCACACAACTTTGATATTGAGCAGCCGTCCCAGGCGTCGGGGAGGGGTGTTATTTCAGAGCTGTGTTGCTGGGGCAAAGCTGTTGGCAGTTACCTGTGGAATACGGAGGGTTTTGCGTAAAGAATTGGAGCTGCTTGTGCCCTCTCGGAATGCCAACGCCAAGTGTTAGCTGGGTCACATGAAGGCGTTCATGCAGGACAGGGCGTGAGGTGGTTAAAAGAAACCACCCACGAGTCCATCTGTTGATTACATGAAGGGTGAAACTTTGGGGGGGGGGAAGAGTGTAGCTTGTAAGGGGTGGCTGTTTCTCCCCCTCCCCAGCCAAACACAGGCTCGTCGTGGTCAGCCCTTGGTTGGAGGCATGACGCTCTACAGCTGTCCACTTGTTGCTTTCTCTTCTGAGCTGTGGGCCAGACCTGTCGCTGGGTGCCCCCAACACCCTGTTACCACTGACAGTGCTAAAGGGGAGAGCCATGTTTGCAATCGAAGGTGCTTCATTCTGCACAAAAGAAACACACTGTGTCTGCCGTGCCAATTTCAGGCAGAACAAATCTGAGCTCTCCTGGCACACTGGGGCAGTGGCAGGTTCAGGTATATGAGCAGTTTGGCAGCCTGGCTTTTCCTTGTAGTGTCTCTTCCCCGGCCCCCTGAGCCTCTCCAGTCCCTGCAGATCAAATGGCAGTTTGTTAGCAGAGCTGCAGAAGTTTGCCTTTCAGGTCCAGAAGGGCCTTGCTTCCCCCCCCCCCCCCCCCCCCACACACACACTTCCCAGGCATTGTTTTTAATTAGGACTTTTTAATGAGCCTTGCTGTTTGAAAGCTGCTGTGTAGATCCGCATCTTGTCTCTTTGCTGTGTGGTCTAGCTGATCTGCCTCTCTGTGGCAACCTGTTGGGAATGCGCCTCTGGTACCTTGCATATTCCTGTTGGGTTACATGGCAGCACAGCTAACATCGCACATGGGCTGGTTCCTACTGTAAGAAGGATAAATTCATTGCCATGGAGCTGTTGCTTGCAGTGCTTGAGAAATGTGACAGTCAGCAGCCGGGCAGCTAGCCCACTGGTGTGTGTCTTGTTCTATCCCCTCTCCAATCTGTGTGGCTGCTGAGGAAGGGGTAGCGCAGATCCAGGAGCCGAAGTGTATTTCCAGAACACATTGGTGCTTCCCCCACTTGGAATTCCCCATTCTGACTGCAGGGCTGGGCTGGTAGTGCTTATGCACGCCTAGGCACAGTGCCCATTGTGGTGCCGCTGATTTCAGTAGCACATGCACCCATGGTCTTAAGAGTGCCACTTGGGCTGTAGGGCCATACAGTTACCTTACTAACTGATGCAGGTGGTGTGCACCCATAGGGCAGTGACCCCTTGTGCTGGAGGGAGCTCGCAGGCAAATCCCACTTGCCTTACTCACACAAGTAGACCCAGTGAAGTCAGTGAGCCAGACCTACCCATGATATATGCAGCTGCCACTCCAGGGAAGTCAGTGGAGTTGCATTCACTTACACTGAGTGAATTTGGCCCAAATGGATCAGTGTGAATAGCACACACAGGAATAACACACTCCTACTTCTTCAAGTCAGTAACAGCAGATTGGCAAGGATCACATATGTATGATCCAAGAATCATGCATGGAACACTTAACTTAGGCATGGGCTTTACATGAGAATCTCAGATACCTGGAGAAGAATCAGTTAAGGTCAGTGGATTTCAGCCCAAGGATTTGTCCTCAGTTGGCCCGTGCATATTTGTGGCAGGCTGGTTTGATGCTGTCCTGGGAAATGATGCCGAACAACATTGGGCTTCTGGGATGACCATACAATGTGCTCTAACCAGTGACCATACTTCCCATGGGTTTCACATCCTGGGGGTTGAGCGCATTGCCTTGGGCTGTTACGGATTCCCATTATGGCTTCGCTAACCAGAGATCAGTTTGACCTCCCCATTCCCTGCCTGTGCTAGGATTTCACAGTGTGAAGTGTCTCTCTCCTTTACACACTTCTGCTTCCCTGCAGACCCTTTTAAAGCCTCTTAACGGAATAATTTTGAGACTAGCTCTACAAAGCCAGATCTCAAGTAGAGCTCCACATGTAAATGTCCAGCATTTAATCCACTGGGCCCCCACCCCACCCATCCCCTTTCTGCTTTGAGAGGTATTACAGAATAATGAAGGAGGATGATCTCTCCTGTAACTCATTCCTATGCCTTTAAAGTGTCAGAGTGAACTTTTCTTAAGGTATGGGGAGAACAAATCTCCTTCCCGTGTTTTTTATTCTCTGATTCCCCAGCAAATGGCCCCAAACCCCTGTCTTCTTGCTCTGAAAGTTGACAACTGCCAATGTTTTGTGTGTAGAGTCTCTTTAGGTTGTTTTTTTGGTGTGGTGGTTGGTTGGTTTATTTATTTTTCCTGGTGTTGCTGCTTTTTGTAAGTTGTCAGTACCATAATGCCTGGTGCAACTCAGGATAAAGTCACTGTGAAATTCACCTCCTGGTGGGGGGGAGATGTGTTATGCCCTTTGGTGAGAAGAGAATTGACGCTGTCATCCTAAAACATGAAACTCACTACCTTTTTTCTTTTTATCATGTCCAGTTATTTTCCCCTTCACCCAAAGGAGGTGAGGTTGGAAGAAACAAATAGCAACATGGAAGCCCCTTGCCATCTGTCAGATCCAGAGCCATGGGGAAGGTCCAGTAAAGGTGTCTTCATAGCCAAATCCCAAACATGCTCTGCACTCAAGTGGAATTTCACAGTGAGAGCCGATGAATCTTCTGTGTTAAATCCAGCCAGGGTGTGTGCCAGGAATCATGGCCTCGTGCAACAAAACATCAACAAACAGGTGGAAGTCTGCAACTTAGCTTTAAAACAAGGCTTGGGTTGGGTTGTGTGGGCTCTCAGAGCCAGACACCATGAAGTGGCTCAGTCATTGTAGAAGAGCATTTATAAATGCATGGGAACCAGCAGTGTGAGCCCTACAATCTCATTATGATATAACCAACTTCCAAGGAGGGGCTATGGCAAATCACCCCCTCTCCCTGGAGACCAGTCTAGGTGCTGGCACGGGAGTGCTCCTTAGCCACCTTTTCCCATTATTGCCTTGGTTCCCCCCCCCCCTTGGCTTAGTGCCTCCTTTGATGTCATCCCAGTCCACATGGAACAGATGTCTGCTTCTCTTCCATCTCTCGAGTGCCTCCTTAACCCATGCCCCTGTCAGGAAACTTTCCTCTGCAGAAGTGATCTGGCATAGGTGCCACTTGGTTGGAACTCTTGTGCCAGCGTCTTGCGTCTGTTTTACTGTAAGCTCTGTGGGGCATGTCCTTTGGCCAGGTTCTGATCTCAGTTACCCTGGTGTAAATCTAGAGTGACTAGACAGCTGCCAATGAAGTGTCTATCTGGGTGTTTTCAGATCAGAAAATAGCCCTTGCCCTCAAGGATCTGAAGTGCCCTATTTGCCTATGGATCTCTGGCTATCTGTTCTTGGGACGGTAAAGTCCAGGCTCTGTAGGAGCTGTACATAGCTTTTCCCCCTCTGCCTTGCTTTGAAGAGATTGCAGTCCTTGCAAAGGACTCATTAAAATCAAACCAGGACCCTTTGCCACAGGTCATTTTATTATTTGCAGCGTGTGAACAATAGCGTGACTAGTCGTCAGACCACAGGTGACAAGGGCAATGCAATTGTGAGGTTAAGCTGAGAAGGGAAATCAAGCCAAATCCAGGTACAGCAAGGGGCTGGGAATACCCAGCTGAGGCACTTATCCAATCCTCTACCTGTAATGCTATGATAGAAGAGAACAGAGTCGATGGGTGATGGTGAATGGACCAGAAGCTTGCAGAATGGTGCTGATACAAAAGAAAGGTGAACTTTTGACAGGGTTGTATAAATAGATTTTCATGTAGGGCTGGTGACTTAACCATTCCTCTCTGTACATTGTCTGGGGGGCGGGGGGACAGGACATCTGGGGTGGTGCATGCAGCATGAACCTTGATGCCACAAATGGGAGAAGATCCAGAGAAGGATCCTTTGCTGAAAAGTTCTGATAACACAAGTTCTGGACTCTATTCATGGTCGTCTTGCCCTGTAGGGAGTTGGGAGAGCCTTTCTCGGGGGCTTGCTGGTATATTCGGTGGTATTCCCCATGCAGGGCAGAGAATTTCCATGCTCCAGAGATGTTTATGGAGAAGTAAAGAGAAATTAATGCATCAGGTCTTGGAGAAAGGGGTGACCTCATAGCCTGTCACCAACACCAAATGAGGAGGGGATTATTTTTCAGTCATTAACAGTGAAACAAGAAGTAACTGCTTACAATGACAGAGGATGGGAAATCCTGCTGATAAGGTACTTCCCCTGGGAGTGCAAGGCAAGACTACATTGGGGGGAAACGAGAATCAACTCTATTAGAAATGTAAAAGGGCTGCAGCATCATTGCTCTCCTGTGCTTTGTCCAATCCGCTTCTGCATGATTCTGATGACTGGGTTTGCACAAACAAATGGGTAGGTGGTAGAAATTCATCAATAGGGCCTGCAGTGAGATTCACTAGAGGACCAAAGATGCCTTTTTTTAAGCTAGATCTCTACCACCAGCTGCTTTCCGTCATAAAAAAGGGTCACTGGCCTTTCATTGAGACCCTCATTACTTTCACAGAGCAAGGGAATTCCAAGTAATGGCTCATGTCTTGAGGCGAATGCTCCATTTGTAACTGGTCTCCCTGTGCTAAGGTTATGCAGAGGTCTCAGGGCACTGTACATGGCACAGTACATCTTACATGGTGCAGTACATCTCAGGCAGGTGTCATTACTTTTGTCTTGTGTTTCCTGGATGCCTCACTGTTACTTTAAAGGGACATCAGTCAGGTAAAATTAGTATAGATAGAAAATCCTGACCTGTGGTACTAACACCTTAGATTAGTAGCTCTCAATCTTTTCCCATATTGCAGCATAAAATATGATCTGGGTTTTTCTCTCTCCTGTAAAGTCGGGAGGAGTTTGGTTGGGACCTTGAAACCTGCCCACAACCCACAGGTGGAGAGCCCGTGTTGTACATTATTAAATCACAAATATTTTTTTAATATCCAATACACTTTTCATCATTGATGGCGCAGGTTTCCTTGTTTGTCTCTGCTTGCACAAATAGAAAACAGGTTAGTCAGTTTCACTTTTTGTTTTATTGTCTCTTACATTTGGCTTATCATGCGCTTGCCTGATGCTGCAGTGTTTGGATTGAAAAGTCTGCAGGGGAACGGCTATGAGATCATCTCTGTTGGATGTAGGCTTTACCAGACCTACGCTGTTTCCAGTTTGATCCAACAGTGTCCATTTAAAGATGATCAGCAAAGTGACATTACCAACCCCAAAAGCAGAGCAGGGAGAGCTGTCTAAAGAACTCCTGGTTCCATAGTTATGTGAGGGATGGATCTGCCTCTTACTGTACAGCATTAGTCAAAATTTAAAACATGCTTTCTATACACCGTTTAGCAGCTGATTGTGCACTTGCTGGCTCTCTTTAAATGTCACGGTATTTTAGTGGGAGGTAGAAGATTTGTATAGTTAGATTCAGCCACCAGCTCTACGATAAGATCTCATCTTAATTTGTTCATTCAGCACCCCCACATAAGAAGAAAACTACAGCAGTAACCCCAAAGCCTGCTGTAGCTGTAGAATATTGTAGTACTTGCTTTTAAAAGGGCATTCACATAACTGCCATTCATTAACACTAATGTGACCCAATCAGGTCTTCAGCTGAGAATAGTAGATGCCTCAGTGTATGGAGTAACTGGGAACTGTGTTCCGTGGAGTATGCTCACACAATGGATAATTAAGCACTGCATGCAAGGAAAACTTTGGTAGGCTGGGTTTATTGCAGTATTTTTCTATACAGTAAAGGGAAGATTCATCCCTTGCATCACTGCATTGAAGTTAATGGAACCACACTAAGGATTGATTTGGCCTGATGCCTTAGTGGCTGAAAATTCCACCTATTGTGTGGGGTGAATTCCATTAAATAACGCTGTGGTCCTGTTTGAGGATATACAAATATCCTGCAGGAATGGAGTGTTCAGGGTCTGGAATTCATACAGAAGGGCATGAGGGATCTTAATAACTACAGTCTAAAAATACAGACTAAAAAATTCTTTCCTAACTGGTGGCCTTTCTCATGGGTACTCTCAGGTGGGAGGGGATCAAAGCTTTGTGCCATGGAACCAAGATGATGATTCTTCCATGAAGAAGGAAGTGAGTGTGAACTGGTGAAAAGTTGTGAGGCTCTTCTGTCCACCCCTGCTGTTCTGGGCACATACCCTTCCACTTTCATCATTAACTCAACATTGCTTAACTCCTGAAAAGAGATCAGAAGTGAAGGGCCTGGATTCTTTCCATTTCTTTTTTTCTCTCCAGTGGTATAAATGAGTATTCAGGCAGTATACTGCCAGGAGTCAGTAAATGTCAATATTGGGTAAGTGTTTCCTTTATATCACTGCAATTTAGCATAAGCTGCTTGGAAACAAATGTCTCCCATAAGCATGCGATGTTTCCGTAAGTACACAGTCAACAGTACTATGAGGATTAAATAAATGTCAGCACCACTTGTATACTCAGTAAGAAGTTAAGACAGCTGAACTCGCATAATGGCCAGCCTGGGTATTGCAGTGGTGGGATTACTTTGCTACTTGTGATTTCCTGCAGCAAGAGGGCAGCTGGAAGTAGCCATTTTTGGGGAGTGGGGGGGAGCCATCTGGCTTTTCAGAAGGTTGCAACAAAAGGTGATGGGGACTCAAAATTGCGCTGGGACGCTGATCACTCACCAGTCTGGCAGGCTGTAAGTCATTTCAGGAGGTGGCCAAAGAAAAGCAGCTAGATTTTGCTGTGAAAATGGCACTTTTCTTCTCCCCTCCTCCCCCCCCCAAATTGCCAAGTGGATGAAACTCAAGGATTTGCTCTTTCCCCTGTGGGAGTATTCTTGACATACACATTCAGTTCTACACCAGCAAGGACAAAGCTTTCACCCTGGTCATAAATATGCTGCCAAAATGCTGCCTCTTGGGACGTTCCTGTCCCCCACTTAGTTGAGACTAAGAGTTGGTGTGACCTGCACTGGCCTAAAATATGGCCAGTTGGTGCCATCTCTTTGTAGGTGGTGCTACAGGCTGATCCACTCCAGCCTTATATTGCTAGCTGGGCTGTGGCTAGTGATTTCGCCACAGGCTGGCTGGTGGATTATAAATCTAGTCTTCCAAGGAGGATGGGCTGAGGCCTATAGTGTGGTCGCTAGCACAGCAGATGTCACCGGACCAAGCTATTATAGTTTGGATAGGAGACCAGGTGAAAAGCCCATTGCGCTGTGAACACTGATGTACAAGGCTCGCAGAGTGCTAGCCTGCACCAGGACCTGCTAGTGAACTCAAGTGAGCAATTCCTGTTCTTTACCAGGTCCAAGTGAGCAAGGCTTGGGCAGCACTTACTTCTGGATAACAGTGTGCAAGACAGGAGCGGCCTTTGGGCTCCTTGGGGGTTGCCTTTGCAGCCCCCTATTGTAAGGAGCTATTTCCTTATCTTAGGGGTTGGGTTACATTCACTGGATGGGAGGATGGCTGTGGGTGGGGGGGAGGGTGAGGTACAAAGAGCTAGGCTGTCTCATGAGAGTCTGATTCCTTTAGGCATATGGCTGTCCTGCTTTTGGGCTGCAGAGAAAGGAGGGTAGGGGATAAAAATGCATCGGAGAGAGCATTTGAGCAGATATCTCTAAGGGGAGGCAATAAGGGAGGGAAAGGCATGGAGTGAAGCACCAAAGGAAGGATTGGTGTTCAGGAGATTCCAGGTTTCTCTAAGGATAACTCTAAAGATGCAGCTGCATAGCGGCTAGGAAACTATAGTGCAAATTGAGAACAGAGCTGTATTGAGGGTGGGGGAGCAGGTGGCCTGCCTGGTGTAGAGTGATCTGGTACAAGGAGAGCGGGAGTGAAGAGGTCAGAGAGCCGATGTCCTTAGATGTAGGTGAAAGGGACGGCTGAGAAGGTTACGAACCATTGATTGCTTTGGGGCAGAAGCCAGACGCCCTGGCTGCTCTTAGAGTGGCCAGGTGGCATATATCTTGGAGGCTTCCTGTTTGCATTGAAAGCTCATCGGCTGCTGTCCTCTTATGTGGTGATTTGGCAGCTGCTGCTGATAGTGCCAGGCTGGGTCAGTGGAGGAGCAGAGGAACTGAACCAAGTCCAGAGCAGCCCAGAGGTCCTTGAAATCTATCATCCCGATCCTTCAGAGAAAGGTGTGACGCATGTGGGGCCTTTCCCCTTGGCCCTCCAGACTTATACCCCATAGTACAAAGTCTGATGATCCTGTATTAGCTTTAGTAGTTACAACCGTTCGTTAATGAACATAAATCCTCCTGAAGCTTTGCCTAGGATACTAGAACTTATGGGGGATCCCTGTCTTTCAGCGTTGTAAATCAGGAGTCGGACCACCAAATCCAGTTGTGACATGAAAGTGATTCACAGATATCCGAATCAAGTTGTTTGTTGCTTTGTGTTGAACATATATTTGGTGGCAGAGTCCAGTCGAAAGATCCAAAAATCTGGCTCTGGATCCAGGCTCCCCAAAAGCAGCTGAGATGTAGGGCTTTCCCCTGGCTTCTCTCTGCTGTTGTGCAATATGAATGAGATGGGCCTGCAGTGATAAAGTGTACATACAGACAGATGCTGGAGGGGAGACTGTATCCCTGAGCTGGCTTCAGCTGCTTGAATAGAAGCTTCTCTGTACCAAGCAGGTGTGGGGCTAGGAGATCCCATATGTGTCTCCTTTGAGGGGGAGGTTCTAAAACCAGGCCAATAAATTAAGATGACATTTGACAGACACCTAGAGCCCAATCCCCACTCCTAGGCTGCCTGTGCAGGAAGAACCCATCACAGCTGCTTGCTGCGGCTCACTTTGCATCTCTGTCAGTCACCCAGCAATGTCACCGGCCGCTGCATCTTGGTCAGTATGTGGCAGGCCGTGTCTCAGCCGTGAGCTGGAGAAAAATCACAGAGCAAGGTGTGGGATTGGTCTTGACATCTTTGCATTCCCAAAGTTGCAAAACCGCTTCTCTCTCTCTCCCTAACTGGAAAGGAGCTGCCTGTAGTCTTGGCTTCGCCTGCATCCTCCCAGCGGCACAGAAATTGCTACAGACAAAATTCACAGATGTCAGATGAGAGAGCCCTGTCAGGTTAGCTAACTCCCCTCTTCTCCTACCTCTGGGGTTGTTCCCCTGCAGTGCCAGTCTAGTGACTGTCCTCTCCAGTCCTAGCTGACTCCAGCAGCGTATCCTGATTGGGGTCCCATCGGTCACTGTCAGGGCATTTGTCACCGATTCAGACAGTGAAAGATTCTATCTGACTTATCTCACCTGGCTGAGCTAATGCATTTGCGATGCTAAGAAAAGAGCCTGTAGATTTTGGGAGGAGGGTTTAAAAATTAAAACCACAGACAGAGGCGTGTGTGTGGGTAAAAATACCCAGGTATTTCGAATATTAAACCAGGTCATCTGGCAGAGGCTGAGAGCTGCAGCTCCTCCTCGCTTTTAAATTCAGCCTGGTGGTGGCAGCAGCAGCGCTTGCATGGAGGAGAGCCATCCTGCCGGTACAGGGCTCCTTGGGAGAGTCAGGAGCAGGCCCACTGTGGTCCCTTTGGGCTCACAGCTGGCGTGCTAGGGTTCTGACTCTCCTGAAGGCTGAGAACATAGCTGGAGTCTTGCAGGGGGTTGGGGGGAGGGGGGAGATGTTGGTGCTTAACCCCATGTGTGGCTCTGTGCTGTAGAGAGAGGTGATCTTAGACAGGATATTGGGGAGGGAGGAATCTGAGCTCCCCCATGTTTATAAAGGAGCTGCTGCATGCTGGGAATTCATTTGTGAGTTGTATGCAGGGTACTTTTGGCTAGATTTCCCACCCTGAGTCAAGGTCAGCAAGGTTCAGTGCTGTTCCCAACGGAGGGGTGGGGAGGGGCAGACTCCAGTGTAACCCCTATTGGCGGAGCAAAGGGGAAGCAAGACCTGTCTGGATCAGGGGGTTGCTGTGCAGCAGATGAGTCATGGCATTGCTGAATAAGGAGCTGGGGAAGGTGGGGGAACACAGTCCATGCTGTTCCTAGACTACGAATTCCTGGTGACTAGTGATGAATATGCCTGAGTCTCCTGGTGAAGTGGGGGGAGGTAGAGAGCGAGCAGCATGTGTCTGAGGGGAGCACAGTAACCTTCAGCAGCTCACAAAACAAGCTGGCATCGCCGGCCAGCGGTGCCTGCTGGGTTGTTGTTTTTCTTGTTTTTCTTCCTCCTTCATGTGCTAATCCCAGAGTGTGATTTAACGCTTTTCTGCCCTGCTCCTGGCTGTGTCTTTAATAAGCTGGGAGCAGCCAGTCCAGTCCATTTCCCCCCCCCCCCCCCCGCCTTTACGTGTTGAAAAAGCAGAACAAACAGATGCTAAAATTAGGCTCTGTTGTTCACAGCACTTTGTCCTCCTGATAGAAAAGTCTGTTGCTGCCTGGGCATGCTTCGGTCTGTGTCCAGGGAGAGTTTGGGGAATTATAAAGCTGTGGGTGTGTCTAAAATTAGCACATTAAATTTTGAACTGAAATGCCCGCTTCTTCTTCGAGTGCTTGCTCATATCGATTCCAATTAGGTTTGCACTTGCTGCGTGCACGATCGTTGGAGAACTTTTACCCTAGCAACACCTGGTGGGTCGGCTGTGGAGCCCCCTGGAGTGGCGCTTTCAGGGTGCTAGATATATACCCAAGCCGACCCAGTGCCCCCTCAGTTCCTTCTTACCGCCCGTGATGGTCATTGGAACTGTGGAGCTCGGCTTTGCTGCTCTCCACTCTCCTTAGTGATACTGTCTTCGTAGTTTGTTATAGTTGTTGTAGTAGTGTATATAGTTATAGTAGTGGGTTAGAAGGGGTCTCCTCCCCGCCTGCTGCTTGGGCTCATGCCCAAGGCTCCGGGCTTTAAACCTTGTTCGTCCTGTGCTAAGCCCATGTCAACGGGTGACCCCCACGACTTCTGCCTGAAGTGTCTGGGGGAAACCCACCAGGTGGACAAGTGCAAAATTTGCAAGGGATTTTGGCCCCGGACCAAGAAGGAGCGGGACTTTAGATTAAAACAGCTCCTGATGGAGTCGGCTCTCAGCCCGGATTCCCCCAGCGGCACGCCAAGACCCGGCGCAGAGTGCCTTGGTGCACGGTGCCCTGGCGGCAGCAGTAGGTACTGCACCGTGATTGGACTCCGGCAGAGACCCACAGCACCGAAGTTCACCGGCACTGTTCTCATTCGCCTGGCCAAAAGCGGCCCTGCGGGCCAGAGATAGCTGCTCCGCCTCAGCAGTCCCCAGCGCCCCTAGGACCACCCTTGGAGTTGTGTCCAGTAGCGGAGCAACCAGGGGTTCAAGCGCCGACATCGGCACCGCTGACTCTGGCACCGAGGGAAGAATGGTTGAGTCCAGCATGCATGGGCTCCCTGACTCGTAGCGTGGTCCAGCCCCAGCTCCCATCAATGCTGGATAGCTTTCTGGTGGCAAGGGACCTCACTGCGATGACATAGTCGACATCACCGCAAACTGTGGCATGGCTCCTGTTCGTGCGGTACCGTTCCGGGGCAAACCATCCCTGATCCGGCCGTCTGCTCCTGAGTTGGAACCACGGCACCGGTCCTGTTCTCTGATCTGTTCGCGCTCCCAATGCCATTCACAGTCCTGGCGCCGGTCGTACTCATGGCGCCATTCTGACTCTTGGGGCCAGTCAGACTCCCGGCACTGCTCACGGCACTGCTCTACACGTCGGTCACTGTCCCGGAGCAGATCTCAGTGCCGCTCTTGGAGACGGTCATGATCGCGGTCAAGATCCGGATCGCGGTTCCAGTCCAGACCTCGACACCAGTCTTGGTCCCGGCACCGCACCCCAGCGTTGTGGTGCTGCTCCCCGTAGTTACATCACCAATCCCCGGCAGCCCGGTACCGGTCTCCACCGCGTCCGGGTGACTCGACGCAGACACGGTCAGCACCGCCTTGGCCTTCGTGATCTGCCTTGCATTTGTCACAGTCCAACGCAGGCTCATGACCTAGCCACACAGCTCATAGCCACGGCGAGGATGATGCTGCCCACTATCAAGAGGAAGGCCATGATCCCGTCCAAGGGTCTGTCCAATGGCCCTTTTGGACACCGTGGGCTTACCACCAAGCCCAGGGTGCCCCATCTGAGGCCTCCTGCTCAACCCACTCAGAGGCTCAGGTGCCAGAGGCCACCATAAGCCATCCTGCTCTGGGGGGCATGGAAACCACAGCCCCAACTCCGGGGCAGGGTCCAGACTCCAGAGTCGTGGACCCCGGATGACAAGACCCGGCCCAGCAGGAAATACAACTGGACCCTGTGGTGTCGTCCTCATCCTCCCCAGACGAGGCAGTGGCTGGGACAACGGTCTCGGGTTCCCCTCCAATAGACCTCCATGCCCACCAGGACCTCCTGCGTAGGGTGGCACAGAACATGAACCTCCAAGTGGAGGAGGTGGTGGACATCTTGTCAGCGGAGGCCCCGTCTCAAGTGGCTTTACCACTCATTCGCACCATACAGACCACGGTCAGAACAATCTCTGGCAAACACCTGCATCCATCCCTCCAACTGCTAAAGGGGTGGAGAGGAAATATATTGTCCCCTCCAAAGATTGAGTACCTCTATACTCACCCTCAGCCACATTCACTAGTGGTGGCCTCGGTGAACGAGAGGGAGCGGCATGGGCAACAGGCTCTGGCGTCCAAGTTGAAAGATGCCAGGCGTCTCAATTTGTTCGGGTGCAAGATCTATTCCTCAGTGGGGCTGCAGCTCAGGATCATGAACCAGCAGGAACTCCTGAGCCGCTATGACTACAACTCATGGAACTCCATGTTAAAATTCAAGGAGCTAGTACCTCCGGAGTCCAGAGATGAGTTTGGGGCCCTGGTAGAGGAGGGAGAAAAGGTGGCCAGGACCTCCTTACAGGCCTCATTAGATGCTGCGGACTCCGCTGCCCGGACCCTTGCGTTGGGAATAGCTGTGAGGCGCATATCTTGGCTGCAGGTGTCCGGCCTGCTGTCAGAACTGCAGCAAACCGTACAGGACCTTCCCTTTGAAGGACAAGTCCTGTTTTTGGATAAGACTGATTCCAGGCTCCAAAGCCTTAAAGATTCTAGGGCCATAATTTGCTCCCTGGGGATGCACACACCGGTCACGCAACTGAGGACCTTCAAACCCCAGCTTCAACGATCCTTTTCCCCTCCTCGGCCAAGGCAGGACTTTTATAGGAGATGTGGGCGAGGTGGCAGGAAGAAGTCCACCAGCCAGGGCAGAACCAAGGCCCAGCTAAACCTCCGGCGAGGCGCAAACAGAACTTTTGAAGGTGCGCCTGAGGACAGCATACCAGACATCAGTCAGGATCCTTCCCCACCAATCTGGAATCGTTTATCCCGTTTCCACCGTGTGTGGTCACTCATAACTACGGACCGTTGCGTTCTTCACACAGTGGAAAAGGGATATTCTCTCCAATTTTTTTTCTCCCCACCCTC
The DNA here is from genome assembly GCF_965152235.1 of Eretmochelys imbricata. Lineage (NCBI taxonomy): Eukaryota > Metazoa > Chordata > Testudines > Cheloniidae > Eretmochelys > Eretmochelys imbricata. The sequence continues at coordinate 6,022,840 of NC_135593.1, read as the reverse complement.
CCTCTTCAGGGACCCTTCTAACGAGCAACTCCTTATGCAGGAAGTGCAGACGCTCCTAACCAAGGGAGCGATCAAGGAGGTTCCAAGGGAATTAAGGGGCAGGGGTTTTTACTCCCGTTACTTCCTGGTCCCCAAAGCAAAAGGCGGACTTAACAAATTCGTGGTAAAGTTGAAGTTTCGCATGGTGTCCTTGGGGACCATCATACCTATCCTGGAGACTGGTACGCTGCCCTTGACACGAAGGACGCGTATTTCCACATAACGATTCATCCGGCGCACAGATGTTTCCTTCGCTTTGTGGTCAACCGTGAACACTATCAGTTCACGATCCTTCCTTTCGGTATTTTTACGGCCCCCCGGGTATTTACCAAATGTGTGGCTGTCGTGGCAGCCTTCCTCCGTCGACAGCTAATCCAAGTATTCCCATATCTCAGTGATTGGCTTATCCGAGGTCGCACCAGGGAACAGGTGCAGTCCCACATCCAAGCGACCATGGCCATGTTTTGTCGATTAGGCCTCCTCCTCAACGTGGAAAAGTCGGCTCTGGATCCAAACCAGAGAATAGAGTTCATTGGGGCAGTCTTAGATTCCAGGCTTGCCCAAGCTCTTTTACCGGATGCCCACTTCCAGTCTTTCGCGAGTCTCATCCGGAGCCTCCAAAGTTTTCCTACCTCAACGGCAAGGATGTACTTAAGCCTTCTGGGGCACATGACCTCCTGCAAGTACGTGACCAGGCATACCAGACTGCAGCACCGCCCATTTCAGGCCTGGCTGACAACCGTCTATCGCCCAAGTTGAGACAGCCTAAACATGGTGGTCCCAGAAATGGTCTTAGCCTCTCTCCGCTGGTGGTTAGACCCCAGGGCAGTATGCGAAGGAGTCCCATTCCATACTCCTCAACCCTCATTGTCTCTAGTCACAGACACATCATCCCTAGGATGGGACGCCGAGTCTGTGGACCACAGCCTAACTCTCTCTACACATCAACATACGGGAGCTGATGGCGGTGCACCTGGCGTGTCAAGCATTCCGGGAGCATCTACATGGCCGTTGCATGGCGGTCCTCACAGACAACACCACAGCCATGTTCTACATCAACAAGCAAGTGGGAGCTCGCTCGTCCCCACTTTGTTGGGAAGCTATTCACCTGTGGGAGTTTTGTATTACCCACTCCATCCACCTGGTGGCGTCCTTTCTCCCAGGGGTCCAGAACACACTGGCAGACCACCTCAGCAGTTCGTTCCAGTCCCACGAGTGGTCGATCCGTCCCGATGTCATCCACTCCATTTTCCAGAGGTGGGGGTTTCCCCAGGTTGACCTGTTTGTCTCGCGCAGCAATCGGAAGTGCCAGATATTTTGCTCTCTCCAGGGACGCTCCCCGGGTTCTCTCACAGATCCCTTCCTACAAGGGCCAGTTGTTCTATGCCTTCCCTCCATTCTCACTGGTTCACAAAGTCCTACTCAAGGTGCGCAGAGACAGAACATGTCTGATCCTGGTCGCCCCCTGGTACACCACACTATTGGAGATATCGGTAGATGCCCCGATTCCACTCCTGCTTTGGCCGGACCTGATCTCCCAAGACCACGGCCACCTCTGTCACCCTGACCTGCAATCCCTCCACCTGATGGCATGGATGCTGCGTGGCTAAGTCACTCGGATCTTCTCTGCTCCCATTCGATGCAGCAGGTTCTGCTAGGTAACAGGAAGCCCTCCACTCGAGCCACGTACCTGGCCAAATGGAAGCGTTTCTCCTGCTGGTGTGCTCAACGCGGCACACCCCCTCTGCAAGTGTCCGTGCCTCTCATCTTGGACTATCTCCTATCCCTAAAACAGCAAGGTCTGGCAATATCATCTGAGTGCACCTGGCAGCCATATCGCCTTTTCGCCCAGGAGAAAATGGACACTCTGTCTTCTCCAACCCTATGGTCGGTAAGTTTCTTAAGGGCCTGGACCGTCTCTATCCACAGATGCGGCAACTGGTCCCCGCGTAGGACCTAAACCTGGTCCTCTTCAGACTTACGGGGGCCCCATTTGAGCCGATGGCCACCTGCTCACTTCTGTACCTCTCTTGGAAGACAGCCTTCCTCGTGACTATCACTTCAGCAAGGCACATATCTGAGATCAGAGCCCTCACTTCAGAACCACTTTACACGGTCTTCCATAAGGACAAGGTGCAGCTACGCCTTCACCCAGCTTTCCTTCCCAAGGTGGTATCAGCTTTTCATGTCAACCAGGACATTTTCCTCCCCGTCTTTTATCTGAAGCCACATGCTACTTGATGAGAGCAATGACTGCACTCTCTTGACGTTCATAGGGCCCTTGCCTCCTATATGGAGCATACAAAGCCATTCAGAAAAACAACCCAGCTCTTCGTCACCGTGGCCAACCGGATGAAAGGCCACCTGGTCTCTTCACAGCGCATCTCTGCTCGGATCATGTCCTGTATCCATGTTTGCTACGACCTGGCCGGCATCCCAGCCAAGCCCCTCACTGCCCATTCCACAAGGGCTCAAGCCTTGTTGGCAGCTTTCCTGGTGCAGGTTCCAATACAGGAGATCTGTAGAGCTGCCACTTGGTCTTCAGTGCATACTTTTGCCTCTCACTATGCAATAGTTCAGCAATCCAGAGACGATGCGGTATTTGGTTCAGCGGTGCTGCACTCAGCGATATTTCACTCTGACCCCACCGCCTAGGTAAAACTTGGGAGTTACCTAATTGGAATCGATAGGAGCAAGCACTCGAAGAAAAGACGGTTACTCACCTTTGTAACTGTTGTTTTTGATATGTGCTGCTTATATCCATTCCAAACCCGCCCTCCTTCCCCTCTGTCGGAGTAGCCAGCAAGAAGGAACTGAGGGGGTGCTGGGTCGGCTGGGGTATATATCTAGCGCCATGAAGGCGCCACTCCAGGGGGCTCCTCAGCTGACCCACCGGGTGTTGCTAGGGTAAAAATTCTCCGACAATCATGCATGCGGCGCGCGCGCACACCTAATTGGAATAGATATGAGCAACACATCTCGAATAACAACAGTTACAAAGGTGAGTAACCGTTTTTTCCATTTGGTAGATCAGGTGCTTTTGGTGACTTTCTTGCGGGGGTAGAGGGAGCACCCTTCCTTTTATATTTAATATTTTTTTAATAGTGAAAAGCACCAGACAGCCTTAAAGGTGGAATTCCTTGATCCACAACTGGGGAATTGGCTTCCCCTGCCAGTGTGCCTCAGCAGGGACCTATGGGGAAATGCTCCCTACAGTGGAAGGGAAACCGTCTCTATGGCTCACTCTGTCCTCGGGCCCTTTTTCTGCAGACATTCATGTTGCCGACCCAGTGACTTCAAATGCTGATGGTGCATACAGTTAAACATGAGCATAAGTCTTTGCAGGATTGGGGCCTTGGCCTCTTTGAAGAAATGTCCCCCAAAGGGGGCTAATCAAGATGGTAGATACATACGTGCGCTCCCTTGTAGGCTCAAGTAGCGCGGAGGCCTGGTGCTCCTGTCCCAATGCACAGGGACAAATTTCAACCCAGCTGGTCATCAGTGGTTGATCTATCATTCCTTGTGCTGCAAATACCAAATGTGAATCTCTAACAAGAATACATCAATGGCTGGGGCTGCGGCAGTAGATCCCTCGAAGGATGTACATTCCTCTCCCCTTAGAGAGAGGTTGAGCTGTTATTGGCAGATCTGTGTCAGGGATGTAGATATTCTGCGTTCCTGGGAGGAAGCTTTCCCGGAGATCAGAAACATCCTTTCTGTCACTGCTTTGATCGTAAAAATGTCATGAGATGCCACAGTTCTGTGATGATTAACTCTAGGCTGGATGCGAGGTGGGGATGGGTTGTGTTAACCTGCATGCTTTTTCCTCTTGTTTGAGCATCTATCTTCCATGCCAGAAATCGTGTCTGCAGATTCCTCTCTCTTTCTGGTCATGCTTAAAATGATAACATTGGTTTAAGATACACACTTATGATAAACTAGGAAACTTGGGGTCCTTTGAAATCTTCAGAGCCCTGTTCGATCAGATTGATCAGCTAGAAAGGAAAATAGCTAGGTGTTTAGGTCTCGGAATTTAAGACATACAGTTCTTCCTAAACACCGTCTCTTGTAAATTCACCATCTTCTCCTATTTCAGCAGGAGGCTCGGACCATAAGAAGGTGGGAGGCACTTGCTATGTTTGCGCTCTCTCTTTGCCATATCTCCATACCATTTTTGACCTCCCGAATGCTCATGCTTTGGGTTCTCCCCCCCTCCATAATGGAATCAGACCAGAGGGAAAATCTCACCCAAACAAAATGGGTTTGGAAAAGGGGGAAAAAGCAAGATAAACTTATACTATGGATAGGAAAAATGAGAGTCTGCATACATCTACCAAATAGCTGGACGCCTTTGTTCTTGCCTTTGCAATGGAGATCATAGCAGCCTTTCAGCTGGGAAATGGATTTCCACAGGCAGCTTATTCATCCCTGTGGCTTGAGTTTTTTCCAAGCTCACTGGAAACTTCCCAAAATGGAAATAAGGCCAAATCCCATTGTACTGTGACCTTGGACAAGTGACTTGTGACCACACCTGGTGGGGAAAATGAATTTCCTTCCAGGGGAAATTTCAGCAGTTTGAAATGGACCAGAATCATAGAATATCAGGGTTGGAAGGGACCTCAGGAAGTCATCTAATCCAACCCCCTGCTCAAAGCAGGACCGATCCCCAATTAAATCATCCCAGCCAGGGCTTTGTCAAGCCTGACCTTAAAAACTTCTACAGAAGGAGATTCCACCACTTCCCTAGATAATGCATTCCAGTGTTTCAGCACCCTCCTAGTGAAAAAGTTTTTCCTAATATCCAACCTAAATCTCCCCTACTGCAACTTGAGACCATTACTCCTTGTCCTGTCATCCGCTACCACTGAGAATAGTCTAGATCCATCCTCTTTGGAACCCCCTTTCAGGTAGTTGAAAGCAGCTATCAAATCCCCCCTCATTCTTCTTTTCTGTAGACTAAACAATCCCAGTTCCCTCAGCCTGTCCTCATAAGTCATGTGTTCCAGACCCCTAATCATTTTTGTTGCCCTCCGCTGGACTCTCTCCAATTTTTCCACATCCTTCTTGTAGTGTGGGGCCCAAAACTGGACACAGTACTCCAGATGAGGCCTCACCAATGTCAAATAGAGGGGAACGATCACGTCCCTCGATCTGCTGGCAATGCCCCTACTTATACACCCCAAAATGCCATTGGCCTTCTTGGCAACAAGGGCACACTGTTGACTCATATCTAGCTTCTTGTCCACTATAACCCCTAGGTCCTTTTCTGCAGAACTGCTGCCTAGCCATTCGGTCCCTAGTCTGTAGTGGTGCATGGGATTCTTCCGTCCTAAGTGCAGGACTCTGCACTTGTCCTTGTTGAACCTCATCAGATTTCTTTTGGCCCAATCCTCCAATTTGTCTGGGGCCCTCTGTATCCTATCCCTACCCTCCAGCGTATCTACCACTCCTCCCAGTTTAGTGTCGTCTGCAAACTTGCTGAGGGTGCAATCCAAACCATCCTCCAGATCATTTATGAAGATACTGAACAAAACCGGCTCCAGGACCGACCCTTGGGGCACTCCGCTTGATACTGGCTGCCACCTAGACATGGAGCCATTGATCACTACCCGTTGAGCCCGACAATCTAGCCAACTTTCTACCCACCTTATAGTGCATTCATCCAGTCCGTACTTCTTTAACTTGCTGGCAAGAATACTGTGGGAGACAGTGTCAAAAGCTTTGCTAAAGTCAAGGAACAACACGTCCACTGCTTTCCCTTCATCCACAGAACCAGTTATCTCGTCATAGAAGGCAATTAGATTAGTCAGGCATGACATGCCCTTGGTGAGTCCATGCTAACTGTTCCTGATCACTTTCCTCTCATTTAAGTGCTTCAGAATTGATTCCTTGAGGACCTGCTCCATGATTTTTCCAGGGACTGAGGTGAGGCTGACTGGCCTGTAGTTCCCAGGATCCTCCTCCTTCCCTTTTTTAAAGATGGGCACTACATTAGCCTTTTTCCAGTCGTCCAGGACTTCCCCAGATCACCATGAGTTTTCAAAGATAATGGACAATGGCTCCGCAATCACATCCGCCAACTCCTGTAGCATTCTCGGATGCAACGCATCTGGCCCCATGGACTTGTGCACTTCCAGCTTTTCTAAATAGTTCCGAATCACTTCTTTCTCCACAGAGGGCTGGTCACCTCTTCCTTGTGCTGTGCTGCCCAGTGCAGTAGTCTGGGAGCTGACCTTGTTAGTGAAGACAGAGGCAAAAAAAGCATTGAGTACATTAGCTTTTTCCACATCCTCTGTCACTAAGTTGCCTCCCTCATTCAGTAAGGGGCCCACACTTTCCTTGACTTTCTTCTTGTTGCCAACATACCTGAAGAAACCCTTCTTGTTACTCTTAACATCTCTTGCTAGCTGCAACTCCAGATGTGATTTGGCCTTCCTGATTTCACTCCTGCATGCCCGAGCAATATTTTTATACTCATCCTTGGTCATTTGTCCAGTCTTCCACTTCTTGTAAGCTTCTTTTTTGTGTTTAAGATCAACAAGGATTTCACTGTTAAGCCAAGCTGGTCACCTGCCATATTTACTATTCTTTCTACACATTGGGATGGTTTGTCCCTGTAACCTCAATAAGGATTCTTTAAAATAAAGCCAGCTCTCCTGGACTCCTTTCCCCCTCATGTTATTCTCCCAGGGGATCTTGCCTATCAGTTCCCTGAGGGAGTCAAAGTCTGCTTTTCTGAAGTCCAGGGTCCGTATTCTGCTGCTTTCCTTTCCTCCTTGTGTCAGGATCCTGAACTCGACCATCTCATGGTCACTGCCTCCCAGGTTCCTATCCACTTTTGCTTCCCCTACTAATTCTTCCCGGTTTGTGAGCAGCAAGTCAAGAAGAGCTCTGCCCCTAGTTGGTTCCTCCAGCACTTGCACCAGGAAATTGTCCCCTACATTTTCCAAAAACTTCCTGGATTGTCTGTGCACCGCTGTATTGCTCTCCCAGCAGATATCAGGGTGATTGAAGTCTCCCATGAGAACCAGGGCGTGCGATCTAGTAGCTTCTGTGAGTTGCTGGAAGAAAGCCTCGTCCACCTCATCCCCCGGTCTGGTGGTCTATAGCAGACTCCCACTACGACATCACCCTTGGTGCTCACACTTCTAAACTTAATCCAGAGACTCTCAGGTTTTTCTGCAATTTCTGCAGTTTTCTGCAATTTCTTTCAGAAATTAAGAAATATTTTGATGTGGAAACCCTACTGGAACCCTGTTTCATTCTGACTTCGCAATCTTCATGTTTCTCTATTGTAGAGATTGTCATGTGCAATACAGAATTATATTGGAATTAATTGACTAATGTGCATTGTTGCCCTCTAGTCTAGTGGATGGAATTGGAGCTGATAAACTGTGTGTCATACACTCTACTCTGCTAACTAAAGTAGATTCTCCTTAGTTCAAGAGATAAGATGAGCTCTATCCCTGCTGCTGCCATGAACTTTTAAATAGGCATGGTCTGCAGCATAGAGATGATCATAATGTTTATAGCAGGCCACAGATTTGTTACAATGTAATAATTCTGCAGCTGTATCAATTGAATTCTGTACCTGTTCTAGAGTTCTATAAATTATCTTGCCATTGATCCAATATCATAAGGCTTTATTCTTTGACAGTTTCTCTCTTTCTGTTTGTATATGGTTTTCTTTCTTGCATGCATCGTCAGGGAGAGAAATCCAGCATCTGTCTCTCCCGTTTGCTCTTCTCTAAAACAACCCTTAATCCACTCATAAATATTAGAAAATTCAAAAGATTAAAAAAGTGCCAGTGACATTCATCTGGCCCCAGTGCATTGAGCAGGTAGAGAAAGGTCCTGAGAGGCAGTTGACCAGATTGATGGACAGTAACGTGCTTTATAGTAATTTTTGTCCTGTGTTTTTAATAAAGTGATTGATGATGGATGTGGGCCGGAGTCCCCGGGTAGAGGCCAAGAGATGCAGTTAAACACGGCGGCTTCTTAACTTAATGAGGCCATGCAATAAAAATGAGGCATAATGAGCAAAATATAATAGTATCATTATAGTTATGACTTCACTGCGTTGGCGGAAGGCTGAGCAGGCAGCAAGTGAGCATGCTGGGGAGAGAGCTCACCAGGAGGAGTGACATTGGTGCCCGAGGAGGATTTCTTTTAGGACATAGCTGGGAAGATTCCCTAGCGAAGCAAATCTGCAAGTACACTTTACCATTGAATGGCCCGGGAAAGGTGCCCCAGCAGTTAGGGCACTTGTCTGATGCTCTGGAGGCCTGGGTTGAATTCTCTGCTTTGCTACAGATTTCCTGTATGATCTTGGGCAAGTTCCTTAGCTCAGGGGTGGGCAAACTTTTTGGCCCGAGGGCCACATCTGGGAATAGAAATTGTATGGTGGGCCATGAATGCTCATGTAATTGGGGTTGGGGTGCGGAAGGGGGTGAGGTCTCTAGTTGGGGGTGCGGGCTCTGGGATGGGGCCAGAAATGAAGAGTTCAGAGTGTGTGTGGGGGTGGGGCGGCAGCTCTGGGTGGGGCCGGGGGAGTGGGGTGTGAGAAGGGGTGCAGGCTCTGGGGTGGGGCTGGGGATGAGGGGTTTGGGGTGCAGGAGGATGCTCCGGGCTGGGATCAAGGGATTCAGAAGGTGGGAGGGGGATCAGGACTTGGGGCAGGGGGTTGGGGCGTGGGGAGAGGCTCAGGGGTGCAGGCTCTGGGCGGCACTTACCTCAAGTGGCTCCCAGAAGCAGCGGCATGTCCCTCGTACGCGGAGGCATGGCCAGGCAGCTCTGCATGCTGCCCTGTCCACAGGCACCATCCCTGCAGCTCCCATTGGAGCGCATAGGAGCCCGAGGGGGGCCATGCCGCTGCTTCTGGGAGCCACGTGGAGCGGCCTCCGACCCTGCTCCCCTGCTGAAGCGCCAGAGTGGGGCCATGCCACTGCTTCTTGGAGCCGCATGGAGCAGCCCCCGACCATGCACACCGGCTGGAGTGCAGGAGCGAGGCAAGTCCCAGATGCCACTCCCCAGCGGGAGCTCGAGGGCTGGCTTAAAATGGCTGGTTGCCCACCCCGTCTTAGCCTCTTCGTGTCTCATTTCCCCATCAGTACAATGGGTCCTTCCTTAGAGGTGCATGATGAGGCATGTATTAAAGATTGTGAGGTGCTCAGATTTTGCAGTGAAGAGTGACCTTATCAGTACCTAAGAGAGATGCTACACAGGGAAGATGTGTAAGGAGAATACATCTGCTGGGCATGTAAGGGGTCTCCAAACGTTCCTTCGCTTGGAGTACGTCAGTGGTGGGACAGGAGACAAGTGATGGTGGGTCACAATGTCTAAGAGATCCTCAGACTTAAGAACTTGTCAGGGGCTGAGGTGGATTAGCAGTTGCAGAACAGTTCTGTATCAGTATCTCTTAAATACTGTTAGTTAAACTTCAGTGGCTCCTAATCTAATAATGAAGGGAAGCGAAACGAGTACTCTGAGCGAGGCACGCCCCTTGCGGGAAGCAGTCATTGAAAATAGATATTCACTTAAAATGAAAACGAATACAATAAATGATGGGTAGAGAATTTCACACACCCAGCAGTAGGACACAGTGCCTCTCAGATACGCTCTGAGCGCTTCACAGATGTGCGGGCCCAGCCGTTCAAGTGCTCTGTGCCCATGGTTCTGGTCAGGTTGTCGATACAGCCCAGCATTCAGCAGACGGAGCCCTTCAGAGGAGCTGGCCTCTTGCTTTTGGACCTAACTGGGAAGTGCCCTATTGTGGCTGCTGAGGTCTTGTAGAGATTTGGCCACAGATCTCTTGATCCAAGAGGGAGGCAAGTCTTATCTCCACCATAGAGGTGGGGAAGCTGAGGCAGGGGTGCCTCGAGGACCGGTGGGGAGTTGGTCGCAAAGAGAAGAGAACCCTGGGGTCCTGACGAGCTGTCAGGCTGACACAGAGCTAGAGCTCAGATCCCAGACCATGAATCTGGGTGCTGGTGACTTGAGCCTAGGCATGTGTGCTGTGGAACCTCCTCCAACTGGAGATGATGCTGTTCCCTTGCACCGCTTCCATCCTCTCTTCTCCAGGCCTTGGGGTCCCTGGCCTGTCTGCGGAGATTAGGAGTGTGCGGGGGTGTGTGTGTGTGAAGTTGCCTGTTCCATTTCAGCACTTTATGGGACCAGGTGCATCTCCCCACACCGCTTGTGGTTTGGAGGGAGAAGTGGGGCATCGCTTGGTGGCTCCCCGCCCCATGGGCTGTTGGGAGGGTCCTAGCTCTAATGCATACTATTGTCTCCTTCCTAGATCCTGCTGTGCTGTGGGTCTGTATTAGGGTCAGGTGCTTCCTTATTCTGCTCAGACACCCTCTTCTGGATTGAGGGGGGGCAGTAACCCTTGCCAGCCACTGAGGATGAAGAGGAGGGTGCAGGGGGCCCGAACAGCAGTGAATGTGGAGGCATTGTGAAGATCTTACAAATGTGAGTGGGAGGGAGGCTGTTGGGAGACCGGTTGTGGGACAAAGGCATCTCTTGAAGTCCAGACCCAACCCCAAACGTGCAGAGGCTGGCTAAATAAACCTCACTGACTCGTGTCCCAGAGGATCCCAACCCCATAAGGCTATTGCTGTGACCTCTGCCCCATCTCTCACCACTTACCCACCCACCCCAGCCGCCAATAGCAGCTTACGTGGCCTATGCAGAGTCATCTTGTACCCATCCCGACTATATCAAGCTGTCCTTCCCCGGGAGCTGTCAGTGCCAGGCTGTCAGATCCCCTCTCCCCACTCCCAGCAGCATCCTGCAGGAGATAACCGCCCCTTCAAGGCGGTCTGTAGCAAAAGCTCACTGCTGTGTGACCGGCATCGAATAAAGGGTGCACTGTCCAATGCACTCAAACAAAAGCCCGTGATACCGTCCTCCTTGACTGGAAGCAATCTGATCCTAATCCCATTATGCAGAGCTCCCGTTTGTTTCTTCCTATGGGGGCATTTGTATACATTTGCATTTTACTGTCTGATCATATGCACAGAAGTCAAATTGAAATTGGGGGCTTGAGTAGATTTGAATATTTACAAGGTATGCCTTTTAGTTATTTATTTCAAGCCTTCCCAGGCTGGTGGTGATGCCCTGGAAAGGAGCACGTGTATCCCACTGGTGAATGTGAGTTATTGGTCACCCAGGTGTCTGATACACTGTGGATGCGAGTCTGTTAGAGCCCTAGTTTGGGAGCCTGGGCTCTTTACGTCAGACTGTAGCAGCTCATGCTGTTAGCTCTGGAGGTTACTGGTTCAGTCCCCAGTGTGCTGACCAAGATGGCGGCCCTTGCATGCTTTCTCCCCCTGCTGCACATTGGAAACTTCAATGTGGGAGGAGCATGCTGGGGTCAGGTTGGGCTGTGGACAGATCTGGGACATTCCCTTCCTTCCCACTCCCTTGATAGAAGAAAAAATATTTCACAAAGAATATTGAGATGAGCCTGGGCTGCAGAAGAAAACTAGATCCAAGTGCGGGCCTACGGATTCAGGTTTTCAATCTAGCCCATGATAGTGATGGGGTTGGCAGTGAAATTCTGACCTGGATCCATGTTTGGATTCTGAAAAACATGTTACTTGGTGCAAAGAAATGTTCAGACATGCTTAATTCACTGTGCAAGGGGTAACGTCAATTTAGCTGAAGTCAGTTTGTTACTGGTCCATATGGTACCTGCTCAGCCTCTATTACCTTGTTCCTCTTTCTACAGATGTATTATATGCCATGTCCCAGCTGGGGCCACGTGGCCATTATTTCCAGTGGCTACCTTCCAGTGACCCACTGGGAGGGGTCTTGAACCTGGGCCTTGATATTGCATACACCTTGACTTCCATTTGCTTCAGTGGGCTTTCTGTGAGTGCTGCTATGGCAGGGTAGGGTTCTGTATTTATGCCAATGCGGTACATCTCCTGTTAACATCTCTAGATAGGTGTCTTGTTTTTCCCTCTACTGGTGGCCTGGAAAGAAGTTAAACTTCCATAGCCGATATCCTGAAAACTGTATTTAAACCCTAGGCTGAGAAGAGTGGCTGGAGTCTAGGTCCTGTTGAGTGCTGGTTCCTGGAAGTCATCTCTCTTATTATTGAGAGAGAGAATAATGCCTCAAATCCCAGCTGCCCAATGCAGGAGTCTGTGCGCGCATGCACTTGAGACGTGGCTAGCTTTCAGTCTTTCCATGCCAGTTTCCCCTGCCGTCCTCCCTTTTGCTATGTCTGAGTTTGTCACTGGCATAGTTGAAAAACAGCTCAGAAATGGGGACTTCCAAAGTGGCAGCAGGAGGTGGGGCAGACCTCATTGCCCCAGGAGAACGAGTTACCATCGAATCAGTCCTGAATGCAGTTATTAGTTCTTTAAGAGCATTGTAAGTTGATAAGGGAACTGTTTTGCGTTAACAGCTAATGTAATGTTGCTAGGGCTTATTATATGCACTAGTTTACATTTCAGTGTTGTCAAAAGTGACTTATAACTTTAATATTAAATTTAAAAAATGATTACTTGGTTTTTATCTATATGAAACCAAATTAATCTTGGCCTTTCTTAATCCCGTCTGTGTCTTTTTTCCTCTCCTTGTCAGAGATGCATGTGGTCTGTATTGCACTAACAATGAAAGGAGAAGGAAAAATGTTTGCATGGTGATAAATAACTGTTGCAGATGCTGCTTTTATTCCAGAGAAATTTCTACTCTGCAGGCTTAACAATGGCATCAGTGGGAGTTTGCTACTTTGTGTGAGATTCTCTGCCTCTGCTCCCGGAGCTGGGCTTTGTTGAATAATGTCCTGCTTTATCCTTCCCAGAGAAATCGCATTTTCTACTTCTGCTTTTCCCTCTGCTGTTAGTGTCAGAAGCTTTTCATAACACTCGCCAGTCTCACGACACCCAACATGCTCTTGCATTAACAACTGCTTGCAGTACAAAATTGTTAGGCTGCACATGCTCGCTGCACATTTTGCACCACTCATCAACCTACACTTTCTTATGTTGTTTTCTGGGAAGGAGGATCTCATGGTTAAGGCACTGGACTAGGCACTGGAAGATCTGAGGTCTAGCCACAGCACTGCCCCTGATCTCTTGCACAACCTTGGGCAAGGCAGTTAGGCTTGAGTTTTCAAAAGTGGCTAGTGATTTGGGGTGACTCAGATTTTGGGTGCCCACTTCAAGGCATCTTAAATAAGCCAGTTTTTCAGATGGTGGCTGCTTATCACTCTTGGTAAATCAGGCCCCTTTATGGTGACCCAAGTGGGCACTTGAAATCACTAGTCACTTTGAACTGAGATCGGAATTTTTAGGCCTTGTTGTTTTATCTGTACAATGAGGAGGATACTTTTCTCCCACCTCTAGTCTATTCAGTTGATGCCGATTGTTAATAGGGAGCACAGGCTGTCACTCAGTGTTTGTACAGCACCCAGCAGAATGGGTTCCCAGTTGCAAATGGGACTCAAGATAAAGAACGACCATCACAGGTGTGTGTGAGTGGGGAGGAGAGGGGGGTGGGAGGAGGAGAGGGGACACCTGGCAGTCAATGCTGTGTTGTCATTGTGCTCTACTCAGTTTTAATGAGATTTCTGTACGCCACACAACCAGCATGTTGTCTGCACCTGACCAGCATGGCAAAGCTGCTGAGCATCACTGTGCCATGCTCTTGAACAGCAAGCAAATGTCCGGGGCTTACACAGGTGAGTGGCTTCAGCTCAGCAAACTTCCTGGCTCATGCAGCTGCAGAGTGAGGCTTAATTACTGTAATTATGTCTGGACTGGGGAGGTGAACACACCCACCATGGCTGCTGGGGCAGCATGGGGATAGCCGTGCTCGTCTGTGGAGCAGCAGAGCTCTGTAAATACTTCTGCCCCTGCATTCCTTTGGGCTTCAACGGTTCATCTTTGCTGCACTCTACAGGGGTGTTTGCTTGAGGTGAGGCTAAATTGTCTTTGCAGCATAGTAAAGGGAGGTGTTCTCCTAGGCCAGCACACGGGCTGTTTCCAGGTCTGAGGACAACACTATCGTCACCCCGAGCGCCAGGGGCATGCTGGAGAGGACCCTGAAGGCGGCCATCCACTCGCTGTACATGGAAGCCCTGAAGCGTAAACTGGACCGGGGTAAAGCCTTCGAACTGACCAGCAAGTGGGACGCCAGCAACCACTTCCTCGCCGGGGGCGGCTTCACCCGTTTCGCCGACTGGCGGTTCATCCACCGCGCCCGGCTCAACTGCGTCCCGCTCAACGGGGCCGTCCGCCACGGGAACTGAGACAAGCAGGAAGTGCAGCTACTCCAACGAAACCCTGCCCCACGTCCTGTGCAGCTGCAGGCCCCACTCCAGAGCCTGGCAGCTGCGCCACAACGCAACCAAGAACCGCCTGGTGAAAGCCATCGCACCGTGCCTGGGGGAGGTCGCCGTGAACTGCGCCGTCCCCGGTACTGACAGCCAGCTGCGACCCGACGTGGTAGTCTCCGACGAGGCCCAGAAAAAGATCATCCTCGTCGACATCATGGTCTCCTTCGAGAACAGGACCCTAGCCTTCCACAAAGCCCGAGCTCGTAAGCTGGAAAAATATGCCCCTCTGGCCGACACCCTGAGAGCGAAGGGCTATGAGGTGCAGATGGATGCCCTGATTGTCGGAGCCCTGGGCTCTTGGGACCCCTGCAACAAGCGTGTGCTGCGGACCTGTGGTACGCACGGCTCATGCGGCTCCTCATGGTCTCGGACACCATCCGATGGTCTAGGGACATCTACATCGAACACATCACCGACAGTACCAGGAGGTGTGAGCCGGTACGACGTCATGCATCCACTATGGGAAAGGGACTGAGAGGCTTTTCCCACTGGACCGTATGAACTAGAACCAGAAACTCCCTGAACATTAAATCCCACCAAATGAGGGTAGATCCATCCCCATCATCGTATCCGCTCATTATACTCCACACCTGAACATAGCCATTATATGGACAACATACCCCCATATCTCAATGTCTGTACGTTGACTGGTTAAACTTTTACCCCCAATCAGGGAGACTGCAGATTATGTATTCCTTACACCACCCACTCCTAAACCGAATTTCGCGCCCCTTGATAATCTGTACCTTATTCCCTGATAACCAGAAACTCCTATGCTTGAACTCTGTACCATTTTCTTTTTATTTCAACATTATCTTAATAAAATTATTAAATCTGTTCTTATGAGAGAGAAACTTGAGAGCCCAGCAGATGGCAAAACCACACCCAGCATAGCCTGAAATGCAAACACTGGTCTTTAAGTGCCTTCCTTCCTTTTATTCAGCTTTAAGAAGCTCAGTGAGCAGTGGCACGGCTTTAGCTGTTGTTGGTCTAATGGCAACCTTCTCTGTACCTCTTGCTCTTGGAAGAATCCCTGAAGTAAATTAGAAGTTCAGAGGGTATTTTGTCTCTATTATGAGTGATGGGTCCAAACCTTGGATCCACACAACATTGGAACCAGATTTGAATCCAAGCTTCACCAAACTTGACCTTTGTGCAGCTAATGTTCTCATGTTGGCCAGCCTAAATACCTGTGCTCCTTACTAGCTTCCTGTACCAGAAGTTATGCATTAACTTCACAGTGTGCTGTATTTGAGCTACTGTCTGTACTACATTAAAGTATTATTAAATCACGTGTATTGTAACCACTTTTTTCCTTTATATCCCTGTGTCATGTATTGGACAAAAATTCCAGAACTTCAGTGCTAATGGCCATGCTCTCAAAAATGTCCCCAAAATATCTGGCCACAGTTTTGACCACCCTAAAGTTCTCTGCATGTAGCTTTCTACACTTGGCAATACAAATACACTGTATTGTGCATGTGCAAGTGTGCTAGATCAGCGTTTCTCAGACTGGGGTCTAGGGGTCCATGGGCCCCACTGATCAACTCCTCCCTGTCCCTCCATCAACTCCTCCTGCACGCTGCAGAACAGCTGTTCCCTGGCGTGAAGGAGGCACTGGGAGGGATGGGGAAGAGTGGGGAGGGGGCAGAAAGAGACATGGAAGAAGAGGGGTAGGGGTGGAGCAGGGCGTTGGGGGGAAGGGGTGTAGTGGTGGCAGGGCCTGGTGCTGAGCAGAGTGCTTGGGGGGGGGGGGTCCGCAAATATTTTAAAATCAAAATGGGAAGCCTTTGATTGCTAAAGTTTGAAAACCACTGTGCTAGTTCAAAGAGGGAAACTGCGTGTGTTTACACAAAATTGTACGTATTAGCCACTCCTGACAGCTGGCTAAACTGAGGCACAGAAATGCCTTATGCAAGATGCCACAGCATTCAGTGGCAGAACCTGGAGAAGAGGGATCCAGGAGCACTGCATTTATCTCCTTTTCTGACCTCTAGACCAGTGGCTTACAATCTGTGTCCATGGACCCTTGGGGTCCACAGACTGTGTCTAAGATTTCCAAAGGGGTTAATACCTCCAGATGAAATTTTTTAAGGTTCTGCAAATTGAAAAAAGGTTGAAAACCACTGCTCGAGACAACATTGTCTCTTCCCTGTGCAGTGTCTGATGCTGGGAATGCAAATAGTCAAGCATTCTGTGCTCACCCTCAAAAAGCAAATGAAGACAGGCCTCTTTAGACACTGATGAGAGTGCAGGGCCATTAAAAAGTCACAAGTCTTGACACTGTGCAAGTGAACATCGAGCAGCAGCTGCATAAGCCCCATTTGTTTTACATTTTATAGCTTAATGAGACAGAAATCACACGGCAATTGTCATATGTGAAAGCCGAGATGGCTAGTTTGCATCTAACTGAAGCATGAGCCATACACAGCACTGACACTAACTATTTGCAGAAGTTAAGACTGTGGTGTGACACCTACTCCCAACTTTGTTGTCTTGGGTAATTCTCGTACATCTGCAAACAACTGGGTCTAGTTGGGTGCAAGTCAGTATCTATCTTAGGATCTTAAATAGCCCCGATTGCCATAGTATCGGAGCACCTTGGTCTTTAATGTATTTATCCTCAACTCCCATGGAGGATAGGGCACTGCTATTATTCTCCTTTACAAATGGGGAAACTGAGGCACAGAGACTGAGATTTGCCCATGCTCTCACACGGAGATTCTGTCAGAGTAGGGACTTCAGCCTAGGTCTCTACTTAGCACCCAACCCATTGGACCAGTCGGGATATAACAGGCTGTCTCTCCAGCGCACAGAACTTCTGTAAGCACCGTTCTCTGAGTTTGTATTCTGGATGGGAAAAGGTTATATAAAAGTGCTTTTCAGACAAGTCTGCAGTACTCCTCTGCTACAGCCCTATGCAGTCCAGAATACAACAAAGGTAATGTCAATTTTTCTTCTTTGAAAAATAAAATAAATAAAACAAAAACAGAGATTACTTTTAGCTGGAGTGGTACCTCTTCCCAGAGTAGGAATCTTCACACAATAATCCTGTTTAACAAACAGCTTGTTAACAGCCTAGGGTTTATTTTATGGAAAAAGTGAAGTAGTAGAAAGGATACCTATACCTTTTATACTGAGACATGGCAAAACTTCCAATGGAAACAACCATAACTTTATATAACTATATATCTTCCTTTTTCCTTATTCATTATTTTAGTTCAAATCTTTACCAACTTCAAAATTATTTAAATAAAAGAGAGAGATGATCAAAGCACAGTATTTTGGGTAACTTGCCTCACCTTTGTGTCAGTTTTTGCCTTCAGCTAGCTAGCTCATATTTGTAAATTGCTAGATCAGTACTGAATATTAGCACAAGTGGACAACTACAGTACAATGCACTGTAGGTATCTGTAACCCACACCCAGTCAGTGTGGTGCTCTGTCCCCCTGTAGAGGTGGCTGGGTCATTCACAGGCTGACGAGTTGATGGCTCAGGCAGTAGCAGCTTGTGCGCTAAGATTGAAGTCCCACGTTTGGTTCCTGTTGTTGATGACCCACTGAGAGGGGTTGTGTTATGTGTTCGCATCTTCCTTTTCTAATATGGGCATGTCTCCCCCTAGCTGAGACCATAGATGGAGAGGGTTTCCCATTTGATTGCATCCCGCAAAGAAAGCTGGGAAGAGATTTAAGGAGTTATCTCATTAATGGGTAGCAGTGTAGATGAGGAATGGCAGAAATAAAGAAAAGAATAATAGGGACCTAGCTAGATGGCCTAAGAAACTTTATTTTTAATCATCCTGGGAGGATGTGAGTTGGGTCACCTTGACTGGACAGCTGAGAAAGATGTAGGTGAGTCACATTTTACCGATTAGCCAAAGAGCTTGAGGACTTGCTACAAGAAGGAAAACTCATAAAGTTAACTATGCCCGGAGTGTGAAATAAAGAAAACATGGCTGCATGTGAGCAAAGACATAGCACTCAATGCTGGAATAAGTCAAATGAGTGCCGTTCTCTGTCATCACTAGGAACTGAACCAGGGACCTCCCAGAGCTAAAAGCATGCATTGCTACTGCTTGGGCTAAAAGCCAAACCATCAGCTTGCAGTTGTAATAGACTCCTCCTCCACCTTGGGAAGGGGGCCGTGTACTCATTAGTGGGGTTACCCAAGCCTGAACAGTGAAGTTCTCCAGTGTATCCCCACTACAGTGTTTAAAACACCCTGCCTCACATGACAAAATTCCCAGATCCTGGGCTACTACCATAAAAGCATGTACATTGTACCCTCGTTTCCCAAGATAAGCCACATTGCTGCACTCCTTTAAAACTGGGATGCTCAAAGCACTGGGAAACCCACTGCAGGGAAGGTGGTAAGATGAGTTAGTATGCCTTTTCCTTACCTACTGCAGAGATCTAGTTCTGCTCCCAGTCAGGGTTCCTGAACAGGCTGCTGTGAGGGGGTGTCCTGGTGCTATAAACCTGCAGTGGGAAACAAGTGCTACTCACCCTAATGTGGAAATGGATGACTTCTGTGTGTTCTCATTCTCTAGGGAAACCACAGCAGTAAGGTCACCATATCTGCTCCTGTGCAGATGGGTCTCTTCTCATCCTTACAACTGTACTTCTCTCTCTTTTTTTTTTTTCTGTGTAGGTAAGGGAGAAAGACTAATGACTTAATTAAGGGAATGGGAGAAAATCCTCTTTAGTCCTCACTGGTATTTAAAGGGTATTGCTGATTTGTAGCTTTCCTAAACAGATGTGCTGGTCTAGAGCCTCGCTTAGCCTAATTGAATCTCGTCATTACACATGCATCATATGGGGGAACCTATCTTTGGGTCTTGGTGAATCTTTATTTCTATGGATCAGTTTCCCTATTCTTGTAAAACAGAATCCTTTTAATATGCAACAGGCCTGTCTGTTATGGCTATTCCATTAACATCTTTCGTTTGTTCTAGCTGGATGTTTAACCATTCTTGCTAGCTGTGATAATCCAGCAGAGACATCGGCATTGTTCACAGTGTGATATTGATGGAGCTGGCCTCCCTTTAATTTTCCATATGACAGTGGACCGAATCATAGAATATCAGGGTTGGAAGGGACCTCAGGAGGTCATCTAGTCCAACCCCCTGCTCAAAGCAGGACCGATCCCCAACTAAATCATCCCAGCCAGGGCTATGCAAGGATTTAATACAAATTGCAGCATTTATGCACAATAGTTCAGGCTATTCCCTAGCTGGAACAGTGGCTCCTTTTATAGGCTTAGTCTGCAATTGCATAATCTTTCAGAAGTGGACAAAAAGGGTTTGAGTGTAACTGGTGGTGGTAACTGTGTTCTCCCAGGCTGCCTCCAAACAGGTATGTTCCTGTCAGCAATGGACAAACTAGCTTGGACAGAATAAAGAGGAGCCCAAATTCAAACCACTGTTTCTTAGGAGGTGTCTCTCTCCTCTATATGTAATCCCTCCCACCAGAGGTTCTCAGCTGGATTTCAGCCTAGTACTGTCCAACCCAAAACATCTAGAGAAGCAGTCCCACCAACGGCCAGCTGTAGTAGGCTTTCTTCTGTGTGGATTAGTCCTCAGCGGGGACACGAGGCACACATTTCACAAGTATGTTACACTTACGTGCATTTTTACCCTGGGGTGGTTATTAGCCCTGCCTTTCAGAGATGGTGGGGGGGAAGCAGAAACAGATTCATTAGCTCACCCACAACCATATGGGCTCAGCGCAGAACTGTGAGCCTTGACTTGTTGTCCTCACTTTACCCACTAGACCACACTTCCCCCTCAAAACAATATGCATGATTCAGAGTGGCTCTAGCAAGGGCATGTGGGCTGATGATCCACTCTCCTTCTGCCCCATGCTACTTATCGGGGAGTTCCTTGCTCCACTATTTCTTCTTCCAAGACCAAGCTAAGTGTCAGGTGCCTATAGCACATTTTTACAGAGGGAAAGTGGGGTGCAGGGGCGAAGGGAACCTGGGTGCACAATGCACAACACACAGTCGATGTACCCAAAGATGATGGCTTGCTGCAGAGGAGCGCCTGGCTTGTCAAGGTCCGTGGGGGCCAGGAGCCTGTGATGATCTGCAGATAGGACCGGCTCCAGGCACCAGCAAAACAAGCAGGTGCTTGGGGCGGCACAATTCAGGGGCGGTGTTCCGGCCATCCTTTTTGCTTGGGCAGTTGTGCTCTCGGAGCTTGGGGCAGCAAAAAACCTAGAGCCAGCCCTGTTTGCAGAGCATCTTATGCAAGATAGATCTTTTCATCTGCATCCTAGATCCTCAGTCTTACTCTCTCACTCACTTTTCATTTTGCATGATTAAATATTAAAGCCTGAACACTTTCATTTGTCTGTGCTTTATTATCAGTCAAATTACCCTTCTGCAATCCTGTCAAATTGTGCCACTTGCTTCCCACAACATGGCAGCCTTTGGCCTATGCCCCCAACACAGCCCCATGTGAGCCCCATACTGTGCATCCTGCTCATGGTCCCACCTGGCTGTGCCACCAGCACAAGGGGGACATGGCAGGTAATAAACACTTTAATTTCCATCCCCTGCATCCTGCTTAGTGATCATATACCCTGTGGGCAACAGAATCTCTGGATCTTCATGAACGGGGAAGGGGTTGCAGGCAGGTAGGAGATGGCTCCTTTCCTCAGTTGCATCTCATGAGTAATCCGAAGGGGGTATGGTGGGAATTGGATTGGCACTACATGTGCCTGCCAAGTGTAAGATCAGCCCTATTGTTTGCTGTGTTGTCTTCATAAACTGTTCCTTGTTGGCTGAAAGCAATTGCATGGCCAGGTGCTGGCCTCTGCTATACAGGTTGCGGCTTTGATCCCACAAACCTGGGCTGGCCCAATTGATCTGTGACCTCCTGTGCTGACTGAGTTAGAGCAGTCACACATCAGCTTGCAAGTCACGTGGAACGAGCTGCATTGTGCAGCCAGCGGTTGATAAAGTAAGCAGGAAAGGATGATCTGGTCCAGTCCGTTGCAGGGCCCTGCCAGCCTTGGAGTGGCCTCCTGTTTTCAATGCAAAACACCTAAGGCGTGCCACATGGAATGTGTCTGGAGATTGAGGGCAGAATTTTCAGAAGCATTCCAGCCCTATTTTCAGAAATGTCTTGGGACTTACTAGCTTTTGAAAATATTATCCTGAATCTTTTATTAGGCTTAATTTGATGTTTGAGATCCCACTGGGGACAGCAGAACTTACTACTTAGGTGTGTTTCTCTGGTGTTTCTCTGGGCTGTGTAAAGAGTGTTCTCAAGGTAAAGGAGAGAGGGCACTCTATTAAAATAAACCTACCCCATGCATGTCCTGACCCATCATAGCCTCAGTTTGGCCTTCAGGTCATGCTGCAATGCCATTATATTCCTCAAGCCCTCTTCCAAAGGCGATGGGATGGAATGGTGATTATTATGATGATCATTGGGTCAGCTGAATTTTTTGCTGTAATCAAGTTGCTACAGTGTATTAGTGGCCTGTCCTCCACCAGAGGAAATTGGCATTGATTAGCTGTGTGTTATACGCTCTATGCTGTTAGTAGCTAATGGTGATTCTCACACAGGGGGGGACTTGTGCTTGTGGAACAGCAGGCTCTGAAATCTGTCACTATGAATTTCTGAATAGCCATGGTGTGCCGCATAGCAATTTTTGGGGAAATCAGTAGACATGATATATCTTGATTTTTAGTAAGGCTTTTGACAGTCTCACATGACAGTCTCATAAGCAAACTAGGGAAATGTGGTCTGGGTGAAATTACTGTTAGATGGATGCACGGCTGGTTGAAAGACTGCTTAAAGAGTAGTAATCAATGGTTCGCTGTCCAGCTGGGAAGGTGTATACATTGGGGTCCCTCAGGGCTCAATCCTGGGTCCAGTACTATTCTATATTTTCATTAATTACTTGGATAATGGAGTGGAGGGTATGCTTATAAAATTTGTGGATGCCACCAAGCTCTGAGCAGTGGCAAGCACTTTGGAGGACAGGATTAGAATTCAAAATTGACAAATTAGAGAATTGGCCTGAAATCAACAAGATGAAATTCAATAAAGATGTGCAAAGTATTATACTTGGGAAGGAAAAATCAAATGCACAACTACAAAATGGGTACTAACTGGCTATGTGGGTAGTACTGCTGAAAAGGAGCTGGGGATTATAATGGATCACAAATTGAATGTGAGGGCACAATGTGATGCAGTTGTGAAAAAAGCTAATATTCTGGGGTGCATTAATAGGTGTGTTGCATGTAAGACATAGGAGGCAATTGTCATCCTCTGCTCGGCACTGGTGAGGCCTCAGCTTGGGTACTGTGTCCAGTTCTGGATGCCACACTTTTTAGGAAAGATGTGAATAAATTGGAGACAGTCCAGAGGAGAGCAAGAAAAACGATAGTTTAGCAAACCTGACCTATGAGTAAAGGTTAAAAAGTCTGGCATGTTGAGTCTGGAGACAAGAAGACTTGAGAGGGGACCTGATAATAGTCTTGAAATATGTTAAGGCGGGGCGGGCAAACTTTTAGGCCTGAGGGCCGCATTGGGTTTCAGAAATTGTATGGAGGGCCGGTTAGGGGAGGTGCTGCCTCCCCAAACAGCCAGGCATGGTCCGGCCAGTGGCCCCTATCCAACCCGACCCCTCCCCTCCCCTCCCCCCCCCCCGCTTCTTGCCCCTTGACAGCCACCCTAGAACCCCTGCTCCCATCCACACCCCCGGCCCCTGACCTCCCCTGCCCTCTATCTAACCCTCCTCCTTGCCCCCTTACTGCGCTGCCCGGAGCACTGCTGGCTGGCTGCGCGACTGCACCAGGACAGGCAGCCGCACTGTCTGTCTGGAGCCAGACACGCACCGCACAGCACAGAGCACCAGGTCAGGCCGGGCTCTGCAGCCCTGCTGCCTAGAGCATTGTGCCAGCGGCGCAGTGAGCTGAGGCTGTGGAGGAGGGGCTGGGCGCTAGCCTCCTGGGCCAGAAGCTCAGGGGCCGGGCAGAATGGTCCCATAGGCCGTAGTTTGCCCACCTCTGTGTTAAGGGCTGTTAGAAAGAGGATTTGATCAATTGATCTTCAAGGCCACTGAAGCTAGAACAAGAAGCAATGGGTTTAATCTGCAGCAAGGGAGATTTAGGTTAGATAGTAAGAAAAAACTTTCTCACTATAAGGGTAGTTAAGCTCTGGAATAGGTGTCCAAAGGAGGTTGTGGAATCCCCATCATTGGAGGCTTTTAAGGACAGGTTGGAAAAAAACCTGTCAGGGATGGTCTAGGTTTATTTGGTCCTGCCTCAGTGCAGAGGGCTGGACTTCATGACCTCTCGAGGTCTCTTCCAGCCTCACATTTCTATGATGCTTTGATTTTATGATTGCTGTGCAGTCCCTACCTGACCACTGGATTGTGGGAATATACCCAAATTGTATCATACGTGCTTGGCACATTGAATAAAATCCAGATATAGAGAGACTGTTTCTGGTCGCTATTTAGATTTATTATCCCTTGGGTTCAGTATTGACCAAGCCTTCACGTCAGTCAATATTCCCTTTTCTGCTCCATAAATCATGCTGATCACCTCGATACAAGTCAGTAGCTCTTTAGAAGCACATAGTCTGACTGTGACGTCTTGGTTAGAACTCCATCTCTATTTCCGTTAGAAATGCCTTTTTTCCTGCGGTTTATCTGTGACTGTTAATGGGCCTCTTCCAAGGAAAGCCTGGGGGATTTCATGCCTTATCTGAAACCCAATCACTCCATCCAAAGGGGGAATTGGAGTCTGTTTGCTAAGTGAAAAGCCACACATAGCTGGCACTAGACCCATCTATGCTGCCTCATGCTGATGCCATGTGAGAACTCTTCTTTGCATACAACCCCCAGGGCCACCGCCTGCAGCAGTACGCCATCTGTGTTGCCTCCTTCTCCTGCACTCTCACCCTGTAGCCATATAGAAACACTCACTATGGTACAGCAACTGTAATGTCCCCCTATAGCCACTGCTACCTGAGGTACATCCCAACCCCAGAGCCTCTGCTGCCGTACAAACCATGCAGCTGGCAGACTGCAAGCTCTTTGGGATGGGAGTGTTCTGCAACGTGCCCTGTGAAATCTGCACCTAACCAAACAGGCTAAGGACTCTAGAGGGTGGGAGTATGAGACCTGTGAGGCATCCTCCTAAGTTCCCCCTTCTGTGATCTTGCCTTTCCCTGCCCACAGCCTCTGGGGCACTATTGCTATCTTCCCCTCCCCATTCGTAGTGCTATACTAAGACTTCTTCACTGTTCCATCTACCATCCAGTGCTGGTGAAGGGTGACCGTTGGGTTCTTGGTTTCCTGAGCCTGGCTGCCACGCCACACTTTGCTCGTGGCCTCGGAAGCAGTGCAACAAAAATTACTACATGACCCCAGGAGAGGGGACTGAAGCCTAAGCCCATTTGAGCTCTGCTGCCCTGGGGGCCCCAAAGCTGAAGACCAAGGGCTTCAGCCCCAGGCAGGGGGCCTATAAACTGAGCCCTGCCACCCAGGGCTAAAGCCCTGAGGCCTCGGCTTTGGCCCTGGGTGGTGGGGGCTCAGGCTTCAACCCTGGACCCCCACAAGTCTAAGCCACCCTGGCGACCCCATTAAAATGGGGTTGCTACCCACTTTGGGGTCCCCACTCACAGTTTGAGAACTGCTGCTCTAGGCTAATGAGCTCACTCCTGTAATAGATGTTGTTCTCCCAAGCTAAGCACATTTTGGTCTGGTTGTACCTGGGTGGGAACTCAGTAGCTGGTGTGCTTCCCTCTGAATCAGTACTGAAGCACTTAAGGAGCTCTGCCCGAGGTGAAATTGAAATTGAATGGCACTATCTGGTAGAGCAAAGGCGTTAATCAAATTTCACCTGGACCTACTGTTTTCCTCCTTATCCTGTCATTGTTAACTCTGTGTTGTGAAACACCTGTCACATTCTACCCGCCCTTCTGCATTGGGTGGAGTGAACATTGTGCTCTCCTTTCCTTTTGTGAGGCTGTAGTTTATATCTGCAGTGCACTTCGAGTCGCTCAGGTGAAGGTTGGAGTTGCTCTAGAAATGCACAGTATTTACTATTATTATTTTCATAGCAGACCTTGACCTGCAGCCTTGAAGAAGCAATCATTCAGTCCTAGTGAGTAAATACACCTTCATGTGAGCCATATTTATATACTGCATTGAACTATCAATCATTCATGGTCATCACTTGTGTGAGTCCTATGGTTATGTGACTTCTCTGAGCATGGAACATACAAAATGCTTGCCCGCTTCGGCCCAGAGGTCCCTCTATGCTTGTGACCTGTCTCTGACAGTGGCTGGCACCAGGTGCTTTAGAGGAAGAGGCAAGAAACCCCAGAGTGGACAATTAGGAAATTAACTCACCAATAGGAAAAACTTCCAGACCGTATCTGTAAGAGGCTTATGCCCAGAAGCCTGGGGCTTGCATCCAAGCCAACGCTAGTGCTGGAATTTTTGGACTGTGAGAGTCCTTGCAAGACCTCCAGCTCGACTTGACCAGCTCAAAGCAGTTTATAATTTAGATCAGGCAATGAGCTGTTGGGTTCTCCTCCCCGGTGACATGCAGAAGCTTTTTGGACTTTCACCCAGCATTAAAGTTTGAAAAATACCCACAAGTAAGGGTGGGATTTGCAGAATCGCTCAGCACTGGCTTAACTCTGCTCCCTCTGACGTCGATTGTACATTAGTACAATCAGAGTTAGCCCAACACCAGACCCTTTGGAAAATCCCATCCGGAAAGGGGGAAAAGTGGGTAGCTCTGACTGAGCAGAGAGCTCGGCAGTTGCTGTATTGCTTTAATACTCAGAGGACTGGAAGGAGTGTGTGATGTGTTGCTGCTGGAGGAGCCGAGGGCAGAGAGTGCTGGCCATCTTTCAGTCTCCTGGCCTTGGCTCTGTGCAATAAATTGCCCATAGACCGTATGTTTTGGGTTTAAAGGGAGGGGTTATTTTTGCTTTGTGTTTCTTTGATCAGTGTATAGGTTCAGATGGGAAACCATTCCATCTGAAGCATCCTGCTCAAAAAAAATGTTGCACAGCTCAACAGATTTCCCTGATAAATTCGCATAACACTCTCTTGACAGCTTCTCTCTTTTCATCTGACAAATGAGGCTTCTTTTATTTTAAGGCATTTCTTATTGATTTATTTGTTTTCACGATTACTGTGTTCCAGGAGGTGGAGAACTCAGACTGCAAGGGCATCTTGTTTGTGGTTGATTTTTGTTTATAACTTTTGTCCTTTTTTTCCCATCACTGTCTCTTATTTAGTGACTTTGGTATTTGTGAGAGGTCCTGGATGGACCAACATTTTCCTGCCCATGCACCTAACAGTTACAGGCTGGGCAGTGACAGTGCAAAGATCTCCCTCCTCCACCCATGCTCCCACTCCATCCTGTCTTCCTTCTAGCCATGGGAGGATAATTCCATCTCCGTTCAATCTGGGCTTCTTTGCTGAGCCGGGGCTAGTTTTGATGGAGAGATTGTTGTATGATTGCAGACTAGTAGTAGAAGGCCAAATCTGTAGGATTTGTCTTAATGCATTCCTTAGCTGTCAACTCTTTGCACCAAACCTCTGGTCTCCTGACTGTGTTTGAGTGGTGATAGGGGGTATCTATACACTCATCTGCTCTCACTTCATCAGGCCTGATAAAGCATCAGAAGCTAACCCCTGACCTCTTATCTATAGTTGCCCACCTGAATTCCATTTCCAAAGCACCCTGTGGGTCAACAGTACTCTAGGAGTGCGATGTTTGAGGTGTGCTGTTTTGCAGATCAATACTCAGAATGATCTTACAGGAAGGAAAAACTGGTCTTGTGATTAAGGCACTGGACTGGGATTCAGGAGTTGAGGGCTCAGTTGCCAGCTCTGCCACAGACTCCCTGTGTGATCTTGGGCAAGTCACTTAAAATCCTGATTTTTTTTTTTTTTTTTTCTGAAGGGATGAGCAGCCACAACCCCAACTGATGCTGAATCTCTACAGATCCCATAGACCTCTTGGAACATCAGGCCTCTAGATCTCTCTGTACATTTGTAAAATGGACACGATAATGCTCTTCTGCCCCATGAGAGCAGACGTTTCATTCGTGGTTGTGAGGGGATCGGGCACTACCCTTCTGTGACTTAAATGGACAGCTGCAGTCTGAGCACTAGGGACAAACAGGCTTTTGAGGGAGCACCTGCATTTGAAGGTCACCTGGGGTTCAGTACAGCACAAGGCTCCTTTGTAAGTGCTCTGAGATCTGCTGACGAAACGTGCCATATAAGCGATCAATAAAATGACTCTGAGATCACCACTGTATTCCCCACCCAAGTAATGAGCTGGGTACCGCTTCCTTATCTAGCAAGATCTGACATGACTATAGCCTGGCATTGCATGGCTTTGTAGATTGGAGAGAAGATGATGCCACATGAGTAACTACCCAGCAGCCAGGGCTTGGCTACAGAAAACAGTCTGCCCAGCAAGCTTGATCCATGCGCGAAATGCACTTCCTATGGGCTTGAATCATAAAAGAATTGTCCATTAATCTCCAGCCTGGGCGATACACACGTGCCGTATGTATTACCACTTGCTCCAATCCATGCCAATAAAATAACATCCTGCATATGAAATGTTATAATCAATTACCATGTTCCTAGGCCAAGGCTCTGAAATGTAGCGACTGATTGATTTGGGCAGAGTGGCAGCCGAAAGAAGGAAAGGAAGGAGAATGCAGGACGTTAGGTTTGAGGTGCCAGTTAACATCACAGGTAGCTGTATGACTTGAAAACATTACTCCAAAGGATTGATTTCAGCCCATAAAATCTGAGACACTTTGGACCAAGTTCTTTTTAAATTGGAGGCCCAAGTCAACACACACAAACGTGTGTGCAGCTACTATGAATAAGATTTTCACAAATGCAAATGGTAGCTAAATTCATAGTAGGGACGTTCTCTGGCTTGTGTTCAGGAGGCCAGACTAAATGATCACAATGGTCCCTTCCGGCCTTGGAATCAATGATTCTAAAAGAAAAAGGTCCCCCATTCAGTGGAGGCTTGAAGCAGTCGAATGTGCTCTGAAGGTTCAACTTGCTCTGCTGGACAGACAGGCAGCCGATTGAGCCAGCACAGTGGGGAAGTGCTGAAAATGAAATTAGACAAATTAATGGTGCTACGAAGGGTGGGGCTGGAGGAGGAGGTTGGCCCTCACAAAGGGAATATGTTATCTCTGCCGCCACTAAAAGTCATCATTAGTGTAACGATGGGATGCTCCTTCATGGCCAATCTTCTTCATGGCGCCCTCCCTTTGTGCACTGAATTTAGCCCTGTCGCTAGTGATGTTTTTTGTCATCTTCCTCGTTTGAGTGAAGATCTCCTTTCGCTCTCCCCAGAACCATATGTCATTAAAATGCTTAGACATGTAGAAAAGAGCCTGACAGACATAGAAGGAGACAGGAAGATACGGACGAGCGGAGACTTTGTCGGATGGAATGATTCTGATGTTAGGAATGCCAACCCAAAGAGAAAGATACAGCAATGGGAAGGGGATGAATGGGTAGGTAGACATGAACTGACAGAGGAATGAAGGCAGGCATTGTGAGTGAGGGGTGTCAGTGAAGGGGGGCACAAAGTCATTTCCAAAGGCAAATTAAAGTGAAAGGCAGCGGAGTGAGAGGGCGGGATGCAGCTGATGCCTTGGTGCTCTGGGCCGGGCGGGGGCCTCTCTGTGGCCTTGGCATCTCTTGAAACTTTGGATGATTTTGCTCTGAAACTAGCAAACAGTATTTCTCAGGCAACCTGGCATCTGTATTAGTGAGTGAGGAGTTTCTAAGGATAGCTGAGCTCTTTCCCTCCTTAGCGCCCTCTCCCAGTGTGAAATAAATCTGTTAATGTTATCCAGCCCCCCTACCCCCCATTCTGAGGCAGAGGGTATTAATTAAAAACCACTGGACAGCTGTAAGATCTCCAGGAAAGGGGAGGGGGGGCAAGCAGCTTTCCCTTGGCTATGTCAGAGGCAGCTGCTGAAATACTGCCACTGAATTCAGTGCGTCTCTCTCCTTACACACAGTCCCATTGTGACCCATGTCAGGCCCCAGATGTCTCTCCCCAGCACTGTAGGGATGAGAATTGCACTCACTGGCACTTCCTTGGCAAGCAGCCAAAGTGACTGAGACATCTGTAGGGAGGTAGGATGAACTGCCTCCCCCGGAGGCCACGAAAGATGGTCTGGCAGTGCAATGTGTGGTTGAAGCTCCCCGCATAATGCGGGCGACTTGGATGGCCAGGGGATTGCAGTTCCCTGCGTTGTCGTCCCTTGGTGAAGTTTGCCGCTCAATAGCGAGTGAGTTAAAATTGCCCACGTTGGTGTCAGTGTTCCAAGCTGATATCCTTGTGGTCTGGTTGCTCCATGGTGGCCTGGTGGGACAGGGACAGCAAGTACAGCAATCTTGCAATTGCCCAGCAGCAGATCGGGTGGTGGTGGGGGAGAATCTCTGTGCCACCAAAGGTTCCTGTGTGTCTCCATTGTGGGGCCTTGGAGTGACTTTCCCTCCAGGACAGGGTGAACCTCACCCAAATTGGATGCTGCTGCAAAGCTGCTGAGCTTCCCAAGCAACCTGTTTCCCTCCATGAGAAGGGATGCCTCCAACATGTCATGTTGTCTCATAAAGGATGCAGGGTGGTGCTGTTTGGCATATTTCAGACCAGCAATGGAGGTCTGAATGTGCCACCGCCTGCCCTGGGGATTGCAAGTCTCTTACCTGCAAATGACCCTCTGCAGAATTCCTTCTCGCTGATGGGGACTAGGGTTCCCAACCCTCTAGGATTGTCCTGGAGACTCCAGGAATTAGATTAATCTTTAATGAAAGATTGTGATGTGATGAAACCTCCAGAAATATGTCCAAGCAAAACTGGGAACCCTAATAGGGAGTCACCCTGAGGCAGACTGAACTCGTCTGGGGAAGATGCTAATAAGATGAAAGTAAGGGCTAGTCATAGACACACACAACACGGTGGGGAAGGTCTCTTGTGGGAGAGAAGAGACAGTACTTGGCTGTAATGAATAGCAAGGAGATTTGATTGTTTGTTGAGACCATTGGGCAAGGACAGACCATGTGGTTCTGTCTAGCACCCAGATTGAGGTCTGGTCAACGCTAGAAAATTAGGTTGGTTGAACTACATTGGTCAGGGGTGTTCATAATTCTCACCTCTGAGTAGTGTAGTTAAACTGACCTAAGACCCTGTGTAAACAGCTTTAGATCAACAGAAGAATTCTTCTATCACCCTAGCTGCTGCTGCCTCTTGAGGAGGTGGATTAACTCCACCGATGGGAAATCCCCTCCTGTTGGCAAAGTGGTGTCTACACTGAAGTGTTACAGCGGCGCAGCTTTGCCACTGTGGCATTTCAAGTGTAGACAAGCCCTGAGTAGTGCAACCTGGTCTGCCTAATGTCTCCGCACAGGGTCTCCCTAAATGGTGGCCTGAACTCTTCAGCCATGGAATGGACTGCTGACTGCAAAAGAGGGTGGAGTTGTTCCATTGTGCCTGCTCCTTGCATATATAACCCTCCTCCTCCTTTAGTTCTTTAAAGCAACACTCTCTCCTGAAAGTGATATTTCTTACCACGAGTCACTCCATAGATAGCATTTTGGTTGGAAAGTGGTCTATATAGAACAAACTTTCCACTCAAAGTGGTAAGGAGAGTCTTCTTGAGGGAAGATGAGCTCAATTTGTCTAACACTGTAATTCACTGTTAGAAATCTCCCTCTTTTGTCATAGACAGTCGCTAGATACATCAGCCTTTGATCTCGGAGGCTGATCTTCTGTGTGTAAAGACATTTCAGTAACACTTTAAATTATGTGTCTAAAATACACGTTACCATCCCATTGCATTTAGATTTAGGAAGACTGTCGCGCAGTAGATAAATACTAGATAAGATGCTTTTTAAAATATTTTAGGTTTCTTTTAGTTGTATTCTCCCTTCTTTTTAAAACCTTCTTAAGAGCCTAGAAACCACATTTCTTTTCCTGCAATTTACAAAAAAAATACTGCTTTGTAAACATGAATTAGTGGTTCCATGTCTGGCTAGCTTGGCAGACGTTAAGATATGGTGGGTCCTACATAACATATGTAGCCCCAAAGCCACTATTTATCGTGAGGCTAGATCCCAGGGCCTAGACTCTGTTCCTGGTTCTGCCACTGATTTTCTAGGTTATGTTGGGCATGTCACTTAATCTTTGTGCCTTCCTGTATCTCTATATAAAATGTGTGGTATGTGGCACCTTAGAGACTGACCAATTTATTTGAGCATGAGCTTTTGTGAGCTACAGCTCACTTCATCGGATGCATACCATGGAAACTGCAGCAGACATTATATACACACAGAGATCATGAAACAATACCTCCTCCCACCCCACTGTCCTGCTGGTAATAGCTTATCTAAGGTGCCACAAGTACTCCTTTTCTTTTTATATAAAATGTGGATAGTGTTTTTCTCACAGAGGTAATGTGGAATTAAATCTTTGTAAAGGCTTGGATATTCCTGGGTAAAATGAAAATATTGCTTAATTATATACAATATTGTCTACAGGATAGTGTTTCTACTCAATAAGAGACGTTCTAATTAGCAAGGCTGTTCCTCAGATGTTCTTGTCAACTGCTGGAAATGGCCCACCTTGATTATCAGTACAAAAGGTCCCCCGCCCCCCCCCCCCGCTCTCCTGCTGGTAATAGCTCACCTTACCTGATCATTCTCCTTAAAGTGTGTATGGTAACACCCATTGTTTCATGTTCTCTATGTATATAAATCTCCCCACTGTATTTTCCACTGAATGCATCCGATGAAGTGAGCTGTACCTCACAAAAGCTTATGCTCAAATAAATTGGTTAGTCTCTAAGGTGCCACAAGTACTCCTTTTCTTTTCGCAGATTGTACTGTATCACTGTGAAAACTTACATATGCTTTTGACAACCAAATGATGTTTCATTAATAGATTTGTTGCCTTATAGATCTATTTGCAGTGATTATTGTGTTTTGTTCAAATTGACTAGTAAAACATCTGTGATGGTACTGAGTTTTAAGTATAATGTAATAGACATAAAGTCAATTGCACAGTGGTCTTTAATTATTTTTAACCTGTAGGACTCTGTACTGCTTTTGATAGGGAGATGAGAATTGGAAATTGTTGTATTGAGTGATTGGAGGTGAGGACCAATTGTCCTGGACTTTGGGAAGGCAAATTATTGGGGTCAGTCACTGAAGTCCCAACCTTTGCATATATGGAATGCAACTTAAGAAGGAAGCCAGTAGGGAATCAGTTTTTTTCTTTGGCACAGGGCAAGGTGTGGGGAGCTGCAACATGATTTATCATGGCTCTGTGGGTTGTTGGCAGACAGATCACTTTTTTTAACATTGACTGTTCGTGGTGTGTGATTGTAAGTCACATAGAATTGATTCTGCACCCTGATTGGATGAGTGAAACTTGTTTAAAATGAGAGAGCCATGAATAAGAGACACTATAGTTTGCACACAAAGACCTTTATTGACATGCCAGTGCAGCCATGCGTGAAAATAGCCAATCGTTGAGTATTCATGCAAACAGTTATTCAATGCTATTTGCGAGGCAGGGTGGTGTAGTGGATAGTGCACAGGGCTGGGAATCAGGGGATCTGGGTTTTATTCCCAGCCTTACCACTGACCTACTGTGACTTCCCATCTCTGCATCACTTTTCCCCTTCTGTGAAATGGGGAGAGCGTTGCTTGCTTTTCCTTGTAAAGTGCTGAGAGATTAATGGGTGAAAAGTGCTATGAAAGAGCTAAATGCAGTACTTATCCATTTCTAATCGGTTCCTATCCATGTTACTTCTAAAACTGAAGTGATTAAGGGATGTAGACGGGATGTTAAAACAACTGGGATGGGCAGAAGATGAATTCATGTCTGTTTCACCAAACTGTTTTGGTCAAGGGGGAAAAAACTTTGAACTTTGTTTCCAGATTTTTTGAACTGAAACATTTCAATTCAAAACAAATTTTTGTTTAAAAGTTATCTTTAATTTTATCATTCAAAAATCAAAAACATTTTAAAATGATGGAATTGAAACAAAATATTTTTATTTGTGTGTGTGTGTGGTCAAAAGAAAGTTTTGTTCAAACCCAAACCATTTTTTTTTTCAAAATCTATAGCCAGGTTCTTGGATATTAACCTGACCCTGAATAAGTAACTCATGATGTAGTATGTTAACATTTTATTGTAACTTTGCCTTAATACAAAAATCGAAAAACCTCCCCCCCTCCCCCAAACCTGCTGTTTGCCCATTTGTGGTGATGACTATTGAATGAATTCCTGTGGCTGCATTTAAAGTTTGTTGCAGACATAGGGATAGTACAGGTTTGAATGCTGCTCCCTGTAGCTAGTACGGGGGGAGAACTGTTGGAACTGGTAATATTTTAGAAATGGAGTGAACTTTTCTAAAGTGCAACCATTGTACTGTGTCAAGGCAGTGCCTAGTGACGCAGGTTAGCTGGGGTCCCTGTGAGGCACCTTAATGAAATGCAGAACCTTTCACCCTTAGCCAAAGCTTTTGTAAATTGCAAGCGGAGATTAAAATGGTAGCAAAAGCCCAAGGCTCAATACCTGATCCTGCAAAACAGGACAAATTCTCTTCTGGTGAAGACAATGAGCCAGAATGTGTCTTGGCAAAGGGGCAAGTGTAATGAATCTGACTGCAACTGCCTCTCCCAAATTAAATCCAGAGAGATGAGTTTTCAAACAGCCACCTTGCCCCAATTCTTTTTTTCCTATTAGTTAATCAACCAGTTGTCTAGTCCCAAAAGGCTCACGAATTGCAGAGAGAGCGGGAATCAAGGAGGGGATCAAAATGGGTTTGTCAGAGCAAAAATCACATGGCATGACAAAGAGCGAGAGATCGTACAGAAAATGAGACTGAGAAACAGTGAAGGTGTCAAAGTAAGTTTGTCACTAGCAGGCCCAATGGAAAGCAAAAGCATAATGGAGAACTCGAGGCAGATAGAGTCTGTCAGGGAGATTTAATTTGTCTGAGAACTGAAAGCACTCACAGGCCTCTGATTGGAGTAGACAGCAGGGAGATGGGTGCCTGAGAATGCCAGAGTGACGCCCCCCAGGTAGGATACCGGGGGAGAGTGAGAGGGGGGTATGAATCACTGGGGAAGAGCAGTAAGAGGGCTGGGGAGAAGTGGGGCAGTGTAAACAGCCTCTGAGCTAGTATCTGACATTAGGGTGACCAGATGTCCTGATTTTATAGGGACAGTCCTGATATTCAGGGCTTGCTTGCTTTTTTTTTTTTTTTTTTTTTTTTTATAAATAAAGGTGCCTATTACCCCACACCCTGTCCTGATTTGTTAACACTTTGTCTGGTCACCCTATCTGACATCCCTCTCCTGCATGCAAGCTTTGTTCTGCTAAATGAATGGTAGTTATGGATTAAAAGCTGTGGAGGCATGTGCTGAAGGGGAAATACCAGCACAGTTGAAAGGATTCTGATTCATGCAGGCGGGTGCAAGAGGATGAGCTGTTCCATCAGCAGGTGCCTTTAAACAGTAGGGAGGTGAGTGCCCAAAGGTTGTCTCCCTACCCAGCTCTGCACCAGCAGCCACCATCCTAATTTGTCATCACTAGTGGAAACACTAACCCTGTAACAATGCTGACGAGCCAAGGCCTCGTTCCCACATGCAGACCCTGGCCAAGGGAGTGTTGCCTAGTGATTAAAGCGTGTGACTGGAAATCAGGAGACCTGGGTTCTGTTCACAGCTCTGCCAGTGACTCTCTATCTGGCCTTGGGTACGTCTCATCCCTTCCGGCAAATAGTGGGTAGTGATATCCCACCTCACAGGGATGAGGGGGCTTAATTCCTTTGTGTTGGCAAAGTGCTCTGAGAGCCTGTGAGGGAAGGAACTGCTCCCTATAAGTGCACAGTTAGGTATGTCAAGTAAGGAAGCTGTGTGGAGTCCAGGCCACTTGGGGGAGGTGTTTGGGAGACGGCAGCCAGATGGATTTTTGCCCCTCTCCCTCAAGAGAGCAATGGCTCTTGGGTTAAGGGTGTGGACTGCATCTTGGAACATCTGAGCTCAATTCTTGCCTCCGATACAGGTGTTACCTGTGAGCTGAAGCAAGTCGCTTAATCAGATGTGCAAAAATGGGGAAGATAACCCTTTCTTCCCCACCCTTTCTCTTTTGTGTATTGAGGTCTGTGGTAGAGGGCATCTCTTAGGATGCACTGGAGCGGGCAGCTGAAATTTTCAGCTCGGGTAGACATGCGTGTGCCAGTTTTGATTGAGGTAGAGTGTTAAAAATAGCAGTGTAACCTGGCTGGGGGGAGGGGCTAGCCACCTGAGGTTGTACCTAGGGTTTCAGACAGGATTATACTTGGGGTGGCCCTTTCCTGCCACCTGGGCTGCTGTGGCTATGCCACTATTTTTAGTGCACTCGCTGGTCAAAGCTAGCTCCAGTGTAGACACACCCTTACCATGTGTCTGTATGCATCCGGCGCAAAAGGGCCTTGATCTCTGTTGGGGCCTCTGATCACTACTGTAATACAAAGAATGAATCTGAGTCTTCTGGAGGCAGTCGTGTTGGCTGAGTGTGGTTGGCATCTGTGACTGATTCACAGAGTTCTCCGTCAGTTGCATGGTGTGTCTGGAGTAAGAAGAAGACCCCAAGTTGACTTTAAATGGACCATTGAAGGTTGTGATGGGTGATTCTCAAATGGGTTTGGAGTTGGGCTTCCCATATGGGTGGGCACCCAAAAATCTGATTGCTTCTCTAAACCATCAGGCTTTGTCCAACCCTCTGGAGTCTACAAAACTGGGCATAATACTGTATTAGAACATGATTCCTCAGGAGAGGTCTGAATGTACCAGAAGCCTAACATAAGAGCAGCCCCATTTGGTCACCTCTGGGTTGGTCTGTGCTGGAATTACCTCGGCTTCAGCAATGTTCAGTGCAGGTTGCAATCTAGAAGCAAGCAATGGAGTGGCTGTTATTTGCCGGACTGCTTTGCGTCATCCCTATTTGAGCAGCTGCTAACTTGCCTCTGCATGAAACAAGGGCAGATGAGGGAGAACAAGCAAAGGGACTGCTTAGAATTTTCTCTTTCTTGACAACAAACCCGAGACCAAGAACGCTGTGGGGAACTGATGGAGGGGTGAAATTCAAAGGACTCTTTCTCTGGGGGCCCAGTCCAGCTCCGCTTGTATCCTTTCCATTGACATTAGTGGGAGTTGGATGGAATGGGATCAGAGAGGAGGGGAGTGACAGATGCAGCCTGTGAGAGGCCGATTCATGTCTTCCTCTGGAGTTGATCCAAGCTGGGAGAAGGAAAGAGGGATCCTGGCCAGTGGTATTCTTTAAGCTAGCAAGCAACAGGGGAGAAGTAAACTCCCTGTTCCTCCCGACCCCTTTTAACGTGACCAACGGGATGCTGCTGCACTTCACTGCTGACAAGTTAATGAAAGCCAGGCTCTTCTCTCTGAAGAGCTTTCTGTGATTTGAAGATGGATTTTCCTCTTAAGATGAGCAGAACGAACCATTCTCACTCAGTGCAGAGTGAAGAAACTGTGAAGGATTGCCAGTGCCGCAGCAGACTTCATTGGGCAACTGTCATTCCTTCTGCCTTATGACTCGACGTTAAGGCCACTAAGAGAGTTCCTTCTTGTCGAGCTGTAATACAGATGGAGCAAGGCTGGAATGTCAGCCCAGTAAGTCCTTTGTGATTTTACAACTCTAAAGAAGTGGGTGGGGAGGAAGACTCTCTTTTCCACAGGCCTGGCACTTCAAAATAAGCCATTTGTGTGATCAGTGCACATGGCTCTTGGAGTTTGTTTTTGCCACCACAATCTCAGTGGCGGCCTGTGCATCTGTATCTGCTCACAGTGTAGCTGTGTGAGAACTTGTAAGCTAAGCAAGGTTGGGCCTGGCTAGCACTTGACCCTTCATGTCCCTACTGCTCACTTCTAAATGCATTTCAAGAAGCAGTGAATAGATCAGGGAGACTTTGGGCACTGAGTGATTGTCCTGGTCTGGTGTCAGTGGACACCGGGTTTCTGGAGGTGTTGTCTTTCACAAGTGACAGTCATGATCACATGCACTGATTAAAAATCTCACCTGATTAGAGGAGGCAGAGTGGCATCCTGGCCAAATGTACCTTATTGCATTCTAGCTCCCTAAAATTCCCCTGCAGTTTCAATGGTATTCTTCACTTCCAGTGCTGGTACTGTCTCTGTTATATGTATGTGCAGCGTCTAGCACAGTGGTGGCCTAATCTGTGACTGGGGCTTTTAGGTATTATCACAATAAAAATAGAGAGATGCGGTGTTGCTGTGAGCCATTAAACAGCTGCCAAGTTCCACCTCAGAGGTGGGTGCATTTCCTTGATAGGTGACATCATTGGTGTATGTAAAAAGGGAAGGATGGATCTAGCCACTCATACCACAGAAGTGGGTGCCCTATTTAATACCCAAGAGGTTATTTTCCTCAAGTTCTGCAATTCACTAAAGTGAGGCATAACCTCCAAATACTCTTGGCTCCTGCATGCGTCTAGTTTCTACCCTCCTGCAGTTTTCCACTTATAAACTGTGCTTCATCTCCCTCAATACTCCTTATCTGTGGGGCTCCAGCTAAGTTATTGGAACTTTTTGAGACTTCTTAAAGATGCTTGGATTTGGGGATGAATATTTTATCCTGTGTAAACTGGGTCGCCTATCTTTACAGTCCTGAAACTTTCAACTGTGGATTCCATTGAATAACATTGAGTTCCTATGCGGGTAACACTCCCTTCCCACAGCATTGGTGGAATGTTAAAGCACTGAGGACTTGTTCCTAGGCAAGATTTGAGCAAGTCAAGAGTCTCCCTACAATGGAGTTCAAGGAAGATTCCAAATTTCGTGAATTTCCCAG
Source organism: Eretmochelys imbricata (assembly GCF_965152235.1). Classification (NCBI taxonomy): domain Eukaryota; kingdom Metazoa; phylum Chordata; order Testudines; family Cheloniidae; genus Eretmochelys; species Eretmochelys imbricata. The sequence continues at coordinate 5,984,529 of NC_135593.1, read as the reverse complement.
ATCCAAGTATGTGGTTGCAAATCCAGTACTGCAGTGCAGGCATGCAGAAGATATGAGCCAAATTCTCTACTGGTGTAAATGGTCAAAGCTCCATTGACTTCAGTTTGCCCATGTACACTAGCAAAGAGTTTGGTCTACACTGCAGAGCCAACTTTGATGTATACTTCTTTTTTTTCCTCCCCACATCTTACTGCAGCAAAGGAGGGTTAAAAAACAGGGAGGGGAAAAGTCTCCTATCTGCTTTAAATTAAAATAAATCCAGAGCAGAGAAGGCCTTTTGTAAGGTCTGCTGAGTTAATGGATTCATAATGACTTTTAAAGCTTCACTCGGGTAAGAAATACTGTTCATTTCATAATTGCATATAAATATACTCTCTCATAATCCAGCACAGCGTAGCAAAAGGAAATCTATTGGCTTAATTATAAATCTTTTTATTATCTGGAACCCTGCTGGAATAAAAAGAGCTCCATATTTTTATTTAAGAGGAAAAGGGGGTCTTGGTGTTAAACAAGTTATGAGGAGTTAGATAAGAGACAAAACAATTTAAGGAACTCAGGTCTTGAGAAATAGGAACTTGGCTATCAGGGTTTCACGAGCACATCTGTCCGTTTTGATCCCTGCACCTTTCCTGAGTTTTTTGTGTGTGTTTGAACTAAAGCAGAAGACCAAAATGAAACTAACTCAGCATCCTCTCAAAACCAGGAATTTTGCATGATTTTGTCCTACTGTCCTTTGTGGCCCAAGACTGTTGGACAGGTTTGCAAACCTAAGTAAAGGCTTATCTGAGGTTTGAGTTTGTAAGGAAACGTGTGTGTGTGTGTGTTTGTGTGTGGAGGGAGAGGGAGCTTTTGTTGCAAATGCTTTGTTCAGCCATTTGGGTGCCTCCAAGGCTCTGTGGTGGATTCTCCATCACTGACCATTTTTCAATCAAGATTGGATGTTTTTCAAAAAGAAAATTAGGAATTATTTTGGGGAAGTTCTCTTGCTTGTGTTATACAGGAGCAAAAATGTAGGGAGCAAAATGATGCCTTCAGGCTTTGGAATCTATGAAAACTTTGCCATTAATACCAGAAAGCTAATTAGAGGCATAGATGGGCAGGGAGGAAAAATTGTGACCAAATGCACCATGCTACATACATCTCTCATAGCATGCCAGTGAGCAACAAAGAGGTGAGAATGAAGGATACAAGGGTAAAAGGGCATATTCTTAGCTGGTGTAAATTGCGGCAGCTCCGTTCACTTCTGTAAGGCTGTGCCCATTTAGACCTGCTGACGATCTGGCCCAAGAAGTGCAGTGAACCTCATGGTGACGGATTCCTTTTTTTAGATGTGTGCACTAGTGAAGAGAGGAAGGGGCTGGGAGCCAGGTTTCGTAACTTCTGTTCCTGCTTCTGCCACAGACTTGCTGTTTGACCGGGAGCAAATCCTTTTAACCACTCAGTACTTCCAGTTCCATATCAGTGTTTGTAAAGTTCTATGAGATCTTAGGTGTAAAGAACCATGGAAGTACGAAGTAATAGTGTTCCCATAAGTGTGTTTCTTTCCTTAGTCTTTCATTGAGTATATGGGTAATATCTGCTCTTCTGTAATAAACACCTAGCTCTTATTTAGCTCTTTTCATCAATAGATCTGAGTACTTTAGAAAGGCCCTGACTTAGATGATCTAGTTTTGAAAACTGTCTTTGCTCTAGGAGGTCAAATTTGAGTGCAAAGCGAGAGACAATCAGAGATAGGTTACCATTTAAAAAGTCAGTATCAGGGCATGTATACTGGGATGATAAACATCTTAGGAATTCCTGAGATGGGTAATGTTTGCCAAGAGTTATGCTAGGTTATTCCCACTATGTAGAACAGGATTCCTCTGTGATAACTGTGGGAACAAATTTTGACTTACCTCCTGTGTGCCCCCTGCATTGTGCCTTTGTGTATACCCACAAGCTCTCTTCTTATCCCAACCCTTACCCACAAGTACCTCGCTAGCTGTTCTCTTCATACCACTACTCAATGGGGGCAGCATTAGGCCCTCATTCTGCACATGGAGCTCTTGCTAACATCAGCATGAGTTCTGTGGCAAGAGGGAGGGTTGATTATGGCCCATAGCAAGGTGTTGGCCAGTAGTCCTTATCACAGCCGTTCAGATGATGATGTCATCCGCAGAACTGTGAAGTCAGAGGCTGGCAGTGCTTACAGAAGCGGTAAAACCGAAAGAGGTTGGAAACAGACTGTGCCAGCAGGCCTGCACTAATACAGCTGTGCATGAAGAGATGCCAAGAGGATGAGACTGAAGGATTGGAATCCTAGGCCCATAGAAACAGCCCATCCATCATGGTCCGGCTCCCCCTTCCTTAAGTGAGGGCATCACCCAATAGTTCTTTCCAAAAACAAAGAAACTAATTAAGCTGTTAAAGGTTGAGCAGCCCATTTGTGCCTGATGGAGATGAACGATGCTACCTCTTTGGTTCTGAGTGCATGGCTTTATTCTTTTGTACAGTTTTCAATTAATGGCTCACTCCAAGCCCTGGGAATGCCAGACATCTCCCTCCTGCTGCCTCTTTTCACAAAACTGTGGGTCAGGATTGGATGTGACAAGTCTGGCGCCCACCTGGCTGATTAATGCTGTAGCTTGAGCTGCAGTCCCCATGGCATCCTCATAAATCCTCCCTGAGGCGCACATCTGCAGCATGATGGCCAGGAAGGCCTGTTCCACCTGCAGGAGGGACACCCAATGCTTGCAATTCATAAAACTTTTCATAGACTGTCACATGAGCAGGCCTCTCTTTATTGGCTGCTAACAGACTGTTACATGTTGGGCTTTCCCCATGTAGCTGATATACAGAGATTCCTCTGCATTCCAGGGATGTACAGCACTTCATGCAAAATCAGTGGCCACTCATTTGGGGAAAAGTTATAGAGATCACTGGCCCAATTAAAAAAGGAAATGTTTAGTGATGGCAAAAAGGTGGTTCGTTAGCCACCCTGGAGGATGAATTCCCTAGTTTATCTGGTGCATAATACAGCAAAGTAAGTAGTGGTGCAAGCTTTCCCGTTGAATGTACCTTAATCCTGACCTGGAAGGACCCTTGGCCCACTTAGTCCATAGAGTCTCTGCTTCATCTGCCAGTCAGCAACCATTGTGATGTTGTGAAGTAAGCCATTGAGAAAATAGGCGCAAATATCTTCTTAAACTGGACAGTTTCCTTATACAGGCTGATTTTTTTACAGCAAACGGCACCAATAATTCAACATGCATTGTCTCCATGCAAACTGTGTATTGACACCCCACCATTGGTCACTTCCGATAATTGAACTTTTAGATCTCCAGATTTAAAAGAGGGAGTCTCTACTGCCTGAACTAAAAGAGGTGGGAGGCAGAAATAAACTCGTATATCCCTTACATGATCCAGCTACTCTAAAGTGAGACCGAACTCCACCCTGGGTTAATATGGGTTGTACACAGTGCTGGTCAGAGAAATTTCAGTAGAAACCTAATCTTTCAGGATATGTGATTCTGGCAAAATCTTAATGGTGATTTTGCAGGATTATTTTGGAAGAAAACCCGGGGGTGTTCTGACAATGTCAAAACATCCAATTGCAACACTTTCAGAATTTAACCATTTTGAATTTTCAATTTGAAATGACTTTTTTTGTTTAGAAATTTTAAAAATTGAGCACAATTTTAAAGAAGTCTGGCATCAGAATGTTTTGATTGACCTAAAACTAATGCTTTCGGGAATATTCTTTTGTGAAGAATTTTGAAACGTTCAGTTTTTGTTCTGATTTGGGATGAAGCCAGATGTCAAAACGCTTCCCAAAACAGAAATTCCGTCCTTTGCACAGGTCTGCTGGTTTCATGCCTGCCAAAGCCACGTGTCCTAGATCTGCAACATCTTCCAGGAACCACAAGAGATCTTCTCAGAAGCTTCATTTACTAGCCCTGAGGGCATGTGCCATTAATCCTAGACATCTAGTCAATGAATCTAGTCCTAGCTCAAACAGAATCTTCAATAGGCATCTGTTTGATAGGGCTTTTGGGGAATCCTTAGGGGTATGCTTCCTAAATTATGAAGAGGTAGAAAGGACTTTTTGAAGACGTCTGGCTGAGCTGAGTTGATCATTCATCTTATTGAACTTATTGTAATGATGCTTAGATTTACTTGTATTGTTAATGCTCTGCTAGGATGCTTAGAGCCTCAGATAGGCATCTTTTTAGCTATTATTCCAATTGAAATAAGTTTTAAAATTGTTGAAACTAGAGAAAAATTCATGAAAATTTAAGTTTCCATTTCACATCCAGATTTTGTTTTCATCTTAAGTTTTCCAGCCAGCTCTCCTCAATGCGGTCCCTTTGGTTATGTGTTGACTATAAGACCCAAGTCCACTCGTGCTTGTTAAGAGGGGCATAATTACAGTGCAGCTGGCCTAATATTGACTAATATATCACTTGTCAAGTTTAGGGCTGGGGGAAAGGGGTTGGATAACAAGAAGTGCATCTGCCTCACACCCAACCTTTGTGAGCTTTGGAAAATCATCTCTTTCTTAGTTAATGCCCACTCTTAATTTCTACCTTTCTGTAGTTCTGACTACGACTAGGGTGACCAGATAGCAAGGGTGAAAAATCGGGATGGAGTGGGGGGTAATAGGTACCTATATAAGACAAAGCCCCAAATATCGGGACTGTCCCTATAAAATCGGAACATCTGGTCACCCTAACTACCACTGTCCAAAGTACTGGGGGGTATTGGTGAAATGTACTGGGAAGGGACATGATATGGTTCTCTGTAGTTTGGTGTATTGCACCTTTAAATGGAAGGTGCCTCCTTGCCTATCTGGTGGCAGAGGGCAGTGCTGTGAGCTTTTGCCAGGTGGCTGGTGTAGTTCAAGGATGTCTATCACACCAACTTTCTAAGAACTCTCCTGGCATGGGGCATGTGGCAGCCATTTTGTTCTTGGTTGGTACAGACTCTTAAATGAGTCACGCACCCTGTGTCCACCCCTGGGGACGTTGCTTCTCTTTGTTTTCCTGAACTTAAAATAAGTCCCTTCAGAGGGAAAGTGCAGGGTTGACCTTTTTATCTGTGTGAGAGAGAAACATAATGTTATAATTATAAAGCTTGACACTGGTGAGACGGCTGGTGTGCTCAGACTGTCATGCTGACCAAGACTGTCTCACTGATTCCTTGTGTTCCTTTGTCTGTAGCCACCTGTTGGGTCTTGTCTTACACTTATGGTAAGCTCTTTGGGGCTGTGCCCTAGCGTGTGGTCTGGTAGATAGAGCAGTGGACTGCCACTCAGGAGAGATGGGCTCTAGCTTGGCTGTTGGGTGACATTGGACAAGTCACTTCCCCACTTTGTGCCGCAGTTTCCCCATGCATAAGATGGGGTCGGTGATTCTGTCTTTGTAAGTAGCTTTGAGATCCACTGATGAAAAGTGCTCTATACAAGCTTGATGTTATTATTTTTGTTCTGGGTTTGTACAGTGTTTAATGCAATGGGGTTCTGGTCCATGACTAGAACTCCTAGGCATTACTTCAGTATAGATGATTAGATTGCTAGATGGGGTCTCCCTAATGGCCTTTACCACTGGAATTACGGATAATATAGGAAAGGCACAGGATAGGGGTGTGTGTAAGTGCAGCAATCAAGTGGCTGGCAAACAGCTGAACACTAAGAGTTTGCAGTGGTGGGTGGGGTAACATCTCTGGAATAGTCACAATGAGTTTCATTCATGAGCTTGCTAGGCTTTTCCCAGTTGCCACAGTAACACATCCAGAGTTTTGTAAGATCAGGAATAAAAACCAAACTCAAAATCTATCCAGAGAGCAAATTGAGTGGAGGTTCCAAATGATTAATTGGCCTGCAGGAGCCGGGATGGGGGGACAGAAGAGAGATGCCTTAAATAAACCGGGAAGTGGTGAGAATACAATAACTGATGCTGAAAGAAAGTGGAAGAAATTGACAAATTTATTCCTCCCCACTTGCTGCCCCCGGGGTATGATAAGGTAGAGAGGGTGCTGGAGGAGGAGCAGCCAGTGATCTACACGCCTTGCAATGCAATTAGAAACCCCTGTTTTGCAGCTTGTGTAAATGTCAGATGGCGTTACTTAAAGTGATGCTGAAATTCCAAAAAAAAATTCTTAATGGGGAAATTCGTTTTTTTTCAGTGGTTGTGTAAATAAATAAATAAAAAGACTGAGATGTGTGAAGAGAAAAAGAAAGAAAAAACAACCCAAGTTTCAGAGGCAGCAGTTTTACAGCATGAAACTGCTTTTAGATAAATGTAAGGAATGATTAGTGGGGAAGAAAGAAAGCAACTGAATAGATTTTTTTTTCTTCATATATAGAGGGAATGCACAGCATATTTTTATTTTAAAGAAGGCTTTGCTGCTGCTGTTTGTGTTACAATAGCAACAAGAGGCCCCAAACAAAATCAGAGGCCCACGGTGCTAAATGCCATATACAGACTTCTATAGTATACAGTCCCTGCCACAAGAGGTGGAAGAGGAAATAGAGAGCAAATGACAGCGCTAAGAATGGAGCCCAGGTGACCGGACTCCCATTCCATTGCCATGGTCACTGGAAACTAGACCGTGCTGCCTGATCTCCGCTTGTGTAGTATGGTAGTACTGCCCATGCTCGAACAGTTCAGGGTCTCATAATGTTTTGGAAGGATTCCATGGCTAGGGTCTAGTCCTGTAGGTGACTGAGCACCCGTAATACTCGATGAAATTGGTGAGACTCCAGCGCACTAAGCACTAGAACTGGTCGCGAATCACCAAAAGTGCTGCTTCGTTGAAGCCGAAACTTCACAAAGTGGTACGTTTCTACAAATCTCCTGACTGGACAAATATTTGGAAATAAAAGTTTCAAAATAGTTGAAATGTCAATTTTTTTGTTTTTTTTTCAGTTGAAATGGCTTTTTGTTTCTAAATTTAGACTAAAAAAATTAAAAGCATAAAAGGTTGAAATAAAAACAGAACACTTTGCAGTTACCAAATGAATTGATTTTTTTAAAATTTCAGTTTGTGAACATTTTCAAGATTTTGACTTTTTGTCCCAATTCAGGATAGGAAAAGCGTTCAGAATCTCTCAAATTCTCATGGGACAGTTCTGCTCAGCACCTCACAGGATCAAGCTTGTCCTCTGTCAGCCTCAGTCACTGATGTCTTTTCCCTTAACTTACAAACTGGTGGTTGTGGGTTAGGGGAAGCTAATCTCATTTCATCATTAATAAAAATTGCAGATGCGGAAGCTTAATTTATGTTGCAACTGTAGGAGACTGGTATGTGCACAAGCTGCCAATTCTGCCCAGCAATCAATCAATAAGAAATTAATAGGAAACATGGTTTGTTCCTTTTCTTTCTTTATGATTACAAAAGGTGAGACTTGTAATGAATAAAGTTTTAAAGAGAGAACAGTTAGCAACTGCTTTCTAACTTCTTTCTGCAAACACTAAATGGCTGAAAAATCATTGTTTATGATTATTGTGCATTGAAATGTCAACATTTCCTATTAAAATAATTAAAAGTGGAACCACCCTCAGCATAACACTACTCCCTCAAGCTCATCTTCCTCTAGTTGAACATCTAAAAGACCAAATTTTCCACCTACACCATATTTGTTTGCCCAAAGGCAAAATAACTGTTTAATGTTCTGCATTATGATCCAGTAGTCTAGTCCCTACTGGCTTTAAAATCCAGGAACCTATACAATAGCTCACTATCTGCCTTTAGTGGTTGAACCCAGTGGCCCATAGAGCCTAGTAATTATCCGTCATGTGCAGAGTTCCTCCCTAGCTCATAGGGTGAAGGCTGCTGTTTTTTGGTGATGAAGGTGCAAGTCTCAATCCCTGCTGATAACTGTGGGGTCTGTATGCAAGATCTAGCTATCTGTGGCCCAACTCACAGTATCCGAGTGCCTCACAGTCTTTGTTGTATTTATCCTCACACACCCCACGAAGGTAGGGCAGTGGCATTATCCCCATTGTGGAGATGGGATACAAAGGAAGGCTTGGGCGGACCAGGGACTTGACCCTGGATCTCGCAAGTCTCAGAGTAGTGCGCTAACTTGGGTGTGGGTCAGCTTTATTACAGATGAGTTTGCCAAGGGGATTTAAGGAATCCAGCCGGCTGTGCAAACACTCCATCACCTCTCCAAGGGCACTACGGTGCAGTTTGGAGATGTCTAGGGAAGTTGCCACAGAGTTCCACAGTGCATTGGGCTCTCTGCACCTTTGCTTCACAGCACAGATTAGAGGTTGTTCCATGCACACAAGGAAAGGGCAGTATCTAGAGTAGTGGTTCTTAACCTGGGGTGCACACAGCCCCTGGGGGTGCGAGATGCCCTTTCTGGGGGTGCGAGACATGCCGGATTTTTTAGAAGGTAAATCATCGAAAACACAAATTAAGCAAAGGTACGTAAGTACAACTACTTTGTTTCATCAAACCTATGTATTTATTAACATTATACATTTTTTAACAATTACTGTAACATACAAATGAAAAATATATCTAGGTTTAAAGAACCGACCTACTTCAATGTTTTTTTGATAAGGGGTGCAAGAACATATTTAGAGAACCAAAGGGGTTCCGGCTGCAGTAAAGGTTAAGAACCAGTGATCTAGAGTCTGGATTTAGTTTATGTGAGCATGTGGCAGTGTGGAATATGGACAGAAAGGCCTCCCTCCCCATGATAAGCCCAGAGGAGAGCTAGAGGAGGATGAGAGATGCAGCATTGCCAATGCTTGTGATATTTGCTGTTTTCAATAAAGCCCCACTCCTGGAGTCATGTGACTGTGTAAACCTCAGCTTTTATTAAATAACCGTGTCTAGCACTCGTATTTGCAAGGAAAAGCTTGAAAATGTAACCCCTAAAGCAAAAAGGAACTGTAACTTTATTTCATAAAATCACACAGTTTTTTTTGGCCAAAATTTCATGATTGTTTGGGACCTGGCTCATGGTTTGAGAGTGCTTGGGATTGGCAGTACATAAAGTGTGTGTGTGGGGGGGGGTTAAGGAGAAGAAATGTTGCCTGATAATCACAGAAACACGGAGTCTCTGGACTCTTGGGTTCTACTGTTGCTCCTATCGCTTGGGCTGGCCACATCAGCTTCATTTATCTCATCGCAGTAGCATGGGAGGGCCTTACAAAATCACCTACTACTGCAGTGGTTCTCAAACTTTTGTAATGGTGACACCTTTCACATAGCAAGCCTCTGAGTGCGATTTCGCCCCTTATAAATTAAAAAACACATTTTTATATATTTAACACCATTATAAATGCTGGGTGCAAAGCGGGGTTTAGGGTGCAGGCTAACAGCTCATGACCCCCCCATATAATAACTTTGCAACCCCTGACTGGTCCCGACCCCCAGTTTGAGAACCCCTCTACTACTGCAAGGTTGCTGTGAGCATTGACCTGTGTTTCACAGGTGACACTGTATCTACCTCACTGGGGTGATACGAGACTTAGTTACCGTTTGAAAGTAGAGCTGGTCAGGAATTTGTCAATTTTTAATAAATATTTCCTTAGTTTGACATTAAAGTGCATCTCTCTAGGGCTCCACAGCACTTCGTGGGAACTGTAGTTCGGGTGCTTCAAACCCGTTTTCTCCTATGGGCCAAGCTCCTTGCCCGGAGTGCATCTCCCATGTTTCCCTGCTGAAAGATCCACAAGGTGTATACCAAAAGTTCATAAGTGTGCTGCATCATGGGAGATGTTGTCTGGCTGAGGAGATCAGCTCATCAGGGAGAAAGGAAGCATGAGGCACTGGAATTGCAACTCCCAGGAAGCATCTTAAGCAGATGCAGTTAAATGTTGAACTGACTCTAAATGAATCATTTCGACATTTCCAAACTGAATTTTTTGGTGGGACAAGAAGTTCAGACGTTAATGTTTTGATTTTTTTTTGGTCCCAATTACAGCTGAAACAAGTGTTGAAATATTGGAATTTCTTGGGAGCTGGGAATCCTGATTTTCACTTAACTGTATTTGAAAGTCCTTTGGATCAGTCCGATGGCCTATCTCCAACAAAAACCAGAAGCGGTGGAAGGTGCAAGAACCCTCCAACTTCCCAGGAATGGCAATCCACACACTCATGGGTGGTGGGATGGGAGGAGGGAAATGTCTTCCTAACCCCAAATACAACTGGAAAGTATGAAATTTAGGGAACCCAAAATAAGCCAAGGAATCATAAAATGTAAACTCCCTTATCTTTTGGCTATAAGCAACAGATATTTCAGTCCCATTCCTGCAGCATTTAGAATGTTTTGGACACTTGGAAGGATGGGAAGATAATTCACACGGTGCCTTGAAAGCTCCTATTTTAATTGATTCCTTCTTGCAAGAACCTTGGAACCCAATCTAGGCTAAATTGTCTATGGTTTTAGCTAGATCCTCTCTTAGCCCTTTATGTGGAGAAAGGGGTGGGAGGGCAAGGGAAACAGCAGCACAGAATGGAAAAGGAAAGCAGCCCAGTGTGGTAAACTGCTTTTTGGTTTATATTTTTCCTTTAAAAAGAGGAAGGGAACCCCCCTCCCCCAACCCACAGAATTACATCTATAGCAATTAGAGAAACATTTCGATCCCAACATCTTTTTCTCCACTCATTCTCCTGTCTGTATTCAGAAGCCTCCAAAGTGTCAGCATGTTTCCATGCAGGCACGATGTGCATAGCATGTAAACAACATAATGTCAGTGTGGTAGAGAAAATTCCAGCTGAGGGCCCTGCAGGTCAAAGCAAGCTAATGTATGATGCCCTCCATTGCACTATCAAGCATGAGTTGTGCTGATAAGACTCTGTATCTTCAGTCTATTAAATCTTGTCTACTGTATAAGCAACACACGCACAGATTTTTTTTTTTTCCCCTTCTCTCCCTTGAATTGTCTTTTTAAAGCAGGGTGGTGGTAGGGAATCATTGGCTGCCAGGGATTTTTAAACTCTTCATGTGACATTGTCATTTTGCATGTCAATTGTTATGTGATACAGTCAAATATTAGGGTGTTCTGGTAGGGTGCTCAGCATTCCTCTCTCCCATGGAGTCGAGAGCTAGGAGTTTCAAAAGAAGCTAGGGAGTTAGGTGCCAGCTTCTCTTAAGCTCCTTTGACAGTCCGACCTAAGGTGCTCAGCACTTCATAGTGTAGTGTGAGTAGCTAGTTGAAATGTTCTGCATCTGATTTTTGGGAGTAGGGGGGATATGTGAAAATTTTCAAAACTTTGATCCAAAAAAGGGCAAGAAATGTCTCAGCATATAGTGCTGGATTAAGGCCAGGTAGTATCCCCTGCTATTCCAGTCCTGTCCCCCTGCCAGTACCCCTCAATAGTGACCCATATCTCCCCACTATCCCAGTCCTCTCCGCTGCTCTGACAATGCCCCTCAGCACTGAAATTCTCCCTCCTCCCCCTGTACTCTTCCAGTCCTGACCTTTCTGCAGAATGTGCTGAACTTTTTCTGAGATGTTGACAAATACTTGTATTTGTGTGAAGGTGCTTTTGTTTACGTTCTAAATGGGCTTTCAACCCAGATGGTAAAGGCTAGTATCTTAACCCCATGTGTGCCTGCTAGCTTAGTCCTGCCCTGAAAGTGGCAGCCCCTGTTCCTTTCAAAATCCTTTCAGTTCACCGCTAATTAGGCCCAACTCTGCAGGCTGAACTAGCCATGCCAGGTTATGAAAGTCACTAGGGTGGTTTGCATTAGAAGCCGTTATTCCAGATACGGGACTTTGGTGAAGTCCCTCACGAGGCCTTTGCCAGTTGGTAACTTCAAAATAAACACACACATTAAACAACATAATATGCATTTTTAGCATTTCTGTTACTGTAGCCCCCAGAGGGCTCTACCATGACCAGGGCCACATTGCACTAGACGGTGCAAATATGTAGTGAGCCGTTGCACCAAAGAGCTCACCATCTCAACAGACAAGACAAAGAGAGGGTGGGAGAGGAAGGGGAGGCGAGGAGGACAGTGTCTAAAAGGTCATGCCACAGAACTAAGCATCGAGCCCAGGTCTCATGAGTTCCAGCTATGTCCTCTTGACTGGGCTGCATGGTCTCTCAGTTTAATGTGTAATACTTCCTAGCCGAGAGTCAGTAAGTTAGTTAGCGCAGGGGGACAGGAGTCCTGTTCTGTTCCTGGCTTTATGTAACTCTGCATAAATCACTTGACAGGTACCCCAGTTTCCCCATCTGAAAAATGCTGATGATTACTCCTGCCCTGAGCAGACAGAAGCTTAACTGATGTATGTAAAGAGTGCTCTGACATACTTAGACTTAAATGGTAACATGAACAAAGCATTATTATACCTATTGATCTAAAGATATTATTGGCCTGGATAAAGACCTCTTCCCCTAGCTAAAAGTCTGACCAGATCCCATCCAGAGCTATCCTCTGATGGCAGGAGAGACCAGTGGGGACCAGCAGAGGGTCTCTCCACCCTCCATCGTATGATTGCACCAAGGGCAGGCAGCCCATTCCAAGCGCAGGCTGGAGTCTACGCCGCAGCATCTTCACAGCTGTTTTTAGACATGCTAGCTAGATTAGAGTCACACCTTGGACTGCAGCGTAGACACATGCAGAATCATAGGGTGTCATTTAGAACACGGACTCAGAGGGAGGAAGGAGAGGTGGTGGAAGGGGAAGATGACACTGCCAAGGGAAACCAAAGTGCAGTTGAAAGTGAAGGGTTGGAGCAGGTGGGCAGTGATGGACAGCGTCTGTGACAGAGAGCAAAAGAGAAAGCAATGGGCAAAGGCAACCAGATAGGTGCCTTTAATCTTTCACATGAACTGAGTTTCTGGCTGTGGATTTGGATGTGGCTGGCACCTGTGCAGCCAAGCCAGCAGATGGAAAAAAAGGACGATGGGAGATCATTGACTTTGCAAGTGGATAACATTCGAGGGGGAGGGAGCAGATGGGGGAGCCAGGAAATCAGCGACATCTGCTCTCAACTTCAATCTTCACACTGATCCCTGCTCGAATCTGACAATCCTCTCCTCTTAATCCCTAAATCCCACCAATCTGCTGTAGTCAGGCACTCTAAAACTTCATATCCATATAATCTGCCTACCCGCCAAAGCTTCCCCCTAGCCTCGGCTAATGGGCCGTCTCACTCCAGGCAGGACAGAGACTAGCAGATGCCCAGCACGATACAGCCCGAATGAGAGACTACGGCCTTGCACACCAATGCAGATGCCTTTCCTTACCCATCTGATACAGACACACGTGCGCGTTAATCACACAAGCATCAAACCCTGCAAGAAAGGACCAGTAGGGAGGAACTTTCAATTACTTGCCTGAATTGTGATCTGTTTAACTGGGTTGCAGGGTGGTAGCTAATACGTTTGTGAGCCGGGCCTTCCGAAGGAGCGTCCATAGCCCCCAGCAAGGATGTTTACTGCTGCAAAGCAGGCACATGGGCAGAAGAAGGGGAAAGAAGTCTTTATGTAATAAAGACTTGGCTGAGAGCATGGTGGCCTAGTAGACAGAGCACTGGTCTAGGGCTCAGGAGAGCTGGGTTCTACTCCCAGCTCTGCTGCTGGATTTCTGGGTGATTGGGGGTCAAATCACTTCATCTCCCTGCACTTGAGTTTCCTTATCCCTAAAATAATAGCGAGTGATGCTGAGACCTGTGGCTGGAAAGCTATATCTAGATGAAAGGCCTTGCCAAATTCACAGTCCATTTTGGTCAATTTCACAGTCATAGGATTTTTAAAGTCATAAATTTCATGATTTCAGATTTTTAAATCTGACATTTCACAGTGGTGTAACTGTATGGGTCCTGACCTAAAAAAGGAATGGGGGCGTCGCAAGGTTATTGTAGGGGGGTTGTGGTGCTGCTGGCAGCAGCGCTGCTTTCAGAGCTGGGAATCTGGAAAGTGGCAGCTGCTGGCCGGGATCCCAGCTCTGAAGACAGAGCTGCCGCCAGCAACAGCAGCGCAGGAGTAAGGATGGCCTGGTATGGTATCGCCACCCTTACTTCTACGCTGCTGCCTGCAGAGCTGGGCCCTCAGTCAGCAGCCGCTGCTCTCCAGCTGCCAGCTCTGAAGGCAGTGCTGAAGTAAGGGTGGCAATACCGTGACCCCCCTGAAATAACCTTGTGACCCCCCCTGCAACTCCCTTTTGGGTCAGGACCCCCAGTTTGAGAAACGCTGGTCTCCCCCCGTGAAAGCTCTATAGTATAGGGTAAAAGCACACAAGAGACCAGATTTCACTGGGTGGGGATGGGGGCGGGGGCAGTTTTCACAGTCCGTGACGTGTTTTTTGTGGCCATGAATTTGGTAGGGCCCTATCTATATGATAGCCAGGTGCTCCCATCAAAGCAATGGTTCTCAGATCGTGGCCTGTAGAGCGCTGGCTTCTGGACCATGGAGTACTGACTGCTCACATTGTGCTGTCTCCTCGCCTTGTTTCAAGCAGCTATGTTGCACTGTAAGAAGCTAGCTATGCTTGGAGTACTTTGTTGGTGCTACTTCACCATAGGGGTCATGGCTGAGATTGCCCTGTTGGTGCTATGGTGCAGTAAGGGGAAGGGGCAGGAGGCTGTGTGATGGGTAATGGAAAGAAGAGGTGGCATCCAAGGGCAAGAAGAGTCAATGATTTTTCTGTGGACTAGTTCCTGATCTGTATGTATTCTGTATTAAAAATGTGCATGTATATTGTGTGTTTATATATGATATGTATGCCCAGATGTCTGTATAGCCCTGCCAGCTGACCATAGGTACACCGAAGTCAGCCTTTGGCCAATGCTTACTGCACAGCACTTGCTTATTTCACCGTTATTATGTCATCCATACCCGTCCCTCCCAGTTTTGTTTGTCTGGCCCTCCTGTTGTATCTTGTAACTAGTATCTATTTTCATTGTGGTAGCACTAGAGTCCTAAGCCCCCCTACTGTAGGTTCTGCAGAAACGTGTCATAGAGTTGCTACCTGCGCCCAAGAGCTCATGCTGTGAACATGTGCTCTGATGTGTGATTGCAGACTCTTTGGAACTTAAATATCTGTACAGGACCAAGTGCAGTGAGGCCCTGATCTGGACCTCTGATCCTTGATTGGGTCCTCTTGGTGCTCCTGTAATATGTGTGTGTCTGTGTGTGTGAGTGAATGGGCAAAAAGTTTTAGCGTGCCCATGGCCTAGAGCCTCAAAGGTGTTTAGATGCTAAAGTGACTTAGCATCCTCAGTCCCATTGAAAGTCCAGCATCTTTTGCTCTCAGAAATTCGGGACGCTCACTGGCTTTGTGGACTTAGGTAGTTGGAGATTGGTTTGTGCCAGGTGGCCTTGGCAGAAGCCCATTTAACGCACTAGAGCCTGGCCCAGACAGCTTCTGGAAAATGATTGGATTTTTTTCCCCTTCCTGTAAAGAAGGCAAGAGATGTTTGCGAGAGAAAGAGCTCAATTAACAGTCTTTCTGTTGGATCCTGTCCCTTTGTAAAGGGTGCTAGAATTCCACACATCAGCCATTTAGCACCTTGTGGATACCTGAGGTGCTACATCACCAGTCTGACTGTTATTTGGTAGCATAAACTGTCCAAGCATGTTGTATGTTTTCCAAGGGAATTTTTTCCCCAGGGCTGAATGACCTAAAATTAGCTTTGCACTGCTAGGTACCAGAACCAGTGATAGGCGAATCTTGGTAGGTTCAGTTTCTCCATTCAGATATTTCCCCTAGATCTGAATAACTTCTGGGGCGGATAGGAATATGTCACTATCTGTCTATAGGAATGAGAGTGACTGATTTCCCACATGGTTGAAATATTGTCTGAGGACATTTCCCTGGTGTTTGAGGTGGGCTGTGGTCCTGTATTAGACAAGAAACTCACTGAGGCACCATGGCTTCCTTCCTTGTAGGGTCCGATCCAAAGCCAATTGACTTAGTTGGTCTTTGTATCAGGACCGCACATTGCAACATGCGGAGAGCATTCTGAATTGGTCCTTTAGACCAACCCATCAGATGGAGCAGGAAAATGCTCTTGGCTCTATGTATCATTCACTAGGAGAGGGATCCACCTTCTATTTGAGAACAAGGCCAACAGGAATGCTTGTCAGACTTATTACAGTGGGTGGCATATTGCAGTGAGAACAGCTGGGGAAAACACAGTCCTGGAGCTGACAGTCACTAACTCAGGGCAGCCTGTGGCACAGGTGTTCTGCAGCTCTCCTGCCTGCCTTCCCTGGCAGATTGACATTGAGGAACTTGTTGCTAATTACTCTAATTGTTGTTCCCCATCATAGCTCGGGCTGCCAAAATAAACCCTGAAGTGCAGATTTGTAAACTAGGCTTTTGCTTTCAGGGCCAGCCGTGCCAGCTTAGCAGGAGTGATTTAAATGATTGATCCAGGTGATGAACTGGGAGGTAGCTGCATTTGGTGGTATGTCCTTGGACCAGTGATATAGTAATAACAAAACTTGGCGCATCTAGAAAGATGTTCATCTGAGGATCTCAAAGCACTTCCCTGGGAGGCAGGGCAAGTCTTGCCTCCTCCCTCCCTGGAAAATGAGGCCCTGGGAGATAGTTACACACTGAGAAGTGAATACCTCACGGACCCTGGCTTTGACTGTCCAGCTATGTTCTCTGACAGCCTTTCCTTCCTGCTCAGTGTGGCTTGACAGTGGTGGTGACAGTCCATCCCACCTGGCTCATGGCCGCCAGGAACCAAGAGGAACTGAAAATAACCATCCTGACACCGTGGTATTAATACATAAGGTGATATGGAAGCTGCCATAGGTTGTCATATATCACGTGACTCCCAGGTTTCAGAGTAGCAACCATGTTAGTCTGTATCTGCAAAAAGAACAGGAGTACTTGTGGTACCTTAGAGACTAACAAATTTAGTAGAGCATAAGCTTTTGTGGGCTACAGCCCACTTCATCGGATGCACGGAATGGAACATATAGTAAGACAGATAGATAGATAAATAGATAATGACAAGACGGCCGATGTTAGTCTGGTGGGTCCTGCGCTTTTCTTGGCGAGGAGCTAAGATGCCACCCCTTGCCCATGTTCTTGGGGCATCTATGGCCCCGCTAGTGGCCCAGGAAGATGGTAAAGGAGGGAAGCGGGGGAGGGTCTGGGTTTGCTCCTCACTCTGAGCCCCAGCCTCTCTCAACTCCCGTGGGTTCTTACCCTCTTCCCCCTTGGATGGGGTACCTGCAGTCCTTAGATGCTGGGGAAGGGAGTCTCCCTCCCCTACTGGGCAGGGTCCCCCTTACTTCAGTTCTATGATTTTCCAAGTCTCACAGCACACCTCCAAGCTCCAGAGTGATTGAAGGCAGATATATTAGCCCCAGGTTAGGTAGGTCCCTTTTCCCTGGGTAACAGGGAACAGGGAAGGTTCCAGAACAATCAGGAACTTTCTGGAAACAATTAAGGCAGACAGGCTGATTAGAACACCTGCAGCCAATCAAGAAGTTGCCAGAATCAATTAAGACAGGCAGGGTAATCAGGGCACCTGGGTTTAAAAAGGAGCTCACTTCAGTTTGTGGTGTGCATGCGAGGAGCTGGGAGCAAGAGGCGCAAGAAGCTAAGAGTGAGAAGTACAAGCATTATCAGACATCAGGAGGAAGGTCCTGTGGTGAGAATAATGAAGGGGTTGGGAGGAGGCCATGGGGAAGTAGCCCAGGGAGTTGTAACTGTCACGCAGCTGTTACAGGAGCCACTGTAGACCGCTGCAATCCACAGGGCCCTGGGCTCGAACCCGGAGTAGAGGGCGAGCCTGGGTTCCCCCCATTCCTCCATCCCCTCAACTCCCTACTTGATACTGGAGGAGTTGAAGTGGGCTGTGGGTTCCACCAGAGGGGAAGGTCTCTGGCCTGTTCCCCGATCCACTAGGTGGATCAGCAGAGACTGCGGGGATTGTTCTTCTTCTTTTTCCCATGCTGGCCAGCGATGAGGCTAACTGAGTGAACAGCAGATTTGAGCCACGAAAGTGGCCAAACTGAGGGCTGCCGTGAACCTCTGAAGTGAGGAAATCCGCCAATAAGCGCAGGACCCACCAAGGTAGAGGAGGAACTTTGTCACACTACATTACTGTAATATCTGAACCCCTCAAAATCTGTAATGGGGCCATGTAAGTACATTAGCTGTTACCTTCATCAACCTTCACTCCTGTCAAAGGTGGTAGTATGATAACCCTCTGGGTGGGTCATCGCCAGGGGCTGAACCCAGGGCCCCTAGTTCTAGCCCACTGCCCTCTACCACTTGAGCTACAGGGCTCTCAACCTAGTAGGTGGAGTGGAAACAGGTGGCTGTCCTCTGTCGATTGGCTGCAGAATGGTACATAGTCACATTTGGGCAGCTTTTACATTGCATGGAGATATATGTTGGAAACGGCCTGCTCCAAAATCCTGCACTAGAACGCCTTAGGGTATGTCTACATTGCAGTTAGTTACGTGCAGCTGACTCGGGCTCGCGGGGCTCAGGCTAAGGGGGGCTGTTTAATTGCAGTGTAGATATTTGGGCTCAGACTGGAGCCCAGGCTCTAGGACCCTGTGAGGTGGGAGGGGTGGCACAGGCCAGCTGTGGGTTTTTAATTGCAGTGTAGACATACCCTTGGGTGCCATGGGCTGAGCTGTGGGGCTCAGGGTGACCTTGGCTGGGTTAAATTGGGTGGATTTGGTAGGTGCTGGTTCTAAACAAGATGGTTTCAGCAATCTTTCTCGTTCTTTTATTTTTAATTCTTTCTAGTCAGTCCCTCCTTCCCCTTCCCCCCCACTGCCCCCCAACAGCCCAAATTACAGAGATCCCTACAGCTCCAACATAGATGAATTTGTTTAAATCTTCTTTTTTGTTTCGGTAACCTTAGACTGTTTTAAACAGGCACCCAGCGAGGTGGGACTCATTACTTATTAACTTAAAAAGTGGTAGATTTCAAAGCTGTCATAACACCAAAGTCATGTTCACTTTAGTTATTCTGCATAATTAATTATAAAGTGATAATTTGTACATTATGATATTTTCATTCCAACATGAAAGTGAGAGACTCTGAGTCGTAACAGCCTCAGGCAAGAGAGGGATGGAAAAGGCTTGCAGTAGGCCTGTCTGTCGGGCAGAATCTAAGTCCAGCCTCAACCGAATTTACAGGCCGGATGCTATGCGTGTGCAGCTGGAGGGCAAAGCCCAGTTTGCAGTCTCTCCTGACACACTCCCTCGGGGTACCCTGGATCAGCAGCGTATGTGGCTCCTATTGAGGCCAGTGCAGGCAGCATCTCCGCAAGGTGCGATAAAGGGAAGCCTCTGTCTGGCTAAGTTGTCCAGCTTCAGTAGCTGGAGAGGGTGCCTCTGCCAGGCTGGAGAAATGAAACCAAAAGGAGGGGCTATTGTAAGAAATCTATACCCAGGAGCTCCTTCAGTCCAAAGAGCTGATCCTCTGAAGTCGCTTGCATAAACTCTGAGCTTTGCTGATCAGGTGCCACTATAGGGGTCTGCACACACCCCTGACTCAACTCCCACACTACTGTCCCAGCCTGCACTGAGCCCAGTTCCTATCCCAGGACAGAGTTCTCTGGCCTTTTTCCAGGGCTTGGGTAGGGATGTGGAGGGGATGCTGCTGCTTGCATTGAGACAACACGGTCGGTAGCCAGACAGCAGTGATGTGGCATTTGGGACTATAACTCAGCATTTTTTGGCTCAGAAACACTGGCTTCTACCAGATAAGGCAAAGAAGAATCTCCAACTGTTACCAGCAGCATCATAGTGTTTGCTAGTCCTTTAGCTTCCAGAGACAGTATGGTCTAGTGGCTAGAGCACTGGACTGGAAGACAGAAGTTTTGATTCCCATCTCTCGTGTTGCATGACCTTGAGCAAGTCATTTCCCCTCTCTGTGCCTCAATTCCCCCATCTGTACAATGGGGATAATGATATTGACCTGCCTGGTAGGGCACTTTGAGATCTACTGATGAAAAACGCTAATTGAGAGCTAGGCTTTATTTATTTTTATTATTTGCTTGCTTGCGGTTGTCAATTGCTAACCCCAGAGCAGGTCTGATTCCATCCAGAAGACAGCAATGGTGCATACACCCATACATATTACTGATGTCAGGCAAAATTGTCTGTGGTCCCCCACCAAGTGACCAAGGTGCACACAGCCCAGGCTAAACCTGAATCTCTTCCTGAAATGCCCAGAAGGTGGAAAGGGTGTGAAACCCTTCTCTCCCCATCTTCTGTGAATCGACCCCCTGGTGCTCTATGCTCAGTGACTGGCCCTGGTTAGTTATCATGATAGAACAGCATGTGCAATTATAACTAACAGCCTGTGGCAGTTGTTATCACTGGGATCTGTTATTGCACAAGTCCCCACGGACTCTTCCTCATGCCGCAGTGACAAGTGGAGCGAAAGGAGAGGGTGATAATTAGGATGCGAGTGGGGGGCGGGGGAGGAGTGGATGCTTTACATGTCCTTTTTAAACAGGGATGGTGAAAAATAGATGAGCGGTGTGGAAGGGAACCCTGGATCCGAGCAATTTGGCAGGGAATAGAAACTGAAATTTTATCAGCTTTTAGTTTATTGTTCCAAGTCTTTTTCTGTTAAAACAAATTAATAAAGTGGCCATTTCTTTCTCTCCTCTGTCTGTCTACGGTACTTATCTGGCCCCAATGACTGTAATATCTGAGCATCTCCCAGTCTGTAATGTATTTGTCTTCAGCACTGTCCTGCCACACAAGGCTGTTGCATTGGGGCCCACTGTACAGGTGTGGAGCTAAGACACAGAATGGCTATGTGTCTCACACAAGGTCACACAGGAAGTTTGTGGCAGAGCATGGCCTTGAGCCCAGGTCTCCCAAGTACTAGGGTGCTGCACTAACCACTGAACCATTTTGCAGGAGGCTTTTGTGTGCAGGGTGCTAAGGACTACCTGGGACTGAGGCATTAGAGGATGGACTTAGACCAGTGGTTCCTAAATGGTGGCAACCCACCATTTTTTCTTTTTCTGCTACCCACGATTACATAGATGCATCCTTTGCTCTGGCACCGCAACCCTAATCTGGCCTGGTATGGATGGGAGGCCTACTTTGGGGGTGAAAGCGGGGTTAAGGAGCGAGCCTCCCCATATGCCCCACAGAGGTGGCTCCTGTCCCATGAGGCTGGGCCCAGCTTCCCTTTCTGGGAATTGCAACCTAGTGCATAATGTCCAACTGCCACCCAGGTTTGGCCCAGCCACCCCTCCGTCATACTGAGGGGCAGCCAGGCTGAATTGCTGGAAGTGGTACTGTGACCTAGTGTGTGGGGTTGCAGTGCCTCTCAGGTTTGGCCTAGCCACTCCTCCATCATGACAGCAATGTGTGTGGGACAAACCACAGTGATGCTTTGACCCCATGTGCCAGGTCTCAATGCCCAGAGCAGGCAGGCAGGGCTAGCTCTATGGGGAGATTGGGGAGCTGGGCTCGGTCCTTTCCTCTGCACCAGACAGGAAGAGTTTGCCTAAAACCCTCTAATCCACGTAGAACTTTCCCTCAATCCACTGGTGGCTTGGGATCCACTCTGTGGGATGCAGTGACTAGACAAACTTCTGTCAAACATGGCAGCTCTCTGGCTATCTAGGTTTTAAAGAGGGCATCCCTCACCCTGGTATCTCTGGCCTTGTCTTGATTAGGAAAATTGGTGTAATGACATCAGTGTAACTACAGCAGTGCAAACCTCCAAATAGAGCCAGTTAGGGAGCGGAATTTCTGTTTGGGAAATCCTGACATTTTGAAATTTGCTTTTGTTCAGAATCAGAACAGAAAGTCAAAATGTCAAAATTCACCACAGAAATTTCTGAAAAAAATCAATTCAGAAACATTGATGTGTTTTGTTTTGATAATGACCAAACATTATAATATAAAATGTTTTAACATTACACACAATGAACTTAATATTATAATATGCAAGCTGTAAAGAAATGTTTTAACCTTATCAAAATGAAATGGGAAAGCTAACATGAATTATTTTGACTTCTCCAGGTGGAAATTTCATTCCTGAAAAATGTTTCGATTTCACAATTTTTGCATTTTCTGATGGGAAATCTGTTGTATCAAAAACATTTCTCTGCCACCTAATGTAGGCCCATTGCATTAGTGCACCAGTGCTGCCTAATCTGGTAACATACCAAAGGGCTTGGCCCACTGTGGAAGAGAATCCAGAATAGCACAGGTTTCAGAGTAGCAGCCATGTTAGTCTGTATCCGCAAAAAGAACAGGAGTACTTGTGGCACCTTAGAGACTAAAAACAGATTGACAGAGCCAGAAGAGTACCCAGAAGTCACCTACTACAGGACAGGCTCAACAAAGAAAATAACAGAACGCCACTAGCTGTCACTTTCAGCCCCCAACTAAAACCTCTCCAGCGCATCATCAAAGATCTACAACCTATCCTGAAAAATGATCCCTCACTCTCAGATCTTGGGAGACAGACCAGTCCTCACTTACAGATAACCCCCCCAACCTGAAGCAAATACTCTCCAGCAACCACACACCACACAAAAAAAACACTAACCCAGGAATCTATCCTTGCAACAAAGCCCGATGCCAACTCTGTCCACATATTTATTCAAGTGACACAATCATAGGACCTAATCACATTAGCCACACCATCAGGGGCTCGTTCACCTGCCCATCCACCAGTGTCATATATGCCATCATGTGCCAGCAATGCCCCTCTGCCATGTACATTGGCCAAACCGGACAGTCTCTATGCAAAAGAATAAATGGACACAAATCTGACATCAGGAATCATAACATTCAAAAACCGGTAGGAGAACACTTCAACCTCTCTGGTTACTCAGTAACAGACTTAAAGGTGGCAATTTTGCAACAGAAAAGCTTCAAAAACAGACTCCAACAAGAAACTGCTGACTTGAATTAATATGTAAACTAGATATCATTAACTTGGGTTTGAATAGAGACTGGGAGTGGCTGGCTCATTACACATATTGAATCTATTTCCCTAAGTTAAGTATCCTCACACCTTCTTGTCAACTGTCTAAATGGGGCATCTTGATTATCACTACAAACATTTTTTTCTCCTGCTGATAATAGCTCATCTTACTTAATTAGCCTCTTACAGTTGGTATGGCTACTTCCACCTTTTCATGTTCTCTGTATGTATGTATATATATGTGTATATCTATCTATATATAGATATCTTCTTACTATTTGTTCCATTCTATGCATCCGATGAAGTGGGCTGTAGCCCACGAAAGCTTATGCTCAAATAAATTTGTTAGTCTCTAAGGTACTACAAGTACTCCTGTTCTTTTTGCAGAATAGCACAGACAATGCCAATTAGCTTTAGTTAACAGACACAGTCTATTAACTGAATTTACAACAAGACAACAAATGCTAGTGTAGACAACTGGGCAAGCTGGGTTTTGCATTCATTGAGCTTCTTACCTGGGTTTGGGCAGCTCCAGATCCTTGGTCTCCATTTGGCCATTGTTTTTATTTACTCGGTTCTCCTCAGGATGGTCTTGCTTTAGCATTCTCATAGTTGCCTTTCAGATCAACATATGGACATAAATCATAGCACTGGAAGGGACCTTCTGTCCCTTGTTATCACAGGCAACCCCACTATGGAATCCCATTCATAAACTTGTCAAGCTCCATCTTAAAACTACTTAGAATAGGGCAAGAAACTTTTTGGGAGGCTGTTTCAGAACCTCACTCCACTGGTGGGTGGAAATCTTCTGATTTCCAGCCTAAATTTATTCAGGGCCAGTTCATACCCATTTGTTCTTGTGCCGGTATTGTCCTTGAGCTTCAATAGCTCTTCTCTGTTCTTAGTGCTTAGTTAGATGTAGTTAGAAAACCATCAGACCCCCCCTCTCAGCCTTTGTTTTGGTAGGCAAAGCCAGCCAAATGCTTTCAGTCTTTTCCCCTCAGAGAAGGGGGGGGTCAGATATTTCTGAAGTGTCTCTCTCTAGGGGATATTCCCCTCCTTTTCCCTGGTGACTCTGCTCCTTCCCCTCTGTCCAAGTCGGAACAGTTCCTCTTCTGGAGAAATGGCAATTTTGACGCATCATCCTTGCCATTTACACTGATGGCTGGAGACGCCACTGAGGCAATTTAATGCGTGGGGAATTTTAATACCAGGGTGCTTGTTCCATCTAAATGGCATAAAACCAGAGAAGGCCATATGGAGCTTTCAACAGCAGATGAATGGACTATTTCTCTCAGGATGGAATTAAAAATCTCCATTAGGTCTTTTTAATTAGACCATGTCACTGCATCCTTCCATTCCTGTTTTCACGTGGACTCTGCCTGGAGCTGGTGGATTATTTTGTTTCTCTTTCTTTCGCTCTGTGGAAAGTAAGAGGAGATGGCTCTGCACCTCTCCTATCAAAGCCCTCTGGCCCAGACCTACCAAAGGACCCCATAACTTCCTGCCTGCTAGCAATCTTGTGTGGAATTAGGCGTGTGCCCCTGCAGTTCTTGTAGAAATCGGCTCAGGCACCCGACTCTAGGAAAGAGTTCTCAGGTAGGCACCTAACTCCACGAGTATGGCCGGGCTTAGGACACGCTCCTCTCTTTGGCATCTGCTATTAGCCAGCTCCCTGCTTCACGTGCTGGCTTTCATAGATCCCGTTCTTAGCTGCCTATCTCTCCCCAGGCATTGAATAGGGATTGTGGAATCCACTGGGAGGTGAGGTGCCTAAAAGGTACGCATTGCAACACCCCAGTGCCTCTGTGGATTTGGGTCTCTCTGTTACAGATCTTCTCTTCCACAGGGGAAGATGTAGTTTCTTTCCCATCCCATCAGTGCCCCTTCAGGAAGGATGAGGCGGCGGGGAGGGATAGATGGTTTTGAGGGATAAGGTAGAATGCTGGTTCAAATGGGGTAACATCCTCTTGAGTTTCAAGTTCAAATGAATCCAAAATCTCAAATTAAAAGTCTCCATCCAGATACGTCTGTGGTCCCTGCCACTGTAGTAATAGGGTGCCTCTCAAATTTACCTTCATGGCACTTCATGTGAGGTAGGACTGAAGCCTTGGCCTCCCACCACCCTTTTTTTTTTTTTTTTTTTGCTGAGCAGAAAATAAGGTTCAGGGAGACTCAAGTGACTTGCGCAGGATCACAAAGCAAATCCATGGCCAAGCTGGGGATTGAATCAAGCTCTTTCGCACTCCATCTCATACCTTAACCACAAGCCGATTCTTCCTCCCGGAGAGTCAGTTTGCCTGGAGTCATAACCATAGCTCAAGCCCCAGCTTCCTCACAAGGCGGAAGAAATTTTGACCATTGATTTGGCCAAAGGTTTGAGTTGGTAACAAAACTGTACACCAGGGGAATTTCACAAGCTTTTGTACCAAAGCTCTATGCACTGCAAGAACTCTGGCCAGGGAGCAGCATCCTGACATCTGCAAAATTGTTTTGCTCTTTGTCTGCTGCAGGATCTGAAAGTGAAATTCTGCAGCCACTAGATTCAGATGCCCCCAAGATAAAATGTCAAATTAAATGCAGCTGTATGCCACTGCAGATATGCTACAAGATCCAGATATACAGCCGGTGAGATTGATGGGTCGCATTGTTTTATTACACTAATAAGTATCCCAGGTCCTAAAGGGCCATCCATTAGGAGGGTATGACAACAGTAGAGGGAAGGGAAGCTGGTAATTAGTTAAAGTGATGTCAGCACATAGGGGCTGTAAAGTGGCAAAAATATACCATCCTTAAAACTACCCTGAATCTATGGCGACCCAAGAACAAACTGGTGACTTCAGGAGCAGTGGATCTATAAGCTGTTGCCCAGAATTGCTTCTCCTGCATGGAAATGGAGCGTGGTGCCTGTATGCCAATGGCCATTTGCCATCTTGACTAATTCTCCTCTTATCATTAGCTCAGATGGACTCTCACATCTACAAGGAGAAGCTCCCAACTGAGACCTAGCTGCTGCCTATGAATTCCTGTTGGAGTTTCAGCTGTGGTAATGTTCAGGCTAGTCACAGCTAATCTAGGAATTAAAGGTTCCTTCCAGTACGCCTTAGGGGGTCTGTTGGAAGGAGCCCAATTCCTGTGCACTCCAGGGCAGACTTGGGGCAAGTAGGTCAGAAAGCTCCAGGGAGTCACAAGAGCATGAACATTGTTTAAAATCAACCACATTTGAAATGGCTGGTGTGAACAGGTTTCAACTCTAATGACCCTTAATGAGTTTAGTGTGCATTTAACATTGGGCAGGTTCTGTGTGTAACTTTAAAGTGAGCTTAGTCCACTTAGCCTGCTTCTGGAGGAAATTGGCTCCATGTGCTGCTCATCCTCAGGGCTCGCTCTGTGTTTCATTTCAACTGTCAAAGCCTCTTGCAAAAAATAAAATGGTTGCAAGGATTGTTTTATAAGGAGGAGGAAATGTACCTCTCCCCCCTAACTCAAAATTGGCTGATCCATTTATGTACAGACTCTTCCCCATGGGAGGAAAAAAGGCATCTCTGAGCAAAAAACCACGTTTGGAAAATTTCAGCCCCAAATCTGAAAGTACTTAAAACAGGCTTAGACTGGAAAAAGTTATGCAGTCTTAAATGCCTCACTGTGAGGAGTAGAGATGGCCAGAAAATGAACTTTCTTCCTTTGGAAATTTAGATGAAAATGGGAAAAGTTTTAATCAAGTTTTTTTTCCACTGAAAACGTTTAGTTCTAGGCAAAAAACCTAAATCACCCCAAAATCAAAATATTTCAATTCTGATATGTTTCTGAGGTGCTTCACGGGAGTTGTAGTTTGGACGACTTGTGCTCCCATTCTCCTTTACAGGCTGGGCTCCCTAGTCAGACTATATCTTTCATGATGCACCAGTCTCTAGTCTTTGTCAGGGGAGGTGGTACATGCTGGGAGTCCATGTCTGTGGAGCATCATAGGAGATGTGGTCCAGCTATGATTCCAGCCCATAGAGAAGAACTGGGACATGAAGCAACCACACTGAAACCAGGGTGGATAAAAAAATCAATGATATTTTTTTAAATCAGATTTTTTTATTTAAATCAGATTTTTTTGATTTTTTTCCTCAAAAAGCATTTTATCTAAAAATAGATATATTATGGCTCAAAGATATCTCATCATGGAACAGGGATTATAAATTCTAATTCTATAGTATGAGACCAATGTATTCGTGTAATGCTTCAGAAAAGTTTTATAAATGAGTTCCAATAGTTCATGGTTTAGGGACCCAATTTTATGGAGTTCCAGGGGCTTCTGTGTAGATTATTTAGGTTAATCTTTCTATCTACCCAATGGGACTCAGTGCTCAATCTAGAAGATACCATCAGAGATGCTTAGTTTTGCAGTTCTCAAACTGTGGATTTGTCTCCAGAGATAACATGCTTGTTAACAGCAAAAATGTTTTAAAATAAATAATATAGAGAGGTGAAAAATAGTTAAATAAAGCAATTTAAATGTCTGTCTGGTGATGTTCTCCTCCTAATACAGCATGGCAAGAAAATCCTCCAAATATTAATGATTAACCTGTTGAATTGGAGATAGTTCACCTCCCAATGACTTCATAAATATCTTCTTCAATTACCTTTCGTAAATTAAATAACCAAACAATCATTCATTTTCTGATATAGCTGTAAAACTAATCTGAAAAGTTTTCAAAATAAATCACTTTAAAAATGTATAGTGTGTACCTTCCACAAATGAAGCCTACATCTATCTCTGAGTTGTGAAGAATATGTATTAAGGTTATAACAACCAACAAGAATGCACTTTTGTGTAGAAATCCATGATTAAATCGAGTCTTCCTGACTAGTAATTTAAATCATGATTTAAATCAATTTGATTTAAATCAAATCCATCCTGACTGCAACTCCCATGAGGCATTGAGGTGGCATATCCAAACCATTTCACATTTTTGACCAAAATCTTTTTGGTTTTCAAGTGATCGCTTTTTTGACACACAATTGACTTTTTTCCAGAAAACAAATACTGTTTGCAACAACAACAACAACAACAACAAAAACATAATCAAAACCCCAATTTTCTGTCAAAAACCAATTTCAATGGAAAATTTTCGATCCGTCCTACTGAGGACCTGCCTTGACTCCTCAGTCAGCCACCCAACCGCCAATCTGAGGCAAGCGCTAGTTGTCCCCTCTTCCCAGAGCCCTCTTCAGAGAGAGGGGGACCTTGCATACTTTAAGTGGAGAGAAATTAATAGCTGACCACAACGCCTGTGTCCTTCCAGCTAAGAAAAATAAAAACAGCTCTGCCCATAATAACTGCAGGGATTGCTTTGAGTGGCCTTCTGCTGTCAGAGTTCTGAGGATATCTCTGCTCACCAACGGACTTGGGAGCACATAGCCACTCTGCTGGTCACATTGTCCTTGTCACAGGCAAGAAGTGTTTATGGGTAGCTATCAATTAAAACTGGGTGTAGGGGCACCACGAGAGTGGGAGATGTCACACAGCAGGGTGTGTGTGCGCAGAAATTCCTTTGCTTCTGTGCGAGGCCTCGGCACAACTTGCTTCAAAGATGTGTGCATTCAACGGTCGCTAATAAGCAGCAGGCCATGGCAGTGTCGCGTTCACTGCTGTGCTGGCATCCCGCGTCGAGTCCAAGGAGCGGCAGCAGCAGTTGTAGCCTGGGGTGCTCTCGGTCCACATGACATACGCACGCACCGAGTGCATTTTGAAAGTCTACAGGACATTTTGCAGCAGTCAACTGAATATCACAGGCTGCTGAATATGTGATTCAGAGTCTCAGCTTCCAGATGGGTCTAGTGTTTTCACTTCAAAAGAAGAGGTGTTTTATTGAACATGATCTAGTCGGGGCTCTGTGCCTGAGCCTAGACTCTGGCAGGGAGAGGGGAAAATGACCTCAAATGGGTTTGTGCACAGTGGCTTTCTCTGGGATTAGGGATCTCCATTTACATCTCAGTAAATCAGAGTGGCACACACTGCACAACATCACACTTTCTCAGGCGACCTCATCTCAACAGCACCTGCTTATGCTGGCCCAAACTTGCTGTGCTTTGAGCTCATGACCCTGAAGCTTGGCGATGAGTTACATAGGCTGATCCACCCTGGCATTATTTTGAGCACTATAATAAATGACTGTTAACATGACGTCTGGAAGCTGCTACTTGCATGTCGGGCTATTGAGAGTGATGGATTGCTTTTCATGTTTTTTACTTCGGAGGGACAAAATTATGAGATGCTGATAATGACTATCAGCTGCCCTCAGGGGCATGAAGCAACATCAGACTCTTAGGCCTTGTAGGCTTGGAACAAAATAAGACGCCAAAGGGTTGCGTGGGCAGCTTAGAACGCTTTCCCCCCTCTCTCCCCCCCCCACCCTTGCTGCTACCTATCTCTGCTGTGTGTTCCACACAGGACCATGTATAAATGAAGCCTGCCCTAAATTTCCCCGGGCATATTCAGGTGGAGTCTTCCACAGTTAACATGATTCTCTCCCTGCCCTGCTTAGTATAAAACCAGTTGAACCCAGTGATAACTTGGTGTGAAGAAAGGTCAGCATTTGGCTTTGATGTAATGCTTAAATTTGTTGCATAACCTAGGCTGAGAACTCCCCTTGCTCCCTTCCTCCCGCCAGAAACGTGACTCTCCTTCCTGTGATCCCTGAAATATTTGCAAAGCAAACAGCCTAGCTTTGGATGCCCCCTTCCTGGTTTTAGGGAGCCTGCACAAAATATGCTCCCTTGTACCATGCCGGTGACCCATGCTCGATCTGTGCAGCTGAGGGTGTGTGCGTGTGTTTGTTAATATCCTCTAGTGAGCACAAAAGATCACCTAGTTTAGAAATGGACGAATCATCCCCTGAGGTGCAAAGGGGAGCCTACGTACCCCTCTTGGCCATGCTCTTGGCTCCCTTCTGTCCTCTCTATCTCTCTCCTTCCTTGCGCAACATTTTATTTTCACTGCAAGGGTCAGCTTGTCAAGTGCTCAGCGCCCACAACTGGGGCCAGATTTTCAAGGGAGATCAGCACCCAGCGGGCTAAACTCTTCAGAAAATCTGGTCCAGCTAGGGCCGTATGAGGCTGCTGTGGTTCATCCTGCCAAAGACCGCAAGGAAGCAAATGATAGAACACAAGTGGGACAGCACCAAGGACCACGTTCGTGCTGCAGGAAAAGGTGGAGGCCTTCTTTCTTAAATCAGTCGGGAACTAATGCCTCAGCATGGTGTACTCTCTTTGGTACCTGACCCCTTGTCTGTGTTGAAGACTCAATGGCAGCTGAGTAAGCGTAGGGATGTTAAATCCAGACATTTGGGCCAAATTCCAGCTCTAACATAAATTCCTTCTGCATTGTAGCTGGGCAATTCCTGAGTCCTCGTTCTACACTGTTATGTCATGTTGCCGCTGTGCTGTTAAACATGTGCTGTGTTTAACCACATTTCTCTGGCAAAGCATTATTCGTTCTATTCCTCATCCATCTTCTTTGTGTGTGGTGAGGGTTAACTAGCTAGCAATTGTAAAGCTTTATAACTATCATCAGCCAGGATGGCACTTACAGAAACCTGTGTGCCAGAGTTGTAACTGAAGTCCAGCATAGTTATTTCTCAATGGCTGTTTATGCATGTAATAAATACCTTTATTGTGGAAGGGAAGATTACTTCCTTTTTTATATATTGGATTTTTAGCAAAATATGTAAAAATGGTAAAATTAGAGAGGAAACCTCTGGGATTCTTTTTGAAGGTGATTCACAAACTACAGGCCAGACATAGAAAAGTGAAACCTTTCCCACTGTGTGGTGGTAATAAATAGGAAGCAAGTGTCTAGAGATGTTCATCATGTTATTGTGCACCTTAAAATACATGTGTCTTGAAGTCTGCCAGGTGTTTTGTTCTACAAAGCATATGGTTTAGCAGATAAAATGATTTCTGACCTGGAGACCTGAACTGACAACTCTGAAGACAAACAAAAACCAGGATGGCTCCGTCTGTCAGGCCCATTTCATCTTCATGCTGCTTACTGACATTTACACGCTTGCATTGGGAGATTGACTCAGCTCTCTTGCCTCCCCCATACCACTGTGAGCCATTGCATCCAGCCTGTTGTGGTTTGATGGCTGGCTAGGGCTCTCTGTTTGTAAAGGAGGCAGTGTTTCCTAGTTGATCGAGCACTGCACTGGGACTGAGGACACCCTGTTTCCAGGTCTGCTGCTGGCCTTCTGGGTGACCTCACACAAGTTGCTTCTCTCTGTGCCTCAGTTTCCCGATCTGTGAAATGAGGATAATGCACTTTGATAAATTTTATATATGAGCTAGGTGTTAAGACTGTTAACACTTCACTACCTCCACTCCCTTCTCTCTTGTTAATAGCCATTGGCTGGGAGCTCCATCAGTGCCTGCATAAAGCATCCTCCACTCCCTCTAGAGGCCAGTATGTGGGTTCATGCTTTTCATGTGATATTAAAAAGCTTGATCTTTGTCTAAGGGGCCAAGCAAGTCATGTCTCCTAGAGGCAGTCTTCTAAACAGGGATATTTTATTTTTATGACAAGTACTAGGGCAATTAACACTGGATATCTGCACTGATTCTATGTCAAGTCATGACATTTTGTTTCCTTAAAATTTCCCACCCTGTCCAGTTTCAAACTGCAGGCCATAGTCCTAGTCACTTCTCAACCTAAACTGTTGCTCTGTGCTCTTTAAATATCTTTTAATGTGCCTCCCACCCCAGAGGTGGCTTCATTCCAGTGCTGAGTGCTGATTCCTCTTCATTGAATTTTGGGCATGGTCTCACCCTCAGCTGTGGGCCTTGGCATCACCTTAGACTCCCTGCTGAGCCTTGGCACACTCTGGAACAAGTGATGGCTCTGGGCTTTGGCTGGCTAGGAACCCAATTCTCTTTCTCTCAGGGAAGGGCCTTGCTACTGGGATCCATACTTTAGTCAGCTTCTGACCAGGTTACTACAATTCCCCCTGCCTGGTGCTGAAGGCAATTATCCCATGGAGCATGCAGGAGCCTGTTTACTGAGCAATGAAGACATCACAGCAGTGCTCCATGATCTCCAGTGGCTTCCTGCATTGAATTCCAAATCCTAGTGTTAGTCTACAAAGTTTAGAGGGTCCCGATCTAACTGCTACTGAAGTCAGTAGACTCACATTGACTTCTATGGGCATTGCACAGAGCCCTTCAATGCTTTAGGAACAGGTTATTGCGGAGACTGCTTATCCATCTGCAACCACCAAGATAGCTATGGTCCGCAGGGATTGTGCTGCTAGACAAATCCACCAATAGGCTGGTGTGACCCATCCATGCCACGCCCCTGTCCCAGCAGCTCTCCCCAGGAAGGAGGACGATGAAGGGGAAAGGCTGGGAGGTGAGGAGACAGAGATGGGGTGGGAGAAGCCCTTCCCATTTGGATAGAATTATGCTGCCTCTGTTGCAAGGCTGTCATAATCCCACTATAGAAACACTGAGCCTAAAGTAGATGGGGGAGATGCTAGAGAAACATAACTAGAGCCTTGTGACATTCTTCTTACTTTTTAATATTTTTCTTTGTTTTGCAGGAATTTTGGGTTTTGTTTTGTCCATGCTGCCCCACTCAGCCCCTGTGTCTCTCCCTCCTCCCCCGGCAAGCCTTGGCCCTCAGAGCCCTAGACATACCCCACCTCTACCCGAGGGCCAGCACCCCACCTTAATATCCAAGGCTCACCTTCACTCTTCTCTTGTCGGGAGCAGCCCAGGCCCCCTCACTACTCTCCCTTCCATGGGAGGCGGGAGAAACGCAGTGCTGGAGCCCTCTTGCTGGGCAAGTTCAGGGAGGCCGAGTGCCCCCACCCTCCAGCCCCCTCACTCCCATAGGCCCCTCGTCAGGCCTCGGCTTGTGTTACATGCGTCTGTCCCGCACTCTGTGTTGCTGCCAAACTAGGGTTGCCAGACAGCAAATGTGAAAAATCAGAACAGGGGGTGGAGGGTAATAGGAGCCTATAGAAGAAAAAGACCCCAAAATGGGGACTGTCCCTATAAAATCAGGACATTTGCCAAACCCTCCTGCTGACCCCTGCCCAGCCCCACCCCACCAGTATGCCCACTCTGCTTATGCCATGTGTGCACTTGACCCACAAAGCACCTGCCATTGACTGGTGCGCTCTGCACGGCACAAGTGGTCCCGTGTGCGCCGTTGGCTACTGAATCTCCCAAGTTTGATGGGAAAATCTTTGCTTTATAATGATTTTTTTCCATTTTATTTCATGTTACTCTGCATTTCCGAGAAAGACGGGCCTCTAAATCTAAGTTCCTGTTGTTTACAGTTCATCCATAACACAAGAGAGCTCCCAGCCACGCAATGGAACATCAGCCTCCGGCCTGTGTTACCAAAGTTATCTCTGACTCATTACAGCTGATAGTTGTTTTCCAGCAAACCCCCTAGAATAAACCTGTTTTTCCCCTCTCCTGGGATTGCAGTCTGGTAGGGCAGTTCCAACAGTACAAGGCTTTGCATGATGAGATTTTCCTTGTCGCTTTCTGGAATAAATTTCATCTTCCTCTCCCTCCCCCCCAGATGTTCAGAACTCATTATCCACCAATCTCTCCGCATGTGTGGAGGGGGTGTGATGTGTTCTGTGGTGGAGCAGATGATGGTTTAAAAGGGGGGATTATTTTCCTTCCCCCACAGCAAATACACACACATATACACACACACACACATTTTTATTTAAAGCTGAGACTAAATAGCCAGCAGCATCTGAGAACAGCAGCTCCGCTAAGAAGTTTTAAGCAAACGTTATTAGATATAACCTCTTATTTATGAAAGACTTTGTGACCAAAAGTCTGTTACCCTGTTATTGTCTCAGCAAAAGAACTATTTTTCCAGCCATGTTATCCCCACCAGCAATCAGTCTGATTAGACATTAGGATGGTGCAGTAAATATACGAAAGCTCAATTTAACCAACTGCACAGAAGCAAATAATAACAAGTTGGGGCCTTTGGATATAAAAATGCAGACATTTACCTTGAATGTTGACTTAAACCATTTCAATTTTGTACCAAATGAGGCTTGAAATGTATCAGCCAACGAACAGTGGCCAACCGATAAAAATCGCCTTAAATATTTTATCTCTCTCCTAGTAGCATTCTGAAAAAGGTAAAGCTCTCCTCCGCTATCAGGGAGCGGCATAAATAGTGCAGTGCCGTAACATAGCACTGTCAATCCCAAGATCTCAAAGTACTCTATGAACGTTCACTATGCTGAGCGCTGAGGACCTAAACTTA
Source organism: Eretmochelys imbricata (assembly GCF_965152235.1). Lineage (NCBI taxonomy): Eukaryota > Metazoa > Chordata > Testudines > Cheloniidae > Eretmochelys > Eretmochelys imbricata. The sequence continues at coordinate 5,950,392 of NC_135593.1, read as the reverse complement.
TTTGTTCCACAAGATTAGCTTGCGCGGACAGCCATTTTACAGGCAGGTACACAGGGACATTACAATCTGCCCAAGGTAATGCGACAAGCCAGCAGAAGAGCAGCAAGCCAGCGAAAGCAAGTGGAACCCAGGAGTCCTGAGTCGAAGGCCCTACTTTAACAATTAGATAATGTTTCCTCCCATTAAATCCCACCACAATAGTGTTGACCCAGTGCTAGCAATGGGAGTTACAGTGAAAAGAAAGGAGACTGGTTCTTTTTACAAGTATTCCTGCCCTTGCTTATAAATAATTTCACATAGCACTTTGTATTCAAGGATTAGAAAGTGTTTCATAACACTCTTGGATTAAGCCTCGTGGCACTGCTGTGAGGTTATGTATTAAACCCACTGTACACTTGATGAAACTCAAGCACAAAGAGGTGGGGTCATCTGTCCACTGTCATGCAGGAAGTCTGTAGGGATTAGAATCCAGGTTTCCTGGTTTGTAGTCTCATGTGCTAATCAGAAGAGACAAAGTGGGATGGATCGAAGATTGATTTCCGTCATATAGCCATTGTGGACAGTCTACATTTGATTCTCAGAACTACAAGATGGAGGAAACTTTTCCAATTATATTATAATTTATGTAATTTTACTATTAATGAAGGGGGTAAACCCATGGAAAGTTGGCTTTCTAGGGCATAGGTCTGCACATCATCATGGTAATAAGTCCCTAATTATTTTTCTGTAGCCCAAGGGCAAAATTATTCCAACAGATGCTTGTGCATGGCTCCCATAGAAGCTAATCATACATGCATTCGCGAGGAGAATTCTGGCCACACGGAAGCCGTAAGTTCAAGCAGAGCTTGTTATGAGTGGCTCTTCAGGAGAACAGCAAGTGTCCAGAAACATAACAATAACAATAATGGAGTTTTATTAAGAGATTAAATTCTTTTGTGGCGGTTGCACCATACCAGCTGTCACAAAATGCATTTATCAGTGGCTGCTTTTCTAATATTCTCCAGGGTTAGCTTGTGGAGTCGTTCTGAAAAAACCCAGGTTGACTTTGGGTAGGAAGCTAGCCCACTGAGATGAGTACAGAGAAATAGCACTTATCTGTGTCTGTGATGTAGCATTGACAGATTTAGAGGAATAGCCAAGAATCCTGGTAGATAGAGGCTATGTTTGTTAATTCCCTGCCTTGTCCTTGGGGAAGGAGTTTCCCGGTGAGATTTCCAGCGCTGCTTGCTTCTGTATCTTTTTTAGATAGTTAGGCGGCTTCCATTATTACGTCATGTCTGAGCACCTCTCACTCTTCAATGTAATTATCTTCTCAATACTGCTGTGAGGTAGGGTAGTGCTTTTATACCCATTATACAGATGGGGAAACTGAGGCACAGAGCAGCAAAGCATGTCTTCTTCCCTATGCGAAAAGGTGTGTGCTTATCTCATGCTAACTAACTTGAGGTAAAATCCTATTGAAGACAAGGCAGTTTGTAGTTCTTACACGTGAAAGTAGGTGAGGAAAGGACTATGCAAGAGCTTAAGATTTACCTTGACCTGCTAACTCTTGTTAAAACTACAACAGCTTTGTTTTCATGAGGGTTTCATCTTGTTAACTAAGTGGAGGTAAGAACAGACCTTGTTTCCTAGTGGTGACAAGGCCTAACTGACTCATGAAAGGTCATACAGGGAGTCTGTGGCAGAGCAGGGAATTGAACCCAGGGGGCATGTCACATCACCCAAACTTAGTTTGCTTATCGCTGTGGGTAAGTGATATTCGTGAGCTAGGTTTTCACCACTGAAGCAAGCATAGAGGCTTTTGGTGGCTTGACCAATCTCAGTCTTGCCATTTATAACTTCAAAAGACTCTGAAGTACTAAGCACCCTGTAAATCCCGTTGACAAGTGGTCTTCAGATGCAGGAGGACGCTAAAGAATCTGCCTGCCACGAATGAAGTCTGTTAAAGCTTTCTGTTTTCACTTAGACCGCAGGGGGTAATAAACTGCTGGTGCTATTCTGCTCTAGCAAGTCAACCAACCGTTGAGCAAAGAGGTGGGATGTAGCAATGGAGAAGTGGTGGGGGAAGAGCCAAACAAAGCTGAGAAATCTTCAGCTCTCTTTGCTTTGCTGAGCTTCCTAATTCATTAGCAGCCCCGGTTATTCAATTCCTCTGCTTTAATCTCTAATTAAACACAGCCACAGACACTGTATCTGTGCCGAGATGAATGTAAGTGGCCTCTTCTTAATAAATGTGTAACTATGATCCCCACATTGTTAACCGAAAAAATGTGGAGTCTAAAGTTCTTAGGGAATGGTAATTGCAAAAGGGACTTTGTTTTCCCTTTAAATGCACAGTAGATGACTGTAAGGCTTCCAGTTTTTTTTATAATAATTTCTTAAATCAAAAGCATATTTATAGAAGGGGAGTGGGGGGCTCTATGGGACACTTTAGTCTGCTTGGGGATAATTACTCTGGCTAGAGAATGGAGCTCTGTGGAACTTTCATTACCAAACATGAAACCACGTGCCAGGCTTTCATTCCCAATTCACAGCATAGCCCGACTTCCTCCACAGGATTTGCTACTGTGCATGGAAGTTTTCTGAGCAAGGCAAGTTCCGGTTTGAAATCAAACTGAATCAAATTTGTAGTGTTCCCCTGGAGACCACATGATACGCAAATATTTTGGTGGAGTTTGTTTCATTTTTTGGTCTCATTCAAATCGGACTAGATCTTGTCTGTGGTCTTGTCGTAACTAAAACAGTTGTAAATGCTAAAACCCTGTGTTAATTGACAATCAATTAACAAGGGTGGTAATAAAACCAAAATCTCTAATCAAGATGAGACTTCACAGCCTGATGGCTAACTGTTTTGCATTCCTGTGGAAATAGTCCTGGGGTAGGGTTTATTTTACTTACCTTGCATTGGGAACTCGTCACAAGGGCAGAATCAGATTGAAGTCCCTGCTGTGATTTGGGTCCCAGAAAGGTACCCTAACCACTGGGCTTTTGGTCTGTTCTAGGGTCTCTCTTTTTGTTTCTGCTTTTGACCAAAAGTTACATCCCAAGAAGCCTTCCCAATGAATTTTTTGTTGGGACATTTCCACAAAAAGTCCTAGTTGTGACAAACTGGCATTTTCCAATGAAAAAGGTTTCATTGAAAATTTCCCAACCACTTTACTCTTTGTCTTAAGTGTTTGCACTTGTGAGCATGATTAATATATATGGGGGGGAAATAAGTGATACATGCATGTGCATTGGTCATTATGCACAAGTTAAAGTTGCATACATACAAAGCAATGAGTGCATGGAAACACCCAACTGTGTGCACTGGTGTTGCACACCCTAATAACTCAAGTTTGCACGGAAGAGTTTTGCACATTTGGACCCTTGTGTTTAGTAATGATCACCCAGAACTGGAAGTCCCGGCTCTGAATACTGCCCCCAGAATCTGGATGTCAAACTAAATCAGAATTTCTAAATTAGAGGCTATGTCTATAATAGGCTAATCTAGAACTCCAAATCCCAGCCCCTGTGAAATTTGAGAGGGCAAGAGGTTTGAAGGCTGGACCTGATGCTTGGTTTAAAATCCACATCCCAGGCTTGCATCTAGTTTGCAGTAAAGACAAGAGAGCTTTTTTAAAAAGTGGCGTTGCCCCTTCACCACAAGTCCCAAACCCTTTGCTCTATAGTTCTGCCTTCTAGTAGCTCTGAAATAATTACCCACCCATTTCCCCGCCCCGCCATTAATTTTCAGTGGCATGCTCCAGCCTGGAGCAGAAGAAGCGCTGACAAATTCCCCAGAGCAAGGCTCTGTTCTCCTCTCCTACCCCATCCTCACCTTGTGTTTAGTTGTGGGGTGGCGGGGGGTGTTGCATTTTCAGGATTGGTGGGTGGACTTTTAATAGTCCTGGTCTAGACTCAGAGGCAGGAGTTCCATTCTGGAAGACAGAGGGGATCTTTCTTCCCTCTCCATTCCCCAAGGACTCTGATTTGACTGCTACCCTGATGATACAGCAGATTGATGGGCTACCCCAATAGCTAGGGCCTTTTCCATAAATTCCCCGTGCTCTTAGATGCTAACACAATGCACAGCTCTGCTCAGAAGATTCACTGAGCCCTGTGCGTGGCATTTAGATCCTCAGCCGTGCTAATGCAGACTGCATCTGATATTGCTCTATCACCATTTGTCCCGCTAGCATCCCCAGGTGTTCTCTGCACATCCTGCGTTGACAGGAGGACTGTTCCTGAACTGGCTTGACAGCTCAAGGCTCTAGGTATCTTGGATTCAGTTCAGGTCTTCGAGAGAGCTGGATATGCTAACAAGCCATATACTTCTATGTTCCAGCATAGATAGTGCATGGGAAGGGAAGCAGGTATATAGCCCACAGCAGGGCAGATGTATGCAGTAGTGCCTAGCCCCTAGCAGCCATTCCTCTTGTCGACAAGTGAATGAAAAAAGGTTTTTTTGAAACAGACAAACGAGCTGTGGCGGCTTTCAAAAGCAGCCCCCCTTCGCCATCAGTGCAGGCAAGACATCCCTTTTTTTCAAGGGAATGTGAAGATCACTCCTTTGTCAGCTTTCCTCTTGCAATAAAAGAAAAAAGGGGAATTTGAAAAGAATATTAAATTGCATTTGGGAAGCATGTGCAGAATGTGTGAGGACAAAACTTTCTTCCCAGCACACGTGGGTGCCTTGTGCCCCATATTCTGCTCCTTGAGGCACATCCTTTGCGTTGTTTCTCTCCCTTCTCCTTCCTCTTTTCTTTCTTTCTTTTTTCTTTCTCCCATGACTCTCTAGAATAATTAGTTACTTGCATCTATGGTTGGGATTTTGCTCCTCCCTGCAACCAAAGTATCCTTTAAATAAGTGTCATGCGTTCCGTCTGCCAAAGCACTCTGCAGTGGCTCCATCCCCCTGAAGATACACAATCAATATTTCGCCTGAACCCATTGATACACTTGCCCATCACTTAAATATCATTACAGGAAAGATTTCAGCAAGATCAGTGCACATTATGCTTTAAAGTTTGACTTTAAAAGACTGCCTGGGCTTTGCTGAAAGGCATTAGTAATGGGATTCTCTATCTCTGAGCTTAATTTATTCTGAAGAGAATAGGGCCATTATCTTAAATCTTCTTCCCCCTCTCCCCCCCAAACGAGGGGGGAAGGAAAAACAAAACAGGCCTCAGAAGTCCAGCACTTATAAAGAAATCATCATTTAATTACTTTTTTTAACCCTTTGGAGAAGGGAGGGGTAGTTTGGAGCTGAAAGCTGGCTTTGTATTCATGTCCCCTGCTAATATGTTTCAGAGTAACAGCCGTGTTAGTCTGTATTCACAGAAAGAAAAGTAGTACTTGTGGCACCTTAGAGACTAACCAATTTATTTGAGCATGAGCTTTCGTGAAAGCTCATGCTCAAATAAATTGGTTAGTCTCTAAGGTGCCACAAGTACTCCTTTTCTTTTTGCTAATATGTTGGCAACGCTGCTATTGGTGGCGTGTGCCATTCCTCCTTCCTCCCCCCCACCCCCCCGCCCTTCATCTCCCCATTCACCCACTGGAATGGGTTACCTAGGCAGGTGGTGGAATCTCCTTCCTTAGAGGTTTTTAAGGCCTGGCTTGACAAAGCCTTGGCTGGGATGATTTAATTAGGGCTGGTCCTGCTTCGAGCAGGGGATTGGACTAGATGATCTCCTGAGGTCTCTTCCAACCCTAATATTCTATGATCTCCACGAATGACTCCTCGCAGTAACGAGAGTCGCTAAGGTGTGATGAATTGGGTGGGGAGGAATAGCTCAGTGGTTTGAGCATTGGCCTGCTAAACCCAGGGTTGTGAGTTCAATCCTTGAGGGGGCCATTTAGGGATCTGGGGCAAAAATTGGGGATTGGTCCTGCTTTGAGCAGGGGGTTGGACTAGATGACCTCCTGAGGTCCCTTCCAACCCTGATATTCTATGATTCTAATTGGTGGGCTGTGTGCAGGCCAGCTCACTGTTGCCTGCCTAACTACACACACACACCCATGGCAACTGTGACAGAGGTGGGGACCTGCTAAAATACAGACTTCAGACTCTGCTCTGTGCTGGGAGCCTACCTCCCGGCCACAGCATGCCTCCTACAAAAGGTCTTGCGAGGGGGGGGCAGCACAGGGCTGTTGCCTGTTACCCTATGCAGTGCCTGCTCTAGGGGGATTATGCCCTGGCTCTGTATGGCACTGTTAATGGTGCCTATGCGGTGCAGAGTTGAGTGCAGGGACCAGAGCTCTGGAGTCAGGACCTGCCTTCATGTGTTTCCTTCCAGCTTATTTTGATATGAAACTATTAATTTCCTACAGGCCTCTTGCCACTAGTGTATGGCAGCACTACACATGCACCCAAATTGGGTCAGACCATATGATCCATTGTGGCCTTAAACACTGTGCATAAGAACCAGAGCATTCCCTTTGAGCTGGTATACCTTGTTTCCTAGAGAGGCTGTGTCAACAGCAGCCATTCCTGAGGCCCACTGCTCCAAATCTCAGTTATGATGAGATAACTGGTTCTGTGGATGAAGGGAAAGCAGTGGATGTGTTATTCCTCGACTTTAGCAAAGGTTTTGACACGGTCTCCCACAGTGTTCTTGTCAGCAAGTTAAAGAAGCATGGGCTGGATGGATGCACTACAAGGTGGGTAGAAAGTTGGCTAGATTGTCGGGCTCAATGGGTAGTGATCAATGGATCCATGTCTAGTTGGCAGCCGGTATTTAGCGGAGTGCCCCAAGGGTCGGTCCTGGGGCTGGTTTTGTTCAAAATCTTCATTAATGATCTGGAGGATGGTGTGGATTGCACCCTCAGCAAGTTTGCGGATGATACTAAACTGGGAGGAGTGGTAGATACGCTGGAGGGCAGGGATAGGATACAGAGGGACCTAGACAAATTGGAGGATTGGGCCAAAAGAAATCTGATGAGGTTCAACAAGGACAAGTGCAGAGTCCTGCACTTAGGACAGAAGACTCCAATGCACTAGGGACCAAATGGCTAGGCAGCAGTTCTGCAGAGAAGGACCTAGGGGTGACAGTGGACGAGAAGCTGGGTATGAGTCACCAGTGTGCCCTTGTTGCCAAGAAGGCCAATGGCATTTTGGGGTGTATAAGTAGGGGCATTGCCAGCAGATCGAGGGATGTGATCGTTCCCCTCTATTCGACATTGGTGAGGCCTCATCTGGAGTACTGTGTCCAGTTTTGGGCCCCACACTACAAGAAGGATGTGGAGAAATTGGAGAGAGTCCAGCGACGGACAACAAAAATGATTAGGGGTCTGGAACACATGACTTATGAGGAGAGGCTGAGGGAACTGGGATTGTTTAGTCTATGGAAGAGAAGAATGAGGGGGGATTTGATAACTGCTTTTAACTACCTGAAAGGTGGATCCAAAGAGGATGGATCTAGACTATTCTCAGTGATAGCAGATGACAGGACAAGGAGTAATGGTTTCAAGTTGCAGTGGGGGAGGTTTAGATTGGATATTAGGAAAAACTTTTCCACTAAGAGGGTGGTGAAACACTGGAATGCGTTACCTAGGGAGGTGGTGGAATCCCCTTCCTTAGAAGTTTTTAAGGTCAGTCTTGACAAAGCCCTGGCTGGGATGGTTTAGTTGGGATTGGTCCTGCTCTGGGAAGGGGGTTGGACTAGATGGCCTCCAGAGGTCCCTTCCAACTCTGTTATTCTATGATTCTATGAAATCTGCAGTGCTCTGGGATTAAATTTTGTCCCGGCTACCCACAAATTGATATTCTTTGGGGTTGTGGGTTCACACAACATTCACCTCACAGTGTGTTGGGATTGCAAGAAACATGGGAGTCTGCAATATATTTTCTAAAAATACATGGCTCTTGTGCCCTGCCCACTGCAGTCTGCCTCAGCCCTGCTGGCAGAATTACTGTACTGCTACTCCCTAGCAACTGGATGCCTGGCTGCTTAACTTTCTGGTGCGCTCAGACTGTACGGGCTGGCTGGACCTCTGAGCATTACAATACTGGGTGATTGTCAGTGAAGTGCTGATTTTTGTTCCCACCCAAAACTTCAGTTGGGCTGATAGAAGCCCCTCTTTAAGGGACTCAATCAGGGTCACGCACTGAGTCCATGGCATTTCTTCAGTTAGAATCTGGTTTCCATGCACCCTTCCAGTCCTTTGACTCCTGGGCCCTGTGACTTCCCCTGCTGGCCAATAGCATTATGAGTACAATGCATGCATGACTGGTAGTCAATAATTTCCAAGGGCTTTGATGATGTCACTCTGGCTACTCCTACTAAATTCCTCATATGTACATAAAAATGAGGTTTCCTATCTAGATATCCTGCTATGCAGTGGTAGCTGCAGGCTAAGATGTTTGACGGGGCACCATCATCTTTCCTATATGCCCAGGGGTTGTTTAATGCTTCCCTCAATTAGGGGTGATCCTGCTCCATTGAATTCGGGGGAAGTTTGCCACTGGCTTTCAACAGGACTTCCTGTTAGACAGCTCAATATACAATGCAGTCCATCCTTGGATGAATCCTGCTTTGCAGAGCTCCCTAGTGGGTTAAGCCTAAAATCAGGATTAAGGTAAACTTTTTTTTAATTACGTTGACACTTTACATGCCTATGGAAGGGGCTCAGATGCTACAGCACTGGGTGGCCGTATAAAATCTTAAGATATAAGTCCCCACCCCCAGAGCCTCTGAGTTCCTCACAAACATTAATGGATTTAACAAGAAATTGATGAGAAACTGAGGCACAGAGACTATATGGCTTGCCCAAGATAACACTGGGAGGCAACAGTAGATTAACTGAACCAAAATCTCCTGCATTTTAATCTAGGGTCCTCCCATTTTATTTGAATTGCATTTCCCCTTGTGAGTTGGGGCAGTCTCCCCCCCTGCCCTGTAGCAGAGCTGTCAGAGCCAGAACTATCATCTGAGCACAGGATCAATTTTCAGCAGAGGTCCAATAAGTGTCTCTTGATGGGGATTAAATGGGTTTTTGCTGGCGCATGTTGTGCTGCAGCTGGAACTTGCAGTGGCTCCAAAGAACACCGAGATCTGCACAAATTATCCACTTTCCGAAAAGAACATGTACGGCAAATGTCTTTTGATGTGGCTTTGAGCAATGCAGGAGCATGGTGTGAGACACACAGGCTGCCTTTTGGCCCCATTTCTATTGTTTATAAGTAGGAAGGTTCCATGATTACCACCCCATCATTCCTTAAATGAGTCTGATTTAATTACAGTCAGAGCTGTGCTAATCAATCCAAATTGACCTAACAAGAAAGCCAGGGTAAACCCCGGACTTGCAGGTGAGAAAGGGGTGCTTGCAACGTCCTCCCGGTTATGAAAACTGCATGCACTCGAAAACCTCCCTTCTAGTGAATGCTGAGATCCACTCTGATGGCAGGGTTTATTGGTTCCCAGGCCTGGCCCTGCACATAACTGATTCTAGTGACCTAGCGGACCATAGACTTAATGATCCTATTAAGGTCCTATTCTCCCCTTTAGAGCCCCAGGGTCCTGGTAGCTTCCACTGAAGTGGGTAGCCAATGTTTACATCCTGCAGGGGGAGGGCAATCATTCCCCATGAATGTCCAATGCACATGAAAGCAAGGAGGCTTGTTATGGAATGGAGCTGGGCATGATGCTGATGCTGGTGCTGAGCAAGTTGCCACTGCTGCTCTCTCAAATGCTCCTGCCATGCCAGTGCTGGGACTCCCCAGAGAGGGTGACCAGATGTTCTGATTTTATAGGGACAGTCCCAATAGTCAGGGCTTTGTCTTATATAGGTGCCTATTACTCCCCCACCCCCTTCCCGATTTTTCACACTTGCCATCTGGTTACCCTTTCCCCAGAGCCAGCCACTCATTCCCAGTTCTTCAGGAGCTTTCTGACAGTGGGGAACAGCATCCACTTGGAACAGGGCTAAGTGTCTGCTCTCGTTACCTGTGTCTCTCAACTATAGTTCTGGATCGATCTTCTCAGGGGACTTGAATGATCCTTTTCACTGGTTTCCAAAGCTGCCTATGGGTTTGCACCCAACTCCGCCCAGAGACCTCTGCAATCCAAAGCAAAGCTCAGTTTAGGTTAGAAACCTAAATCACCGAGTTCTGCGTGGTTTTGACCCAAACTGTCACTTGCCCTAGAACTGAGTGAAACTCAGGCCAAGTTTGTTAAAAGGCTCGTAAATGTGACCTGACTTTGGGCTTGTACCAGAATCAAGTTGAGTTTTGCCTGGTTTCAGGTTTCTTTAGACTTATTTTACAGTTTTAATCCCAAGATTGATTCAAACCATGGTTTCCTTAAGTGACACAGGACGATAGCCCCATAGCAGCCCTTGGAACCTATGTATGACTGTTATGATTTCACTATTCTACTAGTCCACATCACCATCAGGTCTAGGGCTCTGTTACATAATCTCTCTGCCTCAGTTTCCTTCCCCTTCTGTAAAACACAGTTAATGATATATACCTACCTCTTTGGAGTTCTGAATGCTAATTATGTTTCCAAAGCACTCTACAGGTATTAATGAAAGTGATATATAAATGTCCAGTATCGTTATCCTCAAGACGCATCAATTTGGCAGATTCTGGTCATATTGCCTTGATTTTTTTTCTCCAAACTTTTCAATCCATTAAAAAATGGGTTGCTATTTATACCAATCCAAGGAGTTGCATAAACAAAACAGAAGAACCCAGATCAACATGAATAATCAATGCCAAGTCAAATGGGGCCAATCGCATGCCAGCTGAGGGCTGCATTTATGATTCTCACGTGATCCACTAAAGATTCAGACTTGTTATAAACAATGACAATGCTGAGTGTCAATGCAGTGATTAACGGTAATGATTTTTGGCCTCAGAAACGCATAATAGCTGACCGGATGCATGCGGCATGGGGAATTGAACTCTCAAAGTTCAGCCGTTGTATAAAGGCTTTGGCCCTTTGCTCTAGCTGCGTGGCATTAAAGGGAGCTAATAAACATCTGGACAAGTTAAATAGACTGTATCTTCCTTCAGCCAAAGAGTAGAGTTGCACATGTATACAACCCAGCATGTTGCAATATGAAGCATAGTTAAATAGGTAAGTAGCTCCCCACTGAAATCAAATTTGGCAGCATAGGTGAATAAACAATTAGGAATTGGTGTTAATTGTCAGGACAGTTCTTGGTGAAGTTGTACTTTTCCCTATTATGAAAAGCAGTAGAGAGTAGGGCTGGTCGAGTATTTTGTATCAAAACTTTTTTTTGAAGGAACATTGGGTTTTTGACTAAATGGAAATTTTAATAAAAATTTTAAAAATTTTAATAAAAAGCCTGGACCAGTCCACACAAGAGAGACACTTTCTGGACACTACGGTGCTAATAAAGCGATGGTCACATAAACACCACCCTATACCGGAAACCTACTGACCGCTATACCTACCTACATGCCTCCAGCTTTCATCCAGACCACACCACACGATCCATGGTCTACAGCCAAGCTCTACGATACAACCGCTTTTGCTCCAACCCCTCAGACAGAGACAAACACCTACAAGATCTCTATCAAGCATTCTTACAACTACAATACCCACCTGCTGAAGTGAAGAAACAGATTGACAGAGCCAGAAGAGTACCCAGAATTTACTTACAACAGGACAGGCCCAACAAAGAAAATAACAGAACACCACTAGCCATCACCTTCAGCCCCCAACTAAAATCTCTCCAACGCATTATCAAGGATCTACAACCTATCCTGAAGGATGACCTATCACTCTCACAGGCCAGTCCTTGCTTACAGACAGCCCCCCAACCTGAAGCAAATACCAGCAACCACACAACAGAGCCACTAACCCAGGAACCTATCCTTGCAACAAAGCCTGTTGCCAACTGTGTCCACATATCTATTCAGGGGACACCATCACAGGGCCTAATCACATCAGCCATGCTATCAGGCTCATTCACCTGCACATCTGCCAATGTGATACATGCCATCATGTGCCAGCAATGCTCCTCTGCCATGTACATTGGTCAAACTGGACAGTCTCTACGTAAAAGAATAAATGGACACAAATGAGACGTCAAGAATTAGAACAATCAAAAACCAGTCGGAGAACACTTCAATCTCTTTGGTCACTCGATTACAGACCTAAAAGTGGCAATTCTTCAACAAAAAAACTTCAAAAACAGACTCCAACGATAGACTGCTGAATTGGAATTAATTTGCAAACTGGATACAATTAATTTAGGTTTGAATAGAGATTGGGAGTGGATGGGTCATTACACAAAGTAAAACTATTTCACCATGTTTATTCCACCCCCAACCGTTCCTCAGACGTTCTTGTCAACTGCTGGAAATGGCCCACCTTGATTATCACTACAAAAGGTCCCCCCCCCCCCCCCCGCTCTCCTGCTGGTAATATCTTACCTTAAGTGATCACTCTCGTTACAGTGTGTGTGGTAACACCCATTGTTTCATGTTCTCTATGTATATAAATCTCCCCACTGTATTTTCCACTGAATGCATCCGATGAAGTGAGCTGTAGCTCACGAAAGCTTGGTTAGTCTCTAAGGTGCCACAAATACTCCTTTTCTTTTTTTAATAAAAAGCAGCTGCTTTCCACAAAACATTTAAAATTTTCATTGGAGACCTGAAAACCAAAAATATCAAATTTTTCCTGAAATGTGTTGGGTATTGGATGAAAAGTCAAAATATTTCCAACTGAAAATTTCAAAGGAAATGAAATTATTTTAATTTGTCCACATTTTCCATAGAAAAGAGTGTCGTTCTGCAACTAGCAATGATCGTGTGTTCACACTACTACTTATAGCAACACCATCACATTACAGTTATGGTTGGGTACAGGGACCTTCTCTGCTAAGCTGTGTAGGCAATAGGGGGTTACACATTGATGATTCAGTTAGGAAAAGCAACAATGTTTTCATTTCTCATGATAAAATTTGATTTGGGCCCCGTTGGAGCCAGGATCTCGATGACAGGAGAAGACCCAGCCTTCATACAATTTTCAGACTGCCTTGGGGAAATCCCCCTCTCATTGGCTGCCTTCCCCTCTTCCCTGCCTTCTGCAGAAGGCAGCAAATCAAAGCTGCTGCAGGAGGCGGGCAGTGCGCTCTCTCCCCTGAGCCACCTTGAGAAGTTTTTGGAGAGGGCAATGGGGAGTGAGAGCAGCCAATCCCATTTTTACAAGAAGGGTCGGGAAGGAGGGAGCAGTAAGAACCCAGCAATCTGATAGGCCCTGTTCTCTCCCCTCCCCCCACCCCCTGTGAAAACTGGCTTGTCAGCAGAATCAGAAAGGTTCCAGCAGTGTGGCTGCAGGCTACCAAATTTCTAGGGTCCAACTATGAATTCTGGAACATAAGCCCATCCATTACATTTAGTGAGATGCATTGCTGCAGTATAGAGACCCTTTCTATTCAGGGTCCAAGAAGACGTACTCACCCTTCCTTCCTTCTATCACCCAACTAGACAGTATTATTTTCCTTCACTGTTGTGCTGGTTTATCCCTCCCCTGCCCTCCCGCAACTAAAATAAATGCTGAGGGCCATTATTACAAAATGACATCTGGGCTGAATATTATGGTCACTGTCTGTAAAACACCCCCGAGCAGCAATGTGGGGTCATGGGGAAGTGTTTTCTGTTTGCTGTCTAGCCCCTTCAAAGCCACACAAGGGGTTCTTTCTCCAGGGCCTGTGAGCTGTTTTTCCAGAGACCTCTGAATCACTCGCAGCCCTCTGAGAATCACAGGCATTGCAGATGGCAGACGCCCACAGGATGGCTATCATCTGCTACACCCCCTCCTGCCACAGGTAGGCTGCTCCCTCCCTCCCCATTTCCACTTTATTTTCTGTTTATTTTAAATTCTCTGTGTGTGGCTGTGGGGTGGATGCCAGTTAATGCCAATCGTGCCCCCAAATGAAAACATCTCACCACTGGGAACCGAACCGAGACCCATCAAAGTTGTTTCACATGGGCCTGTCAGAAGATAATCATTCTCAGATTGAAACTACGGACTCAGAGGGGCTGGCCTGGGCGGTTATCCTGTGGCATCCAGTCTAGTGTTAAGTAATGCAAGCATGACTCATCACGTCCCCTGGGCGACTATCCCACTGCCTCAGCCTTCTCTGTGCTGGAAAGTTTGACCAGTTATACCACTGTGGTCATACTCATACCAGTGTGAGCCCTGGGATTGACACTTATTCTGGTGTAAGAATGGCTTTTTTCGGTTTCTTAACCCCCTTCATAAGTGACATAAACTAAGCTGAAGAAAGCCACCTTTTATACTAGAATGAGTGGGCCACATGGGGGTCATCCCAGTGTAACAATCCTGGGTGATATGCACACCTTTGGTTGTACTGAGGAAAGAACCCACCCCTTTCCCATGTAGACAAGGCCTCCGAGATCTCTCACTCCTGCTGTTCAGCTGAAATCTCCTCCTTCAATTCCATCCCATTGTCCATAGAACACCTTGTGTTCTGAGACCAAGTGGAGCTCTATATAGACATCTGCAAAACACCCATGCGTAACTGAGCCAGTTGCAGTGTCACCACACTTCCCAGCCCTGCTGCAGTGTGTTCACATGGCAATACTTGCCATCCCTTCTGCGTGGTAGGGAGGAGCATGGTGTAGTGTAGTGGTTAGAGCTGGAGCCAAGCTTCCTGGATTCCATTCCCAGCTTTGCCCTTTGCCATCAGCTTCAGTGTTTAGCTTTGAATGCAGCTCTTGACCTTCTCTGTTGGTAGCAGTGTTATTTTATTATTTGTATTATCATAGTGCATAGGAACCAGTTGTGTGTCATTTTCCCTATGTGTAGATGGTGGAGCTGTTTCTTTCCAGGATTCACACAGCATTGTGAAGCTGGATGGAACTGATGTTTCTGAAGCACTTAGAGGTTCTCGGCAGATAGATGCTATAGAAAAACAGATATTGTCATCAGCTGATGAGTAAATGTGAATGCTGAAGGTCTGCCACTGCTAACGTCGCTCCCACCGCCAATTTTATTTATTTTTTTATTCAGCTGTGATTTTAAAGTTGATCTGTTCAGGGTCTCTGATATTCAGAAGTCTGCGCCACCTCCGAGTCAGACTAGATTATAGTAGTGAGTGTATACCAGTGAATGGAATCTCTCTCTGGGGATACATGCTTTCATTGTCCCAGTCACATTTTGGTATATGCCATAAGCCATGCGCTTTTATGAAAAACCATTTGCAAGATAAGTAAAGGAAAATGTAATCCCTGAGTGGAATGAAGGGTGCTTTGAAATGGATGGGGGATAATCCTTTTGTTGTCTGTTACAAATGCACTTTATTTCTGCATTATCTGAGCATGAGAATGCACTGTTCGCTCAGCCAACAAATCCAGCACAGTATCCTCCCCTCAAACCATTCAGCCCGAGTGGCAGGCAGTGCTACAGCCTCTGAACTCCCCATTGGTCAGTGGCTTGCAAAGGGCTCTCTTTGATTCTCAAAATCCCACTGGTGGTGGTATTCCAGTGCATGCTGTGTGGTGTGAGACCTGATGGAAATGCTCAGGTTGAGGTTGTTCAAAGCAGTCTAGGGAATTAAGACACCAACCTTCTATTGATTTTTATGGAAAGACGTGTGGGTAAACCCCCTAGGCTGCTTTGAAAATCCCCTCCACAATCCCTGCCCCAAGAAGCTTACAGTCAGAACTGGGCAGACTAGTTGGTAGTGGACCATTTTATTTCTCACATTTAGCTCTTTTGGGTTTCTGTTGTTGGCAAACTGTGTATGGACAGACCAATGATCTATCCAAGGAAATCCATGTTAGAGCTCCAGATACACACGCTCAAATTTTGCAGTTCGTGTACCTCTCCATGAGGCATGTGACCAGCTGCCACCTGTGATTCACAAAACCTCTGATGTGCTGTTTTTTCTGTGTAACCCACCGTAGAAGCACAGAGATCAAAGCCAGGGCATTCAGCACCAAAACCAAAGGCCTCTGCCACTTGAGCTATGTAAGTGGCAGGCTGTTACAGTTGTTGGAACTAGAAATGATCATATGCACTAAGACAGTTTATGGAAAAAGAAGGGCTAGGGGTCATTCTGTGCACCATTTAGGAGTTGGAGATTAAGCATTGCCCAGTGTGAGAAGGGAAATAGTGGTTACTGCCAGCAAATGCAAAGCTCCCTAGTTGTTGCAAATATTGATATATAGGACTTGTAGGATGGATTCCTCTTGCTCTTGAGCAGCAAACCTGATTTCAGTATCATATTGTGGGATGCTGAAACATAAATATTACCAGCTGCTGCTCATACCTTCAGCCAGCTCTTCCAGTTTTAATTCGTCTGCTTCCATTCCTCTCTCCATGTAATGCCAATGGAAGGGTACAGTTCTCGCATTTCTGGAGACATAAATGAGGGAACTTCCAACATCTTCCAGCTCCCATGTAAAACATTGCACAGTTGGCTGCTTCATTGGCTACTGGAGGGAGGATACTGGGCTTGGTTGACAAATGGCCTGAGGCAATATGGCAAATCCTCTGTAATGCCCTCTCCCCAAAGACTGTGTTTCCCTGGTTAAATTACCAAGGAGGATTAGAGTTCTAGGGAACAATGAGAAAATTTATTCACATAGGGTCCAGTGCTGCCAGCACTACTCATTTTGGGTAATAATAATAGCTAGCTCTTTTCATCGGGAGATCTTAAAGCACTTTAAAGGAGCTGAGAAAGAGCTCAAGATCACCCAACAACAGAGTCAGAACTTGGGCCACCTGAGTCTGTCCAGTGTCCATATCAACTAGGCCATGCTACCTCCTAAAAAAAAAAAAAAAAAAAAGGGCATTTACACACAAGCGATAGCTTCCTCTGTAGGCAGTGCCACTCATGCCAATGGGACTGCTTTTAGGATTTGAATGTAAGCAAGGCTGGCAGAATCAGGGTCCTTAGAAATTAATATGACTGAATAGCAAAAATAAAATGTGAGAATTCCATGTATATTGGTTTGACTTTTAAAATCAGTTGTCTTCACTGAATCCCATCATCCCCATTTATCCAGCTCCTCATTCACAGGCAGGGAAACTGGAGGGAAATGAAATGTCTGTTTCTGACGTGGTGTAAAAAGTTCCATGTCTAGTATGATGCAGCACTGTCTTGTGAGGAGATTATGTCACATGCGATGTATAGATACAGGAGCTGCACTAAGCTGGTGATAAGCCAGTTGTTTTCCCACTTTTCCCATCTAGAACACAAAGGAAATTTAAGTTTTCAACCTTCTGGAGGCTCATGCTGTTCTAATCTAAAACTAAACCTTTTAGACAAGCACACTGTCCACCCGTGGCTTATCAGCAAGGGCTTATCACCTGGCCTCACTTCACTGGAGACTGCACCTCGGTGCAATTAATCTGGATGTTTAGGTTGCTCTCTTAGGCCACACTGCATTCAGTAGCAATTGAAGCAAAGTGTCCACCGATAAGAGCTAATAACCACGAAGGGAAAACATGTGATGTTCCCATGCATATCAAATGTATTCATTAGCATCAAGGCTGTTACGCAGAATACCAAAATGACCTTGCAATCATTAGAAGCCTGAAATGTTATGACTTAAGTTGAGAGGGACTCTCATTCCAATGGAAAACCTAATTAGAGTTACCTCTGCTAATTGCTATGTATTGCTGAGGTGTATAAAATAAATGCATGATTGATACCAGGTACCATCAAGACTAACCCTTGCCTCCATTTTTAAAAAGAATTGAAATTTATTAGGATAATGGGTGGTGGGAATTTACTTACCTTGGTGTGATTTTATTTTAATGCATCTGTTTGTGTGCACCTGACTCTTAAAGATATTTTCTGTGTCCGTAAGGTTCCCCAGTGTCCTTCATGTATATTAGACATTGAAGGGAAATTAGCAGAGTATTAAAGTCCATTGACTGGCTAAAAACAGCTGTGATAGGATGGAGCAAAACACCAAAATAGTAACAATTAGCAGAATTACCAAAGGACTAATTCACACACAAGTATAGCTTGGAATGAGGCTCTAGTTATTGATTTGGCATCAAATTGTCCACTTGCTCTTATCACCAATGATCGATCGTCTCGCAAAAACGTAAATGAGAGCAAAACATCAAGATCTGGGAATATTTGGGGATTGGCCATGGAATTCTTCAAGATGCCCAGTATCCTGTCTCTGATGCCAAAAGATCATTCAGAGCTAAGGATCCTGATAAACTTCCTGTATGAACCAGCAGAGAACAAGTTTGATGGGGTGCCAGGTATTTGTTTTGTTGGCAGCTATGCTGACAGGAGATAACGGAGCCACTCTTTTGTGTGTGTGGATAATTGATAACTGGTTTTACACAGAGAACAATTTTGTCTTCACCTCACCTTGCAAGTGAACAATGTTCTAAATATAACACCAGGCAGAGGCTTGAGATGGAAAAAAGTGAGAGAACAGGCATGATGGGAAGGGAGCTAGATGCATGACAGGGCTACTGGAAAGGTGTATGTAATATACTGGGCACCATGCCTCCCTGTACTGAATATTCAAGTAAAGGTAAGGCAATTACAAACAAGTAATGGCAAAAGCAAAAATGAATACAATCCAAGACAATAGCTCCCTATCAGAAGCAACAAACACTCAGGCTATAAATATGGCAAGCAGTGATAAATAAATGCTTTTACTTGTCTACTTGTTGCACCCTCCCCTTCCCAACTGTTTTGTCTATTGCAATAACCAGGGATGGGAAAAATTGAACTGCTAATAATTAAAATTAAATTTTTTTTTATGCTGTCTCAAGCCCTAGGAAGTCATTATCAGAGCTGGGTGTTGATATTTTGATATAAAAGATTACATTTTTTTGATATCTGGAGAGAAGTTACAAAGCAAGGAAGGACGGCAAGCACAGTGATTTTATAATGGTTTGTTCTAATATGCAGTATCGTGGGAATCATCGTAGATGTTTCCACAGTGGCTTCTGTGCGCTTCAAACACGTGCACTGTTAAATGCGGAAACTAGATGCTGAATTAATGAAAGTAGCTTCAAAGGACCCTCCCCCCTTCCTTAAGCCGGAGATCTGACGGCAGTCTCCAAGTGGGTGACATGCTTTTGAAAATTATGCAGAACAAACAATAAACCTCATTAAATAAAGTCAGCAAAAGCAACTCGAAAATCCAATAGGGAGGAGTTAGAGGTAAAAGATGATTATAAAGGCAGAAATGGACATACAGGCTTGCCAGCTGTGGGATTTTTAACAGGTTCCAAGGGAGGCAGGGTGAGGAAATGTGTGTGGACCACATGAGGAGCTGGGAGTAGAATCTAGTTCTCATGATTTCCAACCACAAGGCTATGAGTGCACTCCCTCTCCCTTAGGGACCTGTCTGAGCACCCCAAGTCCTGTGCGGATGTCCACAATGATGCTTCCCCATGCCCACAGAGTCATAGCGAGGCCAGAAGAGACCACCAGATCTTCCAGGCTGATCTCCTGCATATCACAGGCCTCTAACTGCACCCTCTTACCCCTGTATTGAGCCCAATAACCAGCATTAGACTGAAGTATTAAAGCCCTCAGGACATGCCACAGGAAGAGAACAATACAAATGGCCGGGAAAGGGTTAGGTGAGATATTCCCAGCTGATCCTAGCAAGTGATCCACAGCCCACATTGCAGAGGAAGGTGAAAAAACCCAAGGAACCCGCCAAACTGGCCTGAGGGAAAATTCCTTCCCAACCCCAAATAAGGTGATCTGTTTGATGCTGAGCATGCATGCCCGACCCACCAGCAAAGCCACATTGTAGGTTTGTCCTCTGCATTGCCAAGTGAACTCTGAGGACCCTGCCCTCTAGCTCAGTCCCTCAGGGTATGTCTATGCAGCATTTTGAAGCGAGCGGGAGGGAGCCTCCCAGTGCACCCCTCTCCCTAGACTTCAGCGTCTGAACTCCAGTTCGAACCACAACTTCAGAGTGCTTCCGTACAGATATTCTTAGATCGCTGGTGCAAGCACTGTTAGCCCAAGTCTGTTGACTCCGGCTGGGAGGCTTACACCTGCTCGCTCCAACATGCTGTATAACCATATCCCCAAAGCCCTACAGATCCCATCCAGTGCCCAATATGGTGCTGGTGTCTAGATGCTCTGGTGTCCGGCACTCCTTTGTCCAGTGGTACATTAGTAGCTCCACCAGCAAAGGCACACTAGATGGGATTCTTTCTGGAACCCATCACTGTCTTCCTAAACAGCTGTCCTGGTGTAACTGTGGTGCTGCCTTGTCTGGCTGCCCTGTGCGCTGAATGCTGTGCCTCTGTAGTGTTCCCATCTGCCCCAGCTTTAAGACATAGCAATGGAGACCCCAGCTCAGAGCAGCTCTAGACCACTCCATTCTCCCAAATGAACCCCCATCCCTCTTTTTAATTACCCCTCTTTTTTAACACTGTCGTTTTAAATGCCGAGCTGGCTTGTTCCTGCTCCTGGCCTGTTCCTAAAACGAGGACAAATTGGTTAATCCATCTGATATTTGCTTGAGATTGCCATTTGGGTTCATTTTAAACTAATTTTATTCCTCACGTCGCTGCAATTTATGCAGCAAATGCAATTATTGGAGATGAACGCCTGCCACAGCTGAAGGCTAAAAGTGCCACTTCCTTGGATGCACAGGGAACAGAGAGCAAGGGAATAGAGAGGGGGAGATGAAGGGAAAAAAAAGAATTATTTGAAAAATAATCTGTCGCTACAATACTTCTCTGAGCTGATGCACACACCTTCATAAAAAAGTAATTTAATTTTCCCAGTGCAGCACAAAAGGGAGATCTAATTACCCACTTTTAAATTGCTTTCTTAATTTCTCAAAAAGTGCCTGTTTGTTTGTTCCTTTTCCTGAGCCCCGCTTGCGGGCTTCAGTGGAATCCACCTTCATATGCAGGTCAGCAATGAAGCCACTTAGGAACATGCTCCTTTTTGATATCTGGTGTTAAAGCCCTTAATTTGCCGCGTGGCTCTTTTGTCCATTCTAATAGCACTCCCTAGCCAAGCGCGGCTGAGAGTGTAACCGTGGGCTGAGTACGCTCTCCACTTGATCGCAGGGAAGGCAGAGCCATGTTGATACATGAAGAAGCAACCCTGAACTCAAATCAAACTCACACAGAATGTCTGATGAGGTTTGGAAGAGTTTGTTTACCTCCCTACTTTATTTTTTCTCCTTTGCTGCATTTTCAGGTTCCATTCAGGGTAAACTGGCTCTTTTCAAGACAGGCCCTGAAACTGACAAAGAACAGTAAGCCTCCATAAAGGAACTGGTGTAGGGTCTGTCTCCATAGTACTTCAGAGGTGCAATTGCAGCGTGTGTAGACATTCCCAAATTAGCCTGGATCTACCTAGCTCACTAAAAACAGCAACGAAGCCGAGGCAGCACTGAGTAGCGCTCCTGAACGCTAGCACAGCCGGGACCCTTGATACACACTCCAGCAGCTCTAGCTTCACGACTACTTTTAGCAAACTGGGTAGAGGAAAGTCTACACATGCTGCAATCACACCTCCTAATTGCTGTGTCAACAGACTCTCAGAATCTCAAAAGAGATTCCGTGGCATATCAAGGCCCCATAGGACTGTGGTGCAAAAATAGGTTAGGGGCCCAATTCCAAAATCTAAAATTTTGCTTAGTCCCAACATGCCGATTCCCCATCTACCTCACCATACCCTAACATCCCCCATTCCCTCCACAGCACCCACAGCGCACCCCACCCTCCCCCAGCATTTCCTATTCACCCCAGCCCCTCACCCTGCCAAACCCAACACTCCCTGCTCACCCGATGGTCCCCCAACTACTTGCCCCCGCAGCCTGGGGACATTCCTAGCCACTCACTGAACCCCCAGCCCCCGCTCAGCACTCTGTTCCTGGCCCAAACTAGGGCAGCTTCTCCCAACCCTGGCTGCCTAGTGCCTTCGCCAGCCCTGAACTCACACAGCACAGGCCAAATCTGAGTGATCGTTGGTGCTGTGACTCCATATGCCAAGTTGCAGTGCTACTCACTCAAGTTTGGCGTGGCCATGCCCCCATCTTGACAGAGGGGTAGCTAGGCCAAACCCGACTGGCATAGCAACCCCCACGTGCCCGGTTGCAGCGCCACTCATCGCTCCTATTTGGCCCATGTTTCTGACGGAGGGACCAAATTGGAAAGAGCAGCATTGCGAGCCAGGGCACCACACGAAGGGCTGGAGCACTGCACCGTCTGGTTGGGCTCTGTAACCTCAGAAGTCCTGGCGCAAATGCAGCATTTGCACCACTGTAGCCACGCCACTTAGACGCATAGAGTCGCAAAAAGAAACGGCCTTTGGGCAACAAAAGTTTCTGGGGTATTCGCACTACACCCAAACTTACTCTCCCACCACTGGAGCTGAAACCAAATAGACCTGCATAAGGCTTTGGGGAAAGCTAGCAGCCAAAGCTGCAGCAAGGACACGTGCCTATGTCTTCTGGTTTTGAGCATATTCCATTGTGCCTCCTTCCCTGCCTCATACATTCTTCAACGCGCTTCCCCAAAATTCAGCTAACAAGACAGGCGTGTCTTCTGGACTTCAAATGATGTGTGTGCACACTCTCTCTAATATATATAGAATAAATGCTAAGTTGTACTTCAGTAATCATCATGAGTTTCTGAAAATCAGATTTCAAACATTGGAGATGACATGACACCCTCAATTATTTAGTGGTAACTGTTTTTGAGCTGCCGGGTGCAATTTGTCAGTGTGAGACATGCAGAGGAATCCGAACTAGCTCAGCATTGTTGTCCATACCTTTGTTTTCCCTGGTGTGTTCTCTCCTATATTTAGCATCCCCAGCATTGCGTCCTGTCTTAGCTCCGAATGCACCCCGACCCTTTGCTCCACCCTGCCTGGGGGTGTGACTAGCAAAGGGTCTTTGTGCAGAAAACAATGAGGACTCTTGTTGCTGGTGGTCTTCTCTACCTTGGCTGTGTTTAGTCTGAGTTGTGTTCCCACAGTGCCTAGCGCCCAAACAAAGACAGGGTCCTTTGCTTACAATCTAACTTGGCGAAAGCCCATACTGCCGTACGGTGTAATTTGTAAAATGTAAAAAACCAAACAAATGGCTGAGAATTTAAAAATTAGAGGGTAACAGATGGCCAATCCCAGTGATGAGTGAACCTGGTAATAGTCTGAACAAAAAGCTCTATACCCTGCTTTTAGCTGTTTCTGTCATGTCACACTGACTCACCAGACATTCTAGGCTTCCAAGTGATACACAGAGTGACAGTCCTGGAAAATTTGTGGTGGTTTGCCCAGGTGGTAAATGAGGGAAGGGTGCTGTAATGGGGGGCTGCATGTATGTGTGGTTATTGTGCATGTGGGTTGTGTTTGTTTGTACGAGTGGCACTTGGACTAAGTAATTCACCATCTGTGCAGACTTACTCCTACAATGAAATTGGTGTACGCAAATTATGTGTAGAGTAAGCGTGGTGATTGGTTGAGTGACCTTTGATGTCATAGTGTTCTAGCACTCTTGATATGGCATAAATAGTATCATAGAGTGCAAGGCTGGAAGGGACCACCGGATCAATGAGTGTGACCTCCTGTATGTCCACAGGCCACAACACTAACCGAGCAACTCTAAGTTAGGCCAAAGTAATACAGCCCACGAATGCCTTACTATAGCTGTGCACTATATGGGTGTAATCTGTAAAGTCAAAATGGCAGAGAAGTTAAAAACTGGATGGTAACAGATGGCAAATCCCAGTGACGATTCAGCCTGGTGACACTGAACAAAAAGAGCTCGCAACCATGCTTGTAGCTGTTTCCATTGTGACTCACTGACTCAGCAGACATCCTAGGCTCCAGGTGACTATCCTGACATCTTATTATGCAGACTAGAGGCTTAGAGACATGAAGCAACTTGCCTGAGGCCACTCAGCAAGTCAGTGGTAGAGCTGGGACTAGTCCCCACATCTCCTGGCTCCCAGTGCGATGCCCTATCCACTTGTCTCCATAGTGTCCATCTGTGTATTCCTAACTAGTGGATAGGGAAGTATGATTAGCATCACCCCACCCTCCTTCCACCATGTTAAATTCACTCTTTCATCATGGTTTTTGTCTCTGGGCCAAAGAGCCCACACTTGCCTCTGAAAGACGTAGGGATTTCCCATCCCAAAGAAGGTCAGTGGCTAGGTAGAAAAGAAGCATCTGTTCTTTTTCCCAGCTGTGTGCTCCCTGTTATCTATTGTTAAAGAAGTGCCTATGGATCTGACGTGTAGACTGGAACCCCACTGTGGTAGGTGCTGTACAAACACCTAACAAAAAGACAGTCCTTGGACTCCCTGGCCCAGAGCGTCTTTATTTTCCTCTCACTCCTCTGTAACTGTCTTCCTTAGTTTTGTGTGTTTCTCTCCATGTTTACACTTAACATGAAAGCTTGGAGGAGAGCTTAGGCTGCCTCCTGTCCTGACACTGTTCACGTCAGTCCGGTTGAACCCACGGTCAGGAGCCCAATGCTGCAGAGAATACTGCAGCATAACACTTGTGCGTGACACAGTTGAGGTTCATGGTGGCTAAACTTTGTGTCAATAACCAGACCCTGCATGTTGTGAGGTGCATTTACCTCCTGCGTGAAACCTTCCCAACTCAGGGCCTGTTGCTCTCCACACACAGTAAAGGGGTTTAAGTCCTCTCCAGTTAATCAGCTGCAATTCCATACTGTTCTTGACATGTCCCAAGACTCTAGCCAGCACAGGTCGTAGCTAGCTAACCTGGGAGCTGGAAAGGTGCAGCCAACTTCAGGGTCTGTGTCCAGAAGCCTCAAAAAGGAATCCCCTTTAGATGCATCATAACAGAGTCCTGTAACTTCTCTAGCAAGAGCGGAGCTACAATGGTGAGTGCTGTTGGCCAGGTGAGTCAGACGCCACTCAAACCCAGTGAATCAGTACAAAGGATTTGATCATTTCCATTCAGTGTCCTCACCAGTTTTGACTATGCCAGGGGTGAAATCCTTCTCTCAGATCCACACACTGGATTCTGTAGTCACAAGGCAGAACCCTACTGTATATTCAGTTCTCGTTCTCCCACATCTGTCAATGGGATAGTTGAGCACAGACTGAGTGTAGAACACAAAACATGACAGCCACAGGGCTGAAGGGTGGGAGAGGACTTCTGGCTATTACAAAGACGTCACCCTTATCTTGACGCAGGTGGATAGAAGTCTGCATTCGGGAGGAACTACGATTCACTTGCAGTGATGTACGCAATGCTGAATTGTATTCGGCGTGCATTTCACAGGCCTCATACTAACCCGAGGAACTTCTCCAGCAGTGCCTTTAATGCTCCAAATATCGTCCTGTTACAGACCATACTCAGCAGAACAGTAAATGGCGCTGTCCTGCTTATTGTCTCACACACGGGTTTTACGCTAGTGACCTCGATGGGAGATGTTCCTGATTTACAGTGGTGTAAGAGGCATCAGGATTGGCTCCTGGCATCACCAATTCAAGCCTGATATGCACAAGCCAAGGACTAACCCAATTCTAAGTATATGGGACTGAGCTGTCATCTGATTATGAAGCTTGGCTGCAAAGCCCGGCTGTTCAATAATGCTCTAATTAACTACTGCAAACTTCAGAGGACCCAGCTAACTGTAATTGAGAGATCAACAGAGGCTGCAGTGGAGTTAGATGTGCATACTAATTACTGAATTATCTAACACCTGCTCTTGAGAGCCGCACCGAAAAATAAAAAATAAATACGTTTTGCACCATAAGGAACCCGAGTCAGTCTTGTACACGCGAGATCCTTTTGGAGGGGGAGCAAGTGGTAAGACCGAGATGTTTGCTCCTGTAACCTTTCAGAAGTTGATGTAAGGACTCATCTGATGAACTCGTATCCTTTATTTTGACCCATGGCAACCAGGCTGAGCCTGCAAGAAACCAGTTAAGAAGCATTCCACACATTAAATCGGGTGCTCCCATGGTAGTGATGACAATAGCGTACTTTGGCAGCTTACAGTGTATTCTTCCAGCCTTGTAAGTTCCATGTCAATGTCCAAATGACACTCAATTTGCTGCCTGCTCTGAAGCTTTTCAGGGAAAAATATTAAGATTCATTTTGTAGCTGCTACAGGGATGAGCATGGGTGCTAAGTGTAGGAGAAATCAGGGCAAAAGATTATGTAGGCCAGTAGTCAAATAATTTGTGGTAGGCAGAGGGGGAAAGGGTGATCTTTTTGTATTTTCAATCTGTCTCCTTTACACTGCTCTGAGTTGCAGTTACCCATCATCAGTGAAATCAGCCATCATCATCAGTCCTTGGAGGTCAACCATTTTTTTGTGAAGCAGTTTTCTCATTGGACTAAGAAAAATAAAAACATCTTTTCAAAACTTTCCCCTAGCTGGAAGTAGAAAGCGTAGTGTGGCAGCATTCAACCCAAGCCAGATGTGTCGGTGGCCATTTCTTTGTTCTCCTTCCTACAGATTAAGCCACATACCATGGAAGGTACTTAAGCGCTGCCATTTTTCTTATTGTTTTAAGTACTGTACTTGCCTAAGTGCCACAGAAATTGATAGCTGTTTTGAGGATCTCAAGTGGGTTATATTTTTAGGGAGATTATTCTATTTAACAGCACCTAATTGGGATGTGACCTTTGACTGTTGGGAAATTCTCTCTTCCTTGTGATGTGCAGGAATTGGAGGGCTCTTCCTTTTGAAATTATGGTTTTAAACAGCATCTAAAGCTATTTCCTTGCCCTCTGCCCACCCAGACTATTGGAGGAAGCTTAGTGGACTGATTGCAGCGCTGCCACTGACCTACTGGCTAGTCCATCTCAAGACATCTATGCCCAGATTGTGGAGTCTTTACTCACCCTTACCGGTCTCTGGCAACCAAGGGGCGTACATGCATTAGTAATTGCATGCTGATAGGAGTAAAGGCTTCACATTGTGGCCTTTAACCTTTCAGCCTCGGTTTCCCCACCCAGTCACATTAACTGGGGATAATGATACTTCCCAATCTACCTGCCTCGCAGGGGCTTTGGGGTAAGGGAGTCAGGTTTAACTCCAGCATTCTGAGGGTGGAAATTTCTGAAACATTATCACTGGTCTTACCATTGTGAGGCCCTTATTTATATGCTTGTCCCACCCTTTCTGTCAGTAGCTTTATGCAGGGGTGGGGGTTAAACCAATGTTCATTCTCCCAGCATCCCTTTCCTCTCGTAGCTACCAGTTGCTGAACTGATCTAATTTCCCTTCAGGACCTGTCCCCACCTGAACTACTCACTCTGACTCGCTGTTGAGATGGAGACTCCCTCCTCCTAGAAGCTCGTGATGCCAGCCTCTGTCGCCCACTAGTGATGTTTTCAGAGAAGTCCCTGGGTGCTTTCTCCAACGCTGCCTGTTGTGTTTGGGTGGAGGTCCCTGGAAAGGTCTGCAAACCTACTTCCTCATCCACCTCCACTCTCCTTTGCAGTTATGTCTGCAGCAAACTTGACAGTGATGAGGCCGCTGGTATGCAGAGGGCTCTGCCTGTCATTCTGACCAATATTTTCTCACTGGACTCCCTGTCAGTCTGCTGTCTCCATCTCTTGTCAGCTCTTTGGGGCTTGGACCACCTGTTTGCTCTGTGTTTGTAAAGCATCAAGCATTAAGGAGTCCTGGTCCATGGCTGAAGCTCCTAGGTGCTACCACAATACAGAGAATCAATAATAATACATCAGTGAGTGTCCTCCATTGCTGATTTTCCCATTGAACTCTAACATGCTTTCTTTGTATCTTCTCCTTGTCTGAGCTCTTGTCTCCCCTTATCCCCATCCTTATCTAGCTGACTTCCCGCCTACAACTCAGGGGTTGTACCGTATGACTGGAGAATTGCTAACATAGTTCATATTTTTAAGAAGGGGAAAAAAAGTGATCTGGGTAAATACAGGCCTGTTAGTTTTACATCTGTAGTATGCAAGGTCTTGGAAAAAAAAATATGAAGGAGAAAGTAGTTAAGGACATTGAGGTCAATGGTAATTGGGACAAAATACAACATGGTTTTACAAAAGGCAGATCATGCCAAACCAACCTGATCTCCTTGTTTGAGAAGGTAACAGATTTTTTATACAAAGGAAACACAGTGGATCTAATTTACCTTGATTTCAGTAAGGTATTTGATATGGTTCCACATGGGGAATTATTAGCTAAATTGGAAAAGATGGGGATCAATATGAAAATTGAAAGGTGGATAAGGAACTGGTTAAGGGGAGACTACAACGGGTCACACTGAAAGGTGAACTGTCAGGCTGGAAGGAGGTTACCAGTGGAGTTCCTCAGGATCGGTTTTGGGACCAATCTTATTTAATCTTTTTATTACTGACCTTGGCACAAAAAGTGGGAATGTGCTAATAAAGTTTACGGATGACACAAAGCTGAGAGGTATTGCCAGTACAGAGAGGGATATCATACAGGAAAATCTGGATGACCTTGTAAACTGGAGTAATAGTAATAGGATGAAATTTAAGAGTGAAAAGTGCAAGGTCATGCATTTAGGGATTAATGACAAGAATTTTTGTTATAAACTGGGGACGCATCACTTGAAAGTAACAGAGGAGGAGAAGGACCTCAGAGTATTGGTTGATCACAGGATGACTATGAGCTGCCAATGTGATATGGCCATGAAAAAATCTCACGCGGTCTTGGGATGCATCGGGGAGGTGTTATCTACCATTATACAAGGCACTGGTGAGACCTCATCTGGAATAGTGTGTGCAGTTCTGGTCTCCCATGTTTAAGAGGGAAGAATTCAAACTGGAACAGGTACAGAGAGGGGATACTAGGATAATTCGAGGAATGGAAAACCTGTCTTATGAAAGGAGACTCAGAGCTTGGCTTGTTTAGCCTAACCAAAAGAAGGCTGAGGGGACATATGATTGCTCTCTATTAATATATCAGAGGGATAAATACCAGGGAGGGAGAGGAATAATTTAAGCTCAGTTCCAATGTGAACACAAGAACACATGGATATAAACTGGCCATCAGGAAGTTTAGACTTGAAATTAGACGAAGGTGTCTAACCATCAGAGGAGTGAAGTTCTGGAATAACCTTCCAGCGGGAGCAATGGAGGCAAAAGACGTATCTGGCTTCAAGACTAAGCTCGATAAATTTATGGAGGGGATGGTATGATGGGATAGCCTAATTTGAGCAATTAATTGATCTTTGACTATTAGCGGTAAATATGGCCAAATGGCCTGTGATGGGACACTAGATAGGGTGGGATCTGAGTTACTACAGAGAATTCTTTTCTGGGGGTCTGGCTGGTGAGTCTTGCCCACATGCTCAAGGTTTAGCTGATCGCCATATTTGGGGTCGGGAAGGAATTTTCGTCCAGGGCAGATTGGCAGAGGCCCTGGGGTTTTTTCGCCTTCCTCTGCAGCGTGGGGCACGGGTCACTTGCTGGAGGATTCTCTGCACCTTGAAGTCTTTAAATTGTGATTTGAGGACTTTAGTAGCTCAGACATAGGTTAGGGGTTTGTTACAGGAGTGGGCGGGTGAGATTCTGTGGCCTGCGTTTTGCAGGAGGTCAGACTAAATGATCATAATGGTCCCTTCTGACCATAAAGTCTATGAATAAGCTAAGGCAGTGTCTCGTACTCATTTTTGCAAGGTAGTGGGAGTCCTGAGGTCTAGTTTAGGCTCTGCCACTAAGTCCATGTGGGACTGATTCAGCAATGTGCTTAAGCCTATTGCTGGATCAGCATCTAGGAGACCTTGGGGAAATCCTTCCCCCTCTTTGTGACTTAGTTTCCCTATTTGCAAACTGGGGATCGCAATCCCCATTTTTGCTAAGCCCTTTGAAATGCTTGGATGAAAAGCATTGCTGAAGTGCAGAGTGTTACTGTTGCCTTAGATGTCTTCAAAGCTCCTGAATGCATCTGATTAAACAAACCTTTGTGTCTGCTCTCCCCTTTCTGCCAGGTTTCCATAACTTCATGCTTCACTTTTCTTTGCAGCCTATGCTGTTCCTGCTTTTTGTCTCTTGTGTGTGTACGTTTGATCCTGTTCATTTTCAGTGTTCCTCCTCTAGGGACCTAAACTTTTTTGATTAGCTTAATATAAATATTCCAGTTTGCAAACTTAAATGGGGCAACCCGATCCATGCTCTGATTCCCTGATTTGCAGAAAAACCTCAGAATATCCCCTCCTCTCACAGGGCTTGCACCCCCTGAGTTCTCTTGGAAACTGAATGAGACCCAACAGCACAAGTCAGCCCAAACAATTTTTTGTCTCCATTGCAGGCTAAAACTACACACCCAATCTCCAGGTTACACCCAAAAATAATAAATGAGCACTGCCCAGAACCTATTTCTCCAATAGGTTTGTAGAATGCAGGGAGCAAACCAAGCCCAGATGCATTTGTGGTTTTGTTATGAACCTTTCCCAGATCAGCCACACATCAGAACCATGTACCCTAACTAGAGGCCCAGCTCCTAAAGAAGTGGCTTTGGTTCTGACAGCAGTGGACACCTTTTCCTAATCCAGAATGCTTTGGTCTCTAGCACCACTGCTGATTGCAACTGCTATGATGTCCCCTGGGAGCGCAGCTCACGGAGGTTCAAGTCTCTACATCCACCCTGGGGACAGAGCTAAAGAACACTGTTGACATTGGCTCCAGTGGGATGAGAAAAGCCTAGGTGTGTTAGATTCTGCTATGCTTTCGCCCCATCCACAAACCTGTCCAAACCCTGATAGAACCTGTGTTTAGATGGTGGCCCAGATCCAAAAAGGCATTTAGATGCCAAACTCCCTAAATACCTTTGAGGGTCTGAGCCAGTGTCTTCATTTTGACTTAGTGGGACTCTGCCTCAGCAACCACTGCAATTTAGGTGGCTTTTCCTACCTCATTCCCCCGTCCCCTCATGCTGACTTCCCACAATTAGGGCCATAGTATTCTGGCTCATGCTAAGGGTTCCAGGTTATCCCCATCATTTCACCTCAGGGGAGGTAACAAAATGGATTATTTCAGGAGATGTTGTATTGAGCACTGTGTAGCTCACTTGTTTTCTATAAAACACATTTTTTCATGAAATTATAGATGTGGTTTTGAATTTTACACAGTACAGGCCTCTCTTCCTGGCAGACTCATGTATTTACAAGAATAATAATAATACTTACCATGAGCCATTCATCTGTATATCTTAAAGCACTTTACAAAAGAGTATTCTTATCCCTGTTTTACCAATTGGGAAGTAGAGACACAGTAGTTTGCCCGAGGTCCAACGGCAGAGCTGGGCTTAGAACTCCAGTTTTGTAGCTCTGAGGCCAGTGCATTACCCACTGGGCCATGCTGCCTACTTTGTGCAGAATATTTTCAGTCTGAATCTTGAAGACAGTGCACGATGTACTGACAAGAACCCCATTCCCACCTCTGATATGCATGTTCCACTCCTGGTGTCTTTGGTCAAAGCTGCACACATGGATCTGAGGGCAGCTTTGGGCCCACGGCGTTTAATATATTTTTTTTTAAATCTCTCTCTCTTTCTCTTACATTGGAGACCAGGCTAGGATTATAAACAACTTGTAATGTTAAACTTTCCATATGCCAGCCTGAGCCTATTGCTTACTTTGAAAACCTTTTGGAACGCCAGTTGCCAAGCAACCATCAGCTGTTTTTTCTAAGATTCTTACTGTCTCCGATATGTTGGTGCCCAATGCAATTGTTACATTTTTTTGGATTACCTTCTCACACTGCAGAGGGCTTTGCTAAGCCCAGACAACTCCCTTTCTATTTTGTCACTATCTGTACCTTTGCTACGTCTCCTCAAAATCCACTGTCCACTTGCCCAGTTAATTAGCTCACTTGTTTAGGCTTCTGGAAACTTTATGGATTTCTTTATTAGTCCACCCAGTACCTGAACCAATATATTGAATGGAAATGATTATTTTTGCATATGAACATCTGTGCACTTTACATCCACACTGCCACGCTACTCCCTCCATTTTGTAGTCAGACAAGCTGGTCAAAAATGTTTTCTTTTCCACAGATGATGTTGATTTTTTTTCAGCAAAAATTCAAATGCCAAAAATTTTGCCTGAAAGATTTCAATTTGGGAATATTGCTTTGGTGCCTCATGGGAGATGTAGTTGGTCTTTATCTTCTATCAGCTGGGCCCTGGTCAGTCTGTATTTCCCTTGATGCACCACTGTCTCCACTCTTGGCGATGAGAGATGGTGCATCATAGGAGATGTAGTTCAGTCAGGGAGCCCAGTCCCTACAGGAGAATGGGGACAAAAGAGAAGTGAACTACAGTTTCCATGAAGAACCAAGACATAGTTCTGTAATCAAACTATTTTAGAGTTTGGTAGTTTGTTTTTTTTGATGAAAAATTAATTTTCTGCAGAAAGGAGACTCTTTGTTTTGCAACGAAACCCAATTTTCTATCCAAAAGCAGTTTTCATAGACAATGTTTGGCCAGCCCTAGTAACCTGACCTTTAGCACTCATTCTCTAATGGCAAAGTGTTGGTCAGGGCAGTGGCAACAGAAATGCACATGCTATACCCTACACACTGGGTAACACGGTAAATTGAGACTATATATTAGCATCTTCTTGCCTCTGTACACTGTTGGTGAGATCTGGCTCTTTGAATTTCTTGCTGTCACATAAATGTGGAATCATTTTACCAGTTCTTCTCCAGCACACCACTCACCCACTGATCCAAACTATTGAACGTATCCCTGATGCCCTTTCATAGAAATCCGCTGGAAGAGCATGAAGAATTTCGAAGGGCCAGCCTTTGCCTTTGCCTTTTTGTAAAGGGCAGCCTTTGCCTTTTTGTAGGTTCTCAGTGACTCACTGCATAGTTATTGGTTCATGTGTGCCTGTGCCTTTGTTTGCCTACAAGTGTGAGTTAGAGCAGTGTGTCCCAATGCTGTCTGCTATTCCAAGCACTCCCTTTTGCCATTAATAATAATCCCATGCTCTTAAATAGTGCATGTCCCCAGTAGTTCTCAAAGGTCTTTACCGAGAAGGTCAGGATGATTATCCCCATTATATGGATGGGGAAACTGAGGCAGGGGCAGGGCATTGATTTACCAAGTTCACCTAGTGTAAGAGCTATGGATAGAACCCAGCTGTCCATAGTCCCATTGTAGTGTGCTAACCACTAGGCCAAACAAGGAGCCTCTATAGCAGGCACTGGTGCTCAAATCCTGTTGACCTGCCATTCAATAGTATTCTCTCAAACATGTCAGAGACCAGGCTGCTCCAAACCCTAGTCTCACAGCTGCATACCAGCCTCAGGGGGTCAGAGCAATGCAAGATCACTGGTGGGTTAGAGCTCACCCATTGCTTGGGAAGGTGCAAGCTAGCACAATCCTGGGAGTGTAACCTGATTCTGCTCCTGAGATCCATATTTAAACCAGTGTCATTCCATTGACCTCGGTGCAGTTACTTCAGTTTTACACCAACAGTAGCAAGATCAAAATCAGGCCCTGGCTCCAATTGCCTGAAAAGTTCAGGGCACAGCTGGGCTCCCTAATGGCAGCAGATTGGTGAGGTATCCCACATGGTCTGCAGAGAGCGAGTGGGCCAAGGAGAAATTAATAGCCCATCCAACTTTGCCTACTAACCTGCCCATTAACAGAATCCCTCTGTACACTGATATGTCTGGTTTATTCTGCTTGTTGCCAGCCGATTCCATTTGGGTTAATGAAAGAAACATCCCTCCTATTAGGTACATTACAGCGATAAAGCGCCCGGGGAGAGGGAAGCCACCTGCTTGTCAGTTGCCCGCGTATTGGCTGTCAGTTGTGCCATCAAGCCTGACTGCTTATTTGCTGTTTTATTTTCAGCTGTGATTGACATCTGGAAGGCTCTGACATTCTCGGCACAAACATACAGCCTGTTATTATGCTTGCATTAACATTTTAATAAACACACAGTGCAGCACTGAAAAAGTAATGACATGTCATCACATCGCTGCCTCATCAAGGAAAACTTTACTGTGTAATTGCATCGTGATTTACCCAGGTACAATGCACGTCTCTAGACCAATGGTTTCTTTCTCTCTTGAAAAGTTTACACTTGCTCTTAAAGGTGCACAAGATCCTTTCCCCATGGGGCTTTCTTGGGCTGAAATAAACTTGGCAATGTAATTTAGCTTTCCATAAATATGCTTGGATATTGGAGTGAAGTACGTTTTGCATAATCGTTATTTAATGCTCGGTGTAAATATGCTGTGCATTATATTGGCTAAGCTATCAAGCAATGTTTCTGATGACTAGAAAAAATAGGATATTGTTAAGTCGGGTTTCTGCTTTAACAGAAGGGCCCTTTTGCACTTATATTGATATCAATGCTTTTCATAATGACATCTAATTTTACAATAAAGAGAGCTGAGCTGAAGCGCCTCACTGCAGTATATTGGCTATTTCCTCGCTTGTAAAGGACTCTTCAGATGTAACACTGAAAGAGGTATTATACAGCAGAATACAAATAATTCCAAGTGTTTTTTTTTTCCTTCAGAGCCAAGTGTGGAGGGGGGAAATCTCACTGATCATCAGTCAATAAGCCTTGCAAGACAGGTCTTGAAAGACTTGAATGAGAGGTAGAATATATATATATATATAAATGGTAAGGATGGATACAAGTGGTCAATTAAACAATTGCTTTAATATTATCAGTGCTGGTGTCTCAGGTTATTAAAGATGCCAGCCAAGCGTGCCGCATCCCTGGCTGGCTCAACTAGAGAGTAAGAACCTGCTACTGCTACCAACTAATGGAATTATCATTTTAGCTTATGTGGTAGGTGCCCACGCTTTGGAATTGTGGGGTACAGATTCTGTCCCCACTAGTGGGCACTGATGAGAGGAGGTGTTTAATGGTGGTGGTTTTTGCTAGCATGCATAGAATTGAATGGGACACCAAATCCAGAGTGGAAAAGCTTTTATCCCATTAGAACTGGCTGAATGTTGCAAAAAACAACTTGTGAACATTTTTCACCAGTAAATGTAGTATCTGCATGGCTGTGATATTTAGAGTTCATCTGTCATCTGCCTGGTCGGGGAATAGGTGGTGGAAATGTGCACGAATCACGCGAAGCATCCCAGCGTGGGTTGTGAGAAATCATTCATCATCTGTAAATTCAGACCCCAAAGCGTAGCATTCAGTAGTCATAAATGTCCTTTTTGAAAATGTCAGACGTCCAATCTGGGATCAGAAAGCCATACTATATGACTTTAGATGACCAGTCGCATGCCACAAAAAGCTGAAAGGAAGGGTTTGTCCACACGCTTATAGGCTGAAAATTGTTCCATCCAAACCATTGCTCGAGTCCTGCCAGAACACTCCAGGATGCTGTTGCTGGCACTTTTCTGGGGATCTGGAACAGCATCCTATGGCACTTCCAGTACTTGCGCTCTGGCACGTCTGCAGCATGGTGCTCACCCATTGATCCAGATTATTCAATGACAAGTATCAGGGGGTAGCCGTGTTTGTCTGTATCCACAAAAACAACAAGGAGTCCGGTGGCATCTTAAAGACTAACGGATTTATTTGAGCAGAAGCTTTCATGGGTAAAAACCCCACTTCTTCAGGCAATCTGAAGAAGTGGGGTTTTTACCCACGAAAGCTTATGGTCAAGTAAATCTGTTAGTCTTCAAGGTGCCACCAGACTATTTAATGTATCCTTGTGTATGGGAAAATGTTCAGGGCTGGTTTTCACATGACTCACAACAGCTCTGTTTCCCAGGGCTTGTCAGTAGGGACTTGGAGCATAAAGCCTGCAGCCCCCATTGCCATGAGGTGGGTGTCCTCTTTCTTTTGTAAAGGCAGAGCTTACAGTACAGATGGACTAGGCCAGTGTTAATGGCCATCGCTTCCCATCTTCCATTTCCTGCCTTTCAACAGGATTTTGTTCTTCAGAAGGGCAAGCTTCTGCCAAATTCCCCAGGATATATCCTCTCCCCCATCTTACAGAATGGCTTGGTGCAAAAGAGTTGCATGGGGAATGATGGGAAATCTTCCCAGCCCCTACCCCCAGCCCAGTGTTGGTCTGTGGTAGTAGAGGTGCTAACATGCTAGCCTGCTGTGCTCCATGAGGTGAAATAGCTGGTAAATCCACTGTCCCCATTCATTCCTCTGTCCAGCCCCACAAGCCTAGCTGCAGAGAGATGCTGGCAGCCCCCACAGAGCTGGGGGGTTATGGGCTGTCTGCCTGAGACTCCCGTTCCTGCATTGCAGAATCAAACCAGTTCCAGTGCCTTTCAATTGTCCCAGTCCAAGCACATCCATTCACTTTCCCTGTCCCAGCTGGCCAGCCCCCTTTGTACAAAGCCCTGCGCTTGCTTGCCATGCTGGGGTCATTTCACTGGTTTATCATGGGATCAGCACTGGCTGGATTAAGCAGCCCCATGTGTGATAC
The DNA here is from genome assembly GCF_965152235.1 of Eretmochelys imbricata. Classification (NCBI taxonomy): domain Eukaryota; kingdom Metazoa; phylum Chordata; order Testudines; family Cheloniidae; genus Eretmochelys; species Eretmochelys imbricata. The sequence continues at coordinate 5,914,065 of NC_135593.1, read as the reverse complement.
TGTTATGAGTGGGGGGAGATGAATGCTGCTGACCTTGTTCAGATTGTGACTTCAGTAATAAGAAGAATTAAAGATGGACAGGGTGGCATGTATATCCAAGTGTGTTTAATGGTTTGATAATGCGACGTTAGTGTATATTAATCCTCTAAAGAGATTGGTATTAGCTCAGCTTTAACACTAGACTGAACAAATATATTAACAGGATGTACTCTGCCTCATACACAGAACATCTGTATCCAACATCTGTATTATTATGATTATAGGCTTGTGCCCTATATACAGAAATTAGATCTGGTATTCTACCTTTAGAGCAGCTGGATTAGGTTAATTCCCCCAGACATGCACCAATGACAAAGAGAAGGACTCTAGGGCCAATCCTGCATGAGGCTGAGCTGAAGAGAGTTGATGAAGGGGAGAACACTGTCCAGGGACACCAAGCAGTGCCCTGTGTCGGACCCTCTCTTATGATTGCCATTTGGGACAAAGCTGATCTGGCTCTGTCACTGAAAAAGGTCATTAGTGCTGGGTGGGGAAATAAAGGCGCGGTAATTATGATACATAGATTTTTTCCAGTGTCTCATTTAACCTTCTGCTTTCTTTTCTTTCGTGGAGGACAACTTTCTGGACTTTAGCTCTTTACATCCATCTGAGAAAGAGAGAACAAACTCCATCTGCCTTGGTTTAAGAGCAGTGAGTGAAAACATCTCCATGCCAGGGTGCTTTGCAGCAAAGCTTCCATGCCTCCTCCTAGAAATGATGTGATGTGTCCTACCTGGGAACATAGAGTTTTAGGCTGCATTTTAGCAAGGCCCCAGTCCTGTAACTGGCTCCATGCAGAATACCTCTGCACCTGGGTTCAAACTTCAAATGGCATATAGCTACCTGCAGGATCGCACATACCTGCACAGCCCCTGACATCATTTATCCCACCCCAGCCATTACTGGGTCAAGCTTCCCCTTTGACTTTTCAGCATCTCATCCTTCTTTTGCAGGGAATTTACATTTAAATATGGGTTTCTGTGAAAGCTTTATAGAGTCGCAACACTGGACAGACATAAATGGTTTAAAATGCATTTGTCATGCTCTTTCATCCTCTTTCGATTTTTTTTTCATTTTCTTACAAAAGAAATTTTTTTGGCTTTTTTAAACACATTTTTCAGTAATAAAAGAGTGAGCAGTTCTCCCCTCCTGGAGAAATAGTAACGCGCCTAGATTAGCAACAGAATTTATAAGGGAGATTTCATTTTTTGCAGGGAAGTGAGTGGTGGAGGGGAAGTAGCTACCTGGTAGAATAAAAGAACAGGAGTACTTGTGGCACCTTAGAGACTAACAAATTTATTAGAGCATAAGCTTTCGTGAGCTACAGCTCACTTCATCAGATGCATAGAATGGAACATATAGTAAGAAGATATATATGTACATACAGAGAAGGTGGAAGTTGCCATACAAACTGTAAGAGGCTAATTAATTAAGATGAGCTATTATCAGCAGGAGAAAAAAACTTTTGTATTGATGATCAAGATGGCCCTTGAATTAATATGCAAACTAGATACCATTAACTTGGGTTTGAATAGAGACTGGGAGTGTCTGGGTCATTACATATATTGAATCTATTTCCCTATGTTATGTATCCTCACACCTTCTTGTCAACTGTCTAAATGGGCCATCTTGATTATCACTACAAAAGTTTTTTTTCTCCTGCTGACAGTAGCTCATCTTAATTAATTAGCCTCTTACAGTTTGTATGGCAATTTCCACCTTCTCTGTATATGTGTGTGTGTGTGTGTATGTATATATATATATATATATACACTTACTACATGTTCCATTCTATGCATCCGATGAAGTGGGATGTGGCCCACGAAAGCTTATGCTCAAATAAATTTGTGAGTCTCTAAGGTGCCACAGGTACGCCTGTTCTTTTTGTGGATACAGACTAACATGGCTGCTACCCTGAAACCTGCTAGAATAAAAAAGCCCTTATGGTGGGTTCAGGCCTCCTGGATTCTGTTCCTGACTCTGCCACTAACTGGACAGTTCACTACCCTTCTCTATGTTTGTTTCTCCATCTGTAAAAGAAGTTTATTGATACTCACCTGCCTTGGTAAAGCTCTTAGAGGGCGTGGGTCAGATGCCAACAGGAATCCGGTGTATATTCTATCTGTGAAGGCTGCGGAAAGCGGCCATTTCAGGTGAGTATGTCGGATGAAAGCAGGCGGTTCTGCCTTGTTTCACACATCCCCCAAAGGTTCCGCCTGTCCTTTTTGGTTTGCAAAGTTGTGCTGAAGTGCTCTCAAGTGCAGGCTTTTTCATGAGATTCCTCATCAGGTCAGAATGATTGTCATGGTATCGATGCCTCTTTCACATCCCGAGCGAGGGATGCAGAATCATAGAGACTCGTGAATACACACAGCTCCCCAAAAGGCCCCTGATTTGTTCTGAGTTTGGGGTGAAGACTCAAGGACAGAGTTTCATTGCACCCTAGCATGCTCACTCAGGTTTAACTTCAGTCTCTTCACATCAGTTTTGTTGAGGTCATTTTTTTGTTTTTTAAAGTGCACACATTCTTGTGCTTGCTTGGTGTACCTCTGGTCTGTCTCTTGTTCTGAACATCTGCAGCAGCTTCCTAGTTCCTAGCACTAGTTCTACTCTTTTTAGTTTTTTGCTAATGTTTTTTTCCCTCCCCCTCTGTGGACCAAAATGTCCTTATTGGTCATGGTAACCTCTCCCTTTTATTTATCCTCACACCTTGTAATCTTTCCCAGTACCAGCTTAATCAACCCCTTGGTGATCCTCTGAATCCTGCCTATGTGAGACACAAAAGAATTAAAGCAGACAGATGTTTAAAGGCTTTACCCTGCCTCTGCAGTTGATGCATGATGAGCAGTTCCTGTTGCAGCAAGGAGTCAATGTTTGATGGACAGAGCAGTCTCTTCTAGCTTGAGCTGGGAATAGGTTCCCTGGCCATCCATAGCAAAAGAGCTCAGGTGGCCTATGTTCTTGTTAATCCATTTCATGTTGCATGCATCCTGCAGGGGACACATTGTCTTCCTGGTTTCTGTCCTTATCTGCCACTGATGTTCTGTGTGACCTTGGGCATACCACGTCACCTCTCTGCATTGCCTCTTCTGCTGTGGGGATCTACCTGATATTTTTAATTCAACTTGTTGGTTGTATTTCAAACATTGGTATGGCAGAGCAGAGACTCCCGTGCATCCCCAAGGGAACAATCGGGACATTTTAGGGCCCTCCGGTATTGCAGAAGATGTCTGTGTTCCAGATATACTTAAAAAGAAAAGGAGTACTTGTGGCACCTTAGAGACTAATCAATTTATTTGAGCATAAGCTTTCGATGAAGTGAGCTGTAGCTCACGAAAGCTCATGCTCAAATAAATTGGTTAGTCTCTAAGGTGCCACAAGTACTCCTTTTCTTTTTGCGAATACAGACTAACACGGCTGTTACTCTGAAACCTGTCAGATATACTTAGTACACCAGACAGTGTGACCCTTCAAGGATACACCTCACACATCACGTGGTAGGGCAGGCACCCATCTACTACGCACACCGAACCTGGGGCAAAGGGAGGCTGGAGGAGCCCATCTGCTCATTTTACCTGCTCTGTTGGATGGGATGGGAGGTGTGTCTCTCCCAGAGGAACTGGGTGACAGGTAAATTTTATCTGAAGAGCTGAGCAGTTGAGCAGAAGACATGGCTTATTCCACTTTAACATCCATTATGCAGTCTCAGACGCAGAACATCATGTTTGCAAAGTCCCTCCCCTAAATTCAGCCAGTGTTACCCATGCTGACGGGGTGGCTCTTGTCACCTTCTAGCAGCTGCACCATGGATGGAGATTTATGAGTTTGCTACTGGCTGTGAGCTAATGGACCTGGTCTTCTAACACCAGTAGTAGAAACTCATGAGCTGTAGAGGTTCTAGGGTTCAATCCCCACAGGTAACCCAGCTAAGGGTGTTTGTTGCAAGTGGTGGTCTGTATAGGATTGGAATGCCTGAAGATCCAGATCAGCTTCCCAGCCCAGAGGGAGCATGCAGCCTACAGTACAGTGTTCATCTGTTTGTAGTGTTATACGGCAGCTAAACTACCACACCTGGTCCTTTCACTAAAGCACTAGCAACTCACTGTGTTAGACCCAGATGACACAGGTTCAATGCCCGCAGACAGCCCCAGCAGAGACATGATTACCATTGTCATGTGAATCTCCTTCCACCTGTCACTGGGGCAACTGTCAATTTAATTTCAGTATCACCTCCTATCCCTTCCCTGTGTACCATGGCCTCCTAGCCCTCCCCGTCTTTATAATGGCCTGCAGTGTAGGGTGCAGAGTGCCCCATGAAAATTGCATTCCACCGCATCCCAGGCACTTCATTAATAACCACATTACATTATGATGTTTTCCCCTTGTAACATTCTATAGATCATTTTTATTATGTACAAACCCTCTGATATTGTAATTGTGAAGTACATATTATGAAGACAAATGCATTAGGTTTAATGAGAATGGATTGCCAATAAAGGCTGAAATTCAGGAAAGCATTTCTTAGCGTTAACCCTCATAGAAAGTGCTGTCAGACCGAGCGCTCAGCAGAAAAGACCCTGGGACATAAATAGTATATTTCTGGTCTGTTCTTGATAAAGCCTTTGGTAGCATCTTAATCATCTGATAAAAGAAAAAGAGTCACATCTAATATCTTACTGTGAATTGCACGCCAGTCGTAAGAAAAAGACAAAGGCAGAGGTGGAGTATAGCATGCACTGGATAGTATAGCACTTAACATTCCTACTGGTGTGTTTAGCAGGAATGTTCTTGTGATGGAACTTAGTGTTATCCTATTCGATGGTGCTCCCCCTCTGTCACCTGGTGGGATTTTACCTTTCCAGGACTGTGCTCGCTTCATAGATGCCAGAGTTTAGACAGCTACCTGGCTTTCTGTAGATGAAGTTCAGCACAGTTTGCTTGCAGAAAAGTATCTCTCCAAAGAACTTTAGAGCACCCCGCAAGCCATTAATGTATCCTCTGCAGCCCTGGGAGGAAGGCAACTATTATTCCACCCACTTTGCACATGAAAAATTGAAGCACAGAAGGGATTCAAGCGAGACAACATAAATCTCTAGATTTTAAGGCCAAAAGGGACCACTATGGTCATCTGGTCTGTCTGCTGCTTAACACAGACCAGAGACCTCACCCACTTGATCCTGGGAATAGGACCCCAGGATGTTAACACCCAGTGGTTCGCTCAACGCTCTCTCCCATTCTTCAACCCTTGGATTTGCCAAGGTTCCTAGTTAAGGGAGTTGTTTCTGAAGACAGAGAAGACATGCGTGCGCACACACACACACACACATATCTCCGGAACAATCAGTATTAACCTGTAACTGCAAAGCTAAGCCAGGTTGGAATACCAACCGAGGGATTCTTTGGTGAACTAACAGATGGAGGGAGCCCTCTCCACACCTGATGTGAGAGCAGATTTCATCAGCTCAGTTTTGTTTTCCACCTGGCATAGACTCTGGGAAATGTGTCTTGATTTCTGTCCCACTTTTCCCCATAGACTGTTGACATCTTTGTTTCTTGTGACTTGGAATGCCTCCTTACTATGGATGCTAACACCTGTTGCAGGGACACATGCATTCCCTCCCTGTCTGTTGCAAACAGCTTCACATCTCATACTGTGTTGGATGGTGGGAAGCAAGATAGAGGCAAGAATCACAGGTCAGCCACTAAGTTCTGGTGCATGTAATCAGGGTGAGCCATGAGAGAAAGGAAGGATGGTTCCCTGATTCGGATACTAACTTTGGACCTAAGGTTAAACCAAAAGAGGCAGGAGATCTGCTTCTATCCTTGGCTTTGCTACAGATTTACTGTGTGATTTTGGGCAACGCACCTTGTCGCTCTGTGCCTCTGTTTCCCTTTCTATTAAATGGGGATAATACTTCCCTACCTCACAGGAGTGCTGAAGAGCTTAAATTATTGAGGCAGACATTGGAAGGAAGGGATTTTAAAACTTGAAAAGTATTTCATTATTTATTATTAATACTTTGACTCCTGTCCCTTCCAGAGGCTAGGAAAACATTGATTTAAATGGGTTCAGGGACCTGTCTTTTTGTTTTGTTTGTACAGTGCTTAAAACAATGAAGTCCTGGTCCAAGACTAGGGCTCCTAGGCATTTCCACAATACAGAGAATAAAATAATAATAATTAATAAACCGGAGAAAGGTTTTATTACACTTTTTTCAGACTTCAAAAATAAAATCATTGACTTGAATGTGGCAATCAGGTAATGATGTATTTTCTGTACTCAAAGAACCCTCCTGTACTCTGAGAATGAGAAACTTTCAGTTAAGGGAAAGAACAAAATCCATGTTGTCATGTGTACGTGTGAGCAAGAGAGCACAGTGTGTGTGCCTCTTCTGTAACATGCTCCATTAGTTCTGCCTTTCAATGTTGTAGCTTTACCCTTACTGGGACTCCTTAGACATTTAAGTGGTAGCATCCTGTGCTGTGGTGCTGAAGGTTCTGGGTTGAAACGCTGCTAATGACCTATAGCAGGCTCAGATTAGGGCCTGTGATGGTGCTGCTTGAACACTGGTTGGGAGGAGAAGGAACTGATTAAACTTCTGCAAGTTCTGATTCACCTTTTTTCCCCCATCCCTTTCTTTCTAACATTTTCGCATACTGGGAAAGAGAAAACCGTTTTACACACACACATAATTACATAAAAATTGCTCTCACTTAAATATTGTATTAGGAGCTTTTGAATAAGAAGAAAAATATATAGCGAGTGACATTAATTTAGCTTACCTTCCTGCAGCCTTCGGAAAGAAACCCATCTGAAATTGGCTTGTTCAGTAAACATCCCTCCAAAATCTGTTTGTTTGATCTATCAGCCAAGTCACCTGGAAAGTTAAATGTCTTGTTTGGCTGCTCTTGACTTCTTATTCTTTTCTCTCTTTCCACCTTTTTTATTTAAGGGCTGTGTTATATGAATATCCTTGGCTTAATTTGCATTGCATTAAAGTAAAACATTTTAAATTTCTTCACAGCAGAAGTAAATCTGACAGACTTTATGAAGCCATTATACCTGTAGGTATTTTACTCTTATAAAATACATTCTTGTCAAGCTATCTTAATTATATTATTATATGTACTTTTGAACTCCGTATCCGCTCGTTAGTGATATATTCTCCTTTTGACAGTGCAGTTCTAAAAAGCTACAATTTATCTCAAAGTTGTGTGGCTTAACAAAGATGTATCTATTGTGGATTCAGGGGGAATGTATTAATTTACTGTTTTGGAATGCATATTCATTGACAAAGCTTTCTAGCTTTAATTTTCTAGCCAGGTGATTATTAGGCAGGATGCTTACATGCACTGAAAGCAGGCATTCCTGATCTGATTTGAGTTGTAGTTGAGAACAGCTGAAGAGGGGTGACTACTTTTATATGCAGGGTGATGAAGACTGTTATGCTGATATGCAGGAAGTTCACCTTTTATTTTTTATATTTTGCAGTATTCATCTCATTTCTACTAACACATCCTCTGTGTTAAGATCACTTAAGATCACCCAGTGGAGCTTTATCCTACAATCAGGGAGGTCTCAATTAGAACAGCACTTAAGCACATGCTTACTTTTAAGCACATGCTAAAACAAAGCTTGTTTAGTTGTTGAAGTTAGTTTGGGACCTGGGGCAAGTCACTTGGCCTCTCTGTGCCTCACTTCCCCATCTGTACAGTGGGATTAATAACACTGCCCTGCCTCACAGGTTGTTGTGTAAGAGCCCAAATTAACTCTGCACTGAAGCCAGACTGTAATGGGGTACCGCTCAACGCTAGGTCATCTCCTTCTGTCTGCTCTGGGGATCAGCAATTCCAGGTCTAGCACCCCCTTCTGTCGCTTGTTCGTGGACCCTGCTACCTCTCTCTCTGCAACTCAGGTGCTCTCTCTTCATGGCTTAGGCCTCTGAACAGGTCACAATGTGTTTTCCTCTTCTGGGAGTATCAAAGGCTCTCCATACAAACTGTTTCCAACAGTCTTCCCATTCACTGCTCAGACTGTGCCACTTTCCCAGTGGCTAGTAGGGAAACCTGGGCCTGCCATCTCCTCCAGATTCCAGCTTAGGGACCCTCAGCTCAGCAGCCAAGGTCTACAATGTCCCATCTTGCTTCTGTTTCCCTGAGCCTCTTCCTACTCCACCTCTCTCAGGCCTTCAGGACAAGCCCTTCCTTCAGGGCTTGGATCCCCTGGGGTTTCTACTCTCTCACGGGGTTTCCTTCCTTCCTTGTCTCTCTCTCTCTCTCTCTCTCTTTCTCTAACATTCAGAGAGTGGCTACAGACTCCCTCACTGCAGTCCTTGTCTTATACTAGCCCTGCCTGTTCCTTCTCTGCTGGGCTCCATCATCAATCTGGGGTTATTTCGGCTGCCTAATTCCCCTTAAGGGTGACCCATCTTGATGATTACCTGTTGGATCATTTGATGATTACCTGTTCTGTTCATTCCCTCTGAAGCACCTGGTATTGGCCACCGTCGGAAGACAGGATACTGGGCTAGATGGACCATTGGTCTGACCCAGTATGGTTATTCTTACGCGTTCTGTTCTTTTGTTCAGTGTTCTTAATTGACCTCTTCTCAGCCCCATTAATCCTTCCCAGGATAGTGTGGGGTGAACACCCCAGCATACAGACCCTAAGAAGAAGAGTGAAGACCCATTTCCCATAATGTTTTGCTATTAAATAGCCATCAGATGTTAATGATGCTTAGTCCCTACTGGCCAGTGCTGGGTTTGAACCAATGACCTGGAAGTAAAAGTCTTATTTGTTCTTCCCTTTCGAACTTTCCATGGACTCTGGAAATGGAAGGCAGCTCTGAAGCCAGGGTTTTGTGCCAATGTTGGCTACAGCAGTGTCTCCTAGGATTTGCCCAGCCCTTTTCCTCCTGTTTAACAGCAAGAGATGTATGGATAAGCAACAGCTTATATGCTCATTAAATTGCCGGCAGCTTCCTGGATGATGGGTTCCGATAGATGGGAGGCTGTTGCTAAATTGGCAGTAAGGTGAAGCAAACATCTGTCTGTTTGATTGTTGGCTTGCCCATGCTGGCATGTGTGGCTCTTCGGGGTTCCAGAAGAGGTCCAGCATATAGGACCCAGAGTTGCAATGAGCTGGAGCTGTTTCATATGAACCTCCCACCTCAGCTAGCATTTCCAGCAAGTTGTTTTCTTCCTGTAAAAGAGTCAACAGTGTTATGGCTCTCCTAGGATGAAGGAAGCCTATAGATGGGGGAATTAATGGGGAATTGAGACCAGGAGGAGGAAATTTTCGCTTCTGGGTTGGCAGTGACTGAAGGCAGTTCTCAAAGTATAGTTACAGTGGGTGACACTTTCAAAAGTGCCTAAGGTCAACACAGGGACACTCAGGAAAATGAATCTGAATTAACAAAAATGGTGAATTTAAAAGTGGATTAGTTGATCTGCATTAAAACCCTGTTGGGACTCCCTCATTCAGAATTTAAGTGTCCTTAATCCAGTTTAGTTTAATTTAGTTTGGGATAATCTACACCAGTGGTTCCCAAACTTGTTCCGCCACTTGTGCAGGGAAAGCCCCTGGTGGGCCGGGCTGATTTGTTTACCTGCTGCATCCTCAGGTTCAGCCAATAGTGGCTCCCAGTGGCCGTGGTTCACTGCTCCAGGCCAATGGGAGCTGCTGGAAGCGGCACGGCGATAGGCCGAACCTGTGGACGCGGCAGGTAAACAAACCGGCCCAGCCCGCCAGGGGCTTCCCCTGCACAAGCAGCGGAACAAGTTTGGGAACCACTGGTCTATACAATTAGACCACAAACTGGGTGTGAATCTGTCCCACACTAGCCTGCTGCAATCTAACTCTCCCTGTGCACCCTGCTGACATGTATTAGCTGTTTGTTAGACTGCTCTGATCTAGTCCACTAGCTCTTGTAGACAAGCCCAAAGTGAACTAAGCTAATTTAATTCTGAATGAACTTGCCCACACAGGGGTTTAATGCAGTTCAATTGATCCACTTTGAATTCACACATTGTCTGTTAATTCAGATTAATTTTCCTGAGTGTCCCTGTTTAGACAAGCCATCAGATGTTTAGGAGCTTAAGTACCTTTCCAAAGTGATTTAGGCACTTAGGAGCCTATGTCTCATTGAAACTCACTGAGGCTTCTAAGAGCAAGATCTTCAAGAGGGCTTATCACTCTGTTAGACACCCTAATAAGTGGCCCAATTTTCAAAAAAGCTAAGCATGTTGGGTTGTGAGCTCTTCTGAAAGTCGGGCCATAGTGCCCCAGCTTTTTTTTGAAAATGGGACTTTGATTCCTCATTTAGGTGCTTTTGAAAATTTTCCCCAGCACCTTGTTTGCTGCTCTGATTTAGGTGTAGGATATTGGTAGAAGGGACATGGTGTGTGAGCCATTGGAGTAGTTTAACTCTGATTGCTTGGTTAGTGGAATAGTTTTGGGACACAGGGTGGTGCAGTTCACTGGGATATTGGAGATGAGGTTCCTACTCCTGGCTCTGCTGTTGACTCAGTGTGGGGTAATGAGCAAATTGTGTCAGGTCGCATTTTGAGAAGCGACCCCCAACTTTGGGTGCCCAGCCTGAGAAACCTTGGACTTTATCTGCAGAAGTTGACTTCCTTTGAAGTTGTGGGTTCTCAGTGCCTCTCCGTGCCTACACCTGGACAACAAGAAATGGAGGCAAACAAAATTAGAGGCCACTTTTGAAAATGCACCTCTTCCCCTCTCTGTGCCTTAGTTTCCCCATCTATAAAATGGTGATAATGGTACTGACCCACCTTTAATGAAGAACAGTATTTGGATGAAGTTGCCCCATTTTCACTACAGTTGCCCCATTTTCACTACAGGTGTCAGGTTGCACCAAGTTGGTTAAATCGGTGCCACTTTGGGTGTGGCCACTCGACATCAATTTAAACCTGACTCTCATTTAGTTTACATTCACCAGTGCAAGGCAGGTTTACGATAATATAAGAGGATCCAAGCGCAAAGTTGCACTGGCTAAACTGGCATACCTCTCTGTGTAAGCCAGGCCTATGTATTAATAATTCAAGTGGGGTCATCAGGAAAGTTTAGGAATGGTAGATAGAGCCTTCAAAGAACAACAAAAGATATCGGGCCAGATCATCATCTGGTATAAGTTGGTGCAGTTCTATTGACCCTGGTAGAACTGCTCCAGTTTACACTAGTTAAGGATCCAGTCCATGGTTTTCCTTCCCTGTTTAGTGCTGAAGATCTGCAACTTCTGTACTGTCACTTCAGGTTGGGATGTGGCTGGGAAATCCAGGCCCAAGATGCCTGACTCTTCAGGAAACAACACCACATGCAGATGTAGTTGTTGCCTTTGCTTTGTTTAGAAGGAGATGAACTGACACTGGCAAATTGATGCATCAGGTTGTAAATGATATATGAAATGAAAAATCTCTTGGTGCAGGGAGAGGCTCTACGGTGCACTGGGAAGTCTCTCTCCTGGACTCTAATGATACAGCCTGGAAAGCTCAGAGGTCAGAAACCTTTGACTCCCAAAGATGAAAATCACCATCATCTCATTTGTTCCTTTCTGACTTCCCTAGGGTTCCCCTTTAACCTGCTCCCCTCCCTCCTCAACTTAAGCTGACACATTTGGGTCAGGGAAACATTTCATACACAGTCAATGGTTCTAAATAAAAACCGCATAATCAAGCATTCCATCAAAGCCTAAGGTCTTTTCCCTGTTGTTTTTAGGACACCCATGTCACTTTTGTGCGTATAACACCTTGCCCTGTGATCGTTTCATAACTCCCAAGCTAAGCATTTATGTTTGGATTGGAGACCTTCATGAATTCCTCTGCAGCAGGAAGGGTGGTTGAGGTACTTGTTCCTGAGTTTGGAATGAAGCAATGTTTTGGGCCAATTCCAACTCAGAATGTAATTGCATTCTATCTCCATGCATTTCCAATGAGAAAAAAATAATCTTCCTCGCTTCTTGTCTTCAGCTGTTTTGGTGTTTCTGTACACTCTTAAACTGCTGCTGAGTTTTTCCCCAGAGCTGACGCCATGTCAGTGGCTGGTGAAATGATTTTTACATGTCTCTTATGTATCAGAGTTTTGAGATTGCTGGGTAGAAGGAGCTAGGGGAGTGAAAATTGGAAAGATGAAAGGAATCTTCTACGTACAAATGCCTTATTCTGAATATCAGTTCTGAGCCTGCAAGTTCATCATAATAAAATGCACTCTTGTACAGTCTTTCAGCTGAGAACACACAAACGCTGAGTAAATGACTCTCCTGTCAATTGCTGAGGCCTGAGATCTGTCGTTGTCCCCATTTTACAGAAGGACAAACTAATATACAGAGGGGCTAAAGTGACTTGCCCCAGGTCACAGAGGAAGCGTGTGACAGAGGCAGGAGCAAAGCCCAGATCTCTTTGTTGTGACACCCCTAGAAGAGGGATTGAACCTGTGACCTGCAGAGCTAAATCTACTACCAGCATCAAAAACTTCTGTCTGTGATCGAACCACTAGAGCGGTAAAACAGGCACAGTGAGTTGGTATGGGTTACACATGCCTTCCCCACCCCCAGTCAGGAAAGCTTGACCTGCACAGCCAGCCTGGGTTATGCCTTGACTGCCAGCTGTACCATAGCCATGAGATCAGCCTTACTTCCGTAACCACCAGAAGTTACTACCCTGACCTGTTGGAGAAGGACTTTTTTCCCTTCACAACATCACCCCCGCACAAGTAGATGGTGGTGCTGTGGGCCAGAGGAAAGCTAAAGTTTTCACAAGAAGTATCGGTAACGGGAAATGCCTGGAGTTTAGCAATGTGCAGAGAGAAAATAACCTGCATGTTCTACACTTCTTGGAGAAGTCCTGATTATTATGGGCTTGGGTCGCCCATACCCTGAATGCGTGCTTAGTCTTCAAATGCATTTAGCAGATGCGTCTTTGATCTTGGCAATGAGATAATTATCCATGCTCTTGGGACTTGTAGTCTGCCCTCGAAGTTCCATCACTTTTTGTCTGTTGCATCACTTGTTCTATATTCAGCATGACGCTTGGGAGCTTGCTCCCAGCTCTTCCATTCTACATGCATGCTTGGGGTAACAGCCTCTCCCTGGTGTTGGCTCAGCTTTGGTGCATGGGGTGAAATCCAGGTCCCATTGAAGCCAACAGCAAAACTCCCATTGACTTTGGTAGACAAGGGTTTCACCTGTTGTTTTTCCTGTGCTTTATTAACATAAGAATATAAGAATGGCCATACTGGGTCAGACCAAAGGTCCATCCAGCCCAGTATCCTGTCTACCAACAGTGGCCAATGCCAGGTGCCCCAGAGGGAGTGAACCTAACAGGTAATCATCTATTGATCTCTCTCCTGCCATCCATCTCCATCTTCTGACAAACAGAGGCTAGGGACGCCATTCCTTACCCATCCTGGCTAATAACCATTAATGGACTTAACCTCCACGAATTTGTCCAGTTCTCTTTTAAACCCTGTTATAATCCTAGCCTTCACAACCTCCTCAGGCAAGGAGGGATAGCTCAGTGGTTTGAGCATTGGCCTGCTAAACCCAGGGTTGTGAGTTCAATCCTTGAGCTGGCCATTTAGGGATCTGGGGCAAAAATTGGGGATTGATCCTGCTTTGAGCAGGGGGTTGGACTAAATGATCTCCTGAGGTGCCTTCCAACCCTGATATTCTATGATTCCACAGGTTGACTGCGCTGAGTGAAGAAGAACTTCCTTTTATTTGTTTTAAACCTGCCACCTATTAATTTCATTTGGTGGCCCCTAGTTCTTATATGATGGGAACAAGTAAATAACTTTTCCTTATTCACTTTCTCCACACCACTCATGATTTTATAGACCTCTATCATATCCCCCATTAGTCTCCTCTTTTCCAAGATGAAAAGTCCTAGCCTCTTTAATCTCTCCTCATAGGGACCCATTCCAAACCCCTAATCATTTTAGTTGCCCTTTTCTGAACCTTTTCTAATGCCAGTATATTGTGCACCAGGGGACCACTAGAGCCACGCTTTGCTATTATCGGAGAGCAACATGGGGAGGGTTAAAGGAAGAGAGTGAGGTGGGTGGGGGAGAATTTGGGGAGCAGACTCAGACTAAGTGTGCTGTGACTTGCATGTATTGAGATGTAGAGTTCTACACAGATTTGGGAGATCATAGCAGGCTACTCTCTGGCTATGCAGATGGCTTTTGCCCCCCAGCACTGTGAGCTGAAGTAACCATTGTTCACTGCCAGTGCAGAAGCCATAGGCGGCACAGACTGTAACAACATGCAGTGAGCAATATTAGACCTCCAAGGTGGTGGAGTTCAGTAGGCCACAATACTTGTTTATCGACAGTCCTCTTTCCACCCGTGACAGCACTGCCTTGGTCTGACTTCTGCTCTTGCGTTCCAGGACTTCAATCAACAAGCATTAGCCATCTCTCTAGATAGCAAAAATGGAAAGGGCTTGAAAGCCTTTGGAGACTGTCTAAAATGTGAGCTGAAACCCAGACATGGCTTAACAACCCTGGAGCTATCCTTCTATTTTGGGAGGCGAGTGGAAGTCAGACACTATTGGTTATCTGCCAGCGTGCGTGAGCTGGTAAATGAGAGGTCGTCAATGCCATAAGAGATGTCAGGTTTTATTTCCAGTAAGAAAGACACCACGGAGCTGGGAAAATCACTCATTAATGCTTTATTGATATTCATTTTACTATTGAAGAGATCTGGGAGCATCCATGACCATGCTAATGGGGCCTGGCTTAAAATAGCTTCCCGTGTGTGTAGGTTCACAGTGCCAGCAGTTCTCCATAGTCCTGACGGTTCACATCTGACCTTAAGGATCTTCGTGGTGTGGAGTTAAGCCTGGCTCTCCACCCATCTCTGACTGGCTCTCTACCCATCTAAACCTGCTCTCCTGGGGTCTGGACTTTCCATAGCCTCTCTCAATTGTGCCATAGACACAGAGCCAAAATCCATGTGTTTGAGTCTGTGTCGCGCGTTCCTTTTCCCCTCCCCTCCTAGTATGTCTCATCAGTCACAACCTGTTGGGAACGTGTAACTGTACATACGCACCCCTCACACATCCCTTCTCAATGTCATCCGATGAGTCTAAAGGAACCCAGGTTGGGGTAAGTGGAAGGAGGGCAGCAAGGAAAGCATCTGACAGGAGGGTATAAGACTATTTCCAATAAATTAGCCTCCCCTCTCTTTCGCAACCTGCAGCTCCTTGCGCCTCTTTCTGGCTCCTCAGGGCATAAAGCCTCTTAAAATTTAGGTCATCTTAGCCATACCATTCGGTTATGTGAAAAAATTCACATCCCTGAGCGCCATAGTTAAGCCAACTCCTGTCTAGACATAGCTGGATCGATGGAAGAATTCTTCTGTTGACCTAGCTACCATTGCTCAGGGAGGTGGGTTACCTATCCTGACCAAAAAACCCCTTCCGTCACCTTAGGAATCCTCTACGCTACAAGGCTTACAGAGGCTGACAGCACTGAAACTGTGCTGCTGTAGAGTTCGTAGAATGGACGTAGCCAACGTTCCCTCATCTTATTCCCCTTTTCACATGAGTCAGTGGGTGTATGTAAGCCTAAGGGAGTCTGAGGGTCTCTTATATCCCCTGACGTCACCCCAGAGTTTAGCTCCTGGGCCTCTCCCCTTCCCATTCCTTCTATACGTGATTTAGCTCTAAGTTCATTGGAACAAAGTTATGGCATTACGTAGATGTTTGGGTCCTCTCCTTTCCTGTCTCCATACCCCCCAGCCCTTCTGCTTTTCTCCTCTAATCTTGGCATCATCCCTGCCCCTCTCCGAGATTCTGCCTTGCAAGGGACGATGGTGTCAGGAGCTCTTCCATTTTTGCTCGGCTTCCTTATCTAGAAATCCTCCCCGCGGCTGAGCCACTGAATCTCTATCTCTCAAAACCTTACCTGCTAATCTCCTTCCCTCCCCGGCCACATCTGCCTGGTTCTCTCCACGGCATGTTTTACAAAGCCACGTGTCACCAATGAGCTACAAAAGCACCAAATGCACTTTTTAGCATAACCTCTTTTATACCAGCTGTATCTGAGTTCCTGTGTGACCCTGGACTTGGCACTCAGCCTCTCTGTGCCTTGGGTTCCCCATGCATTTAATGGGGACAATGGTGCCTTTCTCGGGGGTGCCTTGGGATCTTTGGATGGAAGGTGCAATAGAAGCACCAGGTTGCAGTTGAGCTTTGCAGTGCGTGTTCAAATGCTTCTTGCCCCTTAGCTCTTATACAGGCAGCAAAGGGCGGAAGGGAAAGGAGGATGGGTTTACAGATCTGATTGTGAAAGGGCTGTTGTGGCATCCATGACATGGAGAGATTACAGAGACTGTGCCAGGTAGTGTGGGGTGCAGAGGAGAAGGCAATTCCACCAGGTGTGAGCAGACAGTGTGAAGCAACCTGGTGCCTCAAGCTGGTTAGCAAACCCCTTGCATGGCTCTGTTTCCTTTTAAGCCAATTGCTGAGGAAGGACTGGACTGGGGCCGACAGCTGCAACTCCGAGATGGGAACAGGCAGAGCTGCACCATCCGGATGAAGCTCCTGGGAAAGCTGGTGCCTCCTGCAGATGTTGTGAGTGCAGACGTTGGGAGTTGCCACTCTGCCCCAGAGGAGGTGTGATGCCCTCTGCTGGCTGGCACTGGAGAAACAGTGGCATGGCTTCTCTCCGTCCCCCTATGGAGAGTCTGGTGCTGGCAGTGTTGATGGTCCCTGCTAAATGCAGTGTGGGGTAGAGGGTTCCTGGCTTTGATCTTTCACCCTAGGTCCCCATGGGATGTGTAAGCTATTCAGAGACTCCCAGCCAGCCCATTAAAGTCTGCAGCTGCAGCTAATTTTGCAGTCAGCAGCGTCACTGTGTGCTGTACAGCTGCGAGTGCCTGGAGCAGTCACCAGAGGGAAAGCCAGTGCCTTGCATCTTAGCAGTGTGTCGCCGGAGGAAGGCTGCAATCTGCTCCTATAAATAACTCAGTAATTGAGATGGTTTAGGAGATACAATGCCTCCTGGTATAGTGTTTAATAAAGCTCTGCATCTCAGCTGTCATCAGGCAGCCCAATTTCCTGTCTGCAGTTCAGTGGGGAGGCAGTCTATCCCTGAAACTCAGGCAGTGCGCCATATCCATCTAGCAGGCCCACCCGTGCATAACCCCCCTGCCTTTGCTTTTCTTCCCCTGATTACGTTGATCTCATTTGAGGTCAGAGCCAAGAGATCAAATGACCCAGGAAGCAGGATGGAGCTGGTAGAGTCGCTGAACAGCAGAACCCTAGAACCCCAATTGCAGCTGCTAAAATGCATCCCTCTTGTGATGAGATGGAAAGTGCCTCTGTTAGCAATTTGCAGTGTTGTTGTAGCCATGTCAGTCCCAGGATATTAGAGAGAGACAAGGTAGGGGATGGAATGTCTTTTATTAGACCAACTTCTGTAGGTGAAAGAGACAAGTTTTCGAGCTCCACAGTCTAGCTCTCAGACCTTTCCCAGACCTGAAGAAGAGCTCTGTGAAAGCTCAAAAGCTTGTTTGCGGAGCTTGGTCCAATACAAGATTTTACCTCACCTGTGTCTCATCGGTAACAGCATACAACTGTTTAAACCAAGCCACCCTGTCATGCCTGACTCGTCATCCCCTACCACCTGTCCTCGTAGCACTCGTGGGGAGGAAAAGTATAACTCCCCTCCCTCCACAAGGGCTAGCGGTGGGGAAACACCTTTGGATTCCTCTGAGTTACCCTTGTATATATCGCTGCTGTAGCAGAAATGGCCGTGTACCACTTCTCGGGGGGTGGAGGGGCTAAGGATGCTGTCTAATCTGCCTTGGGTACTGTATCTAAGCCGGTGTGTTTGCAGTGTCTGTTGCTAGTAAGTAGCGCTTTGCCTGCATACCAGTTTTGCCCATGGGCTGGATCCAGTGCCCACAGAAATCAATGGAAAGACCCATTGGGATAAGGCTCTGCACATGCAGTCTAGATCAGCTTCTTTTAAAACTCTAAGGTCTCTGGTGCCTTGCCCTGAGGCTCAGTCCACTTCCAAGCACTAAGCTTTCTGCCTGCTATGATTGTCCCATCACTGTAGCATGTGAGCGTCCCGCAGTCATTAATGAATTCATCTGCAGCACCCTTTTGAGGGAAGGCAGCAGCGCTGTCTCCATTTTACATGAAGCATCGGAAGATTGAAGGTGGCTTGGCCAAGGTCAGACAGAGTCTGTGGAAGACTCAGCAATTGAACCAACATCTGCTGTCTCCCAGCCCAGTGCCTTAATCACAAGGCTCTGACACTCAGACTCTTTCCCTCAGAGCATCTTGTGTTGCACAGCTGCCATATTTGCATCCAAAGACTAGGCAGGATTCCCTTTTGAGCCTATGACAATCTCCTTAAATTTCCAGTAGGAGTTTCTGTAAAGAATTAAGTGCAGTGACTCTCTAGTGATGAGGCAAGGATTCCGCCCTTGGCAAATCAGGGTGGGGCGGCCGGGTTGGAACAGGGGACATCAAAACTCATTGTCAAGAGCAATGAGGAGTCATTTGAACATTTCTCTCTATGTGACCATTACATCCACTGGTTGCAGCAAGGGGCCGAAAGTCAGGACTCCTAGTGTCTTTTCCTGGCCATGCTACTGCCTTGAGCAAGTCTTGGGACTTCTCTGTGCCACCTGTAACATGAAGGGAATGACACCTACCTAGGAGAGGTTCTGTGAGAGTCAGTTCATTAGGTACTGAGATCCTCAGATGTTCAGTGCGGGTATGTCTACACTGCAGTCAAACACCCATGGTTGGCCTGTATCATCTGACATGGACTTGGGCTGTGGGGTTATAAAATTGCAGGGGAGATATCAGGGCTCTGGGACCCCATGATGGGACAGTTCACAGCCTGGGCTTCAGCCTGAGCCTGGATGTCTACACTTGCAATTTTATAGCCCCCAACCCTGCTAGCCTGAGTCAGCTGACACTGCAAGTGTTTTATTGCAGTGTAGATGTACCCTAGCCCTGGGCAAATTACTTAACCTGTCTGCCTCTGCTTTCCTGACTGTTAAACAGGTATGGCAGCATTCCCCTATCTCTCCGAGGTTTAGAGGAGGGGGATGGATTAATGCTTATAGGTGCTATTCAGGTGAAAAGTGCTGCTGTCAGCATTTTAGCACTGTTGCTCCCAGAGCTAAAGCCTGCAGAAGGCCATAGAAAAATAATGTGGAATATAAAATTATCCACTATTTTCTTTTCGAACCTCAAAAGAAGGTTCAGTTTTGACTCAATTAGAGTTTTTGGTGACGATTCCTATTTAGTGCAAAACAGCCTCCCCAACCTCCTGCATCCATGAACTGATCCAAGACAAACTGAAAAGCTTCCGTTCATTTCAATGGGATTTGGTGGGTCAGGCCTTTGGAATCAAGCCTCTGCCTGTCCGTTCCTGCTGATCCCAGCCTGCCGGGAAGTGATGGGAGAAGGGTGCCTGGCTAAAACCATAGGAGAGCGGCCACTATTATCGTAAGTGAAAAGCGTCCCTTCTCATTAAAGCTGAAAATTATGGGCCTCGGATAACTCTGTTAGATGGTGGTTCATGGAATCCAATAACCCCCCCGTTTGTTTTTAATGCCAACTTGCCTACATGCCAAAATACATATTTTGCAAATTGCTTAATTTACACTTGAAAAGATCAAACCTTATTTTTCCTGAAAGCCGAGAGCTGAGGTAGGAGCAGAGACGCATACGGAGCAGTTTAAGCCTCCTTTTGCCATTGTGCAATATACATAATTTGATCAGAAATGATAGCAGTTGAAAAACGTTGTTTTTTTTTTAAACTAACAGCACCAGGGATGCTGTTAGTTTGTGTTGCCAAGGGGTTTCTACTAACTCTAAAGCAGTGCTTGCTAAGTCTCTCCTAAGAATAATGCCCCTAATTAGATGGAGTGTCTTCATTTACAATGCAGGCCTTTTGGGGTGAATCTGGAATTATCTGTGCCCTGGAAACTCTCATCAATTTAGCTAAAGTTCAGTTCCCCTTTCGTAGAAACTTTGTAGAATCCCCCATGAAAAAGCTGAATGTAAAAGCTCCTTTCCAAAGAGAGTGAGAGATGCCCGTTGGCAGGGATTCCTGAGCAGAGCCTGACAGTTCCCCAAGGCCACTTGGAATCATTGCCAAATTCAAGTGGGAGAGAGCTTTCTTTTCACAAAATGAGTGGTTAACTGTGACATACCAAAGTACAATTCAGACTAATGAGCAGCTGCATCACCCCTGCCCTGTAACCTTGGGTGTCTTACAATGCCTTGCTGAAGTAGCTCCCATCTGGACCACTTACAAACAGCCTCCCAGCATGCAAGCCCTAACCTGAGCCTGCCAGCCACACTTGGGTTACACTCTGGCTGTCACTAGCCTTGGTTACACTGCAGAGTGACCCCAACACACTCCCAGTCTTAGATTTTTCCTTAGAAATGTATGTCCTGTACTGCCCAGCCCTCTCCTGGACAATACAAATTATATTAAGTCCATTATGTCTTTAAAAGAATAATATGCATACAACTTGTCACCCCAAGTGGAGTTTCCCAGACTCTTCAATTTATACACACTGGATTAGATAAAACAATAAAGCAAGATTATTAACTACAAAGAGATAGATTTTAAGTGAGTACAAGTAATGAGACATAAAATCAGAAATGATTATAAGAAAAATAAATATAAGACATTTACTAAGATCTAGCTTAACAAACAAACTGTGTCAGATTCAAGCAAAGTTTCTCACCACATGCTTTCAGCAATCTTCCTGGCCAAACTCTGTATGTTAGGACTCCTCCCCCAGAATCAAATGAAGGCTTCCTTTGTTGCTTCAGGTGCAGGGAAGGCGATCGGCAGGGAGAGGGAGAGGGTGCGTTGGCGTGTTTGTCCCTCCTTTTTATAGTTTCAGTCCCCTTCTTAAAAAACATGTCTAGCTGGGCACCAGAAGACACACAATCTGTGTGGAAGAATATGCCCTGCTGTTTTTTCCTCACCTGTTTGAGCTTTCTTAGTTTCCCTTACCACTTAATGACTCTGTTTATTGCTTCCGTGAAAATTAAGCAGAGCACACATTCCTTTGTTTAGGACAGACCTGTTTCCCCTCTTCTGTTTGGTCAAGGCTGTAGGTTTTAGAATGTGTTAACACTATACAGGGGTATTTTATAACTTCACATACAATGTTGCCACGCACATTTAACCAGGACAAAAATGACCAGCAAATTATGAGTTTTCAAATAATACCTCACAGGCATAATTTGTTAAAAAATTATTACAGTAGTGCGTAGGATGTAGACATGGGTACATTCTGTCACATTAACAGACTGTGTTAGTGCAGGTAATGAATTTCCATGTGAAATCAGCAAAGGCTGGTTACCAAAGAGCAGGTAGAGTTGCAGATTTGGACCACATCCAAAATCTATGAGCATGTTGGAATCCAGGGTTTTGATTCTGAGCTGAACACACAGAAGAGCATCAGTGAAGTTCAACTCTGAAACCAAACATCTATAAAGCTCTACAATGTGCAGATCTAGGGGTGTAATTTAGACCCTGAAACAGGGAACAACCTACCCTGTTAGTATCTGCTTATCATGCTAAGCAAGGGTTAAGTGATTCACTGAGGCAGGTAGTTCATTACCTCACCTGGATATAAGGTAGGGGTAAGTGGGTCTCTGGGAAGAGGATCTAGGGTGTGTGCTAAGCAGGGTTGAGGGAGGAGCCCTAGGAGCAGCCACATCAAGGGAGATGGGTTTAATGAAACTTTGTGATCTTATTTTTGTTTGTTAACAAAGCAAACCATCAGAAGGGGTGAGTTTGGAGACTACATGGTGTAGGGACTGTGTAGACCAGATTGGGAAAGTTAAGGATTCACATGTAGAAGTTAAGGGTGCACATTTGATGATATTTAGGAAGCTAAAATTAACATTCCTAGCCTATTCTTCACACACACACACCCTGAACTGAGTGAGGAAAAAACCCCAAGATTCTTCTCTTTGGGGAGGAATGACATCTTTAGTGCAGTTTAGGTTATGTAGAGATGTAAAATATGGTGGCTGCCAGGTAGAAGTTCATCCAATAGATGATTGGGGAGAGAGAGATTTCCCAAGGCAATGAACTACTCAAAGGTGGTGGCTTTCTAACTATCTACCTAGATAGCATGAGAGAGAGAGAAGGTGGGTGAGGTAATATCTTTTATTGAACCAACTTCTGTTGGTGAAAAAGACAAGCTACATGGCTCTCATCCCTCCATGGGAGCACATCACAATGTCCCTCTGTGGTAGGGTAGTCTAACCATCCCTGGGAAAGTAGAGAGACTAGCTAATTTAGCCAGATGGAGTCTGGATGAGCCAAGGTTTGAACCTGAGTCTCCTGTGCCCAGTTACTTTACCACCAAGCCATTCTTTCTCACGGCTGCACTGGGTACAGCCCTACTTGCTGATAAACGCATCAATTTGCACCTGCCCACCCAGGAGGATTTACAGCACTAGCCCTCCTCACATCTGTAATCTGCATATACCCCTGTCTTCCATGTGCACCCACACTCAGGGAATTTCTCCTTCAGCCCCAACCTCTCTACCCCTCTTGAAAAATAAAGACATATGGCTCCCACTTGAGGAGAGTAGATTGTTTTCGATTGCTATTCATCTATTATTTCAGAAAGTAAAATGAATAACACTTATGCAGGTCACAGACATTAAAAGAGCCTTTTATATCAGTTTGGGAGAGCTTGTCAGCTTTGATTTATTAAGTAAAGTTCCCAGACTGGCTACTAGTATGTGTTGTCAGTCTCTTGATAATGGATAGACCTCACAGCTGAGTGCTCTGTGATTAGACTTCTCAACTAGATATTTTTAAATAAGGGCTACTCTTATTTGGGTTGCTCATTCCCCCCTCTTAACCTATTTCATTCATTTTCCCTTGCCCTCCCTCCCCACTGTTTAAATTTGTTTTTCATGACAGCAGTGAGTAAATGGAAGGCATCTTTAAGAATTTTCTCAGAGCCCGCTCCCAACTTAGCTTGATTGATTAAATGTCACGGGGGACAAAAACGGATAAGAAGGAACGATCTAAACTACTTTCCTGAGAGACCCATTCCACCGCTCGTCACAGTACCACTCTATTGCTATGGTTGTGTCAGCACTTTGATTATCAGACTTCATTTCCTTGGGGCTTATGGATGGAAATTGCCAACTGATTAAAAAAAAAAATCTCCTCCAGGCTGAAAGTGGGTAGATGGGGCTACTTCTTCCAGTGTTGGCACCTTACATTGTGTGACTGCAGAATATGCATTCAGAAGGTTGCAAAGAGTTAACCATGTTCATGAATCACACACCTGCACCACTTGTGACTGTGCGCATGAGATGAGCAATTGTGCACGTACAGACACTTTTGCATACAGTCACACTCCCTGCAAGCTGCTTTCAACTACCTGAAAGGGGGTTCCAAAGAGGATGGCTCTAGACTGTTCTCAGTGGTAGCAGATGACAGAACGAGGAGTAATGGCCTCAAGTTGCAGTGGGGGAGGTTTAGATTGGATATTAGGAAAAACTTTTTCACTAAGAGGGTGGTGAAACACTGGAATGCGTTGCCTAGGGAGGTGGTGGAATCTCCTTCCTTGGAAGTTTTTAAGGTCAGGCTTGACAAAGCCCTGGCTGGGATGATTTAACTGGGAATTGGTCCTGCTTCGAGCAGGGGGTTGGACTAGATGACCTTCAGGGGTCCCTTCCAACCCTGATATTCTATGATTCTATGATTCTAAGCACAGCCCGGTGCCTTGCCCTTTTTGTGCCCTCCCATAGGCACATGTGGCATTCTCAGTTTAGACACCTATTATCAGCTCAGCCTCGGGTGCTTCTGTGGCTGGGTGTTCTTGTGCTTCAGGTCTGGGAATGTGGGTTCACCCCCTTGATGTTTATGTGGCCTAGGGATTAGTCACTTAGGCCTGGGCTCTCCAAAAGCTCCCATTGGAGATGCGGCTAGGTCAACAGAAGAATTCTCCTGTTGGCCTAGCTACTGCTCCTTGGGGAGGGGGGAATTTATTAGAGTGAAGGAAAAAGCCCTTCTCTCCCTGTAGTAAGTGTCTACACTGCAGAGCTATAGCAGTGTAGCTGCAGCACTTGTAGTGTAGGCCTACCTCAATAAGCATGTTCGCCCAGGAGTTTAATGCAGTTTAACTAATGCATTTCAAATTCACATCTTTAATTTAGATTAACATTCCTCAAGTCTGGTCTACGCTACGCTACAAGTCTGGTCTATGCTACATAACTCTATCCCGCAGGGGTGTGAAAAATCCACACCCTTGAGCAATACAGTGATACGGCCCTAACCCCGTATGTAGACAGCATGAGGTGGCAGGAGAGCATCTCCTGTCAACATAGCTACCGCCTTTCGGGGAGATGGATTAACCACGCCCATTGGAGAGCGCTCTCCCAGCGGCTTAGAGCATCTTCATTAAAGTGCCACAGCGGCGCAGCTGCATCACTGCCGCATTTTAAGTCTAGACGTGCCCTGAGCGTTCCCAGAGACCAGCTCAGTTTCTTAATCTGTCAAATGGGGATAATGATGCTTCCCAACCACCCGAGGGCTCTTTGGAGAGACATTCGTTAGTGTATGCCGGGTGCCCAGATTCTGTGGAGGGGGGGGGGGCTATAGAATCCCTTGTTCCTACTCAGAGTTAAAGCTCCATTTACTTCAGTGGAGTCGACTGAGTGGCTCTGGTCTTGGTACCCCATGTCTCAACCTGAGAAAAAGTGGATTCCACATTTTGTAAGTTACATAAATGCACCAAAAGGGGAAAAAAATTCCAATTGCACTAAATTCATAAGCCTCTTTGCTCTAGCATGACTCCAAAAATCGCTTTGATTTAAAGGCTAAAATCTGACAAGCCAATAGACCTTAAAGAAAGATATCTCTTTTTCCCCCCCTCCCTCCTCTTTTACTTTCACATTGGAACAAACTTGAAAGAAGAAAACATTTGTTTAAAAAAAAAAAAGGCAAGCAAAAAAGCAGCAATTCATTCAGCCAGGTGCTTTCTGTCTTGGCTGTTCTTTCAGAACACTGGTTTGAATAGGATTTTTTTTTTTTTTTTGCTTTTTCAACTCCTGTCACCCGTTGCCTTCTCCCGCTCCGTCCTGCAGCAAAGTCAGCTGCCTAGGTGTGTAATAACAAAGGAAGTTGACAAGGGAACGAATATGCTGTCTTATTACAGGGCCTAGTAGGAAAAGTAGCTGGGATAGGCTGGAGAAGTGGAAGGGAGGGTTGGTTAGTAGCCTAAGTGCTGGACAAGTAGCTGAGGAGATCTGGCTTCAGTTATCAGCTCTACAACTGGTTTTCTGTATGATGTCAGGCAAAGCATTGATGGGCACATTTCTATTCTTCTGATCAGACCTCTTGGCTTCAGGGGGGCTATTTATGGGACTAGTCACTCGTCAGCATGATTAAGGGATATGCAATCTAGAGCTTTTTCTCTCTGGGCCAGATTTTCAAAGAATCATAGAAGATTGGGTTTGGAAGAGACCTCAGGAGGTCATCTACTCCAATCCCCTGCTCAAAGCACGACCAGCACCAGCTAAATCATCCCAGCGAGGGCTTTGTCAAGCTGAGCCTTAAAAACTTCTAAGAATGGAGATTCCACCACCTCCCTAGGTAACCCATTCCAGTGCTTCACCACGCTCCTAGTGAAATAGTGTTTCCTAATATCGAACCTACACCTCCCGCACTGCAACTTGAGACCATTGCTTCTTGTTCTGTTATCTGCCACTACTGAAAACTGCCTAGCTCCATCCTCTTTGGAACCCCCCTTCAGGTAATTGAAGGTTGCTATCACTCTTCTCGCTCTTCTCTTCTGCAGACTAAATAACCCCATTTCCCTCAGCCTCTCCTCGTAAGTCATGTGCTCCAGCCCCCAATCATTTTCATTGCCCTCCAATTTGTCCACATCCCTTCTGTAGTGGGGGGACCAAAACTGGATGCAGTACTCCAGGTGTGGCCTCACCAGTGCCAAATAGAGGGGAATAATTACTTCCGTCAATCTGCTGGCAATGCTCCTACGAATACAGCCCAATATGCCGTTATCCTTCTTGGCAACAAGGGCACACTGCTGACTCATATCCAGCTTCTTGCCCACTGTAATCCCGAGGTCCTTTTCTGCTGCTTAGCCAGTCGGTCCCTAGCCTGTAGCGGTGCATGGGATTCTTCCTTCCTAAGTGCAGGACTCTGCACTTGTCCTTGTTGAACCTCATCAGATTTCTTTTGGCCCCAATCCTCCAATTTGTTTAGGTCAGTCTGGACCCTATCCCTACCCTCCAGTGTATCTACCTCTTCCCCCAGTTTAGTGTCATCTGCACATTTGCTGAGGGTGCAATTAATCCCATCATCCAGATCATTGATAAAGATATTGAACAAAACCGGCCCCAGGGCCGACCTCTGTGGCACTCCGCTTGATACTGGCTGCCAACTAGACATGAAGCCTTTGATCATTCTGTTGAGCCCGACAATCTAGCCGGCTTTCTATCCACCTTATAGTCCATTCCTCTGATCCAAACTTTTTAAACTTGCTGGCAAGAATACTGTGGGAGATAGTATCAAAAGCTTTGCTAAAGTCAATATATATCATGTCCACCGCTTTCTCCATATCCACAGAGCCAATTATCGCTTCATAGAAGGCAGTCAGGTTGGTCAGGCATGACTTGCCCTTGGTGAATCCATGTAGCCTGTTCCTGATCACCTTCCTCTCCTCCAAGTGCTTCAAAATGGATTTCTTGAGGTTCTGCTCCATGATTTTGCAGGAGACTGAAGAGAGGCTGACGGGTCTGTAGTTCCCTTTTTAAAATATGGGCACTGTATTTGCCTTTTTCCAATCGTCCGGGACCTCCCCTGATCGCCACAAATTTTCAAAGATAATGCCCAATGGCTCTGCAATCACATCAGCCAACTCCCTCAGCACCCTTGGATGCATTAGATCTGGATCCATGGATTTGTGCACGTCCAGCTTTTCTAAATAGTCCTTAACCTGTTCTTTCGCCACTGAGGGCTGCTCACCTCCTCCCCATACCGTGTTGCCCACTGCAGCAGTCTAGGAGCTGACCTTATCTGTGAAGACTAAGGAAAAAAAAGCATTGAGTACTTCAGCTTTTTCCACGTCATCTGTCACTCTGTTGCCTCCCCCATTCAGTAAGGGTCCCATACTTTCCCTGACATTCTTCTTGTTGCTAACATACCTGTAGAAACCCTTCTTGTTACCCTTCACATCCCTTGCTAGCTACAGCTCCAATTGTGCCTTCACCTTCCTGGTTACACCCCTGCATACTCGAGCAATATTTTTATACTCCTCTCTAGTCATCTGTCCGAATTTCCACTTCTTGTAAGCTTTCTTTTTGAGTTTAAGCTCACCGAAGATTTCATTGTTAATCCAAGCTGGTTGCCTGCCATATTTGCTATTCTTTCTGCACACCGGGATGATTTGTTCCTGCGTCCTCAATAAGGCTTCTTTAAAATACAGCCAGCTTTCCTGGAGTCCTTGCCCCCTCATATTAGCTTCCTAGGGGATCCTGCCCATCAGTTTCCTAAGGGCATCTAAGTCTACTTTTCTGTCCAGGGTCCGTATTTTGCTACTCTCCTTTCTTCCTTTTGTGAGGATCCTGAACTCAACCATCTCATGGTCACTGCTGCCTAAATTGCCACCCACTTCTACTTCCCCTACTAATTCTTCCCTGTTTGTAAGCAACAGGTCAAGAGAAGCACGGCCCCTAGTTGGTTGCTCCAGCACTTGTACCAGGAAGTTGTTCCCAACACTCTCCAAAAACTTCCTGGATTGTCTGTGCACTGCTGTATTGTTCTCCCAGCAGATTTCAGGGTGATTGAAGTCCCCCATTAGTACCAGGGCCTGTGATCTGGATACTTCAGTTAGTTGTCCGAAGAAAGCCTCGTCTACCTCATATTTCTGATCTGGTGGTCTATAGCACACACCTACCACAATGTCACCCTTGTTGCTCTCACCTCTAAACTTAACCCAAAGATTCTCAACAGGCTTTTCTCCAGTTTCAAACGGGAGCTCTGAACAATCATACTGCTGTCTTACATACAATGCAACTCCTCCACCTTTCTTCCCGTACCTGTCCTTCCTGAATGGTTTATACCCATCCATGACCGTGCTCCAGTCTTGTGAGCTGCCCCACCAAGTTTCTGTTATTTCAATCACATCATAGTTCCTTGATTGTGCCAGGACTTCCAGTTCTTCCTGCATGTTTCCCAGGGTTCTTGCATTCATGTACATGCACCTAAGATAACTAGCTGATTGCCTTATTTTCTCAGTATGAATCAGGAGGCTTCCTGTTCTTGTACCCTCCTCCTTGTGTTTCCTCGCACTATCCAACTCCCACACTATATGCTTTTCAAAACCATTCAGACAATTGGTGGAATTTTCAACAGGTTAGGCACTCAAATCACATTGATTTTAATGGGAGTTAGGTGGTGCAGAGTTCACAACCCTCTTAGGTGTTTTTGCAAATCCTACTAGGTGCCTATTTGTATCTTTAGGTGCATGAATCCCTTTGACAATCTGTCCCACTGTGTCTTGGTTTGCCATCTGTAAAATGTGGACAATTCCCGGCCTTCTAGTGCTGTTGGAAGGATAAATTCCTTACTGTTGCTGAAGCACTCACCACTGGGCATTGTGGAATTATTTAAATAAAGAGAAAGAAAAAGCTATTCCCTCATACAAATAGAATGTCTCTGGTAAACAACAGACACAGGCCCAGACCAACCCCTGAGACCAAACTCTCCCAAACTTTGAGAAAGTTTGGATCCAAACTTTCTGGATTGGGCTCACTCTGGCAATTAGCAAATGGGGCCAGGTCAGTTCTGAAATGTAAGTAACAGGCGAATGGGTTTTTGCTTTACACTTTTTCAGATACCATCTCATAAGAACATCAAGCACATTGACTTTATAGTTCTGAGTCAGGCCTGGGTTGTAAATCTGGAGTGGCTCCACTTAAGTCAGAGGACTGGCTCCAGAACATTGCTCTGTTGTCTCCTGTGACTCTTTGCAGCATGTGATATTAAAGCACTGTGTGATTTAATTATTAACCAGTCTATGTTATTAACCAATCAGGATGCTTTTACTATGTTATTAACCAATTAAGCTATCAAGTTGCACTAAGTTATGAACTTATTTGTTGTGAGAATAATATATAAATATATAAAAACTAAATATTGCCCATCAGACTGTGTAAATATGACTATATAGTACTATAGTAAATAAAACAATGAATTTACACTACCTGTGGTTCTTTTGGGTAATGTTGATCGCTAATTTGGCTCCTGAGCCACTGAGGTCTGAGTATCACTGCTTTACAGATACCAAAAAACACACTTTATAAATATTTATGTATGCTTAGTGAATTTGGTAATGGAGAAAAGCCCCAGACTGACAGCCCTGATGTTTAGCCACAGCATAGACTGCAACCCTGAATGTCTACCCCTACATCGCCTCCTGCTGGGAGGGTGATGACAGTTCCAAATCTTCCCAGACAGGAAGCTTTCCCACATTGGTTGTCCTTGGTGGGAGCTGTTCTGTCAGCAGTGCACAGCACTAATGTCTTTGGCACCAGGGTACACTTCCAGCAAATGGCTTTTGCGATTCATTAAGTGGCTCAGTGTTGCGTGGGCGTTTCACCATCCCCAAATGGCACTTGTTGCTGTGCCGTATACTCATGCGGTGCAGACATTATCTCCTAATAACACATGCATTAATTATAACAGTGCATGTTCTACACGTTTAAATGATACGTCTGCAATACACAGTTGCTCAGTACACAGAACTCCTGAGTGACACCAGTGACTCACTGGGGCCCATTTGGTTAACCCCCGTAGACTTCCATGACACAAACACAAGGACACTTGTAGACACACAAAAATGAGATACTCATAACACTAATGGGAGAAACTGACAAGTGCCCAGAAGCACTTCGTTGGTAGACGTGAATTAAAGGAAGTACTGGATTTCGAGGACTGGAGCCTGATTGCGACTATTCATCTTGTGCAGATTGGCCTTTCTCCATTGACTTCAAAGGAGCCGCAAGGTCAGATCTGTGTGAATCAGAAGAGCTCCATTAACATCAGTGCAGTTCCTCTGACTTATACCTGTGATGGATCTAGTTTATCTATCATATAGCAAGGCATTGGGGCGGTGGGATGTATGTGAGTAGGGCATTGGAATGGGACTCAGGATAGAAGATTTAAGTAGATCTGGTCAGAAAATGGATTTTCCATCCAATGAAAACATTTGAGATTTAAAAAAACCCCTCCCAAATCGGAACAAAAAGCCAAAATTTTGAAATGTTTCAAAACAAAACAACATTCTGTGCACAGTAACAATGCCAGTGGCTCCCATCCTGCCCTTACCAGGCCTCAACCTTGACCTAAGTGGGCATCTGCAAATGGAAGAAGGTTTCCTTTCAGTCCTTGTTGTCTTTGTTGAGAATGGCAAGCAGGATGTCAGTTCTCTCCATTTTACCCACCTTAGGTCGTTCACAGGTGCCTGTGAACGTGGCATCCACTGAGGGACTTGGTTTTTATGTGGAAACCATTTTGGCTGGGAATTGGACTGAGACCACCAAAAATCTTTCATGGGGCTAATGCACAGCAACCAGAAGGCTAACCGCTTCTGGTCATTACTGATCCAGAATGGATTTGACCCTAGGGGTAAAAGGCTCTTCATCCTATGACAATCACCTGAGTGATCAAGTCCTCCTTCTGATTAAAGGGGTCTATACAGTCCAATTAATGTATGTGGTAATTAGCTAGCTTGTTCTCCTAAACAAAGTAATTGGGGTTGCCCAGCCAACCCCTGAGCACTGCTAACAGAATATGCCCCTGTAGCAGGGGTGAGTGATGACTTCATTTCACTATATCCATTGATTTATAGGCTGATAATCACAATTACCTAATGACGTTTTGCTCACTGTCTGAATTTTGGAAATCATTTTTCCCACCTCAACATTCCCCCCTTTTCCGCATGGAGATTTTGGAGGTTGTGGTGGGAGGAGCTGGATTTCTCACACCAAAGACAGTGAGTGCTGAGAGACGGGCTAGAAATTATTAAACCAAAGCTACCGCTATGCCTCATGTCTCCTTTTCTTCGGACAACTTATGTTGTTTCATTGACACACCAGACAGGGTTTAATCAGGCCTACTGCAAAACTGAAGGGATATTCTTAAGAAACATCCAATTCCAGATGAGAGATAATCTAGGGTTTATTTCCTGCTAATAACAATACTTTGTCCTTCTATAGCTCCTTTTCTCCAAGGATCTCAGAGCCCTTTACTAACAATCAGTTAATTAACCCTTACCATGCCTTGGTGTTAGAGGTAAGTGCTAGACTAACCACTTATAGATGTGCTATAAGGAACAGTGGTGCTCTGCCAAGGTGATGGGCTAGATAATCTAACAGGTCTTCTACAAACTCTAATTTTCATGGTTATCTCCACTTCTCAGATGTGGAAAGCGAGGCTCAGAAGTTCAGCAACTTGCCCAGTGTTACAAGCCAACCCAGTGGAGAGCCATGAACAGAGCCCATCAGTGCCTCCATCTAGCTGCTGAACACACTTGTCGCAAAAATACATAAATAAAAATTACATTCATTGCAAGCCTACCCTGAAAGTTTCCATCTCTGACTCTCCTGGCTTCCGCCTCACCCGCCCACACACGGTGTCTGTCCCAACTCTCCCTATCTTTTAACCAAGTTCCCTTCCCACAAAACTCACCTGGGAACTTGCACAGATTCCTCCTAGTTTGTAGAAAATTACTTTGACAGATACCCAGAAAAGTGTTCTTGCCTCCCAGTTCTGCAGTGCCAGATTTCTCAATCATAGTTTTCCCCAGAGAATAGTGGGGCCTAAATTTTCCCCCCTTAGTCTTTTCCTATAACTAAAAATCAGGAAGCTAGAAAATCCTCTTTGAAGTAACACTGTATGAAGAGGATTTATCCATGTCCACTTAAATATTCATGACAGCTTGCATTTCTGTTCAAAAAGACACTTGTTTATTTAGATAAGATTTAATTTATTCATAATTTACCTACATTTGCAGGAGCGTGCATGTACATTTTAGCTTATAAGCAGCATAATACATAAAACATTACTGAGGCATGCAAATTACACAAATACTGCATTTGAAGCTGCCTGCTTGTTTTAGGGAGATAACTAATTTCTTACCCTGAGTAGAGAGACAAGCACAATTGCAAAGGATTGTTGCTTGGGATGCACTGATTTAGAATTATGGTTCCCGTAATGGAAGTGGCACATCTTTTTAACAAGGTCACCATGGAGCCCAGTTTCTTAGTGTGCGAGCCATCGTTATTCGAAGTCCTTGGCTGGCAATATTTGCAGTGCTCTCTCACGATCCTCTTCTAAGGGCTTGATCTTGTTTTACTGAAGTCAGTGGGAGTTTTACCACTGGTTTTGCTTGGATCTGGACTGGTTCCATACAGGAGCTCCTGGAACAGACCTCTCTCCTCTATGTGATCAATTAGAAAATGCATACTCGCATCTCATGGCATAGCAACATCCATTCTGATGCATCACAGAATCTTTCACAGCTGCTTAATCTTGGCATTTATGGAAGAGATGTGATCTAAAAAACAGAGCAGGGACAGAGTCAGGGCTCCTGGGTTCTGTTCCTTCCACTGATAAGGACCTGCGAGAGATCTAATGGTGTATATTGTACCTAGGTATAGAAAGGGCTCCCGAATTTCAAACCCCAGAAGTAACAGTGGTTGCGAGGGGTAATCAAATCTCATGCTTAGTACATTAGAAAAGACTTTCCTGGCCCAGACCCTCATATCTGCAGCATTGCACATCTGGCCAGCTGCATTATATCTTTCTCTGAAGCCTCTGGTGTTGGCAATTGGTTGGCAAAGGACTAGATGAAGCAGGGGTCTGATCCTGAATGTCAACTCCCCTGCAGGCTGGATTCTGATTTCCCTTATACCAGTGTAATTCCACTGATTTGAATAAAGTTACTTTGTCTGTCGTGCTCCATCCTGGCTGAGCACCCTAGCCCTGATATAACCCCATGGAAGTCAGCGGGTACACATGCTTTAAGTTAAGCATGTGCTGAAGTGCTGTTGTTGAATTGGGCCCAAGTGCTCAGCACCTTGCAGGACTAAGCCCTTACACCCGCACAGGAGATTTCAGAATCAGGCCTTGTCTTCTGATTTCTTAGCCCTTCCAGAAGGGTTGGCATGCTGGCATATTTCACAAGTAGCTGAGGACTCCCAGGACCTGACACAGCCCTCACTTATGCTGCTGTATATTGGGAGTCACTCTGCTGAAATAAGTGGAGTTCTCGCAGCATAGGGGAGAGGAGAATCAGGCGTCCCAAGTTTTCCTTCCCTCTCTTAAGTGTTTGCCTTGCAGCCCTCTCCTGGGTTTGTCAGTGGCATTGATGCTGTAGCTCTGTTCACAGAGCCACAGATAAACAACCAGATAGTATTTATAGACACCATCTTGCAACTTTGCATGATCTCTCCTCCTGCAGCCTGGGCTGGCTTGGCACTGTTCAGAGCAATGACAACTGAAAAATATAACAGTCCCCGAGTTGCTCTCACCTCCCGCTGTCAGCCCTGCTCTCCGCCATGCCAGGATGACAAAGAAATAAAGCAGGAAAACCTCTGCTTCGTGCACAGCAGCAGTGCTGGCTGGATGCACTTAGTGGCAGAGGGGAGCAGGAGAGAGGCAGGGATCAGCATGGGGATGGATCAGAGGAGGGGAATTTGTCGAACCTGGGTTGCCTGAGGGCCTTCAAACTTTATAATGTCAAACCAGCTCAGTTTCTCTTTATTTATGGATGGCATAGCCCCCCCTCTCTCCCCTTATTGCAGCTGTATATTCTTCCCCCCACCTTGACAGCTGATAAGACAGAAAATTCACTGCCTGCAAAAATCCCATTTACCACTCGCTCCCAGATAATAATTCTCAGAATTAAATAGAGCTAAGGGGATGGATTCTCCAAGGGGCTCTGGGCACAAGGAAGGAGCTGTCAGCCCAGATTCTACCTCCTAGGATAAACCACTCCACTGGTCCTCCATGAGGGACATAGTGTGGTATGGACAAAGGCTAAGGGAGGCATGACTTGCAAAACACAGTGGCCCTTGTGGTGTCTTGTGCAGGCAAATGACCTTATGCAGAGCTCCTTGCAGCAGTTATTCCTAAGGGATGAAATATGCAATAGGACTAGTCTTGGCCAGAATGCAGTAACATTTGCACTGTTAGGCAGTAGGAGATTGCTTGCCTGTTATCTGGTTCAAGTTAGAATTTGTCTGTATTATAGCATGCATATAAAGCATGTAATAAATATGCACACCTGGACTATTCCTGCATGCATAAAATAGTGTGCATCTCTTTGTATCTAGGCCTGTTTTATAGGTGGGGTTGGTAGCACCCCTTATTATTAAGGTTTTCTGATACTTTCCACCATAAACCCTGTTTTCAGCTCCTTATACCTTTGCCAAATTTTAACTGTCAGGGCTGGAATTTTCAATGCCAGGCTCAATTATTTTGGTACATTTCAGTCAAAATGGCTCGTCTCTTTCTGAGAACAAGGCTAGGGAACTACATGTTGTTTTGTCCACATTAAAAATCAACAGATGCAAAAATATCAAATAAAATGAAAGATGTTACCTCACTCACCTTGTCTCTCTCAAAATTCTGGAGACCTTTTCTTTGAAAAGTTCTAGTGCTCCTTGGTTTGGTGCAGGGGCTTGAAATTTGGCAGGGGGTAGTTTTTGTGCCAGGAATGGGCTTTTTGCCATCCTTGTGAAAATCTGCTCAAATTTGGCCAGGTTGTAAGCTTCTACAGATGACATTTCACACATGCTCAGTTGAGACATCTTAGGTTTTAGCAGCCAAATTTTCCAAAAGTTTTCTCTGCACTGGGCATGCTTCAATATGGGGTTGAAGCAGATGTTCCCAGCATTGCAGCTCGGGAATGCTGTGGAGCTGTCTGGGTCTGGTCAGAAGAACTAAGAAAAGGGATAGAGGGGACTGGGAATTGGGGTAGGGTGAAGGTTGAAGCTGGTTAGGCAAAGAGATGGGGAGTTGGAAATGGAGCCCTGGGTAGACAAGGAAACTGAGTCTGGGAACTGGAGGGGGAAGTTCAACTGGCTGGAAGATAATACTAGGACTCAGAAGGGAAATGGAAGTGGGGATTGGAAGCCAATAGGTGTGGGAGAGACTGAGATTGGATGAGGAGCTGGGGGTTGGGAGACTGGGACTGGCTGGGCAAAGAGACAGGGAGCTGGAGCGAGGGGGATGACACTGCATTGGACAAGGAGCCCAGGCAGGAGACTGGGACTGGAAGCCAGTGGGAATAGGGGCTGTGGGTGGAAGCGTTGACTGGAGGACTTTATTCTTGTTATATGTGTGAACAGTGCTTAGCACAGTTGGGCTGTGATCTCAAATGGGGCCTCTAAATGCTACAGTCCTACAAATGATAAATAGTAATGACAGACGACTATAGAACTATATACCAATAATGTTACACAATTATGTATATGCACGCACACAATAATAGATGTGCTTGTAATAACAAGTTAGCTTCATCTTTAATTGAAATCCGAATCTATCTATCTATCTATCTATCTCTCCATCCATCCTCCAAATTTAATATATAAAATGGGAGAGTTTCTAAATGATTGTCTCAAAGTATTTTACTTAAAAATAGAATTTCTAATTGTGTTTTTGAACAATAGGAGAGGCACAGATGCCAGCAGGGATCGTATACACACAAATATATAAAATATAAAGATGCATGTGCTTATATAGGTTTCATAGTAGCAGCCGTGTTAGTCTGTATCCGCAAAAAGAAAAGGAGGACTTGTGGCACCTTAGAGACTAACCAATTTATTTGAGCATAAGCTTTCGTGAGTTACAGCTCACTTCATCGGATGCTGAGCTGTAGCTCACGAAAGCTTATGCTCAAATAAATTTGTTAGTCTCTAAGGTGCCACAAGTACTCCTTTTCTTTATGTGCTTATATAGGATCACTGAATTCAGTCTTTGCTTTATTTATAGATATATTTGGAAGGAACAGACAGTTAATCAGATGTGTGTGTGTGTTTGTTTGTTTTTAAGATTTCCTCCCCACCTATGAATGTATTAGGGAGAAAATATTGAACTGGGCCATTCTGGCTCCCATGGAGTTGGCACAATTTATTTTCCATTTGTCAGATGCGATATTGGGGCAGCAGTTGTTTTTGATGATTTATTAGGAATTTTCTAAATGGGGCACTCTGTCATTGGAGTTACTTCAGTTCTGTGTCTCAATAGATTTTTCTTTCTACAAATTCCTGCTCGGAACCCAAGAAGGTGGGTGTTTTGTGCGCGCGCGTGTGTGTGTTTTAAACCTAGAAACTAAAACAAAAAATGAAGACGAAATAGATGTATTTTTTAAATGATGACAGGATCGGCTCTTTAAATTGCTTCTGTGGATTAATTTGAAACATGTTGGTGGGGACTTCTGTTTCATTAACCATCTTTCTCCTTCGTTCTAGTCATTGGAGTCATTGTCTCTTATTGCTTTTCACCCTCATGATTGTCCATATGGTTATTTTTATTATTACCATCTGTATAGAGAAATAGTAGGAGACAATTTGGGGAAGGAGGTAGTGTGAGAGGGTGTGCGGGGATATTGACATAAACAATTTAAATTCTGCATGACACAAACAATTTTGAGTGATCAGCTTTAGTGTTGGGTGTTTATGTCAATCATTGGTTGTGGAGTGTGTGTGTGTGCATACCCGTGCATGCTTTGCAACAACAAAATGGTTGCCCTAGCTAAGTGGTTAGTAGTGACCTAGGATAAAATTCATCCATGAGAGTGAAGTGGTGTAAAGGCCTTATGCTGGCTCTCTGCACAGAGGTGTATTTCACTTTTAGTGACTGATGATGGGTGACATGAGTTTGACAAGTCTCAGACTTATCCCCAGGTGACACATATGCACCTTGCAAAACTCACCATCACACTTGTAACCAACTGGTCCCCTTCTTAGAAAAATCATCAAACAGGACCAAAGACAAAAAGACTGAGCTTTCCTCTCTCTCTCTAAAACACGGCTATTATAATTATTGGTTATTTGTGTTGCTGTAGCACCTGAGAGCTCCAGTCATGAACCACCACCCTACTGTGCTAGGTGCTGCACACAGATAGAGCAAAAAGATTATTCCAAAGAGCATCCAATCTAAGTTGAATATAATCTGTGTGTGTCCATGTGTGTGTTACATCTCTACTTCCAGTCTTCCAGAAATCAAGACTTTAGAGAGCAGGAAACTCACTATCTCTTTCAAGTGCTCTGCCCTTCCTGGGGTGTGTGCCCAAGACTAGGAGTTGGGGCCACCTAAGTTGACACTTGAGTCCATGTGTGGCCTTGGGGAAAGTAATTAACCTTCCTGCCTGGTTCCCCATCTGTAAAATGGGGTTGTTAACATTTACTATATATAACAGGGGCCTGAAGATGAATTAGCATGAGGAGAACTACAGCACGGATTCAGCAAGGAGTTCACCTGGAGTCCAGGGTGGTCTATGCCTCAGCAGGGTCCAAGCCCTGTATGAGCTGAGTAGGGTATTCTTATAGTAGGATAGTAGGAAACACAAATTCTGGTTTAGCACAACGGAGAGCTCCTTGTAGAGCCTGTTTCATAACACTTCTGCAGTACCTGCCATCTGAGCAGCACAAAGCACTTGATAGGGCTATTGGAAGACAAAGGGAAAATATGTTGTGACGCCCCCTCCGTGTCCCCCCCCCACACTTCTCCCCCTGCCTGTAGACATTCAGAAGACAAGGAATTTCAGCCAGCTCTTTACCTGACTGAAAAACTGGGTGGGGGTCATTTCTCACAGACACAAAAAGTTCCTGATTATTTTGTTGAATTGCAGAATTTGAAATGTGATTGAAATGTCAACCAACCCCGCTCCAACCAGCCCTTCTAACGATGAGCACAAGTGCACAAGCTAGCTTAGAACAGAGTGGTGAAGGCACAAGCATGGGACTCAGGAGACCTGAGTTCTTGTCCCATCTCTACCACTGATTACCTGTTGTGACCTAAGGTTAGTCACCTCTGTCTCTGCCACAGTTTCACCATCTTTAAAATGTGAGTGGAGAGGAAATGGTTTGGTGGCTGGCTGATATGAAAAAAAAAGGGGGGGAGTACCTTGGTTTAGAGGGTAGGGCACCAGACTAAGACCCAGAACACCTGGACTCTAATTTGATGCTTTGCTGTGTGTCCTTGGCAAGTCACTTCCTCTTTCTGTGACTCTTTTTTGCCTCTCACCCGTCACTTCTTTTCATAGATTCATCGATTTTAAGGTAAGACGGGGCCATTCTGATAATCTAGTCTGACCTACAGGGCAGAGAGCCTCACCCAATAGTTTCTGCATCACATAACTTCTGTTTGCGCTACAGCATCTCTTGTCTGTTTACATTGCAAGCTCTCCCTGGGCAAGGACTCTCTCTCACTATGTGTTTGTCCAGTGCCTAGCAGAGGGGCCACCTGATTTCAGTTAGGGCCTGTAAGGTGCTACTGCCAAACTGATCAAATGGGGTGCTCCGGAGAGGTGTGGAATGTTGGAAGCCATCATGGCAGAGAAGGATGAAAAGTGACAAGGGTGAGGGGCAGGGCATGGGAGGTAGGCCCACAAAATCCTGGGTTCACTAGCTAAAAGCCCAAAGCTGGGCTGCAGAGCAGCTGCACTGTTGGGCTGCACCTTACCTGTCAGTTGTGGGGAAGATTCCATTCCTTCCTACATCAGTCGAGGTCTGTTTACTCCAGCATTGCACTGTGGGGAGCTCTAAACTGAGTTAACAGTTATGTGTCTTGGGGAATACACCTCCCAAGGGCCCAGACAGCAGTTTCAGAGATGCATTTATTTCTATAGAATACAGCTGCCCCCTCTGATGTGCACTCATCACGCCGATTGCAAAAACACAGGTCCCCAGAACAAGTGCTCGTGGAGGGGAAAGGGAAGGTACAGAGCCTCACAAGTACTTTCTTGGCACTGTTTTGAAGGGAAGAGTGCGGTGTGACAAATTGTTCCTGTTTGAAATCATCAGAACAGAGCATCCAGGAGACTTGATAAGAGCCCTTTTGAATGATCCTATTATCGGAATAACAGCAGTGGGAAGAGACTGTACCTGGCTGCACACAGAAACATTAATTTGATTTAAAGGTGGTGTGGTGGCTTTAAACTCTGAATTTCCAGGCTTTGCTTGGTTTAATTTAGACTCTTAACAGAGCTTGTTCAGGGTATTGCAGTAGAGGCCACTCGAACAAATCCCTGTTAAAAGTGATGCTGCTCCATCCACTAGCTACAAAACACACACAAAGAAATACACTGAAGGCCTTAATAATAAAACACACAGTAAAGGAACGCAACCTATTGAAAGCACGAACTTCCAGAGCACTGAGGGGAGAATAGAGAGTTGACCTGATAAAAGAATTGATCCATTGCATGAAGGCTCTCTCTTGTAGCAAACAGGAAAAGCCTTCAGCAATGGAGACCTGCTGACAGGGTTAGGAGGAGTCTGAGCCACCAAGCTCAGATCCAGACTTTCCCCAAAGACCATTTGATTCAGCCCTTTACTAGAGAAAAGCCTTTGTATACAGATCCAATATCCACCAAAATCTGCCAAACCATTGTGAATGGACATGGGGGGCCTTAGCTTCCCTTTCCCTACAGTATTTTTATTATTATTTTCATGCATATTCCAGCCAGGAATAAAACCCAGTGATGCCAAAACACACTGAGAACCATTCCGGTTGCACCAGTTCCTCAAGTGAGGAAAATCAATATCACTTCATAGTGGACCAATGCCAGTTTACACCAGGTGATAATCTGGGCCCACAGAATTAATGGATCTATCAGAAATCGAACAGGAGAGTCTAGTCTCAAGCCAAATTTTGCAGCCTCCAAGGAGCTGGGAGGGAGGATGGGCTGGTGGCTAGAGCAGTGGCTTGTAATTCAGTAGAGCTGGTTCAGTTTTCAGCTTAGTCAGAGATTTTTCTTGGGCAAGTTGCTTAATCTACCCCGTTCCTCAGATTCTGATCTGTAGAACGGGGATCCTAGTTTATGGTCTTACAGAGGAGAAAATCCATTAGCAATTGTGCGGCACTCACATACAATGGTGCTTATGGCTAGATAAGTGCCTAGACAGGTAGCCTAGAGAAGCATCTGAAATCGTGGCTCCTTAATAGATGCCAGCCCAAATCATGAATGTTTGATCTTCATTAGTCGGAAAGCTTGGCTGGGTGTGCATAGCCTTGGATCGCACAGCTCATTGGGTCACCCACTGGTCAGTACATGTAAGACTTGCCTCATCCACTGAGGCTATGCTCTGTTACAGCCCTTCACACCAGAGCTGCCTCTTCTAGATCTAGTAACTCATCCTTTTAGCTATGGGGGTCCCTGTTTCAATCCCTGGGTTCAGCCATGAGGATGGCTGTCACATCTGCTGTTGGCACCCCATTCTTCTCAGCTCCTGTGTGCTCAGATGGTCCATCCGGCTAGCATACGTATGTGCTGTGTGCCTCCTAACGTTGTATTGCAGATTCGAATATGGAGGCAGAAGGAATGTGCACTCTGCGGTCGTTTTTTCCCCCTTCTGCCTTGGGGTTTCTTGTAATATTTCAGGGGAGATGTTTGATATAAATGGGATCCCCTTCTGGGTTAACCCTTTAATAGCTTTTCCCTGTGGGCTCTCTCCTCCTCCATAGATCTGTCCTGGTACATAAGGGGCCGAGATCAGATCTGAGGAATTCAATCCCAACCCTTCACTTCAGGGGTTGGAGTTGAGGATCTAGTTTGGAGGACTTAGTCTGCCTGCAGGGAGCTCCATGGTGGCTGTGTGTTGGCACAAAGCACTGCAGGCATCATAGGAAATAATAATTCCAAGGGCTCTCAAACTTCAGCTTCTGCACTTAGTTAGCTTGGCATCCAGGCAGCTGGTGGACACTGAATGCGGCTGGCAGCAGTGTGTCTGGTTACTCACCCCCTACTGGTACCTTGGGTCGAAACTACCCTAGACCATCACCCAGCCACTTGTAGAATCCCAGGCTGCCCACAGAGAAGTCCCTCAGCATAGTTGTAAATGCGTTGCTCTCGTCGTCCAATTTTCCAGGGCCTGTCACTTAGAAATGTTAATGCTCTTTATTGTAGCACACACTGGATAATGGCATTTCTCAACATCTGGTTTCATTTAAAATTTCTTAGCTGCCTTTTGCGCACACCACTCAGTAATGATCCTGTCCCAGACTTACCAAGCGGGAGGATGGGAAGTGGCAGTCCAGAGCCAAAACAAAACAACAACAAAAGATTATTAATGAATATTTGCAGCTGCTGGTGGGACTTGGTGACCGTCTGCCAGCACCGTGACAGGCTTCATCTTGTAAAATGTACCTGTGATAAATATCAACTAGGAGTGATTAGCAAGAGGTTGTTAATTCATGAACGGGATTTGCACACAAGCCACAGAGTAATTTGATTTCCAGGGGCTGCAAAATGCATTATTTCTTCTCCTCTCCTCCCTGAAAGGAAAACTGGAAGCCTGAGCTAATAAAACAGCAACTGTTGCAGCTACTCACCTCTTTTACAACCAAAGGCTGTTCAGCCTAGAAGGAAAAAGAACTTAATGAAGTACTTGATGGAGTTTTTCCATTTATGAAGGACACTGTGAAAGCTGATGCGTCCCTTCTGGATTTTTACTGGGAGAGTGTGGGGATCTGGGAATTTTGGAGGGTAATAGACTTTATGCAGCATTAATAATAAAAATATAAAATAAAAAGCTTTACTACCCTGCAGTGACTGAGAAGAAGTGAGGAAGGCGCTGGATTTGGGACTCAGTTCATTGCTCTGCCACTGATTCCCTGTGAGACCTTAGGCAAATCACTTAAACTCCTGTGTATCAGTTCTGCT
The DNA here is from genome assembly GCF_965152235.1 of Eretmochelys imbricata. Taxonomy (NCBI): domain Eukaryota; kingdom Metazoa; phylum Chordata; order Testudines; family Cheloniidae; genus Eretmochelys; species Eretmochelys imbricata. The sequence goes on along the minus strand of NC_135593.1, from coordinate 5,872,063 downwards.
ATGTGCAAAGTAGGCTAATAAATCTTCCTTTCTATGGTACTCAGCTGAGACCTATTACTTTGGTATCTGGGCACCTACCAGTATTTTAGTGTATTTATCCTCCTAATACCCTGTAAGATTGTGTGGCGCCCGTAGCCCCATGCGACAGGTAGGGAACAGATACAGAGTGGTGAAGTGACTTGCCCCCACATGGAATCTATGGCAGAGCAGTATCCTAACCACTAGACGATCCTTCCTATTTTCTGTTCCTGTTTAAACTGCAAGCTGTCTGGGGAAGGAACTGTTTCTATGTGGTTGTCTAGCCCACAAGTGAGTGTGTGACAGGTCCCTTTCTGCCCTATGCTACAGACCTGGACTCTTTAGTTCATGCTGTAGGAGTTCAGTTTTCTAGCTCTAGACCTCCCTGGTTCACTTCCTGCAGTGTCAGCCAAGAGGGTGGCTTTCATGTTTGCATAATGTCCAGTATAACTGCGGGGGGTGAGGGGGGGAGTTGTGCTTTTGTCATAGTAATTAAGTGTTCTGTGAACCTGCGTTGGGCATATTTATACCCTAGTGCCCTTTCTAGTGCTCCCACCAGTGCTAACAATGGTTGGAAAGTTGTTTAGGGGGTAGAAGTCCTAGGGTTAAACAAAGCCTTTTATGGTTAAAGAGAATACTGGCAGTTACACTAGATAGGCCAAACAATGTATTTCAGGTGGATAGAAACCTTCATGTTTCAACCACCTGCTAACTGATGGAGGGTCATGTAGCAGTATCCCTGATGGGCAGGTTATTCCATGATTGTCCAGTTCAGGGTTCCTTGCATCTTCCTTTGAAATATCTGGTACTGGGTGTCCCAGAGAATGGATAGTGGTCTAGCTGGATCACGGGTCTGATCCAGTCAGACAGTCATCCCATTCTTATTGTATTTAGGGTTTTCTCCCTTCTTCCCATTTAAATGAAGCACAAGAAATTTGGCTCACAAAGGGGAAATATGTCTTTTGTGTTTCCCTCTCCAGAGCTCTGTCTCGACACATGAGGGGCAGGAGCAGAAACAATGCTCGTGGAGTAGGTTCTGACAGTTTGGTGCCGAGGGGAAACCTGTGCTTCCATTTCCAGCCCTGTCGCCCACGGGTGAAGCAAGCTGAGCAGAGGAGTTCATGAGGATCAGCATGGAAAAGGAAAACAATTTGATCAAGGGGCCCTGGAGCCAGGCACACGGAGAACTGGGCTGGTGGGGTTTTTCAGCTTTAATCAATGTCAAGTTGATTTTATTTTTAGAGAAGTGCAGATATTAAACAAAAAACATTACCTGCAGGTATTCCCAGAGGAGGCCCCCACCAGCTATTCAGTGCTGCGCATCCTGGCCAAATCTTTCTCAAAACTAACTGCACAAAGGGTGGATGACATGGAGTTTTATAACATGGGACAAACCTTCTACCTTCATGTATTAACAAGCAAGGCAGAAAGATATTTTCTTTTAATTTCAAAGCAAATTTCTTCCTTTAAAAAAGAATAATTTCATGCTGAGACTGGCCTTGACTCCAGTGTAAATATATCCTGGGATGCTGCCCACATACTCCTTGTCCAGGCTGGGAGCCCTAGCAGGGGTGCAGCCTGGTGTTCAGACTCCATGGTCTGTTCAATCCTTATCCTTCTCTGCTGAGATTACCAGCAACAATGCCAGCTGGTATCAGCTGTGATGCTACATAGGCAGTGCCAGACTGGCTCAGACTTAAGGTCCATGTAGTCCAATACTGATAGTGGCCAGCGTCAGATGCTTCAAAGAAAGGTGCAAGAACCCCCCCGCCCTTTAGCAGAGATGAGATAATCTGACCACCCCCCACCCCACCCGTGAAGGTCTCTTCTTGATCCTTACTAGAGATCAATTTAAGGCCCCAAATCTGAGGTTTTATCTTCCTTCCAAACTTTTTTATTCTTAGCATCAACTCTTCTGACTCCAGATTTTCTTATAATCCATGCAAATGTCCAATTCCTCTTGGAATCTTCCTAAACTCTTGGCCATAGAGACATGTGGTGGTGCTAGATTTCATGATATTTTAGGGAGGTAGACGCTCATTCCTGTAGGAACAGGACTGAGACACCACCAAATGAATGTCTCATTGGCCTTCAAACAAGTTTTCTGAGCCTCCATGCAGGAGATAGGTCCTGTGAGTGCCAAGTAACTCCTTTCTCTTGAAATATTGCCTAGTCCTGTTCCCTTCACACTAGAGCCTGAGTTCTTTCCTGTTAATACCCAGAACAGTTTTATAATCAGAATCACTCCAGCCAAAAAGTCTGGTAAAAACGGTTTGTTTTTCTGCCTTACACCAGAGAATATGAAAACAAGAGTCTTCCTAAGATTTCCCACCACTTTCCTGTGCTTCTGAGTGAAAGGTGGCATGTGATGAGGTGTGCAGCCACACCAGCCTGGACAGGGTTAACAAGGGCCTGAGAGGCCAATTAGGTCACCTGGCCTCATCTGAGAGGAGGGCCAGGGTTCATTGAGAGTGAAGCCTGGCCAGAGCTATAAAGCCAAGAAGCTGAGAGTAGGAGGGGGATGCAGGGGAAGGAGGCTACAGTCAGTCTTTGGGGAGAGGGAAGCCATCAGGGACAAGGAATAAGTCCTGGGGGAGAATAAGGTATGGGATCCTGCCTTGGAGAAAGGGGTGAAGTAGCCACGGGGAATAGAGAAAGCTCCAGTGGTTAACCCATAAACAGACAAAAGAGAGGCTGGGCAGGAAGGAGCCCAGGGAAACAGCAGACCTGGGTTGCTGGTTGTACGGGCCCTCGCCTGGAACCCAGTGTAGTGGGCAGGCCCAGGTTCCCCTGCCAACCACTACTTTAGTGGCACAGAGGCCTGAGTTGGGGCTGAAACTGTCTGGAGATGGCATTTGGACGGGGTCCTGTTGGACTTTATTACCCCGGAAGGGATGGACTGACTGGTGAAATGCATAAGGGGTTAAAAATAATGTTCCAGGTTGTTCCAATGTATTGGCATCATTTATCCCAAGGAACATTAGAGTGCGAGAGCTTGTGATGGGGTGTACAGAGAGCCCATTCTGTGGCACCTGGCAAGCAGGCAGATAATTAAGGATTAGACCCAGCTGGGGCGAGCCAGACTGTGTGGTTCCTATAAAGGAAGGACTGCAGGATCCTAAAGCAGGCCTGGGAGAAGAGACTCCAGGGAAGAAGCCCTGAGGGTCAGCTGCTCAGAAGGCACCAGGTCTCCAGGGAGAAAGTCCTGGGAGGCCGCGCTCTGTAATAGAGTGAGGAAGAACTCTGCAGAGCCTGGGAAAGGGGTGAAACACTTGCAGAGGATTGAGCTGGGCAGGGTTGGGAGAGTTTGTTCTTTTGAGTTGCATGTTGTTGCCCTGAAAGGGGTGGGGCTCTTAGTATGATCTGGCCAGAAAGCCACATCACTGCCTAGACCACCAGAGAACAAGGGTGAGGCAGAGGGGCTGCAGTGGTGGGTCTCGTCATGAGGAGATGCTTCTGGGATGGTGAGTCTCTGCCATAGCGTTGGCTAATCTAGAGGCTATCATTGTGGTATCTAGACACCAACATACAAGAAATGTAAGCTTCAGCATAGTCCTGGTAGGAACATATATTCTATCCTCAGTGGGGTTGTCTGTAAAGTGTCTCTTTCATTTGGGAGATATCTGATGAGGGGCTCTGGCTGGAATATCACCCCTTTGACTGAGGAAAGGTCTCTGGTAACATAGATCTCCAAAGGAGGCAAGACGTGCACACTCTCTGCAGTGGTCTACGCAGGGATGTGACTCTCAGGGGACAGGCTCTTTTCTCATGGCATGGAGAGTTACACACATGGATCTCGGTGCATCTGGGCAATGCCACCGAGTCTGATAGTGTTGTGTATTAGCTATGGGTGGGGAGGGCTTTGAGTCCAAGCTATTTATCGCAATCAGAGCATGTGCCGCTTGGGTTACTTGAGGAGATTAGTGACGTTTCTTTTAACCGGGATTGATACAACCCTGTTTCATTGGGAGAGAGCCTGGAAACACCATCTATCAATTCAGCCAATGAAAAATTAGAGGAAATGGCATCCTCCCACAGGCTGGCAGGCTCCCAGACTCCTTCTCTGCACACCTCATTATCCTGTTACACTGCTGAATATGGATAGTGTCCGTTCTTAATGACAGTTAAGTGATATTAACTTTCTGCAATGTTATTTGATTATCATCTTTCCAAATATTCTCTTTGCCTCCCTCTCCTGTAGTAACAACAGAACACATTTCCATTCTCCGCCATGAGGTCACTGAGACAAACTGGTGATACCAAGACAGGAGGCATCGGCAGCAAGAGTCTTCTCCTCCCCACATAGTACCCTAGCTACTCTCTTCCCAACAGCGAGATAGATTGTGTTAGGGCCAGTGGATCCCATTAATCCACTGGACATTTTACCATTTTACCATTGTTCAGTGGGAACAGGACTTGGTGCTCAGGCTGACCAGGATGAATGAAGAGGTCCTGGTAAAGATAGCATGGCAGGAGAGGGTGGTGGGAAAGAGATCCTGAGGAAAGCCAAGGAAGCAGTGGATGGTTAGCAGGTAGACCTTACTGTCACCTTGTACAGACAAAAATGGCAGGTGCTTGCATGACAGCTCAACCCCTGATGATGTGGGGATAACGGGAAGAAGATTGACCAGTCTCATGAGGGTATCCCATTGCCTAAGATCTGGGTAAGACAAACACCTGGAAAATGTAATAAAGGGAACAATACTGCATTAGCTGGAGGAGGGCTAGTTCTACTATACAAACAGAACAGGGTGGCCATGCTGGGCAGCAAAAAGGCCAGCAACAGTTTTGGTTGTAGGTCGTGGGGCTGATAAGTGATGGCCATTTGCAATCTGGTCTGAGGCAGCCCAACCACCTAAAAGCAGACCTTAATGGGGATGGAGAATTGCTCTTCACCACAACTATTACCTATGGGCCAAATCCATCTGTCCTTCCTCAGGTCCAGTGACTTCAGAGAGAGAGTTTTAACAAGAGTCACATTCAAATAAGGACATTGAGATTTGACCATGTGCTTCTGTGATTGATTCTCCTGCTCTTTCTTAAAACTCTCAAAGGCTTTCTGAGCCTGTCTAGTCATAGCTTTACCAGAGCTTTACCTTACTTATTGTTTGTTAGCATAGGCTCATTAAAAATTGCTACAATATCCTACAATGCAAGCCCTAAACACTATAGTAATGATAGTATGGTATTACTTGTATAGAAAAGAAAATTCGTAAATTATATTTCACTTTCACCTATTTTTATCAATAAGCCTCTACTTTGCATTTCTGCTGTGCTCAATCTCCAGCTATAGATTTCAAAACACTTTTTTAAAAGGGACGTTAGTACCATGGTGGACTCTTCAAAAAGTGACCAGTGATTTTTGGGTGCCCAACATGAAACAAATTACAGGTGCCTGATTTTCACAGCATTTGATTGTTCAGCACTTTCAGGACACTTAAAAATGTTCCAAGTTGGGAACCCCAAAATTAAAGCCCCCTAAATCACTGGTCCCTTTTGAAAATCTAAGCCCAGTATGGTCCCAGTTGAATGGATGGGAGAAAACAAGGCACAGAGAGATTAAATCTGAGGCAAAGAGGATTTACCCAAATCAGTAGCAGAACTGGGAATATAATATAATCTTTTTCCTTCGATTACCCAGTCCACTAGCCTGGCCTGTCGCTCTGCTTTGGATCCTTATATGCCATTCTTGGACAGATCCCTTTTCCATGCAACATATTTCCACTATCCTTTCCCCCACCCCACATGCACCGTGTAACTAACTGGCTCATTTTCTTCTCTGTCAGTGACTTCCAGTCCTCGCTGTTAATATTATCCACACATGCTGAACTTTGTCAAATGCTCCCTGCCCATCTGAGATACTCATGCCAATTGCATCTCACTTGTCTACCAAGCTAGTAATCTCTCCAAAGAATTCTAACAAGTTAATAAGGATTGATCTCCCTTCCCTGAGATCATGTGGACTGTCCTTAATCAACCTAGACACTTTCAAGCCTTTTCTTCCCCTTAAAAATTGGCTTCCAAATAAATACTCTTCTCACAGCTGACGGGCAGCTGACTCACCTGCTGCGTCATCCCAGATATGCATCAAGACCTCGATTCGGTAAGGCATCCCTATAATTCCAATGAGACTTAGGACTTAAACTAAATTCAATCCTGAATCGAGATTGACCCTGAACCAGGGCTTAAGTTTCAAAAAGCAGGTCTGGGCCCCTGTTTCTCAAAGCATCCTCTAATTTTGAGTACTTCTGTGTTTGGGGCCCCAGCTAGGGTTGCCAACCCTCCAGGATTGCCCTGGATTCTCCAGCAATTAAAGGTTAATCTTTAATTAAAAATTATGTCATGTGATGAAACACCCATGAATAAGTCCAACCAAAATTGGCAACCCTAGCCCCACCTAGTGCCTGATGTTTCAGAGATGAAGCCAATGGGAGCAGTTGGTGCTCAGCTCTGCTGAAAATCAGGAGCAAGGAATTTCAGCCCATGAGCACCCAGATAACCGGACACGCCAAATTCGTGGACATTTGTGAAAACTTAGTCTTTGGTGACTTTGCCAAACCACCCAGATCTCTTTAGCCTGTGAAACTAGGATGGGCAGTCCACACCAGCCAGCTTCCTTATGAGATGTCTGGTGCCTCCTGCGTGTTCCTCCCAGTCCACCCATCCTCATCCCTCAGTGTTCTCTCCCCAGACCATTTTAAGGGGCATATCTGAGACTGAACAGAGTTTCCTGCCTTGTCACTACTATCCCTGGTACTTTAAGTCCCATGTGTGCAGGTTGTCGCCTGGACCCTAATGCTTTGTGTCACTTTTAAGTTCCTCTAAGCTTTTATGGACCATTTCTCATTTATCTGCACACTCCTTAATTCCTCATTTGTTCTCCCTGGAGATCAGATCCCTGACTTAGGGCAAATCCTCATCCTCCTCATTTGCAAAGACAGATGCAAAAGTAAATGTTGTTAGTAGTGTCAGTTTCAGCTCCTTATCCTCCTCTACCTCCAATTTCCCTATGTCGTTCCTATGTAGGCTAATTCACTGTATCCACTTATCTGCTGTGCATATATAATGGACTTTTCCTTTACTGTTTGTTTAAATGCTGGGTGATTCTTCCTTGCTGGCCTTCTTTCTTTGCTCCTTTAATTATATGCCACTGTATTTACCTTCTCCCCCTCTTCTAATACAACCTGCTCTCCCATTAAGCAAATATGTTTTCTTTATATGTGCTTTTGATTGGAGATGGAGAAGAACCAAAATCCCAGCTCTGAAACCCTCTGAACCTTGGGCTGTTTGAAAGATGGATATTAATTTTGTGGTGTTGGTCTACATATCTGCTTTGGATGCCAGCCTCTGACTGCAGGAGATATACATGCCAAGCAAAAAGATAGTATTAATGCGTCCCTGCCATGATACTGGCCTGCTGGGTGACTGTGGGCAAGTCCCATCACCTCTCTGTGCCTCAGTTTCTCCATCTCCTTACAGAAGGGGTGAATTGACAATGTGGCAGAGATGAAAGCAGAGCTCCAGAGACCTCCAGTTTGTAACCCTGTTCCATTCATCTAGACCCTTTGTCCTGAAAGTGTGCAGAAAAGCTGTGAGAGAGGCTATTCCTATAATATTTCTGAGAGGGAAACAAGCAGGAAATATCCAAAGTCTTCCAAGACAGCTTGTTCCTCAAAATCCAGAGACTCAGTAGAGTCAGATAGTATGAACAGCTGTCCCCACTTTGGAGTTAGTATCTGAACCAGACCAAACCTCATGAATCTTTGTGGTCTCATCATCACAACTGGAAAAACCTGGGTTATGTATTGATTTACCTGTAAATGCCGTGCAGCAGTGTTCATTGCACAGCAATCACACTGTGGAAACCTATTGTATTGTGGTGTGCAGTAATGCTAAATGATGCCACTGCTTTGTGACTGTGCTTTTCCGCAAGAGGCAGTAGTTTGTCATTTTAAGATCTACGTGATCATGTGTTTTTTGAATTATAATGAAAAATCTACATTGGTATTTGTTATTTACCTGCGTTCTGATTTTTTAACAAGTAGCTCTAGTGATAATTACCAATTTTTTTGTATTTATCGACAGGAAAAAACCCAGGATCCTTCATAAATATCCAACTGGGCAATTATCGCTGTACTGTATGTGCTGTTTTCTATAAATGTTGAAATTCAGTAATTACCACTAGAGTCAACCATGACATTTCGAAAGCAGATACATAACAAATGGGGATGCCACGGAGTCATTAGCATTCAGATATCAAAACAGCTCTCTCCATTCCCCTTCACATGAATCTGTCTCTCTGTTTTACAAGGAATGTTGTAGTTGCCAATTAAAATACCTCTTTTTTTCCCCTTTTCCAGATTAATTTTAGTGCCCATGAAAGAAGCTGGACTGGCAGCCTTCCTTGATATTCAAAACAGTATGTGCAAATTTTAGCTCCTCCTAAGCCATCCAGCCAATGGTCCTTGAGAGGCCATTTCAAATGGTCAGAGGGCAGGTCAATCTCCATGGCTCAATGAGACTTTAATTCCATTTCAGCCAATGAGACTTCCTTGGCATAGAAAGCTGTACAGATGTTGCCAGATGAACCCTCAGGTGACTATCAGGATGAGGCATGACCCACCAGGATACGGTTACAGGATGCTTTTGGAGTTTGATCCTCTCTGTCCATTTGCCATTAGTGACTGTTCTTAACTCCTTGACAAGTTGCTCTACAGAGCGATGCCATCTCTCTCCTTTCTCCCAGGGTTAGGCTCAGTTTTTCCTTGTCACTTTGTGATGAGATGTCTTTATGGTTCCTGATAATATGAGAAAACGTCTTCCTCAGACTCCCTCCTACTTGGGACAATGGAGCAGAAAGATCTCCCTGTCTCAGTCTCTCCTCTGTCACACTAAGGGCACAGTCACTCCTCTCAGAGTTTAAATGGCTTAATGTCAATTTCCAGCTCTAGTTTGGGGTTACAGGTGCTGTATTTGGAGAGGGTCTGTCTGCCGTGGTTTTGCACATGTCAGAGTGATGCCGTACCTGCTGGGGCGGATGTTCTGTGTGCAGAACTGTAACAGTCCAGCTTGTAGCTGGCTGTGGTTTGTTCTTCCCAGTGAATTGTCCAGTGGGGTTTGAGGTGCTGGTCTAGTATTTGGATCATATTTCAGTTTTGGCTGTTTGCTCCACTGACTCATTCAACCCTTCGCTTCCTTGCTGCTCTGAGGAGGCGAAGATGTGTTTATGTGTAGATCAGTTGTTCTCAATCTTTGCCATATCATGTCTCCCTGTTACAAGACAAAATTTCAGGGTCCCCTCTTTCTATCTAGCCATAAAGCAGCGTATCTCAATTTGTGGCCCAAAGGCATCTTGCGACCCAATCAGCATGCATCTATGGCCCATGTAACATCCTCAGGGCCATACAGGTAGTATATATATTGTGTGGATGTGGGCCTCCTAATACATAGAGAACTGCATATGTGGCCCACAATGAGAAATAGGTTAAAAACCACTGCCATAAAGAAAGGAAGGGTTATGCTGACTTCTTGACCTGCATCGGGATCATAACCCCAGAGTCAAGATCCCATGTTCTGTATTGCCTGTCAGTTATATGTTTTGCGATGTGGACATTTGTTCACTGAGGCGACATTGGGCAACTTGAATAGCTGACATAAGCAGTGAAAGAGCCATCAGCTGGCAATGATTTTAAGTCCTTTCTGACCTGGCTGGATGTAAACTGGTGACCTAGACGTGGAAGGGTCCACATGCCATCATTGATTTTCTTAGGAAGTGTATCTAGAGGTCAGAGCTCAGATGTTGGAGCCAGGACTCCTGGCTTCTTTTCCTGACTCTGCCGCTGACTTACTGGTGGGTCAGGGTTAAAAGGAAATTTTTTTGAACATTTTGTTAAAAATTGTCATTTTCCATCGAAATTTTAAAAAATTTGGAAAACTGTTGAGCATCAATTCTGGTGAATCTCTCTCTGTATATAAAATATATTAAATAGTTATATATATATATGTATGTATGTTAAAATTAGGCACAGACCCATAATAATGTCCTACCTGTTGCTTGTCAGACAGGACTGCAGAGCTCTAGGAATTTGGAAGATCCATGCCTCCTCCACAGGGCTTTTCAAAAGCCTTTGTCCAGCTAACATGAGTAGCTGAATTATTTTGAAATGTATTAATCAAGTTCCAATCCCACAGCTATTTCTGACCGCTTGCAGTTCTGCTTCGGTAATGACAAGTTGTTTACAAGTCTGGCTCTTGGAAAATGGGGCTTGACACATCTTGATCCATAGCTAATGAAATGGAGCAACTGAAACAATGGAATTGATCCCGTTATAATCTCTTAACCATGAGACATACTTGTTTCTCAATCTGTCAGTGGGTTGTATGTTAGGTATGGCCCAGATGCTATAAGGAATCCATGTGCAAGAGGCACAATTATTATACACATCTCTATGACATTTCGGGGTGCATTCCTGACCAGTGGATAGAAACTGGTTAGATCATCAGGCTCAACTGGTAGTGATCAATGGCTCGATGTCTAGCTGGTATCAAGCAAAGTGCCACAGGGGTAGGTCCTGGGGCCGGTTATGTTCAACCTCTTCATTAATTATCTGGATGATGGGATGGATTGCACCCTCAACAAGTTCGCGGATGACACTAATCTGGGGGGAGAGGTAGGTACGCTGGAGGGTAGGGAAAGGTTCCAGAGTGATCTAGACAAATTGGAGGATTGGGCCAAAGAAATCAGATGAGGTTCAACAAGGACAAGTGCAGATTCCTGCACTTAGGACGGAAGAATCCCATGCACTGCTACAGCCTGGGGACCGACTGGCTAAGCGGCAGTTCTGCAGAAAAGGACCTGGGGATTACAGTGAGCGACAAGCTGGATATGAATCAACAGTGTGCCCTTGTTGCCAAGAAGGCTAACAGCATATTGGGCTGCATTAGTAGGAGCATTGCCAGCAGATCGAGGGAAGTGATTATTCCCTTCTATTTGGCACTGGCGAGGCCACATCTGAAGTATTGCGTCCAGCTTTGGTCCCCCCACTACAGAAGGGATATGGACAAGTTGGAGAGAGTCCAGCAGAGGCCTACGAAAATGATTAGGGGGCTGGGGCTCCAGACTTATGAGGAGAGGCTGAGGGAACTGAGCTTATTTAGTCGACAGAAGAGAAGAATGAGGAGGGATTTGACAGCAGCCTTCAAGTACCTGAAAGTGGGTTCCAAAGAAGGTGGAGCTAGGCTATTCTCAGTGGTGGCAGATGACAGAACAAGGAGCAATCTCGAGTTGCAGTGGGGGAGGTGTAGCTTGGATATTAGGAAAAACTATTTCACTAGGAGGGTGGTGAACCACTGGAACGGGTTACCTCGGGAGGTGGTGGAATCTCCATTGTTAGAGGTTCTTAAGGCCCAGCTTGACAAAGCCCTGGCTGGGATGATTTAGTTGGGGTTCGTCCTGCTTTGAGCAGGGGGTTGGATTAGATACCTCGTGAGGTCTCTTCCAACCCTAATATTCTATGAGTAGGGGGACTGTCACCCTGGCCTTGTAACCTTGGGTGCCTTGCAATACCTTGCTGCTGTAGCTCCCATGTGGGCTGCTCACAAACAAACTGCCAGCATGCAAGTCACACCCAGAGTGTGTGTGTTTCTGACTGCAGGCTGCTAGCACACTCCAGTCACACTCCGGCTTCCACCAGCCTTGGTTACCACAGTCAGGGTGAGCCCAACATACTCCCAGTCCTGGATTCCCACGGGGGGAGCACCCCCCATGTGTATTCTGTACTGCACTGCCCAGCCCTTTCCTGGACAGCTCAGATAACAAGGTCTGTTACCTCTGTAAAGGAACAATATACAACAATTTGGCACCTTAAAGGGAGTTACCCACACAGTTCACACAGTAAAATTAATGCTGGATTAATTTTAATTAAACAACAAAAAAGTTTATAAAGAGAGAGATGTTAAGTGAGTGCAAGTATCAAGGCATTAAAGTCAGAAACGGTTACAAGAAAAATAAAGATAAAATGCTTCCTTGTACTAAAACTATACAAACTAGGCTTGGCTCAAGGTGAAATTCTTACTACATGTTTTCCACAGTGTTATTGGCCAATCTTCAGGTCAGAATCCATCCTTATAGTCAATAAAATGGATTATTTTATCTTGTTAAATTCAGGAGAGATGGATAGGGAGAGCTAATTTGGTGTGGTTTTTTTTTCCTCGCACTTTTATAGTTCAGACACACTTTGAAACCCCTCTTCCTGAGAGTGATCTCTTGATAAAGTTATTTCCAGCTGAGAGCAAGGAGACATGGACCCTGGGAGGAGGGAGGTTTGCTAAGTTATTTGCTAAGATTCAGATGTATTTGCTCCTGCCCCTTTCCTTGCCAAAGAATGGCCACTTGAAAGGCAATGACCATCAGCTTTGATGACACCTGGCCAGGTGCCAGCTTCTCTTGTCTTTGAAAAACTGGTTTACCAACTCCCCAGACCTGTTTGGTAAACACACTTCAGTAATCATTTCAGTGTATGTTCATAACTTTACATTTAATATTGGTATTTACATTTCACCATAATATTATTCACTAGTGGGTTATTAGTGTTCAAGTGATACCTCACAGGGCATATTTTGTACAAAGATTATTACTACAGTGTGTAGGGTGTGAATACAGGGATGCATTCAGTCACAATCTCACAGAGAGAAGAATCTATCTAAGGTACTTCTGTGGCCCCTGAGCATCTTACACATTCTTAATCCATTTATCTTACCATTTTACAGATGGGAAACTGAGGCATGGAGAGACTGTGACTTACTACAGTCATACAAGCGGCAAAGAGTCCTGTGGCACCTTATAGACTAACAGACATATTGGAGCATGAGCTTTCGTGGGTGAATACGCATTCACCCACAAAAGCTCATGCTCCAATACGTCTGTTAGTCTATAAGGTGCCACAGGATTCTTTGCCGCTTTTACAGATCCAGACTAACATGGCTACCCCTCTGAAGCTTTACAGTCATACAGGAAGCCTATGGCAGACCAAGGAACTGAGCACAGATTTCGTGAACAGAATCCATTTCAGGGATTGAACTAGAAAGCTGGTATTTCAGCTCCCAAAGCCTCTAGCACTTCAGTTAAATAGGAGTTCAATTAGTTAACTCTAGTCTAGTGGTAGGTCTCATGTCCACCGTGTGGTTAACCAGTAGAGGGGAATATCATTCACTTCTTCCCTGGCTTCTCTCTGGGACCAAAATCTCCAGAAAGACACATTCAAGCAAGACATGTGTAAGGTTTATTTACCAGCTTGACACGTATGTGTCACGCATGGGAATTAAACACATGCATACTTCAAGGGGAGATGAGGCCCTTGTGTTGCCTACATTATCATTCATATGAACAAAACAACTTTAAACACTAGCGTATTCTTTGAAAACAGAGCTTTGCCTTTCAGTAAGAGAAAGGAAATAGAACCCACATCCCATTATGTTTCCAAGCTCCTGTCAAGAAATGCTTAAGGATGACACCTGCTTAAAAGCATCCAATTGTAGGAATATATTCAGACTTACAATTCATGTGCTGCTCCCCTAACTAAGGGATGAGAAACTCAGTTCAAGTGAAATAACAGCCAACCTGAGTCTTTTCCTCCAACACTTGCACCAAATTATAACTGGAAACTTTGTACTTTTGTTTTGGTCTGTAAAAGTTGGTGAAGTTGTTGTGTGCACATTCCCTTCTACAGCTTCCTCACTCAACCACACCTTGGTTTTAGGCAGGGTTGGAATCACACAAGAGTTTGATGATATCATCTCATGGTGTTTCCAATCCTGCCCAAGCTCAAGACTCTGCCACTATGGCTCAGGAAAAGTCTGTTAAGCACATGTTTAAATTTAAGCACATGTTTATGTCTGGTTACCCTAATTGTGAGCTCAGCTGTAAAAAATATGTGAAAGTTCCTAAAAAGCCACAACACCTAATAATAACAAATGGTGATGGGAAAAGGTACGAAAGGGAGAAAGATTGAATTAGGTCTGGTCTACACTAGGAGTTTCACTAGGTGTGAAAAATCCACATCCCCAAGAGACGCAGCTATACCTTAAAGTAAGAGACTGGGGGTGGGATATAGATTCATAGATTTATAGATACTAAGGTCAGAAGGGACCATTATGATAATCTAGTCTGACCTCCTGCACAATGCAGGCCACCCACTCCTGCGAAAAACCTCTCACCTATGTCTGAGCTATTGAAGTCCTCAAATCGTGGTTTAAAGACTTCAAGGAGCAGAGAATCCTCCAGCAAGTGACCCATGCCCCATGCTACAGAGGAAGGCAAAAAACCTCCAGGGCCTCTTCCAATCTGCCCTGGAGGAAAATTCCTTCCCGACCCCAAATATGGCGATCAGCTAAACCCTGAGCATATGGGCAATCTGAGCATATCACCTGCCAGATACTACAGAAAATTCTTTCGTGGGTAACTCAGATCCCACCCCATCTAACATCCCATCACAGGCCATTAGGCCTATTTACCATGAATATTTAATTACCAAAATCATCTCAGCTCACTTCTCTTTTCCCTCAAAAGGACAGATATTAGTATCTTTTATACCCTCTAAGGCCATGTCTACACTACGAAAGTACTCCAATTTTACAGAAGTTGGCGATTTTTGGGAACAGAGTGTATAAAGTCGAGTGCATGCGTCCACACTAAGCACATTAATTCGGCGCTGTGCGTCCACAGTACCGTGGCAAGCGTCGACATTCTGAGCGGTGCATTGTGGGTAGCTATCCCACAGTTCCCGCAGTCCGTGCTGCCCACTGGAATTCTGGGCTGAGCTCCCAGTGCCAGATGGGGCCAAAAATTTGTCGCGGGTGGTTATGGGTAAATGTCGTCAGTCAACCCTCCCTCCCTCCATGAAAGCAATGGCAGATAATCATTTTGCGCCCTTTTCCCTGGATTGCCCGAGCAGATGCCATAGCACACCAAGCATGGAGCCCGTTCAACTCACCGCAGAGTTATGACCATTGTAAACACCTCACACATTATCGTGCAGTTTATGCAGAACCAGCACCTGAAAAACCAGGCGAGGAGGCGACGGCAGGTGATGAGGACATGAACACAAATTTCTTTAAAACCGCGGTCCCCGGCAATTTGGAGATCATGATGTTACTGAGGCAGGCTCATGCCATGGAACCCCAATTCTGGGCCCAGAAAACAAGCACAGAGTGCTGGGATAGCATAGTGTTGCAGGTTTGGGATGATTCTCAGTGTCTCTGAAACTTTCGGATGTGTAAGGGCTCTTTCATGGAACTTTGTGACTTGCTTTCCCCTGCCCTGAAGCGCAAGAATACCAAGATGAGAGCAGCCCTCACAGTTCACAAGTGAGTGGCAATAGCCCTGTGGAAGCTTGCAACGCCAGACAGCTACCAGGCATTGCAGTCGGTAATCAATTTGGAGTGGGCAAATCCACTGTGGGGATTGCTGTTATGCAAATAGACAACGCAATCATTGAGCTGCTGCTATCAAAGGTAATAACTCTGGGAAATGTGCAAGTCATACTAGATGGCTTTGCTGCAATGGGATTCCCTAACTGTGGTGGGGCTATAGACGGAACGCATATCCCTATCTTGGGACCGGACCACCAGGGCAGCCAGTACATAAAGTGCAAAGGGTACTTTTCAATGGTGCTGCAAGCACTGGTGGATCACAAGGGACCTTTCACCAACATCAATGTGGGATGGCCGGGAAAGGTTCATGATGCTTGCGTCTTCAGGAACTCTGGTCTGTTTAAACGACTGCAGGAAGGGATTTACTTCCCAGACCAGAAAATAACTGTTGGGGATGTTGAAATGCCTGTAGTTATCCTTGGGGACCCAGCCTACCCCTTAATGCCCTGGCTCATGATGCCGTACACAGGCACCCTGGACAGTAGTAAGGAGCTGTTTAACTACAGGCTGAGCAAGTGCAGAACGGTGGTTGAGTGTGGATTTGGACGTTTAAAGGGTCGCTGGCGCAGTTTACTGACTCACTCAGACCTCAGCGAAACCAATATTCCCATGGTTATGGCTGCTTGCTGTGTACTCCACAATCTCTGTGAGAGTAAGAGGGAGACATTTATGGCGGGGTGGGAGGTTGAGGCAAATTGCCTGGCCACTGAATACGCGCAATCAGACACCAGGGCGGTTAGAAGAGCACAGCAGGAAGCGCTGTGCATCAGAGAAGCCTTGAAAACCAGTTTCATGACTGGCCAGGGTACTGTGTGACACTTCTGTTTGTTTCTCCTTGATGAAAACCCGCCTCCTTGGTTGCCTCTAAATTCCCTGTGAGCCACCCGTCCTCCTCCCTTCGATCACAGCTTGCTTGCAAAGGAAATAAAGTCACTATCGTTTAAAAACATGTATTCTTTATTAATTGATTATAAAAATAGGGAGATAACTCACAAGGTAGCCTGGGTGGGGTGTGGGAGGAGGGTAGGAGGGAAGGAAAAGGCCACTTTAAAACTTCTTGAATGACAGCTTTCTATTGCTTGGGCTGTCCACTGGGGTGGAGTGGTTGGGTGCCCGGAGGCTCCCCACCAGCGTTCTTGGGCATCTGGATGAGGAGGCTATGGAACTTGGGGAGGAGGGACGGTGGTTACACAGGGGCTGCAGCGGCAGTCTGTGATCCTGCTGCCATTCATGAACCTCCACCAGATGCTGGAGCATGTCCATTTGATCCTGCAGTAGCCCCAGCATTGCCTCATGCCTCCTCTGATCTTCCTGCCGCCACCTCTCCTCATGTTCATTGGCCACTTTCCTGTACTCTGCTATTGTGTCACACATTCTGCTGAGCTCTGTCAGTGCTGGACGACTGCATGAGCTCAGAGAACATTTCATCACGCATGCATTTTTTCGCCACCTTATCTGAGATAGCCTTTGGGATGGAGGAGGGAGGTTTGAAACATTTGAAGCTGCTGGAGGAAAAAAAGGGAGTGAGGTATTTAAAAAGATACATTTTACAGAACAATGGCTATACTCTTTCATGGTGAACAACACTATTCACATTACATAGCACATGTGATTTTGGTACAAGGTCGCATTTTGCATGGCTTCGGTGTTAGAGATCACACACACAGTGCCGGGCAACAGAATTCGGCTTGCAGGCGGCCATGGTAAGCCATAGTCTTTTGGCTTCTGCAACCTTCATAACAGCAGCGCCCTCCTCTCCCATACCAAGCAAAGCACATTGAGCTGGCCATTTAGTGCTGCGGTTTTCCTGTTAACGTGCAGCGGCAGAAACCAAACTAACCCCACCTCCACATCCAATTCTTTGGGATGATTGCTTTACCCCTCACCCCACTGTGTGGCTGGTATCTGGGAAGATCCCTGCTAGCCAAATGCGAACAGCTCAGCGCCAATGCCCCCCCCCCCCGACTGCGTGGCTAACTGCGGGGAGGATTTCTTTTCAGCCACAGGCAAACAGCCCAGTAGGAACAGCCACCTCTGAATGTCCCCTTAATTAAATTCCCCTATTTCAACCAGGTTACCATGAACGATATCAGTCTCCTGAGGATAACACAGAGAGATAAAGAACGGATGTTGCTTGAATGCCAGCAAACACTGGGACCATACGCTGCCAGGCTTTGTCATGCAATGATACCAGATTACTTGCTACTAGCATGGCCTGGTAAAGTGTCCTACCATGGAGGATGGAATAAGGCTGCTCTCCCCACAAACCTTCTGCAAAGGCTTTTAGAGTACCTCCAGAAGAGCTTCATGGAGATGTCCCTGGAGGATTTCCGCTCCATCCCCAGACACGTTAACAAACTTTTCCAGTAGCTGTACTGGCCACGAATGCATCTCAAATCCTCAGGGTTACTTAATCATTAAAAAATGCTTGCTTTTATAACATGTATTATGTTTAAAAAGGTACACTCACCAGTGGTCCCTTCTCCAGCTTCATTGGGTTGGGAGGGTATTTCAGTCAGGGTGATAAAAAGATCCTGGCTGTCGGGGAGAACGGTGTGCAGTGTGCTCTCCTCAAGCTCATCATCCTCCTCCTCATCTTCCCTGTCTGAAAAATCCTCAGGCATGGTGGAGAGTACCCCATCATCGGAGTCCACAAACAGGGGTGGGGTAGTGGTGGCGACCCCCCCTAGAACTGCATGCAGCTCAGCGTAGAAGCGGCATGTCTGGGGCTCTGTCCCAGAGTGTCCGTTTGATTTTTTGGTTTTCTGGTATGCTTGTCTGAGCTCCTTAAGTTTCGCGTGGCACTGTGTTCCGTCCCTGCTATAGCCTCTGTCTCTCATGGCCTCGGAGATTTTTTGAAATGTTTTGGCATTTTGTCTTTTGGAACGTAGTTCTGATAGCACGGATTCCTCTCCTCACATAGCGATCAGATCCAGTACCGCCCGTTCGGTCCATGCTGGAGCTCTCTTTCTATTCTGGGACTGCATGGTCACTTGTGCTGATGAGCTCACCTGCCCAAACAGGAAATGAGATTCAAAACTTCCCGGGGCTTTTCCTGTACACCTCGCCAGTGCATCCGAGTTCAGAGTGCTGTCCAGAGCGGTCACAATGGTGCACTGTGGGATAGCTCCTGGAGGCCAATACCTTCGACTTGCGTCCACACTAACCCTAATTCAAAACAGTGATGTTGATTTCAGTGCTAATCCCCTCATTGGGGAGGATTACAGAAATCGGTTTTAAGAGCCCTTTATGTCGAAAAAAATGGCTTGGTTGTGTGGACGGGTGCAGGGTTAATTCCATTTAACCCTGCTAAATCCTACATAAATTCGTAATGTAGACCAGGCCTAAGGGACTGTCAAACAAAAGGTTTTATTTCCTTTTGAAATTCTCTCCAGCTAAAGGGAAAGGGAACAAGAATCGTAGAAGATTAGGGTTGGAAGAGACCTCAGGAGGTCATCTAGTCCAACTCCCTGCTCAAAGCAGGACCAACCCCAATTAAATCATCCCAGCCAGGGCTTTGTCAAGCCGGGCCTTAAAAATCTCTAAGGATGGAGATTCCACCACCTCCCTAGGTAACCCATTCCAGTGCTTCACCACCCTCCTAGTGAAATAGTGTTCCCAAATATCCAACCTAGACCACCTCCACTGCAACTTGAGACCATTGCTCCTTATTCTGTCATCTGCCACCACTGAGAACAGCCGAGCTCCATCCTCTTTGGAAGCTCCTTTCAGGTAGTTGAAGGCTGCTGTCAAATCCCCCCTCACTCTTCTCTTCTGCAGACTAAATAAGCCCAGTTCCCTCAGTCTCTCCTAATAAGTCAAAATGTTGTTACCACGAAAGCCTTACTTAATACTTTACATTGCAAAGGCTTTAACTGTTTTTCCTTTCTTCCGGTCCCTTTAATAAAATGTTAAAAGGATTTAACATGGTACTAAGCAGGCTGAGGTCTCTGTATACCAAACCCCCAACCTGGTATAACACTGTTTACTATTAGACAGTGAGTGGGTTATGTTAACACCTTTGGCCCATTCATTCCATCTAATTAATACAACGGGTCCCACTGGCTTAACTGAAAGTAGCCACCGTCAGATAGTTGGTTGATGGCTTGTGGGAATAAGCTAAAAGTTTCTTTACAGGTCATGATGGGTAAGTGTCAGCATCACAAAGCCACAGTAACTACTGGTGTCCAGGTTTGTTTAGCAGAGAAGTCAAGCTCTGAGCTGGACATGAAGACCAGCTGGGGTTGCTCAAAAGACTGCCAAGGTTAATGGCGGATTTTGCGCACACACAAACCACAATCCATCCTTTTTCCTGGCAATTTGCTAACTTGCACTTTCACCCTTCACAACACCCCTTGTGCTTCAGCAGCCTTAAAACTACTTCATTAATCTTTGACGTGCACCCACTAGCTTCACTGTTTGGGACATTCAAAATTAGCCTGGGCAAAGTATGGTAGGGAGCAATCCTGCACGGGCTGGGGCTGGGCTGGGGATGGACTTGGGGACTGAGTAGATCTTTTCCATCTAATTTCTATGATTGATTCCCGTGCATGGGAATTGGGGCACATCAGTAGGGCACTGTGGGGGAAACTGGCAGTGCACTGCCCAAGTTTTACCTGCATGGTGATAAATAGAGGACTTTGGTCTCCAGGGGTGTCTGTGAATGTCAGACCTTTTACCTGCAATGAATTTCACCTAGGGGAAAATAATGCTAAAATATGCTGCACAGTGGAAGATGCAGAGTTGCTTTATCAGGCTGCTGAATCTAATGCTTTCAGTCTTTTACAATCAAATCCTCTGGTTTGCATGGCAGTCACTCCTGTACCCTTCACGCTGGTTGCTGTCTCCGCTGAGAGAAGACGCACACAGCTCCCATAACAAATGGAGCTCATTTGTTTGGCAAAAGTGGATGTGTTCACTTGGGGGCTTATGGATAACATCCTTGGCAGGAGCAACTTACTCAGCTAAGGGAGCCAGAGCCAGTTTTTAGAAGGCAACATCTTTTCCCCTGTGAAGTCCCTGTGGCGAAACTTATGTATCTAAAACAGACTGTTGCAAATGTCTGTATTAGACCCCAGGTCAGATCCTCGGCTGATGCAAAGCAGGATTAGCTCCACTGACATCAGTAGAGCAGTGCTGAGGACTTCCCTCACCCCTTCCAAAGTCTATAGTACCTTCCCAAAATGAACAGTAGGCTAAAAATGCATCAAGGAATCAGTTATGGTACTACTTGGCTCTTAACCAAGTGCCTCTCTTCCCAAGATCTCAAAGCACTTTACAAAGGAGGGTCAGTATCACCCCCATCTTATAGATGAGGAGACTGAGGCACAGGGAGGCTAAGTGGCTCATCTGAGGTCACTCAACAAAGGCTTGACCTCAGATTTAGGGGGGTCCAAGTCCATTGCTCCCCATCCCCTGGGCCACAGTGCCTTGATTGTTGGTTACTCAGGCCTTGTCCCAAATCTTGAGGAGCGTGGGGCAGCCAGTAAAAGGCAGTAAATAAGGCTTGTCTAACAGGATGATTATTTGTGTCCTTGTTTATTTGTGTGTAAGTGCACATGCGGGTCGCACACACACACATACACGCTTCATATCTCCCATGGCGGATGAGCAGCCAAAATGAAGATGTCGTGCTGTCCTCTCTCATTCGCAGTGGCACATCCAAGATCACACTGATACATGGAGTGCTGTTCCCCCACCCATCCCCTTTGATTAATTTGGTGTCTATCATCCAGAGCCTATGAATTGTCTTATTATTGCTGTTCTTCCCCTGACGCAACTGTTCATTTTCTCAGCTGCTAAGACTCCTCCTTTCCCAGGAGCTGTCTTTCTGTTATGAAGCCACGTTGGCTGGCCAGATGCCGTAGTGCTCTGTCCTGTCTGTTACGAGACAGGAAGGCGTTGTTCATTCTCTACTCCAAATACCATTTACAAAGCTTTGACAAATGCTTCGGACTGCAATCCACCGGCCAAAGAGCTGGCAAAAATGCTGCAGCTCCCAGACACTTCAAAACCAGAGATATCAGAGGGGCAGCTCAGGCTTCGGGCTTACACAGAGTATGTTCAGCTGTAACACTGAAGGGGAATAAAGGCTCAGCGACAGCGAAGTCCACTGGAAAGGTTTCCTGTGTGTGCAGTAAGATAATGTATGGTAATGAGAGCAGCGCTCAGCTGCTGTAAGTTACAGCATTGTAACAAGAACTTATCGCTGCTTTCGGCTGCTGCTGCACATTCCAAGGATTCAGTCTTGCCAGAGTGGTGTGAATAGGAGATTTATTTTGTATTGTTAGACTGTCAAGCCACTGCAGAGCAACAACTTTCAAATGATAACTTCACCAGCTTACTGAAGTTGTGAATTACATGCTTCTAGTCCCTGGCAAACGAATGGCGCTGACAGCTGCTCTGCAGAAATCTTCCTTCCACTCCATTTCTCTGCCAGCCTGGTATGGTCAGTGACTCTGTTAGCCCTATTAGATTTGTTGGGAGTGAGCTATTATTAAGAGTGACAGGACTCTATTTCTAGAGACAGAACACACCAAAGCATCTGAGCGTACAGTGAAGGAAGGGAGACACTCATGCACCTAGCCCCTGACAAGAGACAGGAGATGAGCATTATGACTCCTGCCAGCCACGCTGGGTAAATTGGAGTTGATTGAATTCATTTGTGAGGTGCTTGAATGAGAACAGCAGTAGAAAGGAAGGAGCAAATTTGATGGCAACCTGGTAGGAAAAGAGACCCTTTCTAATAGCTCTGAATCCATTTCTATACTACTGAGAGATGCCAAGAAGTCAGAGATGGGAATTTAGGGATCAGGGCCTTAAACCCCTGGATCTGGACATCCTCAAGCTTTGAGAAACTTGAGAGCTAGGGCTGAACTTTGAAGCTGGGGCACACAGCCCTATTAGCTCCCGTCTGGTCCACCTCTTTGGGACCACTGCTGGAGTTTCCAACATACTACTACCAGAATGGATTAATCACATGCTGTATTCTGCAGGGCTTTGGCCAATTTAGTTGACAGTGTGTCCAGCGATGGGGCTTACCTTTCTAGGTTAATACATCTCAATTTTAGGAATTTTTTCCTCGTATTTAGTCTTAACTTTTTTCCTTTGTTCCATTTCATTCCTTTACTCTGCAGAACCTGTCTCCAGCTAGCAGCTCACCTCTAACCACCTAATTCCTAGGCTAAATCATTGAGAAAAGTCATAGTGACAACTAAACTCAAACATGTGACACCTGCCAACATATTGGATGCTTCACAATCAGGCTCCAGCCCAGGGCATAGTCCAGAGACAGACCTAGTAGCATTAAGAGATGTGGCAATGGATGTAGATCAAATCTCAGTGTTCATACTACCCAACTCCTCTGCAGTCTTTGACATGGTCAGCTGTGGAGTTTTGTTCATCCACTGCCACATCATAGCTGGAGTAAACAATGCAGCTCTGTAATGACTCCAGTCATTCCTCTTCAGCAGGACCCAGAAAGGACCTGCTTATTTTTTCCTAATCACTGTCACCCGTGGAAATCTACTGGACTCTATCCCATCCTCTGTGCTCTTCAGTGTGAACATGAGGTTGCTTGGAGAGGTGCGGTGATGACACAGCTATGCTGTCAACAACAGGCTGATGATGACACTTAGATGCATATCTCCTGCTCCACAGATGCCATTACAAGGAGGTCACAATGCTAGCTTCTGGGTGAAGAGCACCTAGTACAAGCAGAGCCTGTGCAAGACCAAAAACAGACAGAAGCGATAGACTCTTAGTGGTTTTCAACTGTCCCCCTTGGAAGGAGCCTGCAGTCTTCAGCAGCACAGTGCTGAAAGGTACAAAGTGAAGATGTTCTATAGTGGGCCAGATAGTGCAGCCTTCATACTTTAGCCATGTAGTCATAGAGGTGACTCAGCTAAGATCAGAGTCATAATTGGATCTGGACTAAAAGGGAAAGATTGAGAAGTAAAGATGTGGAGATGAAGCACTTAGGAAGATTGGGAGGAGAGTCCAACCTTTTGTGCCCTGAGCTTTGATTTAGTCCTGAAGTGAATGCATAGGATAAGCAAAGTGTTACTGGATGACACTTCTTCTGGCCCGTGTGAATCTCTGCATAAGTTTTTTTTATGAGTGCAGCACAGGTAGGCCTCGTCTACACACACTCCTTGTACCCGTATAAGGTTAGAGGTGTGATATTTTTATTTATATTTTTTAACAGAAAGAGCTCGACTGGTTCAACCCCTAATATTGACCCAGTTATAAAGGTGCCTTGCCTTCTAATATGGGAATAGCAGAAATACCAATATAAGTCACCTTTATACCAGAATAACTAGAAGGGGTGGGACCTCTTTAATTATGCTGGTATGGTTAAAGCAGTACAATATTTATGCATAGATAAGCTCTTAGGGTAGTTATGTGGGGGGAAAGATTCTTGGTTCTTATTTGTTTCATATAAGCACAAAGGCTTATTATGGTAGGGTTGCTCATGAAAGCTGAGTTGTTTACAGTGTTTTTCCTTCCTTAGAATAATATTAGTGTTGAAGCATTTGTTTTGAAGGGAACTAAACCACAAAGTGTATGGCATATGCAAAAAGGCATCAGGACTGATTAAATTCTGGACCTGCTGATCTTGGCGGTTTCCTTTGAATGTTATTTAAACATTTGGTTTTGCTGGGTGTTTTATTTATTTATTTATTTATTCATTCAATAACCTGCCAGCTTACAAAATGCAGAACTTTTGCAATGCCTCTTATCTTCTGCCGAACCACTGAGATGGCAAAATATATTCTCTGTCTCAACAATTCAGTTTATATTTGCATGAGGAAATTGGAAAGCAAGTTGTTTTCCTTCGTTTGCATGACAATACCCCGACTGCAATACAATTCACTGTTTAATTTGCGGTAGTTAGTGGGTGAGAAGAATGGGCCATGCAGTTTGGCTCAGTTTTGTTACTGATGTTGTTGTTAGAGTTAAAACTGCTTTATAAGTAAAGGCAAAGAAACCTGAAATACCTGTGTGTTCAGCAGATTGTCAGCCTGTGGAATAAGGTGCCCAAGGTCACAGAGTGCAGACAAATCTAGTGAAGAGCCCAGGGGGAGTTTGCTGAGTAATAACTATGGGTCTGAGGCTTTAACAATCCTAACATCTCAGAGCAGCAGCTGGCCTAGTAGATTAACCACAAGACTTGGAGTCAGGATCTTCAGTATGATAGCACCAGAGCCTCCGCTGGTGTGATTTGTGGCAATTCATAGAATCATAGAATATCAGGGTTGGAAGGGACCCCAGAAGGTCATCTAGTCCAACCCCCTGCTCGAAGCAGGACCAATTCCCAGTTAAATCATCCCAGCCAGGGCTTTGTCAAGCCTGACCTTAAAAACCTCTAAGGAAGGAGATTCTACCACCTCCCTAGGTAACGCATTGCAGTGTTTCACCACCCTCATAGTGAAAAAGTTTTTCCTAATATCCAATCTAAACCTCCCCCACTGCAACTTAAGACCATTACTCCTCGTTCTGTCATCTGCTACCATTGAGAACAGTCTAGAGCCATCCTCTTTGGAACCCCCTTTCAGGTAGTTGAAAGCAGCTATCAAATCCCCCCTCATTCTTCTTTTCTGCAGACTAAACAATCCCAGCTCCCTCAGCCTCTCCTCATAAGTCATGTGTTCTAGACCCCTAATAATTTTTGTTGCCCTTCGCTGGACTCTCTCCAATTTATCCACATCCTTCTTGTAGTGTGGGGCCCAAAACTGGAAACAGTACTCCAGATGAGGCCTCACCAATGTCGAATAGAGGGGAACGATCACGTCCCTCGATCTGCTCGCTATGCCCCTACTTATACATCCCAAAATGCCAGTTCCGTTGGCTTTGGCAGAGCTGATCTCAGTGACACCAGCTGAGGATCTGGTGTGGTGTCCTAAGATTGGTCTACATGCGGATATTGTACGGGACTAGCTGTTTTGGTTAAGGATGTGATATTTTTTAACCAAAATAATTCTATTGATACAACTCCAAATACGGATGCAGTTATACTGCTATGGAGGTGCTTTATACCAGTATAGCTTGGGGAATACGTTCTACTGGTATAAAGCACCTTTATACTGATGTAGCTGTGCCCACGCCGGGGATGGGGGTTTGGAAGGGTTTACAGATGTAACCTTGCCAGTCTAATTGAAGCAGTACAGCTTTTGTGTATAGGCAAGCTCTTAACTCCACCAGTAGCTCAGTGGATGACACTGCTTAGGTCACTAATGTCCTGATTCTGCAGTGTGCCACTGCCCCCTGCAGGGTGCTGAGTGCTGGTTCTATCGCGACAAAGGTATGGACAGTTCTGATGTTGGCAACGATATTATCAATGGGAATTGAGGATACTCGGTGACCTGTAACTGCTGTGCCTCAGTGTCCCCCATCTCTCAGATAGGGGTCATGCTAAGTGACATACTTTGCAGGGATGTTGTGAGGATTAAGTGTTGCAGATGCGATTGCTGTATAATTGTGAAGTGTTATCCGCGATTGTGCAGGGTAAGATAGTGTTCTAACGCAAACCAGTCATGCTTCAGGCTGCACAAGGAATCTGTGTGGATGGCTGGAGGGAAATTTATTCCCATAGTGTTGCATTTTATAATTGACCAAGGACATTAGAGGGTTTAATGCTGGCTATTGTTGTCAGCAGACTACTCAGGTCATAAGATGAGTGCCATGCTCCTGAACATTAGGGAAAGCAAGGTACTTTCCATAATAGAGATCATACCCTGTGTCTTTATTTCTCTTTATTAAAGACTGACTGTAAAATACTGTAAAAGGGATTCTAATAATTTCAGCCAAGTACAAAGGGAGTAAATCTCTATAAAAGTATTGTGTACAATACAATGGAAAAAAAGAATTGCAATCAGATAGGAAGCTACTTTCTTGATTGTTTCATGGTACAGAATAGGATTTGGGAAAGTCAGCTCC
The DNA here is from genome assembly GCF_965152235.1 of Eretmochelys imbricata. Classification (NCBI taxonomy): domain Eukaryota; kingdom Metazoa; phylum Chordata; order Testudines; family Cheloniidae; genus Eretmochelys; species Eretmochelys imbricata. Next base: position 5,845,678 of record NC_135593.1, on the reverse strand, counting down.
AGTTTGTGGTCCCATCCAGCAAAGCATTTAAGCACATGCTTAAATTCAAGCACATGTTTAATAAGTGCTTTGTTGGAATGGCCCTTAGTGCATGGGAAAACATGGAAGTCAAGTCTGTTGTAAGGTAAATTCTATATTTATTTGTCAGTGCTTTGCTTAATTTAGCAGTGTAATTAACTAGTGGTTTAAATATTTTTTATCCTTCAAACAACGTTGACACTCTTCTGCCTTTTTTTGTGCATTTCAGTCGGAGCTGAATTTCCTGCACCCTATTGTACATCACTAGAGTAGGTTTTTTGCTGGGAACTATTGATAAGAAAATGGCAGCTTCCATTGAGATACAAAGTCACAGTTATGGAGCTGGTGAGACCATGACAAGTGTTTCAAACAACAGTTTCATTCATTTTCAGAGGCACCCATTGACTTCAATGGGTGCAGAGATAGGCCAATGCAAAATGCTTTTGAATATTCCACCCTTAATTTTTAAAATATTAATCTATTAACTAACAAAGATTTTATGACTAATCCATGCACTTTTCCTTTAGCACAAGGAAATATTAACAGTAGATTGCAATCATCAGACTGAATAAAGGAGTAAATAAGGCCAGAAAGATTAAAAGGTCGAAGGAAAACATTTAACAGTGAATATCAATTTTGCTCCACAAACATGGGCCAAGGTTGGAAAACATATGGCGCGTCAGTCTCTAGCAAACCTGTGTCATTGAAGACAAGCTAGAGGAAGTGTGAATTATCTTTTCCCTCAAGTGTGAATATGCTTCCCTGATAAGTGATTATCTTTTCCTTCCTGTGTTTAAATACAGCTGTTGCTATGGATTAAAAAATATTGTTTTTTCAGGTGATGTTTATCACAACAAAGATAAAGGAGAAAATGCACAAAGCAAAATATTTTTGAGGCCAGTTCACAAAACTTATTTCTGTCACGCAGAAGCCACAGTTTCTGAATAAAGAAAAGGAGGACTTGTGGCACCTTAGAGACTAACCAATTTATTTGAGCATAAGCTTTCGTGAGCTACAGCTCACTTCATCGGATGCTGTAGGTCACAAAAGCTTATGCTCAAATAAATGTGTTAGTCTCTAAGGTGCCACAAGTCCTCCTGTTCTTTTTGCGGATACAGACTAACACGGCTGCTACTCTGAAAACTGTGAAGCTGTCACAGCTCCGGCCAGCTGCTTGTGTGCACATAGCCAGGGTCCAAGGCAGGGTTGTACAACCTGGGCTGCTGCAGCTTCCCTGCTATTATTATTTTGATCTAACTAATCCAAGTTAGCTCGGATGCATCTCCACATGCAGCCGTCATGCCTCTGATTGCAGTGTAGACAGACCGTTATTGCAATATGAACACCAGATCTCATCTAACAAACCTTGTGCTGAACTCTGTTCCATGCCACGGCTTGGCTCAGCACAGGAGAACAAGGGGCTATCAGGCACCCTGTCCCTACACTGCCAAGCCCTAGTGTAAGTTAAAGCAGCTGCGGGACTGCCTTAACTTAACTCACTGGCATAAGGTCTGTAAGTGACCTGGAAAATTGGCCCACCCCCAATTCATGCTACCCTCATACACTATATGCAAACGTTTGGGAGGGGGGGGGGGGCTAGTGCAAGTTTGCTTGTACAGCACCTTGTACAGTGGGGTCCTTGTCCATGACTGGGGCTGTTAGGTACTATGGCAACACAAATTATAATAATAATTTGTAATAATAGTAATTAATAAGGATAGCTCCACTCCACCAGCGGAGTTCTCTGGTAGCCACAGTGAGAATCTGGCTACTTCGCACCACCTAAATTCCACAAAATGACCAAAGTGGACCAGAGAATCCAGCCCCTTCTCCATAGGTGCGTTGGCTCTTAGCCCTGTGAGATGCTGAGCTAATTAACAAGTGTGTTTGTGGGGGTTTGTTTGCTTTTTCCTTCATGACATGTTTTTGTTCTGGTTGGATATTTTTGTTTGAGTGGGAGAAGGGGTTAATTAATGATGGAGCTAATGATGGCACAGGTTAACAATATATTTTATTCCTTGAGTCTGTTAAAAATTGTGAGCCAGATACTTAACTTATGCAAATTGACTTCAGTGGAGTGATCCCATTTAGACCAGCTGAGGATCTGAATGCTAAAAACAAAAGAGTGGCTTCTTAATGACCATACATATAGTAGATCCGGGGTTCTTAGTGTTGGGGTTGTGACTCCCTGGGACGTAATGAATAATTGTCAGCGTATCATGGCCACCTTGCTCTTGACATGTTGCTAAATGGAAGAGGGTTCAGGCTGAATGGGGGAAGGGATTCAGGGAGGCCTGTTATATTAATTTAGATGAAATAAGTACGCCAAAGGTGTTAACATAACCAAGTCACTGTCCAGCATTAAACAGGATTAAACAAGGTCTGGGGTTTGGTATACAGAGACCTCAGCCTGCTCAGTCCCATGGTGAACACACCATTAAAAAAATCCTCTAACCTTTTATTAAAGATACAGAAAAGAAGGAAAATCAGTTAAAGCCTTTGAAAAGTAAAGTATTAAGCAAGGCTTTTATTTTAGCAACACTTCTTGTTCCCTTTCCCTTTAGCTGGAGAGAGATTTTCAAAGGAAACCCCCCTAGTTTGGCAGTCTCTTAGATGGCATCAGACTGCCCTTTGGGGGAAGGGAGAAGTGAGTTGAGATGGGCTGGAGTTGCTGCTGTTGCTGCTGCTGCTAACATCCAGTCCTGTTTCATCTTGGGGGGGTTGGGATTCAGCTGGAGCTGGTAGGGGTACTGATGTGAACTGGATCCCCTAACTGACCCGGTCTGGTCATGACAGCCCTCAAGATTACGATGAAGAAGGTCTGGGGTCCCAGGCAATGGTGGGAGCGGCAGCCTTGATGGTGAAGTTCGCTGTCTCTCTGTTCTTTTTTCTCTCATCTGTTCTCTCATATTCCTCCCCCACCCCTGAAGTCTGTTTCTTTAAGGACCCACAAAGGGAATAGTAGGTGGAATAGCCCATTCCCTTCTTATTTTGTCTGCCAGTACTGCCTAATATCTGACAGACCAGTTTTAGTTCATTAATTTCTGGTTCCATATCTTCTCTTTTTTCCAAACATGATTTAACACAGTCTTTGATTTATATCAGGAGGCCCTTTTGTTCTGACTAATTCCATTTTTCTGTCTCCCTTTCATACCTTTTCCCATCAACATTTGTTGTTATAGGTTATTGTGACATTTTATGAACTTTTGCGTACTCTGTACAGTTGAGCTCACAATTAGAGTAGATTTGTAGTCCCAATTATTACAACAGGCCCTGCTGTCGAAAATTGGAAAGGGCCAAGAAATGGAAATATCTGTGTCCTAGCAGGGAGCATTCCCCATGTACGACATCTAGGGAATCCTGACTCTGCAAAGAATTCATGAGCTCGCTTCGTGGTTTGCAACTTTATTCAGTATTAGAAAATGCCAGTCTATGGAATATCCATGAAGTCTCCAGTTCCAACTAGTCCCCAAGTCACTGTTACGTCGGTTTGATGCTGATTACATACACTTGCTAGTGAACAAGCCTATTAAAACAAATCAAGACAGACCAGCTTTGAAGCCTTGGGAAGTTCGGAATTTTTAAGGGGTCTGACAAGGGAGATCTGAACTGACCAGTATCTGACCAACTCTAATATCTAGGTGTACCTTGGTTGTTCACTATGGGACAGATTCTCAGCTGGTGTATATCAGTGCAGCTCTGTTGACTTCAGTGGAGCTACTCCAGCTGAGAATCTGGGTCTGCAGATATTCCTCTCTGTAGCAAGGCAGTGTGGGCGAGGAGGTGAGGCATTGGAGTGGGATGCAGGACAGAAGACTTAGGTAGAGTTGAAAACAGATTTTCCGTCTTGTCAAACATTTCACGAATTTGTGAAAAAAGTCCTCTCAAATCGCAATGAAAAGCCACAATTTTGAAAAAATTTTTGAAAGCAAAATTCTGAAAAAAAATCATTTAGGATCAGTTGCATGAAACATTTAGTTTCCATTTCAAAACGCTTTATATATATATAAAGTCAATTCTGAAATGAAAAGTAATTTCAAAATGAAAAATCAAAACTTTTCATTCTGAAAATGTCAGAAAAGGATACATTGATGTTTTTTCAAAATGTTTTTCAATTAAATTTTGTCAAAATGTATATGACTTAATGAATATTTTGGTTTAGTGAACTGTATTTTCTGAGAGAAAACTTTCAATGAATTATTTTTGACCAGCTCAAGATTATATGACTGGGTTGCCTGGAATACTGGAGGACTTGACTCAGTGACCCAGGAGGTCCTTTTCACTCCCAAGTCCCAAAGACCTAGCTTCTATTCCTGGCTCTGTGTTTGGACAATGACTAGCACAATAGTCCTGAGCTGAGTGTCTTGTACAGTAATGCAAATAATAATAAGCAAGAGACCTGGTATATCTTCCTGTAGACGCACTTGCTTTTTAGTAACCACTTCTAGCATGCAAGCCGCAGTGAGAAATAATTACATATAATAGAAAGTGTGGGTTCCAAATGAAGACAGACTGTCCTTGTACACCGTATGTTCCTAATGAACAGAAATGCCAATCCAAAATTGTACATAAACAGGATTAGATCCTCTGAGGTGTATTCTATTACTGTGCCTTTTGTTGGGTTATCTGGAGATAATGTGCTGGAGGCAGTATGCTGGACTAGATGGACCATTGGGAAGATCAGCACAGAAAATCTTATGCTTATTATAAAGATGGTGTAATTAAGGGTTTTTAATCAGAAAGGGGAGAGTCCACATTGTCTTCCAGTTTCTGCTCATTAGACAATGCATGGGAATATTAGGTGTGGGTTGTAATGAGAGAATCCTTCATTGCTGCCATCATTCCCAGCCTGTGACAGTTGAATAACCTCTCCTAGAGCAAGCATGTGATTTTGAACCATTTCCTGCAAGGGTTGGTGGGTAGGCGGGGTGGGCCACAAGCATCTCAGTTGTTACGGCCCACATTGTGCCTAAGACAAACATCTGCCAGGGATGGTCTTGGTTCACTTGGTCGTGCCTCAGTGCAGGGGCTGGACTGGATGACTTCTCAAGGTCCCTTCCAGCTTGACATTTCTGTGATTCTGTGACCAGCTGGAGGGATGCAGGTCTGGGTCGTTCCCTTCCCACTCCACCTTGCATTGGCCCAGCTCTGTTGGTTGGCATGGAGCGAGGGGGCCAAAGTGCTGTCTTCACCCTGCCTGCTATCCAGCCTGGAGCACGGATCATGTTTCATTGTCAAGTGTAGCAGCTGAGCTGAGTATCAGTGTCTCTGGCTAGTCACAGGATCTGGCCATTGGAACTTTTGCCAGATGCTTTATAAGTTACCTTGGTTCTACCAACGCACCTAATAACAAAATATACCGATCCTCATTTTTCAGTGCCTATTAAAGCCGCTGTTAAAGGTGTTTTAAAAATGTCTTCCCCTTGTATCCCACCTTATTCTTTTTTCTATAAAAAGTGTGCATGAAAATCACCACATGACAACAAATCAATATTCTGTGCTACTGATGTCCCACGAGGGTGTTTTTTAAGATCATATCTCACAAACAGCACTCTGAGAGCTCTTATAAGGGAGAGAAAGCGCTACTTTCTGTTTATAGCCATTTACCTTCCACTGTAATGTATTTAGGAGGAAAATTGCCACTTACACTTACAAAGCAAATTGGCTTATGCTCAGTAATAGGCTTCGCAACTCTCGCTTCTGTTTGGGAAAGGTCATCTTGAAGACTTTTGCACTTCACAGAACTTAGATGATCTTGACAGCAAGGAGAGAAATCGTATTGTCCCGAACTGTAATTTTCTCCATGTATGAAGACCTCAGAAATCCCACGTTTCAGTCTTACTGGGTTTATCTGCCATTATTGCTGCCAGCAGTCGGGCTGGAATATAAAATTTGCTCATTGCGTCTCCTTACTTGTCTCTGGACACACACACATGAAAACCCCATAACCTCTGTATCAGCTGGGAAAGGTGGGCTTATTTTTCTCCCTCCAGCTTGTATACCTTTGCAGTTGCATCAGGTGCCATGTGCTGCTGCAAAGGACCCTGTGTTCCATTATAATGTTATTAGCCATCGCCGTGGCAACAAATATAGATGTTATGTTTGCAGCAGTAACTATCACAGGTCCCTGAGGGGTCCTTACCCTTGAGTGTATTCAGTTGATAGCCAAAACAAAGTGAACATAAAACAAGCAGGTTAGAAAAGAGGCAGTGGGCTGTCTTCCTCCATCCAGGCTGCAGAAGTGCAGCTGGTGGCAAATTACCAGCCCAGTCTGGGTGATTACATTAGTGGTTTCTCCTAGATGAATGTCATGCACTTATATGTACCATGTAACATCCTGCAGCATCAGTTGGTGCAAACTGCTGCTGTGGGGAAACTGGAGAAACAACTGTGTTAATATCTTAATAAAATAATAATTAATAATATAACCATTTATTGATAAGGGTGAACCAGGGTGGTCTAGGCCAAAGGCCTGGATTCTCCATGATAGAGAGAGAGAGAGAGTACAGTGGGTGTGTCTCTGCAACATGCCGCATCTCAGCAGAAAATGGCAAACAACAGAGTCTGGCATTTAAAAGTCCCACGGAAACTGAAATCATAAGTTACACATGCTACGAACTTGATAGAAAAAAATATTTCAAAGCCTTTGTGTCCATGTGTGGTGATCAAGTGTTAACACACTGGCATATTTAGTAATGTGGCTCTGTAGCTAGGATGATATTCTGGGACTCAGTACGAAATTCTGTTCCTGCCTCCGACTCATTTTGTGATGTTGGGCAAGTCATATTGCTCAGTTTCCCCACCTATTAGGTAGAGATAATACGCACATCACACCAAAGTTCTTTGAGATTCCTGCATGAAAAGTGCTATCTAAGGTGCAAAGAAGAGATCAGCCTGAACTAGACTTCCTGATCTAAACATCCCCAAATGTTGGGATCCATCTCTTGCGCCACATACTATTTTCAAAATATGTGCAAAGCGTTACATTTGCTTCTGTTTAGAGGGCCAGCATCCTAAAAACTCACCACTGTCATGGAGTTTGCGAAGCAAAACAAATGGCAATGGCTAGGCAGCCGGCGCTGTTTCATACAGCAGTCCATTGAAGCACATGACGGACGTTTTAGTGCACAGTAGCTCAGTCCTCGTGACCGGTTGCATGCACTGGGCTAGAGCACTGTAGATTTACACCCAGCTGGGCGTGCACTATCTCTCCATATAGACAAGTGCTGTGACTGCTATGTATTACACTTCCATCATCTTCTTGCTGTTGTCTCTTGCTCTCATCCCAGCTATTTGCTGTATGCACTTGCTGTCCCTCCTCATATACTTAAACTGTGCACTCTTTGAGGCAGGGGCTTTCTTTGCCATATATCTGTCTACAACGTATAGCATAATGGGGGCCTTAATCCACGACTGGGTCTCTAGTTGTTATCTTCTTGGCCACCCCAACCTAACACAGGAGCTGGCAAACCCTTTGTTAATTACATTAACCCCAAACTGCAGTTGCCAGCAGCTCTGTCATCCTCAGTGTGCCGAAGGAATCTTCATTGGCTGCCACCCACTGCATCACTAAACCTCGACATAGTCTGAATAGTTCAGCACACGGCCGAGAGCTGAATAAACTCAAGCACTCTGTGGATGCTCCCTGAAAAGCCCCCAGAGATGCCCATGTTGGTGGGCCAGAGACAGCCAGTGTCACGCCAAAGATTTGCAAATGGACCTGGCTGAAAAAGATGCACGGGGCTCGTTATTCTGGAGGTAAAACTGGAAGGTCAAAATGCCACCAAATGATGTTTTCAGGTTTAGAGAAGCGGGAATAAAATGCAATTAAAAAGCCCTGAATATTCTGAGATTCCTGGCACAGCAGATTGGAGGCCGAACTTTTCAGGACCTACAAAAGGAATAACATTTCTGATATTCCACTGCAGTTGAATCTTAATCAAGGCTGAGCTGTTTCCCTGGCAGACCTTCCATAGCTGCACCGTACTTCTTGCAAAAATATCCTAATGAGATTTGGTTTGGTTTTGTTTCAATTATGGATTCCTTTTCACCTGAGGAGCCCTGTTGTAACTGCATGTTTTCGCTATGAAAACAACTCTCCTCCCCATACTCCCCTGGGGCTGAAATAAGAAACACAAGCTAATGTGGAAAAAGAGGAAAAAATAAAGATAATAAGTGGTCAAAAAATGAGAACAAAGGGTGATGGAGGGCTTTCCAGCTCCTAGAGCGGAGGCTGCTGGGCCTAGGGGCTGTAGGGGATGGCTATTCATGGGGGTCTAGAAAGGGGAGGTGGGGCATTCTGTGCAGAGCTGGTTGGAAAATGGGCATTTTCCACAGCATTTTTAAGGAAGATATTTTCCTTTAAGCTTTCCATGGAAAATTTTGAGTTTTCGGTGAAAGATCTAAATACAAAACATTTCAGCCTTAACCCCAAATAATTAATTTCTAAAATATTGACATGGTGCTGACATTGGGAGGGTGTGGAATTTTACATCACTGAACGTTTTTAAAAAGAGGTTAGAAAAACACCTGTCAGGAATGGTCTATTTCAGTGGTTCTCAAATGGTGGGTCAGGACCCCAAAGTGGGTTGCGACCCCATTTTAATGGGGTCACCAGGGCCAGCATTAAACTTGCTGGGACCCGGGGCTGGAGCTGAAGCCCAAGGTCCACCCCCACCAGGGGTGGCAGGGCTCAGGCTGAGGCTCCCTCTCCCCCAACCCAAGGTGGTGGAGCTTGGGCCCAGCCGCCTCCCCCAGGGTTGTCTAGTAACTTTGTTGTCAGAAGAGGGTCATGGTGCAATGAAGTTTGAGAACCTCTCGTCTAGTTATTCCTTCGTCCTGCTCTGAGTGCAGGGAACTGGACTAGATGAACTGGCTTTAAGCCAGTGTTGTACCCTCTCAGTTATGGTGTGGTCAAGGGCTGAAGTGGCCCTGGGGGTAACAAAGGCAGCCCAGGAGATACTGCATGTTGTGGCAGCCATGCAGCCTGTCACACCTACATTAAGGTCTGTGGAAGGCAGCCTGTGCCAGGTTTATGCAGTCCTTGTGCTGGAGGAATTCCCTTCCAGCCAGATTTACAGTAGACAGGCCCATAGCATAGATTCAAATCCCTGACTGTTATGGTCATTTGGTCTGACCTTCTGCAGAACGCAGGTAGAGAATGTCGGCCAGCGACTCCTGGCTTTTCTTGGTCTTCCTCTCATGCCAGTGAACCTCAAAAGGACACCCACAGCAACGCTCCACTCGCTACCCTCATCGATACTCCCTTCCAGCCCCATCACTACTCCACGGGGGGAATTCACCCCTTTGCAGATGGGCAGTACAGGGCCAGTGCACCGCTCAAGCCTGCAGAAGAGGGGCTTAAGTGGTGTTGCCTTTACTTTGTACAGTGCAGGGTATTTACCTCCCACCACAGCACACTCCCATTACACAGTCGTTGCTTTCACTCTGGCAGTTTCTAATGTTGTGAAAATGAAGTCTCAGACTGTACAGTGAGATATGCAAACTGTGAGCTTTACTGGTCACATCTGTACAACAGGACTGAATTCCAAAGGCCTCTCCCAGCATGCACTGGGCTCTATGCACTAGTCTCTACGGGCAGTCTCTTCTTCAGCTGTTCCACAGCCTTGCTCAGGAATCGAGAGGGGAGATCTCCAGGAAAGCATTCTCCATCCTCAGTTCCCATACAGAATGATTTTCATTGCTCTGATTACTTAATAAATACAGACAAACTGTTAGGCTAATGTTAAAGGTCTGCATTTAGTTAATTCACTTGGAAATTCTAGGTTAAGGCCAGAGCTATTACTTAATAGGAAGAAGTGCTGCAGATCAGGATTGATTAACATTCACAGAGCCGGGGGGCAGGGCGGGGTAGAGGTAGGCGGGTTATTGCAGATAAAGAATGAAGTGACTGAGCAGAGCATGTTATGTAGCTAAGGCACATAATATACCCTTGGTGCGTGATCAGACTACATCTCCTACAATGCACCATGGTCTCTCCCCTTGATGAGGCAAAGTGGTACACAAGGCCGGTTGAAGCATGGATTGGGAAAACCCAACAAATCAAACCTCCACTCCATAGATTCATAGAGTGAGGTTCCGAAAGGTGCACTCACAGATTACGTCTTCGCTATGAGCTCGCGGTATGGTTCCCCTGCTCACGTACACATAGGCACGCTCGCTCTCACTGACTTAGCATGAGTACAATTAGCAGTGTATGTGCAGTAGCAATGGTAGCGGCAGGTAGGGCGCATGTCTGCATGGGGCCAGGACTGGACGAGCAGGGGCCTTGGCAGCGGTGATGAGGTGGAGTGGACAGACTGCAATAGCAGGGGTTCTTATAGGCCAGGATTGAGGGGTACATTCAGAGGACTGTGACTGGAATAGCAGGGGTCCGGCACTGGGGTGCACTGGTGGAGAGTTGCAGAGGGATTTTACCTAGCTACTTCTCTGCAACACTGGCATATCATTTTCAGTTCTCTGAGTAATATATGGGAATGTCAAATTCCTGCCAAAGTTTTGAAGGAAAAACTCCTCCTCGCCTCCACTAGCTATTGATTCTGATGAGTATGTGGAGGGAGATAATGAATTTGATCAAATGGCTTTACACTCAACACCTGTGTTTATAAATATGTATCTACGTACAGAGGAATTGTCTCAAGCTGGTCAAAATGCAATTATTTCATTTTCCTCCCTGTTCCGAACCGTCGTCGTTTCAGAATGAGGTGCTGCCACGGCTGCTGATTTACAAGAACCTGAGAAGCTGAATGAGCCAGGCTCAGTGAGGGGATTTTTGAATTTCCACTGCAATTACTCTTCTCTTCAACCATAGGATTCTCTTTCCCTCAGACGCAGCTACCAGGCCCCGGGTGCACTCTTGCTACCTGCCATTTACTATTGCCTCTATCTCAGCATCAGCACCTTCCTCTTGCAGTACAGCCTGGCCGGGGCTGGGCATAGAGGGGAAAAAGTGAACTCGACGTGGTTAATAAAATCGCAGCACGTTAAAAGAAGGATCCCCAATGAGACCAGTGCTCTGGGGCCTAGTGGTTAGAGCAGGAGTGTTTCCCCCCCCCCCCCCGATTTCTACTCAGTTTTGCTGCAGGGTATGTGCCCTTGGGCAAGCCTCTTCCCCTTTTGATCCTCACTTTGCCCATCTGTAAAATGTGGATAATACCTACCTACCTCATAGAATTACAGCAATATCGGGCTGGAAGGGACCGAGGTCATAGAGTCCAGCCCCCTGCACTGAGGCAGCACCAAGTCAACCTAGATCAGCCCAGACAGGTGTTTGTCCAACCTTCTCTTAAAAACCTCCAGTGACGAGAATTCCACAACCTCTCTTGCAAGCCTGTTCCAGAGTTTAACTATCCTTAACTTAACCCTAACCTTTTCTAAAGTATGGTGTCCAGAATAGACACTGTACTCCAGCTGAGGCCTCACTTATGCAAAGTAGAGAGGGACAACTTCCTCTCTGTGTCTTACATATGACACTCCCGTTAACACACCGCAGAATGATACTAGCCTTTTTTGAAACTGTATCATGTTGTTGACACATATTCAATTTGTGATCCACTATAACCCGCAGATACCACCACCACCACCTAGCCAGTTATTCCCCATTTTACAGTTGTGCGTTTGATTTTTCCTTCCTAAGTGAAGTACTTTCATAAAATCATAGATGATTAGGGTTGGAAGAGACCTCAGGAGGTATCTAGTCCAACCCCCTGCTCAAAGCAGGACAAACCCCAACTAAATCATCCCAGCCAGGGCTTTGTCAAGCCGGGCCTTAAAAACCTCTAACGATGGAGATTCCACCACCTCCCTATGTAACCCATTCCAGTGGTTCACCACCTTCCTAGTGAAATAGTTTTTCCTAATATCCAAGCTACACCTCCCCCACTGCAACTCGAGATTGCTCCTTGTTCTGTCATCTGCCATCACTGAGAACAGCCTAGCTCCATCTTCTTTGGAACTCACTTTCAGGTACTTGAAGGCTGCTGTCATATCCCTCCTCATTCTTCTCTTCTGTAGACTAAATAAGCCCAGTTCCCTCAGCCTCTCCTCATAAATCTGGTGCCCCAGCCCCCTAATCATTTTTGTTGGCCTCTGCTGGACTCTCTCCAATTTGTCCACATCCCTTCTGTAGTGGGGGGACCAAAACTGGATGCAGTACTCCCAGGTGTGGCCTCACCAATGCCAAATAGAGGGGAATAATCACTTCCCTCGATCTGCTGGGAACGCTTCTACTAATGCAGCCCAATATGCTGTTAGCCTTCTTGGCAACAAGGGCACACTGTTGACTCATATCCAGCTTCTCATCCACTGTAATCCCCAGGTCCTTTTCTGCAGAACTGCCGCTTAGCCAGTAGGTCCCCAGCCTGCACTTGTCTTTATTGAATTTCATCTTGTTGAATTCAGACCAGTTCTCCAATTTGTCAAAGTTGTTTTGAATTCAAATCCTGTCCTGCAAAGTGCTTGTAGCACCTCCCAGTTTGATGTCATCTGCAGATTTTATCACTGTACTTTCCACTCCATTATCCAAGTCATTAATGAAAAGATTGAATCGTATGAGAGCCAGGACTGACCCCTGCCAGACCCCACTAGATACATCTCCCCAGTTTGATGCTGCATGGCAGGCTTGTCATCCAGGCTCAAGAGTACTGTCAGCCTTGCAAGGGACCCAGTCTGAGTTCCAGTCAAGCAGGCAGATCTGTGTTGGGCTTTGGGCTTTGTTGCTTAGGCTCTTTGTGGTCTGAAGGTTGACTTTGTGATTAAGGCACAGCATTATGACTCCGGAGCTCTGAGTTTGCTGCCTGTGTGACCTTCTGCGGCTGGTTTTGTCTCTGTTCTCCCTCAGTAAAATGGGGAGGATACTCCTTCCCTACCTCACAAGGGTGTTGGGATGATAAACACATGAATGGTTATAAGATGTTCAGATATTAGAGAAGTTGTGGGCCATATATCTATGTGGATAGATCAGCAGGAAGAATGCAAGTCCCTGGACTATTTCCTGACTGAGTTGGCTGTTGGAGGCGAAATATGCAGTCTGGAACCTCAAGACTGTGCCCCAATGATCATTTATTCCTGTTCCTCTAATAATGCCACTGTGTAGCCTGGGGGACAGATGGTAGACAGCGAGTCCACCCTTCGAGCACCCCATGAGTTTGGATGGCCGTAATGTTTCAGGGCTGGCGTTTATTTTTCACCATATGTAAGATACATGTTCATGATTCCAAAGTGATCAGCAAAAGCCAGCCTCGGGTTATGCAGCACTAATGCAAAACCAGCACAGCGACGCGTCTGTCTAAATAGTATAATAAATGGCAACATCTTGGCTAATGTAATTTATTATTGGCAGTGTGAATAGAAAAATAATAAAACAATATAATGATTCTGCAAGAAAAACGAGGTGGCTTTTTTATTATTATGTATACTTTCAAGCTTGTTTACAGGGCAGGAATGAGGTTGGCTTTTCCAGCAGAATTGTTGATGCAAGAGTCTCAACTTTCTGTGTGTTGAGAAATTTATTCCCCTCTCCCCCAAATTCATCTGCATGGGGAATTAGGCTTCCCCAGTTTCATTAGTCTTAATGGGCTTGTGTGTGTCTAGGAGGCATAGTATATGAGAGGGCTGGATTGTTACCTGCATGTGTACAACTCATCATGGTTGGCAATCTCTGCTAATGGGAGATCCGGCACAGCGGGTGATGCAGGTTAGAAGAGGATTTAATGGCATTGCAGTGTCGGGGTCCAGGACTGGAATAGCAGGTGGTGCTGCAGGGCAGGATTGAGGGGCATTGGTGGAGTTTGAGAGGGGAGGGGACAGGACTGGAATAGCAGGGGATGTTGTAGGTAAGTACTGAGGACCATTGGTGGAGTTCGGTGGGAAGGTCACTGACTGGGCCAGGGGATTGTGGTAGCTCAAGGACTGCATTAATAACACACAGCTTTTGTAAAGCACTTTTTATGAGTAAATCTCAACGCACTTTACCAAGGAGGTCAGTGTCACTGTCCACATTTTGCAGGCTGGGAAACTGAGGCACAGAGCAGCAATGTGACTTGCTCATGGTCACGCAGCAGGCCAGTGGTAGAGCCGGGAATAGAGCCCCAGTCCAGTGCTCTATCCACTGGGCCACACTGCCTATTGTGCACATTACCAGAATGATGCTTGGGAGGCTAGGAAAGCTCCTGTGCACTCCACACCCCCGCTTCTTTTTTCATACCAGTTAACACTATTGACTTCAGCGGCACTCCCCCTGACTTGCACTGGAGTAAGCAAGATCAGAATCTGGACCATCACATGTCTCAGTATACTACCTGCTATCGTTCTTTTTCATGTTCCCCACATTTTATGTGCTCAGTTTCCTGCATTTGGCAGAGCCACTGCCGGGCAATGCCCATTCTCTCTGTATCTTGCATCATCCCAGCTGCAGTGAAGACAGGTTGGATTTTCCATTATCAGGGCAGGTTCCAATTTTGGGGTTATCTTTCTTGTAATTCTCATGTTTGCATTTTAATATTTCTTAGGAGATTGGCAACCTTTGAGAAGAGGTGGTAAGCTGTAGCTCAGCATGATACAGAGGTAACCCTTACATTCCAATGAGGCAATAAAAGGATTGTTAGATACCAGAGCTGCCTTGCATTCTATGGAAAAGCCTGTACCAACACAAGGGGCGCTGGTTGGGGCTGAGAGCAAACCCAGACTATGTGTGTCTCACTGTCCTCTGTCTGTCTTTCTGTCTTTCTCACAAACACATACCACACAGCTGCTGTGGTTAGAGGTCATCACATTAGCACTAGCAATGGACAGTTTCTGCTAAGTTTCCATTCATTTAGTGGAGATACTGTGACCCAGTGCTTAGCACCCTAGACTGGGACTTGGGAGACCAAGGGTTATATTCCTAGGTCTGCCACTAGCTTGACTTGGGGCGAGGCACTTCACTGCCCTGTGCCTCAGTTTCCCCACATGTAAAATGGGGATAATGATGTTTTGTAAAAGTGCTTTGAGATCTACTGTTGAAAAGTGCTATGAAAGAGCTGGGTGATATTATTTAAAGGCATGACACAGAAAACAAACACATAGCAATTACATAGTTAAATAAAACCCATAAATAAGCATTATGCTTGTTTCACAAATGGGGGCACAGAGACGTTAAGTAACTTATCTACTGAAATAAACATTGCTGCTTTGTGGGCAAACATTCTGTCAAACCCTTGTATTGTATTTAAATACAGTAACTTACAGTATATCCCCACTGTATAGCATATTAGCAGGCATAATTCCTATTCCCTGCCACTAGCGTAAAATGGGCTTCCAAATAGTCAGATTTTCTTTTTTGGCAAGCATCAGATCTAAGTGGGTAATAAAACACACCTTGAAAATGTTCTCTATCCTATTATTAGCCACTTTCATATTGTACTTGCAAAAAAAAAAAAGAAAAAGGCCCAATATAAAGCAGTACCACATTGTCAATCCATCCAATGCCGACACTAGCAAGGGGAGCCTTTTCAATAAAACACACTCCATTGTTTGTTGATTGGTTCCATTAATCAGGCATTCATTCCCTCAGCTGCATATTTCCATGAGCTTGTGCTGCTGCTGCTGTTCTTTTAAACTCCACTTCCCTGCCCTGTCTCCTGTTGTATTAATCTCTGAAACATCGAAAAATGCAGTACAGGCAAAGCTTCATCTGGAATGAGAGGCGACAATTCTGCAAAGGTACCAGCTTTTCCTTTATAGAGAACAAAAGCTCCCTGGAATAGCGGTTGTTATTTACTCATCTCTCATCAGCAAATTTGACCTAATTTTGTTCTCTCTCGCCTTTGTTTCAAACACCTGGCTGTAGCATAGCCAACAGATCCAGCCCATTTATTGCAGCTAGTTTGACTGGGGGTGGGGAGCGGATTCATAATCAAACTGCAGCTCAAGAGACATAGATTGTCAGACAAATCTTGTAACGGTATGAGCTGGTGTGAGGCCATTACCTGTTTGGATGGGATCAGGCCTGCTGAAATATAGGATTGTATCACTTTCTGGTGAAGAGAGACCCACAAGAAGACTGTGAACCCCAGTACAACTATTACAGCTAAGGGATATAGGCATCTAAATATCATTGAGGATATAGACTGGGACTACTCACTTTAGTCCTGGGGGAATTCTGCGCTACTGCGCATGTGCAAAATTTATATCTCCCACAGATTTCTTTGCTTCCCTGCAGAAAAATGACACTCTGATTGAGAAGCAAAGGGAAGCCACAAGAGTGGTCATGTGACCCTCCCCAGCAGTATGTTTTGGGTGCCCAGGGCAGCCAGCAGAGAGGTAAATCACTATGGAGCAGGAGGCAGGACTGGGGAAGACCTGTCTGGTGGCTCCTACCCTGCGCTGGGCTCAGCTGCTAGTCCCGGCTGGGTTGGGGAGGGCGGGACTTCCTCTTTCCCTGTGTAAGCGGGGGAATAGTCCCGCTATTGTGGGGAACTTTCCTGGCTTCTCTACTACCCTGGTGAAGTGGGCTAGCGAAAGGATCTGAGTCCTCGCTCCCTCTTCCTTTACCCAGTGGCCTCCCTGCCCTTGAGGACTCCCCTTCCACTCTCCTGTCTGGCAGAGTCCTCATAACCCCAACAAGGCTGGGCCCAGGATTCCTGGGGGGCTCGATCCCCAACCCTGCTGTGGTCACCTAAGACAGGGGCTAGGGTCCCCATTCCAGGGTACTCTCTCTGCACTGGGCACTTCTCTGACCCACTGACCATTACATACAAGTTAAAGCAAATGCAAGTTATTTAATCAACAATTAATTTTAAAAAGAATAAGGAAAAATACGAAAGGTTAAAGGAAACACATCAACCTGCTCTGAGGCAGGGAACATCACAAACAGTTTCAGAGTTGCAGCCGTGTTAGTCTGTATTCGCAAAAAGAACAGGAGGACTTGTGGCACCTTAGAGGCCAACACATTTATTTGAGCATAAGCTTTCGTGAGCTCCAGCTCACTTCATCAGATGGGAATGCATCCGATGAATTGAGCTGTAGCTCACGAAAGCTTATGCTCAAATAAATGTGTTAGTCTCTAAGGTGCCACAGGTCCTCCTTTTCTTATCACAAACGGTGTCTCTGGAATGTCAGGGCACTTCACAGTCTGTTCCTTGTTAAGTCCCAGGCCTTCTTCCCAGGCCCTGGCTTTGCTGCAGGGATGTGTGGGTTGGACACTTGCTCTGGTGGTGGCCACACGCTCTCAGGCTCTAAGTGGTAGGACCCTTCTTCCCAGTGCTGCCCCCGCCCTGGCGGGGTTACAATCCAAGCCCGGCCTGCAGAGCCTCTGGGCTGAGGCGTCTGCCCTGCTGCTGCTGCTCTGCCCCCAGCTCCCTGGGCTGCTTCTCTGGCCCCTCTGGCTCTGGTTGCTGCAGCTCTGCTCCCAGGACAGGTCTGCTCTGCAGGCTGCTTCTGTGACTCTGCTCCCAGCACTGACCTGCTTCCTGGGCTGCTTTTCTGGCCCCTCTGGCTCTGGTTGCTGCAGCTCTGCTCCCAGGGCAAGTCTGCTCTCTCTGGGCTGTGCCTCTAGCTTTGGGGCTGCAGCTCTGCTCCCAGGACAGGGTCTGCTCTCTCTGGGCTGCTTTTCTGGTCCCTCTGGATCTGGCCCAGCTCTGCTGCGGCCCCTGCTTTCTCCTTAGCTCGGCCCCACTCTATCTGTCTGACCCAGGCAAATCCAGCTCACACAGAGGACGGGACCTCCCTGGCCTCCTGATTAGCCTGCTCGCCCTGGCATTCAGGCTGACCTGGAGCATTGGCCTCTCCCCATTGTTCCTGGGGACTATCAGTCTCAGGGTCCTGGTTTCCCATAGACCCTTCCCCTTTTAGTACTGGGAGCTAGCCAACCAAAACACCCCCACTGAATGTTAGTAATGGGGCAACAGTCCCCTTACACCTGCACGGCATCCAGGGCTGTGTCAGACCCACCCCCAGATTTCTTCCCTGGCTGTAGGAAGCTCTGCAAACTCCCCCACCACACACACGCTTCCTGCACCCATCACTCCTCAGCTGCAGGGGGAGGGATCACTGTATAGGGAGCTGCTCCCCCATCCACCCAACCCCCATGCATCCAGACCCCCTCATATCCAGACCCTCCCCACCAAGCCTCACCCCCCCGCATGAGCCCGACTACCCCTGCAACTGGACCACCCCGACGAGCCACCCACACCCAAATCCCCACCCTAGTGACCCTGAACCAGCTGCACATAGATCCCCACCCCACCGAGCCCCACTACCTCAGCATCTGGACTGCCCACTGATCCCCCACACACCCAGACGCCCCTGTCGAGCTCTATTCCCCCCACATCCAGACCCCACCGCTGAGTCCCAACGATCTGCACCTGGACTCCCCTGCAGAGTTCCATTACCATTGCACCCAGAACCCCCCAAAAGCCCCTGTGCATCCAGAACCCCCCCTGCACCCAGATCCCTACTGAGCTGCCCGTACCCAGATTGCCCCACACAGAACACTTTCAACCCACACCTGGATCCCCCCACACTAAGCCCCTTCACACTTGGATCCTGCCTTGCTGAACCTTTCTGCCCACAACTGGTGCACCTGGCATAGAGGGGCAGGGCTCTGGGGTGTTTCTGGGGCAGGCCCAGTCCTTGCACTTTGTCAGGGTTGGGTGCAGCCTCACCATTGAGTCCGTGTCCCAGGGGTAGCTGCACAGTGATCTCCCAGCTGTGTGCAGCCAGTGGCCTATGCTCTCCAGTGCCATGCTGGAGCCTCACATTTATTTGACAAATAAAATTGGCAGAATTTTGCAGAATTTTAAAATATTGTGCGCAGAATTTTTAATTTTTTGGTGCAGAATGCCCTCAGGAGTATCATTGAGTGATAGCTCTTAGGAAACCCCACAATTAGGTTTGTCTAGTGTGGGATGCGCTGGCTAGTTCCTGTGTATATGTTGGAAGGCGTAATGTTCTGGTATAGTGCATGTGATCATATCACCAGGTAGCTGGTGGCTCTAGTGGCTATAACAGCCTGTGACTTTCATACCTAAAGCAAGCTACCCTTTAGCTCAAGTGGTAAAGGCATGTGCTTTTGGTGCTCAATTCGATCCCAACTGATGACTGAAGAGTCTGCATGTATGTGGCTATGGGCTTTCATAGGTGTTTGACTTGCTTATGTGGGAGTGATGTGTAAGCAGCAGTTCTACACCTAAGAATGGTTCTTAGTCAGAAAGGTCGGCTCAGCCGTTAAAAGGAATTGCACCACTGCTAATAATGAGCATTCCTCTGTGGCCTAACCCATGTGCATTCAAATAAACAGATCTAGACAATGTGAAATTCTCATCCATTGACTGATAATGATGGTTACCTCTGTGGAATGAAATATCGTACCAGCTTAAGTGTTTGTGACAGTGCTGCCATCTAGTGGCTGGAGGACAACAGAAATAATGAGGCCTGATAGATTTGATAACTCAGGGAGAATGGGTACATTTTCCAAAGCACCTACCTGACTTGGGCTCCTAAGTCAGATACTTTTGCTTTAGCTCAAGCGGTGGGGCCGTTTGCTTTGACATCAAAAGCCATGAGTTCTCTCCCATGCTGCCTATATGAATGCAACCATGGATTTGTTACAGCTTTCCGTTTAGAATAGCCCACAGCCCTCTCAGGCTGGCGAGAAGGCAGCAATGAGAAAAGATACACTATGAGAAATTTTGGGTACCTAAATTAATTTTTCAAAGAAGCCAAGCAAAGCTGGTGATTTATTCACTGTCACTCCGATTCCGGTATATGTTCCACATCAGGTAAGTGAAATAGAAAAGATGGCTCAGCGAACATTAAGCATAAAGAAACCCTGTCAGGTTTCCCCACCAAGAGCAACTTTTTATTTTGAGCAACAAAAGTAATTAATTGCACCGAGTTAAAAAAACTGAGCTTTTTTCCCATACTACGTCTCTTACGCTTATTAGTGATCTTTCCTATCTATTGTCCTCACATGCTCCCACATGAGCTTTCACTCACCATTACGATCTTCTAGGCTGACGCTCTGCACAACACAGGCCATAGTACAATATACTTCTGTGCTTCCACTTACCAACAGTAATGGGTCTGCAACCTTCAATCCTGAGTAAGGATGGACAGATCAGTCTGACTAAAGTGAGAACTTCCTGCAACGTCCACAAACCTTAGTCCAGATCTCGAAATGAGCTTGCATGGAACTGGTGGGAGTGGAGGACAGACATTCCATTCCGCTGTACTGCAGTAAATATGCCCAGTGGCCTGTGATGGGATGTTAGATGGGGTGGGATCTGAGTTACTACAGAGAATTCTTTCCTGGGTGTCTGGCTGGTGAGTCTTGCCCACATGCTCAGGGTTTAGCTCATCGCCATATTTGGGGTCAGGAAGGAATTTTCCTCTAGGCAGATTGGCAGAGGCCCTGAGAGTTTTCGCTTTCCTCTGCAGCGTGGGGCACGCGTCACTTCCTGGAGGATTCTCTGTACCTTTAAGTCTTTAAACCACAATCTGAGGACTTCAGTAGCTCAGACATAGGTTAGGGGTTTGTTAAAGGAGTGGACAGGTGAGATTCTGTGGCCTGCGTTGTGCAGGAGGTCAGACTAGACGATCATAATGGTCCCTTCTAACCTTAAAGTCTATGACTCTGTGATTCATGCACAGGGGAAACACAGAAATAAGGATCATGTTTGTAAAGGGCTTGGGAATCCCTGAGGTGCCACATAAATTCAGTAACACAAATCTTCCTGTTTCAGGAGCATAAATTGTTCTCTAACTAATAGGGGTTAGGAAGAAACACCTGTCCATGGTTTTGTGCACCTCCCGTTCCCTCTGGAGAGGCTGGTATTGGACACTGACGGAGACAAGCTACGAGTTACTGGTCCTCTGGCCTGATGCAGTTTGTGTCCTTATTTTAGTGTAATTTTGCTCTAAGGCCTTGGGTATGTACTGCTCAAACACATTCTCATGTTAAAGCCGGCCCATGGTGTTCACTGTTCACCCATGTACTTTTATATCAACTAATCCTATTAACAACCATGGCAGGATACTATGATTCTTCTGCAACCTTTGAGTCTTTGCTGCAGCCGTTCTGGAGGTCAGACAGGGCTAGCGAAGAGGTTTTTGGGTTGGGATCTGAGTTACTATAGAGAATTCTTTCCTGGGTGTCTGGCTGGTGAGTCTTGCCCACATGCTCAGGGTTTAGCTGATCGCCATATTTGGGGTCGGGAAGGAATTTTCCTCCAGGGCAGATTGGCAGAGGCCCTGGGGGTTTTTCGCTTTCCTCTGCAGCGTGGAGCACAGGTCACTTGCTGAAGGATTCTCTGCACCCTTAAGTCTTTAAACCACAATTTGAGGACTTCCATAGCTCAGACATAGGTTATGGGTTTGTTACAGGAGTGCGCAGCCCTCCTGAGACAGCCTGTACTCAGGAGAATTTTCAGCCTCATTTTCCAGACTATAGAATTTCAAGCGAGTGTCCAACTTTTGGAGCGCTCAATTGAACTGCACCTCCAAATTCTTTTTGAGTTTCATGCATTAGCGTGGCCTACTCTTCTCTTTATTGCGTTGAAATCTCGCTGCCTATATTAGCTGATTGCTAACTAGTCATTCTGTAGAGCCTTTCAATGCTAGGTGCCTGGTTCAGATCTGAGCAAGTCACTCAGAGCCACTGAGCTTGTTGGTAGCCTACATGTGGGTTGATTATCTCAGCCCATTGGGTATGTCTGCACATTGGGATTGGCACTGGTTGGTCCCCTTGCTGGCAGCCTCACAAAGGAATCTGAAGACTGAATAGATCACAGAGTATCGAGCTCTTTTCACTGGTCTAGAGACCATCTTTTGAGCGCAGGGCTGAGGATCATAGGAAACTTGCTGCTACCCAACATGTCATGTGCATAAACAGAGGACAACAGATGCCTTGAGAATCAGGCCCTTTGTCTCTAGGGCCATCAATCTTGCACCAACACTAAATACTCTTTAAAGAGAGCTTACGTATTTCTAGGAAAGATCTGCTATCTAGCATGGTGCTTAAGTCTTTGGGAGCAGAGAGAATTCCATTTTACATGCATCTTTGAAACTGGTCTTCTGTGTAAGGGGTACATGACCATATCTGCTAGGGAACCTCTCCTCCAAAGATTTGGATGTTCCTTAATAGAATAACTAACAGTGGAAGGTACCTCTTTCTTCAGCTGTTTAAGAAACTCACAAAGGTGATACATTAGGAGGAAATGAGAGCTGGTAACAGTGAGGCCCTGCTACCCTCTCTGTAGTGGTGAGTCAGCGAGTAGGTCCTGAGGATAAATATGACATGATAGGAACGAACTGAGAAACCTACAGATCCATACTGAGATCTGCAATTGGTGCAGAAAGGAGGCAGGCCATGATTGTGCTCTCAAATCAGCAGTGACTGCTTTAAAGTCAGATCAGCATCAGGGCTCTACTAATGTTTTAAAAAAGAACATAAAGGAGTGAAAAGCAGCAGAAGCAAAAGTATCAATCTTATTTCCAATATAATTATGATACGTGCTTAGATTCTAGCCATAGGTGCTTAAACCCTGAGGCTGAGAAAAGTCTGACCTTGCTGGAAGCTTAATTTCACTTTAATCTTTTTAGATCAGCAGAGGTTGCAGTAATGGCCCAAACAGCATGGGATGACTTCAGTAAGGGTATCCTTTATTTCAAAGGACGCTAAAACACTTCAAAAACCATATTCATGCGAATCTGTATGTATATCTGCAAAATGAGGTGCAGCCACCTCTGGGGTGGATGTCAATAGCCATCTGGTACACAGAATACCCTCTCCAACAGTAGGGAGAAGGGAGATTTTAATCATGACCATTGCGTTAAAGCCCTAGAGCTATGAAAAGAGTTGTAGGATCATTACTGCTCAGACACAGCAAATAAGACTTCTAATTTTAAAGGTCTCCTGGTTTGATCAAGGAACCATATGATAAGTTCAGGGTGCCCCAGGTTTATTCAGGCCCGAAGGTGTCTCCCATTGACTTTGCTGGGCTTTTGATCCTGCCCTAATATTGTCCTGGGCACTTTAGTGTCTAGGTGCTGGGTAAAGTAAATGAGTGGGTTAATATGTAGATTAGCTTAATGCAAGTCACCAGGAACTGATCGGACAGGTTGCTTTCTTCCTATTGGTGTTTTCTAATATGGATATGTAAGGCCATCCAAAGCACTTTCTGCACCCTGCTCCCTCCATCCTTTCCATGCAGGCAAGACGCTGCCTACCTGGAAGCTAGTTTGCATTCCTGTCATATTTCACTAGCTAAATAGGGTCATGCAAGGTCAGTGCTTGGCTGGGAGATCAGTGAAAACCTAAGGTGCAGTAGAATAGTTCTGGTGATTCAGCAGAAAGCACCCTTCATTCAAAATACCCGCAGGTAGCGGTGGCATGTAAAAACAATGGCCTAGCTGCTTGTGGTTATTTAAAGATCCCATTGCACAAGATTAGAGGCAGTAGCCATAGTGTTCTGCTTATAACTGCAGGGTTTTCCCCTAAATTCCTCTTGCAATTTCAGATGGTTGTGCTATTCTTCAGTTCTGGCCCTAAATTCTTGTGCGTTGTTGCTATGTGCTGTTAAAGAGCTGCTGTGCTCTACGCCAGAGGCCAATGCATTGCAGTTGGGGTAACATGATTCCTGTAGATAGTTTACAATGCACTTTGGGATGCTTTTGGATGAAAAGAAGCTGTATAAATGCAAGCAGTTATCTTGGCATTTAGATACCAAGATGAAAAGTCCCTTAGAAATACCAATAGATATAGATACTCACTGCTATTGAAAAGCTTCCACCAGATGCTCAGCTTAATTGTCAAAATTATTTGAAAAGCAAGTTCTTGAAAACCTTCTTTCCTCCTCTCCAATCTCTCTTGAATGACAGCACAGCCTAGAATCAGGTTATGTCTTTATAGCAGAATACTCTATCTATCTATCCCACTTTAATGAAAGCTTGCCATTCTTATCAAGAGAAAATCTGCTAGGAAGAGAACTCAGTTGTAAAAATATATATCTGGCCTTGGCTCTTATTTAATCTGAGCAAATAAGGACTGGGTCTCTGTGCCCTCCCTCTCTCTAGATCAGGGGTTAGCAACCTTTCAGAAGTGGTGTGCCGAGTCTTCATTTATTCACTCTAATTTAAAGTTTCACGTGCCAGTAGTACGTTTTAACATTTTTAGAAGGTCTCTTTCTATAAGTCTATAATATATAACTAAACTATTCTTGTATGTAAAGTAAATAAGGTTTTAAAAATGTTTAAGAAGCTTCATTTAAAATTAAATTAAAATGCAGAGTCCCCCGGACTGGTGGCCAGGACCCGGGCAGTTTGAGTGCGACTGAAAATCAGCTCGCGTGCTGCCTTTGGCACACGTGCCATAAGTTGCCTACCCCCGCTCTAGACATATTGGAGATGGAACTTCCCATTTGCACAGTTCTCCCAGCAGAGAGAGGATGCATTGAGCAATTCGTGGTTAGGATTTTCCAAGCTGCCTGGTGGGATTTAGCCACATAGCTCCTGTGTTACCAACCGCACGTGTTCATATGTAGGAGTCAGGCCCCCCCAAAATCACGAGAGTGGCTTAAAAATAATGAGATTTGTCTTTTAAAGTAATATATGTGAAGTTGTATGATGGGTGTAGAGCTGGGGTCTATGGGATTTGAGGGAGCCATCGCTCTCCCATCGCCACCAGGAGCCCCAGCAGAGTTGCCATGAAGAAGAACTGAGAGGCTTAGCCCTGCAGAAAGTTCTGCCCTAAGGGGATGAGTGACAGCTGTCCATGTTTCTCTGATTGGCTGGCTCTCCCCATATAAACCCGGAGGGCAGTTTTGGGAGTTGTCTGAGCAATGCAGACTCCTGGTGTGCTTCTGCCTTAGACCCTGCTTGCTGTGCCGTGATCCCAGATTCCTGGCTCTCGACCTAGGCTCAGCTCCTGACCCCAATCCTGGTTTACTTACTGTCTCTGGCTTAAGATCATTGCTCACCCCAGTGAAAGACTCTGGCCTGGCCCAACCCTGAATCTCGCCTCACACTCCCAATTTGGTAACAGACTCTGACTTTGCAGTTTTGACCTAGCCTGGCCCCAGATTGATCTCTGATCTTCGGGTCACTTCATGCTCAGAGGCCCAGCGCTGACTGAAGTTCTGTTTTGTCTGCTGGTTTAGGTGCACTCAGGTCACATTTCTAAGTTTTTCTTTGCAACGAGGACTAGATTTACTCTTTTTTTTCCCAGTGAAAGCTGAGAGTGTCTTATCACCTGACGCCAGCAGCTGGGGCTTTAAGAAAAACAACAAATATCACATGAATTGCAATAAAATCACGACAGTTTGCGTCCCTGCGATTCTGATTGAAATTAATGGGAACTGTGTGGCTACGTCCCCTAGTCACGTTTACACATCTCAGCCTCAGTTTATATTCCTGATGGATGGCTTCCCGTGTTGCCATGGTTTCAAGACAATTTGACGTTTCCACTGTTGCTTTTTGTGTGAAAGGATCCCAAAGTGCTTTGCAAATTTTACTGTGTAAAACTGGAACAAACTGGAGGTACGGTGAATGGGTTGCCCACCACCAAATGCAGCCACCTCTGGGGCACAGCAACAATACCCAATGGCACAGGCAGAAAGTGGAAAAGAATTCAGTGGCCAACTGATCATGAAAAAAGAATGTTGGGAGGTAGAATGTAATTAACCAGTTTGGAGTTAGATTCAGCTTAATACCTCGACTCTCTCAAATAGGGAACTGCATTACAGTTGAGCATAAAGATCAAAAGCTCTTGGATAACCCTAGTGGTTTTGCCTTTCATCTGAAACATGGCACATCTGCCGGTACAGCACCCCTATCAATGCACTGGGGCCTTGGAGTCAGAACAGACCCCTAAAGAAGCACTGTTTCCTACAGCACCTAGTCATTCTGTGTAGGTCTGCAGTACTAACATTGATCAGTGTAGCATGCAAGCTCCAAGATGATTACAGCCTGAGGTCCCGTGGCTGCATATTAACACCCAGAAGCACATTCTAAATGTGTGCACATTTTAAAATCTGCCTTTAAAAAAATGGCACCTTTTTTGCAGGTAACAAATTGGTCACAGGTGGCAAATTGCAGGTGCCTTCATGTTCACCACCACTGTTAGCAGAAATTGAAGATGTCAGGTTGTACAGAGCTGTCTGTAATGAACCAGCTAAGCAGCTACCTGCCAGCAACATGATGCACAATGTTTTTTAATTATCACTGAGCGTGTTTCTTAAAGGCCTCTTTACCTGCAGCTTTCAGAAAAGTACAACTAGTCAGATTCCCCCACAACGATGGGTCGTGCATATGGCTCTCTGAGCTAGTTCCACTCCATGACACCAAGTTGTCACATCATGATTTGAAGGAAACAGTACTAGCCTTAAAAGCCTTGGAGATTTAGAACAATAATGTTACGCTCTTCCATAGGTACATTTCCCCAGGGACCTCAAAACTCTTTGCAGCCAGACTGTCAAGACACAAAAAAGGAGGCCAAGAACAGAGGCTGAGAACGGGAGTAAAAAGAGATTAGGTCTGTGAGGTGAACCTTGGGGTCTCAGAGAGGGTAATTCTGAGCTTGATTTTGAATGAATGGGGAGCCAGTGGAGCTGTTGGAGGATAATGGGTCAACGCGATCACATGTATATGACTAAATAGGCAACAGCACTTTAGAATGTATTTTCCTAGTGTCCCTTTCACATGACAGCATGGCACCATTGCTGAGTGCTATTAACAGTCTGTTAAACACCTCTTATTCTCCAAGCACCCATGTGTTCTACTCGCTTCAAAACATTTCCATTATCGAAAGCAAAGGTGTTGGTAACAAGTCCAGATCTCTATTCTCTACAGTCACTGTGTGTGTGTGTGTCTGTGTGTGTGTGTGTGTGTGTGTGCGCACGCCTGCATGGATATAGTTTATTGATATAAAGCTAGTAGAGCCGGAAGAAAATTTTCCATCAAAGTCCCTTGTCCCCAGCATTCCCTCCCTTCCTTCACCTTCCCCTGACCTAAGAAAATGGCTTTCTTGTCAAAATAGAAATGTCCCTTGCAAATGTCTATTTTTTATGAAACTTGGGGGGAGGGAGTGTTGTTGAAAAGAAAAGAAAACTCTGAGTTTTGGCCGAAATTTTGTAGTTTTCAGTTGCCAAAAACCACACGTTCTTTAGTGTTCAGGTTTCTGTTTTTTTGACAAAACCCCAAAAATGTTTGAAAAAAATGCCGACATAACTTTTTTTCGTCTTTGTTGAACATTTTAATGGAAACAAAAAAGATGTCCTGACCAGCTCTCAATCCTAGCTCCTTCCTCTGTTCACATA
Organism: Eretmochelys imbricata; assembly: GCF_965152235.1. Classification (NCBI taxonomy): domain Eukaryota; kingdom Metazoa; phylum Chordata; order Testudines; family Cheloniidae; genus Eretmochelys; species Eretmochelys imbricata. Next base: position 5,818,349 of record NC_135593.1, on the reverse strand, counting down.
TTATCCACTGTTATTATGATGCATGGTGGTGGTGCCCTGTGGTCCTGATCAGGTTCTAGGCACCATCAAGTTAGGCACTTCATAAACATAATAAAAGAGATAGCCACTGTCTCAAAGATTTTACAATTCAAAACTCCAGCAAATACTTTTAGTCTAATTCACTTTGCCTGTGGCTTTGACTCTTGACTCATCTTCATTCATGGTGTCTGATTGGTCACCTAGAGCACATGGTATTGCTTCTGCTCACTGCATGGATGACAAATGGTGCAAACATCTGAAGAGCAAATAGTGAATACTTATACACACATGCAAATGTCCTTGTTCACGAGTGAGAAGATAGCTAAGCAAAAGAATACAGAACCTTTCTCTTCTGGGGAGTTAATTCCAATCTGGCTCTAGACACAGGGTGACTAGATGGTTCAGGAAATGGGATCCAGAGTAAAGCTGGATGAAGTGTTTGATCAAAACTTTTTGCTGGTGAAAAATGCAGATATGGGGGTTGCCTGAAACATTTCACTAATTCCTGCCAATTTGTTTCAATTAAAAAAAAAATCCCCAAACATCAAAATATTTTGCTTGATCCAGGTTTTGGTTTTTGCTTTTTGATTCACCAAAATTTTCAAAAAATGATGAATTTGGGTTGACCCACAAAAGGCTGGGCTTTGGGGGAGGGTGGGAGGAGGGCAATGGCCAGCAACCTGGACAGTCAGTTATTTGCACAGCTCTAGTATGGAGTCTTTCTTTCGAGGGCATGGCTTCAGTCCAGCCCATGCCAGGGCTACTGGATCACTCTTGCAGGACTGGGGAGTGGGACACACAGCTTTTCACCTACCTCTCCGTTCTCTCAGCAAACATGTCACTCACCTCACTTTAAAAACACAAGCCCACCGCCTCTCCCAGCCACTGCAGAAATCCCTCCTATTGCTCAATCCCTCCAGCAGCCTATTGGGAGTAATGAGCCCAGTCGGAAGGGGGATGTTTGAAAATGTCCCGTTTCCCTAATGTTGGTATGGAGCGAGAGCTATTTGCTGCACCACGAAATCTCATAATCTGATTTTAATGGTTAGTCGGAAAACTCTGAGCACTTGAGTGATGTCACATGCACTGACTGAGAGCGTGGGTGAAGTTATTTGTTTGGTTTTGGAGGTTTTTTGGAAAAGGAAATTGAGATTAACACGCATGGCTTCCCTGCTGGAAAAAAAAAATCTCAAGTGGGTTTTTCTTCTCCCCTGCCCACGTTCCATTTACATAGGAGGGAGCTATGATCACTCACTGCAGCAGCTTTGGCAGTTCCATATTATAGCACCAGAGCTGTCAGGAGCTGCTGATGCGCTGTCTGTTGTGGTCTCCCACTGTTTGCAGCTATCCAGGGAGACTGCAAGATGGAGAATGTGAGTGAGAAAGTGGAAGAAGGTGTGAGGAGAGGGAAAGTGAAAGATACAAAGGGGGGGGAGTGGAGGGAGAGAGGGAGTGAACGGGCAGAGGAAGGTCTGATCCAGTTCATGGTGATGTGTGTGTCAGCATTTCTTTGCAGCTTCTGAGCATCTGGCATCCTCACCCTGCTCCATATAAAGGCTCCTCTCCCTGTGTGACGTTCAGTCCATCCTGGGGTTTGGTTTTGTTGGTATCTCACATAATAATAGGACATAAATCTCAGGCTCCTCAGCTTTCTCCCCAAGCCTGGCTTTTCTTAGGGTTCCCTGCAGGACTTTCCTCTCCCATCCCTTTAGTTCCCAGTGACCAGAGGATATCACCCACCTCCCTGCCAGCCTGGTGGATATATCGAGCTACACCTGGGACAGTGGGTCAGCAGTATTTACGCAACACCTTTATGCCAGCTTCTGACTCCTGTTAGCAACGTGGGTCAGCTGAAGATCTCCAGTATCCCTGTGCGGGGTGGTAGATCCTGCCATCTTGTGACAGCCCTCAAAGTTGGGGAACCTGTTCTTAGTCTGCATGTGAGCTGATGATGCCAGGCTGAATCTGCAGACCGACAAAAGGAGTTAAGAGCCATAGGAGGGCTAAACATGGCAATGAGGTTGGTATAACTCTGTTGCTTAGGGGAGTGAAAAATCCACAGCCCTGAGCGACGCAGTTAAACCAACCTAACCCCTGGTGTAGACAGCGCTAGGTCGACAGGAGAATCCTTCCGCCGACCTACCTGCTGTCTCCCGGGGAGGAGGATTACCTATGCCAATGGGAGAACCTCTCCCATTGCTGTTGCGCCACCACGGCATTTTAAGTGTAGACAAGCCTTGATTCTCTTCCACTCACTCCCACTGTCTCCACGGGAAAGGAAAACCTCAGGGCAAGGTGGTTGCCTTCTGGTTCTGTGGTGTGGAAGAGGCTGGCGGGGTTGTGGGAGCAGTGCAATGAAGTGAGCAAGACTTCTGCCGCTATCTGGATTCCTAGCATTGACCCGGCTGCAAAGGGACCTCAGCTGTTAGCAAAGTCCACAGGATTTAGTTATTGCAATGGAATGAGTATATGGGTTGCGCAGAAAGTTTCCCTTCCGCCAACCTTGCCTGCATTCTCTGCACAGAGCCTTGGTGTTGAAGCTTTGTGCTGGAGTTCAGCATTTGATCCGCTGGAAGCTGCCCCCTTTCATCTCAATTGCATGTTGTTGTTTCACGACTGATCATTTCAGAATATACTCTGGGATCATGGGCAGAGACAGGGATTGCGGGTGGGGCTTTAATATAATTAAGAAAAATCTGACCCCTGCAGAGCATAGAGAGGAGAGAAAGATGTAAGAAAAGGGAATGAGATTAGGATAGACAGTGAGAAAGGCCAGCTATGGACATATTTCTGCTGCTTCAGTGCCACATTTTTCATAATAACAGAGATGAAATAATAATATTGCAGTAGTGCTTAGAGGCAAGGGCCTCATTGCGCTAGGTGCTGTACAAACACAACAAAGAGCCAGTCCCTCTTCCAAAGAGTGTAAGAGTTTAGACACCAGTGCGATACAGCCAACAAACAGAGGGAGCAAAGGAGACCATGCTGGTCAGCATGAGAAACTCAGCACATCAGCTGCCTATTAGAATCATAGAATCATAGAATATCAGGGTTGGAAGGGACCTCAGGAGGTCATCTAGAACAAACCCCTGCTCAAAAGCAGGACCCATCCCCAATTAAATCATCCCAGCCAGGGCTTTGTCAAGCCTGACCTTAAAAACTTCTAAGGAAGGAGATTCCACCACCTCCCTAGGCAACGCATTCCAGTGTTTCACCACCCTCTTAGTGAAAAAGTTTTTCCTAATATCCAACCTAAACCTCCCCCACTGCAACTTGAGACCATTACTCCTTGTCCTGTCCTCTTCCACCACTGCGAATAGTCTAGAACCATCCTCTCTGGAACCACCTCTCAGGTAGTTGAAAGCAGCTATCAAATCCCCCCTCATTCTTCTCTTCTGCAGACTAAACAATCCCAGTTCCCTCAGCCTCTCCTCATAAGTCATGTGTTCCAGACCCCTAATCATTTTTGTTGCCCTTCGCTGGACTCTTTCCAATTTATCCACATCCTTCTTGTAGTGTGGGGCCCAAAACTGGACACAGTACTCCAGATGAGGCCTCACCAATGTCGAATAGAGGGGGACGATCACGTCCCTCGATCTGCTCACTATGCCCCTACTTATACATCCCAAAATGTCATTGGCCTTCTTGGCAACAAGGGCACACTGTTGACTCATATCCAGCTTCTCGTCCACTGTCACCCCTAGGTCCTTTTCCGCAGAACTGCTGCCTAGCCATTCGGTCCCTAGTCTGTAGCTGTGCATTGGGTTCTTCCGTCCTAAGTGCAGGACCCTGCACTTATCTTTATTGAACCTCATCAGATTTCTTTTGGCCCAATCCTCCAATTTGTCTAGGTCCCTCTGTATCCTATCCCTGCCCTCCAGCGTATCTACCTCTCCTCCCAGTTTAGTATCATCCGCAAATTTGCTGAGAGTGCAATCCACACCATCCTCCAGATCATTTATGAAGATATTGAACAAAACCGGCCCCAGGACCGACCCCTGGGGCACTCCACTTGACACCGGCTGCCAACTAGACATGGAGCCATTGATCACTACCCGTTGAGCCCGACAATTATTATGAATCATGTTTGGTAAGATAGTGCCTGGGGGCCTGCCAAGGCTGGGGCCCCATTGTGCTAGGCCCAAACAGAGCAGTAGATGGTCCCTGCCTTGGAGAGCTTACAGTCTAAATAGACATAGGGTGGCACACTGCAGAGTGACCCAGGAGGGTGGCAGGAGTGGGGTGTGGTATTTAGGTGGGGATAAACTATAATGGGAAGTAAAGGAAATGGAGTGAGGGGGGCCGGGCAGGTAGAAAAGGGCAAGAGGGGCAGGTGTGGAGTGAAGCCGAGGTGAAGAGGCTGTGGGAGGGGGAGCATTGGAGCAAACAGGGCATCATCACAGGACAGAGAAAACCCAATCAAAACTGTAGAAAGTTCTGAATGTTCAGAGGCCCCTGCTTTGGCTGCTTCTGCTCTAATTACCTAAGGGGCCTGATGAAGCAATGGATTCTGGGAAGGCAGATGCAGAGAAAGGAGTCGCCATTAGTCCAACAGTAGTTCTTCAAACTTCTCGCCCCGTTGCACTGATACCATTACCATCCTTTTAATCAGGCTAGCTAGAAATTGCACAGGATCTGGACAGGTGGGACAATACTCCTCTCCACAGGCAACTGAGAAGAACAGCTTTAATTGGGGTGATGACACAACCAACTGATAGCCCAAAGCTTTCCTCGTGTCACTCTTTACCCTCTCGCTGGTCTGCAGAAGCGCAAGGCAATTAAACCCTGTTAGGTGGGAGTTATTTTTAACACTGCGTCCAAAATCCACCATGTTGTTCTGCTTCTTTCCTCTGCCTAACTCAGCATTCCTGCCCTTTTGCCTTCAATAGCGCGAGGCAGTAACGAAAATTACAGTATTACCCTCTCAAGGCAGTTATATGGAAAGCTTTGTTAAAAAGCAGAAGTAGTAAATAACAGTGACCCAGCAATTATCCGAGCATTGTTTATACCAGTGCTAAATGCTGAAGCCACAAACCTGTTAAGCTGTAGCAATATGGAACCCTATTATAAGGAAGATTAAAAGCAACTAGCCAACATAAGACTTTTTTTCTTTAAGCTGACACACAAGATTGTCTGTTCTACCTTTCTAAAGTTCACCTTGCTCTCTACGCCATTGTGTTTTGTATTTAGTTGAAACAGACTGCAATAATTTGGACTGAAAGGTGAGGCTGACCTGTGAAACTGATTGCTGCAGGACCTTATGCAAATAAGTCATTTAGCCAGATAAGGATATATATTTTGAGTTTTTGTGCTTTCTTTCTTTTCCAGTGATCTCAAAGCATTATACAAACATTGACATGGAGGGACTTGCTCCTGTTTTGCACCCATGCCTCTGAAATCTGAATCAGACCCAGTGCACTAGGGCCAACATTTTCAACAGCCTGATTTTCAAAAGCCACCAATTTTGGGTGCCTCAATTTTATAGAGCCCAAAATAGGACACAATAATGGCCTGATCTTCAGAGAGGCTGAGCTCCTGTATATCCCAGTGATCTGGAGCTTTGGGTGATTGCCAACTCTGAAAATCAGGCCCATGATGTCTCAAGTGGGGCTAATAAAAAAAAGAGGCCGAGAAATGTTTGGCCTTGTCCTTTCTGTGTCTGTTTCCCTAGATGTAAACATGGTTCAGGGGCTTGATTCTCTAGTGCAATATTCCAGTTTGATACCTAGGTAACTCAACTGATTGCTTTGAAATGGCATCAATGTAAAACTGGAGTAAGACAGTGGTGAATTTGGTACTGGGAGTTGATAGGATGGATGAGTGAATGTCTGTAAAGTACTGTGTAAGTAATGAGCATTATTATTAGCCTACACGTTCCCTTCATCCATCAAGGGTGGAGACCTATCTGTACACAAGACTACAGCTGGTTGGGAATTTTTCGATTAAACTGTTTTCTGGTAGAGTGCAAGAGAGACTCCACTTTAGACAATATCCCAGTGCTTAGGTCACTCGCTGGCAATGTGGGAGAGACAGGTTCAAATCACTGCACTAATTTGGAGCAAGGAGTTGAACCTGGCTTTCCCACATCCCAAGATAGTATTCTAGGCTCTCAGATAGTCTGGGGTGATCTTTCTGTCTTCTGTTTGAGTATATTTTTAAAGGCTTCAGTTTTGCTCTGATTCAGAATGGAAACAAAAGTTGAAACCTCCAAATTTGTCATGACACAGAATTCTTGCTTTCTGGCCAGCCCTACTCTCAAGACCTGGGTTCATTATTGTAACATATGGTCAAAACCAAGGTGAAAATAAGTTTACTCTTCAGCCAGCATTACAAAGCAACCAGTTACATGGACAAATTCAAGGTGACACTGAGGCTGGATGAATTCCCAGCGGGGCTGTTGGACAGTTGGCTTCTGGTGACCTGAGAATGAGGCACAGTGAAGATTGACTAAGGATAAGGACTTTGTAGGTTGCATCTATTTTTTATGTTTTGCCATGGGGGAAGGGAATGGTTATTGGAAAATAACTAAGTGGAAATTGTATTTACTCTGACTTGAATACCTTTTTAATGATTAAATGCATGAATAATCTCACCATTAATTAGAGTCTCTGAAATATCAGTGAGCATATGCACAGCCCCACCTCTCTTCGCCCCAAGAAAAGAGTAAAGGCAAGAGGCATTTCAGATGAGATGACGGAACTGGGAACAGAGACAAACAGGCCCAGTTCTCCTCCTGATGCTCAGAATGTCAACTGGAAATGGAGCATTGTTGCTTAATGGCAAATTCTGATCTCAAGGCCTAAGGTGTAGAGCTGAGGCCATGCACTGTCTGGAAGAGAATAAAATCTCTCTTAGACAAATGTCTAAATAGGCAGCTGTGATGCATCGGGCGAGCCTGCCCGATGCTTCTTGGGGTCACATGCTGTGCCTCTCAGTCAGCCAAACACCTCTTGGCTAGCCCTGTCTGACCTCCAGAACAGCTGCAGCAAAGACTCAAAGGTTGCAGAAGAATCATAGTATCCTGCCATGGTTGTTAATAGGATTATTTGATACAAAAGTACATGGGTGAACAGTGAACACCATGGGCCTGCTTTAACGTGAGAATGCGTTTGAGCAGTACATACCCAAGTCCTTAGAGCAAAATTACACTAAAATAAGGACACAAACTGCATCAGGCCAGAGGACCAGTAACTCGTAGCTTGTCTCCGTCAGTGTCCAATACCAGCCTCTCTAGAGGGAGTGGGAGGTGCACAAAACCATGGACAGGTGTTTCTTCCTAACCCCTATTAGTTAGAGAACGATTTATGCTCCTGAAACAGGAAGATTTGTGTTACTGAATTTATGTGGCACCTCAGGGATCCCCAAGCCCTTTATAAATATGATCCTTGTTTCTATCTCTCCCCTGTGCATGAATCACAGTCATAGACTTTAAGGTCAGAAGGGACCGTTATGATCGTCTAGTCTGACCTCCTGCACAACGCAGGCCACAGAATCTCACCCGCCCACTCCTTTAACAAACCCCTAACCTATGTCTGAGCTATTGAAGTCCTCAAATTGTGGCTTAAAGGTGCAGCGAATCCTCCAGGAAGTGACCTATGCCCCACGCTGCAGAGGAATGCGAAAAAACCCCAGGGCCTCTGCCAATCTGCCTAGAGGAAAATTCCTTCCTGACCCCAAATATGGCGATGAGCTAAACCCTGAGCATGTGGGCAAGACTCACCAGCCAGACACCCAGGAAAGAATTCTCTGTAGTAACTCAGATCCCACCCCATCTAACATCCCATCACAGGCCATTGGGCATATTTACCGCTAATAGTCAAAGATCAATTAATTGCCAAAATTAGGCTATCCCATCATACCATCCCCTCCATAAACTTATCAAGCTTAGTGTTGAAGCCAGATACGTCTTTTGCCCCCACTGCTCCCCTTGGAAGGATGTTCCAGAACTCCTCTGATAGTTAGAAACCTTCATCTAATTTCAAGTTTAAACTTCCTGATGGCCAGTTTATATCCATTTGTTCTTGTTTCCACATTGGTACTGAGCTTAAATAATTCCTCTCCCTCCCTGGTATTTATCCCTCTGATATATTTATAGAGAGCAATCATATCTCCCCTCAGCCTTCTTTTGGTTAGGCTAAACATAAATGCACATGCCCACACACAAACATACATTTTCAAAAGCACCTAAGTCCCAGTTTCAAAAGTAACTCAGGCACTTAGGACCAGATTCTCGAAAGGATTTAGACCCAGATCCTCAAAGGGTATTTAGGCATCTAAGTCCTGTTGATTTTACTGGGAGTTAGGTGTCTAGATTCCTCAGAGCTGGGGCTTAGGTGCCTAAGTCACTTAGGGATTTTTGAAAATTTCCCCCAAATCACTTTTGAAAATGGGGCTTAGGGTCTTTAGGCAGTTTTAAAAAGTTACCCATAGTATACTTGGTTGCTCTGGGACAGGCATGCTTCATGTTGCCATGATGCCATCCCTTAATGGTCTCCCTGTGACAGTAAGGATGGTGACGGAGGCTGAGCACTTTCCGTGCTTTACATATTCATTGTACTGCACTAACAGTTAGTCAGTCTTCACAATACCCTTGAAAATATAGTGAAACCTGTACAGAAAGTCACTGTAATTAGGCAACATCTTATCTTAAGAGACTGCTTCCCAGTGACTCCAAACTGAGTATGATTGTGCTCTGTCTCTTTCAAAAGCTCACCACCCTTAAGCAACTGACTTTTGCCAGGCCCTTGAATGGCCATTTGAGACAGGTTTCACTCTGCCAGCTCTGTTTTATGTGTTGGGGATAGAGGCAGAGTTCATGTGACTTGCCCAAGCTCACACTACAAATCTGTGCTGGGATCTGTAGAATTGCAGAGCCATGTTTAAAACCAGGTATCTTGATTCCACAAACCCCAGCTCTAACCACTATACTACACTCCCTTTCCAGACTTGGGATCAGAACCCAGCAGTCCTGACTCCTACTCCTCAGGTCTGAGTACTGGACTGCACTCAATAGTTTTCATACACACGGTTTGTGTCCCACAACTATATTTTAGCAGATATAATCCCCTGATCCAGTCTCCCTTTGATGTTTGAGGAGACTGTAGCTGCCTGCATGACTGTCTTGCTGGCAGCAGGTTGAATGGTGCTAGAAATATTGCCAATCCACAAGAGAAAAATCTTGAGAGACGTTTGTCCTGACGTCTCCAGCACATGGACTGGCACTCCTTCTCTATTGGCATTCAGTTGGGGGCTTGTTCTCATCTAATCTTTGCATGGCCCAACATGATGTTATCCTTGTGACACAAAGGACCTCTTTGGTCCTTTCTGTGGGCTTTATTTATGCCCTTCCCTGCATCTCCTGCTTTATCACCTGATGCTCGCTCATCCCTGGCACTTTCCTTTTGGCAGCTCGGTATGTTCTAATCTGATCAAGGCTGTTTCATCCTGAGGAGAGAGCAAAAGAGATGCTCAGATCACCTGCTGCTCGCCTTGGAAACTATTTGGGTGTGGTGATGAATGAAAACAGGCCCTGAGAGTTGTGAGTCTCAATGGGGATAAAAGAATCCAGTGATTATGTTTTTTACTTTCTTCTCCAAAGCCCTTTTCCTTTTTAAATTGAAATAAAATGTTTTTCACACTCCGTACTGGGATTGTGCACTCGGTCACGCTGGTAGGAACATGGGTAGCACTACTGGCTTCACTTGAATTAGGGCCTGAATTCCTCTGTCATTTATAGGGGGTAGATGTGATCTCACTGGAGTTAGGGCCAGATTTTAATCTCACTGATAGCTATGGGCATAAATCCGCCATTGACTTCAGTGGAGTTCTATATGAGTGTAACTGAAATGAGAATCCCTCTCCTGTCGCATCCCTTACCTATTAGGCTAGTCCTTCAGAGTCCCTGAGTTAATATACTCCTAGCCTCATCAATCTATAAAGGGACTTGACCAGCATTCCTGCAGAACAATGTAAATCAATATGGTGTTCTTTTCCCCCCATCAATACAGTTATCTCAGGACAATAGAAATCTGTATGTTAGCTGGAGCTGCCAGTCCTCGTCATGTCATAAAGTTCTGGATAATGGCCGCACCATGTCCTGTAAGAGTGAGTGTTACCTCAAAGATGCTCGTAAGAAGGGAGGAGGGTGAAGCAGCTAGGCGCTGTGATAAGGACAGAAACACAGAGATGCTAAGGAGGCTCCGTCTGCTAGAATGTCACCCCTTGTTCTACCTTTCTGCCCACGGCTAGGACTCCTCTGTGAGCCTCCAGGGCTAGTGTACCTGGCTGGTGTGTCAGCAGAGGGACAATTATGATGCTGGTTTAGACAGAGATGGCCAATACCGTCGCCATGTCAGCAGAGCATGATGTAACTTGGACTCCTCCAAATCACAAGGAGCTGGAGGCCCGGTTTGGTCAGAACTTGAGAGGAAGGATGATCCAGTGAATAGGGCACTAGCCTAGGGCTTGGGCTATCTAGTTTTAATTCCTCACTCTGCCACAGCCATCCTATGTCACTTAGGTTCAGCTCCACACAGGGATTTAGGCATTACAACACTGAGTGTCACGGTGCCTTACTTATAGATGCCTAGAAAATCACAGGAACAACACTGTGATCCATCTGGCAGAGGGGGACTTGGACTAGGGCAGCAGTTCTCAAACTGGGGGTCAGGACCCTGTTTTAATAGGGTCACCAGGGCTGGCTTTAGACTTGCTGGGTCCCGGGGCTGAAGCCCAAGCCCCACCATTTGGGGCTGAAGCGGAAGCCTGAGATCTTCAGTCCTGGGCAGCTGGGCTCAGGTTACAGGCCCCCCTTGTGCTTCAGCTTTGGCCGGCTCACCCACCCAGGGTGATGGGGCTCAGGCTTTGGCCCCCCTGCTTGGGAGGGCTCAGGCTTTGGTACCCCTCCTGGGGTCACGTACTAATTTTTGTTGTCAGAAGAGGGTCACTGTGTAATGAAGTTTGAGAACTGCTGGACCAGAGGTCGCTCTCGTCCTGTGTGCACGTGCTATAAAGCCACTGGGCTGAAGATTATAACAGAGGCTGCCTGCCTCCTGCCCCTCACAGCTGTGTTTGGTGGAGTTAGGGGTCCTGTGAGCACACCTACCAGATCGGACCCTGCAGGTGACTGAAGTGGGGGAGCATCTATCTTCCCCCAGTTCATGGATCCTCAGGATCAGGCAGGAGCTGGACGCCTCGAGGGAGGCAGCCCCCAAGTCGCAAGCTCAAAGTGCTGTTTGCACGTTTATTGTTAGAGTGCTAACGTGAGCCGTGCGAGTCTGAGTCTGTGGCCCTGGCCTGGGAGGCTCACCCCACCAGACGGTGCAGACATAGCTTCTGTGCTCAAGTTCCCTGCCTGTCCAGTGTGGGTAACACCCCTGCCCTGCCCTGCCCCACGCGTGGGGGTCAGGAATGTAAACACATTCCAGACTGTGAGGCGCACAGATGCTATAGCGACGGGATAAGTGCCTGAGACAGGCAGGCTGCGTCTCAGCAGGGAGCCTGGGAGCCCAGGACACAGGCTCGTGGTTGAGGAAAGCATGGGGAGCCTGGAGTGCCAGGGACAAACTCCTGAAGTGCCTGCTGGCGTTACTATGCTGGGACCTGCTGCTGTTGTTCTCTGCTGCACCCAGCACATGTGCATGATGCCCTTAAGGGGAAAGCAAGTGCTGGAATTTCACCAGGACACCAGCCCTGGTAAATTCGGAGACTTAGATCAGTTTGAACCCCAAATTAGAGATGGATCCAAGCTGCAACGTTTGGATCCAGACTTTAGTTCCCAGAAGATTGGGGATGGTGCTTGATTTAACCCTTCTACCAAGCTGAGATCTGGTGATGAGTCCAGACCTGCCCCTTAGGGTTGTACAATTTACGGAGTTCCTTTGGGTCCACCTCTATTTAAATTCAAAGTTCATCAGTAGCTGCCTGCTACTGACTTGCTGTGTGACCTTGGGCACATTACTTCCCTTCTCTATGCCTCAGTTTCCCCTCCAACCCTTTGTCTTGTCTGTTTAGATAATAGGCACTATATGTTTGTAGAGCACCTAGCACAATAGGGTCCTGATCTCGGCCAAAGCCTCTAGACACTCCCATAATACACAGTAATAATAATGCATAACTTATACACAATAACATCATAAAGGTCCTGACAAACTCCTTTGGCCCCAAGCTGCTACATCATGCCCATGCTCTACTTGAAAGCCTCGGCTAAAGTGAGCATCCAAACTTTCCAGAGCCTATCCAGGCCACACTGCCCCTTGGGGACAGAAGAACCAGCAAGGGTAGCATTGCTCAGGCTATGTGGGTTCAGAGATGGGAGAGAAAGCGAGAGCCAGTGTTTCTATTCCTAGTGTGGGAGCACAAGGAGAAGGGGTTCCCAGGAGCAGCCCACACAGGAAAGACACAACAGAGTCCCTCTATTCCTTCCTAGTACCCGCAGGGATTGCATGTCACCCCACAGTGGGGTAGGGAGGAGAGGCAGCCATCCCCAGCCTGGCCCACTGAGATGCCCAGCCAGACCATCAAAAGAGACATGCAGTGTGTGAGAGACAGGTGCCATCTTGGCTGATGCCTTCGGGACCTCCAGAACTAGAAACAATGTAAGCATCTACATCTAGGAACAAAGCACATAGTCCATGCATACAGGCTGGGGGACTCTATCCTGGGAAGCAGTGACTTGGTAAAAGATTTGGGGGTTGTGATGGATAATACACTGAACGTGAGCTCCCAGTGGGACACTGTGGCCAAAAGAGCTCACACGATGCTGGGAGGCGTAAACAACAGAATCATCAATCGGAGTAGAGAGGTTATTTGACCTGTTTTTGGCACTGGTGCGACTGCTGGTAGAATCCTGTGTCCAGTTCTGGTGCCCACGATTCCAGAGGGAAGTTGATAAATTAGCGAGGGTTTGAGAACAACTAAAGGACTGGAAAACATGTCTTATGGTGATAGACTCAGGGAGTTCACTCTGTTTGGCTTAACAAAGAGAAGGTGAAGGGCTGACTTGATCATAGTCCATAAGTATCTACATTGGGCACGAATACTTAATAATGGGCTCTGCAATTTAGCAGAGGAAGGGCTAACATGATCCAATGGCTGGAAGTTGAAGCTAGATAAATTCAGACTGGAAATAGGGCACACATTTTTAATGGTGAGAGTAAATAACCGTTGGAACAATTTACCAAGGGTCATGGTGGATTCTCCCTCACTGACCATTTTCAAATCCAGATTGGAAGTTTTTAGAAAAGCTCTGCTCTAGGAATTACTTGGGGAACGCTGTCTGGCCTGTGTTATACAGGAGGCCAGACGAGGTGATCTCAATGATCCCTTTTGGCTTTGGAACCTATGAGTTCAAGAGTACAATAGCTAGGGAGCTGTAACAGATTAATACTCCAGAGGGGGTATGCATAACACACACTGAACAATGTGTTACAGGTGCTATCCCCTCCAGATAAAATACCGTCCCATGTGCGCAGATAGCACAAGGCCAAGGCACCCCTATCGTCTTGCTTACATTTTTTTAAAAGGGCTTTAATGGTAGCTAGGCCTCGTGCTGGTGCAGTGGCCACCATCTTGGCCAGCCCACCAGGGCTTGAAGTGGGGACCTCCAGAGCTAAAAGTCACGAGCTGCTACAGCGTGAGCTAAAGAACCTGCCCTTGTTTGCTGGGGCTGTAATAGAGTCACATCCTTTGTGGAGCAGGGGCCTGTAACACACACGCTCACCAGTGGGTCACAGGGGCAGGTTGTCCCTTGTCAAAGGGGGTTGAAACACAAGGGAAGCCTGCAGTCCTGCTCTCTCTCTCTACATTGGCTGTTCTGTGGAGTCCTCCAGTCTTCACGATGCCTTTCCCCAGTAACCAAATCCATTGTAAAAAAGGAGGACTGGGCTTGGGGATTTAATTCTGAGCAGTAGAGCATGTAAATCTTACATAGTTCTTGCAGTCTCAGTGCTGCATAGACCTTGTGCCAGCCCCCTCTGTGCAGGGGTGAATTTCACCCACTGAGATCTACATAAAAAACAAAATCAATCTTTGCTGTCTAATGTAACTTTCCTCCAAAGGTAAGTGCTGTGCCATAAATGAAGCCAAAAGGTTCTTTCTCTACACTAGGAGGGGGAAAGGACCCTGACCTGTCCCTAGTTGGTATATCCAGTGCCTTGCTGCTATCATAAAAGCTACAATGGGCAAGACCAGCTCAATTAGCTAGTGGCACTGTCCGTATTTTGAGTTAATAATATAGCGGAAATTAGTACAGGCAGCAGGGAGGGCATTGCAGTGTACTTTTGTTTGTTTTTTAAATATCCCATTTTTCACCACTTTCACATGGATTAATAACTAAGTGGAGACCTTGAAAGGTTAAAAGCTTGCATCCCAGTTCATATATATATATATATGTATGTATGTATACACACATACACAGTTTAAAAAATATCCAGTTCATTCAAGTCACAGATTTTTTTGCAGCTAAAGCAGTTTCCTGGAAAAAAGCTGTCACACAGCCTCCCAGTTATGTAAATGTGATAGTTATTTCTGACACTGGTAAATAATAGTTCTGTATGCACTAACACTGTTTTTTTACCTTATCATGCTAAGTCTTGAGCCATGATTTAGATGTTTGCAGCTGATTAGTGTTTTTTTGGACTGTGGCAAGCGATTTGTACGGCGCATTTCAATCTTATTTTATGCACACAGAGGGGGAAAAAAGTGATTAGCGCTCTTTGGGGAAAAAAGTGTCTAGTAAATTGCCGTTCTGATCAAGGTAAATCAAGCCATCAGGTATAATGATCTGGTGTCATCTGCGAGCCAGTCATGCCTGGAGCTATTCTGTGTTCATAGGAAAATGGTGTTTTCTTTTTCTTCTTCCATGGAAATGCCTCTCTTCGCCGCCGCGTACCATCCTAATCCAAGAAAAACAATGCTTAGGTCCTTTCATCAGGAGATCTCAAAGCATGTTAGGTTAATGAAACCCCGCAACACTCCTGGCACAGAAGCATAATTATACCCATGCTGTGCATTGATCAAATGAAGGTACAGAAGAGAAGTGACTTTCCCCAGGTTTGCACAATAAAATCACTGGCAGAGCGGGGGCATAGCATTTAGGAGTCCTGGTGCATAGGCCTTTGCTTTAATCTCTAGACCATATTGCCTAGCTACAGTGCACTGGCTCATGTTGAGTTTTCTACACACAGAGTAATACATGCACATCCCCTCTAGGTGGCTCTTACTTCATATTAAGGAAAGCAACAAATGGAGAAAGAACAAATATAAAGTCACCATGAGCAAGAGAGGGTAGAGTGTCTCTCGCATTGTAATGCCAGCCCAGATGCTTAAAGGTATTTAGGCACCTAACTCTCATTGAAATCAATGAGAAATCAGTCATCCTCTATCCTGAATCCCCTTCCCAGCAGGCATTTAAAGGTGCAGTACATAGAAAACTGAGTCATACAACAGCTTAGGACTTCTGAGGGTAGGATTATAACTACAGTTACTGGATTCTGCAATGTTTGGGAAAAAGTGGTGGGTCCGATTGTTAAATATGGGTGCTTTGTATTAGGACATTTGGATCACTTAGCTGGATGATCGCCTTCACACACAGAAATGTAAAAACAGACATTTGGTGCCTCAGTGCTGACTGGAGCACAGGAATGACTATTATCCTGAACCTGCAACTGAATATGCTCCCAACTGCAGGGGTGTGGTCCCGTCGTTGGGCTGGATCCAGACATGCCCAGATTTTGAGTTAGATTAACTCCAGCAGTGAATGGCCTGGTCTCATTATTACAAAATGAAGGATTTGGACAATCTCTTAAAGGACCTACTATTTTTGCAACTTTGCCAAGCCATGAAATTCCCTCCCATCCCTCTGCCTCCTGATTTCCCTCATCCCTTCTTTTGTTGTCAAGAGAAGGTTTCCTTTGAACTCACAGTCAACCACTCAAATGGCAGCAAAGCCATGCTGTTCTGAAATCTCTGCCCTTCTGAGCAGCAAGTTCCCCCCACCCATCCGCCTTTTGCAATCATCTCCAGTCCAAGTGCTCATTTCCATCAGAACTTTAAACATTGTTCCTTTTTATGTAGTGCAGCTTTTAATTTTCCTCCCTAACAGAAACGATTGTTTATATTGTAAATGCCACATTAGTCGCCGTGAAATGGAGATGGAATTGATTTTCATTTCACAGCTTGCCCCAGAATTTTCTGCTTGATTGCTGATGCTCAGAAATGCACAGGGCTCTGAAAGGTTCAGAGATGATCTATGTAACTTGGCATATAAAAATGTGAGATTCCTAGCTGAACCAGTTAGAAGATGGACCACTGTGTCTTGGTTAGATGTTCTCTGCCAAGCATCGGAAATAGCTTATGTTTTGTGCTTTGGCAACTTGCTCACTTTTGGGAACCTGTAGTTCAGCTCCAGGTCATCACCTGAGCTTGCCTGGCTCATTTTTCCATTAGCAGGAAGGTCAAGGGGTGAATGAGTTTGTTGGCCTTTATTCTGGGCTGCAGATCTTGATTTAATTCTGCCCCTTCCGCTGCACTTCGAGATTCTGTTTCTACCCTGCTACTTCGACCTGAAGTGGAATAAGCCAAAGCACCTTCAGCTCCTGGCTGAATCCAATCAAGTGACATCACACGCCTCTGACGCAGTGATCTTTGCCAAGCTGGTGCCATCGTGAGCTTGCTTGAATGGCAGGAGCAAACGATTGGGAGGAGGATGAGCAGCACAGATGGTTTTAACCAGATTGGATGTTTTGCCAAGATACAGTAGGTGCCAGAGAGGAGCAGTAGCAGTGAAACCCATTTAATCAATTTAAAAAAAAAAAACCCATGAAACCTGGCACATGCCGCAGGCTGCTTCTGTGGCAAAGGCAAAGGATGAGGAGTCAGGCAATGTGGGTTCTTGTCTTTGCTTTCGCATGTGTCCATAGATAAGTCACTTCCCCTCTCTGTACTTGTTTCTCCAGAGTTATCATTCACACCAGGGCAGAGTATTACCAAACCAGCCTGGTACCCTTTTTCATGCCCTTTGTACCAGTGTAGAAGGCAGGCAAGGTGGTGGGGAATCGGGCCCTGAATGGCTTGTGAGTATTGCTTGGCCTTAATTGGATCTCTCTTTTGTAACCTTACTGGCATGGGGTTATTCCTAGGTCACCCACCCATATCACATGTTCTAAAGCCTGCGATCTAGCTTGGCTAAGCTAAACTCTTACAGGCCGCAGCCTGTAGGCCTTGCATTACAGCCATGCTTTACTTAAATACCTAATCCACATTCATCACCACTAAATCCTTGTCAATTTTATACATAGCCATTTCCTTGGGCTGGGAGCATTAATGAAGCACTGTGTGCATCCTCTGGGTGAGGGGCACCTGGGAATGACTCGGGTTCAGAGCTGTCCTGTTGGGCTGCCAGAAGCTTCCAACGTGGTGCCGGTAGGACAGTTTATTTTTTTCTCAGTTTTCAGTGCATGTAGTGTTCACGGAAGGCACTGGACAGAGAGGCCTAGAAATTAAAGTCCCCTAATCCACTGAGCACACAAGCTCTCTCTGCTTTGGTTTAGTCTGCTGAGGGACACAAACCTGGATTTTCCGCATCCTGGGTGAGTGCCCTAACCACTGGCCTACTCTGGAATAGGTCTTGCTCTTCGTATTTCTGTGAAAATTTTGAAAGCTCAGAATTGTTCATGAAATATAATTCTTGTTTTCTGGCCAGCCCTGCTATGAACCTCGCAGGAGCAGGACTGCCTGCAGGTGATGGAGCAAGTGCGATGTGACTTCCTTCCCTCGAGGGACTAAATGGAGGCCACTGAAAAGACATCACACATTTTGGTTAAGACTAATCTTGGCTGGAGTCAGTCCAGAACCCAGGAAAGCAAGTATCTCCTTCATGCCCATTTATTTTAACCTCCTGAACCACCTCTGTCACGAAGATTGGAAGGACTAGGATATGTAAGGGCAAATATCACATGACAGCATTCACTAACTGTGAACAGAATCCGTGGGTCGGCTTTGAATTGATTGGAGCCCCCTTTCATTTGCTTCCTCTCAGTGTTCACATTTACATATTGCATATCAGCAGTGTTTGTCTGGCTATTTGGAAGGGTCTTCCTTGGGATGGGAAGTCATCCACTTGGGGAGCAGAAACAGCACCATGCAGTTCTTGAGACTTGTAAGGATATGTTCACCTGCAGTATATTAGTCAGACATTATGTGTCTCTGTTTGCTATACAGAGTTCCAGGCAGAGTACTGTCCTTGGTAAACATAGCAGACAAAACCGGAACTCAAGCTGTGCGAAAGCTTGTTGTAGCTGTTTCCTTTTATGAATTACTCCTGTTTAAACACTGAGAATTCTCAGAGTTCCAGGAGAATGTGGAAGAACTTTCCTATTACCTTCCCAATCAATTCTAAAAAGCCTGAGAATAATCTATTGTTCTCTTTGCAAGATACATTTCAGGAGCAGACTTCCCCATTTCCAGGGCAGATATGAGCTCTCTTCTAGGGATGCATGATGCACTGTCTCTGTCTGTGTGTGTGTGTGTGTGTGTGTGTGTGGAGCAAGAGAGGAAGGGACTCAGAGGAGAACTGCAAGTAAGTGACATGAAGACAGGTTGTTTGAAATCAGGAGAAAGATGCACTTTGACAAGGATAGATGGAATGACGTTGTTGTGCCAGGTTGAGGGGAGCCCTGAATGCAGCTAGAATGCAAATTCTCCTGGGTTTTTCAGTTGGAAGCAAAAAAACCCCTCCCAATCCTAGCAGCTTCATCAAGGCTCAGACTCCCTTTGCATCCAAAAGTGGGTATTGATTTTCCACCCGTGACTGCTGTAAATGAGAATTTCTCTGTTGAAGCCAAGGCCTGTGCTAGTTGTATTTCTTATCTCTTTAAATATGATTACCTGCTCTTCATGGTTTCATGGTTAAAATCATAATGAACTTTGCCAGCCAAGTCAGTCCATCATCTTGAGCTTATTTGTGTGAGTGATCAAATGAATTCTCTCACTGGTTACTCACGGCTCTATCCGCAGGCTACAGGTTTATTGACTTACCACTAATTTTCTTGTCAGGATAATTCTTCCAATCAAGATTTAAAACAAACTGGGAGGTTACTAAAGTGCTGGAGATTAAAGTCCTAATGCATTTTGATTTGATTAAGATACTTCTTACCTTTTGGCTTAGGTGTTTTTTTGTTGGATTCTGGGGGGTGGGAAGGATAGATTTTTATTTCAGTGCAAAAGTTCTCTTAAAGGGAGCAGGTTGTTTGTTTAGAGAAATCCCTTCTCCCATATCAACATCTGCTGTTCTGTATTTGCTCACGGGGTGGGGAAGAAATAGATTATTCCCACTGCATCAACCTACAGGCTGCCGCTGGCTGCAATTTTCTTCAATTTCTTGCCGTGAAGAGCAAGCCTGTTCATTTTGTAAGTGGTGCTTTTGTGCGTGACCTATATTTTGAAAACGGATGGGGTCAGCACCTCCCTGTTCCCAACCTGTTGAACTGAAGAGCATCTGAGATCTGCACTGACTTGTATTTATTTGGGAGATTATTTAAAAGACATGGTTGATGTTAGTAATAAGAAGGCAGTACTTTCCTCTCCTCCTCCTTTGGAAAGGAAACCATAGCCTCTAGCTCCACCTGAACAAGAAAGAACCTTTTCTGGTATCTCTTTCCTCCAAAGCTGATTTAGAAAGCACATCATCATTCTCCATTCATCACTTGCTGGTCTCTTTTTTCCATCACTGATTGCTATTAGGCCACCTGAGGATGTCCTAGTTAGCCAGGTAGGCAGCATGCTCTTGTGTCTGTGATGCACACACTTACCTAGTATCCGTGCTGGCCTTCTTTAATGACGGCTCTCATTCTCATTTGATCTGAGATTGGATTCACTGCTGGCAGAGTCAGGTAAGGGTACAGCTTCACCCATTTCAAAACTGCATTCTGTCTTTATAGGTTTTTTTTTTTTTTCCCAACACAAGTTTTTTCCTTCTTTTAATCTCACTTTCTATTAAAAGTCTTCCCAGAGCTAATGCAATAAATTTAGATCCAAAGCCAGATGCATAGCAAAACTTTTGGCAGAGAATACTCCATGAGAAGACATTGCAAATGAAATATGCTTTCCCATGGGGATTATTCTACAGTTTAATTTAATTTGATATTTTGAATTAAATTAATTCAAATGGTTATGCAGTTTCTAGGGAAAATAGACTTCATTTATGATGTTCTGCCACCAAATTGTTTTGCTCCTATCATATATCTTATATTGTTAAGCAGGAATGATAAATAGTGACAGAGTAGGGCTGTTCATGTCTCTTGTTTTACAGCTTCTGCCCTACATAGGACACGTAAGAACCCTTGTGCTGAGACTTCTCTGTAGGGCTGGTCAAAAATATTCCATTAAAACTTTTTTCCAGTGGAAAATTGGGTATATGACACAACAAAATTATTTGTGGAAAGTGTCTGCTTTCCTTGAAATATTTTAATTTTTTTCCTAAAAACCAAAAAATTCAGTTTATGAATGAAAAATGTGGAGGTTTTGGCAGGTTTTTTAGGAGGGATTTTCAGATTTTGATAGGTTGGAATAGTGAAAATTTTCAATTTTGGAGTTTTCTGTTTTTCAAGAAAAACTCAAATTTTTTTCCTGGTGGCAGACACATTTGCCACCCAGCTCTAAGTCTGTGCACATCTGGAATTTAGATGGCTGTCCTAGATTTAGAGCGACTCCCCTTTGTTTCCTATGTGTATGGGGACCAGTGCTGTTGAATTCACCGCTGGAAAGACACATCCCCATGGATGTTCAGGCTGGTGACCATTTCTGATGGCGGTGTTGGGTGAAATCCTGGTTTTACTGAGGACAGTGGGAGCTTGATGGTTGATTTCAGCAGGGCCAGGATTTCACCCTATATATGTACAGCAAAGCTGGCTAAATGCAGGCCCCTGCCTGCCTCCAGATAGGTACTGAATCATTATGAATTTGGGCCAGCTGGAAGTTCAGGGATTTTCATGGCATGTCATGGCCTTCCCTGACAAAACCCAATGTATCCAAATTAAAATAGCACTCCCCCATCTGGGAAAACAGCCCTTTCGTTTTGGTGAAAAATTAAGGGTGAAAAGAGAGAACAAAAAAGAATCACTTTTTTTAAAGCAAACTCTCAGGATTTTGACAGTTCTCTTAGGTGTGAAAAAGTTCATGATAGTGGTATGGCTTAGGGAAGTGCCATTCAACAGAACTGAGGCACAGAGCAAGCCACTTGACTAAAGTCACACCCATGGAATTGACAAGTGGTAATTGAAACCAGGTCTTTTGAGTCCTAGGCCACATCTCTAACCATTAGCCTATTCTTCCTCTCTTCCTTCCCCTTTTTGGGGCTTCCTATTGTAGCATGCCTCACCTTTAGTGAGTCATTGGTTTTCTAACAGACCAAGCATAGATGGTCATAAAACAAATGCTTCTAAAAACCCTTTTGGATTCCCACTGAAGTTTGCTATCTGTTAACATGGTTCTTCTCCACGAGCTTTTACTATCCATAGTCATCAGGTAACTTACACCAAACTCTGAAGTACATTAAGACAGGATAATTCAGGGGAGTGTTTGTATCCGAAAATATATGTAAGCACTTTCTTATCTGCTGGCCTGTAGAAAAGTCATTACTCTCGACAGGGAAAAGATATATTAGTAATATCACAGAGGCTTTGGAAGAGTACATAAAACTGATTTCATTTTCCAGTCAGCTGAGATCGATTATTTACTACGCAAGAGGTTTAGATATTTGTATGAAGCAAAATAAATAAATACATTGATATTTGACTTCTGTTTTCTTTCAGTTGTGAAGGACTTTGGGGGATGAATTCTCTCTCACATACCTCTCAGACAGTAGATGAGAGAAATATAAATAGAATCTAAAGAGAATGGAGTTGAGGCTTCACTAAGGCATACAGATTCAGACAGGGATGAATATGATGGACAAGCAGGCTCAGTCCTGGTACAAAGAAAGCGTCATCATCTTGCCAGCTACTATTATTATTTATTATTTGTGTAGCTGGAGCACCTATGAAGCCGGTCAGGGATCAGGGCCCCAGCGTGCCAGGCGTTGTACAGATGTGTGTCTAGAGTTGGCTGAGGATCGTTCAAAGAATCACTTTTTCATTGGAAAATACCTGTTCGTCAAACCCAAAATGTGTCTGTTTCAATGAAAACGGTGTTGGGAAAGTTTCTCAGAGGCAGGATGGAATTTCTGGTCAAAACCAGAGAGAGGCAGACCATCCTCCCCTTGGCTGGAATAGTCAATAACCCTGTGGGTAGGTGACTCACTTAGGATATGTGAGACCGAGGTTCAAATCCCTGCTCTATCTGATTTGGAGCAGGGACTTCTGCCTGGGTCTTCCACCTCCGTGGTGACTGCCCCAACCATGCAATAGAATCGTCCTGTTAAGGTGTTCTCTAAGCAGGCCTACCAGATCAGGCCCCAAAGCCAAGAAAGGTGGGCGAGCGCCTAGTTTGTGAATCATACAGGAGCTTAGGCGTTCTTTAGGTGCTGGGCAATATCAGAACCAAGGTGGCTGTGCACGACACCCAGACACTGAAATGTAGGTGCCTGGTGACTTTAGGCAACTGCCTAGAGGGTTTTGTGGCAGCTGAGTGGGGGTTCTGTGAATGCCAGTGCTGTCTAAATGGTGGACTTAGATGCCTATGTCCCCATTGTGAATCCCACCCGAAATAACTTGCCCAAAAGTCATCCACCTGATCAGTGGCCATGCTCCCGGGCCAGGGCTCTATCTACTAGACCATGCTGCCTCTCAATGCAATTCAATCAGTGCATACACCTCACACACTAAGCAGGATCAAAGCGTCCTCTAATTATTTTCCACTGTGTTTCCTTCTGCCCAGGCAGACTTCTCTTCTAGCCATCCAGAATCTCACTCACTAGATAGTAGGGAAATCTCTCCAAATTCTGACCAAGCTCCTGGAAACAGGGTTGAGTCTCAGGTTCCTGGTTTTCCTGGCCACTGTCATGTCTGACCGTGGGTGCCAAGCCTTGGGATGGTATGCTGTGGTGGGGTTTGGTTTGTTTGTCTGCTTTTTTATGCAATTTCCCCTTCAGCCATTCACAAGATGCAAGAAAGGCAGCCAGAAAATCTTAATCTTGAAGCTTCAGTGCTGTGGTTTTGATTGTGTACTCCCAGTGGTTCCAATGCAGAAACCTTGGTAAGGCTAAAGTGGCTCTCTGGACATTATCAAGGAAACCAGCTTGGGCCTGTGAATTAGTGTCAATTTAATGGAGTCTGGAATTTCCCCAAGCTTCTGATGCTTTGATATCACTGATGTTTCAGACCCAGCTACCAAAACTGCCTTCCAAAGCAGCCACTTCTTCTTTACTTGGCCATAGTGATTTACCGGGAATTACACCCCCTTTCCCATTGAAGCTTCTCCCTTGCTAGTGATGGGCATGACAGCATGGCTAGAAGTCAAGGCACAGCCCCGCCGGCACACTGGCATGTGCGGAGAGGAAGGGGGAGGCGTTTTGGGAAAGAGCTCTCGCTTGGGGGATTTTTCCTGCAAACCCTTTCTCATGCGGTCAGGCCACGCTGAGGCCCCTCACCAACTCAGCACTGGCAGGGTCAGGCCTCTGAAAAGTAAGTGCTTTAAGTGGTCCCTGTAATGTCCCACTGACTCTGTGAACAGATGTGTCCATCTCCTGCCAGCCGCCAGAGAAATGCACTTGACATTTTAAAAAAATTCACAAGCCCACAGTGATGGGCCTCTCTGAGCTAGCCTTGTTCCTGGTACTGATTTGTTCACACTGTCCCCTATAGCCTCTTCTACAGTAGTGGCCTGGTCCTTTATAGCATTTAATGCTCTATGGTACACGTTTGCTAAAGGAGCTTTTAGCCTATTAGCAAAGTTTGTTGTGTTTAAACAGAGATTGACTGAACTTGACTGTTTTCTTTATTGAATTGTCTGCATTCCAATAGCATCCCCTAGGAACTCCAGCTGAAATTGTAGTCCTGTTGTGCTAGGTGCTGTACTTACACTTACCATGAGACAGACCTTGCTCTAAAGAGCTGACATTCGAAATGGACAAGAGAAAGGAGTCTGTCTATACTGGAATCAGAGGTATGGTTGCAGCTTGGGGAGACATAATAGCTGTGCTAGCTTTAATTTACCTAGCACAGCTGAAAAATAGCCATGGTAGCGTGGGTTCAGTGTGGGATAGGAATCCAAGTATGTGCCCAGGCTCCCAGGCAGGCTTCTGCGGCCCTGGCTAACGTCCACAGTGCTGCAGCATCACTGATATTTTTGGCTTCACTAGCAGTCACACCTCCAGCTGCAGCATAGACAGCCCCTATCAATGGGAGAAATACCGTTATCCCCATTTCACAGAGAGGGACCCAAAACACAGAGAGATTCAGTGACTTTCCCAAAGTCACACAGGGAATCAGTGGCAGAGCCAGGATTTAAACCTAGTTGTCCTTGAGACTCACTTCAGGTGTGAAACACAGGACCATCGTTGTTCTCATTAGTAATTATTAGAGCTGGTCAGAAAATGGAATTTCCATCCTTCTGGAAAGTCCAATATTTTGGGAAAAAACTTGTCCCAAATTGGGACAAGAAGTGAAAATATTTCATAGAACAAACTATTCTAAATTATTTCAGTTCATAAACATTGAACGTTTCAATAATGTTGCAACATTATAATATTAAATGCATTCAATATTTTCTATTTACATAATATTAAATTATGACACCTCAAATGAAAGAGAAAATGCAACAATGGATTAAAAACAAAATATTCCATTTCAATTTCAAATTGTTTCTAAACTTTTCCATCCAGACTGACTTGTTCCCACAAAACATTTCAATTTCCACAAAGCAGCGTTTTCTGGCAGAAAACCAAACTATCAGGTTTTTTTCAACTGGCCCCAATTATTCCTGATCTAAGACAACAGGGAGACAAGGAGCAATGGTCTGACATGAAGAAAGGAAAGAGTTAGATTAGGCACTGCGGAGAGCCGGGGGCAGAGGGCAGGAGGTGGGGAGAGTGGCTTCTTGGAGCCAGTGGAAATGGGAGAGTGACGTGGGCTCCCAAGAGGAAGCAGCACTGCTGAAACTGGGGTTAGAGGAGATGTCAGTGGGACATGGGGGAGGGGTTATTCCTTTAGGGTACAGTAGTCACACACTAGAAGTTCTTTGGGACACGAGTCCTGCAGGTTATGGCCTGCTCATTCTGGGATCTGTAGTAATTATTGCTTCTTGCACAGGTCTTGGTAAATACTCCTAGTAAATCCCCAAGTAAATGCCATGTATCCTGCCATGTGGTCCAGAGGGCAGAGATAAGTGTGTGCTATATTTGCTCTCTGTGGAAATGATGCTTATGTTGGAACTCCCCAATGACATATGACAACTGCCATGTAATTATATGTTCCACAGTTACCTTTGAAGTGCAAAAAAACCCAAAAACCCAGTCTTTCGTTCTCTTAGTGCCCCTGGAATTTAGAGTTGTTGCTGCAGAACCCAAAAACACAGATTTCTATCAGTGCTAGGGAGAGGCAAACCCACCCAGATGAATCTTTGCGCCCAATTACTGTCCATTCTCCCAGCACACACTTTTAATCCCCTGATTCCTGCTCAGAAGGGCACACTAACAAGGACCTGCTCAGTCTGCCTCCAGGCCCATCCTCTTCCTCAGTTTCCCCTCATGCAGGTTGGTTCTCTCAACCTTCCAGCATGGTTTGGTTACTAAGGCAACTTGGCCCTCCGACAAAGTTGCAAAAGTCCATCCCTTTGAGGGTATCAGAGTTCAGACAAAAGGAAGAGTCTTCCACCTCAGCCTTAAATGGGCTTGGCCCTTCCTTGACAAGTCTCTGTCTCCTCTTTCAGGGTTCTTCAATCTGTCCTCTGGATTCAGCTCAGTCTCTGCATTCTCCCCTCATTCACAGGGGTCATTGCATCACCTCCCTAGGAGGCAATATAGGTGGAACCCACACCTTCCTCTTCTATGAGTTCCCAGGGCTGTGCTAAACAACTGTGCTTGCCTGTAGTCAAGTTCCCTGTCTCTCCTACTCCAGCCATCTGGGATGTTCTCCCACTCTTCTATAGAGCATTGACTCCTAGGGCTGCTCCCCTGGAGTCCTCCTCTGTTAGACTTTCTCTACTCCAGAATTCCTGCCCCTATACAGCTCCTTCCAGGCTGCTCTTATCCCCTCCCCAAGCAGACCTGCTTTAGTCAGATGACCCTTGTAACCTGACTTCAGCACTCATCTCCACCTGCGGCGGTGGGAAGAGTCTGGTGAGAAGAGTCTGCTGAGCCCCAGCCCTCTGAAGGGTCAGCTGACCCTGTGACAGACACCCTGGACATGTTGGTTGACATATTTGAAGCAGGATAGGAGATTCAGCTGCACATCATCCATTTAAGTGATTCCCTGCTTTGGAAGCCCCAATCATTGTTTCTAGCCCACCTGGCTGCCAAAACCTTTCAAGGCCAATTTCCCTAAACCGAGGAACTGCAGAAAGTTCCTACAAGGTTTGGATGTTCCTCAAACCTTTGAAGGCTGATCCATAATGTAGAGGCTAGACCTTTGGAAGTCCCCCAGTGTGTCATATGGGCTTTTCCCAGAGTCTTCCTACAGCATATGAGCATTGAGTCCTTTGAAAGTTACAGCCATGAGGTTTACATATATCTGATGTGAGTTACCTCACCGAGCACAATGTTATTGATTGTACTAATGGCAGAGAGTTCTTTAAGCAACCAGATGATCTTTTTAGAGCAACATGAGGCCCTCAAAAGGATCTTCTTGGATAATTATCCACATATTTAGATACTTTTCCAAATGTATCCCTAGCTCTTTGTTCTGTGAAGTAAAGGCATATCCAAATCCTCTTCCTCTGGAACTTCTTCCATAGCAGCATCCCAGCCATGCCCTTGCTTCTGGAATACTAGAGCAGATAGGGATGCAATAAAAAAAAAAACCTCACACGGTCAGGATTTCTTGCAACATTTCCAGGGTCTCCTGGTTTCATCCTCTCTGGAAATACTATATTGACAGACTTTTCTGGGTCTCTTTGGTGGTTTCTGTGGCTGGAGGTATGCAGATATTGTCACTGGCTTGAGCTGAACCGTGGGACCTTGAGCACCAAGACTGCAGGTTTCTACCCCTTGAGCTAAAAGTGAAGTTCTTGAACTGAGTCAGTAGCAGGCTGTTACAGTGCATGGGAGCAGCTACTAGCAGGCGACATAATCACAGACCCTAAGCTAATGTTGTTATTATTTATTATTTCTATTGTGGTAAGGAGCCCCAGCCGTGGACCAGACCCTATTGTGCGAGGCGCTATACAGACAAAACTAAAAGGTGGTCCCCACTCCAATGAGTTTACAATTTAAGCATATGTATTGCCCTTCTTGGGGTCCCAGCCAGGACATCCAGAGGCAGCGTGAACAATTTTAAAGTAAAACAAACAACAGACCAACTTTTCCTAACTTCGTAAGAAGTTCAGGTTTGGGTCACGATTCAAGTTGCTTTCTTTTTTCTCCAACCCGATTCCCCCAGCCCTGCCGTCCATTGAATATTAGCGAGCATTTCTGTCAGGGCCAAAGCAGCTGCGAACCCCTTTTGCTCATTGTGAGGTGGTCCAGTTCCATCCCTCCTCTTACCCCCCCCCCCCACAAGTTTTACAAAACTACCTGCCTTGCTTCAGAATAAGCTGTTTGCCTCTGAGGTTAATGACCCCTGAAGACTCAGAGAGAGCATTTGCCCTTGAATATTTTTAAGTGAGAGTAAAGCCAATGGTGAAGACACTCAGACAGACGGTGATGAGGGCAGTATAAGAACCTAAATAGAATAGAAAGGAGCTGACTCCCCTGACCCTGACAGCAGTAGCTATTCTTGCTTAGTTATGTCAGTGGAACAAAAGTCCTGTGAGCTATGGAAGCTGTTTAAAAATTGCCTCAAAAGCCCTTTAGGAGTGAGGCTACTGCCCTTCAGACAGTTTAGGAATTGTTGATGGACTAACCTTTCGGGACTGAGTCCTGCCTGTCTCCAAGGTGAGGGAGCAATTATTGTTTAAAGAACCCATGGGGACTGGCTCTGCTGGTGACCCAGAAACCGTTTAGTTTTTATTGCTTTTCATAACTTCCCGAGGCTAAACCTGTCTCCTGTAAAGAAAAGCTGGGCAGTTATTGGAGAAGCAAGCAAATAAGCACATAATGGCAAAATTTTAATGTACCCAGGGCTCTAGCAGCCTGGACCCTTAGACAGTATCTTATTCTGTCCTGCAGTAAACAGCACTGGGTTTCTCACTTCTTGTTTTGTGGCAGTTCTTTTCTTTTCTTCACAGGCCTCATACAGATTCGAGGTCATGCTTAAACGTTGCCGTGAATCACCATTCCTGACGTGTTGCTATACGTCTGAGCAGTCAGACTGACATGGCGGGAGCTCAAGGGGTGTAATTCTAGCTGCAATCTGAGCGTCGATATTCTCTGGGCGATGGAGAGAATTCCCACTCAGATTTATCCCCATTGAGGGCATTAATAAAGCCCTATATGTTTGTTTTTACTCCCCCACAGTGGGTGGATCTTTCAGGCCCTGTTCTGTGGCCTGATCTCAAGCTAGCAAAGCTGACTAGGGGTTTAGCCACTGAGCTGAATTGAAGACTGGCCATTCGAAAGCTTTTACAGCAGATCTGTCACTGCGCCAGGAGTTTTCCCCTGAGTGTTTGACCTGAAAGTGGCAGGTTATCTAGTTCTGCTTAATGCAAGTTTCTACTTTTTCCAAATCTCCTCTGCAAAAGGGAGCCATGCTGCCCGTCAGCCCAGTGAGACAAGGCAATGGAGGAGATGAATACAGCCCTGAGTATGTAACCAGAGGGCTGAGTTCTGCTCTGTGGTTTTGTGAAATCGGAGGCATCCAGTTTTATAAACCTGTAAGAACCAAGATTTGCTCGTGGTTCAGCCCTTGGCACCAATCATGTTGCGTGAATATCGACTCCTGCCTGCAGTGCTTTGATTCACTAATTAATTAAGTTTCATGCAGCACAGTGAAAATGTAAAATGCTAGCTGAGTGCAAGGTGCCATTATTTTCAACTCTTCTTCTGTCTTTAAAGCGCAGTCACAGCAGATATTGCTGAAACTCCAGCTGGCACCTGGCACCAAGGCGTAGGACACCACTCATACTTCTGTTTCCACAGCTGATCTCATTTCACAGGCTGATCCTGCTGATCTTCACCAGAAGGTCCCATTAATAGCCAGAATAAGACCCACCAAGAAGCTGCATCTTAAGGAATTAAGACTGGTTTTATGGTTAAGGCCCTTGCTTGGGCTCCACTAGACTGAGGTTTGATTCTTAGCTCTGCCACAAAATCCTGTGTGACGTTGGGCAAATCACTTACTCTTTCTCTGCCTCGGATTCCCATCTGCAAATGTTCAGACTGTTTGTTCTAAGGGTAGGCACTGTTTCCTCTCATGTATGTCTGTCCAGGGCCTTGCAAAGTGGACCCCTAATCTCAGTTTGGGCCCTCCGGTGCTGTTGTAATAACCAATTGAAAAAACAAATCTAAGATGCAAAACAATATGTGCATTGAAGACTGACTCCTGCAAGGCCCTGAGTGTTCTCAGCTTGTGCAGAAGTCAGTAGCCGTTGACAGTTTCCAGCCCTTCTCAAGAGACTCTCAAAACTTGTGCAGAATTAAATTCATACCCGTAATGGTCAGGAATGTAACCCTGGCACTGGGTAAAACTTTGACACCGATGGAGTTTGAGTAGGAACTGCAGGGTCAAATATCTTGGTGATCAAGTTTGGTGCAACCCAACCCTGGATTTATTATAGCCCCTTTGGTACAGTTATAGCAAATGTCATGCATATTGTAGGGTGCTTAATCATGCAAGATGGTAAGCAGTTTAGTTACAGAAAATGTTGTAACTGACTAAATGGAAGTATGTGATGATAATGCCTGGCTCACGAGGACAATTGCAGAGGGAGAGAAAACTCGAGGGATGGAAAAGGGTGAAAGAGGAGATATAGAATGATGAGGGCAGGATGTGTACGGGGCAAACCCGCAGAGAAGAGCACTCACACCCCAGCAGTGGCTAGGCTCTGTTGCAATAAATTACGTACAGTAATAGTCTGCTTGGATGAAGCATTTGGTAAGGCTCCTGGGGAGTCTGATGGGGATGGCCCGGTGGACTTTAAGCAAATTGTGAAATGTTTTACTCCTGGGTGTGGCATGGTACAGGTGTGTCATCAGGGCAATAATCACTTGCAGATGGGAAGAGCAATGTCAGGGACTGAGTGTAGTGTTTTTTAAGAGGCACTGGATTGACAGCACTACAGAATGCAGCCCCTGTTTTAGTCACAGGGCAAGTACAGCACTGGTGGGATCAGAACCCAGCACCACTCAACTCTGCCCTGGAAATATGTGATCAACTCTAGACTGAGAGCTGAGGCCATGCTATGATCAGTCCTCCCTTCTTTTGCTGAGGCTGCCAACAAGCAGGACAATGGCAGTGGCTCTTCTTTGTGATGTGGTGTCTCTATTCTACTAGAACAAGCTGGCGGCCACCAGCTTGTCCCACCAAACAGCCATCAGGCCACCATGGCTACATTACAATGAATGGCATAGTTCGCAGAGACCACTCCATGCACCGATGAAATGCAGCCACCTCTGGGATGGGACAAGACAGCAGACACAACCTCTACTGTATCTCAGGATGGGAAGTGAATACATCCAGTTAAAACTGCAGTGAGGAACTTAAAACTTAAAAAGGGTAGAAAGGTTGCCATGTAGCTAGGAGACCAGTGTTAGCATTCTAATTCATAGAAAAAACGCCTTGGGGTCTTTAATAACCAGAAATGGACAGAACCTTGGTTTTATGACTCACTTTCCTGGACTGAATGGCTCTGTGCAGACATAGGCCTTGATCTGTAAATTGGTGTAACTCAGTTGACTTCAGTGCAGCTAAACTCATTAACATCAGTAGGGGATCTGTCCGAGAATGCATTATGAAGCCTACCATCCTGAAGACATTTTGCTGTATCAAAGTTTGGATACCGAAAGAAACCTGTTGTTGCCAATTCCCCTTCAAAAAGAGAAGGTGACTTGTGCTATTAATGATATAAAGCTCAGTCAGTCTATCCCAGTATAACTCCCACTGCTTGGAGAATGCGTTGAGTTCATTAGTGCCTACTGTGTTCGAGTCTACATGACCTAGTTCACTTCCTGAAGAATCGAGTATCATCCCATTAATTTCTTAATTGTCTGGTGTTATTGAGAAGGTGCCTCCTTCAGGAATGGCTCAAGGTCACCCCTGGCTAGATGGCAGCTGAGGCGCTCAGCATGGCTGCTGCTTCTTTTTCATTCATATTTATAAAACCATATTTTACACTGTTGCTCCGATTCCACCCCATCTGCATTGCCCTGCATTAATCAATTGTACAACTTCCCTCTGTCGCCTTCATTCCCAGCTTAAAAATGAATGTGAAGAGAAAACATCATTAGATTCCACTTTGGTTAAATAATACCTTGAAAAACAGAGCAATGACTTAAAATATAAGGCGAGAATGAAAACCTCACAGTTTGAACTAATGAACAAATTACCTCTGGTCAAGTTGGATTTTAAATCAAGAGTATGGGTTGTTGTTGGTTCTTTTTGTTGTTGTTGCTCCCACCCCCCCCATCCCCTTTCCAGTGAATCATGAGAAATCTAGAGTTCAGCTGGATGGATGATTAGATTCTTTTCCATCCACACTGAAAAATGAAATATTTCTATAATATTAAATCCATCAAATTGATCAAAGTGCAGTGTCAAAAAACATTGTAATTGCTTCTTCTCATCCAATCCCCTTGGTGCTTGCAAATCGGAGACCTCTTTATGTCCCTCTCAAGAAATGGCTGGAGATTTTGTCTGCTAAGTGAAGCTGCATGTGAAATGAGTCTCACATTCTCAGCCCAATTCCCAAGCTAGTGTCCCAAAGCATGTTGCAATCTGGTTCAATAGGTAACCTTTGCTTAGGAGAAGGATGGAACTTAGGGTTAGAAATGTGGGTGTGAGTATGTTTGTGTAACCAACGCTAGCACAGTGCATCTCTTTGTCTCCCCCCAGTGACTATATCCTATATAGAGTAGATTTGGTCAAAAAAAATCTATACATTTTCCATGGAAAAAAATTCACAAAACGAAAAATGTACATTTAGCTTGAAATTTATTTGGTATATGTTTGTGGGGGTTTGTACTAAATGAAAACTGAAATAAAATCGGTTTTGGCTTTCATTTTTTCCTCTCCTTTTTTTGTCCTTCTCACTTTCCTCCCTAACCCTGACCTGATTTTCTTTCACTAGAAATGGAGGGAGCAGATAAAAAAAGGGGGGGAAAGTCACAAAAAAACAAAAAACCCAACACTTCTTTGGCTTGTACGATTTTTCCTGAAAAACCAGAAAATTCTCCTAAAATGTAAATTTGCCACAAAAATATTCATTTTGGTCAAAAAGCCAATTTTCTTTGAAAAAAAAATGTTTGGATGGGGGAAAAAACCAACTAGCTCAAATATAGAGATTGATGAGCCTGCTACTGCATGTGGACTCCTGGGTTTGCTGCTCTAGCTCAGGCAGGAGACACTCAAAACTTCAGAATCAGCAGTCCCAGGTTTTATTCAAGCGAATAACATGACCATGCACATTGGTTACATTTGAAACTTCTGTACAAGAATGGCTTGATATGGGGAAAATTCCATGTGGGGCAGAGTCAGCAGCAGGTTCGTCCTACTCACTGAGCATGGGCCATTCTTTCATATGTTCTAAATTAATCCCACAAAGCCTGTCTCATCATTCAGATTTCTTACAAAACCAGCTTTTTTTTTATAAAAAGGTATTATATATCCCTAAGTGGCCACCATATTTAGGGACAAATTCTCCTCTCAGATCTGGATCATAACTCTCAACTCCTGCTCTTTCTACATGCATGGAACTCCTTTTGCCTTCAAATGAGGGCACAAGGATTCAAAGGAATAGGTTTGAGGAAGCACACTTTTTGGCTATGTTACAAACCACTAGTGGCAGCGTGTAATGTCTGTGTTGCTACATAATGCAGTGAAAAGCTACACTTCTGCAGTGTGTAGCTCCATGTGTACATGAAAGGCTCTGGCAGGGGGGAGGAGGCGGGGAAAGGCTGCAGCAGTGGGACACTACATTGCTAGAAATAGTGATGTAGATAGGGCGGCATGGCTTGGGCAAGCAGAGAGCCATGTAGGTTATCAACGTGAATACGTACAACCTTCAGGTGTGTCTTTATTTGCCTAAGCCTTGCCTCACCATCTCCACTGCTTTGTATACCCATGGCAGGGGGACTACATGTGTGGGTACACTACACGTCACCGAAAGAGGGGTGCAGTGTAGACACACCCTTTGAGAGGAGAGTCTTCTGTCTGAAAGGACATATGTGCTTTAAGCTTGTGTCTATTTGGGTATGGATATGCAACAGATTAAGGACAATATGACTTCAAAAAGAGCAGATTTCAACAAACTCAGAGAACTGGTAAGGTCCCATGGGAAGAAAATCTAAGGGATAAAGGAGTTCAGGAAAGCTGGCTTGTTCTCAATACTAAAGGTACAACTGCAAACTATCATGATGCAAAGGAAAGATAGGAAGAATAGTAAGAAGCCAATATGGCTCCATCAGGAACTCTCTAATGACCTGAAAATCAAAAAGGAATCCTACAAAACGAGGAAACATGGACAAATTGCTAAGGAGGAGTGCAAAAGAATAGTTCAAGCATGGAGGGACAGAATCAGAAAAGCTAAGGCACAAAATGAATTACACCTAGCAAGGGACATGAAAGGCAATAAGAAGTGGTTCTTTAAATATATTAGGAGCAAGAGAAAGATGAAGGAAAGTGTAGGTCCTCTACTTAGTGAGGAAGGAGAGCTAAAAACTAGTGACATCAAGAAGGCTGAAGTGTTTAATGCCTGTTTTGCTTTAGTCTTCACTAAAAAGGTTAATGGTAATCAGATACTAAACACAATTAAAATTAAAAACAGGGCAGAAGGAATGCAAGCCAAAATAAGGAAAGAACAGGTTAAAGAATATTTAGATAAGTTAGATGTAATTAAGTCAGCAGGACCACATGAAATTCACCTTAGAGTACTTAAGGAACTACCTGAAGCACGAAAGCTCATGCTCAAATAAATTGGTTAGTCTCTAAGGTGCCACCAGTACTCCTTTTCTTTTTGCGAATCTCAGAACTGTTAGCAATTATCTTCAAGAACTCATGGAGTATGGTTGAGATCCCAAAGGACTGGAGAAGGGCAACAGTAGTAGCTATATTTAAAAAGAGGGCCCAGGGAATAACAGACCACTCAGCCTAACTTCAATGCCTGGAAAGATACTAGAACAAATTATTAAACTATCTATCTGTAAACAGCTAGAAATTAATAGAATGATTAGAAATAGCCAGCATGGATTTGTCAAAAACAAATAATGTCAGATCAACGTGATTTCCTTCTTTGACAGGGTTACAGGCCTACAGGATAGGGGGAAGCTGTAGACATAATATATCTTGATTTTAGTAAGGCTTTTGACACAGTCCCACATGGCATCCTCATAAGCAAACTAGGAAAATGTGATCTAGCTAAAATTATTATAAGGTGGGTGCACAACTGTTTGAAAGACTGTATTAAAAAAGCTGTTATCAATGATTCGCTGTCCAACTGGGAAGGTGTATCTAGTGGAGTCCTGCAGGGGTCAGTCCTGGGTCTGGTACTATTATTTTTTTAATGACATGGATAATGGAGTGCAGCGTAAGCTTATAACATTTGCAAGTGACACCAAGTTAGGAGGGGTTGCAAGCACTTTGGGGGACAGGATTAGAATTCAAAGCTACCTTGTCAAATTGGAGAATGGGTCTGAAATCAGCAAGTTGAAATTCAATAAAGAAAAGTGCAAAATACTATAGTTACGAAGGAAAAATCAAATGCACAACTGCAAAACGAGGAATAACTAGCTAGGTGATAGTATTGCCGAAAAGGAGCTGGGGGCTATAGCAGATCACAAATTAAATATTTGAGATCTGGAAGGAATTTTCCCCTAGGTCATATCAGCAGAGATCCTGAGTGGGACATTGGTCTTTTGCTGGTTTGAACTAGTGTAAATGGTGGATTCTCTGTAACTTGAAGACTTCACATCAAGATTTGAGGACTTCAGTAACTCAGCCAGAGGTTATGGGTCTATTACATGGGTGGTGCGGTTCTGTGGCCTGCAATGTGCAGGAGGTCAGACTAGATGATCATGATGGTTGACCTTAAAATCTATGAGTCAACAATGTGATGGAGTTTTTAAAAAGGCCAGTATAATTCTGGGGTGTATTAATGGGAGTGTCATATGTAAGATACAGGAGGTAATTGTTCTGCTCGGCTTGGCACTGTTGAGGCCTTAGCTGCAGTACTGTGTCCAGTTCTGGGAGCCACACTTTCGGAAAGATGGGAGAGAGTCAAGAAGAGAGCAGCAAAACTTATAAAAGATTTAGAAAACCTGACCTATGAGGAAAGGGTAAAAAATTGGGCATGTTTAGTCTTGAGAAAAGAAGATTGAGGAGGGACTTGATAACAGTCTGCAAATACGTTAAGTGCTGTTACAAAGCAGATTGAGATTAATTGTTCTCCATGTGCACTGAAGGTAGGACAAGAAATAATGGGTTTAGTCTGCTGCAAGGGAAATTTAGGTTAGATATTAGGGGAAACTTTCTAATTATGCAGTATTTAAGCTCTGGAATAGACTTCCAAGGGAGGTTGTGGAATCCCCGTCACTGGAAGTTTTTAAGGACAGGTTAAACAAACACCTGTCAGGGTGGTCTAAGTTTACTTGTTCTGCCTCAGTGCAGGGAGCTGGACTTGATTTCTTGAGGTCCCATCCAGCCCTGCATTTGCATGTCTCTATGTATGTAGTGTTTATTAGCTGTTTATTACTAATAACGAAGTGCTAGAGCAAATTAACAATAAAAATATACTAGCTGCAGAGTTCAGCTCAGGATCTGAACTTTCCTGAAGTTTAAGGGGGAAGGTTAGTTTGGTCTCATTTCTCTCCTGAACACAGTGCTTTGTAGGCACAGGGTTAAGAGTTGAGAAACCCATATTCTCTTACTGAATCACTTCATGCCTCAGTTTCCCCTTTTGTAAAATCCGCCATTTGTAAAGATTTTGTCTTTGGATGATTCTTTCTTAAGAGCTCAAAATGATTTACATTAATTAGCTAACACTCACAAGACCTATGTGAGAGAGGTAAACATCCTCTTAATTACACAATGGGGAAGCGGGTGGAGAGAGATGAGTGACTTGTCAACAAGTCAATGACAGAATCACCAAGAGAACCCAGGAATCCTGGTTCCCTAGCTTGTGCCTTACCCAATAGACCATTTGGCCCCTCTGTGGTTAAACTGGAGGAAGGTCTACAAAAGTATATCAAAAATAGGCTGTACTGAGGACAGAGGGAAGGAAAGCAGCAAAGAAACTGATTACTACAACTTTACTGCTTACCAAATTAGAAACAATTTAAGGATTTAAGGATTAAGTACCATTAATTACTGCCCAACAAATGCTGAACTACAATGGAGCACTTGTGGAAAATAGAGAGGACTTCTGCCTGAATACTAAATGGCTTCATTAATGCTCGGTGCAATTCCATTGAGTGATAAATTAATTTGCCTGACGCGCAAAGAATTACTGAATGGAATGTTGGGCAAATGTCTCGATGACAGAAAGCCACTTTGCTGGGCAGGCCGCATGGGCGCCAGATATTGTGTGAACAATGCGCCCAGGAGGATGGGTGAGGAGGGAGCAGATCTTTATTTTTTAAAAATAATAAAATAAGGCAGCTGGGTTTATTTCAGAGGATCCTGTAAAGTACAGGAGGAAAGACGCTAGAAGCTTCTCCGCCTGAGCTGGAAGGTTACAGAGATGTGAGGATTGTTCATCTTTCTCTGCAGCATGGGGCACGAATCACCTGCTGGAATCTTCCCGGCACGGCAGCTAACCCGTTCCCTGCCATTGCAGAAGCCTCAGGCATTGGGGACACACACAACAGTTCAGTCTGCTGAGGACTGAAGTGCTTTAGTCTAACGAAAGCTCAGTACCGAGTTAACTGGGTGAAACGTATTGGCTTGTGCTATCAAGGAGGTCCGACTAGATAGTCTGATCATCCCTTCTGACCTTAACTGCTATGAAAGTATGTGGGGTGGCAGATTATCCCCCATGTGCTACTGAGAGGTTCTGACACCTTCCCCTGAAGCATGTGGTGCTTGGCCATTGTGACAGACAGGATACTAGTCTAGATGGACCTCTGATGTGATCTGCCAATTCCTAGGTACCTACTACCCTTATAACAAGAGCCCTTAGCTCTTTCAGGGCCTGATCCAAAGCCTACTGAAATCTACAAGAGGCTTTCCATTGACTTCAGTGGGTTTTGGATTCAGGCCCCTGTAGTACTTTGCATCTGTAAGTCTCACTGGCCTTTGGAAAGGAAATCTCACCCGCCCCCCGCCATGTGACGGATGGGGACAGGGATCCACAGCAGGTGCCCTGAGTGCCAGTGGCTCTCACTGGAATGGCAGCCCCATCTCGGCACAGAGAGTCAGGGGGCCTGGAGACTGAAATCTTCTCACAGCCTTCCGGGCGGGAGCCTTAAAGAGCAGAGAGGGGGCAGCGGGGTGGGGGAAGTTTGCCCATGGGAGAATCCACTGCCCGTGATGTCTCTGTTGCGCAGGAAGAAAGGAGGTTCCATTCTCCCAAGCTGTCAGTCTTACACCAGTGTCAGGATGGCCAAGTCATCTCAGATCCATGGCTTTGTCTCCCGCTATACTACATGTGCTAGTCTCCATATGAAGGCACAGGTCCAAATGCCTCTCAATTTCCCTGCACAGCTCACCTTGTTTTTCATTCTTTGTCTCCCATAATCACCTAAATTCTGGTTTCAGTAGCCCTTCCCTTCTCAGCAGGCAGGATCTGTTGTTCTTGTTGGCTCACCCACTGCCCCAGGATTTAAATTGCCCAGCACCTTTCACCAGTACCAAAGACATTTAAATAAATGAATCTAAAGGGCTGTGAGCTTGGGTTGGTGGGGTGGGTCTGATTTGGAAATCTGGGAGTGAAATCTCCCAGAGTGGAGCTACTGTGATTGGAAGCCCCCTAGGAATTGCAGCAGGGGATTGCCTTCGCATCATAAAAACTGCCTTCATATGAGGGAGCAGATGCTGTCTCTCAATTGTTGTGGATGCTGTTGCAGTTCTCAAGCTTTCCCATTTGCATGGAAGTGGGTTCTGTCAGCGAACGGACCACCTCCTCTGTGTCAGCTTTCATTATGCCTTGGAAGCAATTTCTCCAGGAAGGAGAGGCGGGGAAGGGTTATCTGCCCACAGCTCTTCGTTCTAAGGGTTCAGTTTCTCTGAATAACTTTAGAGTTACACATTCCCTCTCTTCTGGCATCTGACAGCACTTTTAATCTCCCTGAGTAGAGTCTCTGCAATTCCCTTTAGTACATATTACCTGGAGTTCAGCTTGATTTTGTCAGTCCCATGAGACTTTTTAGCTTTCAGTTTCTTTGCAGAATTATTGATCTCTTACCCAGCTATAGGCCCAGTGCCTATATTAAGTGTGAACAAAGAGTCAACCATGACAGGTCTGAGATATTAGGGCAGGTACATTTAGTGACTCATTGAAGTGCTCTTGTCATCTTTCTCTTTATCTCTTCTCTGCACTGTCATTTTTCTGCCTCCTCTGGCCTTTATTGTGCTAGTGAAATTTACTTTTAGGGTATTGTTTTGGCCGTTCTTTGCTGCACGTTGGCTTGGCATTTTCCCCACAAGATCAAAGGTTCTTTGTATTTGGGTCTGGTGAATTTACATTGCTAAGTCATCCAACGCAGAGAAGTGGTCAGGAACTATTCTGTCAGTCAGATGCTGTGCCCCTGTTACAAAGGGCATACTTACCAGTGTGTCACCCCAGTACCAGTTCAGCCAGTGGATAGAGCCCTGGGCAGGGAGTGAGGAGACCTGTAATCTGTTGCTGGTGCTGCCCCTGACATCTGATGGTGTTCAACTCACTACATCTCTCTCTCTTTGTTTCCATCCCTCCTTCGTCTGTCGTGTCTAATTAGATATAGCCTCTTTGAGGTAGGGTCTGTCTCTTCCCATGTGTTTGCATAGAACAATAGGCCCCTGAACTTGGTTGGGACTTCTAGGTGCTCCTGGGATTTGAATAATAATAATCTGCATTGACCCAAGAACAATAGACCTCTAGATTGACCATTAAAGAACAAAAAAAGAACAATAAAAATTAGCTTAATACTAGACATATACAAAACCCAGACCAAGGTTTTGAGTGACCTAGTGAAACCAACTGAGGCTCTGGTACTAAAACTGTTTTGCTGTCCTTATTAGGAGCTATTCCATAGTTCAGATGGCAATCTCAGTTCCGATATAAGCCGGGTATTGTAAGCTGCCCTGAAATATTGTCAAAAAAAATCATGTAAAAGAGGGTATCTTTTTTCCTCTGTCCAGAGAAGAGTGTCTGCCATGTTAGAGAGGAATTTACTGAAATTAAAGTTTGATTTGAAATTTTGACCAAACTAGCTCCCTTTTTTCTGTGGCTTCTTCTAGCTATAGCTAATGGCTTTTACCACAAGTTTCTATGTAGTTAAACATCATAGAAAAACCAATAAACAGGCTACTTTAAAAAAAACCTGTTGTTATCTAGTTATAGACCCATCAAAACCCAGGGTTTTCCTGGGAACAATTTCTCTTCTCCCTTGAGCACTCGTGAAAATTTCTCAAGGGCCTTTGGAGCATTTAACAACCCATAGCCCCATGTTAGCTCTAGATATAGCCTAGATAGGATGGTACACCACTCGGAAAGGTGAGACATGGAGTGTAACATCTTAGTGAAATGTTGAGAATAGGCTTCCTACCCAGCCCAGAAACAGGAATCCAGGAGAGTAAGGGCCAGATTTTCAGGTGGCGCAATACCAGTGTAGGTCTTGTGACTGCCATAGAGCTATGGATCTGGCGCCTAGATTGTTTTCAAGGGGTTTGGGAGCAGGGGAATAAAAACACCGTAAACTAATTATTATCTCTGCCGTGCAGCGTTTCAGGGTTTCAGTGAAGCACTGCCTGTGTCAGGGAACACCTAGACATGCGAAGAGCGCATGAGATCTCCTGGATATTGCTTTCTGAAGGTGCCAGGAATGAATCCAGGAATTACACTATATATTTTTGAGCACCATCCACTGGCACTTTATCTATGAACTACTTAAGTAGAGAGCCCTCCTGTAATACTTAGGCTCTAGCGTCATCAAGTAATAAAGAAATAAGAGTAAGTTTTCCCATTGCTCTTTCTTTGAGGATACTTTGAAGCTGCCCATTTTTCAGTTGTCCTCTTTTTAGGCTTAGTCTGCAATTCATTCGGCCATCGTGGATAGGCAGGTGGCCCAGAGAGCCTCAGTGTAAGGTGTTGCCTGCATGCCAGTGAGCCCCTGCATTAGTCAGTACCAGCTCTCCATGCCAGGTTGGTAAACAGCTGTTTACTGGTTTATTTATCCCCTTTGCAATCACCAGGGGAGGATAATCTCGGTGACATGCCATATCTCGTTTACAACAAGCCCCGGAAAAAGTTAGAAATGCAATTTGCAGGGTGGAGGAGAGGTGGGGGGGAGATGTGTACTCATGCACGTTGGGAAGAGAAAGAAGAGTCAAGGAAAGTCATAAAATATTCAGTGACACCGTGTCAAGACACAGATAGGGGTAAAACAGTAATTAAAGTAAACAGCACATCAAAAGCTTGGCTAAAACCATTATTTAAATTGAAAGTAAATGTAGAAGCTGCTCATGTAGCCTTGTATAAATGTGTTTCCAAGATCCTTTTAAGAATATTAATGATGATGGAAGCAGAATGGCTGAATAGCAATGATTTAGTCTTTATGGAGTGTGACAGTTTGAGAGGGGACTGAACCCTCACTCGGCTGTTGGCATGCAGAAGCTGACAGGGAGAATGGATCTTGCCAGAGGATAAAGCCTTCTTTGGAGGAGAATTAAAGAGGCTGGGATCTTGGAGTGAGCAAGGGTAGATGAACAAGTCTGTTCTTTTTCCAGGGGTCTGCATGGGTTCAGGTTAGCCCATATGAGAATTAATCAATGGGACTCTGGGCACATAGAACTCATTGCAGGCTCTGGGCCTGTGTAGTTCTCTTCACCATTTGGGTGGGCTCTGGTTGGATTTTGAACAAGGGACTTTAGGAACACTAGGTTTCCATCCCAGAAACTATGGACCAAACCTCACAGCGAACTTTCCCAGTGGCTCTGAAATTCCCTCTTAGCTTTCCTGCCCTGTGTCGTGTCTCAATTCTGCTTGACTGTGGTCCCAGCTAGGGTTGGAGATGGACACGACTACATGAGAAGCTCTTCCCAGTCCCTGGGAAGCATCTGAAATTGTGGGTGCTTCTCATCACCGAACCCAGACTTCATCTCAGGTTCATACACAGCTGCTTTTGACCTTCCTACAATAGTGTCTCAACTCTTAGATAGCTTTAGTTATTTGAAAAGTCTGCCTGATAACATGTGCCTGTTGTTTGAGAATTAGTCATAGAAATCAGAGATGAAACAGGTGATTTAGTCTATTTTCCACAACCAGTACCAGATTGTCTTCTGCAGGCCATTTTCAAGGGTTTTGCCCAATTGAATTTCAAATGATTCAAGCGTTGGAATTTCAACTGGTTCAACAGTCGAATGCATTTCACTACCAGGATGGCTTTTCTGTTAGCGTATTATTTTATATTATCCTGTTGCTGATAGTTATACCCACTTGTCCCTGCATATCTCCCATGTAACACATGTTTATCTGCTCACTAGTACCTGGAGTGTAGTGGGCAGTCCTTTCCAGGACTGGTTCATCCAGGCCAGGATCCAGGCAGGAAATGTAGTGGAAACTGCTAGTTATTCTGGGAACTAGAGTCATGGGATGCTAATGTGTGTGTCAGACTGGTGGCCTCCCTTTTGTCCTGCACCTTCTCCATCTCAGGGAGCAACACAGCACCCTTTACATCTCTGTATCACCTTCTGCTGCATGCTGCTAGGAGAACAGCCTGGTCTGAGCAAAGCACCAGGCTCCAGCAACGCTCAAGGTTTATCTTGAGTCTGACACTGATCCCCTTTGGAATGTGGAACAAATTTCTTAGCCACTGTCTGCCTCAGTTTCCCCTAAATATTGGGAGTAACAATATTTTCCTCAGAGGGAGGAGGACAAATTATCCTTGGTCCTAATAGTATTCTAATTTATAATGGACTTCCCCAAGCAAGCACAACCTAATAAAAACACTTAAAAACAACCCTCAACACGTAGATGCATAGAAGGGAAATAAGGGAGTAGAAATGAGAAGACTGAAAGAGCTCTGTGCATGTTACTAATCCCCTTTTGCACTCTGATATGTATGCAAGATATATATACATAGCATCATATATATATATACACACACACATATAATCAGCCTGGGAGTGTTAGCTGTGGGGCACTGGAGATAGGGTATAGTGTGAGGGACTGAGAATGGGAATATCTAAATGAAATACAGCCACCCACTGCCCCTCCTGGGATATACATTTTCAAGCAGGACTAGTGATTCAGAGTGCCTCGTTTTTGGTGTGTTCCTCTTGGGCTTTCTTAAATAGGGCCTGATTTTCAAAGGGTGGGCACTTTCTGTACAGCAGGCCCCTTCTATTATTATTAATAACAAGACCTAGCTCTTGCATAGCACATTTTATATGTAGATCTCAAAGCTCTTTATAAAGGAGCAATATTCTGCAATATTGTTTTCATTATTTTATGTATGGGGAAACTGAGGCACAAACTTGCTCAAGGTCACCCAGCAAGCCCATGGCAGAGCCAGGAATGGAACCCAACTTCCCTGCATCCAGGAGAGTGATCAATCCCATAGGCCACACTACCTTGAGTTAGGCATCTACAGTGAGACACCAGAACTCTGATTGTATGTCTACACTGCAATAAAAACATGTGACACCAAGTGTCAGAGCCTGGGTCAACTGACTGGGGCTTATAGGGCTAAAATTAGCAGTGTAGACACTCTGGCTTGGGCTGGAGCCCAGGCTCTAGGACCCTCCCCGCTTATGGGGTTTCAGAGCCCAGGCTCCAGCCTGAGACTGAACATCCACACTGCAATTTTATAGCCCTGCATCCCAAGCCCCATGAGCCCAAACAGCTGACCTGGGCTAGCCACAGCCATGCCATGGGGTTTTTTACTGCAGTGTA
The DNA here is from genome assembly GCF_965152235.1 of Eretmochelys imbricata. Taxonomy (NCBI): domain Eukaryota; kingdom Metazoa; phylum Chordata; order Testudines; family Cheloniidae; genus Eretmochelys; species Eretmochelys imbricata. The sequence continues at coordinate 5,775,062 of NC_135593.1, read as the reverse complement.
GACATATCCTTTGGGTTTATAAGGCTGCCCATCACCACAGTATCTGAGAGCTTTCCATGTAAATTCGATAGCAATAGCAAAGTCCCTACTGGACTTCATGGAGTCTCTGGCTCTCCTCTCTTCTGAAACGAAGGTTGGGATTCCTCTAGGAATGGCAGAAGTCCCATCTCAGCTCCATTTCCCAGCAACCACATACACAAGCTCCAGGAAGGGAGATACCCACCTTCCCTGGCTCTGTGCTGTTCATCTGCGGTACCCTTTAACTCATGCATTTTCATGCCATGCCATCTTCAGGTGGTTGCACCTTTGAGCCACACATGCTCACTCCCTCGCCAGCTCAGGACCCACAAGCCCCATGTTAGATTCACCAGAGAGCTGGTCAGGTTCTTTTGGGGGTAATGAAAAAGGCCTTTATCTGTAGCCCTGAGAGAAAGGGCTGTTCTTATCAAGGCTGCACTGAATGACTATCCTTATCAGCTCCTCCTTCCAAAGAAGCATGTTCATAGGCCAGGAGCAGTAATACAGCCTCCTGCAATCCCAAGCCACTCTCTCACACTGGATGACAGGTTTCAGAGTAGCAGCCGTGTTAGTCTGTATTCGCAAAAAGAAAAGGAGTACTTGTGGCACCTTAGAGACTAACAAATTTATTTGAACATAAACTTTTGTGAGCTACAGCTCACTTCATCTGATGCATTCAGTGGAAAATACAGTGGGGAGATTTATATACATCGAGAACATGAAACAATGGGTGTTACCATACACACTGTAACCAGAGTGATCACTTAAGGTGAGCTATTACCAGCAGGAGAGCGGGGGTGGGGGGGCGAGCCTTTTGTAGTGATAATCAAGGTGGGCCATTTCCAGCAATTGACAAGAACGTCTGAGGAACAGTGTGGGCGGGGGGGGGGGGGGAATAAACATGGGGAAATAGTTTTACTTTGTGTAATGACCCATCCACTCCCAGTCTCTATTCAAGCCGAAGTTAATTGTATCCAGTTTGCAAATTAATTCCAATTCAGCAGTCTCTCCTTGGAGTCTGTTTTTGAAGTTTTTTTGTTGAAGTATTGCCACTTTTAGGTCTGTAATCGCGTGATCAGAGAGATTGAAGTGTTCTCCAACTGGTTTTTGAATGTTATAATTCTTGACGTCTGATTTGCGTCCATTTATTCTTTTACGTCAAAAACAGACTCCAACGAGAGACTGCTGAATTGGAATTAATTTGCAAACTGGATACAATTAACTTCGGCTTGAATAGAGATTGGGAGTGGATGGGTCATTACACAAAGTAAAACTATTTCCCCGTGTTTATCCCCCACACTGTTCCTCAGACGTTCTTGTCAATTGCTGGAAATGGCCCACCTTGATTATCACTACAAAAGGGTTTTCTCCCCCACCCCGCTCTCCTGCTGGTAATAGCTCACCTTAAGTGATCACTCTGGTTACAGTGTGTACGGTAACACCCATTGTTTCATGTTCTCTATGTATATAAATCTCCCCACTGTATTTTCCACTGAATGCATCCGATGAAGTGAGCTGTAGCTCACGAAAGCTTATGCTCAAATAAATTGGTTAGTCTCTAAGGTGCCACAAGTCCTCCTTTTCTTTTCACACTGGATGGACGTCCTCACCATTTCCAAGTACAAAATATTCTTGTCACTTCTGGACAAGTTGCAGACCGGGCAGCAGAACAGGGGTTTGTCTCTGTCAGAGGGTTAATGCCAGCACTCAAATCCAGAGCCAGCAAGGCAGGGCCCAGGCTGCTCCTTCAGATCGGTTGCATCACCAAGCAGCACAAACAACACAGCTTTACTGGTGGCAAACAGAGTCGCACAGGCACTCTCCATTCTCCACATCTCTTTGTCCTTCCCATGCAGGCGCCACGGACTGTCACACATTCCACCTCCCTGCCCCTTCAGCTATCTGTCAAATGCGACAGCCATGAACTTGTTATTTACATAAACAGTCCCTTCTGCAAATGAGCATTAATTACTCCCCCATGCAAAGGTGGATAAGCACTCATTGATTGATTGAGTCCCTACAGACCATCACTTGCAAGCATACAATTAGCCATTCATCAGGATCGTGGTAGGATGCGTGGCCTTCTGGGGATGTTAGTCCTTTTACCAAAGGACAAGTGTTAAAATTACAATTAGCATAGGAAGATCAAATATTTCCCAGCAAGCTATGCAGTAAAATAGTGCATGGTATTATTTTATTTCTGGCCATGCCATGATTCCAGATATCACTGTGTTTGACAGTAATTGGCTGGGGCCAGTTTGCTTGGTATTCTGAAATATTGTTTTATATGTGCCCTGAAAGATACATCACATGGTTGGGAAGCCGCACCGCCGTTCACTCTTATTCCCTCTGCTGCTCTTTGTCTTTTACTCAATTGGCAGAAGCTGGAGGACTTGGATTCTATCCCCACTGCTACTGTGAAATTTTGAGTGTCTGTAGTGTGCAGAATAATGATGAAAATGTTAATTGGCCATGAGTTTGTTACACTTTGGTATAGGATGATACAACTCTAGCTTAGACTACATTCCCCAGGTGCACAGTAACCAAACAACTTTCCTCTTCTAATGACTCCAGGCACCTCTTGCATATAGGACCTTAGGAGCTCACATGAACTGCAGTTTAGACCAAGCATATCCCATGAGAACTATCTAGGGTTGGTTGAAAATTTTCCATCAAAACTATTTTTCAATGGAAAGTTGGATTTTTGACAAAACCACCATTTTTTTGGTGTTAAGTATCTGCTTTCTGGGGACAATTTCTACTTTTCATTTTTAAAAAAATAATTCTAGGTTTTATTTTGAGTAAAAACCAAAAAAAATTCAGTGTGAACCCCAAAATGTTCAGGTTTTGTTTTTTGATGAAAAATCAAAAAAAGTCGGTGGAAAACAAAAACTGTAGCCGTAGCCAACCCTTCTGTGGCTAGAATAAATGCAACACCATGCAAAGCATGTGTTCTAGAAATGATCACATGTTAAGGAAGGACAGAATTATCCTATTTCTTCCTTGCACCATGTTGGTCAGAGAACCTTCCATTGGCAGTCCCAGCATGTGTGTTGGTTTGAGCCAGCCACTTAGGTGTTCATTTACTGCTGCAGTTTTGCATTTAGAACTCAGAGTTTCTATCTTTGGCTGACTGTAAAGCACTGAAAGGGGAAAAACAATAGAGGGCAGCTCATAACTTAGACAGGAGAACTGATTTGACATTATTATGCCTTCATTTATTGGCAGCCCACAATAAGATGTAAAGAAATGTCAAAAAATCCCATGTGTATGTTGGTACGGTTCAGGAAAAATTGCTGTTTGCCTCTGCCCTGAGGCTACGAGTCACTCCATTAATGCACAAGGCACTAAAATGACCCCTTTGTTTTTCTTATGATCATTTCTGATAGCGCACTCTGCCAGAGATATCATATCTTTGATCTCTCAGCACTGATGTTAAGTCTTTCTTGAGTTCAATAGCATCTCCTTGAGATTAATACTTCATGGCATTCTCAGCACCAAGCTGTCCTAAGCCATACATCACAAGATGCCATGCCTAGCGCTAGCCTCCTGCCTCAATGACTTCATGCTGGCGCAATAAATAACCCTCGGCCGGCTCCATTCTTCCTTGTTTGTTGTGTACAAATAGTTTAACAGGGAACACAGAAACTCCCCATAAGAAAAGAGAAAGGGAAGTTTCTTCAGTGGTGCAACAATGAACAGACCGATGTGGAAAGTGATGGTTAGAACCATCTTGCATTCCCAGGCTTGCTTCTGTCTTTAAGCACAGAGAATATTTAACTGCTAATGGAAATTTGCAAAGCTTTATTTTTTTCCCCTTCTCAGGCAGGAGAGGTGAAGTCATGCAGTGGTTTCTCCGAGATGCCTTATAGGGAGTGACAAACCGATGTACCTCTAGGGTGCCCATCTGCCAACTAACTCATTTCATATCTCATCCATTAGGTGAATGAGTTATGAAAATCACTTTCCGCTTTGGCTTTTAGTTTGGCTCGCCTTTCTTTGTTTATTTTCCAAAGGGCCGCCAATCAGCTGTTTCCTTTGCAAGATTGGCTGGGCTTAGAAACATCTTCCTTGTTATTTAGGAGGGTGGGTTAGGTAGACTTTGTTTCGGCAGGTTGGAGTCTCTGTCAAACCACTGTGCTGCATCCATGTAAAAAGAGTAAATAACCGCACACTGAGCATCTCCTTAAAAGGAATTCTGGCTGCCATGGTGCACAGATGCACATCTCTCTCTTCCCTCCCCGCTATCTGGCTGGAGGACAGAACACTGGGATACAATAGAGGTAACCCTTCAATTCAGTCTCTGGGAAAATTAAAGGTGCAGTGCCAGATCTCTTTAACTTCCTGCAGTTGTACCTCCAACTATGCCAAACTCGCAGAGTGATCTAGTTGGATTTCCTAAACTAATGAAGTTTGTGACTTGGATGGGAGACCTCCAAGAAAAGAAAAAAACAAGACAGAGTGTTGCAGGAAGTGAAATGGAAACTGAAGGCTTGAGCCAAAGTCCCATTGGAATCAGTGGGAGCCTCTCCGTGGATTTCAATAAACTTCAGATCCAGCCCTAGATCAGTGCTGCTTTGAAGCCTTCTGTGTTTATATTAACCCAGTGTAGTATTGGATGGTGCCTTTAAAATCCTAGGCAAATTCCAAATCACATAAATTCAGTGCTGCCTAATTTTCCTCTTTTAATTTCAGATATTTGAAGGATGTAAATAGAACTGGGTGAATAACCGATTTTTTGGTTCAGTGGCCAAACCAAACAAATCATTTTGTGTCAAAGTGAAATCAACAAAAAAAATTGTTTTGGGTCACACATTATTTAATTGTTGGCTGTTTTTTACCCTTTAAAACACATTAAATCCAGCTAATGTTAGAAACCAACGATAGTTTTGAAGCAAAATGTCGAAACAAAAGGTCGTTTTGAATATGGAAGCAAAAGGTCACTTTGAATATCGAAACAAAAGGTTGTTTCGAAACAAAATGTCGAAACAAAATGTTTCAACTTTGAAAAAAATTCCCATCTTTGGAAGCTGAAACTATTAACTGAATTTGCCAATAGTTTTGGTCAACCCTAAACTGCATTATTTAGCGAATAAACAATTCATCTGAAAAACAATGCCCAGCTGTAAATGTATGTGCCAAGAAGGATTTGTTACAGAGGGGAGAAGAGGCATAGTCAAACACGATGGAATTTAAGGGATTGTTTAGACAGAACAACAGAGAAACTTACCAATGGCAACATCTTTTAGGGTGGGGGAGAGTTTCCCAGGAGGAGCAGTGGAAGGCCTTCGATTTGAGATATTTGAAAGTAAGCTCTAGAAAATATAGCACAGGAAACGTTCCAGTATGGTCTGTGTCAGGGTGGAGGTGATGGCATTATGGTTCATTATTCTTTTTCCACTCTAATTTGGGTGAATCCCTGATTCTTCACTTCCTGGCCTAAACTCTGATGTGGTGATATTGGTGCCACAACAAAAAGAAAAGTGCCATGTGTCACTCGAGAGGTGACTGTTTCAGTGGTGGGGAAGTGACCCATGCATAGTCTGCAAAGCATCGTAGGGTCTGGTTCTTCTGGACGAAAGGTGCTCTGCAAATGCAAAGGGAATATCACTGTGGGAGAAATCTCCCCCATTAACTCACACCCACACAAGTGCCCAGTGTGTCTGATGAGGGGGAAATGACCCTGTCAGAGTATTGTGTTAATGGATTTGCCTCGGAGTGTAGCTTGTGTGATGCAGCATTACACCACATCCAATGTGTCACCCTGCATAACAGAACGCATGGAGGGACTGAACTGCGGAATGTCCTTGTTTTCCAGCCTGATGGGTTTAGGCAGATATTCATCCTGGGAGTGGGAAGTTTATCATTTCTGCCGGACATGGAGGAACTGGGGAGAGAATCCCCGAACTCGGTTGCTACTTATTTCACTGTGGTAATTGAAAGAAGAAGGAATGAAAATCCCAGTACTTGGGCCTTTTCAAATTAACCTAGGCTAGTGTCTAGGCATTGTTCTGTGGAGAACAAGCCTGCTTTGGCAGGTGGACTGAGTTGATGACCTATTCAGGCCTTCCCCATCCCAGATTGAAGCCCCTTTGGCAGTTAATGCCAAGGGGTTCATGGGGGAGGGCACGGAGAGCGCTCCTTTGTTGCTGCACCTGCATGGCTTTCAGCTGGCTGTTCAGGGGATTGTTGTGTTGGGAGAGCAGGTAGCAGTGCTGTCAGCTGGGCGAGGAGGAACATCTAGGCTATGGGACCATGGCCGTGCAGATGAGAGGTCTGTAACTGGGTGAAAGGGGGGTGACATGGGAGGGGATGGGGCCCCAGTGAACGTGATGTACCAGGGCTTCAAATTTCTTTTGGCAGGTCTGTATATGCAACTGAGAGAAGCGCTGGCTACATCTCTTCTGAGATGCTTCGCAGCCCATTTGTTGCTCTCTTACCAGACCTAGTGTTTCCAGGCACCCCTTCTAGGAGCGTGCTCATCCTCCTCCTTTTCCTCCTAGGACATCATCACTTCATAGGAGAGATAGATGTGCCCACAGTGAGCCAAATTCTCTTCTTAGCTACACCAGGGCAGCCCCTGGCGAAGTCGGGTGGGGCTGAGCTGTTGTAACTAGGGCAAGGATTCAGCACACGCCACCCACCTGCCAGACCTGGACCTTTCCACTGACAAATCAGGTGCACCAGCTCCCACTCCTGACAGAGCCTACCACATTGCGAACAGCTGCCAGCAAGGCTGTGTGCTGTGTTCATATCATTGGTATGTCAGTGGTGCTGAAGTGAGAGCAGGCCCTGCTGTGCTAGGTGCTGTACAAACACATCATGAGAAACTGTCCCTGCCCCAGAGAGCTCACACTCCAAGGGGACATCTACATTGAAGCTGCGGGGGTGTAATTTTCAGCGTGAGGAGACATGTGCATGCGAACCCTGGCAGCGCAGGTGCCGGGGGCGGGGCTAGCCGTCCCAAGTACAGTCCTGCCTTGCACCCAAAGTACTTACTCTGGCACTTACCCCTCCCCCTGCCAGCACACCCACAGCTACACTTGGATTTTTAGTGCACTGGCTTGGTCAAAGTTAGCACATATATGTCTAACTGAGCTGGAAATTACACCTCCAGCTCCAGTGTAGACATACCTTAAATGGACAAGACAGACAAAGAAAAGCCTGTTTTACCTATTTAGTTGGTGGTGAAGTGAAGCACAGAGAGATTGGGTGATTTATCCAATATCCCACAGTAAATGCTGTAAATTGAACCCACATCTGCTGTATCCATGCCAGTGCCTTTAGCACAAACACGTTCTCCCTCTTGTAAACCTTGCTATAATGAGAACACAATACTGATAGGGAGAACAGGTTTGGAAGCTCTGGTAAAACATGCGCATAACCGACTGGGAGACTGGTAATGAGAGGGGACGATGCAATTAGAGAAGAGCTCTGGGTTTTTTGGTTTTTTTTTTAGTTTTTATTTATTTCCACTCACTGGCCTCTGGGGAAAAGGGTTTCAATTTTTAAAGTTCTGTCACAACAGGTTAGAGTATTAGCAATCATGGTTCACTGCCATCTGTATTTGTTCCATTTATGACGGTTATCCACATTAATTATTCCGCTGCTAAAGTCCCTTCTAATTTCAGAACACTGTTATTTCTGAGAAAGATGGATATTAAATATGCCACACATCAGCGTGGGGTGGCATTACACCATGCTATTAAGTTCTGATGCGGAGGCTTGGCAAAAAATAACTTTGCTATTTGTAATCACCGTGAAGTGTTTTAGTGTTGTGGCTCAGAATAAGAAATAAAGCTGATGACAGGAACTGATTTCTTATTGGGATGCCGTTCAGGAGTTTACATAAATCAGAAAGGAAATCAGAACGTAACCCTTGGCTGGCCGGCTTCCCTTGTTGTCTCTGGGATTGGGGCAGGGCAATGGATGAGTGTTGCATGGTGATGAGCAAGGGTTCATGCAGAGGTCCCAGCACACCCTTGAAGCCTTGGGGTGCAGAGACGGGTTAGGAGAGGGGCCCTTGGTCCAGGGTTTGGATAAAATGGGACTTCGCTCCAAAACAGCCCTGGCTTTGGTTTTGCAAAGCCTGACCAATGAGGCCTGTGATGACACGGAAAGTACACATGCTGTTACCATAGTATCTGAGCAGCTCCAAAGGCCCTTGGGGCATAGGGCAGGTTGTTACCCCCCTTTCTACAGACTGGGTCCTGAGACACAGAGAAACCAAGTGACTTGGCCAGAGTCAGATAGGGAGTCAGTGGTAGAGGTAGGAATTGAACCCAGGCCTCAGGAGCACTCTGATCATCCTTCCTCTGTCTGATCACCACACCCCCAAAGCTTTGAGGCTTTGGCTCCACCAGAGCCTGCTCTGAAGCCCAGTGTGTGAACAGCATGCCATGGGTTCCCTGCGCCCTCCACTTCAGATGTGGCTACAGAATCATTGCCACAGGAGCGCCCACAGCTCCCAGGAACTGTCCCACTGAGTCCCTCGCCACGTCTCCTTTAAACTGCTCCACTGCCCTTTGCCTTCCAGCTGGCTCTCTTGGGGAAGGTCTCTGTGATACTGGGTATTGAGGATGCTGCGCCCTCTTAAAAGAGCAGGGAGTGGAAGGACTGCAGGTTTTTACTCCTCATTGCAAAATACAGTTATAGGAAGGGGACTTTCCCTGCCCACTCTGAGCAGTGAGCCCTTGCCGGGTCTCCTCTGGGACAGCTGCAGGAGATAGCTCTCTCTGTCTGGCAAGTGCAGTGTCTCTCTCTCCTTCACACAGTTTCCGTCATCAGTCTCTGACTGGTATGGGGCAGGGGACAGGAAATCCTGCCTCATGTGCAGGGAGGAACAGGAGTTCAGTGTTCTCCTATGGGATTGATCCTGCTGGGTTGGAAAGCTCTTTCTCTGCCCTCTCTCTGTGCCAGCTGTGAGATCCCTGTCTGTCTCCTTGACTGACGGTGTGTCTCTCTCCCCCTTACTGACTGGCAGAGCAGCTGGCCTTTCCCTGCATTTGCTTCCTGTGCAGCTGTGATTCCTCTTCCCTGTCACCATTAAGAGCCTTTTCATCTCCATTCACAGCCATTTGTCCCTTCCAGGTGACTCTGTCTGGTTGTTCGCTGTCAGCCGGCCCCCCTGAGCCACTGGCAGGAATCCACTTTGCTGCTGGAAATGTCAGCAAGGGGCCAAAGGCCAGGTGCGCAGGCCTGGGCTGAGCCCCAGGGGCCCCCAAGTGCTGCCATCTTGGAACCTGTCGCCCATACCCAGAAGCTGGGAATGGGCGACAGGGGATGGATCACTTGATTCCCTGTTCTGTTCATTCCCTCTGGGGCACCTGGCATTGGCCACTGTGGGAAGACAGGACACTGGGCTACATGGACCTTTGGTCTGACCCCATATAGCCATTCTTATGTTCTGATTCCAGTGGGAACCCACAGGTGGCCTTCTCCCCTCTGTCATCTCCTCGCAAGCTGGTGAAAGGGCTGGCTTGTTCGGCAATAAATAGATTTGTAGCTATTTCTTTGGCCTTCATGTGCCCAGGTTAGAGACAACGACTATTAGTCGCATCCAGAGTCCAGTGCTGGTCCTTTGCCATCACTGGAGGTTTGAACAGCAGCTTCAGGATCTGGCTCACTAGCTCCAACAGGACCAAGGTTTGCTCCAGAAACTCACCTTGTGCTTCTCCCAGCCATCCAGCAACTGGGTGAGAGGGGCAGGCCCTGGGTTAGCAGCCCTAGGCCCCAGACAAAGCCATGGAGCTGCAGTGAATCGTCTCTGGTTGGCCCTTCACCAGAGATGGAAAGAAGTGGAGAGGGGCCAAGGTTCAAATGGCTATGAGCTTCTGGGGTCCAAATGGAGAGGAAACAACTGAATAGCTGCAGCAATGAACACACTCACAACACACCTCAAATCTGCACTGCATGCCCTGCACTGTGCCCATCCCAACCCTACACCTGCACCCACATCCACATGGCTCTGCATGCACCCCAGCTCTGAGCCCACACTGCGTTGCGCCTACCGCAGCCCTACACCCACACTGCGCCTGTCCTAGCCTCACATGGTACTGACCGCCGCCCAGCCCTACACCTACCCTGTGCTGTGCCCATCTTAGCCTTATACCCACACTGCACTGCACCTATCCCTGCCCTACACCCATACTGCACTGCTCCTGTCCCAGCCCTACACCCACACTGCACTGCTCATAGCCCAGCCCTATACCTACACTGCACATAGCCCAGCCCTACACCTACACTGTTCTGCACCCACCTTGGCTCCGAATCCACTCTGCACTGCTCCTATCCCAGCCCTGGATCTGCACTGCACTGCTCCTATCCCAGCCCTACACCTATACTGTTCTGCACCCACCTCAGCTCCGAACCCACGCTGCACTGCACCCACCCCAACCCCGAACCTACCCCCTCAAGGCACCTCATCTCTCCCACTACACACTACACTGCATCCACCCCAGGCCAACACCTGCACTGCACCCAAGTCCACACAGCACCCACACTGCACATGCCCCAGCCTCCGCTGCTGTACTGCATGCATAGCTACTCTGCTACTTGGGCTGCCCATGTTTCTCTGCCCTCGTGCTGCACCCACACCTATACCTGCATCCACATTATGTACTGCACACGCCACTGCTCCCCCCACCTGTAACCGTGCCCACACTGAACATGCAGCTGCCCTGCACCTGCATTGCATGACCCCCGCACCTTGTGCTGCATGGGGCTCTGACTCTTCTTCTGCACCATGTGCAGCCAGCCACATACACTTGCACTCACATCACCTTTCACACCAAATCTGTGCCAGCACCCCAGTGCCACCCCGCCGCAGTGAGACCCCATAGCCTATCCTGCACCCACAGCCAAAACTGCTAGCCAGTTCACACCCAGGCTCTTGCCTGCACCCAGCTTCCAGTCCTTGCACCCACATCCGCACTGCGCCTTCAGCTTGGCTTAATTACTAATTAACAGACTCGTTACAGCTTTCCACTTAAAACAAATGCCTTGCAATTTGTTCCTTGATTCAGGAGCTCCATTTGCATTACCATCTGCCAGATTCGGGCACCAGCTTCCAACAATAAAAACTGCCCGAGTGACGGCTGACAGTGGCCCCCTCCCCTCCTGGTGGGAGCGTGAGGCATGCACACAGCAGAGAATGACAGGGTAGAAGCTTCTTCTCCATGAATATTGTCAGCCATTTCAGCTCTCCAAGTGCCACCGTCACTCTCGATCTATCTTAAGTGTCCCAGCAAAGCGTAGCACTCTCTCTCCCTCTCAACCTAGGAACTGTTGTGGGAAGCTCAGCCTCATGCTGATGACAGACAAGGGAGATCAGTCCAAGTGCTGTCCCTCGTCCCACCTCCTGCTCCCCCCGATGTCGTCACATGGAAAGTGATAGATTGCTTCCATCCTGGAGACATGGCTTGCTTGGCACTCCTTATGCATACACTGCATTCCCACCAGCCACGGCCCTTCTCTGCTATCCATTCGGTATAGGAGGAAGCTCAGTGATTAATCAGATTAGGTGGGCCTGATTGCAGTTGAAGGTTTGTGATGTGGCCGCATTAAGGGACCGGGATGAGGAAAGCACAGTATTTCCCATGCCATTAGCACAGCCATCTCCAGGATGCCTGGCGGCATGGCAGCACCAGCATCTGAGACATTCAGGTTGGGATTTTCTTTTTTTGACACTGTCTTCCCTTCACACTGGGAGCTAAAGTGTACACATGGTCAGGCTCCTGTGATCAGCAGTTTAGCGATCTGCCTCGAGCCTTCCTCAGCCCAGAGCCGACCCTCCTCTCCCTCCAAACTCAGTGGGGTTTGGAATCTGCCTCTGGTGTGGATGCAGTTTTCAGGGCTGCAGCGCCAGGTTTCTGTTGTGCATGTATCCATCAAAGAGAGCTGGGTAGAAAATTGATTTTCCATCCCGCAAGAATTTTCCAGACTTAAAAAACAAAAATTCCCATCCCAAATCAGAACAAAAAGTGAAAATCTCAGAAATGTTCATGAACCGAAAACCTGGAGAATGTTTCAGATTAGGTCAATCAAAGGGTTTTGTTTTGATCATTTCAAAATGTTTTCTTTTGATTTCAACCTTTTAAGAACAGTGTTTTTTTTTTAATATTTTTTATTATAAATTACATTTTGAAAGGCAAAGCTGTTTCAAACTAAAAAAAACCCGAAAACTTGCCATTTCAAAAATCGTGAAACAGGGCATTTCAAGATGTGGTTAACTGTTCTTTTCCAAAAATATTTTGAAACGAGTTTTGCGCAAACCAAGTCTTGCCCGCAAACAGGTTTGGTTTTGATGAATCGGCATTTTCTGATGAAAAAATGTTTCATAAAAAAATTCCTGAACAGCTCTTCCATTGGGCAGTGTCTTACTCTGCGAAGAATTAATGGGGGCTGCTTTCAGAGGAAGGTGCCCCTCCGTGGGCGTACGGCGGGCAGAATATAACTCAGAATAGTTGGAACCAAAACCCAGGAACTCTGAATTCTGCAGCAGGTTCTGAGTCTGTATCTGAGTTTTCCAACTGAGGACCCCAAAGCTTCACTCTGGGATATGAGCTGGCAAACCAAAACCTAACCCAGAAGGGTGGAACCTGTGCCAGTCAATCCTGGGCTTCTGTGGAGATACAAGATTGGCATATGGGATGCGATCCAGACACCTGTCCACTAGGAACTGTAAACGGATTGACTGAATCAACTCCCAGAGAACATGGGCCAGCCCTGAGACAGCAATGGCGCTCAGTCCCTGGGCTAGCTTCAAAGCTGGGATGGAGCTACAGGGATTCTGTCTCAAGTAGACTAAGCTCCAAACCTTTCCTGCCCTAAGCTCGTTGGCATCTGCTGGGGAACACCATCCAGGTTCCAAACTGAAAACCCACCAATTGTCTCCACCGTTTTTTTAATGTAGTCTCTTTAGGTAGGACCTACAATATTTTGAGATATGTTGCTGCAGAAGCAGCCAGTGGAAGGCGTTTTGATTAAGGTACTATTTTGGTGCTCAGCAGATGTGAGTTTTCTTTATGCCTTTTCCAGAAACTCCCCGTGTGACCTAGGGTCTGATTCCCAGAGATACTGAGCACCTGTCTCTCCCACTGAGGCCTCTAGTTACAATACAAATAATACAGAAATGCTATTTAATAATGAGCCCTTTCATCTGCTATCTCAGAAAACTTCATCAGCTCTAGCACCCCTTAGGGAGGTGAGTAGTAATATGCTAATATTACAGATGGGGTGGGGGGCATATTTCTGATGTAACCGCAGTGACTTGTGTGGAGTTGCACCAAAAAGGAATTTGGCTCTGGGAAACTGAGACACGGGATGGTTAAATGATTCACCCAAGGGCACCTGGTTGCTCTGTAGCAGAGGCAGTAATAGTACTGAGGCGTCCTGACTTGCTGCTACGGGGGTCTGATCCAACAGGTGCTGAGCACCATCATTCCCTGTTGCCTTCAGTGGAAGTGGAGGGTGCTCAGTAGCAGGCAGGCTCAGGCCCCTTAATGGAACGTCTCTGACTCAGAGGCAGTATGTGAGCTGCGCTCAGTTCCATGTAGCAGTCACATAGTGAGAGTCATATTCAGTGTGTGGAGATACATCAAGGTGCAGCAGTTATTCACTATTAATTCCATGCTAATCAATTATTAAAAGGGTATTTATTGAGCTTTAACAACTCTGCCGTTGAAGAAAAACCTGGCCGTGACAGGGGTTGCACATCAGTAATTAGGTTCTTAATAATCAATTGGTATTTGTTTGACTTAGAATAAATTTCTTATTAAATCTGAATCAAATCTTTACTCAAGACACTTAATTATAAGAGGGTTATTTCCCTCCCTCCCTCTCTTGGTGCATTGGGAGTTCAGGGCTCATGCCAGGAGTGAAGCATTTCATGGCCCAGGACACAGAAGGGGGGTCTCCTCCTTAATACATCTGCAAGGTGATGGTTATTCATGGGGAGTGCCACTTACAGAGCTATTTCCCCAAGCTCTCATATGCACTCATGTTAACTGGAGCTTTAAGGACTCATTCTCATTTCATTAGGAGAGTTGGCATTCTATGGAGAGTAACTTTATTGATAGTGGACTATCCCTGAGACCGCCATCTCAGTCCTTTTTGTTCAGAAGCAGGTACTGTCACTTAGGTACTTTCCCTCTGTTGGAAGTATTCCTTAGAAACTTTTTAAACCCAGATTTAGTTGCTCTGCAGTCCCCAAGATTCATGGAGCAGGTATACACTAAACAACTCTGCTACCAGTGCCGATGTGGCTGTCCCCTTTCACGTGGCGGGAATGTCTGTAAAGAACCAAGGCCGCTTCAGTATCCATGGCCCTTGCGATCAGTGTCTTCTCTGCTGTCCCTGCCGGTCTGGGGGCCGATTAGTGTCTATGATGATGAGGATGTATTGTGGAGATGCTCACACCTGGATTCAGGTCTACTACATCTGTTCAGATGAGTAACTAAATTGCCATAGCGACTGATGTGGGCTGGGTTTATTCCAGAAATCCAGAGATAAAGGGCTCCATATCCTGTTCCCAAGGCCTCCGGGCTGTTCAGTTCCTCCAGGGTCATCTTTGTCCTTTAAAATGCTGATTTTTAAAAATATATTGCAGAGTGATAGATTTAATCACTTCCCTGTTTATACATTTTTTACAAAGGGAAATAAGAATCCCAACAGGGCACTCTTTTTAGTGCGCACACACACACAAAATCAACGACAACAAATGATCTCCACTATTAGCAAATCATTATTCTGATATTATTTATTTCAGACTTTGCGATATTCTCCAATGCTTGACTTCACATGCTCATTTAGTTCCTTTCAGACGCGACGCAGCACTGCAATTTGTCAGGGAGAAAATGTGATAAACATTAGCGAGGAGAAAAAAATATATAAATATATATATATATATATATATATTTTTTTTTCTGGCTGAGTGTCTAGCGTCTGTTTTATGGTTTCATAGCTGCAGGCTACTGCCGTGCAATCTGGGGCAATGGATCAGGAGGTTAAAGTGACAATTCTGGAGACAAAGGCCAAAAGCATTAGTAGCTATTTTTTCTAAACAAAACAACCCATTATCAGCCTGGATTGAGGACAAGAATCCTGAGATGAAAGCTCTTAAACCACATGCCCAATTATATCCTTTAGCATCACTTGTCTGGGGACTCTGGAGACACAGAGGTCTCCAGGTCTCTCATTTCAGGAAAGCTTGTCAAACATGTTGTAGTTAGTCTTCAAACTGCATCTTGGATCGCTTAGTGCAACCAAACATCATTCCCAGGGAACAAGCTGTGGTCCCAATTCTCTCCTGCACCGATGTGAATCTTGAGTGACTCCACTGGAGTCATTGAGCTTGATTCTCCTCCATCCTGCTTCTTCTGTCATTGTTCATACTTGTACCAAGCAGGGAGAAAAGTAGATTGAAGAATGGGAGAGTTATCTCTGCACCAGCCCCTGAGGAAAGGGGAACTCTCCTCACGCTCTCTCGCTCCCCGTTACTCCAAACCCTGGTGCAAAGCAGATGTAAACTGGTACCACCAGATAAGCGAGTGGACAGGTCTGATTTGGTAGCATTTTACATTCACTGTGCAGGGTTGTAAATGCCAACACACAGTGCAGGGGATCCTCAGGGAGGTACACTAGTGTATGACTGCAGGAAAGAATGAGGGCTTGTCTACACTACAAAATTAAGTTGACTTTATCTAATTTGACCTCGAGCCACAGAATTAATTAAGCCGATTGTGCGTGGCCACACCATGCTCATTGTCTCGATGGAATGCGTCCTCACGAGCAGTGCCTGCATCGATGCATAAAGCAGTGCATTGTGAGTAGCCATCCCAAAGTGCAACTTGCCGCAGCGTGTTTTGGGAAGTTTTTGCAATGCCTCATGGGACCAAAACATTGTCGCAGGGGAGAATGGGAACATTGTGTCGGCATCCCATGATGCACTGTGTTCAACGCAAACAATCCAGTGGTTTTCGTGCCTTAAAACCGCCGCGCGTATGCCATAACCCCAGAAGCCTGGAGCCTGCTCAGTTGTCACTCTTTCTGTGAGCATCTTGAACACTTTGCGCCTTCTTCTGCGGCTCTTCTTCCAGAGCCGAGGTAGGGTCTGTCGCACGGAACATAGCGATGTCCTGCAAGCAGCCCTGCAATTCTCAGTTGCTGCTGGCAGTCACAGAACAGAACAGCTGCACTCTGAGTGCCGTTTCTGGTCCCGTGAAACAAGCACTGACTAGTGGGACCGCATCATCTTGCAGGTTTGGGATGACGAGCAGTGCCTGCAGAACTTTCGAATGCGGAAGGCCACCTTCCAGGAACTTTGTGCAGAGCTTTCCCCTACCCTGCAGTTCAGCAACACAAAAATGAGATCTGCTCTGACAGTGGAGAAGCATGTGGCAATCGCTATTTGGAAGCTTGCAACGCCAGACAGTTACCGGTCAGTGGGGAATAAAGGATAAAGGAGTTTGAGGCGCAAGTGGTGTTCTCATCCATCCTCCCCGTGGAAGGAAAAGGCCTGGGTAGGGACCGTCGAATCGTGGAAGTCAACGAATGGCTACGCAGGTGGTGTCGGAGAGAAGGCTTTGGATTCTTTGACCATGGGATGGTGTTCCATGAAGGAGGAGTGCTGGGCAGAGACGGGCTCCACCTTACGAAGAGAGGGAAGAGCATCTTTGCGAGCAGGCTGGCTAACCTAGTGAGGAGGGCTTTAAACTAGGTTCACCGGGGGAAGGAGTCCAAAGCCCTGAGGTAAGTGGGAAAGCGGGCAGGCAGGAATGTCTGTGAGGGAAGGGCTCCTGCCTCATACTGAGAATGAGGGGCGATCAGCAGGTTATCTCAAGTGCTTATATACAAATGCACAAAGCCTTGGAAACAAGCAGGGAGAACTGGAGGTCCTGGTGACGTCAAGGAATTATGACGTGATTGGAATAACAGAGACTTGGTGGGATAACTCACATGACTGGAGTACTGTCATGGATGGTTATAAACTGTTCAGGAAGAACAGGCAGGGCAGAAAAGGTGGGGGAGTAGCACTGTATGTAAGGGAGCAGTATGACTGCTCAGAGCTCCGGTACGAAACTGCAGAAAAACCTGAGTGTCTCTGGATTAAGTTTAGAAGTGTGAGCAACAAGAGTGATGTAGTGGTGGGAGTCTGCTATAGACCACCGGACCAGGGGGATGACGTGGATGAGGCTTTCTTCTGGCAGCTCGCGGAAGCTACTAGATCGCACGCCCTGGTTCTCATGGTGACTTTAATTTTCCTGATATCTGCTGGGAGAACAATACAGCGGTGCATAGACAATCCAGGAAGTTTTTGGAAAGCAGAGGGGACAATTTCCTGGTGCAAGTGCTAGAGGAGCCAACTGGGGGGGAGCTTTTCTTGACCTGCTGCTCACAAACCGGGAAGAATTAGTAGGGGAAGCAAAAGTGGATGGGAATCTGGGAGGCAGTGACCATGAGTTGGTTGAGTTCAGGATCCTGACACAGGGAAGAAAGGTAAGCAGCAGGATACGGACCCTGGACTTCAGGAAAGCAGACTTCAACTCCCTCAGGGAACGGATGGGTAGGATCCCCTGGGGGACTAACATGAAGGGGAAAGGAGTCCAGGAGAGCTGGCTGTATTTCAAGGAATTCCTGTTGAGGTGACAGGGACAAACCATCCCGATGTGTCGAAAGAATAGTAAATATGGCAGGCGACCAGCTTGGCTTAACGGTGAAATCCTAGTGGATCTTAAGCATAAAAAAGAAGCTTACAAGAAGTGGAAGGTTGGACATATGACCAGGGAGGAGTATAAAAATATTGCTCGGGCATGTAGGAATGAAATTAGGAGGGCCAAATCGCACCTGGAGCTGCAGCTAGCGAGAGATGTTAAGAGTAACAAGAAGGGTTTCTTCAGATATGTTGGCAACAAGAATAAAGCCAAGGAAAGTGTGGGCCCCTTACTGAATGAGGGAGGCAACCTAGTGACAGAGGATGTGGAAAAAGCTAATGTACTCAATGCTTTTTTTGCCTCTGTCTTCACGAACAAGGTCAGCTCCCAGACTGCTGCGCTGGGCATCACAACATGGGGAATAGATGGCCAGCCCTCTGTGGAGAAAGAGGTGGTTAGGGACTATTTAGAAAAGCTGGACGTGCACAAGTCCATGGGGCCGGACGAGTTGCATCCGAGAGTGCTAAAGGAATTGGCGGCTGTGATTGCAGAGCCATTGGCCATTATCTTTGAAAACTCGTGGCGAACGGGGGAAGTCCCGGATGACTGGAAAAAGGCTAATGTAGTGCCAATCTTTTAAAAAGGGAAGAAGGAGGATCCTGGGAACTACAGGCCAGTCAGCCTCACCTCAGTCCCTGGAAAAATCATGGAGCAGGTCCTCAAAGAATCAATCCTGAAGCACTTACATGAGAGGAAAGTGATCAGGAACAGTCAGCATGGATTCACCAAGGGAAGGTCATGCCTGACTAATCTAATTGCCTTCTATGATGAGATTACTGGTTCTGTGGATGAAGGGAAAGCAGTGGATGTATTGTATCTTGACTTTAGCAAAGCTTTTGACACAGTCTCCCACAGTATTCTTGTCAGCAAGTTAAAGAAGTACGGGCTGGATGAATGCACTATAAGGTGGGTAGAAAGTTGGCTAGATTGTCGGGCTCAACGGGTAGTGATCAATGGCTCCATGTCTAGTTGGCAGCCGGTGTCAAGTGGAGTGCCCCAGGGGTCGGTCCTGGGGCCGGTTTTGTTCAATATCTTCATAAATGATCTGGAGGATGGTGTGGATTGCACTCTCAGCAAATTTGCGGATGATACTAAACTGGGAGGAGTGGTAGATACGCTGGAGGGCAGGGATAGGATACAGAGGGACCTAGACAAATTGGAGGATTGGGCCAAAAGAAATCTGATGAGGTTCAATAAGGATAAGTGCAGGGTCCTGCACTTAGGACGGAAGAACCCAATGCACAGCTACAGACTAGGGACCGAATGGCTAGGCAGCAGTTCTGCGGAAAAGGACCTAGGGGTGACAGTGGACGAGAAGCTGGATATGAGTCAGCAGTGTGCCCTTGTTGCCAAGAAGGCCAATGGCATTTTGGGATGTATAAGTAGGGGCATAGCGAGCAGATCGAGGGACGTGATCGTCCCCCTCTATTCGACATTGGTGAGGCCTCATCTGGAGTACTGTGTCCAGTTTTGGGCCCCACACTACAAGAAGGATGTGGATAAATTGGAAAGAGTCCAGCGAAGGGCAACAAAAATAATTAGGGGTCTGGAACGCATGACTTATGAGGAGAGGCTGAGGGAACTGGGATTGTTTAGTCTGCGGAAGAGAAGAATGAGGGGGGATTTGATAGCTGCTTTCAACTACCTGAGAGGTGGTTCCAGAGAGGATGGTTCTAGACTATTCTCAGTGGTGGAAGAGGACAGGACAAGGAGTAATGGTCTCAAGTTGCAGTGGGGGAGGTTTAGGTTGGATATTAGGAAAAACTTTTTCACTAGGAGGGTGGTGAAACACTGGAATGCGTTGCCTAGGGAGGTGGTGGAATCTCCTTCCTTAGAAGTTTTTAAGGTCAGGCTTGACAAAGCCCTGGCTGGGATGATTTAATTGGGGATGGGTCCTGCTTTTGAGCAGGGGGTTGTACTAGATGACCTCCTGAGGTCCCTTCCAACCCTGATATTCTATGATTCTATGATTCTATGAATCAATTTGGAGTAGGTATATTAACCGTGGGAGCTGCTGTGCTCCAAGTGTGCAGGGCCATTAATCAACTTCTGCTATGAAGGGCAGTGAGTCTGGGAAATGTGCAGGACATGGTGGATGGTTTTACCGCGATGGGGTTTCCTAATTGCGGTGGGGTGATAGATGGCCCGCATATCCCCATCTTGGCACCAGAGCACCTTGCCAAAGAATACATAAAACAAAAGAGATACTTTTCAATGGTGTTGCAAGTGCCGGTGGATCACAGGGGATGTTTCACTGATAGCAACGTAGGATGGCCAGGAAAGTTTCACGATGGGCGCATCTTTAGGAACTCGGGTCTGTTCAAAAAGCTGCAATCCCAGACTTTCCAGACCACAAAATGAACATTGATGACGTTGAGGTGCCTGTATTTATCCTGGGGGACACAGCCTACCCTTTGCTCCCATGGCTCATGAAGCCATACACCGGCCGTCTGGACAGCAGTAAGGAACAGTTCAACTATAAGCTCAGCAAGTGCAGAATGGTGGTTGAAAGTGCCTTTGGTTGTTCGAAAGGGCGCTGCAGAAGTTTACTAACAAGGTTGGACCTTAGTGAAGAGACCGTCCCCATGGTTATAGCTGCCTGCTGTGTGCTCCATAATATCTGTGGGAAAAAAGGGGGAAAATTTTCCGCAGGGGTGGGCAGTTGAGGCAGATTGCATGGCAGCCATTTTTGAGCAGTCAGACACTAGGGCAAAAAGAAGAGCACAGCAAGGGGCCCTGCATATCTGCGAGGCTTTGAAAAGATGTTTCAGTAATGAGTCATAGTAATGTGAGCTGCTTGTCTTCACTGTGCTTTCCCAAACCTTCACCTGCCTTGTATCACTATCCCTGTAAAGCCAACCTCCCACCCAAGCCCACTGCTTCTTCTCAATAAAGAACATTTATTTCTCAAATCCATTTACTTTATTTAACAAACATAAGTAAGAGGGAGAACAGGGGGAAAAAAAGGTAGCCTTGCGGAAAAGGGGTTGTAAAGTTGGAACGGGAGAAACATTTTCAGATGTGTAACATAAGACCTTATTCCAGACCATCAAAGGTCTGTGAATGGGCCCCTTCTGTTCCTTGTACCCTCCCACTGAGTTAAGTGAAAGGGATAATGGACTTTTTGCCCACGCCTCAGGGAACACTTGTGGGAGGGTGATTCTGTACCAGACGATGCTGTCTGGCTGTTCACCAGAGTCTGCAGAGGGACTCTACCCTACTGCTTCTGTTCCTGCAGTTCAACAAGACGCCTCAACATGTCTGCTTGGTCCCTCATAATCCGAAGCATCTCATCCTGCACCGTACGCTCTTGCTTATTGAAAGCTTTCCTGCTCTCCGTGTCCATGTCTAACTTCTCGGACAGTGAAATCCTCCACGCTCTCAGCTCTGTGTCAGCTGTCCTGGATGCGTTCATTATCTTGGTGAACATGTCCTCCTGTGTTCTCTTTCTCCTCCTCCTAATCAGCGAAAGTCTGCTTTCAGGTGTTGATGACATGCTGAAGGACACATTTCCAGCTGTCAGTGATGGAAAACAATAAAGGAGCCATTGTACATGAATAAAATGTTTCCATAGCAAGGCTGTTTTCATTAAAAAAAAACCCTTATTACACTAGGTGCAAGCCATAACATAATCAGAATCCATAACTGTTCACTGCGCCGTTTTGCTGCTCCAGCCATGGTGAGTAGGCCCCCCCAAGTCATGGGTGACTGCATTTTTAATGAAGTTCATGGCAGGCTTCTGTCGGGAGCAGAGGTAGCTATTCAAACAATGGCCCTTCACCATAGCACCACGGGAAGCTGTTTATGAACGGGGCGGTGTGGGGTAACCCTTTCACTCCCAAATTGTGGAATCTCTCATGTGGGGCCCCAGTCCTCTATCAGCCACTTTAAACTACTTGCCGACCCATTCCGAGCACAGTAAAGGCACATTAACGGCCGCATGGTCTGGCGATCTGGAATGTGGGAGAGTGGGGTGCCCTTTTTTTTTCTTGTAAGAGCACTTTTAATGAGAACTTCCCCCGTTTCTCCTTGGCAACCCTACGTGATATCAGTCTCCTGAGGGTAACAGAGGCAGAAAGGAAGGAGATGCTGCAAGCATCTGGGTATAGACCCGGTCCTTATGCTGCTATGCTGTGTACCGTAAAGATGCCAGCAGAATTAATTCAGGAGTTGAATGGGAAAGTGTCCTTCCATGGTGGAAGAAATAAGACTGCCCTGCCCAGAAACTTTCTGCAAAGGATTGCAGAGTAGTTCCATGAAGGTTTCCTAGAGATATCCAGGGAGGACTCCCGGGCTATCCCAGTCCACATAAACAGTCTTTTCCGGGGGCCACCCTCTGTGTAGCTGGAGCGGCCTCTTTTAAGCAGAGAACCACAGCACCTCGCTTTTTTCTTCACAGTAAACATGCAATACCACCGAATGTGTGTGCCAGCTAAAGTTTAACTGGACTTTGATTGTAACTGTAGACTCACCAGAGGTGCCTTCCCTGGCATCATGGTCGGACACCGTGATGTCCTGCAACCCACAGGACTCCAGGGTTAAGAATATTTCCTAGCTCTCGGGGAGAATGGATCCACTGCCTGCCTGTCTCGCATTCTCCTCCTTCTCCTTTTCCTCATCCACCATATTGTCCTCCTTGTTGTCCCTAGACTCACACAACTGTGAGGTGTCCACATTGCTTGTGAGGGTGCTGGTAGGGTCACCCCCCAGAATCGCATGCAGCTCATTGTAGAACAGGCAAGTGTGGGGTTCAGCACCAGAATGACTGTTCGCCTCCCTTGCCTTCTGGTACGCTTGGCGAAGTTCTTTTATTTTCACATGGCACTGCTGTGTGTCCCTTGTGTAGCCCTTCTCCCCCAGTCCACGAGCTATCTTTGCACAGATGTCAGCATTTCTTCTGCTGGATTGGAGCTCTGCCTGCACAGATTCTTCTCCCCAAACAGCATTGAGATCCACCACCTCCTGTGCAGACCAGGCTGGAGCACGTTTGGGGTGTGTAGTCTCCATGATTAGCTGTGCTCAAGCTGGCATGCTCCCAATGCTGATCAAACAGGAAATGAGAAATCAAAATATCCTGGGGCTTTAGCAGGGGACGGGCTGTTTCCTGTGGACCTGGTTGCAGTGCGGCAGAGTTGAGAATGATCTCCAGAGCGGTCACAGATGAGCATCCACACCACCTGGAGGCCAATTAAGTCTAATTACACAATGCTGCATCTATACTATCTCGCAGTCGACCCTTGAAAATTGAATTAAGCGCTACACCTCTCGCAGAGGTGGATTACAGAAGTTGACATTAGAGGCAACTTAGGTCGGTGTAAAGGACCTGGTAGTGTAGACATGTACATTAACAGGTCGATTTAAGGCAGCTTCCTTCAACCTAACTTTTTAGTGTAGATCAGGCCTCAGACTGTAATATGTGTATTTTCTAGAAATGATGCTGTAGTTCACACAGGAATTATTTCAGAAAAGGTGGGGTGTAACAGAGATGCTGCAAAATTCAAATCTGGAGTGTGTGTTTGTGTGTTTGGATTTCAGGGAGTGGGTCAGACTTTTCTATCTTCCGACTGACTGTTTTTCAGTGCATGGGTATGCAGCGAGAGTGCCTGAATCCCTTGGCTTCGCACTCTGTGAGGTTATTTACACCTGTGCCAAGTGGGTGTGAAACTGTGCAAAGAATGGTGGCATTTAATTTTCACATTGCACTGCTGTAAATGACTGTGCAAGGTGCAAGACAGTGGGAATAAGCGCAGAGAGGAAAAACTAGTGGGGTCTAATTCTTTTGTTCAGCAAGGCTACTGGAGACCACTCTGGCAGTGAAACGGAGCCTTAACTGTACCCAATATAATTCACACACACTTAGAGGCCACAGCAGTGTCAGGGTACCATAGCATAGGTGAGAAGTATCCTCCTTTGCTGTGATGGGGGGGAGTGGCTCAAAAAGGGGATGACACAATGAGAGAGACAGACCAGGGAGCAACCTTTTAACGGACCCACCGGGAGCAAGGTGGGTGGCAGGAAGGTTGGAGATAAGGGCCATGCAATAGTCAAAGCAAGAGATGATGATGAGAGCCTAGATTTTCTGCAAGGGTGAAACTTTCCCCTCTGCAGAGGGCCATCACAAGGTCCGTGTTAAACCACATCCGAGCAGGGGTTGTCATCAGTGGGGCTTGAACCCTTGGTCTCTGGATCTAAAAAAATCACAAGCTGCTACTGCTTGAGCTAAAGACAGGCTCTAGTCCCTCAGCAGCAATAGCAGGCTCATCCACCTTTGTACATGGTCTAGCCACGAGAGGGAGACAGAGAGCCTCACTGTGTTAACATGAGTTACATACACACCACTTCTGGTCTCAGAATAGGCTGTAAGTGGGATTTAAGTGTGCTGGACTTGCTGGGTGAGGTGGGAGGAAATTCATCCTATTGATCCATTCCTGCTCTCCAATGCTTGCATGCTGTTCTGCTTTCTTGCCATCAACCCCCTTCCCTTGCCTCTTTCTATACAAATGTGAATAGTGAGATTTCTTTGCTTTTCTTAACCTTCTGAAACACAAAGTGAAAAGTTGCCAAAGAGAGAAACAGAGATGGCTTGTGTCCCAAGCCATCCTCAGTGCAAGCTCAGGCCCCTTGTCTCCACACAGCTAGCGTGACACTTTTGTGGCGTGTCTTGGGAACCTTTTCGCTTTATGAAACACCTGTAATCTGATGACAGGATGCTTTGCAATGTCCCCACGCAGCAAGGTGCCTTCCCTGAAGCTTGCAGCCACTAGCTGCTGAATTCTACTCCGAGAGTGTGAGAACAAAAGGACTGAGGTGAACTCTGTAGAGTCTCCACGCTGGTCTCTGGGAGCGGGGTTGTCTGGCCTGACTGCGCATGAAATGCACCGGCAATCAGGATCTTAAAAGTGATGAGACATTCTGAAGGGGCGTTCACCCCACAGTCACTCCAAAGGGGTTAACGTAGGCCCCCAAGGGGGCCAATTAACCAGGCAGGCCACAGCAAGAGGTATCGGGTGGCTTAAGTAATCCCCTGATGGAATGAGGGAAGCCAGGTGAGGAGGAAAAAGCTGGACAGCGTTATAAAGGCAGGTAGCTGAGAGCAGCTGTGGGGATGCAGGAAAGTAGGCTGTCGTCACTCCTGGGAGAGGGGAGATGTGTCTGAAGGCAAGTGGTCTACAGTTACTCCCTGGGAGGAGGGAGTTTGGTCTGGCAAACCCAGAGAGTTGTGGGGAGCCAGAAAGGTAGGAGAGGGCTCAGGGAAAGGCAGTAACGACGAGGAGGGAGCAGACCTTGGCTGCTGGCTTAGAGGGTCCTTGAGCCAGAACTTGGAGTAAAGGGCAGGCCTGGGTTCCCTTGCCAGCCACTAAGGGAGTGGCACCATGGGGCAGTGAATGGGGAGACTACGTGAGACAGCTGGTGTGGAGAGAGACTTTGATAGCCCAAAAGGGGGTAACATGCATAGTGACCTGGCCGGGAAGAATCACAAAGAGGAAGCTGCTGCTTCTGGAGTGAGAGAGGGTGAGAGAGAATGACAGGAGGAGAGCACAGCACGAGAGAAGAGCACAGCACCTGGAAGGAGCTAAACTCCAGAGCGATCAAAAGGAGGTGCCCTAGCCGTGAGTGACCCCTGTGACAGCCGTCTATATGGACAATGAGAACATCCAGTTGCCTTAGCACCATTTGGTATTTGAATTCTGACCAATTTGCTCCACCCTTTAGGTCACTGCTGAATGTGCCCTATCTTTAGCATCATCATGTTCTTCGTCATATTTCTATTGAGTTCTGTATCGGTTCCTACGGTACCCTCATCACCAGGGAGTCTGAGCACCTCCCAGGAGTGCGTTAAGTGATGTAATTAACATCTATTCACATGTGGTTTGCTCTTCCGCTTCTCCTCATAGTATTGTTTTTTATTACATACAGATTGACGTAATATCTAAACATCAAAACCCAGTTGGGCCCCACTGTGCTAGATGCTGTACAGATACATGATAAATGACCCTCCTTGCCCCAGAGAGCTTATCGTCTATGGACTTGATCCAAAGGGCATTGAAATCCATGGAAGAACTTCCATTGACTTCATCGTATTTTGGATTGGGCCCTGACAGACAAGACAGCAGGTGGATGAGACAAATAAAGCAATCTGGGGTGGGGAGCAGGGGAGGCAAGGTGACAAATCTAATAGGATGTGCAATGAATCTAGCACTATCCATGTTTCTAGTTTTTCTTTGGGCCTGATTCTGCTCCCCCACTGCTGTCAGTCAGGAGGGAGTGAACAGTGCCCTGCCCAGTTATGTACACCTTTCTGGGCCTGTGTAAATGACAACATGAGCTAGGAGGTGAGGAGATTCAGGCCTAGTGGGCATCACACTGATCTATAATTGGTGTAAGGAGGACAGTCAACTCCACTTTCTGTTGTACTAGGAAAAGGCTTGAACAAACAAAAACTCAGAGAGAGAGTGAGAGAGAGACTGTGGTTGTGTCGGACTGTTAAGCGTGGCCTCCATAAAACAATCCTTACGCTGAAAAGCCAATGGACCACAGCCTAAGTGTCTAGGAGAGGCTCTAGGGACCAGAAGTTGAAGAAAATTACACTTTCTTCCAGTTCCCCTCAATGTGTCCCCAAATTTGCCCCAACTTGACACCATACGGACTCCCTTTGATGGACTGGCACTCACACGCACTAATGTGTAATTGAGAGCTTGTTGACTCCCAGTTTTTCCATCCTTTTAACTAAATCAGTCTAAACACTGACTTAATTCCATCAGGCAATCTCTTCTCCTCCCCCACCCCCACCGGTGTGGACACCTGTGTTGATTTCAAAGTGTTAATATAGGTTTTTTGTGTCATGGTATCCTTGCTGTGCGTAGACAAATCCTTACACCCCTTGCTTACACATGACTTTTGAGTTTGGCCCAAGGAATTCACATGTAACAGGATCCAAGACGGTAGAAGTCACACACCAATGGGCCAGAAGACTAGTAAAAAATGCATCTAGGGCCTTGTGTATATGGGAAAGTTTTGCCAGTTATACTGATATAGTTCTATGGACTTGTGCAGTCTGCTCTGAAGCACATGTTGCCATAGCTTCATTGCTCTGGGGCCCGAGCTAGCTAGATTAAAACTAGCTTGAGTATATCTACTGGAGCTGCAATCACACCCCATGCCTGCAGTATAGACAAAGCTCTCAATTCCCATACACATCAGTAGCCCCGGGTTAAAATAGATCTAAGACTACTAGGGAGTCTAACCCCGTCTAACACGCCACCTCTGAGTTTGGACCATTGACTCAGAATGATGGCAGCCTTCAGGCAGATATTGACTTCCATCAATATGTGTCCTTCCCAGCATGAAAAAAGTTCCTCATCTCCTCCCCACGTGGCTTCTCCTGCAGTATGCAAGAAAATCAGGAGGTCAGTGTTTTTTGACATGACATCTTGATATTTTTGGTTTATGCAGATAGATAGATGGATCGCTTTTGACATGCCTCACCGAGAAATTCATCATGAAAGGGGGTTTTTAAAAAACCAAATCATGCAATTCATTTATTGTCAAAAGGACCATGATATTGAAAAATTAGCCTTGATGTTGAGAAATGATTGAAATGCATCGAGATAATTTAACTATAGCTACCTTGTTCAAACAGTCCTTTTATGCCCAATGCAATGTGACTTTTTTTTTTGCAAAGAGACACTGTCACACATGGCGACATTTTCAAAGGCTATTTCGGGATGAATGTGGCTTTTGTGGGTTATCTTTAAAATGAAATGAACCTGGAGTCCTCTCCTCTGTGTTTCATCTGAAGTTTGTGGGTGAGGGTTGTAGAACAAAGCTTAAAGGGACCAAACAGAGAAGTCCTCACATTACACTGCAGTAGAGGAGATACTGACGGGCTCTTGCACGCCTTGCTCAGTTGTGGCCCAGCACTTTGTAGGGGTGGGAAAAGGCATGATTCATTTCCCACTCACCCACATATAACTCCTGTGTAAGTGTCACAGAGTAGCTGGGATGGATCCTTGGTGTAAACCCATACAGTTCCAGCAAAGTCAGTGGAGTTACTTTGATTTGCACCAGCTGAGGGTCTCGCCCAAACTGGCTTCCACTGGGGCAAAAGAGATGTGAGAGGAGACTCACAGCTGGTTAGCCCAGGGACCTGGGAGTTGGGAATCATGAATTCTCCGCTCTGCCAACATACTTGCCGTGCTCCTTGGCAATCATGCCACCTTGCCATACCTCTGTTTCCCCATGCCGCACAGGGCAGAAGGATAAGTTACTATTGGTAAAGACCTTTGGAAATGCCAAACATTATAAATTTAAATGCGGAGTATGCTAATTAAGGCGTAGATTTTCAAAGCACCCTCATCAAATTAGGCACTGAACTTCCTAGAATTCCAGTAGGATTTGGTTTCAGAGTAGCAGCCGTGTTAGTCTGTATCCACAAAAAGAAAAGGCGGACTTGTGGCACCTTAGAGACTAACAAATTTATTTGAGCATAAGCTTTCGTGAGCTACAGCTCACTTCATCGGATGCATTCAGTGGAAAATACAGTGGGGAGAGAACATACACAGAGAACATGAAACAATGGGTGTTACCATACACACTGTAACCAGAGTGATCAGGTAAGGTGAGCTATTACTAGCAGGAGAGCCGGGGGGGAAAAACCCTTTTGTAGTGATAATCAAGGTGGGCCATTTCCAGCAGTTGACAAGAACATCTGAGGAACAGTGGAGGCGGGGGGGGGGGGGGGGGGGGGCGTGGGGGGAGGAGAGGAATAAACAAAGTTTTACTTTGTGTAATGATCCATCCACTCCCAGTCTTTATTCAAGCCTAAGCTCATTGTATCCAGTTTGCAAATTAATTCCAATTCAGCAGTCTCTCGTTGGAGTCTGTTTTTGAAGTTTTTTTGTTGAAGAATTGCCACTTTTAGGTCTGTAATCGAGTGACCAAAGAGATTGAAGTGTTCTCTGACTGGTTTTTGAATGTTATAATTCTTGACGTCTGATTTGTGTCCATTTATTCTTTTATGTAGAGACTGTCCAGTTTGGCCAATGTACATGGCAGAGGGGCATTGCTGGCACATGATGGCATATATCACATTGGTAGATGCGCAGGTGAACGAGCCTCTGGTAGTGTGGCTGATGTGATTAGACCCTATGATGGTGTCCCCTGAATAGATATATGGACACAGTTGGCAACAGGCTTTGTTGCAAGGATAGGTTCCTGGGTTAGTGATTCTGTTGTGTGGTGTATGGTTGCTGGTGAGTATTTGCTTCAGGTTGGGGGACTGTCTGTAATCAAGGACTGGCCTGTCTCCCAAGATCTGTGAGAGTGATGGGTCGTCCTTCAGGATAGGTTGTAGATCCTTGATGATGCGTTGGAGAGGTTTTAGTTGGGGGCTGCAGGTGATGGCTAGTGGCGTTCTGTTATTTTCTTTGTTGGGCCTGTCCTGTAGTAGGTAACTTCTGGGTACTCTTCTGGCTCTGTCAGTCTGTTTCTTCACTTCATCAGGTGGGTATTGTAGTTGTAAGAACGCTTGATAGAGATCTTGTAGGTGTTTGTCTCTGTCTGAGGGGTTGGAGCAAATGCGGTTGTATCATAGAGCTTGGCTGTAGACAATGGATCGTGTGATGTGGTCTGGATGAAAGCTGGAGGCATGTAGGTAGGAATAGCGGTCAGTAGGTTTCTGGTATAGGGTGGTGTTTATGTGACCGTCGCTTATTAGCACCGTAGTATCCAGGAAGTGGATCTCTTGTGTGGACTGGTCCAGGCTGAGGTTGATGGTGGGATGGTAGGATTTGGGAAGCTTACTCCCTTAGGCTGCTTTGCAAATCCTAGCCTAAATCTTCTGACTTCAGGACCCCAGCCAATCAATTAATTCTCCTGCTGGGCAGTTATCCCCCAAATCCATGCTCACCAGCCTTTTATTTGTTTACTTGTATTTTAGGAAGGGCTAATAAATTCCACTCACCCTCTCTACCCTGCACTTCAACCCTGTAAGCCCCCAGGGTTTTGGCATAAGCATAGCTGGGAGAAAAGTGTTTTTTCAGTTCATTGGAAATTTTAAAAAGTTGGGAGGAAAGCTTGTTTTAGTTCGGACCCAAAATGAAAATATTGGAAATTTTCAGCCAATTGAAATGTTGGGAAAAAATGATTGTGGGTCGAAGGAAATGGTTTGTTTCTGCAAAATCAAAATGTTTAGTTTCAGTTCTGAGCATTTGAAAACAGTTTTGAACGTTTTTAAAGATAAAGGAAATTTTGAAACAATGTCGGAATGAAATGTTTTGAAAACTTGCAGTTTTTTCCCCCCAAAATGAACAATGTAGCAAAACCAACACAAATTCACCAAAAGTTTTGGTGTCGCTGAATCTGCATGTTTCAAGGGGGGGAAAAAGTTCTGGCTGAAACATTTCTCCCACATCTAGTCAGAAGGGCTGGCTAGTGAAGTACACTGACTGTACGTTCATTCTCTTTCTGTTCCTCTTTTCCTTGATTTCTCATTTTCAGGTCTCGCTCCTTTCCCATGAACAGCTCTAGCCCCCCTGTGCATGGAAACACCCAGTGCAGGATTGCCCCACCACTCTTCTGAATCCAGTCCTCACCATTATCCCTTCTCTTCCCTGTTGTATGGGGTAAACACCAGCGAAGCCTAGGCACTGTTAGCTGCATGTGCTTTCTCCAGGGCAGCCTGGCTGTGACCCAGAGTAGTCAGGGCAAGAGAAGGACAAACTGGAGCAATTTCAGCCTGGCCTAGGAAAAGGAGCAGGTTGCCATCAGTGAAAGGCACCCTCTAGACCAGGACCACTTCTTGCACACACAACTCATAGCACTGCTATGCCAGCTGTTGACATGCCCACCTCTGCTCTATTCAGCCAATCATGACCTGATTTGCATATCGGTGAGACATCATTTGCAAGACGTGTGCGTGTTCAGTGAACTGAACTTGTGTCTAAAGAAAGACCCCTCCCAGCTCCTGGGCTGTTTGAAAACACTTGTCCTGCCAGTGACTTCCATTGTGTGTGTATATATATATATATATATGCATGGGAGACAGCAAAAGGCACGTGGCACTTCAGGCTACTATTGATCAGCCAATTTTGCCAGGCTGGGGAGGAAGAGCCACAGTAATGGTAAGAAAGGAGAAGAACGGGGAGAAAAGAAAGGACGGGAAAAAATAGCCCCTTCCTCTTCCACCTATCTCCTGTTTTGACACCATAATGGAGCTCAGAGAGATTCTATGACTTTTTTTAATAGAGTCTTAGCAGGCCTAGAAGAGGGATTTGCCTCTCCTGAGAGCCTTGTCTTTGGGATATGTTTCAGAAGGATTCTTAAATCTTCAAAAAACCTCGTCTTGCTGCGAGGAGGAGAGTGCGGCAGCCTTAAGGAGCTCTAAAAAACCTGCTGATAGACAGATGGAATGGCGTAATTATACGCAGGAGGGGGAGAGGGGAGCATTCTCTGAAATTATTACTGTGGGCAGACAATTAGAGGCTTTTCCAGAAGATTACCCTTCTCCCTCCCATCTGCGCTCCATTTAGGAGTTTTTATGCTCGCGATGCTATTTCCTTTCTCAGCTGGGCCATTTGCCATTTTGCCCAAATTATTATTGTGTTTGACTTTGCGTTTGTTCAAACTTTACCTGCATTCCCACCCCCATGTGTCCCCCACCCCTTTCTTTCCAACAAACTCTCTAACATGTCTGTCAGGTTTTACATCTGCCTGGTGGGTTTTTTTACAACCCTTGTCCCCACCCCCATCCCAGTCCTTTCTCTGCCTGGGCTGGACATAATCTAATACGAAGCAAGTGGAAGGAGATAAATTTAATTGGTAGCTCTGCTCTCTGCCTGTGGGAGCCGCAGGAAAGATGGAGTCTGAGGCAATGTTCTCAGGGAAGCCAGCTTGGCCAAGCTTTTTCTGGGTTTCATTTTTCTCACCAGAGAGAGTGAGACAAATGAGGCTGCAGACTTTATCTGAATCCAGACAATGTGAGAGCAGAAGCTCTGCCGGTTACCCAGGGCTGGAAAGGCTGGAGGAAGGGCCCTGCCTGTGCCTATGTTTGGAATAACGAGTGATTTTCTCCTGGCAAGAGAGGAGCTGTTATTTACTCTTCTGGACTGGAGCCCTTGGTGAAGGGTTTGATGGGGATGGAGGGAGCTGTTCTTCAGCTCCAGGATCCACCAGTGCCCCGGCGAGCCAAAGGCATGCGTGTTTGCAAGCACAGTCTGTCCCACACTCACACTCAGTGGAACGGTGTCCTCTCCTCACCATCACTCCCTCGGACAGACTGTCACACCCACACTGGCGCACATACAAGTCTGACCAGTTGTAGGGCTGCAGTCACACCTTTGGAAAGACAGCTGCATTGAGCACACTGCTCCCCCAACACGCCCACGGAGTTGCCAGCCTGTCACAAACAGCCACGCTTGCCTTCTCGTGGTCACGTAGATGCACCTTTACACGATGCGTGCTCCCACACAGGGATGCTCGCTCACTCACGCAGCTCGTCACATCTTCATGCACACCCAGTCGCACACACTGATGTTATGCACGGTCTCTCACAGGCAGAGTTTCATCCGCTTGCACACCCACAAAGCAGCCTCTCACGTACAGCCATGAATGCTCTCACACACAGGCTTAGACGCACATCTACACTGACCTATATTAGGCACATACACAAATGCTTATAGAACCATGTGGGCAGCAGTGTTGCCTAGGGGGGAGAGCCTAGCATGGGCCTGAGGTGCCACTATTCTGCTGGGCAACCATGGAAAGTCACTTCCCTGCTCCGTGCCTCAGTTTCCCCATCTGTAGAATGGGCAATGATAGTGACCTCCTTTGTAAAACACGAGGTATTTCTATTAACACCGAGCATGCATGCACAAATTAAAGAAATTCCTGGGTTCTCTTAAACCTTCTGCTTTTTTTCCCTAGGCAGCACGGCCTTTTCTGTTCCCCTGTCATATAGTTTCATATTGACACAATGCCCAGTCCCCCAGCCAGGTGACATGAACAGGATAGGCCCACTGGAAAGGAGCAATCCACTCAGAAAACCCTCCCGTATAAACAGTTAAACAGCCGAAGGAGGCCACACAGGTTCTGTTTTGAAGACTTTGTTTGCCTGACATGAACCCAGGAAAGATCGCTGTGAAGTTGAGACTTTTTTTCACCTTAGACAAGCCTCCACCACCCGGTATGGATTTCTGTGCCCCTGCTTCCCACCACAGCTGACACCCTCCCCGACTGCTTTGTTCCGTGTTTGTTACAGAACCCTGCCTGGCTACAACACATGGGCTAAAAATAAAGGAGTAGGTGGACACTGTCGGCGCCTGTCTGGGGAAACGTACCCTCCCTGGACTGATCCTTGCTTTGGCCTGGGGATTGCTAGGACTGTCTGGTCTCCTGAGGGCGCTTCAGAAATGTATGTAGGTGACAGCCTATCTGGAAACGGTGGGCGGAGCTTACCAGAAGGAAAGGCCTGCCTCTTCAGGTGAGGGCAGGGTCACAGAAACCAGACTGCAGCTGAGAAGAGGGGAGAAAAAAATGAACAGTCAGGAGTGGGGGGTGATCAGGTCCAAACACAAGGAGAGAGAAGGGGACAGCAAGCAGAGAGCCTCGGGTAATCCCCAGTACTGGACTGACATCCAGAAGTCTTCTGTGTAGCCAAAGAAGCATGGTCAGTGGTGGTGCAAGGCTCTTTCACAGGCTTTCGGCTTGCCCTACAAACGCCATCTTTGGGTGGAGAGCAGAAGTCATCTCCCATCCCCCTGCTGATCATTAGTCTCTCATGTACATCTGATGAGGGATGACTCTGACTTTTACCAGTTGTGATGGCAGTTTCTGTGGCATGGACAACACTCCACTAGGAACTGGTCAGAGATCCCACCTGGTGCATTTCACATATGCTGCTGACCAGCCATGAGTGGAGGGGCATTTAGGAGGAGGAAGGGCAGCCCTGTGGTAAAGGCACTGCCTTGTGATTCAGAAGAATTAACAGGGAAGTTAATTCTATAGCCTATGCTATGCAGGAGGTCAGACCAGATGATCACCATGGTCCCATCTGGCCTTGGAATCTATAAGGATTTTTGTCTTAGCCACAGAAAATTCTTCTATTACTTTGAGCAAATCACTTGATTTCTTTGAGTCTCAGTTTCTCCATCCGTAAAACAGAGGTAGTAATACATTCCTACCGCGCAGCAGTGTTACAATGATTGATACATTCATATATGTCACATATTATATGCACTTAGATAAGTATGGGTTGCTGAATTGGAACCAGTGACCAATGAAAGACTCCTTAGTCATCTCTTAAAATGATCAGTGGTCTCTTCTGATTTGATAATCTCAGAATTTGTTAATCTAAGACATCCTTTGCCCCTTTCTCTTGGATCTGTCTCTGGCTTTCAGGAAAACTCTCACACTCATTCATACCCTACATAAAAAGGTCTTTTGATATATGAACCCATTCTTCTTCTTCTTCTTCTTCTCCTTCACAACCCTGTCAAGTTCCTTTGCTTCACAGCCACCCAAGCCTAAGAGGCAATCCAAACTCCAAGGGCTCGTTTCTGTCCATAAAAATATATACATGGGGGGATGTATAAATAAAATACAAATTCAATAAATTGCATGGTTTAAGTTGACATCAAAATATGCTGGCAGCAAAGTTCTGGAATGCAGGAGCAATAAATAATCTAGGAAGTGGGTGGGGGGGAATTTATGAAGATCTTTTGATGAAGTCGCCTTTAGGTACAGTCTGTTTACAGGGTAAGGGTGACCTTTTACCTTTCACCACAGGCTTCGCCGAGCATGTATATTTTTATCAGCTCCGATGATCTGTTTATCAGCAGATTCCTCGTCTGAAAGTCAGAGCCAGCAACTCTCCTGAATATTTCATGGGGAAAAAAAGCCCCAAATAGGATGTTTAAATTGCGTCTCTACTCTGAAAAGTGGCACTATAAAAATGACATCCTAGGGCTTCCTATGAGCCTCTCAGCATCTCCACAGCTAATAGTATCAGTTTAAGAAATACGGTTGTTTTCTTTCTAACCACTTGCTCTGCCGACTCAGCATGGGATCTGCCAGTCAAGCTGGGTCCTCCCTGGCTTGTGTGCCATCATCACTTATAAAGATACTGCAGGCCAGAATCTTCCCTAGATGGCACCTGAGCATCCCTATTGCCCTCAGCTCCTGCCCTTGTGACACTATTAGGTGACCCCACTGAAGACAGTGTGGTTGCAGGCATGTTGCTTAGGGCAGGTTTTGCCCTGGCAATGAAATTTACTCACACATTAGCTAACCTTTTAAGATTTGAGCTGGGATTAAGGGCTCCAACCCACATCCTGTATCAGGAGCAGGGAGCTTTCCTCTCTCATCTGCACTAGGGCTTTTGCTGGTATAGAAATGACACCAGTAAAAGCACACCCCTAACCAACATTGCTGTGTCAGCAAACATGGCTAGTGTAGCCCTGACTTAAGTCTCATCAGCTCAGAACTTTGCTCTTGTAACTCAATGCTTTGACACATGACTGCATAACCCTGGGACTCAGCCAACTGTGGGCGCCTCTGCTGGGGGTCTGTATGCCAATCCTTTCTTTCCCCACTCTCTGCGACAGAGGCTGGCCTGGGAGCTACCCAACCTGCATGGGATGCTGGGCCTTTCAACAGAGATGGGCAGCTGCTTGTGTTGCTTTTGCACAAGGCCAGCCTGGGCAGCCCTGGAGTCCTGGAGTCCTGGAACCCAAATACCCCGGGAGCACCTCTGATGTACAGGACATTCCCCTTGCATTCCAAGTCACCCTGCCAATGCAAAACTGTTCTGGCTCTATCCACTGCAGCTGGGAGATACCCCGAATGTGGCACGGTGACTGGGTCATGGCCTTCCCCTTCCTTACAGGTGGACAGAAGCCAGAAAAATGCAGAGAAGGATTTAGAAAGCCCATCTCCTGCCTCCCCGTCTCTTCTGTCTCTCTAACTAGCTTTCTGAGGTACTACTTGCCATTTTCAGTTAACAGCAGATGTCTTTCTGTATTTATTCATTTTACCTGTCATGGGGGGGGATGTATTCCAAACGCAGTGGTGTGAAATCTGACTACCAGATTATGCCTTTGGTGCTTAACTGTCAGTCCCAGGATATCCTGTGCACAGGCCTGGGTGATTGCAAAAATGACAGGCAGATAGGTAGATAGTTGCACTGATTCATAGCTCAGCTAGCTAGAAGCAATGGACGCTTCCAACAGAGTCACTGCCTCGCAAGCCATCTCTTCCAGTCTTGATGCTGAGTCTTGATGGAATGATTAGACGTATTTACATCACTTTGAGGCCGTGACAAACATACACTGATAGATCTGACTGTGGGGATGACATTTCTGGAATCGCAGCGCTAGCATGGGCTTCGCTGACTTTCAGAGCCTGCAAAGAAATACATGTCTCCTTTTCCTGAAAGAGAGGGAGCTTAAATAGAAGGAGAGCTGAGACCTGAATGTTATTTCAGGACAGACTCATTTTGGTATGATTTGGTCTGGCAACATTCAGTTTTCTTTCAAATCCAAGATGTATAGAGGGAACGTAGGCGGTATTATTTATTTATTTATACATTATGTTATAAATGGATGTCTGGAGTCCACTGCCATTTTCCAAGAAAGAAAGAATGTCTTGCACATACGTCTCTCGCTCTCTCTCACCCCCCCACTCCCGACCCTCCCCCGGTACTCCTTGACTCAGAAGCTGACAAATGGAAACAAATAACTTTGCTAGCCCTTACTCTTTCGTTCTTTGTTTCATGCTTTTGCTTTGTTTCGTTCTTTCTTTCGTTTCTTTCATTCTTTCTTTCTTTCTTGGGGCCAGGGGCATTTTAGGTAGTACTGTATTCAATTTCTTCAACAGAAATTTCCTTCTGCTGTCACCTATGACATTTCAGAGACGTTTGCTCCAGATGGAAAAGCCAACTGCAGCTCCAATAAATGATCCTGTTGTTTATGCCCCCATTGTGGGAGACGGTCTTCTTCTCCCCCCTCCCCGCTCGCCCCGTCCCACCTCTTTTCTGGTTTTTGTTTGTTTATTTCAGGGGCAGAGAACACTATATCGCTGCAATTTAATTAGGGTCAAATGCAAGAGAAGCGCTACTGGCTACTGCATGACAGTTTATAACCAGTCAAGGGCATGCTCCCAGCACCAATCGCTCCTGCTAGGAAAGTCAGAATTTTTTTTCCTGTTTATGTTTTGTTTCTTGTTATTTTCCTTTGCTCGGCAGTAAATGTGGTATTGACATTTAGCACCCCAAGGGGTAAGAAAATCCCCACAACATTTCTCATGCCAGTTGGTTCAATCCATGAGGCTGTATTTCTTTATTTATATTTTCTTTTTCCCCCACCAATCTTTTCCTTACATTACCACAGAGGCTTGTCTGCCAGTCAGATACATATTAGCAATCAATACCCTTTATGTTATGATGCATGCATGATCATGTTAGAAATGGGAAAAGGGAGGATTTATTGAAAGCGGCCACGTGAAAAGGAAAGGGGGACAAACAGTGCGTGATTGCAACATGAGTGTGGGAGAAGTTTGACAAGACAGCCTCAGGGCACAGGAATGGGGGGCAGAGAAAGATATAAAATTATCCCTTCTTGCGCAACTAATTTACAACACTGACAATATGATGCCTTTAGGGCACATCCATCTTAAAGTTTTTTAAAAAATCATTACGAGCCTTTCAGCATTGACCAGCCTGGGAAGACAAGAGTTATTCTTAAGAAAGTAATGTATCTTCTTTACCTTGGCATCACCATAAATACAATTATTTATCTCTCCAATTTAAATGCACTGTACCTTTAGTACACAGTAAATCCTTCGCTTCCTTTCCTGTATTTATTTATTTACTGTTGTGTGCGTGGCCGAAAATGAATAGCTTGGTCTGTATGAAAGTGACAAAATCCAGCCCCTTCCCCTTCCCCTCTCCCCATGCACAGAACTCAGAAGCAGTAGGATTGATAGATGATAAGGCCCAAAAGCACTGTTGTGATCAGCTTGGATAGGATGGGTTTGTTAATTTCAACTAAAGTCATGTTGGGACAAGAGGGCTGAACTGCAAAAGGTAGCTGGTTCTTTACCAAGATTAGGATTCAGGGAGCTCGACTATAGAATTTCAGGTTCGGATGCAAATATTTCCCAAAGTATTTGGGATTCTTTGATTTGGGACCGACTTCTCATTGCACCAAATTGGGCTCTAGTTACAAAGACACTGCTTAAAGATAAACAAACTGTTTCTTGTAGGAAAACATCTGGGAACCTGACTCTAATAAACAGGTAGGTAGGTAGATAGGTCTGTCCAATCCATAGGTTATATGTGAAGCAAAGAAAACGCATGTTTCATAAAGGACCACAGTGCTCTATCTGAGGGGGCGTACCTAGCCTTTGTGGCTACCTGCTGGAGGCCCTACTGTCCTACTACACCCCGCCCCAGGAAAAGAGCAGTGAAGGTGGTTTCTCCAGGCCTGGGCATCCCAAAAGCAGCCAATCAGAGCCCAGTAGGTTCAGATAAAAAGAGCTGCAGGGCCTTAGCAGCTCAGTTCCTGGCTGTGACCAGAGGGGTGTGGTGCAGTCCAGTCCAGTCCAGTCCAGTCCAATGTGGTGTTTTTCTCTGGCTACAGGAACTGGAGGGATAACGAGAGTTTGTTCCTGTCTGCATTTGCTTAAACTAGGAGAGAGGGGATCTGAGAACTTTAATCCTGAGCTAAGGGGTGAAGACAAAAGGGTCAGGTGGGAAGAGGCCCAGGGAAGCAGCAGCAGGAAAGAACCATAGTGAGCAGTATATGGCTGCTGTGTAATGGGCTTCCCGCATTGGAACCGGAGTAGGAGGCAGGCCCAGGTTCTGCCACAAGCCACTGAGAAGGGGACAAGGCTCATTTGGAGGCCTGAGCAAAGAGCTACATTTAAAGAGGCCAGAGCTGGGGCAGAAAACCCTGGTGAGGGCAGACAGACAGTTTTGTTGGACTCTGCCACCCCCAAAGTGGTTCATTGTGACTGTGTGACCCGGCTGGATGGCAGAGCCACTGAAGACCCACCAAGTGAGGCTGGCAACCTACAGGGGGCCCCAAGGGTGAGAATGGGACTGCAGTACTGCATCCAGCTGCTAGGAGGTGCTCAAGAGGTGAGTGCCCCGCATTACACTCTCCAGTAAAGGCTTTTTCAAAGGCTGGGATTTGGGCATCGGCAGGGTGTCTGCTCCTGTATGCCTTTCTTTTGCTGTTAGCAAATTTCTGTTGCTGAGCAACCGCTTAAGAGACAGAGTGGGGTAGTGTACTGGGTGTCGGGAAGCTGGGTTCTCATCCTGGCTCAGCTACTGATCTGCTGTGTGACCTTGAGCAAATCTGTTTCTCATCCCATGATTTGCCTTGACCTGTCTGTCTAGTTTGTAAGCTCTTTGGGGCAGGGGCCGTCTCTTACCATGTATACATGCAGCACCCAGTGCAATGGGATCTTGATCTCAGTTGGGGGTCTCTAGGTGGTGTTCTAAAATAAACAGTATTTACTGGACTTGCTCTGCTCCCAGCCTAGGTGGTTAGGGATAGATAGCGAAGAACGAGAGCAAAAACTTTGCTTGCTGAATGGAGTATTTCAAGGGCTAGCAGCACATGTCGAAGTGAAGTTTCCTGTAGCGCACACAGACCCCAGCACACCTTGGTGTGATCGTGGCTTAGCTCTCCAAATGTTTGTCTGAAAAATATTATCTAAGCAGCTTTGAAGGGGGAAGGTTTTATCCTCTATTCTCCATCAGGGTTTCCTCTCTGGTTTGACATGATTCCAAACTAAAGTACTTTCTTTGGAGTGGGACTGGCCACTTGCCCGGTGGGTCTCCTGTGAACATCCCTTGATTTGACCATGTAATTACAATGCATCTGGAAATCTGTTTAACACAACCATAGACACGCAAAGACACCAGTGATTTCCTGTCTGGGCTTAAGAGGATGAACATTTGACGCAAATCATTAGGGGACAATTTCCAGTTTGGATGAAGTAATAACCAGATCTTTGCCTGGAACTTGAATTGGGCCTAGACCATTTTTTAACCCATAGCACTTTCACGTATTGCAAGTACATTAATTAATCTTCATAGCATTAATCTTCATTACCCCTTCACATAACACATGAACGAGGGGTCACCAAATGAAATGAATAGGCAGCAGGTTTAAAACAAAGGGAAGTACTTCTTCACCCAATGCACAGTCAACC
Organism: Eretmochelys imbricata; assembly: GCF_965152235.1. NCBI lineage: Eukaryota > Metazoa > Chordata > Testudines > Cheloniidae > Eretmochelys > Eretmochelys imbricata. The sequence goes on along the minus strand of NC_135593.1, from coordinate 5,735,118 downwards.
TGCTGAACTCACTGTCAGGGGATGTTTCCCCTCTGTATAACCATGCACAAGTGACATCACGTCTCTCTCTCTGCCTGTCTCAAGTGTGGTGTTTCCATAATGGGGCGAGTTTAGAGAATGTTTGTTAGGTGTATCTGGCTCTCATGCTTCATCTCTAAAGTCCCCTGTTTGCTGCTCCTGTTCAACAGCTTCTCTGGTCGCTTACGAGCAGGTTTTTTAACCCCCTGTTCTACCTGAGTTAGACCTGGCCCCTTGTCAAGGGATGCTAAAGGGGTTAGGAATCAAAGGATGACAGGCTGGAGCCTTATTAGGAAGCTCTCAGCGTTGCCTAGCAGGCCGCTAGGATCAACACATGACTCCCAAACAAACCACACTATAAAATTCAGGCCAGAATAATACATTCAATGGCCACCAGTAAAAGGTTGGCATATTCCAACAATTACTGCACATTGGCATCAGAGATGATCACTGTTTTCCCTATCCCTATACTGGGGATTATTCTTCTGTCCATTTAAGACCTAAGGCATTTCAATGGAGCCTGTCATCTTGGTATCTGGTAAACTGTGCAGTAATAGCTGGTGAATCTGCGCTTTCTAATGCCGCTATTTCACAAGGGTGTTGCAGGGCCTAATTAACCGTTTCAAAGTGCTTTGCAATCCTGGGATGAAAGATGTTACAGGCCAGCAATGGCTTTTTGACAACATTCTTGTCCCCCACCCTTTGCCAGACTGATCAGTCGTAGAATTGCATTGTCAAAGATCCTTCACCCCAAACAACACATCTCTTTCCTTTCTCTCCCACTTTCCAAGAGGAGAGGCCTAGTTCAGCCGCTCACTCCCTCCTGTGGTGTCCCAGCCTCCACTCCCTGACATCTGTGAGCCCCGTCTCTCTGAAATGTGGAATGACAGGATTGGTGACTTCCCCATGCTCCAGGTGATCCGTGACATTTTATCATTTGTGTATTAATTGCTGCTCGAGATGGCAGCTGATGGCGCGTGCTGCCCGATCGGGGAAGCCCTCATGTTGATGTGGCGGCAATGGATGGGTCTGGTCTGCCGTCAGCACTTTTCTCTTCCTTGATGTCTGCAATCAAAAGGATTGTTGGATCACTTGGGCTGACAGAGGACAGGAATAGAACACAGGGACCAAAAAAAGGCCTCACAAGCATTGCATCCAATCTGCCTTTCTCTCTCCTTGGCGCTTCTTGGTTTTCAGATATTATCAGCTTTCCCCCTTTGAGTTCTCTCCTGGATTTAAAAAAATCCTGCCAGTCAATTTATTTCCCTGCCTAGGCACAATCATAAAGATTTTAATGGTGACCATTGTCTAGGAGGGGGTTGCAATCACCCCCTCTTTAGTGTAGGGCTGTGAATTAGTGTGACTATTATTAGCATCCTTCCTGTTGCAAGAGGGTAGCTGGTCTAGTCACTAGGTTGGGACTTGGCGAAAAAAAATTCTGTGAAACCGAATTCCTGCTGTGTGAGCAGAGCAGGGTCTAGAAGCCACCAGTGCGTGACATGCTGTGCAGGCACATAACAGGGGAGCATGGTCTAGGGGTTAGAGTGCCAGCCTGCAACTCAGGCAACATTTTCAGTTCTCTGATCTGCCACAGTCTCCTTGCGTGACCTTGGACAAGTCTCTCTGTGCCTCAGTTCCCCATCGGTGAAACAGGAATAATGGCACTGCTGTACCTGACAGGCTGTGAGTGAGGGCAAGTCCTTTAAAGAGTGAGAGGTGGACAGATGAGATGGTAATGGGAGCCAGAAAAGTACCACAGTGCCAAGGGGATTTGGGCCCCATTGGAAGTCAATGGGAGTTGGGTGCCTAATTCCCTTAATCCACTTGGAAAATCTCACCCACAAATGTTCTGTGTTCGCTGGAGGGTCTTTTCTTAAAAACTGCATTATTATTACCGTGATCGTCACCATAACAATCACTTAGGGGCTCCGATTCAGCAAGTTACGTAAGCAGACTCCTAAAATTTTAAGCATTGGTGCAATCCCACTGGACTGCTTATGTGCTTAATAGACTAGGTGCGTCGGGGCTTTATCACAGAACTGTGGCTGCTGCCTTGTTCCCAGGAAGAGCCAACTGGAGTTCTGCCTTCAGCCTCAGCAGGCAGCAGGCTCAGAGTGACCACATCGCTGGATGCTGTATTGTTTGCGATATGTGCGTAGGCTTCTTTGTTAGGCAGTTTTGCTTCTCCCTCCCTCTCTATGACTTTTAAGTGCCTCAGCAGGGGCTGGGTGAAATTTTTCAGGCGAAACTCTTCTCTTCCAAAAATCACCATTTCCGGTTTACTGAAACGTAGTGAATTTGTATCGATTTCAGCAAATTCTTTTGGTCAAAATGAAAAAAAAAAATTAAAAACATTCAAAAGTAAAAAAATTAAAATGTTTTGATGGGGGGGCAGATTCCAGTGCTGCCAATTAATATATATTTTTAGGGGGCCAAATTCTGGTGCACAGTCCTCTCCCTCCCCACTCATTCCCCTTGCAGGGACCCCGGGTCTCCCTCGGCCAGGGTGTCCCCCCCTCCCTCTTATCCACACAGTGCATTAACTGATGCCTCCAGGAGTCAAATTCTTGCTGGACTACCCTGCACTGCACCATACAGAAACCAACTCCCCTTGTGCCAGGTCATGACACCATTTGGTCTGGATGGAGGGGTGGCTGGGTCAAAATTCAGTGGTGTGGTGACTTCGCAGCTGGAGCAATGCTGTGGACTGCTCTGGCAGCAGCCATGCTGATTTACAATGGGACCTCTGCTTAAAAGTGGTCAGGCCATAGCCCCCTGCACCGGCTCTGTGGCCTATAGAACTTTGAGCAAATACAAAAACCTAACAGGGGGAGGGGGGAGTTCGCTCCTCAAACCCTCCCCCCCCGCCCCCAGCAGCACAACTAAATTAACATAGGATTTAGGTGCCAATCACAAAATTGAGGACGCAATGGTGTCTGCCTTTTATGCGAAGTGGAACAGTTTCGGTCTCCCACATCCTACGTAAGTGCTCTAACCACTGGACTGCAGAGCATAGAAGGTGCACCTTCCCCCTCCTACCCCATGGTTTTGTGAATCTAGCCCTTCATTTCCTTCGTCTTTATTTAAAAAAACAAACAAACTGAAACAAACCAAATCTTTTCCATTTTGTCTAAAATCCAAAAAAATTCTTTTTATTCCAACCAGAACCATTTCTCCTCCAGAACTGCCAGCAAACCAAAATATCAGTTATTCGCCCAGCTCTAGCCACAACCCCTAGGTCTCGAACTGTGTCTGCTTTATTGATCTCTCCTGGGCAAAACCTTTCTAGAGTCATTAAGATTGTGTGTGTATTTATGCATAAGGAATGGAATAAATGGCAAACTCTTTGCTGTGTGTAAACAGGCTGAAGTGCCGCCAGAGTTTAGATCCTTCCCTGTTTGGCCCCAATAGTCTGAGGAGGCCTAGCTGATTATATCATTCCTTGTAGATTAAGGCCTAGCTGATAATATCATTCCTTGTAGATGTAAAACCCAGCCCCACCGGTCTGGAGCACAGCGCCTCCCCCAGCTGAGCCCAGACTTTGACTGTGCTGCCATTCAAGACATTTCCATGTAGAATTCAGAAGTGCTGTGCTCTGAGCTCTGACAGCAGCTGAGATGAAAGATGCATGAAGTGACTATAGAGGGGCCCTGAACTGAAATGTCCCTTCAGAACTCCCCCAAACTTTGGGGGAACCCAGAGTCACACTCTATAGCTGCTCCCTGATGCTTAATGGACTGAATTAGAACTGGCTGAAAAAACAAAAATTTTCTCTCAAAATTTCTAATGAAAAATCTTGGTTCAGGTTTTTTAGTAAAAGTTTGGAAGTTTTGAACTGCTTCAGACTGAACATTTAGCATTGAAATAGACGCTTTCTTTCAAAATTAAGCATTTTTTGTTTCATTTTGGCTCAATTTCCTAATATCATAGAATATCAGGGTTGGAAGGGACCTCAGGAAGTCATCTAGTCCAACCCCCTCCTCAAAGCAGGACCAATCCCCAATTTTTGCCCCAGATCCCAAATGGCTCCCTCAAGGATTGAACTCACAACTCTGGGTTTAGCAGGCCAATGCACAAACCACTGAGCTAATTTAAAATGTTCCTCTTCAGTTTTTCAGTTTCAAAAAGCGTCAACAACATTATAAGTAGAAATGAAACAAAATTTTGTTTCAAATCGACATTTTGACCTCAAAAGTTTTGTTTGCGTGTTTTTTTTGAACTGGAAAACAGCAGCAAAATATCATTTTGAACTGCGATCAAACAAAAATTGTTCATTGCATGTGGGAGTCCCATGATGCATGTGGACACTGAAGTTGGGGGGAGGTTGTGGTGCATGATGGAAGATGTAGTCCTGCTAGGAACCTGGACCATTTTAAAACAAAATTTAGAGATTATTAATTTTTTTTCAAATTTCAAAATCTCAGCTTCCCCTTCCCCATCTCCCACCCCCAAAAAAGGCATGGAAATTTTCCATAACATTTTCACCTTTTTAAAAAAATGACCAGCTCTGCTTGTCTGACTTCGAACGTTGTTTTGAATGGATGTGTGATGATGTTCTGTAGTGGCTGACTCACAGAACATGTATGAAACATAGCTACCATTATTGGTAAGGGAATCCTCTCTTACTACATGTGGCAGAGGCCTGGGGTTTGGGAGCTAAAGAATTAGGTTCCCAGCACTTGTTCCATATAGGTGTGAGTGACTTATCTATTGTATCTGTAGCACATGACTATCACACACTGAGTATCTAATTCCCCTCTCTTATTTTCCCCTATATCATATCATCATTGCCCCCCTCCTCCCCCAACCAGACCTCCATCCCCTTTCTTGGCTGCTCACAGAATTTTGTCAGATTTCTCCCTGTTACAGGAGATTTCTTACAGATCCTGGCAGATGGCTCACCAACATCAGCATCTGGGAGACAGAAAACTCCTTTAGTCACTTTTTTCCAAGTGAAAACATTTTGATATGAACTTTCATACATAATATGGGTTAGTTACCAAAATCCACACATTTTCCTTATTCATTTTCATTTACTACTCTTCTAAATTATTTTGCAGCCTTGCAAATCTCCTTATGATAGACAAAGCCAGAGAGAGAGAGAGAAACTACCAAGTGTTCATTTTTCATATAATATATTCCCATCCTGTTAGGTGGTACTGGTGGAGGTAATATTTCTGGCATTCATTTAATAAAAGTGACATTGATGAATGTTTAATTATACAAATTACATTCTTATTAAATCCCCTGGAATCAGTGCCTTAAAAAGTCTTAGCTATGGGCTGCTCTTGCTAAATACATATTTTTTGGAGAAAATCTTTAATGCTAGCTACTGCAAAACCTTCTTCCAGGAAACTTTGAAAAACATTAAAAATCCCATAGTTTAAGTCAATTACTGAGATACATTAATCTTAATGGGATGTTTAAACCCCTATCCTTGCGTATGCTTACATTTTTCTCCTCTCTCTCTCTCTCTCTCTCAAATTGTCAAACTGGCTTCAGCTCCAGATGGGCAGGAGAGACAATTTCTCCCGGAATTCATTATGCAGAAGGGTAAAGAATAGATGGGAAGTGTGGCAGGTTGAAAATTTTCCACCAGAATTGTTTTTCAATGGAAAAATTGGGGGGTTGACTAAAGCCATTTTTTTTCATAGAACAAGGTCTGCTTTCTATTGGAATTTCTTTGTGGGGGGCGGGGGAGGGGGCCAAAAAATTGAATGCCTGAGAAAATCAAAATGTTTCAATTCTGAAATGCGGCCATGGTGCCTCATGGGAATCATAGTTTGAGTGCCTCACGGTCCCATTCTCCTGTACCGGCCGGACTCCCGAGCTGGACTACATCTCCCATCATGTCCATGCCCAAGCAGCCACTATGGTGCTTGGCCTTCCATCCCCAAGAAGGGAGGCCATTATGCATCATGGAAGATGTAGTCTGACTACGTAACCTGGCCTCTAGACACCTGAACTGCAGTTCCCAGGAGGTACGTTGACAGCCTTTGAAAATCAAAATACTTCACTTTTTGCTTTTTAATGAAAACTGAATTTTCTGTAGGGGAAAAAAAAATTCCAGCTAGCACTAATGGGGAAAGGAGAATGATGTGATCATATAAGCATATTGTAATTTATTATTATCTTCATATTATAAGCTTAATATTTAGCACTCAGCCGGTGCCTTTCATTCATGGATCCCAAAGCCCATTGTAAATATGGTGAGTACCAGTATTCCCAGTTTACAGCAGAGGGAGCACAGTCAGAGAAATGGTGGATGACTGGTTCTGTGATAAGATCAAGAGATCTTAGTTCAGTTCCAGTGTTTACTTGGGAGGGTCTAAACCATTCAGCATACCTGTTTGCTTCACATTTCCTGTGTGCCTTCAGCCAGGTCACTGCCTCAGCTCTCCATCTGTAAAGTAGGGAAAATAGCCCTTCCATTCTCCCACTATTTGTCTTTTTAATTGCAAGCTCTTTGGGGCAGGGACAGCCATCTTACTGTGCGTTTGTACAGCACCAAGTGTAATGGACTCTGATCTTGGTGCTGTGCTTCCCCAAGGTCACACAGCCAGTCAGGACTGGATCCTAGGGCAGCTGGCTCATGTGCAATTGTTGTGTCCACTGGACCACAACACCTCCCCTGGTGCAGGCCTAATAATGTGTTGTGCTCTGCTGTGCATGTCAGTGACAAAGCCGGGCACCCGTCAGGGTCTGTAGGCTCTCGCCCAAACTAGCCTGGCTTTCCCCGTGTCTGGGGCGAGAGCTGTCTTTGCAGTACCAAGTACAGAATGAGTCTGATATGGCTCAGTTACTGAGTCACTGCTGCAGCCTGTTCCCGCAAGTGGAAGGCACAAACTCTCTCTTTAGAGGTGCATCTGTGGCTCTAAAACTTGATTTTTGCAGCAAAACCCTTCTGCTTTTTCAAGTTTACATCAGCTGCCAAACTACTCACAATACTGTAACCTCCTTCCCTTACCTATATTTTCTTCCATTAAAAGTGGAAAATCTCTCAGTCCTTATATCATACAGCAAAGTCCCATCAATTACAGCAATTTACTACCACCTTGATAGATCACTATCTGTGGTACCCATATGGTCCTGGTTACCATAGTATCTGAGCACCTCCATCTCTAATGTATTTGGCCTCACAACACCCCTGTGAGTCCAGGTATCCCCATTGTACAGAGAGGGAACTAGCACACAGAAGCTCAAGGTCACAGAGGGAAGTCTTGGGCAGGCAGAAAATTGAATGTTGGTCTTCAGGTAGCACTGTAATCCCTGGATCATCCATCCTCTCTGTAGCAGGTAGCACAATGGAAAATGATGACAATACTCAGCTATTACCTGGCACCTTTCATCCATAAATCGTAAAGCACTTTACCAAGAAGAATAAATATTGTGACCCCCATTTCACAGATGGGGAAACTGAGCCACAGAGAGGAGAATGCACAGCAGTTTAGAGTCAGAGCACTGAATAGAACTAGGCCTCTGGTATCTGATTCCAGTGCCCTGTCTATCTGTTTTACTAACACCTCTATTTCTTCAGGGCCCTCCTCTGACTTGCTGTGCTAAGTGGGATCCAAGAACACTGTTGGGCCATTGAGTATCTACATCATTTGCAGCTTCTCTTCTGTCTTGAACCAGGCCATGTAGCCTCTGCCTCCTTCCCCCATATTAAGTCCTGTTCCCTTTCATGCCAAGGCCTGCTTACACAAGTACATTCCCTAGTTTTAATTGTACAGCATGAAATGAGCTAGAAGATATTAAGCGGGCCCTGGACGCTCAGGGAATAAATGTAATAAATAGACTATTAAGTTAAGCAAGTTTTCAGCATCAGCAGTGAAAGCGCCCATCCATCTTGTGTGGCTTTCTGCATGCTTCATTACCACATGTAACCACACTGGAAAAAATATGCTTTATCCTTTATAATTAGATGATAAGTTCTCTAAGATATACGTTAGCACTGCCAGGCGCCTGACACTCCTCAGCGGCTCAGCAGCTCCACTCTCCAGTAGCTTCTGATAAAATTTATTACAGAGCTTCATATTAGGCTAAGTTAACATCATTTGATCATCTTACTTGGCAGGGGTGTGTATGTCCTGAATTTAGGGACTATAAGGAGAGTGAGCCATGCCACGGTGCTTAGGTGGGATCTTGCTTCCAGAGGTACAGTCTGATGGGTGATTGTGTGCTGTTGTTATTGGCATTGCAGCAGCAACCGAGATCAGGGCTCTGTTATGCTGGGAACTGGGAACAGATGCATAGAAGGAGATATTCCATGCCCCAGTCTAAATAGACAGGACAGGCAAAGGGTCTGAGGGGAAACAGACCAAGAGGGATGTAACAGCTTACCTAAGATTCCATGGTAGAGTTGGTTAGAGAATTCAGGCCTCCTAGGCTACTGTCCTGTGCTCTACCTACCAGGCCACATTGTCTCCCTACTACTACTGACTTCACAAGGGTCCAGAATTTTTTCTGGAGGTTCTCTAGCCCCTCCCCACTCTGTCCCTATCTTCCATATCGTCATCAGTCTTTACCATGGGTTCCTAAACCCAGCACAGGATCAGAGAAATTAGAGATGGGAAAGAGAGAGAAATTCTCCTAGATCAAAGGGACCAAATTGCTCAGGTGGGTAGCATGGAGTGCTGAAGTGGTATTTATAGAGCAAACATATGCAAGCCATTGAGCGGGACAAGATTCTGCTATGAGAGAGAGAAGAGGAAACGAGTGACAGAAAGGAGAGAACTGGTTCTTCCTAACTCCGTTGACAGGAGTGCAGTCTGGGTGTTCTCACTGATGAATGTGTTTTTACTACAACTACAGTCTGGGATTGCCTTGCTTAATACAGATAACAGCAGCAATTAATAATTAAAAAAACAACCATGACCTCTTCAGAGCGAGAGGAGAACCCAGAACATTATTCAACACAGGCAGAATGTCACGGACGGCAAGAAATACTTTCCTCTGATGAACTCCAAGAGCCAGAGCCTGATAGATCAGACAACCGTCCTAACATTACCTCCCCTCTGAAGCCAGTCTGGATTGTGGCCCTGTCCAATGTGGCATGTTCTGTCCTGGTGTCAAGCTGGCCTGCAGTGGCTCAAGAGCATGAGTACCAAGCTCAGGGCAGATTAAGAACCAGAGCACAAACCCTAAATTGGTTGTAAGATCTATACTTAGATTGCACCCACTAGTTATCAAGTGTAAACTCCTCAGGCACTATAACAGCCTAAACATGGAGTCACAGACAGTCCTCTTGGGTACATCAATCTGTCTTGCCACCCAGGTGAGCCTACCTTTGTGATAGATGGTCCCTTATACCAAGAATCAGAGCAACATTCAGGTTACTCGCTGTCCCAAAGGACAAATCACTTAGCCCAGGACAATTGCATCTTAGATCTGACACCAAAGGCAACAGTTACAGCCAGTCCTATAATAAACTATCTATAGATTTGTTATTAGGGAAAGGAAATAAGACAGTTTTTACAAGGTTAAAACAGGTAAACAGTACATACATGTAAGTTTCAATCTTAAATTTCCAGAGTAATAGAAGCTTCTATGATAAGAAACTCTGTATGTCCTTTAGAGTTATCCCAGGCTAAGCAGCTGGGAATCCCTTTCTCATGCTTAGAAACATTGCCTCAGAGTCCAAGTAGCACAAAGATCCAGTTCCTTCTTGTTAGAGGTTTTTATTCCCTTCCCCTGCATGTGCTCTGAGCTGCAAACTCAACTGATGGGAGGAATCCACTTGCATGGCTCATCTTCATGGGGAGGGAGAAAGAGCAGAGCACCAATATCTTTTGTCCCCTTTAATGTTCCACAATAATAATCTGTTCCTCATCTCCATCTGATGTCAGTGGACCTTCCTTGTTGGCCATACTTTACACTAGGTAATGTTTGTCTTCCGTCTGGCCATTTACGCAGTTACAGAGGGCTCACAATAAAGGTGCTTAAATATCCCCTTACAATATTGGATACAGATGTTATAAGTGAGATTAAGGCATGGAACTGTTCACAAGCATTCAATAAAGTCTATGCACATTCTTATAATTCTTATACCTATTTTAATAATACTAACACACAGGCGAGCCAGGCTGACTTTAGCTATATATTTTGTCAGTGTTCAGTTGAGGCATGGGGAATTTGGCATGAGCTGGCATCTGGTCTGCCAGCATCACACCTGGCCCAAGCACTCAGATCAGGGTACAGTTCTTTGAAAAATGCTGCACATTTTTAGAAAAAAAAAAATCAAAACAAAAAAGTTGTGTGTCAGTTGAATTTTTTTCTCTCCAAATTTGTCAAGTTCCTGACAAAAAGAAAACCAACTTTTACTGAAGACTGGAAAATGTTCTCTTTTCAAGGACCATTTTCTTCCCTTTTTGGTTATTTAATGGAAAATTTGGACCATAACATTTTCCAGAGGCTCAATCAGAGACAAAGACAAGTGAAGTGTCTTAGCCAAGTTCATAAATCGAGACAGTGGCTGAGACAGGAATAGGACCCAGGAGTTCTGAAGAGACCCATATGAAAACTTGTTTGCTTTCATGGTTTGTCGCTAATGCAAAACTAATCCCCCATATGTTGAAAGGTGCAAAGGACACAGATTGAAAGCACACTAAATGTTTGCCTGAATCTCATTTCAAAGTTATTCCCCCCCCCACACTCAGTTTTTACACAGCTGTAGGCCTGTCCTCCTCCTCCTCCCTGTTCTACCCAACAGGTTTCACATCCTCATTGTAATGACTTCCTATTTCCAGAAGGACAAGAAAAGCAGGAAAAACTTTATGATCAAGTTAGAGCAGGAGACTCTATCACCAGCCAAGACTATTATAAAGTATTCTGGAAGTTAACTCAATAAAAAAAACATAGTAATGAGAGAAACCATTTCTCCCTTTGTTTATAGCTTCTTTAAGTGTATAAATAAGCATGGCGGTGATTAATGAGCATGCTTGGAGAGAGGAAGATTTGCAGGCAAGAGCCTGAATTATTACCTTATTGCATGTGCTTCTCCGGCTTGGTGTTTATTGTGCTGCTCAATACAATTTAATACAGGAGGGCTAAAGTTATGAGGTCCTATTTATTCCACCCAACATTGTCCCCTCTGCCAGCTCAGCCTATGGGATAGACAGCACATTCAGAATGAATTCTGGAAATATATTAAAAAGCAATTGTAAACTCCTTGCCTTTATTGTCCTAGCCTCATTCTTCACAGCTCACCCTCTGAATTAGCATAATATCTACAGGCTCTTGAGGAGTTATCAAAACATGATCAGTCTGTATCTAACTTTCAGAGCTGACAGATTTATAAGTTACAAAATGCCAAAGGTCCTTGTGACTTTTCCCCCCACCTTCCATGCAACTTGTCTGTATCGTCAATTATGCCTTTCACTAAAATCATCCTGTCATAAGCCACACAATCGGTGGTGGCAGCCCAAAAGATGCTGACGCAGGGTGGGTTTCTTTCATTAAGCCACTTCTTTTGCTCTTCCCACTGCATATGCTTTATTAGAATTTGATTATGTGCAAGTACTATTTTAACTATCATATTCTGGTTTATAGACTGCTATAAACCTCTTAGTGGAAAGGAAGAGAACTCAGAGAGAGAGAGCAATTTCTTATGTGATTCTGAATTTTTCTTTACCTTAGAGCCTGTTACAGTGTCTACTGAAGTCAAGAGAGAGAATACGACTGAACACTGGATTTGGCCCTTAATGTCTGATATCTCTCCCTGCCCCTACTTGTTCAATTATGATTGGTTTCTGTGGGATCCAGCTGCTGGACACATGTCTTTAGGGGTTGGCCAGATGTTTGATTTTTCCTTAGATTAGTAACACAGGAGATAGTAGCCACAGTATTCTGTTAGTGTGTGAGAGAGATGGACACAGAGCGTATCTGTGTAATTCTAGACTTAGCCTGACAAGTAGGCTTCCCTGTAGGCTCTGCATGTGTTAGCATACGTGTAGTGGTTTCTGATAGCACCACCACCACCACGAAGGGATCATATGAATTCAAGTTGGAAAAGACCCATTGGATCATTTTGGGGGGATCCACGAGGGTACTTTGGTGCCTAAACCCCATGCTTGGGTTTAAATGCCTAAGTTCCCCAGGCATCTATATTTCTGCTTCTGAGCGTGTGCGCTGCTGCCCCTCACGAGGCATCCAAATGCCTGTCTCCTGCCAAAGCCCCAGGGCAATTCACAAACCAAGGAAAGACAGCTCTTCAGCTGCCTTCGTTGTATATGGGGCTCGATCCAGTAGGAGTGTTCAGAGGTCACCTGGCAGATCAGGTTCCATTCAACATCTAGCTAGAGGAGATGGTAGTGGTTGTGCCACCCACCTTATAACATTTAGCCCAGTGGGTAGAGTACTCACGTGGGATATGGGAGACTCAGGTTCAGTTTCCCCCTTCTCTGCTCCCTCATCTCTCCTGTTGAATGAAGCTGTTTCACTTTGGACCCATAATGGAAGAGTGGTTGGAGCAGGGGGACTGGACCCAGGGTCTCCCACCTCCCGGGCTGGTGGGGGGACGGGGTGTCCTAACTGCTGGGCTGCAGAGTCATTCCCACTCTCTTGCTCAGTTCCAATGTCTGTTTAAGTATTTATCCACAGGGGAATAGTCATTAGGCCAGGCCAGGGGCAGGGTGATCATAACCTCACAGTATTCTTGCTAGCAAGTTAAAGAAGTATGGGCTGGATGAATGGACTATAAGGTGGATAGAAAGTTGGCTAGATTGTCGGGCTCAACGGGTAGTGATCAATGGCTCCATGTCTAGTTGGCAGCCGGTATCAAGTGGAGTGCCCCAAGGGTCGGTCCTGGGGCCGGTTTTGTTCAATATCTTCAAAAATGATCTGGAGGATGGTGTGGATTGCACCCTCTGCAAGTTTGCAGATGACACTAAACTGGGAGGAGAGGTAGATACGCTGGAGGGTAGGGATAGGATACAGAGGGCCCTAGGCAAATTGGAGGATTGGGCCAAAAGGAATCTGATGAGGTTCAACAAGGACAAGTGCAGAGTCCTGCACTTAGGATGGAAGAATCCCATGCACCGCTACAGACTAGGGACCGAATGGCTCGGCAGCAGTTCTGCATAAAAGGACCTAGGGGTTACAGTGGACGAGAAGCTGGATATGAGTCAACAGTGTGCCCTTGTTGCCAAGAAGGCCAATGGCATTTTGGGATGTATAAGTAGGGGCATTGCCAGCAGATCGAGGGACGTGATCGTTCCCCTCTATTCAACATTGGTGAGGCCTCATCTGGAGTACTTTGTCCAGTTTTGGGCCCCACACTACAAGAAGGAAGTGGAAAAATTGGAAAGCGTCCAGTGGAGGGCATCAAAAATGATTAGGGGACTGGAACACATGACTTATGAGGAGAGGCTGAGGGAACTGGGATTGTTTAGTCTGCGGAAGAGAAGAATGAGGGGGGATTTGATAGCTGCTTTCAACTACCTGAAAGGGGGTTCCAAAGAGGATGGCTCTAGACTGTTCTCAGTGGTGGCAGATGACAGAACAAGGAGTAATGGTCTCAAGTTGCAGTGGGGGAGGTTTAGGTTGGATATTAGAAAACACTTTTTCACTAGGAGGGTGGTGAAGCACTGGAAACAAAATAGGTTAGGTCAGGTGGGTGCAGCAGGCCAGTCCTGCAGCATTCAGGGGCTGGAGTCATGAAAGGACTTTGGAAGCTATTAACGCTCAAGTGAACCGCCCGAACAAACTAACTATGAAAGGAACTGACTACTATGGTCCTTTCTAAGAATCGGACTTGGAGCATGGGATGCTGTTGCCTCATCTGCCCACCCTCAAAGGAAGATCAGCTGCAGAGATTCCCTTTCTTCTGCTTGTGAGTCAAATCCTGCTGGTTAGCGTCAAATCGTTTGCTGACATGTTACATGTAGATCAGGGTTCTCAAACTCGAATCACCACGAGGGCCACATGAGAACTAGTACATTGGCCTGAGGGCCGCATCACTGACAGCTTTTCATATAAAGGTACAAAAGCCCCCCCACCCCCACTCCATCCCTTCCATGAGGCCCTGCCCCGCCTCTTCCCACCCCTGCCCTGCCCTGCCCCTATTCCAACCCCTTCCCCAAATCCCCGCCCCACCCCGCCTCTTCTCCACCTCCTCCCCTCAGTGCGTGGCTCCCCGCTCCTCCCTCCTCCCTCCTGGAAAGCGCTAAGCGCCGTCAAACAGCTGTTTGGCAGCAGGAAGCGCCTGGAGGTAGGCAGAGAAGCGGGGATGCAGCGCGCTGAGGGGAGGGGAGCTTGGTGGCAGGAAATAACTCTGGGAGGGCAGGGGAGGTGCGGGGAGCTTGGCAGGCCGCAGGAAATAACCCCGCGGGCTGCGTGTTTGAGACCCCGATGTATATGTATTGCTATTAACTTCCCCACAACTAAATGCAGAGCATTCATTTCTAAGGAGTCTTCTCTCCCACAAACACACACACTGTGAAGTCTTGAGAGATGTATCGCTGTGCTACATGCATAAGGTGCACCAACGGTCCAGCATCCCCAGTCATCTCTTCTAGCCACTACTGTTTAAGGACCCAATTCAGGATAGCACTTAAGCACATGCTTAACTTCAGTGCTTTCCTGAATCAAGGCCTGAACAGAAGGCCCATCCTGTAATCTTCCTTTGAGAGCTCCCACACCATGGTGATAGCTCAGTGGTTTGAGCATTGGCCTGCTAAACCCAGAGTGGTGAGTTCAATCCTTGAGGGGGCCATTTAGGGATCTGGGGCAAAAACTAGGGATTGGTCCTGCTTTGAGCAGGGGGTTGGACTAGATGACCTTCTGAGGTCCCTTCCAACCCTGATATTCTATGATTCTATGATCACACTTTCCCCCAGCCCTTCCCTGCCCTCCTGAGTTCCCCTTTGCCGACTATACACATGAGTGTGGCTGGTTGGGAAGTGGGGAAGGGGGGCTTCCCCATGGAAACTTTTGAAGAAAGTAGAAAATTGTCTTTTTCCCTTGAAATTTTACTACATAATGGTTGGACTTTTCATTGAAAACACAGACACACAATTGAGTTTTTAGTATCCAAAACCAGAAAAATGTCTGGCCAGTCAGCTGATCATTTTTGGCATCAAAATGTTTTGCTGAATCAGCTGAAATTTTTCATTTATTTTCAATTCCCCCCCTCCCCCCCGAACCTGGAAATGAACATTTCCTGCTGACTTTGATGAAATGGCTGTTTTCTGCTGAAAAAATGTTTCCTTGGAAAAATTTTAATTACCCCTACAAATGAATTATGCTTTGTCAAACCAGCCATTCCCACCATTTCCAGGGCCTCTCTGCCTTAAAGTCATGGAGACTTCAATTTCCTTCTTTCTTGTTTGCTTGTTTTCCCTTAAGATAAGATTTAAAAAACTCTCATGAGTATATGGCTGCTCTTCGTGTGAACAAAACCTTCATATAAACCCTCATGCCCCAGATCCGGCTTTAGCTGACGGGAAGCGAGCCAGACCCAGTATTGGCAGCCCGAGATTGCCATAAAAATACATTTTATTTCAGCTAGGTGTATCTTTTATGTTATGGGCTGGATTGTAATCCCACAATCCCACAATGGGTAGGGAAACAGTGCAAAAGAGTTTTCCCAGCCCATAAAATTTTTTGACATATTAAAACAATGTCCCAACCCAAATTAGGTGGAAAAGTCAAAATCTCTGAAATTTTTCTGATCCAAAAGTTTGAAAAAATATTCATATCAGGTCAATGGAAAAGTCTTGTTTCAATCATTTCTAAATGTTTTATTTAGTTTTCAACCATTTTTTATTTTTTTAACCTTTTTTTGTCTAAATTTACTTAAATTTCAAAACAAAAATTCATTTTGACTCAAAAAACTGAAACACGCCAGTTCAAAAATGTCAGCGTTGGCACATTTTTTGAGTGATTCATCGAAACTGACCCTGTTTTGCCAATAGTGTCAGTTGTGACAAATTGTTTTTTTTTACAGCAATAAAATGTTTTTTTGAAAAGTTCGCTAGCAGCTCAGCCCTGGAGTCCCACCTGAATAAGGGGTAGCATGTAGCTGTGCTGTCCCAGTAACGGGACAGGAACCAGAGGGTGACTGAGAATCACAGTCAGTTCCTGTTCCATGGGGTGGATTCCATCCCAGCCCTTTTGCTGTCCCAAATTGCTTCCCTCTTTGCATTGGCTCTGGGCTGTGGGGAAGGGGATAAAGTCCAGGCTGCCCACTCCTCACCT
Organism: Eretmochelys imbricata; assembly: GCF_965152235.1. Classification (NCBI taxonomy): domain Eukaryota; kingdom Metazoa; phylum Chordata; order Testudines; family Cheloniidae; genus Eretmochelys; species Eretmochelys imbricata. Next base: position 5,718,903 of record NC_135593.1, on the reverse strand, counting down.
ACCTGTGTGGGAGCAATCATCCTCCCCACACAAGCTCCAGTGATGTGAGTAATCTAGATGGGGAGTAAGGAGGTGGGTGCTCCTTCCACTCCATGATCACCCCACATAAGCATACATCAAGTCCATGCTTGAGCATGTAGTACAAAGCATTTTTAAAATGCTGTATCAGATACTCAACTGATGAAAATTGGCATAGCTCCAGTGAAACTGGTGGAGCGTAGCCAGTTTACACCAGTTGAACATCTCGCCCAAAGATCTCACTCTTTGTATGAATACCTTATTGCACAACAATACTGTATATTTATATGCCACAAGTATAAGGTACCATTCAACCAGGTAGTACTGTCTGTTGACAGGTGTGCCTTTAATTATGTACAGTCTTTTCAGATTTGTTCTAACTACATAATAATTCCCTCCTGCAAACCTCGCTTAGGATTTTGACCCACTCACAACACACACAGTTTGTTTCCTTGAAATAAAACACACACAACGAGACTATTTGAAGGCTTCATAGCCCGTCTTTATCTAGAAACTGTTTGTCAAGTATCTTAATACAGGACAATTTGTATACCCTGAAAACACATTTACACTGTAAATTGTTTATAGAAAAACCAGCAGAAGGAAATGGGCTTTACTGCCATTGAATTCATTAGCAGCAAACTACCTGATTGCTTTTATTCCCTTCAACTTTCAGTTCTCTGTTTCATTTGCTTGGCTGTCGGTTTCATGTTGGGTTGATTCTGCTCTCAGTTACATTTGTGTAAATCAGGCACTGTTCCATTGGAAGCAAGCAGAATTACATCAGTGTGCATGAAATCAAGAACCCAGCCCTGCTGCTGCCTTTTTATACCCCATGTACTGTTTTTGTTTGAATTGGAATGCAGGGCGGGGGAGATAAAAGGAGACAATATTGACAAATTAAATAATCTTGTTTATCTCCTCTGAGTCTGCTCCAAATGTTCATAGAGAAACCATTATCCTCTGCTTGTCTATGCACCCCCGGTATCCACCTAAAGGTTGTGAGTCATGTTTGCTTTGAAACGTGGTACCCAAGGGCTGTCAATCGTGCCTTTTGTTGAGAGAACCAGACCTTCAAGGAATCACTCGGCTGCTATTTAACAGATGCAGGAAAAAACCTCCCTGAAAACAGCTTTTCTTGGCGTGTCTCCCTCACATGAAATGCCATCTATCCCCCCTTTATTCACCCATTGAAAGTCTGTGCTGTAAAATACAATGAAATGGGATACTGGTGCAGACTGTTGCCTACCTCGAGTGTTAATGCTGTCCATTGAGGCGTAACAAAGCCAGTGGAGGGTGTAACACTAGGCAGCATGAAGTATGTAATTCACTCCTTAGTCGCCAGAAAATTTGGACTTTGAAAAGTTTTTTTTCGGGATGGCCAAAGTGTATCTTCCAGGCTGTGTGCAGTTGTCCTTCTCTGTAGGGTAATAACATGCCCAGCTGTGGAATAGCTGGGTGTAAGGAAGGATGGTCCAATGGCTAAGGGGCTAGTCTAGAACTCAGGAAATCTAGGTTCAAGTCACAGCTGTACCGCAGACCCCTTGTGTGATCTTGGGTAAGTCACTTAACCAGTCTGTGCCCTAGTTCTCCATCTATAAAATGGGGACACCAACACGTCTCTACCTCATAGGGATAGCTGTGGAGACTGTGAGGGGCTCAGATAATAGGTGATGGAGACCATATAAGTAGCTATGACTGTTGGGGGTACCAATAACCTTCCCCATTTGTGCCTCCCACGGAAGAGCTATGTAGAGGGACTTCTTCCTCTTATAGCCCCAAAGGAGTCAGGGCCCCCCAGTCCACAGAGCTGGCCTTGGAATACAGGATGAAGGAGGATATACAATCCAGAAGGTGAGGCAACTCCATGCTATGAATCTGGGCCTAAGTAGTCCATAACATGGAGATGAAATCTGTGGTATCCCATGTTCACCTCTACACCTGTATGTCCCCCATCACCTCATATCTAATGTTCCCTCCGCACCTGAGTGAATCAGGGTGGTGAATCAAACACCAGGCCTTGTGTTGCCTGTGAGCCAGACCTGCGTGACACCATGGATGTGGCTCGCAGCCAATGTGGACTGATTTCCATGGTTGATAGCTGCACTGTGAATGGAGCATGTCACGCTGTTGTCTGTGCCTCACTCAGTGATATTGGCAAAGCTTTGTGGCTCTGAAGCTTGTCTCATTGAGCGCTGAGAGACACTTTAGTCTCGCACAGGCACTCAGTCTCTTTATCGCTGCCATGAAAAGGCCTAAGAAAGGGCTCCAAAGGAATTAATTAGGCCAAAGTTGTGTCAGCCATTGCTGGGGTGCAAATCAACACTGAAATTACAGCCAGTTCTGAAAGCAGAGCAGCGAAATGGTGGCTCTCCAGCAAAGACTGTGTGATGTGCTGAGCTAACAACTTGGATATTAATGGGAAATGTAACAAAGAAACTGAGCTGTGATTTGATTTCACTGCAGGCTGGCTTTGGAATTCCCAGGGTATTCCCCAGTCACCTTCTCCTGCACACATATATATATAAAATGGCATTTGCATAGAGGCTTTGAGCTGAAATCCCAGATTCCCTGCCCCACTTGTCATCACAAGGCACTTTTCGTGTAGGGCTCAGTGCCGAGAGGAGTTGTTAAAGACACATGCGTTCCAGCCCTTTGTGTTACCCATTGCCACACATGGTCTTCCATTTAATCCTGACCCCTTCCACAGTAATGTCTCTTTGATACTTATGTATGCAGTGTAGTTGTGGCCATGTTGGTCCCAGGATATGAGAGAGACTAGGTGGGTAAGGGAATGTCTTTTATTGGACCAACTTCTGTTGGTGAGAGAGACAAGCTTTTGAGCCAAATATAACGTGTTAACTACCTATGCTAAACAATCAGTTCCACTTTGTATTTTACTGGGATGCTGGGTGTACCTTTCCCAGCCCTGAAGAAGAGCTCTGTGTAGCTCGAAAACTTGTCTCTCTCGCCAACAGAAGTTGGTCCAATAAAAGATATTACCTCCCCCACCATGTCTCTCTTAAATACTTAGACATTATGGTCACAGGTTAGTCATTGTAAAACATCGTATTGCAGGACAGTCCTTGTTGTGTCTGAGAAGTTTTGAGCAAGTTTGAGGGGCAGAAAACCTGAACTCTAGTCTCAGTTCTGCCACTGACTGTTTGTAAGGCACATTGGGTGCTGAATTCTTCAGAAGAATCTGGCTATAAGCACTGTAATGGGAACAAGTGGGTGCTGAGCACTGTCAAAAATCCAGAGGCTGAATTATCTTGAAAACTGGGCCCCAACTGTGGGTACTGAACTCCTGAAAATCTTGCCTCACATCTCTCTGTGCTTAGTTAAGATCTGAGGTGAAAGTGAACCCCGCTATGTAACTGGAATGTGTTTATTATGATGATTATTTATTAAGCCTCAGGTATGCCTTGCAACCTATTCCAGAAATGAATAGCTTTTTTTATCCTAAATTTCTAATGCTTTTCCTATATATTTACATGCTGTATACTGGTACACTGTATATTGTATCTCATGTTAGGATTTACCTGTGGCGTTATCCACCAACTCTTGGGTGTAAGGATCCCATTATGGCCCGTGATACATGACCTTCAAAGTTCAACAAGCATTTGTTTGTATAAGCACCTAAATGTTCAGATGCTAATTCCAACTTCTTGAGCCTGCAAAACTGGGTTGGGAAGAGATGAGGGTTCCTTCTTCCAGCTGATCTTGAAATTATATTTTGCAAATTCTAGTCCCACAAAAGTGCAAAAGTTTATTTCAGGATTTGGTTTGAGTTTGAGGTCTATTCTTCTTCTTGTCAGAACTGGTTAGTCCAGTCTTGAATGATCTCTCAGATCCCATCTTCGTTTTCCTTCTTAGCATGCAGACACACACGTTTCTCCAGCCATCTCTGTTCGGGAAGGGGTTCTACCCTTGTTTAATGCCTCTTTCATGCTGAACAGTGAGATTTGCCCATGTGAAACACTCATCACTTACCCCTCTCCATTGAGTTAATGTTTTTTCTCTGTCATAAACAGACATGTTCTTTTTGATCATTTTATGATGTACATCTTTCATCACACCTGGTATTCTTTATTTATATGCATAGCATAGGTGAGCAATTTTAAGAGAAAATCGATGGCTTTGAGTCTGAGTGAGGCTTTCACCTCCAGGAGCTATAGATCAAAGTACCTGGAAAGTCAATCAATCACTCTCTCTTTCCCCATATACATTTGTCTTTCATTCTCTCCTCTTCCAAGGCTTTGGGTTCCAGTTTTATAGTGTAAATGAATAAAATATACATTTTTGGTTCCAAAACATTTTATTGTATAGAAGTTGAATGGATATAGGCCAGGAGAGAGATGGTTCTATGTCACATGGGGCAAGTGAACTAGCCTAGCACAAATCACACAGGAAGAGAGAGCCACCATAAACCTGTGTCTAAAGGCAAATGAGTGGTGTTCTCAACAAACCAGAACCTTGGAGCTTGATTCCCCATTGCCTCCTTCCTTGTATGGTCCTTTGCCCCCGTGCAAAGTGGGTGTGAAATGCAGCCATTCTGGTCTGCTACTGTTTTACATTCATTTTGCACAGCTGAAGATGGCTGTGCCAGGTGCAGGCCGGTGCAGAAATCCAGCCCTTAATTTCTGTATTTTCGAGTGTAGCAATTGGTTCTAATCTGCCATGGGTGAGGTGCCTGAAAATTCTACTCCTGTGTGTGTATGTGCATACTCTATGGCAGATTGCTCAAGGAACATAGCTACACAAGGTGGTGTGGATCTGGGAGAAGAGAGCGGAGCCCTGAATGAAGATATACAAATCTCCCTTTGGGGTGCCATTGAAGTCAAAGGTCTCTCTCTCTCTCTCTCACACACACACAGTCTGTGCTTGTTTACTGCACCTTTCCTTTTTGTGCTGCACATGTGACTAGTTCCTTTTCAATACATGTAGGATCTGGGCTGAATCTGTGATGAATCTTGGGGATGCTTAGCTTTTTCCCAAGTCAGCCTTATGTTCTAGTTATGACAGGTGACATCCTGGCCGCATGGGAGGCAACAGGAATTTTGCCAATGACTTCAGCGGGGCTAGGATTCCACCCAAGAACTTTATGTGCCATGTTAAGGATAGGGTTCAACTCCCAGTGCGAAGGAATGGATCCCACTGACTTTGCTGTGAGTTGAAGCAGACCCTGAGTCCTCTGTCCCTTAGAGGCTCAGTTCTGAGCTGTGCTCATGGCTGACTAATCACAGAGGTGTTAATGGACAAGCTGCACATTTTGATGATCCAAGTCTCATGCCCCAGTAGATGAGTTGTTAGATACTCCGGGCCTGATTCTTTTCTTTCTCGTGCTGGTGTAAATGAGGAGAAATTCCACTGAAATCAGTGGTTCCAATTGTGATCTCCCTCCGCTTTTATACCAGTGTAACTCCATTGACTCCCACTGACTTGTTCCTGATATGCACAGATGTCGGAAGGGAATCAGGCCCAATGGCTGGCTGGCTAATGGTGATTCGTGCTTTAAGGACAGCACTGCTTGGCTTTTCAACCAGGCTGTGTTCTTTGCCAGGGCTGCTGCCTCCTTCCCACTTCACTTATCATGCTCCGAGCCTTTTATGCCCTTAACAATTCATGGCACATCAGCTCCCCCCTTGGGCTGTGTGACTGGGTTGCTGGGATTTCACACATTCTGCAGGCCCACTTGTATAGATGTTTGTGCCACGTAGAGTATGTTACTGAATGCGGACGTGACAGAGAGAGGCACCTTTCCTCTCGGAACTGGGTTAAAAATCTCATTTTGTCACTTATCCTTTGCAGAGTTACAGAATTGAAGCCCCTTCCCTGGCAACATGGAGCTTTGGGTTTAGTTGTCTTCTATATACCAGCACAGCCAAACATTTCCCTTCTCTTTGGGTGGAGCTGGACGTATTCCAGACATCCTGTCTATGGGGGGCAGCCTTAGGCAAAGCAGGTAGAATCATAGAATTCATAGAATCATAGAATATCAGGGTTGGTCCCCGACTAAATCATCCACACATCTAACACTTTACATCTACGTTGCCTAGGGCTCTCCACTGAAGGGGTCCTTAACAGAATAGACTGTTGGGGTCTCTCAGACAACACAGTGCTCTCAACATGCCTCTTCTCTGGAGGCAGAAATTCTGCCTTTCCTGCAAAACAGTGCCCCGCACCCCACCCCATTTTCCTGTTCAGCTGGCCCTCTTGGCTCTTCGGTGTACCCTGTCATCTTTTTGCACCAGCTGCTGCAGCAGCTCCTCTTTGGAAGCCCTGATGCAGCTGATGTCAAGAGTTCTGGGGTGTGTTTGATAATGAAAGGCACCAGCTACAGATAGCTGAGCAGAAATGGAGGTGTGGCCTTTTGAGGGATGGAATTACACGGGTTGGGGTGCTGTTTTGTTTAAAAGAGAGCATGGCGCCAAATTCCACCTACACTCATGGAGTAAGTTGAAGGATTGAGCAGAGAAGTACACTGTATATGCCTTTATGTATCTACACAGGCAGACAATGTGGGTCTGATCCAGACCCCACTGAGGTCAATCAGAGTTCTTCCATTGGCTTCAATGGGCTTTGGAGCAGACACTGGTATCCAGTGTAAGGGCACGCTATCCAGATTGCTATGCTTAACACAGTGTGTAATAGTGCAAAATTCTCTCTCTCTCACTCACACCCACACCCTGAGCAGAGCATGGGAGAGGCTGTGAATTGAGCTCCATTTTCTGTCAATGTGAATGCCTCAGGAATCAGCAAACCAAACAAAATGTAAATGCCTGTTAGGAAGGTGCATTGCCTGGTAATTAAAGTCAACTGGGAGGAGGGGGAGAAAGAGCCTGGTAAAGTGTGAGGGATCAATAGGTTAAGTACTGGATGTCACTCAATCAGATACTCAGCACAGAATCAAGTATCAGGGGGTAGCTGTGTTAGTCTGTATCCACAAAAACAGCAGGGAGTCCGGTGGCACCTTAACGACTAACAGATTTATTTGGGCATAAGCTTTCGTGGGTAAAAAGCACAAAATCAAGTGTTCCACATCCACCCTGATCAGGGAAGAAGGCAAGTCTGCCAGGAAGAGGTAGGGGGGTGTGTGTGTGAAAGAAGAGGTGGGGGAAGGGATGTAGGTTGCCAGGTTGGGATGCCAGACTGGGGGAACAAGGAAGGGCTTGGTCAACTCTGGCTCCAATTGGACGAGCACTGGGAGACCCATGCCCTGAAATACAGGCCGATTCACCAGTTAGTTGTACTCCTTGCTTGCTAAATTATGCAACTCAGTCATCAAATTATGCCAAGGGTTTGTTATTAAAGTGTGATGATTGAGTATGGAAAACATACTGAGCAAGGGACTAGGCTGGGGTTGTGTGCCCTCCAAGGAAACACCACTTTCTCCCCAATGGACATGCATTCTCTCTGGGTAAGATAGGATACACCAGACCAGCACAGCGAGGGCATGAACCACTGGGGAAAAATCTGGCCTTCTCTCAGTGGAGGATGTTGGCCATAGCTTGATTTGAACCTGAAACCAATTTTGTGTTGCAAAAGTTGTGTGTTCCCTCACACACTTACATGCATATGTAACGCCAGAACTAGAAACTGAAGTCCAACAGAGGACGCCAGTCCTGGGATCTGATTGGCAACACTCTGGGGGTCCTGATTGGTTTCCTGCTTGTACTTAAATCAAGCACAGAAACAGGAAGATGTCCATATAGCTGGGTATCCTCTGCTTAGGACTGCTTTCTCTGTGCTACCTGTTCCTACTGCCTGACTGATCTCCTGATAATCTGACCGTGCCTGGCTCCTGACCCCCAGACTCTTGGTTGCCCTCTGGCCTGTCTCAGACTCTGGTCTCCTGACCCAGCCTGAGTCATGCCCATGTCCGGTTGTGACAAAGCCTAAGGACGTGGAAATACATGTTGAAGGTGGGGGTGTTGGAAGAAAGTAATTGCTAGCTGAGTTCAGGGGATGGGCAGTGAGAAAGCAAACAAACAAACCTTTTCCTGCTCAGTTACACCTAAGGGTGAAATTCCTTCCTATGCAGGGTGCTGGCACTCAAATTTAAAGTAGTGCCTAGTCCTTGTGCTGTGCCTCTGGGCAAGGGTCACTTGCACCCCCAGTGAATAGTAATCTACGATCAGGGGAGGCAGAGCTCGTGATTCAGGTCATCAGCTGATTGTGGGAAGGATTTTATACTCAACTTGCAGTATTGTCCAGTTGGCTGGGGGCACTATCAAGGGAAAGGGTTCATCTCTCTCTGAAGCATCGGGCACTGGGGAATGATAGAGGACTTGATGGACCGTTGGTCTAGTACGTCCTGTGGCCAGATGTATCCCAATCAAATGTTATAGACAACAGGTCTACAATGGACCACCTTATAGTCCTGTCTTCAAGAATAAAGCACACATTTATTTTTCTACTACTGTTTCCTATATAATCCACTTCTATCCATTATCTCCCTTTCTGGTGATGGAGGGAAGACCATGTAAGAAATAAAAGTTGGTGAAATCTGAAGGAAGGGGCCTGATGTTCCATAGGAAGGAGACAGAACTTTCTGCTGCATTCAACTTCAAAGCAAGTGCTGAGCCTTTAAGATATTCATTTTAGTAATTCATGTATGGCTGCATTAGTTAGGGGCTTCACATTGTTCTATCCACTCATCACGATTAGACTTACTATTATTACTGAAAACAGAGATGGTTGAGAGATATTAATTCTTTATGAACCTTCCGTCACAATTAATGTAGGCTCTGCGCTTTCCCGTCTACTGAGTTATAAGCTAATCATTCTGCATGTGTGTTTCAAGCCCTTAGTCAAGTACAAATAATTTGAACTAATTAGCTTATTTTTTTTAAAGGAAAGGGGGAATGAAAACAAATGGCACATGAATGAATTGTGGGATTTTGTATGGAATTAATATCTCTCTAATACACATGGATTTGGTAAATTCATTATGCACCCATAATCAGACCTGATGAATTACCTAGCTAATTCGGGAGTAATTAGGCATGAACTACCAACACTCATTTTTAAAGTGTGACCAAAGCAGTAGGATTTATCCTAAAGACTCAATTATGGTCTCCAAGGCTCCAGGAAGCACTATTGTATGTCTTGTGAAATTGGCCACTGTGAAACCAAGCTCTGGTGACTTTAATAAGAGCCTCTGTGATTTGTGACTTTTATTAGATCAGAGATGAATTCCATTTCCAGTCTCCAAACGTGCTCCAGCATGGCTGACCATTGCTATGTTGGGCGATGGCATAAGAGAATGGTTGGTTGTGGAAACCTACTCAAACCCATGAACTGCTCGTGTGAGGCTCCTGTGGAGATACTCACATAAGTGCTCACCCGCGTGAGTAAGTGTTCCTTTAGCTTAGTCATCCCTTTTTGAATAGACATAGATCAATCAATAGCATTACAATTATCTTTGAGTTTTATACAGCTGCTCATCACTGTAATATCTGAATGCCTTCTATGCAAAATCGATCTGAAACTGAATCCTTCCTGCTCTGTCAGACGTCACTTCGGGCACAAACATGGCTTTGCCATCCTTGAGTATTATGCTGTTTGCCAAAATGGCTCTTTTGTTGTGTTTCTGTCATTTCATTGGTTTTTGAGGATAGGTTATTGGCCTATTGCTGAACCCTCAGCCTGAGCAGCTAGTGGACTGCTTTTATGGTCTCTACCCTTTTGACAGTCAGGAGTTAAAGGTCCCGCTGGCATAGCTCATTGATAGCCTTATTAATTACAATAAACTTAATGTAACAAAGTTTTAAAGCAGAAAAGACTCAAAATTCAAACATTCAGGGTTCAGTTGTCCAGTTCTTATGACCCCCCGGTTCAGGGAGCCAGTACACAGCCTATGCACCAATTAAGTCCCAGGGATGTATTTCACCCATAGGTAAATAGCAATAAACGCATGTAACTCACTGGAATCATGCAAGTGCTCACCTCTGTGAATCAAGGTTGCACAGCTGAGCCCCAGAGGATGCAATATTTTGTATTTATTTCCATGCCCGACATTGTATGCGCATAGAAACCCTCTTATAGAGACATTACGGGATTTCAGTGACTAACACAGGTCGCAGTAGAAGCTTATTCTAGACATGATTGCGATTCTGGTGTTGCCAGGCAATGATTCCATTTGGGGCTTTCATTCTGCTTCACTATGAGCCAAATCTAAACCCAGAACCTGGTCTCAAATTGCTGGGCCCTGGGCAGATGTACAAGTCAGTGGAGAACAGCTGAAGGGGTAGAGCTTTCATGTGCTCTCCCACCACACACACGCAGCAGGGAAAGGACATGAGGATATGTGTGGTAGCAGAACGTCCGGCCCACCTATGCTCCCTCCTGTGTTCCACATGCTGTGGATGGAGTTCCCATAAGGCCTGATCCAAAGCCCATTGAGAGTCTCTCCATCAGCTTCAAGGGACTTTGCATCAGGGCCCACAAAGCAGGAGGGACAGATTTTTGCCCCTGAAAATGGATTATGGAGTGGGTAGGGTCTGATTTTCAGGGCTGCTTATAATTCACAGCTCCTGTTGAAGTCAGTGGGATTAGCCAGACCGCCACACCTCTGACAGTTAGGAGTCATGTTAGTACACAGATAAATTTGAGGCCTGAGGAATACAAGAGTCTGTATGGTGTGTGTACCAATCTGATCTTCCTTACGTCAGGGCAAATGATGGGATAGGGAATAGAACAAAAGTGCAAAGTACATGCTGTTCAATCTTAGGCCTCAACCTGGCACATTTATCTGCATGGATTCATTCAGCTGCAGGATCAGGGTACCCATCTCTAGGCTCTTGAAATGCTATGTATACATCTAAAGTACTGTGTGTATCTAACGTACAGTACTGCCTCTGCAGTCCACTCACCAAAAAAGAGAAAACAGTAGCAATTACTTAATACTTGGTGGTGAGGGAATATTGAAAATTAGCACAGGAGTTAAAGCACTAATAGGAAATACAGCATGCTGCATGCCTGTAGAATTTTATGTAGCAGAATGCAAGGTAAATGAAATTACAGTTTAAAGAAAGGCAGACAATTAAATTATCTTGTAGGCACGGTTCTAAAATTTGGAATAACTGCCTAATCGATATACTGTTACAAAATACAACCCCCAAGTTCTATGGGACTTGGGGAGATCCCCTCTTCTAGAAGGCAGGGGACCAGACCCTGGGATACAGCCAAGGAGCGCTCAGCCTAGCTGAAGGTGGGTTGTAAAGGTTGGTTTGCACTGTTATGGCTATGGGCTGTCTGGGTGCTGGTCTGTCACTCCTGGAGCTGGGGATCAGCCTGGCAGTAAGGGAGCCCAGCCCTCTTTCCCCCCCAGCTCTAAGCTACCTGAGGATTCTGCTACACAGGAGGAGTCCTTCTGTGGCTGGAGCTGCTGGTTTAAGGCTATTCAGTGCCAGCAGAGCATCCTGATGCCAGGTGCATGCACTGGAGAATCAGGCATGTAGTATGATGAGTGGAACTGGAGGAAAAAGTGTCAGGGTTCAGGAAGGACCTAGTTCGCTGTGTCGCTGGAGTCTCTGAAATGCAAGCGGCACTCAGGCTGCTGGCTCCTCTACCTCTAACGCCTCTGCATGCAACACTGGCCTCTCAGCACGCTTAATAAATATCTCATTCCTACAGCTCTGCCTGCCTGCTGCACCACTCACTGCTACTGAGTCCGTGTGTGCAGAGTCCCGCCTGTCAGCACCTTGTGAGAAGGCACGGGCTGTGGCAGTTTATACTGTGGCTGCTCCCAGAGCTCCTGCATTAAAGGCCATAGGCTAAACGCCCACAAGCATGGTGCAGCGGGGATCATAGGAGTCAGAGATTATCCCAGCCACCTCCCAGCCAATGCAGGACAGTCCTTGTACATTTCCTAGGGTCGTTAATAAGGATTGATGGTTAAAAGCTGGTGGCTGGGTGGAAATGCTTCTCTTGGGTGAGATCTGTTAAGTTATGGGATGGTTTCCCAAGGGAATGGAAGTCCCAATGTCAGGGAGACAAGGCATCTGAACCCAAACAGAATGAAGTGCTAGGCAGTATATTGAGCCTGGTTCTCCTCTCGTTCTTACTAGCTATGCTCCAAGGCTTCAGCGGAGTTGCCCCTGACTTACACCAGTGTCAGAGGAGAATGAGACCTACTGTCTGGAAGAATCCTGCAGCGACCTTGGGCAGAAGCAGATGACTGAGATAGGATTTTCCCATCTCTAGTTTCCGTGAAACAATTTTAATGGCGTCCCAGGGAGACGATTATGATTTGAGCTGGGGAACAATTAGCAATGTCCTTATTTTATTAAAGTTCTCATTTTCATGTAAATATCCTTTGCTCGGTGACTCATAGAAGCTCTTTAGAAGTCCTCATGGCCCCAACCATCTGATGCACGTTTCTGGGGCTGCCCTGTGGATTTTCAGCAGATTCTCTCTGAGCTCTCTTTGCTTTGAAAACAAGCTCTCCTGCCCTTGGCAGAGCTCAGAGAAAGAGGGCACATGTGTCTTATGGTTCTGTTGTATTCTTAAAGGATGTAATCAGGGTTTGTTTCTTTCTAATTCGTGGCTTCCTTTCTTATGATGAGTCACAACTGGTGAGTTTATTGCGCTCCTAGATGTGGTAGTGACCAAGAGGGGATGGTTGTGGAAGAATTGCTTTAAGCAATCCTAGGTTTTCAAATCTCATTTTAAAGAAAATTACTTCTGCTCTTTAGCACCAAATGCCTGCCCTTTTGCTGTGTCTCCTGTTAGAATGATCAGGGAACGTATAGACATCGAAAACATTGATTGCGCAGTGAGCCATGATGCATTCACCACTTTATTGCTGCATGACACATGCCAGGTGCCTCCAGTTCTGCCAACCATCCCAGGTACGTATGGGCAGAAACCACCTGCTGTGCCACTAAGCATTCCTGGTTAGTCATGGTAGATTGCCTTTGGCTTGGGGATTGAATGTTCCTGGGACTATCTATTTGCTTCCCTCTCATGGTGAATCTAGAGGTAGCTAGTATTGGGGAGCCAAGGAGCTATTTGAAAAGGGAAAAGGTGGGTGGGCCCCAAGAGGCTAAAACCCACTGAATCCCTAGCCCGAGCCATGAATGTCAAGATTTACTTACCTCCCTAGCAATTTCCGCTTCCATTATTGCTGATCTGGAGTGAGACCTGTCTCGGTGACAATGACATGTCCTATCACTGTGAATTAAATCTGCTGTGTACTAAAGTGGGAATGATGGGAATGAATTGAATTTGTATTCACAGGCATGTCAGAGGTGCTTTCTTGGGAGCTCAATGGTTATTCTGCACCGGCTGAGAACACAGAGCATAGTTACAAATAGAAAGAAAGGCCCCTGGCCTGACCCCATCTTGCCTGCTTAGCTTTATTATACTGAACTGAACGCATTATCCACTTTATAGTCCGTTAGGTTTTCTTCAAGCACAATTAACTAGATCTAGGCAAAGTGCGTAGAGAGAAGAAGATGACTTTTGTTTTGGGATTTGGGGCTGACTGCTCTCTAGACAGAGCAAAATCCTGTCTCTGAGCTGGGGATGGGCACAGACACTGCCAGCCATCGTAGGGCACGAGAAACAATCATGACAGTACAATGCATGATGGCTAGTGGTGATCGGGAGCACTTATTGCTAAAGAGTAAAGTACACCCCGACTAGAACTTGCTTCTGATTGCCACATAGGCATTAGCATGGCTGGAACCCCGGCTAGCTGATTGTGCCCCTTAGGGGCCATAATTTTCCAGCAGGCGTGATAGCAAGATCCCCCACCTCCTTTGAGCTTGCATTCAAAAAGGTTGGTTTGTTTTCTAAGCAGTGTTATTCTGTGTAACGCTAGCACGGAATTCTTTATTCAGTGAACGGCTCAGAGTCATTGTCATACTTTGTCTTCCGAGGATCTCAAAGTGTAAGGAATTGAGCCACCACCCAGCGCTCCCGTGGAGCTGGTAGGAGTTATCCCAGCTCTAGAAGAGGGTGGTCACCTACGTGATGAAATGAGTCACCTGCTCAGGATTGTCTCATGACTTAGGATAGTCAGGTCCAGTTCCTGGCATTTCCACAGACAGGCTCAGGGACTTGTTATGTGTATTGTGGTAGCCCCTTGAGGCCCTAGTCCAGACTCAGGCCCCCACTGTGCTGAGCATCGTACACACCTGTAACAAGGCTAGTCACTGCCCTAAAGAACTGACACACTAACTGGGGACCTTGGCCTGGTTGTTAATCTCTCTGCTTCTGCTCCCATCTGTAAAATGGGGGTAAGGACTTCCCTAGCTGACAGACAGTTGTGAGGGTAAAATGACAGACAATTGGGAGGTGCTCATAGCCCCTAAACGGAGTTGTCCCTGATGTAACTCTAGTGATTTCATGCCAAGGATGAATTTGGCCTGGGGAGGTGAAGTGAATTGCCCAAGTTCACCCATAAATCCCATGCAAGGCCAAGAATAGTCTCCCCACTAATACAGCTCCTATGCAATCACCATCAAGGCCATCACTCCTCCTAAGCAAATGTCTTAGAAGAGGCATAGCCTGTTGCCATCCAGTCTTCAACTTTGTCATAGAAGACGAAGGCAAGCCAGCAAGCACTCCCCGTAATACAGAAAGCATGCATTAGCAGAAGAGGCCTTTGTCATCCATCGCATACAAATTATTGCTTTGCTTTGTTACTCCTGGAAAAATAGCACAGAAAAGTGCAGAGTGTTTTTTTGTTGCCGTCAGAATTTTTCTTCCATGTTTCAACTGGAAATGTCCTTTCAAAGCAAAAGTGACATTTTCCAGTGAGGAATGAAATAAAATGCGCTAGGAAGATGGGAACATGTTCTCTCTTATCAGACTGTTTCAGTAACATGAGATAGCTTAATAGAAGACGCAAGTGGGACTGTGCCAGATCTGAACACCCCAGAGCCTTTAGTGACAAGGGGTCAGATTACATCAAAGCACGGTCCTTTCCAAACTGAATTCCCAGGCTTATTGGAACAACCTCTGCCATAGATTGGTAACTCCTCACCCACTGCAAGAACAATAGTTAAGCAAGTTAAAAATATACCATTAATAAAGACTATAGAGCTGACCATGCAGAAGAGAGTTTCACCATTGTATACCAGTCTTCTCCAGTGAGACCTGTGTAATCCACACTCATCGAGTGTGGCACTCTCCTCCTGGTGGCTTGCACACATATAGAGGTTCATGAGCTTGCCATATCCTTGTCAAAGGGAAGACGGTCTCCTAGCTCAAGCAGCAGTCACAAGTTGAGTCCCTGCTGACCTGTCTACCTCTGGGCCTAGTATGTGATGGGGCAGTGGGAGTTGATAATGGAATAATCCATTATTATAATAATCCCCATGGATTATGGGTTAGTTAGCTTGAGCATTGCAGGGGGTGAGGCAAAGCTCACATAAAGTGCTGTTACTTTGCATGCTAAGAAGATTTCTTTACTTGTTTCAGAGTAACAGCTGTGTTAGTCTGTATTCGCAAAAAGCAAAGGAGGACTTGTGGCACCTTAGAGACTAACCAATTTATTTGAGCATAAGCTTTCGTGAGCTACAGCTCACTTCATCGGATGCATACTGTGGAAAATACAGAAGATGTTCTTATACATACAAACCATGAAAAAATGGGTGTTTACCACTACAAAAGGTTTTCTCTCCTCCCACCCCACTCTCCTGCTGGTAATAGCTTATCTAAAGTGATCACTGTGCTTACAATGTGTATGATAATCAAGTTGGGCCATTTCCAGCACAAATCCAGGTTTTCTCCCCACCCGCCCCAACAAACCCATATGGTGTGGTCAGGGTGAAAGCTGGAGGCATGTAGGTAGGAATAGCGGTCAGTAGGTTTCCGGTATAGGGTGGTGTTTATGTGACCATCGTTTATTAGCACTGTAGTGTCCAGGAAGCGGATCTCTTGTGTGGACTGGACCAGGCTGAGGTTGATGGTGGGATGGAAATTGTTGAAATCCACCATGATTATTAAGGCTCTACAACCTATCCTAAAGGATGACCCAACACTCTCACAAATCTTGGGAAACAGGCCCCCACCCACCCCCGTTCCTCAGACGTTCTTGCTAAACCCTAGATTTGTGCTGGAAATGGTCCACCTTGATTATCATACACATTGTAAGGAGAGTGATCACTTTAGATAAGCTATTACCAGCAGGAGAGTGGGGTGGGAGGAGAGAAAACCTTTTGTAGTGGTAAACACCCATTTTTTCATGGTTTGTATGTATAAGAACATCTTCTGTATTTTCCACAGTATGCATCCGATGAAGTGAACTGTAGCTCACGAAAGCTTATGCACAAATAAATTGGTTAGTCTCTAAGGTGCCACAAGTCCTCCTTTTCTTTTTTCTTTACTTGTGCATTCCTCCCACCCATTGCTTTAAAGATTTACCTCTTCAGTGGTTAGCTTAGCACAGAGGTCTTGGTTTACAGCTAGAGCTGGTCGAAACTGGAACAAAAAGTCAAAGTTTTCTGCAAAATAAAACTTTTAAAAAATTTCATTTGGGGAATATTAAAATGACCTTATCCATATGTTTCATTTCAACGAATGCCCATATTGTATTATTAAAATGTAAATGAAGCATTTTGATCTTATCGAAACCAAACATTCTGATAATATTTTGTTGACAATATTGACAAAATTGATACATTTCAGTGAAACATTTTGGTTTCACTGACTCAGCATTTTTGACAGAAAAGCTGCTGTATCAGAACATTTTCAACCAGCACTATTTACAGACACAATGTGGTGGTAAATCATGGCAGAGTGTTTGAAATGTCCATTCTCTAAAGCCAGGTCCACACTTAAAATTACTGACAGTATAGCTATACCAGCAAAACCTTCCTAGATGCAGTTTTATCAATATACCAGTGCTTTTGCCAGTACAGTTTATTCTGGTTTGGCTGGGGAAATAAGCTATACGTGCAAAAAGCACTTTAATGCCAGTATAATGAGTCTACGCTAGGTGAGTTTTGCCAGCATGTCTGTGTCACAAAAAAATCACCCTCCTAACCATATAGCTATGCCAACAAAAAAAGACCTGACCTAATGCTTAACATGCGAGGATTTCAATGGAACAGGCATGTGTCTATGTTACACATTCAAGTTTTTAGAGTTGCAGATAGAAGTTAAGCATCTAGCTTCCATTGAAAGCCAAAGAGTGTCAGGGTATGCCTACTCTTTGAGCTACAGGTGTAAATTCCAGCTCAAGGAGACATACCTGCACTATCTCTGATTGAGTTAGTGTGCTAACATCAGTGCGTAGCAGTGGAAGGGGTTCTCACTTTCCTGGCTACACTTCTATTTTTAGCACGCTAAGTCAATCAGAGCTAGTGCAGGCGTGCCTCCTGGAGCTGGTATTTACCTTCCGGCTCCAAATGTAGACATACCCTCAGGCACTGCCATTTGTGCCTTTGAAAACCTTGCCCCAGCAGATGGCCAAATAGTGAATACACATAACATATATGTGAAGAAGTGGGCTGATTTTGCTGAGCCCCTGTCTTTGAAGTCAAATAATTCATTATTTGTAAGTCTACAGGCCAGCACTATGTTCTCATGAAAACATCCATGAATCCCATAAGTTTTACGAATTCTAACATGATTATTTGTTTCGTAATTCATACCAGGAAGTACATGATTAATTGTTGGCTATTGGTTGTTCTTCTGTTTAAAAAAGTTCCACTCATCCAATGAGGAAGCATAAACAATACCATGAGACTTAGGACCAACTGCACACCACGGATATGGCATGTGAATGACCTCTGAAACAAATTGGGAAACAAACCAACCACTAGAAATTATTCATCTAAACTGCTCAGCGAATACCTATGAATAGTTAACACTTTTATGGAACCTTTGGCTTGGTGCTTTAATAGAAGAAAGGGCTAAATTAATCACAAATTACATGTGAAATGAATAATTTAATTAATCCCTATTACATGTGAATCCCTATACACACCCACCCACTTTCAGCCATCCATCCAAGGGATGGGCATTCAGTTTAAATATAGTTAGTTTTACTTTAAAAATTAGAACTTTTCCAATAGACTAGACCTTGCAAATTAATTCACTTCTAGAAGATCAGCCTCCATACTCTACTTTTGTTTGTCTCTATATTATCTGTAGAGAGATTATTAATGCCATGTAACACTCAGCTAATAGGTCAAATGTGAGACCTTATTACAAATCTAGGGTAAATTGCCTCTTCAGTAGCATATGGCATGACCTTCAATTCCTGCTAGACTAGAAGGAATTCACACTTCACCCTTCATACATTCAGAATGCCCTAATTACTGTATACACATACCCGTGCATTAGAACTCCCATAGCAGAAAAGGCCAGACTCCATTCCCTGCCTTGCATTGTCTATTTTACTCTGCAATACTACAACTACAGAGAAGGATATTTCAACTTGATCCCCATGCATAACCTTTAGACCTGACCTCTAATGCATTAGGATTCATCACCCTCAGCATTTTTTTCCCTTAGGGAGTATAGTGCTGGTCTAATTTACTTAAACAATAGTTTGCCAGTCCCCTGAAATCAAAGGTGCACGGCAATCAAGGTGCACGGCAGCTTGCAGCATTGGGTCCTAAATTATTTGATTCAGTGATATCATGTGGTTCTGAGTTCCACAGACCACCCACAGTACAGCTTCGAGGCACCAAGTACCAGTTAACCCCAGAGTCCCTGTTAAACTCGTTCGCTATGTACCCTGAGGGGCACTGATGCTGCTGCAGCTCCTTAGCCATGCAGGAGCAGGAACTCAGCTCTGCAGAGTCCCTGTGCTCTGAAAGACTGAACCTTTTAGTAGCTCCAACAGAGCAGAGCCGTAGGGAGGAAAAGAGCAACTCAGCAGGGCTAATAAGAGCACTTACTAATATGCACATGAGTCCTGCTCAGCCAACCAGCCTTGGAGAATTTGGCTGTTCCCCTGTAATTGAGAAAACCCTGATTACTGAACACCCAATTTCAAGTTTGTTCTGTGATTAAATATGAATGACAGTTGGGGTAGTTGCTTGGCCAAGAAACGTAATCCTGGAGATAAATGTCAAGAGTCAGGACTCTGACTCTTTAGGCCAGGAGCTGATGGGAGTGGCTGGTTCTCAGCACCTCTGTTAGCACAGTTCAAGAGGACATCTTGTAGCCTGTACAATGGCTTCTGGAGAAAACACTTCACTCAAGCAAGTAGAGCCTTCAGTAGTAGTGGTTATCAAGGATTTGATCAAATGCTCATTCCAGTCAATGGAAAGCCTTCCATTAACTTCAGTAGGTTCCGGATCAGGTCCCTAATACAGTGTTGCCACACATTGTGTAGCAGTTTAGGACTTGACCATCATTCAGTGAATCAAAGTCTGTGGTGGGTTGCCTGCCACAACCCACGTATAGTCAACAGAGGGCACTGTTGAGTTGCGATTATTTCAGCAAGAGGCGGGTAGAATTTTAAAGGACCAGAGCTGTAATGATAACAATAGTTTGCATTTCAAACAGGCCTTTTCACCTCAAATAATCCCAGAGTACTTTACAAACAACATATAGGGATCATCACTTCTTCCACCAGCCGCTGCTTAACGCTGCCCAGCAACTCTGCCCAGCAGTTTGAGGGGAGGGAGAGAAGGAGCCTGTGTCCAGTTCAATCTGTAGGTGGAATTCATGAAGGCAGAATAGAAATGAGTAAAGCTGGTTGGGGGAAAATGTATTTTAAAAAAAATTGTTTTGTTTTTTTAACCCTGATTTTTTTTAAAAATTGAAAATTTGAAATGTCATAATTTTTTCTTCTAAATCAAAAGCATCGCAACCGGATCTCACAAGAGCTGGTTTAATTCCTCCTCCATCCCTCTCCCCAACACACACAGTAATAATTTAATTTGACTGTTTTTTCTGAACTTTTGAAATTAAAAAAATATATAATATTTTGATGGATTTTTTTTTAATTGACAAATGGTGGCCATCAGCTAGCATCTAGCCAGGAGACTGAGGTCAACACCCCTACTATTGCAAAAAGGATCATAGTCTTTCATGATCAGGTAGGGTCAAGACTTCATCAACTTGGAAAGCATCACCGAAAGCCCAGCTCCCTAGTTGGTTGCTGGTTTTAGGATATGTCTGCACTTGGAGCTAAGGGTGTGATTCCCAGCTCTCATAGACATACTCAGGCTAGCTGTCATTGGGTTGGCCTGTTAAAATAGTAGTGTAGCCATGGCAGCGTGGGCAGTGGTGGGCAGCAGCACACGCTGGCTGCCCCACATGAGCACCCACAGGGTCCAGGTGAGTTTGTACTTGGGGCCACTAGTCCATGCCGCCGCTCACCTCTGCTTATGCTACCCCAACTACACTACTGTTTTTACTGTGCTAGCTTAATGAGCGCTAGCATGAGTATGTCTGCTTCAGCTGGGAATCACACCCCCAACTCCAAGGGTAGACGTAGCTTTAGTGATGATTAGTTTGATTTATACTGAGGTGAGGCCTAAAGTCCCCAACTAAGAGCAGGACCCCTTTCTGCTAGGCTCCTGTGCCAAACATAGTCATTATTGCTGGCTGGTAGGGGTGTCTTCTCTATTTTTCATTTTCTCATTGGGGCTAACTCTGGTTCAGCTACACCAGTGCTGACAACATTGGAAGCACTGGTGTGGACAAGTCTTGCTACGGCACCTGTTTTGCACACCATGTTGATCAGAAGTTCATGTGGGCTGGTGTTGTCTTTCGAACAGTATAAACATGGTGCTCTGACTATTCACAGTCATTCCCAGTGTTCAGGGACACATGGCCGTATGAACAGAAATATTTCCATTTTGGTATTTCTCTTAATTTCAATGAAAGTGTGAGAAAACTCTCATTGACTTCAATGGGGCCGGGATTTCACCCTTAGCATCTAGTGTTGACAAGGACAAGTTGAGTTTCCAAACATGCTAGCTGGTGAGAGTTGAACCTAAGGTCCTCTCCAGGGTTAACCATGATGAGATAACACAATTGTAAACCCAACTTCTCCTTGTCCATACAAAGGGCAAACTCACAATTAATGTTATGTTGGCTAACATGTCTTTTAACATGATGCTTTTCCTCAATATAGATGAGGCCTTTGATGAATTGTACAGCAAAAGGTAGTTTGTGCAAAGTCAGTTTCTATTTTAAAAATCTTTTCAGTTGTATGAAGTTAACTTCACTGGGTAAAAGTCTATGTTCTGTGTCAGACAAGATTATAATATTCCTTTCAAACCTTAAAATCTTTGAATTTATGACATTATCATTAGTAACATCGGTAAGAAATAATGTTTTTAAAAGATTTTTATCATGGCCCTTTAACAAAAAGTTCCATCAAAGATCCAAATCTAAAAGTGTTCCACTTGTCTTCTATAATAAGATCAATTCATTAATATTTGATAAGTGCTGACTATTATTCATTGATTGATTGATTGATTGATTGATTGGTGGGAAGCAGCACATGAACCAAAGCCACGCCACTGGTTGCATTAATCAACTTCTTTAAAAGAAGAATTGGAACAGTCTGACTGCATGAAAAAAAAGGCCATTTGAACAAACTGGCTGGCTGAAAAATTCCTTCATTTATTTTACATGGCATTGTGAAGGAAATAAGACCATGTAGTGTATCATCTAAAGGCATAGAAAGGTAGAGGATTAATTGTCTTATCATTATGAATTCATTTCATATTCATTGTTGTAGCGCTGATCACAATGAATTTATTTAGTATTCATGTGGATGTCACATCATGTTCCTGCCATAGATGTTTTACTGTAATTTAACATAAATTAATGGACATCTGTATTAAACCATTTGCAATTAAAGAAGTGATCTTTCAATTCTATGGGTCAGATTTGAATGGATGGCTATGAAAAATAAGTAAACTAGTCTACTAAATAGCTAGCCAGAGAGGTCAAACCCCGAAATGAGTTTCGCTTCTTCCTTGTGTCTGTTTCGCAAGAACACTCATGACTGGAAAATAAGTTTGTAATTGACTGACCTAGACAGATGAGTTGAGGAAGTGGGTGATTGATGTGTGCAATATATTTGAACAGAATCAATGCTGGCGAGAATACTAATTACACAGACCACTTCAGTTGACACATCTATTGCTAAAATACACTTTGGATTAGTAGATCAAATCTCCAGTTTCTAAGACCCTGATATATTCAAAATATTGCCCTGGATTTATACTTCTTAGTGCCCTCTGTAGCACTGCAGGATCAGAAGTTGCGGAGTTGGACATTAGAGAAGAGCTGAGATCAGTTTTTAAATCCCTAATTCACCAAAATACTTAAATATATGTTTAACTTTAAGCACATGAGTGGTTTTTTTTATGTTAAAACTAATAAAATGCATAACATTAAGCACGTGTATAAGTGCTTTGCTGAATAGTGGTGGATTTATGCTCTGAAAGTTAAGCACATGCTTAAGGCCTTTGCTGAATTGGGGCCTAGCATATTAACATATTTAGATGCATTTTAAAAAGTAAACAGCTTTCAGTGTGTTTTGTCAAGCAAAAGTCTTTTTTAAAGCCACACATTTCAATGATGGAGAGACAAACCTAAGGATTATCATCTTAGTCATTATCAGCAGTAGAAGACAGGTTGTCAATGCACCTTATAAAGTGAGATTCTGAGTAGTAACCATTTGGTACTGAAGTAACATCCTACTGGAGCTCTGTCTGCAGCATCTGAACTGCAGGTCCCTAAGCCTCCCATTCAATTATCAGTGAAGTGTCACTCTTGATGGGCTACTGTGTTGTAGCATCCACTCCAGGCTTGAAAAGTGTCAAAATAAATCAAACTAGGTCAATGAAACCATCTCCTTGAACTGCTCTGAGTCTGGAAGGGGGGTGACTGAGATCCATCGAATGGATAAATGGGAAACTCCATGTCTCACTGCTCCTGCACTTTCCACGACCTTGATTGTACTTCAGACAAAATAGTGTTTTTGCTGCTTTGCTGCAAGACCAAAATTAAGGGCTGGTGGCTCTTCACCTTGAGGAGCGCTCCAAAGGAGTCTTCTCCCCGTACATTTTCTCAATAATTAGATTAATGATATACTCTGGGTGTGCTTTAATGTATTAAGGCCATTTTAGTTCACTGTAATTCATTTCTCTAGCAGATAATGTCCTCAGAGACGTGTGTGTGTATGGGGGGGTGAACTATGCAGTTATATAGTTTCTGTCCAGATCTGGTTGTAGTGGCTAAGATCACTAAAGTTCTGGCTAAAAGATGCAGAGTTTCTAGAAGCGTCTCCTAAAGGTGTTCACCTACAGAACAAAACTTGGTTGAGCTGCTGCTTGGCGCGCATGCACCAAAGTCTCATGGGGCAGTACAATGAGGTTGTGGCAAAACATCACTGGGTTGCAACAATGTTCCAAAGAGACACCATCATCTTGCTGTAATGCCATCAAATCAAAATGCAATATCCCAGCGCCATGATGTTGCACTGGCACATTATATTTCTTCGTGACACTTCAGTGAAAGGGTTAGGTGTGGCCTGTTGAAAATGGGGTACTCCCACAAAATTTCAGATGGGTTGAACTTGCAGTCGTATGTTGCTTGCTGTACCGTATGAATACACATGGTCTGGGTTCAAGATGAAATTGCTCGTGCAATTTACATAGATCTAGGTGTAATTGCCAGAATGGGCATTTGGCCAGAAAACAAGAATTAATTCCCTTAATGTTGTGGAAAATGCCATGAGGTCTTTAAAGACCAGGGGTGGTCAGTACTTAGATGTTATGAGTTTCCTAAAACACAGCATGTCTAACAGCAAAGTCCTTTATCATCCTGCTGGGGAGAGGTGGTTGGAAAATGTATTTTTGTGTCCTGTGAAAATTGTCCCAAATTGGAGACAGCTTTTTTTAAGTAGAAGTTTCAAAAATTTCATGAAAAAAAGAACAAAAATAACCCAAATTTCAAGTTGATAAATTCTACACATTTGGTTTCAATTTCAACTGGTTAAAAAATCTAAAATACATTTCAAAATGAAAAGTCAAAAAAATTGAAACTTTCTGCTCTGAAAATGTTGAAACGAGAGTTCCCTGTTGACATTTTCAAAACATTGTTTCCAGTTTTTTTCAAAACAAAATTTGGTCAAAATCGATATGAGTTGACAATTGTTTTTCCCAGTTTCATCAAAACGGCATTTTCCAACGACAAACGGATGACCAGTCTACTGCTACACTAGCAGTTCAACACTGAATAGAGAGCAAAAGTGCTCCCTACTGGATCATCCGCCCCACTCTCTGCAGCACCTTGCATTCTCATTTGTGGTCTCCTGCCTTCTGTGGAGAGAGCCATTTGTTTTTCTACTTTTAATAAGCGGCAATTTCTATAGTATGGGGCAGAGATCTTCCAATGCAGTGCAGGGGATTTAACTACTCAGCTGCCTTTCAAATTGATGAGAGTTATGTGGCTAAATCCTCTGCGCTGCTTTGAAAAGCTGAACCTCTATCCTTATCCAGTTTTGAACATAACCAGTACAAGTCCTGGATGTCTGAGTTCCGAGAAAGGTGGTGCCTATGGAGAGTAGAGTTCAATCTAAGATTTGCAACGTGCCATTTTTTACGACAAATACAGAAGTTCGGTAACTGGCACCTGGTGCAACCCAGGCTTCAGCACAGGTCTGTTCTGCGTAGAGAGACAATGATAACCTGGAATCTAGGCAGTGTCCAAAAATGAATCAGCAGCTGAGTGCCCATGACAACTTTTGTGGCTTTTTCAATCATTCTTTTTTCTCTCCTTCCTTGCCATGTGAAAGAACCGCACAAACAACAGGGGAAAGTGACAATACCCCATTGGAGTCAGCGGTAAAAGTCCCATTGGAGCAGGATCGGGTGCTGATTGACTATATGGTGGGTGTGATGGGTCTTCACCCCCATCACATGCAAGGCAAGGGAAAAGATCCAATTAGTCATGCTCTGCACCGGGACGGGGAGAGTACCTAACTGCCTCCTGAATAGAGAAGGCAGAGCTAAGCCATATAATAGACTGAGGGAATTCAGCTGGGGAGAGATTATGGAGGGGACAGATATCATTGATGGAGTTGAGACCTGAGCTGGGGCCTACAAGGGGAAGGAAATTGAAGTCAAGCCCAGAAGGGGCGAAGGATCTTTAGTTTAGAGCTGAATGCGGAAAGGGGACTGGACCGTTGTATGACTCGGCTGGAGGGTTGAGCCACAGAAGACCCCAGTGAGGGAGTCCAGGGAAGAGATGGGCTGGGTGTGGTCCCCACGGCTGAGAAAGTGGCCACCAGCGGGGGAGTGAGAAGCAAAGTTCCCTGCAATGCCATGTCCAGGCATGAGGGGGCCCCCTAGAGGTAAGGATGTGTGCATTCAACAGGGGAAACGTGAAAGGGACAATGCAGAAGAGCTGCGATTTTTCAAAGGGAGGTTGGAGCCCAAGTCACACTGGGTTTCAGCAGGAGCTGGGCATCTAATGCCCTCAACCTAGGTGCTGCCAAGGGCACTACACAAACAAACTGGAAACATAGGGAGGCGGCCGAAAGATGGAGAGGGAATAGGAGCGGAGTGGGAGAAGAGGAGTGTTGAGGGGCAGGTGAACTGCATGGAGGGCAGGAGCTGTGAAGCTAGCAATGGAGTGGCAGAGGGGTGGAAGGAGAGAGGGCAGTAAGCAGACTGTCAGCAGGCAGAAAATGGTATCCAGGGTCTAAAGCAAAGAAGGTGGCGTCTTTCCTTCATGCTGGCCCTCCCAGCTGGTGCCTCCTTCCTGAGCTGATCTGTAAAGCCGAGCTCCTCTCCTCCTTCAGATCCCTCCTCAAGATCCACCTCTGCAGCAGCGGCTGCATGAGTTATTGTTACTCTCTATTGTTTGTATTACGGTAGCACCTAGCATACTCAGCCAAGATCTGGGCCCTGTTGTCCCAGGTGCTATAGAAACACCTGGGGCTTAGTGTAGGCTAGGAGCGAGGCTGCGTTAATGTCGGGCTTCGCTACCACAGGCTGGCTGAGCCCCACCACTTTTCCTGCTCTGAGCAAAGGCAGTATGAGAGACAGTCCCTGCCTCAAAGGGGGAGATTTTTTTCCCAAGTGGCTAGTCATTCAGGAGCATGGTCTCATTGAAAGTCAGTGGCATGCAGGCGCATTTTGAAATTGTCACCCTAAGTGTACAAAAGAGACAGACCAGGACACCCAGCAGGTCAGTGCTCAGTCGGAGAATGGATCCCAGGTCTGCTGACTCCTGGTCCCATGCCCTAGTCGCTGGACTGTCCCATCCAGGAAGTGAGGGATAGCTTAGTGGTAATGCTGTCCGGGTGGCTGATTCTGTTTGTTTGTTGTTAAACTTCCAGGTGCGTTGGAGCCTCAGAGTTGTGCATGTTGCTAGCTTCCGTAAGCATGTGGTCTCACTTCCACGGGCCTCGCCCTCTCTTGCCCCTCTCCTTCCCGCCTGTTCTTTTTCCTGGTTATTTACTGCCTCTTGTTTCAGTCTGAGATTCTAAGCTCTTTGGGGCAGGTTTGTTCAGTGCTGAGCACAACATGGAGCCATGCCTGGCTGGCTTGTTTGACCACTACAATACAAATAAATAATAATAATGCAGCTTGGATTGGACACCGCTGCCTATCAGCCTCAGGCAGCTGTGTAGCGTTGCTGATCCCAGTTAAATAGCCACTGTGTACCGCCCTCCAAGAAGTGCCTATGTTTTAGCAGAGAGCAGGGGAAGAAATCCCTTGCACATGTCTTGCAAAGTACTTTGGAATGAGAGGCGCCAAACGTAAACGATTATTATGATGATGGGCTGTACGGGTTGGCAAGAATGGAAGCTGACCTTCCCAGGGGATAATTACCGTTATGGATACAGATGGCATTTCCCGTCTCCTGCCGCCTCTCGGCTCAGTATGGGTGCTGCCTGCCTGTGCCACCACCTCTGCCCTCAGGTGGGCCGCACAGTTTGCAGACGGTCCACTCCCATCTCCACCTAAAGGGCCAGGCGCTGCTTTCAGCTCTTTGCTCTTATATCTTTTCTATTCAGCACCATGATATGAAAAAGCCACAGAAATTGAATCCCATTCAGAGGCAGCCACTGAGCGGGGATTTTCCCCCCTTCCCTTGAAATGAAGTTTCTTACACTGCTCATTAGATGATAAGTGACGATAGAAAAACCTTTGAGCGAAGGTAATTCCTAGTGTGAAGAAGTGGGTTGCTGCACATTTATGAATGCAAACGAGGCTGGGTGTCCTGTGGGGATGCTTTGTCAGCCCTTTTATCTCTGAAACCAAAGTTCAAACCGACTTCCTGAGTCAAGAACCATAAAATTATTCTGCTTAAAGAATTCTCAAATGCCATCTGTGGAGTGGGAGACCTTCATTTATCTGCCTCTGAACTGGCCTGTGCATGGGCACATGGAAATGAAAGGAGCCCTCATTATCAGGGTCCCATTCAGCTTAGCGCCACTTTCTTATAATTGACAGAATACATTACGCTCCCACGGGGGAATCCTGGTGATTCCGATGGAAAGCCATAATAATAGTGGCCCGGTGCATCTCCATAGCCTGTTTCATCTCCAGATCTGAAAGAGCTTTCCAGACAATTAAGTGAGAATCACAAAGATCCCTCTGATCCCCATTTAACAGAGGGCTTGTCTTCACTGCAAGGGGAACACCAGTTATAACGAGTGTTGCCCCTAACTCAGTTCCCATCCACACACACAGCCCCTTCACTCAAGCAAGCTGGTGCTTTAACTCAAGTCAGCTGACCCATCCGGGGGGATGGACTAAATCTCGAGTGTGCACAATTCATCAGCTGCTAACATGCTCATTCTGTAATGTGGACACAGGCCAGTGGCACTCGAGGGCTGCTAGTCCTCCTGTGCCTTCCTGCAATTCCCCACCTCCATGGGCCCAGGGAGGACAGACAAGTTCTCCCACAATTCACTGGCAAAGAATTTTTAGAGCAGCTCAGCTTCCTGGAGCACTAAAGTCTGGGGGATGTGCCCGCAGGCATCTCAGCGCCCTGCGCAAGCGAGTACAGCACCAGTGGGCACAAGGCCACCCCAGTGTTATAGCACAGCATAGCTGTGCTTACTCGAGCTGGGCTAACTCAAGAGGAGTAGTTCAGGTTAACACCACAGTGAAGACAAACTCCCCAGAGGGGCAAGAGAGTCTAGAGACACTCCTGGCTTGTTTTTCAAAAGGAGATGACAATCAGCCGAGAAGCGACTCCCCAACACACTCACAGGGTGAATGAGTAGCAGACCCAAGGAGAGAACCAAGGTTCCTAGGCAGCTGTTCTAACACCAAACCATGCCACTTTCCCTGAACAGCCTGAGTCAGAGGAATAAATTGACTCACACAAAGTCACACAGGAAGGGGGAAGTTCACTGGCACAAGGTCTCGGCACCACCTGAGTCCCACCTAAGCCTCAAAGTAGGGCTGTGGTGGAACATGGATGGTGCATGGCCTTTCTGCACAGGGGTGAGGTTTCACTGGAAGTGAGCTACTGATCCATAAATATCCGCTCATCTACCATGGTGCAGAGTAGGCATAATACAACAACAGAGAGTAGAACCCTTGGGCCCTGACTGCCTATCCTGTGCCTCAGCCCCATCTATGCACCCTCTGATTGGTTCATCCTATCACACATCTGGAGGGTGCCCCTCTGCAAATGCTTGTTCCTTTCATAGTGCCACAAATAAGCAGCAAGCCTGTTGGGGTTGTCACATGGATGACAGGTTACTCTCCTCTATACCCACTATACAGAAGGGTAAACCGAGGCACAGTAATGTTAATTGACATGCCTGAGGTCACATGGTGGGTCCATGGCAGAACTGGGATTAGAAGCCAGTTCTGTTGGCTTTCATCCTCTTGCAATTTCCACCTTGTTTCAGTGGCATTGGAACAATTTGTATAGTGGGGGTGCTGAGAGCCATTGATCGAAACAGAAAACCCTGTATATGATGGAAACCACTTCAAGCCAGGGGTGCTTCTCTCCCTAAGTACCCCTGCCTTGTTTCCCATTCCAGCATTGCAGACCATAACAAATGGACTCCAGGGGTGATAAATCATCTGCTAGATACTTGCCGTTCCAAGTCTGCAGTATTAAGCATCCTCCTGACCTTATAGAACAATCATAACGTTGCCTCGGGATGTTCCAACTCCCACCACTTTCAAGCAAGATCCTTCTGATGGCCTTCCAGTAGTCTAATACAAGGAGACTGCTCTTGGCGTGGATGAGAGAGAGAGAGAGATGGCTGCTATTTTATACTCGGGAAGAGATAGCCAGCTGTCTGGTGGCTACTGATACATCATGCAAGAGCCTGAATGCTGCACATATTTGGGCTGGCAGCATCACCTGCCCACGTGCCAGGCAGCTGGCGGAAATGTATCAGAAGGCACCTACGATGCGGAGGCATTTTGCGCCGTATTGACTGTGTGTCTGTGGGTGAGGGCGCCATGCACTCCTTGCATTCGCACCTCGTTTAAGCTGTATTGGTGCGCCAAAGGAGATCACTGCTTGCTGCAGGCAAACGGCAGAGGCTCTCCTTTCATCCTGGAGAGTGCTCTGATCTTGGAAGCGCTCCTCGCTAAGCGGGGTGGGGAGTGGTCAGCATTTGATGGGAGACCCAGGGAGCTGCAGGAATTGGGGAGTGGAGATTCAGGAAGGGGAATGCCCTTCCCTCTGATTCCATTCTGAATCCAGTTCCCCAGTGTGGTGTTGTGGGGAGGGGAAGGACACAAAATGTGCATGGCCTGATCTTTAGAGGTGCTGAGTGCCCACTTGCAGCTCCCACTAAATCCAATAGTCAGTAACTGAGGTGCAGCCAATACTGTGATAGGTGTAGTGTAAGAACTGGAATAGACTAGAATAGGGGTGTCATTAACCAGTTGACGACCGCTTGCAATGAAATTCACAGGAAACGCCGAGTTCACAATGTTTCAGGCTCTGTCAGAACAAGAAGCACAGGGAAACCCCTTGGGAAACCCTGATCTTTCATAGTTTCATAGAGGAGTTTAAGGGCAAAGGGACCTTTAAAACATCCTCTGACCTCCTGTCAGTTTCACCCAAATTGCCCTATATTGAGCCCAATGACTTTGGATAAACTGAGGCATTTCAGTCCTCAGGAGATTGAACTATTGTGTGTCCCAGACAGAGAATAGGAGTGACTTTCCTGATTTCCAGCCCACAAAATTAGGATGGCGTATGGAGCTTGAGTCAAAGGCCATTGAAGTCAATGGGGGTCTTCCTTATGGCTTCAGTGGAGCTTTGAATCTGTATTTCTCTGAATCAAACTTCTGAAATGTTTGAGATTTCCCCCAACTAAAGTTGGCCCATTTCTGCTGACACAGGGGCAGATCTTTAGAAACACTTCAGCAGAAAGGTCAAAACACAGATAAACACGCCAAAGACAAGCACTCAGAAGGGAACATTCAGCAATGACAGAGAAAAGGAAGAGAAAGAAATACAATTTGTACAATTGCCAGCGTATCTGTCCCAGTAACTCCTCACTCGGGAAAGATAACACCACATTGTTAATGCCTTGCTTGTTACGAGTCACTCCGTGCCAAATATTGTGACTGTTCTAGAGAATTTAATTTAATTGCACAATGAATTAATAATCTGTTTCATACAGTTTTGGGTTGTTGTTTTTTTTTAATTTAAAAAGACATTTTACCCTCATCCCTTTGCTGCAGTTGTAGCCACGAGTTGCTGTAGATCTGGAGTTAGCATGGTTGGAGACCTCTGAATATGGAATCACTGTGCATGTCTCTACCTGTGAGGATGGGTGGTTTGATTGTTGACTCCTGTGACAGTAAAGTCATTTTTTCCCCATGAAGTTCAAGGCATGAAGTCAGTGGAAAGTCTACCATTGATTTCAGTAGGCTTTGGATCAGGTCTGAATATGACAAAAATCTCCAAGAGGGGCAGAGAGAACAGAATGCAGCAATCTGCATGCAGCCAGAGCTCATCCTGAATCTAGATACCCAACTCTGTACCCCACGGTGGGAGGAGGCCTGGGCTGGAATGTGCATGTGTGGCAGAAGGCCAGGGGAGAGAAGAAGAGTTAGGAAGATACCAGGGCAGGGCAAGTTCTGTCCACTGCTGTATATGGATTTGTCTCTCCCTGAGCATGAGGAACCGTGGGTGAAAGGGCAGCTCAGACGCCATTTCCTTTCAGTCTTTGCTCTCTCTGCTCAGAATGCCAACTAAGGTGCCAGGTAGCAGTGGTGGATTGGGCCTTTTGGATTTTTGCCTATTGCGGAGGAAGCTGTGAGCTCTACTCGTTTCATAGGAACTACCCCGAAGCTGTGGGAGGAGAGTGACATTTGGTCACTACTGACCTGGCCCAGGTTTAACTAGAGTTAGTCAAAATATTGATGTCTAACTGGTTTTCCATCCCATAATGCAATTTCGACAAAACCCTTTTCAAAAAAAAAAAAAACCTCAAAAAAATTGGCCAAATGTCCGGTTTTGGCCTTTCGGAATGGAAAGCTTTGATTGTTTTCATTTCAAGATGACTTTTCGTTTCAAAGTGTACTTTATGGGAAAACTTTAAAAATTATAATAGTCAAAATGTAAATGAAATGTTTCAAATTTATCACAACAAAATGTTTCAATTGACCAGAAATGAAAAAAACCCAAAACCCAATCTTTGTTTTGCAAAATTTTGGCTTATCATCCCGATTTGGGGTGATTTTTTTCTGTAAATCTCAATATTTTTCACAGGAATGGAAAAATCTGTTTTCCAACCAGCTCTAGGTTTGAAGTGAGAGGTGGAAGTCTCTCCTTGACCAGTCTCCTAAGCCAAAGCCATACCGTGCCCTCTTCTGCTCTGAAAGTGGTAGGACTTCTTTATTGTAAAAAATAATTAACAGGAATCGAATATGATTGCTACAAGCATTGGCTAATTGAGAGTACAGAAACAGCAAATGGGAAATGCCATTAATTTATTAAAAATCAATCAAATTATATCTTCTCGCTGTCCCCTTGCATGAGTCTGACTACGCCTTGTTCCATCCATGTAACCCTTTGAGTTAAGAATTTGGGATCCTGATAGCCAATGAGAGAGGCACACAGCAAAGGAAATGGTTACCATGACCAAAGCTTGACTCTTCCCTCTCCTCTCCTGATTGACTTCCCATCTGCACCAATTCAAGGAAAGCCCAGTGTTGGAACGTGGAGCTGAGGGCTCTGTAGCAAGTGGCATTGCCTTGGTCTTTTGGTTTTCCAGCCATCACTCTTGAAGCTGTGCATTCCATCCATCTCCCTATTCACACACACTGCCGGACGATGGGCAGGGGTCCCCTACTTTAGATCCTAAACAAAGGTTACAATGGCAGCACCCAAAGGAACAAGAATTAAAACTGCACTTAATCAAAGGGAACATTACAGCTGGACAGCGCGGATCTCAGAATGAGAAACCCCCACTTTCCCACTTTGTGAGGGGAGAGAGACAAAAATACATTAGAGTTTTACTTAAAAAGCACATCTTGCCTTCATTTGCAGCTCCTAGAATCCTTCATTAGACTTCACCCTTAAATGTTTATTATCAAAGATTTACAAATTCCACTGATTTGGCACATGGAATCACTTGAAAAGTCTTTGTGATGGGTTTGGTCACAGAAACCCCCTTGGGACTGTCACCTGACATGCTGAATTTACCTCTGAGCCCGTTTTCTCTGCCAGTTTGGGCCTCCAGAACCCTGCCTTGTTGAGCCAGACATGCAAGCCTGCTGCAACACAGACCCACATGCCCTCAAAGCTGCAGATTTAAACCAAAAGTGCTCAGCAGGTCACCTATCTCCAGCACCCAGACTCCCAGCTCCCAATGGGATCCAAACCCCAAATAAATCTGTTTTACTCTTTATAAAGCTTATACAGGGTAAACTCATAAATTGTCTGCCCTCTATAACCCTGATAGAGAGATATGCACCGCTGGTTGCTTCCCGAGGTATTAATCACTTACTCTGGGTTAATTAAGAAACAAAAGTGATTTTATTAAGTATAAAAAGTAGGATTTAAGTGGTTTTAAGTAATAACAGACAGAACAAAGTAAGTTACCCAGCAAAATAAAACAAAACATGCAAGTATAAGCCTAATACATTAAGAAACTGAATACAGGTAAATCTCACCCTTAGAGATGTTCCAGTAAGCTTTTTTCAGAGACTAGACTCCTTCTTAGCCTGGGCCCAATCCTTTCTCCGGTACAGTTCTCGTTGGTTTCAGCTCAGGTGGTATTTCTCATGACTGGCCCCCCCTTTGTTCTCTTCCACACCCTTTTGTAGTTTTGGCACAAGGCAGAAATCCTTTGTCTCTCTTTGGGTTCCCACCCCTCCTTCTAAATGGAAAAGCACCAGGTTAAAGATGGTTTTCAGTGTCATGTGACATGTTCACATGTCCTGTGAGCCCCCCTCCATTCTTTCAGGACTGGCCCACACATATGCAGTGGAGGCTTGCAGGTAAACAGAGCCATTTACAGGCAATTGTCCTAGTCAATGAGAGCCATCAAGATTCTAAACCACCATTAATGGCCCACGCTTTGCATAATTACAATAGGACCTTAAAGTTATACTTCATATTTCTAGTTTTAGGTACAAGAATGATACATTCATACAAATAGGATGAACACACTGAGTAGATTATAAGCTTTGCAATGATACCTTACAAGAGGTCTCAAGTTGCAGTGGGGGACGTTTAGGTTGGATATTAGGAAAACTTTTTCACTAGGAGGGTGGTGAAACACTGGAATGCGTTACCTAGGGAGGTGGTGGAATCTCCTTCCTTAGATTTTTTAAGGTCAGGCTTGACAAAGCCCTGGCTGGGATGATTTAGTTGGGGATTGGTCCTGCTTTGAGCAGGGGGTTGGACTAGATGACCTCCTGAGGTCCCTTCCAACCCTGATATTCTATGATTCTAAGAGACCTTTTGCATGAAGCGTATTCCAGTGACATTATATTCACACTCATTAGCATATTTCCATAAAACGTATGGAGTGCAACGTCACAGTCTCCACTTCAGCAGCTGTTTGTTTGATTATTTTCTAGCATGCCAAGCAACCCCCATTTGGGCAAGAGAGAAATGGAAAGGGAAAGTGGTGGGATGGTAACAGTAATTGGTTTCTGACAATGTGGATAGTGCTGTATGAGGATGGACTAAATCCACTTCTGGTAGACTATGATCTATTTCAGTTTGGGGCCCCCTTGTTCTAGCGACTCTGTGCATAGTGACAGAAAATCTACACCCCGAATTGCTTACAATGTACATAGACAAGACAGACCCAGGGTGGAAGAACTGGAGCGTTCTCATCCTTCTGATTTCACAGATGGGGAAATAATGCCGAGAGAGACTAAGTGATTTTCCCATGGTCCCACAGGAAGCACGCTCGGCTCGCTAGCGTGCCAAGCTAAGAATTCACCCACAAGTCCACTCTTCCGTCCATTAACTTCAGTGGATTTGTCTTATTCACCTTACATTTACATGGGGCTTTTCATCCAAATAGCTAGATCCCACTGGGCTTTACAAACTGTACTAGGACTGAGCAAAGTCTGGTGAGGCACGCTGTACTCAGAGTTGCTACTGCTCCTATGCGCCAATATGGTGCCAAGAAGGGTCACGTGCTGCTGGAGGTGTGCTCTTTCCAAGGAAGCAGAAAACAAAGATCTTGATGGCAGATGGTCACTAAGTACCCCACTGCATCCTTTGTAGGAGAGAGGGGGTAAACTCAGTCATTCCAGGCAAATTACAACTCCAGGTTATTACTAGGGCTGGTTGAAAAATTTCCATCTGTATTGTTTTTGTGATGGAAAATTCGGATTCTGGCAATTTTTTCACAAAAAGTGTTGGCTTTCTGTGGAAAAATTCAATTTCTCAGCAAAATACTTATATATAGGCTGAAAACTGAAATATTTTGACTTGGTAATGCTCCCACAGTGCCTCCTGGGAGTTGTAGTCAAATATCTTATGCTCTCATTCTCTTTTTTGGGTTAGGCTCCTCAGCCAGACTTTATCTCCCATGATGCACTATGGCCATGCATCTGCCATAATGTAAGGCATCTTCTCACCAAGAGGGGGACCGGGGTGTATCATGGGAGATTCAGTCCAGCCTGGCCTATAGGAGGGCATGAGGCACCACGGCAGCATTTCAAAATTAAAATATTTTCATTTTTAGTTGAAATATTTTGGATTTCAATTTTTCGCCAAAAAATCGACATCTGTTGTGCGCCATTTTCTGAGCAGCTCTGATTATTACATTCTGCCTCCATTGATTCCTCATGCATTTTCAGTTGGATATGGCATTCTTCACTACCTAAAAACAACGTGGAATCTGGTGGCACCTTAAAGACTAACAGATTTATTTGGGCATAACCTTTTGTGGGTAAAAAACCCCACTTCTTCAGATGCATGGAGTCTCCCCATGAAAGCTTATGCCCAAATAAATCTGTTAGTCTTTAAGGTGCCACCAGACTCCTTGTTGTTTTTGTGGCTACAGACTAACATGGCTACCCGTCTGATACTCTTCACTACCACTCTTCCACTACCTATCTATTCTATAATTATCATCACGGTAGTACCTAAACATGGACTTAAACTGTTGTCCAGTGTTACTGTGCACCGTTATAAAGCCTCTATGTTCCACCCCAGAGGTGTCTGTATTTTCACAATTGATGGAGCGAGCCATGTGTATCTCTTGTGGTTGTGAATATTTTGCACAGCTCTAGCTGTAGCATTGCCTGATCGCTAGAACAGAAGCTTGGAAGTCTCAATCCTGAGTTTTGTGCCTGGCTGGGAGAAGCAGTGTTATCTAATAGTTAGAGCAGAGGGCCAGCAATCAAGATGCCTGACTTCTGTTCCGCAGTCCCAGGCAAGCAGTGTTGTTTTAATAATTAAAATAGGGGATAAGGAGCGAGGATGTCTGGGTTCTATTCCTAAATATGGCAGGCTGTATTGTCTGATAATTAGCAGAGGGCTATGAGTCAGGACAGCCGTGTTCTCTTCCTGAATTTGTCAGGCAGTTCTGCCTAATAGTGAGAACTGAAAGACACCTTGTGTTTGTGTGACCTTGGGCTAGTTACTTAACCTCTCTGGGTATTTCCACGCTGCAAAAAAACCCTACAGCAGCGAGTCTCAGGGCCCAGGTCAACTGACTCGGGCTTATGGAGCTCGCACTACAGGACTACAACTAGAATTGTAGACATTCCTGCTCGGGCTGGAGCCCAGGCTCTGGCACCCACCCTGCTCGCCCTCTGTACTTCCCTTCCTCGATCTGCAGTCCCCATCTCTCAGGGATGATGGGGAGGTAAATTCATTCTTCTCTTGTGAAGTGTTTTGCAGACGGTGGTGCTGTAAAAGTGCAAAGTGTTATTATGAAACCCCGCTGAGCACGGAATAGAGTGCACCTCCTTTATCTCATTATTATAGAACAGAGCAAAGCCTGCTTTGTTCTGTCACTGTGTCCTCACTCTAGACGCGAGCATGACCGCAGGGGTCAGCCCAGCGGCTGCCTTAGTTTCCCTTATTATGACAATGCTCCATCCCTGTTCCCTTAAATAAACTCACCACCATAGCGCCTCATCGCCGAGCAAGGCGGCCTCAGCTCCTGTGCTGGGTCCCAGTGACAGCTGCTATAAACATGTTAGTGAAGCCAACTGCTGGACCTGACAAGATGTGTTAATTAGGATGTGATGTACTACGATATGACACATTTAAGCACAGCAGAATTGGCAACATCAGTCACAGCGCAGGGAGAGGGGCACACATGACATTTTTAATTAAAGAGAAACGTGTTTTGACAGTGAGGTGTTGGTGCCAATATCTCTGCTCCACTCTCCTGAATGGTTCAAGGTCTATTTCTGATGTCCCCAAGCTGGTCTAAACGGGCTTTTGCTGCCTGGGAGAAAATCCAGACATGAGGTTTCTGCCTTCTAGCTCCCCTGAAGAAAGGACAAAGACAGGACGCTGCCTTCTGGAAGAAACCTATCTTCACCTTCTGGCCTTCAGCATTTCACTGTGAAGGTCAAGTGCCTTTGGCACTGAAAGACGTTGCAGGCTCAGGATGCCTGACCCAAAGTCATTTGCTGCTGGTCAGGATTCTTTCTTCATCCCCTTCCTCATCACTGATACAGTTAGGGATGGCTCCTAAGCTAGGGATACTCCATGCATGCAAGGACCTTGAGTAGTGTATTTCGTACCAGACATGCTTAATCATGCACTGATGGGCTGACTTGCGTGGATGGGATGGAGATCAGTGGGGGGCTAGATCCTCAGCTGGTGTAAATCAGTATAGCTCCATGGACTTCAATGGAGCTGGACCAGTTTGCGCCAACTGAAGATCTAGCCCCCATATACACCCAGCCCAAGCCCAAATGTTAATACTGCATTGAAACAGGAAGTATGGTCTAGTGGTTAGACCAGGTGATGTTGCAATCAGGATCGCTAGGTTCTGTTCTCAGCTCTGTCACTGATGCATCCTATGATCTTGGGCAAGTCATTCCACTCCCCTGTACCTCAGTTTCCCCATCTATAAAATGGGGATAATGATACAGACCCACCTCCAAAGTGATGCAATTATTGTTTGTAAGGTGCTTTGTGATCCCTAGATGAAAGATGCTGCATCAGAACAGGGCACCTTCACTGAACTGCAAGCTGGAATCTGGATGCTTGCTCAATGAGTATAGAGAGTCTGTTTAAGTTGTGGCACCTGTTTGTTTATTTGTTCCATTCTTTCCAGTTTTCCTGTTTGCTAACACTGCCTGTGGGCTCCCTGCAATCTGGAAAACCCATGATTCATCGCGGCAGACTTGCACTGAGTTCTCTGCCAGCTAATGTCTGCTGTAGCGCAGGCTACATTAAGTGTAAGGACTTCTAGAAAGTATGGACCTGATCCTACAACATGCCAAGCACCCAGGACTCTCTCCAAAGTTAGTGTGAGTTGAGGGCCCTTGGCAAAGAGGTGCTCTGCACCTCACAGAATTGGGTCCTAGGACTGGAACCCTTCTTCAGGGGGATCTAGTCACCTCTGGCAATAAAGTCCCATTGCATCAACTTGCACACAGTGGTGAGAATCGTTGTGGTGCTGTGTGCTGGGGGCATGGGCATATTATGAGTGAGTTGGTCAGAAGGCAGGCTGCTACTTCAGAGAGCAACAGCAGAGAGGCATTGCAGCCTGGCATGAGAATCTGAAATTCACAGACCACTATTATTAATTTTAGTCTGGGATAAGAGACATCCACTATGGAAGGAAAGAGACATTAGCCTGAACTGAAGGATGTCCCCTTGCGTGCATGAAAAGTTCATAGCAACCTGCCAGCAAGGCAGACCTTTCTGGAAAGAATGCAGTGATCGCAGATGCTGATGAATTGAGAGCTGTAGAGTACAGCACTTTTCACAATTAAGTGGGTTTT
This sequence comes from Eretmochelys imbricata, assembly GCF_965152235.1. Taxonomy (NCBI): domain Eukaryota; kingdom Metazoa; phylum Chordata; order Testudines; family Cheloniidae; genus Eretmochelys; species Eretmochelys imbricata. Next base: position 5,680,552 of record NC_135593.1, on the reverse strand, counting down.
ATTCTCAGACCACCCCAGGAAGTAGGGCAGTGCCATCATTCCCATGTGGAATGGAAGCATAGAGACGCTAAGTGTCAAGGTAACACAGGAAATCTGTGGCAGGGGAGGGAACTGAATGTGGGTTTGCCAAATGCTAGATTTGTGCCCTAACCACTGGACCACCCTTCCTCTCTGTTGGGCTACCCTGCCCTCTCTCCTCAGTGCAGTCTTCCCATCTCTTCCCCCCCCCACCCTTCCTCCATCACATGGCTCAGCTGTGCCCAGACAGAGGTGCAAAATGGGACTTTCTGCTGTGACCGCTCTGTCCGACTCTGAGACTGCCAGTTGTATGGCCTTGGTTTTGTGCCATTGGCACCTGTCCTCTGGGAGTTGGGCTGAGACCCACCAACTCATTTCAGGCAGACCGCCAGGTTGCTGCCAGTGACTTTCAACTACTGCCAGCGTGGCCTGGGTTTAACCCAGCAAGCTAGATGTCAAAGGCTCCATTCCCATTCCTGAGCCAGCCGCCTAGCAGCTTATTAATGAGGAACAGGAGGCAATGATACGCCTCTGTGTTCTGTCAAGCCCATATTTTTCAGTATTGATGACATAAGAAATGGCCTGGACCTGGAACAAAGATCTTCTAAAACACAGCCCTCACTTTGTATGGCACAGAATGCTGTGGGGTTTGCCGAGGACAGATGTTCACCTCCAAAACCCAGAGCTGTTCTTCTGACAGGCCGAGGCCAGACCCGTGTCTGTGCTCTGAGAGCCTTGGACTTTCTCCCATCCCATCTACTGACGAGGTGGTACTGCCTCCTTTTCTGTGCATGGTCCCTGATTTCAGAGGAAAGAATCCCTCCCTTCCCTGCCACACGCCTCTACATGACAAACTCTAGGCTGTGCAAATGAGAGAAGCTCACTGTCACATCGCCTGGCATTTCCAAATTTCGGGGTACTGAGGATCGTTCCCAGGGTACTCTGGTGGCTTAGTTAGATCTTCTTGAGTTCACAGACTGGTTTCAGCCCTTTCACTGTATATTTCCAAGTAAAGCAGCCGATTATCAGCTACTGCTGGAATGTGCTGTAGTAAGTGTTCATCCTAATGATCCATGCTACCCATGCTGCCTCAGACCATTGGTCCATATAGCTTGGAAGCTTGCCATGAGGTGTAGCCAGTGTCTGATGTTTCAAGGCAACATGGAAGCTCTCTATTAGAGTAGCCCTTTTGTAAGTTTGTCCAGCAGGGCAAACTCTTTTCCTGCATTGGTGCGACGAGAGACAGCGTGATCATCTTTCGATGCAACTTTGTTGCCTTCTATCAGAATCGTCACCCTCCTCTCTGGCAGCCCAATACTGCTGCGTCAAAATGTCATCGGGTCGCATGTCAATAGCATCACACTGCATTGAAACAGCATTGTGCTGTGTCATATAACATTGCATTGCAATGTAAGGCATTTGGAAGAGCCCGGAACAGATTCAGGGAGCTGTGGACATCTTGCAAGCAATTTTTGTGGTATGGAGACCTGCTCTGGTAAAGGTGGGATGATCTCAAACAGTGGGAGTGTTAGTGAATCTAGCCATCTCTCTCTCTCTCTCTCTCTCTCTCTCACTCTCACACACACACACACACACACGCACCCTGTTGTGCAGTACCGTGTGTGTGCGTGTGATAGAGAGCCTCTAACCTTTTCAGGCAATCAGCTGGTACTCTGAAGCATGAGGTTCAATTACCCTTATAGTCTTCTGACTAAATTCTGATCTCAGTTACATCAGTGCTACTCCACTGACTTGAACAGAATTGCTGCCGTGGAACTCAAGGGAAGAATTTGGCCCTTCGTCTGTAGAGTTCTGAAATATGATTAATGGGCATAATTTCCCCCAACCCGTTTTATAATCCAGACACAGTATTTGTCTCCACGACTTCCTGCTGCAATACTGCTATGAATCAATAGGAGATTTATTTACCGATACCCGATACACTAGACTACAGGGGCTCAGCGAGAGACATGAGTGTAATAGGATGCAGGTTGTTGATCTGTGCCTGTAACTGCCATTGTTCTACAAGGAGTTTTGTGTGTACAGCAGGTGGAAATAATACCCCTCCTTTATGGCGTTTATAAATGTATACATATGTATTTTTTCCCATGGAAGAATAGCCTGCTCCATCTACCGGTTACACAATTACTCCTTCAGATTCTGAGGGCGTGTTTCCCAAGCAAATGATACATATTTACATTTTTCTGGGAAAGATTTGGGGATTTTTTCTCCTGAAAGGGAAAGAAAGCAAGAAGGAAGGGGCAAGATATTCAGGAGTCACAGGAGTGGTGGAAGCTCCCAGAAAGTGGGAGGGCCACCAGCACCCGAACCGTGGCCCCACACCCTGTGCCACCCCTTCCCCCGAGGCCCTGCCCCCACGCTGCCTCTTCCCCCCAAGACCCTGCCCCCCCATTCACTCCTCTCTGCCCCCTCCCCCATGTCACTCGCCCTTATGGCCAGTAAAACGTAGGAGGGGATAACCCTCTGATTCTGGGTGCCTGACCTGAGACCCTTTAAAGAGCCCTGGTTTTCACCGGGTGAAAATCAGGCCTCTTTAAGGTGTCTCAGATTAGGCCCTCCAGACCACTAGTCTCTTGGGAAAAGCTTGGCCAAAGATACCAGGGCTGGGCAACTGGTTCTGTGCTCTATTTATTATTTGTGTTACAGAAGTATCTGGAGGCTCCAGCTGAGGTTTAATATTGCAGTGTGCTAGGAGCTGTACATACACATTATAAAAGATAATCCCAGCTCTAAAGAGTTAATCATTTAAATAGACAAGATAGACAGTGGGAAGAAAAAACAATGCCACTGCCCCATCTTATAGATAGGGAACTGCTGCACAGAGAGAGCCTAAGTGACTTGCCTAAGATCACACAGGAAGGTAGCAGTAGAGGCAGGAAATGAAGCCAGCTATTGTGAGTTTTGACTCATACCTTAACCACAAGAACAATCTTTCTCTGGGTCCAGAGTGGAAAATTTAGATCCTGATCCAGATCTGGAGTCCAGTGATCAGAGACGTGCTGTTTTGGATTCAGCCCTTTATATGTATAAGCGAGCAAATTCTCCTCTCAGTTAACCCCATACAACTCCATTTGCTTTGGTAGGGTTTCCTGGGTTTAAGAGAGGGGGGAAATTATGCCTGGGATCTGAAAGGGGCTTCAGAGTCCACACTGGACATCAGGTGTCCGCGGCCCCCCAAGTCGCAGGAGGCACCCCCGGCCCCGGGGCGGATTAACCTGGTGTCGCTTGGCGCCCCTGTACCTCGCCGCAGGGAGCAGGCACCCACCTCCCCAGATTCCAGACCAGAGATTTCCCCCTAGAGAATCCATCCCAGGTTTTGCACTGAACCCAATCCGTGGAGGCATAGGAGCTTAGGAATTTAGTCAGTGCTATGCGGATACCCATGCAGCGCAGACATGATCAGTGAAGATCATAGTTAGTGCAACATGCTTTCAAATCACAGTGACTTAATTTAAAGAGTAGCCAGGGACATCAGAGGGCGCAGCTGTGAAATTCAGAAGTAGGTCTGGGTTTGCGTCCTCCTTAGAGATCCTGGATTTGGGTCCAAGTCCATGGCTAGTCAGACGTATTCAGCACTTGGTCCCTAATGCTGCCCAGACTGGCTTCTCCGTTCTGCTATCCATAACAAAAACAAAGGAAAGTAAAAGCTTGGATGCTGATTCCATACCCTGCTTCTTATACTCACTTCCCTTCACCCTAATCATAGAATCATAGAATATCAGGGTTGGAAGGGACCTCAGGAGGTCATCTAGTCCAACCCCCTGCTCAAAAGCAGGACCCATCCCCAATTAAATCATCCCAGCCAGGGCTTTCTCAAGCCTGACCTTAAAAACTTCTAAGGAAGGAGATTCCACCACCTCCCTAGGCAACGCATTCCAGTGTTTCACCACCCTCCTAGTGAAAAAGTTTTTCCTCATATCCAACCTAAACCTCCCCCACTGCAACTTGAGAGCATTACTCCTTGTCCTGTCCTCTTCCACCACTGAGAATAGTCTAGAACCATCCTCTCTGGAACCACCTCTCAGGTAGTTGAAAGCAGCTATCAAATCCCCCCTCATTCTTCTCTTCTGCAGACTAAACAATCCCAGTTCCCTCAGCCTCTCCTCATAAGTCATGTGTTCCAGACTCCTAATAATTTTTGTTGCCCTTCGCTGGACTCTTTCCAATTTCTCCACATCCTTCTTGTAGTGCGGGGCCCAAAACTGGACACAGTACTCCAGATGAGGCCTCACCAATGTCGAATAGAGGGGGACGATCACGTCCCTCGATCTGCTCGCTATGCCCCTACTTATACAAGTAATCGTGCCTGGCTGCCCACAGGCTGTAGCACAAGTCTATCTGACTTCCCCGCTGTTTCTTCTCTGGCTTTCTCTTCTTTCCCACTGGAGAAGGTGCACTGGAAGCCCAGCAATAAAAGACAGCTTGAGTCTGCACCTTCATTGCTAACCGTTAGATGTTGGCTGCAGTGTGCAGAGAGTTCGGCAGGCAGCACCAGGCCGTGCACAGACTACTTATTTCTGCTGTGCTAATGCTAGCTCGCCTCTCAAAAGCACCAAAAAAATTCAATACGCAGTCAGGTATCCCCACTTCCGCCAGCCGCTGTGGCCTCGTGGTGGGGACAATAGTGAATTTGGCTCCAGGGAGGGTAAAATCATCTCATGGCTGTGTGATGGGAGCTGGTTCGGTTTCAGCTCAGTTTGGGAATGAACAGCTCTCCGGCGTCGTAGGGGTTTGCCAGTACCAGCCCTGGGACCAGAAGAAAGTTGTGTACGGCATGAATCTTATCTGTGCAAAGAGCAGCTATTGCCATGGTTATATAAGTAACACGCACACGGGGAGGTGGGACTAGAGTCCTGCACACACCGTTCCAGCTGGCAGGTCGCTAACATTTGTGCTAATGAAGGGCCATGATATGTGGACGTACTGAAGTCCCTGAGCCTTTCTTTGGACCAACTACGAGAGGGCGACAACGCACATAAATCAGTACATTATATCCACAATGCAACTTCCTCCCCACAAGTGGCTTCTCTCTTGGCAGTCACAGGAGAAAGACCAAAGACTGAATGGCTCACTGAGACTCAACTCACCTCTCGCCTTGAGAGGGGATCCCTCCATGTCAGGGTCGAGGCACCTTGTGGGGGCAGTGTGGGTAATATATGCCCTGCTGTTGCTCATCCTGCCACTATTTCATGGCTAAACAGTCTCCAGGGCTCCCTGTCCTTGCCCCCCAAAAGTCCGGAGACCTCCCTGTTCGCCCCCTCCTGGCACTAGTCAAGATGGCCACCACAGGCCCAGCTTAACCAATGTGCACTAGGTGCACTTGCACTGGGCCCCCATCTCTGGGGACCTCCATGACTGGGAAAAACAACAAACAAAACACCCAACCAATTTGCACTGCCCTGGTTGCAACGCCACTCGTGCCAAGGCGTTGGGGGCTGCAGTGAGTGGGATGAGGTGGAAGACAGGTGTAGAGGGGCTGTCAGCATAAATGGAGGGTGGAGGGCTTTTGGGGTATATATGGGATGGGAGGGACATCCAGGGATCTGTTGGGGGTGGGGTATGTGTGGAGTGAGGTGAGAGGGGCATTTGGGGATCTGTGAGTGGGGCAGGGTGCTTTGCTATCTAGTTTATGGAAGGTGAAGGAGCCCCCAAATTCTCAATCTGGGCCAGGAGAAGGAAGCAGGATTGGCGGGGGAAGGTCTCTGTGGCTGTGGGAACTTTTGCTGGGCCTTTGTCCATTCACACATCTGGGCAGAGCTCCTCTGGGTGGATCCATTTGTGGCACCTTAGACTCCTTGGGGCACTGGGTGTTCTTTGGGGCTCTTTGCTCAGTGTCCCCCTTCTAAAGCCCTCATTTGAATCCACTGATCTGCACCCAAACATTCTCTGAAGGGGAGGGGCCTTTTCTTGTTCTGTTGGGCTCCACCCGCCAATCCAGGATTTAGTTAGGCCGGTCCCTTTTCGCAGCACTGAACTCATGCTGGGACATGCCATGTTTTGCTTTTATGTGGGCTTATAAAAATGTTGTTTTGAAACATTTGCCCAGGTTTTGCTGCAGGGGACACAGAGGCTTCTTCTTCTCTCTCTCCCAGTGAGTTCAGCTCCCGTGTAACTCCACGGGCAAAGCAACTCCTGGTTTACCCCCCTCTCCACCAGGCCCAGGTGTTTTCATGCCAGCTGTATTGCACACCATGCTGAAAATGTACTATCTTCTCTGCTCGTCTGCCCCCCACCCCAAGAGATTAATCAACTGTTTTCTATTAAACAAAAGAGGAGGATAGTGCTAGTCTGTGCATCATTCTTTCATTGGAAAAGGGAAAAAAATAAATTAGACCCCTGCCATTTGGTTTGGGAGGAAAATGTGGAGGTGGTGGAGGGGAAGTATTTCTCAGTGTAATGAAAACACAAATGAACAAGATAATTATCTTCATAAGGGTTTGGATCCATGACAGTGCATCTCATAAAGCCCATTAGAGTTCGAATTTTATGCAAAACGTTAAAAGAAATCTAAAAATATAAGGCAATATAGTCAAAGCAAAGGGGATTATTATTGAAGGAGGGGTGAGTGTTATACTGGAAGCAATAAAACCCTGGAGACCCAAGAAAACAATGTTCTAGTAAAACGATAATAAATGACTGTGGTTTAATCACTTGGTAAATAACTAGGATATTTCTGTAGGTTTAATAGTATCTCTATAAAAATTTTTAAAAAACAACCCACCTTGCACATCAGGGGTTCAGCTGGGATGAGTCTTGTAGAGAAAGAATCGCAAAATACTGTCATTTTGGCAATTTACTTTTTTAAATAATAGTATATTATTTTCTACATGGATTCACATTTTCAGCCTCTCCTGTGCTTTTAAGATATCGCTTACCATTAGCTGTTCCCCCCACCATACACACTTTTCCCACTTAGCACATTCTTGAGTCTTTGAACACACAAAATGATATTCTGGGCAATCTTTGCCACTGCATCAAAAAGCAAACACTTAGCAAAACTCCTGGGGGGGTCTCGATTTTAATAATGATTTTTCATAAGCTTGGATCCTAAAGTGAGAGTTTAGAAAGATGGTTTGGAAAAAAAACCACATTTTATGTGACCATCTCATCACCTATTTAATAGCTCAAATCAAAAGGGTGGATGTTGTCTTTAAAACTAGAGGATGGTCCAGTAAGGTGCATGTTAAGATAAAGTGTCTTAATTTAATAAACAGCCCCTCATTCTGAATTGATCTTGTGCAACTGAATGCAGCACAGATCTGGATTTAATTTTTAAGGAGGTGGTGTAAGAGTTTGTGGGAGGGACCAAACAGAGAACTCTCGAGACTGAATTCATATGTTTAGCCTCACTCCAAGTATGGTGTAGCCTAATGTAGAGTGTGACCTGTCCTGCTCTTGTGGCTGTGTCACTAGAAGATAGTAGCCTACTACTGCTGCCAGCTAAGCTCCAGTGGCAGAGGTTTATGCTAAAGTTCCTGAGTTCAAACCCTGCTGATGACCTATGCAGATGGGTCCTCACACAAGGTCCCCCTACACCAGTCTTTGCTAACATGTGTTTTTAGTAAGTAGTAGCAATCTTCTCCTAACCCTGCAGGATGTTTCCTGGGGGCCATGTGCTGTAGGTGTGGCATGGGTAGGTCATGGGGTGATGACTCCATAATCGACAAGGAAGCAGACAAATTAATACTGAACCACATACACTCACCCTCTGAAAAGGGTGCTGAAAGCCCTTCCCCATGGGGAGAGGCATAGCTGTAGAGTCAGTGGCCTGCTGGAGCCATCTTGTCACAGGACCAGGAGGAAAATCAGGGGCATGGGGAATCTGCATGTTGGTCCTCAGGCACATCTCCTCCTGAGAGTCCTGGCTTTCATAGACTGAAACTCCTTCTAGTTCAGCTCCTCCCTTCGCCCCTACTGAATAATTATTTCCAGTGCAAAGTTGTGGGATTTCCTATCCCCTTTGTGGGGACAATCCACAGAAGACATGTTCTGGGTCAGTTGTTACAGTAGATTGCGACAGGATCACTGCACCAGCCAAGGAGAAGGGTGGAGCTATAGGGATGCTGGGAGAGAGGGGGAGTTCCTCTCTGCTTTACATAGAGATTTTTCCCTCTGATCTGGCCTCTAATTTACTTTCCATCCCTGGTGCTGCTGCTTGACCTTTCCCACTTCCACTCTGGGGGGCAAGTTAAACTGGCATGGTCACTTTCACTTCCTGGTTCTCATGCACTCCTCCAATGCTCCTGTAAAGAGACAGCTGGCTCGCTCGTGGGTATCTTCCCCCCACTGCTCTACGCAGACATCTGAGCTAGTACAGCCAGCTGGCGGCAGCAGCCTGGGAGCTGGCTGCAGAGGGGAAGCGGTGTAGCCGGACAGCTGGGATGGGAAGGTTGAGAACTGGGCAGAGGCACATCTGGTTATTGACAGGAGGTGACCGTAGCTGCAGCAGAAAGATACGGAGAAGCACGCTGCAGGGAGCAGGATAGTGTGGAGAGGTTACAATGAGACACAGTTACCCTTATAAAGAAAAGGAGGACTTGTGGCGCCTTAGAGACTAACCAATTTATTTGAGCATAAGCTTTTGTGAGCCGTAGCTCACGAAAGCCTATGCTCAAATAAATTGGTTGGTCTCTAAGGTGCCACAAGTCCTCCTCTTCTTTTTGCGAATACAGACTAACACGGCTGCTACTCTGAAAAAAGTTACTCTTATGCTTTGGAATGGGCTGCCCCTAGGGGCTGGTTTAGGAACTGTTCAGTTGATCTATAACCATTACAATAGTTTTGCCGGGGGTATTTCATAGAATAGAATATCAGGGTTGGAAGGGACCTCAGGAGGTCATCTAGTCCAACCCCCTGCTCAAAGCAGGACCAATCCCCATTTTTTGCACCAGATCCCTAAATGGCCCCCTCAAGGATTGAACTCACAACACTGGGTTTAGCAGGCCAATGCTCAAACCACTGAGCTATTTGCACCTTTTAGTTTCTGGCAGCCATCGTAAATGAAGCCTCATTTATCCCCCAAATCTGGGAATGTTTCTGGGGCCCACCATGGCTAGAGCCAACAGAGCCAAGCGCCTGGAGCAGCTACAGAGCATAATCTCCCAGCTTGCGGTGCACAGAGCACCCTACCAGACATCTGGCGAGGGCGGGGGCACCATGGCTCTTGCAGCCACAGCCTGCACTGGGGTGGGTTACACTCTTTTGCTTGGGTCTCCAGCTCCAGAGGGGACTGTGCATTAGATAGTGTCCCTTCCCTCCTCCAAGATCGACATTCTTGGCCTAGATTACTTGACATCATCCATTTCATAGTCCCTGCAATACTTCATCACGGGAATGAAAGTTCTGATCACACACACCCTCCCCACACCCTATGCTACGTTCGCTAAACAGCACTGTTAGTGCAATAAGTATGTGATGGGGCGTAGTGAGAGGAAACCATGTTCCTCCAGAAAACCAACCATTTTACTCCCGCTTACTCATTTAACATCTCATGTGAGTAGGCTCCTTTGTTGTGTTTTTAATTCCCTCCGCCAGACAATGAAAATATCCTTTCAACTCTTGCACACAGCTTCCATTAGCAATTATGGGGAATCCAGTAGGGGAGCTCTTGGAAGGGAGAACAGACGTCAATAAATCAACTAGAAAGTCAGCCCCCACCCCCTCAAATTCCTCTTGTACTGTATGAAGAATTATTATTTAGTGTTAATCAGTGAGTCATTTGCCTGCCCCCATGTCGTCCCAGGCTGCGTGACTTTGTAAGAGCTCAGAAGCTAAATCGAGTTGGGGATTATTCATACTGGGAGGGGAGACAGCCGAGGAAAGCCCTGGTAGTGTAGGAAGTGGGGCTGGTTCAATCAGTGGCACTGTTCCCCCTAAGGCCATGTACTTAAGCTCCCACCCAACTTTAAGGCCCAAGGAGGGGACTACCCCGGTGTTTATCATGAAGCAGGTGCTTAAATACTTTGCTGAGCTAGGGCCGCAGTGAGCACTCCAGCAGCTGTAGTAGTCGAATGGGTGCTGTGCTGCTGGAAGTGCTGCCACTTGGGTGCAGTGTCTCTTTGGGATGCCGCAGACCTGAGGACTGGCGCTCGCTAGGGATCCTATGGAATTTCCCACAAGACTAGTGGTGGGGTCCCCGGAATCCTGACCTAATTGCATGCTGCTTTGCTAAATTCCTTCAGCATTTCCAGTTTGGATACAGGAAGCTTTCTCACATCACATATGTTTAGTGTAGCGTTGCTGAGTGCTGTTAAACAGCTCTTGCTTTCTGCCCCAGAGGTGGTTGTGTTTTAGTGGTGAGTGAAGTGCTACAGTACAAATTTTGCATAGGATGCTTTCCCTACACTGCCATATAAATGGGCTGTAGAAATGTTATAGGAGAGCAGCTGAGATCCAAAATAGGGAAATGGTGCTGCACTAATAGGGTGAAGAATGCCTTTGAAGATGTATTCATAACTGCAGAGACTGTGGTCCTGACACAATTCATTCAGAACCCAGGTATTACAAGAGAGAGCTGGCAAGTGAGGGGGGGGGATCCTTTTCCTCTTCTTAATACTCTTCACTTTTATGCCTCTTCTCTTCCTCGTCTTGCAAATCCAATATTTCACTCGCCCTTGGGCCCTCCGGTTATTTGACTTCTTTATAGTTCTTCTTGATGCTTTGGGAATATTTTGTTCCTGTACCTATCTGGTATCCTGTCACAGTGCTTTGAGAGCGTAGGGCTTAGGGGAAACAGTGTAGTCTAGTGGACTGCGCCCAGGATTTGCTCTCAGGCGATATGGGTTAAATTCCTGCCTCTGCAAAACGGTGTGACCTTGAGCAAGTTGTTACTCTCCCGATACCTCAGTTTATGCATCTGCAAAATGAGGGTAATGATACTGCCCTCCTCTGTAAAGTGCTTCGAGATCACTGGATGAAAAACACTATGTGAGAGCTAGGTGTTGGTACGTGTACCAGAGAAGGGCTGAAAGAGGCTGTGTTTACACTGGATGTAGGCTGGAGTTTGGGTTGGAGGCAGGCTCCAGGTTTGATGGCTCAGAAATCTCACTAGCCACTCAGGCACGGCCGTGAGCCCTCGTGGTGGAAATCTTGTGAGCCGGACTGTTTGTGTGAGGTTTGTGCTGCCTCTGAAGCAGAAGTGGAAAATAGGCCTTGTTTGTGTTTTGATCTGATCTGGAATCTGAAATCCCCCAATGAGAGATTTCTGTCCAGACACACTCACCCATGGAATCTAAGGGGAGGTGGACTGAGACTCATGGTACATATAACTCTGTCTATGCTGTGAGCGAGGGGGGCAGTTCCCCTGCTCGTGTGCACAGGCTCACGCTAGCTCTCATTGTAAATCGGTGGGTTTGTACTCGGCACAGCTGAACCGTGCCTCGCTTGCCTCTGCCCATGCTACCACGGCTACACTGGTGTTTATATTCACTTGCACTAGCTCAGGGAGAGCTAACCTGTGTGCACACGAACAGGGAAGTCATGCCCCGAGCTCATAGACATAGCCTGTATTGAGTGTGTTGTAACCAATCCCTGCCAACTCCCTCTGATCCTGCTGCATATTATGGTCACTCAGAGCACCATGGCAACAGTGGGGATAGAGCTCAGATCCTCCTGCTCCCAGGCCCCTTTCATTTCACCTCAGTTAGCTGCAAGCCGTATAGGGTAGGTGACGCACAGTGAGCAGTTTTGATTCCACCCAACAGAGGGCAGTAGCAATCATATTCACACAAACCTGTTCATTGCAATATGCAAATAAAACGTAATGTCACTGCTGAAGGAAGGGGGAAGAGGACACTGGAGGGACAGAGAACGACAGTTTTGAAATGCATGATGGGTAGACTTGGCAGAATTTGATTTTTTGTTTGTTTGTTTATCATTTCAGGGGATAATGTCGATGTTTATTTTTAAGCATTTTTATCTATTTAAATTTTCACAGTTGTGGGAAATTATGGGGGCGGTGTTTCAGAAAATGGAAGTCAGGATTAGAAGATTTTTCCTTTGTAATTGCTCACGGGCTGTTTTCAGCCTTCAAGAGAACAATTAAGCTGGTCAGAAGACTCCAGACTGGCTGCGCCCTGGAACATCAGGAGTTCTGATTTACCATGGAAAACCCAGGGGTTCTGAAAAACGTATTAAGTAGATAAGAAGATGTTAACTAACTTATATACCCTAGACACTCAGAGAAACCAGCCAAGACTTACATTAGTTATGATACTGAAATAATTGTACAAAAATAATCATGTGCTCGGGAATTTATACTTAAAACTCAAAATATGGATCACATACTTAGGGGAAAATTTCACAAACTCAGAGCATTTATTTTTCCATCCATGGGAGCAGATGTGGCCAGGATCCATGCTCTGAGCGTGGTATCAATAAGGAAGTTATGAGTAGTAGGAATGTGCAGGTTTGACACCAAAAGAGTTTAATGGAGGTGTCTACAACCTCGTTGTTCCGCATTTGAGTGGCAGGGAGATGACAGAAGAGAAGTTGGTAATGTAGGTTTCAGGGGAGGTGTGGAGTTCGGCTCTGCCGTTTGCGGTTCAAGCGGTGGCGTCATTCGCCTCACTGCAATTGTCACACCTTCTCCTTCCTTTTGCTTCACACGGTTTGCTTCATGTCTGGCAAGTCATTCAATGCAGGCCCTATTATTCACGCTGCAGAGGCCAGCGCGGGGCACTTTTACTCCAGCTCCTCTTCACTGGCTGCTCTGGGCTCTCCGTGTCAGTCTCCCCACCTCTAACTGCAGTTAGAGCAGCTGCTGCTGCTGTCCCTGGCATCCCAGTCACCAGCTCCCCCTGCACATAGTCCAGAGCTAGGCACTGGCACTGGCTGCCAGCTGTTATAGGTCAGTGTCCAGGACTGGTGGGATGTCAGCAGAGGTCACCTGCCCCCCATGTAATTCACCAGCCCAGCCAGCTGCTGCCAGATGTTCCACTCCATCTGCCGGCCTCCAGCACAGGCTCCACATCTGGCCCCCCAGCACTGCCTGGCAGCCCTGCACCACTGCCTCCAGGTCAAGGGGCACCTTGGAGAATCATAGAATCATAGAATATCAGGGTTGGAAGGGACCTCAGGAGGTCATCTAGTCCAACCCCCTGCTCAAAAGCAGGACCAATCTCCAATTAAATCATCCCAGCCAGGGCTTTGTCAAGCCTGACCTTAAACACTTCTAAGGAAGGAGATTCCACCACCTCCCTAGGCAACGCATTCCAGTGTTTCACCACCCTCCTAGTGAAAAAGTTTTTCCTAATATCCAACCTAAACCTCCCCCACTGAAACTTGAGACCATTACTCCTTGTCCTGTCCTCTTCCACCACTGAGAATAGTCTAGAACCATCCTCTCTGGAACCACCTCTCAGGTAGGTGAAAGCAGCTATCAAATCCCGAATGCTGGGGCCCTGGCCACTGCCATGCGGGTACCAGACAGGACCAAGAGTTATGTCTTGGGGGGGACCTGGGCAGAGACCCCTACATCCTCCCAGCAGTATCCTAGCCCCAGTGTCTCCCTATTCCTAAAATTAAAATTATGGTTGACCAAAACCGAAGTTATATTCAGTTTGTCGGTTCTTTCATTATCCTGTTCCTGAATTTTTGAGATTCCAACTTTTCATCTCTATTCTGGAAGGGAAAAATTTTTGAAATCTCGAAAATTCTCATGGGACAGGAGAACCATTTTCTGCCCAGACCTAGCTATAAGGTGTTCAGACACCACAGCAATATATATATAGCCAGATAGGTACCTAAGATAGCTAGTATGACCTTTATCCACACTTATTACCTCTCTTCTATGGTGTTGACAGCTCATGTGATTTTAGTCTGAGCTTTGCAATAGTTGGTGGTTTTCTTAAAGCCCCAGGTCCTGAAGCTATGTGATTAACTGAGCTTTCATTTCTTTTAAAAAGTAAGTTTTGAGCCCTTGTGATTCCAGAGAAAAGCTTGAAAACATGATCCCTAAAAGCTCAAAACCCAGAACCCCCAAATAAAAAGAGCCCCTGCATTTACTATTGAAAACCTCCTCATGATTTTTAAGCCAGTCTCACGATTTTTAGGGGCAGGGCAAACTCATGGTTTTTTAACACCTGGGCTTGGCAATGCTTCATCTTTCTCCTCATAGCTGAAAAGAATTGTGTGCTGCAAATCTTCTAAACCATCTTAAAATTTACTTCCTGGCCTAGGCCAATGAATCTGAAACACTCCATATTCAAGTGTCACATGTAGGGCTGATGTACTCATCATTTTCTGCCTCTCCCCTGGGAAATGCCCCAGCCCCCCGCCCCCCGAGTGTCAGGGCTCTGTCTCCAATGGAAAGATAAGCTCTGTTTACTACCTGGAAATTATTCTGTAAAAAGGAACACTGTCGCAAATCAAGAGCCGAAAAGCAATTCCTAAAACGAAATTAAAGCCCTGAACACATTCCTTTAAAAAGTAATCTGAAATAAATAAGTGGTATATTTTACAGGCCAGGATAATGAAAGAAAACCTATCTATGTAATATGTATTTCCTCAATGTGATCAGACTGTTTTACATTTTAATAAGTGCATATTTTTGAAGGGAATAATATAACTCCTGTGTTGTGGTGGGGCTTATTTGACCAGATAATGTATGGCAGCTTGTCAAGAGCACATTGTGAGGGGGGAGAGATGTTTGTTTGTTTTGCTTGTTTCTTTGCAGAGTTCTTCCATTTAATGGGAGATGATTGCAAACAACTATCCACTGAAATAAATTGGGGGGAAATTGAGATTATCTGGCACAGAACGGCAAAAGAAAATGTAAAATAACAAGAGGGGAGTAATGGACAGCAAAGTATTTTGGAGATAATTGCACATCAATTGGATGATTGTGAAGTGTGTAGAAAAAACTTAAGAGGGCTGATTGTCTGATGAGTGCTCTGTCCTCATGTTTGGATGATCAAAGCACTCAGCCAAATTCAGCAGACTTCCTTCTGTCATACAACACCCGCTGGACTCAATAGGGCTTGCTGGAATGAGCACTGAGGAGAGATTTTGAGGGCCTTTGTCTGTGTAAAATAATCCCCACCAGTGCTGCCATCAGTTCAGCACTGTGAGTGTAGACAATAGGCATGCCTGCAGTGGAGCTGGAAGGGGTAATTTTTTGTTTGAGTAGACATACCTGCGCTAGCTCTGATCCCGCTAGGCCGCTCACAATAGCAGTGTAGCTGCAGCGGCAGGAGGGACAAGCTGTCCCTGAAGCCCTAGATATGTATTCAGGGCTGCTCAATCAAAGCTAATGCAGGTATGTCTAGCTGAGCTAGAAATTACACTGTAGACATACCTTAGGAAAGCCGGGAAATCCAAGGCTGGGTTCTGCCACCACACTGAGTAGTCTACTGCTCTGTGAGTAGTTTTCTTGAATACTGTAAAGCTCCATTAAAATCAGTGTTACTCAGGGTGAGTAAGCATGACCAAAGCAGACAGTAAGAAACAGAGCTGACGAATAAACAAGCTAATTCATGAGTAGTGTCGTGATCAAAAGCAGCAAGCTGGGTTCGCCATGAACCATGGCATCGCATTATTCCTTGTTCAGGAGTATTTGGCTAACCAAAGGATATCCATTGCATTGCTCATGATTCCCAGTGAGCCATCCAAAAAATCCCAGGAACTCAGTTATTTGCTCTTCGTTATCTCCTGTTTGAAATTTTTCAGTTATCCAGTCAGGGAGCATCAATGATACCATGTGACTTAGCTGACCACAGCCACGAACAGCTTATAGTTTGAAAATTCTTCATCTGAACTATCTGGCAAATACTAGGGATGGAAAACACCATCGAAAATCAGGTGCAGGCTGCAAACTGAAAATTCAGAATTACTGTTATGTGCCATGAATGGACTTTGGTAAGAAATAAAAGAGAAATTACTGATTCAGATAGCTTTCCATCTGTTTTCCAAAGGCGTGTGACTAGGGGATGAGCTGGGGTCCCTACATGAGCCTAACGCTTGGAAATGGTTCTGAAAGTGCCAATTTTACAGTTCATGTGACTTTGCTCTTCGAGAGTGACCAAAGAAAGAAAAATGAATGTACTAAAATGAATAGGACTGTGCACACTAAAAGAGTGAGACATGGAGGGCCAGATTCTAAGCTGCTGTAAAGATCTAGCTCTGAGAATTAAATCATTTTAGATCTTTTAGGGCACAGTCTTTACTTATTGTATGCCCCTGAAGTGATTGGCACCTTAGAAAAAACAGTAATAGATAGATAAGCATTCGGTCCATACCTCTACCTCTATGCCCATCACTGTGATATCTCAGTGCCTCAAAACATATGGTGTGTTTATCCTTACAACACTCCTGGGAGGCAGGAAAAGGCTTTTATCTGTGTTACAGAGAGACTAAGTGACCGACCTACTATCACACAGGAGTCTATTGAAAAGCAGGTGATCGAACCCATGTCTCTTAAATCCCTGGCATGTGCCCTATCCACTAGACCATCCTGTCTCTCTATAGCTAGGCTGTCTCACAGCAGCCTGAAATGCTTAATGTTGTCTGAACTTCTTCACTGTATCTCAGATATGGTCCGATACCATCTGAGCAGTGGCAAGTTAAAGTTCTCTCCTCCCTCCATTGCACCCCTCCCTCTTTGTACACCAGCCCTGAGCTGGACAGATGGAGCTTCCATACTGGCTCAGACCTTGGCCTGACTGCCGACCAGAGGCATAACTGCAGATAGAATTTCAGTGTATACAATCTAGACTTTTCCCCTAGAAAGCCCTCAAACTCTTTTCACATAAGCCATTTTGCTATAAGCCATTTTGCTCTAAGCAGGGACGGTCAGTCGGTGCCTCCTGGCCCCACGTTTGAACCCGTGATTTACGGGGAGAAGCTGTGTATCCTGTTCCTAGGTGATCCAATCCCCCATTTGTAACCATTCCAAATTAAAACGAAACAGCAACAAAATCCCATCTGGGCAGACAGAACTTGTTTGTTTGTCTCTCGGCGTCTTGAAATAGCTGAATTATAATGAATCCCTTGAAGAAAGAGGCTTTATAGTAGAAAATACCAACAGGCCTTTATCTGTAGCTGCATGCCATCATAGCACCAACATAGTGCTGTAATTACTGGGCATCATGAAGGGATGCAGTAATTAACAAAGCTGTTGAGCCAGTGGAATGTTACTTGCACCTGCTTGCAATGACACATCCAGCGAATGTGCTGGCTCCTTCTTGTTATCAGACGGAGGTGCAAATGGCTATTCTGAGACCAAAGCTGCATCAGGCATTGCTGGCTTTAATGAGCTCACTTGCGTGTTGATAGCCATGGGTGCATGGGAGGAGCTGAGGATGTGGCACAAAAGGAGAGCAGATTTAGGGTTGAAGCTACCCAGGTCTCACAAAGTACTTTGCTAGCCCATATCTTGCTCCGGATGGACCTGCTCTGTAAGGTCCTGGTCTAAGCAGACATTTAGAATAGTGAATTGCCCTGTTTATTATGTATATTCTTATTATTATTGGGGTATAGAAGCCCCAGTCTGCCAGATGCTGTATAAAACCCAGACAAAAAAACAGAACCCCATGTGCCAGGTGCTGTATAAAACCCAGATAAAAAGATGGTCCCTGTCTCAAACGTCTGTCCTCCCACACCTCTCCCGTGCCCATCTCCTCCTCTCAGACCGCATATCTCTGCAGTATGACTGTTTACAATTCATTTTAGCACAATCATACGTTGGGCAAGACCTCTTGCTTTTTTTCTCCTTCCAGGGTGTGGGGTGTCTGAGGCTTCTACCCTGATAGTGGGCCACAATTGCTTTCAGTTACCTGCCGGTGACTGCGCTGAATTGTTCCATTGAGTTACAATGGAGTTAGCGTTCTTGGCCCATTTGATATCTGCCTAAAACTAACCCCTTTGTTATGCTAAGGATTGAAGAGGCAAAGGAAACTGGAAATTCTTGTAGATCTGACTTTTCAATTTGATAGGCATTGTCCTGGCGCAGGTCACTCTGCTCACTTCTCTCCATTTAGTCCAGGCCTTTCCTGTTCGGCTTATAAGTTCATTGCTGAGTTTACTATTATCCTGTACTGTCGAAACCTAGGTACTTGAACTTCTGTAGCTTTGGTAGTGGCTGGCCCCTCCAGACGTACAGTCTCATTGTCTTCCTGCAAGATCTCATTGAATCTACAGCCCATCTACTCTGTTTTATTTCTGCTCATTTTCATGCCATTTCTTTCAAGTACACACTTCCATCTCTCTAAATTTTCTTTCACTTCCTCTTTGCTCTCCCCCATGAGCAAGACATCTACTGCAAAAGGCAGGTAGCAGGATGTCATTCTCTGGGTGTCTTCTGTACATGTATGAACAACCGATATGAACAAAAAGCAATTGGCATACTCATAAATAATAACAATAATTGCATAGGCTGACTTTGATGAATACTTTTTAGATGCTGGGGCTCCTTATCAAAGTGATGCCCAATGAGCTAGCCCCAGGACACCCCAATAAAGGCAGGAGGAGCTGTTACCAGACTTCACTCCACCTGCAACCTTGGCTACCTTCACACTAACAAGTGTTCTTGTCTCTGACGCTCTTGACTAAGCCTGTCTGGCATTACCTGAAGAAGAAAACGGAGATTGATGGCTTGAGAATGCATTGTGTTTATTAAGTGAAACAGACCATTTTCATTAACAGCAGTCAACATTATTAAAGCCCCTGAGTTGTCTCCCGAAGATGAAGTGCCCAGTGCAGAATGTGTGTTTAGCACAGTACGTTCTCCCTTAGCTTGGACTGGGACTCCCAGATTCCATCCATCAGCCCTGGACTCGTGCAAGCTCATTTTTTCCTGCCCATAATCCTCCAGCTGGTGAGTTTCATTTGGACAGTGCTTCTCTCTCCCATGTTCAGTATGGTTCCAGGGACTCAGGTGCATTGAGATATGGGGAACGAGGGAGCTTCATTGCTCACGTTCCCTGTGCCTAGAAATGACTTTTCCTGCTGGCTTCCAAATGGACCACATTAAATGTGATGCATTAAACCTCAGAAATATGGAAATATCTAGGGAGGATTTAAGACTCTTTCAGACCATACTGGATTAGACTAATTGATATAAGTAGTATTGGGAGAGATGGCTCAGGCGAGGGTGAACTGAGGAGAGTCACATGGGGCCAGGGTTAGAGGGGAAGCTGTATGGGGCTATGAAAAGCAGAAGAGCAAGACTGGATCTAACACAATACAAATCAGGGCTCATGCCATATCCAGCTGTACATTGACAATGATCACAGTAGGTATATGCGGTGACATTAGACATTGCTAGAAGAGGACTGTCTGTAACAGTTCCCGGCACAATCGGGCCCAAATCTTGGTTGGTCCTGAGACACTACCATGCTAGTAGACCTAGAGGACAGGACTGTCTTTCATGAGACTTTTTCTGCCACTTATGCTTGGGGTGACCTTGGGTATGTCACTTCCCTCTCTGTACCTCATTCTCTCCATCTATAGAATGGGGATAATGATAAAGATTTTCTTTTTTTAAACACCTATTGAGATCTGTGAATGAAAAACTCTATGGGAACCCTAAGTATTATTATGTAGCTCCTCCCCTCTGAGAGTGCTTTACCAGAATGAATGAACCAAACTGTGAAGTAGGGATGCAGTATTATTCCCATTTTACCACTGGGGAAACTGAGGCACCAGGTGAGACAGTGACTTGCCCAAGGCCACATGAGTCAATAGTAGAGCTAGGAATAGAACCGAGGTGTCCTGAGTCCCTACCTTGAAGTTAGTCACAAAACTAGAATCAGTCTTTCTTGGATTTGTAGCCATTGCTTGTCTGACCCAGTTACTTCAATGTTATGCAGTTTATCACTAATGATAGCATGTCAATATCTCCCTGTACCACCTTTTTTTTCATTGTCTAATATTAAAGATGGCAAAAATGAACGAAGAGCATTTCAGTTTGGATGAAATGTACAAATTGCTGTCAGATTTTGTGCCGTTTATTGAGCACATTTCATTAGTCATTTTTGATGAATCACTCGGTGCTTCATAAGCATCTTGAACTGATTTTACAATAGTCTTTTTTTATATACTTTTCCACTGCTGAAATGCAGCCATCTCTGGGGCAGAACACGTCAATTGCATAATGGCATACTGCAGTTCTACACTCCCATGTAGGTCAGATTAACATATTTAGTTAAAACTGTTAGAGAATTAAATTAACTACAGTTTTGCAAAGACACCACATTTAAGATGCCTATTTTTACAAAAGTGTCATGGGATCTCCAGTGACCAATACTGGTCAGGACCTTGCTTTAAAATCTCCTCCGAAAATGAGTCCCTTCGGAAACACAGCACCCCCTGGCTAGCACCCGAGTTCATCCCTCCCTCAGAGGGAAGAGCAGCAGTTAGTGAATCTAATACCATTTCCAGCCATTCAGAATGGACCACCACTGGACTCGGCTTGGCTGCTGAAATCTGACCAAGCCCAAACACATGCCTGTCAAGCAAAGCAGAAGGAAGCCTCTGCTTCTCACCAGGCAGAGCATCCCCTTCTTCACTCCCACCTTGGC
This sequence comes from Eretmochelys imbricata, assembly GCF_965152235.1. Classification (NCBI taxonomy): domain Eukaryota; kingdom Metazoa; phylum Chordata; order Testudines; family Cheloniidae; genus Eretmochelys; species Eretmochelys imbricata. The sequence goes on along the minus strand of NC_135593.1, from coordinate 5,659,997 downwards.
TAGAGATTGGCTGTACATGGAGCCAGATTTTCCCCTAACATCCAGGTTGTTCCAATCTGGGATTTTGCTTCAGCTCCATCCCTGATTTTACTGTGCAGTTTTACCTCCTTTAAAGCCTCTCCCAATCAGTCTATTTCCCATCTCCCTGCTGAGAAAGAGCAGTTTGGCTCCCCTCCCTCATCCCCACGCTGCCCTTTCATGTGGTTCGGCATTAATTGAATATTATATTTTAATGCCGGGCCTGGCATCTCATTGTAAAATCGGGAGGATTACATTAAATACAAAAGGAGAGCAGGGAGAAGACGGGAAAACATAAAATTTTATGCTCTGATACTGATAATTAGAGACAGACTCAGGCGTGTTTTGGAGCAAAGGCCCTTGAATCACTGCAACACGTTCTGTGTCTTTCTCTTTTTAAAGGAGCTGCTTCATTTTCAGGGTGTCTCAGGAGGGATCTCCCTCATTTAGCCACATTCTCCACACCCCCCAACCCCCGCATCCCTTCATTGCCCCCACTCCCACCGTGGCATCAGCATTGGTCCCTCACCTGGCACGAGGCCACTGGAGGGATCCCTGGGAGGCGGCAGGTGGCTGCACAGGGCACACACCTGACTGGAAGGGAGAGCTGCTTCTGTGCAAGCGGCTGGGCCTGGTGCAGCGGGGGCTGCTGGGAGGTTGGCAGAAGCAGGCAAGTGGCAGCAGATGCGGGCTGTCAAACAGAGCAGATGCCTCATTAGCCACACTGCCGCACAGCAACAACACAGCTCAGGGGAGGGGAGCGGCCTGCAGCCCCAGTTTAGACTCATTTGCAAAATGAAGTTGTTGAGTGCTCAGGCTCGCTTTCTTTGTCTCTCTCTGTCAGCTGGCCTGTCTCACTCTTTCTTTCTTTCTTTCTTTCTTTCTTTCTTTCTTTCTTTCTTTCTTTCTTTCTTTCTTTCTTTCTTTCTTTCTTTCTTTCTCTAGCTGTCTGATTTTCTTTCCCTCTGTCTGTCTCACTTAACTTTCTTTCCCTCTCTGTTTGTCTCTCTGCACCCAGTTCACACAACAAAAATTTTTAGGGGGCTGGGGCACATGATTTACGAGGAGAGGCTGAGGGAACTGGGGTTATTTAGTCTACAGAAGAGAAGAGTGAGGGGCGATCTGATAGCAGCCTTCAGCTACCTGAAGGGAGGTTCCAAAGAGGATGGATCTGGGCTGTGCTCAGTGGTGGCAGATGACAGAACAAGGAGCAATGGTCTCAAGTTGCAGTGGGGGAGGTTTAGGTTGGATATTAGGAAACACTATTTCACTAGAGGGTGGTGAAGCACTGGAATGGGTTACCTAGGAAGGTGGTGGAATCTCCATCCTTAGAGGTTTTTAAGGCCCGGCTTGACAAAGTCCTGGCTGGGATGATTTAGTGGGTGTTGGTCCTGCTTCAAGCAGGGGACTGGACTAGATGACCTCCTGAGGTCTCTTCCAACCCTGATATTCTATGATTCTATGAACACGACAATTCCTGTGTAACATTTGCAGTGCAATCCAGACATCAGGCCCTCTCACAACCAACCCATCCTGAGTGAGGCAAGCCAGCCTTTTCCCTACATCTCTGTCAGCATCTGTCCCTTAACTGCCACTAATAATGATCCTGCCATACAAAGACAAGCCATGTCTCTCTCTGGGAGGCGGATGTGGCTCCTCTATATGGGCACGGTGCAGAGCCCCAGGCTTTGCGCTCACTCTAGCCCTGACTCTGCATGGGGCAGGCAGAGAGCTGTGCGGAGGGAACTGCAGTGGCGAGGCCCATTTTGTTTCAATGCAGTCAACTTTATAGTGAAACAAGTGCCTTCCCCGCCCCCATCACAAGGCAGAACCATCCTCAGCCTCCTCATGAAGGGAGGGTCTGCCCCACGCTGCTGTAGTGGCAGCTCTACAAGGGGGAGTGTCCCTAGAGCACAGGCAGGGGGCGCCGTGACTGTGGTCCTGATACAACGGGGAGAGCGTGGCCAGCCTAGGGGAAGGAAGGGGCTGCATGGAAATGTGCCTGTAGGGGAGCTCTGAGTGGGACAAAGGGGAAGGAGGTTGGATGGGGAGGGAGATGGTGAGCTGGCCTGAGGTGAAAGGGGGGAGCTAGACTGGGGAAGGGGTGGATGAGAGCTGAGGGAAGAGGGGATTGTAGGGTCAAAGGGTAGCATCTAGTCTCGTAGTGGAAAGGAGACACGTTGGCAGGCAGATGAAAGTAGCATCCCTTCCCGCACACCCCGTGTGTGCAAACTGATGTGCCCTGAGCAGTCGGGAAATTAGGCACCACTAGGTCCCGCCCCAAAAACCACTCCAGAGGGAGTCTGCGCAGGGAGCAGGGCTGCACCGCAGCCTCCGGGGCAAAACTGCTCGGCAGGAAGTGTGTTAGCTGTCACCGTACTAGATACTCGCGTGGCAGCCATCGCTTATCGGCTTAAACAAAGTCTAATAGCGGGAGATTCAATGAACTGCGGGTGGGAGTCAGTAGTGCAGCGGGGTCCGCACGCTGCTTTCCCTGCCGTGGCTGAGCCAGAGGAATCCAGCCACTGCACGGGCGCCTGCCTGTCAGGGAAGACTCTGTTCTGTTAACCCGTCAGCACACCCGGACGAGGCTGTCTGCCAAGAGCGGCGTCAGAGCCCAGTTCAGGGGAAGAAAACACGGAGAGGTCTTAGCTGCTGTGTGTGTCCATTCCATTGCCCTGGTCCCTGTAGTCTCCCTTGTGGTAGAGAAGAGACCGGACCTGGCTATAATAAATGTAAAGGGGCTTCTTCATTAAGTCTGCTGTGGTTCTCTCCAGCTTTCTATCTGACAGACTGACTCACGCAACCTGGGTTGCCCCTGCCTCTGATGGAAGAGGGGCTCTGCCTGTTGTCTGGTCTCCTATGGGCTGTAATACTTTGGTCTCATTTTGGTTGCTGGGTTGAGCATGCAGATGCTGGGTGGTGCTGGTGGCCTGTGATATGCAAGAGGTCAGTCCAGGTGATCTGGTCTTCAGCTCTGTGACTCTACTGACTACACCAAGCTGTGTAATAGTTAGTGACCACTTCCACCTCTGCTAGTGGGAAGGCTGGAAAGCGTGCCAAAGCCCTAATCCAAGTGACAGCTATTGGCGATTTCCCTGTAGCCCACAACAGAGACACCTTTGTGTGTGACTAAAGGTGCAAAGAGAAGGCCAGCCAAGGTAGGGATGGCGAGATGTAGGGGAGGAGTAGAGTTTTCATGAGAGGCGGGGTCTTCCTGCCAGTGATGCTTGTGCAGGGCAGGGGGATGCTGTATGCTCTGATAATATCTTTGCGGATATTATTGATCTAAAGCTCAGAATGGTCATACATTCCCAAAACATAGATAGAGAGACAGTATGCATGGTGGATAGATAGGAAGGAAGGAATATATCGTGGAGGGTGGATAGATTACTCCTGAGGGCATTCTGCACCAAAAAGTTAACATTCTGTGCACAATATTTTAAAATTCTGCAAAATTCTGCAAGTTTTATTTGTCAATATATAAATGCAGAGGCTCCAGCCTGGTAGTGGGGAGCACAGGCCACTGGCTTGCTGAAGATGGGAGATCACCCTGCAGTCCCCCCACCCCTCGGACATGGGCTCAATGGTGAGGTTGCACCCGACAGTGACACAGCACAAGGCCTGGGCCTGCCCCAGAAACACCTTGGAGCCCTGCCCCTCTGTGCACCAGGTGTGGGGCAGGCAGGCTCAACCAGGCAGGATCCAAGAGTGGAGGGGCTCAGTGTGCGGGATCCAGGTGTGAGGTGAGAGGATTCTGTGTGGGACAATCTGGGTGCAGGCAGCTCAGTGGGGGATCTACATGGAGGGTTGTGTGGATGCACAGGGGCTCGTTGGGGGTTCCAGGTGGAGGGGCAATGGGACTCTGCAGGGGTTTCCAGGTGAGGGTGGTTGGGGCTCAGCGAAGGGATGTGGGGGTCTCAGTGGGGGGGGGCTCTAGGTGTTGGGGAAGTGGGGGTTGGTGGGGTGGGGTCTGGGTGCAGTTAGTTGGGGGTCAGTGGTGTGGGGATCTGGATGGTGCAGGGTGGGGGTTTGAGTGTAGAGAGCTCAGTGGGAGCTGGTCTGGGTGCAGAGGTGGGGGTCTGGAGGGGTCCAGAGGCAGGGGTCTCCAGATGCAGGGACTGAGGTTCAGTGGGGTGAAGTTCAGGTATGAAGGGCTAGGGGGGTTCTGGATGTACCCGGTGAGGCTTGGCAGGCATGTCTGGGTATGGGAGGTCCAGATGCATGGGAGTTGGGTGGATGGGGGAGCAACTCCCCATACAGTGACCCCTCCTCCCACAGTTGAGGAGTGATGGGGGAAAGCAGGAGAGGATGCTGAGTTTCCTGCAGCTGGGGGAGGTTTCTGGGGATGGGTCTGACACAGCCCCAGACACTGCTTGCAGGGGAAGAGGAAGTCCTGTCCTCTCCTGCCTCCAGCTCAGCCGGGACTAGCAGCTGATCCTGGCTCAGTTGTCCCCAGCCCCCCGGTGATTTACCTCTCCACCCGCTGCTCTGGGTGTCTGAAACGATGTTTCTGCTCTGCTAAGGAGTGGTGCGTGACTGCTCTTGCAGCTTCCTTTTGCTTCCCTGTCAGAAAGTCATTTTTCTGCGGGAAAGCAAATAAATCTGCAGGGGACATGAATTCTGCGCACATGCAGTGGCACAAAATTCCCCTAGGAGTAATAGATAGATAGATAGGTAGATGATAGATAGATAAACGATCAGAACTACTAAGCTGGGCTTGATTTGAATGGGTAAGTTAGTGAAAATTCTCCATGTCTCATTACTGAACTCCCCAGTCAACCTGCACACTTAGGCTCTGATCATGTTGTCCATCTCCGTTGTAAGTACTTATCATTCTCTTTTTATATACCTACTTTACTTGTCAAACCTTATGAAATATACAAAGATCCTCAAAGCTTACAGCTCCCTTCTGAGACTATTTTCCCCCCAGAATTACCTATCTCCTGAGCCTTGCTAATGAAACCCCTTCAAAAGTACTTGTGATGCTATTCCCGTGTTTCCTTGGGTGTGCTTATGTTTTACAAAATGACCTCATCATTCCAGATTTGTCTTGCATGAGCTATCACAAGATTAGTGGTCTGGAAATCTTCTCTGAGTTTTCTTTCAGAAGCTAGTCCCCTGGGAGCATCGCTTTAGTAAGTGGTTTTTTTGTTCTAGCCCAGGGAATTGGATCCTCATCCAGTGGCCAAATTGAATTCACTTGGGCAAGGTTAAAAGCCATTTGATACAGTTTTAGATTAGGTGAAGGCAGCCATGTATATCTCAGATTCTGTGCTAACAGCTACAATGCTACAAGGGAGGGTCCAGCGTAGAAGTGCTTACTGAAGGCTCCCCTGTGAATCCAGTGTCACAAATGGATGTTACTAAACAAGGGAACAGAAACTAAATCTCTCCCTTCTGAAGGGCAGGAATGGTGTCCCTAGCCTCTGTTGCCAGAAGCTGGGAATGGGCGACAGGGGACAGATCACTTGATGATTCCCTGTTCTGTTCATTCCCTCTGAAGCACCTGGCATTGGCCACTGTCAGAAGATAGGATCCTGGGCTAGATGGACCTTTGGTCTGACCCAGTCTGGCCGTTCTGATGTTCTTATGCAATGGAAAGGAGACAGAACGGTGGACAAAAAAAATGGCTTTGTGGTTAGTAAGAGGTCGATGTGGTTGTAGAGATGGTCATTGGGGTCTGTGATCACTTTGGACACCTGTTGGGAATTTATCTGAACTCTCCAGGATATGGAAAATTGGGAGAGACCTATATAAAAAAGCAATACAGGGTTCTACGGTAATTGTTCCAAACACCACAGCGTTACCATAATGATACTTCTGTGTTTGGAGTCTCCACTGTAGAACACTGAAAATCTTGGGCCATAGCCTCAACTACCATAAATTGGCGTAGATCTGTTCACTTCAGTGAAGCTATGCCAATTTATGTCAGATGAGGTTCTAGCTTCTTATTTTAATATAAGGGCAAATCTACCTATTTATCTTTCTATCAAAGGGCCACAATGTAAATGAGATTAAGGTCTGTATACTTTAATATTTGCTTTACTGGTGTCTCCTCTTGAGATTTTATCACAGGTCTCTCAATATTTGGTGTTTTTCTCCAAGTCCCAGCTCCTGGAATCATGTGATCAGGCAAGAATCTCAGCTTTCATTTAAAAAAAAAAACAGTTTCTAGCCCCCATGGTTGTGGAAAAAAGCCAGAAAACATGAGCCTTAAATTTTGCAAGGCTGGAAGACAAACAGTGTTATTTTTTTTAAAGTTCTTGTGGACTTTTAAACCAATCTCATGATTTCAGGGTGCCTGAATCATGATTTTTGAATGTTTGGGGTTGGTAATGACTGTACAAAGCACAGGGTGAATCAGGCCCCCAGTCTTTGGTGATGGTCTCAAAGCCACTCCAAGACAAGGCTGAAACAGGATGCCCGGGGATCTGAAGGAACGTCTGAGAGAAAAAGATGAGCACCAGGACTCTCCTAGAAATGAAGGGGATAGAAGCAAACTGAGAATGCTTGAACTGAATCTTTGTAGCTGAAGAAGAGCTCTCTTCAGTGGCAGGAAATAGTACAGGGGTGGAGGGATACTAGAGAGACAGCTGAAGCAGTTTGGAGGCTCTAGAAATATTGTCAAGTGTCAATTCCCTCTCCATGGGGGCCCTATCAGATTGTCAAGGCTTTTCAGAGCAGCTTTGCAAGCCAGCCGCTGCGAGTACGTCTACGGTGCAGTTGGAGGTGTGGTTGCAGCTGGCATAGGCAGCCCCATGCTAGCTTTCTTCTAGCCAGCACAGCTAAAAATAGCAGCAGAGATGTGGTGGCACGAATCTCAGCATTGGCCAGGAATGCGCGTAAGTACTCAGGATCCCAGGCAGACTTGTACAGCCTGCATGGGAGCCTGCACTGCTGCCTCTGCACTGCTGTTGGTACCGGAGCTAGCTAGATTAAAGCCAGTGCGAGCATGCCTACCTGAGTTGCAGTCACACCTCCTGGACAAGGAAGAGCCTGACCGGTGCAATGTGTCACCCTGGAGAGGGTACGGGATGCCATTACAACTGAAAACCCAGCAATCCCGGCTGCCTCAAGGGCCGAAGTGGGATTTGAGCAGTGTCTAGGGCTCAGGCTGGCCTTCTGCCCAGGGGGGAATGCTTCTCCTTCTTAATACAATGTAAGCATCCCCTCCCCAGCTTTACCCCTCCTCCCTACTCCTACCTGCCTCTGCTTTCACTCCCTCTTCCATACCCTTTGCACATGCAAACTGCATAACTAACCTCTCCCTCCATGTCCTGTCTCCAGGCTTTCCTCAATGGTGCCCATGTGCCAGGAATTGCCTCCCAGCCCTGCTCTGCCATGCCTCTTCCCCAGAGCTCAGTTTGTGCCGGGGCTTGCCTTGTTGTGAAAATCGGGCCTACAGATTTAGTCTAATTATGAGCTCAACGGGAAAAAGGATGTGAAAGTTCATAAGACGTCACAGTAACATGCAATAGCAAATGTTAGTGGGAAAAGATACAAAAAGGAGCCAGAGGAACAGAATTAGTCTAAACAAAAAGGCCTGCTGATATAACTCAGACTGTGTTAAAATCATGATTGGCAAAAACAGAAGATGTGGAACTGGAAATTAATAAACCAGAACTGGCATATAGAATCATGGAATCATAGAACATCAGGGTTGGAAGGGACCTCAGGAGGTCATCTCGTCCAACCCCCTGCTCAAAGCAGGACCAATCCCCAATTAAATCATCCCAGCCAGGGCTTTGTCAAGCCTGACCTTAAAAACTTCTAAGGAAGGAGATTCTATCACCTCCCTAGGTAACCCATTCCAGTGTTTCACCACCCTCCTAGTGAAAAAGTTTTTCCTAATATCCAACCTAAACCTCCCCCACTGCAACTTGAGACCATTACTCCTTGTCCTGTCCTCTTCTATCACTGAGAATAGTCTAGAACCATCCTCTTTGGAACCACCTCTCAGGTAGTCAAAAGCACTATCAAATCCCCCCTCATTCTTCTCTTCTGCAGACTGAACAATCCCAGTTCCCTCAGCCTCTCCTCATAACTCATGTGTTCCAGACCCCTAATAATTTTTGTTGCCCTTCGCTGGACTCTCTCCAATTTCTCCACATCCTTCTTGTAGTGTGGGGCCCAAAACTGGACACAGTACTCCAGATGAGGCCTCACCAATGTCGAATAGAGGGGAACGATCACGTCCCTCAATCTGCTGGCTATGCCCCTACTTATACATCCCAAAAAGGCCTTCTTGGCAACAAGGGCACACTGCTGACTCATATCCAGCTTCTCGTCCACTGTCACCCCTAGGTCCTTTTCCGCAGAACTGCTGCCTAGCCATTCGGTCCCTAGTCTGTAGCGGTGCATTGGGTTCTTCCGTCCTAAGTGCAGGACCCTGCACTTATCCTTATTGAACCTCATCAGATTTCTTTTGGCCCAATCCTCCAATTTGTCTAGGTCCCTCTGTATCCTATCCCTACCTGCCACCGTATCTACCACTCCTCCCAGTTTAGTATCATCCGCAAATTTGCTGAGAGTGCAATCCACACCATCCTCCAGATCATTTATGAAGATATTGAACAAAACCGGCCCCAGGACCGACCCTTGGGGCACTCCACTTGATACCGGCTGCCAACTAGACATGGAGCCATTGATCACTATTCATTGAGCCTGACAATCTAGCCAACTTTCTACCCACCTTATGGTGCATTCATCCAGCCCATACTTCTTTAACTTGCTGACAAGAATACTGTGGGAGACCGTGTCAAAAGCTTTGCTAAAGTCAAGAAACAATACATCCACTGCTTTCCCTTCATCCACAGACCAGTAATCTCATCATAGAAGGTGATTAGATTAGTCAGGCATGACCTTCCCTTGGTGAATCCATGCTGACTGTTCCTGATCACTTTCCTCTCATTTAAGTGCTTCAGGATTGATTCCTTGAGGACCTGCTCCATGATTTTTCCGGGGACTGAGGTGAGGCTGACTGGTCTGTAGTTCCCAGGATCCTCCTTCTTCCCTTTTTTAAAGATTGGCACTACAAATCAAATATAAGGCCTAGTTGGTGGACAAAATAATGAGGGAATGGGCCTTCTGCTCACCACTCCCTTTTGGGCACTTAAACAAGAGACTTTGGATTGAAAATATGGAAGAACGGAGGCTACTGGAGAGAGCTTCACCTTCATGGCTGCCACCCCCATCCTCTCCTGGGACCCCAGACCTTCATCATCTTAATCCTGAGGGATGTCCTTACCAGACTGGGCCAGAGAGAGAGACCCAGAGGACATCACCCCATCAGCTCCCGCTGAGATAAAACAGGATCAAACTTTAACAACAACAGTTCCAGCTCATCTCAACTTGCTTCTTCTCTTTTACCCCAATAGACAGCTAATACCGTCTTCAATGCCCTCTAAAAGACTGTCAAACAAGGAAGTTTTCCCTCTAAATCCCTCTCCAGGGAAAAGGAACTAAAAGTGCCATTAAAATAAAAGCAATACTTAATACTTCACATTTCAAAGGTTTTAACTGGTTTTCCTTCTTTTCTGTATCTTTTATAAAAGATTAAGAGAATTTGTAATGATAGGTTTGCTAAGCAGGGTACTAAGCACGCAGAGGTCTCTGTATACCAAACCCTGACCCTTGTTGAACACTGTTTAATGTTGGACAGTGACTTAGGTATGTTAACACCTTTAGCCCATATATTCCATCTGAATTAATACAACATGACTCAACCCGGGCACGTCTTCTGTCAGTGGTGTGCAAAGTGTGATCTCATATGTATGACGCATGTGAGGTCACGCTGCACAGAGGACCCTGTTTTGTTCGAGGAATGATATTATCATTATTGCTTGAGCCCCAGCTCTTCTTTCTTTACAAATTAAGCACTGCTCTCCCCCTTCCTTCTCCCTGCACCCTACTTCCTCCAAGTCCTCTCCTGTGAGGCCTTCATAGCCTACTCTTCCTCTCCAGGAGTTGTTAACTCACTGGGGGTAGTGGTATGGTTGGGTGGATGAGTGAGGGAGGCAGGCGGGCAGGCTAGGAGCTGGGCAGGGTAGGATGGTCTACTGGTTAGGGAGTGCACCTCTCCGTTTCAATTTCCTGTTCTGTCACTGCTCCATCAGTGACCTTGGGAAAGTCTCTTTGTTCCAGGGTCTGCCTGAGATAAATAGAGCAGCAACTTCTATTCTTTTCCACCCGCCATCCCTCACAGGTCGATCATCTCATTTGAATGTAAATTGGACAGGTTGAAAAATGGAAATTCTTTTCCAGGAAAAATTTCTAACAAAATGAAAAATTCCATTCGATTCGAACTGAAATGAAAAATTTTCCTTGTGAATCGTCTCATCAGAACATTTAGACCAAGACAGACATTTTCCCCATGAAAATCTAGTTTGAAAGGCCAATTCTGTTGCAAAAAACGTTTTGATGAAAATTTTTCCCCCCAGCTCTAAATGTAAATTCTTCGAGGCAGGGGCTGTGTCTCTGTCAGTGTCTCACCCATTGTAGCAGTTACATAAATATTAAGTGGCAGTGATATTACTATTCAGGAGACCTACCCGCGACTGGGTCTTATACGGTCCTTAAAGTGGTCAGTAAAAAGCATATGGTGGCGGGCGGTGTATCATAATCCCAGCCGAAATAAATTTTCATGCACTTGGTGCAACAGAGCTTAAAATTTTGCTGGGTCTGTGACCTCCCCCTCACAACTCCACCCACTTTAAGCAGGGCTCCTATACTGCCAATTGTAAGTGCATGGGAATATAGCCCCACACCAATATCTGTGCAACTAAGTACGAGTCTCAGAGTTAAGCGTAATGCCCATCACTCTGGTATCTAGCCCTGAAGGGATAATATAGCCCAGTATGAGGAAAAGAATATTATATCATCTTACTGGGGAACAAACAAAGGGCAAACTCCACCCACACCTGGCCCTTCCCTGGTGCCAAGAAGGCGTTTGTTAAAGTTGAGTGGGGCCCTCACTTCTACACCGATTGAATTTGGACTCTCAAAAGTCCATCCTCACTGTTCTTTTGGATCCATCACTTTTGAGGGCTCCATTCCCATGACAGTTTGAGTGATAGGCCTCCCACCTTGGAACTCTTGACTTGGAATAACTCTGCAAATGAGCGTTCAAGGGGACTGTGTCATCCGCGACCTTTCAAAAAGACGGTGGGGGCTTAATTAAAAACTAAACATGGGCACTTAATTCAGATGAGACAGTCAGCTCCCCTGCATTGACGGGAGCTCAGGCTTGTCAGCTCGCTGGTGCTTCTGCAGTTCCATGCTGCTGTGAAGGTATCTGCAGCTGAGACACAGGCCTTGGGCCAGTGCAAGCTGAGACCCCTGTGATAACGCTACAGGCAGGGGAGGGCCGGTTAGGGTGACAGCTACACTGCTGGAAGGGCAGAGAGCAATCAATCAATGGGACTTCATTAAAACAAGCGTTGAGGACAGCTGCTTGACGGAGCAGGTCTATGGAGGTGACAGGGACCTGACTTCAACAGCTCATACCTCAGGGAGAGAGAAATCTGCATTTGCTAATCAAGCTGCTTTGGTCAGAAGTCGCCTGCTGCCGAGTCAGTGTGGACATTCATGAGTTCTGAAGCAGACAATTAAATAGTTATCGCTGCCTCCCGCACTTGAGATTTAGTGGAGATATAAAGAAGGACTCCTGCCTCCCCCTATCCCCCCCTACACACACAACAGGGATGCATCCATGGAAATTGGTGGGGCAGAGGAGGTGATCATGCAAATCTGAAGGACCATGGAGTTGAAAGGGGACATGGGAGGGGGTTGTTCAAAGGTGACACAGAGAATGCAGGATGTTAACTTAGTAATAGCTTCTGAGTCCCAGCTAAGATGCAAGCTGGGAACTGAAAATCAAGCCGATGGGTGTTTATGCATTTGTGTGTTCTCTATGTTGATGCACATGCATCTGTAGCTGCATGGTGTGTACAAAGGGCATGCATTGGGAGGATGGACCTGTGGCTCATGCATGAGGTTTTCTTGTATTTCTAAGTATCTGTGTGTGCGTGTGTTTGTAGGCACACAGTTTGTACACGTGTGTGTACTGCTTACATGCTGGACTTGTATATGTGCATATGTTAATTGTGTGTGTGCAAACATTTATCGGTTGTGTTTATGTCTAGGTGTGCATACCTGTATGGGGTGGGGATTTGTACATCTAGAGCCTGGGGGGATGACTGTGACTAGCAGGGAGATGCTTCTGCCTTCTGAAAGAGGGTGAGCAGTTCCCAGCAGCCTCGCCCCATGATCCTGTGATGTCCATCCATCCACAAACCTCAGCTGCAGAATAGCCCACTAGCAAATGTCCCTGTTTGTTTCCCACATCCAAGGCACCCAAGGGAGAAATTCACCTCCGTGCAAATACCCAGAACAAGGCCTAGGTGCCAATTAAGTCACACTCTAGTCCTTGTACTGACCTTCTGCACAGGAGTGGATCATGCCCACTATCTTTTAAATTCAGCCATCAGTTTGCAGTGGTGATGCTTCCTTTCAGGCCGGCTGTGGAGTTAGAGGGAGAGAGATCTCTGCTCTCATTCCTGAGCAGTGCCTTCCCAGGCATTGCCACAGATCGGTCCCTGTTTGCACCAGGGCCATCCAGCTATAGCAGTAGCCTTCCAGCAGGTAAGTGCTTTGTCAGCACTTTGGACTCATCTTCCCTGACCTTGGCATCGAATTCTAGCATTTATGTCCATTTGTTATGCCTGCAGTCCAAGCCAGAGGCCGAGGAATTGCTCTCACTCTGCAGCCTGGTACAGAAGAGACAGATCAATATTCAAATCGCTCCTCCTGTCCATATTGGCTGGCCACATTGAGAGCATGTAGAGGGAGATGTCTCCATGCTCCCTGTCCAGCAATAGTGGTGGGGAAGGGGTGTTGGCCTCTCTGAGCACTGTCTGCAACAGAGCCGTGCTTTCCAGAGCCTGATCCTTGCTCTAGAGAGGAGGTGGGCGATGCTCCTTGTGTCGTGGGGCTTTTGTTTGCAAACACCAAAGCCTAGAGGGGAGCAGGCAAAAGTCACTGCACCAAGTGACAAGAAGCAGCTAAATTTAGTCTATCAAGGAAGGAGAGAAGGGGTGCTAAAAAAAAAAACCCTAGTGAAAGAATCCTCATCCTTAGAGAGAGAGAGTGTGCAGAAGTAGGGTGAGGTAGGAGAGCTGGGCACAAGACAGAGATAGAAAAGGAGGGCTAGAGGCAGAGGATGCAGGAGAGTGAGAACAAGAAAGACAGGAAGGGAGGGGAAGAGAATAGCAAGGCAGAGAAGAAGTGAGTAAGAAACAATTTCATTTTGTCTTTGAAGAGGCTGAGGCTTTTGTGCAGCAAAGCTCCCTGCTCAGAGCTGGCTTTGTTCTCTGTCAGCATTTCCGAGACAGACAATCTCTGTCTTCTCCCAGCCAGTGGGTGAAGAGGCCAGCCTGTAACCCGAGCCCAGTTTGGCCCTTCCTTTATTAGTTTGTGCCCTGTGACACAGAGCCACTGCAGCACTGGGTACCCAGAGCCCCTTGCTGCATCGAGACACCTGGGCAGCACCGTGAAGAGGGGAACTGATGGCACAAGCCAGCTGGGCTGGAACCATCTGTCGCTGACAAGGACGTCAGGGAGGGAGGAAATTGGGAAGGGCTTGTGAGAAATGTCCTCAGATGTGAGGGGACCCAGAGTTGGCAAACTTGATCTAGAATTAATCAGTGCTGGAAGTGCTGACGAAGCAGCAGCTTGGGGAGCATTGCCTTGTCGATGGCAAGGCAATGTGTTAATTCCCTGCTAAGGCTGGGAGAGGGTTAATGGTGGCTCCATACAATGAGAGGTTTATACCATTTTCCTTGGGCTGGGAAAGCGGTGCGGGGGAGGGATAATTCACAGGAGTTTTCTAGACGGGGCGCAGGATAGAGAGACACACACTCTTGAGTGGCCCATCTGGAACCTGCCGGGTTGGGTAGCAGGTGCCGTGAGAGCTGTTCTCCCACTGGTCTGGTCAGGCCATCAGTACCAGGGACAGCACCCATTGCAGTCACTGGGACTCAGCCCCATTTCCCATCACATACGTTTTTGTGGCAATCGATCACTGCTACCATTGGCATGGAGAATTAGCACTGGGGAAGAGTTTTGTGTGTTCTTAGCTTCTTGATTTATGGTTTGTTAGCTAGAAACAAGTGAGAGGAGCCAGCATCATCTGACAGCCAGCTTTCCATGGACCAGCAGTGGTGCACAGAGCACAGGCTGAGAATGGCTAGGTGAGAGCATTTGCCTCCCAGGAACCAGACGTGGGAGAGATCTACAGAGCTCATTGCAGCCTTCCCTGTGGCATGGAATTATTTGACTTCAGGGAGCAGTTATTTCCTGTTCCAAAAGGTGTGATGCAGTGGTGAAGTCCAACTTTGTGCCATGGCAAATGTTATAGGCCAGATCCTAAGTGGCTGAAAATCATCCTAGCTCTATAGAACTAGGTGTGGCTCATTTACACCGGCTGAGGATTTGTCCCTGCATCTTTAATGGTGATCTCTATATGAGGTCATTTGTCACATCCGCTGCTCATCAGCTAGGGAAGCCTCTGGAAGCTGCCTGCCAGGAAATATGTGTTGCCTTCCTCCTGCTTTATAATACCAAGGAAAGGTCTGACCCACTTCCAGGGATTATCAAAAGAAGCAGACTGATTCTTCTGCTTGAGCTGTAGGATCTGTATCCAGACTGGAGTGCTCCCCAAAGTGACATATCCCGGTAGGTCTCTCCAAGCCAAAAAAACAATCTGATCCTTTTGAGGTTGTGAGCACCACAGTGATAATAGCTGACTGGAGTCCAAGGCTATGAACATGGTCCCATCACAGTCTGCTGCCGTCTTGGAGCAATGAACCCTCGCCCTACGCCCCCACCCCCCACTTCAGCCTGCCGTTTATTACTCCTCTCTCTGAGGAGATCCCAGCTGCTCTTAACACTCCATCTGCAGCCTTCAAACAATTGCTGTGAAAAAATATTGAGTTCTGGTGCAAAAAAAGTCAGCTGTCCTGGCATCCCATAAATCTCAATTTATTCATCCCTTTCTTTTTATACAAGCGAGATGGACGGAAAATCCTCCTTGGAAGCAAATGAGGCTGGTCTCTGCTGAACGTGGCGGGTTAGTCCTGCTGCATTGTTCAAGGAGACTTAGAAAAATGACCCCAAGCCCTGCTTCCCGTCTTGGCTGTAATTGTGACTGGAGGTGTGGGGCAGGCTTTTTCCAATTTCCCTTTGACTTGTGTCTCCATCAACAGGCTCCTTTGACAAGGTATCTGGCAGCATTCAGAAATGGCGTGGGGAGAATCCCATTGCTCTAGAGGATGTGGGGACAGCAACCCTGATGTCCAGTGTCATTGTGTTGACTAGGGTCATGTTGTGCCTGAGAGAGCACTGGGCAAGGTCTCAGGAGAGCCGCGTTCAATTCCTGGGTTTGTCACAGACTCCCTGCCTGACCGTAGAGAAGCTGCTTCATCTCTGTCTCATTTCCCCATCAGTAAATTACTTCTTTTCTGTTAGGCAGTGAGTCCTCTGGAGCAGGGACTGCCTCTCCCTAAGTGCATGTAATGCCTAGTGCAGTGGGGCCGCTAGGGGCTAGAGTCCTGCAAATGATCATGATGAAATGACGTTGTGCCTCTGACAGGCTCCCTGCTGAAAGCAAACAGGTCCTGCTTCCTTCTTAAAGAGCCAACAGCAGCCTCCTACTGAATGAGACCAGCATCAGGAACAAGCCACATTTCCCACGTTAAACAGTCTGGTCTCACATGGCTGCAGAAAACAACTTTTGGCTCTTATACAAATTCCCCTCCAAACATTCCCTCAACAAGCCTGTAGAAACCACCAGACCTACCCCAACCAGCCAGCCAGCCCAAGGGAGAAAGGCAAACTCTGCTGCCTTCTCCATGCTTAGAGCATTTGTGCCATGGACCCAGTGTTGTGACAGTGGTGCAGGGGTTGAGGGTAGGGGCTGGAGCAGCTGATCATGGGAAGGAAAAGTAAGGAGAAGGGGCAAAGACACCAGTGGCGTTTCAGTGAGGAGAGCAAGGAGAGGATGGCCTGGGTTTCAAGAGACATGTGGGGTGGCCTGGCTAAAGAGGTGCAGGAAAGGGGCAGCCCAGAGCTGAGTAGCAAACCCCATCTGAATATTGTGCTCTCATTGTGATGTTGCTGTAGAATGCCAGAGTGGTTGTGTAGCGGGGGACAGACTCCGGAAGAAATGTCTGCTGCTCTGGGGGTGGACACAGGAATCTCACCCTTTGAACAGGAAGCCAAGTTATCTGCAAATCAAAAGCCAGATCTTCTGGTCATGTCCAAAGGGATGCCTCCCACACCAACTGAGGAGATCACGCTTCAAGTGTTTTTGAAGTGTGCGCTAGCCCTGATACCCCTCCACTCTCTCTAAATCCCAGAGAACTTGGCACCAACCCTTCCAGTTACAGCATAGCAATGCACAAAGTGTCTGCAAACTCATGCATATTCAGCAGCCACCCGGAAACAAGCATGACTAGAAATCTCCTGACAATCTCCACGGCAGTGAAATAAAAAAAAAAACTTTGGTGGGAAGATGCGTCCTTGTTCCCTGGCACAAGTACCGCAGACTTCTCTTCTGCCACATTAAAGCCATATTCCAGCTAATAGAAGTGGCAGTAAAATGGCAGCCGCTCCAGCATTCATTTCAGTGGGGCCTATGGGCATCGTAGTAGTTAAGAGCCTGTCAGCTTCCATTCAGGTTAGGTGTCTATTTCGGGAGTGGATGGGTAAGGTTCTGTGGCCTGCAATGTGCAGGAGGTCAGACTAAATGATAATGATGGTCCTTTCTGGCCTTAAAGTCTCTGAGTCTAGGAGCACTGTGTGCTAGGGAGCATGGTGGCTCAGAGGATTGGGCCTTCAGAGTCTAGGTCACCCATTCAGATCTGGGCCAGGGAAGTAACGGAAAGCATCTGATGGTTGTTTGGTGGCCAGTGATGGAGGCTTCAGCTCAGGTTCTTCTTGGCCATATCAACAGACAGATCACACTGGTGGACAGTCTCAGTCGAGATGCCGTGGATGGAAGGGGCCATCGATTGATGGACCTCTAGAGGGCACACGTTCAGGCTAGTGGCAAGGCCCAGTGTGGGGGAAGTTTCATTGCCACTCTATGGCTGGCATTAAATTCCCCCTCAGTGAGTATGGGCACACACTCAGCACTGGGGATATGTTCTGAGGTACCACAGAGCTGGACAAGATGTGGAGACATAGGTAGGCAGCTGTAGGAAGAGGGCAACCTTGCAAGGCTCTCAAGCCAACAGATGGAGAGGTGCTGATAGGTAGAGCCCTGTGAATGTCTTTTTAAGTTCTATAATTTGCACTCACCCACAGTTGTGGTTCCATCATCATGATGGGGCAACAGCCAGGCCAAATCTGAGGGAGTGCTTTAGAGGGGCGGATGTCACTGCAGGGAGTGTTGAGGGAATCAGAAAGGGGTGAAGATACAGAGAATGCTGCCACCCAGCTACAAGCGCCTCTGAGATCAGCTTGCTGCAGGTCTGATCCAGAGCCCGTTGAAATGACTCCCATGGATTTAGGTGGGATTTGGCTCAGGCCCTGCATGGCTGTTCTTAGACCTGAGGAGCAGATCCGGTGGTGATGGGGGCTGAGGATTGAACCAGGGTACTCCAGAGCAGAAAGCCTCCGGTTCTACAGTGTGCGACTGTACCAAACTTACATGCTCCATGGATGGGGGACACGCAGCGTATACCAGTGCCGGGGTCCATTTCCTGCTTTTCTCTAGAGCTCTGTCTACCCGCCTGGCGCTGAGGAGATACGGGCATGCGCAGGTCCTGACATGCCAAGTGTGTGAAGGAGCGAGAGACCTATGCGTTCCCCTCATTCCTACCCCTCCTGGGAAAGGCCTTTACTCGCCTGCTGTATTATTCATGTGTTTTGCCTCTGTGGCCTAGCCCAGTGGGCCGTCTTCACAATTCACACACTCCCTGCATGAGCAAGATGCCTTCCTGCTGCTACTGCCTCACAATTTGCTTTCCCTAGATCCCCTTATGTCCCTTTTCCAGTCTGATGTTCTCAGCCCTGGGCTGTAAAACGCTGGGTGACTGATAGCCATGTCTGGATCCCAAAAGCTGCTTTTTAAATATGTATTTAGAATAAAATGCCCCCCTGCTCTCTTCGCTGCTTCACACCACCTCATAACCTGCAGAAAGCCGCCTACAGAGAAATGCCCATCTCAGATCAGTCCTGTTTGCCATACATGTTCAACTATGCCAGGAGATCAGGTTACCAGACAGCTCTCTTCCATCTATGTTACAACTAGGGTGACCAGATGTCCTGATTTTATAGGGACAGTCCCAATTTTTGGGTCTTTTTCTTATATAGGCTCCTATTACCCCCACCCCCTGTCCCGAGTTTTCACACTTGCTGTCTGGTCACCCTAGTTACAACCCACACTGAAGATGAGGACTGCCTGGGTTTCAACCAAATCCCCAGGCTGTGCTAAACCTTTCTGCATGACGAAGGGTTTTAGCAGCATAACTCTGTCTAAGGGACTTACACTGCCCACCTGCATCACCATGGCATCTGAGCACCTCACAATCTTCAACTGATTTATTCACACAACTAGACCTGGTTGGAAAATTTTTGACAACGCTTTTTTTTGGCAGGAAAAGGCCAGTTCATCAAAACACAAACTTTTGGTGGGAAAAAGTCACGTACTTTTCGACTTGAAAATAATTTAAGCTGATGATATTAAAAAAAAGAATTGCAAATTTGCAAATGGTAGAAATGGAAAGTAAACATTTTAAAATTAGGCAGTGAAATGTTTTCACTGACCTGAACCATTTTTTTTTTCAGACTTTCCAGTTTGTGAAAGTTTTTGAGATTTTGACTTTCTGTCCTGGTCAGGCTTCCAAGTAAACACAGCACCGGGAGGAGTGGACTAATTCACAGCCATGATGTGTCTGCCCTGCAGACTCGGAGAGACAACTGGCATTCAGAAGGGTTTTGTCATAAACATAAGCTAGCAAGTATTAAGAAAGTTGTCTCTGTGTTGTGGGGTGAGGGGTTAATGGAAGTTTCATTTCTGTATAAGTTGATGGGCCCTTTTGAGTAATACCATAATGGAGGAAACCTGATTGATACACAGGCTCAGTGGACATTAGAAATTCTGCACTGTGCATTTAATCTAGCGGTTTTCCCCTTGTTTGCAAGTGTCTTGTTTCTTAATCAGTAAGCACTTTGCAAACGTGTGCTGTAAACCAAGACAGTAAAGCCGGTTACATCCAAGCTCGTCTGTCAGCAGGCTTCTTAACGCAAATATTAACAGGAGCCTGCCGTTACCAGGGGTTTGCACAATGTCACCGGCTGAGGCAGGGGAGATTAGTGGAAGTCGCCCATGCCCTGTAGTTTGGGAAACATTACATGGACAAGGAGGGGGTGTAAATTAATGGCATTACATGGTCGTTTATTTGCACATCCATAAATTCTGTTGTTCATGCATGAGTAGCAGAGTGCTGCCATGCAGGAGCCCCAAGGTTGGTTGCTGGCCTCTCAGGGTAGGGCTACATTGCAAAAAGAAAACCAAATGAAAAAACCAACCCCACAGCACCGAGGCTCAGAGCCCTGGTCAATTGACTTGGGTTCGCGGGGCAAGGGCTGCAGGGCTAAAAATAGCAGTGTAGATGTTCCCACTAGAGCTGGAGCCCTGGCTCTGAAACCCAGCAAGGGCGGGAAGGTCTTGGAGTCTGGCTACAGCCCAAATGGGACAGTCTACACTGCTATTTTAGCCCTGCAGCCCAAGCCCTGTGAGCCTGAATCAATTGACCTGGGCAGTGTAGACCTACCGGGGGCCCCAGGACTGGGTGGGCTAGGGAAGCTGTGCCCCTGACTCCGGAGCATTGGGGAGGGATTGGCATTGTGTTGCTTTGTGGCTCTGATACCGTGGTGTTAAGCGTGGGTAGGTTTTTATACTGTGCCCAACTCTGTGGCATCTGGGCACCAATCTGAGTTAGGTTAGAAATAATAATATTTAACACTCCAAGTGCACTTCTCATCCATCAATCTCAAAGAAGCACTTGATGTAGGCAGGTGGGAATCATTGTCTCCATTGCATAGATGAGGAAACTGACCTTCAGTGAGGGATTGTGACTTATCCAGAGTGAGCAGCAGAAATGGAAGGAGAACCCAGGTCTCCTCATTCCGAGTCCCTCCCCATCCTCTTAACAATGCTGCTTCCCGGAGAAGCCATGTTTGCTTAGCTTGAGGCGGAGTCCCATCCAGCCTTCCTTGCCTGCAGGAAGGTGCCTGAGGGAGGGCCCGATGCTGGATGGGGGTCAGGAAAGCTGGCAGATGTGTTGGGGAGAGAAGGGAGTCCTCTGCCCTGACACCTCCTGATGGGATGTTTCAGACTCACTCTTGGGCTGAGGGAGAGTGGACCTTGAACTCCAATGACTCATCCAAACTCAGGCGCCAGTGGGATCTTTGCTGCTATGTACAGCTTGCTGTCACCTATCTGCTGAGTCAATGCAGTCTCTACTGTGAAAGCCCTGCACTAAAATTCCAGCTAATAACTGCTGTGTTTTATTGATAGGTGGGTCCATTTAGTGCCAGCCAGCTTGTGGCGGAGGTGAGAATGTGTCTGGGCATTGATGCAGGGTCTACTGAGGATTTAGGGACTCAGCCCATTCTCATTCTCCTCTGACACAGAGGAGTGGCAAACATGTTGCACTGTGTACATTATGCCTTCCGTTGCAAATCCTGTTGTGTTGCGTTGTGTTGAAAATGGGATGCAATGAGTCCATGGGAGTAAGCACCTTGATTTGTTTTGCGAACAACTTGCATTACACTGCACACGTATTGCACTGGGAACACACTGTGTGACTTGTGAATTTGGTACATTGTAATTCGGTGCATTGTAAACTAGTTGCATTATGTTACCGGTGAATTTGGTGCATTGTAAGCTAGTTGCATTGTGTTACCCTTGTGACTGATCCTACAGATCCTGAGGCCGAATTAGTCATTAATTGTGCATGGGGAACAGAATTAGTCTCTGTAGCGGGACAGTCAAAGACTGGAACATACAAGCCATGTAATCTATTTAGTTCCACAAATCTAAGGGCCAGATGCTCAGTGGGTGTAAATCTGTGCAGCTCCTCTGAAGTCAAAGGAGCTACATCTGTTTGCACCCACTGAGGATCTGGGCCTGAATGTATTCAGGAAAACCCTGGTCACATTACTGCCAGACTAGACTGAGGAGAGCTCTTGCTGTTGGTGCAAAACTATAATAAAGAAGCACGTTCCCGGAGTAAGTGTTTGCACGCTTGGCTGGCTGTGTGTGCTGCACTTCAGTGTTGGCACATTCTCATGACATCCCTGGTTTTTCTCGGGAGGCATGCGGGGGTTTGTCAGTCTTGCAGGCTGTTGTGATGTTCCTGCATCCCACGGCTGGACTGAAAGCAACTGGAGTGGAAAGCAGAAAGGCTCTGCGAGCTCCTGATAACAGAACTAAATAAAGACAATTTTCGAGTCACTAGTTCACTATGGCTGAATAAGGCAGGCGGTGACTGATGAGTCAGGAAATTACCTAGTAAACTGGTGGGGAGACGCTGTGATGAGAATCCCTGGACACAATGGGGAACCTGTAATATGATGACTCCAAGCCCGGCCTGCACAAGCTCCTCAGCCTTTCTCCCTGCAAAAAAGATCTTTTGCAAATTAGTCCCTAGCATTTTTGAGTCCTTCATGCACAGCTCACCTGGCACTATTGTGTGGCCGGAAATCATGGACCAAATTCTCTTTGGGGGTAAAATGGGCCCAGCTCCATTGACTTCTATGGATTTTTGCCATTTACACTAGCAGAGAATTTATCCTTGCAAATGGGAAACCAAAGAAAAGATGTTGTAAATCCCTAAATGCTATTGTTAGATGGTGTGTGCATGTGTTCACTTTACCTGTGTGTGTATGGTAAAGTGATTTGCCTGGAATTTGTGTCCTTTGTTTGCTACACATGGATTAGACACACCATGTAATAGCAGAGAGGTGCATTTTGGGTCATTCTCTGGGGGTCCTTAAGCCTCTGACTGCCAGTAGCTGGGACTGGATGACAGGGGATGGATCATTCAATAATCGCCCTGTTCTGTTCATTCCCCATGAAGTATCTGGCACCAGCCAATGTCAGGAGACAGGATCCTGGGCTAGATGGACCGTTGATCTGACCCAGTGTGGCCATGCTTATGCTCATTTCTAACATTGCACAATGGGAAGCCATAATATGTACAGCCCAAAAGGCACATGTTGGGATGTCAGAGGCACTCAGTGAGGTCAGGTTCAGCTTTTCTTGCTCCATGGGTCTCAATTATCCAGCCACAGATGCAAGACCACAGCACCATTGTCAATGGAAGGAGAGTGTGAGGGCACATTCCTACCTTAACTGGAGTGAGCTCTCGCTAACTAAACTTCTTTCCTTTCCAAGTAGCCCCTTTCATTGCTGTCTCCCTGGGAATGGACGGAGGAGTCTGTGATGGTAAATTGTCACAGCGTTTGCCCCCGTTAGCATGGGCACCCAGAAGTACAATAGCAGAGGGCTCTGCTGATCATGAAATGAGGTGTTTTGCCTGGGCTGAACGGGGGGCCGGAGAGTGAGGTGCCTTGGCCGAGCTCTGTGCGGGAAGCCAGGGCTGGGATAGCAGGGCGTGTCGCAGGCTCTGAGTTAGGTGCATTGGCTGAGCTGCAGTGGAGTGAACTCAGGACTGCAATAGCAAGGGGTCCAGTGAGTCGGAATTGGGGGGCACGGGTCCTGGTCTGTGAGGTGCTTTGGTGGAGCTGTGGGGCTTACACAGGAATTACCGTGATGCCTAACCCTAGCCAATTCAAATGTTCCTTCCTTGGTGCTGCTGTCCATCCCAGAACATAAAATGCTCATCTGAGTTCTGCTCTGAGTGACACAGCTGTTCCTCCCGTCAGAGTCAGGGGAGTCATACGATCAGGTCCATATCCTAGTGTCCTTTAGCCAGCCGGATGTGCCATGCTCAGGCTGCCATGTAACTGCTCGGATGTCTGCTGAAAGTGCACTGAGGACTGAAGCCAGGTATCCTCTTTCTCTGTCCTCCCCACCACCACTAGAGCAGGACTGGGCAGAGACCGTCCATTGGAGACGCCTCCCCCTGCCATGCCTAAATCTCGGGCTTCAGATGCTTGGAGCCAGGACACTGGTGACTTGTGAGTAATTATCCCCTCCAGTACTTTCCCATCAAGGCAGAAATGACTGCAAATCACACCCCAAAGCACCAGTGCTGACCTTCATTTCCGAAGGTTACAGTCGCAGTCAGTTTAGCCTTAATCCAGCCCTACATTTACCCCCACCCCCTTCCTCAAACATTCTTGTTAAACCCTGGATTTGTGCTGGAAATGGCCCACCTTGATTATCATACACAATGTAAGGAGAGTGATCACTTTAGATAAGCTATTACCAACAGGAGAGTGGGTTTGTGGGGGGGGGAGAAAACCTGGATTTATGCTGGAAATGGCCCAACTTGATTATCATACACATTGTAAGGAGAGTGATCACTTTACATAAGCTATTACCAGCAGGAGAGTGGGGTGGGGGGAGAGAAAACCTTTTGTAGTGGTAAACACCCATTTTTTCATGGTTTGTATGTATAAGAACATCTTCTGTATTTTCCACAGTATGCATCCGATGAAGTGAGCTGTAGCTGACGAAAGCTCATGCTCAAATAAATGGGTTAGTCTCTAAGGTGCCACAAGTCCTCCTTTTCTTTTTGCGAAGACAGACGAACACGGCTGCTCCTCTGAAACCTGCCAAGATTGTATCATTCCCTTGTCCTGCATAGTTTATTATGTGCATCTAATGAGGGACAATTGCAGACAATTAAGGCAAGACCGTAAAAAGAGTGTGTGTGTGTGGTATTGTGCATGCACATGGTACTCTGTGTGTACGCCGAGGGACTATGGCACTCTGTGTGTGTGTGTGTGTGTGTGCACGGTACTTTGTGTGGATGTGGGAATATCCATATCTGTGTGTATGGTACTCTGAGACTGCGGAGAGTCGTGTGTGTGTAGTACCCTGTGTGTGTATGCATGTGGGGGTGTGTTACTCTGTGTGGGTGTATGCAAAGCTGTGTGTATGTGTGAGTGGTACACTAGGTTTGTGGAGAGCTGTGCGTGTGCGTGAGTGGGTCGCTAGGTTTGTGGAGAGTCCCGGGTGTATGTGCATGGGTATGGGTGTGTTTGGGGCTGTGGAGAGTCGCACTGGGGGCAGGAGGTAGCTGGTGTGTTTGTATGTGACTAGTACTCTGTGTACGAAGTTGTGTATGTGTGTGGTACTTTGTGTGTGAGGGGGTAGTATGTGTGGTTGTGTGTGTGTGTATATGGAAGGGTACTCTGTGGAGGGGGGAGAGGAGGTCTGTGCTGGGTGTGCATGTGGTGGGGGGTGTATTGTGGGGAAACAAATTCTCGCTGCCAACATGCCAGATGGGATGTACAACGGTGCGCGTAACACAAGCTGAGTCAAAGATCCTCTCTGCACATTCCCAGAGAGAGGGCTGTACATCAGAGGTAATAACACCCAATGCTGGTTTCTAAGCAGCAAGATGGATTTGGATAACCCGATCCTCTGGAAAAGTACTGCAAATCCTTTCCGTCTGCACCAGCCCATGACAGCCAGCACTGGAGCCACTCCCACTTTGCTTTTGCCTTTGTCTTCAGTATTCAGGGCCCGCATGGGGGAGGCCCCTTCAGCCCTTCCAGGAGGCTGCTGCTGGCCCCATGCACCTTTCGGCTGATCAGCTTAGTGCATTTCTAACTAACACAGTGAGAGCCCATCTGTAGCCATTGTCTAATGCCCCTCGATTGCAAGAGCTGTAATCACCTTCAGTTTGATCTGCTCTCCTGCTTAGGAGGTGTTAATGGTTTAGTAAGTGGTAAATTATTGGGGTCCCCCAGAGGTCAGCCATTTACAGTTCATTAAGTCTGTGTGTTCTCTTTTTGCAGCCTAGTGAAGCTCTCTCATTGCCCGTTTTCCCCTGAAATGTCATCTTTGCCCTATGTGGTTCTACATCTCTTTGTAAGATGTTCCCTAAGGTGCCGCGCTCCGCTGTGCTTTAAAGGGAGGTGTGCTTACATGGAACCATGGAAAGGAAAAAACCCCTAATGAGTGAAATTTCCTAATGATGAGAGCTGCCATGGTGTGAATAATCTGTGCGTGGGAAGAGATGGAAGATCTATTCAGCTACTTGCCACTAACACATCTAAACTCTTAAGAGGTGATGTAGAGAACAGCACAAAGGAAGCTCTTGGCAGAGCTCAGCAACAAGTTTCAGTGGTTCTAAAAAACCCAAGAGTTATGTTACGTATTCTCTATATACAGCTATTGAGCGTTTCTGTAACACAACCCACCTTGTCCCCTAACTGAGTAATTGATTCCTGACCCCATCATTTGAGTCTTTTAAAACTAGATTGAGAAAGGCACTCAAAAATATATGCTGTAGGCATCCATCTTCACTGGCCTGGGGCCCCTGTGTAGACATTCATAGCCTCATAGGCCTTCTCCATCTCTAATTTGTATGGTTCCATGAAGGTAATGAACAAGGCATCCAAAAATGTAAAATGTATCTCTCGCAACAGGAAAAATTAACGCAACATGTAGTTCTCATAAATGGCTGGGACCTGGGGTTGGGCAAACTCATTGTTCCTCAGGTGGCCAACATTGCTTGGGATTTAAATAATCTCCTCCAAGATCTCCAGGTTTACGAGCTTAGCGAAGACACCAGCTGGTTTTTGAGCATGCTTATGGCTGATGGAACAGCCACTGGGGCACATAAAGTGGTCCACATGTGGTGCTCAGGGGGCTGATTTGGGGATTGTTTGCTAGCCGGCTCATCTGGGTTCATGGTTTGTTATCTAGTCAAAGCTCAGCCCAGGTTGCGAAAAGTTTACTGCAAATCTGAACTTCTTGCAGAACTTTGGGCTTTTACTGAAGGTCTCCTGTCCAGGTGCTGACTAGAATCAACCTTGCTTAGCTTGTAAGAGCTGGTAAGATTTTAGCCCCATGAGCCATGGCTGCATCAAGTGACCCTGCTGGCACCATCCATTTCCAAAGGCAGGAGAGGTGGAAGGAGCATTCCTATTCCATGTACAATTCCATCCCAGCATTACAGGGGCACTGTTCTCCTAGTGGAAGTTGTTCATGATGAACTGTAAGATGGGGTCCCAAAATGGTTGAAAATCCATACTCAAAGAGTAATTACTAATGGCTCACTGTCAAACTGGGTGGTCATATGTAGTGGGATACCACAAGGGTCAGTCCTGAGTCCCAGTCCATTTGATATTTTCATTAATGACTTGGCTAATGGAGCCGAGAGTATGCTTATAAAATTTTCAGATGACACCAAGCTGGGAGGGGTTGCAAGCACCTTGGAGGACAGGATTAGAATGACCTTGAAAAATTGCAGAATTGTTATGAAATCAACAAGATGAAATTCAGTACAGACAAGTGCGAAGTACTACACTTAGGAAGGAAAAATCAAATGTACAACTACAAATTTGGGAATAACTGGGGAGGTGGTAATACTGCGGGAAAGTATCTCAGAGCTACAGTGCATCACAAATTGAATATGAACCAAAAGTGTGGTGCAGGGGCAAAAAAGGCAAATGTAATTCTGATGTGTATTGAGACGAGTGTAGTATATAAGACATGGGAGATGATTGTCCCACTCTACTCGGCATGGGCGAGGCCTCAGCTGGAGCACTGGGTCCAGTTCTGGGTGCCACACGTTAGAAAAGATGTGGGTAAATTGGAGAGAGACTGAGGGGCGAACCTGATAACAGACTTCAAATACGTTAAGGGCTGTCTGAAAGAGACTGATGATCAGTTGTTCTTCATGGCCACTGAAGGTAGGACAAGACATATCCGGCTTAGTCTGCAGCAAGGGAGGTTTTGGTTAGATATTAGGAAGAACTTTCTAACTATAAGGATAGTTAAGCACTGGAATAGGTTACTCAGGAGGTTGTGGAATCCCTGTCACTGGAGATTTTAAGAACACGTTGGGCAAACACTTGTCATGGCTGGTCTAGGTTTACTTGGTCCTGCCTCAGTGCAGGGGGCTGGACTAGATGACCTCTTGAGTCCCTTCCCGCCCTGAATTTCAATGGGTCTGTGTCCTGCAGTGGGCAAGGGAAAGCCTCATGCCTATGGTCTTCCTCCAGACTGGTTCTGCTGACAAAGCCCTCTGTTCCTCCCACTCATTTTCCATCTTGCAGTACGAAGGGGAGGAAAGATAGATGGCTATAAGAACTGTGTTCAGACTATTTTATTTAAGTTATAATTATGCCTAATCTAAATTTGCAGGGACTGTATTACACAGCCTAATCAGCCACATATATTGTGCTGTGCCTTCAATTTAGTGAAAAGGAAAAGCCATTCGGAGGGCAGGGATATGTTAAATTAGCATCTCCTAGATGATGCCCCCTTCAGATAGATAAAGGAGCACCAATAATTTTGATTCAGTGGCTTGTGCTGGCTGCTCCCATTGGTGCTACGTTCCCCAGCCCTGCACGCTGTGAAGTCAGCGGTGGAGGGAGGGCAACAGGTGACTAATTCCACCCATGGGTGCAGGCCCTAGCACAGGGCTGACCTGGGCTGTTGGGCAGTTCTGGTGTGGCCAGAGCACAGCGCACTGCAGCTATGCTGGGCCCCAGAGCAGTCCCCGAGGGGCATGCACAGCGCATGTAACCTGGAGCAGTCCCAGGGATTGGTGTAAGTTGCTCCAGGGACAAGGAGCAGAACTCAGAACCTGCCCTCCCCCAGCATGAGCTGCAATTCCTGGGAGGCACAGTACATCTGAAGCTCTGGTGCTTAGAACAGAGCTCTGGGAATCAGGACACCAGGGTTCTAGTCTTCTGCCACTGAGGCCATGACTATGCTCCAGGCACTACAGCTACAGGGCTGCAGCCCTGCCGCCATAGGGCCGTAGGGTAGACGCTTCCCACCATGGGGAAGGAGGGTTTTCCATTGACGTAGTTAATCCACCTCCCCGAGCGGCTGTAGCAGTTGGTGGCAGAAGAATTCTTCCATTTACCTATCCGCATCTACACCGGGGTGAGGTCAGCCTAGCTACGGTGTGGCTCCCAGGGGTGTGAATTTTTCACACCGTAGCTATGCTCACCTATCTGGAGACCAGGCCTGATGCACTTGGTGACCCTGAACAAGTCATATCCCCCTGGCTCGCTTTTCCTCCTCTGTGCAACGGGGCTGATGGAACCAAGCTCTTCTGACTCCCAGTTCAGCATCCTGCCTTCTAGGCCATGCTGCCTCCCTGAGTTATCCATGCACCCATATGGGCGATAGCGAAGAGAAACCCACTGTGCCACAGGGCACTGAGGAGAGGGATTGTGCACTTGAAGTGACAGGGAGTTTGGAGAGGAGAAATGCTATTAGGCAAGTTGGAATCAGGCCAGGCTTTATGGGATCACATTTATTTGCCAAAAATACACCTTCCTGATTTTTTTTTCAGCCTATAAAGGCTGAAAACCAGATGCCCAACTTGTATAATGTTCCATCAGTAGGTTTCAAAGATGCAGAAGGCATTTAATGATTATCATTTACATTAACATGGTGCCTTTACTACAGAAGGACTTCCAAGCGTTTCCCAGACATTACGCAACTGATTAGGCTGATGCAGCTGTCTATCTGCTTTATTTATTGAGATATTTATCCATTTCTGTTTGAGGACTCAATTCATGGCCGAGGAGCAGGCAGCTCCGAGCTGGAACGCAACAGCTGTTTGACGCAGCACAATAACGCCACACAACAGCTAAGGGGAGGCGAGGAATAACAATCCCTTGTGTGTTGATATCATTTCAAAGTGTTTGACAAGCACTTGGAATGGAATGTCTAGGCCTCTTTGAGAGGAGATGAAGAGTGTTTTTCCAGAGAGGCGTGGAGAAGTGAGGTTACTTGCCCACTGATGTAGAAAGCGTCAATGGCAGAGAGAGGAGAAAAGCTCACGTCTCAGAGGTAGCATGGTAAAAATCAGAGCAGTGCCAGGGTAGCACCAGCAGCAGGGAGCGGCATAATGGGCTAGCCGCCCCACACACCCATCCGTGGGCCCCGGGCAGATTTGTACTCAGGACATCTAGCTACTGCAGCTACGCTGTTATTTCTAGCATGCTGGCTCGAGGAGCGTGAGCACAGATATGTCTCCTCAAGCTGGCAATCACACCCCCAGCTCCAAGGGTAGACGTAGCCTTAGATACTCTAGCGATAGGTGGCAGTGTAAACCCCCTAGGGAATGGCTGTGCTGCAATCACAGGGCATGACTGCAGTTTGTGTGGATGTACCCCAGCTAGCTTCAATCTAGCTCGCTTAGGTACCAGAGCAGTGAACTCACAGCAGCACATACTTCGGCATGGGCTAGCTGCCCAAGTAATAACTGAGGGCTCTGGGCAGGCTTGAACAGCCCACACTGAAGCCCGTGCTACGGGGCTTCCCTGCCATGGACCCAAGATAGCTAGATTAAAGCTAGCTTGGGCATGTCTACACAAGCTGCAGTCACGCCCTGCGACAGCAATGTAGACAGACCCTAAGTTTACAGGGACTGAGAGCTCTGTGTTCTGTTCCTAGATCCTCCACTGTCTTAACCAGGGCACGCCACTGCTCTATACCTCAGTAACCCCGAGTGGGGATGAGGATAGAAGGGTGAAGTAGCATCGTTATTATTCCTCCTGTGAACAGTGCCATGAGATATTTCATGGCCACAGTGGGTCAGGACCTCGATTTCCATCTCCTCAAATAGACAGGAACGGGACAAAAGGCTTTTTACTGCAAAGGATGAGAGTTCTTGTTACACCGCCCTGTCTCAGAGATAAAGCAGAGAGAGCCTCAGAGAGGTCCATGAATGCCTTTCAAAGAAGGGGCGAGAGCTCTTTCCTCTGTTCTGTGTGAGCAGCGTCTCCATGTAAGGTTATAACAATATTTAATATTCCCTTCACAATGATATCCACGAGATCCTAGCATTCGGGCGCCCCCTGCTTTCTGTGCATGGAGTCCTGCTTTGACCTCTGCGCCATTGTGTGCTTTTTTTCCTTTCCTTTCTCTTTCCACATTTGCTCGTGAAAATGTCTTTGTGACGGAAGCAGCAGTTCCATTTCCCAAAGGGACTGCAGGGCCAGGCAGCAGCTTTCACATGCCGCGTGTCAGCTACATTTAATGAACACATTCAGATCACGGGAAATCCCTATGTACACATCATAAACAGGACGATATAAAACATGGAGGAAATAATACATTATTGATTAAAACAATGGCATGCAACGTCCTTTGAAAGGCAGATAGCACCTGCTGGTCGATCAGCATTCCCAGTGCATCTTCCTTTGCTCCTTGGAAATGCAATGGAAACCCCTCGCTTTCTATAGGAGATTTAGAGGCCAACATGAGAAAGAAGAAAGGAGGGCTCTAGTTACCTGATGCAGGATGGGTTATGCGGTGGCATTACTCCATCTCCTAAAGCATCTCTGTTAGCTACCATCCCAATGGAGGGACCAATGGTCCAATGTGTTGTTTGTTTGGGTTTTTTTCCATTCAGCAACCAAAGACTTCGGGGAAAATATTTCCCACAAATGGGAATGAGGCACTCAATTCCCGTTGACTTTCAGTGTGGATCAGGCCCCTAATGGTCCTTTGTGTTTTTGGATATCTAACCCTTTTTGTTGTCCCAACACTCAACCAGCAACCTGCCTAGTTCAGATGCCTCAAAAAGAACAAAAGTAAATGGTCAGAGAGAGAGCACAGTGCGTGTGTCCCCTCTGCAGCAGTCTGCACTGAACTGAACACAAATAGCTGTCTGTCTCTGCAGACAGAGTCCTTAGTGATTTAAAGGTGTAGCGCACAAAAAATAAAGCCATACCAGCTACATGGGTAAATACAGTATATAATCCGGAATGGAAAATCCTGTGTTTATTTTGTTAAAGGTGACCTGATGTTTATTTTTAAACCAAGGATTGACTAGGTAATTTTAAACTAGAGCATTTGAGGTACCAGCTCAGCACAATACAAATGTCGACCCAAAAATGACAAATAAATATATTCTAAAAGTGTACAGAGAGGCTTGCGTTAACCCTCCAGGACCACAGCTCAGAAACTTTGGTTTTCCCTTTCAGCATCCCCAACTCCCAGTGCAGCATGTGAGATTCAGTCCATTGTGCTCTTTGAGAGGTGAATGATGGTCTGAGAAAACACAGAAAGGTGAGGTCCTGCACTCAGGTCCAGGCAGGTACGGGAAGGAGAGATTTATTTTAAAATCAGTCATAAAGTTATAGAAAGTATGTGCTAGTTTCCTGAAATGTTATATAGAGGAAGCAGAGAAGTTCAATGGTTAGCAGTAAGTGCAGTTTAAGAACTTCGGAATTGAATAGAATGCTGCAAAACTTGGGATCTATTCCCTGCTGTGTGATCTTAGACAACTCAATTCTTCTCAGTTCTTCCATCTATAAAATAATGATAATGCTACTGACCCTTCTCTACAGTGTGCTTTGTGGTCTACTTCAGAACTAAGTAATATTGACCGCCTCGTTTCAGTGGAATAGTTAGGAGCACTTTTCAGTAACTATGGTCTCAGTCCTTCGCATCTTATTCAGTTCTTTCTCAGTCTTTACATGGGCAACAACATCCCCTCTCCCCCCTCCCCCCCCACCGACGATGTGCAGAAGAGTTAACAATGGGCTTGCCCGCTGGGATCGCATGGGGAAGGGAACTCTCTCTGGGAGATCTCTCCTTTCTCCCATGGAAGGTCCTACATCCTTATTCCTGGAAGCACCGATGTCTGGGTCCTGTTGTTGAATGGTGACAAAAATCCTAGCTTTTCCTGTGCTTGGAAGAGGCTGGAGGTAGCAAAATATTTATGTGTAGGCTTGGCAGGATTTGATTTCAATTGATAGATGTCAACAAATGTCAATTTCTGCTGACCTACTGAAATCGACAAAAGAAATATCCACCTGTAATGGTCGGGGCGTAGTGCAGCCTCGTTCCTCCCCACCCACCCCCCTAGACCTTGTGCTTGCAGGGATCGGGTGTGGAGCCCTTTGCAGCCCCACAGCCAGAGACTCATACTCCTTCTTTCATCCCTGGCCAGGAGCCTTTGCTCTGCTCAGTCAGAACCACAGCCTTCCCTGAATCTTGTGCCCAGGTGTCTTGGGCCCCTCGGACACGCAGGAAACCCCCTGCAAACCCACTGTCAGCACGGGCCTCACCCCAACCCTAACTCCTCCCCTGTTAATTTTCTGCAACTGTAAGAATTAAAACAGTTAAAAATGAGGAGGGAATTTAAAATAAAAATAAATATTAATCATCAAAATGGCAAAAAAATTCAAATTAAATTCTGCCAAGCCTATGTATATGCAGGGCATTCATCTGGCCTCTCCTCCCTTAACCCCCCCACCCCGCTTCCCCATTGTGTGTAGAGGAGTAATGGGCAAACCAGTTCTAAACAATACACATCATCCCGTGTCCCAGGTTTTGCTTATTTTTAGAAGTGAAGACACACAGGAATGCCCAGATCAGTTCCTTTTTGGAGAGTTTCCACCACTTAGTCAATTCTGGGGCTCCAGGCAGGACTAGACATGCTGAAATGCAGCTAGGGAAACTCATCCCAGGCAGCTTGTTGCTGATTCACGAGTTCCAGATGGCCCAGAGGAACTCCCGAAGGCTGAACCCCAAACCCTGCTGAGATACGCTCTCTGCTAGTTCTGAAGTACCCCTGATTTGCCCCAAATCATCTTGCCTGCTTGGAAAGTTGAGTCGTTCCAACAGAATCTGTTTGGGAATAATCACAGCTCTCACACAGGAGTTTACTTTTGTCGGTGTTCTTTTGAAGATATCTCAGAGAAAGGTCCTAAGTCAGGCTTCCTGTGTGTCATAGATAAGATATGTCTTATAGATAACATCATTATCCCTTCAATGCCACCTGCCTAGGTTCTTAATCCAAGCACTCTGCACTGGGTCAGTGTGACGGCCGCTAAAACACACTCTTGAACCGAACCTTTAAGAGAGTGGTTTTTGCTTGTACAATATGCTCATTTTCTTTTGTTTGAAGGTTATTGCAGCTAGGAGATTTGCAGACGAGGGTGCTCGGGGTTTCCACAGACCCGTGAATTCTGAGAAACTGTTATTTTTTAAAAAATTAGATGCAGACCCAGATCTCTGAAATGGTTTCAGCTCACACCCTTTCATTGCCAGTGTGGCTGGGGCATAAATTATTCTCCCTCCTGCAACGGTGGTAAAAACACGCCAGATTTTCCATGCAGATAGAACAAGCATGACCAGCCTATGTGCAAGACCAGTGACGAGGCAGGAGACGCTTATGGCTGGATAAGACACTGTGGCACCAGCTACTCAGCACTGACTTCCGCTGCGGTGACTCCTCTGCAAATCCCATTATGCTTATGGGGGCGGGGTGACTCTTTCCATGAATGAGGAGCGGCTGGTGACCCTATGGCATTGACCGACTTGGCACCTTTTGGTGGTGGTGATGGTGGGTTTTGCAGGAGGTCAGCCAAGGGACATTCATGCTGACCGGCTGCTTTTGTGCAGAGAAAGGACTAGTTGGTTTGCTACCACTGGTTTAGCCTCCACATAGTGGTATTTTTATAATGCATCTGGGCGCCATGACTGGGGGTTGACGTCCTCTGATATTTATGTGTGTAGGCAGTGGGTGACAATGTTCTTTGGGGAAGCTGAGTGAAACTGAACAGCTACTGTGCTATTAATCCCCAGGCAGGGTGTGCTTGGAGAATGACCCGCCTCACACTCACCCCATCGTGGCAGCTGCTTTCCTGCTGGCCTGGGCCCGGCTCCTCACCCTGGCCCGTCAGCTCTTGCTCCTTGCAGACTTTGGAGGAGCCCGCCACAGCATCACTTGATGGACACCTTTGCGTGCAGGCAGGATCCTGCCCCCTGTGTTGCCCCGCCCTGCTCCCTTTCTGGCCCTTGTGCCACTGGGTGTGGAACTTCGCCCGCCAAGCTGGGCATGCACGTGGGGTGGCAGAGCCAAAACCGGAGAAAAGATGGTGAGCTGGTAGATGGCGAGGGGCGGGGGCTGAGCCTCCAGGAGCTCTAGCGCCACCTATGTTTCCATGATGAAATCAAAATAAATAGGGACCGTGGTGGGTGGTGTAGTAGGGGCGGATGGATGGATTGTGAGGCACCATAATAACTAGCTTAGTCAATGCAGCCCTTTGGACAAGCTCTACAATTCATGGCTCTCAGTTACTTCATGGGAGGCGCCTAGAACCGTAAGGTGACTACCATGTCTCAAACATCCCGGAAAACGGAGTAGAGGTCACACCTCAGCCAGATCGGGTACAATGTGCACAAGTCCAGGAGCTCCGAACGAGGGCCCTGGGCACGTCTGAGCATTTCCTTGCATGATACATAGCGGTCCGGGTGGGGCATCTGGATTTGTAAATAGGCTGGATAATTTCATGAATATTAGTAGATTTTCATGCCAGGATAAGGTCAATCAAGTCACAGGCTTCAGGGCATAAGTGGCTGTCCCTCAGCAGTCAGGATGCCCTGACCCTTTCCTGAGTACCACAGTTGTGTACTAAAGGCACTTTATGGAGCAGTCCCGACTTCCTCTGAAGTTGTTGGCACTCAAGAGCAGGCAGACCAATGGTCTGATTCATCAGCCCAACTCTGCTTCTTCCTGATTTATTTCACCTTGTATTTCACCATATGGTGTTTCCACACCCTCCCTCCTTGTCTCCCTTTGGCAGGGATGGTAGGTGTTTCCTTCCAGGGCAGAGACACCAACCATCTGGCGTGCAAGTGGTTGAAGGTGTCTTGCCTGTCAAAGCGGGAGGGAAACTTTTCCAAGTCAGGTCCCTTGAACTGGCACACGCGGAAAGCTCTTTCCACAAGCCACCTCCGACCTCTGACTTCAGATCTGAGCTGTTTGTTCATTCGTGTGAACTCGGCAGTGAAAAATATTAAAGTTCCCTGTTCCTGTGGCTTTCTCCTCTAGGTATTTAATCTTAGTTTACAGATGAAATGTGCAGTGGAGAAAAAGATGCTAATCCCACCGTTACTGCACTCTGCTCCAGCAGCTGAAAAATATATTACCTCCTGTCCTGGACTGGACAGAGGTGAGAGCTTCAGGACCTCGGCATCTTTGAGTAAACTGGGCATCATGATGGGGGCAAGCCATGGAGGGACTTGCCTGCGTGACAGGTCCAACCAGGGTTGTGCAGGCAGCCTCCCTGGTCTGCTACAGCAGGAAGGTGATGCTTTATAGCTAAGCCTCAGGCTGAGAGAAGTCAGCTGCAGCCGTTCAGCTTCGGAAAAGTACCGTCCATGATATTGAATTACAATTGGAGCGGAGTCATCTCACTTTTGTCCTGTGTGTGAGTGGCGGGGACAGTTGTTCTCTTTCTGCCTGAGTCTCTTAGTGGGCCGTGGCCGCAGGCACCCCCACTGTCCCTGTGCACACCTGCTGGGGGCTCTGTGCTGAGGTAGTGGCTGTTTGCTTTGATGCCATGTGCAGGGTGAATGCCACGAATAGCAGGGTGAGTAATGGCTGTGTCCTCTGGGGACCACTGCTCCCTTCAGCAGGCCTTTGAGCTCAGCAGAAAGGGGATGGAAGTGTCACTGCGTGGACCTCCACTGAGCTGCACCAATGCATCCCATGCACACACACATACACTAACTTTCTCTCTCTCTCTCTCTCTCACACACACACACACTTGTGTGTGCCACACTCAGAGACCCATGTGCACACCCAGAGATACACAGCCATGCACACATACACATGCTCACAGACACAAACAGGTGCGGGCCACCCTCACACACAGGCACACACCCACCTTCCAACATGCAGCTGTACACAAACACTTGCCCTGTGCATACTCACACACACATATGCACACTCACTCAGACATGCACGCACTCACACTCATATAAAGACAGTGACTACTCTAGTTAGTGCCTGTACAACTGGAGAGTTTGCTTGAGCAGAATTGTCCTCTTTCCCTCCAAAGAAGACAGGGGCCAGTCCATAGAGGTGGGGAACAGGCCCAACAAGTTAGCAGGGTTTCCCCTCTTTCATCCCTCACCCCAAATACCTGCTAACGCGGGGCTTGCTCCAGAGCCCATTAAAGTCGGCACAAAGACATCCCCAGCTTCAGTGGCCTCTGGATCAGCTCCTGCATTGCCTTCCCTTTGCAACGGGAATACAGATCTGCCATTCTGCATCTGCTCATCCATCCATCAGGCCCTGTATCCCGGCTAACATCTGGATCCAGGACACATGCTGCCACTCACTGACAACCCACTCACTGACCGGCAAAGTGTTAAGTCCTAGGGAGGGAAAACAACACCCCACTCCGGCCTCTTTACTTCTTCTGCAGCAGTGCTCCACAGCACAATAGCCAGATGTGTGAAACTGCCCAGATATAATGTAATTCAGCCTGTCACTGAGCAGCACTGCCTGCCAGGTGGGATTTCACTGCTTGCTAAGGAGCTAGCAGAACCACACAGACATCTTCATTCCCTCAGCAAGGGCAGGGACTGGCACTTCCTACAAATGGCCGCTTTGCTTTTTATCTCCGAGCCGTGGCCATCTGGTTGGGGTCGCCCTTGGGGACCTCTGCCCACGCAGCACAATCACTGAGTTCCCCTGTGCCCCAGCTGTAATGCAGTCTCAGTGCCCCTGTTGGCTTCTTCCTTCCCACGCCTATTTCCACACCCTTTTCCAGGCTCTTCACCCACCATCCCAGGCTACCAGCCCATCTCCTGGTCTTCATGTGAGTCCCTAAAAACCATGCCACCCGCTGTGCCCACAAGAACAGAGCCTAGAATGCATAACCACCCCCTACTAAATCATCCCCATTGCTGGTTTCCCCCACTGCATCCTGCTACTCCAGTCCGGGCTTCCCACACCACTGCCAGTACAACCAGGGCCTGCAGCATTTTCTGCTCTTCCATTCTGGGGCTCCCTACTGACCCCTAATTTTCCCAGTGCCCCTCAGTTCTGCCCTGCAGCTCCCCTTGCTAGTCCAGTTGTAGGATCACCACACAGCTTTGCCAATGCCCCTCAATCCTATCCCATAGCACCCCCTGCAGCTGCTTCACTTCTTGGCCTCCACCTTGGCTGACGTTGGCTGACGTTGGCTGATCGCTCTTACCCAATTGTCTGGGGATTTGCCTGTCATTCAAATATGAGTTTGGGATGAGATTCCCCCAGACTCATTTTCACCTGCGTGGCATAAGCCAGGATTTCAATGTAGGTCCATAGGCGAAAGGCTAGTGCATTAACGTAGAGGGTTGCCAACTCTGTAATATTTAAAAATTGAACACTCCAGCAGGAGTGCCAGAACCTCCCCGGCCCCGCCCCTTCCCCTGAGACCCCGCCCCTGCCCTGACCCTTCCCTGATGCCCCGCCTCTTCCCCCAGTTCCCCACCCCCCATTCGCTCCTCTTCCTCCCTTCCCCCATCACTCACTGCTTTTCCCTCCCCCCCCGCCATCCGTCCAGCTTGGGAAGGACTCGCCTGCAGAGCCGGGGCTGGGAGCTGCAGCTACCTGACGCAGGTAGGAGGCGGCGCCAGCCAAGTAGGGGCTGGTGTGGGTGATAACCTGGCACCTCCCCGCCTCCCCCACCTTCAGTAACAGGACTTTGGGTGTCCAGTCAGTATATCTGACTGTCAGGTCCCCTTTTCAACCGGACTTTCTGGCTGAAAACTGGACACCTGACCACCCTATTAACACACCACAGGCCGCCACCACACCATGCCACAGGGCCACTGAGGCTGCATGTGGACACATGGTTCGAGCAAAGACCTAACTATGCCATACCTTTCTGACCCCCTGATGCAAATGGCAACTCCAGAGCTGGAAATCACCAGAACTCAGAATGTGTGTCCTGCAGGAAATATTGGTATGTTCACATTTTTTGAAAAATTTAGAAAAAAACGTTGAAATATCAATTTTTGGTGGAACAAAAAGTTCTGAAAGATGTTAAAATGTTTTGTTTCCAGTCAGTTAAATTGCATCTGCCTGATGGGAGTTGCAGTTTGGGTGCCTGTGGACTACATTTCCCATGATGCACCAAACCAGATGCACCATGCAGATTGGTCAGAAATTTTGATTTTGTGGAAACTGCATTTTCTGTCTAAATGAATTTTTGATAAAAATATTCCTGACCAGCTCTACCAAGAACTATATTTGCAGTAGTATCGAGGCCAGCTGAAAAGATACATTAGGAAAAAGTACAGAGAAGGGCAACGCAAATGATGAGGGGTACGGAACAGCTTCCGTCTAAGGAGAGATTAAAAACGCTGGGGCTATTCAGCTTAGAGAAGAGTCTGAGGGGGGATATGACAGAGGTCTATAAAATCATGACCCGCATGGAGAAACTGAATAGGAACGTGTTAGTTACCCCTTCCCATCACACAAGAACCAGGGGTCGCCCAATGAAATTAATAGGCAGCAATTTTAAAACAATCATAAAGAAGTACTTCTTCACAGAACGCACAGTCGGGGCAGTGAGTTATATGGGCCTGTGGTGCCCATGCTCCAGGAATATTCAGGGCCCGGGGGCCCGGTTCCACCAATGTTTGGGGTCGAGTCTGTCCCCCGCCTACCGCCCCCGCTTACCTCCCCCGCAGTGTCTCCTGGCCCCACCTGCCACCCCATGGCGATTTAAAAGGGCCCAGAGGCCCCCAGCCGCCACCACAACCAGCAGCTCAGTGCGGCTAAGGTGGCTTCCTGCCCGTCCTTGCTCTGTTCCACTCCTGGAAGTGGCTGGCACATCCCTGTGTCCTGGGGGGTGTCTCTGCATGCTGCCCCTGCCCTGAGTGCCGACTCCGCAGCTCCCATTGGCTGGGAACTGCGGCCAGTGGGAGATGCAGGGGCGGTGCCTGCGGGCAGTGGCACGTGGAGAGCCTCCAGTCCCCCGCCTAGAAGCTGCTGCCAGAGGACTGTGCAGGTCACTTTCGGGAGCACCCTAGGTAAGCGCCACTCTCCTCACCCTCTCCCGCACCCCAACCCCCTGCCCCAGCCCAGAGCCTGCACCCCACATGCAAACTCCCTGCCAGAGCCCACCCCCCACACCCCCTCCTGTACTCCAACCCTCTGCCTCATCCCAGAGCCCGTACCCCTCCCGCACCCAAACTCCCTCCCAGAGCCTGGCCCCCACACCCCCTCTTGCAACCCCTGCCTCAGCCGAGAGCCTGCACCCAAACTCCCTCCCAGAGCCCCCTCCCCTCCCGCACCCAAACTCCCTTCCAGAGCCTTAGGCAGGTGTGTGGGGCAGGCAGAACTTGGACCTGTTCTGGGCACCACCAAAAATTATACAAACTTGCCTCCCCTGTGCACAGTCAACCTGTGGAACTCATTGCCAGGGGATGTTGTAAAGGCCAAAAGTATAACTGGGTTAAAAAATAATTAGATAAGTTCACAGAGGATAAGTCCATCAATGGCTATTAGTCAAGACGGTCAGGTATGCAACCCCATGCTCTGGTTATCCCTGAATCTCTGACTGCCACATGCTAGGAGTTGATGAAGAGATGGATCACTCCATAATTGCCCTGTTCTGTTCATTCCCTCTGAAGCATCTGGCAACAGCCACTGTTGGAAGACAGGATCCTGGGCTAGATGGACCATTGGTCTGACCCAGTCTGGCCGTTTTTATGTTCTTAATCTCCAAATAGGGCCATCACCTCCTGAACATACAATGGCCTCACAACGTGTTTCCGTCAGGTAGTGTATGTGTGTGTTTTCCGTCTCTCTCTCTTAAAAGGATTTAGGCTTGGTTTTGAAGAACCCATTACCCTGAAATTTCTTTTCGTGCAAAAAAAAAAATTGCTGGGCAAAGAAATGTTTGTCAAAGGTGCAAAGAATATTTGTACTTTTCCTGGAGCATTTAGGTCAATCAGACACAAAACTTGGCGGTCTTTCCAATCAAGCTCTGGTGATTTGGAGTGCGTGACTGTGATAATGAAGCAGAGAAGGTTGGAGCCACCCAGCCTGCTATTTTGAGGATACCAGTGCTTTAGGCTGTCTGTCTGAAACGGAGCCATTGAAAGTAATGGCCTGGACAATCTCACTCCATTACTTTTAATGGCACTGAGACTGTGTGTGCTCAGTAGAAGCACACTGACACCGAGAGAAGCAGGGGAGCTATTGTCACATATCATTCACATTACAGCCAACACTGGGAAAATGGCCCCCTGGCAATGGAAGCCAAAGTACCTGCAATAAGTTACATGGGCTGGCAGCAGATGTGAGGAGCGGCTGCAAGTAAAAGGTACATAAAGGCACCAGCTTCAAGCCGGGAGTTTAACTTAGTCAAGGCCCGTAACGTGCTGAGACAGTGTAGTCTATAAAAGAGACATCCACTGCTCCCCACTCCCGCTGTGTGTCGCATGCCTCGGTCTGCACTGCAGCCATCAAGGAGAGTGATGATCAACGCTTCAGCCTCTGAGCTCCCAGCCCTTGTGCTGATTTTGAGTTTCCCAGGGTGCTTTTATACCTGTCTCCCCCACTCTGATTGCTGCAGTGCTGTGTGATAGACTGATGCTGTGGTATTAGCCTCCTTTCAGCCCAAAATGTTTGGCGAACATCATGCCAGATCCTTAGCTGGTGTAAATCCACATAGCTCCAATGGGATCTGGCTCTTTGTGTCTACGGGAATCTCTTTGCCCTGCTACTGAAAGGCAGCCACCTCTGGGGTGCGATGTGGCAGCTACTTATCAGCATTGCTGCATGGCTGCTTAGGAGAGGAAGTGAAGAGGAGTCCTGTCTCCAGCTGAAATTGCAGGGACACTGCAGGAAGGCTTGATGTAATTACCCCAACAGAAGTTTACTTAAGACAATGGAACTAACACCCCAGTCTTTGTGAAAAGCACCATGGGCTGACAGCCAGCTCAAGACCCCAGTTTCGTGTCTCAACCAGTGGACAGCATTTGGGCTCCCCTCTGGGACTGGTAGCCCAGAGAGACTTCCTAGTTCCACACCTCTCCCTGCAGCACTTGAATTTTCCTTGGAGATCTCC
This sequence comes from Eretmochelys imbricata, assembly GCF_965152235.1. Taxonomy (NCBI): domain Eukaryota; kingdom Metazoa; phylum Chordata; order Testudines; family Cheloniidae; genus Eretmochelys; species Eretmochelys imbricata. The sequence goes on along the minus strand of NC_135593.1, from coordinate 5,618,924 downwards.
TCGCCAAGTCTGGACTCAGCCACCCACTGCTTAGCATGTGAGTGCTGACACCCTCAGCCTAAGGCAGCATGAACCTGTGAAATCACAGCATTCTCAAATGGAGTGTGAGATGCCCCCTGTCCAGCTGCCCTGCCCCACTTCCCCAGCCAGCGGGAAGAGTTTCTCTGCTAGGTTACTTTGCGAAACGGAACCTCTGTACCACTAGCAGTTTGTCCATTGCTCACCTCCACGCCCCAGCCAGACATACTGTTAGTGAACAGCAGGAGGCTGACGTATAGGATCTGACTAATGAGACAGGTTTTTGAGGCCAAAGGTGGCCAGAGTCATTAAGAACATTGTAGAGAGGGAGAAAATGAGGCACAGCAACTTGTCCAAAATTATGCAGCAAGCCAAGTGAGGCCTAGAACAGAGGTCTAAGCCTCAGTGTTGTACCCTACCTCCCAGTGGAGAACCCTACAGCTAAGCTTTGATCTGGCACTATGATATTGACTTTGATGGGTGCAGAAGCAGGCCTGCTATTCGACCATAGCAGAGTGGACAATGCACAGTTGGGATAACATTGTGCTTGGTCATGTCCTAGCTAGGGTGGGCCAAACAAGTTTTGAAAGAATGTGAACTAACCCAAACCTCCGTCCATCCCTTGCACTGAACCCTAAACCCTTCTGATGTCTGGATAAGATTTTATGCTTGTGGGGTCTGAAAGCATGAGTGTCAAAGAGGCAAATACTAAAAGGTTTTTAGGCACCGAACTTCAACTGAAAGCAGTGGGAGTTAGGCACCTAAATACTGTTGAGAATCTGGGCCGAAGCTCCTGCAGAATGGCTGCTCTTGGGAAATTTTAGGTCCACCTGGAAGCTGACAACCCAGGGCTCCCAGGGGAAATGCTGGAATATTTATGGGCCTAATTTTGCAGAGAATTTTACTTAAGCACACTGGACCTGATTCCCAGAGCAGCTCCCATCAACTTCATCTGGCATTGTGGATGCTCAGTACCTTTGCAAACCAAGCATGGGGTCTTCTGAGTGCTTATCTGAACTGAAGCAGAAAGTCTAGCACCAACTGTGAGTCTCTCTTCCTGTACTGTAGCAGAATAACTATGGCCTGATCACCATAATGATAGTGTCATTTCCTTTGGCCAGATGGGGTCTTCCACTGTTTGGTGTTTGGGGAACCCATGCTATGCATCTTAACAATCAGCATCCAGCAGTGTGGAACTTAAATGTTCACCGACCATTCACTTTCTTTTTCTATCACTGCCCAACGTCGGAATGACCCTCCCTGCTGGCACGCTGTAATGCTTCAGTACCCCAATCAAAGTAGCATGTCTGCAGGAAAGGGATGGAGCTGGAATGAGCAGAAAATCCCTTCATTCGTGCAGCTTTCGCCCCTTACATGTAATCAGTGCCTTATTCATTCCCAGTGGGTGGGGCTGTGCTTTCCAGCTGCCCTTTCCAATTTATTTCTACAGTTTGAGTGAATTTTAGTGGAAGCCAAAGAAAAGGAACGTGGATTGCATCCTCCTCCCTATCCCCAGATCTATGCCCTCAACACCGCTGAGCCACTCTGCCAATCCTGACCTGTAGCAGCCATGCTTCTCAAAAGCAGTGCCCCACCAACACAGCTCTGGGTGCACCTCTGTTTTTGAGCACCACCTGCTCTTCAGTCCGATGTCCCACAACACAGTTCGGCAGATGCACTTAGATCCCGATCCACCCCACCCACTGCTACGCCAGTCAATGGTCTCTCCCGATCAAAGATATCCACTCTTGCTAAACTGTGCCATGATTCTGTGATACTTTCAAGGGGTCATGGGTAACTTCATTTACACCATCAGACCATCACCCCAGCTGTCCTTTCATCAGGACATCCGACAACCAAAGTCCTATCTGAAAACCTCCAGACTCCAAATCTCATGAAATCTGAGAGAAAAACAAGAGATATTCCAGTGCCTTCCTCTGATTTTTCATAGCACACGCAATCTCTGTGTGTCTCTTTTATCTCTCTGAGAGAAACCCGACTTAGGGAGTTTTGTGAAATTGCTGAGAGTTGGGAAGGGGGAAAAAGATCTTAGAAAAAAACAAAATAGAAGATGAAGATTGAAAAAAAAGACCTCGGATGAACAAGAATTGCAGACATGCTGTGAGGTAACCGGCAAATACAATTTAATTATAAGATATAGAGTAGTAATGTCATTTGCGAGGCTGGAGCATGATTTCTCTGTAATAGAAGGACCACAGGGTTCCCTGCCTCAGACTGCTGTGCCGTGTCATCTTCAAATGATAGACTGAATGCATTTTGATGCTTACTCTGTTTTGGGATGGGCTTAAAGGGCCCGTGACAATTGGGTTTGAAGGACTCAGGACACCTGGGTTTGAAGGCTCCAGAACAGCTGGGCTTGAAGAGACCAGTAACCAGGGCAGTTTTCCAAGCCAGTCAAGCAAAGGGCATATTTCATGGTCCTTTCCCAGGTTTTCAGTAAGGGATCTGGGACTCTGGAGCTGGACTCTTCCCACTTTGGTCTGAATCTGCTGACTTTCAGGCATGCTGCAAAGTCTCTCTGTCACCCAGGCTTTTCCTAGCAGGGAGGTAGTGGCCTGGGTGGGCACAGTTTTAGGCTAGTGCTCTGGGAGGAGCGTAATGGGAACATATTTCCTATCTTTGTACAGGTGCCTAGAGCTGCATTTGGGCACATTTTCATATCCACTGAAATAAATAAATAAATGACTCTGCAATCCCTGGATACTAGACTGTCTCACTGGGGGTCTAGATAATACAGTATTGTTTGCATAACTGATGGCACAAATTCAGTGAGAATACAATATTCAGGGCATCTGAAACTGACACTGGTGACTTTGGAGGAAATGAGAACCCCATGCCACTGCCTGATTTTACACCTGGATTCAAACGAAATCTTTTTTTGTTTCCAAAATAGTTTTCCTTCCTTTCTGATTTTTGCACTGGGTTTTCCTGAGCCAGTTTTCATATGTTCCACAAAAGAAAAGAGAGGAAGGTTGGCTTTAAATTTCTTCCTTCCATCCCTGGGAGTAAAAGGGACCTATTCAAACACTATCAGAGCAGGCCCCTGGAAATTCCTCCCCAGAGTTGGGAGCCCGTGCTGCTGCCGTTGTGGCCATTAAAGAGCCAGCACACTTTTCACAAGAATAGGAAGGTTACCCTTGACATCCTGGCCAATCCCCAGTTTGGGCCATTCCATTTTATCCCCCGTAACTTTCCCCCTGCAGTCCCAATTGGATACAGGTTTGCTTTTTCATGTTGCATCATCCTAAGCTGCGGCAGAGAGTTGCTGCCTGTTGTTAAACAGCTGCTGTGTTCCGTGCCAGAGGTGGCTGCATTTCAAGTGGCAGGTGAGGTTTTCCCAGTGCACAGAACCTGATCATAGGGATTTGTCCTTTGACTGCGATAGGAACATTGTTTACAAAGTGCTTTGCGGATCCTTCAGGTTGGAGGGCACTAGAGAAATGCATACTGCTGTTCTAATAGGTTCAGTGTGTTTGACACACACCCTGTTTTGTAGCCCTCTCCAGTAGGATGACACCAGTTTCCTGGGCACACACACACACACCCCTTTCTTTGGTGGAAGTTCTTGGTCCTCCATATCAGAAGCTGAGGCAGGGAGGGGAGCAGCTAGGGAGACATCAGTGCTGCTGCAGCCCTTGTCAGGCTACTCCCCAAGCAACCAGGAGTTCGGGACTGAGCTGCCAAGCAGATGAGGAGGCAGGAGATAGACAGCTCGGGGCATGTGAGACTCTGGACGCGCAAGAGGAATGCCTGCGGGAGGCAGAGCAGATGGACGGAGCAAAGAGATGCTGAGTGAGCTGTCTGCGCAGCCTGTCCTGTCCTTGTTCTTTCTGCCTTGGAGGAGTCAAAAAGGTTCTTGCGGTGGACACAGCCCTGTTGGCTGGCAAAACACCACCACTGAAGTGTGAATGAAACAGATGTGACTATCCACTGGCCTCCCCCGGCTGACCCTGTCTGACCTGACACAGGCTCCTCTTTAAAGAGACAGTGAACCCTCAGCAACCTGCGTCCACTCCAGCAGGGTGTGGATGGCACCTAGAGGGAGGGGGACTGAAAGGTGTCTGAGGTGGTCCCTGCAAAGTGCCAGGGAGGGGCAGGTGGGGTGGAAGGAAAGGTCTCATATTGCCTTGAATTTCTCTTAATCATGGACTGGAAGAGTCAAGAGGCCACTGAAGAAGGAAAGGGGCCACCGGTCCATCTAACCACAGTGGCCAATGCTTAACGCTTCAGCATTTTATCCTGGGCTTGGGAATCAGAGGCCTTCTCCTGTCCTCCAGGCAGTGAGACAATGCCTTGAAGCATGAGGCTTGATTTGGGGGCTGACTGTAGAAACAGATACAACAAATCCACAGGAAAGTCTTTAAATGCAGGCCAAATCATCTGTTCGTGTAGTTTTATAGAAGTCAATGGAACTACCCACACTTGGCTCTTGATGAAGATCTGGGCCTGCATTTGAAGCAGGAAGACCATGAGGAACTTTAGAGGGCACTAGCTAAGCTATATGAATGGACAACACAATCATAGAATCATAGAATACCAGGGTTGGAAGGGACCTCAGGAGGTTGTCTAGTCCGCAACTAAATCATCCCAGCCAGGGCTTTGTCAAGCCTCACCTTAAAAACCTCAAAGGAAGGAGATTCCACCACCTCCCTAGGTAACGCATGCCAGGGCTTCACCACCCTCCTTGTGAAAAAGATTTTCCTAATATCCAACCTAAACCTCCCCCACTGCAACTTGAGACCATTACTCCTTGTTCTGTCATCTGCTACCACTGAGAACAGTCTAGAGCCATCCTCTTTGGAATCCCCTTTCAGGTAGTTGAAAGCAGCTAGCAAATCCCCCCTCATTCTTCTCTTCTGCAGACTAAACAATCCCAGTTCCCTCAGCCTCTCCTCATAAGTCATGTGTTCCAGTCCCCTAATCATTTTTGTTGCCCTCTGCTGGATGCTTTCCAATTTTTCCACATCCTTCTTGTAGTGTGGGGCCCAAAACTGGACACAGTGCTCCAGATGAGGCCTCACCAATGTCAAATAGAGAGGAACGATCACATCCCTCTATATTCTGGCAATGCCCCTACTTATACATCCCAAAATGCCATTGGCCTTCTTGGCAACAAGGGCACACTGTTGACTCATATCCAGCTTCTCATCCCCTGTAATCCCCCTGTCCTTTTCTGCAGAACTGCCGCTTAGCCAGTCGGTCCCCAGCCTGTAGCAGTGCATGGCAGTCTTCCATCCTAAGTGCAGGACTCTGCACTTGTCCTTGTTGAACCTCATCAGATTTCTTTTGGCCCAATCCTGCAATTTGTCTAGGTCAGTCTGGGCCCTATCCCTACTCTCTAGCTTATTACCTCTCTCTCCAGCTTAGTGTCATGTGCGAACTTGCTGAGGGTGCAATTCATCCCCATCATCCAGATCATTAAAGAAGATGTTGAACAAAACCGGCCCCAGGACCGACCCTTGGGGCACTCCGCTTGATAACCGGCTGCCAACTAGACATGGAGCCATTGATAACTACCCATTGAGCCTGACAATCTAGCCAGTTTTCTATCCGCCTTACAGTCCATTCATCCATCCCATACTTCTTTAAGTTGCTGGCAAGAATACTGTGGGAGACCGTACCAGAAGCTTTGCTAAAGTCAAAGAATAACATGTCCACTGCTTTCCCCTCATCCACAGAGCCAGTTATCTGGTGATAGAAGGCAATTAGATTAGTCAGGCATGACTTGCCCTTGGTGAATCCATGCTGACTGTTCCTGATCACTTTCCTCTCCTCTAAGTGCTTCAGAATTGATTCCTTGAGGACTTGCTCCATGATTTTTTCCAGGGACTGAGGTGAGGCTGACTGGCCTGTAGTTCCCCGGATCCTCTTCCTTCCCTTTTTTAAAGATGGGCACTACATTAGCCTTTTTCCAGTCATACGGGACCTCCCCTGATCGCCAGTGCAGTAGTCTGGGAGCTGACCTCGTTCGTGAAGACAGAGGCAAAAAAAGCATTGAGTACATTAGCTTTTTCCACATCCTCTGTCACTAGGTTGCCTCCCTCATTCAGTAAGGGGCCCACACTTTCCTTTACTTTCTTCTTGTTGCTAACATACCTGAAGAAACCCTTCTTGTTCTCTTAACATCTCTTGCTAGCTGCAACTCCAAGTGTGATTTGGCCTTCCTGATTTCACTCCTGCATGCCTGAGCAATATTTTTGTACTCCTCCCTGGTCATTTGTCCAATCTTCCACTGGCAGATGAGATTCAGCATTGAAAAATGCTGTGAAAATAATGCCGTTCAAGAGGAATAATTTGGACTATTCCTCCACATTGCTAGGTTGTAACTGAATTTTAACCACTCAGGAAAAAGACGGAAGCATCACTGGGCACAATTCAGTGAAAAACTCCACTCAGTGTAGTCCAAAAGCAAGCAAACAAAAATGTTAGGATGAATAAATAGGATAGAAAATAATACCACTGTGATATCATGCCATTATGGAAATCAGTGGCATGCCATCAACTTGAGTGCTGATTTTCAGTTCTAAGAAAGCATCTGGGAAAAGATACAGCAGAAATAGAAGGGGTCCAGGGAGAGGTGATGAAAATGATTCGAGAAGTGGAGAGACTGCTGCATGCAGAGAGATTGCAGAAGGGTGGGGAGAGGTCCTCTCTTCCCTTTACACTGGGTAGAAGGGCCTGAATGGCACTAAGGAGCCCTAAAAGCACCAGTTCTGGCCAGGCAGGATTCTCCCAGTGCAGGCATTGCCGAGAGACAGCCATAAGGCTGTCCTTTGAGGACTTTCTCATATGCCAGAGGTGGGAGGGGCAAGTCTGAGGCAGAGCCACAGTCTGCAGAGCCCAGGGAGGCTGCCATGGTTTAGACAGACCCCCCCAAGGCCATCAAAGCGTGAGTCTACACCTCAAATTAAGGTGTAGCATGAGTGGACAGGCTCACATGAGCTTAATTGAGGTAGCATGGCTAAAATAGCAGTGAAGATGCAGCAGCACGGATCCAGGCATGGGCCAGAAACGAGAGCACATACAAAAGTCCCCCATGGACTTGTACGGGAATGGCTATTACCCACACTAGCTAAATTAAAGCTAGCAGGGATAGCAGGGGCAGCTTCGATCCCTGGCTCTGACTCTGGCTTGACCCCTGGCTCTGATACCTGGCAGTTGACTCTGATGCTGGCCCTCGGCTTCGTTCCCTGACCTGGGCGCCTGCTCTGCCCACTAGACCTGACACCTGGTCTGTTAGGCCAGACTGCCTACATCTCGGTCCATAACAGCAGCCACTGAGGAAGGTGGAGTGAAAGGCCCCAGATATCAGGGGTGTAAGGACTACTGAGTCCAGAGTCGGGGCTGAAGATCAGGTGTAAGGGCAATGGACTACTGTTTTGTGGGACTCGTTGCCCCGGGACGGAATGTGGCCTGGCTGGAGGGCTGAGTCACGAGAAGACATTGACCATCACAGAGCCGGAGCGGTTGTCAGCAGGGAGTGCTAGAGGAGTAGCGTCTGCCACACCCAGCCATGAGGGGGCATGCCGGTCAGTGAGTCATTCTTCTACAGGCCTCTTCAGCCCCGAAGCGGCCCAGGATTGGGAGGGCACAAAGGGTACACCTTAAAGAAATCTATCCATGGACTGGTCCCAAAGTTTCCATCCTTTATTGTCAATAGTATTGGGACTGGACCAGCCTGGGGATGCAGGGAATTGCACAGGCACTGAAATCTGAGATGGGACCAAATAGAAATGCCAGGTCCACACACTCCTGAAGATAAGGGAAGTTTGGATCTTGATCCAGGCCGCTCTGAAGTGTCCCTTCCTTAGAAATGCCCCTTCAGAATATGAAGTTCAGCTGTGCCACTCAAGGGTGAAACTCACCCCTGTGCAGAAGGCTACTCCAAGGACTTTGCTTTAGTAGGACTTTTAATGGGCACATAGGCCTCTGCCCAGGGGTAGATTTCTCCCCTGAAGATCCGCTGTGTACATCAACGCTTATGAACATGAACAGGACTTCCACATCCATGGACAACTGAAGAATAATCCCTCCCTCCAGCAGCACTTTAGGACAGGGCAATCAGCCGGCAAGAACCTTTGCACTGCCTGTTTATCTCCAGCTATGGATTCTTTAAAGTCAGATTGTGGTCCCATAGGGACACACTCAACTAATCCTCTGCTTTTAAGATTTTATTTGTGCAATAAATGGATGACAAGGTGGTTTGCAAGTGGATAATACAATAAATACATTTATAAATGCAACCTTTCTGCAGTGCACTATAAAGTAAAATACAGTATCGCTAAAGCATTTTACGCTTGTCGCCACCTCATTCTCATTTCAAATTGTAATGTGCCCATTTTCTCATGTGGGAGGCTTTCTTTTTTTAATATGTTTTTATAAATTAAGCAGGAGCAGATTTAATAGTAATAACATGAACATGGCTTCTTTTCATCTCCAAAGATCTCCAGTCACTTTGCAGACTTAGCAAAGCAACATACAAATAATACGTGGAAGGATCCATTCACCTGCTGTTCAAATGGAGCCGCTGTTTAAGAGCTACACGGCAACTTTGCCAAGTGTTAAGGGCAGGACATGAAGAATTCTGTGGCGGGTTCACAGAAAGTACACAGAGGACGTGGTGAGGAAGAATGTAATTAACTACTTTGGAATTCGGCCAGGTCCGCCGGGCGGGCTAATGCCTCAGAAAAAAGTGCAGTGGGATATTTATTTAACTCCATACGAGCTAAAAGCAAAGTTCAGTGAAATTGAAATGCAGCCCATTTAATACTGATAGAAGGAAATAAATAATAAGGATTAATAAAGAATTAAATGAGGGCAATATAATTAATGCCAATGAACATGGTTTTATGGAAAATAAATCCCGCCAACCTAGCTTCATATATTCTTTATGAGATTACAAGTTTGGTTAATAAAAGTAATAGTGTTGCTTAGACTTCTGCAAGGTGTTTGACTTGGCACCACATGCCTTTTTGATTAAAAAATGAGAATGATACAAATTCAATGTGGCACATATTACATGTATTAAAGACTGGCTAACTGACAGTCTCAATGTAATTGTAAATGGGGAATTATCATTGAGTGGATGTATTTCTAGTGGCATCCTGCAGGGATGATTTCTTGGCCCTATGCTATTTAACATCTTTATCAATTACCTGGAAAAAAAACACAAAATCATTAACCGCAGTCAACGTTGTGCCCCCAGAAGAAAGGAAGAACATGATCCAGTGACTCATCACCACCACTTCCTCTAAGACCTTCATGTCCTTTGGCATTCTCCCAAACAAGTACTGACTGGGTCTAACCCTGCTTTGCCTCTGTGATCACAAAGCAAGATTGTATGGAGGCCTACTCTGGTCTTGTGATTGGACCCAGCCATCATATTACAGTGTCACAGGTGCTGGCCACTAGGACCTCACTACCCTAGAGATCGCTGTCCCGCTCTCCCAATGAATGGAAGATGAAGCCCTTGAATGAAACTCATGCATACAACACGGTAATGTAAAACCATTGGCAAGAATAAATTACCATCTCTGCAGAGCGAAAACGTGAGAAAATGAAAACGTGATACTTATTTTAATACCATGTATTTTAAAATTTAATTTAAGAGACCAGCTGTTTCAGCTTCTCTTATAAGACCTTAATTGGTATATAATAGCATAGTTAATTAAATACAAATCAATAGTTTAAAACAACTAATTGATATTTAATATGTATGGGAAAAAATAACTTAGTTGTAATATAATTAACTCAGTATTAAATAAGCAATGGAATTGCAATTATGCCTTTACACTGATTATAAAGTTTATTGTTCTTTAATAAACTTGCAATTAGTCAGGATGAGCTGGAAAAATTATTAAACAGGTATTATTGGGCTATTAAACATTTATTATCATTCCTGGTGGGATACAGCTACACAATAGTACATAGGATGATCGTGCTAATAACCCTTTACTACTCCTTTGCTCCAGCCTTTAGTATGCTAGTTGATCAGAAACCTTGCTCCCTGCATGATTTATGGGTATTGTAATTGCCTGGAAAGGAGGTAATTAAATTGCAAATGAAAGTGAGAAAAAAATCTGATGAGGAAAAGCAGGAGGCTTCTGTAATTTGGCACAGCAAAGCGACAGCTCCTCTTCTAAATCACATGTGTCATCTCCTGCCTCTCACGTTATTCCCTGTAGATTCCAACTTCAGTCAACACCATATATTTTTCCCACCTGAATTCCCCTTCTGGCTTTCAGTTAGTAACTTATTCTTCATTTCCTAACCCTAAAGCTGCTGCGTGGCAATGTTGGGGCCATTACAAAGATGGCCATCCCCACCCCAGAGGCAGCTGCATTTTGGTGCTCGTTCAAATGATCTTCGTTATTGCATAAGTGAGGAGTGAGTGTTAGAGTTGTGGTCGCATTCTAATTTCCACTCTAGCAACCCCCTCCGTGCCAGTCTTTGATCTGACCTTTTCTGTTCTTTGTCTCCATTTTTATAAGAAGGTCTGTGATGAATCGGTGTAGTTGCTTTTGAGTTAATCAAAATGTGGAAAAAATCGACACGCCTCAAGATATATTCCAAATGAACTATTTTGTTTCACCCGACACAAATGACCGAGGTGGGAAATGTCAGACGAGACTTCTTTTATAGTTCTCACGGAGGGAGAGAAATTAAGCCACATGGGAAGAAAATGTGGATTGTTGGATAGTTTCAAAGTTAGGGGATATGGACACAGGTGCATTACAACCCTTTTCCAGTGGGATTGTTGCAGTGCCCTGATGCCAGAGGATTTCAGATGTTGGATGTGTGCTTAACTGTCTTAGCCGTCCTTTGCCATTAGCCACTAGAAGGGAGTCTACGTTGCATTGTAAACTGGCTGTGGACACAATGCTTCCAAGCCTGAACTTGAGCACCTACTGCAGTTGCCGGACTCGGGTCTCACAGCCATGCTAGTGCTCCCATACTGCACTACACAGACCTTCTAACTCCGGTTTGGGGCTTGACCTGCGTCCACACTGCAAAATGACACGGCTTGGACCCGAGTCACAGTGGGACTCGGCACTGACCCACCCCCAGCAAGGTGCCAGGATCCAGGTCCTGAATGCTTGCTGACCTGAGTCAGACAGATCTGTGTGTGGACAGAAGTGGGGCTTGGGCTCAAACCTGAGTCAGAGCCCAGGCTTAGTGTGCAGTGTAGACATACCCTGAAGGGCATGAAGTGGCAAGCAATCTTTAGGCAACTGAGAGCTTAGAGGTTGCACAGAGCCACCTCAAAGCACTTCATCTTTAAAGGTGCTCTTAAGTATTTAGAGGTGCCGTTAGCTATAAAAGCTTTATCGAGGTCTCACAAATTTGCAGCATAAATTATTAGAATGCTGTGCTCCTTTCATTTTAGGATCTCAAATGGCTTAATAAGCATTCATTATCACAGCCCCACTATGGGGCAAGCTGGAGATGGAGCCCAGACTGGAACAAGTTGATCCAAACTCTGGACAAGTTCTGGTCCAGACCTAAACCTCACAGGTTGGAAGCATCCACCTTTCTGACCTCTTTTGAAGTTCACCTTGTGCTAGTGAAAACACATTCAACAACAGCAAATGTGTGTGTGTGGGAGGTGTTTGCAGAAAAGAAATATGCAATTGCACTTCAGACTCAGTAACAGAAAAACACTGATTTGTTTGACTCCACAGTGGAACTGACTGCTTTTGTGATTAACCTAATTCTGTTACTTTAATTACACTTTGATAGCATGATGTTCATTGCAGGCTCGATAGGTATCAATAGTATTTTGCTTTCCTATCAATAAAGGCTTAAATGCATCTTGCTTACTTCTATGGGTTTTATATATTTAAACAGTATTAGAGCTTTTAGATAATTCCATCAGATAAATAGCTCTGTCTTATTTTGGGGGAGAGAGAGAGAAAGAGAGTGTGTGTGTGTGTGTGTTTTCAGCTAGGTGCTACTTTTTCTAGTTGGCACCTTGTATTTGGAAAGGAGCGCTGAGCTATTGAGTTAACAGCTCCTGGGGCTATCCTCCATTTGAAGTCACCAGGCACTAGGGGTGACCAATAGAAGTTAGCAGAAGGCATCTATTATTTCACTAATAACCACCCCATCTATTTTTTATTTAACTGGAATAGCTCAAATGTTTATATTTGCTGAATACAAAGATAGCAATGACCAGCATGGCCTTGGTCTTGTGGTTTGAGCCTGGGACTGGGAGACAGGGGTGCCAGTGTCTAAGCCTCACTGTGCTGCTGATTTACTGTGGAGCCGATCCTGCTCTCAACTGCCAGGAAAGACCCCAATTCAGGAAACCATCCAAGAGCGTGCCGAACTCTAAGCATTGATTTCAATGGGATTATTTACATGCTTAAAGATGGGCAGTTGGTTAAGTACCTTCCTGAAGTGGGGCCGAAGGTAGCGAGAAGTGAAGATTCTCAGCCTCAGGATGAGGTTCTATGTGACATTGGACAAATTGCTTCTGGGCCTGATCCAAAGTCCATTGACATCAATGGGCATCTTTCTATTGGTTTCATTGTGCTCTGGTCCAGTTCCTCAACGTATTTAGATGGCAAACTCCCTATCAAATCACTTGCAATTAGACATTAGGATGATTTAACTGGGAATTGGTCCTGCTTCGAGCAGGGGGTTGGACTAGATGACCTTCAGGGGTCCCTTCCAACCCTGATATTCTATGATTCTATGATTCTATGATCTCAATATCTCTGAGAATCCGTGACTTGGTTTCCCCCTTATCATCTGAGGACACTAATACCTGCCTGCCCAGGGCACTGTGAAGGCCAATCAGTTAGTGCCTGGGAAGGCCTTTGGATACTTGGGTGGTTGGTGCTGCATAAGTGCTCTCTATTACTATGTACCACATGTAAATGAGAAAGGTAATCCCACTGTGCCCCTCATGGGCTGACTCTGTGATCCTTACCCAGGTTGCACAAGTCCAATAGGTTTATGCACAGAAGTAAGTGCTGCTCAGCAAGAGCAAAGGTTGACTGTAAAAGGGGGATAATATCGCTTCCCAACCTCAGGGGGGCGATGTGAGCATAGTGCATTAAAGATTGTGAGGTGCTCCAATACTACAGAAGAGGGGGTCTCGTGAGTACCGTAGATAGATTGCTGTGTATAGTGCTCTCTGCTGTAAAGCTCCCAGCACTTTAAGCCATTGCGCTTTGCTGTCTTCCCCTTTCTCATACCTACACTGCTTTGTGACATCAGAAGTGCTCTTCTGGTGACAAATGGGAGCTGTATTAAGGGACCACAGAGGCACTAAGTAAACATCAAAGGGGCTTTGATCTGCATGGTTCTGTAGAATGGGGGAGGCCCCCAAAGGCAAGCTGCGGCTGGGACATGGTATCTTAATTTTCTCTACCGCGGTACAGGAGAATTTCTTTGAAGAACGAGGGCTTTTTGTTGTGTGGCGAGATAGACACGTGGGGAGAAATGCACACACACACACACACCGCACTTCTGGAAAATCCATGCTGAGATCTGCTTCTCTGCTTTTTACTGATAGTCAGTCACCCCCTGTAAGAAATTGAGGGATCAAAGCAACAGGCTGCCTGGGGCCTTGGCATTGTGCCACTGTGAGGGCCAGCTGTTTGTTTTGAAAGGGCAAGAAGCCTCAAGTCAGGTTTATCTCTCCTTCACGACCCTACATTACATTTTATCACACAGTCTGCGGCGCGAAAGGGATTAAGAAGCCGAGTCCTCGTCACTGCTGCACGTTATGGAAGGGCAGAGACACACAGTACATTGCACCCAGCATAGAAGCGGCAGGAGAGGCAAGCACCTGAGAGATGGGATGCGGAGGGAATGGCTTTCCCATTGGGGATGGGACGCTCAGACCCTTCTCTGGAGAAACTGTTCAATCTGCTTTCCCTGGCCACTCCCTTCTTGCAGAGGAGACCTCCGCCTTGACAACCCCTTTGCATTGCACTGACGGCGGGGTCGGCAGGCGACACCCCCTTTACCCTATCCCACCCACCGTGGGCACCTTTGGCTCTCTCCTGGCTGGCCTGCCAACTAATGTGGTTGTCGCTCTTTCACTTTTAGAACTGGGTCTCCCGAGAAGAGGATGCTGCCTCGTGCTGGGGTTCATGTACAAGGAGAAGTATCGGAGAATGACTGAAGGTAAGCGACTGCCCCACATGCCACCGGGCTCTCCCCACAACCCCTCACTTCTTGTACTTCCCACCTCTGCCAACTTTCTTTGACAGCTTCTACTTCTCCCCATCTCTTTCCCCCTGCCCCCCATTATTATCCCCTCCTCTCCTTTTATTCCCCTTTCCCCCACACGTCTTCTCTCCCCCAACCCCTTCTTCTATCAACCCTTCCCAGAGCAAGTCTCTAGATGAAGGATACAAATGCTTTCTACCATGTGTGTTGCTATGAATAAGGGGAAAATCCTTGTCCCCTCCTCAATAAGAACAAAGATTCCTGACAGCAGCAGAATCAGAGCCCCTGCATGACCCAGTACAGGAGAGCGGAGGGAGGACCAGTAGAGAAGCACTCCACAGATCCACCGGTTGCGCTCTCTGCCCCATGGAGAGGACATGCAGGTGCCACGTGGGCTGGTGGAGTTCTGAGACTGCAGAAGCAGCCACCAGATGGTTCGCTGCCGTTCCACATAGAGCTTGTGAATAATGGATTTTTCAGTCCCCTGGCAATTCCAAATAATCAGGGGAGGGGGAAATCATTTCGGATGGAACCAAATTTTTTTTTTTTTTAATTTTTTGTGGCAAAACAAAAATCAAACAAAATATTTTTTCAGGTCAAATGAAAAATTTCATTTCAATTTTGACCGTTTTTCATTCCTTTTAAAAATAAAATTAAAGAAAGTCACTTGGAACAGAAGAATTAAAACGTTTCATTTTAAATACGTTGAAACAGAATGTTTTGACTTTTTTGGAATTTTTTTAGGGTTTTTCCTTATTGAAACAATTTGGCAAACCAACATGAATTCGTGAAATGTTTTGGTGTTGCTGAATCTGCATTCTTCATTGAAATTTTTTTATTTTTTTATTTTTTTTGGCTACACACTGGCATCAGGATTCATTACACTGTGTCTCCTGAAACCCAAACTGTGACAATCTTTAGCCCTTACCGAGGCTTACACGTGTTTTGAGTCCATCAAGGGCCTGATCCAGTGCTGACAATGACAGAGCTTCTACTGATTTCCGTGGATCAAGATTTCTTTTCTGATATGGCAATCCAGTCTAGGAGTGAGACTAGAAAAGCGTGAGAGGGGTGATATGAATTCTAGTCCCAACTCGACCACTTACTCACTGTAACCTTGGACATGTCACTTTACCTCTCTATGCCTCAGTTTCCTATGTATAAAATGGGACACTTTCCCTTGCCAAGAGATGCTGTAGTGATTAATCAGTGTGTGTAAAAAGTACTTCCCTTGTGGAAAAGACAGTAAGTGTGCTTAGTATTTTTTATTTTATTCATACACGTGAAAGCCTGTCCATAAGATGGCTGCTCTTCGGGGTAGCATAAGGACTTCTGACTTAGGAGAGCTGGGTTCAAATGGGCAAATCATTTAGGATGCAATTTTCAAAAGTGCCTAAGTCCCATTTTCAAAAGCAACAGGCTAAGTTTCATTGAAAGTCAATGAAATTTAGGATCCTAAGGTCCGGATCTTCAAAGGTATATAAGTGCCTAACGCCCATGGAGATCATAGGGGAGTTAGGCACCAAACCTGCTCTGGTGCTTTAGAAAACCCCATCCATCCACATATGTAGGTATCTAAATACCTTTGAAAATCTGATCCTCTGTGCCTCAGTTCCCCATCTTAAATTGGGGCTAATATTGCCTCCCAGTGAGGATGGCTTCTTTAATGCGTGCGAGGTGTTTGCACACTGCAAGAACCCAGAGAGACATGTAAAGTGTTGTTATATATTCCATCCATCTCCAAAGTGCTGTCCTATCAATGGGTAATCCATCCAAAAATGATGAATAATTATGAGTCGAAATAATTAAATAGTAAAAAATATTTACACTCAGAAGAGTGAACATCCCAATTTCTGGCAACTTCCGCGCTTGAGTTGTTTGTGAAGCAAACCCCAGGACAGGGGCAGCCGCACTGCAGCACCTCTGTGTTTTATGCCAGGTCAGAGAATCAACAGAGAGGGATTAAGGTTCCTAAAGCAGCACTAAACGGGAGATTTGTGTCAAATGCACAGTGAGGAGAGTTTGGCCATAGTAGGATTACTGCTAGGGAAGGGATGGAACGGGTTGGGTTGAACAAGAACTGACCCAAATCCTCAACCTGCTAACTCGTGTGAAAATGACAAATTGCCTTGTCTTCGCTAGGATTTTACCTCGTGTTAGTTACCGTGTGTTAGCTAACACCTTTTCCCGTAGTGAAAACTCACACTAAGGGCATACTCTATCGGAGTAAGGGTGGCAGAATCCAGAGCTTAGTTTGCCTGATTTCTGCAATATTTTCATGCCCCTTGGCCTTCCTACTAGTGTCTGGAACCAGAATCAGCAGTGTAGAAACATTCTGAGAGGTATTTGAGGTACAGCGGGATTGTGGTAACACTTGGGAATCTCCTGGGAGAACCTGATCCTGCAGAATCAACCTTCCTCTGGATAAGCATCCAACCTCTAGAGAATTCCAGTTATGTTTCTCCCTAATCAGATAGCTAATTTCAGCGTCAATGTGGTTTTATGTTAGACTAAGAAAAGAGAAATCTGAAAGAACAAAAATAAAGTCTTTGTGAGGGGGAGAGAATGAACACAGTGTATTTGTCTCATTCTGCACAAGCAAATAGCTACCAATGTTTGCAGACAGTAGGCTCCTTAGATTTAAAGATGCAGTAAAATAAAAACAAAGTCATAGGCTTTCCATAGCTACGTACTCCACCATTGATCTATTTGTACTGAAAATGGTCCTGGATGAAAATTCCAGACCCAAACACCCCTAAACTTTGTTGAGTTCCAGATCCAAACTTTGCAGCTAATCTGAACCAGTGTGGACTTCTGAGATCTGGTCATCCTTACCAGAGCAGCTAAGAACCCTTGGTACTTACTTCACTGGTCTACGATTCTGATAGCTTGAGCCAGACTCTTTGGACCAAATACACCACAGGGATACAAAGAGAGATGCTTTGCCTTTTGAATTTTGCCAAATAAAAGATTTTCCTCTTTATTGCATTAGAACGCTAATGAATAGCCCTATTAATAATTATGGGGTGTCCGAAGGAATTAAAAACAGACGCAGACAATGGAGCAATCTGCTAATTATGCATCATGGGGTCTCCATCATCGTGGAAATGGGTAATTACATCCATCACTAGAACCATGCTGGCGCCTAACGGTAATGCTTTTAAAGTGCAGCTGTAGTCAGAGAAATGTAGCCTTGCCTACACACAACAGCTGTATCACTTTAACTGTGCTCAGAGGGGTACAATGCCCCCTCGTGTGCTCACAGTTATAGAAGTGCTTATATTAGTGTAGCTAGTCCCGTGCAGGATGGGTATAAGTGCTACTGGTATAGATACTTTTATACTGGAACAAGTGCGTCTACACTAGGGGTTGTACCGATATAACTAAACCAGTCAAAAATTACAACTCTAACTGACATAGTTATACCAGTATGAAATCTGCAGGTAGATCGGGTCTTACTCTTTATCCCCCTGTGTCAGTTCTAGAATGAGTATTCTATGGACTTGTCTGGACTAGAGTATTAATAGTGTTATAGCACATGTTAATTGATTGTCAGTTAACACATGTTAATTAACATGATTGTAAATATGAATGTAGATACTTCTGAGATATTTGTTCCGATCTGACACTCTAGAGTGTCCATGAACACACATTTGTGGAGTGTCTACATTAGCATTTCCAATTGTGTTAGTTAGCATGTGTTAACTGGCAATCAGTTAACACATGTTACAAAAGCTTAAGTCTAGACAAAGTCTTGGTGTCCCGCAGGAAAAGCTGGGAGCTGCAACCCAACATCTGGCATTACAGAATCAAGTTTCAGTGCCCCTAACACTGGTGATGATGCACACGGAAGAATCAAATCCAGCTATATGGGCTCTGATGCACAGGGCAGAAGAGAATCTAGCTCTCTGCCTCCGGCTATGTCAGCTCTGCAAAGCTTATGGCAGTAAAAGCCTGGTTGGATACAACTCAAGGGTGCATGGGGAGCACGAGAAGGTGCCATTCTGACACAGTCACTTTCTGATTGTCCCCACACTCTGATTAATGATCGGGTGTTCTTTGTGCCTGGATCACTAGGTGGCGTGTGGCTCTGAGTTGTAGTGGGGAATTAAGCTGGTGACGGTTGTAGTCAGAGGGAGAGCGCTGAGCTCTCTGTAGTGACAGCCTTGCAATAAAGAAGCGTTAGAGTTAATCCTCTACCATCTGTCTTCATTCTGTTAATAACCCACTCAGTCAAACACTGCAGACTGTTTGTTAACATTCAGAAACAGATACATAATCAAGAGGAATGTGCCATTTAGTCATTAAGGGCCGGATCCTTTCTCCGGCAGAACTCCCCGTTGGCTTCAGCGGAGGTTCTGTCCGAGCACGGACTAGGGGCAGCATTTCCAATCTTGAGCGCATAAAGCCAGGCACCTAAGCCATTGTATGGCATCCAACTGAATGCCCTGCGGCTCAGAGGTTCTGTGCTCTTGCAGCTTGTATTGACTTCCGGCCACTTACTTAGGAGCCATGATACGGACACAGATGGCTGATGTTACGTCCCCAAGTTTCAAAATTTTGGCTTAGGTAATAAGCTCCAGATCTGCCCTAAAATTAGAAGAACTGAATCCTCTCCCTCTGTTCAGTCCAACCATCCTCCAAAGCCAAAGGTCTACAGTAAATCCCCAGTTCCGGCAATGAGGGCTCCCTTCAACCCAATGGCTGGTACGTGAAACCCCCTCCTTGGTTACACCAGCAACTCATCCCCACGTCAGGCTGGCATTATTCCCAGCTGGCTCCCACCTGCCCCCTCCCTGTACTTTCCTTCCATTTACTTCTCACCGGCCAAAAGTAGAAATTCAGGAGTCTTTTCCGCTCCCTCTCTCTCTTCTTCTGCCTTTGTTGTCTTGCCAGATCTATACCGAGTCATTAGCGGCCATCGCTGCTGCAATCATGGCATTTTTTGGCTGCCATTCACAAAGTGACTAGCGGGAACTATTAAGCTAGGAGGTGTCAGCCTACTCCTCCACCACCTGTTCCGGCAAGCCGCCGGCTGCTAGACGGTGCCCGTGACTGCTTCCCATTTGCAGGAGAATGCACATGCCATGCTCGCTCTCCCAGCTTTCCTTTCTCATGCTCTGCTCAAGCCTTCTGCAGAGGGAGGCTTGTATGCTCCCTTCCGTGGTGGGGAGGGAAACACAGCTGCAGAAAGGCAGGCCAGCCCCCTGCGGAGGGCAATGGCAGCTGTGTGGAACCCTCCCCATGCTGTGAATCTGCCAGCACCCACTCGGCAGAACACTCTTTGCAGCTGACAGGCCTGGTGGGGAGAGAGGCTGCTGGTAAGTCAAGGAAGAGCTGGTCAGTGCAGCATGTTCTCCCGCCTGTGCAGATTGATTTCCATGAAACAAAGGTGCACACAGTAGGATGAAACACTGCTGCTCAGGGAAGCGTGAACTCCTCCTCCATGCCTTGCTAGCCCCATCTCTAGTCAAGGCAAAACCTAACTGTTTTGCCAAGGGTCACACAGCAAGTCAGGGGCAGAAGCAGACTAGAATCCAGGTCTCTGGACCCTATGCCAAGGCTTTGCCATGTTGCTGTACAGTTCCCTATGAATCAGTGACTTCTAGTTAGAATATCCACTAGCACGTCACTGGTGATCCCACAGCAGAGATATTTAAGTTCGGTGCACAGGTCTCCGGCAGCATTCTTCCCCCTACATGATAGCTATGTAGAACTTGGTTTAAATAGCATCTTCTACACTTAAGGCAGGGGTTCTCAAACTAGGGGTCAGGACCCTTCGGGACAGGGCTTTGGAGCGGAGCCCAGAGCTGGAGCGCGGAACGGTTCCAGAGCCGTGGAGCTGCAGGTTTTTGCCTGGAGCTGAAGCAGAGCCAGAGCACGGCTCCAAAGCCCTGCTTCAGGGGGTGGTGAGGTTATTACATGGGGGGTCACGAGCGGTCAACCTCCACCCCAACCCCGCTTTGCCTCCAGAATGTATAATGGGTTAAATATATTTTAAAAGTATTTTTAATTTATAAGGGGGGGTCGCACTCAGGGGCTTGCTGTGTGAAAGGGGTCACTAGTACAAAAGTTTGAGAACCGCTGACTTAAGGTATCTGAATGCACTATACGGAGCACTGAGTTAAACGGTGGCATTGCAGCCAGAGGCAGCCATTATGTGCTGACCAATGGTTCCCATGTAGCAATGTACACTGCACCCTGTTTTACTGAGAGAATGAGGCCTGTCAGATATTACCCACTGGCAAACATGTAAAGCAAGCTCTCATACTGAGGGTGTCATAGTCTAACAGAAGGGATTATCACTAAAGACCACTCAGATACCATGGGGCTACCGGTCAGATCTACAAGTGGGTAACCAGTAGTGGGAAAATCTCCAAAGATTGTGGGGTGTCAAGCACCCAAAAGGTTTAGCTCATTACCTGAAGTCAATACAACTCTCAGTTTGCCAAGATGGGGTACATACCCAACCCATATCACCTGGCTCATGAGATCTGGAGTTCTTTCAGCAGGCCCTGTGAAGTACAGAGCTGGAAATCCCACATTAGCATTTGCAGTTGGTTCCAGTTGGCCAACTACGTTTAGGAATGGAGCAACTGATTTACTGGCGTACAGATTTCTGGGGTTATTGGTCCCCCATGAGAAACCAATAGAGAAACTGGCAGAAACCTGTTGAAGGTTTGTAATGGCATCTACTGGCATTTCTGCCAGAATGAAAATGAAAACCGATTGGGAAAAGCAGTTAGCAGACTGCAGAGTATGTGATTTTCGACATGGAAAGAGGGGCAACTTCAGGCTCATCTAGAGTTTTGGGTGAAGCTTCAGTGAGGGGTGGGGGTCCCCAGTGAGTCCCCCTCTCCCACCAGCTGAATGCACACTGATGTGCTAGTGCAATGCTTTGAGAGGTGAATGACATTTCTTTAAAACAATCTCTTGCTCTCTGTTCTCTGAGGACAATGAAGAGAGTGGTGGGGAGCAATCTGATGTTTGCACGTGTGTCTTTTCAATCTGTCTCCGATGTTTTCTGGGAGCTTGTATAAGGGGTTCAGATAACTAGGATAGGGAGTGCCATGGAAATAGACAAATTAAATGCCTCCTCGAGCCCTTTCTGGAGATAACCTCACTTCGTGGCATTTCAGTGCCTGGATGATGTGCCGTGAGAAGACCATACTTTATCGTTTCAAACATTCCCACTGGAAGCTCCCAACCATGGCAAAAGAAGGCCTGTGAAAGAAAAAAAAAGAGAGACAAATCCTTAGACATTTGAGTTCCTGGGGAGGTGTACTGTACTGCTATACATGTGGTATATTTCCACCCCTGCTAACCCAGGAGAATAGCTAGAAATCGGGACCCCACATACAAATTCATTTTGTGGTCTCACATATTCATCTTCATTAAATATCTACCTACAATGGGAAAGCATCATAGAATTTATGATAATACTTAGTCCTGCCATGCGTGCAAGGGACTGGACTAGAAGACCTCCTGAGGTCCCTTCCAGTCCTACGATTTGATGATTCTAATTTTGGCTTTCTCTAGTCAGAGCCAGTGCAGGGCTCAAATAGTAGATGTGACTGCAGAGCAGAGTTGAGGTACAGTGGCAGAACTGAGGGAGGGCCTGGGACGGGAATAGCAAAGGGCCTGCAGATCAGGACTGTGATGCATTCGCACTATTGCATGCTGGTCCAGAATTGGAATAGCAGAGGGGATGGCAGATCAGGAATGAGGTACGTTGGGCAGAGCTGAGTGAGCGCCCAGGACTTAGATAGCAGTGGGGATTGTAGGTCAGGACTGAGGTGGACTGACATTTCTCAGGACTGGAACAGCAGGGGATAGTACTGCTCAGAATGAAAGGAACATTGGCCAAGCTGCTCAGGATAGGAATAACAAGACTGCTTCAGTTCAAGATGGACATGCATAGACACGGATATGCAAGTGCCTGGGAGTAGCAGAGCTGTTACAGATGAGAACGGAGATTGCCTGGCAGAATGTGCAGCTGCCCCGCTGCTCCTGTTTCTGGCTGGTGTTATCTGCTCCACACTTTCATGAGCACCAAATCAACACAGTGTGTCTAGGTTTGCTTTTTTTTTTTTTTTTTTTAAGTGCATCATTCTGAACTCTTGCGTGTCCCCAGTTTACAGATAAGATTCAGATTCACAGCGCAAAGAAAAAGAAGGAAAAAAACTGAATTGTGCATGCAGATGAAAGCTGTTTTTATGGTTTATAATTATCTCATACCAGTCATCAGAATAATTATAACTCCTGCATATTAATAATTGAACTGGAATCTCAGCCTGCACCATAGATCACAGAACAGAAAGAAAGCTCATAATGCACCTTGGTCTAAATTGAACAATTGGTAAAATAGCAAAAAGTCATTATTCCCCCTCCCTGATGCTGGAATTAGTGAGATATTAGTGCAATTAGTTGATGCTTCCATTTGAGGCTTCCATCATTTTGTTTCTAATTTAGAATAAATATAAAAGCCCACTTGTGCTGCTGAGCAGACTGTCTGTCCAGTGTAAGGGTAGCTAATAACGGTGGCTGTCATCAAAGAGAGATACAACATACTCATTTTCATTTGTTTTCCTGTTAATTTGGTATCTTTTTCTCTGTGTGCTTTTTTTTTTTTAATTTAAAACTTGTAAAGGAAGCAAATGGACAAGAGAGATCAAAAGAGAGACCAAAGCGAATGGGAGCTTTATAGATCCAGAGTTTATCATAAGCCAAAATAACCTGAAGCCAAGGCTGCTCAACTGCACAAAGCAATAAAAGGAAAACGCTATTCAGAGATCATTTAAAGGGCCAAGTGGCTTGTCAATGAAAGGTTGCTCTATTGGACTGGTGCTTAATAGCTTCTCAAACACAATCTGCAGCTCTTGCAGGAATGAAGGTTGCAGATAGCTTTGCAGCTCCACTCTGTGCAGGGAGAGGGATGTTTGTGCCAGTTGAAGCTGGGATGCTCCACTGTCAGGGATAGGAAGGAGAAGTGAGATCAAGTGACAAGATTCTGATCCAGAATCCAACAGACCAAAGTCCAAAGGGAGTTGGCTCCAAAGGCATTTGGTTTGGCCCATTGTGAAAAAGGAACCTGGAAAACTTGGATCTACGTTTGGGTTCTGAAGGCACTCTGATCCAGGGTGTGGCTCAGCCCATCAGTGGCTGGATTGATTGTTACCGCTCGGACTCGCACTATACAATAATTACAATAAGTGTTTCCCAGTGTTTGATTCCATCCCATTCTGCTTCCCTTGATGCTGCCATGTACCCCTGACTCTCGGCCGGGAGCTCTGCAGCTAGAAGGACAATCAAGTTGTGTTCTGTAAGGTAAGGCATAAGTCGCTCTGGGGAAGTGAGCGGTTGGGGGAGGCGGATGATGTTGAGGAATTCTCAGCGTGGTACAATCACAGTGTTCCTTTGTGAGGGCTAGAAGGTCCCTTCTGTGGCTTGGCCAGTCTGTCTCTGGTCTCACGTGTCTCAGCCACGTCCTGTCCGGCTGCCCCATGACACTGGGATTCTGAGGAGTCAGGAAAGTAACTTCCACTATTGGAGAAAGTAGCTGGTTCATCCAGAAGGAGCTGGCTGCTGTTACACACCAACCCACACATTAGGGCCCAAAGCAACTGGATCTATCCCAGGGGAAGGGGCTTACACTAGCTCACCACAGCCCTGGTTGGGTGGGGGGACACAAACCCTTCAGTGTTCAGCAGATGAGCCTCTCACAGGGAAACATCCTGCTCTGATAACTGCTCTGAGACCCTCCCCTCCACCCAATGTGCCACAATTTATACCGGCCATCAGCACTGGCACTGGAAGGCAGCTACTCACCTCAGGGAATTACAGGGCTTCAGAGGGAGCATTGGCCTGAACCGGAGCCTTCTGAGCAGAATTCCACCCTGAAGAGAGGTAGTCTGGGCGGGAGTCCCAGCCCAAACCTTGTTGGGGGGCGTCCCCCAGACAATCAAACCCACAGCCTCTGCAATACGAACCCTCCCAGCTCTAACGGTTGGGCTGCTGGCCCCTAGACACGTGCCTCACAGCTGCAGGAACCTCAGTTCAGTCCAGCCTTTGGGCACAACAGGGAAGAGTTGCCATTCTTCACTAGTAACCTGCCTGTTGAAGGAACCAGAACTTTTGTGCATTCCCGCATTAAGAGCTACCAGGATCCATCGTGCTTGACCTGCTTTTAGATCTAATGGAACCTACCGTGCCTGACAAAGAAGGGGCCCCACAGGAGTTGGTCTGGTCTCATACCTAAGCAGGTTAGTCACTCAGAACATTCTTCATCCATTTGTGAAGGAGCAGGACCCGTGGCGCTCCGTTTGCTGCTGGGGGATGGGATTCCCCACAAAAGCAATGGGAACCCGAGCATGCAATCTGCTTGGAGCCATATTGTTCATGATCCTTTCATTAGCTGATCTCCAAAGCCAGCAGCAGGGCACAGTACGAGCTTTGTCTATAAACCTTGCCACTATATCAGCCATAAAAGGTCTGCCTTCTCTGCAGCTTGGCAGCTGCGTGATGGGAGAGCTCTCTTTACCCCAAGCATTGTCGCTTTCATCTTGCCGAGAAGATGCAATTGCAAGTGATTAGGAAAGGCATCTGCTGTATAAACGGTGCTGAGGCTTTTGTTGTTTATCTAACAAAGGCATTTGCAGGAGGAGAAGAAGCAGTAAGCGCCAGAGAAGTTGCTTAAGGTGCATCCTCATCAGTGGGGGCCGCACTGAAACATCTCTGATGCATCCCTTGCATGTTAGGCAAACAAGGCAATGATGGAAGTTAAATCTGAGAACAAACAAACAAGCCTGTGCTTTGTCAAGTGTCAGGCAGACATTTTGCCTCTGTCAGGCCAGCTGGAAAGCTAGGTAAAAAGCAGGCTCCTCACTGAAAAAACAGATGCTGCTTCTGAGCTGCACTTAAACCAATTACACACACAACTTACCCATGTGCACTTGCAATAAATGTGCTGATGTGGGAGGAATGTATGTGGGCACGACTGCCATCTATTGGATAGAATTGGAACTG
This sequence comes from Eretmochelys imbricata, assembly GCF_965152235.1. Taxonomy (NCBI): domain Eukaryota; kingdom Metazoa; phylum Chordata; order Testudines; family Cheloniidae; genus Eretmochelys; species Eretmochelys imbricata. Next base: position 5,593,676 of record NC_135593.1, on the reverse strand, counting down.
CTCCATTTTGTTTCATAGTGCCTATAATGTTATTAGCAAGGTAGGTAAAGCAGTAGGGACCTGTGCTTTTTGGAGCAGAAGGATCTGAATTTTATCCCTGATGCTCCTGAAGTGTGGACATGGTGTGCAGTATAGTGACACCTGTGAAGTCGTGGAGGCTTCAGAATTGTTACAATATTTATGAATTGTATACATTGATTTGAGTTTAGGTTCCTCTGAAAATACAGAAAAAGATAGTGAACTCTCTCTCAAATAATGTAATAGAATTTGAACATTTCCCCATAATCTTAGATCCACAAGTATAAGATAACCTGTGATCATCTAGTTAAAGGTTGCAGGTAAAATTTTTAAAAGTGATTTCGGAAGCTACGTACTATTTACTGTAATGGGACTTAGGCGTCTAAATCACTTAGGGCCAGATTTTTAAAGTGGGATTTTCCAAAGTGTTTAAGAGTGAAACTTCCTTCATGCCTATCTGCATCTTGAGGTGCCTAAATACCTTTTTAAATCTAGCCCCTAGTCACTTCGGAAAATGGGAGTTAGGGTCCTGAGTCACTTAGGTTATTTTGAAAACTTTACCCTGCATCATAATGCATACAAAACGGAGGCAGAGTTAAGGTTATGTGTTCCACCTTAATATTGACACTTCCTGACTTTTGAGTGTTTAACCGTCCTTAATATTGTATTCTGTAGCTTTGGGCATTTAATTTCCTAGTTTAAAAAAATGTATGGGAAAGGGAAAAGAAAAGCGTGAGCCCTTTGTCAGAATAGCTACTCCTAGCACTGTAGGTTTATCACCAATACCCTGCTCCCAACCTACCTTCAGAATTATCCCCAAGAGCACATGTTTATGGATTTCTCCTCTCCCTGAAGAGAGCTGTTGCGATGGCCTTTAGCATCCTTTTGACGAGTGGGGGGATTTTACTTTCCCTCCTGTGTTTTTATGGGTACCAGGACAAAACATTTGCCAGTGGCTAATATATCATAAGCAATGCAGGTCACTTCATTGACACAGTCTCCGCTAGACCAGAACCTGGACATGCCGGTCTGTTTATACCATTAAGCCAGCTTCAAATGATGCCATAAATCCCCTAGCAAGTCCTCCAAGCATCAGTGATAGGACATTACTGTGCTCAAGCTCCCACTTCAGCTTCTTAATTTACCTTGAAGACATTGCTCCCAAGAAGGAAACTCCGGACTCTGGTTCATAAAGCTTATATATGCATGTGTGAGTGGGTGCATGGACCCTATGAGACATTGGGAACGGACACACCGATTTCTCCAGAGTTTTGCAGGTCCCAGTGGGGTCCAGCAATTGCATTGCAATGGAGATTTCCACAGGGTACAACAGCACCTGCTAACCTTCCCACCACAGCAAACAAATTTCTAGCTTATGTCTGCCTACGTCTTATGTATAATCATTATGGCCCATATCCTCCTCTGGTGTAAATCGGTGTCATTGAAGTCAATGGGTGTATGTATGTTCTCTCTCACACACACGTAGAGACATACAGAGCAGATGGGATTGAAGTCACTGGAGCAATACCAGCTTGAGAGTTGTGTTCAGAGACGCCCCCTTTCTTGTGATAAACAGCAGGTGGATCATGGGCCAACTTAAGCAAATCTACCTTGCAGTTGTGGCCAGAAACTCACTGCAGAATTCACACATATACACTAATAGAGTAGGGGTCAGCCAAAGCTGGAGGAACAGCAGCAGCCGCACCTCTTCCTCCTCCTCTTCTGGCCAAAACTATTCCTGTCAAATTCAAGAAGAGTTTTGGATTGACTGAAACTACATTTTTCATCAGATAAAATGTTTGTCCAAAAACTGCCCAGCTCTAATAATCAGGATAAAAATCCATATATCTGGAGGTGCTCCGAGATTAGGTTGGAGAAGGCCACATGAGCACTTAGCTGGCAAGGGGGCAGACGTGTAAGAAATATAAATGATAGGGAGCTGGTACGTATGGGGATAGACGGAGTGAACTTCACCCCTGTTCAGAGGATCAACACATGGCTTGTGCAGTAGTTAAGTCCTGTGCATACAGGTGAATTTAACCCACAGACAGTAGCATTTAACTATAGTGTAGCAATCCTGCCTCTAATGCCCTATACGTGGGGGTGCTTCTATGTATAGTATTTGATCATGTAGGTATATAATAATTCTATAAATATATTAATGAATCTAATCCTGAAGCATATCGAGATTCATAACTTTTGATGACTTTTCCCCTTTGCAAAGACCTGGGTTTTATATAGATTGGGGGAGGAGGAGGGAAATGAAATATTCCATGACTAATAATTCTCATCAATATTCATAAAGGATGAGCTGTGTGGTGCATGAGCCTCTAGCTTAAAAAAAAAGAAAAGGAAGAAACTGATATTTTTAGAAGCAAGTGCTAAATGAAATATTTAGGGTGAACTGGAAAGAAACATCCCCGGACTTCCTCACCTTCAGTTCAGACCAGGACGTGAAGAGGAACTTTGAAACAGCCACAGCAGAGTTCGAACTTCTACGTGGAAGCAGAGAGGGGGTTTTAGTTAGGACAGGGTGTCCTGGTAGAGCTGGGACTGCTTTGCTCGAGGGGTTGGGCAGATCACTCTTGTTGCTAATTGTATTACAGTTGTGCCTAGTTTCCCCAACCCCCATTGTGCTGCTGGACACTGTCAAAACACATAGCTCCCCTGCTACCAAAGAATTTACTATCTGAACAGCCAAGATAGGAAATGCAAACCAGAGGCAAAGTGATTTGTCCCAGGTCACCAGCAGAGGCAGGATTAGAACTGGGATAGCCTAATTCCCCATTGAGTTTCTTGCAATCACAGGGTAGCTGGTCCTGTGGCTAGATTATATTTAGTGCCCCTGAACCAATACAGGTGAGCCCGGTCCAGCCAATTAAAGGGCTGCTGCTGGGCAGCTGGAGGAGGAATTGATTGAGACAGACTGGGCCTGGGGAGGGAAAACTACATTGGTGTGGTGCTAATTCCTGTGGTGGTTTCCCCTCAAGCAAGTGGGCTAAGAGCTCAGGGAGACTGCCCTGGGGCTGCTGTCCCAGAGAGGAAGCTGAACTGACTAGAAGTGGGCACCGGCCAGAGGTTCCTGAGGAGGGTGGAGCTGGAACCTGAAAATAAGGAGTGAGTAAAGACTTTGGTTGGTTTGTTGGTTTTGTTAAGAAAGTGACTGGGCCTGGCAGCTGAGGAGAAGCCCAGCCTATGATGTTTACCCTCTAGCCTATGCTGCCTCTTCCACTACCCTCTTTCCATAAAACTCTTTCTGCTCCATTAATCCCCTTGGCAACTAGAACCCCATTTTGCCAAGGGTGATTCAAAAGTTGTAGGTCAGTAAAATGCCATGCACGTTGCTGGATCCCCATTTGGCTTTTCAGGCAAGGTCATGCAGGTGACCTTCTCTGGTCCCCTTTCCATGTCATTAATCAGTGTCACGGCTGGTTAGGCAAGACTAGAGCCTCTAAATTGTTGACTTAGAGATCTCAAAGGAAAGCCCAGATCCTGGTATTTTAACATGAGATGCTTGTCCATCACATTCAGCACTGAGCTAATGCCCCAGTATGATACATGTCTTAGAGCTGGTCAAATAAGAATCCCAAATAATGGAAGACTAATCAAATCCTGTCAGTTAGCAGATACCTTATCTGCCAATTACTGTTTCCACTTTTTGTTCAGATAGTCCAATAGCATGAATCAAATAAGCTACCTCCAATTCCTTTCCCTTTTTGGTTAGTGAATACATTTGGACAAACATTTGGTTCCATTTTTTGACCCACTTTAGCAGTCACCTTCCACCTGTATAAACTCTCCATACAATGTCCCTGGAGATGCTATTCTGGCAGGGTTAGGACCGGGGTTTGTGTTGTGATGCAGGAGAGCCTGTGGCTTGCAGATGCCCTGCACATTGTCGCTGTAAAATGTCGTGCTGGGGATTGTGGAAATATCACTTGCCTTCTGCAGTTGGGTGAAGCAATTTAAACCCTAGGAAACTAGCTGATCCCCAGATGCAATCTGATAGCTTGGAATAGAGGTGGCCCACTGTGCGGGAGTGCTGTACCGGATGGGGACGGTTGGTGACCATGGAAGGCTGGGCAGTACAGGGCTATGTGGGAGAAACATACCCCACCCTGCCTCAAGCCCCCTCCCTCTCCTTTGCCTGCTGTCTAGACATGACCAAATCCTCCTCCCTTTGGGTTCGCAACCTGCCTCACAGCCAGGGCATGTCACAAGTCCAGGCTGGGTGAATAGGATATGGAAGCAGTGGGTGGGGGAAGGATGGGCACGCAGGACTGGTGATTGTGTGAGGCTCTGTGCCTGCTCTGAGCTAAGGAGGGGCGGGACAAAGACATTCTGGTGCTAAGAAGTGTGGCTAGGGAGCCGAGGGGAGTGGGGAGTATGGAAGGAGCAAGGATATGGCTCTGAGAGGAGATGATTGTGTGGTTGCTGTTAGATTGGGGTACAGGAGATTGAGTTCTCCCACAGAGGTTCTGTCTGACCTTGGGCAGGAGAAACACGGTGAGAGGAAGGTCCAGATTTCAAAGAGATGTCAGCACCTGCCATTGGGGCCAGATTTCCTGATCTCTTAAAAATCGAGCCCATAGTCTACCTGTAACTCTGTTCCCCATCTGTAAAAGGAGGATAGTGACACTTTCCTAACGCTCAGGGTGAGAAGAGAATGTCACTCATGTCTGTGAGGTGCCCAGACAGTACGGCCACGGCAGCTAGGTATGTATGTATGCAGGCTGAAGGTTGAGAGGCAGCTCAATAGCCTGAGGTAGTCAAGACAAATGAGCTCTTACATGTTAAAGCTTCTGTGTTGGGGTTCTGAACATCCCAGGTGACAGTGTTTCTGGTGGCAAAGGGATGCCCAGGGAAAGATGTTCCTATTTTGTTGCTGTGAGCGTTTCGCTTCAACGGATTCTGAGGCAATAAGGCATCAGGAATTTTGCTGCTCTACATGAGCTCTGGTGCAGCCGCTCCTGGAGCGGTGCACACAGCGTGGGTCCCCACAGTGTAGGGAAGATGTAGCAAAGCCAGAGAGAATACTAACAATGGCAGCAGCAGTGACGCGAGGATTAGAGGGTAAGTCGCACGAGGAGAGGCTGAGGGAGGTGAATATGTACAGTCTGGGGACGGCTCAAGGGGAGACGCTCTCCAAGTCTATAAATACCTGCAGCAGTAGAAATGAAGGGAAGAAATTATTCACGGTCTCAGAAGAAGGGAGGGCAAGGAACCATGGCCTGAAGTGAAGGAAGGAGACATTTAGGTGGAGTGTAGTGAGGAGGGGAGAGTTTGGAAGAGCCAAAGCTACTGAGGCCATGGAGCTCAGACCCCCCGTCCCATGACACAATACTGCTGGGTGTGCGGAGACTCCGGATCTGATGTTCGTGAACAGCCCTGCAGGGTGCAGTGGGTCAGGCTAAGTGACCCAGTTGGTCTGCACTGGACCTGTCTATCTGCAGGGGCGTCCTATTAAATCCATCGAGAAGGACATGGCTTTCAGAAATGTAATTACCCAGTGATTCGTTTGGAGAGAGACAGCATTGCCAACCCCAGAAATCAAGAGTCGGCCCCCCAAAATCCTGAGATTGGTCCAAAAACCATGAGTTTTTTCCTTAAGAATTATAGGACAGCCTTTAATTATTTTTTTTTTTGACCTCCTGCTTCCCTCCACAGCATGTGTGGCAATTAGTGTCGCCAGCTCTCCGATTGTAGCCCTCATTGCTGCAGCTCTCGCTGCAAAGACAGATTACATAGGCTTGTGTAAACATGCTTCCTGATGGCCCAGAGTGCCCAGCTTCTCCGTAAACCCCAAATTTCTAATTAATTCTGCCTCCCAACCCACTCACATATGCCCATTCTCCAACCCAGCAATTCATTATGCACCCCCAGTGCTCACATTAACTTTCCCCACAAGCCTCAATTAATCAGTTATGCCACCTCTGCTCCTCCTGCAGCTCCAGGAGTTTTTCACACCTCACTTCCCCTTCCCAGGCCATATGTAGCCTGGCCTGTTGCTTACAGAAGGGAAGCTGGTGAGAAGGGAGAGAAGGTGCCCTAAGATGCTGGGCTTTTTCTGCCCCTCTGCCCACCTCTCCTCCAGTGAGAATGGTGTTGACTGCTCCCTTTCTTACCCCCACTCCCTCCAAAGAGCTTTTGGGTAGCTGAGTGGGGAGAGCTCTACTTGCCTCCTACAGCAGCTCTGACTGGCTGCTCTTCCCCTGGAGGTGGGGAAATCAGCCAATCAGAGGGGATTTTCCTCTGGGCAGGGATGGAAAAAAAATTAGGGCTGGAGCTTCAGTCATTGTCAGACTGGCTGCAGCCAGGGCTAAATGGGGCAGGTTGGCAGCAGGGGTGAAATGCACCCCAGTACCGAGAGCCAGAGTGGATGTTGGACTTAGGGGTCCTAAACCTCGTGTTGAACCTCCACATAAGGGTGAATTGAACCTGTAAGCATAATAGATCTGGTGGCTCAGCTGTTGTGGGGGCTTTTGTGTGTAATAAACACTAATTTGTTGTACACAATGCTGTGGAAGTGTGTGATTAAAGAAGTCAGTCCCTGCCCTGGCGAACTTGTAGTGTAGCACTGCTACCAGATTTTGTATAACTTTTTGTAAGATTGTTTATGCAAATTATTTAATGAGATAATTTGCATGTTTGTGAATAATTTGCATGTGATCATAAACCTCAGCTTGTGTGGGCTAAGTGGTGAAAGGCAATGGGCCACACAGCTACGGTAAATTAAGTTGTCTGTTTATTGATAGGGCATAGGGCTGGTCCGTCTACATTGTTTTTCAATGAAAAATGGCCTTTTTTGTGTATTTTAAAAAAATTTATTTGTTTTCCTTGGATAACTTTGAGTTTGTCAAAACACAGGATTCCCAAAAAGTGAAATGATTTTGGTTTTCAGAGCATAAACTAAAAATTTCAATTTGATAATGGCACTACAATGCCTGATGGGAGTTGTAGTTTGGGCGTCTCTTGGACCCAATCTCTTTTATGGGCTGTGTTCTCCAGCCAGACTACATAACCCATAATGTACCTACCTCAGCCAGGGACTGCTATGATGCACCATGCTGACTCAGCTAGTGGGAAGGCCATGATGGACACTGAGAGACGTAAGCTGGCTATGCACCAGATCCAGAGAGGAGAATGGGGATATGAACACCCAATGCCAGCGCCCACAAGATATTGCAGTGGCATTTCTGAATGAATTTTTCAGCTTTTGGCCAGAAGTTTTCAGTTTTTACTTGACACTTTCACTGGAAATTTTTCATGCACAATTTTTTTAATTTGTTTTGCTTTTTTTGTCAAAATTTTCAGCAGAAAAACCTTTTTTCCAAGCCTTTCTAGAAGGGCACGCACACTTCCCATGCACACTGCCCTGCAAGTGTTGCTCACACCCATACTGGGGGAATTTCCTCTAGGGGTAAGTGCTGTAGGTTAGAGTCTATGGCCTGTGCAGATTTTGGCCTCTGTTCTGAGTAGGCCAATTAGCGTGAAGCGTGGTGTTGCGTTTGTCACATGGATCGCGGGAAGTGTTGGTTTTGATGAATTTTTTGTTTAGGAAAAAAAAACAACTGGGGAAAAGAGAATTTCAAAAATGTCCCATTTCAACGTCTTTGGATTGAAATGTTTTGACTTTTCATTTAGATTTTTATTTACAAAAATGAAAATAAAGATCAAAATCTAAATGAAACATCTTGAATTTATCAAAACAAAATGTTTCGATCAGCCTGACACTTTTTTTTTCCTGGATTTTTCATTTAGTGAAAAATGTTTGAGATTTTTTTCATCCTGATTCAGGATGGGGGCAAAAATTTAGAATCTTGACATTTTTCACAGATTGTGAAATCGCTTTCCTGTCCAGCTGTTTTATATACAGTTTGTATGGTACGTACACAGAGGAGTGTGGCCCAGTGGATAATGCACTGCACTTGGGTTAAATCCCTGGTTGTGCTATTGACTTGCTATGTAACCTTGAGTAAGTGTCTCTCCTCTGCCAGGTCTGTTTAGACTGTAAACTCTTTGGGGCAGGGACGGTCTCTTATTTGTGTATATACAGCCCCTAGCACAATGAGGTCTTGTCCTCGTTTGTGCTAATGTAATATAAATTACAATAATGCCCTTCACAGTAAGCTCAGCACGTTCAACTGGCCCCTTCTCTGTACCACACCAAATCCAGTCTTTCCTCCACACAGGTAGCTCAAGACTTGATTTCATTGTCTGGTTCTATCCCTCCCAGCTGGTCCTGGCATGCCTTTCATATGAAACAGACCTAGAATTCCTCAGAAGGCTTAATAAAACAGATGGGGTGGAATTTGGGCTTATAGCTTGACAACTAGTTCCCCTTGGATGGAAATATTCACTTTCAGTGGGTGACAATGCTTTGAGCTCATAGCCTTAGGCTCTGGAGCTTATTGCTAGTCCTCTCTCCAATGAATAATACAGAGACAGGAATATCTCTGTGCATACATCTTCCATTCCTGCGGGGTAATTTAATGTTATCTTTGGGCATCCTGCTCCTGAGATGAAGAGATCACTTCAAACCTGCAGCCCCCAAGCATAGTCATTGGTTTCAAATGCCATTAAGTTTCATTATAACAAATAAACACTGCAATGACATTTATAAGTTACCGAAGAGCCCAGAAACACAAATATGAAGCAGATAAAGTGCATCTGATCAAAATTACTGCAGGCAATGTTGAGCTTAGTCAGAGCTGGCAGCTGGGTGCCGAGTAATTTATAGGATTGCATAAGGCAAAAGTAGTGCACATTGCTTTTAAAAAATTATTATGATGGTTGTGTCTTTCCTCTGAGGCCAAAATAGGTTAGGTTAGCACCTTGCTGAAGGCAGAAAACCTTCTTTGCTGAAGCCAAAAGCAGTGGCAGCTCCATCTGAAAATACTACTAACTAGTGATGGGCCAAAACTGGGAATTCATAGCCCCACTCCCTTCTGCTTTCCAAGGAGGATTTGGTTCCTTGCATCATAGCATCATAGAATATTAGGGTTGAAAGAGACCTCCAGAGGTCATCTGGTCCAACCCCCTGCTCAAAGCAGGACCAACACTAAACTAAATCATCCCAGCGAGGGCTTTGTCAAGCTGGGCCTTAAAAACCTCTAAGGATGGAGTTTCCACAACCTCCCTAGATAACCCATTCCTGTGCTTCACCACCCTCCTCATGAAAGTGTTTTCTAATATCCAACCTAGACTCCCCCACTGCAACTTGCGACCATTGCTCCTTGTTCTGTCATCTGCCACCACTGAAAACAGCCTAACTCCAACCTCTTTGGAACCCCCCCTTCAGGCAGTTGAAGGCTGCTATGATTGGTCCTGCTTTGAGCAGGGGGTTGGACTAGATGACCTCCTGAGGTCCCTTCCAACCCTGATATTCTATGAGGTGAGGCTTCACCAGTGCCGAATAGAGGGGAATAATCACTTCCCTTGATATGCTGGCAATGCTCCTATTAATATAGCCCAATATGCCATTGGCCTTCTTGGCAACAAGGGCACACTGTTGACTCGTATCCAGCTTCTCATCCACTGTAATCCCCAAGTCCTTTTCTGCAGAACTGCTGCTTAGCCAGTCAGTCCCCCGCCTGTAGCGGTGTATGGGATTCTTCCGTCCTAAGTGCAGGACTCTCTGCACTTGTCCTTGTTGAACCTCATCAGATTTCTTTTGGCCCAATCCTCCAATTTGTCTAGGTCAGTCTGGACCCTATCCCTACCCTCCAGCATATCTACCTCTCTCTCCAGCTTAGTGTCATGTGCAAACTTGCTGAGGGTGCAATTCATCCCCATCATCCAGATCATTAATGAAGATATTGAACAAAACCAGCCCCAGGACCGACCCTTGGGACACTCTGCTTGATACCGGCTGCCAGCTAGACATTGAGCTGTTGATCACTACCCATTGAGCCTGACAATCTAGTCAGCTTTCTATCCACCTTATAGTCCATTCTTCCAGTCCATACTTTTTTAACTTGCTGGCAAGAATACTGTGGGAGACCTTATCAAAAGCTTTGCTAAAGTCAAGATATATCACATCCACCACTTTCCCCATATCCACAGAGCCAGTTATCTCATCATAGAAGGCAATCAGGTTGGTCAGGCATGACTTGCCCTTGGTAAATCCATGTTCTTGATCACCTTCCTCTCCTCCAAGTGCTTCAAAATGGATTCCTTGAGCACCTGCTCCATGATTTTGCTGGGGACTGAAGTGAGGCTGTAGTTCCCCAGGTTCGTTCTTCTCTTTTTAAAATATGGGCACTATATATTTGCCTTTTTCCAATCATCCGGGACCTCCCCGGATTGCCACAGATTTTCAAAGATAATGGCCAATGGCTCTGCAATCACATCAGCGAACTCCCTCAGCACCCTTGGATGCATTAGATCTGGATCCATGGATTTGTGCACGTCCAGCTTTTCTAAATAGTCATTAACCTGTTCTTTCACCACTGAGGGCTGCTAACCTCCTCCCCATACTGTGATGCCCAGTGTAGCAGTCCGGGAGGTGACCTTGTCTTTGAAGACCGAGGGCAAAAAAGGCATTGAGTACTTCAGCTTTTTTCCACATCATCTGTCACTCTGTTGCCTCCCCCATTCAGTAAGGGTCCCACACTTTCCCTGACCACCTTCTTGTTGCTAACATCTGAGACTTTCCCAGTAGTTCTCGTCCCAAAAGGGGCCTATATTCAGATTCAGCCATGGCTGAAATGTCCCACAAACACCCAGTGTTTTTCTGCAAAAAGAAAAGGAGTACTTGTGGCGCCTTAGAGACTAACCAATTTATTTGAGCATAAGCTTTCGTGAGCTACAGCTCACTTCATCAGTTGCATCGGTTGCATCCGATGAAGTGAGCTGTAGCTCACGAAAGCTTATGCTCAAATAAATTGGTTAGTCTCTAAGGTGCCACAAGTACTCCTTTTCTTTTTGCGAATACAGACTAACACGGCTGTTACTCTGAAACCAGTGTTTTTCTGGAGATTTTTTTTTTCCCAGCTGTCAGAGACCATTAGGCCTTGAGAAGGTTTCAGTATGCTGGAAATGATCCTAGGGGATTTCTGCCATTTGAGACTGAAATCTCACAAGAATTTGATTCATTTGCTTCTGCAACCCAGTCCTGACCTAGCCTCCAACTCAAACTCTGATCGGAACCCCTGGGTCCTCTGCCCAGGAGAGAATTCCCAGGGGGAACTGGAATAGGAAACAAGTAGAAAAAGATGAATTACAATGGTTTTCCATGAATAGATTTATTTTGTATAATTTTCTCTGTTCTGTAAATTCTCATGAATTTCCCCCCTAAGCTCTGGAGTCAGAGGAAACTTCTCCATCAGGTTTCTGGGGGAGAGCCCATCTACCCAACAATACCCCATTCCTCAAGGGAAGGAAGGCTTGGCACCCTGTGCAGGCATGTATCCAGGCCCAGTAGGGGTTCAGTAGCAATTAGTTTTATTTATACATGTCACTCTTTACCTACTCTTTAACCCAGCAGGCTAGAATCCACTAATCTCCCCCTGAGTTGGGGTTTCTCAGAACCAGACCACTGAAAAGAAACCAGCAAAAATTCTACAGTTAAACAGATTTAAATCCCAATCTGGGATGGACTTTTCTTTTACAGAGTAGTCGGCATGTGCTCTTAGAAACTTCTGCGCTACAGTGCTGTTGCAGCGGAGCCTCAGGAAGGGATCCTGTCTCCTGGAAGTGCAATCCCTTCCCTACTATTCAGGCCACTGGCTGAATGCCCCATTCTACTCCTCTGAGAAGAGGGAGGCACACTGGACTGGAACTCCAGAGACCTGGGCCAGACTCCTGGTGTGGCCTTAAGCAAGTCCTTTCATGTGTCGTAGGTTCCACAGTTAGAAGGGACCACTGTGATCATCTAGTCTGACCTCCCACAAAACACAGGCCAGAGACCTGCCCCATAATAATTCCTAGAGCAGAGCTTTTAGAAAAAGTGCCCTGTCCTTTGGGTCCAAATGGAGTTGATACCTCTATATCTGAGGCCAGGTGTAAGGATAACACCCATTAATGACTGAGAGGTGTGCGCGGGATGAGAGCAACATAGGGACATACTGTTTGAACCATAAACTTTAGTGATTCTGGGCAGTTCAGAGCTGGAGTTGACATGTGCTGTGATTTCAGCATCCTTAGACAAGCCAGACCCTGCTGCTTTTCCCCAGGCAAAACCTGCTTTGATGTTAAGCACAAGTGAAGGCAGAATCAGGCCTGCTGACTTGAGAGAGCTCACTCTTGAGTGACACTGGTATGGTAGAGAAAGAGGAGAGCCAGGCCCCCCTCCTCACCTTGCAACTTCTAGCATTACCCAAGATTGGTACATTAAGCATGGCTGCTCAGCAATCTTTCTCTAGTGCAGCCATCTGTAACTCTTGTCAGGGAAATTATTGGTCTCTTTCTTGAACAGTAAGTGATCACAGACAGCTGTCCTGGAGGTACAGACCCAGCAGGCAGAAGGGACAGTTCTGCCGCACACGTCTCTCCCTGTATAGGTGCCATTCGAGTATCTGCTCAACCACAGAAAAGCCGCACATCATATCATCATCCCCATCCCATCTACTGCACAGGGATGGCTTCAGTGGTTTTGTGCATTTGTAAAGGTTCAGGAGGGAAAGCTGGAAAGTAAGACCAAGGTGAGACATGGCTCAGCCTCTGGAGAGAGGCTCCAGGGGCATTTGGAGCTGCAAAGCACTCACCGTATAAAGTGTGGGTGGGTGGGTGAGCAAAATCCACTTATCTCGCTCAGACCTAGCAGAGTCAGTCCATTTCTCATGGCAGGGGCTTGTCTCCCAGAGCTGATAACAGGGTTTGGAACCGCAGCAGGAAGGGGGCAGAGAAACAGACCTGAGCTTTTCTTGCTTACAAGCTGGGATATAAGGGTAGGGGTGCTGCTTCTCTCAAGGATTTGGGGCCATACTCTCCACTTGTGTAACTCCATTGATGGACTTTGCACTGTGCTTGCCTGCTACCTATTTGTATTTCAGTTGCCCCTAGAGGCCCCAACTGAGATCAGGGCTCCATTATGCTGGGTGCTGCATACGCAGTGAGTAAGAGACAGTCTCTGCCCCAAAGAACTTGTATGCCAAGTGGCCAAAACAAATATTGCTATCACTAATACAGATGAGAAACAGGTGAACTCACTTCCCCATGGGGAAACAGGAGACATGGGAACTGATCTCCAATCTTCTGAGTCCTACTCTAATGTTTTAGGCCATTTCCATTCTTTACCACTAATTGGGCTTTGGATAATGCTATCTTGTTGATTCACCTTAGGTTGCTACTCACCCAAACTTCTCTTACGCATCTCTGTTTTTCCAGGTGCCTGATGCGTTGTGGTGACAAGGGGTGTGCGCAGGAATTTAAATTTTACCACGTTTTTGGGGCGGCACCAGTAGAGGGCGCAGCACCTCCCCTGCGCCGGGGCCATGGTGGAGAGGGCAAGAGCGCGCCTTCAGCCCCAGGGCTGTGGCGGGGAGGGCAGAGCTCGCAGCTCTGGGGCTGAAGCAGTCTGCTCTCCCCACTGCAGCGCTGGGGCAGGAGGAGTTTTGCATCCCTCACTGGGGCCCAGGGGCTGGAGGAATTCTGCATCCCCTGCTGATTATCCCTGCTTGCCCTCCCTTGTGCATACCCCTACTGGTGACTTAAGTTTAGAGTTAAAGATGCATTATTCCAAAGAACAGCCTAAGCATGAAGCCCTACATTTAAAAAAAACCAAAACACCTATTTACTATCATTTCCACTTGGAAAAAACAATAATAAATTGCTGATTTTCATGTCGCTTAACCCTCAAACCTGATGATTCTGTCACACACACACACAACTTGTAGCAATCTCACCCTACTCCTCAGCATGGTTAAGCAGCAGCGTACTGTAACGACGTCTCTGATGGTAAAATTCCATTGCCTTTATGCTGTGATATAACTAATCCCTTTAAGGTTCCACTAGAAACATGCTTAACACTTTTGCGAACTATGGTCTCTCAAAATGTAAATATATCAGCCAGGTTAGATGTTGGATCCTCCTGTGTCAGACATCTAGGTGCCTACCTCTTGAGCTAGGAGAGAATCACTGTTAGCGGGATAGGACTTACGATGTACATTTCAGTAACTTCTGATTCCATCCTGCAGAGGGCACTGGTTCAACCATGGTCTTGTGGCCTTAGAGTGAGTTAAGACACTGGAGCATGAATCAAGAGTCTTAGGAGACCTGGGTTCTCTTTCAGCTCTGCCACAGACTTCCATCAAGCCACTTAGTCTCTCTGTGCCTCAGTTCCTCTCCTGTACAATGGTGATAAGAGTCCTACCCTCTCCCTCAGGAGCACCGGGAGGGTACATTCAGGGGAGGCTCAGATCCTATGGTGGTGATGGGGGCATAAAAATGTCCCAAATCTGGAACTTGTCATCTCAGCCTTGTCTTTTACCTAGCACTTCCTGCTCTTCCATAGATGGAGTCCTTCAGCTATGATGCCATGCCAGAGTGGCTACACCAGCCTGACTCCCAGGGACCACATCTTTTGCTAGCAGTTTGAGTTCCGCATCTCATCCAGGCTCAGGCCCCCAGAACTGGCTGTTAGCCAAGATGTTCAGGGATACAACTCCACGCTCTGGGTGTCCCTAGTCTCTGAATTCCAGAAGCTGGGAATGGCTAATGGGGGATGGATCACTCAATGATTGCCTGTGCTGTTCATTCCCTCTGAAGAACCTGGCTTTGGCCACTTTTGGGAGACAGGATACTGGGCTAGATGGACCTTTGGTCTGACCCAGTCTGGCCATTCTTATAACAGCAGCCAGATGGATTTGGGGCAGCCTATACTACTGACAAACCTTCCAGCTTAAAGCCAAGGTCTCTGAGAGTTAAAGGACTAACGTCTCTTAGATGAGCACTGCTTCTCAAAGGACTAGGAATGGGCTAACGATTCCAGAGAGCATCCCTTCAAATGCAGTCCCAGTTGTTAGACACCTGCATGCAATGAGTTAGGAAGGGTCTCAGCCCAATTTCTAGTGGACTGATCTGCATGACCCTTAGCTGAGCCTTTGTTTCAGGCTCAACAGAGGCATTGAATGGCATCTGAAGAAAGAGGTACTCAGAAAAGTCACCCAAAGAGGTGGGCACTCCGGGTCAGGATGGAGGCATATTGGCTGGGAAGTCCTAGGAGACTGTTCTCGGGGAAGCTTGCATCACAGCTGTTTTTATCTTGTGAATGTCGAGCATGCCCATTTCACCAGGGCTTTTTTTTTTAAAAAAGCCTCTGGCTATTCTCTTGTGGGGGAGAATAGGGGTTGGCATATGGATGTTTCCACTCCCAGATGTCTATGAATGTCCTTGAGCTGAGAAGACCTTACCCAGAGCTTCCAGATACTGGCCCATAAGCCAGAAACCCTTAAGATCAGGAAAGTATCTGTAGCAGAAATGCAGAAGACCAACTTAACTGGAATTATGGAAACAGCATCTGTTTTAACCCTAAGCTCCCAAGTGAGCCCTACAGCCTGGGCATTGTGGCATCCTGCCAGAATGGCTGCACTTTAACAGAATAGCAAATGGTAATGTATTGGTCTGGGAGAGGTTCCTTATGAGTGCTGATGGCAAATATTTTTTACAGTCATTGTCAATTTCCAACTGGAGATAGGGCTGTTGACTGAATCGATGTGAGAAAATCTCTTCCCTTGTGCTGATGAGACGGAAGCATCTCCTCTTTCAGGTAAGCATGATGCACAGGATTTATAGTGCTTTTGAAGTCACCTTGGGTACCTGCAGCACCATTGCTTTTCATTATCGGCACAACAGGTGTGACCCATGTTCTCCAGGCAACCTTGGAAGAAGGATCATAGCCTGCTAGGCATGCAGAGCTCAGAGATGCTTGTCTCTCCCTGGAAAAAATCTTCTCACTGCCTTCCTGCAATGACCGGGGAGCCTTGATGGGATTGCCGCAGTTTGTGAGCTCCTCCCGGTGGTGCTTCATCCTTGAAAGCCCGCATTAGCCATGATCCCTAGCTTAGGGAAGAGTCAAAGTGAAACTGGCCATGAAAGCTGTTCACTGCAAATGCAGCCCCCTCCCTGCTCCCCATGTCCGCTCACTGTGTATCTCCCACTTCTACAACATCTGTATTATAGGAGCACCTAGAGGACCACCAGGTGAGATCAGGGCCCATTGCACATACACAGATAGTGTCCCAAAGAGCTTGAAGTCTAAATAGCCAAGATGGAGCAAAAGAAGTATTATCCCCATCCCCATTTTAGAAATCGGAAAGTGAGACACACAGATGTTAAGCAACTTTCACGAGGGAACCATGAACTATTTCTTCAGAGTCCCGCTCCACCACAAAACTACCCTTCCTGTCCTTCGGCCTTACTCCCGACTTCACAACGACAGACAGCCTATTCCTCCAATTGAAACTGTAGCACGTTCAGGGCATCATACAGACAGCATAACTGTGGGAGAGCAAAGCTATGGAAAGACCATGACCAGCAGGCCATAACTGTAGGGCTGGGGTACTAGCTCAGTGCTGACTCTGAGAGCAGACTGTCACCAAATGCATATAAAAGAAGTATAGGCTTAGATAGCAAGGCACAATGGTTTTTCACCCCCCAACCCCCATGAATTTCCAGTGGGTTTTTTTCCGTTAGTCCAGTCCCTAAGGTCACTTTTCAGAGTAGCAGCCGTGTTCATCTGTATTCGCAAAAAGAAAAGGAGTACTTGTGGCACCTTAGACTAACCAATTTATTTGAGCATAAGCTTTTGTGAGCTACAGCTCACTTCAACGTCACTTTAACGTTGCTTTTGGGGACTGTTTTATTTTTCCTCCTCCTGTGCAACACATTAGCTTGTATCTGCTCTGCTAGAAAACAAGGGGAACAGGCATTTAATTTCACAAGAGGTAATTCTCTAGGCCTGTACTGCAAAGATGCTGGCAATAAATATCCCATGGTAAGTGTACTCCTATACCTTTCCCAATTGGTAGCTAATAACAGAGTGGATGATGACATTTAAGCCCTTTCTGCATGGCTGATCAAACTACTCACAGTGACTTTGAAAGCAGTGCTGGGATTCCATGCAGGTATCAAAGCAAGTGGAAGACTCAATAGTTCAGATCTCTTGCCTATGTGACTAATAGACAAAAATATTTCTAAAAGGTCTAATACCTTATTCAGAATTTCCCTTTCTCATCTTTGAAGCAACTTAACAGACAGTGGGATACTGATGTTTCTTCTGTAAGCACTGTTATGCAAATAGCTACCATCAAGAATAAATGGACACAAATTTGGACGTCAAGAATTATAACATTATAACATTCAAAAACCAGTTGGAGAACACTTTGATCTCTCTGGTCACGCGATTACAAACCTAAAAGTGGCAATACTTCAACAAAAAAACTTCAAAAACAGACTCCAAGGAGAGACTGCTGAATTGGAATTAATTTGCAAACTGGATACCATTAACTTAGGCTTGAATAAAGAATGGGAGTGAATGGGTCACTACACAAAGTAAAACTATTTCCCCTTGTTTATCTCCCCTCCCCCGGCCCACTGTTCCTCAGACGTTCTTGTCAACTGCTGGAAATGGCCCACCTTGATTATCACTACAAAAGGTTCCCCCCCCCCCGCTCTCCTGCTGGTAATTACTCATAAAGTTTGCAGATGCTACCAAGTTGGGAGGGGTTGCAAGCGCTTTGGAGGACAGGATTAGAGTTCAAAATGATCTGGACAAACTGGAAAAATGGTCTAAAATATAGGATGAAGTTCAATAAGGACAAATGCAGAGTACTCCACTTAGGAAGGAACAATCAACTGCACACTTACAAAATGAGAAATGACTACCAAGGAAGGAGTAGTGCAGAAAGGGATCTGGGGGTGAACAAGATCCTTTCATTCTAAACTTTTGGCAAAAAAGGAAGCAAAATTTTTCAACCAGCTTGACTTCTCAAGTCTTACTCAGTTCATCCTCTTCATCAGCTGGGCCACTCAATAGCCCCATTCAAGCTCCTGGCTCTTCAGCTACCAGCTCTCCCCCTCTTACCTGTGTCTTGCCTGCTCTTGCTGGAAAGTTAGCATTCTTGCTTCTCTTGTCATAAGGTGCTAGAAACCTTTTCTTCCCGGTATTTGTAGTGTTAATCCTTGCTTTATAAGAAGGTTTTCCTAGCCTACTGACCTCTCCCAGCCCTCTGTTCCTATGGTGCACCATGCCTTGGGTATCTGAGATAACCAGGCATAGTGGTGGCTGCTGCTGCAGCTTACAATGTTGTGCACAATCAAAGTTGCATTTGGTGGTTCCTGTTTACCGTGCGAGGTAATTGAAAGACAGAGAGGCAGGCAGGAGGATAATGAGAGAGGGAGTGTACTATTGCCATCCACCCGGCTATTACCTGCTCTGCTCTGTTTTCTCCCTGTTTGCACCATACTTTTCTCTGACAATTCCATGGAGTGTCGTAAATAACATAGCATTTTTGTCTGCTTGTCTTTGAGCCATCTGAAAAATTGACGCAGGCATGTTTTTTAAAGTGCAACAGACCTTATTTGGGGAGCTCATTGTCCTTGGCTCTAAGAAAAGGGCTGATCTGATTGTCTCTAGAGAATGAGCCCATTCATGTATCGGGTCCATAGAAAAAGGCACACCTGGAAACCCAGCCATGAGTTCCTTCTTTCCCCAGTCCTATTGCTGGAGGAGAGATGAGTCCAGTAGTGAACACTTTCCTCCCCTGGTCCATCTGATGGGTTCTGATCCTGGGAGGTGTAGAGCAGCTGTACTCAGTGGGAGTCAAGGGCGCTTAGCCTCTGCCAGAGGAGAAAGGAGATAGAGTTTGCATAGCATGCCCAGCCTCATGAAGCTACTTGTGTTTCTCCTGGGTCTTGCATCTAGGACCCCCCTGCCCCCCACTTTCAGTCGACTCACTCAGATAGCGGCCTGGGGGACATCAGCCCTGCTTTTGCCTGCCATGCAGTTTGCTCTGAGCACACAGTGCAGTCCATCCTTGCACCTGCCAGAGTGGCCCACAGACAAAGCATCGCTGGGCTGCTCCCACCCATTTACTTCAGTTGGGGCATTTCTACCATCTCATTCCCTCATGTAGGGCCAGATTCTGCTCCCATGCAGCAGGCACAGGGTTTAGGCATGTCCTTATTCATCACCGTGCCTCACGGTCTACACTGCTAGTTATCCCTGTACTGGATGTGCTCCCCATGCCCCCCAAAGGAGTATGCAGTGTAGATGTACCCTTTGAAAAGAGTTGATAAGTTACCAATGGGTGGTGCTCGGCTTAGTTCCTCGGCTTTGTAGTGCCAGTAGCCCTTGTTGGTAGTGCACAGCTAACGTAAACAGCCGCACAGCAGAAGCCAACAGCTCATACTGGTCCCCAGTAATGCCACTCTTCCTGCTCTCCAGAAAGAAGAGGTCCCACATGGGGAGGGGGCCCGCTTGCTAGTTCCAAACTCCAACCCCTCGATTTGGATGACAGCCTTTGGGGAGGCAGAAGTTCACCCAGAAATCACCCCAACGGTGCTCTCATCATACACAATCTGCTTCGGCAGCAGCAATCCCCTTGTGGTGCAAACACCGTGCCCGCAGCATCAGATGCCTCCTTCCCTCTGGGCTCTGGCCAATCCTCAAGCGTTGTATGGTCTCAAAGGGGCCACACACACATCGGCTCCCTAGGCCTGTCCCTGAGCCTGGAGCTCAGACTCTTCAGGGCCTGTGTCCCTGCCTTCTGGAACCCATGCAGTCCCTGATGGCATCCCCATCCTCTAGCTGGGGTACAGCTGGCAGCAGAGGTAGGGATGGGATTTCCTGCCCGCTCTCCTAGAGGAAGAGTGGAGAGGCCTTTCATCTCTTGATCAGGGCTTGGGAGAAGGGCTATCCTTCTCAGCACTGCTGCTGATCTCTGCAGCTGGGGCTTCCCAGCCATTCTGCAGCTCCGTTTTCATGTCAGAGTGTCAAAAGCTTTAGGGTAGGACAGGCATTTGGGATTTCAACAGTAGTAGAAATTTCTGCTGATTTTGGGTTTAGGGAGACTACTTTCCTTAAGAAGGTGGAAGAATACCAACAGAGGAAGCAGTTTTTAGAATGACATGGCTGTATAAATAGCTCTGCTGAGTAGTGTGCAAAGCCTACAAACAGAATAAGATGAAACTCTTGGATCAAGAGCCTCTCCAACTCTGACATCAAAATGCTTCCTGCAATAGCAAATTGACCCATTCCTGACAACTGCACTCATCAAAAGGGCAGCTTCTGAGTGCAGATTCCACATGGGTACTGTGTTGGAAAATTGCCAAGCAGCATAGTTAGCATTGCATTTGCATGTTGATTTGCATATTTTAAATCATAAACAAATGCACAAAATCATAATATTGGTTTCTACTTCTATCTTTTCTGCTAGATGAATAGAAATGGATGGTGGTTCAAATTGTCCCTGGGGTCAGGTTGACTCCCTACTGTACCGACCAAATTTAAGTTTTTGTTTGTTTAGTTAAAAGTTTCCCAGCCTTTTGGGTTGTGAAGGAAAAACTTCTGAATGTGGAACTGGAGCAGAACTGCTTATCAGTTTCCTACCATTGCAGGGGCTTTGGTGGTTTAGTCTCTCCTGTCCTCTGCCCGTGGCACACAACTGTTTTAATCTCTTGGACTGAAATACTGTAGTCTAACTAAAGTCTTGGGGCTCAGTGTAGGGGTATCTGAGTGAAATTTAAATGGCCGGTGATATACAGGAGGTCAAACTAGCTGATCTAATGCTTTCTTGTAACAAACTCTAGGACATTATGAAACTGCCTTTCCAGGCTACAATGGTAAATACAGTATGTCTTCCGTGGTTGCTTCCCTGGGTGCGGAGAAACACTCTTGGAACCCCTGCATAAGGAAGCAAAATGCTTTAGCAGTGACAGTGTGGTCTGCAAGACTGATTGGCACTCCTGAAAGACCTGGGACTGGATCCTCAGCAGATGTAAATCAGGGTAGCTCCCTTGTCTTCAATGAGGTATCCCATATAGAAAGGGCATAAGTGTCTTGAGTGCAGAAGAGCTACCCTGATTTACACCAGTTGAGATCCTGGCCTGCAAACAGAGGGGACTCTGTCAGTTTAAGAATCTGTGGCAATGTAAGTAGTTTTGAAAGAATTAGTTCAAGCTGAAATTGGAATTTTACATTGAACTATTGTTGAACATTCCACTGATTTTCCAACTGCCCTTTGTGACTTTTGACAATCTCCCTCTATAGCACTGGGCTGGAAAAAGTGTCCGTTTTTTAGGGCTTGTCTACATGTTGTGGTCTAACTGCCCTGTGTAGATCCTGCTGGCGCATGCTAAAGGTCCCTACATCAAATTAGGACCACAGGCACAGCATTTTATATCCACTTTGCACCATTGTAAATGGTCCAAATCCAAAGTACAGGGTAGCACCGAACTGGGCCTATAGAGTGCTTGGTCCTCCATTTCCGAGAGAGGATTAGGGTGTGTTGTATGAGGGACTTAACAAAAAGAGGGACTTCCAAACATGAGCCACTTTCTAGCTGTCTTCAGAAGCCCATGGCCTCGGTCTGTTCTCTCTTTACTCCCAGAACACTGTCTACACTGTAGCTTCCACTGGTGCAGAGTGTAGCCCAGGCCTGTGAGTCTGCACGCAGCCAGCCTGAAGCAACAGCCCAGAGGTGTGAGCTGCCCCATTTGTTTCGGGGCAATAACTCTGGAGCCTAGTGTTGGCAGTATAGATGGCAACACCATTAAAAGTTCTTCCACTGCTGATGGCTTGAACAGAAACATTCTGCTAAAGTGAGGTCCTGGAGATTGGGGACAGTAGGAGCATGTCTCTTCCTTGCACACATCACACACTGCCTTTGTGTGATTCTGGAGTTCACTAGCAATGAAAATAATCCGTCTTATCCCCAAGTTGCACTAAGAGGGAAAGCGCATCTCATGTGAGGACTCTGCACGCTTGTTCAGTGACTTTACTGGAGGCAACTTTGACTTAGGCTCCATCCACTGAAGGAATCTGAATCAGGAAATTCATTTACAGAACACTTGTCACCTTGACTTTATTACAAGATAGTTAAAAGCTGTTCTATGGACTGGCCTCATAACCTGAGAACTCTGGACTGACCGCTACACTTTAGCCTGCTTAGAGAGATACAGTTAAGTCCCATCTACCCTCCACCCTTCATCCAGGTTGTAACTGAATCCCTGAGTTGGTGATATTTGTAGTGTTGATGGGACCTTGGGTGAAAATTGGTTTCATGTAACAGTTATCTGCATCAAACAAAACAGAAGGAGGGAAAAGACAGGAGCCATATGCTGAATTTTCTCTAATTTTCCATGGACGTCAGCTGTCCTCTGAAACAAATCAAGAAACAAAGGGGGGGCGGGGAGGCTTCATTTTTGATAGCAATTACCAAATGAAGTCTCTGCTTAATGGACATTTTCAGAGGGCATGAACACCACTTTGTGTATCTGCCTTCTCATTACAACTCTGGCAGCTCCCAGCTGACAACCTGATCATTCTTGCTGATAAAACAATCTTTTTTGGTTATTGCCACGCTCCAGCCTATCCCCAGTCAACTGAGTTGCCTGGAGAATTGTTGAGATTAAGGAGCAAGCCATGAAATCACAGTTAGCAGTGGGGAAAGAAGTAAAAATTGCAAAACTCACTTGCCTCCTCCCTCTTGCTTTCTCATTTACCTCCTTCCCCCTTTTTTTTCCTTTGGTGCCAACAGCGCTTTTTCCATTCTGACTCAAAAACCCCGGGAATAAGGGGGGGAACAAAACCCAGAGCTGATTAGAATTTCCTATGAA
Organism: Eretmochelys imbricata; assembly: GCF_965152235.1. Classification (NCBI taxonomy): domain Eukaryota; kingdom Metazoa; phylum Chordata; order Testudines; family Cheloniidae; genus Eretmochelys; species Eretmochelys imbricata. The sequence continues at coordinate 5,570,879 of NC_135593.1, read as the reverse complement.
ATCAAATTTGTAAAGCTTAAATCAGAATAAAAAAGTGTTACTAGCAGGATTCAAGGCCAATCTGATTGTTAATGAGACTCCTCGGAGACTGAACTGGAATCTCATCAGGTCAAGGAAATGTGATACTGTTGTGCAACAAATCTACCACTTCCTATGATGGGAGGCTCAGAAGTAGTCAAAGAGGTTTGTTTCCAAGGCCCCAAATCTCATCCCTGTGCTCTAAGGTATGCTTGGATTAAAGAATTCCCTTGTCCCCGTGGTGCCAGCACTACAGATCAGCCAAGTCTCTGACTTCCTCTTGTAAAGGAGACTAACCACCTCATGAACTCCTAGGGAAAAACCTCAGCTGATTGGCCTGCAGCAGCCTCATTAGAAAGTGAGACCATAAGGAGCCTCTGCCTACCTGTACAGACACATGGTCAGCAGCCCAAACACATGCAGTGCAGCATCAAGGTTAGAACCCAAGACCTTTGCCTTTAAAAACTCAGGCTTCTGCAGCATGAGCAGAATAAGAGTCTCTATTAGGCGTGCAGGTACCAAGGTGCTACATGCCCTAGAAATACCTTGGAAAAGATGTTACCAGGATCTTGTCTACACACAAAGTTGCACTGGTGTAGCTGAAGCCTTGTCTACATGGAAAAGTTGCACCAGTATAACCTAAGGTGTGAAAATAAATCAAGTGACACTGGTACAAACTCCTGTGTGGATGGTCTGATTTTCATCTTGATGGTGGCTTTTATTTTTTCCTGAGTCCATTGGGAACATGTTTAAGTTAAATTAAAGTAAGCTGTTCTTAAATTGAAATATGAGCAGCCACACTCTGGCTGTCACGGGCTTAACTATATCTATTTTAAAAACTGATTTTAATTAACTGATGCAACTTTCCCTTATAGACAAGGCCTAAAAGCTGGTTGAAAACCAGCTTAGCTGCAAAACCCTTCTGTCATCCCACTTAAATCTGGTTTATATAGATTTACCTTAAATCCTTATTGAATTAAGCTAAATTGATTTAAATCAATTAAAACCTGATTTATAAGTGTCCACAAAGAGGTTTATCTTGGTTTAACTAAATAAATTAAAAAAAAAAAATCTTTTGTTACCCTGGTGCACACAAGGCCTCCAGTTAGGATTTGTGTGTGCTTTGCCCTATGGCTTCCAGTCCATAGAGGGTAGTGTTGTATATTTCCTCTAGTCCTGCTCCATTTAACCTCCAAGTAGACATGCAATCCACTCCATAACCTGGTTCCCCTTGCTTCCAATCAATCGTCCTTCAGGTTATCCAGGCAACTTCAGTCCACCCTGCACACCAGCATTAGCAAAAAATCATAGGACTGGAAGGGACCTCGAGAGGTCATCTAGTCAAGTCCCCTGCACTCATGACAGGACTAAGTATTCTCCAGACCATCCCTGACAGGTGTTTGTCCAACCTGCTCTTAAAAATCCCCAATGATGGAGATTCCACCACCTCCCTAGGCAATTTATTCCAGTGCTTAACTACCCTGACAAAGTTTTTCCTAGTATTCAACCTAAACCTCCCTTGCTGCAATTTAAGCCCATTGCTGCTTGTCCTATCCTCCGAGGTTAAGAAAAACAATTTTTCTCCTACCTCCTTGTAACAACCTTTTACGTACTTGACAAATTACATTATTATAAATTATTATTTAAGTATAATTATTATTCTGGATTGTTTTTAATATGGTAGTGCTGAAGGACCCCACATGGGGGCTAGGGCCCTTATTGCTGTACAAATAACACAAGACAAACTTCACAATAGAGGAAACAGACCAGAATCTCCCATTGATTCCCATAATGCAGGTTCAGGACCCAGGTGAATAAACACAACCAAGAGGAGTGGGGAATGGCAGGACAAGGTAACAGCAGAGACAGGTGCATTGGAATAAACTGGCAGTTACTAGTCCAGTGAATGCCAGCTAGTAGCAATGTGTAGGTTTTGTGGCAAAGCTAGGTCTGCTGCTGGGATTTACAAATAGATGAGGGGGAAAAGTGCTCTAAACTAAAACTGTGACCCTAAGGGGTTGTGTGCTGGACATCACCACTCGCTGCTGCTTCCTATCTATTTAGATTTCTGACATGACAAGTGGCACCTGTCTGGCCTCTTGGCACCTCTGACAAATATTTTAAAATACATTGACTCAGTATATCACCCCTAATCTATTGCCTGCTGAGAGTTGTAAACTGCTCAGAGCAGAGACCTTGCATTTACATGTCTGTAGAGCACCTGGCTAACCTTCTTCACTATAGAAAGAAGCATAATGGTAGGCCAAGTTAATCCTCAAGCATATAGAGTTCACAAGAGTATGGTCCAGCCATCAGATGATAGTTCCTAATTGTGCTGCTACATAGAGGGGCCTGATTCTCCCTGGTCTTCTACCTTGTACAGTCATTTACAGGCTGTTTTCTGATCTGGTAGCAATTTATACCCACACTGAACACGTTTTGCACTGGCGCAAACCAAAGAGCTAACAATCTAAATAGAAGACCGGAGATGGATAGAGACTGATGGAGGAACACCAGTAAACAGAGACAACATTGGTCACCATGATAGGCAGTGGACTAGCAAAGCAGCAGCCTAACCGGTGTCAGGATTTTTGGAGGCATCACAGCAAAGGAGAGTTGGGAGGAGGAATTTGGAAGAGGATAATGAGGTAGCTTTGCAAATGTTTATGGGGGTGGTGGGGCTCCACCCAGGTGTGAAGGGTAGCATGGGAGGAAGCTCTGAGGATCTGTTTGAAAATGTAACATGGATGGTGAAGGCTGGCATCATGAGCCAATTGGAGGTGAGCATCGATAGCTTGGAAGCGAACGAGAGCTGATGGGTAGGGGGAATTGCCCATGAAGGGCCTTGAAAGTGAAGCCGAGCAGTTTGTTTGATGTGACAGGGAGGAGGGAGCCAGTGGAGGTATGCAAAGAGGGATAATGCGGTCAAAGTGGCAGTCCAGGTGGTGATCTTTGCAGCAGCAGTTTGAGTGGGATAAGACTGCATCTACCAAAGCCAGAGAGCAGGATGTTGCGGTGATCAAGATGTGAGATGAGAGCCTGGATGGGAGTTTTAGCTGTGTTTTTTATACTGTCCTCCTCACTGTAGTAGCTGGAGACCTTCCAGAAGTGCAGTAGCCAACATGTGTCACATGTGGTTTGTTTGATCATCATTGATTTCACTGGAATTTGCTGGCCTGAGTTTCAGAGATGCACTTGCATCTCCTGTTAAAGTCAGTGGGAGGTGCAAGTGTCCAGAACATTTGACAATCATGCCGAAAGCTTTTTTCTTTGTAAACTTCCCCTCCACCAGTGCAGAATGATACATAAACACACTAACCACCACACCACAAATCCTATCAGTATGGGGTCCCAAATATAGATTCTATTCAGGTCTACTTTGTCAGAACATGTTTTTATTTTCACTTTTCTAATACATGTTTTTTCTAGCTCATATCTAGAAGCAAGATGTGGTCTGATCCAAAACACCAAATGGGTGTTCTAATCTGGACCTGAGTTTATCACCAAAGGACCATCCTTAGAATCAAGCCATGCAACATTCGGGTGCCTCCATAATAATCTTCTGGAAATGTCTAATACTAAAGCGGGTTTTGCTAATAGGGCTCAATGTTATATTGATGGCCCTGATTCAGCAAAGCACTTAAGTGGGTGCTCAGCTATTAGCACATGCTTACGTTCCACTGAAATCAAAGCACCTGAAGCTAAACACGTGTGACACAATGGTGGGTGTGTCAGTTCCTGTCTCTTCTGTGCCCATTCCACAGAGGATACGAGTCCGCTACAGCCCCAGTTATAGCGCTTAACTCAAACTAGAGCAGCTTGTGCTATTCGCTCTAGAGCTGCCCCGTTCAACACGGTGGCTGTCACATGCGCTAAAGTGCTCTGCTAAATAGGGAGAGGATTGTTCACAAATTTTAAATTTAAGCACTTGCTTAACTGCTTTGTTGAATGGGGACCATTATTTCTGTCTGATTTCCGGTGTATGCAAAGACTCCAGCAGATGCTGAGAGGTTCCAATCCGAAGCCAGTGGAAAAGAGAGGATCATTGCTTAAACACTAGTGGTAAATTAGGGCTCTCGATAGCTTTATTCCATAATAGATTCTCAATTATGCGTCCTGAATTAGAAAACAAGAGAGAAGTGGGAGCCAGTATCTGCAGCAAAGAGGACCAGGGTCCTCTAATATTAGGTATCAAGGTAGCTGCCTCTGATAATTGAGCAGTTTTTGCATTTATCTCTGGATACAAAGGGATGCTGTCTAGTTGTTAATGAGGCACTTACAATCTCCCTCATGCATGTTATCCCAGCAGTCCCAGTGCCTGTCAGGCTGAGCAGGGAGAATGTGCGCCATTTTCTCTGCCCCCTGGTGATGCCATAGAGTGGGGGTGAGGCCTCATTAGTCTGCTGAAATCTTAGCAGACCCCAACAGAGCATGTTCAGAGGAAACATTTCAATCGCTTTTAACTTTGGGATGTGTAATGAGTCTCTGTCTCTCTCCGTTCCTCCCCCGCCCCGCCCCCCCCCCCCCCCACACACACACTTTACCTATGGGGTTGTGCCTCCAAGAAGGCTAGTGACGTGTGCAGTGCCAAGTGGCTTATTTTCATTCAGCCATTTGAGCAAAAGTAAAGTTGGACTTATTTCTGAAGCTGAAAAAAATGTGTTCGTCTGGTTGGGATCCCCCCCTTAACTCAATTTTTTTCTCTCCTTTAACGCAAAAAGAGCTACAGGGATTTTCCTTCAACTTTGGGCAATTAAAAAATACCCTCCATTGTATGCTGCGGCTGAGCATGAATTGTTCACGTCCATTGAAAGCAGTTTGGCAATGGATCCAAGCAAGTGGAAAGAGGTGTTTATTCAAATGGATGTAGCAACAGAATAAGGACAGTTTTTGCTGTTGGGAAAGCCCTTGGATTGTTATGGCGACGGTGCTAATTTATAGATTCCAAAGCCAGAAGGGACCATTGTGACCATCTAGTCTGATCTCCTGCATAGCGCAGGCCAGAGATCTGCTCCCAAATGATTATATGAATAATGAAATGCCAGGTGCTGAATCAATGGGAGAAGAGCACAGTAAACAGCAGTGGGCCCCAGATTTTTTTTAAACTGCCAATTAATTTCGGGTGCCTCCATTTCCAGGTGCCCAGTTGAGTCACCTTGGGCAGCACTCAGTCACAGATCCCATTGAAGCATGGGTGCCCAGCAGCTCAGAACATCAGAACCAAGGTGTCTCAAGGTAGAAACTCAGAATTAACAGGCACCTCTTAAAACATAAATCTAAATGCATTGAGCTGTGGTCAACCCCCTCTCCCCTGCCCAACACATACACCTTTCAGAGTGTCTACCCTGAGCTAGCAGTCAATGCCACTTTCAGAAGGAGCTCTGAGTGCTTCAGTAGGTCTGAACATCTTTTTTCCTGGGTGCCAAATCCAGACACACTCCACATGGGCCAAACTGTCTCAGACTGGATGAAATTCTTCTCTGTGCCCAGTGCCATTAAATCCTCAATGGAAAGCTAAAATGGGATTCAAGTGGGGCATAGGCTGTGTGGGAGGTAGTGTGTCTTTGGGCTAGGGATTTAGGGGTCAGAGGTTCTACAAGCAGTGAACAGGGTGAGCTGGAAGCAGCTGGTGAAGAGGCTGGAGAATGGGCATCATAGCTGGGGTTCAGTGAATGGAATTACCTGGGGAACTCTTTGCTGCTGGGTTTGCCAGCTCTGTTGAAAGTGAACAGAATGTGTGCAAACACTGAATAAAACAGACCAGGAGAAAACACCATGTCATGAATTTCTCTCCCAGTCAGGAGCCAATCCATGCTGAACTCTGCCTGGGATTGTAAGTGGCTTGTTCATAATCACAGCAATAAGGGTCACAGAATTTAGTCCTGGGTTGCTAATGAAGGGGATACATGATCTTGCACCCCAAGCCTCTGAATTGCATTTTAAACACAATACATCTTTGCAGGCTTTTGGGTGCAGCATTTGACCTTCTTGCTGTTTTTTGTCTTTCTCCAGGCCAAGCATCTTCCTTTACGCAGCAGCCTCAAGATCAGGTGGTAATAGCCGGACAGCCCGTGACTCTGCTGTGTGCAATCCCTGAGTACAATGGCATTGTGCTGTGGATTAAAGATGGACTCGCCCTAGGAGTAGGCCGGGATCTCTCAAGTAAGCCTTGCAAGATTCCTCTGTCCTCTTCCACTCAACAGATGAGCTGTCAGCAATGGGCACGTCTGCGAGGCAGACAGACTGAGACTGATGCAAGGGCGAAATGCGCACTATTTAAAGAAGGGGTAAAAATTTCAAAGACTGTTAAGTGGTATTAAAGCCCCGATGCCCAGAGGTATTTAGCCACCTAACTCCCATTTAAGAATCCTTTTAAGGAACTGGGCCTAAGAGCCTAAGGTATGGCTGCGCTGCAATTAGACACCCACAGAAGGCCCATGCCAGCTGACTTGGGCTAAGGGGATGTTTAATTGTGGTGTAGATACTTGGGCTGCAGCCTGAGCTCTGGGACCCTCCCACCTTGCAGGGTCCTAGAGCCTGGGCTCCAGCCTGAGCCCGAATGTCTACACCACAATTAAACAGCCCACTGAGCCCCTCGTCTGGCACAGGCCAGCTGCGGGTGTCTAATTGCATTGTAGATATACCCTGAGCCTCACTGAAAATCGATGGAACTTGGGCTCCTCTGTGCCTAAATCCCTTTTGAAAATTGGACTTTGGCTCCTAAGTCACTTAGGTACCTTTGAAAATGTTACCCAAGATCTTTACTTTGCCACTTGGTTACCCACAGGCTGGAATTATTTAATCACACACAAGGCACATGGCAGTTGAAAGGTTAATGCAGATGGACAAGACTCCTAAATAAAGCTGGTCAAGAAATCTCTTTTATTTCCCATGAACAATGTTCATTTCTGGTGAACCATTTCATGGGATTTGGGGGGGTTGCATCTAACACTCTCAAACTGGGGGGGGAAAAAGTTCAACAACCCCCACCCAAAATTTCAACGCAAATGCTACTTTTCAGAGGAAAATCGTTTGTACTTTTGGGACAAATTTTTTCCACCAGTTCTGTTCCTGAGTTCTACTCCCCCTGTCACCTGGTAAATGAGACTCTGAGCAAAGCACTGAACCAAGGATGGGAGCCACCGAGGAACTTTTAGGTGCCTAGAAAAGCACAGGAACAACACTCTAATCCACAAAGCCAACTTAGGCACCTAGGCTCCCTGTACAATGAATGGGAAGATATAGGTGCCAGGATCCACAAAAGACAACAGGGAGCCACCTAAACTAGCCAATGGGAGATGCTGACGAGAGAGGCGTGTGCTAAGCCCTGCCCGCCCCCTCCCCCCCCCCCCGTTGGAGTTCCATGCCTAAATCCAGCTGCTGGGAGGTGTCTAGCTCTGTGAACCACAAATGCCTGAAGTCAGGGTGCTTATGCTGTTTCTTGAGGGAATGAGTTAAGCACCTGCCTTGTCCCACACACAGTCTCCAGAGAAGGAGACGGTGCTGCAAAAGGTAAGGTGGCCACCATGACCTCTTCCCCCGCCCCTCTCCGGATTTTGAATCTGACCCAGTCTGGTAGGTAGCCTATGAGCACACCTACTGGATCACCCATGGAATTCAGGCTGCCAAACACCTGCCTTCCTCCACTTTGTGTATCGCTCTGCGGCATAGGAGATAAGTGTCTGGAGGCCTAGCAGGAGGCAGCAGTGTGCATGCCTAGAGAAAGAAATGTGGTTAGATATTTGGTTGCATGGGTGTGTTCTCCCTGTGTGTTGTCCCAGCTCTGTGCAGACATTTGGCACAGGAGACCTTGAGCAAACCGTCCAATGACCACAAAGCTCCATTAAGGTATGAAGGCACCCAGCCAGTTTTATTGTCGACGAAACACAGTAATAGCACCTGGAAGGCTCTATGAGGATACTAAGACATGTATGCCCATGACAATGGACACAGCTCAGTCAGTGGCGGGACTTTCCACAGTCCCCTAGATTGGCCAAAGATACTCCTTCTGAGATACATATTTGTACCCTGATATAAACAAGTTACATACTGTTATCCTGACCTTATCTTTTAGGAGGGGTCAGTGTGTTTCTGTTATCCCTGGCGAATGTTTTTGTGCCATCCTTGATATTGGGATGTGTTTGGGTGAGTTCTCTGTACTTCGCACTTCTTAGGAATGTGTATTTCTGCACTATCAGCCCTGTTTTTGCCAAATTCTGTGAGTAGGTCCTGCCTCATAGCAGCCCTCTGATACAAGGGCTTATGTCTCAGGCTCTCTTCCTACTACAGGTGCCAAGAGAGCTTTTACCCTGAAAATGCAGGCGCCGTGTTTAGGTGCCTACCGGGTTCAGCAGAAGTTTTGTTGATGGCAGTAGAGCCAAAACTGAGATTTTTGGCACCTAAACTCAAGACTTAGGTGCCTAAGTACCTTTGAAGATCTGAGCCCAAGTGCTTAACTTTAAGCATGGGCTTAAATCCCAGTGACAGATAGAAATGACGCATGAGCTTAAAGTTAAGCATGTGCTTAAATGCTTTTGTTAATTATGGATCTACTATAGTAGATAGTGCTGACAACTTTTCCCCATCCCTCCTGCCCTCCAAGTAAACTCATCTGGCTGGGGCATGGAAAGGAAACAATGTCTGAAGTGCAGGTGCAAACCACTGCATCTTTACAAGCTGCTCCTGAAGAAAAATGAATGTTTATCCAGGTGTTGCCTGTGGCACATAGTGTTTGGGAAATATATATGCAAATGTTGCAAAACAGGCTGTCATTCATGATATCTGCATGGCAATTTCAGATGCTGCCTATTTAAATGTCTTGTGTTTTTCCATCTGTGTGTATTGCAAACACTGACCCATGTGATAATACTGAAAACTTTTCATACTAGAGAACACCATAAACAAAAGCAACGTGTCTCCATTTTTGCATGCCAAATCTGAAACCCATAGGGCCTGATTTACAGAAGGGCTGAGCACCAACAGTTCCCATTGAGCTTCATGGAAGCTGTGGGTGCTCAGCACCTGTGAAAATGGGGCCCCAGAGTGCACAAAAGCACTGGCCGCTTCTGATAGTGGACAATCATTTCTGAGCGCAAGTTAGTGGAAGAGGTGAGAAGCGAACCCACATTATCATTTTCGGTGACTTTAGACTAAGGTCTAACGCATGCTCCCTTCTTTCCTTAGTCACTGCTCTTGTCTCAGACTTGCCTGCATGTGCAATCCCTTCTTTAAAGCCATTTCAAAGCTTGATGCAGTACATTTCCATGTACGTTAGAGATCTGAACTTTCCCTGCAAGACATTGCATGGTGAATGGGTAACAACTCCACTGAAGCTCCTGGCTCGTGCAAACAACTTGGACAATTAGCAAATCTGGGTCTGCTTTAGCAAGAGAAATTGCCAGCTTGCATGATACCAGCTCAGCTAGTCACCTAATTAGCTAACTACAAACAAACCCATCATTTGTATTTCTTACAGTTCAGGAGAGCAAATCCTGCTTTTGAGAGCTTGCAAAACAACAAAAACACAAGAGTGCCAAGATGCCTGCACCACATGGTGCATTAATCATCATCAGCTAGGGAAGACCTGGGCAATAGAATCCTTCGCTCCAACATAGTTCAGGCTACCAGCAAAATGAAGTTGGTGATGGTTATGACTCTCAATTCCTCATTAGGCCTTGCTCCAGAAGCTCGTTAAGCACATGCTGCATTTTAAGCTCATTGAAAATAATGGAAGTACTTGCTTCAAGTTCAACAGCTGTATCCTGTGTATTGGATCAGGGCCCTCAAACTTGCTGCTTTTAGCACCTTCAGTCTGAGCGCTTTGGAGACGTTAATGAACTAGGTCACCCGGCAGGGCAGTGGCAGAACCATGAATAGTGGGATTAGTGGAGTTGCTCACCTTGGAAGCCTTTTGCAGCATGATATTTCTAACCAATGCAAATATCAGGGCAATGACAGCAAGAGGCAGAGATCCTGGGAAAGGACTGCCTGTTACAGATGCGGCAGGCCCCTGGTCTGATTCATTCCCATGTTTGGTTTCCTTTCAGGTTTCAATGAGCTGATAAGCATGAATTCGCTTCACTTTCTGCTGAGACCTTCCTTCTCAGATACACATTAAGTGTGACCCTTGAACTCCTGATAAACTGCCAGTGTGGCCCTGTAAACAGCCACACTAGCAACATAGCTCAGTTGTTGCTTAAAGCTCACCCCCTTTCTGGGGTGTTCCTTTTTATTCCTTAGCTTGAATCCTTTCCTGAACTCCTAGGGGTGTCCCTGCAGCACCTGCTATCCCCACATCTAGCTCTCCTTCATCTTAAAGGAATTCTCAGTATCCTACAATGAGACCCACGCGATCTGGCTACCATGATGAGTCAGCAGAATGGCTCTGCACCTCTGTTAAGGTGCCTAGAACCTGATAGCTGGTCACAGGCCCTGTGCTGGGGAAAGTCTGGGAGTCTTGATTTACATTACAAACTCTTAATTATCAAGCTATTACTGCCTGGCTACAGCCTTACTTGTATTTTGCAGGCTATCCGCGCTATTTGGTTGTGGGGGACCATTTGTCGGGAGAACATCACCTGAAAATCCTGAGGGCAGATCTCCAAGATGATGCCATTTATGAGTGCCAGGCCATTCAGGCGGCCATCCGATCCAGACCAGCCCGGCTGACTGTTCTTGGTAAGTCCTGTCTCCTTCTGGCATGGGCACGTTGGGGGAGTTATTTTGTTTTCTTCCTTGGGATTGCAATGAGTGACTTTTTCAAAATGTATTTCTTTGGTAAACCAGCTGGTTCAGAAAGGAACTCATGGTCCGAGCTATCTGCGCAGCATATTGATCTGAAGAGGGAATGTATAAGGAGCCCATGACCCATACACAGCTGAAGTAATCTTAGGATAAATCACACATACAGAGCTAGAACCCTGGTACTTCAGCTCTGCAAGTATAGGTGCCAATTCAGCAAAGCACTAAGCACACACATAACGTTAAGCACATAAGCAGTCCGTGACTTCAGTGGGATTGTGACAGCACGAGGTCCCATCCTATCTTCTGCTCTGTCTATACAGAGTATTCAGTTGTCTATTTACATTGTTCTTCCCACCACCATTACTCATCCATACACCACATCTGCCCCTCCTCAGTCTTCTGTCCAGGAGAGGAAAGGGAAGAGATCTCCCCACCCAGAGATCCTTCTTGGTTCTGGCTTCACTAGCTTGCCTCTCTGCCCAGCACATCTTTCCTGTGCTGCCTCCTACCCTCTGCGTTAATGTACTAATTAGCTTTTAGTCCTCTGCAGCCCATTCTAATCTGCTAATTAGGTCCACTCCCAGAGGAATTAATTGCTGTTTAAGTGATCAGAGTGCTGGCTCAGCTGCTGATTTCCAGCACTCTGACTCCGGGCTCAGTCACCTGCTTAAAGTTACATACATCATGCTTACCTGCTTGGCTGGATTGGGCCATAAGAGTCTACCACTTCAAGAGAGAGATTTCTCAAGGCTGGTAGTAGTAGTAGGTTCTTTACCCTCAGGCCATTCACAAGAGGTCGATCTCTCTCTCTCCCTCCCTCCCTAATGCACAGCCCACTGCTGAAGGGAATGTGCATTGTGGGATTGTAATGGAAGGACTTTCTGTACTGGTTTACTGGCACTGTGCCAATATACTGTGCTGGTGAGGGGCTTGTGTCCCTGTGGGAAGGGGAATAACTATGCTGGTAAAAGTGGAGGGTGTTATTATAAGGACACAAAATTAAATGTGGATATGTGTCAGCGGGAGGTTTGCTAGTAAAACTTTCTAGTGCAGACTAGGCCTTAGTGAAGCTGCTGAGGAAATGTAAGTATTTTGCTTGAAATTTCAAAAGAAATGTTCTGCTTCACAAAAAAAACCAGAATTTTTCTGATTTTTTTTTCCCAATGAAAAACCAAAACATTCCCAATTTTTTGGTAAAAATTTTCAGTTTTCAAAAAGCAAATGCTTTTGGGATTTGGGTGGAATTCCTGTGGAAATTTTCCTTTATTTTTGTGGAAAAAAGATAATTTCTTTTTTTTAAAAAAAAAACACTTTGATGGAAATGTTTTGATCAGTTCTAATTATTAGTGAGCAAAAAAACCCACTTCATTAATAACATTTAAATTGTGCATCAATGGAGTATATCTACCAGAGAAAATTACTTCTAATTTATAGATATAATTTCCAAAGAATAATTCTTTGAACTCAAACAGCCTCTAAAGCATGAAAGAAATCTGGAAATGAACAGGAAAGTAACACAGTCCTATTATTCATGCCCTATACTCCTTCTCCACTTAAATCACCCCATGCTAGCTACTTCTCCGCATCTTCCCTAATCTGTGTCTCCTTCTTGTGTTGTGTAATAATAATATGTTACAGAAGACATACAAAAGAAATAATGTTCTTTAATTAGAACTAAAGATTCCAAAATGAATTTAGTCCCAGGGTGCATAAGCATACGTCAGAACTGAGAGCTATTGCAACATGTCGATTTGAGCAGTAAGACGTTTTTATGGATCAAAGGGAAATCATTATTATCTGTGGGGTTATGGAACGTGTTGGATAGATGTTCAAGTGAATATACATGGTATTTGCTAATTGGCACATTTACCTAGGCTGTTCAGCGGCTCACATTTGTAGTATCTTCTTTTAAGTATATTAAAGTTATAGCACACTGGAATATGAGATTTGCAAACTCCTGGCAATGTGTTCCTCTTAACTTTACATGTATTTATGCAGGTGGTCAGGGGAAATTTAAGATTGGCTAAGGAGGTGTCTGTGGTAAATCCGATGAATCATTAGCTGTCCATTGACAAAAGTTTGAGTACCTTTGTATTAGGACACCTTGTCCATCTGTCTGTCATCAGGAATGAAGATGAAGCTAGCCACCGACTACATTTAGTGACTCTGGCCGGCCCTCAGTAGGGAAATTCAGTGGGTATGTAATGAGCAGGAGCCCTGTGTATTGAGAGAGAGGTCTGCTGCCTAACAATCGGATGATAACATTTGGTGCATTGAGCTACAGGTACAATTTACTGTGCATTAGGGAAGCAAAGGGCATATTTATACAGGAAAATGGAGAGAAATTTCAGGTAGTTACCAGAGTATAATGCCACCAGCTGTGCAGATATTTCTCTTTAATTCAAATCTTGTTCATGCGGATTCAACTGGCCTGCTTTATTTCTGAGTTAAGTGAGCTCCACAAGCATCTCCATGATGAGATGGGTAGAGTATTCCTCAGTTACAGTGCACTGGGTGAGGGGAATGTGACAGGCTACATAAGAACAGCCATACTGGGTCAGACCAAAGGTCCACCTAGCCCAGTATCCTGTCTTCTGACAGTGGCCAATGCCAGGTTCCCCAGAGGGAATGAACAGAACAGGTAATCATTATGTGATCCATCCCCTGTTGCCCATTCCCAGCTTCTGGCCAACAGAGGCTAGGGACACCATCCCTGCCCATCTTGGCTAATAGCCATTGATGGACCTATGTTCCATGAATTATCCAGTTCTTTTCTGAACCCTGTTATGGTCTTGGCCTTCACAACTTCCTCTGGCAAGGAGTTCCACAGGTTGACTGTGTGTTGTGTGAAGAAGTACTTCCTTTTGTTTGTTTTAAACCTGCTGCCTATTAATTTCATTTGGTGACCCCTAGTTCTTATGTTTTGAGTAGGAGTAAATAACACTTCCTTATTTACTTTCTCCACACCAGTCATGATTTTATAGACCTCTACCATATCCCCCCTTAGTCATCTCTTTTCCAAGCTGAAAAGTCCCAGTCTTATTCCTCTCTCCTCATGTGGAAGCTGTTCCATACCTCTAACCTTTTTGTTCCCTTTTTCTGAACCTTTTCCAATTCCAATATATCTTTTTTGAGATGGGGCAACCTCATCTGCACACAGTATTCAAGTTGTGGGCGTACCATGGATTTATATAGAAGCAATATATTTTCTATCTTATCTATCCTTTTCTTAATGATTCCCAACATTTTGTTAGCTTTTTTTGACTGCCGCTGCACATTGAGCGGCTGGTCTAGTTATCACTTAAGTCAATGTAATTTAAATTGTTCAGGGGTGTGAAAAGACACCCCCCCGAAGTGACGTAAGTTACATCGACATAAGCGCTGTCCACACTGGCACTATGTCTGTGGGAGACCCTCTTCCACCGACATAGTTTCCATCTCTCTCAGAGGTGGAGTAATTATGCTGATGGGAGAGCGCTCTGAGACTTGTCCTGAGTCACTGGCTCTGCTGCATTGAGTGTAGATCAGGGAGTCGAGTCTTGCTCAGACAAATAGCATGATCTTGGCTAAGTCACTAAGGACAGAGATTTCAAATTGGGTGCCATTACCAGGTAGGCAAGCGTCATCTCTGACGATCAGATCCCTTACTTAAGTGTCTAAATATGGACTAATGCACCTAGTTTTAATTTGAGAATGTTGGCCATAACTTCTCTGAGACAAATTCAGTGGGGTTGCACAATGGCTGTAAGTCAGGGCAAAATCTGAGGAGTCTGAATATACCCCTCTGTAAAATACGTGTAATAATAGCTGCCCATGTTTGTGTGTGCTTTGGGATCCTTACGTGGCAGACATATGGAAATGCCAAGTATCACAGCTGGCAGTGAAGACTGCTGATTTGACTGGCCAAGTGGAGGCAGGATGTAAAATCACTTCCGCTAGCTCTTTCCTGGTCACTGTATTACCCAGCTTAACATCCTGCCTGTAGAGGGCCCCATAAGGGCCAAAGGAGACAAAACGAAAGTAGCATCCTGGGTTGTGGGCAGAGCCAGAGGCTGCTCGGGAACAGGAAGAGTAGCCTGGAGGCAGCAACTTGAGCACTGGCTGCAGAGAGAAGGCTGGGCCCTTGGCTGCTTCCCTGCCTGGCTTTCAGCCCTATAGCTAGCTGTGTGTTGTGCTTTCTAGCAGGAGACCAACAGTATCAGCGGCAGGAATTTAAAGGTCAACAGCTGCAGGAACTCATGGGGTGCTGTTACCATATTCCTTGTACTGCGCTGCCCCTAAGGGTTGGGAACTGCTGATTTGATCATTTTTGGTAGAGTTAATTGGAAGATATTCTTTATTTTTCCACAGAAAAATACCAATGAAAAGGGGAAAAAAGCATTTGAATTTTTTTGCTTTTGTTTTGTCAGTTAAATGGAAACCATTTTTGTCCACCCCCTTCCTTCTCTTTTCCCCATTTTTTTACACTTATGTTTTTGTTCGCTTCCCTCTCCCCCAAATCCAAGAACTGGAAAATTTCTACCAAAATGAATGTTTTTTCCATGAAAATTGAAAAGCCATTTTTTGGTTGAAAAATACTCGTACTCAAAGTCTGGGAGCGTGGCTGGGGGCCCACCAAGGGCAAGAGCCATCTACAGCACATGCCTCCAGCCTATGGTACACAAAACACCCTACCAGACATGTAGCGGGGATAGGAATACCACTGACATCCTAGTGTTACAGTATGTTTACTTGCAGTATATTATTCAGACACTAGATGTCTGTGTGTGCTATATAGCATTCCAGACAGGGTATGGTCTCTGGTAAACAAAGGAAGCACAGCTGAGACTTGAGCTATGTGGAAGCCTGTTTGTTGGTGTCTATTATTTTCAGTTGCTTTGTTTAATGTCTTTGATTTAAGAAGATCTGTGATTCCATATACTGTAACACAGAGGTTACAGTACATGAGACTAGAGAAGCAAATTTGGTGCTGTTTCTTTAGTAGATCCCTCCTACATTCCCAAACCCTTAACATATTTCAGTGCAGGTAGATCCTTATTTGGGATTGGTTGTGCCTCCCCTGTACCTCCCAAATTGCAACATCACATGCCAAAATATACAAAGTAATTATCCTTAAATCAAACTCCAATAAGCATTTTTCTTACTGTGTCTGCCTGTATATTCCTACTATTATCGATGGAAATCTTTTGTGGCTGGTTTGTGGGTGTACAGTGAAATCAACATTTGCTGACATTGATTTCACTGTACACACACAAACCAACCACAAAATTATTTCCATCGATGATAATAGAAATGTACAGACAGGCCCAGTAAGAAACATGCTGCTTGAGAGCTTAGTGGAGTTTGATTTAAGGATATTTACTTTATCTATTTGGGCATGTGATGTTGCAATTTGTTTTAATGGTTAAGTTTTAACTTTTTTAATCTCGACATCTACTACAGTCATCAAAAATTGTCTGATTCTCCCCACTGACTGACCTTCCCCCTTCCCCACATTTTCACCCAGTTTTGAGAGTTGAAACTGATAAAAGTAGAAAAAAATGCTTAAAAACAAACATCAATATCTGTCAAAATTATAAAACAAAACAAACTTGGAATTCTGCCAGGCCTGTTTCTTCCCCCCACTGCTGACCCAGCAGATCCACTCCACCAGCTTCCAGGCCTGTATTTCCCTTCAGACTTCTTTCTCATTGATCCAAGAGGTACATAAGTGTAATGACTTTATAAAACACAGAAGCTGGAGCCTTTCAAGTGTATTAATAGCAAGCAGGCAATCTCTAAAAGTTGGAAGAAAGTTACCCTGAGGCTTATAGGAGGTGGTTGCCTTGGAAGTTTTATTACTGTTTATCGGAGTCCATGATGCACTCCGAGAGATTTATTGCTGGGGCTTGCCCAAGGAAAGAACCATTAACACAGTCACATTAAAGCAACAGGGTCCGGGTGGAGCTCCGCAGGTGGAGCATTGAGAGTGAGGACGGCAATGCCCGAGAACTAATTGTCTTTCTCTCTGCTGGTGGTGGTGGTGATCTGGACACAGGCACCATGTGGGGACTGGTAATGAGACCAAGCCATTCCCTTCAGTGGCAGTGATTTCTCTTTATTTACAGGGGCGCTCGCTGCATTTATAGAGGGAGGCAAAGCTATTGCAGCTGTTTTTTAGGCCTACAATCTAATAAAACTGTGTACACGGCCACTATAAAACCATACCGCTGTACAAATAACCGGCAGCTCTGAGTCCACAAACTATGTACAGCTCTGTACAAAGACAAAGGACTTGGGGCTGGCTGTAACACTCTTCTAAATAGTTTCCCTGTACCATGGTGACCCTTCCTTGCAGCGAGTTTGCCTCTGAATCCTCCTCACCCCTGGGTTTTACACAGCTGTATCTCCTTCTAGAGAACTGTTCCATTATGCCAGGGGTGGTGGGTTTCCACACACTGCTGGAAGGAAAGGTGCTTCAAGTTCCTTCCTAACTGGGAGTGTGTTGCTGCATCCCACCTGGAAGGGCGCCTGAGAGATCTGCAGCTGTTCCAAATGCAGGGTAGCGGGCCAGATCCTCAGCTGCTAGAAATCAGCATAGCTCCATTGAGCTAATATACACCAGTTGAGGGCCTGGCTCATTAAGTTGTGGTCAACTGGCTCCTGCATGTGTGTAGTGGTGTCCTCTATGGGATAGAATCCAAGCTGCTCAAACTGTGTGTCATAGGCCCTCTACTGGTGCAGCTAATAGAGATTAATCTTTCGCTGAAGGCCCCTTAGGCTTGTCAGTCAGACTCCACCATGTGTCCCCAGTCTCCCTTTGATTAGCCCATGCAAATAAGGTGAGGATTTTCCTTAAAGCTGTGTGGCCTTGTTCTGTGATGTACTGTGTGCCCCTTGCTCGTAGACTGGATTACCTACACAAGTCAATGGAAACAATAAAACCTTTGGAAGGGAATAGACTTTTCCAAGATGGTTTGTGCCCACACTCCTGGGATCTCTCTGGCTTCATGTCAGGGGGCTGGTCTGTTCTAAAGTGTTCTTTGGCTGCCATTAACCCTGGGCTGAGTTCTGAGGTTCCGACAAAGCCCAGTGTGATGCTCCACCTAAGCTTCCCAGTTTCACCTGGTCTTGGGCTGAGACTGCAGGTTCTACACAGCCAGGAGGCAGAACCCTAAACCCTTCCCAGACTTGTGTAGGAGACGGGGAACCTGTTTGTTTGCCAGAGCCCAATCTGGGCTTTGAGTCTGTACTGACTCGGACATGTATCACATAGTGCTGGGTTTCCTTGCAAACCCTTACGTTTGCCTCTATGTGCTAGTCGGTTGGGGATGGGGTTTGCAATAATTGTCATCAGTTTATTGCCTCCACCATCGCCTGGCTTTTCTAAACTCCAGTCTCCCTCCATCTTCTGCTTCATGAGCCATTCTGCCCTCAGAAAGTACTCCTGCTCACCCCCTCCCATAGCTCAGCCTTGTATTTCCTGCTCGCATGAGTCTGTGCTGTCTAATTCCACACTTAGGGGCATTAACTTTATGCACGGTTGCTACCAGGAAATTCCCAAATGCTGTCTAACTCATTTTTTAACTCCTGTCACTCATGTCTGACAACAGCTTTACGGGTCTGGTGCCTCCTACTTTCCCAGCTCCACTGCCGAGCTTACACCATATTTTAATTAAATATTTAAGATTTTGTCACGTTGTTTTCAAATCTACACTGTTAAATGTAGTGGAACGGATCATTCCATAAACCTTGGAAGTCCAAACACTCAAACAGATGAGCCTGTTAGTATCACTTACCGCCGCTTGCTTTTGGGATAAGAGTTTCGCTCCCAGAGAACGAAAAGGAAAATTTTCCCTACTATTCCCACTGCTGCCTCCATTCAAATATCTCTCAGCCCCATATACCTGTGTTAATGATGGATGCCTAGCACAGGGTTTCTGCATCCTTACCTGGAACAATAGGAAACACTTTTACAGCACATTTCACCCCATGGCTTTTTCCAAACTTTACAGCGGGGTGGGCAACATGAGCCTGAGAAGGAGCCAGAATTAACCAATGTACATTGCCAAAGAGCCACAGTAATACGTCAGCAGCCACCCATCAGCTCCCCATCCCCTGCTCCCAGGACCTTCCGCCCCCTGGCAGCCCTGCCGATCAGTGCCTCCTGCTCCCTCCCCACACCTCCTGATCAGCTGTTTTGTGGCATGCAGGAGGCTCTGGGGTTGAGGGGGGAGGACCAAGGGCATGGCAGGCTCAGGGGAGGGGGCAGGAAGGAGTGGAGTGGGAGCAGGGCCTGTGGCAAAGCCAGATGTTGAGCAATGAGGCACATTGGAAAGTTGGCACCTGCAGCTCCAGTCCTGGAGTCGGTGCCTAGACAAGGAGCCGCATATTAACTTTTGAAGAGCTGCATGTGGCTCCGGAGCCCCAGGTTGGCCACACCTGCTTTACACAATCAAGAGTCATGATGCTGGGCTTACTGGGGGTATCACCTTGTGGTTAGGTCTCTGGGCCTCCACTTTCTCCCGTCTCTGGTGGGTCTTGCTAGCAAGCACTCCGGCACTGTGAGCGCCCAGCTCGTGATAGCCAGTGACTTGGCCCTCTGACCGGGTCACCAGTTTAGTTTGTCCCCTTCTAGAGTAACAGAGTTCAAGGAAATACAGGCAGCAGGTTTGAAACCAACAAAAGGAAGTATTTTTCACCCAACACACAGTCAACCTGTGGAACTCCTTGCCAGAGGATGTTGTGAGGGTCAAGACTATAACGGGGTTCAAAAAGAACAAGATAAATTTGTGGAGCATAGGTCCATCAATGGCTATTAGCCAGGATGGGCAGGGATGGTGGCCTTAGCCTCTGTTTGCCAGAAGCAGGGAATGGGCGACAGGGGATGGATCACTTGATGATCACCTGTTCTGTTCATTCCCTCTGGGGCACCTGGCATTGGCCACTGTCAGAAGACAGGATACTGGGCTAGGTGGATCTTTGGTCTGACCCAGTATGGCTGTTCTTATGTACTTATATAAAATCTCATGTCCTCACAACAGGGAGGGCCTTTAGTACACCTCCTGGTCCCTGTTGGTGGCTCACCCCGGCCCTGGGGCTTCCAGCGTCTCTGCCCTCTTCTTACTGAGATTTATGCCCCCTCTGTAACAACAGTGGTTGGTAGGGGAACCAGGGCCCTTGCATTCCACCAGGCTCTAGCCTAGTACCCCATGAGAGGCAACGACTTTAAGCACCTTGGAGTTCTTCAAAGCTGCCTGCCTGGGCCACTTCCTATCATCCACCTCCCCCAAAATCTCCAAGGCCCACGTAAGATAGAAAAGAAAAAACAACTCAACCTCCAGCCTGGCTGGGCTTAGCTGCTAGCCCCTTCCTGGCAGCGAAGGCTTCTGCAGCATCCTGGTTCAGGAGCTCTCGGTAAATCTGTCCTCCCCTGTCTGTCCCCTTCTGAATGGTCTGGCTCCCTTTTAAGCTGTGCCTGAAGCAGACTCTGCAGGTGTAGTCACCTGGGCCCAGAACTGCTTCTTAACCCCTTCAGTTCCAGTGTGGGCTTTATACATCCTATCACGCTGAGAAGCAGCCACCTCTGCAGGGGGTGGGGAGGGGGGATGGGGACGCAGCAGCTGTTTAACAGTGCACATTACACAACACAGAGTTTAGGACAGGAAGTTAAGTCTCTCATATCCAGCAGAAGCCACATAGTGGAATGTATGATAGTGGGACATAACAACTCTAATAGGACCCTGGCCAGGACACTAATCTAGCAAGAGATGCCTCAAGATCCTTCCTGAGTACTAATGGTCAGGACTTTCGTTTTAGCTCTCATCTGAAGCTAGCCACTTCCCACTGATCAGTCTTTCTCGACCTGTGCTGGATTATTAGGACCATATTAACGGCCTAGAAGACTGCCTCCAGCTGAGTCACAAATCCATGCGCAGGGCTCTGGCACCTTTGAGAACGTGAGACATTTATCCAAATAGGGATCCGGCAGCCTCTATTGTTTTCGTTTTGCTTTTGGAATATCCGTGAGTGGGTTGTTATTTCTGCAGCTTGATTTGAAAATCATAACCACTCAAACATTCTGGCACTGTCTTCTATTAATTCTATAGATTACGCATGGCTAGTTCTGTGCTCCTTGAGCTGTATCAGGAATTTGCAATAGGTCAGATAAATCACATGGTATTTTTCTCTTCCCTGAATGGATGAGCCCACAGATATGTGCACACGTGATTTAAACAGCTGTGCCAGTAAAGTGGGATCCTGCAGACATTCAGGGAAAGTATCCCCAGTTGGATCATCTCAGGGGTTTGAATTTGGAACCCATGGATCTGAAAGCACCAGCCGGTTACAGGCTGAGCCAAAGGATCAGCTCTTAATGGAAATTTGGAAGCAGCAAACTTATTAATCCCAGTATGTTATCCACCCATTAGACAGGGCCAGAGCCCTCCACTGAGTTAACGTGGGTTACACTTGCATGGTGGAAACCAATACCTATAAGTTCCGAGGGGAGTGAATGTTGGAGGGAAATTCTCTGTTTTGCATTATTTCAAAAGCACCGTGGATGATTTTTTTTTTTTTTTTTTTACTTTCCCTTGCAGCCTGCTGGTATCATTTGGGCACATCTCACCTAATCAGTTTGGTTCTAGCTCTCATCTGAAGGTAGCCACTTCCAGCTGACCAATCCTCCTAGAACCCTGCTGGATCATTGCAGGGGCTCAGGCTGTCCTGGCATCTTGGTCTCTCCTGGTCGCTGGCTGTGGCTTACCCTTTAGTCCCCTGAAGCCTGAAATGCTTCAGTCTAACTAGAGTCTTTGGGGTCAAGATAGAGGTACCTGGGTGCAATTTAACAGCCTGTTCTATACAAGAGGTCAGACCGGTTGATCTAATGGGCCAAAAACCGGATCCAGCCCAGAAGATTGCATTGGGAGCACGTGGTGCTGATTTGAGCCTTGTGGTGGGTCCTGTGTGCAGCTGGAGCATGTATAAGGGGTGGGGGTGAATTTCCCTGGTGCAGGAACAACACAGGGCAGCTGTAGATGGTGTGAGCCCTGACCTAGGGGGCATGCTGGGACAGGGTGGGCCCGTAGGCATGGCACTACAGGGGGTTCTGAGCTGAACCATGGCCTCTAGGCAGCCTTCTGGACCCTGTCCTATATGAGAGCTGCTGTAATTTATGCTGGTGGCCACACCCCACCCTGCAGCAGTGCATAGGTGGTATAAAATCCTTTTAGTTCCCCCTCCTCCTGCCCTGTGCTTCCTCAGAATCTCAGCCTGCCCCTCTGCTCCCACACAGGACTGCTGTGGTGCTCTCCTTTCCCCCGCTCCTCTCTTCAAGCCTCAGTGACCCATGCCCTACATCTGAAACAGACTGGAACAGGCACAGGTGGGGAGGGAAGGGGGCAGGTTACACAAAATGAGGGTAAAAGGCAGCTTGATTCGCTGCTCATAAAACATCCCTGTAGGCTGCATGTACAAATCTGTACATTTGGTAAGAGAACTGAGCAAAGCAGACTCCTGCAAGCCACTGGAGGGCTACTTGCTACCTGGCACATCTTTAATGTAAGATCTTCGTAATTCATGATCTATTTAACTAAGATAGGGTATTAATTAAATAAAGTAAGAGCCTGATTAGGACTCGGAGAAATTTAAAAATAAAATCAGACGGCAATCGGGCAAAATTGCAAAGCAAACACTTTGGCTGTAACCGCTGGAGAGTTCCCTCCAGTCTTCCATCAAAGCGCAAAGCAGGGAGGGCAAATACAAGAGATTATATAGCCAACAGATGTGTGTTGTTAAAATATGCATCTGCCAGCTGTGCGATTTAAGGAGCCAGAGGGCTAGCTTGTAGATCCTGCTGCACTCAGGGGACCATGAATGAATTCCAGTCCCTGCCAGCCCAACTGGGATTTGCAGACACATTAATTAGTGTTGAGTTTCCAGATCTTGAATGCAGCCAAGCGAGGAGAAACTTTGAACAGAGCAGTTGCTGCCCCAGGAGGGAGAGGAGTGGGGGTGGAAGAGGCAAACCTCAGTTTGCTTCACTGATCTGGCAAAGGAGTTGTGAAGCGTTCGCCCATGCTGGCCAGGGGCGTACCCAGAGCCTGTGGCAAGAGGGTGGAGGAATCCAGGTCAGGCAAGCCATGTTTTCAAACTAGTGACTAGACTGCGGGGAGCCCTGGTGTTAGTGCTGCTGACTTTCTTGGCAGGCCTCATCAAAGGGACGTGGCAGGCTGGGAGGGGGTTTTATTATCCCTGCCTTACATGAATTTGAGGCGCTACCCATGATACATCCAGACATCACCTCCAAGTCCCTCACGGCGTGGGAGAACCAAGGACGAGGCCATTAGAAAAGGGAGCACAGAATGGATGGTGGCAGCAGTAAGCCCCCGGTGCCCAGTCCTTTCAGGAGCTCCTGTCTCTTAATGAGGCCTCATAATGAGTATTATCATCTCTGTTTTACAGAGAGGTAAACTGAGGCATAGAGTGAGAGGAAGTGACTTGTCCTTGGTCATATCACAACTTACTGACAATCCAGGAGTAGAATCCAGACTCTGACCAAAGTCTGAGGAGAATCACGCTGCCCCAGACAACAGCTTTCTTTCCCTTCTGACAGCAGATGATATTTGACAGCCTCAGACTGTGAGAGCCAAATTGCATTGAACTAGAACGTTGCCCCATAGTGACTGCTGCAGGGAGCATGGCTCAGCTTCACTGCATTAGCCTGGGCATTAGGAGAAACTCTCGTAAAAGGCCCCAGCTGACAGTGGTAGGCCTGAAAGTAGATCTACTGGCTTTGTTCCTGGGCACGTGAGCCCCCATTCTCTGCCACTCTACTGCCCTCCCTGGGTCTCTTTTGCGAGCCAGTGGGCTCTTTTAATTGACAAAAAAACTAGTAGTGGGCCAGCGATCTGGCCCCTTCCCAAAAAAAAGTTTTGCCCAACTTTTTTGAAGTTCAGAAAGTTCAATTAAGGCCTCCATTGAGGCCACCATCACCCAGCCAGCCATCACACAACTGCCCTTCCCCATGGCAGTGAGTCCCTGTCATGGCTTAAATTCTCATAGAGCAGTTCCTGGAGCCCCAGAGCTCGGGACTTCTGCCCCGCGGGAGGTGCCGGGGCTCGGGGCTTCTGCCCCGCACGTTTGAAAATATTTACTGGAGCGCTGATTTGGACAGCTCCAGCTGAATTTAAACCTGGTCCCTGTAATGAATCTATGTCCTACAAACTATAGACACCAGTGTATAAACCACACACAGAGCTGACCCTAGAAATGAACCCTGTCCCTTCAGGTCCCATTACACCAGCCTTGGTTATTTCGCTGACTGGAAACTCCCCTAGTGAATGATAGCAGTAGGTCCCTTACCCTCTGGAAGGTGCCATCACACACGCATGTACACGTGGGGGCAGGCAAACAAGCCATGTGTTTCACGGGGCTTTCAGGAAATGACTGGGTATTCCTCTGCTGCTACAGGGTGGGAAGTGTCCTCTTTCGTGGATGGATCACTCAATAATTTCTTAGGAACACTCTCTGCCCTGTGGGTGGCACCCTACAAAGAGCCCTGATGCCAAAGGGAAAGGGCGGGCATCCCCGGGATTCCCTGAAAAGGAGAAACAGCCAGACGGTGCTGGTACCCTGCATTCCAAACTGACCCCACGCCCTGCCTCTGCCATTGGCTGCTGGCCTAGTGGACAAGCAGGGATCTTACCTATGCTGTAGCCCTTGTTTGTTTAGGTCCCTGTTTCATTCCCTGGCCCTCCATTGCCAGCGTGGGTACCTCAGGAGAGCATCAGGCAGGGAGAATGCTGCCTTGGTCCAGGCATTCACAGGAACGAAAGCTTTGCTAGCTAGCTGACCCCCAGGTAGAGGTCAGCTGGAGTCTGGCTGCTGAAGGATGTGTGTTTGTGGGCCCCGTGAATGACCTCTGGCCACTGGGAAGTGGGACTGTAAGGAGCACACTCCAGTCTTGTCTCTCGCTCTGCTCTAGCCACCATGTAAGCTGTGTCAAATCCTGCCCACTCCAAGCTAGAGCAAGAAGGCGGCAGGTTGGCCGGTAGAAGTAGCTGAATATGGGGTATCTGCCCTAGATTCTATTACTGTCTTGTTTACATCCTGTCTGAATGGGCTGGGGGGCAGCAGGTTGTGAGGACTAGGGAGCCATGGGAAGTCTGTATTTGCAGAAGGCAATAGGGGAGAACACTGGAACTAGGTGGGTGTGATGCACATTTTGCGAGAGGGTTAAGGAGGAGACGAGCCAGAGCTGGATCCCTCTGCCAGCCAGTAGTGCAGGATATCAGCATCTGGTGCCCATCAGCCCATGTTCAGCTGCAGTACTATAACTAAGGAGAGCCACGTGTATTGAGTAAGGTCTAAGGCACACATCCCCTTGGTCCCCAGCTGCCAATTGCCCTTGATCAGTGATCCGACAGCGACTAGGAGGCAAGGAGTAAAATCACAGTCTCCTCAGTAGCTCGGATAGCACATGTGAGATCCACATGAGCACCAAAGGATCTGCACTGTCAGTGATGGAAAGACCGCTTGCAGGGATCCCAGTGCTGGGACTTGGTGCCTCCAGCTCTGCCTTGTAACTAATGCTCAGCAGAAGACACAGCCCTGTTTGCAATGTTATTTCTGCAGCTTGGAACAGGGAGAGGTTTCCTCTGGGTGAGATGTTGCTAAGGGACTTGGCTAAGACCGAGGCAGGGGCTGCTGCAGGGGCTGAAGAGGTCTGATAAGGAGGGGAAAGAGTCCGTTTCAGAAATATAGTCTTAATAATTGATATACAATTAATTTTTACATTCACCTTTTCTCATCCATTCCCCTGCCTCCCACTCCAAGGTCTCTTCTAATATTAACTCTGCGTTCTTGCAAGTCCCACTAGAAATAAAGCTTTCCTAAATCAACATGAATTATTTAATGCGACAGATTAAGTCAATTCAAACACAGAGCTGCTGTCTTTTAATATGACATCTAACCAGAAGCAGGCGAAGAAAGCGAGGACTGCATGGGTGGTCAAGTGGTTTCAAGTTAAACTGTGTCATTTGAATGTAGCTTTTTATTGAAGCCTTAACAGTGTACCATGCACGAAGTATGCTGTTACTAAGCATTATTAGATTGATCATAACCATATATGGTGACGTTAGACTTCTGCCTTTTTACTTTTTAATACGTCCGCTTCCTATCTATTCAACTGAATGTGAAACTAGAGTGGATCGGAAAATGGAATTTCTATCCCATGGCAAAGTTTCAACATTTGTTTTTGTCCCGAATTAGGACAAAAAGTCAACCTATCAAATATTTTCACAGAATGAAAAAGTCAGAAAAAATTCTATTTGGAGATGTCCAAATGAACGTTTTTGACTGAAATGAAACATTTTGAATGAAAATTGTGACTGAAAAATGCCAGTGTACTTGGAAATAGTAATTCAAAGCAAACATTTTCATTTTGATTTTCCAGCTGGAAAATCAAAACTTTGCATTGAAATTGACATTTTTCCCACCAAAAAAATTCAGTTTTGACAAACCACATTTTCCAATGGGACAGTTCTTCAGTGGAAAAATGTCAAGCAGGTTTACTCAGAATGAAACTAAAATATCAAGCAACATAAAGGCCAAACCCAAATAACTTCAATATTTGATGTCCCGTCAACAGTGAAGTAGCAGTGAGACAATACTGGTCAGCATGTTCAAAGCACTGGAGAATACACTGTAGGGAATAACTCTCCATTGGCAGGGGATTACCTGTGGCAGTGAGTGTTCTCCATTCCTTACATCTATGGATGGTAGCTTTGCTTTCTGTGCTGCCCAGTTCACTCTGAACAAGGGCATCTCGCAGCCAGGGCGTTCATTTCTGTGCTTCAAAGGCTTGTTCCCTGAGAAGAGGATGAGAAGTGAAGTCAGCACATGCACATGGTCTGCTTTTCTTCTTTCGGAGAAGAGAGATGAAATTGATTTACTTATATCCCTATTAAGTGCATCTTAGCCGGCCACACAGTACAAGCATGAAGTGCTGTATTTCATTTATCCGGCGGCCCTGTTCCCTGCCAAATTCATTACTGTGCACAACAAGTGTGTAGTAAATAAACTGGAAAGAAGGAATGTAAAGGAGTAAGGAATAAATGACAAAGATGGGCCATTTCCCAGCTCTGCTCCAGTTTAGATCCCTTTTTGTTTAACATAAAAAATCCACCCTTCATTCTCAGGGCTGCTCCTTGCACCATTTTACTTATTGCACATGCAGTTCCAGAGCTGAGGTGACAGCGATTAGCATGGCATGTCCAATTGCCATGAGAATGCAAAAAGACTTACTTGGAGAACCCCAGAGGGGCTTTTCCAGCATGAGATACGGCAATCTGGAGCCTTTGCAGATACAGACCAGCCTCCGGGTTGCTTCCTACCGCACCGTGATGGGAGATAAAGATTGCCCTAGTCTGACAGAGAGTGAAACAGGCACAATTAATCTGCCGTGTTGTGACTCAAAACTAAAAAATGGCTCCCAAGACCTTTATTGAGCATATTAAAAAAATAATAAATTCCCTGCAAGGATGTCAGGGTGGTATCTAACATGCACCAAGCCAGCTGATCCTTCAGCGGGATGTTCAAATAGCTGCACCACCAGAGATGGAGGATATCTTGAAAGCAGTAGTGCTGGAAAGTTTATAGGTGCCAAGCTGCTGGAGTCCTTGAACTCAGATTCAATATTGCCGACTCTTGTGATTTAATTGCGAGTCTTGTGATATTTGGTGCTTTTCTTTAAGCCCCAGCCCCTGGAGTCATGTGATGACATGAAACTCTCAGCTCTGTGATAAGCAGAATAAAGAGCCTTTCTGATTCTTATTTAAATAGTACCTTAGGACACAGTGGGAGCAGCAGCTCATATCTCATTAACCTCTTCAGTGCCTACTATTCATCCATCCACCCAGGTGGCAGGCATCTAGCTCCTGTGCACACCCTGGCATCACTCAAAGAGGGGCTGCAGGGCAATTCTTCCTAGTGGTGATGGATGTGGTAGCTCTGCAATTAACACGTGTCGCCCTGTGCGCCAAGTGTGAATCTAGATACGTCCACGCTGGCCCTTAAAAAGAGCGCTGTTTCGCCACGTTGGGAGGAGTTGAGCGTGCTTGAGAGGGGAGAGCAATCAGTGTGGCTGCCGCTGGTGCACAGATCCTGAGCTATCTGCAAGTGGCGGTGGGGGACCCGCTCACCTCTTACCCACTTTGCTCTGGAGGGGCTGGAAAATCTTTAATGAGGTTGTTTTTTTTTAAAATGCCCATGACCGATGCTGACATTTTAGAAAGCCTGAGCCCAGCTACACTGCATAGCTAGAGGGGAGGGTGATTGAAGGCTCAGATGGGGGAGCATTTGCAAACATAAGTAAGGGCTCCAGCACTTCCAAATTCATACAGCTTTAGCAAGAGAGAATCATTTACCATCTTGCACAGAAAAGCAAGAAGGAAGGAAGCAGGGGCTTCTAGCTGTCTGTGGAAATTCCCAAATCCCTTCTGTATTGCTCACTCAGTAACCACCTGCACTCACACATGCGCACACAGGGCGAGCCTCCCCTTTTCGCTCTGGACTACAGCATAACATGTCCGTGCATCCCTAAGATCTGCGGAGGCCGTAGCCAGGGATCAGTCACTGTTAAGAACTTGGTGGGTTGTTAGTGACCTGACAGAAGTATTGACTCCCTCTACCCTTGTCAGGTGACAGAGAAGAATGAAGCCCTTGAAGTGTGACATCACCTGAGTGACAGCCCCCACTTTCCTATTGATCCTGCCTAATGAAAAATGAAACAAAGGCTCAAAAGGGGCAGGAGCAGCCATGAAAAAAGAAAAGTAAATGGGAAGGGGGGGGACTACGAGGGGCCGTCACTCTGGCTTTTCTCCCTGGAAGCCTCTTTGCAGAGGCCTCCTGCTCCTGATCTCAGCTCTTGACCTTTTGTGGGATTGAATCTAGTGACTGTGAAACTAACAAACTAGTAGCAAACTCGTTTCAGTCAGACGCAGTGAGGGCTGGCTTTGGACAGTGCCGCTCAGTCAAGCTCCATAGCCTGGGGCCTCCCATTCTGTGCTACCCTGACCTGTAACCTGCTTGCTGGTCCAGTCCAGGGCCCTACATACACACACAGCTCCACCAATGCACCTCAGCCCTGGCCCCCTTCCTATTCTAACCCAGGAATGAAGCTACTACGGTATTCTACGGTCATGGCCGCCATCTCCTTGACATCACTAGGACTAACTCCCTGAAGCAAAGGACTCATACGCCGATGTTTTGGGGGGGTCTGTATTTTATCTGAATCCTTCCCTTGCCCTCTGACATTGCTTAGGGCACAAACAAGGCTTCGCCACCCCTGTGTATCATGGACCATTCTTCGTACATCCTCTATGTTGTTAAGTCCTTTACCTGTCCCGTCTCTGAGTTGTGTTCTTTCAGTCACTCCTTTTGCATGTTTCTCCAGCTGCCCCATGGCACCCCTGCCATTGCACGCCAGCCTGACTTCATTCTGAACACACATGCCAGATACTTCCCTCCTCTTTTCTGGAGAACTTTTGAGTGTTTGGTTTTGAAGGCACTCAGCTGTCTGTCTGCATCTAGGGTGGGTTTCCAGCTTTCACATCCATAAGTTAAGGTGGAAATAATATTTGCAATGAAGATTCATAGTTGGGTCTTTAAGTTGTAGAGTTTCAACAACCAAATGGTGTTTAAGCTGGTGAATGAAGTTGCTGTCTTGCTAGATTAGGGCATTATTTCCTTCTGGGTATCCCCGTTGGCTTGCACACTGCTGCCAGGGTTATGTGAATTGGATCACCTCTTGTATTCCTTTGCCTTCTCACATAATACCTGAGTTGGGATTTGCTGGGGCTCTCATTAGGTTTGTTTTTTCCTACCTGATTATTAACCCTGCCTTT
Organism: Eretmochelys imbricata; assembly: GCF_965152235.1. Lineage (NCBI taxonomy): Eukaryota > Metazoa > Chordata > Testudines > Cheloniidae > Eretmochelys > Eretmochelys imbricata. The sequence continues at coordinate 5,541,234 of NC_135593.1, read as the reverse complement.
TCTGTGATGCTGGACAGTCTTCCAGTCTTTGCAGGATGGTTCAGTTGTCACTTAGAAGAGCTCTGGAGTCAGCAAAAGCTAGATCTTCTAGTATGCTACTGCTGCTGAGCCATGCAATGCCTGTGTTGTATCCATCTGTGCTTTTTCTCATCACGAAGTCAATGGTCATGCCAAGCAGGAGAGGCGAGAGAATGCATCCTTGTTTGAGGCCAGCGTCAGTGTCAAACCATTCACTCAAGTCTGCATTATACAAAGCACAAATCTCAAGGCAGTCCCAGCCTCCCATGGTTTGGACAATAGGCCTGCAGGGGCAAGAGCTACTGCTCCAAACTCCCTACTGCCCTGCCCCATGTGCAAAGGGAGTGCAGAGTGCATGTGAAACATGACCATTCTGATCTGGGAGCATCTTGCACTTGCAGAGCAGGATCAGGGTGTGTGTGTGTGTGTAAAGCCTAAAGCCAAGTCTACATTAGAAACTTCCACCCGTATAGTAATGTCACTTAGGAATGTGATTTTTTTTTTTTTTGCATATTTTTATACCAGCCAAATCCTTACTGTAGATCCAGTTACACCGATAGAAATTATTTCACTCAGGGAACCAATATAAGCTATACCAGCAAAAGCATTCTTGCCCATACAAGCTGCATCTACACTGGAAGAGTTTGCTGGTATAGCTGTACTGACTAATCTCTTCTAATGTAGGCCTGACCCTAGTTATTAATAATGATTTCTATTACAGTAGCACCTAGAAATCCATCTACACAGCCTGTGGCACTGAGCCTCCCAGCCTGGATCGATCGACTGAAAATAGCTGTGTAGTGGTTCGAAGTTGCAGCTTGGGCTGGAGCGTGGGCTCTGAAGCCCACCCCTCCCGAGAGGGGGCCCCCTTCAGAACCTGAACTCCAGCCTCAGCTTCAAAGCACAGCTGTTTTCAGAGCGCTAGTGTGAGCCCCACAAACCAAAGTCTATCGACCCAGGTTGGGAGGCTCACAGCCGTGAGCAGTGTAGACGTACCCTAGTGAGATTAAGACCACTTTGTGCTAGGTGCTGTACATACACATAATAAACCAGGGCCCCTGCCATGAAGAGCTTACAGTCTACATAGGCAAGACAAACCAAGGGTGGGAGAGGAAACAAGGGGGAAATGATTCACCTAGCAGGTCACCAGCAGAGCAAGGAATAGAATCACGGTCTCCCAAGCCAGTGCTGTCTCCCGTGGGATATGCTGCCTCCCTGTAAACAGGTTTAGAGTCTAACTTGGCCCTCCAGTCTGCAAAAGGTGAGGGGGGTAGAGCTGAGCAGGAAACATTTGGCCTATCCCAGGGATATTTTTGAGAGCTTGAAATTATTTTCTCTTCTTGACTTGGGACGAAAAGTTGAAATCTCAAAAATATTTGTGAACTGAAAAACACAAATGTTTTGTTTCAATTATTTTGAACTGTTTCATTTTGATCTCAACCTCCAGATGTGAAGGCCAGAAGGGACCATCCAATCTGACCTCCTGCACATTTCAGGCCACAGGACCTCTCCCACCCACTCCTGTGATAGACCTTTTTCTCCGCTTAAAATAAAAAAAAAAATCGGTCTAATTAGCTTGAATTTCAAAATGAAAAGTCGTTTTGAACTGAAAAGCCGGAATGTTTCATTTAGAAAATCAGACTTCCTTAACACACTCAACGCTGACCTCCGCAGAGAGAGAGAGAGAGAGACAAGTGATTCATGGCAAATTATGGATTTAAAAGCTGTGATGAATCTCCATTACAGCATGAAATAAGAAAGGCAAACGCAGCTGAATGGAAGACCTCCCCTGGGCAACAGGAGGCTGCAACTTACCAGAGTCTGGGGGGAAAAGCGGGAAAGGGTTGTTTTGTTTAACTAAATATTGCTGCAGTGTAGGAGGCGCAGGCAGGGTATGCTGCTCATTTTAACAGCAATGCAGATTAACAAGGCAGGTTCCATTACCATCAGGTGGGGCATACCACAGGGAGCCTGCAGCAAGCCCCACCGCTCTGCCAGAGCTCTTAGATTGCCAACGCCCCCCTCGCATGAGCGAAGAGAAATAGAACATGGTTTGTTAGACGTTTTTGAACTGCTGTGATCTTCCTGGGCCATGTACCAGGGGCTGCCCATCCCCGACAGCTGGAGCTCTGAGGTTGAGGTATCCTGAGCTGTTTGTCTGGGATTTGCCTTCAATGCAGGTCTCGTGGTAATGCACCATGGCTGTTACCTGGGATCAGAAGCATTAGCTGGCATAGTGTGGGCTTGCTGATAGGTGAGGCCATGCCTGGAGCTGCATGGCATTCGTCAGGTTTAGTTCATAAACCTTTCTACCAGTTTTACTAGGCTCAGGGGGGTGGTTCTGAAGTGGGTGTTTGGGCCTTGTTTAGTCTGCCTGCTACCATGGAATAAGGAGTGGGATCTCCAAACCCTTCCCATCCCCACACCACTGAGCAGCAGTGGCATTTGTATTAGAGCAGCACTTAGAGATCCCAGCTGAGATTGGGGGCCCATTGTGCTCGGTGCTGTACAGACCCATAAGAGGCACTCCCTGCAGCCTAAGGGGGGAGAAGGGGAACAGAGACAGGAAGTGACTTACCAGAGGCCAGATATAGAACCCAGGTGTCCTGAGTCCCACCCTACTCACCTTCCTCATCTTTGACTGCTCTTAAGCTCAGTGCAGCATCACCACTGGCAATGAGTGTAGGACGTTCAAGCAGATGCATTTGTGCAATAGCCCATATGCTTGTGTGATGTGCTCCTGGACCATGTACTGCCTGCAAGTTGCAAGGGCAAGGTAACACAGTGCCACTGACAAGCCTCTTTGTGCTGCTTTGCTGCTGGGCCTTATCAGCCTTCATGCTTTCGGGTGAGGGGGTTGTTTGTTCTTCCGGGCCCGTTCATTCTTTGACCCTGATGGGGAGAGTGTCACAGACTCAGATGCTGGAAGGTCAGAAGGGACCATTGTGATCATCTAGCCCGAGCTCTTATCCCCAATTTACAGACGGGGAACTGGGGCGACTTGCCTGGAATCACATAGAAATGTGTGGTGGGGCTGGGAGTTGAATCCAGCTGCACAGGGCCTGTTCCGCAACCATAAGCTCATCCTTCCTCCATGAGGCAATGCCAATTGATTTCATTTGCAGATGTCGCTTTTGTGATGCAGACACCTGTTCAGTAGACATTGGACTGAGACGCTCGCCACCCATCGAACTCATTTCACACTGTTCAGGCATCCTAGGGTAACAGCGCCTCCTAGTGGCTACCAGCCAACCCTGGAGTGACTCAGGTAAAAGGTGCCAGTCCCCTGACTCCTCCACTCACCTGCTGCTGTGTGCTTGTCCTTCCCCTGCTTGTGCTGTCCACATTCCGGTTTGGTGACTGGGAAGGTGCAGCCCTCAACGAGGTTAATTCTTTTCACCGCTAGTCACTGCAGCTGGCTCCCCAGCGGTGACTGGAGAACCTGTCGCTATTTCTAAGGCTGCTATTGAACTGTACGCTGGAAGGGGAAGCGGCGCCCCAAGCAAAACCCTAATGCTTGGCATGTTGTGGCCTGCAGTTTGGGCCGCAATGGTAGAAACACCTTCCCGCTGAGGTGACATGGCAGGGTTGAGAGCAGCTGCTGGCAGAAGCCACCTGTTTGGAGTGGTAAAAAGGAAAATCAGACTTACTGATTCAACTGAAAGGGAAAACCAGGAAATGTAACCATGTATTCTGCAAGCTGTCAGCATTCCCTGCCCATTTGATTGCAGGAAAAGAAGGATGGTCTAGTGGTTAGCACTCCAGCTTGAGGCCTGGAAGAGCTGGGTTTCATTCCCTGCTCTTCCCCAGACTTCCTGGGTGACCTTGGACAAGTCACTTTGTTTGTGTGTGGAATAACAGTACTTTCCTACTGCACAGAGTTATTGTGAGACACTCTGGTACCGTATATCGATATTCCTGCACCTATCAGCTCAGTTTGCCTTCAGGGAGCTCTGCCTGGAGTTCTGGAGGTAAGCAAAGAATAGCATTCAAACCTGCAGCAGCAGGAGAAATTGCAGAGGGAAAATAAAGTATTTTATGCTATCACATTTATTTGCTTAGAAAAAAAAAGAAGAGACCAAATCCCACCTCCTTAATTTGGTTCAGTGACTAAATACCGGATACCAGCTGCCCTGCTTGCATTTTATTCTGTCTGGTAGATTTTAAAGCTGCAGAAGGTATTTAATGATAATGATAATGATTTACATTTATATAGCGCTTTTTATCCACCAGGATCACAAAGTGCTTTGTGTACAAATACACCCACGGCAGCCACCTCTCGAGCCAGACAGCAAGATGTTCCAGAGTACATCATAACTGCATTTATAAAGTACCCTTTCCTCCTCACTGCTGGGGCACTTTGGGTGCTGTACAGTAATTTTGTCATCAAATCAGATGGTAAAAACACTTTAAAAACAAAAATGTCATAAAGATAACTGCACAGTGGTAAAATGACACAATGCGGGGTTGGGGGAGGGAATTGAAAGGAGGAAGGTATTAAATATAAGGGGGATTGTAGTTACAGAAAAACAACATTGGAGGATGGAAGTCCTTTAGCTTGTGTTGTTTAGGAGTAGGAAGGGAATGAGCTGGATAGCAGAGAAGACAGCTCCGCAGCCTAGGGCCCACTATAACAAAGCCAACCTCAGGGTCAATGGTAGGGTCAGAGTCCAAGTGCCCCCTTGGGATGAAGCCCATGAAGGAGGTCTTCAGGCCTTGCTAGTTAGCCTGGGAGTCAGAAACTTGTTTCTTTCCCTCACTCACCAGTGAGAATTGAATTGAATTGAGCTGGAGAGTGGCTGAAGTGCAGGATAGCAAAAGCTGCAGAAGAGAAGGTTCTCATGCCCGTGATTCAGTGGGCAGATGCTATGGAGAGACTACAGTGATGAAGGTGGGAAGGGGGGGGTCCAGCTGTATGGACTCCATAGAGGCTTCAGTCTGAGCTGCAACGTGACCGAATTGGGAGCCAGCACTGATGTTTGAGGAAGGGGCACAATGTGGTACATATGAGGAGGGCAGCCCCAGCACCCTGCACATACTAAAGGACCTCTGCTCAAGTCCTCCATCCCCTAGCAATGCAGGATCATTCCCTATAGTGGGTTAAAAATGTGTCTGCTTTCCTCCACACCCCTGTCTGCTGCAAAGCCTTGCCATGAAAAGGTCCTGAGGACTCTTTAAAGTGTCCCACTCTTCTGCAGTTCCTAGAGGGCCCGTCCACCTGCATTGAAGGACCCATGAGATAAATTCTGTGGAATCACACAAGGCCCCAGATTTTATTCTAAATCCAGTGTCTAACTAGCCTGACAGAATGACGTTTCCTGCTGGGCCCTGAATGGGTTGGTGTCTTTTTTTCCACCGGGATCTGCTAGGCTGGAGAAGAGAAGCAAGGAAGGAAGAGAGAAGGAAATTGAGTCCTCACAAAAGGCACTTAGCAATATTCATTCAAAATTCATAGGCACAAAATTGCAGTCTGCATGGATTTGTTTCCTTTCGGAAATTACAGGAAACTACAGTCACCGAGAACTGTTATTCAAAGAGCCACTTTAGATGATTAGGCTTGCGGGAGGCTGTACTTACACATGCAGCCCCAATATAACGAGACTCGTTCTGAAACAGGGAGGTGAGGCCCTGAAAAGAGAGAGCTGGAGAAGCATCAGTAAGTGAAACGACTTGGCAGGACAGCTCTGACTGAAGAGGCAAAGGGGTTGAGTCCAGCACCATTCTTGCAGACACAGCTGGGTTTCTTCTATTAAATCCCCTCCGGCTGTAAGGCTGGGTGGAAGGGCACAGACAGCAGAAGGGGCGATGTAGTTCAGTACCATATGGAGGAGAAGCGTTCTCTGGGAAGGCTTTGTTTCTCCTTTTTCACACTCTCAGGTGCACTCAGCCCCCAAAATCTCCTCACGTGTAGGAGGATCTTAGAGGAATTTGTGCATTCATGCCATGGACACACAAACCAACACACACACTCGTCTCCCTTCACACAAATCCACTTATCTCCCCCTAACACACACAACCTCATCTTCCTACACACAGGTTTCAGAGTAACAGCCGTGTTAGTCTGTGTTCGCAAAAAGAAAAGGAGGACTTGTGGCAGCAATTGGTTAGTCTCTAAGGTGCCACAAGTCCTCCTTTTCTTTTTCCTACACACACATGCTCCTGTACCCCTCACTCCATCACACACGGGCCAGAACCACACACTGAAACACATTGCCATTATCATCATGCAGTCCATGGAGTATTACATGTCCTCACACCAATTATGTCAGAAAGAAAGGTTTCAGAGTAACAGCCGTGTTAGTCTGTATTTGCAAAAAGAAAAGGAGGACTTGTGGCACCTTAGAGACTAACCAATTTATTTGAGCATACGCTTTCGTGAGCTACAGCTCACTTCATGGGATGCATCCGATGAAGTGAGCTGTAGCTCACGAAAGCTCATGCTCAAATAAATTGGTTAGTCTCTCAGGTGCCACAAGTCCTCCTTTTCTTTGCCAGAAAATTCTTCCTGAATTTGTAAAAAGCAAGAGCAAATGAGGAAATGTTTTTCAGAGTGCTGGCCTAGGAGTTAGCAGTGAGACATTTGGGGTGGGATCCCCTGAGGGACTTAGGTGTTGCAATGCTGTGTGTCACAGTGCCTAAATTGTAGGCCCCTAGAAAGAGCCCAAGAACAACTCTGATCCACAAAGCTTGTGCTAAGCCCCATGGCAGTGGGTGAGTGCAGCGCTCAAGAAGTGCCAGAATATCAGAACTGGAAGTACCATGAGACGCCGTTCCCGTTCCCTTGGCATCCCAGCACAACTCAAATGTTGCATCTAGGCTCCTAAGCGACAAATGGGGAGACACAGACATCTTAGACTGTGATCCACCCAGACAGTGAGCTAGGCAGGGAGCTGCCTAAGCTAGCTAATGGCAGATGCCAACCAGAGGCAGATGTGCTAAACCCTGAACGTCTCACAGAGATAGGCACCCAAGTCCGGGCTACAGGGAGGCACCTCGCTCTGGTGGAAGATGGGCATTCAGCCGCCCAAATTGTGTGTGAGAGCTGAAGCAAAACAGCTAGCAGGCCCTCCCTTAGTGCATTCAGCTAGGGGATGGGGGAACCCCAGTTCAAGTCCCCTCTCTGCCTGAGAGCAGAAGGGGTGTGAGCAGAGATCTACCACCGCTCAAGGGATCACCCTAACCACTAACTAGTGCTCTGGTCAAATAATATCTGAGTATTCCATCGTTTAATTAAAGTGGAACAGCTTCAGTAGGGAAGGTTAAGGGCACCCTCCATCAGACTATTGCATAGCACAGTGGTTAGAGCACTCAGCTGAGAGGCAGCAGAAGCTTGTTTAATTCCCCTTTTCCCTTTCAGGAGGAGGGGGGAATTGAACTTGGGGTCTCCCACAGCCCAGGCGATCACCCTAACGACTAAAGATTTGAGTGAGGTTCGCCTTATCCCCACAGCTGTTTTGTGTGGACTCGCCTGAGGGACCGATCCAGTAGGTAGCCTCTGAGAACGCCTGCCGGATCGATCCCCGCACACCACTTAGGTAGCTGAATGCCTGTCTTTCCTGGCTTGTGACTCACACTGGGGCTTAGGCGGGAGATGGGTGTCCGGGTGCCTAGAGGGAAGCAGCAGTATGCATGCCCAGAGGCAAAACATAGGCACCTAGGGATCCATTACTGCAAAAACGTAGCCACAGAGTGAGTTTAGGGGCCTCTACAGGGTTTGTCAGCAGCCGAGAGGGAGTTTTGTGGATCACAGTGGTACCCAAAACCAGGATTTAGGTGCCTAAGTACCTTCATGGTTCTTATTCTTGCAAACTGCCTGAGCTAGGGAAGAAGGGAAATCTTATCATACAAATAGACTCTGTGCAACACATGCATTTAGAGAGAGAGAAACATCCGAGCATCTAATCCAAAGAGCTTTCTAATTTGTTTTTGAAATATTGACATAGACTATGTTGCATTGCACAGGGCAGGATTGCAAGGCATCAGCCAATCCAGTAGCAGCTCTGCCTCTCTTCTGTCCCTCACACCAGCATCCCCAGCCTAAACAGATCCATTTTCCATCATATGAAGTCTCATTATCCTGGGGATTGACCAGTTGTTTTACTCTTGTCCGCTTTGGGCTTGGTGCATTATTCTGACTGAATCTGTTTGTGGTTTTATTTTTTAACGGGAAACTCTTAGAAGCAAAAAAAGAACAAATAAGGAAGTGAGCCCCCACTGCAGCCGGCTTCCAAAAACCTGTTGTGCTTTCACAAGTCGATCAAGGTGTTTGCAAATGTTTGTACACAAGCAGGCTTCCCATATGCAGGCATGTGGGGCGAGCGTGGGCAGCTGAGAACACGCTGCTTGGCAGGGATTCTGCAGGCACTCTTGCAGCAACCAGGGCCCCATATCAAAGTGCTCTTGGCCTCTGTCGACATTTGCACCTGGTTATCAATGCTACAAATGCCCCCTTTATCTTTAACAGGCCACAAAACACACCCCAAAATACAAACTCCCACCTCCACCTTTGAGGAAGGCTGGACTGGAATTTAACATGCAGCCCCTGTCTTTGTAAATGGTCTGTGATAAGGCATCAAACCCAAGGGCACTATGTGGAGCTGCAGAGCTCTTCTGCTGACTCTACCTGGTAACCAGAACAGATGGGTCTCATCTAGCTGCCACTTCAGGGGCTTAAGTCCAATATTTAGGTGCCACTGGCATTCACAATGCCCTTGCTCACTGCCACCTAACCCTGTGGATGGCTGAAATTGCTCGGCACCTACATTTTAACACCTTCCACTGGTAAAGTCCCCAAGGTACCTACATTTTCGCACCTGGGCATGCACTCAGCTGCCTAAGTCCTGACACTGGCTGCCCAGCAGCTCAGCATTGAACTACGCTTAAGCCCTGGAGGGATTCCCCTGCTAGGCATTCCCCTGCCTGTCTTGCCTTTGGGGCCTGATCTAGTAGGTGTGCTCTGAGCATGCCTAAACTAGCACCTGAGGAAAAGAACATTCTGCCGCCTTGTGACCTCCAGCCCAGTGGCTAGTGCACTGATGCAGGCTGTGGGAAATACAGGTGCAAATCCTCACTTTGACTTATATGGTGAAGAAATTTGATTTTGGGTCTCCCACCTCCTAGCCAGGGCACTTTCCTATGGGGTATTCTGGGTCAGAGCTCTCTGAATCTCTCCTGTTGAAGCTGTTCTCCTGTGTGCAAATAATGAAATAACCGGGGGGACAGAGAGGGCCTCTATAGCCCAGTGGTCACAAAACTCACCTGGTAGGTGGAGACCCACTCTTGCAGGTAATTATTCATACTGAGTGGAACAGCTGGGGCATTCTGGAGCTGGCTCTGGGATAACCCAGCAATTGGGGAATTCACCTGGGAGGCGGGAGACCCACCTACAAATGCTTGCTGCACAGCAGACAGGGTGTAGATTTAAACCTGGTCTTCCCACATCCTGGGTGAGTGCTTTAATCATTGGGAACCACTGCTTGCTTTGTCTTGAGAAAGTGCTGTCTCGGCTTAGGCACCTAAGTCTAGGAGAAGGTTCATAGCTCTGATTCCTGAGTGGAAGCAGCCTGGAGTTAGGTGTCTAACCTTTGAAGGGAAATGGGGGGCTTAGGACATAACCCGCTCTGTGGCATTTCCTACTCACAAGCTTAGGTGGCTTCCAGCTCACCATGCTGGCTTTTGTGACTCCCATTCTCAGGTCCCTCTAACAGCAATTCAAGAAAGAGCTTGGACATCTCATGTTAGCAGGGACAGCCCTGCCTTAGTGTTGTCTGCACTGAAAAGTTACATCACTTTTAGAAACCCAATTAATTAAATCAGTGGAACCCTCTCATATGGACACAAGTAAATCGCCTTATCAATGTACGCAGTGTAGTTGTAGCTGTGTCAATCCCAGGATGTTAGAGAGAGCAAGTGGGAGGAAACAGCTCTTATTGGAGACAATGGTCCCTTAGAAAATGTGCTAACTACTTTAAGCTAAGTTTCAGAGTAACAGCCGTGTTAGTCTGTATTCGCAAAAAGAAAAGGAGTACTTGTGGCACCTTAGAGACTAACCAATTTATTTGAGCATGAGCTTTCGTGAGCTACAGCTCACTTCATCAGACACATACCGTGGAAACTGCAGCAGTCTGCTGCAGTTTCCACGGTATGCATCTGATGAAGTGAGCTGTAGCTCACGAAAGCTCATGCTCAAATAAATTGGTTAGTCTCTAAGGTGCCACAAGTACTCCTTTTCTTTTTACTTTAAGCTAAACAATCTGTTCTACCTTGCATTTAGCTGGGATGCTCGGAGGACTTTTCCCCAAACTGAAGAAGAACTTTGTGTGACTCTAAAGCTTGTCTCTCTCCAAGAGAAGTTGGTCCAAAATCAGATATTATAGCACCCACTTTGTCTCTCTTATATCCACGTAGCATAAGTCAGAAAGGAATTGACTGGCCAGCACGGCGGAGCCCAGATCTCATTTGGGGCCTGGAGGTGCTGCTTTAGTATAAATCTGAAAAAATAAGGCAAAGTTCCCATTTTCAACTTTCAGTACTTGTTGGCACTGAAATAAGGATACTTGGGCCAAGCGCTACAGCGCTCAGCATTCCTCTAATTGCTTTGGGCACAAATTTTGCTGCCTATTTTTAAAATTGTTTTGTTTTCGTATTCATTAGTATTTTGCAAAACTTTACAAGTTCTGAAGTCCCAAGTCCACTGCTGAGAGGTTGTGGGCAAATCCAGAGTAAATATGAGAACAGCTTAAGTGTCGAATTCTTTTCTGTTACATTGGAAAAAGCTGCTTATGAGAATAGAGGCCACTGCTCCTTATCCACACTAAAATCTTATCTACACAGGTTCAGGTGGCAAGGCTGTAAGAGAGAATTAATTAAGGAAGAGACAGGTGAAATGCTGAAATTATTATTACTTAAATGTCCTGAACCTTTTGTATATATTTTTAATGCCGGTGACACATAACAAGAGGGAAATCAGCTTTCACAGATTATCTTCAACATGCACACACAACCCTGAGTCTTTTCATCTCACCAAAATAAATCTTGTTTAACTGGTTCCATTGGCAAGACAGAGAAATAATTAAGGTAAAGATGGTTGAAATGTTGATGTTATTACTGTAATGCAACAGCCTGTTTAGGTTCTCTGCCGATGAAATGCAACCGGGGGGAAATCAGTTTTAAAGATTACCTCCCAGAGATGCAAATTGGGAAACGGAAACCATGTAGTCAGGAAGAAATAGTCTCAAACTAGGAAACATTTCAAAGTCAGCGACAGTCTCTTAGGGGCTTTTAAGACCACAATTTACCTTTTGACTGCATTCTATTTTCTCTAAAATCCTTTATTTCTCTCTTATTTATTGACTGGAGAGACAGCACAAAAACGAGAAAGTGATTCTCCAGCCGCTGGTCGTAAAAATCCATAGAAGAAAATTATCCTCAAGAGGATTTTATTTTTCTCCCCTGGTTTTTAGCACTCTATATGAACCAGGGTTTAATTGAATCACTTTACCTTGGAGGGGCCTTGAACTGGAGGGTGTTAAAGATGGCACCATCTAAGTGATAGAGGCTCTTATCAGAACAGGGGGAGCTGCAGCGATGATGCACTGGAAGTTGCTTCACCTTGAGAAAGTGCATTTAAACCCAGGCCACAACTGAAATGAATTTGGCGGGCCTCAGCTTGCTTGTTTGTGTGCAGACCCTATCTCACTGATTGCTCTGTAGCAATGTGAAGTTAAACCTATCGATCCAATTGCAATGACACACGCTTCTCTGTGCAGACTGCCCCCTGGACAGCTGAGTAAAAAAGCCCTGTCTTCAGTGCTCGAGCTGAAAGACTCTGGCCCTCTAGCATGGAGGCAGCAGCAGACTTCTATACATGGTCTCACCACCGGGGAGGGGGTGGGGGGGGACAAATAGTTGTATTCTGTAAGCATGGTACATGTCTGTCTATATATGTTCTTATATTGGAGCTCATCGCCATAGTAACTGAACCTCTCCATTGCACGAGAAACGTTTATGCCACAACAAGAGGAAAGACAAGTGTACTTTAGGAGGACCCTTCCCAGCAGGATCATCCAAGGCAGGGCTTCCCAGCCACTGCAAAGGGAATCAGGACTAAATTAGTCCCCATCACAGGACAGACACATGGTCACTCAAGGCTAGGTCGGTAGTTGGATAGGAAACCTCCATGGTGCTGCAGAGAGCAATGGGGTTGTGTCTGTAGAGGACGCTCTTCCCTGAGTTGGCAGTAGCCATGTATGAATGGGCGCTATGTGCTATCTTTCAAATCAGTAATAAAGTTGAGTCCCTGACCCCCTGTGGTCTCCAAAGACAACATGGAACTTCCCGAAACAGTCCTGGTGTTAAACCCATGCCCTGGGACAGGACAAGTAATGACCTTCATCTGGTAAAACTGCCCCATGTAGCTTCTTCACTTCCTGTTCCTACAGTGTTGTCTGATATTGCCCTGTGCTGATGAACTGCTGCTTTGTTTCTCCCCAGAGATGGCTGCGTTGGTAGGTGAAATGATCCTGTTGTACAGTTTTCAAAGCAGTTATCGTATTATTTTGCTGCTGGTCACGCTCCCCTCCTCTGTGCTTTACCATACAGCCCCTTTCCCCCAGCGAACTCATGGGCACTTCCACTCCTGACCACCCTTGCACCTGTGCATGCTTTAGCCATCACTAGAGCCGAGGCCATGCCAAACCGCACAGTGGACCACAGTGAAGACAGCTAAGGTTTGCAGCAGCCCTGGCGGCATGAGTCCTTGCCTTCTCTCTAATAGAGCATTCAAACCCTGCTCCCTTATATGCCCACTTTCCCTGCACTCATTCATTCTACTCTACTTTGTACCCTCCCCACGCCTCTCCTGAACCACCCTCTACAGACGCTCCCTGTGCAGGACTAGACCTTAACCTCCACTAACTAGATTTGCCTGTCTAGACAGTGACTAGCTAGGACGTGTCTGTGACACCCATGTGAACATCATGGGCACTGTCTGCAGGGCAGTAATCCGAGTGCAGCAAGAGACAGTGGAAGTTTAGATGAAATAAGAATGTGGGTGTATCCAGCTGAAAGTAGGGTGTTCTGTGGACCTGGTGGGGGGACCCCTAGAAATCAGAGGGGGAAAAGAGCTTTTAGGTCATTTAGTCCATCCTCCAGCTGGTACGTGATTATTCCATCATGTCCATATCCTGGTCTTTTGTCCCATTTTAAATATTCTAAGGGATCGGGACTCCACCACTTCCCTGGAGAGACAACTCCTCAGCTTGATCCATCTCAAAGTCAGCCAGTTTTCCCAGATGCTCATTTTAAATTCTCCCTTTTTTCAAGTTCAACCCATTCCTCACCTAGTCTGACCCCCGTTTCACACTAAAGAATCCCTTTGCTTTGGTGCTGCCACCCTTCAGATGTCTGCAGGCTGTTATCCTGTGCTCCCAAACCTCCCCTTAGCCAGGCTAGCTGTATTTAGCTCTTTTTCATCTTTCCTCATCAGTCAATACCTGCAGCCCCCGGATAATATTTTCTTGCTCTTGTCTGAACTCTCCTGCATTTGTCAATATCTTGCTGGTTAGTTTCAGAGACAGTGCTAAAAAAAAAAAATCTGTGTAGAGCAATAGGCCAGCGGACCTGCCCTGTCCAACTGAGATGTCAGGTTTGCGTGAGCAGTGAAAATTGACCCGTAGGTCCAAACTCCTCCTCCTTCTTAACACTTCAGGCCATATTCTGGCCTCAGTTCCCTGACTTAGCTTCCACTGCCGTCCCCGGAAGCTTCATGCACAGCAGAAGGTCCCTTAGAGAGGATGTTCAGTGATTCTCCAGCTTCTCCCAAAAAGCCCACCATACTCTCCTCCACCCAGCCACCTGGCCATGGTCTGACTTCCTACTCTCCTCCACACAGCCCTTATTCTGCTTGCATTGGGAGGGACTCCCTTGTTCCCTGCTGCCTACGGCTTGGTATAAACCTGAGGGTGGTGAAGCACTGGAATGGGTTACCTAGGGAGGTTTTTAAGGCCCGGCTTGACAAAGCCTTGGCTGGGATCATTTAGTTGGGGTTGGTCCTGCTTTGAGCAGGGGATTGGACTAGATGACCTCCTGAGGTCTCTTCCAACCCTAATATTCTATGATTCTATGAGCCAAAGCACACTGAAGTCAGGGAGATTCTTTCCATTGTCTCCAGGTCCTTCGGATCAGGCCTTGAGCGCAAGTGAAATGTGAAAACCCAGTAACAGTAACTCAGACTTACACGAGTGGCATTGGCAGACCTGAGCTGTAGCCCTGCAGACACAATCACCTTAATGAGACACATCACAGCCCCAGTGCACAATCTAGCCCCCTCATGACAATGGCAATGAAAGACTATTAGAAGAACTATAGGAATAGTTAACTAAAAACAATTTTTAGACGAGATTGGTTATAATTACTAATTACATCTGATTATAATGATCTCTCTTTGCAATCCCATACCTGACACACAGAATAGCTCTGGTTCCTCCTAACAATTAACAGCAAAAGTCTTTTATGATACGCTGGGTGATTAGATTGCAGTTTCAGCCTCTGTGGAAAATTCTGACTTATTAAAGAAGGGCTGATATTTACGGAAGAAAGTTGTGATCAAATTAAGCAAAAATTAACTAGAGTAAATTAAGAACAGCATTCCCGCCCCCCCTTTCCCCATCTATTTCTCTTTCTTTTCTTGCCTCTGAGTTTATTCCGAATACTTTCTGCTGGTTGCCTTGGTTTACTGGACAAGACCTACGGAAGCAATGGCAAATGGTTTCTCAGCTTTGATTCACCTCTGTTTAGCTAGCCTAATCAACATTCATCTTTCACTCCCAGTCAGCTCCCTGATTGGCTTTCCTCAGCTAACTCACTAGCTGTTAAGGTCCAGAGCCACAAAGCTATAGGACAATATCCACCATGAACACCCTTATTCTGTCCTGAGCCTTCATAAACCCCCCCTTTCTGGAGAGCCGCAGCTTTAATTAGCCTCTCAAAGACTCTGACTGCAATTCATCCCTGTGCAAAGGGCAAGCTCAAGGTTTATGCACCACTTAATTCCTATTTAAAACTTAGTGCATAGGACTCGTGTTCGCACTCTGCACAGGAGTGAATTTCTCGCAATAACAACTACAATCACAGCAGTTTAGGATAAGTTAGAAAGGCAATCAATCCTAATGCATCAGGGTATAAACCGATTACCAGTGCAGGGCTAGGAAGAAATTTCCCACTCCGGAGCTAGAATTAACATAATGAGGTGCAATGTGGAGGTTTTACACTAGTTTTCACACCCAAATCAACTTCCATTCCTTGGTGCCCAAAGAAAATCAACTCCCAAAGAGAGAAAGGGTGTTTAGTTACTCTCACACAATGGTTTGCAAAGAGATTTAAGGGAAGGCGGCATTGTCTAGTGGTTAGAGCATGTAGGCAGTGAGATCTGGGGGTTATTGGTTGTTCTACAAGCAGATCACTGTCTGATGTGTCAACTAGAGAATCATGTAGAATAATTTGATGTACAGTCTTTTCAGGTTTGTTGTGCTGAAACCCGCACAACCCTTTCTAGCAGTTCATTAATTAGCAACCCTACAATAACAAACCTGTATGTGCAGCCTAACCTTCCTGAACTACTGTATTTTAATACCTAGAGTGCATGGACAACAAACTAACAAAACAGATTTCACTACCAAATAACTGATCAAGTCCTTATGGTGTCCAGGGTTGGTAGTACTAGTCCCCTAGGATTAGACTAATTGGCCAGTAGGTGTCACCAATGCTTGAGGCAGACAGAACAGATAATGGTATTTATCTGGCTCGCACATTATTTTTGCCAAGACATTTTTGGGTCCAGTGAGGAAAAAACTTTTTGACTAAAATTAAAATTTTTTGCACAAAATGTTTGTTTCGGTCAAAATTTTATGTTTTTTTTTTCTTTTTGATGAACAACTGGAAACTTTTGAAAACTTTTCAGTTGTAGGGTTTTGATTTTTTCTCCCTTCTTTCTCTTCTTTTTTTCCCTTTCCTTCCCCTTTTCCAGTGGAGAAAAAAAGAGCGGGGTATAGAAATGGATGAGGCAGGAGGAATAAATAAAACCCTCCAAATTTGAAGTTTTTGTTTAATCGAAAACAGAAAAATTCCATAAAAATGTTTGAACAAAATGATTTTGTTTTGTTTACTTTAAAGTTTTCCTGTGGAAAACATGTAGCATTCTGTTGACTAGCTCTTCTGAACTGGTGCTTTAAGTGATTCCACAATAGTCAGGTAAAACTTAAATGAGACTAATCTTAGCAGACCTTGGGTTATTGGGAGGGTGCCTTTAAGGGCAGAGATTCACCACACCTCATCCACACTCTCTCTCTCTCTCTGTCTGGGATGTAGAGTCCTTAAAAGCACAAACCCCAATACCACATCTTCCCGCCAAGCTAAAATTGGTATTGGGGACTGTGCCTTTAAGGGCTGAGCATACCAGAGGGAGAGTCTGGACAGGGCTCTGTGAAGCTCTTGTTGTTTCACACAACCAGTTGGAATTGGACCCAGAACAAAGTACATCACTTGCAAGCACTTAAGCACTGAGTGATCACTGAATACCACGGATCTCTCATCTGGGTACAGTGGCTGAAATCCTGGCCCCTTTGAAGTCCATGGCAAAACTCCATATTGACTTCAATGGGGCCAGGATTACATCCATTCTAAATATGGGCAAATCAGAGGGGAGCCTACACAAAGGAACAGCTAGGTGGTTAAGTAATGACCCATACTAAGCACCAGACTGAAATGCCCTTTGAAATGAATCCCTGCTGCATTTACAGTGGCATCAAAAGGGTTAATGCAGCAGTGAAGTGACCTGGTCACTTATTTAGCCCAATGCACCATTTGCTGTGCCCCACATCCCAGTTTCTTTCTTAGCTGGCAGACCCCTGGCAAGACCAATTAAAGAGGCAGACCTCCAAGAGGACTGCAAATCATGGTTACCAGCTTTCCCTTTCTCAGAAAACCACATCTGTCAGCCTTTCATAATCACACCAGAGTACCCCATCACTTCCAGAGGGAAGGTGTCTCCCTACCCCTCAAAGTTGTAGTAATTTACCCATTTTTGTTGCCAGAAATAGCCAAATCCCCAGGACAGCCACACTGTCTGAAGCAGAGAAACCTCCAGCTGTCTGTCTTGCTTTCAATCCTTCTTGCCTTTTGCATTTTTTATACCCCACTTTTCCTCACAGATATTTTCTTTCCTGAGTTGTTCTCCTCTGCTTTTTTTCCCTTTACCTTTAGAGGGTTTTTTTCCTCTTCTCTTTTCCCCAGCTGCATCTACCTGTCTGTCTGTTGCCACACATACCTCTCTGTCTGATGCCATAGGAGCTCATCTATCTATCTATCTATCTATCTATCCCGGCTCCCTTATGCAAGGAGTTTCGCCTGACTAATGTGAAATAACTTAAAAGACCAGGGTCCAAAATCCCAGAGCCAAAAGGAAGTTAACCATCTTTCAAAGGAATGGCTTATCCTGTGTAGTAGTTGTTGAAGGCATTTGGTAATTCCAGAACCAGCTCCTGGCATGTGCAGAGCCGGTTCTAGGAGAAGAATGGATGAGATCTGGAAAAGGGACATGTTGGATTTGATACGAGTAATAGTAGAAATACGTTGCACTTACATAGAGCCAAGCTGTGCCTTCTTTACTCACATTGAGTAGTACCTTACCCCTCAAGTAGTCACATTGAAATCAGTGGCAAATTGTCACTATTTTCTGTTTTGGCGACCGTTTTCATTAATGTTTTCTATAGAAATCATTCTCTGAATTTTTCGTTTATCAAAAACACAATTTTCAATCTGTAAATGTGAATTTCTGGCGAATGAAAACTATTTCAATCTGAATTGCTAAAACAATTCTGATCATTTTGAAAACAAACAGAAAATTGGTGAGAAATGGGGCCGTTTCAAAGCTTGTGATACAGAAACAACTTGGAATATTTTCATGAAACCAGTTTCCCATGTTTCAGCCAGCTCCCACATGAGCATGTTGCAATTGGCAGGCATTAAAGAGTTAACTGAGCTAGAGTAAATAAGCACAAGTGGGAAGCAGCATGATCCTTTTGCCATTGTAACAAGTCACATGTTTTCATCATGCAGTCCTGTTCCTTCTGCCACTGCCCTGACCCCTCAGAATTGCTCAACATCCTGCTCCCAGTTAGGGTCCCCAGCAGGTCTTCGTGGCACATTGTCAGCCTTAATTGCTTTCTGCATTGCTGTATAAAGTGTATCATTCAGCAAAGCAGGGTGAGTAGAGAACAGAAGGGCAGAGAAATCAGTGTATTAATCCTGGTCTCTTTACAATACACACAGTGCCCGGCACTCCAGCAGAGTTCAATGACGTTTGTCTGCTTCCCTATGGAATGGCTTGGCAGCCAGAATGGAGGAAATGCTGAGTACCCAATGGTTGTGTTGGGCCCTTTCCATTCAGGAGCTGAGCTGATGGTTAAGGCTGAGCTGACCGAGGAGAGGAATAGTTCCGAGCCAAGTATTGACTTGTATGGAGGTGGCGGCTCACAATCAAGGGGGTTCTGCTCCATTCTGAGCAGATTGATGTCTCTGAGGCCTTACAGAGAGATGCCGATGTGGCCCTGAGAGCTCCATTAGCAAAAACGGATCATGACACTGAAGCTACCGAAAGAGCCATTTACATTAAAGGAATGAATCCTGGGGCTTTTTCAGTTTCCTGTGTGAATAATTTTGTTAACTTGGCCTCTTTGTCACGCACCGTGGTTTTGGGCTTTTGCAGGTTGAGGGGGTCTGTTTAAAGGAAGTGTGTGTGTGTGTGTGTGTGTGTGTGTGTGTGTGTGTGTGTGTGTGTGTGTGTGTGTGTGTGTGTGTGTGTGTGTGTGTGTGTGTGTGTGAGGCAGTGGGGAAAAAGGTAAAAGGCTAGAAGACTTTTTTTCTAGGAATTTTCATCCCTGGCAGAAATTGGCTTAGGCATGATTTTTCACAGTTAGATTTGACTCACTGAGTTGTGCTTCTCTCCTCACGAGACCTAGAGCTGCATTAATAGATCTCCGGCTCAGGCACTAGGCTCAGAATAACGTGTTTATTGTGAATCATCTAGTGTCAGAGACGCTGGTGAGGGGACAAAGGTGAGCTAGTATAATGAATCCATGGCTGCATGCATACAGTACAGCCCTCCGCTATTCTGCAGTGTGACTGCATGGACATGCCATATATAAGTAGAGAGAGAGCTCCAGGGGACAACTCTCCATGGTGAATAACTCTCCTGTGTTTTTCTATGTGCAGACAATCCAGGACCAGACTCTGGTGTTTGACATGAAAGTGCGCATTCATGGAATTCTCCCACACAATCTGTGCACATATTTCAGCCTCGGGTTCATTCACGAACTATCTGCCTAGAGTGAAATTCACCTCTGTGCGAGGCTGACACAACACTTATGTTTCTTAGGACTTAAATTGCTCATAGGCCTTTTGCACAGGGGTGAACGTAGACTAGGGTGACCAGATGTCCTGATTTTATAGGGACAGTCCCGATTTTGGGGTCTTTTTCTTATATAGGCTTCTATTACCCCCCATCCCTTGTCCCGATTTTTCACACTTGCTGTCTGGTCACCCTAACGCAGACCCAAGTCACGTGTTGTTGTTCCTGGTTGGATGATTGAGACTTGTATAAACAAGAGGAGGGAAATACAAGGGATTCCAAGATGGCCACCTATGCATATCCAGTGCGAACCTTTCTGCAAACACACTTCCAGCTCAGAGCAGTTTAGAGCAGCAGCTTCTGATGTACAGCAATAATGAGCACAGTGGAGAGGCATATCAACGGTGGAGTGACAACCCCAAGTGATCAAAGATCATGTGATCATCTAATCTGGCCTCCTGCAGAACACAGGCCAAATAACCGTTTTAAGGTTCTTGTTATTTGTCTACCAGTGTTGGAGCTTTATGGGGCCACTTTCTCAAGCTTTTCTCCCCAGCCATGAGCCATGGGGGCCAGAAACTTCCTTTGTATTTTCAATGGAAGCTGAGATGGTCACGTAGCCACTAAATTCAGGCTCTGGGGCTTTAAGAAAAACAACACTTATTGCTAAAAGCTGCCTCTATTTGATCTGTTCGCCTGCGTGTCTGAGCATTTATACCACACTCCTCTGTGTAGTATCTCAGCCTCTCCACCTGCATGACCCACTGGAAGCTGAGCTAACTTGGTTTGAGCTGGATGTTTCCTCTGCCTAAGCCAGTCTAAAGCCACTGTAATGCAGCTTCTACTGGCTCAGCAAGGGGAGTCGAGACAAGCTCATTGTAGCTCCTGCTAGCTCAGCCAGTGAAAAGTAACCTCAGCACAGCTGCAGCAGGGAGATGCAGCATTTTGGCTTCCCCGGTGATGCTGCTTCCTGAAGACCAGGAGACCCCCAGCTGCAGGATGTGCACTAAACAGTGATGGGGCCCTGGATGGGAGCTGAGGTGCTCCAGTCTGCTGTAGTCTCTGGGCCCTAGGGGCAGACTCATGCTGTTGATCAGGGTGGTCCTGCTGTGTCTAGGATGAATTGCTCCGACGCTGGAGTGATGAGGGCCATGTAATAACCTAGTGTGACAAAGTTCTGTCCTTGCCTCCGTGGGTCCCACGTTTCCTGGCGGATTTTGCTAGCCTCAGAGGCTCACTGTGACCCTCCATGTAACCCATCTCTCTCTAGAGACAAGGATCACAGTCTACTGAGCCATTTTCATCATAAGCCAGTGAGGGAGGTGAGGAGAAGTTATCCTTCCTTG
This sequence comes from Eretmochelys imbricata, assembly GCF_965152235.1. Lineage (NCBI taxonomy): Eukaryota > Metazoa > Chordata > Testudines > Cheloniidae > Eretmochelys > Eretmochelys imbricata. The sequence goes on along the minus strand of NC_135593.1, from coordinate 5,520,465 downwards.
CACAGTCTCTGTTGTTTCTCAGTCTCAGTGATTAATCAGGGGGCAAAGGTTGTGGGGGGAGCCTGGGCCCACCCTTTACTCCAGGCTCCAGCCCAGGGACCCTATTAGTATCAGCTATGGTAGCTGACCTTTTAGAAACATGACATATAGAATTCCCTGGGCTACTTCCCCCACAGCAGCCCTCACTTCCTCAAGCTCCACTTCACCCTTACCTCAGGGCCTCCTTCCTTGTGCCTGATATGGTGTGTACTACTCAGCCTCTCCAACAACGCAACTTCCTCCCACAGCTCCTGACATGTCCACCCACCTGACTAACTGGGAGGCTTTTAACTAGTTTCAGCCAGCCCCTGATTGGCTTCAGGTGTCCCAATCAACCTAGCATTCTCCCTGCCTTCTGGAAAGTTCTTAATTGGCCCCAGGTGTCTTAATTGATCTGGAGCAGCTGCCATTTCACTTATCCTGGTACCAGGGATTTGTTTAGCCTGAAGCTAATAAATCTATCTCCCACTACTTTTCTATAGCCATCTGGCCTTGCCCCGTCACACTAGATAGACGGCTGGTAGCCTGACAAGTAGAGGTGAGACTTGGGCTTTCCTGGCCAGGCCTGATACAATCCACTCCTCGGAAAGGAAAAGGCTGGATACCCCAGTGCCCTTAAGAGCTAAGCAAAAGGCACAGGTATCCCTGGCACTAACCCACCCCTGGGGCTTTGGAAAGCAGAACTCAGCTTGGAGGGGCTGATCAGACAGATTGCTGCTGTTTGACAACAGCCCAGCATCAGGCATTCAGATGCTCCTATACAGTCAGAATGCCATCCTCTGTGAGTCCCTGGCCACCAGTCACAAGGGCTAGAACAATGCCTTATGCTAGCACACAAACTGAGAGCCAGCAATGTTGTGTTGAGCTCTCATGCAGGTGTAATCCAGCCCTTCCCTCCCCAGCCGCTTCCCTACCATCACCCTTCCCCACCCACCCACCTCCCAGTCGGCAGGAGCTTAATGAAAAAGCAGCAGCTGTTCCTTTGATTTCAATTTACTCGAGACTTTAATCTAATGCAAATGGTATTTTACATCCAGCTGTGCTGAGACAAATGCTATCGAACACACGCACAGCTGCATTAGGGGTTAGGAAACAGCCCTGGGGTGGAATATTGCCCAAGTCCCTCCAGCTTCTCCAGGACATGAAAGAGTTTCAGCAATGAACAGCTGAGTTTAGATGAAATCAGGTTACTGCTGCTCTGAAGTCCTAGGCGTGACTCACAGCCTGGCTCTGAATGTATGCACATTCTAGTTCTCCTAATCCTGAGCTCCTCCTTGTTTAAAAATAAAAGGATCAAAGTATCCGGGAACTGGAGCACCATCTACAAATATCTGAAGGGTGTAAACAGTCAGAGGGAAGAGGAATCGTGTAGGGGAGATGGCTAGGAGTAGTAGTAGGAGACTGAGCAAAGGGAAATGGAAGATGAGTATTGGGAAATATTTCACAGGTGCAGTGTCAAGGCTGTGGGATTGAAAGTCAGGACTCCTAGATTCTGTTCTCAGCTCTGCTACTGACATTCACTGGGTGACCTTGGGTGAGTCACTCCACCTCTCTGTGATTACACTTTCCCCTCTGGTAAAATAGGGATAATGCTGTCACCGTTATAAACCACTTGGAGGTTCCCAGGTGGAAATTGTTCTAGCAAGCATTTCTGTCAGGCTCTGGGACAGTCTCCTAAGGGAAGCAGTGGAGGCCCCATTACCTGACTCATTTAAAACTAGGTCAGACCAAGTAATGGTGAATACTACTGCAAACAGTCCTGCCCTGGTCTGGGAGGTGGGAAAGTGATGGAGAAGAAGTAGTTTGTTTCATCTCTAAGGCCCTCAATCTGTTTCTACAACATAATTTTTAGAGCTGCCTGAAATTTTTAAAATTTTGCAATTTCAGCAGAAAGGAATAATTATTGAAAAAGTGAAGAATTAGAAATAAATAATTCATCTGGCAGATTTAGCTTCATGTTTCGCCTGTAGCATAGCAGTGAGTCTTGACCTTATTTCTTATTTGAATGGATCAAAAAAAAACATTTTTGGCATTCTTTATTCTATGCGTGGGGTTGCAAATAATCAGAAGTGGAGCTATGTTGTTTCATTTATGACTGGTCGGACAAGACAATGGTGTTTTTCTCATTGCGTCACTGGATTGGCTCCAGCATTTTTGCCAGGAATCCTTCCATTCCCACAAAGGCTTGAATACCCAAGTGTACCAATTGGATTAATATCATTTGAGAAGGTGCTCAGAACTGAAGGACATGAGTCCAGCATTGCAAGTGCCAACCACGCTACCACTGTGTCTTGTCCCCCTCTAGTGGTTAGACTGAGCATAGAGGTTCACGGATTTGGTATCTCTATTGTTTGGGCTAAAGGAGCACATCTGTTAGTTCAGAGAAGGTAGCCAAGTCATCAACCTCTGCACAGGATCTAGCCTCTAAAGCGGGATAAAGATGTACTCTGTCTTAGCCTCGGTTACATAATGGACACTTAGATCAGAAAGGATCTCATTTCACATAGGCCACTGAATGGTCGTCAAAAGTAAATTACTGCCCACCAGCTTGGGTCAGGTTTCTGTTGGCAGCCCAGAGGTGGCACATTCTATAGTCCATCACCAGACCTCTGAACCATGGATTCTCAAACGGGGGGACATGGGGTATAAGGTCCCAAATGGGTTTCTCTGGGTTCTGACCATCGTCCCTTTTGTGTGGATAGATATGAGAGGGGACCAGAACCTTTGTTCTGTCACATAGGGGTCAAGCTCTGGCACTGGTTGAGAACTTCTCCTCCAAACCATCTAGACCACCCCCTAATCTTCTTGCCCCACCTTTGCTGCAATACTTTCCACAGTATGCATCCGATGAAGTGAGCTGAAGCTCACGAAAGCGTATGCTCAAATAAATTGGTTAGTCTCTAAGGTGCCACAAGTCCTCCTTTTCTTTATGGAAAGAGACTGCTCCTAGGAACGCAATTTCTCCAGTGAGACCGTGCCTCCAACATGCATTCAAGAGCACTGTTCCTTTCTCATGTCACACTTGCCACTCATATTCTGCAGCTGCCACTTTATCTTCCTTACCATGAAAATAATAGGGGGGCGGTGAAGGAAATCATAATTTTCTGGAAAAATATCCCAAAATTCCCAGCAGGGTAGGGAGTAGCAGGAAGAATCATAAAAGTTTGTACATCCCATCAGAAATCACAGCCTCTCTGACACTCAGCCTCATTAGTAATGCTGATCCCCTGACATACTGCTGTAATTTACAGGCATCATTAGCCCACGCTGGAGACGGAGACAGAGAGAGAATGTTCCATTTTCTGCGCCTCCTGCGTGCCATACGGCTCGCTAAGAATAAAAATAATTAGCCAGAGCATCTCAGCACTGACTGGCAGACTATGAGCTTCACGTTGAAATGCTATCTTATTCCCCCATGTCTTTGAGAGAGAAAGAGAGAAAGAAAAACTTTCTGGAGAGGTTTCAGAGTAACAGCCGTGTTAGTCTGTATTCGCAAAAAGAAAAGGAGTACTTGTGGCACCTTAGAGACTAACCAATTTATTTGAGCATGAGCTTTCGTGAGCTACAGCTCACTTCATCAGATGCATACCGTGGAAACTGCAGCAGACTTTATATATACACAGAGAATATGAAACAATACCTCCTCCCACCCCACTGTCCTGCTGGTAATAGCTTATCTAAAGTAATCTTCAGGTTAGGCCATTTCCAGCACAAATCCAGGTTTTCTCACCCTCCACCCCCCCACACAAATTCACTCTCCTGCTGGTGATAGCCCATCCAAAGTGACAACTCTTTACACAATGTGCATGATAATGAAGTTAGGCCATTTCCTGCACAAATCCAGGCAGGCTGAGAACTAGTGTGGCTCTGAGACCACGTCTACACTACAAACTTTGGTTGACCTAAGTTATGTCAGCATACGGCTGCCCAAGTTAGTGTATTATTTGGGCATGTGCATACTTGGTTGCTTGTGTCGGTGCTGTGCATACTCACTAGGAGTGTTTGGGTCCATGCAAAGTACAGTGCACAATGGGTACGTATCCCAGTGTGCCATGAACCACCATCCAGCACAATGCTTTTTGGGAAATTTTCACGATGTGTTGTGAGATAGAAAGGATTCACTCAGAGATTTAGGGGTCAAGTTCCCAGAATGCAATGTTCTCCATCCCAAAATGCCATCCATAGCCCATAATTTTTGCACCTTTTTAAAAAAAAATCTCACAAATCCGTGCAGCACTTGTCGCTGTCCTCCATCTCCAACAGAAGCATGGAGCCCGCAGAGTTCTGCACTGTTCTCATGAACGTTGCAAATACAGGAGCCCGGTTCATCTGTATTTGCAGGCCTGCAGGAAGTATCACACCAATGGGAGTCATGATGATTTCTTTAAGGACAGATTGCTGAAAGACATAGCAAAAAACAATTCAAGATTGGTGATGGCGTTCATGGAGCAGCTGCATATGGTAGAGTGGTGGTTCTGGGCCCAAGAAATGAGCATCAACTGGTGGGATCACGTCCTAATCACATCCTAATGCAGATTTGGGAGATGAGCAGTGGCTGCAGAACTTTTGGATGCACAAGGCCACATGCCTGCATCTGTGTGCCGAGCTCTCCCCAGCCCTCCAGCACAGGGACCCCAGAATGAGAGCTGCATTGACAGTGGAGAAGTGAGTGGTGATCACACTCTGGAAGCTTGCAAAGCCAGATTGCTACAAGTCAGTAGGAAGTCATTTTGGAGTTGGAAAATCCACAGTGGGGGACATTGCCATATAAGTGTGTAGGGCCATTAATCATCTCATGCTACACATGACTGTGATTCTCGCCAATGTGCAGGACATAATGGATGGAGATAGAGCAATAAGGTTCCTGAACTGTGGTGGAGCGATAGACAGCAGGCATATTCCTATTTTGGCACCAGCTCACCTTGCCATAGAGTTCATCAACAGAAAGGACTATTTTTCTATGGCTATGCAAGTGTTGGTGGATCACTGGGGATGCTTCACCAATATCAGTATGACCTTATCAGAGAAGGTGCATGACACTCACATCTTTAAGAAGACAGGCATGTTCATAAAGCTGCAAGCAGGGATTTTCTTTCCTTGCCAGTGGGTTACCACTGGCAATATTGAAATGCTAATAGTGAATCTAGGGGACCCAGCCTACCTCTTGTTCCCATGGCTCATGAAGCTGGACACTGGCCACCAAGGAAAGATTCAACTACCAGCTCAGCAGGTGCAAAATGACAGTTGAATGTGCTTTTGGTAGACTGAAGGGATGCTGCTGGTGTTTAAACATTTGATTGGATCTCAGTGAGAAAAATATCCCAGTGGTTATACCAGCATGTTGTGGTCTGCATAATAATATTGGTGAGGCAAAGTCTGCTGCCAGGGTGGAGGTGGAGCGGCTCTCTGCTGACTTGGAATAGTCAGACACAAGGGCCATTACAAGAGCTCAACGTGGAGCTATGTGCTTGAGGGAGGCTTTGAAAGAGCATTTTAATGGTCAGCCACAGTAGTGTTCTGTACTGGATTGTTCTCTGGGCCTGAAGCTTTGGATGCCATTAGGAATTGTGTAGTGCTTACTGTACATGTTTTACTATGACTGTGTGTTTTAGTGCACCTATGAATTATTACAGCAAAACACAAAATTTCCAATAAGTTCTTGGAAAGTATAAGGGACAACTTTTTGTTTCAGAAAATGGAGGAAATAAGCAGGGGGGAAGCCATTTTAGACTTCATTTTAACCGCCTGGGAGGAATTGGTAGTGAATCTGAAGGTAGATGGCAAGTTGGGTGAAAGTCATCATGAAATGATAGTTTTCATAATTCTAAGGAAATGAAGGAGTGAGAGCAGCAGAATAAGGACAGTGGACTTGAAAAAGCAAACTTCAATAAACATAGAGAACTGGTAGGTAATGGTCCATGGGAACAAAATCTAAGGGGTAAAGGAGTTCAGGAGAGCTGGCAGTTTCTCAAGGAGACAATATTAAAGGCACAACTGCAAACTATCCCGATTCAAAGGAAATATAGGAAGAATAATGACCTAGACATGAAAAAGAAATCCTACAAAAAGTGGAAACATGAATGAATTGCTAAGGAGGAATACAAAAGAGTAGCACAAGCCTATAGAGACAAAATCTGAAAGGCTAAGGCACAAAATGAGTTACTCACGGCAAGGGACATAAAAGGCAATAAGGGGTTCTTTGAATACATTAGGACAAGAGAAAGATGAAGGAAAATGTAGTTCCTCTACTGAGCAGGGAAGGAGCGCTAATAACTGATGACATCAAGAAGGCTGAGGTATTGAATGCCCATTTTGCTTCAGTCTTCACTAAAAAAGGTTAATGGTGACCGGATACTCAACACAATTAATGTTAACAACAAGGGGGAAGGATCTCCAGTCAAAATATGGAAAGAACAGGTTAAAGAATATTTAGATAAGTTAGGTGCATTCAGGTCAGTGGGGCCTGATGAAATTCATCCTAGGGTACGTAAGGAACTAGCTGAAGCAATCTCGGAATCGTTAGCAATTACCTTTGAGAACTCATGGACGACAGGTGAGGCCCTAAAAGACTAGAGAATGGCAAACATAGCACCTGTCTTTAAAAAGAGGAACAAAGAGGACCCAGGGAATTATAGCCCAGTCAGCCCAACTTCCATACCTGGAAAGATACTGGAACAAATTATTACACAATCAATTTGTAAACACTCAGAGGATAATATGGTTATAAGGAGTAGCTACATGGATTTGTCAAGAATAAATCATGCTAAACCAACCTAACTTCCTTCTTTGACAAGGTTTCTGGACTGGTGGGTGAGGGGGAACAGTAGACTTGTATATCTTGATTTTAGTAAGGCTTTTGGCACAGTCCCACGTGACCTTCTTATAAGCAAACCAGGGAAATGTGGTCTAAATGAAATTACTATAAGGTGGGTGCACATCATATTGAAAGACCATACTCAGCGAGTAATTATCAGTGGTCTCCTGTCGAAGTGGGACGGTGTATCAAGTTGGGTCCCACGGGGTCAGTCCTGGGTCAATATTTTCATTAATGGCTTGGCTAATAGAGAGGAGAGTATACGTACAAAATTTGCAGACAAACCAAAGTTGGGATGGGTTTCAACACTTTGGAGGACAGGATTAGAATTCAAAATTATCTTGACAAATTGAAGAATTGGTCTGAATTCAACAAGATGAAATTCAATAAAGGTAAGTGCATAGCAGGAGCAGAGAGAAACAGTCCCAAAGTTGGGACCCTCCTTCCATATGATGTCATGGTTTCCTCTCGCACTGAGGATTCCCTGACTGGGGAAGGGACCCCAGTTATTAGGAAGAGACAGGCAATAGTAATAGGGGATTCGACTATTAGAAATATAGATAGTTGAGTTTGTTATGACCGGGAGACCCTCATGGTGAATTACCAGGAAGGAGCAAACGTTGCAGATAGCTTGAGACATCTAGACAGATGTATGTGCAGTGCTGGGAAGAAGCCGGTTGTTGGGGTACTTGTAGGAACAAATGACATAGGGAAAGGTAGAAGAGAGATCCTGGAGGCTAAATTTAGGCTACTAAGTAAGAGATTAAAGTCCAGGACCTCCATGGTAGCATTCTCTGAAATGCTTCTAATTCCACGCTCCAGGCAGTTTGGAACTAGACAGGCAGAATTGCGGGGTCTCGATGTGTGGATGATATGATGGTGTAGGGAGGAGGGGTTAGGATTATTAGGAAGTGGGGAGCCTTTTGGGAAAGGAGGAGTATATTCAGGAAGGATGGGCTTCACCTGCACCAAACCAGAACCAGATTGCTGTGTGTAAAATTAAAGAGGTAGTAGAGGAGTTTTTAAACTAAGATGTGAGGGAAAGCCAACAGGTTCAGAGGAGCGCACAGTTCAGAGAGACACATCCCTTAGGGGAGGATTTATTAAGGAGAATACTTTATATCCTAGTAAAGAGGAGAGGATAGAAGTTGATATAGTACAGGTAGGAACTGAAGAGAAACAGTCAAATGAAAAAGAATCCTATTCAGTTATACCACATGAAGGCAGACAACTAAATATTAACACATTTTATAAGTGCTTGTGTACAAATACAAGAAGTCTAAATACTAAGATGGATGAATCTAGTGCCTGGTATTAAATGAGGATATTGACATAATAGGCATCACAGAAACTTTCTGGAACAGTGATACTCAATGGGAACCAGTAATACCAGGGTACAAAACATATAGGGCTGACGGAGCGGGTTGCACTAGTAGGGGAATGGCACTAGATGTGAAAGAAAGCATAGAATGAAATATAGTAAAAATCTTAAATGAATCAAACAGTGCCATAGAATATCTATGGATAGAAATCCCATGCTTAAATAATAAGAGTACAGCAGTAGGAATATACTGTTTGCCACCTGACCAGCATGGTGACAGGGGTTGTGAAATGCTCAGGGAGATTAGAGAGGCTGCAAAAATAGAAAATTCAATAATAACGGGGGGGGGGGGGATTCAACTGTCCCCATATTGACTGGGATCACATTGCTTCAGGATGGGATGCAGAGATAAAATTTCGAGACACCACTAATGACTACTTCTAGGAGCAGCTGGTCCTGGAACCCACAAGGGGAGAGGCAATTCTTGACTGAGTAATAAGTGGAACACAGGGTCTAGTCCAAAAAGTGAATATAGCTGAACTGCTCAGTAAACTATCACAGTAGCATTTAACTTCAAAAAGGGGAACTACACAAAAATGAGGAGGCAAGTTAAATAGAAATTAAAAGGAAGAGCCATGAAAGTGGAATGCCTGCAATTGCATAGAAACTTTTTAAAAACACCATAACAACGGTTCAAATTATATGTATGCCAAAAAAAAAAAAAAAACAGTAAGAGGACCAAAAATGATCCCATTGGCTAAACAACAGAGTAGAAGAAGTAGTTAGAGGCAAAAAAGATCATCCTTTAAAAATTGGAAGTCAGATCCTACTGAGGAAAATAGAAAGGAGCATAAACTCTGGCAAGTCAAGTGTAAAGGTATAATTAGACAGGGATAAGAAGGCAGGTCCTCTCATGGACTGGTAACTGGTTAAAAGATAGGAAACAAAGAGTAGGAATAAATGGTCAGTTCTCACAGTGGAGAAAAGTAAATAGCAGGGTCCCCCAGGGATCTGCATTGCTGCCAGTGCTGTTTAACATATTCATAAATGATCTGGAAAAAGGGATAAACAGCGAGGTGGCAAAGCTTGCAGGTAATAAAAGTTACCGAAGAGAGTTAAATCCAAAGTGACTGCGAAGAGTTACAAAGAGATCTCACAAAGCTGGGTGACTGGGCAACAAAACAGCAGATGAAGTTCAATGTTGATGAATTCTGAGCCCCCGGCAGGCTTTCACGTACCCATGTGCTGTGCTAAGCACCCCTGATGTTTCACGTTCCAAACCCACAACATGCCCTTCCCTCCCGGTACTGTTCTGAGGCCTCCCTCCCATAACTCCTCTCAGAGTCCCACAAGTGCCATCAGCCAAACTCTCCAGGAGCGGCCCCTGATTGTCAGTGTCTTCAGTTTTGGGTGCCCATTGTGAGGCACACGGGCCTGGATTTCAAAGGCACTGCGGCTTCCACGAGCCCAACTGGATGGCAGGCACCTCTGAACACCAGGCTTGAGATGCTTCAAATTGGGCTTCCAAAAACAGAGGCCTTGGTGGGAAATTCAAAGGAATCCTGAGGCCCTGGCTGGCATCCGTCACCGAGAACAAACTGTGCCTCGTTCACCACTTTCCTGGCAGAACAAATGGACCCTCTGGAGATTCCCCAGGCAACACTCGCAGCGTTTCATTGCCATGTTCTGCCATAGTGGGAAACATGCCAAATAGGCTTGGAGATGAAGAGGGAGCGTTCAAAGCAAATGCTGCTGTCACAAGCTCCCTGAGCATCTCAGCATTCTGAGCGTGTCACCTCCAGGCTGTAAGGACGCAGGCAAGGGCTGGGGATCGAGTATTTTTCTTTATTTCTCTGTTCATGTTTTAATGCCTCAGGGAGCCAGTGATGGGCCAAATTAATTGAGAGCGGCTTTCCTCCGGCACTTTCTGTTTCTGAATGGTGAGAATAGTGTGAAAAGATCAGCTCTGGGCTTATTTTGGCCCTCAAAATGACTTCCCAAGGGAACGAAAAGCCAATAAACCATAAACACAAATAGCATCATATTCAAGCTTGTTCTGGTTCTTGTGAGACCTGAATGGCCAGGCCTAGCTGGGTCACTCCTATGTGGCCCTGAGCTGGAGAGGAGCTGGAGATCAAATCCCTAGCACTTTGGAATATTACAGCTGCAGATTGGTGGAATACCCCAATCTCCAGGTGCTGTGGTAGGGAGGGTATTTTGTTTTGCAGTTGTTTTGGGGGACAATGTTTGTGAAAGCTGGTACCGTAGAACGAACAGTGATATCACAGGATCAGCCAATCCCTATGTTCTAGCAGGGTGATGGCATTTTCAGAGGTGTTGCTTTGGGGCACAGAAAGGATTCAGAGATACAGTACTGGAGCCAGTAAAAAAAAAGGATTTTTTTATAAAAAATTGCAATTTTCAGCAGAAATTTGAATACTGAAAAATTTCAGGTGATAGAATCATTTTAATTCTGAAATGCCTCGCAGTGCCTCATGGGAATTGTAGTTCAAGCTTCTGTTCTTCTCAAATGGCCGAGCTTCCTGGTCAGACTACATCTCCCATGATGCATCATGGTCTCCCTTCTTGCAGGGGAGAGGTACTGCTTCATGGGAGTCCTTAGCCTTGCTATTTCCAAATCCAAATATTTTGGTTCTTGGGTGTCTGTTTTTTTGATGAAAAATCCAAATTTTCCACAGAAAATAAACAAGTTTAGTTTAGCTAAAAATGAGTTTGGTCAAAACCTCAATTTTCTGTCAAAAATCAGGTTCAACTGAAAAGTTTTGACCAGCCCTAGGCAGAACTTTGGTGAGCGGAAGTTTAGGAGAGAAGATGCTAACCGCAGTTGATTGGCACCTAACCTTCTGTGTGTGGCCAGATGGGCAAAGCCTGTGGAACATCCATGTATATTCAAACCACTCAAAGTGAAATTGCAACCAATAGAAATGTCATCTCCTTAGGCTGGCAGAGGACTCCCGTGGTTAATGAATTATAGGTCTCGCTGCAGCGAGACTAGCAGCACCTTTAGCATCTTGATATTTTACTGTTAACACTTGTTGAGCTGTAAACCACTTGTAAAGAAAGCACCTTTCAGAATCTATTTATCAGAGCTTGATAGGAAACCACAACATGCTATTTTCTCCTGTGAGTGTCAGGGTCTGTCTGGCAGCGATCTGCTGAGAGGAGATTGTGTGCTGCTGAGCATCTGCAATTAGCACAACCCTTCTCTCTCCTTGGGTTGCTTTATCTTACTTGTTCGCTTTATCACTCACACTCTGCCCTTCTTCCCATCTCTCTCTCACTCTCTCTCTCTGTGTCTGCCACTTTTTCTCCCACCACCACCCTTTCCTCTTCTTATTTAGTTATTATGTATTGTTATCATCATAGCTCCTGGGAGCCCTCGTCATAGACCAGGGCTTCCTTGTGCTAGGCCCTGTACAAACAGGCCTGGCTTCCAGCAGCTTCCCAGCTTTCTTTTTCTTCTTCTCTCAGAATTTGGAAAGAAATCCTGCCATTGTGACCCTTTTTACATCATGCAGTTTTGTAATAAGATTCATCACGAGCTTAGAATGAGGTGGGCCTGGCCGCAGAGGTGTGTCCTAGTGGGATTTAGAGACTACTGTGAGCAAAGGCCTGGAAAACCTCCCCATGAAACAAGATTGAAAAGATTGGGATTGTTTACCTTAGAAAGGAAACGAATAAGAGGGGACATGATAAAAATCTATAAATAATTAATGGTACAAGGAAAGGAGATCGGGACCGTCTGTTCTCCCTGTCTTATAACACAAAAGCAACAGGATATTCACTGAAATTAAAATTTAGGAAATTCAAAATCAGTAAAAGGAAACACTTTTTTCACTCAGCATGTGATTAGATTGTGTAACTCACTGCCACAGGAAATCATTGAGGACAAAATTCAAAAAGGCATTGGACATTGCTGTGAATAACAAGAACATCGAGAGTTATAATTAATGACAATTTTTGGAAGGCATATTAAATCTCTTGCTTCAGGGCTTAAAGCCAATCTCTAACTATTAGGGATCAGGATGAGCTCTAATTTGGAGGTAGATTACTCCACAAGTATTACTGTGGGGGAAGGGGGTCTTTTACCTGGTGTTGGCCATGTCAGAGACAGGATATTGGACTGGATGTACCACTGCTGTAGCCTGGCAGTGCCTAACTTCCTATCATACTGGTCCCATCTGACCTTAAACTCTGTGAAGCTGGAGCCTGGAGATGGAGTTGGATCTCAAGGTTTAGGCTGGGGAATGAGTTTGGGTTTCAGGCTAAGTCATGGCTAAGGGGTGGGTTCAGGTACAACAGCTGTTAAATAATGCTGAGCTGTTCCCATGCCATGAGATTTTGATTGAACATGGTGGAAATGTCACAAGATCAGCTGGTCCCATGGGATTTCCACCATCTTGGGAAGTATCTGAACCAGATCCATAAAACAGTTCTTTCCATTTTTCTATCCAACCTAGGCCAAAACCAAAGAGTTAGGTTTGGTTCCGGAGAGTTGACTAAGACTTTGGAAAGGTTTGGAACTCCGGGAAGTCTGTGACTCCAGGATTCCAGTCCCTAAAATCTAGGAGGATTTGAATCTGAGGTTCCATTTGGGTTCCATCATGAGAATAAAATCATGTTTCTCTTGTTTTGTCTTAAAACGGGAATCTAGGCATGGCACTTAAAATGTTGCATTTTTTTCTTTTTTTGTAGCATTTTGTCAGGTTGCCGTCACACTTGTGCCGAATAAAATCCCAATTGGGTTGACATAGTAGCATATGGATGACTTAAGAATTCTTTCTGTGCTGCAGATGTTCAAGTGCAATACATCGGAGTAGCCAAGTAAATTATAATCAGAGTAGACGAAGGGCTAGAATCTGATCTGCCATAAACTCAGCAGATCTCCCCAGCTAAGGATTCTCCAGTGTAAAGGAGTCCCTAGACAGGCAACCAGCCAGGAGAGCCCTACCCCTAGCTTCCAGGACAAAAGTCATATCGATGGTGTGTATGGGAAAAAGACATGGCTGGAGCACCAACTGCCCACTGACTATTCCCAGTTGCTGTATCAGTTTTTGGGGGCAATAGCCAGCTGGCGTCATTTAGAGGTGCTTTGAAAATGCTCTGTAATACACCTGAGCCAGCATAGAACCAGTTCTAGGATCAGGGAGCTGCCACCAGCTTCTCTGCAACACACTGCCTCCCTTGGCTGTGCCCGGTGGGTATTGGGGGCAGCTGGGAACTTGAGCCCAGATGGTTTGTGTGGCCACAGTAAAAGAGTGATGCTGGTTAAGGATACAGTCAATCAAATTATCAACTTCAGCCATAATAACGAGGCGTCCTTGTGGCACCTTAGAGACTAATACATTTATTTGGGCATAAGCTTTCATGGCCTAGAACCCACTTCATCAGATGCATGGAGTGGAAAATACAGGAGCAGCTATAAATTCATGAAAAGATGGGAATTGCCTTACCAAGTGTGAGGTCGGTCTAACAAGATAATTCAATTAACAGTAGGATACCAAGGGAGGAAAAATAACATTTGTAGTGGTAATGAGAGTGGCCCATTTCAAACAGTTGACAAGAAGGTGTGAGTAACAGTAGGGGGAAATTAGTATGGGGAAAATTAGGTTTAGGTTTTGTAATGACCCAACCACTCCCAGTCTTTATTCAGGCCTAATGTGATGGTGTCCATTTTGCAAATTAATTCCAGTTCTGCAGCTTCACATTGGAATCTGTTTTTGAAGTTTTTTTGTTGAAGAATTGCCACTTTTACATCTGTTATTGAGTGTCCAGGGAGACTGAAGTGTTCTCCTACTGGTTTTTGAATGTCAGATTTGTGTCCGTTTATTCTTTTTGTGTAGAGACTGTCTGGTTTGGCCAATTATCTCCAGTTCCATCAGATTTGTTTGGATGGCTAGCAGTTACAGGTGTGGGAGGATTATTGTACTTCTGAGTACTTGCACTGTGCCCAGATAGTATTCTAAGGGACCATTCACGATGAAGTGGTCCATTAACAGGGGGGTTAGAGGGTTACAGGTTGCTGTAATAAGCCATAAACCCAAGGCATGGCTACACTTGCAGATGTAGAGTGCTGTGAGTTAAACCAGCCCTCGGAGAGTGCAGTAGGGAAAGCGCTGCAGTGTGTCCACACTGTCAGCTGTAAGCACACTGGGGTGGCCACATTTGCGGTACTTGCAGCGGCACTGGGAGCGGTGCATTATGGGCAGCTATCCCACAGAGCACCTCTTCCCATTCTGGCGCTGTGGCTTGTGGGAAGGGGGCGGAGGGTGCTGGGCATTCTGGGTCCTGTCCCAATGCCCCATGATGCATTGCTTCGCCACCCAGCAATCCCTGTGCTTCCGACCACATTTGGCGCCATCTTTCACCATTTGTTGTACTGTGCACTCTGTCTTCCCTTTCGATCTGTGGGAATGGATCCCGAAGTGCTGAGGAATATGCTGATGGGTCTCGCCAGCACGTCACGTTTGGCAGCCAAGCTACTCCTTGAGATACAAACTGACAGTGAGGAGTCCGACGAAGATATCAACTCATGTAACACATATGACACGAGATTGCTCGTGGCATTCACGGACATGCTCACCACTGTGTAACGCTGCTTTTGGGCTCAGGAAACAAGCACTGAGTGGTGGGATCACATCGTCCTGCAAGTCTGGGATGACAAGCAGTGGCTGCAAAACTTTCGGATGAGAAAAGCCACTTCCATGGGATTGTGTGAGGAGCTCGCTCCAATCCTGCAGCTCAGGGACACAAGATTGAGAGCTGCCCTGACAGTGGAGAAGCAGGTGGCTATTGCAAAATCTGGAAGCTGGCAACTCTAGACAGATACCGATCGGTCACTAACCAGTTTGGAGTGGGAAAGTCGACCATTGGAATCACAGAATCACAGAATATCAGGATTGGAAGGGATCTCAGGAGGTCATCTAGTCCAAACCCCTGCTCAAAGCAGGACCAATCCCCAATTTTTGCCCCAATCCCTAAATGGCCCCCTCAAGGATTGAACTCACAACCCTGGGTTTAGCAGGCCAATGCTCAAACCACTGAGCATGCAAGTTTGCAGGGCCATTAACCGCATCCTGCTCAGAAGAGCCGTGACTCTGGGTAATGTGCATGACATTGTGGCTGGCTTTGCACAAATGGGTTTCCCTAACTGCGGAGGGGCGATAGATGAGACGCATATTCCAATTCTGGCACCAGCCCGCCTAGCCTCCGAGTACATTAAGCGGAAAGGGTATTTCTCTATGGTTCTCCAGGCACTTGTGGATCACCATAGACATTTCATTGACATTAAGGCTAGCCCAGAAAGGTACATGACACACGCATCTTTCAGAACACTGGCCTGTTCAGGAAGCTGCAAGCCGGGACTTTTTTCCCAGACCAGAAGATCACCGTAGGGGAAGTTGAAATGTCCATTGTGATCCTTGGAGACCCTGCTTACCCTTTAATGCCGTGGCTCATGAAACCATACACCAGGAGCCTTGACAGCAGCAAGAAGCGGTTCAACAACAGGCTGAGTTGGTGCAGAATGACTGTGGAGTGTGCTTTTGGCCATTTAAAGGGCCGCTGGCTCTCTCTGTATGGGAAACTGGACCTGGCCGATGACAATATCCTCACGGTTATATCCGCGTGCTGTACCCGCCGTAACATTTGTGAAAGGAAGAGTGAAAGATTCACTCAGGTATGGAACTCGGAGGTTCAACACCTGGAGGATGAATTTGAACAGCCAGGGAGCAGGGCTATTAGAGGAGCCCAGCGCGGGGATGCAAGGATTAGGGATGCCTTGAGGGAGCAATTTGAGGCTGAAAGCCACCAGTAATGTTTGGTGTCCTGCACGGGAGTGAAGTGCAGTGGTTCCAGTGTTAGTAGGAATCTGTGCTTGCTACACTGGCTTGCAGTGCCGGTTGCTTTCCTGGGCTAAGGTATCTTTTACTTAATGCAATAATAAAGAATGTTTTCAAAGCCAAAAAAGCCATTTATTTAAAATAAAATTCAAGTATTGAAAAGAAACACAACTGCTTTGGAAACAGAAAAGGCAAGGAGTTGGGGAACGGTTCAGTCACAGATTTGCATATGTCCTGTTCTCATACTCAGCCTTCCTGTCTGCACTTCAGGATGGCTACACTGGATGGTGATGGGGGTTGAGTGCAGTGGGTAAGGGTCATAGTTTGCAGGGCTGGGTGGTGAAGCTACAGGTGTTGGAGGCAGCTGGTGGCGATAAGAACCTGGATGTTGGGGAAAGTGGGTTGGAGGTGACATGGGGGGCACAAGGGAAAGAGTTTTGGGACAAGGGCTGCAGGGAGCGATGGGCGTGGTGTGCTCTGCCTGCATGGCTACAAGCGCCCGGATCGAGTCCGCTTGGTGCTCCATAATGATTATCAGCCACTCCGTGCTTTGTTGCCGGCGCTCCGTGC
Organism: Eretmochelys imbricata; assembly: GCF_965152235.1. NCBI lineage: Eukaryota > Metazoa > Chordata > Testudines > Cheloniidae > Eretmochelys > Eretmochelys imbricata. Next base: position 5,503,859 of record NC_135593.1, on the reverse strand, counting down.
TTTGGTGCCAGTGATCTGCATTCTGTTGGCGGATCCTCCTTTCACTCTCCCTCCACTCCTGCACTTTTTGATTTACATTAAGGGACTGCTGCATGACTTCATGCAGCATGTCTTCTTTGCTTTTATGTGGCCTCTTCCTAATTCTTTGGAATCTTTCGGCCGTTGATAACATGGATGGCTGAGATCTCAAAGTTGCACCTGTAAAGGCAAAATGCAACACTTAACAGAGGCAGCATTGTTCATACCAGACAGAGCAGTGATTCGCCCGTACAAAAAGACAAGCACAGTCTAACGATAGCAGGATTCGCCCATCCCAAAGTGAGCACACATAACCCACAGGAGCCCCAAAATGGTGAGTAAGCACAGGGTCAAGGGGGACTGATTGTTTCACGGCCGAACAGTCCTCCGGGGTTCTGTGCCTTGGGGAGAGCCAACAGCGGCAGGCGGCCCATATACTGAACATTGTCCCCACATTTTCCACAGGAGTTCATCCTGGAAGATATCTCGCTGCTGAGGGTGACCTGGGAAGCAAGGGATGGTCTTCTAATACAATGTGGCTTCCGCCCTGGCCCATATGCAGCTTGCCTGTGTGCAGCAATGGTCCCCCCGCCCCACACGGCACAGTGGTGCAGACATGTTAGCCTGACTGGGACAAGGAGTACAGTAGCGCTCCCAGGGAACCTGCGCAAGCGCATTGCCCAAGTTCTGGATGAGACCTTTGAAGAGATCACTGAGGCCGAGTACCGCAATGTGAGACAGCACATCATCGCCCTGTTCCGCATCTAGGCATGCATGCAGCCCTAACCCTCCTTGCCCCATGATCCCACACTGAATAATTTCCTTCCCAAAATAATAAGGGCAGGGCAGTAGAGTTCAAAGTGATGACCAGAGTGGCTAGAACAGGCATTGTGGGACACTTCTGGAGGCCGATCAGAGTGCATTAACAGGCCAGGGCATCCAGCCAGGGCACACCAAGTGTTATGCGTCTTGCAGAGGTGGAGTACCAGGAGCGCTCCAGCCACGGAGTCAGTGCGCTCTACGTGCCTTGCCAGTGTGGACGCATCTTGAGTTAGAGCGCAAGGGGCTGCTTTAATGCTCTCTAACTCGCAAGTGTAGCCATCCCCCCAGTGTCTTTATTAAAGCCATGATTTTTAGTATCTAGCAAAGTTATGAATTTAAGCTCCCAGGCTCATCTTTGAAAGGTGTGCAGAACCTTTTATTCCGTTGGGGATAAGGCCTGAGAGGCCAGATATCAAGTGATTGTTTTGTGAAAAATGTTCACCCTGGGGTGATACGGAGATTTTGTCTTTTATAATTTTTCTGTGTGAGTTCGTTTGTGAGCTTAGTGATTGTCTGGTTTCACCCACATAGTTGTTATTGAAGCATTTAGCTGTACCGCATGTTGTGATAGGCATGTGTAGGACCCACGGATCGTGGAACGTCTGTTGGGGGGGGTGTTGGTCATTGTAACAATGGAGATATGTCTGCAGGTTTTGCATCTGTTGTTATGGCAGGGTTGATGCCGTTTTGAGATGGGGGGTCCTGGTCTGTGGGGAGCTTCTTCTTCTGCTGAGCTTGGTGAGTTTGGGGGTTTATTTGAAGGCCAGAAGAGGGGGCTTGGGAAAGATTTCTTTCAGGATATGGTCCCCATCAAGTATGGGTTATAATTGTTTAATGATACCCCATATGGGTTCCAGTGTGGGGTGGTAGGTGACAATTAGGGGTGTGCAGCTGGATTGAAGCAGGTTTTCATGGGGTATTCGGGTAGCCCAATCTATGGTGTGATCGCATTCTCTGGTGTAGTATCCTTGTTTGGGAAAGGAAGTTTTAAATGTGTTAAAGTGTGTAGCCTGGAATTTCTTCTCGGAGCATATTCTGTGGTATCTGAGTGCTTGGCTGTAGATAACAGATTTCTTGGTGTGCTTGGGTTGGTTACTGGATCTGTGATGGTAAGTGTGATGATCCGTGGGTTTCTCTCTGTGGGGTTTCATTGCTGAAGCTGATCGTGGTGTCCAGGAAGTTGCTGCTAGTGTGGGAGTGTTCTAGAGTGTTCTAATCTTCGATTGATGGGTGGTGGTTGTTGAAGCTGTGGTGGATATTTATGGGGAAGTTTAAGTCATCTGGTCAGAGAATGAAAATATCATCCATGTATCTCAAGTATCGATGCCGTCGTGGGGCATGTTGGTGTCTAGGAAGGTGACAAACATGGTGGCAAGGATGATGTTCTGAGGGAGGCTGTTAGAAGTTGCAGAGTTTCTGGAGGAAGTTGGTTGTGTCCTGGAGCAAGCTGGACCTTTGTCCAATGCCAGCCCAAACACACCAAGAAATCTGCTGTCTACAGCCAGGCACTCAGATACCACAGAATATACTCCAAAGAGAAAGTATGGGATATTCAACTGATGCAAAACCCGCAGACATATATCCACTGCTATGATGATCAGTACCCTCCACAACACAGCTTTCAAGTTCCATTGGTCCTACACATGCCTATCACAACATGTGGTATACCTCATCCAGTGCATTAAATGCCCCAATAACAACTATACGGGTGAAACCAGACAATCATTACACTCACAGATGAACTCACACAGAAAACTCATAAAGTCAAAAACCCATAGGCTAACACTTTTCACAAAATGATCACTCAATATCTGACCTCTCAGTCCTCATCCTCAAAGGAAACTGCACAACACCTTCCAAAGATGAGCCTGGGAGCTTAAATTCATAACTTTGCTAGACACTAAAAATTATGGTCTTAATAAAGACACTGGACTTATGGTTTACTACAACAATCTGTAACCCACTGACCCCCTTTTTGTCCTATGATTGCAGTGTTGTTAATGGGCCACTTCATCTTGAATGGTCCCTTAGAATATGTGTTAACTACTCATGTTAAACAATCCGTTCCACCTTGCATTTAGCTGTGATACCCTAATACCTTTTCCAGGCCAGAAGAAGAGCTCTGTGTAGCTCAAAAGCTCGTCTCTTTCACCAACAGAAGTTAGTCCAACGAAAGATATTACCTCACTCACTTTGTCTCTCTCATATCCTGGGACCAACATAGCTATAACTCCACTGTGAACAACATTTTCAATTTAACCAATCCATACAGCATTTGTTGCCTTGGATTTGTGAGCAGTGATAAAGACATATATCAAGCTGGAACCTACATCTCCCTACCCAAGCTAACACATGGGCACCTGAATCCAGTGCAACACAATGCAACTGATTTTTTAAAGCTTCCTTCATAGACAGGGTTTTTCCGAGAGACTCAATCAAACACTAAAGCGAAAAGGAAAATTTTCAGATGGGATGGGAAGAAGGAAGGTGATTTATGGTTGGTTCATCAGCGATTTAAATCCATGTTAGATGTGTAAAAATGTCACTTGCATCATGAGAAAGACTGGAAAAATATCCATTGACATTCAGTCCAGATGCCCCTAGCTGAGGTTCTCCAAAGGCTTATAACCAATGAGCTGCAGACAGGAGCATCGGCCATGTCTAGATGGATGAACAGATGGCTAGGTAGACAGAAGCTGTAGGACGACAGATCTGAAGTGTCTATATCCAGTTTCCAGCAGCTGTAAACTAACAATGCACCTCAATCAAACCCCCAAGTCCAAACGCTCCAGAAATGCACAGCTGTCTTGAGCTGAATCCAAATATTGTAGCACAAGCCCATCTCTTCTGCAGGAATCTGGGGCTCGCTGATGCCAGGTGGTGAACTTTCCCACCTACTGCTAAGTGACCCGAAACCACCCTACTGAGGGCAGCTGCATAAATCAGTGGGACTTCAGGCCAATACTTTTGTGATTGCTCTGGCCATAGAGGTGAGGCCAAGCTGTAAAGTTCGAATTGGAACTTTCCCAAAGTTCAGTGAGTCTTTTGATTGTATGGATCAAAAATTAGCAAGGGATGCTAGGGTTCCAGTTCAGGCCCATCCCTGAATAAAGAACCTTCATGCTTTACCACCACACAGAAAACAACCTCCTTGAGGGATGGGAATCTGTCTAGCCTCTGCCGGGCTTGTGCCCCCGTGAGTCCATGTGGGGCACTGCCGGAACCGCAGTAGGAAAAGACTTGATCACCAAAGCTTGTCACTTCCTTTCACTCTAGTTGCCCTTGAGCAGGAGGAACTGGGGAAGGCAGAAGAAACTGAGGGTATGGGTCAAGGAGAGATGATTCAGCACATAATCTTTTATAAGGAATAAATGTGAGAAAACCAGGTTTTCTTTATGGACCAAGAGCCCACATTCTTGGAATGAGCACTGGCCTGGTGAATCATTCCCCAGACTGGTTTTAACACTGCCTAGCCTGTTCCCATGGCCCTCCACCTCTTCCGATGTCCCTACAGCCAGAGCCAGACTTTCTGACTTTTTTCCAGAGTCCAGCTGAGAGAGAAGAGCAATAATAACTAGCCACTCCAGTGGGGTGAGGGTGATTTAGAGGAGAGCATGCGGCGCCTGGTTTTTCAGATAAAGGTTTGGCCTTTAAGAAAGAGAGAGGAGAGAAAAAGAAAAGCATCCTTTCACCTTTAAAAAAAATCAATCCTTCCTGACTCAGAATAGGAGAAACTTATCTTTGAACTGAAGTCTAGGCTTGACAAAGTGTGCTTGTGATTTCTCAATCTCCGAAAGTGACAGAGTACCCAATATCCATCAGTGCACACCGGGGCTCTCCTCCTTCTCATCTTGAATGACTTGGACACGGTCACTCAGCGCAACAATATAAGAATCAGTACTGGAACTTAATTCTAACTGACTGCTAAGCCCTCCCTATCCACTCAACCACGCTACCACCTCTGCCCCATTCCTGCGGACAGAAATGTGTGATGTGCTTTGCATTAAAGCAACAAGAGCTTGAGACAGGCTGCAGCCTACCACAGACTGAGGTGTCCCTTCAGTGCAAACTGGAGAATGACCATTGGTCTATAATGCCAAGCCCCACAGTGGTGACATCAGCTCCACCAAAAGTGCGTGGAAAAATTATTGCATGTGTTCATTTATTTTCTATTTTATTTAGTTCCATGGATGTGCAAGCTAATTAGTTGCATCCCAGCAAGCAGCAAATGAGACCTTGAAGCAACAATATGTGAGCAGGGAGGGATGGGCTAAGTGGCACTGATGGGACTCTTTGTCCTTCCAGTCTCATTAGAATATGCAGAAGCTCTCCCAACCTGCCAGCAAGAGAGGAGATCTAAAAGTGACTCCCAGGAGCAGCAGCCTGTTGGAGCGAGGGCTGGAAAGCAGGATTCATTTGAGATCTTCCTTTTTGTTCCGGTGAAAAATAATAAACCTTTTCCTTTCTTCTTTTTATTTTTAGAACAGTTTGAAAATGTTTGACATATGGAAAAAATAACGAATTCCATTTTTCTTTTCCTTTTGCATTCTCTGATCTGTCAGTCTGCAACCAGGAGCCCTGCTTACCAGGAGGGGCTGTCACTCTATTTTATATAGATACCGCTGTTATCACAAATTGTTCCCCCCTGCTCAAGGATAAGGCTGGGAGTGGGTGGCTCCAGGTGTTGATGGTGGCTACAGGGCGCCTTTTTCCCTACTTGGTCAATAGTTCAAGTCCAACCATATGCAACCTAGATGGGCCCAAGCTATAAGTCAGCCCTACCCATCAGTTCTAAGGGAGTCCCGCTTCGCCGGCTCAGGAGCGCAGTAGTTTTTGGAGGTAGTATCTCAGTAATCGGAGCAGTGCAGCTTCGGGGCACACGTGGTCTTGCAGTCAAGGCACTGGACAGGGCTTCGGGGGATTTCTGTTCTATTCCCAGCTCTGCCACAGACTCCCTATGTGACCCTGGGCTATCACTTAGTTGCTCTGTGCCTCAGTTTCTCCTCTGTAAAATGGGGCTATTGATGCGACTACATTCATTAACGCTCAGTGGCTATGGGGATGGGGCTATATACATACATAGATGGACAGAGCCCACAGCTTTTTCTTGTTTACTCTCTCCCCATCCCTGCCAGATCTGGTTAGTTCTCTCCTGACCTTCTTGACAGCCAGAACTGGAGCCATCAGTGCAGTCACCAAGAGTCAGACGCTGACCTCTCTCATTAATAGCTGCCAGTACCTTGCAGTTTAAAGAGACCCACTCTGAGGGCATCCCAGACACAAACAAAACAGAATGCGGCCAGGCACTAAGCCTCATGCTGCAGGGAGGGTTTAACAGGCCAAGGGCTTCTTCAGAAGGTTCTCACAAGAATCATAGAATCATAGAATCATAGAATATCAGGGTTGGAAGGGACCTCAGGAGGTCATCTAGTCCAACCCACTGCTCAAAAGCAGGACCCATACCCATCCCATTAAATCATCCCGGCCAGGGCTTTGTCAAGCCTGACCTTAAAAACTTCTAAGGAAGGAGATTCCACCACCTCCCTAGGCAACGCATTCCAGTGTTTCACCACCCTCTTAGTGAAAAAGTTTTTCCTAATATCCAACCTGAACCTCCCCCACTGCAACTTGACCTAAGACAGGGGTTGGGGTAACTTTTTTCTGATCCACCTGACAGAGATCAGCTCAGGGCTTGACTGAGCTAATATCTGGCAGCTCCAGAAATTTTCTGGGGTTAAGGTTCATGCTCTTTTGTTAGCAGAGATAATATTCCAAATAAGAAATCATTAGCTAGCCATCAGCATGTGTACCATCTATCTATCTATGGGGAATACTAGACATTTTTTCCCCAGACCTTTTTTCAACAATAACTGGCTTTTCGATGAAATGGAAATGTTCAAAAAAACAAAAAATCCCCTCCCCTCCTTTTCAAAAAAAAATTCGGTGGCTTTATTCTAATTGTTGGTTAAAACAAACAAAAAAAAAACATGAACACATTTTTGAGAAAGATGAAAAATGTAGTTTTTGTTAAAAATGTTATGTGGGGAAAAAAATCACTTCCCAACCAGCTCCTCTCCCTCTCTCTGTCTCTCTCGCTGGCTAGATAGATGGCTCTATCAAGATTTTCATATTGGGTACTGAATTGATCCAGTGCTGTCATTCTTCCGACAGGCAGGCAGGAAAGAATTCTCTTTCCAACACCATCTCTGCAAGCCCCATTCTCAGTGCTGAGAGACGTTTCCTTCCTCCCTCTAGTGGTGGACGTGAGGCATCATTCTTACTGACCCACCTACACACACTCGCCCTCACAGAAAGACTGGAAATAGGGCCAAGAAAGAGAAGCACTATGTAATCTGTCAGCGCTATTTTTCTCTGCTCTCTCCTCGTTCCTTTTGGTTTATTTTTTAGCGTGTTTCCCCCAGGCTGTGCTGTTTGCTCGCATCTGTTTCATCTCCCTTCTCCAGTCGACAGCAGCCACACGGCTTTCTGAGGGCATCAACAGCTGCCCTGCACTTCTCAGGCTGTGGCCAGCATCAATCCCTGTTCCTTCAGGGTAGGTTGCAGAACTTAGCAGATGCAGCTGTGGAGGATCCAGCTACAACAACTCTTCATGCAGAGGAGAATCAAATGGGTCTGGCAAGGGGAATGCCCTGTGATGGCAGAGGGCTGGTGGTAGGTCCAATCCTGCTGCTCTTATTCAATCAAAACGCACATTGACATTGACTGACGAGGCCCATGGACCACACTACTTATCAGCAAGAGACCTGAGTGGCACTCCAGCTTGTTCACCTGTTGTTTTTGTGTAGGTTGCAAGGACCATGCAGTTCCTGTGCAGTTACACATCAGTTAAGTGAACCCCATGCACTGCCTATGTAAATAGGAAGTGCTTCCATACTACTTTTGTCCTACAAAATAACCTGCTGTCCTTTTAGTTCTTTACCACGTTGCTAAGCGTGTAAAACTCAGAGCTCCCAACAGCGAACACTGCATAGTTCAAACTCACCCAGTCCTTAGCATTAAGAAACAGGGCAAAGGCAGTGCAGCTGGTCTAATTCATTGGGCAGTCCAGGTTTCATTTACATAATGTGGCGTTGCAATGGGATCTGATACAAAGAGCAGGACTGGTTTGCTGCAGGGGAGAGCCTGGAGAGGAATAATATATTGTTTTAGTCTTCGTGTGCTACGTTTTATAATCTTCCCAATGCACGACCTGCAAGGCAGCTGTCACAGCGAGCTCCCACCACGCAGCAGTGAGTCTGACATCCATTGGGGAAGGGCTGGGTGGGATTAGCAGTGCAAAGATGGGGACTGCACAGAGTTAAGTGGTGCCAATATTTGCTTTGAAACCACAGTGGCCAATGGAGATGTGCAGCGCCCAAGGTGGGCTGGCATTTGTTACCATCTGTATTACATGAGAGGGAGGGGCACAGGAGGCTCCTTAAATTCGTCTTTTGATTTCTGACAAGCTCTGCTCAGGGTCTCCTGCAGAGCAATGGTTCACCAAGACGGAAGGCAGATGAAAATCAGCCTGTTAGTTTATGAACTGCTTCTTGCTGGCCTTCAGCTCTACTGGAACCAGGCATTGTAATGATGGGAGTACTGTGTGCTGCTGGCCTCTGCTGGAGGGAATAGAAACCACACAGCGGTGGGTCTTAGGCCTTACACTGCTAACTGCCTTTCTCCTCCATCTGAAGCAGTCGGAGCCTGTGTTTGTGAGGAGGGCACACCTCCCAACATTTCAAGTGGCTTAAGCAGGCTGAGTCCTGCACCCATAGGCTAGGAGGCCTGGGGGGATGCAGAGCGAGCCCACCCCTCACTCACTGACCTGCAGGGCTGGCTGGGCTCCGCTCCATGCTCCCTAATGAGCAGGCAGTTAGGTCAAATTTGAGTGAGTTGTGTTGCAACCAGGGGGCCACGTTGCAACGCCTGGAGTGGGGATCCGAGCCTAGCCAGCCCCATGGGACAGGAGCCGCTTCAAGCAGGACAGGGCGTTGTGTGGTCAAAGGGGGACAGTCCCATGAAACCCGGGATTGTTGGGAGGTCTGGAAAGGGAGCTGCCTCTCTGTTTTCTGTGAGCCATTCTGATATGTCAGTGCAATGGGTCTCTTCAATCTGAGCTGAGAAGGGTTAACTTCAGTATATGCATGGGATCACTTGACCTTAAAGGAACTGTCTTGTAAGCACCTGCAGAAGATTTGCTGCTTCTTACTGTGTGTGCAGACGCAGAGCCAGACGCTGGAGTGGACCTGTCCAATGAGCAAAATTCCCCAAACAGCACTGAACCTACCATGTGACTGTGGGGAAAGTTATTGGCTTTAGCAGGGGTCTGGAAATCAGGACTCCTGGGGCAACTGACTCCCTGTGTGGCCTGCCTGGGGTGATACACCCACCCTCATTGTCGTCCTGGATTCCTGCTGCTGGCGGGGGCAGGGAGGCGTGGGGGGGACTGTCTGTTTATTGAGACACTCAGAGAGAAGGTTCTGTAGAAGTGCAACCGATTGTTAGCCTCAGATGAGAATTCAGTGTTGCCAACTCTCACAGTTTTACTGTGAGTCTTGCAATATTTCGTGCTGTTCATAAAGCTCTTGACCCTGGCGTCGTTCGGGTACATCAGAATCTCAGCTTTTGTTACACAGAAAAGCGAGCTTCTTCTATCCCTCGGGGTTCTGGAGAAATGCTGGAAACCACGAATCCTAAAGGTGCAGAACCCAGATGTCAAAAAGAATTCCCAGTGCAGTATTTTTACATTCTTGTCTTTTTGGGTGTCCTGACTCTTGAGTTTTGAACACTGGGTGTTGACCAGTGCTGCGAGTTTCAAACCAGACCCTCATAGTTTATAGAGGTCAGCTCTCCCGGATGGAGTCAAAAGGGAACTGTCTCCTGTCCGAGCTGACAGGAGACATGCTGGTCCTGTTCCTGGTCAGTACCTGCTTGCATTCCCCTTTCCCTATTTTGATGGATCACCTGACCTCAGACTTCAGCTCAGGAGCTAAAATTCCTTTAGGTCACACATAACTATAACCTGTATGCTGTGGTTGTGGTTTCCAGAGATGGATCAACATGAGCATCCCCTCCTCCTCTTTTAATGCACTTGCCTAGCCCCTCGTTATGCTAATGGGAGTAACAGCTGTTAGCTTCAAAGCAAAGGCAGACCTGTACAATTGCTAGGCAGTGAATAGGACGTGCCAGCCCCATGCTGTGTTATGTGTGCGTGGATCACAGAAAAAAGGTACAGTAGCTAATTAATTCTTTGTTCCGTTAAAGTTGTCATTAACACTGAGCTTATTGTTGAATTCACCCCAGCACTCATGTTTACGCTTGATCCCAAGCAGAGAACAAGTGGCTGCTTCCTTCCAAGCTATGCAGCACCTTCCGACGGAGGGGAGGAGGAGACAGTACAGCCTGCGGTTTAAAATCCCAACTTCACAAAAGTAATTTGACGTCAGGCAAGCCTGGTCCCAAAATGCACCAGGATTCACATGCAATAGATTAGATTGGTTCATACTGGAGAATGCTCCTTGCAGAGACACGGCATTGCAAAGACTTTAACACAGCAAGCGATTGTACGCAGATCCGGGGGGGGCATGTGAAAACAATCACCCAGAGCAAGTGTACTAGGATGCCTTCATAAACTTGCCTTGTCTTCAGGAGACAAACATGCCTCGTTGACAAGCCCACAGTGCGCTACATGAATACACAAGCACATTGCCGGGGCCTGAGCAGAGCTCCCAAATCCTAATTCTGCCTAGCAATACTTGAGATACTCGGGGAGAGAGGGTGGAGCTGGCAAGATTTATTCAAAATTAGCCCATTTTTAGTTAGCGCTATGGGGTTTCTTGCACTTTCTCTGAAGAATCCGGGACTGCCCCCCCTTTGGAGACAAGCCACTAGATGAGATGGACCTCGGGTCTGATCCAGCCTGGCAGTTCCCAAGGAGCAGGTGGTGATACTTGTATTCACACTCAGTAGCACCCCACTGCACGAGCAGTATCATAGAAATCAATCAGAAAGGAGCTATAGCACAGGGGCAATGTTATTATTGATTATCTGTATTGTGATAGCACATAGGAGCCCAGTTGTGGCTCAGGACCCCACTATGGCAGGCGTTGTACAAACACACAACACAAAGATGGTCCCTGCCCCCAAAGAGCTGACAATTGAAGCATGGTATCAAACCTGGACCTAGGTTAGCACATAGTTTTCAGACCCATCCTGATGCATGTGTTGCTCATAAGGTTTTAGGAAGAGTTTAGCTGGGTAATTTTCAGCATATGGGTTGTACCAGGACTTTGACCTGGACTGTTTGCTTTTCCATGCTCCTGGTGCATGGTGGGCACCTAATTCACAAGGTTCTGCTCCCAGACTGTGTGTAAACAGGAGCCTTGCAGCCAGCTCGCTTCCCCATTTTGGCCAGAGAATTGTCTGTGCTAAAGAGCAGAGAGCCATCAGGATTTGTGGATGTTTCCATGTGTAGCCAGAGACCAACTGTATTCTCAAGGAGACCATGTGTTGTCTAGTTGGACCTTGGGCAAGTCTTTGTGCCTCTGTTTCCCCTCCTACTTTTTGCCTGTCTCGTCTATTTAGATAGCAAGCTCTATGGGACAGGGGCTGTCTTTTACTCGGTGTCTGGGGCTCCGATCTCAGTTGAGGTCTCTAGGAGCCGTTGTCATTGTGCTAGCAATAATAATTCCCACAAATTTCTAATATTCTGACCTCGTAAGTCTCAGAGCACTGAACATCCCACTCCCCTTCAGAACCACCCCCACCTACCAATGAATCTGTGCCCTGGGAGTGTATCTTCAGCCCTTTCCATGCCAATAGGGCCTCCAGAGATGCTTGTTCAAAGTCTCACTTCATCTGTTTAGATATATATATATTTACTCCTTGAAATCCACAGAGGCTGATATATTTATACATTTCCACTCCAGCAACCATGCGGCCTCTTCCCATTAGTGAGCATCTGGGATGATTCTGTTAATACTTTTTTCAAAAGAAAAGGCATGTTGCACAAATTGATAAATAATGCGATGCAGGGGGAAAAAAAAAGCAATCAGAATTAATTAGAGGGAGGTGGTTGTTTTTCTCTCTCCACTTTCAGGAGCTGGCTTCTCCCCAGGGAACTCTGCTATTCGGAGAAATATTGATAATAATTAAAGACATCTCTGATTGCAGCAGCAACTTGCTAGTTAGTGGCCAAGAATGTTCAGGGACGTCCTTTTTATGTCTTGTTCAAAGGATGGCTTCTCTAGCAGCCCTGTGTCCTAGCACTGGGCTGGGTGTAACGGGCTGAGGGGGAGCTGAGTCAGCCCTGAGTACAGGATGAGCTGCACCTGGGTTGAATCAGGTGCTCCCAGGCAGCAGCAGGAAGCTAGGGGCTGGGGCAGTGAAGCTGTAGGAGAATGGAGTCTCCTGCACTGGTCTCTGAGGAAGGAACAGTCTTTCAGGTAGGAGGGATTCAGTCTAACTGAAGCTGGGGTGGAAGGTTATGTTTGTGTTTGCTTGAGAAGTTTATTAATTTAATAAAAAGCCAGCCCCAAAGGGACGGTGGAGTTTAGTGAAGGGGAAAACAGGCCCAGGGCACAGCAGAAGCACCCCTGGCCACTAGCAGATGCTTGGGTGGCGGCCAGCCCTGTTACACATGGGATGCTAATTCAGTCCTGATATGGTAAACATTTATGGGTCTGAGGAACTGTACACATGCATGTAGCCCCATTGCCAACTCACATGTGTTAGAGTTTGCAGGGCTTGGGTCCAGGCAGGAAGACCTCTAACTAATCAGTTAATTTATGATGGTGCCAAAAGCATGGTACCTGTACAATATGCATTTCTTTTTTAGTCATGTCTTCAGATGTGTCTTAAAATGTGCCTTTCCAAAAGCTCTTTCTTACTTCTCCCTGGCTCTGCAGACCATGGAGATCCTTGGCTGTTTTCACAAGTTGCCCCTGTCCCTTTCGGTCAAGGGCATATTGTGGTGATTCACACTGACAGTCTGCCTACATTACAGGCAAGGAGTGTGATTGCAGCTTTATAGACATACCGGAGCTAGCCACAAAGCTAATGTGAGTAACAATAGCCATGTTGTCTCTCCGCACAGTTACCTCAAATATACCAAAGAAGAGGGAGGATACTGAGCAAGAGCTAAGGGCTCTTAGGACGTTCCATTCAGGATATGTGATTGCAGCATGTGTAGATATACTTGAATTAGCATTGCTACGGCTAGATCAGTCCTAGCTTGAGAATCCGTGCCGTGTAGCTGCAGCATCGGGGCAGCGATGCAGGCTAAGCTCCAGAGTACAGTACGGTGCCACCCAGGGCTGGGCCCTTTACACTCCTGAAGCCCTAAAAGGCCATGTGTCCTGCACAAAGGGCATGTCTCTTTACAGGAGCTCAATGGAATGCCACACTCACTCCATGATTGTGCATTTCTGTGAGGGTATTGTGTGTGCACATGGGTTTGCGTGTATGTTGTGCATGTGCTTCTGTGTATGCGGGAGCATGTGTCTGTGTGTGCGGGTGTATGTCTGTGCAGGTGCACACATGTATCTGTGCATAGGGGTGTCAGAAGGTGCATGTGTGTGACTGCATGTGTAAACATAAACAGCCGCATTTGTGCAGATGCCGAGCATTCCAGCTCTGCCAGCAGTAGGTCACGAAGGGCAACAAAAATGATTAGGGGTCTAGAACACATGACTTATGAGGAGAGGCTGAGGGAGCTGGGATTGTTTAGTCTGTAGAGGAGAAGAATGAGAGGGGATTTGATAGCTGCTTTCAACTACCTGAAAGGGGGTTCCAAAGAGGATGGCTCTAGACTGTTCTCAATGGTAGCAGATGACAGAACGAGGAGTAATGGTCTCAAGTTGCAGTGGAGGAGGTTTAGATTGGATACTAGGAAAAACTTTTTCACTAGGAGGGTGGTGAAACACTGGAATGTGTTACCTAGGGAGGTGGTAGAATCTCCTTCCTTAGAGGTTTTTAAGGTCAGGCTTGACAAAGCCCTGGCTGGGATGATTTAGTTGGTGTTGGTCCTGCTTCGAGCAGGGGGTTGGACTAGATGACCTTCTGGGGTCCCTTCCAACCCTGATATTCTATGATTCATCCTGTGATAAGTCTCTTCCATTTTCGTTCTTTAATTTTTTCAGACCCTTAATAGTTAATTCCATTCCCCTTGCTGCCAATAAAATAGAAAGGGGTTGGTTCTATCTTTGAGTTCATCACAAAAGGCTCATACTTCCACCCTCTCCATGATTAAAAATTAGGAGACCAAATTCTATAGTGGTGTCTTATAATAATAACCAAATCTTGGGAGTGCAATGGATGAATAATGGATCACGGCTCTGTCTTAAAGGCTTCTCACTCTCTTTTCTGTGCCAGAGTTTGAATGGCAAAGTAATGAGTCCTTCCTCATTTCATAAAAGTTACAGATGTTGAGAGCCACTGCTGATTTCTATTCATCAGGTCCGCCCCTCCCCAACCAGATCTCCTGGTTAATGAGCTGGGAGCCAATCAATAATTCATGGCTACATGAATAACCGGGGGATGATAACTGCTTATTTGGGAAGATGTAATCAGGACCCATTCTCTCTCTCTCTCACTGTGCTTCTTATCTCCTTATCAGCTCTCTGTGACTCACTGCTAATCCAATAGACTGAAACAGGAGTAGAACAATAGGTTAGAAAACAAGTTACTTACAGTATGTGGGAGAAAAACAGTTCTGTGCTTAGGTGTGTTTTTCTCCTTCCCTCCCCGCCAATGACCTAGGTCCTTTTGTCAGGCACCTCAGAGACAGGATGGGCCATGTGGAGAGAATATGATTAGAACACACGGCTGCTAAAAAGTTTTCAATTTCATTTCCCAGGATTGGCCTTGTACAGACATCAGTGGGGAATATTAAGTGTCTGCATGTGACAGGTCCCCCATTTTGCCCTGCAAGCTTCCTGTAGGAAAGAGGGATTTTTTTCTGTTCCAGAAGAACAGACTAGAGGAAACCTCCTTGCCTAAAAATGCCCTTACTGTACAGCTTTTTAGGATGATGGGAGCCACAGAAAAGCTATTCGGATAGACAGCTAGATAAAAAGTAGCCCCTGACCCGTACAGGTGAGGAATTAAGGATGTGATCCACAAAGCAATTTGGGTGCCTATACTCCAGATTTAGGCATCTAAGTCCCTGTGCATGGCACCACCATGAGCCACAAAACTCCTGCCTGGCTTCACCACCCTGTAGGTGCCTAAATTCACTTGCCATCTGCCTTTCCACTGCAAAAGTTTCCTCACGGCTGAGGGCTAAAATATAAGCAATGAACCCTGCTGCCCACTCTAGGCCATGCGTCTCCTTTCCCATCTGTAAAAGGAGGAATAATACTTTTATAAACATTTTGTAACTTTTGTAAGCTTAAATTCATTACAGCATGTCAGACCCTTTGAAATCCTCACCTGAAAGATGCTACAGAAGAGCTAAATGATGATGAAGTTGATTATTGTTCCAGTTAGGGAAGAGGATTGTTGCTGTAATTTAAATTGCTGGTGATTTCTAAGTCCTTGTTTCCTCCCCCTCTTTGGGCTGCCTGTGTGTTCCATGAACCTTAACGAGATCTGAGCGCGTTCCCTCTATGATCCACAGCGAGAGCAAGTAACCACACATGGATTTTAGAGTAACAGCCGTGTTAGTCTGTATTCGCAAAAAGAAAAGGAGTACTTGTGGCACCTTAGAGACTAACCAATTTATTTGAGCATAAGCTTTCGTGAGCTACAGCTCACTTCATCGGATGCAACCGATGCCACAAGTACTCCTTTTCTTTTCACACATGGATTGTTCATGTACAGTCTCATTCCCATGCTGTCCCGTTCCTATGGTACTATATGTCTCTGCACACTCCTGGAATCTGTCCTACGAATAGGTGGAGAATGTGGATCCCTGTAGAATGAGAGGCATGAATAGTAAGGAGAGGTAGTTGAAACCTAAACCCCAGAGCCCCTCAACTTGGCATCCATTTGAATAGGGAGCCAGTTTGGAACTTCGTCAATGAGCTGCCCTGAACACCAGGAGGAGCTGGTTGAAATTTGGGATAGATCAGTTCAATCTACAGACATAAGGCGTGTGTGTAATGTGGTGCGTATTCACTGTCTGTATGCAGAATTGTGTATGTGTAACTGTCTGGGTTTGGCTAGCCCTTAAGTGTTAACTTAGTTATTAGACCCAGCTGGGGATTTCCATAAAGAGCTGGGGAGCCCAGCTGGAAAGGGGAGACCTGGAGGAGAGTGCAGGGGAGAGGCCTGTCTGAGAAGCAGCCTGGAAGAAGGCTGAGAAGGAGAAAGGGGAGAGGAGCAGGCTACTACCAGAGTGAGCTGGAACGAGAGTCTGACCAGAGGCAGGCACCCTGCTGAGCAGCAGCCTGTCTGAACCCCTAGGTGAGGAGAGGAGAGTGCCAACCTAGACAGTGGGGTTGTGGGAGGCACAGGAGCCTGGAACTAGGCATGGGGACAAACCATAGTGGCTGAGGTGTGCCGGTGAGGAAGGGGTGGCTGGCTGAGCTCGGCTGGGCTGACAGTTCAGTTATTTTGAGTATTCTGTTGTGGCCCCGGAAGAGACAGGACTCTATGAAGTTGTCCAGCTGAAGGGCCAGGACACCCCTACACCAGGAATTGGCTGAAGAACATGGGGTGGGGGCTGAAGCAAAAGTTGCTGCAGTGCCACAGCCAGACAGGAGGGGCGTGTTGGGGGCAGGGGGAGCAACTTGGCCGCCGTAACCAGTTCTGAGGTGTTGGGGAGCATGCTCCCTCCCCATCTCCTGAGCTTAGCTCAGGGGTAGAGAAGCCAGCAAAGACTGCCGAGTACCTTCTTCTCAGCCCAAAATACAGGAACCCCAGGTGCTGAAACAGAGACGCACATGTGGGTGCCAGACAGGGCTCAGTCCATTTCAAACGTTCACGGTCACGTTGTTCAGCTGGTGCCCGCGAGCTCCCAGAGTGGGTCATAGCTGGGCCCCATCCCAGCACAGTGAGCTCCCTGTGTAACTGAGTAGCTTCTCTGCAGCAGCATCTGCTCCCCGAGGCAGGGAGGTGGGCGGCCGTCCACCCTGCCTGTCCAGTGGAGAGGGAATCTTATGTCCCACCTTCCCTCCAGTCATCTGCCTGGACGAGGCAATGACTCCCTTTCCTGTCCATCTGTTGACAGATCAGCCATCTGAGCACCTTTCTGTCTTGTTCTAAATAAATCTTCTACTTGGGCTCAGGGAACAGCACAACCCTTCCCACCCCCACCACGCACTCGCTCTCATCTTCAGCTCAAGCTCTACCTGTCATAAGGGACTTCAAGCCAAATCCAAGCACCGTCTGAAATATGGTGAGGTCTGTTTGCAATGAGAGGGCATTCAGTGCTCTTTGTGGCATAATCCACCTTTTCAATAAGCCCTGCTAGATGTCGGTTTGGAGCTGGACAAAGGTGCTGGATTAGCAGCCATGGAGAGCAAAGCCCTCTGGTTATCGCCCCAGAGCAGGTCCAGAGCATGGAACACCTAGTTGATGCACCCAATACCTGAGCTGAGAGCCGTGAAACGCCACCCCCCACACACACACATGAGGGGGGGGGGGGAAGTTCAGGGTTGATGACCCATTCAGTTCTTGGCTTCTGGGCCGAAATCTCCAATTCGTGCCAATGTGCTGGTGGTGTTTGGAGATGCAGAGCTGGGCTGAGCCCCATGACGCTCGTGTCACTGCGGCCAGCGGATGGGAACAACCTCTGGCTGCCTCTGCCCAGTTTCCATCACTCCACATCTCTGCTCAGAAAGGATTCGCAGCTCCAGAAATGGACGAATCCCTGCTGTATGTGATAGAGCTAGGCTGGGGCCCCTAATGAGAGGCACCCCTCGTAGCAGGCTGTCAGGCTATGACAGCTTGATTGATGGGAATTTCAAAGGAAGGCTGAGATCTGAAACGTCTCCTCATCACTCACAGCAAAATCTTTCTTCAGAGGGAGATGCTTGAAAACCTCCCTTCAAACGAATGCCAAATGAGGGCGTCTCCATCCGTCTGCGTGGGACCTGGCAACCCTACGCGTAACAAGAGGCAGAGAAGAGGCGACAGTAACTTTGTCACGTTAAAGCAACAGAGAAACCATAAATACAGTGCCACTCCCCTTCCCCATGACTGGACTCTGCACAGGGCTGCCTGCATCCAATTCCTCGCCTCAAATTCATTTGCCAGCATGATGTAAATGTTTGGACTAGTCCAGCCGAGCTGTGTGACCTACAACTGCTTACGCTATAAACCCCACTCTCCTAGCAACTCTCTGCATGTAGGGAAATGTCTTTAGGATGGCGCAGGACCCTCCTCAGCCCTGGCACAAATGGGTGTGCCCCTTGTTGATGTCTATGGGAATTGTGCCCACTCACACCACTGTCAGATTGGGACCACGATGTCTGGCAATCTGCGTGGAAGTTATTTGGCAAGCTTCTGGTTGAGGAGGAGCGAGTGCAAATCACTTTATACACCCCTGCCATCCCAGTGCAGCATGTTAATTTGCAGAGAGGAAAGATGCTTTAGGAGTTAGGGCAGCAGCCTAGAACTTGGCAAGCTGCGTTCAAATTCCTGCTCTGGTGCAAACTTCCTGTTTGACCTTAGTCAAGTCACTTAGTCACTCTGTGCCTCAGTTTTCCATCTGTAAAACAGGGATAACAGCACTTCCCTGTCTGACCGGGGCATGTGAGGAGACATAGAAGACTGTGAGGCACTTAAGTACTAGGTTAATGGAGGCCTTCGGGTGCTTTAGATAGAACATACTTGATGTAACTAGTCTATATCCAAACTCCCATATTCCAGCCCTCTCGGTCTTTGGAGCGTTGAAATCTGAATGTAGAGATGACTTTTCCAAACACCTGTCCATCACTCTAATGGGCTGAACCAAAACACCAGTTCTGTACACTCACCACACACTTTGCAGTGCTTAAAATCCACATCCAGATCAGCCCCTGGCTACTAGATACCATGATGCTGGGTGAAGTATAAACACCCAGAAGTGTGAAGCAATCTTAGTTTTGTGCTATGAGAAAAGTTACTCTGGGTACCTGGCATTTAGGGGTAGGGGGGCGCAGGCTTAGACAGCTGGTATAAACTCCTGTGGACTTGATCCTCAATGGGTGTAAATTGGTGTAGTTCCGTTGAGTTCGACAAAGTAACATTGATTCATATCCTATCAACTGAGGATCTTGTCTCTGGTCACAGACAGAAATGTTGGGCCAGATGAATTTCTGGTGTGTCTCCGCTGACTGCAGTGAATTTGCAGCTAGGGATGAATTTGGCCCATAGTCTGATTATAAGAAATCATTTCTCCCTGTCAGTGTGTAAAATGGACTGAAATTGTGTCTGCTCGCTGCTCTTTTCTGTTCTGTTAGACCGAGCACCTTGCATTGCTTCGCTCTTGAATGGAGTACACTAGATTGCATGACAGTTTTCTCCCTGGGGCCCTCATAAAATGAGCAGTGTATGTTTCACTAGGTGAGTGCAGTCAGCAACATTATAAATAAATAAATGGGGGAAACATGTTGGTGTTGGTTCCAGCATTCTGAGCCATTTCAGGCACAGTTGTTAATAAAGGTTTCAACACGGAGCCTCTCTTCTCTGCCGAATCCCCTCGCGACTGCTTAAACTCCTGCAAATACCCCAGACTCACTGTGATCTAGCATACCAATCTCCGTTGCAAATAGCCATCTCTTCCCTGAGATCACACAGCTGTTGTTATTCCAAATTTCAAGTGGATGAACTTCCATAAACCTTTAACAGTTAACATGTTAACCATTTACAAGCACCCACATCCCTCTCTGTCTGGCTGTGGAGACCTCAAGCTTCCAGGATCGAACTCTCTGAGAAGTTTAAATATTTGTGTTTATAAAAAACAGACACTGTTACCGCATACACTCAACAAACCCCAGATCCTCACAGCATCAGGTGCTCTGCAAACCCCTCCTTCCCCCCCCCCCCCACCTCCGCCACCTTTCTGCAGGCTGGGCATTAATCAGGCTTTTAAAGATAAGTTAAGGGGGAAAAGACTATACATTTGCCAGCACAACGCTGGGTTTTCAGTGGCCAGTCCTTCGGGTTTCACATCTTGTTCTTTCTAGGTCGCGCTTCTAAACTGCCCTTCATGTGTTTAGAAGTCACCTGAGTGTGGTATGTCTTTGTTTTCTGGGTGCTGCCCTTTCAATTTCTAAGAACTCTTTCTGCATGCAGAGCTTAGCAGCCATTTTGTTTTCAGAGTTGTTGCAGACTGTTACAGAGGGGATGCACACGCTGTGCTCTCTCCTTTCCTGTTAGGCTGAAAGTGCACGTGCTGCTCTTTTGTTTTGTAGCATAAGGTCATGGACTTATCCAAGCAACCTCCTAGGCCTTTGTCATTCTTTCTTGTTTAATCTGTCTCCCTCCTTCCTGTGTTGCCTTTATCCCAGCCTCTTTCCTTCTGGCCCTGGTTTTGTATGAGAGCCTTCTCCTCTACCAGCTCACGCTTTCCTACATCTCACCAAGCAATCAATTCTTCATCTCATTTCAAACCTCTGCTGAAAACTTATCCCTTGTCTCCTTCGTCTATGCCTCTTAAGTATCAGTGTGCCATTGCTGCCATATTTTTGACTCTGGGACGCAGCTAAGATGCAGGCAACAAAAGAAAATCAAGTTGAATGGTACTAAGATTGGGCTATATTCTGCCATCAGCCACAGCCTGACTGAAGCTGACTGCCTTGGGGTTCCATGACTGTACCAGAGCGTAGTTTAGCCCATGGTTGCCATTTTCACCACGTGTGCCCTGCTAACTACCACTGCAGGCACAGACTTTGCAAGCAAAGGGTAGCTTGGCTGAAACTTATAAACTACATTCTTTCTCTTGTCTGATTTCTTTGCAGTTCCTCCAGATGACCCAGTAATTACTGGGGGCCCGGTCATTAGCCTGAGAGCTGGGGATCCCCTGAACCTGACCTGCCATGCTGACAACGCCAAACCAGCAGCCTCCATCGTCTGGATGCGGAATGGAGAAGTGATCAATGGAGCCACCTACTCCAAGGTCAGGTGGGCTGGAGTTTGGGATGGGGATGTGGAATTGCTCTTCCGCTCGCCTCGCAGAGGTGTTCTTCACTCAGTACTGGCCAGAGCAGAACTGTGGCTCTTACGCATCAGGAGCAATGTCCTCCTCAACTGGTGTCACTTGGCATAACCCCAGTGACTCAGTGGTGCTCTGTTGATTTACACCAGCGGATGTTCTGGCCCCAAGTTTCTCGGTGCTGCTCCCTCAGCTTCTATACCCCTGGCTGCTGGGAGAGCAGAGATCAGTGGGGAGCCAGAAGGGCATATTCAGAGCGGACTCAAAGCTTCTCCAAGCCCTTCAGTAAATGATTTACACCAACTTAGGCTGACTTAGACTTACCTACTTATTAACGTGCGACCTTACATGTCATCTCTGAACATGGCCTACTGGAGTGAACACAGCTGCCCTGCCAAGGGGAGGAGTGGGCAAGAAAAGCAGCTGCCGGAAGGGTGTAAGCAGCTGTGAGTTGCAGTCAAGGGCAGACTCAGCTGTGAATTTGACTCATTGGCTACCTCCAGCCCAGAGAGCTCAGTGCTCTCCCTCTCAGCAGTGCTGAGCAGGTCATCTATTTGATGTGCTCCTCACCATGTATCTAAAAGCACGGTGGCCCAATACTCAAAGGTATACAGGTGCCTAACTCCCATTGACTTCAGCCTGAGTTGTCCTCAGGGAAGTGTAAATGCACCAGTGGATGGTTGCCACCTAACAGAACACAACAGCTCTCCGGTACAGCCCTGAGGCCAGAACTGGCCACAGCAGTGGCAGGCTCTGGGTCCAAACTGGCTAGAACAGCTTGCTCTCTGTGATGCTAAGAAGCTGGTTGGCTGGGCAATTTGGAGGAAATGAGTCTCTTGGGAGGGAAGGGGATTGTCTCTCTCGTGCCTGAATAGCACATCAAATTGAACGAGTTCAGCAGCAACCTTTGGCAAGCAGAGAACAAATGGTTCCTGTTTTAGCAGTTTCCATCCCAATTATGCTGGTGACACTGTGAGCCAGGGGCTGAACTGCTGGCTTGCAATTATTGTAGGCTTGGACTGATAAGATTTCACTAAGAAGTCAAACGGAGAGAGGCTGGTTCCAGGGGGCTGAATGCAGCTCTAGGAGCCAAGAGGTGTGGGGTTCTAGTTTCACCTCTGACCTTTGTGCCACTGGGTAGTTTGTGGCACCTAACCCAGGTTCCTGATCTCTAAAATGGGGTGACCATAAATACCTACAGTG
Organism: Eretmochelys imbricata; assembly: GCF_965152235.1. Lineage (NCBI taxonomy): Eukaryota > Metazoa > Chordata > Testudines > Cheloniidae > Eretmochelys > Eretmochelys imbricata. The sequence continues at coordinate 5,481,736 of NC_135593.1, read as the reverse complement.
CCATGGGTGGATGGGTTGTATTAGTTAAAATGACTTGAAGATGTAGGAAAGTGCTCAGTGTTATAACTGTGATAGTGAAACTTGGTGCTGAAACGTGGCTCGTGTTTGAACAGCTTTTACTGCACTAATATAGAATCATGGGGTCAGAGGGGACTGCAGGGATCATCTAGTCTAACCCCCTGCCAAGACGCAGGATTTGTTGTGTCTAACCCATCCAAGGCCGTGGTCTTTGGTAACTTTGCTAGTCATCCAGTCGCATTATCTTTTGAGAGAAGACTGAAGCAAAGTAGGCACTGAGCAGCTCTGCCTTCTGTCCCCAGCTCACCTTCTCCATTGAGCAGTGGACCCACGCTATCCTTGATCTTTCTCTTTTTGTCTGATATTTGTTAGAGACAACAGGAAGGGGCTGTACATTCCTTGACAGTTCTTTGCCTTGGCTTTCCTGGTTTTTTGTCCCCACATTCTTGCGCTATTCCCATGTATGCTTCCTTGGTGACATGCCCCTCCTCCCATTTCCTGTATGTATCCCTTTTGGGTTTTAAATAGCCAAAAAGCTCCTTGTGCAGCTGCATTGGCCTCCTGTGGCTCTTATATTTCCTCTGCATTGGAAAGGTACAGAGCCAAACTCATCCCTGGTGCAATTCAGGAGTCACCTCAGAGATCACAGTGCTGCCTATGTGCATAGGTATCTCTTCTCCCAAGACCAAATTATTTTACTATTTATTTTTACTATTTCACTTCATTGTGGAGCTCCAATAATGACTCCACAGTTAAGCCTACAAAACCATTCTTTTTCCATTATAAGCCTGTTTTTAAATCCTAGCTCGCTGTACAAAGCTGATTTCCAGCTGAATTTGCTCATGCCTGTTCTCCAGGAGAAGGCTTTTGCATCCAAGTGGTGAGATTGTGTGGAAGGACAAGGCTGGGTTTTAGGGCTCTGTCCATAGATTTCAGTGGGATCTGACCTGAAGTTGTGATGCTCTTGATCGGTAAAAGGAGTCATCAGGTTCACGTCCATGCTCAAACCTGCCATCTCACAGCACCACCATTTCAACTGCATGTCTGAAGGCTTTGTCTTGATTATGAGCTCTGCCATTGATCACCAGCTGGGATGCAATAACTGGGTATAACTCTCTTGTCCCAACGAGAATCTCACCTCAATCTCGTAATAGTTTGTTAGGCTTTGAGACTGGGCTTTGTGAAATACAGTTTGGAAACAGTTTCTTTCCCTCACTCTTGCCTGGTTTGATCTAGAAGAGCTCTAGTTTTTTCAATAACCTGCTCGTTGTTGGTGGATTTAAATTCCTGGTACAGTCTGGTTGCATCAGATGACCATCCAGGAAAGAATTGTTGATGAAATCCCCGAGGAATAGTTGTCGGCTTTTTTGCAGCGGCCAGAGCTTTAAGGCAGGAAGTTTGGTAGATGGCACTGATGGTTTGGACATACAAAAGCTGCAGGTTGATTGTCGACGCCCCTCCTATAGCCTTCCTCCATCTTGATGAGGGGAGTAGATAGACACACATGCCTCCTTGGTTGGTTGGGGCAAGTCCAAGGTGAAAAAATAAGTATTGCTACATTTCTAAATGAAAAGTCCAAATGTTTTGTTTCAAAATGGTTGAAATGAACTGTTATGACTTTTCCTCAGGGGAAAAAATAATTTTGTTTTTGGCCGAAACGAGTTGCCCAATTCAACCTGAATTTGCAGATTGTTTCAGTACCTCAAAAAATGCATTTTTCAGTGAATTTACTATTTGCTGAAAACATTTCACCCAGCTCTGCTGCAGAGTCAGTGCTACTGCGACATCAACTGACAGGGTGGCCTAGAGCAGGGAGCTGTTCCAGAATGGATCTTAGAGCCCGGGCAGAGAGCTGTCACTGCTGTTCTTCCTGGGAAACAGCTGGGATGTAGCACATGCCACAGCGTCTGGGGTCCCCCGAGAGGCTGGCTCTGCTGCTTCCTTCTCTCCATCACCGCCCTAGTCACCATCTTGCCCAAAGCGATGGCTCCCAGACCAATACAAGACACTGGCTCTTGCAATAGGTAATGAGGAGCCAAAGGCAGAGGGGTCCATGTTCCATTAAATTCCATCACAGAGGGTGGTGTCAGCAGCCAGGAGTTGCCTGGGCCATGGGGGGATGAACTCCCTTGGGTCCTGGAGCCCAACTGTCCTGCAGAGCTACCGAACAGAGGCCAGGAGAAACCAGATGAGGGGAATGACTCTTGAGATCTCAGCAGGGGTAGTGAGGACAGGCACCAGAGGCCCAGTTCTGGAGTGAGCGCTGGGGCCCGGCCTGTCAGGATGGTAGCGGTGGACCTCGAACTGACACAAGCAGAGAATCTCAGACGAGCAGGAAGGCAGCAGTGTCAGGCGATGCTGTCAGGGTTCACAGCCTGCCACGCAAGCTGAGGTAGCGGGGATGCTACAGAGATCTAGATGAGGTGGGGAGAGGCGTCCAGTGCTGGTGGTGAAAGCAGGGCTTAGATACCACAAGGAGATTCCCCATGTAAACCTGAGAGCGATGAAGAGAAGTATGTATGTGTGTGGGGTGGGAGGTATTTCCTTAAGAAACCAACCACAGCCTAAACCGACTAGCCCTGGCGTGGGGGGGAGAGATGTACCTGCCTGGAAGGGCACTGGGAGGGCTGGATGTGACAGACAGGGGCTGTTTGGAAGCTCTTGGGTAGCTCCAGGAAGTGTTGGCTGGATGGAAAACAAATTTGTGAGACCCACGAACCATCATCCGATTGCAGCCCCTGGGGAGATCCATCTCCCCTGTGCCCAGCTGCCTCCATCCCTGCCTATAGCTCCCCCCAGATGAGCCAACCTGGCCCCACAGGCCATCTGGAGGCTACTGGAGAAGGGAGCATCTCATTTGCATAGGGATTATGACCTTTCTGTCCCTAGCTGCTATCTGATTTGCCTGCAGTGTCACAGAAGGATTCCTGCTTTATTGCACCCAAATCCTGAGACATTTCATTTCCCCTGCCGGCAGCAGTCTCCAGCAAGGAACAAGCAGGCTGTTGAGCACCACAGCTGTGAAAGGGTAACCTGCCTGCAGCATGTGCATCTGAGCAAGGACAAATCTACAATCCCCATAGCCCCCTACAAACCCTGCTCGTCCAGCCCCCATGATAATATTACTCCCCTGATTAGCATTGCCTCACTCTCCCTCTTGCAACCTGAAACGGGGACCGAGCAAAAAACAAAATCAAATCCACAGCTGCCCCTTCCTGCCCCCACTTCCCAGGATGCCACGCGGCAGATGGCGCTAATTAAAACCTGAAAGAACTGACCCCTCTCTGCACCAATTTGGGTGAAATTAATTAAAATCTAGGCCATTAACATGTAATCGTTTGTAACTAATTGCAATCGCTTCAAATCTTCTTCTCCGCTGAGGGCTGGGTCAGTCCCGGCGCTGGGGAAGAGAGAGTTAAGCCCTCTTCGTTTCAGACCCGCCAATTGCCGTGACAGTGAAGGAATATCAGCCCTTTTTCAAATATATCTGTGTTTGTGTTTGCATTAATTCCAAAGCCTAAGCGCACTCGCTGCATACAAAGTGTGGCCCCATCTCAAATGAGAAGCCGAGACTCCCAGTGCATCTTAAGCAGCTGGCATGGAAGGGCTTGGAGGAAGAGGGCTGTCATACTGGGGAGGCATCATGCAAGGGACTTTCCATGCCAGATGGGGCCAGGTTGTGCCTACAGCCCTGTGGCAATGTCATCAGCTCTCATGATTTTATTACAAGTCTCGCAATATTTGCTGTTTTTCTTAAAGCCCCAGCTCCTGGAGTCAGGTTTCTAGCATTCCTGGTTGCAGAGGCTTGAAACCGTGACGTAAGTGTATCCTAAACGTTCAGAATCCTAAAGGCAAATAAAAGAACTGAACGTTTATTATTTTTTTTAAAAACCTCCTGATTTTTACACCCATCGCATGGTTTTCTGGAGGCCTGATGGGTGGTTTTTTGAACGTTTTGGTCGGCCATGCTGCCGGAGGGCCATAAATCAGATCCGCCCAGCAGGAGATTTCTACTCGCTACGCCAGGTTCCTTTCACAAAGACCTTCCTCCCTGCCCATGAACAGGCAGATCCGAAGGTTGAGCCTGTGTGCGACGGGGGATAACTGCAGCATTGGAGTGGAGCGTCCTCAGCTGCCTCGCTAGTGCCTCTGATGGCCTCCCCTGCTTCTTGGGGCTGATCAAGATGAGGGTTATACATTATCACTCCTTATACAGTGCCATAGGAGGGCAAGGAGAAAGGAAAACCGCAGATTTGCCTTGTGCCAGGGCGGGGCGTAGAGCTAGATACAGGGCGTGATGCTCCATTGCCCTGCACCTTGGGTCACCATTTGCACCGCTGCAAAGTGGGTGTGTAACACTAAGCAAATCAGAGTGGTTACGATTTACACCCGGGGCGTGGCACAGGAATGCCACCGCTGCTGGTGGCATCAACCCTTTCTGAACACATCGTCCACTGCAGAGCTTGCAAGGCAGCTCGTTAATGGCTTTTTAATATTCTCTCTCATGGCATGCATTACCTGTCTGATTAGCGTACATTAGAGGTCCAGAACGAAAGAAACCTCAATAATAATAATTAATTAATGCAAGCATTCGTTCTCTTGATGGCTAGTGAGGTGGTGTGATTTTTTTTTTCCCCCCCCTGTGGAAATTCAGAGATGGATTCACAAAGGGCTGATTCTCCAAAGGCTACAGAATGAGCCCCAGGAAGACCCAAAAATAGAACCCAGGAGTCCTCGGGCCTGATTCTGACTTGAGTGATGTTTTGCCTGGGCTGGGTTTGGCCGCTGGCACTCCACTCTCTACTCCAAGCCCTAGATCACACAGCTTGCTTCTTTCCTTCACTCTAAGCAAACTGCACTGGAGGCAAAATTGCAGTTTGCACAGTGCAATGCATTGCAGCAATTGGTGACTTTATGCTGCTTCTCTAGGAATCTTATGGTCCTTATAGTCTTCAGGCCCTGATTCCCGCGCTGCCTGGCAGCATACTTGTTCATTTCCTGTTGTGCAAAGTGGGTGTGAAATGCTACTGGATTGGCATGGCAGTGTTTCACACTTGCTTGGCACAGGTGTGTGAGGTGACCCAAGGAGCAAGAAGCAGGCCACTGGCTGTGAAATCCCTGATGGCTGCAAGGTCTGTTCAGTTGACAATACAAACATCTCCCTGCCTGGGATGGCGAGTGGGATGAATCTCACCAGAGCTGTCATCCTTGGGTGCAAGGCACTGCACGGTTTTAAAGGAGCCTATTGGAGTTAAGCACCCAACTCCCATTGAAACTCATTGGAGTTTGTGCACCTAACCCCCATCAACTCCTTTGCAAACCCCATAGGAATTGCAGTCATTTAGATTGTAAGATCTTCATGCAAGGACCGTCTACCGCTCTGTCTGTACAGTGCCTACCACTACCATAACCTGGCTTCATGCTTGTTGGTCCCTAAGCTCTAACATAATAAACACAGCTAAGAGTAAAGAATGTATTGCCCCTTTCAAGAGTAACCAACTTTCATCCCTGCTTCTCCCCCTGCAGACACTTCTCCGAGATGGCAAGAGGGAGAGCATCGTGAGCACCCTTTTTATCGGCCCCTCCAACATTGAGAACGGGCAGAACATCGTCTGCCGGGCCACCAACAAAGCCATTCCCAGCGGGAAGGAGACGTCCGTGACCATCGACATACAGCGTGAGTGTGTGACCGGCCAGACCAGCCATGTGTGTTTTGTAATGCCGCCCTGCCCTGGGGATTCCCTGGTGCCTGGATGACTGAGTTTGGCTAGAGTGGGGCCCTAAGTGCAAAGTTCCGAACCAGATCAGGCTCTGAGTTTGGGGTTTGGCTCCAGTGTATCTCTGTATTTGCAGTCTTACGATTAGCCAGTGGTGATCAGTTCAAGGCACTGATCTGACACAGCATTCAGAAGTCTGGACATCTCCCCAGAACTTCTCCAGTCTCTTGAACGTTCTTGGAGCTGCAAAACTGATCTGAATGTTCCATGTAGACAGGCTATCTCCTGAGGGTGAGGGATCCCAGGCCAGATCCCATCAGAAGGGCCATTCTCAGGGTATCCTGGAATTTCCACAGAACCAACAACCACAGAAGCAGTGAGAAAATGAACCAAATAACATGGTGGGGATGGGAGAGTACCTTGACTTGCTGAGATTCAGCTTGGGAGCAAAGATTCTGATTCTACACAAACTGCTCAGCCTGTCCCTAGCTGTGGGAGTACCTAGGGACTCCATGCTTATGCCCTCCGTATAGTCTATGTTCATAGTGTCGCCAGCAACCATGCCAATTATGATGGTCGTTTTGCTGACCGGGCACCTGTCTGAGACCACCAAACTATTCCATATAAGGCACAGGTGATACGAGCAGGTTCATTCACCAATGATGCATGATCTGGATTTGCACCCATGACTTAGAGGCTCAGGGCTCTGTACCTGGATTTAAAGAGGCCTCAAAGAAGCATCAGGTCCATCATTGCTCATAGTTTAAAAGGTTAGAAAACCTGCCTTATAATGACAGACTCTAGGAGCTCAACTTATTTAGCTTAACAAAGAGAAGGTTAAGGGGTGACTTGATCACAGTCTGTAAGTACCTACATGGGGAACAAATATTTAATAATGGGCTCTTCAATCTAGCAGAGGAAGGTCTAACACTATCCAATGGCTGGAAGTTGAAGCTAGACCAATTCAGACTGGAAATAAGGTGTAAATATTCAAGAGTGAGAGTGATCAACCATTGGTACAGTTTACTAAGAGTCACAGTAGATTCTTCATCACTGACCAATTTTAAATCCAGATTGGAGGGTTTTCTAAAAGCTCTGCTCTAGGAATTATTTAGGGGCAGTTCTCTGGCATGTGTTAGATAGGTGTTCAGATTAGATGCTCACAGAGGTACCTTCTGGCCTTAGAATCTATTAATCTTAGAGGGAATTTCATTAGTTTGTTAAAAAATTTCAAGGCTGGGACAGCTTTTTTTAAATACATTTAATACCCATCCCCATGATGGAGTGGCCTAGCCCACAACACAGAATTTCTGTAGCCATGTCTGTGATTCCCCCACCTACAGCTTTTTAAAGGCTTGCATAAATATCCTAGTCTCATTCAGTCCCAGTCTAATATGACCAGTTTAAAACTCCAGCTGATGCGGACAGGCACGTGCAGAGAACGAGACAGGCCAAACTTTATATAGCTCCCCTAAGTATAGATTTCAGTCTGGGCCACAGCATCTATCTGAGATGCACCCACCCTAACTCCCTTTCAATATCTGCTGCTGTCAGGCTCAGGCTGGCCCTTCCCCTAGCCCCACTTCATCTGCACACACAATTCTTGCAGCTGCATTTGCCAACAATTTGCAATTGCAGGGTGTTAAATATTGGGCTGGCAGCTGCTTTCCAGAGTCCAATTAAAACATAGCTTAGCAAAGTCGAGTGCAGCAGAAAAGTCTCCATTTAAGACTCCCAGCTTTTCTGCTGGAAGATTAACAGGTTCTTGGGTGGCTCTGTGGTATGTCCTGACAGAATCGGTGAGATCAGATGAGATAATGGCACGGGTTATTTCACAGATAGCAATTGGCTACAACAGTTGCACATGCATCCCCACACACACACACACACACACACACAATAATAACAACAGAAAGCCAGAGACATCATTAGACTGCGCTGTATAGAACGGGGCAGGCAACGTGATCTGAATCTCCGAGCATGGTGGAATCCATTTCAAAAGGGAGAGACCCAATAAAGAAGACCAATTTCTACTCCAAACCATTAAATACACCATGCTGTGAAAGTAATAATAATAATCCCATCCAGCCATTAAAAGAATGTTGCTTTTAATGGGCTCTAATGAGGATATCAATTTAACAGCGCTGGATGGAAGATGGAGGGGTACAATAACAGCAAGACAGATTAATCAGCCTGCGCTGGGGTGAATTTCATCCCTGAAGACAGAATGTACTCCAGCCTCTCTGCATCCCTTCAGCATACACAGCCTGGTTCCCCACTGCCTTACACCCTGAGAGATGGATTTTCCACTTGGCTACATTCACTTTCCACTGAACTTAAATTGGCTGGAGATCGCCCTGGGGAATTGTCCCTATGTAGGTGTTAAGCTGCTGGAGGCAGCTTAACTGCCTCCTACACCAGCTCCTTTACTGGGGTAAGCAGGAGGATGGGGCATGCCAGTAGACAAAGTGGGGGTAAGATGGGGCGGGACAAGAGGGAGCCAAACTCTACTAAGCTTGGGCCTCGACTAGCTCCCTTCTGGAGCTGACATCAGCGGTGGAATTTAGAGTAGTCCTCCTGCTGCTCTAATGTCGGCCAGGACCAAGCGGCCAGGGACCAAGGAACCACAGCTGGCTACTTGCAGCCACCACTGGCCACTCAGATGTAGCGGGGCCTGTGCCATCATTTAAGTCCATTTGGCTATCAAGCTACTTGCAGGCGGGCACTCTCACTATCTCTCCCATTTCATTCTGTCTACCTAGCTAGCTGTGCACCCAGGTACTTTATATGGCCCTCATCACTGTGATACCTGTGCAAGGCAGATGTGAAATGCTGCCCAGTTAGAAGGGGAGTGTTGTATACCGCTGCTCGGCACTGGTGTCAATGGCTTTGCATGGTGCATGGCAGTGCAGAAGCAAGCTCTAGGAGTTAAAGCGGGCAGATACATAGTGCATAAGGCTCTGGAAGGGATCTCTGCAATGGGGAGGTGGTGTCAAATCCCCCTGTGCAGAGCTAGGACTTGGATGGCGCATGGGCCTTGTGTTCCCTGGTCAGTTTTGTCCGACATGCACGGAGGCGTGTGCCGCATTTGGTGTGCTAATGGCAGCCTTAGCTAAAGTAGCACAAATGTTTCCATTTTAACTCCTCGTTTTCAATCCTCCGCAATGTTCCAAACCTTTCATCTCCCAGGCTGAAGCTTTCCAGGTCCCGTCTCTGATTCCCCCCCGCCGGCGGTTTGAGCAAAAAATGTCTGACCCTTTTTGAATGAGAGGACAGAGGGAAACATTCCCAGTCCCCGTTATAGAAACAAAAAAGTGCTTGGATCCCTTTATTTGAACAGCTCCAGCATCAACATGTCAGGGGTCTGAGCATTGAAGTTCAGCTTGGAAATAGCCCACGTTGAAGAAAAGTGTTGCTGGGAAAATTGGGTTTGATTTGAGTGAGCTTACGAGGGTTTGGAAATCAAATTTCACATACAGGTGGTGCTGTGGGCCCGATTCTCAATTGCAGCAAGGCTCTTTTACACACACACCACCAGTGTAAAGAAGCCTTAATGTGGGTGAAATGTTCACCTTCCATACTGAGCCTTTGGGCTGCCACAGCAGTGTAAAGGGGTCTTAGTGTGACTGAGAAGCAGTCTGTAGTCTGTAGCCCAGACCATGCATGCATGGCCTAACGAGCTAGGCAGCATCTCCTGCCCACTCTGAGGTCCATCCTGCAAGGTGCTGAGTGCTCTTCCCAGAAGCACCTGAGTAATCCCATGGATTTTGATGATTTCGGGGTCTGCCCCGGAAGAACTGAGCCTTTGCTGTCTAATGTAATGGGCATTGACCTGTGCCGTTGAAAATGTAGTGCATCCCCCGCAGAAAGTTTTTAGCATCCTTGCAAGCAGAAGTCCTTGGGTTCACTGTGCACCTTGTGTGAGATTCTGTGCTGTGCCTGTTTTCCATGGGGCAAGGGAGGGCTAAGATGGCTTGACGCACCCTCCCCAGCTTGGGCTGCTCTGAGGGCTGGAGGGCCCCCTGGCATAACCTAAAACCGCTCTGGGAGCCTAGCTGCATTGCCACAACCTGTCCACACAGTACTGCCTAGAATCCACACTGTGTGCTGCAGACCTACCTACAACACATTTTCCCATCCCTAGTCCTACCCCCAGCATGTCCCCTCCACGTGGGCTTGCAAGGGGTTCCTCCAGTCGAAGGGCAATCGGATGGTGGTCTTCCACAGTGCCTACACTGGAGGAATCCTCCCCTGGCCAGTTATGGGGCTTTTAGGGCCTCTTCATGCTACTCCAGCTCTTTTTACAAGATGTAAAGGGTCCCAGAGGGGAGGATCTCCGCGGACTATCCTGGGGTGTCTAGAGGAATAAACCCAGTTTATAGAACTGTTTTAACCTAGACAATTCCGTTAAGAAACTACATTAAAAGAATATCACGGTTGCAGAATATCAGAGCTAAGCACCTATTGCTTGCACCCTCCCCCCACTCTGTTGCCTTGTGTGTACGCCATTATGTGACTGTCTGTTTGCATGGCCACATCAGCTTCTCAGATAGTACCATGTGACAGCAATGGAGCTGGCTGGAGATTTCCAGATGGAATGCTTTTCCTTTGGATTTGTCAAAAGGGAAACATTTTGCGGTAATGTTAATTTTGACAACGTTTTGTTTGTGGGGGCTGGGCGGAATGGAGCATTTTGATTTTCCGTTTAAAAATGACTCTTCATTTCAACTTTTTTAAATCCTAGAAATGTAGGACTGGAAGGGACCTCGACAGGTGTGAGGCAGAACTAAGTATTATCCAGACCATCTCTGACAGTGTTTGTCTAACCTGCTCTTAAAAAACTCCAATGATGGAGATTCCACCACCTCCCTAGGCAATTTATTCTAGTGCTTAGCTACCCTGACACGTAGGAAGTTTTTTCTAATGTCCAACTTAAATCTGCCTTGGTACAATTTAAGCCCATTACTACTTCTCAGTGGTTAAGGAGAACAATTTATCACCCTCCTCTTTATAACAGTCTTTTAGGTACTTGAAGACTATTACCATGTTCCCCCCCCTCTGTCTTCTCTTCACCAGACTAAACAAATCCAATTTTCTTTCCTTGTAGGTCATTTTTTCTAGACCTTTAATCATTTCTGTTGCTCTCCTCAGGACTTTCTTGAATTGGTCCACATATTTCCCAAAGTGTGGTGCCCAGAACTGGACACAATACTCCAGTTGAGGCCTTATCAGTGCTAAGTAGAGTGGAAGAATTACTTCTTGTCTTGCTTACAACACTTCATCTAATATATCCCAGAATGATATTTGCTTTTTTTGCAACAGTATTACATTGTTGACTCCTATTTAGTTTGTGATCCACTATGACCCCCAATCCCTTTCTGCAGTACTCCTTCCTACGAAGTCATTTCCCATTTTGTATTTGTGTAATTGATTGTTCCTTCCTAAGTTTAGTACTTTGCATTTGTTCTTATTGAATTTCATCCTATTTGCTTCGAACCATATCTCCAGTTTGTCAAGATCATTTCAAATTCTAATCCTGACCTCCTAAGCACTTGCAACCCATCCCATCTTGGTATACTCTGAAACTTTACTCTCTAAGTATGCTCTAAGTATGATTATCCAAATCATTTATGAAGATATTGAATAGCACCAAAACCGGGACAGATCCCTGCAGGGCCACACTCAGTATGCCCTTCCAGCTTGATTGTGAGCCACTTATAACTGCTCTCTGAGTACACTTTTCCTACCTATTGTGCACCCACCTTATAGTAGGTTCGTTAAGCTATATTTCTCTAGTTTGTTTATGAGAAGGTCATGTTGACAGTATCAAAAGCCTTATTCAAATCAAGATAGATCACATGTACTGCTTCCCTCTATCCACCAGGCTTGTTACCCTGTCAAAGAAGGATATTAGGTTGGTTTGACATGGTTTGTTCTTGACAGATCCATTATTGACTGTTACCTTATTTTCTTCTTGGTGCTTGCTTACAAATTGTTTGGTTTTTTGCTCCATTATCTTTCCAGATACCAAAGTTAAGATGACTGGTCTATAATTCCCTGGATTGTCTTTATTCCCCTTTTTATAGATAGGGCCTATATTTGCCCTTTTATCAGTTCTCTGGGATCTATCCTGTCGTCCATGAGTTCTCAAAGATAATCACTCATGGCTCAGAAATCTCTTCAGACCATTCTTAAAGTATTCTAGGATGTATTTCATCAGGATCTACTAACTTGAAGACATCTAACTTGTCTAAGAAACTTGTCTTAATTTTTTCTTTTCCTATTTTAGCTTCAGATCCTACCCCGTTTACAGTGATGTTCACTGTGTTAGTCATCCATTCACTAACTTTTTTGTGTGTGTGAAAACTGAAACAAAAAAGACATTTAACACTTTGACCATTGCTGTGTTTTCTGTTATTGTCTTTCCCTCCTCATTGAGAAATGGGCCTACCCTGTACTTGGTCTTCCTGTCATGTATTTTTAAAATGTTTTCTTGTTGTTCTTTATGTCCCTAGCTAGTTTAATGTCATTATTTGCCTTCACATTTCTAATGTTGTCCTTAGCTGCTTGTGTTCATTTTTTTTTTATATATTCATCCTTCATAATTTGACCTAGTTTCCACTTTTTGTATGACTCTTTTGAGTTTCAGGTAATTGAAGGTCTCCTGATTAAGCCAGGATGGTCTCTTACCACACTTAATCTCTTTCCTATGCATTGGGATAGTTTGCTGTTGTGCCCTTAATAATGTCTCTGTAAAACAAAAACAAAAAAACTGCCAACTCACCTGAATTCTTTTTTCCCTTAGACTTGCTTCCCACGGGATCTTGCCTACCAATTCTGAGTTTTCTAAAGTCTGCCGCCTTGAAGTCTATTGTCTATATTCAGCTGTTTTCCCTCCTACCATTCCTTAGAATAATGAACTCATCATTTCATGATCACTTTTACCCATGCTGCCTTCCACCTTCAAATTCTCAACCAGTTCCTCCCTGTTTGTCAGAATCAAATCTAGAACAGCCTCTCCCCTAGTCACTTTCTCCACCTTCAGTAATGCAATGCATTGGAGATAACTTTTTAAGAACTTGTTGGATAATCTGAGCCCCGCTATATTTTCCCAACAGGTGTCTGGGTAGTTGAAATCCTTCATCACCGTCGAATCCTGTGCTTTGGATGATTTTGTTAGTTGTTTAAAAACAGCCTCATCCATGACTTCTTCCTAGTTAGGTGGTCTAAGTAGACCCTACCGTGACATCACCCTTATTTTTTTTTTGCCTCTTTTATCTTTACCCTAAGACTCTCAAGAGGTATGCCTCCCACTTCTGTCTCAACCAAGTGTATCTTTGCTACCCAAAACCACAACTCTTCCCTTTTCCCCTGCCTGTCCTTCCTTAAAAAGCTGTACCCTTCTATAGCAATATTCCAGTCATATGAATTATCCCATGAAGTCTCCGTGATGCCAATTATGGCATAATTGTGGTTGTTCACTAGAATTTGTAGTTCTTCTTGTTTATTCCCCATGCTTCTTGCATTAGTGTACCGACATCTACGATGTACATTATATTTCCCCTCTATAGTTCCTCCTTGCTCCTTTGTCCCTGCTGTGATTTGTCCATATTCCCCCAGCTTCTGACCCTTCACCTAGGTCTCCATGTTTTGGACTTACCTGTGAGCTTGTGTCTCCTGCCCCTGTTGAACCTAGTTTAAAGCTGCCCTCACTAAGTTAGCCAGTCTGTATCCAAAGATACTCTTCCAGTTCCTTGCTAGGTGGTCCCCATCTCTGCTCATCAGTCCTTCTCGCAACAGCATCCCATGGATGAGAAAGCCAAAGCCCTCCTGGCACCACCATCCACACAGACAATAATATAAAATTGTTTTTTTAAAAGAGAATTTGAACACCACCTTTCGATTGCCATGAAATGATTTTTTTCCCCCTGAAATTTTTTGTTTCATGGCAAATTTTGTATTTTGTTTTGTTTTTCATTCCTGTTTTGGAACAGAAAAAAATTCAAAATCTTGGAATTTCCCACAACGTGGAAAATCCAGTGTTCACCCAGCTTTAAATATCTTCACCACACTTGCATGCATGGAGGAGACCAAGGAGAAAGCAGAATATAGCCAGGTCATGGTAGTTGGAGAAGACAGAAGGCAGAAAGACTGGAGCCACTGGCCCTTGTCTTACTCTTAAAGGGGCTAGTTTAGGCACCCAAGAAGAGGTCTACATAGATCTGCCTCATTATTTGCATAATAGGCAGGGCTAACTCAGTAGAAGCCACTACTCATGGATTGGTGGATGTGTACTCCAGAAAGAATTGCTTCAATGCTCTGAAAATGCCTGGTTTTTAAAATCTAAACATGCCCTGGGTGGAGATGCTGAGAACCTGGCTATCCTATGCCTGAGCAGTGGGGGAAGTTTGGTGCTCCTTCCAGTGCTGGAACATTCCCCAGTGACCCCGCAAAAGCCTGTGTGGGAACCCCATGGGGTTGGGGTGAGAATGGGCAGCAGCATCTCTCCTTCCCCCAAACATGCCAGACCCCATCCGCATTAATACCCTGGCTTTCCCCTCTGCCTGGTAGAATTTCCTCCCCTCCCCGCAAACCCCACTACTGGTGTGCAGGGAGCAATTCCCTGGCATCACAGCTTCAGGAAGAGCTGTGCTCTCATGGTGGAGCTAGAGATAGCGGAGGTCAGCGTGGGGACTCAGAGCCTCCTTGCTGACAGCCCAGGCCTGGCAAGCACCCTTCCCTGCTGCATGGCCCCTGCACAGCGGATTTGGCCAATACATCCACCGAGCTGCAGAGCCACAGCCCTACGGTCCCCTGGCCCAGCCCTACTCCTACCTGAGTTAGCATGCTATGGCTGGGGAAGAGTACATCTCCATAGCACACAGCACTTTGAAACTCCTGGCCTCCCTCCTCAGAGACAGTCATACCAATTCCACTGAAACCCAGACCTTGCATGGCCCAAATGTCTCCCAGAGCATTTGGCCTGGAGTCTGTGTCGTCCAGTTTCCACTGCACACTCTATGCCGCATGTTAGCTTTGATATAGCTGCACAGTAGTTACTGTCCCGGGTTGAAAGACATTTCCTTTAACAATAAGCACTCCAAGGAACGAGTCCATCCCATGAACCAACAGCCTAATAAATCACTTGATAGCAAATCAACTTCTTATTTTTTTTCACTTAAAAGAGCATCAAAAAAGGTTCTTATACCATAACAAGACTGCTCACCCCATCCAGTGATGGGGGGGACCCCTAGTCTATCTGATGGTAGCGAAAGTTTGCTTTAAATACCACACATCGGGATTCAGGATCTGCCTTCCAAATAAAATAGCTGAGTCATGAGCCCACCTCCCCCTTCCAAAAAACCAACCTAAAATCCCACCAGGGTTTGTAATGGAAACACTAAGTGACTCCAGCTGGAACGTCTGTTCAATGTGATTTCCATTCCACCAGCCACATCAAAGCCAGACTCCTGTGAGTTATGCGCTGAACATCACAAGTGGGATTAAAATCATGTTGAATAGTTTGATATGCCATAAACTATTTATACTACCGGAGCCCAGTGCCTGTATTGAAATTCACATCCTGTGTGCCAGGATGGAGACGGGCTGGCTCGCTGCTTCGCCAGACCCATTTGTGGAAGCTCAGCGCCTCTGCGCACCATGTGGTTGCTCATTTCAATGCCTTTTTTAATGGGCCTGTAGGTTTGTGCTTTTCTTTAAGTGAGATGGAGGTAAAGGAATGAGAATTCAGGGGAAGTCAGTGACAGCAAGGTCAGGGGCGTGGGATTCTAACCGATGTAACGACAGTTCCTGGTACCAAAGTATCTGAGGACTTCAGATCGTATTTATACTCGCAACATGCCTGGGAGGCAGGGCAGGGCTGGGCTGCGTTCCCCACTGTATAGTGGGGGAACTGACTCACAGAGAGACTAAGTGACTTGGCCAAGATCACAGACGTTAAAGCAAAGAATTTAACTTGGTCTCCTGAGTCCCACACTAGCACCTAGGCCGCCAGACCATCCTTCCTCTCTAGGCGAGAGCGGGTGGAGATGAAAACTGGTCCTGGCATGAGCAGAGGCTCAAGGTGGTAGTGAGGGTGAAGGGGATTAAGGTAGCTATGAGTCACCTTTCATGCAGGGATCTGTAAGCATTTCATGGACATTCGTGCGAGAGCCCTCCCAGCGCCTTTGCCTCATAACTGTTCCCAGTTCGCTGCGTCTCTAACCGGATTGCTGCTTTCCACACGTAAGCCGGAGCATTGCAGGACATTGTAACAGCAAGCGGGTACTGAAGGGGCTGTGCGTCTCCCATTTGTCATGGCGGTTTCTCCCCTAGATGGGCAGAAGGTGCTGCCTTGCTGCTCTTCCTCCCCCTCCGCTCAGTGCAAGTGTTAGAATCAGTGCTCTTTCAAATGATGCTGCTAATCCTGCGGCCCTGGGGGCCCCCTTGAAGGGGGCCTCACTCTCAGCAAGACGGCTCAAGATGTCAGTGGTGCAGTAGGGTGCAATAAGAGCTGCACCATGCTCTCTGGTGAAACCATCCATCCCACAGGGAATCGTGACGGCTTTCTTTGCTCCTGAGCTACACCGGGGAAGAGCACAGATTCCTTCCTCCTCCTGATTAACAGGGAACCTCCATCCATGCGCCACAAACACACACGTCACTAACAGCTTCCGCGTGCGCACACACTTCCCACCCACTGACATGGCTGTTTAGAGCAAGGAGGTCATACACCAAACTTCTGATGCAGGTGGCTGGTGGGCTAGTTGCATGGCACTGCAGAGGACTCCAGCTTTGGTCAGACTCTCTGATATCCTTTTGTTTCACAGCACCTTACAAGGTACTGGTCAACATGAGCCAGGGCATGAGAGTCTGCCCCTCTGCTTGTACTTGCCTTGCTCTTTGGGTCCCTGGAGGCAGCATATATGTTCTTTTCCCTGCTTCTAGCTCCACACATGCCCTGCATGTGTAAGCTTTGACTCTCCCCGCAAGCAGAGTAATAGAGTCAATGGAGATCCAGCAAACTTCTTAAGCACGTATCTAAGAGTCTGCCTCCACTGCAGCGTTAACTCAGGTGACCAGCACCTAGGCTAGCCTAGCCCAAATGTGAGCAGCCACACTGCGTCACCCTACCCCGCATGGCTGCATCTTCGTTGGTGCTGCTCTTCCCCTCTTGGGGTGCTAGGACTTCTGCGGACATATCGCATGGATCTTAAAGCTGCCAAAGAAGCTGACAGGTTTCAGAGTAGCAGCCGTGTTAGTCTGTATCTGCAAAAAGAACAGGAGTACTTGTGGCACCTTAGAGACTAATCAATTTATTTGAGCATAAGCTTTCGTGAGCTGCAGCTCACTTCATCGGATGCATTCAGTGGAAAATACAGTGGGGAGATTTTATATACACAGAGAACATGAAACAATGGGTGTTACTGTACAGACTGTAACAAGAGTGAACAGGTAAGGTGAGCTATTACCAGCAGGAGAGCGGGGCGGGGGTGAAACCTTTTCTAGTGATAATCAAGGTGGGCTATTTCCAGTCTACGTAAAAGAATAAATGGAAACAAATCAGACGTCAAGAATGATAACATTCAAAAACCAGTTGGAGAACACTTCAGTCTCTTTGGTCACTCTATTACAGACCTAAAAGTTTCAGAGTAACAGCCATGTTAGTCTGTATTTGCAAAAAGAAAAGGAGTACTTGTGGCACCTTAGAGACTAACCAATTTATTTGAGCATAAGCTTTCGTGAGCTACTGCTCACTTGAGCTGTAGCTCACGAAAGCTTATGCTCAAATAAATTGGTTAGACCTAAAAGTGGGCAATTCTTTAACAAAAAAACTTCAAAAACATACTCCAACGAGAGACTGCTGAATTGGAATTAATTTGCAAACTGGATACAATTAACTTAGGCTTGAATAAAGACTGGCAGTGGATGTGTCATTACACTAAGTAAAACTATTTCCCCATGTTTAGTCTCCTCCCTCCCACCCCCACCCCCACCCCCACCCCACCCCCGACTGTTCCTCCCAGGTTCTTGTCAACTGCTGGAAATGGCCCACCTTGATTATCACTACAAAAGGTTTCTCACCCCCCCTTCCCCCCCCCCCTCCCGCCGCTCTCCTGCTGGTAACAGCTCATCTTACCTGATCACTCTCGTAACACTGGGTATGGTAACACCCATTGTGTCATGTTCTCTGTATATGTAAAATCTCCCCACTGTATGTTCCCCTGTATGCATCCGATGAAGTGAGCTGTAGCTCACAAAAGCTTCTGCTCAAATACATTTGTTAGTCTCTAACTTTCCAAGAAGCTGAGCAGCTCAGCCTTTTTCCCAAAGAATTGTGAGAGAATGTGTCTGTCCTTTCGGGCACAAGGGGGCAATTGGAGGACTACTGGCACGCAAGGTGTGTAGCCTGTGTCCTCACTACTAGACCTAGAGGAAGCAGCACCTGGGCTTTAGCCTTTACCCCTCACCCGGCCAGCTGGCCTGGGTTTAGCAGCACTGAACTCAGGTGAGAGGGTTCTGTGTGTGGACAGGAGGGGGATTAGGGACAACACCCAAGTAAGAGCCCTTGCTAACTCTGCAGTGAAACATACCCCCAAGTCACTGAAGCCAATGAGTACTCAGGGGTCAAAGATAGGCATTTGCCTTCCTGAATCGGGGCCCAAGCCAGTAGTCTTGATCCTGTTCATACCAAATAATGTTTGGTGAATGAGATTATGCAATATATGTGTATACGTGGACATGCATGTATGCACTCCTCCCAGTTGGCTGCTGGCTGGGTCAAGTCAATTCAATCATTTGAATTAATTGCAAGCAGCCAGGAAGGAATTATAATTGTAACTGAGTAGCATTACATTATGGTGAGTTATCATTTATGTAAATGTCTTTTTAAAAATATTTGCAGGTGTCTCCCTTTGTTACGGGGAATCTCTGGAACATTACCAGAGCATTAGAAAGCACAATCCCATTTGTGACAGGAAAGATCAAAGACTTTTTAATTCATTTTCTCCTTCTTCTTTTTATCTACATTTTTTAAGTGCAGAAGGGAGCCCTGCTCCTTTTTATACAAAGAGGCTCCTCTATAAATCCTAAACACAGCTACTAAACCATCAAACAATGGGGAAGCTACTAAAGAGAAGTGTGATTCATACTTAACAAAGGAAGGTGATTAGCTGTTGTTGTATAACAATGGGGAAGTGTCAGGACACCTGCAAATGAATTAGGAGCGCGCTATATATCTCTGAGCTGTTGTGTTAGCACATCTCATTTATATTCCCAACTGCTCTGCCTTTATTGCCATTTGAATTGCACATTTTTAAATGAGATTAGGGTAAATTGAAAATACTTGTAATTTCCCATCATAATTTCCCATCAAGGAGGCAGGTGGCTGTGCTCACAACAAAGCAGGGAGCTGGCAGTGTAAATTCTGCCCACCTAATGAGGTGGGAGCCCGGTGAAGGAGAAGGTAGCTCAGCATCCTGCTTTGCTGTCCAGATATTTATTCTTCTGTCTTACTGTCTTCTGTCCCTCTGAGATGACCACCTCTCTGCATGACCTCCCCACTCCTATGAATCCTGCCAAGCTCACTCACAGGGGCTAACTCTGCCGCTCCCTTGTTTTGCTTCTCAGCGAGCTCAGCCCAGTGAGGTCCTGCAGAAAGGATGTCTTCCGTCTGAGGTGAGCTCCGCACAGCTCTGATTCGCTTGGTGTGCCCTAAGGAACCACCAGGGAGAGCCTGGAGCAGCATCTGTCTTACTTTGGACCCAATCCTGAAGGCACCAAGGACCAACAATGCCTATTTTTGCAGGAGAGCTTTCTTCCTCCCCAGCCTCTTCTCTGGCGTTCAGCCCATTGTGGGTGCACTAGCCTCGGCTGCAGCTCTTATCACTGGAAAGTGCTGTCGGATGGGGGCTCAGTGGCTTAGGTGAAATGGATTGTTCTTGTAATACCACCCTCCTGGCTGAGTCAGCAGCAGCAGGAATTGGACCTGGGATCTATGTTTCTAAGAGTATAAACCTCGGTTGTCTGAGCTAGTAGCTCATTGCCTGCTAGGTGTGACCCAGCCACCAGTAGGAGACAGAGCACCACCCCAAGAGGAGCACGGAAAGTGCATGTTAGCCAGGAATCTCTGAGGTTCTATAGCCTGGGGTCACACAGAAGCTCACATTAAGATGAGCCGAATGGTCCCTTCTAGCCTCATAATCTATGAATCCCCCTGGTGGGGAGGGTCCTCCCAGCTCAGGGCCAAGGCAAGACAGTACAGTGGGGTGGGAGTGAAACATACTCATTCTGTACCTGTGTGTGGGTAGATGGAGGTGTGACATACCAAGGTACAATCTAGACTAACATGTCACCCTTGCCCTGCAACCTTGGGTGCCTTTCAATGTGTGGCTGAAGTAGCTCCCACCTGGAACATTCACAGCCTCTCAGCATACAAGCCCTACCCTGAGTATCTGGGTATAACTGCAGCCTGTTAACCACACTTGGGTTACACTCTGGCTGTCACCAGCCTGGGTTATACTGCAGGGTGACCCCAACACACCCCCAGTCCCAGATTTCCCCCCAGCATTGTATGTCCTGTGCTGCCCAGCCCTCTCCTGGACTGTGCAAAATATTTTAAGTTCATTATTCCTTTACGGGAACAATAAGGCAGCTCATTAATTCAAATAGTTATTCAGACACTTCAATTTACGCACACTGGATTAGATAAAACAGTAAAACAAGTTTATTAACTATAAAGAGAGATTTTCAATGAATACAAGTAATGAGGCATAACAGTCAGAAATGGTTACAAGAAAAATAAAGATAAGGCATTTACTAATACCTAGCTTAACAAACTGTATCAGATTCAAGCAAAGTTTCTCACCACATGTTTTCAGCAGTCTTCCTGGCCGAACCCCTCCCCCATAGTCCAACGCTTACTACCTTTTTCTCTTTAGGTGCAGTGAATGCCATAGGCAGAGAGAAAGGGGTATCTTGGGGTGCTAGTCCCCCCGCTGAGAAGCATTTCCAGCTGGGAGCAAGGCAACAAGCAGGAACTCCATGCTGATTCTTTGCTAAGATGTTTTGCCCCAGTCCCTTCCCTGCCAAAGAATAGCCACTAGCAGGTAATGATCTATTAGCCTTGTTTACACTTGGCTGAGGCATCAGCTTCCCCTCTGTCTCCAAGGAACTGGTTTAGCCACTCCCTAGACTTCTCTGGAAAACATACTTTTAGTCGTGATCTCAGTTTATGTTTATAATTTCACACACAACACTGCTATGTGCATTTTGCCATGACATTACTGATCAGCAAATTAGGAGTTTTTAAATGATACCTCAGAAGGCATACCTTGGACAAACATTATTACAATAGTGTCTTTTAGGGTGTGAACACAGGGGAATAGTCGATCATAGGAGGATATCATTCTTCAAGGCTGTTAACGTTTCCACCACCATGAAGTTAACTGAAAAAGCTAAATTTAAAGAGAGAACCTAGGGAAAGCAGCTTGTTGGATCCTTAAAGATGTCTCATTCTTCATCTCCAAATTTCTGATGGGAATGCCAAGCTGGGGAGCATCTTTCTTGTGTTGTCTTGCCTGGATATCCATCTCACCACCATCTGTTCTGTGCTGTGTGATTCAGCTAGCCTGTCTCTATCACATGAGACGAGCACTTGGGTTATTGCACATGTGAGGAACGCCCATAACTCAGCATCTCTATAGATGCAGGAGCCTGTTCATTCACAAGGCGGAGGGGAACTGGCTGCTCTGGGAGCTTTTCAACAAACCACTTTACGGCTTCTCCGCTCAGCCTACAGGACCAGCGCACCCTCCAGTGTACCTCTGCCCGGAAAAAGTGCCCGACTGGCATCCCTGGGAATGCAGAGATGGTACATTGTCAATGACAGGTTCCCCCTACCAATGTTCCTCATGGAAGTCTCACAGATATCTAGCAGGGAAAGGGTGAGCACAAACCAAATTCAGCACGGACACCCACTGCAGAACACGCCATGCAAACGAGCCCCATTCTGCGCCACTCTAAAGGGGTTTTGTGTTTTCTTCTTCGCAAGCGAGGCAGGTATCTCATGAACAAATGACACCCCGTTGGATGACAAGCTGGTGAGCTCCGAGCAATGATACTCTGCTCCCATCTCCTGGAGACCTGCCACTTCTTTGGGGACTGATGCCCCTGACCACCACCACTAGCTCTGCCCACTCTGCTGCTTAGCATTAATGAGAGGCAGCTGTCAAGTTTGTCACCAAAAAGACTCTGCCTGCATACGTCCAGTGGAGTGCTGAACTGCTCTCTCTCTCTGTCTCTCTCTGAGCCCTGTTTGAAAGAAGTATGACAGAAGGAGGCTAGAGAGAGCTAGTGAAACATGAGCTAAGGGGAAGCAAACACAGTGGATATGCTAGCCACCTGGATCATAATACCTTTGTGATACAGTCAGGACCATTGGACACCCTTGGGAGGGAGGAAGGACGTTTCGGTTCGTAGATACAAGGATGTGTAGAGTTTAAAGCCAAAAGGGACCATTAGATCTTCCTGTCTATCACCGGCGATAGAATTTCATGCACTTACTCCTATACCCAGCCCCATATCTTGTGCTTGGTTAAAGCTTCTTCCAGGAAGGCCTCCAGGCTTGATTTGAAAACAACAAGAGATGGGGAATCCCCCGCTTCCCTTGGTGGAGTGTTCAAATGGTTAAATCACCGTCACAGATTTGTGACTAATGTCCAGTTTGGCTAAGCCAATGGGCCTGCAGCCAGGACCCTGGGATTCTGTTCCTGGCTCTTCCACTGACGATCATGCAAGAAGCAGCAGGGTCATGGCTTGAGCTATATGGGAGGACCTTTGGGGACTCTAGGCTCCTCTGGCCCTTGTGTGTGGGAGCACAAGGACGGCGATGATGTCTATCCCCCTCTACAAGGGGGAAGCTCCTTATGCCCTGCATATCCCTACAGGGCGAGGAGCAATCCAGGCTTTACTCTCTCCATGCCTGGGGTGAAATGTGGGGTTAATAGCAGTGCCTCCCTCCATACAACTGGCTAGCTATGCTCACCTACGTCAGTGGGCCCCTAGGCGGGTACAGTTAAGAAGCTCCTTGGATGGAAGCTGCATCATTGCAATGTGTTCCAATCAGGATTCAAAGGAAGCCAGTTTCCTAGGTTCAGAAGAATTTAGTCAACTGCTTCTCCCTTTGTTACTTTTCATGCCCTGCTGCCTGGTTCCAGTGTGATACACAAAGGCCAGAACCTTGCCCTCTGAGTGACTAAAGCTAGGCTCCTAAATCCCCACATTTAGGCACCTAAAATAAAAGCAGCCTCATGACCCAGGGTTCCCATGTCCCCACTCAAGTCAACAGGAGCTGTGGGAGCTCTGAAACTCATCCCACTTTTAGGTGCCACCCTGGTGAATAGTGGAGCCACGAATGCTGGTGTCAGCCACTGGTGAGCGTGTGTTCCAGGTCGTTCTCTGGGCCAATGCCAATCTGTTATAGCCCCAGCTGTGGAGCCTTGGCTCGTTAGCTCAAGCTGCAGCAGCTCATGCTCATAGCTCCGGAAGTCCCCTATTCAGCCCCCAGTATGTCGGCCAGGAGGGCAGCTGAATGAGATTGGTGTGAAGGCTGAGACCATGGCTGAGAGAGACCACAGCTGGGATTCTCAAAGCTGCCTAGGGGATTTCAGCACCCAATTCCCATTCATTTTAATAGGCTCTTGGCATCCAAATCCCACAGGCAGCGTTGAGAATCCCAGCTGAGGTCTCTCTCAGCCGTGCCTTCAGACCAAAGGTGGCCTCCCCTGGGGCAGCATCACTGACATTTCCCACGCAAGCACAGGTGCCATCCTAGAGCGCTTGTACTGGTCTACAAGAGGGCAGTGGGAGGATCCCCTGCTTTTAGCAGTAGGTCCCATAGGAAAACAAGCTGCTAGTGGAGGATGAGGAATCTGTGCAGGTGGTGGCAGTGGTCAGCTGACTTCCCCTCTGTGATCGCGGCACATGAAGATGGCTTGCAGAGGGCTGATTTCTAACCCCAGGAGAGGCTCCAAAGCATACAAAAGAACTGACTTTCTGGCCATGCCTATCCCAGCATCCAGATCTATCCCGGATGGATGTCCCCCTGCGGACCTGCCTCTTCACAAAGGCAGCTGTACCCTCCTAGGCCCGATTGAACCTCACCCTTACTGAGCTCTGAGTCATGAGCTCCTTTTATATTTCTGGGTACTTAGATCACAGTGTAAGGAATCCATGTTCTATAAACAAAGTCACTACACCAACCTTGGACCACGGCCTGGATCCCTGCTGCTTCACGTGAACGAAACAAAAACCTTTCATTGGAACTAGGAGTAGATCCCTTATCCTCTCTGTGGTCCAGACACTAGCAGGCAGTGACACAGACACAGAGAAAGCTAGGACATCACATTGGGAAATGCCTTGGCTTCCTAGAAGACTTGTTGATAAAGCCAAGCTCTATAGAGCTTTTGCTAAGCAATATAAGACATGTGAAAGTGGATCAGACCCAGGGTCCCTGTAGTCCAATATCCTGTCTCGTACAGTGGCCAGATGCTTCAGTAGAAGATGTAAGAACCCCACAGTAGTAGATGTGGGATCATCTTCCCCAATCCCGGTCTCAGTTCATTAGAGATCAGCTTAAACCCTGAAGCTTGGGGTGTAATAACCCTGTCATTAACTAAGTCTGGGTAGTCTTCATAGCCATATAAATGTCCAACCCTTGTTGAAGCTTTCTTTTCTTTTTCTTTTTCTTTACCTCTCTTCTAAATGTTGGGTAGTAAGTATTTTAGACTCTTATCATATAAAAGGCAAAATACAGAGAGTATCAGTCTAAAGAAAGGTCTGTGACACCAGTTAGGACTTGGCAGGGATGATTAGGCTGATGAAAGAGAGTAAATGCCACTTTCAAGGTAATAGATGCACAAAAAATCATCATTACAGAGTGCAGTGTGAGACAGGAACATTTCAAAGCAAGACAGTTTATTCCCTTAAATGGGAGTCACAAGCCTCCATTTTTTTTTTATGTGAAATGTCATGTCTGAGCTCGTATGTGGATTACATCGTGGTAGATTTAAGAACTCCTAGCCAGCAGGGGAATATTATCAAGTACCATGCAGTGTAGGAATGTGATGGGCACGGCTGGCTTGGAAAGTGCTTCTGGATCCTTTGGGAGGAGAGGCACTAAAGAAATGCAAAGTGATGTCACTGTTAGAGGAGGCCCATCTAACTAATAGGATGGTTCTTCTATTCTAAACTAAATAGGTTCTTATCCCATGCTCATCTCTGCAGCATCTGAGGCCCAGATCCTCAAAGATATTTAGGTGCCCAACTCCCATAGAAATCAGTGGGAGTTAGGCAAAGGTATTTAGGTGCCTATCTGGGGCTGAGTGCCTTCCAGTAGTGAAATAAGTGACGTGTCCACATGTGTGTCATGTGTTTGTCTTCTCATCCTCTCCCCAGGGGGAGAAGCGTGTTCAGGGGAGTGCTTTGTTTTGGAGGGGGCAGATATATAGCTGTTACTCTAAGCTGATGTTAGAGAATTGCAGATCAAAGAAATACACTTTGCCTTTGGCATGGAAGGTGGGAAGATTTGTGATGGGTCTTCATTCCTGAGCGAGTTCATTCCAAAAGTCATGGGCCAACCCCCAAGCACACTCTGTCTCAGGGCTTTACTTTCTTCCGCCAACAAAGGCTTGAAATTCTCTCTTCTCCAACAGTGAAGGCCCTCAAGATAGAGGGGCTCAGGTCAGTAGTGATCACTTTCTGTTGTTACTTTCTGTCCACTGTTGGGTGGCTTGGTTGCCTCCAACCCATTGCCAGTGAACAAGTGTCTAGATTATAAGATCACCATCCCCATTGGCAATCACTGGTACTTCTGCTGGCCTTTACACAGAGGCTGAGATCTGAATGGGCCTTGAAAACAGAATTCCCCAATAGCTAATTCTCCCAGGTCAAGGGTGGGACCCATTAGTGAGAGAATGAAGGGAGAGCAGGCCAGCTGCTGAAGTGTGCAGGGCACATGTGGGGGATAAACAGAGGCCTTCAGTCTTGAGGGCTCTAATCCTGGAAATGATGGTGGCAACAGGATGGTCCCAGTGAGCCCCAGGCCTCCTGGGTTCTGTGCCCACCTCTGTGGGTACTTGCACAAGTCACATTTCCAATACTGTGGCCGAGTTTCCCTGTGAGTAAAATGGGGATCACAAAGCCTACATCCCAGCAGGATCCTGAAGTGCTCCGAGCTTATGGGCTGTAAAAGTCCTGAGCCATTCGCTTTAGAAATGAAAGCTAGCAAGCAAGTCCCCGTGCTGGACCCTTAGCTGATTTTTGTGATTCAGTGCATAAGTTATTAACATGAACAATGTGGGAGCATCGGATCTTGCCCCAGGCCATTAAACAGACCACTGAAAGTCTCCCTTGGAAAAGTCCCCATCCCACATGGCTTAGATGGACCCCACTGAAACTCCAGGGCCTGGTTTGCAGAGGTGCAGAACTCCAAGTAAAACTGATGGGAGCAGCAGTTGCTCAACACCTCTGTAAATCAGCCATCCGCCTCCGAGGCCTTGGATAGAGCAGAGTGCCGTAGAGCAGGAGCGGATGGTCCGTGTGGTGTGGTAGTGGGCAAACATGTAAGCAGCAGATCAGCACGTGGACTCTGGGCTGACAGGAATGCATCCTGGCTGCTTGTTGCCTGGGTTCTGTGATTGCAAGAGGGCTCAGCAGCTCTAGAAGAGAAACACATTCTCAGCATACATTGCACAAGTCTGGCTTGCTGCCTTGTGGGTGCGTGGGTGGGTGTGTCTATGCACAGTGTGCCTAGGAGTGAATATTGTGTGGCTGTATGTTAGGGTGCGACACGTGTCTTTGTGTGGGCCCCTGTGTATACATGCCCAGGTTGTGCGTTTGTGTATGAGAGAGAGATGTGTGTACGCTAGTTTTTGTGTGTCTGTGTGAGCTGTGATGTGTGCAGTGTGTGCATATCTGTGTGTGTGTGGCTGTGCGTGATGTGTGTGTGCATTAGGATAATTGCTGTGCTGTGTCATTTAGCACGGGATGGTTCTAGTTTCTTTATCTATCTTTCAGCTCTTTATCTTGAGTTGTCTCCAGCTGGGATGATCTCTGAATTATTAGCCTCCGAAGCCAGGGGTCAGCCAATGCCTCTGCCCCAGTGTTTGCCCAGATAACAGACAGGGCCAAAACCAGGCAGGAGAAGAGACGGGGGAAAGAGAAAAATGTCAGGCCTGAACTGGATTTTGACTGGCTGGAGGATCCAGTGAGCATCATGCCTCACCTCCCAGGGAGAGTGCAAATGATGATGAGCTACTGAGTGATCCATGAGTGCTGCAGATAGATAGATTGGTGATGTAGTCTGAGTACCTATATGTAAGAGGCCTAACTGTCTGGGGTTCTTTTGCTAATAGTCTCCTTAGAGAGGAGAGAGAAATGTAGGAAACACATGGGGGTGATACGCTAAAAGCTGACCTGTTTTGTTAGGATCCCTGAGGTACATCCTCCGCAGCCAGAATTAGGAGAAGTCCAGCCATAGACAAGCAGCTCCTGATGGGTGTGTGGCCAAAACTAGGACCGCAGTGTGATCCAGTGGCTAAGCTAGGGGCTGCCGAGACCTGGGTTGTCTTTGCCGTTCTGCTGTGTGACCTTGGATAAGTTAGTCCCTGCTCTGTTCTGTTTCCTTTCTCTGCCTCGTCTATTTAGACTAAGCAGTTTAGGGTAAGAACTGTCTTGAACAATGCATGTGTACAGCCCCTTTCACAATGGGGCCTGAGCTCCTGCTGCTATACAAATAATCCTGCAATATAAATAACACATGAAGCTCTGAGGAGAGCAGAGTGTACTTGTGAACTAACCCCAATGCTGCAAATGCCCCCCTGTGCTGCCTTTCACACCATCCTTGCTGAACTCAGCAGATGCCCCAGTGTTTGCTGGCACTTGCTCCATCCAAAGCATCCTCTTCAGCCCATCGCTGAGCTGATCTCCGGAACAGCAGGCTCTGAACCTGGTAAAGGCCTCTTAGTCCTTCTGTCTCTTGGAGCGAAGAAAGACGCCCCTTGAGCCGCACTGGGGGTGGAAAGGCCCTGCACAGATTTGGGAAAGAGACCCTGAGACTCATGCAGCAAATAAGTGGCAGAGTTGGGAACAGAGCCCGTAAGCCCCAACTCCCCAATTTCTGCTGTATCCCAAAGAGCACATGGCTTCGCCAAACGCTTTGGGGACTCTGGACTTCTGGTGTGAAAGGGTTAAATCAATCACTTAGGTCACATACCTGCCAGTTAGCGTTCACCCACTGCAGCAGAAGGCATGGCAGGGGCTGAGCGATTCACGTTCCCTGGCAGCGAAATACACTTATCCATGTGACAGCTGATGGATTGTCGATGTCTCCTTGCAGACCCGCCTCTCGTCAACTTGTCCGTAGAGCCCCAGCCAGTGCTTGAGGACAACACGGTGAAGTTTCACTGCTCTGCCAAGGCCAACCCAGCAGCAACCCAGTACAGGTAAGATTGCCCGCAAGGAGCTGGCCTCTGTTCATTATGGAGTCTGTTTAACACTGCCCCCTACTGGAGTCATGCTCGTGTTGATGTTCTGTATTGGCTGGCCGTATGGAGCTGCTTCCCGTAGCTTGCCTGAGCGCAGCCAGTGGTTTTGGAGCTATTGTGTATTGCTGTGTTTGTTACCATGGGTGGCTACACACTGGCAGCTGCTCTTGTGGATTGGATAAGCTGGGCTTTGCCCCAGCTGCACTGACCATGCGATGCATTAGCTGGGGTATAGAGCTACCACTACTCCCTCCTGGAATGGAATGGACCTGCTCCTGCATACCCATTCCCTCTCCTGGCTAAGCAGGGCTGCTGCAGCCAGAGAGGCTGTCTGGTGCTCCAGCCACAATCTCTCCCATTGATAGTGATGTTGTATGTTAATGGACTCCATCTCTGCATCGGCCGCCGGGTGCATTTTGCTGCACACACCAAACTCCTTGGACAGAGATTCACTGGCACTTTAGAGGGGATTAGAGCCCTGGCAGCACGGTGGTGTAACCATATGTTTGAGGACATAACTATCAAAACACACACTGAATGAACAGTTTATTATGGGAGAATTTGGGGCTTGATTGTTTTTTACAGTCTTTTCGAAAGATATAACTTCATTAGCATCTCCGGGCTTCTATTGCACTCTTGGTACCCATGGGCAAAGGCTGTTTAATTGGAACAGTATAAGGCAAAATGCAGGATCATTGACGGCTGCATAGCATAGAGCGTATCTCAACCAGGGATACGTGTCCCCTTAGGGTACACAGAGAGGTCTTCTAGGGGGTACAACAGCTCATCTAGATATTTGCCTAGTTTTACAACAGGCTACATAAAAAGCACTAGTGAAGACCATACAAACTAAAATTTCATACAGACAATGACTTGTTTATACCACTATATGTACTATACACTGAAATGTAAGTACAATATTTATATTCCAATTGATTTATTTTATAATTATATGGTAAAAATGTGAAAGAAAGCAATTTTTCAGTACTAGTGTGCTGTGACACTTTTGTATTTTTATGTCTGATTTTGTAAGCAAGTAGTTTTTAAGTTTGGTGAAGCTTGGGGGTACGCAAGGCAAATCAGCCTCCTGAAAGGGGTACAGTCATCTGGAAAGGTTGAGAGCCACTGGCGTAGAGTAGGGGTGCTCAAACTGGGGGTCAAGAACGGGGCCAGGGGTTCACTCAAGACTGGGGGTGGGCAGGCAATGTTTTTCCTCTCCTGACAGAATTTCTGAGATTTCAACATTTTTTTGCATTCCAAAAATTCAAAAATCTCAAATATTTTTGCAAACCAACAAACTGGAAAAAAAAATTATGTAAGGTCAATCAAAACCTTTTGTTTTGATCAAGTCAGTTTCAACACGTTTCATTTTTATTTTTACTTTTAAAAACCTTTTTAAAATTTAAATGGACTAAAATTTAGAATTGGAAAGTCATTTCAACTCAAACAACCAAAAGATGTCAAAACGAAACATTTTGACAATTTCCAAACTTTTCTTTTCCAAAAAATTTTCATTTCAGGGGATTCATCAAGTTTGACCCTGTTTCATGACCAGTTTTAGAAAAATTGGCATTTTTTGGTCAAAAAAAAGTTTCCTCAACAATTTCCCAACCAGCACAACTCACAACCGCCCTGCTCCAAATATGGGGAGGATCTTGGCCAGATCCAGCTAGATGGAGAAGGTCGCAGAGTCTGGGATCACAGGCCAGAAAAAGTTGCTAATATCTGGACAAGAGGTTAGAGAGGAGGCTTGGGAGCCAGGGCTTCTGTGTTCCAGTCTTAAATTTGCCAATTACCTTGGAGAAAGTCACTGAATCTGTCTGTGCCTCAGAAATGATACCTTCCTCCCAGGGGGTCTCTTAGTGGTAAATTAATTAATGATTTCAAGAGTCAGGGTCAGACTGGTTCAGCACCAGGGGTCACTTTTCTTGAGGGTCCATCTTGCACCCCAGCATCTAAGCTTATGAGTTTAAAAAAATCAAAACCTTCTAGCCCTTATGACTGGGTAGAAAATGCTCAGAATGTGACTGATTGCATAGCGGTGCTGTGGTGTCTGCCTGAATCTGTGGACAGCCTGCTACAATAGCTCTGGAAGAGGTGTGAGCAGACCCATTTATCCTAGCCGAGTGTTAACGCTGAATCCCAGGGGCACTGATTTAAATGGCCAGAGTGGTGCAGCATGAACTGTGGAATGTGCACGGGTTAGGGAATCAAGAGGCTCTGAGTTCTAACCCAGCCTTTCACAGTGTGATGATGAGCAAGTCATTTCACCTTCCTGTCTCAATTTCCTCTTCCGTAGAATAATACTTCCCTGCCTACCACTTGCATATGACGTGTGACTTAATTAGCCAATGACTAATTACGGTACAGTGTTTTCCACCTGTGAAGCGGTATACCATAGAACCTTTGAGTTACAAACACATCGGAATGGAGGTTGTTCGTAACTCTGAACAAAACATTATGGTGGTTCTTTCAAAAGTTTACAACTGAACATTCACTTAATACAGCTTTGAAACTTTACTGTGCAGAAGAAAAATGCTGCTTTCCCTTTATTTTCTTTTAGTAGCTTACATTTAACACAGTACTGTACTGTGTTGCACTGCTTTTTTGTCTCTGCTGCTGCCTGATTGTGTACTTCCAGTTCCAAATGAGGTCTGGACTGGTCAGTTTGTAATTCTGGTGTTTGTAACTCTGAGGTGTTAGTATATAAATGTTACGTATTAGTGGTGTCATTAACCACTTCATTGATGATCAAAGCGTATGAGAAAGGAGAGGGCCAATCATATTATCAAGATCTGCACAATCTGCTCCCATTGGTAACTCATTTTGGCATCGTTACATAAGCAAGGGTTAGGGGTGGAGCCTGGGACAGTACTATCAATTTTTTTCCCCCAATCTGGTCCCTGTGTCAAACATTTTGAGATCATCAAAGGGTGCTGTAGACCTGCCTATTAATTACCTCATCATCCATTCTCTACATGTGAGAATGGATGATCTAGTTGGGGATTGGTCCTGCTTTGAGCAGGGGGTTGGACTAGATGACCTCCTGAAGTCTCTTCCAACCCTGATATTCTATGATTCTATGTGCTTCCCCAAACCAACCCAGGATACCGAGGCTGGACTGGCTCCTCCCTAGGGAAGCTGCATTTTGGATCAGTCCACATGCTGGACCTTGTGGTTCAACTCTTGTGTACCCTTAAGCTGATCAGACGTATAAGAACTATAAAGATAAACTTCCAGTTGAGTCAAATTTAATCTCAGAGATCCCCCTGGACATTACATGTGTCATGCATTTGAATCCTTTTTGGTCCCCTAGCAGAGCTGATGCTTATAGACGACAGAGGTCTCTCAGTTGGAGTCTTGACTCCAGTGTCTTGCAAGACACACAATGTCCAGCAGGATCTCTCTTCTAGTTTCCTGAGCAAGACGTTGGAACAACCAGGGCATGGCTGCCCATCCAGAGAATCCCTCCCAGATTTTATATTGAGCCCAGTGCCGGCTGGGACAGGACTTTGGGAGTGTAGTCAGGGTGGTGTGTGTATCCATGAGTGTAGACCTGGTCAATAAAACTCACAGTCCTGGAATCTGAGAACTCTACTATTGGGTTGCATGCATCTGTTCTAGTTGCCACAAGCCAACATGTGAGGAGAGAGTAGGAAGAGCTGTCCAGACAGTGGCCAGAACACTGCCACAAGCCAACATGTGAGGAGAGAGTAGGAAGAGCTGTCTAGACAGTGGCCAGAACACACCTCACGTGCCTGGAAATCCTGTGACAGCCCCATCCCTGGCACATGGTGATCTGTGCTCCGGCAATAGGGACTGTGACTGGATAGACAAGGGCGAGGAAAATGAAGACAGTGGAATCTGATTGCACATGCTTTGAACTGCTTCCCTCAGAGCAAAGCTGTTGTATACACACCTGCTATCTTGAGCTGCTGGTGGATCTAGCTTTGCCGTGGAAAATACAGGGTGGTCAGTTCTGAGGGGTGCTCTGATGGGCCACGTGCAGGTTCAGAGGAGGGAAGTTGGGGAGCCTCTGTTTTAACCCCCAACCCCACCCCCCCAACAAAGTCTGCACCAACCAAACATCAGGGCTTCCCAAACAAACCAACGGGGATCAGCCAAGCCTAGCAATGTCTCTCAACTCTCTCAAGGAGAGTTTGGAGCTCTTGCTCCTGAGATAACACTAGGCGAACAGTGGAAGAGGGACAGAAACACCTAGTGTCCCCTCTGGCCGATGCAGGGAATGACAGTGGTATAGAAGAGATAAGACTCAGTTGTAGTGAATCCAAAGGATTTCTTCATTGAGGCTGCTGGACACAGCCTCAAGTCATGGAAGGGGCTGCTGAGTATGGCTCAGTGACACCACCAGACTCTGGAAGGAAAGATACATAGTGAAACATCTCTTCCACAAAGAGTTTACAGTCTCAGTAGACAAAGGGTGGGAATGGAAGCACAGGCACACAGAGAGGAAGCGACAAAGTCGCACAGCAGGACCAGGAACAAAACCCAGGTGTCCTGACCACCACTCCAGTGCCCTACCTATAGATCAGTGGGTCTCAACCTGTGCTCCGTGGACATAATCTGAGGATTATGCCTAAGGGGTCCATGAATGACTTAGATTGACAACTGACTGTACAGAATTCAACTATATACGCAGACAATAGATTCCCAAAAGGGTCCGCAAATGAAAAAAGATTGAGAGCCAGTGCACCAGCCAACATCGCTTCTCTTGTTGGCCTCCTTCAGCATTGCAGCGGCTTTCATGTTCACACCTGTACTCAGCTGCTCATCGCTCCTCACTGGGTGTTACGCACACACACACCATCATTTATACTTTTACAACAAAACCAGGTCAAGTTAACTGAGCAGCACCTCCGGGGACAGGTTATCATGACCTGCCTCCTGTCAGGTTTCAGAGGAGCAGCCGTGTTAGGCTGCATCCGCAAAAAGAACAGGAGGACTTGTGGCACCTTAGAGACTAAGAAATTGATTTGAGCATAAGCTTTCGTGAGCTACAGCTCACTTCATCAGATGCATCCAGTGGGGAAAAAAACAAAACAAAAGAAATGCATCCGATGAAGTGAGCTGTAGCTCACGAAAGCTTATGCTCAAATAAATTTCTTAGTCTCTAAGGTGCCACGAGTACTCCTGTTCTTTTTACCTCCTGTTAGACTTTTACAGCTTAATTAGCACAATCGAGTGTGCTGGTAGCAGCTATTCCTGCTGGCTGGAAATCTTGCCATCAGCGCAATAAAGCAATAATTGCATTCCTAGTTACAAAGAAGAGTTATTCATTTGAGAAGTCAGTTAATGTCAAAGATACAAGTAGCTCAGTTTTCTTATGTATGGTAAAAAAAAAAAAAGATGAAGCACATGCCAAGCTGGGAAAATAGCTTTGGTGAACTTTCCCAGGAGACGTTACACCATGATGGATTCACTCGCACAGTCAAAGGGAGAACAACCCACCTTGGCTGAGTGACAAGACATTGGCCGCAGCCTGACACAATCTCAGAGCTCAAGACTGCTTGAACTAGCCTTTTCCTCAGCTTCAGCTTAGTGCAGCTACGGAGGGGTTGCTGAAATGGCTTTATGACACCTTTGCATCTCAGTGGCCCTGGGGCACTCAGTGCTGGGCTAGATTCCACTCACACTGGTGCATGTTAGAGCAGTCTGAGGGCTGCTCTAATTTGCATTGTCTCCCAATGCCCCAGCCTGTGGTATCACCAGGGTGCAAGGGATGCCCAGCTATGCCCCCTTTCCTCTGGCCAGGCCCACTGCTCTGGCCACAGCATGCGGTGTGTGGCATAGGAGCTTCCTTCCATTAGGGACTCTCCCAGGGCAGGGGCTCAAACAGGTTTTAGGACAGCTTTGCTCCCTTGTAACAGCACAAAGAGCTGTCCCTCTGTTCTTTAATCACCACGTTGAGTCTAAATATCACACTCCTCTGCCCCATTCCTGTCTCCTTCCAGTCATCCTCCCTGCAGCTGTAGCACTGGTTTCCCAGCTCCCCTGCTTTCCCTTCCCTTCCCCCCCACCTCAGCACCATTCATCCTCTCACCCTCCCTAGTTGTCTTGGTGTCAGCGTCTGCAGCTCTATAAAGCTCGCTCTCTCTCACTCAGTCCAAAGCATTTTATGATCCAATGCGTGATGGACTTTCTATACAAATTAATTGGTCATTTGATGGGTTGTATTTTTTGCATAGAAAATTGTTTCGTTGTTGGTTTGTTTTTCAAAGAAAAGGAGCCTGAAAAATGTGAGCACTTCATTTGTTTGGGTTTCTTAAGCTCCCTTAACGGATTAACATCACTCGAAGCTTTTTTCTCACCACAATTACAAGCTAAGGGGATTTTGCCACCATTCCAGGGCTTTCTTTCATCTAACAGCTATGATTGATTTCGGGCCTTTCGGTTTCATGCCAAAGAATCCCAAAGCACTTGACAGACTATGCAAAAGAGTCAGTTCTCCCACCGCTGAAATGCAGCTGTCTCTGTGGGGGAACACAGCAGCTGTCAGGACAGGACACAGCTGTTTAGGAGAGGATATGATGAAGAAGAAGAAGAAGAAAAACCCCAATAATATATCCATTTGAAACTGTACGGAGAAGTGAACAGGCAAGAAATGCGTTCCAAAACTGGAATATGACCAGGACCTTGGGGTTGATGGCATTATGGGGATCATTAATGATGGTAAGCAGTCAGGACTTTGACTATATATCTCATCCAAACCTCAGTGGCCAAGATTTTCAAAGCGCTTGCGTATTTTGGGTGTCCAACCTGAGACTCCTTAAAGGGGCCTAAATTTTCAGAAAGTGCCTAGTACTGGGTCACTTTAAGGTGCCTCGGGTTGTACAACCAAAATCCCTAGTCACGTGGCACTTCCCACACCCCGGCCCCAACACCATGGTAACATCTGGCCTTGGCCCCAGTTCACAGCAGTGGGTGAAAACATCCCTTTGCACAGTTCTAGATGTCCTCTGCAGGCATTCAAATGGGGACAAGCCGCATGACCATCAGCCAAGCACAGGGATAAAAGATGTGGTGGCTCTCCAGGGCTCTGAATAAGAGGGGAGAGAGTCGCATTTTCTTATTACAAAAATTAGCAGACTTTATCCGAGCAGTTCATGGACTCAGAGCTGTGAGCCTGGAAAGTAGAAACCAACCAACTTTCTGAACCTTGCCTCTGCTTTTGAAGGGAAACCATATTAAGGAGTGGAACATGTGTAAAGTCTTAGATGCAGACAGAGCCCACGGAGGCATCAGAAAATAGGTGAATACGAAATCAGCGCTTGGGTGAAATCCCGAAGGCCCCAGGGCCATGTGGTCTGGGTAATTCAATCCCCCCGAGAAAGAATAGACCTGGCCTGCAGAGGAGGTGCAAGACTCCTTAGGTGTCATGCAAGACCAGAAACAACGAGCATCCTGTTCTTTGAAATAAATAAATAAATTAATAAAATCAAACTAGGATCAGATGGAAGAAGAGTTATTTTTTTCTCCAGGAGACTGAGCTGCTCTGATTTATGTTGTGGGGCTTCTCTCATCCTCTGATTGAAATGTCAGGTCTTGGTCTCCGGCCAACATTTCTTTTTTTATACCTCCCAATATGTTCGTCGGTAAACAACTTTGAACACAGAGGGAAATGTCTAAACAATACAAATGCCTTTTTCTGGGCAGGGATCCACTGCAGACTCGGCACTGTCATCTTTGCCATGAATAACCTGTGCAAGCTGTCGCCTGTCTTGGCTCCGCACCGGGACTCTGTTTTGCAAAACCAGCGTCTCCATTCTCTAAGCATGACGAGGTCACAAAAAGGCGTTTGCACCATGCCACGCCACGTCACCTGCACAAGCCTTGCAACGCGCTGTGCATGTGACATGGAGCCTCACCCTGCACACATACCTGCACTAACAAACATTGGCACGCTCTTGTGAGCAAGCCCCTGCCACATGCCCACTCAGGCACCCCTTTCCTTGCACACACACGTGCACACACTCTTGTACAGAAAAGGGGACACATGCATCCTCATACATGCTCCTGTTGTTGCATACACATGCATCCTTCCAAACACAGGCATTCTACAGTACTTTCTGCTTTGGAGTTGCCAATTTTGGTTGGACGTGTTCCTGGAAGTTTCAACACATGACATAATCTTTAATTAAAAACTAACCTTTAATTCTGGGAGACTCCAGGACAATCCTGGGGGGTTGGCAACCCTATTCTGCATACACGCATTGGCTATTGTGTGCACCCTCATGGGGACACACGGGCACATACACATGTAATGTGTTTGTAAAGAAGGTGGTGTTTCTCCCTCCAGAAGCTAGTCCTAATAGAAGATAACAGCCTACTAATGCTGCCTGTTGACAGAGTTGCTGCTTTAGCTCAAGTTATGGAGGTCTGTGTCACAGTGTTGAGAGGTATAGGTTTGGACCCACATGGAGGGTTAACACACATCTACATCCCGTGGGTTACAGAAAGTGCTCTGAAATCTGCTCAGACACATGCATTGGCAGGGCAAAGCTCGGCTTCAAGTGTGGACAAGCTGGGGTGAGTGTCCTTTAGTGATGAGGATGATGGGAAACGGGGCATTGCCAAGTTCTGTCATTTTCTCCCCATGTGGACTGGTGTGAGATAGAATCCTCCCACTGGGCCACAGGGAGGCTGTTCTGTGCCCGCTACTGCGTTTTCAGCCCTGCTATCCCAGCTGGCATGCTTGCCTTCTTCGTTAAGTGCTTTGAGGTCCTCAGATGGAAGGCATCCATGAAGTGGGTATATTGTAAATAATAAACCAGTAAACTTGCCCCCTGCCTTGTACAAGGCAGCAGGACTATTCAGTTATTCTGAAGGCCGGTGAGTAGA
Source organism: Eretmochelys imbricata (assembly GCF_965152235.1). Classification (NCBI taxonomy): domain Eukaryota; kingdom Metazoa; phylum Chordata; order Testudines; family Cheloniidae; genus Eretmochelys; species Eretmochelys imbricata. The sequence goes on along the minus strand of NC_135593.1, from coordinate 5,444,598 downwards.
GCTGTGCAGGACCCGGAGTTTCCATTTCATCGGAAACTTCATGACTGCAAAAAAAATTCTGTTCCAAAATGAAACATTCTGACGTTTCCCATGAAACAAAATTTGAGGGGGAAAAGCCATTTCAGGTTGATAGAAACATTTTGTTTGGCTAAAATGAGAACTTTTTTCCTATTTCAATTTTTAAATCTTTCACATTATTTTCTCTGATATGCAATTTTTAAAAATGGAAAGGAAAATTTGTTTCAGATTGGGCAATCAAAACTCGCCATCCTGAAGAGGTCATCAGAGCTCTACGTTCTGATCTCTTATTCAACAAAAACATTATCGCAATCAATGTTGCCACAAAATGTTTTGATTCTGACAAAAACCTCCTTTTCCGAAGGAAAAACTTTCCATCGGAAACCTTCCAACTGGCTTTCCCGGTGAGTGCGTTTTCTCTGCCGGGGTGGTGGAGTGAGAGTGGGGCTGGTTCTCTCTGAAGATGGTACTACTCCGCTTGTTTTCCCACTTGAGGATCCCAGTCAACTGGCGGTCCTACCTGAGCTTAAATCCCAAGGATACACCCACTTCAGAGAAAGTCGTTCACCGAAGGCAGCCTCCGTGTTGACGCTGCTCTACCCAGTCTCAGTTTATACCAGGTCAGGCACGGAGCTGGAAGATGAGGCTGAAAGCAATGTTGGCTTTAGTGACTATTGCAATTCCTGTGATTGGGGTGGAGGTTGAGGTGTCATTTTGGTTTGGTCTGGAGGGAGGGGCCAAAGCATCCCTGACAGTGGCCCAGTCTTCTCCACTTTATACCCTCCTGTGTATCACGGCGGTTCCTGAAGGGCAGCGTAGCACGTGACAGAAGGACGGCTCAGTGGTTGGGATGCTAGCCTGGGTCTTGGCTTCAGTGCCCTGGCCTGCCACTGATTCCCTGTATGACCTTGAGCCAGACACTTAGGCCCAGATCCTCCCAGTGATTTCAATGGGCATTAGGCGCCTAAATACCTCTGAGGGTCTGGGTCTTAGCCTGTCTGTGCCTAAATTCCCCAGCTGCGTCCTGGGGCTGACAGCACTGCCCGACTGCACAGCAGGTGTGTGAGGATGAATATGTTTAAAGGCTGTGAGGTGCTCGGGCACTACGGTAACAGGGAGCAGGTAAGTACTGAAGCTGGATACGTTCAACTGGAGATCAGGGCCACGCTGTAGCACAAGGCAGTCTCTAGCCTGGAGATCTTATACGCTAACGGGACCGGAAGCCTTATCGGCCACATTTACAGGGGACTGACAAAGTGTCAGAGGGACTGACAAAGTGACTTGGCCAAGGTCTCCCAAGAAGTTTGTAGCAGAGCTGGGCCTTGAACCAAGGCCCAGTGCCTTAACCTGGAGCCTTCGTACCTCTGGAGGTGAGGCCTGGACCCTAGTCAGGGGCTGCATGGGGAAGCTGTTCTGTGCACAAGTAAAGGCTGTCACTCTCCTCCTGATACTGCTAGCCTGCCAGAAGGGTTAAAGAGGAACTATACTGCGTGGGTGGGATTGCTGGGCTTGTTCCTGAACATTCCCTGGGGCCTGCCTAGGCAGGCGCTCCCTGCAGCCGGCAGCCCCCAGAGCACGTCCTGTGCTTGCACGCAGTGATGTAGTGCAGTGGCATGAGCCCAGAAAAAGAGGCCAAATTGAACCAGTCTGGGCCTTTCAACCCATTTAGTTTGAGCAAAGCAAACGGGCCTGAGTGTTTAATAGCTTCATGCATCTTACTTGGTGTCATCTTGAACCGATGAGGAGGGACTCTCTGGAAGGCGCTGGCTCTGCCCTGGCTTGCAGAATGCCCATTACAGCTTTATGGAAAGCCCTGCTCAGCTAACAGAGACAAATGCCCTCTGCAAAGGGGAAGGAGCTGACAAGCAGGAAAGGTTGGCTCTCTGTTCCTGAAGCTGGAGAAGTGGAACAAAAGCTCTTCACCCCCTCCCCTAACCTCACAGTCCAGGGAGAGAAGCCAGGCTCCCGAAGGAATGCGATCAATTCTTAACGCAAGGGGCCGGATTCTGCAAAGCTTGGCTGGGCGCAGTAGGCCGGGTGAAGCTGCTGCACGTCAGCACCAGTGGGAGTGGAAGCTACAGGTGTTAAGCCACCCGCCCCATTGGCCCCTTCTCCTTTACTCACATGAGAGCAGGACGATGAGAGAATGGGGAATGGAAGTGGCCTAGGTTACCTGGTCTCTAGATAACCTGCTGGTCAGTGTGTGCTGTGTATCCCCCTCTGGGCCAGATGCAGGGAGAACGGGAGGCCAGTGCCGGGTGCTGGAGCTGTCAAGCTTGCTCTTTACTGCTAGAGGTCCCCGGGTCCATCCCTGGTGTTAGCCGTCATGCACAGGGTATGTCTACACTGCAGCTGGGAGTGGGCTTCCTGGAGAGAGCAGATAAAATAGCAGTGGAGCTGGGAGTCTCAGAGATGGCGGCTTGGGCTAGCCACCCCAGGACAAATCTGCCCAGCCCCCCGGGGATATAGGTGGGTGGCCACCAGGGCCAAACCGCTACGTTCAGCATGCCAGCTTGAGCAGCGCTAGCATCTGTATGTCTGCTTGGGCTGGGCAGCACGCTGCCAGCTGCCATGTGGATGTACCCGACAGGATGCGTCTCCATTGCATTTGGAAGGTGTGATTGCTGCATATGTAGACGCCCCCGAGTTAGCGCTGATCTAGCTCAGTCAAAGCTAGCTGGAGTCACAAAGCTGCCCGGGCAGGTAGCCAGGGGCCTGGGTGGGCTGCACTCAGGAGGCTAGTCGAAATCAAAGCTGGCTGCAATCCCCCTTCCAGAGAGGTGGGTCTGGCTTGTTCCCCGGGGCTAGGCTCACACAGGGGCCATGGGCACTATGGCTAGTCAGATCTCTGCAGGCTGCCCTTTCGTTCCCCTCATCGAGGCTTGTGCTCTTGGAGCAGCATTTGAATCCCAGCTCCCTGTCCGTGGGAGTTGGACAGTGCCTGTGGGTGCTGCTTCAGACGCTTTGTTCTGAATAGTTCTTCTATTGTAATTAATTCTCGTTGAGGTGGGGGGAGGGGGTTCTAATTGAATCTCATGGTCCCAAGAAATTGTGACATACCTCCCAACTCCCCCCCACATACACATCCCCCCCCCCATTTCACTGTCTTCCCCACCCCTCTGGCGACCCTTCAATGTCCTGCATTGCTAGTGGAGTGCTCTTCTTTCAGACTGAGGAGGAGACGGGACTCTTTTGGGTGCCCGTGAATACCATGCTGGTGCCATCCAATGCAAGATCACCTCTCGTCCGGCTTTAGTACTGCACCATTTAGGGTAGACTCCGGCTCCCATTGAAAGCCATAGGAGTCTTTCCCACTGACCTCAGGGGAAGTTGAATCAAGCCCTTATTCCCATATGGGCTGCATTGCTTTGGTGGCATGGGGCCTCGCCATCCCCTTCCCTTTGTCTCCAGTGTTGGTTCCCTTATAAGCTGACGTGTTGGAGGATAAAGTCCCAGGAGGAAGCAGTGTGGAAGAGTGGGTTTTGAGAGATCAGCTTCTGGGCCTGGGATCGAATACTGAGAAGCCGTGGGAGGAGTGGCGTGGAGAAGCAATGGGAAATGGCTACTCCAGCGAGTCCAGGCAGGAAATATATGAGTGCATAAATTACAAAACCAATCCTCCTCCAATACACTCCCCCACGTGCTCCATTCCCTCAATGGACAATTCTGGGATTGGGGGCTGGAGGAGGATTTGGAATTTAGCTAGTTTATTTTGCTCCAAGCAAACAAGAGAAGAGAGAGAGAGGGAGTAATTAGCTGCCCTCGTTGTTCCACCACCTGTGATAGTGGGTAAAATTAATGGGAAACAACAGAAGTCAGAGCTACGTGAACTGACTCTCAACCGAGCCTCCTCTTTGCTCTCTTCAGATCTTTCTGTTTACCAATCTTCTCTTGGCTTTTGATGTCAGTTGTGTGTCTGTGGGGTGTTTTTTTGCTGTTATTATTTATCACTCACAGTGAGAAGGAGAAGCATTAAAGTGGCAGAATAAAATGAGCAGGTTTAATATTGCAAGAGGCAAAGCCTTTTGGCTTGTTAGGATTTTTATTATTTTTGTGAAGGGATGGGGAGTTGGTACCGACAGGGCAATAATAAATATCTCGCTCTCTCACACTGATATAGTGTTTCCCATCCCCAAGGCTACCCGAGACCTTTAAAAACGACATTTGCTCTTTATACATTGGGGACCAGCAGCAAGCACCCACTGCTCCCATCAACTTCAGCTGGAGTTCTGGGTGAATAGCATCTCTGAAAATAAGGCACTGAATGGAGAGAGATTTCACCTATTGCTGAAAGGCAGCTGTCTCTGCAGTGGAGTACAGCAGTTGCCCAACAGCGCATTACAACGCTAGGTAGCAGTTTAGGAGAGGAAGTGATGAAGCAGTTCCAGTGGAAACCGCAGCAGGGGTTTAGGTCAGTGGAATGACATAACCAAAACTGGAAGAACCCAGAAAGTGTGATGGGTTCTTTAGTGGCCACATGGGGATCGGACATGATCCCAGTAATAGTACGAAAATTCTCCCTCTTCTACCTGCAGCAACCTATGAGGCATTGATTCATTATTGACTCACAGGGATGGATGTTCCTAGTGACAGCACCACTCCCTGCAGTGCCTAGAGACTTTGATGGTCTCCTCCAGCCTGACTTAGTTTGTCCTATCAAAGCCCAAGCCATATGGCTACAGGCCATGCATGTCTACTAGGGCCTCGAGCTCCTGCAGATTGCAACTCCACAGGACGTCGGTGGGGTGAGGTCAGAGGGGATCCTCACTGGGTTGGAACCCAGCTTCCTGAGCTGGCAAAGAAGGGACTTTCCTTTTGCATAGTCGCATCAGGGGAGACACCGGGGCTGCTCCCGCAAAATGCAGCAGCTGGGGTTCATCTCCGGCAAGAAAACCCCACTAATGGGTCTCACCAGACCCCAGATGGCGCCTGATTGGATGACCAGACTAAATGCTAGAGCTGTAGAGGAGTGAACCAAAGGCTCATAGCCCTCCTGTGATAGCTCCCCTTAGCCCTCACTTTCATCCACAAAATGTCCACCACATTGTATGTCCATGATTCATTGCACTTCCCAGCTGGCAGCAGGAGGGGGTGGGGTGCAAGGGGCTCCATTTGTTTGTTTGCTTAGGGAGCTACATTCTGCACAGGACCTTCTTCCAAGACACTGTCTAGAAAACGCTGTTTTATCTCTGAACCAACAGAATGGTTGGCTCATCGAATATTAATAAAAACTCAACTGCTTCTTAAGAGGTTTCCTTTAAAGTCAGTGGGGCCTGAATACACCTCTGACAGGAGATGATTCCCCTGCCCCCCTCCTCTTCCAATTTGCTTAGAGGAAAACAGAAAAAACCCACAATTGGCGGCTGTTAGCAAAAGGAACAGGCGTGGTCCCACCTTTTTCCTGTGCACATCACCCAGGCTAGGATGCAGGACTGGCGGTCACTCCCCAGCTGCCTCTGAAGGAACATGTCTGGGACAAACAACCCAAAAGCAAAGGGCTGGCACATTTGACATCTCTGTCTCAGGGACGTTCTCACTGAACAGTGCCTACCACTACGGTGGGCTGGGATGGGAGCCTCTAGAGAACCTGCTAGGGAGAAGCACCACAAGGCTAGTGGTCAGGCTACGTATGGAGGTTTATGAGTCTGTCACAGTCTCTAAGTCACTCTTCCTTCAGCTGAAGCCAGAGATCCTGGATTCAATCCTTGTAGACTGCCCAGCCTGGGGCATTGCTAAACCACTGGAGAATTATTGATTTAATGCTTCCCTTGCATGGTTGTTTATTTTAAAAAGTTGCTTGGATCTGGACTATGGTTCCTTATCAGAATTTCTCTTCCTTTCCTGTATCCATTCATTCATCCATTTGTCTTGGTGTCACACAGGTGTTCCTGTGAGATGGGCTGGACACATTATAACCCAAATTTTCAAAAAAATTGACTCTAATTTTGGGTGCCTCCATTCCTGGGTGAGTTTGTCTGATTTTCACCCTTGCGAAGACCAAGCAATCTCCGATGACGTCAGTGGCAGCTCTGGGCACTCTGGAAATCCTCTGGAAATCTGGCCTTTGGACCCAAGTTTTCAAAAGTGGACTCTGACTCGGGGTATCTCAAATTTTCGATGCCCATGTCAAGATGCCCTGAGCCTGATTTTCAGAAGTGCAGAATATTCAGCTCTCCCATTGACTTCAGTGGAAATGCAGGTGCTCAGCACCTCGGAAAGCCAGATCCAGGCACCCAATATCAGAGGACAGCTTTGGAACTGTGTCTATTTTCTTATTGTCGGATGGCTTACAAGTTCTGGACTAGGTGTGCTGCTTTGTTATGGTACTAGAGAGACACGGTGGGGAAGGTAATATCTTTTATTGAACCAAATTCTGTTGGTGAGAGAGACAACTTTGAGCTTACACAGAGCTCTTCTTCAGGTTATGGTTATTGTAGTGTCATTCATGAGCACTGACTCTTTATTGTAGAATTGTAGCTAAATCCTGAACTGTGGTGTTGGGGCGGGTGGGAACTAGACTGGGAGAAAAATCGCACAAAGAATTTAGGAGCTTTGCACAAAAATATAAAGTAAAAACATACATGGGTTGGGTTTTGACACAAGTGATTGCACTGTATACCATATAAAACGTGCTCCTGCTGCTGGGTTCTGCTTCCACATTTTGTTTTTGTGGCTCCACAGGAAAGCTCAAACTCCAAAGCTTTGCCTTTTTTCCACTCTGAAACTTTTTGCAGAGTTCTTTTTGGAGCCTGGTGGGAAAGAACACCTCAGTCAAAGGGGTTGACTCTTCTATATGTTGCTTACCTTTCCCCCTCCCCGCCGCCCAAGCAATTCACAAAATAAAAGCAAACATTTGTGTTGCTCCAGATCCCCTAATTGCTGGGACCGTTACTTAATGGGCACCATTTTTTTTGTTTCCCCCAGCAAGCTGGGCTAATTAAGAGGGACCTGCTATATTAGGCTCTTATTAAATAACAATCACATCTATATTAATGTTTAAAAGGGACTGTCCAGGGTTTGGAACATGGAGCAAAGCAGACTGAGACAACAGCACTACACACGCACCCCCGTTTGCATTAGTAGTGTGTTAACTTCAAAGCCGGTTGTATCTGTTTAACGGCTAACGCGTTTGAGCATGGAGCCGAAATGCAAACTCCCAGCTTGAGACATTAAAATGTAATCACCAGAACAGCTGGTTTGCAGATCAGGGCATCTGCATGAAACACAAAGAGAAAATACGCAAACCTAGCCCAGGCCGCATGGAAATGCAGGGGAAGGCAGCACCCGGCTGTGGCTGCCAGTGCTGCAGATTCCAGTCCCAGGGCTGCCACTGGGGGACTGCCCTGTCTAACTGATGTCATCTCTTAGTTAGATGGACCTGGCTTCTGATCCTGACCTGCGCAGATCTAAAGGAAGAGCTCTGGGAGTGGCTGGACCTGATTATGCCATTTCCACACCTGTGTTTCTGCCAGTGGCTTTGCAGGAGTTATTCCTGATTCACGCCAGCATAAGAGGAAAACTGGACCTACTGAGTGTGGGTTTCTTTGTCTGTTCTGAAGAGGGCGAGACAGACATCTCTGTACTCTGATGGCACAAGGCTCCCTGTGTACGTACGTGCATTGCTAGCCCAAGTCGATGTCTGTGCAGCTGAATCTTCGCTGCTGTTTTTAAAGCTAGCTCAGGTCTCCCTGCCCACACTGCAGTCACACCTCCGATTGCACTGTAGAAATGCCCAGAGACATAGAGCTGAGCACATCTCAGCAGAAGATGAAGGCTCGATGCCATCACGCCGGGACACCCAAATACAGTGTGCCAACCGAGGCCCCGGCACCAGCAAGGCAGAGGGGGCGCTCACGGCCAGTGGAGGTGCCTAAAACCCACCCTGCGAGAGAGCGAGCGAGTGACTTACTTCTTGAGAGAGAGGCTGCAGTTTTGCCTTCCTCTGCAGCTCATGAAAACATGGAATTTTCCCTACTGTTCCCAGCTTGGCCAGCAGGGTGTGCCCCGCCCCAGGCCAGCTAGTTAGGGAGCCCCAGACAAGAAATTCCTTAGCCGCTGCTCCAGACCAGAACCCTACTGTGGGTTAGGAAATGCCATGGTATGGGCATTGCTCAGAGGACAGAGCAGCTGTCGGGGGGTTATTTTTATTTACAGCCTCTTTCCACTGCTCTCATAAAGCATTTTAGAAAGGGAGGTCATTGCTAGCCCCATTTGACAGATGGGGAAACTGAGGCACGGAGACTTGCCCAAGATCACACAGAAGCAGAGCAGGATATAGCCAAGGTCTCCCAAGTGACAGGCCAGTGTTTCATCCACTAGGCCACACTGCCTCCCTATTGCACTGGTGACTTACCTCACTTAGAGAGCCCTTTACATTGCCAGAGCAGTGATTAGGGGCACCCAGGTAAATGAGAATCAAGCCCATTATACCTAGAAGTAAGGCCTGGGCAGGGGAGCAGTAGCTTTGGGGCATCCTGGCAGACAAGCTCTGTATGTCTGCCTTCCATCCTCTTTATAGATGTTTGCTAGTGTCTGCGCTGGTCACTGGAGGCTGCAGAGACGTTTGCTTTGTGCTTCCTGGGTGGTGGGTAGAACAATGTGTTTCAGTAAGTGGCTGTGTAGGGAGGGGATTGGTGCCGGGTGCATGGCGGCACAATGGGACTCCCAGTGCTGGGGCCCAGCAGCACGCAGAAGCACATCGTCTGCTGGATTTTCCTGGAACAACACATGACAGAATCTCAAGTCCCTCCTTCTCCCCAGCAATCTGAAAGGGGAGCTCTCAGTCTGCAGGGTGGTATTCAGCCCGTCTTGTTGTGCCCTTCCTGAGAGGCAGCAAGCCCCCAGACCCAAATCACAGTGTAAACCTGGAACAGCTCCCCGGTTTCTCAGCTTACATCAGCATACCAGAGCTCAGACCCGGCCCCTATGAGCCACATCCTTGCTGCCTCCCCAGTTCCCACAGAATAGCAACGGTCCCGTCTGGTTCCGCCTCCTCTGAAGGCTGAATCTGTCTTCGTATGGTGCCAGGAAGCTACGTTGGCACTCCGCCTGCATGGCTGTGTCACCTTTCCTGCTACATCTCTGGCCAGCCACAGCCAACAACTAGCACAGAACATTTCACGGCAGCCACAGAAGAAATCAAATTTATCGACACAGGCCAATGCAGCTAAAGTAGGAGTTGAAATAAATGCAAAACTGTCTGAGGTCTCCAGTTACAGGCATGGCAACATTTCCATGGCTGTCTTGCTATTTCCCAGCCCAGTTTTGTCTTTGTAGCTTCATCCCAGGCAACTGGACCTCTGCTCTGAAGTGAAAATGAAAGCTGGGGAAATAAAAAAATAAGTGGAACTGAATTCATCTGATCTCCTTTGTGATGCGTCAGCCCCACCTGCCAGTTCCCTAGGATGGGGAGCGGAGTGTGGGTGGGTGGCTGGCAGAAGCGAGGTTGAGACGAGCTATAAAAAAACCGAAAGAAGCGAGTCTCTTTGCACTGGGAAATGAGGCCAGGCTGCTGCAGGGAATCTGCCGGCACGGCTGGCTCCAGCGGCAGTCCAGGAGGATGGAGTTTGAAGAGCAGTGCCGCTCTCTGTGCTTGGAGAAGAGAGGTGTTAGGGATTTGTCTCCTTCTTACCCAGCTTGTCAGGGTAATGGGAACAAGCACGCAGGAGACATTCAGATGTGGTTCAAACTAATTAGGAGAGAGTGTACAGGAGAGCGAATCTGGTTCCTGGGAAGAGACTGAAAAAGGGAAAGTGCTTTCTTCTTGTGATCACCGTTTCCTACTGCAAAAATGATTAACGGTACAAAATGAACCTGCTGTCAAACGAGCCAGCAACATGATGGAGTCCCTCCCACAGATGGCAAACAACAGAGCTCATTGGACACAGCTGGAGAGCCAAGCTACAGCCTGAGTCCTTGCTAAAGCCAGTATGTGTCAGTGCATGGAGAGCATTCAGAGTACCAGGTGCAAAGGGGGCTTTCAAGGGGCTACTATGCCAATCTGGCCATGCCCCATCACATCTGTGATCGCTTGTCTCTCTGAGATCCCCACTTCCTTGTTGTCTGCAACATGTCCCTCTGCTGTGCACCTCAGCCCCCACATCTTGCGTGGCTCCTGCAACGAAGCAGTGCAGTCCCCCTACAAGTTCTCAGTGATCCCATCGCCTCCGGCCTCTAAGGTCTCTTGTCTTCCTGAAAGACCAGCCCTCACTCATCACAGGTTACGGGCTGGATGCAGGAATTGCGGGGGGAGGATTTCTGACCTGTGTTCTGCAGAATATCAGCCTGAAGGATTATAATGGTCCCTTCTGGGCTTAAACCTATGGCTCCTTCTCCACTTCCCCCTGCGTGTCCTTACTGTAACACTAGCAGAGTGCCCATCTCACTGAAACGTGGGCCGTTCGGGGTGGCTCGGCATGCTAAGCCGTGTGGAGCTTGTGGAGTACTTGCATGGGTTCCCTCTGCCTCCCGTCAGGCCAATGAAACCAGCAGCGGATTGCCCTTGATGCAGCGGTCAGAGGAAAGACGCAGGACTGTGACACACCAGGCATACAGGCAGACAAACGAAACAACAGCGCAGCTGGCGGGGGGGAGCCCAAAGCCATTTGTTTCCAGCAAAAGAAGGAACGAGTAGGAATCGACGGGAAACTCCATGTGCTAAACACCTTCCCACGTCCCTGCTCTTCCATCTGTGGCTTTGCTAAGGATACTGGTGCTCAGGAGAGTCTGAAGGAAGCCAAGGGCCTTTCCTGTAAAAAATCCACATAATCAGGTCAACTGGGCCACAGCTGATCAACCCAACGAAACAAATTCACTTACAGCTGAACAGCTTCGGCCTGACTCTCATCTCGGTTACACGGCTTCAAACCAGGAGTCGCTCCACTGGTGGCAATGGAGTTTCACTGGTGGGCTGGTAAGACACAGCTTTCGGGCGCTGCGTGGCATGTCCAGATAGATTTTCCGGTTTGTCCACGAGCCTCTCCTGGGGTTGCACCTCAGTTTCCCCTTCACCCGCGATAAACTAGTCCAAACAAACTTTCCTTAAAGAAACACCTCGACCTGAGGACTTCCTTCATTGGCCATGGAAATCAACACAAGTAAATCTTACTTTTAGAAATAGTCCCTAGTGTGCGCGTCTCGCTCTTCTCTCCTCAGAAGCAGTCCCAAGCCCCTTGCCTGCCAGCCCCACTAGTTCTCCTCTGTCCAAGCAGAGGGTTACCAATCTCTTCTTTAGAGTTGTCTCTCAAGTGACTACTCTCACCCTGGAAGGATACTGTCTCTGAGTGTCCTCAATCCCCTGCTCCAGCCTTTGGAGCTACCTTTTCATTACAGGCCTCTACCTACTCTTGCGGTCCTTCCTTCCTTGCAGGCTGGTGAAGCCCCCTTTAGACTGTTCAGGTAGCCTCCTTGCAGGGATCAGGTACTCCACCCCAGCTGGTGTGGAGTATCCAGTTGCTCCCAGGCGGGGTTCAGCAGGTTATTGTGGGCAAGCCAGGCTCTTATTCCCCTTAAAGAGCTGATTGCTCCATGACAGGCTGCAAATCCTGACAGGTTGGACCTCCGAACGGACTGAAATCAGGAACCTCACAAGATTTCCACCCAACTTTCTGAAACAAAGGAGTTCGGATTCAGCAGCTGAATTTTCCTAGGCTTAACAGAACCCCACTTCCAAAGCTTTCCAGAGCATGTCCATCAATGCTTTGTAACATTGACCAAACAATGGCTGTAAATGATGCCTTTGTGGCCACTGTACAGAAAACTTCTAACGTTCTTTTGAAGCTCCCTTAGAAGTAGGAGAGATCTGAAAAGATGTGACGTGGCCAATTTCACTTTTAAAAAGGGTAATGGGGTGGCACTTTCCTTCCTCTTCTCAGGCCCTTCAGTCACCGTCTCCTTTGGGCAAGAGACACATCACGTGGTTGGGGCGACCCTCAACTATGCTCAGTAGGTGGTTGAAGGGGAGAGTTCCTGATCGTCTTTGTGGTTTTTCTTTCTGTAGGAAGGGGACAGCTGGGGTCCTAAAGCCTAATTTAGCAGCCTTTAATCTAAATTATTCCAGACTGCACTTGCACTTCCTTCATGTGCTCCCGCAGGATGATGGACTGATTTCACAGAAGGAAAAGCCTTAAGCAAATCTTGTCACACAAGAAAATTGATTTTTCAAAACTGACTTTTACAAGATTACTGGGTTTTTTTTCCTCATGTTTCTTATATCTCGTTCCCTCACAGTCTCACGAGGCGTCCTTAGATCTACGAAATTAGAGCTGCTGCGGCTAAATTGAAAACGTGAAAGCAAAAGCACCCACCGTTGAGTCCCTCCGCTCCTCTCGCCTGCCTGTCTCTGCATGACGCAGCCCTGTACCTTTGTACTTGTGGAGGATCACGCTTAGCTCCTTCAGCTCTCCTGCTGGCACATCCAAGCCAGGGATGCAGGGCCAGGAGCTGTCCCCGAATTCCAGAGCAGTCTGAGTTCCAGCGTTCTGCGCACACTTCCATTGATGGCAATAGGAGAAGCAGTGAGATGCAGCGGCTAGCACTCTAGATGGGCACCTAAGGCACCTGGGTTCTGTTCTTAGCTTGGCCACTGACCTACTGCATCACTTTGGACAAATCCACCCTTCATCCATCTTGTCTATTTACATTCTTGTTCTTCAGGGCAGGGCCTGTCTCTTCCCTTGTGCTTCTCCAGCACCTAACTTAATGGTTGGGGTCTCTAGGCACTACCATCATAGTAATAATGAAGAGCACCTTCAAAAATAAGGCCAAGGCTGTCTATGCCACTGGAACAAGAATGTGCTCAACAGAAGGGTACAATATCTGCATTTTTAGTAGCCCGTTCTTTCCCACCCTGCTTGCCATGAGTTTGTGGAGATGTGCAGGCCAAGACCATTTGAAATAGCAGACTCCATATGGGGCCCGTGTAACTGTTGCTCAGGATGAGCGGTGATCAGTCCTATTAAGCTCAGTGGAATTACTCCCATGAGTTTAGAATCATAGAATATCAGGATTGGAAGGGACCTCAGGAGGTCATCTAGTCCAACCCCCCGAGTAAGTGTTGCTCAGCCTGAGTAAGTTTCAGAATGAGGTCAAACATCATTTGCCTTGGAGGGTCTTCTCCATGAGCTGCTCTGGTACCTGTGAAAGTTCCTACTGTAAGACAAAGCCATAACATCACGACATTTGCACCAAGACGACCAAACACTGCACGGTCACCATGCCATGCAACGCCACCACATTGTGACACAGAGATCACCAGGTTGCCGTGGAACGTTACCCTGCAGCGTCCCGAAGGCATTTGGGAGGCACGGCCATGCCTAGCAAACCTACATGCAGGAACAGCCTCTCAAAATCAGGTCCACGCTGTAAATCCTCGAAATAGGTGGTAAAGTCCATGACCTCCAGCCTTCACTGGCACCATGGCTACTTGCATTCCTCCTCCTGTCCACATCCATTGTATTTCCACTACATAGCCCAGGTGTATCTACTGCCGATGTGGACATGACAGGGTGAAGTCTCCGTAGTGGCATAGCAGTGACCCGTGTGCTCTGATGCTCTTGGTCAGAGAGGAAGTACCAGGGAAGGAAAGAAGTAGGGACTGATATGCCGAGCAAAGTGGGAAGAAATCAAGTCACCACTGATTTTACATGGAAGGTGCCCAGATACTACCATGATGGGCAGCTATGTAAAATCCTACAATAAACAGAATTCTTGCTCACTCATTCATTCCATTTTGTTTGCCATTTCTGAATGGTTTCCTCCTTAACTCGCTTCTGAGACATCTCAGCGTGTTTCTTAAAGAAGAGCGAACAAGGTTGCATTGAAATTGTTTCAGACAACTTAAAATATGCTAAGCTTTTTGTTACTGCAATATAAATAATTCATCCCCTTACAGCTGCTGAGCTGAAATCAGACATTGATTTGGCATGGCTTCAGCGCCAGTCCTTTTTGTGCAAAAGGGATGGGGGGTGCTTCCTGGAGTGCGTGGAGGAAAGAGGGGGACATGGAGATGGCTGAGAATGGGCGCGATCCAGGAGGGGGTATTATTGGAGAGGCTCTCCCAGAACCCAGCTAGTTGCAAAACACCCACCCCAGCACTGGAGAAGGTACAGAAGAGCTGTGAGTTGGCATGGGGTGGGTGGTTCAGTTTTTATTGGTAAATGTCAACGTTAGCGGACATGCAAAGTATTTCCATCAGTGAAGATGGAAATGCGCAGAGAGCAAAGTAAGAAATATGCTGCTTGAGAACTTCTTAGAGTCTGATTGAAGTGTTTGACGATTTGTGTTTTAGCAGCTAGAAAGCTTTAACTTTGAATCTCATCATCTACTGTCGTTTAATAATTATTGTCTTAACCCCGCATTGTCTGAGGCTGTGTCTACACGTCAGTGTAGGGAGGGGTTCTGCTGTCACTGTAGTAGATCCACCTCCCTGAGAGGCGGTAGCTAGTTCGACAGAAGAATTCTTCCATTGACCTACACAGGGACTTAGGACGGCTCAACTACTTGCTCAGGGGGGTGGATTTTTCACACCCCTGAGCAGCGTAGCTGGACCGATCTAATTTTTTAGTGTAGACCAGCCCTCTCTCACACACACAATTTCCTGCAACTGTGAACATTTAAATTGATAAAGAAAAAAAAAAGCTTAAAAATAAACATCAATATTGTCCCTTCTGCAGAACCATTGCCCCAGCCCACCCTTTAAAATGCACCCTCCGGGTGGGATGTAATATAAGCTGAATGAATTCCTGCGGGCTGCTGCAAAGCTCAACAGAGCAGGGGTGAGCAAGTGCTCTGAGCTGGATTTGGATCTCAGGGACACGACGGGCAGCCTGGAGTAACTCTGTTGGGTTTGCATGCCCCTGTTGCTAGGTGGAACACATGGGCATTGACCATTTTCTCTCTGCATGTGACTTTGTGTTGGCCAGAGGCAGAAAGCCGAGTTCAGTTTGCCATATGCACGCTGTTGACTTGTGTCTGTCGCTCTCTGCTTGGGCAAATATCACACAGGCGCGCTGTAACTGGTTTGTCTGTTGGGGTCAGCTTGGAAACGCTTTATAAATAATGAATCCGGGTGTGGGAGGGCTGGAAAAAGGCTTGAGCAGCAGATGGCCCTGCAGTTTGCAAACATCCAGGGCATCGCTGCACCAGCTGGGCTTTAAAGGGGGGGCAGGAGTGGGGTCAGGGCGGTAGCTTCCCTTAGGGATGTTTGACAAAGAAGGAAGAACGTACTGGACCAGATGCTCAGCTAGCATAAACAACTTAACTCCACTACATCACTTTATACCAGATGAGGCTTTGGCCCCACTTGCCTGATGCTTAAAAAGTCAGTGAGTCAGATTCTGAGCTCATAGGAACTCAATTGCCTTCCACCCTCGTCAGTGCTTAGGCAAACTCCTAGAGAACTCCTGGGCGACCAAAAAACAAGCCACAAACTCAAGATTTTGACCTTGGATTACAAGGGCATCTGGGCACGGGCCCCACATTCGTCTGTAAAGCACCAGGCTCCCCTACAGGAATGAGAAAAACAGACTAGCACCCCAGATATTGACAACTTCCGGATAATAGCAACATTTAGCCGGGAACCAATCACTTCCCATTGACTTTAATGGGTTTCAGAAATGGGCCATGGCATGCCGCTTATTAGCAACGTCTTTTGGAAGACAGGCCCCAGCTGCAGGCAGGTTTGCGAGGCTGCAGCTCCAGAAGGAAGCACTGTGACATGACTTCCCTGGCTGCAGCCCCTCAACTCTGCCAGTGGTCGGTGCTCAGTGCATCCTCGTGGGGCTGCAGCCCAGCAGGTTTGCATGGCTGCAGCCAGGGAAGGCATGTCCCAGCACTTCCTTCCCCAGTGGCAGCCTCACAGACCAGCCTTTCGCTTACTGGCAACTGCCGGAGAAGGGCAAATTTTTGCTGGCAGCCTGAGGGGTTGCTAAGAAGCAGAACCTAAGGTCATTGTTAAACGTCCCAGGTCTGATTATTTTATCCAAATTGCTTCACTTGTCCCTGTTAAGGACGAAGGCTAAGCATGTCATCTGAGAAGCAGCATCTCTAACTGGATCCAAATTAATTAATTCACCAGATCCATGTTTGATTTTAAGGCCTCCTTAGGCTGGTGGGGGCCAGACATAACACAGAGGTAAAGCCCTCTGACCCCGGAGGTGGGAGGAGGTTGTTCTGCCGCAATCTATGGCATTTCAGGCTTGTGGTGTCAGACTGAGCATGTTCAGCATAGAAAGGTCTCAGAGCTCACAGCAGTCTCCTAGAAAAAGTACTTGCTTAGAGGCTGTGACAACAGAGAGAGACTAGTTTCAACTAGATTCCATGGGATGAGCCCTGGAGATCCACAAACCAAGGAGATGACAAAAGAAAGTGACAAGTGAGAGACCCACATGTATTCTGAGGAGCCGGGGGAGACATGAGGAATCTACAGCCAAGAACGTCACCAAACCCACTGCCACGGGGAACGTTTAAAAGGTACAAGCTTCCAGTGTGCTGCTCCTGGGGGATCTAAGCCTCAGTCAGTAGTAGAAGGCTCTGGAGAAGCTGGGCCAAGACAGCAAGGAAGCTCTTGCCATGCCCTTTCCGTGGTTGTTGGAGCTACATCTTGATTGGATCAGTAGCGATGGAAATTAGTGATTGTGGGATGGCTGCTTGGCGGCCTATGTGAAATGAGATGGGTGGCCCTGGTCCTGTGTCTAGTATAAAAGAGTCTCCATAATTTTAAAAAAATACCCCAGTGACTGGCACAAATAGTCCCTTGTTGGCAGTTCCAGTAGAGAGGACATGAGATGAATGGGTCCAAGGATGTGGAGCTCCTCACCCTGAGGATCCCCGACGGGTTGGAGTTGAGGCACGTCTACAGGGTGGTACATAGAGAAATCTCATGTTGCCACTACATGTGTTGTGCCTGTTCTGCGGCTAGGCAGGGAGCCGCAGTGTCCAGGGCTGTCAGTCCCTTACAGCTCACATGCGCTAGGCATGTGTCCAGTCGGGATGGGTTAGCTTCTGCTTCGTTCACACTGTTACTTGGTGGTTAGTATTCTATCCGGAAACCTTGCCTCAGGAAGCCTCTCCCCAGCCCCTCCGTGGCCTCATGTCCCACAGAGGCGTTCCCATGCATGCTGGGTGTTTGCACATCAGCACAGGGGCCCCGACTTAATGCGGGATCCCGATGGCAATGGCCTGTGGAATTTAACAGGAAGAAGCCAACAGGCTTCTGTACACATTAAAGCACATTCTACAGAGATTCTCCATAGGATGGTTCAAAAAATCCTTTGCAGAAGTTTTGGCCAAGATTTTCAAAGCTAGAAGACTAAAGTTAGGCCCCTAAGTCCATATTTAGGCTCCTAAATAAGTGGTCTAATTTGGCTCCCCTTGACTTTGAGAGGAGCTGTTGCGTGCTCAACACTTTTTAAATCTGGTTATTTATTTAGGGTCTAAGGATTTAGGAGCCTTTCTTTAGGCTCCTATTTTTGGAAATGTTGGCCCTTTTCACTTTCTCTTGAAGCCTATGTATAGGTGACAGCGTCGTACTGAGAAGTGAATGTGTGTGGAAGCTGGAGCATTTTCATGTGAGTGTGAATGTTCTGGTTAAATACAGGCTGGAATGCCCGGGTAGTTCTCCTGCATCCCGTCTCTTTCAAGATTTGAGCTGTGCTGAAGAGATGAGAGGGGATACAGCTCTGGCAAGCAGTGTGTGGTCCCAGGAGGGTTTGGTGCGCTCTGGAAGATGCTGCCCCATTGGAGCTTGTGCAAGCTGTGTTTGGGGGAGTCGGATTCTTAATGTAACCAAACTCCAGTTTGAAAACAGCCCTGGGCTTTGGAGTGTAAGACAGATCAATAGTAAGCACCTGATAAATATCAAAAGTGTGTCTGCAAAAACGGAGATGTCAATATTTTAAGTTTAAAAATTCCTGAGAATTTTTCAGTGAAGACAGCCTCCAGTGAACTCATATTTATCTCGCCTTATTTTGCCTGAAGAGTGCTGGGGAAGCTATTGTGTGGATATAAGGTCATAACTACAGCCCATGAGTTGTGAGCCCCTCCTCCCCCAAGCTGCTGCCTATTCAACAAACAGGATGACCTCTTGGATTACCCATAAATCTCTGCTCTTGGCATTATCTTAAAAGAAGATTCCCAAATAATTAGTAGTGACTGGTATTCATCACTGGGCAGAGGGTTCTGTAATACAGTTGCATATGCTGAGATTCATAATTTGAATAACTTGATGTAGGCGTGATTATACTCTGAATAATTGCTGTTCTTGAAGGGCTTGACTGATGATCTGCCAAAGATGAAGCTCTGTCTCACCTAGGTGGGGACTAGCCAAAGTCCAGGCAAAACAGATAGAAGCCAAAATGGGGGCTTAAGGGGCCCAGCAACTATATATACCATTCAGTGTAGACAGCAGCCCCTTCTATAGCTGGGAGCTAGAGAGCCAGAGAGAACCACAGGGTCTGTGTTAGTCAGGCAACCTCAAGAAGATAAGTAAAATAAAACCTCGGTATTGTTCATTTCCAAGTCTGTTCATACTTCACTGTAAGGATCAATTGATAAATACTTTATAAAGTGTCAATAAATGATTAATAGATGCTGTAATAAATTGTTAATCTGTTGTTATAGATTGTTGGAGAGTCCAACAGGTTTAGTTTGCTTGGCTTGTAACTATCTCTGACACTTTCTAATGATGTCCTTATGATCGTCTATAACAGATTGTTTATGGGTTGTAATACCTATTACTCATTTATTAACCCTTTATAAAGAATTTATGTATGCACCATTAATATTAAATGTGACCCCCAAGTTCTGTCTTCTCTACCATATAAATGTCAATTTCCTAGCTCAAAAAGTGTTGCAGCCAACATGGGGGAATACATTATTTGACCTTGTCTTAACAGATAAAGAGGAACTGATCACAGAACTAAAAATATACGGTAGCTTAGCTTACAAGTGACCATGATTACACTGTGCAAGCAGAATAAAGTGCAGACCAGTAAAATATATATCTATATCTAATGTTTGGTGCTTCAGTAGGGCCAATTTTACAAAGCTGAAAACAATTATGAGCCAAATTAGCTGAGAGGAAGAATTTAACAGAAAAATGTGTGTGATCATTGGGACACCTTATTAGGTGCTCAGAATGGTACAATAAATGAAGAAGGTAGTCCTGGTTGAAAAACCTATTTTAGATGGGAAAACTGTATAAAAATAGCTATAAAATTAATATATAACAGCTGGAAAAAAAGTGAAGTTGATAGTAATGAATATAAATCAGAAGCTAGGAATTGTAGAAAATTGATATGGGAAGCAAAGGACAAAAGGAGAAATTTATGGCCAGCAGAGTTCAGGACAATAAAGAGTTTTTAAAATATATTAGTAACAAAAATAATCTTGACACTGGTATTGGTCCATTACTAGATGGAAATGGTAGAATTATCAATAATAATGCAGAAAAGGTGAAAGTGTTCAATAAATATTTCTGTTCTGTATTTGGGGAAAAAACAGATGATATAGTCTTATGTGGTGATGATAAGACTCTCTTTCCATTCCACTAGTATCTCTGAAGGATGTTAAACAGAAGCTAATAAAGTCAGACATTTTTAAATCGGCCAGGTCCAAATAACTTGCCTCCAAGAGTTTTTAAAGAGCTGGCTGAGAAGCCCACTGGACCGTTAGTGTTAATTTTCAATAAGTCTTGGAGTACTGTGGAAGTTCCAGAAAACTGGAAGAAAGCAAATGCTATGCCAATTTTTAAAAAGGTAAACCGGATGACCTGAATAATTGTAAGTCTGTCAGCCTGACCTCAATCCTGGGCAAGATAATGGTGCTGTTGATACGGGATTTGATTAATTAAGAATTAAAGGAGGGTAATGTAATTAATGCAAATTGACATGGTTTATGGAAAATAGATCCTGTCAAACTAACTAGATATAGTTTTGATGAGATTACAAGGTTGGTGGTTAAAGGTAATGGTGTTGACATAATATAGTTAGACGTCTGTAAGGCATTGTTCTTGGTACTATATGCCATTATGAGTTTTAAAAAAAAAAACTAGAACGATGTAAAATGAATGTGGCACATAGCCAATTTTTTAATCAATTTTATAACTGATAGTTCTCAAAATGTAATTGTAAGCAGGGAATTGTCATTGTGTGGGTGTGTTTCAAGTGGGGTCCCACAGGGATTGGTTTTTGGCCTTACGCTATTTAACATAAAATTATCACTGATAAAGTTTGCAGATAAGACAGAAATTGGAGTAGTAGTAAATAATGAAGGAGACAGGTCACTGATTTAGAGTGATTTAGATCGCTTGGTAAACTGGGTGCAAGCAAACAATATGTGTTTTAATACGGCTAAATGTATACATCTGGGAACAAAAAAGGTAGGCCATACGTACAGAATGGGAACCCTGTCCTGGAAAGCAGTGACTCTGAAAAAGAATTGAGGGTCATGGTGGATAAGCAGCTGAACATGAGCTCCCAATGTGACACTGTGGCAAAAAGAGCGAATGCGATCATGGGATGCATAAACGGGGAGTATGAATAGAG
Organism: Eretmochelys imbricata; assembly: GCF_965152235.1. Classification (NCBI taxonomy): domain Eukaryota; kingdom Metazoa; phylum Chordata; order Testudines; family Cheloniidae; genus Eretmochelys; species Eretmochelys imbricata. Next base: position 5,424,037 of record NC_135593.1, on the reverse strand, counting down.
AGGTTATTTTGCTTCTGTATTTGGCACTGGTATGACCAGTGCTGGAATCCTGTGTCCAGTTCTGGTGTCCACAATTTGAGAGGGATGTTGATCAGTTGCAGAGGGTTCAGAGAAGAGCCACAGAATAATTAAGGATTAGAGAATCTGCCTTATAGAGATGGACTGAAAGAGCTCTGTCTATTTAGCTCAACAAAGAGAAGACTAAGGGGTAACTTGATTACAGTCTATAAGTATCTACATGGGGAACAAATATTTAATAATGGGCTCTTCAATGTAGCAGAGGAAAGTCTAACACGATTCAATGGCTGGAAGTTGAAGCTAGACAAATTTAGACTGGAAATAAGACATACATTTTTAACTGTGAGAGTAATTAACCATTGTAATAATTTACTGAGAGTCACGGTGGATTCTCCATCTCTGACAATTTTCAAGTCAAGATTGGCTGTTTTTCTAAAAGCTGTGCTCTAGGAATTATTATGGGGCAGGTCTCTGGCCTGTGTTACACAGGAGGTCAGACTAGAAGATCACAATGTTCCCTTCTGGCCTTGGAATCTATGCATCTGTGGAGCTGGTATTAACCACTGTTGGAGACAGGATATTGGGCAACATGAATCATGGGACTGATCCACTAAGTCAATTCTTATCTTCCTGGAAATGGAGGAGAGAAGCAGCTGAAACTGCTAAGGCTAATTCTGCTATCAGAAGGAACGTGAGAACATCCCATCTGCTTTAATTCCCCTTAGGAGTCTTGGATTAGATACTCAGCACACGGAAGTTCACTTAACTACACATTAAGCACAAGAATAAACACGTTAGACAAATTAGTGGATTTACATGCCAGTCACAATAAATCTGACTAAACAAATTCAGTTAAGGGTGGGGTGGGGAAACTAACTAAGGAGTAATCCTGTTATATGGATTTTAAAACACATGCACCATATGATTAAATTGGATTACCCAATCTGTTTAAAGAAAAGAAAATAAACCTATTAGAGAAGTCTATTGTATGGCGCATTAAGGCGATAGGATGTAGGCAGGAAGAATGAAATCACATCTCAGGGCCTACTTCCGTGTACTGTGCGGTGAGAAGGCCTGCAACATAGTTGTCTCTCGTTGAAATTCACCCTGGCCAGGGTGACAGCATAAAGCTGGTTGTAAGAGGTGCAGCCTGTGGACTGGGGTGAATGTCGAGCACAGAGATGATTTGAAGGCAGCCTGGTGCTCAGAGACAGACCAGGGATCTCATGGGCCCTTTGCATTTTGTGTTAGGTGCACAGTTTGGAGCAAACCCACCATGACTCATGGTGTGTCTCTGAAACCAGGTGAGAATTACACCTAGCAGCTTTTTGCTGTGAAACCAAGTGGAAAACACAGGTGTTTGGACTGTTTCATGCTGAATTTGTGGCCAAATGGAACCTGCAACTTAAAGGTCATGAACCTCATCCACTGTGTTTCTCATCAATTTGGTCAGGAAAGGAGGAAGAGTGTCCTTGTGTCTAACGCCCAGGTGTTTTTGGTTCTGTTCAAAGCTCTGCATTGGGCATGTCACTTCCCCACTCTCTGCCTCAATTTCCCCATCTGTATAATGGGGGTAATACTGGTGCAACTCACAAGAGTGCTGTGACACACACATCTAGCTAATAGATCCTCAGATGGAGGACATATGCTTTGAAATTAAACACCCACAATGGATTCTGCCTAGAACACCAGGGCTAACACCCCAACTCCTGTGAAAAAACAGCGTGAAATCTCTAATTCCTAGCAGTGATTAGGACCTTACACCTCGTTGGTAAAACCAGGATCACTGACCACCTTGGAACATGCTGGAGTGTTGGCATCGGGGGGCAGCAGCCAGCACCAGTTGCTGTCATGGAGTTGTCCTGGGAGCTATCCATCTAACTGGAGACCTTGCTCAGCTTGTGAGATGGGTCCAGCCCACAGTTCACGGTGGCAGGGATGCAGCTGGCACAGTTTTGTAGTGGGCTAGTGGGAGGTTGTGTATATAGAAATGTACACGCACCCAACAGACCAGCTTCTTTCTCTCTGGTCCAGCCACGTGGCTGATGCAAAGTGGCAGAATTGGGTCCTGGTTGGCCCTCTGAGACTTCTCCTGGCCTAGCGGCTCTCAACTGACACAAAGTCGCAAAGTGATTGAAATTCCCATCAAAACTTTTTTTTTAATAAATGACATTTCTACCAAAAAAAATGAGTTTCATTAAAAAAAAAAATCAAAGAGATAATTTTGTCAACAATGGTCTTTTTCATTGTCATTGACAATTTTCATAGGGGAAAAATAATTTCCCAACCACACCTAGTAAATGACTCCTACACCAGCTGCCCTCTACTCCTCCCTCCCCCCACCCCCGGCACATGTGCTGATGGCAGAGCAGAGTGCAATTGTTCTCCGTCAGTATTCAACTAGCATACAGGCTCTTGGGGACTTGAGCCAGCAGGTGTAGATTAGAGCTGCCCCTACGCTGCTCCGAATTACGCTGGGACAGTTGGAGAACAGAGCTTGCCGAAACTTCGAATTTCCGGTTTGCAGGAACTCTCAATTTCCCACGAACTGGAAATTCTGTCAAATGTTTGACTTGGAAACACTGACTCATTAAATACACTTCCCTGAAACTAGTGCCACGGACCGTCGAAGCTCATAGTCCTTAGCAGTGGCCTGGTGAGCTGGCAAGAAACTCGGCAGGTTTCCATTAGAACCAGCCTGTGGTTCATTGAAAGTTCACCCAACCTGATACGTTTCCACAAAATGGTTTGGGTTCAACCAGTCAGCATCTTCAAACAAAACCATATTTCATCAGAAAATTCCCAACCCGTTCTACTTGAGAATCCGGAGTCCCCCCACTGCCTCCCACTCCCCTCAAGTGCTGAGAGGATGTTGTGGAAATGAGTCAGGGCCTGCATATTTAGTGCATTTACCCCTTTAAGACTTGCCGGCTGATGAGCAATCAAGCCATGCGAGCTCCCGGGACTCATAGGAGGAGGAATGATCAAGTTTAGATTGCATGGGAAATCAAGACGGAGGGCTCTTCTGTACAGCAAGGAGTTATTATCATCATCATCATCAAAGCCTGAGCATGTTTAAAAACAATCGAGCACTGAAGGGAACCGACATGTTGCACAGCAGCCCATCAAACCCCCGAACGTGTCTGCAGTTCTCGCATCTCCTGAAATTTAGCGGAAATTGCCGTTTTTCTTTGTTTTCATGGCAGGGAACTTGGAAAGGGAAAGATTGACGGGGCTGGCTCCAGCCAGTTGCTAGGCAAACTTCCTCACACGCAGCTCTGCTAGTGCGAAAGCAGTCAGGGGATGCAGCACCTCTGGGCTCCCCTTCACAATTCTGCCAGTGGGCCTCAAGCCCGATATGCAAAATCCCCATGCGCCTGCATCATGATTTGCAACATCCCTTTCCGTCGCCCCAGCCCTGTTGTTGTAAAAGGATGAGAACTGCTAATCAGCCCTGGGATGCAGCTGGCTCACTAGACCTTGGCAAAACACAGAAGAACCTCAGCTGGCTTGAAAACCACAGTGAGATTCCCCAGCAGTGTGCAAGAGGAGCCCACTGGGAGACTAGTGGCCTGAATTTCGGAGCTGCCGAGCACCCACAACAGGATTGGTCCTGCTTTGAGCAGGGGGTTGGACTAGATGACCTCCTGAGATCCCTTCCAACCCTGATATTCTATAATTCTATAATTTCATGGCCTGGAAGCTTCATGGTTAAACCCCATGGAGCTTCTGTGCTCAGAACCAGTAAGAGTGGTCCTACTTTGCAGTAGGAAACCATCCACTGGGGCCACATATCTAGCTAAGTGGAAAAGATTCATATGTCAGTGTGCCCAGCAGCATACATCTCCACTACAGGTATCTATACCAGTCATTCTCGAGTAACTTCTGTACTTGAAAGATCAAGGGCTCGCAGCAGCATCCATCAAGGTACATCTTGCTGCTATCTCAGCCTTCTAGCTGGGAGCGTCTGGCAGATCCGTATTTGCTAACCCATGGTAGGCTGTTTCCTCAAGGGTCTGAAATGCCTACATCCTCAGACCAGACAGTCTGTCCCATCATGGGACCTCAATCTGGTCCTCTCCAAATTAATGGGGCCCCCTTTTGAACCGTTAGCAACTTGCTCCCTTCTCTATGTATCATGGAAGGTAGCCTTCCTGGTCGCCATCACATCAGCCAGGAGGGTGTCAGAGCTAAAGGCCCTTATTTCCAGTCCATCCTACACAGACTTCCACAAGGATACGGTGCAACTCAGGCCTCACCCAGTCTTTCTTCCCAAGGTAGTGTCACACTTTCATACTAGCCAAGACATTTTTCTACCTATCTTCTATCCTAAGCCTCATGCCAGTAGCCGTGAGCAGAGCTACACTCATTGGATGTTTGGCGGGCGCTAGCCTTCTACATCGAGCGCACTAAGCTGTTCAGTAAGTCAAACCAGCTGTTTGTAGCGGTAGCAGACCAGGTGAAAGGACTCCTGGTCTCATCTCAAAGAATATCTTCCTGGATCATGTCCTGCATCTGCATATGCTATGAGCTGGTCAAGGTCACAGCCCCGGCACTTACGGCACATTCCACCAGGGCACAGGCCTTGTCAGTGGTGTTCCTGGCCCAGGTCCCAGTACAAGAAATTTGCAGGGCAGCAATGTGGTCCTCGGTGCATACGTTCACCTCTCATGCTATTACCCAGCACACCAGAGACGATGCAGCATTCAGCAGAGCGGTGCTCCAATCGGCGTTTCCTTTACTCCGACCCCACCTCCGGGGTGGAGCTTGGGAGTCACCCGATTGGAATTGACATGAGCAAGCACTTGACGGAAAAAAAAGGTTACTCACCTTCTCGTGACTGTATTCTTTGAGATGAGGTGTTCATGTCCATTCCAATACCCCCGCCCCAACCCCTCTGTCGGAGTAGCCAGCAAGAAGGAACTGAGGAGGAGCCGGGTCAGCAGGGTCATATATTGAGCCCCATGAAGGCGCCACTCCAGGGGGCTCCACAGATGGGAGCTATAAGGGAAAACTTTCTGACGACTGTGCACGCAGCGCGCACATACCTGATTGGAATCATAGAGTCACAGAATATCAGGGTTGGAAGGGACCTCAGGAGGTCATCTAGTCCAACCCCCTGCTCAAAGCAGGGCCCATCCCCAATTAAATCATCCCAGCCAGGGCTTTGGCAAGCCTGACCTTGAAAACCTCAAAGGAAGGAGATTCCACCACCTCCCTAGGTAACGCATTCCAGTGCTTCAACACCCTCCTAGTGAAAAAAGTTTTTCCTAATATCCAACCTAAACCTCCCCCACTGCAACTTGAGACCATTACTCCTTGTTCTGTCATCTGCCACCACTGAGAACAGCCCAGCTCCATCCTCTTTGGAACCCCCTTTCAGGTAGTTGAAAGCAGCTATCAAATCCCCCCTCATTCTTCTCTTCCGCAGACTAAACAATCCCAGTTCCCTCAGCCTCTCGTCATAACTATGTGTTCCAGTCCCCTAATCATTTGTGTTGCCTTCCGCTGGACTCTTCCCAATTTTTCCACATCCTTCTTGTAGTGTGGGGCCCAAAACTGGACACAGTACTCCAGATGAGGCCTCACCAATGTCGAATAGAGGGGGACGATCACGTCCCTCGATCTGCTCGCTATGCCCCTACTTATACATCCCAAAATGCCATTGGCCTTCTTGGCAACAAGGGCACACTGTTGACTCATATCCAGCTTCTCGTCCACTGTAACCCCTAGGTCCTGTTCTGCAGAACTGCTGCCGAGCCATTCGGTCCCTAGTCTGAAGCAGTGCATGGGATTCTTCCGTCCTAAGTGCAGGACTCTGCACTTGTCCTTGTTGAACCTCATCAGATTTCTTTTGGCCCAATCCTCTAATTTGTCTAGGGCTCTCTGTATCCTTTCCCTACCCTCCAGCATATCTACCTCTCCTCCCAGTTTAGTGTCATCTGCAAACTTGCTGAGGGTGCAGTCCACACCATCCTCCAGATCATTAATGAAGAGATTGAACAAAACTGGCCCCAGGACCGACCCTTGGGGCACTCTGCTAGATACCGGCTGCCAACGAGACATGGAGCCATTGATCACTACCCGTTGAGCCCGACAATCTAGCCAACTTTCTACCCACCTTATAGTCCATTCATCCAGCCCATATTTCTTTAACTTGCTGGCAAGAATACTGTGGGAGACTGTGTCAAAAGCTTTGCTAAAGTCAAGGAACAACAGGTCCACCGCTTTCCCCTCATCCACAGAGCCAGTTATCTCATCATAGAAGGCAATTAGATTAGTCAGGCACGACTTGCCCTTGGTGAATCCATGCTGACTGTTCCTGATCACTTTCCTCTCCTCTAAGTGCTTCAGAATTGATTCCTTGAGGACCTGCTCCATGATTTTTCCAGGGACTGAGGTGAGGCTGACTGGCCTGTAGTTCCCAGGATCCTCCTTCTTCCCTTTTTTAAAAATGGGCACTACATTAGCCTTTTTCCAGTCGTTGGACATGAACACCACATCTTGAAGAACAGCAGTTACGAGAAGGTAAATATTCATGGTAAATAGGCCCCACGGCCTGTGATGGGATATTAGATGGGGTGGGATCTGAGTTACCCAGGAAAGAATTTTCTGTAGTATCTGGCTGGTGAATCTTGCCCATATGCTCAGGGTTTAGCTGATCGCCATATTTGGGGTCGGGAAGGAATTTTCCTCCAGGGCAAATTGGAAGATGCCCTGCAGGTTTTTCGCCTTCCTCTGTAGCATGGGGCATGTGTCACTTGCTGGAGGATTCTCTGCTCCTTGAAGTCTTTAAACCACGATTTGAGGACCTCAATAGCTCTGACATAGGTGAGAGGTTTTTCACAGGAGTGGGTGTGTGAGATTCTGTGGCCTGTGTTGTGCAGGAGGTCAGACTAGATGATCATAATTGTCCCTTCTGACCTTAATATCTATGAATCTATGAAACTGTTTTTTCCACCCTTGAATTGTGCAGAAAAGTGCTTAACCTTGGCCTGTTTGCTCCCAGTGATGTCAACAGAGATTTTAGCCTTGACTCAAATGGGAGCAGAGTTGGGCCAATGCTTCACTGACTTCAGTGGGAGTAGAGGTGGGCCAGTGCTGAGCACCTTCTGAACCTCCAGCCCATGCTGAGGATAGGAAGGACAAGAGCCACTGCCACCCAGCTGGATCCTTCTATTAGAGGCTCAGGAGTGTCTCTTCTGAACTATAACATCCGGGCCAGCTGAGGACAGGGGTGTATGCAGCAGCAATGCTGATCTGCTCTGTGCATGGAAACTAAGCTCTTAAACCCCCTTCTCCCCCATTGAATCCTGCTTCCATACCCACATTCCCTGGGGAAGCAAGTCGGTGGCTGGGAACATAAGTGCTTTACTCAGGGCCTCGCCCTCCTGAACTTGATTAACGCTCCGATGATCTGATCTGGAAGGCCCAGCTGTGTAATTTAGATGGCGTGGAGATTACTTAAAGCCTGTACCAGCTGATAAATGAGCCCAGCTGCACTGGCATTGAGGGAACGAGTCTAACATATGGCTAAGGAACAATAGAGGGCTTTGCAGGGACCACATGTCTTCATTAGGAGGGAGGCAGGCAGCAGGCAGGAGAAGAGGAGTGACACAATATATCACCATTATGGAAATTTACTCTTAATAAAGAAATAATTTGGGCAATGCATCACCCCGGATCCATTCGGGGGAAGTGTGACGCACACTTGGCCCCAGATGCCTCGTCAATCATCTCCCGATAGCCTGTCACTCACAGGAGGTGCTCGGCAAGAACATATCCAACTGGCTTAGCATGCCGGGGCCTGTCACCAGTCGACATGGGGGCTGTGCAAGTGAAGCTCAGAGCACAGGGGTCTCTGGTGAAGGGAAGAAAGGAAGAACGTCACAAGGCAAATGGCTCTAGGAGGAAGGGGACAATGAATTGACAATTCTAGCTCCAATGGAACAGTGGCTTTGTGACTTCCACACTAGACAGCCCCTCGGCATGCTGCAGCGGATGGTCTGAAAGCTGACACTGTAGTGTGGCTGTGCAGACCTGGCTGATGTCCTGGTGCTGCACACTGCTTTGTTTGCAGCCCATGATGCCCTCTGCCAGGGAAGCAGCCCCACAAATAGGCAAGCTTTATCCCGCATCTGTGCTGACTGCCAGAATAGCCTGCTGCCCTCTTCCAACCTTGGGCTGATCCCCACCACCGCCGGGCACTTGGGATCGCCGTTTGCCCAAGGGCAGAGTGAATGCTATCATGGGAGTACGGGAGTGGAAAAGTCTCCTCAGGAAGTGTTTTGCACCCGCTGTGCACTGAGTAACGGTGTAAGGGGTCACACGAGGAGCAGGGTTTGAATCATAGCTGGCTCACCTCAGCCCTTGGTCCTCCTGATGGAGATCAGCTGTTTACATGATGTGCAAGGCCTTTCTAGGGAGACATTCCTGCACTGGTGCTCTGTGGGGATATTAAACACTGTTGAGTTGCTCATCTTATGAACGGTGGGGTTTGTACAGGTCCTCTTCACTGAAATGCCCCCTGCCCCACTGTTGGGCAATTTGCCATGTCTGATTTGACTGCTGTCCTCCACCCCAGAAATGGCTGCACCGTCTCTGTTACGTTACAGTTACGAAAGGCTTTGGGATCCTAGTTATAAAAGACACAATAGAAATGTCAGTGATTACTATTAGAGAGATGAGATGGGTGAGGTAATATCTTTTACTGGCCCAGCTTCTGTTGGGAAGTGGGACAAGCTTTTAAGCTACACAGAGCGCTTCTTCAGGTCGGGGAAACTAAGGCCATGTCTACACTACCACTTATGTCGGCAGAATTTGTCACTCAGGGGTGTGAAAAAAACACACCCTGGAGCGGCATAAATTTCACTGGCATAAATGGTAGCGTGCACAGTGCTATGTCGGCAGGAGAGCTTCTCCCACTGCTCCTTGGGGGTGGTTTAATTGTGTCCACAAGAGAGCCCTCTCCCGTCAGCAGAGAGCGGCTACACAAGAGGTCTTGCAGCTGCATCAATATAGGTGTCCTGACGTAAGGTCTCTAGCGTAAATATAGCCTAACTCAGAGTGTTACAGCTAAATACAAGGTGGAACAGATGGTTTAACACAAGTAGCGAACACATATTTTAGGGGACCATTCAAGGCAAAGTGGCCCCTTACTACCCCTCCAGTCATAGGGAGGAAAGGAAGGGTGCTGGGGAAAGCAGATGGGGGAGAGTTGTTAATGGGTTACAGCAGTGGCAATCAACCTTCCCAGACGACTGTACCCTTTTCAGGAGGCTGATTTGTCTTGCATACCCCAAATTTCACCTCACTTATAAACTACTCGCTTACAAAATCAGACATCAACATAGAAAAGTGTCACAGCCACACTAGTACTGAAAAAATTCCTTCCTTTCTCATTTTACCATATAATTATAAAATAAATCAATTGGAATATAACTACTGTACTTACCTTTCAGAGTATAGTATATAGAGCAGGACAAACAAGTCTTTGTCTGTATGACATTTTCGTTTGTACTGACTTCAATAGTGCTTATTATGTAGCCTTTTGTAAAACTAAGCAAATATCTAGATGAGTTGACGTACCCCGTGGAAGACCTCTGCATGCCCCCAGAGGTACATATACCCCTGACTGAGACCCACTGGGTTACAGATTGTTGCAAAATAAGCCATCAATCCAGTGTCTTGTTCAGTCTGTGATTTTTAGTGTCTAGCAGAGTAATGAATTTAAGCCCCCAGGCTTGTCTTTTGAAAGAGTTGTGCAGGTTTCCTTTGAGGATGAGGACTGAGAGGTCAGCTATAGAGCGATCACTCTGTGAAAAGTGTTCGCCCAGAGACGACATAGTGTTTTTGTATTTTATCATTTTCTTGCGTGAGTTCATCTGAGAGTGCAGTGATTGATTGGTTTCACTCACATCGTTACTATTGGTGCATTTACTGCACTGGACAAGGTACGCCACATGTTGTGATAGGCATGTGTAGGACCCAGGGATCTCGAAAGGTGGGGTTGTGGGGGGGGGTTGTGTCTGCAGGTTTTTCAGCTATTGGTCTGGAAGGCTCTGGTGCCATTTTGAGTTGGTGTGTCCTGGTCTGTGGGGAGCTTGCTTCTGATGATGAGCTTGAAGAGGGTTGTTTGAAGGCCGGAAGAGGGAATTCAGGAATAATTTCTTTCAAGATGGGGTCCCAATCAAGTATGGGTTGTAGTTGTTTCAGGATACCCTGTATGGGTTCCAGTGTGGGGTGGTAGGTGACAGCTGGCGTTGTGCAGTCAGAGGTGTATTTATTTCTGTATTGAAGCAGGTTCTCTCAGGGTATTTGGGTGATTACTATTGTTATTATAGATTCGATGCTAAGTTCCCAGTAACTGATCACCTCTCAATGCAGCCATTAGCAGACCAAGGCCTTGCCCTGCAGTGCCCAGTGTAAAACTCTTGTAATATGTGTGTTCAGTTCCCCTCAAGCGTCTAGTCCACACAGAGGATAACTGCCTAATACTGCTACCTGCTAATGGAGTTGCTCCTTTGTCTCATATGAGAGAGGTCAGTGCTTTTGGTGCTGGGTTCCAAACCCTGCCGATACTCTGTGGTTCAGGTTGTTACCCCTAGAGAGTTATCAGCATCTCTGCTGTGACTGACTAATAATAATATGCCTTTAGTTCAAAGAGCTGAGCTGCTGCGGTGGGATTGGGGGGCTGGTTCAAACCCAGCCTGTCACCATTTCTTGCACTGTGAGGTTTCTAAGGCCAAAAATAAAAGACCACAGTGATATAAACTGCATGATCCTGGGGGGACCCTGGGAAGGCTCCAGGGTTGAACTCTTCCATGTGGATTAGAACCAGTCACTCTAGGAAGCCTAGGAGTTTTGGAAGCGGTGCTTGTAAAGTGAGTGTGTGTGGGTGTGTCATGTCTCCCTCCAGTGACTAGTCGACATAGAGGATAATTGTTTACTGTTACTGTCAGTGTAAAGAGTTAGGGCTAGATCCACAAAAGTATTTCTCCCTCTGGCCAAAGGCCTAGACCAGTGGGAGTTAGAGGCCCAAGAACCTTGTGGAACTGAACACTAAGTCTCACCCCTTTCCTTTGCATTTCATTCCTGGTTAGCATAGGCAGCTCCCTGCTCGCTTGGCGTCTGGAGATCCCTTGCTTAGGTACCTAACTCTCCCCATGCAATGCTCTGGGAGCAAGGGCGCCTACCTCGGGGCTGTGAATTCCACTAGGCGGCAAGGTGCCTATGCATTAGACAGCACAGTGCTGACATCCCTTTATAGGTCTAGCCGTCCTTCAGCTGTACTAGCAGAGGGCTATACTGGAACAGAATGTCCCATGTTCAAGTCCTGCTGATGGCAGGTGCTGGGTGTTATTACATTTAGATGAAGCGCTCACTTCTTCATCTGGGGAGGAAGGACTTTCACATCTTTGTGAAAGTTGCCTAGGGAGGTGGTGGAATCTCCTTCCTTAGAAGTTTTTAAGGTCAGGCTTGACAAAGCCCTGGCTGGGATGATTTAATTGAGGATGGGTCCTGCTTTTGAGCAGGGGGTTGGACTAGATGACCTCCTGAGGTCCCTTCCAACCCTGATATTCTATGATTCTATCCCAATGCTAGTAATTGAAACTGTTGCTGGTAATAAATCAACAAATCCATTCTACACTCAATTTGTAGCAATCAACAGCCATTCCTAGGAATTAAATGCTAATTAATTCATTTCCTGAGTCAGGCATTTATTTAAGGTATTTGGGGTGTTCTCTGTACTTTCATTTAGCCATTAAAATGTGGCCAAACAAAATATTTATTCATTTTCCATCCTTCTGAGCTAACACAATTTATACAGCAAGCCTATGTTTTATTTTGTATTGTTCATTACAAGTCACAGCGCAATCCATGTAGCTGGAAAATGCTTAATCAGAATGGCCATTCTAGTAGGATGCCTGTCTTGGGTGTGTTGGCCAAAAAAGAGGCTGTGACGTACGTGGGAGCTCATCCAGGACGGGAATGTCTAGAGGCTTCAAAGGTTCAGGATGAGCTTCCTTTCTCCGGAGGAAGTATGCAGCCTACTGGTACGTGTGTGGTATAGGTAGGTGCCATTCTGCACCCGATCCACAGAGGATGTGAGTTGTTACAGCTCCCTAGCCTCGGAGGTCTAGCTCAAGCTGTAGCAGTGTATGCGTTTAGCTCGAGAGGTCCCTGGTTCAATCCTTGCTGGATTGGCCAAGCTAGCAGCCACATGGTAAAAGGCTGGCAGTGACTTGTGGAGGAATCAGCCCCACAGCAGGGAAGTGAGGAGTTAGAGCGGTCATGCCCACCCTTCACTACAGTGATTGTACCTATGGAGTATGCGGGCTGTGTGGTGCAGGGCAGCAAGTGTGTGTTTACAGCTTGCTGCACAATGCAAGCCACAGGCTCTGCCTCGGTAAAAATAATTAATTCTACTAATGTCCCCTCTCACCCAATGACTTCAGTGCCTTACACGCATTAGTTGTTCAAGCTGGGAAATGCTATTGCCCCATTTTACAGAGGACTACACTGAGGCAGGGAGACATTCAGTGAACTGCCCTAGCTGAGCCATTGGGGTGAATTCACCCCATGCAGAGGCCCAGGTAGCCCTACCTTTGCACAGGGGTGAATTTCACCCACAGTGAGACAGGACAGAACTGGGACTAGAACCCAGGATCCTGACACCCAGTTGCCTGCTGTGATCCTTACTCAGGTGAGTCACTTCATAGGATGATAAGTGCTCACTAACTGTCTCCAGATTAGCAGATTTTCCACGGACTTCCATTTGCTTTAAGACTGAGCTTGATAAATTCATGGAGGAGATGGTATGATGAGGTTGCCTACAATGGCATATCAGCCAATATCTCCAGTGGCCAGAGATGGGGCACTAGATGGGGAGGGCTCCGAGTTATTACAGAGAATTCTTTCCCAGGTGTCTGGCTGGTGGGTCTTGCCCACATGCTCAGGGTCTAACTGATCACCATATTTGGGGTCAGGAAGGAATTTTCCCCCAGGTCAGATTGGCAGAGACCCAGGACGGTTTTCACCTTCTGTTTCAGTGTGGGACACGGGTCACTTGCTGGTTTGAAGTAGAGTAAATGGTGGATTCTCTGTAGCTTGAAATCTTTAAACCATGATTTGAGTCTTGCAGTAACTCAGCCAGAGGTTAAGGATCTATTAAAGGAGTGGGCGGGCGAGGTTCTGTGGCCTTAAAATCTATGAGCTTCAGATCAGGCCCTAGGTAATTTTAGTCTTTCTATGCCTGCATGAGTGCGTAGTGCCCTTTATTTTGGTTTCAGAAATTGTACATTGATCAATTATTGTCTAGTCTGCCCAGCCTCAAACTCCAAAAGTAACCTTTGGGGCCTGAACAAGGAGACAGCTTTAAAGTGACTTTAGCTCCTGCTTAAGCAATGTCAGCCGATCAGAGAGACAGGCTTGGACTAGTTTTGCATTTATCTGCAGTGCAGTATTGATGACAACAAACTGAAATCAATATAATTGATGTAATTGCCAGCTAGTAGTTGATGGAGCGGGCGCCTCTGGAAAGAGCAATTACAAAACTGTACCAATTAGAACTCATTTTCGTTAAGGGATCGCTGACTGGAGGAGGGAGCTGGGATGAAGTTGGACAGAAGCCGAGCTTTGGTGGTACAAGTAGGGAACAAAAAACCGAGCCTCCTGAAGAACTGTCCTTGAAAACAAATCTTTCCTAGATTTTTTTAAAATAAAGCCAGTGTATTAAAGCATCTGGTTTCGAGTTATCCAGGATGAGCTCCCAAATGCTGATAAATTAAGAGGTGAAGCAGAAGCTTGTAGGTTTAAAGCAGGGGAAAAGGGAATGGCTTAACATGACTTCAGATACTTGGAAATAATGGGAGTTGCATCAGTGAGAAGTTGCCAGGCACAGAGAATTACTAAAAACCCCATAGTATCCTTGCAATATATAGAATAACCTAACAATAATACTTAGCATCTTCAGGTATCTGGCCTGCTTTTGTATCGGGCAATAGATAGATTTACGAACATGTTCACTACATTTGACTTGCAAACCTGGGTATGGCCCTTTTTGTTCACTCGCCTGTGAACATTCATGCAGGTTTTTGTTCTCACAAATATTCAGGGAATGGCTGTGATGCACATGAGGTTTAGGGTGATCACCTTTTCAAAAGGCAAAGGCAGGACACATGCAGGAGCCCCGCCCTCCTCTGTGGTCCTGCCCTTCGTCTTTCCTGGGGGCCCGCCCCCTGCTCCTCCTCTTTCCCCTAAATCCCACCCCCTAGCGAGGCCAGAAGCTGGAGCTGGGCCATGGTAAGAGCCACCCATGGAGCCCTGGACCTTCCACCTGCCCTGAAATAAATAGATAAATAAGGCCAAAATTGTAAAGAAATGCTTTGAAGTAATCCAAAGGAAATGTTTGATTGACCCACCTGAAATTGGTTTTGGATTTTCAGTTCATGCCAATTTTTGAGATTTTGACTTTTGACCCTGATTCGAGTTAGGAAAGCACCCAGCTCTAGTGACCCAGCTCTAGTGACATGTGGTGATATGCCCATGCCGTGTGATCTCAGCCGCTCAGTCTACAAGGCGTATTGATTGTGGCTTCCCAAGCTAAAAACAATCATCTGACTAAAATCTGTGGTGCTGAATAATGGATGCAACAATGAAAAATTTAAAGATTGTTGATACACACAAATAAGTTTAGGCCGGACAGACTTAGGTCATTGTAAACAGCTTTCCTGAGGGATTGGGGTCACGGGTTCTGAATGGCAGCGCTTTAAATGGACATTGCATTGCTGACTTGAAGTGGTGGACTCAAATTGCTGTATAACTCCCTCTTTGGAAGCAGTTCTAGGCTCTTCCAGCCCTGAAGGCTCACCAGGGGGAAGCAGATGTTAATGCTGCAGTAGCTAGGAGGAACAAAATGGTCTTGTTTAACTTTTTTGTAATGTGATGGTATGTATAGCTTATGCCAAAGGCATCTGAAGTATGAATGAGGTGCTATCTATCTGTCTGTCTGCGATGATGCAGATCAGTCACTCTATCTTCCACATATCAGGGTGAATGCTTCATTTTTTTACTAGAAACATTTGTTTAGACTTTTCCAATATTAAGGGCCTGCCCCACTCCAGGGTTGGTAAAGATTGATGCAGTTTTTGCTGGTAGGATGCTGATTCATGTGAAGCTTAGGGGGCCTGATTCTTTTCTCACTGGAACTGGTGTAAATCCAGAGTGACTCCATTTAACTCAGTAGGTTTACACGGGTGCCAAACTGGTGTAGGTGAGAGAAGAGCCTGGCCCAAGGTCTGTGGCATATGTAGCTATGTAATGGGAAGGAGAGACACTGTTCTGTTTCTGTGCGCTGTCTCCCTCCCTGCTACACGGGAGGGCTACCAGTTTGTGTCTCAGGGGCAGAATGAATTGGGGGGCTGGGGGGGGTGATAGACATTGTATTTGTTCTTTTTTCCTTCTTATTTTCCTGAGTCTGAAATTAAAGTCTCTTAAACCAAAAAACGCTAGGGCCGGCTGGGGTAAATCTATGTCGTTCCATTGAAATCAGTAGATCTGTGCCCATTTATCCCCGCTGAGGTTCCGGCCCTACAGGTTTTTCTCTATGTATGAAAGGAAAAGATAAAAAGTTTGGGTAGCAAAGGGAAGACGCCACTGGATGGGGTGTAAACTCCACCGAAGCAGCTTGGCTTCCAGCTAAGAGATGGCAGCAGCCAGCTGTTTCCTGCATGCGTAGGGTGCCTGGATCTGTGAGGCGCTCTGTGGCCTCTGCCTTGCAATGGCCCCATTGCCAGCACTCGCTGAAGCCCTAAAACAGGCCTCATCATGGTGGGGGTGGGCTCCTGATCTTTGGGATGGGCAGGGCTGTGGGTGCCCAGAAGCAAAGAGGAGCCACAAGCGGTCACTGGGTTCGGGGAGGTCAGAGGGGAAGGCACCAGTCCACTCCCCAGCTCAGGAGAACCCCTGCAGCCTGGGTGCTCCAAACCCAGCCACTGGAGCAGTCAAAGATGGCCGTGTTCAGGAGATATTCCCCAGCTCCACCCGCTCCTCTGGCCCTTCCAATGAGGAATGAGAGGATCGGAGCTGGCCCTGCCCCCCAAGACTCACCAGTCCAAAAACCTCATTGCTCCCCTACCCACTGTTAGCAGGCTCCCTAGCAATGTGTGATGTGGTGGTGTAGTAATCACCAGGGACGGTCAAAGTGCTGTCACCTTGTGACAGATGCAAGGTCTGACAGCCTTCTGTAAGCTTATGCTTCAAAATAAATTTGTTAGTCTCTAAGGTGCCACAAGTACTCCTTAGCCTTCTGTATGTAACTCAGAATTCAGTCTTGAGCTCAGTGCTGGCAAGACAGACAACAGAGCATCTCTTGTGTTTGTCTCACTGTTCTCTACTGGTAGAGGGCAAGGTCTGGCATGCTGGATTACACATGTGTTTTGGGAGGAGAAGATCCTGGATTTCATCCTACCCTTTCGCCATGTGCATTTGTAACCGTGCTGCACAGATGTTTCTGCTAAGCACCTGCTCTGGGATTTCTTGTGGCTGTGTTCAGGGCAATTGTTAATGGCACACCCTTGCAATTAGCACACCAGATTCCTGCGCTGGTTAGTCCTAGACAAACACTGGCACCTTTCAGCAGCTGTTCGGGGACTACTGTGAAGTTGTTTGTTGGCTCTCAGTCCAGGGCCAGGGCCCACTGTAAAGAAAACCACCACCATAATCATGTTGATTTCTCCTTTTGTTGCCAAAGAGGCCGAGGACTCGTTAGGTCATGGAGCTCGCATGCCTCTTCTGCCCTTACAAGTAGACCTTCCAGGTCAGGCTTGAGTAGGGTGAACAGAGAGCAAGTGTGAAAAATTGGGTAGGGGGTAATAAGACAAAACCCCAGATATCAGGAGTGTCCCTATAAAATAGGGACATCTGGTCACCCTTGGTTTGAGGCACACTGGCAGGTGACCATGCATTGCTTCTACCTGGGCTATGCCGGTTCTGTGCGTGCAGACCTCTTGAGTCTCCAATGATCTTAGCATTAAAACACACGGAAGAAAGCAAAGACTCCTAATGCTGGATTTGGAATGTGCTCTTCCTGTGAGCCCGGAGTTCAGTCCTTTGGGATGTCATGCTCCACGTTACATTCCCTTTAAATATCAGGCCAGGCTGCAGAAAACAGAAGTGACATGTTTTAAAAACCCTTCATTCACAAGCAAACATCTCCCAGAGTGGGGGGAGTGGGGGCATTGTTAACTTGCACTTTTAGCTGGAAAGTAATCAGTTCACCCAGAAAAATGCTGCTTCTCCAGAGAATATCTGCGTGTAGGAGTTCTTTTTTCTCCTTATTTATAAGTGTTTAATGCTTAAAAGGACCCAGCAAAGGTATTTTTCATATTTTTTAATCATTGTTTCCTCCTTGCTGTCTGTAATAACCCCTTTGAAGCTTGGAACTGAAAATCTGTTTCCTGGTTGGAACTTGTTTTCCTCCATCATGCGCGCCAATTAAATTTGCAGAAGATACTGAATTGGGAGATGCCGCATGCCCCAGGGAGGACAGAGCAAATAACTGTGGAGGGACTGAGAGAGGTTAGAAATATGGGCAGGAAAATAACAAAATGAAATTCAACCTGGAGGATGGGGAAATGCACATCTAGTGGATTGGGTTCAATTGCAGACTTTCTGCGGGACCCTAAGCAAATGACTTAATTGACCCAGACTATTCTTCCCACCCTTGCTCTGGCCATTTTCACCAGAGATGGGGGCTGGGTTTCTTTCACTCAGGTTAAAACCACACTGTCATCTTACCTAATGACCCCCTTTTTTGCAACAGCAAAAAGCTGTTTTCATTGGCATACATTTACATAGGGCCTAATCCAAAGCCCACTGAAATCAATTTCTGTTTGTTGGACTCTCGATCAGCCTCATTGTCTCGTAACAAAAAGGCAAAATTTGTGTGTGATTTTATTAAATTTCTTGGGAACTTGGAAAACATCATGGAAATGACTGTGAATTTGGGGGGAAATGTGAAAACTAATGCTAAATTAATCACTGCTCCCAAAATGTGTGAACATTAGCTGGTATGTTTTGCATCATGACACAGAAATACATTCTGTTCATTTAGCTCTGCTCGTGTTTCCACCTTCCAGATACAGCCTTCTTTTCAGAGATTGTCCATAATCCTTCAATGCCCCAGTCCTGCTCCTGAATGGCATATTATTAATAACAGATGATCTATGAAAGATCTGCTTTAGAGGCTTGTTCAAAACCTCTGGGTCTACAAACCCAGAATCCTGGTGTGTAAAAGTGCATGAAAAAGTTGGTCAAATTGTTTTGAACTTCCAGAAAAATTACAGTCACACTTTCCATTAAGGTTCCATTCATAAATAGTTTATAGATGATTAGTACATTATTAGTATATGTTAATAAATGGTTAGTCAGCTGCCACAGATTATTGAAAGGTCCAACAGGTCATTTATACCCATGGCTCGTAACCACCTATAACATCTTCCACTGATGTGCTCATAGTCATGTATGACACAGACTATCATGCCTGTAACATGCTTATAACACCTATCAGTGGTTTATTAACTTTTTATTAACTATTATAAATGATAAAATGTAACGAAGTGTGGCTGAGATGATGATTGGGTTTAGTTCAAGTTTTGCTCAGAGGTTACCAAACCTGCTCCCTTCCTCACCTTTATTCAGTCTGCTTTGCATGAACAGATGTCCTGGGATGAGGATATTACACAGGTGAGTCAGCCACCTCTTGGGAACTGATTTAGTTCTTTGCAAAGCCCTTATCTTCCCTCACATCAGTGGTTACCAACAGATTCAAAAATGTCATTAGATCATCTCGTCTGTCCTCCAGCGTACCACAGACCAGAGCATTTCACCCAGTTACGCCTGTATCGAGCCCAATAACTTGTGTTTGACTAAAGCATCTTCCAGAAAGGCCTCCTGTCTTGAAGCCTTATATGGAACTATACCTGCAAGCACCTCACCTGATTTTTGATCACTTGTTCCCTCTTCAGAAACATTTTGGCCGAGGGCAAATTCTTTCTCCCTTATCCCTCAAGTGCTGCTTTTGGTTACATCCTCCAGAGCAGAAGAGAGAACCAATCTGTAACTTCAGGTCTTTCCTTTCCTTTCCCCTACCTACCCACCTACCTAATCTGGGTCAGAAAAAGTTGTCTGAGCTCTCCAACCCAACTCCCTGCTTTTCTGCAAGACTATCTCCTTCCATCATTCATGCCAGCATCTCCTCTAACCTGCTAGTGAGCATCTGCAGTGATGGTACCTCAGCCGTCTCCCTGGGGAGTCTATTCCACTGTCACAATTGCTCTTGCGGTTAAGAACTTTTGCCTAATATCTAGCAAGCCTCATTATTTCCTCCCTTGGCTTCAGGCCAATACTCCTCGTCCTACCATCTTCTGAGATTGTAGACCATTCCCTCCTTTCATTTCTAGTGTTACGTTGAAGGTATTTATAGATTGCGATCATGTTGCCCGGGGTCTTTTCTAGACTATATAAATTTACCTCCCCTTAGTCTCTCCTCATATGATTTATCCTCTAATCTGTGTGTCATTTCTGCAGCTCACTTTTCTACATCCTTCTGAAACTCAGTAATATTCCATGTGCAGTAGCAACAGGGCTCTGTGCTCTTCAGAGGCGCTTTTGTCTCTCTAGTTTAATGTGTGGATCAGACTCATGCAATCTCTCTCACCTCCATCAGTGCATTCTGGCCCTTACCACCCACATGAAACCCCACCACAAGATGGGGCTAGGAGATAGGGCTTCTTGAATACCCTGCTGAAGTTTCCCATCTTGAATGGAATGGTGGACATGTTTTTGTAACAATTTCTGCCCTGCTGTAGCACTATCCAGAGTCTAGTCCAGACGGTCAGCCATACGACCCCTGGGGGATCACTCAACAGAGAGGACCTGCATCATATCACACCCCAGCTTCTTGCTTTTTATAATGGAAATAGATTGCTCACAGTCTTTGTGTCTCTTGAGTTCTCAGGATTGGGGTTTTGGCTCTGTCTTGTAGATATAACTAGATATAAATAAGCCATTATTCACAAAAATGTAAAATAATCGTGTACATAGCCTCCTGCTGAACCCATTTGTGCTGTGAGCCATTTAGACAGCCAAGCTTAGCAGGGACAGACAGGCTCCAGTAGCTGGATGAGGAAAGCCAGTATAAAGTAACAGATTGGTGATTCAGTAGTGGGTGTTTGGGGGCCCTAGCAGGATAGCATGGGTTATTGGAGGGGCAGTTTCTTGTGGTTTTTCCTGCTCATCAAACCAAGATCAAGACTACTTGTGTGCACTAGCGACCCATTTTATTTTTCCCAGGAGATGGTGTATGAACTCTGGTGTCCTGGACAAATTCCATCTTGACCTATCATTTTCTGCCAATCTCTGCAGTTTCTATTAGATATGCCTCTCGTCCTGTGTTTCTGTTGCTGTTCATTGGCAAGTTTGGAAGTGAGGCCTCAGTCTGCACCTGTTAAATCAAGATAATATTTCACTCCCTCACAGAGGTCACAGAACATAAGAACAGCCATACTGGGTCAGACCAATGGTCCATCTAGCCTGGTATCCTGTCTTCTGACAGTGGCCAACACCAGATGCTTCAGAGAGAATGAACAGAACAGGTAATCGAGTGATCAATCTCCTGTTGCCCATTCCCAGCTTCTGGCAAACAAAGACTAGGGGATACTTCAGACTGTGGTTTTGCATCCCTTCCCATCCACGCTAATAACCATTGATGGACCTATTCTCAAGGAACTTCTCTAGTTCTTTTTTGAAAGCAGTTATAGTCTTGGCCTTCACAACATCCTCTGGCAAAGAATTCCACAGGTTGACTGTACGTTGTGTGAAGAAATACTTCCTTTTGTTTGTTTTAAACCTGCTGCCTATTCATTTCATTTGGTGACCCCTAGTTCTTGTGTTATGAGAAGGAGTAAATAACACTTCCTTATTTACATTCTCCACACCAGTCTTAATTTTATAGACCTTTATCATATCCCCCTTTGGTTGTCTCTTTTCCAAACTGAAAAGTCCCAGTCTTATTTATCTCTCCTCATATGGAAGCCGTTCCATACCCCTAATCATTTTTTGCCCTTTTCTCTACTTTTTCTAATTCCAATATATCTTTTTCTTTTTTTTTAGATGGGGCGACCACATCTGTACGCAGTATTCAAGATGTGGGCATACCATGGATTTATATAGAGGCAACATGATATTTTCTGTCTTATTATCTATCCCTTTCCTAATGATTCCCAACATTCTGTTTGCTTTTTTGGCTGCCACCGCACATTGAGTGGATATTTTCAGAGAACTATCCACAATGATCTATTTTGATCTGTTGATCTAATGATCTATTGTATGATCTATTCAAGATCTATTTCTTGAGTGGTAACAGCTAATTTAGACCCAATCATTTTATATGTATAGTTGGGATGTTTTCCAATGGGCATTACTTTGCATTTATCAGCATTGAATTTCATCTGGTTAAAAATCCATTAATGGTTGTGAGATGGTGTCATGATGAGGGCACTAAAGGTACCTGAATAGAACAGAAATATTTAAGGCAAAACTACAAAATATTTCCAGTTTGCCAACACTGGTATTCTGTGTGTGTGGATGTGGGTGATTTCTGCTGTGGTGAGGATTTGTGGTTTTTGAACAACAGGATAAATGCGGGGGAAATGAGGACTTACGTCAACTGAACACAGAGAGCTACACAAAGCCTTGGTGAATTACAATCAGAGGACATCACAAATATATACCAGCCTCTCCTGGAGCAGTCGCTGGAGGGAGAAAAGCCCTCAGGAGACAGCTGCAGTGGGAGTGCCAGCAGATGTTCTCCTTTATGGACAATGATGAACCAGTAATTATAGCAAGAAAGAGATAGCATCCAGCAGACAACTGAAGAGTTATTCTGACAGCTCTGCAAGGGACACTGCTAAGCTTGCAGAAGAGTTACAAGGAATAGAGCAGTATTGGTGACATGAGGAGCCCAAAATGAATGTGGGAGCAGATCAGAGTTGGAAAAACCTCACTTTTGTTCAGGCAAGTGTCCTATAGATCAGATTCTTATCTGAATTTGTCTGGACTTGCTTGGCCTCAAGAACCACCATGCTTGTGAGAATTCCAATGTCTCCTGTTTATGTCTGGGTCAGAAATGCTCTCTCAGAATAAGCTCTCGTGTAGCTTCAGGACCACACCAGAAAACGAGTAAGCAACGTGAAATGTATGCACAGATCTGGTGTAACAGAGTTGGGGAGGACATGCCGACAAAGGCCAGCCTCAGAGGAGTCCAAGAACATTTATGCCAAGGAGGAGGGCACTTAAAGAGACAATAGCCTTACGGTTGTATGTCTTTTGGGGGAAGGAAAAGAATGTGAGCCAGTGAGAGATGGGGCATGGGTGGTGACTAACGCCTCAGTCCCGCAAGCCAATCCAGATAGGCAGCCCACTAGGGACTGTTCCTATTGATTTTACATGAAAGGTGCTCAGACACTACAGTGGTGGGCAGCAGTATAAAACCGATAGAAAGATTCGATTCCTCAGCCACACTGACCTCCCTGAGGCTCTGCATGGGTAAGGGTCCCCACACACAGATCAGTAGGGGGTGGAGGAACTTTGGCTAATAGGAAAACCAGTCTGGGACGTGTGGCATCTCTTTCTGGGACCCTGAGCTGTTAGGTGGACCTTGAGCTGTGTCCAATGGGACATGGAACAGCAGCCCCTGAGGAGCCACTGGAGAGGCAGTCCAGCATAGAGATGGAGACACCCAGGGGGAGAGACTCAGGAAGGATGGAGTAACTGGCTGTTCTGAACACGTTGTAGAGGCCAAGGAGGATGAGAAGGGAAAAGAGACCCTTGGGGATGACTTTAGTGACCTTGGTAAGGGCAGGCTCAGTGGAGTGGACAAAGCAGAAGCTGTGGTTGCAGAGAATCCAGGAGAAGGGAAAGGGAGTCAAGGCAACAAGAATGGATGGGGTGCTCCAGGAGCTTTGACAAGAGAGAGGTGGGCAACATCTGGAGAGGTGGGAGGCAGGGAGGCCTGATCTGTGACTCCTCTGAACCGCTAGCTGGTATCAAGTGGGGGTGTAGTATAATGGTTAGCACAGGGGAATGAGAGTCAGGCCTTGTGGGCTCTATTCCCAGTGCTGGCAGTGACTTGCTGTATGACCTTTGGTAATCCACTTGTCTTCTCCAGCTGCAGTTTCCCCCGCGGTAGAGCATTGAAGATAATAGTGACTTGTGTTAATTAATTAATGATTCTCCAGCATGTTGAGATGTTGAGGAAGATGGTGAGTCTCTAGTACGGTGAAAGGCTGGTATTCTTCTTCCTTATCTAGCGAGGAGCTGATTTCATCCTAAAGAGATGAGGGGCTTTGCTCATTAACACCCTAAACACAGCCGCAGAAATAAAAGCAAAGTCACTTGATTAATTAGTGAAGGAGGGAGGGGGGAAGTTGATTTGAAAAACCCCTAACCCAGCAGGGCAGAGAAACTCAAGTGGCCAGTCAGCATCTGTTAGAGGCACGAAGATAAATGAGGTAGGAGAGCAAGCAAGTGCATACAAATAGGCTCACATTTGTACTGCTAATAACTCTTTCAAAATTCTTGTGTCATCAGATGGTGTGTGAAACCTCCTAGGTCATCCATCCTGGTTCAGTGAGCTTCACTTAACCATGCACAGGTGGTCCGTGGACACTCCTACAGCAATTCTGCCAAAACATCTCCCGTCCCCACCCAGTAAAAGCCCCCACAGGAGTGAAGGCCACGTGACCCCCTCTCTGCTGAGCGGGCTGCCAGTGCAAGATACACCCAATCCCAATGTGACGCTCCGGGATCCGTCCATATGAACTTGTGAATTCTACCTGGATTGTATGAATTCTGTACATTCATGCTCTTGTGGTTGTCTTCCACTGCCTCCTTGCATCATAGATCTTGTGTTAAGGGGACAGGGTCAGGCCCCAGGATGTGTGGCCCTGGATGGGACAGACATTAACAGTTGAAGAATCTTGCCTCTTCAGGACAGTGGGGACTCCCTGGAAGGATATTAACTGGTAGTGTCTCTTTGGCTCCACCCCTTCCCCACAAACTAAGCAGGTTGTGCAAATGACTGCAGCATGGCTGGGGGATGAGGTCTGCCACTGGGACTCATGACCAAAACTCTGCTTATAAGCAAGAGGGCATCTGTGTGTGCTTGAGCAGAACCAGAAAACAAGACTGGGAAAGAGGAGAGGGGTGCGCACAAGAGGCCAGGACTCTGGAAGACACTAAGCTCCACAGGGCGTTCAGGAGGAGGGAGGAAACTGAGGCAGTCTCACATGCAGGTGTTTATTTTTCCAGAGAGCTGTATCTCTCTTGTGCTTTCTCTGTGTGTAAAGTGTGTGTGTTTCGAAATTCCTTCGCAGAGTGTGTGTTACTCTCTTACACTGTCACAAAGCCCCCAAAGAGGGAAACAGCAAACCAGAGGGTCCCCAGCTTCACTGGAACTCTGGAGCATGCCAGAGCAGCTGGGGAGTCAGCACTAGGGGGCCTCCACTGCCAGGAGGGGTGTCAGACAAAAGGTCTGCACCTGGAGGCCCACAGACAGGGCCTAAACCGTGCGCAGCCCCCGCAAGCCAAGACCACTTGGGACCCAACACTTGAGTCCAGTTCAGCAGCCTGGTGAGCGTCCTGGAGGGGAGCTCCTCCAGGGCTGTAACACTCAGAAATTCTTCAGGTTCTCGTTTCATTCCCACTCAGGCCGGGCTGTCCAAGGTGCTGAGACCCTGTGGCTCCCACTGACTTCCACTGGCGCTGTGGGCACTCCATTGCAGCTCCCAGAGAGCACCGCGGTGGGAGGGCGCGGCTGTCTGTCTGAGCTGCCTGGCCATGACAGCGATGTGGTCTGGAATATCGGGGATGCTCCTAGTGCTCAGACCAGAGTCCGGTTCTACGTCTGCCCTAGACTTGCTGTATGATCCATTGTTGCTGTTGTTATAATGTCGCTGTCTGGGTCTGAGCTGTGGGGACAGGGAGCTGCAGATGCTAGAAATGCCAGTGAGGAAGAAGGGACAAGCTTTGGCCAGCCTGGCTGGGAGGACAGAAAGAAAGAGAGGAGGCAAAGACAACAACCCCCAAGAGAAGGACTCGAATGGAATGGCGGGGGGGACAGCAGAGAGGTGGAAAGGGAGAGGACTTGGGAGGGAAGATCAACTGCCCTGCCCCAAGCACGGGCTCCTAGTACAGAAGCTGTTGCAGAACTTCAGGTGATCGCACACTCAGCTGTTCGAGGAGGGTGGGGCTGGTCATGGTACTGCTATTTACCGGCACCTGGGTTGGGACACAGGGAGAAGGCATCTTTACTTCATCCACGGGGCAGCAGGACCTGATCCTCCCTCCCCTGTCTGAGTGGATGAGATGTGGGTCCCCCAGAGATAATGAGAATTGAGACTCATCAGAGGATTGTCACTGCCTTTGATTTAACTTTTTGTTTTGAGGTGTTTACTACTTTCCCTGCCACTGAAGAGCAGCTGGAGTTTCAGACACCCTGATAGGCTCCCCCGCCCCCTTCCTCCACTCACTCTCTCAACAGCCCCAGAGTGGCAGGTTGCCAGATGGTGCCCTGTTAGGTCACAGTTGCTCATTGTTTGGCAAACAGCAGCTTAATTCAAGTGCTGAGTTGACAGCTTGTCCGCAAAGACAATTTGCACGTTGCAGTGTAGCAAATGCCAGCTTGGCTTTTCAGTGTAATGTTATTTCAGCTGCCTTAAAGGGATAAAGTTCCCTTTAATCAAAAAAAAGGGAGGGGTGAGCTGGGGGGTTAGTGTTTTTGATAGTGAAAGACTGATTGCATTGATTGGCAGGCATTGCACAAACATCCCCCTGACTCCCCGAGCTCTGCTAATGCACCGTGTTCCTGATGTGCCACGTCCCTCCCTATTCCAGTCCAGCTCTGCCAATGCACCGCGTTCCTGACCTGCATACCAGCCTCTGCTGCTCCAGCTCTGGCACAAATCTCTTCTAGTGCCCCCCAGTCCTACTCTGAAACATGCTGGTGCATCTCATGCCTGCAGACTGCCAACTTTGCTGCAGTAATGCCCTATGGGCAAATATTTACTAGAGATTACAAAACTGAGACCACCAAACTCAGTTCACCTGTGGTTCTGATGGTTTGTGCATTACAGTATGCCAAAAGCACACATCCTGCTGCACACACACCCACTTTTCTAACAAATCTAATAGGTGCATCTATGCCATAGTGCTGGGTGCCTTGAAAACCTTTGCTATCTTAAATTAACTTTGGAGACAGAAAGGTTCAGCTAACGCAGCCTGGATTCAGTTAACAGAGGCATGAACCTTACAGGCTGACTTTGCAGGAGCCCGTGGTACAGATGGTCCAATCCCCCAGAGATTGGTTTGCAGCTTCCTCCACCGCTGACTCTTCAGTGTTTGCAAATTTGAAGCTGTTTGCATCCAAGTGAAAGGTGTTTCTCACTGCAAACCTTCCCCGGAGGAGTCTGCCCCAATAAAGGAGCGCTGAGATGTTTACTGGGACGCAGAGCAACTAGCAAATGGTTTAAATCAGCGCCTGTGGCAGGCAGTAATGGGTGAGCTGCACAGTGAGTATGGGACAGCAGACGATAGACCGGGATGCATTCCTTTTGGCAAGGAATGAAGGGTCAGTGTGGTGCTGATGAAAGCTAGAGACTAATGGCTCTTCCTGGAAGCAGGTGCAGCTCTGAACAAGTTTCCTCCCTGTCCCCCAGATCTGCCAAGATATCTCAATCCTGGCCTGGATCTCCCCTGCTATTCCTGTCCTGCACCCCCTCAGGCCTGATCTGCAGCCTCCTTGTTATAGTCAGTCCCTTTAAACAGAGGTGATCACTTGTGTTGCAGTTTTGTGATACAGAAAAATGTCTTGTTAAGGACTAGGATGAAATCCTCAAATTCATGATCTCAGTCATGACCTCATCAGGGCTTCAGACCAGGTCCCCAAAGCAAGGCTGATGTTTTAACATCTGCACTACTGAGCCCTTAGGGTGCCTTACATGCTGAGTATGATCATGTCCAAACACAGGATGTTCTTCTGCAAAAGGGCATTCTGTATTGCAATAGTGAGACCCAAGCAGCAAGCAACCAACAGCTAAGGTCTTCAGTCACTAGCCACTGATCTGGATTTTTCTCCCGACACACCAGTCTACATCCTGCTTAGACATGTCCACCTTAGGACTCGGTGCACAGTGCTGATTTTCAGGGAAAATCACAGGAGTGCAAGTCCTGCTTTGCACCAGTGCAACATATTTATGTTGGGGGGGGGTGAGGGGGGTTGTAACCATGTTGGTGCAAAAACCCCTACTGCAGACAGGCCCTCAGCTCCATAGCTGAAAATGCAGGGGAGCCCCGTGAACCCAGAGAGGGGAGGGAGGTGTGAGCTGGCCACTCCTGCCTGCTGGAATTGCTATGAGAACAAGCAGCGGCCAGGGCTGTTGTCCCCTGCCGCAGCCTGCAGGCCTGGTCACAGACACAGACTCAGCTGAGGATGCGAACTCCTGAACACCTTTGTTGGACTCGGACTGTTCTGTGCTTGGGAGGAGGGATTTTCCATCAATCGTATCCATTGCTGCCGGGTTTTCCATTGCACCTGTTGGCAGCCCGTTGTCATTAGCGGAAACGTAGGGGCTGTGGTACTCAGCGGCGTGGTTGGAGCGCGAAGGCTTAACGGTAGCCAGGCGGTTAAACAATAAGGCCTAGTGCGTGTCCTCTTGGGCCCCACCTGTATTATCTGTATGGCACCCAAATCCAGCCTGGCTTTGTCAATAGCAGAGCGATCCCAAGGCCGTTGCAGTCAGTCGGAGTCTTTCCACTCACTTCAGTGGGTTTTGGCCTAGGCCCTGAATGAGCAGCCCTTTGGATAGTCAGATGCAGATTGTGTCTGTCATTGCTATTGGCTTTCACATGCTATACGGGTTTATCCAGAGCAGTAACTGCATGAGACACTTCCAAGGAAGTCCCAGGATGTGAGTTGGTGTCTCAGCAGGGAGCGGAGGTTGGGATCTCTTACCCCTCTCTGTCAGTCTAGATTCAATACCCCAGCCTGGTGCTAGGGGACAATGGGGTCTCAGGGGTGCCCCCTCCCAGATGTAAAATACAATCAGGCTTGGCAGAATTCCATTTACATTGTTTATCATTTTGATGGATAATGTCAGTGTTTAACTTTAAGCATCTTTCTTCTTTTCTGTCCATTTTAAATGTTCATAGCTGAGGAGAATTGTGACAAGTCAGACGATAGAGGGGTCAGGCTAATTATTTAACGACAGTAGACGTTGAGATTCAAAAAGTTAAAGTTCTAAGACCATTAAAACACAACTGGCAACGTTACGTGAAAACATGCAAAGTAAATATCCTTAAATCCAACTCAAATAGGTTCTCATGCAGCATGTTTCTTTCTTTGCTTGTCTGTACATTTCGAGTATTATCGATGGAAATATTTCTCCGTCGGTCTGTGTGCATGCGGTGAACGATATGTTCACCAACATTTACTGATAAAAGATTGAATCCTTCAAGTCTAAATACAACCAATGTCCTGACCACTTGTGAGCATTCAAGATTCTGTGGACCTTTATGTGTGTTAACCCTGATATCCTGACTCAGGAAATTAGAATCCCAGTTCCATCCCTGGTGTCGTTCCTCTGGTTTTCACCACAGAAAGCATGGCCTGTTCTGCTACCTAAAATCCCTCCAGCCATTTAAACTGGATACCAAATTCTTCACACCTTCCTCTCCTAAATTGTTACATAGTGCAACAGCTGCTGTAGTCTTTGGGACAGTTGCATTTAAGTGCTGAGAGAAGCATGCTGTTGTACCGGCTTTTGGGATTTGTGACATGAAAAATGTCCTATAAAGGTCAGCTCTTCTTATTTGTCAGAAGCCATGACTGGGGGTAGAGGAATTGATACTTTCTTTATGAGTGTTTGCAGTGTTGTTTTAGCCATGTTGGTCTCTAGTATGAGAGACAAGGTGGGTGAGGTAAAATCTTTTATTGGACCAGCTTCTGTTGGTGACAGAGACAAGCTTACTAGCTACACAGAACTCAGGAGACCTGAAGATGAGTTCCGAGCAGTTCCAACGCTTGTCTCTCTCTCTCTCCCCAGCAGAAGTTGGTCCAATAAAAGATCTCACCTCACCCACCTTGTCTCTCTATGAGATCTGCCAGAATAAGACAACCTTGCTATTTTTTTATTCTACAGATGGGCAAAAAAAGGTCAAGTTATAAAGGAAGCATCGGGCGACTCCTATGAGACCATTGTGGACCACACCTTCTTCTTTGAGCCAGTATCCTGTGAGGTGACCAATGCTTTGGGCAGTACCAACATCAGCAGGACGGTGGATGTCTACTGTAAGTTCTTCTCTGTTTCTGCATCCTCAGGAACACAGACCAGCCCCAAAGGAACAGCTTAAAATCGGCTCCAAAGCGCACCTCCGCATAGGTTAATTTTGCAATCAGTTCTGGGACTTTCAAAGTTGCCTAAAAATAATGGGAAATGGCAATCCCAATCTGCTAGACGGCCTTGGCAATCACAGCCTGGAGTCAGAGAAAACGGGGCTTCCTGGTGATTTAGCTATTAAGCGTTTTGTTAACACTGCACTGAATTGTTGACCATGCAGATTATTTTCTTACCTCTAAATTAATGGACCCAGTGGGTTCTGTTCCATGGGGTACAGGCAGAGGCCTCTTTCCTGGGGCTGTAGAATCAGGTTTCTAGTCCTGGCTCTCCTGGCTTGTCAGAGAGATGTATTTTTCGATCATGCTCAGAGAATTTTAGCCCAATCAGCTTAACTTTGATACCTGGAAATCTACTTAGGCCATGCCTGCACTGCCTCTCATGTTGACAAAACTTACGTTGCTCGGGGGGTGTGAAAAAACACACCCCTGAGCAAAACACACCCCTGAGCAACATAGGTTTCGCTGGCATAAGCGGTAGTGTGCACGGTGCTATGTCAGTGGGAGAGCGTCTCTGTGGGGATGGTTTAATCATGATGACGGGAGAGCTTTCTCCCATTGGCACGGAGCAGCTACACGAGAGATCTGGCAGCAGTGCAGCTGCATCAGTAAAGCTATGCCGCTTAAGGTCTCTCGTGTAAATGTAGCCTAAGAAAAACTAGTGAGCATCCATTTGTCATCACCTTCAGGGGTTTATAAGGAATAGCCAGTCAAGATCAAATCCTGCCAAACTAACCTAACTTCATTCTTTGACAGGGTTATTGGCCTGGTGAATAGCAGGGAAGCTGTGGTACGGTTGCAAAAATGGCTAGTAGGGTGTATTAGCAGGAGTCTCGTGTGTAAGACACAGGAGGTAATTGTCGTCCTCTGCTTGGCACTGGCGAGGCCTCAGCTGGAGTACTGGGTCCAGCTCTGGGCCCCACGCTTTTCAGTAAAATGTGGATAAACTGGGGAGAGTCCAGAGGAGAGCAAGAAAACTCATCAAAGGTTTTGAAAACCTGACCTAGGAGGAAAGGTTAAAAAACAGGGCACATTTCGTCAGAAGAAAAGACAACTGAGGGTGGGACTTGATAAGTCTTCAAGTCTGGGAAGGGCTGCTATAAAGAGGACGGGGATCAATTGTTCTTCGGGTGCGCTGAAGGTAGGAAAAAAAGTAAGGGGTGTAATGTGCAGCAAGGGAGATTTAGGTTAGAAACAAGGGAAAGCTTTCTAATTATAACTGTAGTTAAGCTTTGGAACAGGCTTCCAGGGAAGGTTGTGGAATCCCCATCATTGGAGGTGTTTAAGAACAGGTTGCACAGGGCAGTCTAGGTTTACTTGGTCCTGTTTCTGCACAGGGGGCTGGACCTGGGGACCTCTTGAGATTCTTTACAGCCCTACATTCCTGTGAAAACAGAGTATGCTTCAAGGAGGGGGGAGATGGTGGAAGCTCAGGGGTCTGCATCATCCTGATAGCCACTTTGGCCCAGGAGCTTCTGATTGGTTGAACCTTTGGCCTGTCATTCATCAGGCTGGGGATAGTGCTGGTCAGTGGATCTGACTCTGTTTCTCCACACAGTCACCTTCTCTGCTTGTCCCCTATGCACAGTTGGTCCCAGGATGGCAACAGAACCGCAGTCCCTCCTTGTCGACCTGGGGTCAGATGCAGTGTTCAGCTGTGCTTGGACTGGGAACCCATCACTGACCATCGTCTGGATGAAGCGTGGCTCAGGCGTGGTAAGAATCTCAGTCACCCGGGTGTTGCTGCACTATGTTCTAAATCAGGGGTGAGCCCTGGAGGGCCATGCTAGGCAAATGGACATGTCGTTGGACTGGGATTCTGGAGAATTGGGTTCTGTGCCAGTCTCTGCCACTGACCTAGTGTGTGACCTTGGGCAAATCACATGCCTTCTGAGAGTCTATTTCCATCATAACCTCTTTGGGGGATGGACTGTCTCTTGCCAAGTGCAGGGGCTCCAGTGGAGATTGGTGCTTACTGTAAAACAAATGATAAACCACAGTTCCATGGTGGCAGCACCAAAATCAGGCAGAGTTATGGAACTCAGCACCTAGAATAGCTTAGTTATGGCCCAGTCCTGCATGTTGTTTCCATTGACCTCAATGAGAGTGCAGGGTTCACAGGGTCAAACCGTCCTCTGGCTCCTGTATAACCACCCTGGTCCCCTGAAGAGTCCAGGAGACCCTGCTGTCTCTGGCTCCGTAAGGAATTATCCCTTCGTGAAACAGGTGTCGTAGGCAAACATCCATCTCAGCTGTGGAGCAGAGATCCACAAACTTAGGACATCTGAAATATATACCAGTGCCATCCATACTCAATTTTGAGTCCATCCAACAAAACCCTCAACTTTTGCCAGCGAAGTTGACCAGTTCCCCAAATGGCACAAGCCCTCTGCCAGTGTAGTTTTACCGACAAAATACCTGTGTAGATTCATTTGTATCTCTACTGATATAAGCAGCCCTCTAGGAACATGCCCATGATGCAACTGTCCCTACAGCAGTGACTGTTCTAGTTGAATAATACAATAATAAATGGTGGTGAATTGGGGGCTATCCTATTCTATATAGGTTCTTATACCACCCTCATCACCAGAGTATCTGAGCTCCGGCTGTGCATTAACATTTGTCACCATACAGTTCATTCTTTCTCTCATCACCTCCCCAGGGGGAGGATTGTGTGTGCCATGGGGTTTGTTATTTTGGTAGGGGTTTATTTACGTATTTGTTTGAATAAATGTCCATGCTGCTCTCTGGACCTGTGAGAATAAGGCAGGTCAGAGAAGTGCACTTTGCCGTTGCAATGAAGGGTAATGAGGTTTGTGATGGTCCTTAGTTCCTATGGGACATCATGCCAGTCTCAGACCACCCCTCAAAAAGCTCTGTCTCCTGCACAGATGAGTTTTACCTTTATTGTAAAAAGTTCCACTGTGACATGCGATTAGAATTGTTGACCACAGACTTCATGCTGGAGCTATAGACAATCTGAAATACACACTGGACCCAGGCCATTGAGCACCTTGAAGATAAGGATCAAGACCCTGAACTTGGCTCGATATTGGACCTCCTGATCCTGCTCTTGTGCTTCACCAAACCTTCTGGCTGCTCTCTCAGCCCTTTCCATATGAGAGTGCGTATGTGGGGTACATACGTATTCCTCTAGCCCACCTGGCTAAATTCCCAGCTATCTCCAATGCTCTTCTGCTTCTCCTGGCCCTGCTTCAATGCTCCCTTGGCCACTGACATCTCACCATGCTGAGAGTCACCTCTGGCTGCTTTGGAGCAGTGTGAAGAGTGGGATGCATGCACTGCAAAACATAGGCAAAGCATGGTGCAACCTGTGAAACATGGGTTCTCCCTCACCGTCCTCCAAGTGGTCCTGAGGATTCCTCTGCTCAGTCCCTCCAGGGAAATCCCCATTTCCCCTCTGCCCTCCATTCTCCTGTCCCCACCCTTCTATAAGTCTATGAATCTTCCTCCTTGTGGGGGAGTAGCTAGTGCCATTTTAGGACGAGGGCAGATGGATTGGGATGTCCCTTTGCAGTAACTCGGGTCGCTGCTGGACCATGACACCTTTCCCAGGTGCAGAGTCCACAAGTTTTTTTGTTGAAGAATTGCCACTTTTAGGTCTGTAATGGAGTGACCAGAGACATTGAAGTGTTCTCCGACTGGTTTTTGAATGTTATAATTCGTGACGTCTGATTTGCGTCCATTTATTCTTTTACATAGAGACTGTCCAGTTTGACCAATGTACATGGCAGAGGGGCATTGCTGGCACATGATGGCATATATCACATTGGTAGATGTGCAGGTGAACGAGCCTCTTATAGTGTGGCTGATGTGATTAGGCCCTATGATGATGTCCTCTGAATAGATATGTGGACACAGTTGGCAACTCTAAGAGCTGACTGTCGGCAGGGAGAGCAGAACAGGTACCGCATCTCTCTGGCCCATCTGGGGAGGTCCCGCCCAGCTACTGAGAAAAATTGTCTCCAGTCCCCTTTGGCAACCTGCCCACCCTGACAGATTCGGTTGTATAGGTGGGAAATTAGCCATTGGCATGAGCTGCCTCCACAGGTAATTAGAAATACTTGACTCCAAAAGCCACTATTTGGTTTAGACTCATCACATTTCTAAATGCTGCAAGGGCTGGGATTTTGCTGACTGCCTGCATCAGCCCGCTTTGCTTCAGCACTTTTCCAGTTTTAATAAACCTGCTAATTGCACCGATGGGGCAGTAGGGCAGTGCGTCGAAAGTTCCAGCTTTCAGCATGTTTCTGGGGAAGAGTCAAAGACAGCAGGTTGATGCAAACCCCAAGTTGCCAGGAAAGAGGATCTCAAAACAACAGCTTGCACGTAACTGATAGCATGTGATTCTGCTCTTCCTCTGACCTTGGGGTTTGGAATAGGGGGCTCATTGGCAGCCCCACTCTGCCCCCAAGATCTGAGAGTGTGGCCCTGTTTAGTTAGGGAGACAGTGCAAGCTAGTGATTAGAACAGGGCCTGAGAATCAAGGCTCCTGCGTTCTTTTCCAAGCTCTGCCATTGACGTTATCTCACGGCGTCCCAGTTCCATGATTTGCAAAATAGGGGTAATAATCCCTCGTTATAGCATGCCATCAGGCTGAGTCAGTGTTTGGAAAGTTCTTTGAGATCCTTGGGTGAAAAGTTCTGTGACTGCATCTCGGCAAATGCATCAATGAACTCATTTGATTTCCCTCCTTCCTAGCTTCCAGAGTATTAAAGTGTCCCTATGATGTGACAGAAAGGGGCACGTTCTAAGGTCATTAGCTTGGCCAGCAAAGCATGCACAATGCACGCTGGGTCTGCTCTCTCCTCGGCACACTGGCCTCACTTTGCATTGTACAGATCGTACAGAGAATATAAAACATAATTACATCTACTTGTTTGCACTCACATCATCAGGGGACTAGACCCCTCTCCACACATGTGGGACCTCCACTTCCCAAGAGTGCAGTTCATGCACTAACATTTCCACCTCAAGCAGCAAACGTTTCTAGTCGAGTGCTGAGAGTGCAGATTATCTGAACAGCTAATGCCTAGTGTGCTCATACGTGCTGCTCCTACCAGCTCCGAGTCTGGGCAGGCACAGGGGTGTGGCGCTGCATGCTTTGTGCACGTGCCTTGCCACAGGCCAAGCACACGCTGGTTGCATGAAGTCCTCCGGCTGGCATGCCTTTGACACAGCTAAGCCATCTGTTATGTCTGGTGGCTCTCGTTGGCACTATGTTGCAGTCAGTGAGCCTACTGTTAGAAGGCCTGGCCCTTGGTTTGTTGGAGCTCACTGAGGCTGTACCTGCCAGCTGTCACCTGTGCTTGTTGGTCAGCCAATGACAAAGCACTAGGATAGCAATGGATGAACAACAAGCCTCTGCTAGACTCGTGAAGTCATCCTTATGGGATGACACTCACGCTCAGGTCATTTGTGGAGTGGAACGCAGGAGTGCAAGATCTAAAAGCATGAGCTGAAACATTAGTGTCTGAGTTGAGAGACAGTAGCAGACTAAAAGCAAAGGAGTACTTGTGGCACCTTAGAGACTAACCAATTTATTTGAGCATGAGCTTTCGTGAGCTACAGCTCACTTCATCGGATGCAACTAGTGGTCTGCTATCCATGGCCCAGCCAGTAGAGGGGGACAAGGAGCCACACACTGTTATCATGGGTTACATTTATATCAAGCTTTGAATGGTATTGTGGCAAAATACCTGTAAGGCCAACTGCTTCAAGGCAACAGGGCTGACTTTACTCTCAAAGGGATGGGAGGTTGGCTGTTCACAGCCAAGGGCCTGCCATTCAGGAGTGCACTCCGCTCTAATGCTCCCCAAAGTTCACGTGTGGCATCTTTCTATTCGACATTGCAGACCTGATTTCTTTGTCAATTTGTGTTTTGTAGGGATCACATAATATAGGTGGGTTGCAAAGACTTTCTGAGTCTCACACTAATTATTGGGTGATTAGCTCTTTGCAAATTTTCCTAGATTTAGTCATTCTGAAAATTAGTGGACCTGTTTCAGATTTCGAAACGGTGATGGTTTTGAATGATTAAATTTTAGGATAAAACGGGGAACAGATTAAACAGAATATGTGCATATCATTCCCTCCATCCCCCCATGTCTTCACCAACTGTAGAGCTAATGGAAAGTTTCAAATTTTGAAATTTCAAACTTCAAAAAAAAAATCTAATTTTGAAAAATGGGAAGACATTTCCCACACCATTAAGAAATTGTATTATTTTTCTCT
The DNA here is from genome assembly GCF_965152235.1 of Eretmochelys imbricata. NCBI lineage: Eukaryota > Metazoa > Chordata > Testudines > Cheloniidae > Eretmochelys > Eretmochelys imbricata. The sequence continues at coordinate 5,388,252 of NC_135593.1, read as the reverse complement.
TTTTCTGGCAACTGGTTCTAGTTATCTTTTCTGTGCAGGACCCAAGCCTTTGGGCTTGAAAACTTTTAAAAAATAACGTTCTTTTTAGAATTATTCTTTGAATGAACCAATGACTAATCTCTTTGCTGGGAGGCAGTAACAGAGTCTGTATATATGCTGGATATGGCACAGTCACGAGAGTGGGACAGAGAGTTACACTATATTAGCATTAGTGCTGATCCCAAATGTTTCAACAAAACATTTGTTCATTGAAAAATGCCAGCACTTTGAAACCAAAGCTGTTTGTGAAACAGGGTCAATTTCAATGAATCTCCTGACAAAACATTTTTGGACAAAGAGTTTCAATTTTCTAAAGAAAAAATTCAAGTCTGGAAATGACTTTTTATTTCAAAATTTAAGCTAATTAGACTGAAAAAAGGTGGGGGGGGAAGTGTTAATCGAAAGAAAATATTTTGAAATGATCTAAACAAAACATTTTGATTGACTTGATCTGAAGAAAAATTCAGTTCTTTGGTTCATGAAAAGTTTTGAGACTTCAACTTTTTGTCCTGATTTGGGATAAGAACAAATTTTGAACTCTCAAAAATATACATAGGATGGGAAAGCCATTTCCCACCCAGCTCTAATGAACAGGATTACATTTATAGCAAACCTGTAGCATTGGGGCTGAAACCCTGAGCACTGAATTGTAAATGTTTCTCTGTTTTTTCAGAACACATTAACGTTTCTGGACAAATTTGCATTGCCCTTCTTTAAAACATGCCTTTCCTCTCTTTCAGGTCCTGAGCAACGAGAACACTTTAACATTAAAAGGTGTCCGCCAGGAGGATGCGGGGAAATACGTCTGCCGAGCAGTGGTTCCGCGGGTGGGCGCCGGCGAACGGGAGGTGTCTCTGACTGTCAATGGTACCTGTCATCTCTTTATCATTATTCTGTCGGAAAGTGATGATAGCCTCGCTGTTTTGTCCCTGTTAAATTAATAGCTCATGGGTGGGCAGGTTTGGTCTGTCCAATTGGACAGTCACTCTGAGGGCAAATGCCACCCTCAGATACACCTGCAAGGTTCCTAACCAGACGTATTACAATTGCTCCACTTCCTATGGACACTGTGTTGGTTGTACCTCACAGGGACAAATCGATTCATGGCATTGTGGAAACATTGTTGAGTTCTTGTCTAGGGATGGGCTGACCCAGTGTAGGTAAGATAAACGTCCAGGCTGGAAGTTTGCCCCGAGGACAAACTATATTTTTCCTGAAGATTGAAACAATATGATTCACTTTTTTTCTGTGAATCTTCACCCTCTCATGTTACCTAGTTTGGAAATGCAGCCTGTTTAAGCACATAAAAACGGCCATACTGGGTCAGACCAATGCTCCATCTAGCCCAGTATTCTTTCTCCACTAGTGGCCAGTACCAGAGCTTCAGGGGGAGTTTACAGAACAGACCAGTTGGAGCGATCCACCCCTGTCTTCCTCTTCTGGCATTCAGAGATTTAGGATCACCTGAGCGAGGGGTTGTATCCCTGACCATCTTGGCGAATAGTCATTGATGGGCCTATCCTCTATGAACGTATCTAGTTCTTTTTTGAACCGAGTTCTACTTTGGCCATCACACCATCCCATGGCAATGAGTTCCACCAGTTAATTGAGTGTTGTGTGAAAAAAATGCTTCCTCTTGTTTGCTGCCTATTAATTTCATCGCGTGACCCCTGCGTTTGGTTTTGTGGGGCAGGGTAGATAACACTTCCCTATTCACTGTTTCCACACCAGTCATGATTTTATAGACCGTTCTCATATTTCGCCTTCATCATCTCTTTTCTAGCCTGAATCACCCTAATCTTTTCAGTCTCTCCTCATGCGGAAGTCATTCCATACTCTTCCTCAGCTTTGTTACCCTTCTCTGAATGGTCTCCAGTTCCACTCTCTCCTTTTTGAGATGGAGCGACTGGAACTGGACACAATATTCAAGGTGTGGGTGCACCATGGATTTATATAGTGGCATTGTGATATTTTCTGTCTTATTTCCTATTCCTTTCGTAATAGTTCCTAAACATTCTGCTAGCCTTTTTGACCGCTGCTGTACATTGAGCTGAAGTTTTCAGAGAACTATCCGTGGTAACTCCAAGATCTCGTTCTAGAGCGGTAACGGCTAATTTAGTTGTTTAGGGAGTGGGTGTTCCTGGCACAAACCCGTGCAGGAGGGTAGAGAATATCACACAAGAAACCTAGTTCTGTTTCAAGCCCAGAGAAGTTGGGATCAGCCAATTATGCTTAGCCAATCACTGAACTTTCAAAACGCACAACAGCTATCCTGGGAATTCAGTGCTGGTGAAAGGTGCTGACTTGAGATGTGGAGACCTGAAATCAAATGGTATTTGGACATCTAATCCACTTAGGCTTTTTTGAGAATCCCAGTCTGTATTTATCCTTCAAACTGAAGGAACACAGGATTCCCCCACCCCATTATACTGTCAAGGCACCTCAACCTGCCCTCACTCGAGGAGTGGAAGAACTCAGATTCCATGGCCTTTCTGAGCCTTCCAGCAACGGTTCTTACAGTGTGGACACTAGCATCTAAGATGGATCCTTTAAATGCATTTCCCATAGGCCACCAAACTGCTATCAGATGGCAACAGCTTTCTGTCGCTACCATCTAGGAATGGGTTTCAGCCAGTGGCCTGGGAGTGAAAGGCACCTATCCCATTGGCAATAATACTGATGATGATAATGGGGTGAGATTGAATTAATTTAGCCTCTGTAAAATAACTGGAGATCCTTGGGTAAAAGTCTCTTCCGAATTGCAAGATATACTTTTAGCTAAAAGAGGTTTATGTATCTATTAGCTGTGGGAGGTTATTTTATTTTCTATCTACGTTACTTATCTGGTCCCCATCACCAAGATATCTGAGCACCTCGCAATCTTTAATGTATTTATCCTCACTGTGAGGATAACTGTTATCCTAGGAGGTAGGACAGTGTAATCTCTATTGTAATCTGTATTGTAAGTGGGAAACTTAAACACTGAGGCTCAGATCCTCAAAGGTATTTAGGCGCCATAGTAATCAGTGAGGCTTCTGGGCCGAAATGGCTTGCCCATGGTCCAATAGGAAAAAGTGGCTGAGTCATGGCCTGCAGAGCAGGGAATCGAACCTGGATCCCTGTCTAGACCATTCTCTGGCTCTTCTTCACTTTTCCTCACCCCGAAGTATTTGGGGGATAGCTAGAGTTGCAGGGGGGACTCAGGTAACTACCAAATCAGGCCCCGAAAGTGAAATAGACAGGGGAACGCCTACTTCGTAAATTCCTCCAGGGCTTAGGCATGCCATAGGGACTGAGCTGTTGGACGGTGCCAGGACTTTGGTGGCTCTGCTCAAACCGAGGCACCTCCGGGACTTTACCATTGGAAACTGCAGCACCACGGGTGCCTCCAGGGTTAGGAGTCAGCTGAGCAGGAGTTTTGTGAATGCCAGTGGTGCCTAAAGTGGTAGTTAGGCACCCACGGCCCCCCTTGTGAATCTAGCCCTTGATGTAACTGACGACAGTCCCGAAGAGAACGTAATAATCCCTAGCTCTTATACAGCCCTTTGTAACTCATGTGTCTCAAAGTGCTTTACAAAGGAAAGGTAAGTCTCAGCAGCATTTCATAGATGGAGAAACTGAGGCACATGGAGAGGCCGTGACTTGACCAAGGTCACCCCACAGATCCATGACAAACTGGGTCTCCTGACTCCCAGCTTCATGCCCCGTCCACTGAACTATGCTGCATGGAGGATCAGTGCTGGGTTAACTGGGAACTATGTAAAGAGAGTGTGAAATTTGCATAGTCTGTCACCTGTCTGGCAAAACAACAGGCTTCAGGCCCAATTCACTGTCATGAAGAAAAGAGAGCTAGAGGGGAAGCAGCACACGCAGCAGCAGAGTTTAATTTGCAATGCAGATAATGCTAAGAAGAAAACTGCAGGGCAAGACTGCAGGGCCCTGGAAAGCCAACCACTCCCTTGACTTCCACCCTGCCCACAGGCTCTCGCACGCTCCATTCCATTTGGCGGCTGGATTTTAATTACAATTAAAATCGCTTGAAGGACACAAAGCAGCAAATTAAAAAATGGCAAAGAACCTGCTCGCCTCCTGCCACCAGTCACATACACCCCCAGAATTCAGATCAAGTGAGTAATGTACCAAAGCCATGTGTGTGGGGAGCGGGATGGGAAATGCTTCCCCCATGTCCTCTGGAGCTGAAACAAGCTTTGATTTTTACATTACAGTGCTGTCAGGGGAGCAAATAAAGTTGGTGCCACTCAGGAATTATCCCACCTCAGCTTCTTGACTTTGCAGACCTGCTGGGACTCGATTCCCTACGCTCTTCTTAGCATATGCACACAAAATTAGGGGTGTACGTAGCAGCAAATCTGCTGTGTTTTACCTCTTTGTGAGCTGGTGTCAAGGTTCCTTCCCCACTCTGAACTCTAGGGTACAGATGTGGGGATCTGCATGAAAGACCCCCTAAGCTTATTGTTACCAGCTTAGGTTAAAAACTTCTTCAAAGTACAAACTTTGCCTTGTCCTTGAACCCTATGCTGCCACCACCAAGCGTGTTAAACAAAGAACAGGGAAAGAGCCCACTTGGAGACATCTGCCCCCCAAAATATCCCTGCAAGCCCTACACCCCCTTTCCTGGGGAAGGCTTGATAAAAATCCTCACCAATTTGCATAGGTGAACACAGACCCAAACCCTTGGATCTTAAGAACAATGAAAATGCAATCAGGTTCTTAAAAGAAGAATGTAAATTAAAGAAAAAGTAAAAGAATCACCTCTGTAAAATCAGGCTGGTATATACCTTACAGGGTAATCAGATTCAAAACATAGAGAATCCCTCTCGGCAAAACCTTAAGTTACAAAAAGACACAAAAACAGGAATATACGTTCCATTGAGCACAGCTATTCTACCAGCCATTAAACAAAAGGAAATCTAACGCATTTCTAGCTAGGTTACTTACTAACAAGTTCTAATACTCCATTCCTGTTCTGTTCCCGGCAAAAGCATCACACAGACAGACAGAGAGACCGACCGACCCTTTGTTCCCCCGCCAGCTTTGAAAGTATCTTGTCTCCTCATTGGTCATTTTGGTCAGGTGCCAGCGAGGTTATCTTAGCTTCTTAACCCTTTACAGGTGAAAGGGTTTTGCCTCTGGCCAGGAGGGATTTTATAGTTCTGAAAACAGAAAGGTGGTTACCCTTCCCTTTATATTTATGACAGCTGTCTTTGAGAGTAACTGGGTTTGACAGAATAAGGAGAAGATGCCACTGGAGGCACCTGTGTGTCACAGGGAAAGAAAAGGAGGACTTGTGGTACCTTAGAGACTAACAAATTTATTAGAGCATAAGCTTTCGTGAGCTACAGCTCACTTCATCTGATGCATTCAGTGGAAAATATAGTGGGGAGATTTTATATACACAGAGAACATGAAACAATGGGTATTACCATACAGACTGTAACAAGAGTGATCAAAAAAGGTGAGCTATTACCAGCAGGAGAGCGGGGCAGGACCTTTTGTAGTGATAATCAAGGTGGGCCATTTCCAGCACTTTACAAGAACAGTAGGAGGGGAAATAGTTTTACTTTGTGTAATGACCCATCCACTCCCAGTCTTCATTCAAGCCTAAGTTAATTGTATCCAGTTTGCAAATTAATTCCAATTCAGCAGTCTATCGTTGGAGTCTGTTTTTGAAGTTTTTTGTTGAAGAATTGCCACTTTTAGGTCTGTAATCGAGTGACCAGAGAGATTGAAGGGTTCTCCGGCTGGTTTTTGAATGTTCTAATTCTTGACGTCTGATTTGTGTCCATTTATTCTTTTACGTAGAGACTGTCCAGTTTGACCAATGTACATGGCAGAGGGGCATTGCTGGCACATGATGGCATATATCACATTGGTAGATGTGCAGGTGAACGAGCCTCTGATAGTGTGGCTGATGTGATTAGGCCCTATGATGGTGTCCCCTGAATAGATATGTGGACACAGTTGGCAACGGGCTTTGTTGCAAGGATAGGTTCCTGAGTTAGTGGTTCTGTTGTGTGCTGGTGAGTATTTGCTTCAGGTTGGGGGGCTGTCTGTAGGCAAGGACTGGCCTGTCTCCCAAGATCTGTGAGAGTGATGGGTCATCCTTCAGGATAGGTTGTAGATCCTTGATGATGTGTTGGAGAGGTTTTAGTTGGGGGCTGAAGGTGATGGCTAGTGGCGTTCTGTTATTTTCTTTGTTGGGCCTGTCCTGTAGTAGGTAACTTCTGGGTACTCTTCTGGCTCTGTCAGTTTGTTTCTTCACTTCAGCAGGTAGGTATTGTAGTTGTAAGAATGCTTGATAGAGACCTTGTAGGTGTTTGTCTGAGGGGTTGGAGCAAATGCGGTTGTATCTCAGGGAAAGATGGTCCTGAAGCAAAACTTCTGATCAGAATGCCCCTGAACTTTACAGGTGTTCCTGACCTGAATCTGGCTCTGATGTCTGCAAGTGGCCCCTCTCCGTACAAGGTACCCAGATGCCACAGTAAGAGCCACGAAAGAAACTAAACAGATTATGTCCCAAATCAAAATCCCAGACCCAAGAACCCACGAGTGTTGGGCTATTTGAAATCTGTGTCCAGATCTGAATTTGGCAGCTTGAGCCTGCCTATCTATCTATCAATTGCCATACATCCCTTCTGTCTCTATCTCGCTACATTCATATAATCTCTCACTCTTCTGAGCTCTTCGGAAAATCTGGCCCACTGTTATTTTAGACAGAAAATTGGCATCTCATATTTTTAATTGGATCCAAATCGGGATTATAATACAATCCTCTCGTTACCTTGGGCTCTCCTGCCTTCCCACCTGTTGTCTTATCCTTAGATTGTAAACTCCTTGGGGCAGAGACTGTGGGCTAGATCCACAACAGGGACTTCGGCTCAGCACTGCAATGCCTAACATTTAGGTGCCCTGCTGCCCAGCAGAATCCACAGCCGCAAGTTAGTTACCCAGGTTCCCTAGATAATGCCAGGGCAGAGTTAGGCACCTGAGAAAGGGATTCACTGAAGGCAGCATGCTGAGCCTGGGCTACTGGAACAGAAAATGCCGTGGAAGGGGTGGGGCCTAAGCCCTGCCATTCAAACGTAGTGAGATCACCTAAGTCCGAGCTGGTGGGAGGTACCTCCCTTTGCTTGGGGTTCTGAGCTGCGAACCCTCTCCTGGAGAGAGGCACATACCCCCGGCCAGCCCTGTCTCACAACAAGCCAAGGAAGAGGTGGCTAGTGGTTAGTGCATTCACCTGCTACATGAGTGGCATGTGGTCAAATCCCTTCTCTGCCTGATTCAAAACAAGCACGTGAACCCAAATCCCCTAATGCAGCACCCTAACCCCCAGGCTAGCAGCTACCACATTGAAGCTGTCCCCTTTGTACACACTGGGGCAGAGAGCGCAGTGCGGGCACTCGCTGGGGAGACAGGAGTACAAGTCCCTGCTCCAAATCCAGCAAAGCAGAGGGTTGAGGCCGAATCTGGCTGAGTGCTCTCATCACTGGGCAGGGCTGAGTGCTCTCACCGCTGAGCAGGGGTTCTGTGAATGACAGTGCAGCCTGAATTCTAGGGAATCTTGCGGGGGCCTAAGCATGAGCTAGGCAGCTTTGTGCACCAGCAGACATTCAGGGAACGTTACGGATGGAAGTTTAGGCATCAGCTGAGGAGGTGTTTTGAGGCTCTGACTTATGGACTTAGGTGCCCAAAGTGGCAGCTAGATGCATGAATCCCTTTGTGGATCTAGCCCTGTCTCTTTGTTGTGTGTTTGGACTGCACCTCGCACAGTGGGGTTGGGGCTTCTAGGAGCTATACTACTATTCATAAACACCTAACTCTTATCTAGCACTTTTCACAAAGATCTCAAAGCGCTTTACAAAGGAGGTCAGGTTCATTTTCTCCATTTTACAGATGGGGATAGGCTCAGGGAGGGGAAGTGACTTGCCAGGGGAAGTGACTTGTCAAAGATCACCCAGCAATCCAATGGCCAAGTCAGGTCTCCTGACTCCCAGTCCAGGTGCCCTGTCTATGAGACCTTTGAGGAACAGCGATGGAGCCCTGCTTTGCACCTTGCCATTCCAGCTCGCCTTTCCTCCCCTCCCTTCCATTCCATGTCACTATCCTGTGACCATGGCCTGGTCAGCATTTCACTGAGTTTGGAGGCCAGCGTGGAATCCTCCAGAAGCTGGAGTCTCAGACCAAAGACAGGTAGGATTCAGAGCCTCTGCTAACAGAAGGGAGGATTATGCAGATTAGCGGCATTCTGCAGAGACAAAAAGGGTGCCAGGAATCAGCAGCAACCAGACCCAGCCAAACGCCTCTTGAGCTTTCTGACCACCCTTAATGGCTGTGCCACCATCACAACAGACTCTCCTAGTTCTTCCTCCCCCAGCTCTTTTCGGGTTGCCTTTGCCTGCGCCCACCATTAAAGAAATAGGTGCTCAATGGGTTGTGACCCTTCTGTATCAAAAACAAGCTAGGAAGACAGTACAGTGACATGGAAAGACTCTAGTCATGGGGCCAAATTCAGGACTCATTGGGCAGCCTAGGGTACGTCTCCGAACCAGTCCATGCCTCGGTTTCCCCATCTGTAAAATGGAAAGCCCGCCTACCTACCAGCAGTGTTACGAAGCATAATGTCTATTTATAAGCATGGTGGCCCTGAACCAGGAAACTGTCGCTCTTCAGGAGAGAAATTAACCATGTGTTTCATTTTAAACATGTGCTAAAGTGCCCCTGAAGCCCTTCCAAGCTCCAGTTCAGCCAGTTCACACATGGTAAAACCAACACTGCCTCGTCTACACTAGAGAGCTGGAACGGGCTAACTGACATCTTCACCACACCTTTCAGTCTAGTCAGGACAGACTCTGAGAGGTGCTACAGATGGACAAGTGCTCTTTGGGACAGGGACTGACTTTTTGCTCCGTGTTCGTACAGCGCCTAGCGCAGTGGGGTCTGGTCCATGACTGAGGCTTCTAGGCACTACCTTGACCACAGGGAATAAATAATGATACTATTCTGTGCCTGGAAGGGCAGGGGCTGAGGGTATTAAAGGCCAGGAACGGGGGCATTGTCCTAGCTGCTCAGCACAAACCCGTTCCTCACAGGGAGGAAGCACATGCAATAAATCCTCTCTCTCTGAAAAACAATTCACAGCTCAGACAACAATTTGTGCTTCGGCTGCTGCCAGCCCCTGATAGAGCGTGTCTGCTGCCTTCTGATGGGGCAGTCTGATCAGGGAACGGGCCATTGCAATAATAAGGATAAATGAGCGATCGGCTGGAAGGCGAGACACGGTGCAAACCAATCTGCAGCAGGGGCGACCAGCTGGCGACCTTGACAGGCATCCCCGTCTATCTAGATCCCTTCTTCTCTTCATTATATTGAGGGCGCCAGATAGTAACGTTAACACAAGGTTCTGTGACTGCCCCCGTGGCACGAGCAGGCATCTGGAGCTCCCTTCCACCTTGATGGCGTAGGAGCAGGAGACAAAATCTCCTTGTGGAGCAGCAGGGCAGCTATTGATTCATCAGCTAGTCCAAGCTGGCTGAGCCCCTGGAGCGAACATCTGCCATTTGTTGCAGTGCGGCAGAACTGGGGGCCTGTATTACCTGAGCTCAGCGTGCGGAACGACAGACCACAGCACCTGCAATGAGGGTTCCCTCTCATTACCCTGGACTCACTGGGTCAGAGACCCAAGGAACCCCATCAGCCTAGTGTGGATGGATCGACAACAGAGAGCTAGTTAATGGAAGAGGCTGCTGTATTATAACTTGATAGCTCACTTTGTAACCTCTCTGCCTTTTCATCCCAAGGCCTGAGTTCAAGGTGAGGCAGTGTGCTGTGAGAGACTGAGGGCTCCTGCCTCATACCGAGAAAGAGGGACGATCAGCGAGTTATCTCAAGTGCTTATACACAAAGGCAAGAAGCCTGGGAAACAAGCAGGGAGAACTGGAAGTCCTGGCACGGTCAAGGAATTACGGTGTGGTCTATCTACCTGCCTTACTGCATCAAAATGAACCTTGCATTGCCGGTGCTTATTGCTGGGCATACCAGTGACCAGCGCAACCACTGGAACGGGACCCGCTATCTGCTCATCGTCTAGAACTTCTGCTGAACGGAAGGAGTTAAAATGAAACCTCCCCCACCAAGAGATTTTAGTGCTGCAAAGACCTCAAAGGAAAGGCGGATATTGACTCGGGCGCCCTGGGGAAGTTCGGACCTTCCTTTGATTCCTTAAAGGCTCCAGAGTCAGCAACCTGCCTTCTCTTTTGTGTGACCCTCTGGGGCTGCACAAATCAATTGGCACTGCGAGGCTAAAAATAACCGCAACCGATAGCACCGCCATTTATATCCATAGCAACCCTGTTTAAAGCCTTTTACTGCCTGTGGGCTGTCTGACACTTAGCACTGAATCCCAAGCCAGGAGATTGGCAGCCTTCATGAGCAGTCACCTCCTGTTGGAGACTCAAACTCCAGTCCCAGATGCAAACAGGCTTCAACTTTACACTATTATTTCACGAAATGATCTTTAGTCGTATGCTGTTAGCATGATGCTAAGCCTCTGACTCCGAACTCCTGAGGCAATAATCAGACCCAAAGCTGCTGGCGTTTGTGCCATTTAAAATCCATTATCCATGGGGAAAATGACCCTTTTATTATTATTATTTATTATTTTATTATCATTTAAGCCATTTTTCTCAACTTAGGCTTTTTTCTTTCTTTGATGTCACCCAGCCTTGCAGTGTTCCCAGAACTTGGAACTAGCATTTAACTGCTGACATGTATGGGCAGGCTAAGTCCTGTAGCGAAAGCCCAGCCTGAAAAGCTGAGCTCTGTTCTTGGTTCTGCTGGCTGACCTTGGGTGTTTCATGAGCAACGAGTGATGCAGGCAGGCAAGCGGAGCTGCAGGGAAGTAATCATGCCAGGAAGCCAGTGTGATAATGTGCAAAGCAGCCTAGCCCTTGCATTTCGGAAGTCACACCCAGCTACGTCCCTCGGAGTTGAGCTTCTTTCTCCGGTTCCAATCATCGCACTATACTGGGCAAGTCACTTACAGCCATGTTTGCAAAAGTGGCCTCTGAGTTGCGTGTCTCCATTGTCCAGATCCAAACCGGAGATGCCTAGGACCTGATTTTCAGGGGTGCTGCGTTCGCTCTGTCTCCGATGTGTGCGGAGGGGAGCCTCAGGAGCCGTTTGCATAGCTAGGGCAGGAGACATTTTGAAAAGCACCTAAAACATTTTTTCACTCCCACTGAAAATCTCTCCCTCCTTCTTTCGGAGGCTGAAATGACGTTCCCCTCCCGCCTTTTTAAACTTGGATTTGTTTTGTATAAATGCACATGCGTGGATGGGAGCCCAGGTGAAAGATGCTGGCTGGATAAGCCTGTAACCTCTGGCTGAGTCACTGAAGTCCTCAAATAATGGTTTAACGACTTCAAGTTACAGAGAATCCACCGTTTACACTAGTTTAAACCTGCAAGTGAGCCATATTCCATACTGCAGAGAAAAGTGAACACCACCACCCCACCCCACCCCAGGTTTCTGCCAAGCTGACCTGGAGGGAAATTCCTTCCCGAGCCCAAATATGGTGATCAGTTAGATGACTACAGGTTGGTAATCTCAGCAAAGAGGTCAAGAACTGGGTTCCTGGGCTCCCCACTAGATGGGTCTCTGGGAAGGGGAGTGCGGAAGCAAGGCTGTACCAGTTATAAGTCAAACCAGAAAGCCTCAGTCTTTAGGGCTCTCTGTCCAGCACCTAGAAGTGGGTGTCTGGGGTTTTCTGTCTTCTATTACACTTGTGGCCCCATCCCTGCTCTTTCCATTGCTCCCACACAGGTGACTCTTGGTTTCTTTTGGGGCCCTCTCCTCTTCTGAGAGGGCAGCCATTGTCATTCCTGTAGGAAAGCCCTTCTGGGGACCCGCACACCTTTTGCCAGAGGTCCAGTAGGCTCATCCCTCCTTTCATTGGGGTCAAACTAGTGGCCTTCTTCTCCAGCACTAAATTCACACAAACACACGCACACTCATACATGGCCAATTTAAAAATGAACATTGCACAGGAAGGCAGTCAAACAGAGTGCGGACCTGTGTAGGGAATCCAGGGTTCTCTGTCCTACTTCTGCTTCACCCTCAGGTCCTAATTCTCCTCAGGGTGCCAAAAGGTAGCATATAGAAAGTAGAACACACTCAGGATAACAGAGTTTTTAACTGGGAGGGTTAAAAAATAAAACCAACATGTATCAGTTTGCCCACACACAGGAAGGGAAAGGAGAGGGAGAGATGGGGGCATGAAGCATAAGTGAATGTTGGCTGAGCTGGGTGAACTCTCTGATAGAACCAACACAGATGATCACAATGAGTTCAATCCATCCTGGTTTCACCTTCGACAGGAAGGGAAGCCTTAGGAGAGGGACTTGCTCTGGTGATATTTTCCTGCCCAGCTTCCAGGCCTCACAGTTTGAATAATGATCCCAAATAGGGCTATTTCTCAATGCTCATGAAGCTGCTTGAGCCATTGGAGTTCACCCACCCCTAACTGAAAACGTGCGGTCGGTCAGGGGTGTGATTTTTTTTCCCCAACCCAACCAACATAGTTATGTTGGCAAAAGCCCTGACTTAGGTGCTGTTGTACTTGGGGGAAAGTGCTTTTGCTGGTATATTTTGTTCACGGGACTGGTTTCTCTATGATTGGTCCGTGGACCAGCGCCGGTCCCGGAGATCTCCCCGAGACAGTTTAGGAAGGCAGCAAGCTGGTTCCAGGTATCAAAAAGCTAGAGAAACACTATAATCTGTACAAGCAAAACAACATTATAGAGTTCCCAACAGAAACTCCAAAGAGATGTACCACCAAACCCTTTCTACTGTAGCCAAAGCCTCCGTTAGAGATGGCTACTCCGTTTGGATAAAGCTGTGTTCTGTTTAGGAGCGACAAACCCCTCTCATCATTGGGTCCCTCACACTCATAGTTTCTGAATAAGCGAAGGAATGCTTCCTTATATTCTAATCACATCAAGCTTATTTATTAACGTGCCTTTCTAGGGCTCCCAGCACTGTAGGGTGTGAGCACCTAACAGACATTGAGGAATTTATCCTCACAGCCCCCTAAGCCGGATTATCTTTGTCCCCCTTTTACTGATAGGGAAACTGAAGCACAGAGAGATTTAAGGTCAAGGTTCTTCAAAATTGACCAATGATGTTCAGGTGCCCAACTCCAGACAGCTTTCAGGGCCCTGAATCCCAGAGGCTGCATGTTCGTCACTGCCTGAAAATCAAGTCGTGCATCCAAAAATGGAGGTATCCCAAATGACTAGTCATTATTTTTGAAAATCTTGGCCTAAACCTGTGGCAGAGGTGCAGGCCAGTGCTGTGAAAAGACTATCCTTCTCCTGCTTTTAAGGAGCCAGTATGTATCTGTGAAAGCATATGTGCGAGAGTGGGTGTGAATGTGTAGGGAGGCGCAACGGCATAGGTATATAGGTGAATGCAAAGGACTGCTTAAGTAAGAGCAGAGCAGGGAGACTAATTTGGAACCAGACCTGGGCAGAAGATGTCAGTGAAAATTACTTCTCTGGAAAGTGTTGCAAAATAATGTTTTCCATTTTCTCTTATGAGTCATTCCGTGACTTTCACGTCTGCTTGGGAATTAGCCATCAACAAATCTTGACTTTCTCCAGTGTATTCTGTATTCAGAATTATTCATCAAATAATTTCTGTGACTAATTCTTAGGCTGGGGCTTGTTTGCATGCATTTTCTCCTGAGTCTTGAATAGGTGAGCTGTTTTGACTGGACAATGTCGTCACATCATGTATTCCTGTTCTCGTCACATCATGTATTCCTGTTCTCTGGTTGAGAATTCAATAGAGGGGTAAATTTCACTCTTCAGTTTTACAGGTTCTATAGAATTTATTAAGAATTTTTTATTAAATTCTGCAGGACTTTTCCATGCGAGACGTGTTCATGTTTGCAAATTCAAAATGTGCTTGTTGCAAATATTCTACAGTATTTGCTTAAAAGTCTCCTTTTAAACAACCATTCCTTCCTTAGAATGTGTGAGGAAAGGGAATCCTAAAATGGCGCTAAGTCAGCCAAAGCGCAATCTTCTGAAAATCCAAATGCACATATCGACTTTTCTTTACAGACTGCAACTAGCTCTGTTCAAAAGCATGTTGTGGGAGTGAGGATTTCTGTGTGGTGAGTGTGTGAGAGAGGCAGATGGAGAATAAGTGTGTGTGTGTATGTGCAAATATATATGTTTGAGTGAGAGTGTGGGTGTGTTTTCTGCATGCATCACGCCTGTGTGTGTGTGTGTGTGTGTGTGTGTGTGTGCACAAATCTATCTGTGAATTTGTGTGTATGAATATGTGTATATATATGTGCATGCATATGTGTTTATTCATGAAGGAAGTGTGAATGTGCATGAATATTTGTGTTTGTGTGTGTCTACGCATGAAAAGTTGTGTGTGTGCGTGCGTGCGTGTGTGTTTATGGGTTGGGGGGAGGAGAAGTCTTCCAACGTAATCCACAGATGTGAATTCAAAACAAGGCTCAGCAGCCCGGTTGGTCATTAGGAGCAAAGTATGACTCACCGCTCTTGCCTCTGCCAGTCCATTTTGCCCTGCTTGCTGTGCTTGGCAGAGAGGCCCCGCCATGCCATAGGCGTTCAGAGCACGTTCCGGCTCAGCTGAGCAAGACGCGAGCGTGCAGAATGTTTAATTCAGGGACAACCTGCATCCTGCCAACTGCAGCCCCCGTCAGAGGAGCTAATTGCCTTCACCCTGATGCACAGACCGTGCCTGGATCCTGGCTTGTTGCTGTTTCCCCGTCTGCCAGCAGCCGCAGCAGCAGCTCACAGAAATGTAAATCTATTTTAATTAAGGGGCTAATAAACAGTAATTATGATGCCAGCACTTTTTCTGTTCCCCTGGAATCATTCTCCCTCGATCCCCGTTCATTTCCAGGTCCTCACTGGAAGACCTAGGGGCCTGACCTCTCCCACCTTGAAGGTTAAATGCTCCAAAGGCAAACCATGCACCATCAAAGAGTGAGCCCCTTTCTTTCTAAGCCGCACCACAGAAAGTTAATTATGCAGTGGCAGCTCCAGAGCATAGCTGGTAGCCATTCCCTCATTTGCATTCGCTTCCCCCGCACTGGCACGGGAGTGCTGTGAGAGTGGCAGGAAGCCTAACCTTCCCCTCCTCTCCAGGCCACCCAGCAGACCAAGCGCTGCTGGATTCCCGTGTTCTTGGCCTGCCAGATAGCAGCAGTTCTTACATGGCACAGACACGGGGAGCAGTGGAGCAGGAGAGGGTGAAGTTCTAACCATTCCGTGCTTGGAGAGCCAGAGAGCACGCCGCTCTGACACACCCCACCGGGATGATACTGAGCCCACCTTGTAACTCAGCTCCATCCCCACCTCCCACACCCTTCCAGAGGTGGCTGCACACATGAAGGGGCCCTGATCCACCCCCGAAGCAGGCAGCAAATGAAAAACAAGCCACCGAGTAAGCAGCCTGGCCCCCCGCGTCCCCACGGAATGGCTCGCTTGCCCCACAAGCCCTGTATATTTTTAATGTAAAGAATTAAATAAAATGTTTTGCAGTCCCGAGGTTGAAATCTCCCTCGTTCTGATCAAAGGCACAAAAACAACCCGCTTCCTGTGAAAAGATGTCAGTGCTGATGTTTGCCCCTTGAGCTCCCTTTGCCGCTGACTCTGAGCTCCATCGAACAAATGGGCCGAGAAGAACCTGGCTGTATCCAACAAGCTCTGTCGCACGCAAGAGACAATACGCTATATATATGTGTGCTAGAAAAATGTGCTCTGGAGAGCAATTCTGCACTGGCTGGGGAGGGACTAGATGACCTCAGCTCTGTTTGTATAATAATCATGTGGCGCCATTAAATAATACTCTGTGCTTCTGTAACCCCTTCTGCTGGAGGATCGCAAAACACAGTGCCAACAGTTCTTATTGTATTACCATGCCCATTTTCCATATGGGCAAATGAGGCACGGAAGGGAAGTGATTTAGAGTCAGAATCAGAACCCAGATCCCCACACCCAGACCTGTGCTTTAGTTACAAGATCTTCCATCTATCTCCAAGTGGCTAAAATCAAATTGAAGCCACTACTTGCAGATGGTAGCATGCGGCTCAGTGGAAACAGGGGATCTGGGACCTCACTTTGTGGCTAAGGGCTGGGTCAGAATGGGTCAGTTTTATTTCCAACCTGATGAGTTTATAAGCCCTTTTAAGAACCCTGGAAATCATAGTGACTGAGTGCAGTGATTACAGCCGTCTATGGTACTTACATGGCCCCTGTTACTGTAGTATATGAGTATGAGGATCTCCACAAAATTACTGTGTTTATCCTCAACACTGCTGAGAGGCAGGGCAGTGCTATTCCCCATTGTACAGATGGGGAACTGGGGCACAGAGGCAAAGTGATTTGCCCCAGGTCACACAGGAAGTCTGTACCAGTACAGCGACTTGAACCCTGGTCTCCCAAGGCTTAGACTAGGGACAGGCCTACACTTAAAGCTTTAGGTTGGCATAGTGATGGTGCTCAGGGGTGTGAAAAATCCACACCCTCTGGCACATAGCTATGCCAGCCTAGCCCCAGGTGCAGAAGCATTGTTCCGTCGATGAGAAGCTGGGAACGGGTGACAGGGGACGGATCACTTGATGATTCCCTGTTCTGGTCATTCCTTCTGGGGTACCTGGCATTGGCCACCATCGGAAGACAGGATCCTGGGCTAGATGGATCTTTGGTCTGACCCAGTATGGCCGTTATTAGGTCCTTATGACCTAGCAACCAGCGCTTAAGGCAGGTGGTTTTCCTTCCCCAGTTAAAAAACTTGGCTGTAGGCTCTGGGGTTAAGCCGGCAGACCTACTACATCGTAGTGATGCCACTATAATCCCTCATGGGATTTTCAAAGACACCTAAGCAGGGTACAAGCCTAATCCCGTTGACCATTCTAACCGTGGGAGTTAGGCACGTAACCTGTTTAGACATTTTGAAAGCTCCACTAGGCGCCTCGCTGCATTTTTAGGCACCTACGGCCCTTTGTAAATCTGGCCCTCTGTTCCCAAGTGACACAGGAGGCATGTCCCGGGGACGGGTTCTGCTCCTAGGCTGCCTGCATGGCACATTCGCTCTGTGTGACTGGAACTGATGCGCCCAGGCTCGCGAAGGAGGCATGGAGAGCCGCGTGCGGGCAGTCGCCGAGCCTGGGGTGGATCGTACGGTCTGCAGGACACAGACACCCCTGGCCATTGGCGCTCGCAGCCCTTGCCAGCTTTCTTTGCATCTGGCTCGTTCAGTCTCCGCCCCACAAGCCAACGGGGAGGAATTAGTGTAATCGTCCCCTAATGAAGGCAGGTGATGAGGAATGGGAATAGCTGCTCAAGCAAGGCTGCCACTGCACTCCCTGCACGACCCCATCACAGGGCCTTATTACCGAGAGCGAGAAATAACGAGGGCTGCGAACAGCCTGTGGGGCTTTCGCCTCTAGGGCGAGCAAGAGACAGGGTGCCTCTTGCATTGTGCAAGAGCTCTCTCTGCTGGCCGCCCACAGGGCGCCTGAGATGGGAGAGAACTCGGAACGGAACGGGAAGGACAGCTTAGCACCGTGCGGGAACTGCCTTAGAGAGGGAAAGTGAGGGTCTCTTACAGTTTGTGTCAATGATGCCACTGTGGGCTTGGAGAGAGCTGGGGAGCGCTGTGTCCACCGTGCAGATCCCCAGGATTTGTGTCACACCGCTCAGCAGAAGCAGCACAGCCCTGATGTGTATCCCTACAAGCCCCACTGAAAGGAAACAGTCTGGCCTGAAAGCAGAGCTTTTGGTCCCCATACAGGATCTTTGGTCTGCACTGTGTCCGTGATGCAGATCTCTGCTGCCCTGAAGGTTTGATCTGAGATCTCTCTCTCTCTGGAGAAGAGTGCATCTGTAACATAGCATCTCTGATAGCCGTCCTCCCCCCGCAAAAAAAAAAAACCTTCCCTGGGGGGGATACTGTGCTGGTTGCTCTTCATTAGCGTCACACAATATTTCCTGCTGTGGAGTCCCCCTGCATGTGGAAGAAGGTAGGGGGAAGTCAGCCGGGTTTCACCCCTTCTTCTCTCTTTCAGGCCCTCCCATAATTTCGAGCACTCAGACGCAGCACGCCCTGCATGGGGAAAAGGGACAGATCAAGTGTTTCATCCGCAGCACCCCTCCGCCAGACAGAATCGTGAGTAGGCCCGTCCCTATCCCCATACTGAATGGGCTCGTACAGCGGGGGAGAGGCTGGTGCCCCTCCTGTCGTAGCCCCTGTGCTAGATAATGAGATTCGGTTTGTGGGCCACACTCTAATCCTGTGTGAATTCATTAAAGGAGAAGTCCTGGTGGCATTTAATCACCTTGGTAATAAGCAAACCGCTTCGGAGCCCCAGGCAGTGGTTCTGCACTTTTGGCTGGCAGGGAAATTCACAAGGTTTTGCAAAGCCAGAAATGGAGCATGTTCTGTAACCAGGGGATGAAAAAGCCCTTGGCTGCTTATGGAAAAAGGTTCTGGCGGAGCCCTGCATCCCATACACTGGGAAACTGGGCTGCTCCTTCTTTGGGTATACTGTACCCAGGTTCAAGACCTGAGGAAGAGCTCCGTGTAGCTCCAGAGCTTGTCTCTCTCCCCAACAGGAGCTGATCCAATAAAAGAGATTCCCTCCCCCAGTTTAAAAAGAACAGGAGGACTTGTGGCACCTTAGAGACTAACAAATTTATTAGAGCATAAGCTTTCGTGGGCTACGGCCCACTTTGTCTCTCTAATACTAAACCCAGTGTTGTGAAAGGAAAACACCTTCCTCCAGCCTTTAAATCACAGCATCTGGGCACGGAACAGCCCAGCCTCCCTCACGTGTACACGCCTTCAAACATGGAATAACTCGCACACCTGCACCCAAGCATGGAACAACCTAGCTGCATGCTTTCAGGCTGTTCCCCAGAGCTGGTCAAAGGCGAGCAGCACAGTTGGAACCTCAAATGGCTGTTCGGTTCAACCACATCCTTGCAGTTTTCTGTGCAGGGCATTTGTGGCCATGGGTGGTTGTTGGGATGAAGGCTGTGCTTCACATAAACACCCACGGTCACATGTGCTCAAAGGAATTGATGCATGAATATAGAATCATAGAATAACAGAGTTGGAAGGGACCTCTGGAGGCCATCTAGTCCAACCCCCTGCCCAGAGCAGGACCAATCCCAACTAAATTATCCCAGCCAGGGCTTTACCAAGCCTGACCTTAAACATCCGGAGGCAGAGACCAGGAATCAGAGCCAAGGGTCAGAGCCGGAGGCAGGGACCAGGAATCAGAGCCAAGGGTCAGAGCCGGAGGTAGGGACTAGGAATCAGAGCAGAGGCGGGAACAAGCAGGGGAGCAGGACTGGGCAGGCCAGGAGGAGCAAGGCTGGGAGCAAGGCAGGATCAGGGCTGGAGCAAGGCTAGGAAAAGGGCAAGCACAGGAGAGGTTGCAGATGCGGCCATGTCCACTGAGCAGCCAGTGATCAGTGGTTGCTGTTGGGTTTAAGAGCAGGCTGTCTGACTTCCTCAGACAATCAGGTGGTCCAGCTGCTGCGCTCATAGGCTGGAGACCGGGCCAGCGCTGCTGCCAGACCTCATTCCTGAAGCCCCCCAGCGGCTGGCATTTGCTCACATAAACTGGTTGGCAGAAATCAGGATGGCATCACATACGATTTGTGACCAAACAGTGTAAACTGGCCAGAGAAGGGAGGCTGGTGCAGTGGTGAGACAGCTAGAGTCACAAAGGGACTTTGCCCAGCTCCAGGATGGGGCTCATGGCTGAGAATGCCAAGTGGAGACAGGTGCTTGCTTCCAGCCTCTCATTCAGGCACCTAAGGCCCAGACCAGGGAGTTAGGCACCTAAATGTCATTTTGAATCTGGACCGTAAGCCCCACCCTTTTCCTCTGCATTTCACTCCTGGTTGGCTCCGGCAGCTCCCCGCTCAGCGTGCTGGCTTCTGAGAATCCTTTTCTTAGACACCTAACTTGCCCCCCGACACACACACCCCTCACAATGCATGGGGAGCCTGGCCATCTGACTCAGAGCTGAGAGTTCCACTGGGCAGCAGGGTATCTAAATCCCTTTGTGAATCTAGCCTTTAGTCTCTCTGGGGCTCAGTTCCCCATCCACACAATGGGGATAATCATACAGCCCTGCTGCACAGGGGCGCTGTGGATGCTCCGATGCTGTAGTTCTGGGGGTCATCGAAGCACCGAGTGTAGCTAACTTACTTGCAGTGAACAGTTTGACCAGGTCTTTGATCGCATTCACACCCACCCCAGCACAGAATGCCTCCACAGCTCCTAAAGCACCAGAATTAAGCTGCCACTGCAGCAATTGTAAAGATCTTGGCTGTGGGGCTCCATATTCGTCCCCGCTCGTTGAGCCCAGACAGAGAGACACAGGTTACAAGTCAGGAATATTTGCTAATATTCAGGGCCAGTGCTACAAACTGCACCTGGGATGAGAAAATCCAGCTCCCAGGGATCCTTCTGCCCCGGCCCAGGAAAGAGTCTGAAGGCTGGAGTGAGCTGGCAGCTGGGTTGATGATGCATGGAGCAGAATAGTATCCTGCCATGTCCCCCACATTGAACATGAATGCATTTTTACAGCATTTTAATCATTCCAGTCTCAAGCCAAGCTGTCTGTTCAGTTTCCCCAGTATAGCAAACACAGGGCCTGTTGTAATCCTCTACACCACTTACCCTTAGAACTGGACAAGAAGTGCCCGATCTGGGTATCTTGCTGATTGGCTTCTGAATTTGTGCCTCAGTTTGCACCTAGAAACAACTGCATTTGAAATTTAGTGGCTGCAGTTTAGCCACTGGCACGTCAACGTCCAGAGTGGAATTTTCCAAAGCACCTAAGTGACTTAGGAGCACAGGTTCCTGTGTCTTTCAGTGGGACTCATGCTCCTAAATCTCATAAATGCTTTTGAAAGTCCCCCCCAACTGACTCCCCTTGCACATTAGACATCCTCAGGCTACAGTCTGTGCCCACCGTTATGTAGGGGTGCACACCCCAGGCCAAGTTGAGGCTCTTCTAAAAGAATTAGGCCCTAAATGAACAAAACTAACCCCTCTTGTTGAATTGCAGGCCTGGTCCTGGAAGGAGAACGTGCTGGAGTCTGGGACCTCAGGGCGCTATACAGTGGAGACGGTCAGCACAGAGGAAGGCGTCATCTCGACACTGACCATCAGCAACATCGTCCGAGCTGATTTCCAGACCATTTACAACTGTACTGCCTGGAACAGCTTTGGCTCAGACACTGAGATCATCCGGCTGAAAGAACAAGGTGGGAGCCACAGACACGGTGCTTAGAAACCAGCAGCAGCTCCTGGGCGTTGGGAATTAGCAGCTGGCTGTTCCAGAAGACCAGGGAGGTGCTATGATATCCAGGAGACATGTCAAAGGGCAACTGGGATGTTTTTTAGGAAGACACTGGGAAGGCTTGTTGGATGGCCCTAGCTCCCAAAGCTTTATGTCTCTGGGAGATGGCAAACGCTCTGCAGAGCCGATGCCAGCTGCACAGTGTGACGGCTGGGAGGTGTCAGTAGCTTTTTGTGTGGCTCACTCGGTCTGAGTAGTCTGTAAACGCCCTTGCCGCTCATTGAAGTCAAGGGGTGTTGGCTCAGGGCTGAGCCCTCTCAAGTGAAGCAGAAGTGGAAGGGTAAAGGCCATTGGGAGTTAATTGACGTGTGCGCTGCTCAGAAGCCCCTGTTCCACCACACACTGCAGTGCTGTTGCTGAGGACTGGAGGAGGCTACATGCTCCAGTGACCGTCCACGTAAGAGGGCCCAAAGCACAAATCTGTTGCGGTGGCAGAGCCTGCTAATGAAACCTGGTCAGCAATTCTCACTGAGTCCATGCGATGCAAGCTGACAGCATCTCGTTGCTCTGCGAAGCAGGACACAGACCCAAGTGGGCCAGCTTGGTGTTCGAAGCTTCAAGCAGAGTGCCCATCGGAGATGCAAGTTTTGGGA
The DNA here is from genome assembly GCF_965152235.1 of Eretmochelys imbricata. Taxonomy (NCBI): domain Eukaryota; kingdom Metazoa; phylum Chordata; order Testudines; family Cheloniidae; genus Eretmochelys; species Eretmochelys imbricata. The sequence continues at coordinate 5,366,172 of NC_135593.1, read as the reverse complement.
GGGCTGGACAGATGGAACCCATGGCAGCCAGAGTGGAAGGGAAGGGCAGCTCCTAGAAAGGGTTAAGCAGCTCTCTGAGTAATTCTGGGGCAGTGTGGGGGCTTCCACGCTGGGGGCTCTGCCTTTGTAGAGAATGTTTTGCTCCTGGAGGGACTCCAGTTCTAGTCTATGTTATTAAATGCCCAGGCAGGCAGGTGGATTGTTCTCATTAAGCTCTGATTTATATGGGCAAGGCTGCCATCCAGATTAAATCAGAGCTAAATGAACCCCTCAAAATTGGCCTTGCACTTCTTCCAATGCAAACAGACCGTGTTTTTTCCGATCGTCTGCCAATCAGAGCCTGTGCATGGCAATGAGGTGAGTTCCTAGTGGACAGAACCAACAAACTGGGTCCCAGTGGGCAGCTCTGCAGGGCAATGGGTCTGGGTCCCAGCCCATGCCACTGCATGGGGTGGAGCTGGACACCAGTGGGTGTGGGCAACCATGCAGGACTCTTTAGTTGGGTCCTGCAAGGGCACTGTTGACTCTGCTGGAGATGGAGAAGGGGCCTAGCAGGTGACATGGCAGTGGAGTTAGATCCCTGCCCAGGGGAGTGATTCCCAGTGGTTGAACCTATAGGAAAGCAGAACTGAATCCTAGTGGTTGTCCCTGCTGTACAACGGTGCCGAATCCATGAGGTGGGGTCTCTACACTACTCTGAAGTCATATCCCAGCAATCTGCAGTGTAGTCCCAGATGGTAGCTCCCGGTCCCCATGCAGTGGAACCTCAGACTAGGGTGGTAGAGAATATCTATTTCAGGGGAACGTCCATGCACCATTGCATCCTCCAGCAGCAAAGAGCCTGCCTGCTCAGAGATACTGATGTGTGCACTTGGGCTTGGCAAGGCTGTAGACGCTTGCTTTATTTTCAAACAGGTACGGAAATGAAATCAGGAGCTGGTATGGAAGCAGGTATGGAATCATGAGCTGAAGGTGAATATGTGACTTGCCCCCAGCTGCGTTTTCACACCTTAGCATTCAGCAGCCTCCTTCTAGCTTTACCTTTCCTGAGACAGACAGCGGGAGGGCAGGAAGAGATCTCTCAAAGGCTCTGAGAGACGGCATGCACCAGTGAACAGGAGCCCTGGATTCTAATCCCAGCTCTGCATGTGACCTCTTGGTGCCTCGGTTTCCCCATCTGTTAATACTTAGACCCTTTTGTAAAGTGCTGTGGAGTTTACAGACTAGATGCTCTGTATAAATGCTAAGTATTATTATGGGGAAACACACAGACAAACCAGTGAATTTCAAGAGGGGCAATGAACTTCCAGCCATCTTTCCCCACCTTAGTGGGAGGGAGTTAGCCACTGTCAGCATTAGGTGGGACAGGAATGGACCTGAAACGGGGCAGACAGTTGCAGGATGCATTGCCTTTGTCACAAACTGTTGTTAGCTGTATTTCTCATCTCCCTGAACCACAGCACCCTCCATGAAGCCTGGATTAGGCTTCCCAGGGGACTGGAGCTGATGAGTCAGCAAATTGCAGCACTGGGCTCTTTGTCAGCTCTGTTCACTGTTACTCTGGCCCACCCATTACCATCCCTGGCCACCTGACCATCTCATTGTGCCTTTCCATTGTAAGTGACTGTGTCTTCCATCCCAGGAGAGCCCTTGGCGTTATCTCTGCCAGGAGCCAGCTTTTCCCATTCCCTGTGTCATGCTCCATCCGCTGCTGGCCACATCACTCGTCCAGGACCAAACCCTATCATTAAGAGTCCCTCACTTGCCTCTGGATCTCACTCCCTGCTCCCTTGATGATGAACTAGCAGACATTGACAGTGTCTCCAGGCTCCCATCTCTCCACTCACCTGGCGTTGCTTGTTTCTCTAAGACGAACAAGTAATTGCAGAAGCTCTGTGATGTCTGCTCTTCACGATGAGTTTTCATCGTCTGCTTGAGCTTTGCCTGGTACAAGATTTCCCATTCAGGTTGCTCAAAGAAGTGGGTGACCAAACCTCTCTTCTAATTCTCCCTGGATGTCCATGGCTCACCCCTTACCCTCTCATCTTTCTAATCAGTTGACCTTCCTGTGCATTGTGGCTTATATCAACCCACTCACAAGCTCTAATGGACGCCGTCCATCTAAGCGAAGGCACAAGCCTTCTCAGTGAAGGTACAAAGAACGACACGGTGTATGCAGTAGAACATGGCGAGGTGTGTCTGGTATTAGCAGGATCCATTCAAAGGTGGCTTGGTGCAATGTTCCAAAGACTGGCTTTAGGGAGACAAGTTTGTAATAACTCTTAAGAGTTTGCTCAAATTTGAAACGTCATTTGGTAAAACTGCTGCACGCAGAATGCAAGGGTGCCCGTTGGATATTGGGGATAGCGAAGTGCGGGCTGCATGCTCAGCAGATCTGGTGAGCGATAGGTGACTGGGCTAATAGGTTAGCTCTGCACTGACCACCAGCAGGCAGAGTTGTCTGGAAGCAGAATGGTAGAGAAGTGGCAAAAGAGAGGGTGAAGGCTCCAGCAGCCATATTTAGGGACTCACTCTAAAGAAGGAAGCAGGGCTTGGGAAATTGAGTGTAGGGCATATGAGGAAGGCTCACAGATGCTACCTGCCCATTAAGCTGGCTTCAGCAGCTTAAAGTAGCCATCTCCGATCCTACACAGGAGGCACGGAGGGTATAGAGCGCCACCGGTGGCTGTGTTGGGAGCCATCTGGAGCCCTTGACACAGCAAGTTACCCAGAAGGAACAGTGTCTAGCAAAGTGGTGAGATTTGCAGACACTGTGACTGTCCAGCAAGGGGCATGTTAGCGATGCCAAAGGTAAACTAGGGTTAAGAGGAGCGCTCCTCTCCAATATGCTTGCAATACAGTTTGGAGGGCTAGAAGTCTGGGAGTAAATCTGACTGATCCAAGTCAAGGTAGGGATCTGCTGTAGATGGGGACAAGCTGGGTGTAATGTTCTCTGGGGCAGGTCCCTCTCAGCATTCTTGGACAGGATGTTAGAACAACCAGCAGGGAAGTTGTACACCAAATTTTGATGCATGCTGGGATATGAAATTAGGGGGTGTTCTTTCCTGGCAAAGAGTGTCATGGCCTTCTCTTGTGGCTGATCCACAAGAGGATGACAGCCTACTACTGCTACTGACAAATGGAGCTTTACTGCTTTAGCTCGAGTGGTAGAGGACTGTGCTTTGATGCTGAAGGGCCCTGGTTCAACCTGTAACGCTGACACCTGCAACGGGATGGTTACATTCAGTGACTTCAGCTGCAAGCATTGAGCCCAGCTGGACACATTCAGTAAAGTTGCTAGTCCTTGACCTTAACACTGTATTCATTCAAAGCCCTCAGAGATGATCTCAGATACAATTTTGTGGTGTAGAGCTGGCTGAAAATGTTTGCAAACATCCATTCAAATAGTGACTGTAAACATGCACTCATGGATGGGCCTCGCCACCCCTTTGTAGTCCTTTCTGTGAGCTTTGAGAAAGGTTTTATAGGCAAAAATATTTGCCAGAAGTGTCCTGTGGGCTCATGTGAATATGCATCTGCACAAGGAGTGTTGCTGGCAATGTTCACACGGTCATTGGGGAAGCTCTTTGCAGGTTTGGCAGTCATCCAGGCAGGGAGCAGAAACAGTACCATGTGAATGAAGTGGCCAGTCACATGGCATGAATAGCAAATTACATATACACGCATTAACGCTCAGCAGACACCTTGCGAGCAAGCCAGGGGCTGAAATGCATTGTCATAAACCATGCACTGACTCATTTCAAACAACCACCTAAATAACGAAGATTAAATCTGTCTGCGGATAATCCACAAACAGAAGAAACAGGCTAAATCCACCAAGTAAATTGCTTGTCCAGCCCTACTGAGGGCAAAAGAAAACAGGGGAATACACCTGTGATAGCTGGTGTATGCTCTAAAACACTGAATGAGCTAAGGACCCTTGAAGTAGCCACAACTAGTTGTCCTTAAAAATGTAGATGGGATCAGTAACTGCTAGGTTTTTTCTCATGGGCATTTCTATAACAGTATTGCCCTACCGCCTTATCACTCAAAGACACGTGGGAGCAATCTATAGAAACCAGTGTCCATGGTGAATAGTGCGTGTCTCTCCCCTAATCCCTTGGCTGCCCTGAATGGCCTCTTGTATTATGCACCCCCATGGCCCTGCCAGGGCCAGCCTAGACTGGAAGTTGGAGGGAACTATCTGCCCTCATGTGGTCTGAGAACTACAACAAATGCCTGCGGCAGCCAGTAAATACAAGTATACATCAGTGAGACAGGACAACCCCGCCTGGAAGTCTCCTTCTGCCCTCTTTACTTCTACAGGGAGGAGAGTGAAATATACAAAGGTGTCCAAGGATTCGGAACAGATGGAGGCTTGACCTTGATCCACTCCTAGACTAGTAGTAACTGCGTGGGCCACTGGAAAGATCATTTCCCTGCTAAACTTGCAATAAGGTCTCGGCTTTGACCTTTGACCCAGATCAGTCAGAGGAGAACCCCTCCGACACTCTTAGTGGATGCTTGCTCTTGCCCTAAGTCACTTCCCTTGGGTTTCCAGGAAGGTCTGTTGTTCAATCTCATGTCCTCACTGTGTATATCGATTTTTACATCAAGATTGGATGTTTTCCTAAAAGATCTGCTCTAGTTCAAACAGGAATTAATTCAGGGAAGACCTCTGGCCTCTGTTACACAGGAGGTCAGACTAGGTGATCACAGTGGTCCATTCTGGTTTTATAATCTATGGATCTGTGTCCACCAGTGTTAACAATCTCCATTTGCACAGACAAGTGAAGCATGGGGGCATTTTTTTTTCTCTAGACTTCCTAGAAAAGTGTTCATTTACAAGGCAGACCCACATGAGCAGAACCAAGTTGCATCTAGAAAGTAACTTATTTTCACTGACTAATCCCTCCGCTTCTTGAGAAGGGAGGGCTGTGAGAATTAGCTTCTACTCTATGCCGCCACCAGAAGTTCAAGATGAACTAGGGATGGGCAAAGATCTTTTTGCCTAACTCTGAGCCCACTGGAATGCCGAGGGTTTGAAAGTTCAGCCTGAACTTGGGTTAGTGGCACTGGGGCCATGGTATTGGGTGTTGATCCCTTTGGATGAGACTGAGGGCAGGTCTACCCTTAAAATGCTGCATTGGCATGGCTGCAGTGCTTTAGTGAAGACACTGTGCTGAGGGGAGAGCGTCTCCCGTTGGCTTAGCTAATCCACCTGCATGAGAGGGGCTGCTTGCCTGGGGTGTTAAGGTCAGGATAACTGTCACTAAGGGGTGTGGATTTTTCACAGCCCTGAGCAACATAATTATACCAAAGTCATACCCATAGTGTAGATCTGGCCTGAGCAAAGGAGTAGAGAGGGAAAGAGACAGATCCTCATGGTATCAATGGATTGCACACCCGTTGTGATGGCACCATAGCCCAGGACAGAGTAAACAGGCCAATAGAATGTGTCTGCATGAGAAAGTGGCACTAACTGGACTTCAGGTGTGTATTGAAACCGATTTAGCTTGCAGTTATTTAAACCAAAGTCATGCAAACTACTTGGTGGACACTGATTTGGGTTTAAAAGTGGCGTGTATTGATTTAGATTAAGTCTATTGCAAATCGGTTTTATCCAAACCAAAATGAATTATTCCTAAACCGAACTCAGAGGGGAGGAGGTGTGCACAGTTTAGATTGTCTTCACTACAAATTCAGCTCGGTCTGAACTACAGATTTTTCCCCTTGCCATGCTCCCCATTCATACAGCCCCACGCCTCTGTCATTGCCCCATGAGGAAGCTGCGCTGAGCTTCAGAGCAGAGCCCAGGGTTGCTGATAACATGTATTGCAGTGGAGACACGCAGCCATGAGTAGCCCTAAAAATTGAGACACGATGGTCCACCACTCCCATCCCATAAACTCCTGGTCGGAAGTGGACTATCAATCTGGCCCTGCTAAGCTTCGTGCTTGCGGTTTCTCCAGGTTCCCCCCCATCTCCTGTGTTTGAGAGAGTAGAACAGCATGGTGGTGCATTTACAGATGGGGCTACCCTGGGTCAGTTTACCATGTTACTGTTTACCCCATGCAACTCTCTCATGTCACCACCATAAGCTTGGGGAGATTTGACCAGTCCTCAAACAGAGCACAGCCCTCCCCTTAGCTACAGTTTGACTCACTTCTGGAGGCAATGAGAGCGCTAGGTTTAGATTAGAGGAAAAGGTGTTCTGTGAGCCCAGGCCACGTTCTCCAAACCCAAACGGCACCTGCGAGTGTCTCAAACCCTCAGCCTCGACGCAGCAGCTGATTTATGCAGGGAGCACTAAGACTTTCCAGTGGGTGATCGTCACTGTGTTCCTGTAATAACGGCAGACACCGATGACTGGGGAAAGCCCCCAGGAGGGCACGCACAAAAGAGTCAAGGTGCAGCGAGAAGGAATCGTTCCCGGTGGCACTGTGGCATTTCATATATTCATTCTCTCTCCGTGATTCCAGATCAAATTGGCTCATTTGCCAAGTCGAAGGGCCTTGTTTCCCTAACCGCTCCTCACATCAGCAGCAAGGAAAACTAACCCCACGGCTGGTGCGGAGCTGAGCATTCGGCTGCTGATGCCCGAGGCAGAAGAAAACCCAGCTCACTGCCCTGTAGCTGAATCGGCTCCTGTGCAGTTAACAAATGTAACCATCTCTGTGCTAGTAAAGGCAGCTGGGAGCAGCTACAGAGTAGAAAGGGTCAGTCTTAAAGTCACCTGGATCCCAAGGGGCCCCATCGATCCTCCCAGGCTAGCCAATAGGGAGGAAGGATGGCCCAGTGGTTAAGTTGCTAAGCTAGGACGAATAGACCTGGCTTCAAGACCTTGCTCGGCCACAGGCTTATTATCTCCTTGGGCAAGTTCCGTAGTTTCTCTGAGCATCAGCACCCTGTCTGTACAATGGGGTGAAGTGCAGTAGCTCAGCTACCACAGAAGTGGGGGGCTCTGTAAGTCACTAATAGAACAGGGAATCCTGGGAACCAGCCCTCCGGCTTTCACAAGCTTCTTACAGTGGATGCATATGTGGCATTCACAACACCCTGTAAACGTGGCCCTGCTTTGCCCTCTGTCACCAGGCTGTGGTGCCTGCTGTTGGCTATTGCACAACATTGAGACCCTCAGGGCTCCAGCTGGGATTTTGAATGCCTGTCTCAAATCCTCAGCATTTGGTGAGGGCACCGGTCGGATCTGGGGTTCATTTGCAAACGTTAGACCCAGATCCCCCCTAGGTTTGCAAGGGGCATACATAAGAACATAAGAATGGCCATACTGGGTCAGACTAAAGATTCTTCTAGCCTAGTATCCTGTCTTCCGACAGTGGCCAATGCCAGGTGCCCCAGAGGGAATGAACAGAGCAGGGAATCATCAAGTGATCCATCCCCTGTCACCCATTCCCAGCTTCTGGCAAAGAGAGGCTAGGGACACCTTCCCTGCCCATCCTGGTTAATAGCCATTGATGGACCTATCCTCCATGAATGTATCTAGTTCTTTTTTGAACCCTGTTATAGTCTTTGCCAGAGGATGTTGTGAAGACCAAGAGTTCCACAGGTTGACTGTGCGTTGTGTGAAGAAATACTTCCTTTTGTTTGTTTTAAACCTGCTGCCTATTAACTTCATTTGGTGCCCTCTAGTTCTTGTGTTATGAGAAAATAACACTTCCTTATTTACTTTCTCCACACCAGTCATAATTTTTAGACCTCTATCATATCCCCCCTTAGTTGTCTCTTGTCCAAGCTGAAAAGTCCTAGTCTTATTAATCTCGCCTCATATGGAAGCTGTTCCATACCCCTAATCATTTCTGTTGCCCTTTTCTGAACCTTTTCCAATTCCAATATATCTTTTTTGAGATGGGGTGACCACATCTGCAAGCAGTATTCAAGATGTGGGCGTACCATGGATTTACAGAGAGGCAATGTGATATTTTCTGTCTTATTATCTATCCCTTTCCTAATTATTCCCAACATTCTGTTCGCCTTTTTGACTGCCGCTGCACATTGAGTGGATGTTTTCAGGGAACTATCCACAAGTGACTCCAAGATCTCTTTCTTGGGTGGTAACAGCTAATTAGACCCCATCATTTTATATGTATAGTTGGGATTATGTTTTCCAGTGGGCATTACTTTTCATTTATCAACATTGAATTTAATCTGCCGTTTTATGAGATCCTTTTGTAGCTCTTCGCAGTCTGCTTTGGACTTAACTATCTTGAGTAATTTTGTATCATCTGCAAATTTTGCCACCTCACTGTTTACCTGTTTTTCCAGATAATTTATGAATATGTTGAATAGGACTAGCCCAGTACAGACCCCTAGCGGGACCCACTATTTACCTCTCTCCATTCTGAAGACTGACCATTTATTCCTGCCCTTTGTTTCCTATCTTTTAACCAGTTACCAATCCATGAGAGCACCTTCCCTCTTATCCCAGGACAGCTTACTTTGCTTAAGAGCCTTTGGTGAGGGACCTTGGCAAAGGCTTTTTGAAAATCTAAGTACACTGTATCCGCTGGATTCCCCCTAGTCCACATGCTTTTTGACCCGCTCAAAGAATTCTAGTAGATTGGTGAGGCGTGATTTCCTTTTACAAAAACCACATTGACTCTTCCCCAACAAATTATGTTCATCTATATGTCTGACAATTCTGTTCTTCACTGTAGTTTCAACCAGTTTGCCCGGTACTGAAGTCAGGCTTACTAGCCTGTAATTGCTGGGATCACTTCTGGAGCCCTTTTTAAAAATTGGCATCACATTAGCTATCCTCCAGTCATTTGGTACAGAAGCTGATTTAAATGATAGGTTACAGACTACAGATAGTCGTTCTGCAATTTCACATTTGAATTACTTCAGAACTCTTGGGTGAATACCATCTGGTCCTGGTAACTTATTACTGTTTAGTTTATTAATTTGTTCCAAAACCACCTCTAATTACACTTCAATCTGGGACAGTTCCTCAGATTTATCATCTAAAAAGAATGGCTCAGGTTTGGGAATCCCTCTCACATCCTCAGCCATGAAGACCAATGCAAAGAATTCATTTAGTTTCTCCGCAATGGCCTTATCATCCTTGAGTGCTTCTTTAGCGTCTCAATCGTCCAGTGCCCCCACTGGTTGTTTAGCAGGCTTCTTGCTTCTGATGTACTTAAAAACAAATTTGCTATTACTTTTTGAGTCTTTGGCTAGCTGTTCTTCACATTCTTTTTTGGCCTTCCTAATTATATTTTTACACTACATTTGCCAGAGTTTATCCTCCTTTCTATTTACCTCATTGGGATTTAACTTCCACTTTTTAAAAGATGCCTTTTGTGCCTGTCACTGCTTCTTTTACTTTGTTGATTAGCCACGGTGGCACATTTTTGGTTCTCTTACTATGTTTTTTATTTGGGGTATACATTTAAATTGAGCCTCTATTAGGGTGTCTTTAAAAAGTTTCCATGCAGCGCACAGGGATTTCACTTTTGGTGCTGCACCTTTTAATTTCCGTTTAACCTACCCCCTCATTTTTGTGTCGTTCCCCTTTCTGAAATTAAATGCTACAGTGTTGGGCTGCTGTGCTGCTTTCACCACCACAGGGATGTTAAATTTCATTATATTACGGTCACTAGTACCAAGCGGTCCAGCTACATTCACCTCTTGGACCAGATCCTGAGCTCCACTTACGTTCAAATCAAGAATTGCCTCTCTTCTGGTGGGTTCCAGGACTAGCTGCTCCAAGAAGCAGTTGTTTAAGGTGTCAAGAAACTTTATCTCTGCATCCCATCCTGAAGTGACAGGTACCCAGTCAATATGGGGATAGTTGAAATCCCACATTATTATTGAGTTTTTTATTTTTATAACCTCTCTAATCTCCCTAAGCATTTCACAGTCACTATCCCCATCCTGCTCAGGTGGTCAGTAATATATCCCTACTGCTATATTCTTATTATTCAAGCATGGAATTACTATCATAGAGAGTCTATGGTATAATTTGGTTCATTTAAGATTTTTACTTCATGTGATTCTACTCTTTCTTTCACATATAGTGCCAGTCCCCTACCAGCATGACCTTTACTGTCCTTCCGATATATTTTGTACCCTGGTATTACTGTGTCTCATTGATTTTCCTCATTCTACCAAGTTTCCATGATGCCTATTATATCAATATGCTCATTTAACACGAGGCACTTTAGTTCACCCATCTTATTATTTAGACTTCTAGCATTTGTATATAAGCACTTTAAAAACTTGTCACTTTTTAGCTGTCTGCCATTACATGATGTAATTGAATGGGACTCTTCTTCGTTTGACTGTTTCTCATCAGATCCTACCTGTATTTTATCATCTTCCATCCTCTCCTCCTTACTAGGATGTAGAGAATCTCCATTACTAGATCCTCCTCTAAGGGATGTCTCTGTCTGAACCATGTGCTCCTCCGCACCTGTTGGCTTTCCCCCAGCCCTTAGTTTAAAAACTGCTCTACGACCTTTTTAATTTTAAGTACCAGCAATCTGGTTCCATTTTGGTTTAGGTGGAACCCATCCTTCCTGTATAGATCTCTCTTTCCCAAATGTTTCCCCAGTTCCTAATAAACGTAGGGAAGGATGTGCTGAAGCCATAGTTTGGTTGATCCCATCTCTAAAAATAACAAGAAGAAAGTGACATAAATCTGATTCCGGCTTCACCGTTTCGTTCTTGCAGTAATTCCTGGGCTGCCTTCCTTGTCTTAGTCCCCTCTGCTTGCCTTCTACTGCTCTTTGGCAGTAATGGGTAGCTAGTATCTAAAATGGAACAAGCCCAGTTAAGTTAGCAGCACGCACAGCGTCTTTTGCCATGAGGGCAGAGAGATCTCTGGCGGTGCAGTCCCCAGAATGAGACGGATCAGTCGTCATTTAGAAAGGCGCTTTGATGGTGCAGCATGATGCAACTCCTGAAGAAATGGATCTCACTGCAAGGCTGTGGACTCTGCCATTTACCCGCTATTTAGATGAGCCCTTACCCAAAACCCATTGACGTCAGTGGGAGTCTTTCCTCTGCCTTCAGTGAGGTTTGGGTCAGACCTGGGCAGCGTTAAATGTAGACAACTATAAATAATTGTGTTAAATAATGGCAATATTAACAGGGGCTAGTCAGTAGAAGTGATTGGGTGAGATTTGCCAGGGGATCACAAGATTGTTGGGACCGACTTACAAACTTCCCTAAAAATGATTTTTTTTTTCTGTTGCAAAATGTGGTCTGGCACGACTTCCAAAAATCAGCTTTGCAGGCTGAAAATCCCAACGGGGATCTAAAAAACAAATTCATCATGGGCATAAATACGCGAGCATGGAGCACCCTCTCCCTGATCACTCCACCAGCTCCGCTGTTCCAATCTGGAGCCCAGCCGAGGCACCTTCATCTCGAGTTGCAGCACCCTGCTCTTCTAATCTTAGCCTCCCAACACAGCTCAGCCAATGCAGCTGACCTGTATGTTTCGGAGGAGTCTTTGGAATCCCACCCCCTTCCCCATTTAGAGCAGAGCAACGGAGCTATCCAAGGGCCAGCTAAGCGAGTCATACTTGTACATGTCTCCTCTCCGACACCCTGTGTCCTCCCGAGGACAGTCAAGTTACAGTCAAGCTCATTTGTGTGCACTATGCATCATCAACCCGGTTCAAGACCAGCATAGTTATTGGGCAGGAGAGCCTAAGAAGCCAGTGCGCAAACCCAACACTCGCCAGGAGCGGAGTTATGGCAGCCAGGGCGGTTAGGCAGTAGGGCAGGGGAAGGTGGTACTCAGACACTTCTGCACTTCATTGGCTCCCTCGTTCCTCTTGCAGAGTCAGTGCCGATGGCGGTGATCATAGGCGTCGCTGTGGGAGCCGGCGTGGCATTCCTGGTGCTGATGGCCACCATCGTAGCCTTCTGCTGTGCACGCTCGCAGAGAAGTAAGTGCCTTCCCTTTCTTTCATTTTAAACACAACCGCTGGGGTTGGACTGAGAGTCCTGGAAACCGAGCTCACCTGTGTATACACAGCTTCCCAGGTGCTGTCCTTCCCTTGATCTCAGGATGAAAGGGGAGTGCAAATCCATGGCCCTGCCAGGTGTATGTCTGTAGGCTAATGGGGACACCTGCCTGCTAAGAACTTGTCTGAGATCAACCAAGCCAAACAATCAATCAATGGTAACAAATTCTTTGGGTCCCTCAGCTCTGGGTTGAGTCTGTAGCAGCAACAAGTCACCTATCCCAGGGCCAGCCCCCTGAGCTAACAGACTGGGCTAAACTCTTCTCTCGGAGAGATGTTATGCAGAGGTGGCGGCAACCTGACCTACAGTCCATCAGCAGCCTAACGGCTGGCTAATCTGTTCCTAGAGCAACACTGAGGTGGCTTCATCCAGCGAAGGGTCTACAGGCCACTGGCTGGTGCACTCCTGGGGGTCTGAGGCTTGTCTACTCTGCAGGGAATGCAGACGAACATGGTAATTCACAAAGGAATTCCATACTGAATTCACCAGCCTGACACCGAAGCAATCTGTCTATCACATGTGGGTACAGAACTTTCAACACTACTTTTCATTCCCAAGGCACCTTCCAGGAGAGGATTTGAATGCACTTTAAAAACCAGATGGGCCAAATTCTGATCTCCGTTGTGTTGATTTAAATTATAGAGTCATTCTGGCTGTCATTTGTTAAGCAATAAAACACCTCTGCTTTAGTGAGGGGGAAACTGAGGCATGGGGCAGCTGAGCGCCTTTCAACATCATACAAAGAATCAGTGACAGAGCTGGGAATGGAATCTAGGAGCCCCAGCACCCTACTCTAACCACTGGATGATACTCCCTCATGTAAAGTTTATGTCATACAGGCAGGATACAAATACTGAAGTAGTTTCGGCCTCCGAACTTGGAATGGGTGCAAAGTGTGTTCCAGATTCTATTTTTTTAAGTCCACTTTGTCATTATAAAATATGCATGTTCATAATAAGAAATTCCAGTCTCTAGTGTTTATGTTGGGCCTAGGTTGTTATGTGCTTTGCTGCAATGGGAATATAAATTAAAATGACATAAAAGGCACAGGTAAAGGAATGAAGGGGTAAACAGCTCAGGATCATGTTGCTTCATTAAAAAAAACAGAGAAATTAAAGCATGATTGTTGGCTAAATGAAAAAGGATCAAACCATCAGGGAAAGGAGCGTGATTGTTTTGAGCATCTAAGACAGCAGTAGAGAACAAGCAATCCTTGACAGTGCTTCCCACTATAGGGACTCTGCAATAAAAACAGCCCCGCCAGAGCTGTTCATAAGCTCTTTGTTTAGTTGCCAGTGAAACACAGTTGGTTTTCCTTTTTGATTGTTTGCAAAGAAATCAAAGAGCCCCAATTCCTCCTGGACTTGGGTAACAAATGGCTGGCCTCGTACAGCAGAAACGTGTGCACTTTTAAGAGCAATAATGACATCTGGTTTTGAACTCTCCCAAACCCCATTAGCAGCTCTTGCAGATATTAGCAAATTAAATCTTGGGCAGTCATTCATGTTGCATTTTTGTAAGTATTTCTGATGGACCAGGGATGAGCCAGTTCAGTTTCGCTGGACTCATTCAGCGACAATGTGTGATTCAAGCAGCCTGACAGAAAATGGGCCAAATTGCTGTTACCATGTCAATGGTCAGACATAATCAGCCATGCTTTTTCCCCATCGCTTGTAGATAGCCACACACTGCATCATTCCAAGGAGGGAATGCATGTGGCTCATTATAGGCTTCTTCTTTGATGGAACCAGATGGTGCTGGGTTCTTTACGGGACATACACTCTCACATTAATGCAGTGATGATAGATCAGATATGCAATGGAGGTGCCAGGGCTTAGAGTGGGAAGCAATGCCAGAGACTGAACGTGTCAGTTACTCAAAGGCTACGACAGTTGGAATAGCAACTGGCATGCCACTGCCTGCTCTCGCCAACCTTTGGAGTAGAATTCAGCGGTTGCCTGCTGTCTGGCTCTCTGTGCGTTGGTAGGTCTGCTTGGCCTTGTCAGCCTTAGCTCTCAAAGATTCCTCGTGCCCTTCAGCAAAGGAACATCTCCACTTTTTCCTACATCCTCAAAGGTGTTTAGGCACCTTCCGCCCATTGGTTTCAATGGCACCTCTGAGGATCTGGGCTTTCATCTCTTTGTGCCTCAGCACTCCTGTATAATGGAGATAAGAGCTGTTACCCTGCCTAGCCCAGATGTGCAATCAGTGACAACGGTTACTCTGACCTCCATACCCAGTGGGGTATGGGAAAATGGGGTGGTGGTGGGAGGGGGAGGCTTGCACTGCTGCTGTGCTTAAGCGATTTTAAACTTGGGTGCTTCAGGGGTAGGCACCTCAAGAAATGACCCAGTCTGAACATACAGAGCTTCCAAGGATTTCAGTGGTGTTGCATGGCAATAACCGAGAACAGATCTTGGCCCCACCGAGTGAGCATGAAGCAAGCTACACATGAAATGTATGGCTGTCGCCTTTTGGGGTGCAGTCCAGAGCAGTGAGGGCTGTGTCACTGCCTGCCTGTAACCCTGAGTGCCTTAAATGCTCCGCTGCTCTGTCACAGCCAGCCAACAGACAAGCATGCTGAATCCTGCATGTCTGTGTGCTGTGCAGCCGTGGGGCAGTGCTTCAGGCCTCAGCAGCCTGCCTACCAAACAACAGCCCCACCCTGCAGTCCACCAGCTTTGGTCACACCTCCAGTTCTGACTGTCCCCAAAATCCCTGTGTGGAAGTGGCCAGCCCCCGTGCTGGAGCGTGCTAACAAATAATAAGGTTTGCTTGCACCTTTAAGAGACCATACCCAGCAGTTTGCCACCTTAACGGGATTTAACAATTCCTTCATTTCAAACACAGTCTTGGGTTGGTTTAGATTAAAGTTTATTCACAACAGGACATAGGTTAAGTGATGCCAAGTACAATAAATAACGGCAGAGATGGTTATCAGCAAATAGAAGTGAAAACACATCTAATGGAGGAAGGTTTCAGAGTAGCAGCCGTGTTAGTCTGTATTCGCAAAAAGAACAGGAGTACTTTTGTTAGTCTCTAAGTTGCCACAAGTACTCCTGTTCTTTTTGCTAATAGAGGAAGCTACAGTCTTAGTTTAAGATGGTTTCGCTCACCAATTACTTTTGGCCCAGCATGGCTGACTGTCTGTCTGTCAGGACTTCCACAGAAGTATGAGGTGCTGGTTTCCCTTGTCTTCATAAGAAGATTAAAGCAGGCATCTCTCTGTCCAACATACTTGCAAAGAATTGCCTTTGTTCTCAAACACAGGGAGGCCTTCTGGGAGCTCAGTCTCCTGGGCCTCTCTGGGGAGCCATGTTAATTTTCTGGCGCTTGAGTTCCGGCTCAAAGCAAACCCCACTAGTTTGCTTGCTAGCTTTGTTTATGGCTAATGTGTAAATGGTCCTTTGTCTAGGACAGCCCTTCTTATCACCTTTACCGAGGCTAGGCTGTCTTCCTAAACTTGGTCTAGTTATGTTATACAGCGGGAATTCATAACTTCACATACAAGGCTAACGCATGTATTTTACGATGATATTAATGACCAGTGTGCTATCAGTTTTAAGTGAGACCTCACAAGGCATATTTTGTCCAAATAGCACTGCAGTAGTGTGTGAATACAGGGGTGTAGGGCCTAGGAAATATACAGCAAGGGAAAAGCAGATGAATAAATATCCACCTCACTTATTAACAGATGGGAGCCCTTCCCAGCAGGGCAGATCTTGTTCTTAGCCCAGCAGACCAAGTGCTGAGTTGTAGGGTCTGTATGCAGGGCCTGATTCCTGCCATCAAACGCATTGCCCACATGAAACCAAGAAGAATAGGCAGTTGCGATTAAAGCGCTACACTCAGGAGAGCTGGGTTCAGCTCCTGGCTCTGCCACTGAACTCTCTGTGTGACCTGGGGCAAGTCACTTCCCCTTGCTATGCCTCAGTTTCCCAATCTGTAAATGAAGGTGATAATATTTCTCCATCTCATACGGGTGTGGAGGATAAAGCCACTGATGTTAGAGGCATGCAGGTACTACGTGTGCCATGGGGCCATGTGTCAATAGATACAGGGGCCATGTGTCAATAGATACTTTGCTCAACTCCAGACAAACATCTGGGCAGGATTGGCGCCCAACCTGGACCTCCCACATGCTTAACTGGGACTCTGGTGCGCCTTGGTTTTAGGATTGGTGCATGCCAGTTAGATCACAGAGCCTGTCCCCCTACAAAGCTAGGAGAGAGTCCCCTGGTGGAGGCCACATCAGAGATGTAATTGACCTTAGCCAAAAAGCGAGATTTCCTTTGAATAACTTCAGTTTTAACAGGCTGAAGCCAAAAGATGTTCAGATCATGGTCCAATATCAATAAATAAATGAGAAAAACAGCTCAAACGCCCAAGCTCAGCGCAGGGCATTTGTTCCTGTGCAGCCATCTGTCACACAGCCTGCCTTCCATCTGGGAACCTGCTCCAACAGTTCTGTTCCCCGCTCGGACAGAAGGGAGCTCTCCAGCTTTGTGGGGTTAAAGCCTGCTTGGGCAGCAGATGCTGTCGCAGGGACACAGCTGTGCAGTCACTCAGTTGGGCTGGCGCTTGCTAAACAACACCTGCGGGAGGCAGTTGTGCTAATGAAACGCGCTGCTCAGAATGCCAGAGAAAGGCTGCGTGTAACTTTTGTGCTTCGCGGCCATGCTTGGGGTAGCAGTGATGTGGCTGATGGTTGACTAGGCTGGCTTCCCTCATTGACAAAATGGCAGAGAGGGGTGGTTTAGAGCTGTGAAACTGCGGAGTGTACAGGACCGGATTTTCAAAAGATCCCTATGGGCAGATTTTTAAAAGACTTGGGTGCACATCTTCAGAAAATCTGGCCCAATGTGTCATGATGGGAGCTCCTGGGTGCAGGGCACTGGATAACCTGTACCTGATAGTGGTTGCTAAGGGAAAAGGTGGTCCAGTATATATCATAGAATCATAGACTATCAGGGTTGGAAGGGACCTCAGGAGGTCATCTAGTCCAACCCCCTGCTCAAAGCAGGACCAATCCCCAATTTTTGCCCTAGATCCCTAAATGGCCCCGTCAAGGATTGAACTCACAACCCTAGGTTTAGCAGGCCAATGCTCAAACCACTGAGCTATCCCTTCCCACCCCCCCCATATACCCCCTAAAGCTGTGCTTGGAGCTGCAGAATAGAGCTTCTCTGCGGGAGAGGTATTGGAACAAAGTGGTTCTAGTGTGCAAAAATGGCACCTTCCTACTCAACAGAGCTACTCTGCTTGTATTCAGCATCAAAGCTGCTGCCTTTAGTGACATAGGTACATTTTATTGTGCTGTGCTGCTGTTAGCCCAGCAGAGCAAGCTCAGCTCTGGGAGAGGTCACTAGGAGTCTGTTTCTTTTTGTGCATTAGCAACAGAATGGTTTAGCAAGTTCCAATCAGTTACACCTGCAGGCAGTGGGGGGTCCCACAGGTGACATAGTTTGAAGGCTCTGGTGTTTCATGGGTGTCGCTGAGGGAAGGAGTTGGCCTGTAGAACCTTCAGTACTGGTGATGAAACAAACAAAAAAACAACCCAGCTTGGCTCTCAGATCCCAGGGGTAATTTATAAGAATGGCAACAATTAATCTTGTAAACTGGATATTGTTAAACTGGAGTCAATGAGAGACATTAAACGTGGAATCTCCCTCGTTTTAGCATGTCATTTTTACAGAGCAGATCTGATAGTTATAGTCATTTCAACAAATCTTGCATGTACTTTGCAGATGCCCAGTTGAGGGCATTTGCATCTGGAGGACTGAATCCGTGACCTCCGTTACAAACATGGAGCCTTAGTTATAACTTTGGATAACGGGATGAAATTAGCAAAGATACCATGGGCTAGACAGACCGATTTGGGCTGAATAGCAGCAGTAATTCCCTAACGGTAAGGGCTTGTCTACGGTTGAAATGATACAGTGGCATCCCATAGCACTTCGGTGTTGACCTTCACTACAGCGACAGGAGGGGATCTCCTGTTAGCATAGGTACCTCACCGCCCAAAGAGGTGGTAGCAGTGGTTGACAGAAGAATTCTCCCATTGATTTCTCAGACCCAAGCTATGTAGCTGCACCAACCTCACTTTTTAGTGTAGACCAGGACTAAAATGGTTGATTAGCCTCTCCAGGAGGCTAATGAAGGGATCAGCGGTTGAATCTTTTAAAACAATAGTAGAATTTCAGCAGCAAACAATCCTGCGCTGCTCCTCACGGCGGGCGCTAGGTGACCCAGTAATAAAGTCACAGTTTCTCCATCGCGGAGCTGAGATGCTCTTGCAATCTCCTAGTGGGACCCCGTTTCCTCTCAAGAGAGCAGGAAAAGCCTGACGCAGCTATGGCCTGTACAGCGGGGACTGGGGCAGGCAGTGCCTGTTACTGCTTTACGCAGAAGCACATCACCAACAAATTAAAGATACAGGAAGCAGCATTACCCAGGGGGGCGATTCTTTTGAACTAGTTTAATACACCTCTGTTATTGTTTCTTTTATGACAAGACCAGGCCACAAGTTATTTAAGGATAAGCCCCTGAGAAAGGGCTCTACAAGGTAATAATTGGCTTTTCCTTGTGATTAAATGCTGTGGCCTCGGCCCGACGAACATTTTTCTTACTCTAGGACAGCAAAAAGGAACTGTAAGAAACAGCAACAGAAAAAACAGAGCAAAATCATTCTTCTGGCATTCCAAGACTTGGAACATTCATGCTGCTGCTTTCAGGGGTTTACCTGGGTGCCAGCCTGAGTGGGGTTGGGGGGTAGAGGGTGAGGTTTGGATTTAGAGGAATATCAGGAGAGGGTTAAAGGAAAGTATATAACTAGAGGGATGGAGTGACACAAAGGAGGAGATAACGAGCTAAGGAATCTTTCACTATAATAGGTTCAAATCCAGCCCAATTCAGTAGGTCCCAAAAAAATTCTGAGAACTGCTGAGCTCCCTGCATCAAGTGGGTCTCGGCTACTGATAGACACGTCAGTGCCCATAACAAGCTGCCTTTGGCAGCCTCAGAAGGACAGCCAAAGGGGGGATGGGCCAAGCAGGTGTAAATGCCCTCTGTTGCCTAGTGAAGACCCCCTCCAGGGCCGTATGGAGGATGGCTGCACTGTGCTGCCTTTGTTGTGTGGTCTGAAGATTTCCGACCCCACACCTATCAATCCAGCACATTTTGCCATTGCGGAAATTAAATGAGCAGTGAAGAAACATGGAGGGACTGGCCTGTGCAGTGATGGGACCTGCCCTGTTTCAGGATTAATCATAGAAATGTAGAGCTGGAAGTGTTAGCGTTGTTCTAAGTCAGCCATAAAAATGTTTGCATACCGTGGGGCCATGTGGGTACCCATAGCAGTGCCGCTGACTTGAAGGTATAAATTGTCCCCAAATCTGAAGTGGTTGTGGGTGAGGACACACTCACTCCACCAGGTGTGCTGTAGCCTCATCAGGGATACTGTTCCTGACATCTTGTAGTCCATCCTCATGTGGAATATTGGTGTAAAGAGCTTCTTCATCCATGGTGGCCAGGATGGTGTTTTCAGGAAGATCACCAATGCATTGCAGGTTCCTCAGGAAGTCATGGTGTCTCGAAGATAGCTAGGAGTGCTGGTAACATAGGGTCTGAGGAGAGAGTCCAAATAGCCAGATAATCCTGTTGTAAGAGTGCCAATGCCTGAGATGATGGGGCGTCCAGGGTCTCTAGGTTTATGGATCTTGGGTAGCAGATAGAAGACTCCTGGTCGGGTCTCTAGGGATGTGTCTGTGTAGATTTGTTCCTGTGCTGTGTAGCAGGGAGTTTCTTGAGCTATGGCATAGGTTCTCCTGAGTGGGATCAGAGGATAGTGGCCTGTAGAATGTGGTGTTGGAGAGTTGCCTGGCAGCCTCTGTTCATAATCCGTCCTGTTCATTATGACGACAGCACCTCCTTTGTCAGCCCCTTTGATTATAATGTCAGAGTTGTTTCTGAGGCTGTGGATGGCGTTGCGTTCTGTATAGCTGAGGTTATGGGGCAAGTGATGCTGTTTGTTCACAATTTCAGCCTGTGCATGTCTGTGGAAGCACTCTATGTAGAAGTCCAGTCTGTCATTTCGACCGTCAGGAGGAGTCCACACAGAATTCTTCTTCTTGTAGTGTTGGTAGGAGGGTTCCTGTGGGTCGGTGCGCTGTTCAGTGGTGTGTTGAAAATATTCCTTGAGTCAGAGATGGTGAAAGTAAGCTTCCAGATCACTGCAGAATTGTATCATGTTCATGGGGGGAAAGAGAGTCCCCAAGATAGGGCTAAGTGTGTGGCTGGATAGATTAACAATATTGTTGGGTGAGTTAAGGGTACCACGGTTGTAGCCCCCTGTGGAATGTAGGAGTTCAGATAGTTTACGGTCCTTTTTCCTCTGAAGAGAAGTAAAGTGTGCGTTGTAAATGGCTTGTCCCGTTTTTGTAAAGTCAAGCCATGTGGAAGTTTGTGTGGCAGGTTGGTTTTATATGAGAGTCTCCAGTTTTGAGAGCTCATTCTTAATCTTCTCCTGTCTGCTGTAAAGGATGCTGATCAGGTGGTTCCTCAGTTTCTTTCAGAGTGTGTGGCATAATTCTCACAGATCTTGGGAGACAGGCCAGTCCTCGCTTACAGACAGCCCCCCACCCTGAAGTGAATACTCACCAGCAACCACACACCACACCACAGAAACACTAACCCAGGAACCAATCCCTGTAACAAACCCTGTTGCCTACTCTGTCCCCATATCTACTCTAGTGACACCAGCAGAGGACACAACCACATGAGCCACACCATCAGGGGTTCATTCACCTGCACATCATTCACCTGCACATATATCAATGTGATATATGCCATCATGTGCCAGCAATGCCCCTCTGCCATGTAGATTGGCCAAACCGGACAGTCTCTATGTAAAAGAATAAATGGACACAAATCAGACATCAGGAATGATAACATACAAAAGCCAGTAGGAGAACACTTCAATCTCCCTCGACACTCTATAGCAGATTTAAAAGTAGCCATCCTTCAACAAAATAACTTCAAAAACAGACTTCAAAGAGAAACTGCAGAGCTACAATTCATTTGCAAATTTAACACCATGAATTTGGGCTTGAATAGGGACTGGGAGTGGCTGGCTCACTACAAAAGCAATTTTCCCTCTCTTGGTATTAACACCTCCTCATCAGTTATTGGGAGTGGCCCACATCCACCCTGACTGAATGGCCTTGCCAACACTGGTTCTCCACTTGTGAGGTAACTCCCCGTCTCTTCATGTTGCCACTATATTTATGCCTACATCTGTAATTTTCAATCCATGCATCTGAAGAAGTGGGTTTTTTACCCATGAAAGCTTATGCCCAAATAAATCTGTTAGTCTTTAAGGTGCCACGGGATTCCTCTCTCAAATCAAAGTAAAATTCAAACAAAAAGTGCGAATCGAAAACCTGAAAACTTCCATTTCAAAAATGTCAAAATGAAGCATTTCAACTGGGGTGAGGTTCTTTCTGTTAAAAAACAAAAAACCAAACAAATTCAACATGAATTCGCAAAGTGTTTCAGTTGGCCCAAATCTGCCTTTGTCACCTGAAAAAAGGTTTGTCTAAACAATTTCACCCAGCTCTAATTACGATAATTAGCTGCAGTTTTCCTTCTGGCTTTTCTGACTGAACAGGGCCAAATCCTGTGAGCCACTGAGGGCGCTTAGCTTTGTCACTGCTGCACAGCATCAGACCCCCCCAGCACTTGTCTCTCTGAGCTCCTGAGGGGATCAGTGAGGAACCAAGAGGTGTAGTATTATGGAACCATGAGACTTTATCATCTGGTCCACTCCAAGGGAGAACGACTGTGCCCTAGGGTCATTTCCCCACCCCTTTCTGATCATGCACACGCACCTGCCCTCCCAGCTGCACACCCTCCTGTGGCCAGTTACAGTAGCTGCTCTCATGGGAAAGCAGGGGATGTATTTTTAGCTTTCAAATGGGATTCAGCCCACTGGCTAACAGTTTGAGAGCCAGCGGCAAAGGACATTTAACTAAACCAATCTGTTTGGAACGCCTGCAAAATCTAGTTGGTTCTAAGTGTATCATGGTTGGAGGAGGCCTGAGCGCGTTTGGGTGCAGATCTGAAGGGGCCAAAGGTTAGGTGGTGTTTGAATCTAGGGGTTTGGTTCAACCCATTGGAGAGACAAGAGCCAGTCCTGTTATGCAGATCCAGCTCTCAGTCTGGAGCCAAACTTCAAAGTTTAGGGCTGTTTGGATTGGGCTGTTTAGATTCACGTCCATCTCTGCTTGTCATCTCAGCCTCAGCCTCCTGTAAGGCCTGCTGTTTGGGGCTTTGGTTTTATTTTTCAAATTTTTTTTTATTTTTATTTTCTGATGAAGTGAGCTGTAGCTCACGAAAGCTCATGCTCAAATAAATTGGTTAGTCTCTAAGGTGCCACAAGTACTCCTTTTCATTTTTCAAAGAGCTACTGCCATCCTTTGGGAACCAAAAGGAAGTAGTTGTTCCCAAAACAATCCTGCCTCTAAATCCCATTTCCCTTCTGCATGCTGTACTAATGCATGTGGGGCTGTATGGCAATTGCACAGGCCTCAGTTGGGGTCCCAAAACAGTGGCTAACGCCTTGTTCATTACTTTGCCCCTTGTTGCAAAGGCCTCTGCATGCTCTAGTGTCATCCAGGCCCTGAAGCACATCGGGAAGGCTTTTCTCGTGGGCTTCCCAACCCAAGCAAAAGGAGGATGTGCCAGAAGTAGCATGAAAATGTTTCTTTTAACTCTCAGTTCGGACCGGCTGGGAAACAAGAATTACGTTTTGTGAAACACTGGGGGTTTTGAAATTTGATTTTGTTCTGCGTCAGAACATAACGATCTTCTGCAGTTGGGGGAATGGAGTGGGGCTGGATGGGGGAGCGGGGTGTGTAACCATTCAGCTATTGCTTTGCTTTCACTGGCTTTGACCAGCAATTCCTTCACAGCAACATGTTTTGATTTTGACAAACCAGCATTTTCCATTGAAAAATTCCTGCCCAGTTATACTCCCAGTCCAGTGTTATAGATGTCAGAGGTTTGGATGAGGCTCCCACCATTTGGGTACTTAACTGAACCAAACTTCTTAGCCTGCTGTACCCAGTCACTGGTACTGTACAAAACCTTGGGCTTAATGGATTGAGAGCAGCAGCCCTCCCAGTTGATAATACTGAAGATGTATTAGACAGACAGTAAATGAAAATATGCTACTAGAGAAAGTAAAAACTGAAGCTTGTCCTTTTGCAACCCCTAGAGATTACTTTATCTCCCTGCTCACCTTCTTCCAGCGTGATCACACACAGGGAGGTTTCAGTGGCCTATCTGCATTCTGCTTCCTGCTGGTGTTGCAGAGGTCACATTTTGATCCTTCAGGTCAACATGGAAGCGCACACAGACTGCCTAGCTCCCAAATGCTCTAACCTTTTTATAATCATCATTCTGAACTTTCCCGCATTTCAAAGCTGGTACCGTGATCACCCTTCCCCCTCGCTCATGAACAGAGACTGCAGTACTAATTCTAGGCTGCAGGCCTCTAACACTTGATCTAAAGCAGCGTTTCCCAGACTGTGTTCCGCGGAACACTGGAGTTACGCCCCATGGGAGTAGGTGTTCCGTGACAGAATCGTAATTTAAAAAAAGGGGGTTGTACTCCTCTATACGCGCGTTCCAGTTATTTTAAATTTGTATTTTGCTTTGTTTTATAAAATAAAATATATTTAAGCATAAATAACGCAATTTTTTATTTGAAAACCAAACGACTACAAAATAATATTCGAAGTGTTCCGTATACCAGGTGTTCCATGGCCAAAAAAGGTTTGGGAAACGCTGATCTAAAGGATTATATTCAACTGGACACACTATAATTCCTCACTTCCTGTGATCAAGAAGCTGTGCAGTGTTGCTGTGCGCTGTTAAATAGCTGCTCTGCTCCACCTCAGAGGTGGCTGCATTTCAGTGGTGTACTAATCAACCGCTACATATTACTTAAGTACCTGGTCGAGTGTTGCAAAGCTCAATTAATGTTTGCAGAACACATTGCGGTTCGCCAGTTGCAAACAGCAAACATGTCATTGAGAGAGAGTCAATTTCTTTACTGTAGGATCTATTTATGTTGACAGTCGTTATCGGCAATCACATATGTTGGGAGGGAGTTTGCTCGGCTGTCATGACTGCCTGCAAATAACAGCTTCGCTCTCTCTTTGCTCAGATCTGAAAGGCGTGGTTTCAGCCAAGAATGACATCCGTGTAGAGATTGTACATAAGGAGCCTGCCTCAGGCAGGGAGACAGAGGAACACCCGACTATCAAGCAGCTCATGGTAAGGATTCATTGCCTTTCATGTGTTACTCCGTGTAACCTTTGACAATAATGAGGGCAGGCACGTGCAGGTCGGTGCACTAATGCCTGCCGAAGGCAATGGCTGCTCTGCCAAGATCTCACACCCGTCACACCGACTTGTAAGTTTCACTGCCATAAAAACTCCTCACGTGCAACTTTGCTAATGAAGAGGAAGAGCCAGGAGAGGTTTATTAGCGTAACTCAGCAGCCCCCAGGGCTAATTGCAAGGAAAGTTTGCCACCACAAGAAGGAAACTGCTGCAAACGTGGAGGCACAGTAGGTCAAACAATATAGAATAATAAACTAATTAGTGGGGAACAACTGTGCTAGGCTGAAAAAAAGCCTTGGAGATTTATATGTGCACAAGAAATGGATTTGCATGTAGTCATTTGTAGGTACAGGTGGTTAATTTTTGCTCGTGTCCTGCCCTGCCACCATGCCAATGTCATAACTTGCAGCTGCAGTAGCCTCAGGCTTTCACCGCTTAGGGGGCATTAGCTGAGCCATCAGAGTTCCCGAGAGAGTTGGGAGAACTGCAGGAAGTGGCATGGGTGAGCCAGAAGGCGGCGCACTCCTCTCAGACAGGAGTGAGCCAATGCCCAATCATGATGCTAGGCAGCCTTAGGCACCTGGGGGTGCTGTCTTTCTGGGTCAATAAAGACCTCCAGGAGACCCTGGCCTGTTACCAATGGGGGTTAATACAGCCTGCATCTTTGTCCAGTGGACAGAGTGGCTCAAACGCGGGGCGGGGGCTCTGACCTCGAAGGGTATGTCTAACCTGCAACAAAGACACGGCGAGGGGAGTTGGGTTTCAGAGCCCGAGCTTCACTCCAAGGAGGAATGGCTATTTTTAAGTACCCTAGCACAAGCCTGAGGCAGTAGACCTGGGCTCTGAGTCTCCCTGCCATGGAGGTTGGTTTTTTTGTGTGCAGTCATTGGTTCAAAACTAGCCTGAGTCATTTGTGATGGAACGTCCTTACCCGCAGAAGGCTGTTGGGGAGCCTTGTGAAATGAGCTGGTGGGAGCGGGCATCTTAGTCCAGCTGAGGAAGAAAAGGGTTCTGCACCCCACTTGCCCGTTTTGGGTTGGTTACGGAGACATGACTCTCCCTTTCCTCCCCCATGGCTAGAGTATATTGACTGGCATAAACTTGCACTGACTGGCATGGTCTGTGCCCCAGGGACTTGCTGGGTCTGCTAGTTCAACCTCCTCAAATCAAGACCCCCTAAGCCAAGGTGTCTGCACAGCAATCAGCACCTGCTTAGGGAGAATTATTGCTATTACAGGTCTTTATAACTGGAGGCCAGTGGCCAGCATGTGGAGACGAAACCTCCATCCACAGATCTTCCCCTGCTTGTACAGGAATGGGGGATAGTAGGGTTTAGGGCTGCATCCACTTCCTCTCCATTTGCCCAGGGTTAGAGATCCATGTGATTGAGGAAGCAAGCTGGGGATACATACATCATGCTCCATGGGGATTGCGGGGGAAGTTACCCTAGCTTGAGTCTGTGCTGCATTTTCTTCAGATGCATCATCCACAGTGGGGAGCCCACCCACCCTGTGAAAAAGTTGGAGAGAGGCAGCCACAGGCACGGAGCTGAATAGGATGCGGGGGGGCACCCTGTGAACACAGGAGACTCTGGGCATTCGTGGGCCTGATCTAAGATTTCTCCTGCAGGATGGGTCACCCCACTGCCAATGGAAAAACCCAGAGGAGCCTCCTGGGCTCAAACTCTCTCTTGCTATGCAAGGGCAAGGATGAGCTCATGCCTCTGCCGTTCTCCATGTCCAAGAGCAGCTCTGCCCTTGCGGTCACTTGCTAGTGTCGTGTTGTAAATGACTAACAAGCAAAACATACCGGGAAAGAAAACTGAAGCGTAACAAGCCATCCAGCCATAAAAGCAGAAGTTAAAGGGAAATGCAAACAGACAGTTTGTTGCATGTTTGCACAGTTGTTTGGTGGGGTATTCCCACACACACACACACACCCTGAAACCCTCCTGATGTCTGTGATGGCTTTCACACCTCTCCTACTGCTTTAAATTACCAGCCAGGGCTTATCACAGTGCATTCACTCTCCCTGTGCAGAAGGCTTCTCTCTGAATTATCAGTGGAAGCATCAGATTGAGACAGAGCTTTGTGGGATGGGTAGAATTGATTTTAGACTATACATGTGTATGCCTAGGAAGCCTTAAAATCAGTCTGAAAGCTGGAAGAGTGCAGAGATCAGCTATTCCTCATTATTCTGACACTGTGCTAGAATGGCCACTAACTGAATGGGGAATTTTATGTTTAGGCCTTAATTCTCCAAGCTGCTAACACACTTCCCCCTGCACAGGAGCTAAGATCAAATATAGAAAATGGAAGATACGCAGCAGCTGATCCAGATCTTAAAAGGGGCACCTAGGAACGTGAGATGTGATTGCAGGGCTCTCCTGTGTGATCTCTGATTAGATTATTCAGTATATAAATATTTCTAGCAGTGCCCTGGGAATGCCAGGAGCTATGCAAACAGCAAAGGATGCAGATGCACTATCCCCAAGGACTTTACAAGTCAAAGAGGAGGATTCTAAGAGAAACAGCTTCCTCTGAGGGCACAACCATAGGACAGGGAGGCCAGGGTTCTGCGCTGGGCTCTGTTGATGTGATGTGGGGAAAGGTATGTCCCTGCTGAATGATTCTGTTATCCCTGCCTGTGAAGTGGAACTAATGAACAATAAAGCCCACTTTAAATAACCAACAGCTCTCAAAAAGTCGCTGTTATTGAGGAATCACAGTGGAATTCCAGAGATTGGTGCTGGGCCCCAATGCTTTTTATCCGCTCTCTGGAGGTAAATATAAAATCACTGCTAATAAGATTATGGATCACATAGAGAATTGCCGAGTGGTAAAGAATGAGGGGAGCAGTCAGAGATTGTTTTGTAAGCTACGCCCATTCCTGCCAAATACAAGGTCATCCAGCTAGGAACAAGGAATGGGAGACTATATCCTGGAAAAAGTGATTCTAAAAAAAGGTTTTAGAGGTCACCCAACTGAACATGAGTTCCAAGGGCTAATGCTGTAGCAAAAAGGGCTAATACAGTCCTTGGGCATGTATAGAGAGGGAAAATCCCTGCCCTGTTTATGGCTTTGATGAAAATGTTATGCTGTACAAAGCACCGGGAATCTTTTATAGGAGTGAAGGCAAATACACCGTATTTATTGAAAATACAACAGTTAGCATATGCTTTTCAGTCACACACAGTCCTGCCAGTTGATGTTTTTATAGTTACCGGTCTGTTGTAGCTCAAGTCAATCTAATGGCCAGTTAGACTGAACACGAGTGAGGAGCTCGGTTCTGTTGCTCACAATCCGATGCTCTGAGGTTTTGCAGGACTGAACCCAGAGTTTCATGGCAAAACACCCCAGCTTTATACTTGTAAATTCCCATTTGAGTCCATGCATTTTGCAATGTCCTCCTTAAGTGGTGGTAATCTTGGGATTTTCTGCTGTTATCATTTGATGGTTGTTGTCAGGCTTCCCATTGTTATCTCCTATTTGTTGTCTTGCCTTCCAGGGGTGTCTGCCTCACCTCTGAAGTTGTTAATGCTGCTAACATGTTTAGCATCAGATACAATGGATGTTTTCTGATTGTCTCCTGGTGTTTCCAAGTCTCTCACTTTTTCTTGGATCTGTGATGGCTTTCACACCTTCTCTTTTCCTGATGCATGCATTCCTCATTTACACAATCAATCTCTCACAGAGAAGACAGCAGTATTTTATATTCAGCAGAATACATTAAACTTCACTAAATCTTGTGGTCAAAACAGTTTACATTGTGGCTCAGGCCTTTAACATTCCTTTAATCTAACTAACATAGACACAATACAAGATCCTGTCTTTTACTCACTAAACCTTACATCAAAGAAATGTATATTTAACTAGAGTACCTAGGTTTCAGAGTAACAGCCATGTTAGTCTGTATTCGCAAGAAGAAAAGGAGTACTTGTGGCACCTTAGAGACTAACCAATTTATTTGAGCATGAGCTTTCGTGAGCTACAGCTCACTTCATCAGATGCATACCGTGGAAACTGCAGCAGACTTTATATATACACAGAGAATATGAAACAATACCTCCTCCCACCCCACTGTCCTGCTGGTAATAGCTTATCTAAAGTAATCATCAGGTTAGGCCATTTCCAGCACAAATCCAGGTTTTCTCACCCTCCACCCCCCACACAAATTCACTCTCCTGCTGGTGATAGCCCATCCAAAGTGACAACTCTTTACACAATGTGCATGATAATCAAGTTAGGCCATTTCCTGCACAAATCCAGGTTCTCTCACTCTCCCACAAGTACTCCTTTTCTTTTAGAGTACCTAGTTAATTTGTAATCCAGAGAGAAAACCATAGTAGACATTATAACTTATCCTAAAACAAAAGGGTGACCATAATCAGTCATAAGGATTGTTCTGGTCTGTCCCTGCCTTATCAGTACAGACACTGGCAGTCTATCAGATGCATTCCTACCAATGACAGGTTTCAGAGTAACAGCCATGTTAGTCTGTATTCGCAAAAAGAAAAGGAGTACTTGTGGCACCTTAGAGACTAACCAATTTATTTGAGCATGAGCTTTCGTGAGCTACAGCTCACTTCATCGGATGCATACCGTGGAAACTGCAGGTCTCTGTGTGTATATAATATCTTCTGCAGTTTCCACGGTATGCATCTGATGAAGTGAGCACGAAAGCTCATGCTCAAATAAACTGGTTAGTCTCTAAGGTGCCACAAGTACTCCGATTCCTACCAATGTCCCAGAGGGTCATTCTTAAAATGAAATCAAGACATACATTAGTACCTCTATTCTTATAGTACAGTTATAAAATCCTGCTCCCATGCTGGAATACTGTGACCAGGTCTGGTGTCCACATTTTTAAAATGATGTTGAAAAATTGGAGAGGGTGCAGAATAGAGCCACAAAAATTGAGACCTGGAAAAAAATGCCTTACAGGAGAGAGTTAAAGAGCTCAATTTGTTAGTTTATCAAAAAGACAGAGGCAGCTTGATGGTCAGCTTCACACAGCAGTCACAGCATCATAGAATATTAGTGTTGGAAGAGACCTCAGGAGGTCATCTAGTCCAATCCCCTGCTCAAAGCAGGACGAACCCCAACTGTGGAACTCACTGTCTGCGAATGTTGAAGGCCAAAACTATACCTGGATTTAAAAAAAAAATTAAATAGATCCATCAATGGCTATTAGCCAAGATGGTCAGGGATGGGACCCCATGTTCTGGGTGTCCCTAAACCTCTGACTGCCAGAGCTGGGACTGGAAGACAGGGGACAGATCACAATAATTACCCTGTTCTGTTCATTCCTTCCAAAAGTATCTGGCACCAGCCACTGTCAGATGACAGATAGTGAGCTAGATGGACCATTCGTGTGACCCAGTATGGCAGTTCTTATTACCAGGTTTCTGCACCTTCTTTAGGAGAACATACCAAGTATGAAAGTATTCTTTAACTTCCAGCCATTAGTTCTTGTTTTGCCTTTCTCCACTAGATTAAAGCCAGACAGAAGGCACAAGCTACACAGGAGGCCAGGCTAGAGGATTTAAGTCCCTTCTGGCCTTAAAAAAAAAAAAATCTCTATATGATAGATACCCTCCTTTATAAAACATTTTAAGGCCTGTGTATGGAAAATGCTATAACAGTGCTAGATTGGTCATTTTTCTTAACTATCGGAGTCTCAAATCCATTGTGGGCTCTGAAACCCTAGCTGGGTACATCCTGCCTGTTAAATCAGCATCAGTGAAGACTGCATAAAGCATAACAAGTCTTGCTGACTCTCCCACAGCTGCCCAGAGCTAACTGTTTCAGTAGCTATTATTGCTAGTAGCATTACGGAGGCCTCAGCTGAGCTCGGGCTCACAGTGCCTTGGGCACTATACATCGTAAGGGACAGTTCCTGCTCGAAAGACCTCAAGCTAACTAGACGAGGTGATTCACTCCAGGTCACAGAGAGCCAGGAGTTGAATCGAGGTTTCCCAAGTCCCTGTCCAGTTGCTAGACCAGGGATCAGCAACCTTTGGTAAGCCCCCTGGCAGGCCGGGCTGGTTTGTTTACCTGCCAAGTCCACCGGTTCGGCCAATCGCGGCTCCCACTGGCTGTGGTTCACCGCTCCAGGCCAATGTGGGGGGGCAAAGGGGGGGCGGGAAGCGGTGCAGGCCGAGAGACGTGCTGGCCACCACTTCCTGCAGACCTCATTGGCCTGTAGCGACGAATCGCAGCCAGTGGGAGCCACGATCGGCTGAACCTGCAGACGCAGCAGGTAAACAAAGCGGCCTGCCAGGGGGCTTGCCCTGGCGGGCCGCAGGTTGCCATTCCCTTCACTAGACCATGCTGCAGCCCCATGACTCAAACAGAGGGAGCAGGTACAGAGTTAAGGTAACATTCTTCACCTCTGGACAGTGCAAAGTACAGTCACTCTCCTGCTGTATATTCCTCACTGATTGTCCAGCATTGTTTATAGCAGGCCATTTTCTGATGTTTTGGCCCTTGGGGAGACTATTCCCCAGCCAACTGCCTCTTGCTGTTAGCAAATGTTTCCTTTAACTCTGTTGCAGTAGGAGGGGAGCGAGCAGAGCCCCTGGTTCACCCCCGCAGATTCCCCTGATGCCCTGTGGTTTCCGGCAACAGCTCCATGCTCAGGCTATTGCATGGCCAGTCTCCAGCTGCTAAAGAGGTTCCTAGCAAGAGACTCCAAGTTTGTCAGTGGAATGACAGATAAAATTCATCCTTGCTAAGGAGCAGCCATGACAGCCCGCTGGCAGAGATGCAAGTTGCAACGAGGTGGGAAATAAGAGGGAAACTAACCACGGTGCTCACATCTAGTGAGGTCGTTGTGGATGGCAGAGGTGAGAAAGGGATGGTCATGAAAAAATAAAAAGTTGTGTGGATGTGCTATGGAGCCCTCTAGGGGAAACCTGGAGACAATGTAGGACTGGAGACACTTACTCTTATTTCTCACCCGGAATCTTCCCATAAGCCTCCATTCTATTTAGATCATGCTTAGACAAAGTTGCCGAGATCAGTTTTGGGAGGGAATCACTGGCTCAAAATCTAAGGGTAAAAGAACCTCCCAGATGTGGAAAAGGGCTCATGTGGGGTCTGATTTTTCAGGTGTTCGGCACCTGCAACTGGATGCCAATCTTCAGTAGAGCTTAGCTTCCATTAAGACACCGAAGTAAGGACCAGATTTTCAAAAGGGCTGAGTCAGCACCCACATACTGTGCTGAGCACCTTTGTAAAATCCGGCCCATAACGCTGTGAAGGGAAAAGAGAGACCGCGCCCCCATCCAAACCAGTAAGAGCAAGTCAAACAGGGCAAGGGCACTAAAACTGCTTTTACAAGTCTATCAAGGCAAAAGGCATATTAGAGGAGGCACATTGGTAAATGAGGCAAAGGATGAAATCAATTATGCCTCTAAAAATCAATGAGGTCCTGAACTCCAGACTTAAGAATAAATAAATCTGTCTTTGACAAGAGCAATGAAAGAGAGTAAGTGGGGTAATGGCGAAGTAATGCAGCCTCTTAGTGCAGGTGTGTGTCATAGGGATAGGAAAAGTGTGTGCACACGTATTACACGTTGACGCAAATCGTACTGATCCTGCGTCTGTATCACTTGAACATGTGGAACATTACTGATGCTAAGAGTGTTTTCCTCCTCCCCCACCCTTCACATGGTGCCTGTCTTCTTTAAGGGGGCTCTCTGACCCATCGTAGGCGATACTGGAAAATGGGTAACATAACAATGCAGGGGAGGCAGGGCTTAGACAAGATGCACGGATGCAACTCAGACGGCCAGACAGCATGATGTGTCGCCTAAGATGGTAATGAACTTATAGACACATGAGTAATTGTTTGTGAAACACCAAGGGAGAGATGTGGAGGTCATAGACAGCTGGAGAATTACAAATGATACCAACTTTCAGGCAAAGGAAAAAGCATAATCCTGGCAATTGCTAGCCAGTCAGGGAATCCATAGCAAGAGAAAACTCAGAGAGGGCAAACTCCTTAGCCTGGTGCTATAAGGAGCAGCTCGTACCAGGCAAACGTGATTGCTTTGCGGACAGAATTACAACTGAGCAGACAGAGGGGCTACGCTGGCTGGAAGACATTGGATTTGAGGAGAGCATTTGACACAACATCTCATGAAGTTTCATAGAAGTAATTCAGACAGGTGTGGACATGCACCCTGGCTGGCATGTGGATTGAAGGCCAGTAAGAAGGCTAATGATAAACAGCACTATATCGAGTTTGGGGTGGAGGGGAGATGAGATGTGGGGCGCTCTGTTGTTGATGATGCAGTGAGAGCGGTTTTATTTAACGTCTGCATTAATGAGCTCCATGTAGAGTACTCACCAGGTTGAAGAAATTCACAGCTGATATTAGCTTGTGAGGTGTGAACATCAGAGAGGGCAGAGCGATCATTCAAAGGGACACACAGCGGTTAGGCCTGTGGGTGGGAAATACCATAAGACTCAGCTGGGGGAGGTGGGGGTATAATTCGGGCTCTAGGGCCTCCATGGGAGGGTGAAATTTTGGAAGCAGGAAGAACAAGCCAGACCTTGGGGAAAGGAGTTTGCACTGGGAGACGGTAGGAGAAAAGGTCAGTGCCATCCTGAGCATAATTCCAGAGGCTTTGGGCCATAAGTCAGGGAGATGATGGTCACCCCGTACACTGCTCTGGGGAGAGCTCATGGGGGATAGGATGTCCACGACCAGAGAGCATTGAGAATGCTCAGAGGGTGTTTAGAGAAGGGCCACTCAGCATGGCAGAGCACAGATTTAAGAGGAGAGAATAAAAGAGGCATCGTACATTGGGACATCACAGCAGGGAGGCTGGCAGGCCACCGAGACCAGAGGGATTCGTTAGTGTGGCTACAGGGGTAGAACCAGGGGCAAAGGGATGAAATCAGTGTCAATTTTCCCTTTCTGAAGTATCAGGAAACATTTCCAGATGGTGAAGTGTATCAGGCTATGGAATTGTCTCCCAAGGGAAGAGGTGAAACCGCATCAACATTTTAAATCCAGACTGGACAAGGCACTGCCGTCAGTCATCATGCACTGGGTTAGGGGCATAGACTGAATTACCTAGTAGATCTCTTCCAGCTCTAATACAGGGAGCAGCATAATCTAGTGGGTAGAGGCACGAGACCTTAGTTCTGTTCCCACCTCTGGCACAGAGGCGGTGTCCTCCCCGGGCCTCTGTGACTCCGCTTCACCAGCTTTGCTTTTCAGTGCAAGAGTCAGTCCTGTTCACTTGATGCCTCAGTCTCGCAGGGGCCTCAAGGTTTGGCACACTGAGGATACTGGCCATTCTGCCCTGTTAAAGATTGTCCCTTCTGTTACCAAGAAAGCGGCTGACGCTAATCGGATTTGCAGATGACACAAAGCTAGGGGGGGGAGTTGCCAATACTTCAAAGGATAGAGCTAAAATTCTAAGAGAGAACGGGGCTAGAGATGACAAAATGAAATTCAGCAAAGACAAATGTAAGGTGCTACACTTAAGGAAGAAAAAACAAATGCAGAAATACAGCATGGGGGATAACTGACTGAGAAGGATCTGGGAGTTGTGGTGGATCACAACCTCAACAGGAGTCAGCAATGCGATGCTGTTGCGAAAAAAGCAAATCCAGTTTTAGGTTGCATTAACAGAGGCATAGCGTGCAAGTCACAGGAGGTGACAGTATCACTCTTTCAGCCATGGACTTTCTCCTGGGGTTACGGGCCTAAGCCACTTCTCCCAAAAAGTGAGGAGTTGGAAGCCCCCTATGGCCAAGTGATCAGAGCACTAACCCAAGCTGTAGGAGACCCAGGTTCAAAGCCCCTCTCTGCCAGATTTAGAGGAGGAATCTGAACTCTCATTTATTGTCTCTAAAAAATGCATCCTAACCACAGGGCTTGGGAATTCTGAGATTAGCCTCCCTGTTGAAGAGATTCCACCTGGTATAAATTAAATAGAGGGAACTCACCTGGCATGTGGGTGGCCCAAGCTGAGTGTCCCATCCCCTGGGCTATAGTGCCATTCTGGCTCTCTCTCTGGCCAAAGGCACATTTAATTGTTTATAGAAAGAACTTTATTCCCTGGTTCCACAATGGAAGAAAAGTGCTCACCTAAAAATAAATAAATAAATAAAATCAGCTTATTGCAGGACTTTTAATTTGTCACGTCTGGATGTTGCTCTGCTGTTCCTGCATTCAACATCAGAAACGCCGGGATCAGCCCCATGATCCATCTAGTAAAAGTGGGATAACCCCCCCTAAACCTTAAGAGTTAGGGACTGGTTCAACGCGGAAGGAGGGTTTTTTTATATCCCGTCTAAGGCTTGGTTTTACTGTTTACTACTCTAACTTTGCATATCCTTGTTAACCATCCAACTGTCCAGATAAAGCTCTAGCCGGCTTTGAAAATCTCCACTGGGGTTTTTGTTTTTACCGCAGCCAGTCCCAAAGTGAGCCCTCGTCAGGGAATCAGACAAAGCTGCAGCCTTTGGAATCTATTAACCGACATCCAGCCGCTCTGTTAGGTTTTGACCTGCACAAGTTTAAAGCCACCAAGAAGTGTCATCCAATTATACTACAAGCAGGAAACATTATAATTAAATTCCAGGGGAAAAAATACATATCAGGTCTCGGCAGGTGTGTAACTTTGAATGTGCCAATCTGGACAAATTCATCACTGCCTATCGGCTAGGGACCTGACATGGAAATCTGCAGGGAGAACTCTTTTAAAAACATATTGTCTTCAATAATGAAGCCAAAGAATTTAATATCCGGTCAGTTGAATTTAACACCCCAGATGAAAGCGGCTTCATTTTGCAGCATTAAATGAATGAATCCTTCAGCATGCACAGGATTAGACTGCACAAGTCAGGCAGGCTAGGAAAGAGGCAGGAAGGCCCAGTGGTTAAGGCACTACCATGAAAACCTGGGTTCAGCTTCCTGTTCCAGCCCATGCTGCATGCATGACTTTGGGCAAGTCACACAGCATCACCTGTGAAAGGGGGAATAATGACACAGCCCTGCCCCACAGAGGTATTGTGAGGTGAGCTGATACAATAGTAATGATATGTCAGATTAATAGACAGGAAGCAGGGCTGTGGCCCCTCACGCTCTCCAGGACTTCAGGACTCAGCCCTCCAGGCAGGTCACTATATGGTTTTCCCCTTTCAGGGTATCACTATCTTGCCAGACCAACTGTCCAGCTGTCGCCTTCAACAGTCCTGAGCCACTTCCCAGCGGCTGCTAGGGGAACCCGGGCCCTGCACCCGCTCCGGGTTCCAGCCCAGGAACCCTATAATCAGTAGCCAAAGTCTACACTGTCTCAACCCTTGCTGATCTCTCCTGGGGATTCCTTCCCTGAAACTCCTCTGGATAAACCTTTTCCATCAAAAACAGGATCCCAGGGCTTTCGCTTCCCACTTCTCTGTGCCTAGTCTCTCCCTGCAGCCCCCTTCTGCTCTCATCTTCCTGGCTTCCTGCCCAGCTGGGCTTCATCATCAATTAACCTTCATCAGGCCCTGGCTCTCCCCCAGGTGCAGCCTGTAAAGTTAATTGGCCCCGTCTGAGCAACTTTAACCCCTTCAGGGCGGGTGTGCAGTGAACAGCCCCAGCACAAGTGCTTATTAAAGTTGCTGACACTTCCCATTATAAGATGCTATTTTCAGTGGCAAAAACTTTGCCAAACTTTACCATTTGGCCTGACGTTTCCCAAGCCATATGTTGTTTGGCCCATGTTAAAAAAATTCTGGCAACCTTTCCTTTGGGCAGTGCTATTGCCCTCATGCTTTGGAGCAGGGACTGGAAATTTGGCAGAAGGGGGTGGCCTTGGTGTCAGGGATGGGCCTTTTGCCATCACTGTGAAAATCCACCCAAATTATAAGCCTTTGAAATAGTGCAGTTCGCACATGCTCCATAGATACTTGCTCGAGCTTCAGAGTTAAAATTGCTGATGTTTCCCTTTGCACTGAGAATGCTCCATCCTGGTGCTAAGCAGGATGTTCCATACAATTGTAGCTCTGGGGTGCTACAGGCTGGATCCAGACACCAGAACGGAGAGCGGGGAACCTGTGCACTCAGTGATCCCCCCAACTGAGCCAAGAAAGCTGCCGGATTTGAATGCAGAGAGACAAGAGCTGGACCTGGGGAGAATGGGAAGAATGGGACTGGAGGCAGAGCCAGAGAGTTCGGCTGGGGAGAGACTGGGACTGGAAGCAGGCATGGGAAATGAGGGGGAGTGGAAGCCTGTGAGTGAGAGTGGGAAGTGTGGGAAATAGTATGAGGCCGTGTCCTATCATGATGGTGCATAGGCGCAAGTCACCCAGGCCACCTTAATTCTAGCATTTTCTAGCTTCTGAGCGCTTGGCTTTGCTGCCTTAAAAATGTTCTTTTAACGTTGTTTGTGTGCAATGTGTGTAAACGGTTAACAAATGGAAAACATGGAACCTGGTGTCTGGCTTTGGTAGGAGGAGCCTGTGAATGATGGTGCTCTGCAAATGGCTTCAGGTGTACAGCTCCTTAGGTGAATGCTCATCAGGTGCTAACTCAACCGGAGGGCGTCGCCACCCATACCCTGTCCCTCCCCACCCCTGGAACAGTGTCCGTGCTACCCACCTGGCATCAGCACAGGGACCCAATGGGAGGGGATGGCTCTTTGCCCCTTCTCCTCCTACTCCTGCCCAGGCTCCGTTTGGACCTACACTGGCTCCTCTCAGTGGTTGCCTTGGTGGCAATGAGATGCCTGCCTCCCTCTCAGAGGAGCACCAGCCATTTCATGGGGTATTCTGCTTCCAGCAGCAGCTAGTCCAAAACCTCTCCCACAATGCACCTGGCTAAGTCCTCTCTCTCTGAGCTGACACCCTGAAGGACTAGGTTTGGTTCAGCCAAGAGCTGTAAATTTCTCTACCAAAACAGAGCCAACCAACAGCAGAGGCATCCAAGCTGGAAGGGGAAAATCAACAGCCGCCTCAAACTGCGACTGTTCCCTTGGCCGTGGGATGGGTCTCCGGATGGCTCCCTGTGCAGCCATAACTAGTCCCGAGAACGACAGACAATGGATGCTGGCAGACAGCGCTGCCAGGCAGAATTAGGGACTGTCTTAGTGTTCCCAAGATCCAGATATGTCCTTGAATTCAGCAGTCCAGGAAATAAGTTCATGGCAGCCACTCAGCTTTAACAGGTCTGTGGGTAGCTTTATCACCAGCCATCTGCGTGACAACAGCATGACCAAAGGACAAAAGCATATTGGTGTCTTAGTCCATATGGTGGCCAGGAACCCAGGGCCAGACACTGGCAGAGAGCTGGAACACACAGAAAGTGTGTATTTAACTAACAGAGCAAAACTCCCCCTCGTCGGCTCGCAGAGAAAGCTCTTCTCCTGGTCCTGGGAGCAACAGAGGGCTGTGAGTCCAGCTAGGGCATTAGCGCCCCGTAGCGCTGCTCATCAAAGCTTTCCCTCGCTGCCACCCAGGAGAGCGCCAAGGATAAAATATTAGCTATTAAAAAGCACATCCTAGCTCCTTCTGTCCCGTGGACCTATCTCGGCTGGGCTGGGCTTGCTTAGATCATGAGCTCTCTCGGGTCCCAGCACATGGTCGGTGCGGGAGTGAGACAGCTACAGATAAAGGAGTCCGTCCTGAGTGTGATTTCCAGCCTGCCAGCCCTGCAAGCTGAAGCCCTGTTTTTACCCACCTCCCAGGGCTAGCACTGCAGCCAGAGCTGTGCCCCCACCCTCGACTCGCAGGGGTCATCATTAGGGTTTGGAAGGGGGCTCGGTCTTCCCGGCCTACGCTGTCCTTGATTGAGTCAGCCCATTGGAACAATGCATGCCTGGAAACACTGCAAATCCTGGCTTGCCCCAGTCTACGCTTGGGGGTGAGTATCATAGAAGTGTAGGACTGGAAGGGACCTCGAGAGGTCTTCTAGGCCAGTCTCCCGCACTCAAGGCATGGCTAAGTATTATCTGCTTTATTCTGTATCTGCTTTCAACTAGCTGTGCATGACAAGAACTTCACAGCACTCAGCCCAGACACTCTGTCTGGGAGCTCAGCCCTTAAAGGCATAGGCCTCAATACCACAGCATGGACCCTGTGGACTCCCACTGGCTTGGCTAGTGTCTCCCAATGCAGAAAGAGAGGCATTGAGAGGCCACAATATTCTGGCCCAGATTCTGCCCTGCACTGAGATCCACTTGGTGCAGGAGATCAGAGGCCTGTCAGAGAACCAGTTCTGGCTACCCAATTCTGTGGCCTGATCTATACCATTCTCAACCCCAGTGTAAGCTAGAGCAGCCTTGGGGGTTCCTATAATTCCCAAGGAAACCACATGCCCACGACCTGTCCCCTACTATCCCAACATCCTGCACAATCCAGGGTGGTTGGTGCAGAACCTGGTACACTTGATTCCCATCTCTTCACAATGAAAAGGACTGTGGGATCTCTAAAAAAGCTGAGCAAATAATTAAAATCCACATTTGTCAAATAGGAAAGGAGTACTTGTGGCACCTTAGAGACTAACCAATTTATTTGAACATAAGCTTTCGTGAGCTACAGCTCACTTCACCGGATGCATGAACACGGCTGTTACTCTGAAATTTGTCAAATAATGTCCTACCAAATATGTCTCAGGGCTATCTCTGAGCATAAGCCAGGCCTGCGTTCCACCCGCTCATGGATGCGGACGATGAACTACCTAGGTCACCTCTCCATTTGACGCACCTGGCGTTCAGCACAAAACCTCTCTGCCCAAGTGCCCCCAAGAGGTAACGCCACCAGACTCAGTGGAGTCATGCCAGGGATGAGGTTGGTGCCTTAATGTGCCAGTAGAAAGCCTCTGCCCATGGGCACTGCTCCAGCTTTATTCCTTTCTATGCTTTTCATGACATTTCTTCAATATAAATGGTAACATCAATGCTTTTGCCAGCACTTAATGCAGATATTTCTGTCCTTGGCCCCATGTCTCGTCTCTCCTTGACGACGCAGTAAGTCAAGTAAGCTAGCACTTTCCAGTCTCATAAGACTAACATACTGCTCAGATAGCTCCTTTCATCTGAGGATCCCAGGGGCTTTCCAAATATCAGCCCATTAACCAACCCCCACCCCCACCCCTGGGATAGGAAATATTAGCCCCTCATTGACAGATGGGCAAACAGGGACACAGAGGACACGTGACTCACCGCCAGTCCTATGCTTTCACCACTACACCACACTCCTTCCATGTGCTTTACAAGCCTTAATGCTTCCAGCATCTTTGGGCCAAGTAGGTAGGTGAGCAGTGTGATCGCCATTTTACAGGTGGGGAAACCAAGGAAGAGACGGTAAATACCAAATCTGAACAGTCAGTCCTCAGTGCCAAAGCTAAAACTGGAATTGAGGAGTTCCTGGCTCCCAAGCCTGTGCTCAGACCATCTCTCTCTCTCATTCCCCTTCACCACACCTCCATCCCTCACCCCACCCCCCATACGTGCATGAATAATTCCCATGAATCGTAGGAATGAAGTCAACGTCTAGCCCCACTCCATGTATTGATACATGTACCCACCTGTTTAAACTAAGCGCCTCCTCGTTAACATGCTATTTATACACCGTCGCTCTGGATGGTGTTTGATATGCATGCAGCAATCCGGGGGCTGTTCACGCTGGCTCTGTCCTTCTCCAGTCTGTGCGGTAGCAGACGGAAAAGAAATCAGAACGGTTCAGTTAAAAGAGGGGGACGGGCGTCATTGATTCCTGCCATCAAAGCATAGCCTGGCAAGCTTCCTTCCTGCAGCCCCCAACAGCTGCCAGCCCTGCCCAGGGAGGGGATAGGAATCTAGGGGCCCGAGTTCTGTCTCCTTGGCCCATTCTATCCATGCATTCCCTGCCCACCCCAGGTTTGCTCTGTGGCTAAACGGAGGACTCCTTGCTCCAGGGCTGTCAATTCAGCACCTTACAACATTCATTTTCTCAGTTGGGAGCTAGCCCGGCTGTGCTTCTGGTCTGGGGCAGGGCATCGCTTTGCACCAGGGCCCAGGCAGGAATCACAGAACCACCCATTTGCCGTCGGATGAGAGAGAGAGAGAAAGGAAAGCAAATGAATTTCCCCCGCCTGCTAATGATGAAGTGAGATTATACCGAACTGAGCCACAGTGTAAACGTTAATAAAGGTCATGTTAATGACTGGCTTAATTCAGGAATTATAAATTAGCTGATGTGAATTTGCTTTATGAACTGCTCCTTTATGGTGCCAACCCTCATCTCGGTCATGGGGCTCTCACTCGGTCTCACACACACCCACCCCCAAGCGGCTCTCAGCTAATGGGGATGCACTGCCCCCTCACAGCACTAGGAAGTCACAGCAGCTAACAGGTAGTATTACCAGACTAGAGTGAAGAGCCACCTCTCTGTAATTAATGTGGATGACATGGCACAGAATCGGACTTTGAGCATTTTGTCAGCTGACTAAGCCTCACTGTTAGGACTCTGGCCCCAAGACCACATCAACCCCTGGAAGAAGAGTAAAGGGGACTGTTTCATAAGAAGGAAGTGAGGGGAACTGGACACTAGGATGCCTATGTGTACCCCCAGTCCTGTCATGAAATCACAGTGAACTTGGGAAGTCACTCAACTCAGTGCCTCAGTTTACTCCTCTGGTTGATAATATTCACCCACTCCCTCCCAGGGTGGTATGGCTTACCCAATCAGTAAAGCACGACTTCGGGGCAGGGCATGTCTTTTTGCTCCGTTTGTACAGCGCCTTGCCCAGTGGGGTCCTAGTCCGTGATGTGGGCTCCGAGATGCTACCTCAGTACAGGTAATAAATCTGTTTCTAAATCCTTCCTGTACGGTCAGACATCACTCAGCATATGAACAAGGCTCCACCCTCCCGGACAACTGTGCTCTTTGCCAGAATGGCTCCCTTGTTGTGTTTCAATAAAGGTCACGGTTTCACCAGGATAGGTAGTTGTTCTAGCGCTCAAGCCCCACCCTGGAGGGCCGGTGGACGGTACTCCGTCTGGCCCCTGCCCTTTGGGCCGTCCAACGCAGGTAGCCCTACAAGGAGTTCGAGCTCCCCACAGCACAGCTCTGAGGGTCAATGGAACTCACGCCCTCCCGCCACGGCACAGCGCAGCCCCCAGGGAAGAACAGGGAATCCAGGAGAAGAAGCAGGTCAGATGGAAAGCAGCAGGGAATGACAAAGCATTATCATCATTTGGGCTGGGGTTGGAGATTTCACAGTCTGTTGCTTGGGGGAGGGATAGCTCAGTGGTTTGAGCATTGGCCTGCTAAACCCAGGATTGTGAGTTCAATCCTTGAGGGGGCCATTTAGGATCTGGGGCAAAAATTGGGGATTGGTCCTGCTTTGAGCAGGGGGTTGGACTAGATACCTCCTGAGGTCCCTTCCAACCTTGATATTCTAAGTCCTCTCTGAGGAGCCTGCAATGAATATTAGTTTGTCTCATCATTTTCCCTTCCCTGGTTAGCCAGCTCAGCTACGATTCCCTCCACAGTGTGTCTGCAGGCGGCAGCAAGGGGGCAGACAAAACCCTGCCTCAGCCTAAGCATTGGCATAAGCAGGTTTCACACCAGTGAAGCCAAGAGTCTCCTAGAAGTTAAGGCCAGAAGGGACCATCATGATCATCTAGTCTAACTCCTGCACATTGCAGACCACAGTCTCCACCTGGGGCCGAGTCGGCTGTGCGTATGGATCTGCGGGAAATAATGCTGATTCCTGCCCCGGCATCACTCTTCAGCCAAGTGACTGTATTCTTTATATTCGCAACCCTGGGACACCCCCTGCCTGGCTCAGAACAGTGCTACAGCTCAGGAGAGCCATGTCCGATGGCCGCACTCCCTCTCCAATCGGCCTGCAGGAGGTACTCGCATAGCAATGCAACACCCAGCGCCTTCCTCCTTGCCCTGTGCGGATGCCCGTGCCGCCAAGCTCCTCCAGGCCAGGCTGAGCAGGGCAGCATGAATTCCTGCCCAGCACCATCCACAGCTGCCTCGAAGCCACTGGGCAAGATGCTGCAGTCCACATTCCACATGGCACCTTAACACCATCACGTGCAAGCAAACGCCAATGCAAGCTGGAAATTAGACAATCACTAACCATCAGAGGACTTTGGTTCTAGAACAGCCTCCCAATGGGGGCAGTGAGGGTCAAACTCCCTACTAGTTTTAAGATGGCACTTGATGAGTATCTGAACGGGATCCCATGATCGGGCTGCCTGTGATAGCAGGGGACGGGACTCATTGACCCAGAGGTCCCACCCAGTCCTCTGTTCAAGGTAGCTCTTCTATATCAGGAGGTCTCCAGCCTGTTCAGTTTGCCAGCCACTTCACAGGGGAGAGATCATCAGACAACACCCCTGTTCCTCTCGCAGCCACTGAGTCTCAGAATGAAAGGGCTCCATGGAGGGTGAAGAGTCAATACACTGCAGGCATGCAGGCAGCGCCGTTATTACATTACTTACACACGCATAAGAGCAGCTCGCTGGTCCTTCTGTTCCCCTACCACATGAGCTGAAGAAACGCTCCCATAACTGGTAGCACTAGAAGGTCCCTTACCCTCTCTTTGAGCAGCCACTACAGGGTAAAATCATCCACAAAGTGCATTGCAACAGTCCAGAAACCAGTTTGAGAACTACTGCCATTTATTTAAAAGAACCCCCAAACGTGTGTTACGAATGGTGCCTCCGCTTCTTAATATGGAAAAGTTTCTTGTTGTTTTCAGTCTGGTTTGCAATTCACCACTTACGCGGTTTGTTTGCAGGTGGGCCAGTGTAGCTTGACTAGGAAGTTTCATCGTATCATCAGTTGCATTTGCATGGCTCTCCTACACTAGCAGTCTTTGGTTACAGACACTGCAGGAGAATGGCTAAGCCTCACAAATGAAAGAAAACTAAACCCTGCACTTTCTGAAGTGGCAGAAAAACATGAAACATTTCGAGGAGGTTTATAAAGCTGTACACACAAACAGGCTCTGAATGTGGAATCTAACAGTCCTAACAGCATCCCTTCAATTTAACGTAAGAATTTAAGATGGCACTAAAACCACCATGCAGCCCATAGAGCGAGCATTCCTCCTTTTGGTATTTTATCTGCCCTGAATTTAATCCTTTGTGACACATGTATTTACCCTGGTAAATCAATGGAGGTTACAGGCTTTTTTCCAGCAAAACTCAAGTACCTTAATTTATTGCATTAAATGGCCATATCAAAGGCTTTTCAGAGATCAGCAGAAAGTGCTGCAGGGTAAATTTCCACTACCACTTACCAGCAAAAGAAGCAGAAGAAGTCAGGTAATAATCAGCACTTTAGTGTAGATTTCCAATTGTGATTAGATTAGGCACTGAGTGGCAGTAAGTCCAACAGAAGGTCTGGGCTACAGCCGCAAAGAGAAAATGTGAAGACTGTAGAGACTAAATCAATTTCTCTGAAGATAAAAGGCAGCCGGGAAAGTGGTGGATAATTATTCAGACCCACCTTTCTGAGGGAAGGGTAATTAGAGCCATATTCTAATTAATGCGTACCTTGCCCCAGCCAGTCTTCAAAGAAAACCAAGTGAGGCTGGGAGAAGAGACTCAGATTCCTCATGTCTCTCTCTGACAGGGGTGCCTGTCTTGGGACGGGGTGGAGAGGGTCAGGAAATCTTAGAGAAGCAAGGGGGATGTTTTTTTTTAAAAAAAAATCTGTCCCATCGACCTTCCCCCCATGGTACTTTGGAAAGTCAGCCGTAAGCTGTCAAAGACGGGCTCAGTAAAGCCTCCGGGATTCCAACCTTCGAGAGGAGCCAGAGTCAGAAAAATCACAGGCTTTGGAGTTAATTACAGCACTAAGAAAAGACCAAAACCGACCTGGGATTTTGAAACGCTGTTGGCAGCCAAATTCAGATTAGCGAGGAGGTACGCTGCCTTCCAATCTTTGCAAAAGCAAAGCCAGCCACAGGCTACTGTCATTAGTTTAACCGTTAGCCCCTGGGTGGGAAAAGAGTGGGAAGCAAAGAGCCATTTCCCTGTCACTCAGGGGAAGCAGCATGGTCTGCTTGCAGGGGCGCTGACTTACGCCCAGAGGAGCTGGGTTTGAGTCCCCAGCTCAGCCACTGACCTGCTGGGTGACCTTGGGGACATCAATTCCCCTCTCTGGGCCTTCGTCAGGGCTGCACACAGCGGTTTGTTTTTGTAGGGTCTGTTTTGACTGCCAGGTTGTATGTGCTGCTTTGTTAGCACCGGGGCACCCAGAGTTTTCTCTCCTTTTAAAAGACTTGTGTTGAAGCCTATGTTTTGAAGTTAGATCTTGAGCTGAGTGATGGGGTCGACAGGAGCAGATCAAATTCCAGGCCCATCAGTCTGGGCAGGGTCCCCTTAGCTACT
This sequence comes from Eretmochelys imbricata, assembly GCF_965152235.1. Taxonomy (NCBI): domain Eukaryota; kingdom Metazoa; phylum Chordata; order Testudines; family Cheloniidae; genus Eretmochelys; species Eretmochelys imbricata. The sequence goes on along the minus strand of NC_135593.1, from coordinate 5,321,420 downwards.
CAGCCAAAGACCACCCAGTCTTGGGGCTGCATTGCTGGGTCAGATTGGGACAGTGCCGCCAGCCACCTGCAATCCCTGACCATCATTGTTTTGGACTAAGCCATGCAAGGAGCCATGTCCGGCCATTAGAAATCTCCTGCCCTGCCTGTGCCATTTAGAGGCCTCCTCCATGGCCTTTCTCAAGAGCACAGAAACAACTGGGGGGGGGGGAGGGGGAGGGAATTATCAGCTGTCTGATAACTTGGTGCTTTCAGATAAATCAGCCTCTCTCTCTTCCTAAGCTCAGCCCTACTGGGCTCTATGCCAAAGGCATTTGCTGCTTACCCCACTATCTGTTATTAATGAGGTTCAAAGTCAGGAGAATTCCTCACTCCTCTGTGCCTGGAGCAATGCATAGACTGAGTCATGAAGACTCATGAGTAAGGTTAAGATTTTTGTCACTGGTATTTTTAGTAAAAGTCAGAGACAGGTCGTGGGCAATAAACAAAAATCCACGGAAGCCCGTGACCTGTCCTTGACTTTTACTAAAAATACCCTGGGGATGGGGCTAACAGTTGGAGCCCTGACAGGGGCTGACTGCTGGCCACTGCTCCAGCTCCACCACGGCTCCTGCAGTGGGGGCTGGCCGCCAGCCCTCATGGCCACTGCTCCGGCGGCCCCGGGGGCTGACCCGACCCCGGGAGCTGCTCCTGAGCAGGGGCTGACTGCTGCTCCAGCCCTGCCGCTGCCTCGGGCTGAAGCCAAAGAAGTCACGGAGGCCCATTAAAGTCACAGAATCCATGACCGAATCGGATCCTTACTCATGAGTCATTCAAGATGGATAATGAACCACAGTTATGGTACTGGGAACGACGCTCTTGCTGGTGTCAGTAGGAATCAGCACACGCCTGCCCCCTCTGGCTGGAATTATACCTGCTCCTGGGTTTGAGATGGTCTTGCTAGAGACCTGAACAGGGTATAAGCGTCCCACCCGCTCACTCAGCGACTGGAACTGCTCTCCCAGCTCAGCTACCAGATCCCGCTGCATTTGGCAATGCAAGGTGGACACGCTCAGCCACTGCCCAGCTGCCTGCCTGTGTCGCTGCAGCCCAGAGCGGGTAGCAGGGGGTGCGCGAGTGGCGAGAGGTTGGATTGGCTCAAGCCACCTCGATTCAGTTCCTGGTTCAGATACTGTGTGGCGCTGTACAAGTCCTGTCATCTAGCCTGTGCCTCGGCTCCCGGCTTGCAAACTGGGGGTGACACCTCCCTCCCTCCCTCGCACACACGTGCGGAAGCCAGTGGGGCCTGCTGGCTGGAGCACTGCATTGGAACTGTGAGGCTCTGGGTCCTAATCCTGGTTCTGCCAGCAGCCTGCTTGGAGACCTGGTAGGGTGACCAGACAGCAAATGCAAAAAATCAGGACGGGGGTGGGGGATAATAGGAGTCTATGTGAGAAAAAGACCCAAAAATCAGGACTGTCCCTATAAAATTGGGACATCTGGTCACTCTAAGACCTTGCCCAAGAGCGGGAGGAAAGGCTGGGTGGAGGCACAGCAGATACTTGCGGCCTTCCCCCGAGGGGAGCAGACCCTGGATGGGATGAGCAGCAAAACCTCCCCTGCTGGTAGCACAGAAGGGAGTGTCACGCAGGTGAGTATGCTCTGATCTCTTGCAGCCAGTGCTGCCTCCTCTAGGAGGTTGGGGGACATTTGGGGAAGCTCCCTACCTGAAGTGGGGTGATTAAGGACTTCCTGGGGGGTGAGAGAGGGAACAGCCCAGGGTGCAGGTGATGGAGCATGTGCCCAGAGCTGGGAAGGTTTGTGGTGTAACTCAGCCCTCTGGGCACTGCACTGACAGGGCTAGATCCACTGAGGCCCCACCCTCAAACTCACTGGGACTTGGTCTTGTTTTGCAGATGGACAGAGGTGAGTTCCAGCAGGATTCTGTCCTCAAGCAGCTGGAGGTGCTCAAGGAGGAGGAGAAGGAGTTCCAGAACCTGAAGGTGAGCAGCGGCCTGGCTCCAGCCTCAGGCACCTAAACCCCTTAGTATCATGCGTGACTTGCAGTAGCCCCTAGACATGCCAACTGATATCAGGGCCTCACAAACACCTAGGCGGAGGCAGTCCCTGACCCGAAGAGCTTACAGTGTGAACAGACAAGACAGAAGGGAAACAAGGACAGGCAGACACTTCTCCAAGCTCCCAGGCACAGCCAGAAATAGAACGGATGTTTGCTGACGGCCAACCCAGTACCCTGCCCACTGGGCCCTACTGCTTCAGGCAGCAGCCACGAGAAGCGACATTTCAGAGCCCAGCTCCCCAGGGAGCAGCTGCAATACGAGACACAATAGGCAGGGGTGATAGCATCCGCTCGTTCCTCTGGACTCACCCACACGTCGCACAAGCCTCTCAGCACTCACCGCATGCACAGGGGGTTGTGCGCTGCACACCTCCCAGGCACGCACCGCCAGATTATCCAAAGAGCTTGGCGCAATGGGAGGAGCGCTCCTTTGGAAGTCGGGCCCCAGCTGGGAGTGCAGAACACTTGCGAACCCGGCCCCATCGGCTGGAAGCAGCCACCTCCACCAGACGCGCCACGGGGCTAGGCTACACGAGAAGCGACCCTGCTGTAGCACGGCTGGTGAAGACGCTCTGTACCGACGGCGGGAGAGCGTTCTCCCATCGGCACAATGAGACCGCCTCCACCCAGGGCAGTAGCTACCGTGGCAGAAGCAGCTCTCCTGCTGACGCAGTGCTGTCCACACCGGCGCTTAGGGAGGCGGCTTACCCACACCCCGGGGTGACATCAGTCATGTGTACTGCCACCTTCCCCTCCACATGCAGCCACGCCAGGCTGCAGCAGATCGGGCTGCTGCCCGTCAGCGTGGACAAACCCCAGCCTCCCAGCGGGTGTTCTGCGGGAGGTGCCCCAGCCGTTCTCTTTGCAAGGCCGGCTGTGGAAGAGCTTTCGCCTTCGCACACCTGCCCGCCGACTCGGCCTCCCAAAGCAGAGGCCATGACTCTCTTCTGCAGCAGCGTCAGGCTGCAGCCAACCCCCTCCCCCGCCCCCCCCCCCCCCACACACACACTCCCCCCGGGCTGGGAAGATGGGTTAGTCCCGTTCCCCTCCTTGATTCACACCTGATCGTGGCATGGCCTCCAAGAAACTTCTCCCTCCTCTTGTCCCCCAGGTCTTCAGCGCAGGGGGTGTAAATACAGTCAGAGACCCAAGCCAGGAGGCATGGGAGTTGAGGCTGGAGAATTAGGGCCTGAGTCTCATTTATACTAAGATCCCTTTGCACCGCTCTGGCAGCATGAAGCGGACTTAAAGTAGGTGTTCAGGCCCCTCTGGCAGAACAGTCTAATGCAGCCTCAGGGCAAAGGAGAGAGAGGCCCAACGGGAGGGGAGCAACCAGAGGCAGTTTAGTTAGAAACACTATTTGCAGTGACTTTTGGAGGTGCGGGGATGGGGAGGAGGGGAGGGGTATTCCAATGTCCCCAAAACTCATTGTAACCCAGGAACAGGCCTGGGGTCTGCAAAGTGGGTGAGACGCTCTCCCACATGCTGGTCCCACTGTTTATTTGAGGGCGAGAATGGGTAATGTGTCCCCTGGTCGCCCCTTCCCCAGCCTCCCTGTCCCATGCTGGTCACAATGCACTGGTCTCTCCGAGACACGAAGAGGCTCCCACAGCCTGGTGCAGCACGTGAGAGCCTCAGGGGCGCGGCACCTCTGAAAACCAGCTTGGGCCTTTCAACTCCCCGGCCCTTGGCCTGATACCCACATGCCACCCTCTTGGCGTGACAGCACCCCCCAGGGAAGGGGATCATTGCCCTTGTCTTCTGGGAGTGGGGAAATAACTAAGTAAGGTATCATATTTAGCCGAGCTGTTTCCATAGCAACAGAGAAGTAGTCTTCATCTCTCCAGCACGCAGCTGTCTCAGCCCTTGTTGGTTCCCTGAGCCCTCTCTATCTGGCTGCTGAAGGGGAACATGGCTCCATAAGGACAGAGGCAGCAGCAAAAGCCAGTGGGGACTTTCGGCAGAGACCCTTGCATCACAAGGCAGCGGGAGCAGAACCTGCACCTGCATGAGCTTGGGGCCAGGCCAGCTGCAGCTTCTTGCAGGGAAGTCATCTGAAGGATACGAGCAGCAAAGCTACCAAACGCTCCCTCCCATCCCCATCCTCACAAGCACTGGATTCCTTTGGGACTTCTGGATGGCTCAGGGAACGGGACATGGAACCCCATTGCCTCCAGTTCCCCAGCTACAGCTGATCCAGGTCAGCAGTGTCTGCCAGCTGTTCCCTGGCTGGTGTGCCGTGAGTTTGGCAGGTCTCAGTGGAATGGTGGCACCGTCAAAACAAACTGCAGGTCCTAGAGCAGCAGGATGAGCCTGCCAAGGGCCCACAAGTCAGAACCTGCCTGGGGGCCCAGGTACAGAACAGTTGTCCCTGACCTGGGGCCATGGTGTAGTGCACACAGGACCTTTGCCATGTTCCCCCAAAGCACCAAGAGCAGTGACTGGTCACAAGATTCCAGCTCACAGCCCGTGTCCTCTGTGATTGGTCTTTCCATAAATCTATCAGACGCAGCCCTAGAAACGCTTCATTTTGAAACAGTATAAATCAAGTAAGGTAGGGCCAGATCCTCAAAGGTATTTAGGTGCCTCACTCCCTTTGGTTTCAATAGGAGTTAGGTACTGAAATACGGAGGGGAGGAAATGGAGCGGATACTTGATTCCAGAGGAAATCTCAAGCCAAAAGGTCATTGGATGGAAGGGGCCCAGGACAGCGGGGGTCAGTGATCATGAGGTTCCCCAGTGCTCCGTGTCCAAGTTATACATTGGGAACTAGTCAGCCGAGACCAGTAAGGGATTGTGTCACGCCTGCCCTACAATTCTGGGTGCCGTCAATGTTATGCACAGCGCTGACACCAACAGCCAGCCTACAAGCATGGAGGTCACACCCTGGCTTCCACCAGCCAGTTACTTTTTGCAGCCTAACACCCACTTGCTCCCAAATTTCCCCCAAGCCATCTGCCCTGCAGCGTCCAGGCCACCTGACTATAGCACTCACAGAACCTTATTAAGTTCTTTGCTCCTGTAAAGAGACTACATGACAGCTCATTAAGTTCCCAGGGGGTTGACAGACGCTCTTATTTCAATCACAGCCCTGAATTGCTATATAGTAAAAGTAAAATGAACAAGAAGCCATCAGCGTAAGTGCTATCAAATAGAAAGAGTAAAGATAGAAAGGCTTACACACAAACAAAAGTAAAAATACACTTCTAAAACTTCACTTTAGCAAGTGACAATCTATGCTTGAGCAGCCTCTCACCTATATTCATTTCCCAGAGATATCAACCTTCCTGGCTGAAGGACTCAACATTCTGTGATTTCAAGAGCTCCAGTCCCTTTAATCCCCCATGTGATGGACAGCTATGGGGTTCGCTCCCCTTTCTCTTTATAGTCCAGTAACCTTTGAAAAATAAACCCAGACCAAGCATCTCTCCTGCAGGGCTATAGACACCAGGCTGTCTTCCCAAAGTTCATTGACTCGGCTGTTCTTCCCTTCCTGTTGACTTCCCATCCCACCGTTGATTCCTATGTAAATGGGGCTTCCATTGTTTTGATTCCACACTGCTTAATTTCATTGCAGACAGGTAGATAGCTGCCTTCCCTCCTGCCTGGAGAAAACCTGCTTCTCCTTGTGTTTGGTCACAGACTTTAAAGAATAGCAGTGATCATCCATAATTCCTCACACTGTGTTAATATGGACAATTCACAATGATCTGAAGCAGTGGGTCTCAACCAGGGTTATGTAGTGGTCTTCCAGGGGGTACAACAACTCATCTAGATATTTGCCTAGTTTTACAACAGGCTACATGAAAAGCACTAGCAAAATTAGTACAAACTAGAATGTCATACAATGATGTGTTTATACTGCTCTATATACTATACACTGAAATGTCAGTACAATATTTATATTCCAACTGAATTATATGGTAAAAATGAGAAAGTCAGCAATTTTTCAGTAGTGTGCTGTGACAAGTTTGTATTTTTATGTCTGAGTTTTAAGCAAGTAATTTTTAAGTGAGGTGAAACTTGGGGTACACAAGACAAATCAGACTCCTGAAAGGGGTACAGAAGTCTGGAAAGGTTGAGAGCCACTGATCTGAATCACTATTGCATTACAGGTTTTCATAAAAGACCTTACTCGATACACTTGTATGGCACAGTAATATTGCATTCAATCAGCTGCGTCAGTTGCTTATCACTTGAGGCGCAGACCCCCTGTCTTTATAGGTAAGAGGGTATCTGCCCCACTCACTGGGTTGGTGGCTTTGTTTACCTTTTATGTAAATGTACCTTCGTTGTCCCTGCCCAACAACCAACCTGGTCAAAGAAGCAAATATCCACTCCTTTGTCTAGGGCAGACTGGGCTTATGCCTTGTTTGCCAAACACATTTTAAGGACATAATTCTAGCACATATCCATACCTCTCTACACACAGCACACAAGAATACTAATGAGCAGTGAGTTATTAGTTTCCCAGTGCTACACTGAATGCCACCTTCTGGGTTTATATTTCAGTGTTAGGTGTAGCGAGCATGTCAGGCCTGACACGCGTTGCTGACAGACCCCCAAAGGGCTGCTGTGTCACGGTAACTTGTCTCTCCCTTAAGGACCCCACCAATGGTTACTACAGCGTGAACACCTTCAAGGACCACCACTCCACCCCCACCATCTCTCTCTCGGGCTGCCAGCCCGACCTGAGACCCGCCAACAAGCAGCGGGTGCCCACGGGCATGTCCTTCACCAACATCTACACCACCCTGAGCGGGCAGAACCGGCTCTACGACTACAGCCAGCGCTTTGTGCTGGGCATGGGCAGCAGCTCCATCGAGCTGTGCGAGCGGGAGTTCCAGCGGGGCTCCATGAGCGACAGCAGCTCCTTCCTCGACACGCAGTGCGACAGCAGCGTCAGCAGCAGCGGCAAGCAGGACGGCTACGTCCAGTTCGACAAGGCCAGCAAGGCCTCGGCCTCCTCCTCCCACCACTCACAGTCCTCGTCCCAGAACTCAGACCCCAGCCGGCCCCTGCAGAGGAGAATGCAGACGCACGTGTGAGCGGCTGGGACGAGGCCGACAGTGGGGGCTGGGCGGGGGCGGATGGCCAGGAGCCGAGGCATTGGATGCTGGGGAGTCCCCAGCAGCTGGGAGCTGCAGAAATGATCTTGGCCCAGGCTTTATTCTGGTTCTAGTGAGTTTATTTTCCAAAGCACTTTTGTCCACAGTAAAATGACACCCCATGGCTCCTGTGGGGTGCCTGGGGGAGGGAGGGGTGTCTTGGGCAGCTCTGTTCCCCCCCCCACCCCCGAAGACTTGCAGTCTCCTTCCTAGCCCCGTGGGGCAATGTCAAACGCGGGACCATTGCGGGGTGGGAGACTACGGCAGCCGAGACCAAACCGATTCAAGCACAAACCACAAGGAAGGTTGGACCTGGAGGCTGGGGCTGTGGGGAGGGGAAGGGGCGCGCCTTGCCACCCAGCGTCCCCACCCCCCGGGACCGGAAGCCTCTTCCGGGGCATTTTCCTCGGTGCCCCCTTTGGGGAGAGAGACGCCTGCCACGCGTGCCCCGAAGAGTGCCGGGAGCCCTGTGGCACTCAGTGCGCCCCTCTTGAGTTTTTCGTTTGGGCCGAGAACCACCCTGTGCCCATGGCCCCTCCTCACGTGAGCCTTCCGGCCTTTCAGCACTTACTTCACTTAACAAGAACCCTCCTCACCTGTCAGGCCACAGGGGAAGCTTCCCACCGGCCCAGGGCCTAGCAGCACGGTGGCCTCCTCACACTCGATGACAGGGCCACACCTGCTACACCCCACTGGTTTCCCCTCCCCAACACCGCGCCTTTCCTCTCCTCTGCAGGCCCTCCCACGGGGGCTGCTTTCCCTCTGGAAGCCGATGAGGGAGTCGGCTCAGAGGCCTTCTCCCAGCGCCCTTCCTCCGACTTCCGCTGTATTGCAGCGGTGGGACGCTCCAGGGAGCTTGCATCTCAGACCCGCCGACACGCCCGTCCCGCCACTCGCGAGCCCATGACTCGGAGCCGTGTTTTCTGACCACGAGAGGGTGCGGCTTCATTGAAGACAGCGCATCAGAAGCGTAACGGGCGGTGGTGTAACATAGGCGCACCGACGCTGTTAAATCGGGTTTTCTTATTTCGTTCGGTGTTCAGTGTCCATCATATTACAGGGTGTCTTGGGACTGACACAGTGCGCGGGGGCCCGCCCCGCTGCTCCACAGCGGATCTCATGCACCAGGGGACTCTGCCACGAGCCAGGAACTGATCTTGGACACAGCACAACGGAGGACTGTCTGTATCTGAGTTAGGTATGACAGTCACAGAGCGGACCCTCCCAAAGCGGGGGGGCATGCCAGCAGAGAGCAATCTCTTACTGTCGCTTGTGTGTTACCCCAGTAGCACAACTGGAAGATTAATACAAGAGATGTAACAAGCTCCTCTGCTTCTGGTCCCTTTCAGGTTATTTGGAAGCTATGAAATAAACATGTCCATTCCGGGAGGGCACGTACCCCCAATTTCACTCTGCTTCTGTGCTTTCAAAATGGAGGCTCCTTAGGGCAGGCCTTGCTGATCCCGGCTGGGTCAGATTTGATACAGTCATTCCCTTGGCAAAGATGGGAATCAGTTTGACAATCTCATGCCAATAGGCCAGAGTGTGAGGTTGATTTAGCTGTGGGGATCTGGCCCATTGTTCTCATTTAATTTTCATATTACAGGGCTTTGGCCCCATTGTGCTAGGCACTATATGAACACAGAGGCTCCTGGGCAGCATTTGGGAGCGGGCTGGGAGGGAGATTCAGGCCTGCCCTAGCTGTGAACTCACATTAAACACGTCAGATGCCATGGGACACTTCAGAAGGGTCAGAGGTTTATTGCTACAGCGGACACATCTAGGGGCGCTGCCCTGCTTCTCATGAGAAGTAACAGGGCAGAACTTGATCCATTTATCCTATTGAGCCATGTTTATTATGGTAGGATCTAGGGCCCCCATTGGACAGGGCACCGCCCAAACGGAAGGAGACCAGCCCTGCCCCTAAAATCTTGCATTCAAAATTAAAAATGAATTCTAGATGAAAAATCCTCCCTTGCTCCCGTTTATTAAAACAGAGGCAGCCTGTGGGAAAAAAAATTCAACTTTACTTTTCACCATTTGTTTGCTTTTGGTTCCTGTACTTCATCACTCAAGTCAAACTGAACTGACTAAGAGTAAATTTTTCAAAAGCCCCTAAGTCACTTTAGAACCTAAATGTTATTGAAAGTCAATGGGACTTAAGTGCCTAGTAAGATTTGCAAAAGCATCCAGTCACCTATCTGCGTCTTTAGGCACCTTACTGCCTTCATAAATCTGCCCCTAAGTGCCTAAGTTACTTCTGTAAATGCCATTTAAGCACCTAAGTCACTTAGGCATCTTTAAAAAAAATTTATCCTCAGTCCTTTCTGCCTCTCATTGCTGGGTTGCAAATGCCACTCTTTAAATCTAAACCACCATTAAAAACCAAACCCTCACAAACCTGTGTTAGCTGGAATTGGGAAATAAATAAAGTCATAAGAACAGTTCAGTTGACCCTAGGGGGTGTTAAAGGATTTGTAAAAAACAAGGAAATTTATATTTGGGATTAAACCATCCCAGGAGAGTTTCCCTTTAATTGTAAAAAGGGTCAGATTCTGCTCTCCGTTCCTGCCGTTTAACTCCAAAATAACTCCCTTAGCTTCAGAGGAGTTAGTCCTGATTTACTCAAGTGTCGAGGGGAGAATTTGGCTTTATGTGCAATACTCTCAGGCATAAAGAAACCAGGGAGCATTTCCAGGGTTCTGGAACGGACACCAGCTCTCAATAGCTAGGGATCACCGCACCCCACCACACAGCTGCCCCCTGCTATAAGACACGACACGTGTGACTTTTGGGTGGATGGCGACCGGGCGATGGGACGGAGTCCGTTGCCTCCAGCTCCCCGGCCCAGAGCTGAGCCAGGTCGGCAGCATGGGGCTGAAGGAGTCGTCTGGCCACCTCCAGTTTCTTGTACTAAGTGTAAACGTCTTTGGGACGGTCTCTGCTCAGGCCTCGCTGCTGTCCCAGTCACAGCTGTGAGGGTTGAGGCATGCAACGGGTGAAGATTTAAAGGATTAACGGGAAAATACAGGCCTGAGAAGCAGAGGGAATAGAGTAATGGTTCCTAAACTGCGACCTGTGGAGCATTTGCTGGTGGTCTGTGGAGACGTCATCCCATATATCCAACTACTACACCCTATTAGAAGGGGTTACCCCCCCCCCAAACACACACACACTTTCCCCTGTAGCTGAGGGGGGAGGCCTGCCAGAGAGAGGCCATTTACACGTCAAGCGGGACGTGGAAATACCCATGCTAGCTGTGATCAAGCTAGTGCACTGAAAGTCCCTAGCACCTTGGATGGGCCCGGCTAACCCCACCTGCTCGCTCGACCACCGCTCGTGCGGGTACGCCTCCTCGAGCTGGGAAGGGTAGCTCCCACCTGCAGGGGAGAAGGGCCCGCGGCGATCGGCTGGTAGACCACACTCTGGGCTGGAGCGTCCAGGAACCGCTGGCCCAATCGACTGTGGAGTTTGAAACACTTCACATGGCCCTGGTGTGTTTGCAGCTTTACAAACAGCTACTAGTGAGTTCAGCTGTACCAGGCCCCTAAGGAGGTGAGTCAGTATTATCCCCCAGTATGCACAGTGCCGTCCCAGACCTAACCCTTAGGCTACAAACCACGCCTGGACAGCACTGGGGCGAGGCAGCTGGAGAGGACCTAGTGTCTCCACACCCCTGCCAGACCAGAAAAGCACTCGGTCACCCCGACAGACCCTTCTGGTAGCCTCAGTTTTGTCACCAGGCTCTCAGCATCTCTCCAGCCAGCCAGCGGACAAGCTCTGGGAACACTGGGGAAACTCACTTTCTTCTCACATGCAGAGGCAGGGACCTTACACCCCTGGCCCTTTCTAAGAGTACTGAGATGGCCTCCACTTTTCCGAGTCTCCCTTCCACCACCCCACACCGCAGCGTCACCCCAGCCACCTGCTCAGCTTGGCGTCAAGCTCTAGAGTTAGCCAGCCCACCGAGAGAAGAATTCACAGACAGTGCATCATTAGGGTTAGGGACCACAAGAGTCATCTAATCTAACCCCCTGCCACGATGCAGGATTTGCTGTGTCTAACCCATCCAAGGCAGACGGCTATCTAGCCTCCTTTTGACAACCTCCAGGAAAGGAACTTCCACGACCTCCCCTGAGCTATGTTCTAAAGAAGTCTTTCTGGGTTCCACAGCTGGAACTCAGCCACATCCCAGGTGACAGGAGGCAAAGGCAGGTGAGAATGGGCCATGTCTAGAGAAGAGAATGCCAGTAAGCCTCGATGGGAAGAACCTGGCTAGGCCCCAGGAGAGTCAGGGCTCTGGTGGATGCTGGCAATTTTGAAGCTGATAGGAGGCTAAGTGCTTGAAAACCAGACTCCTGGGTCTTTGTGGCCTTGGTCGGTCAAATGTTTGTCCCGGTTTCCCGCTCAAACAGGCATGTTCTGCCCTGACTTCCACTAGAGCTGGCCCAATCCCAGCCCCCCTTTGAGCAGCCCTGGAAACTGCTCCTGAATCCAGCCTGGCTTGTGAATTTGGGAGCTGCAGGCCAAAACTCCATTGATAGAAGTTCTGTTACGGAGACAGCTGGCAGGCAGCGTTCTGCTCGGGGCGTGGCTGGGTGCTGGGGGTGGGGGTTCTGGCTTTGGGCCTGATGGGACTCGTGCATGAAGAGTAGCTGCAGGAAGTTTGCCCAGAGGACAGTGATGGCTAATACGGATACCACCCAAAGCAATGCACAGGCGTAGCCCACCCCCACGCATATGTATCGGTCCTGCTTCCCTGGACAACTCATGTGTCAAGGAACATCCTCGGAGTGCTTCCATGTGGGAGAGCTGGGCAATTCTTCTATTCAGATATTTCATTCATGTGAAGCGCATGGGCAATATCCTTGTTCCCCAGTTCCTGGAATAAGAGGCCCTGGGCTCATTCCTGCTGGTTTCCTGGGTACACGGGGTGGCTAATTCTCATGATTTTGTCTGAGATTTGTCCCAAAGCTCCAACTGCTGGAGTGATGGACTGAGAATCTCAGCTTTCCTTTTGTTAAAAATGTACATTGCGAGCCCTGGTGGTTAAAGGGAAAAGCTGGAAAACACAACCCAAAAGGCTCAGAAACCAGAAAACGAGCCCAAAAGGTATCCTTTTTTAAAAGCCTCCTGGTGTTTAAACTGATCTGATTTTTCGAATGCCTGATGTTGGCAATATGGTGTGCATGGGAGAATTTCGGCAGCAGGGTACCACCTCCACACCCAGAGCAGGCAGAGGGGGACAGAGTTAAAAACAAACAAACCAAATATAAAATCAGTCCTCTCTCCCGCATTCTCTCTGTAAAGCCACTGCTCAGGCAAGGCATACAATGCAGGCATACTAGGAATGAGAGACCAGTCCGGTGTCCCTGGCTCTAGCCCTTGGGGCCTCTTGACCAGTTTCCCTAGTAGCCAAGTCCCCCAGTCCTCCACAGAGGAGCCAGCATGGGTCACTCAGACCCAGGTTTAGCTCCCAGCAGCTCCTGCGTGGATCCAGAGCTGAGCCCTGAGGCCCAGGGTGGGTGGCGGGAGAGCTGGCAGGCGACGATGACACTGAGACTGGAGAACGAGGCAGCTGTCCGCATTGCGGTGCAAAGGGGCCCTCCAGCTACCTCCAGGATGGGGCCTTCGGTCCACAACAGCAACGGTCTGGGTCATTAGCTGGAGAGTAATTAAACCGCGCAGCGAGAGGTGATGGGAGAGTCTCTTCCCCGGGCAATCAGGACCCAGTGGGAGAGATGGTAATGCAGCAATCTCCACTGAAACAGATCAGTCCTGCTGCTTCCTCTGCATCCCTCATCTTATCACCAGCGAAGGCAGGCACTGCTGAGCGAGACCCCTTGCGAGTCAGACCCAGCAAGCTCTGACCACACAGCACACCCCAGCTCCTGGATATCTCAGGGGCTTGGCAATGGATCGTGGGTCTTCCACCCTCTAGAGACTTCATTGCCGAAAGCCTGTGGAGTTTCAGGCCCGTTCCCAGTGGGCCAGTGGCCACATCACACAGGGCAGCACTGTCCCTGGCCATCTCAGCAGAGAGGCAAGGATCAAATGGGCCACAGCAACTGACCTCCTGCCTGGAGCTGGTCCCTCCAGAGCAGGGGGCGGCACATGACATGGGGCCTGAGGTAGGGTCATGTTCTAGTATCACAGCGACCCCAGGAACCCAACTAAGATCTGGGCCATGGGCGTACACCAGCCTCCACCCAAAGAGCTCGCAATCAAAATAGACCAAGGATCCAACACAGAGAGGGGCAATGGCTTCCCAGAGACCACACAGCCCATCACCGACACTGCCAGGAACAGAGCCCTGGTCTCTGGAATCCTCCATGGGCGCACTATCCCCTGGGCCACGCTACCTCCCCGTGTCTGTGCCGTGCCTGCTCTGGGTTGTCTCCCCAGGGCGTAGCAAAGCAGGCTCTGCCCTGAAATCACCGGCACTTGTGTTTCCAGCGACTGCAGGGTCAGGCCCTAAATCCACTTGGTTAAACATGCTGCAGAGAGGCCCCGAATTGCAGGAAGTGCATGGGAGCGAAAGGGGGCAGAAGCAGGACCATGGGGGGCCGATGGCGGGGTGAGGGGACAGACACTCTCTCAGCAGTAGAGGCATGTGTCATAGGCAGCAGGGACTGAACCAGGCACCTCCAGCTCTTAAAGCAGGTGCTCCGGCTGCCTGAGCGAGGGGACCCGGGTGGCTCTGTTAGCCAGGCTCCCCAAATGCTGTGTGTGATCCAGCCACCACTAGAGGGAGACGGGACACCACACGGGTGGGGGTGGGTGACACGTGCCCCACAGGCCCATGGAGAAGGTGTTTGAATGACAAAGAAGGGCAGCTCCAGCTATTGGAAGTTCCCGGCCGCTGACCTCCAGGTCCCAACCCTGCTGGGCTCCTACAGCCAGACCCACCTGCCCTGAACTGCAGGGGTCTCGGCTGGGCGATACACCGACCGATGGGGGATTCCAAGGAGGTAGCTGTACTCTAATATTTGGCCACAAGGGGGCAGACAGGACCCATGGTGCGTCAACTTCCCAGCAGCCTGCCCCCCACATTCATTAGCCTGATCCCTGCAGCCTCAGCCTGAGGGGGGCTGTTGTTTATTAACTGGGATAAGCTCAAGTTGCAGCATGGGGCTCAGGATACAGACTGCAAACGCCAAAAGGCTCTGGGCCCAAGATCTTTTTAAAGGATGTAAAAAGAAAAGGAGGACTTGTGGCACCTTAGAGACAGTCTCTAAGGTGCGACAAGTCCTCCTTTTCTTTTTGTGGATACAGACTAACACGGCTGCTCCTCTGAAACCTGTTATTAAAGGATGTAGGTGCCTAACTCACACTGAAAGCCTAAATCTGGCCCAGGAGGGCTTCTTGGACCCAGGGCTTTGCATCAACTGGTTACAGAGTGAGGGGTTATTTGCAAAACGGCCCCAAATCCAGCAGACATGGGGGGTTCAAAGCAGGTGCTCTGCGTCAGGCTCCTCACTAAAATAATCGCACCCTGCCACAGCAGCACCTTCCTTCCCCAGGGGCTTTGCGAACCAGGCACCGGCAGGAAGGGCAGTGCTGGCCATTGTCAGAATACCGGGCTAGACGGATCCGGGGCCTGCTCCTGCCTGGCGATCCCTACATTCCTGTGCTAGGATCCCACACCTTAGCAGGGGAAAACAGATGCAGAATGCTGAAGACCGCAGGGTTATTTCCCCTTCCCTGCCGCACTGCCCCCCTCCACGCTACCAGCCCTTGGGGAGGGCCCTGGGTTTGCAGAGATATGTCAGCGCTGGCTGCTGAGAGCGTCAATGTGCAGCTGCTTCTAACCCCGCAGGGCCAGCAAGGGGAACTCTGTGGTTGGGACAAGGAAATAACCATCAGTCTCTTACTATCCACAAGGCAGTATGAGCTAGTGGATAGAGCAACGGCCTGCTGCTGGGTGACCTTGGGTAAATCACTTCCCACGCTCCAGGCCTCAGTATCCCTGTCTGTACAATGGGGCTAATGAGACTGGAGTGACCTCCTCTGTAAAGCGCTCTGAGGTCTACAGCTGACAAGAGCTCAGCATTAGTATTGTTTCTCTAGCACGTACCCCATGTTGTAACAGACACGTACCCTCAAGGGGTGCCAGAGGATGCTCACGGCCCAAGGGCCCTGCAAATCTCCCTGCCTCTAGGAATCAGAAGCCACATTATTTCTGCTGAGGTTCGGAGCCTGACTGTGGAACTAGGGCCTTGGTGTGTTTGTCAGCTCTGCCTCCGACACTGGAGGGGGGGTGAAATTCATCACTGGCCGGAGCCCACGGCTGCTGCATCCTGCTGCTTCTGAGATCACCCCACCTCCAATCACACCCAACACCACACAGGCCAAACGCCATCAGTGCAGCTCCAGGGCAGAGCCCTGGGGATGGATGGAAGCTGGCTGTGGAGGAAAAGGCCCAGGTGACAACCTTGTAGGCCTCCCAGCAAAGGAGAAGTGGGGCCAAACATGACAAGGGAAAAATCAAGCCATTTGCTCCCTTAGGGGAGGATCTATTACCAGGGATTCTCTATATGCTGGTAAAGAGGAGAGGACAGAAGTTGATGAAGTCCAGGTTGGAAGTGAAAAGCAACAGATGAAGAAAAGAATCCCATCCAGTTACATCACACAAATGCAGACAGCTAAATATTGACACATTTCAGTAAGTGCTTGTGTACGACAAACACAAGTCTAAATATGAATATGGGCAAACCTGAGTGCCTGGTATTAGATGAGGCTATTGATATAATAGGCATCACAGAAACTTGGCAGAATGATGATAATCAATGGGACACAGTATTACCAGGGTATAAAATATACAGGAATGACCAAGTAGGTCATGCTGGTGGGGGATGTGGCATGTGGCTGGGGGGGATGTGGCATCTAGTGGCACTAGATGTGAAAGAACCCATAGAGACAAATATAGTAAAAATCTTAAATGAATCAAACTGTACCCTAGAATCTCTATGGAAATTCCATGCTTGGATAATAAAAAATGGGAACACCACAAATATGAGAAGGCTAGTTAAATAGAAATTAAGAGGAACAGTCACCAGAATGAAATGCCTGCAAACTGCATGGAAACTATTTAAAAACACCGTAATAGTGCTTCAAGTTAAATGTATACTCCCCCCACCCCAAAAAAACAAACAAACAAACAAGAGGACCAAAAAAATGCCACCATGGATAAACAAGAGTAAAATAGATAGTGAGAGACAAAAAGACATCTTTTAAAAATTGGAAGTCAAATCCTACTGAGAATACAGAAAGGAGCATAAACTCTGGCAAGTCAAGGCTAAAAGTATAATGAGGCAGACCAAAAAAGAATTTGCAGAGCAACTAGTAAAAAAAAAAGAAAAAAAAAGAAGAACAATCAATGGGGCTCCTGAACAATCGAGGTGTTAAAGGAGCACTCAAGGAAGACAAGGCTGTTGCTGACAAACTTAAGGAATTATTTGTGTCGGTCTTCACTGCAGAGGCTGAGAGGGAGATTCCCACACCTGAGTTGTTCTTTTAGGTGACAGATCTGAGGAACTGTCCCAGATTGAGGTGTCAATGGAGGAGATTTTGCAACAAACTGATAAATTAAACAGTAATACATCAGCAGGACCAGACGGTATTCACCCAAGAGTTCCTGAAGGAACTCAAATATGAAATTGCAGAACTAGTAACTGTGGTATGTAACCTACCACTTAAATGAGCCTCTGTATCAGACGACTATGATGAGATTACTGGTTCTGTGGATGAAGGGAAAGCAGTGGATGTATTGTTTCTTGACTTTAGCAAAGCTTTTGACACGGTCTCCCACAGTATTCTTGTCAGCAAGTTAAAGAAGTATGGGCTGGATGAATGCACTATAAGGTGGGTAGAAAGTTGGCTAGATTGTCGGGCTCAACGGGTAGTGATCAATGGCTCCATGTCTACTTGGCAGCCGGTATCAAGTGGAGTGCCCCAAGGGTCGGTCCTGGGGCCGGTTTTGTTCAATATCTTCATAAATGATCTGGAGGATGGTGTGGATTGCACTCTCAGCAAATTTGCGGATGATACTAAACTGGGAGGAGTGGTAGATACGCTGGAGGGCAGGGATAGGATACAGAGGGACCTAGACAAATTGGAGGATTGGGCCAAAAGAAATCTGATGAGGTTCAACAAGGATAAGTGCAGGGTCCTGCACTTAGGACGGAAGAATCCAATGCACCGCTACAGACTAGGGACCGAATGGCTAGGCAGCAGTTCTGCGGAAAAGGACCGAGGGGTGACAGTGGACGAGAAGCTGGATATGAGTCAACAGTGTGCCCTTGTTGCCAAGAAGGCCAATGGCATTTTGGGATGTATAAGTAGGGGCATAGCGAGCAGATTGAGGGACGTGATCGTTCCCCTCTATTCGACATTGGTGAGGCCTCATCTGGAGTACTGTGTCCAGTTTTGGGCCCCACACTACAAGAAGGATGTGGAGAAATTGGAGAGAGTCCAGCGAAGGGCAACAAAAATGATTAGGGGTCTGGAACACATGACTTATGAGGAGAGGCTGAGGGAACTGGGATTGTTTAGTCTGCAGAAGAGAAGAATGAGGGGGAATTTGACAGCTGCTTTCAACTACCTGAGAGGTGGTTCCAGAGAGGATGGTTCTAGACTATTCTCAGTGGTAGAAGAGGACAGAACAAGGAGTAATGGTCTCAAGTTGCAGTGGGGGAGGTTTAGGTTGGATATTAGGAAAAACTTTTTCACGAGGAGGGTGGTGAAACACTGGAATGCGTTACCTAGGGAGGTGGTAGAATCTCCTTCCTTAGAAGTTTTTAAGGTCAGGCTTGACAAAGCCCTGGCTAGGATGATTTAATTGGGGATTGATCCTGCTTTGAGCAGGGGTTGGACTAGATGACCTCCTGAGGTCCCTGATATTCTAGGATTCTATGACTGGAGAGTAGCTAACATACCGCTGGTTTTTTAAAAAGGGCTCCAGAGGGGATCCCGGCAATCACAGGCCAGGAAGCCTGACTTCAGTACCAGGCAAATTGGTTGAAACTATTGTAAAGAACAGAATTATCAGACACATAGATGATAACGTGCTAGGGAAGAGTCAACATGGCTTTTGTAAAGGGAAATCATGCCTCCCCAATCTACTGGAGTTCTCTGAGCGGATCAACAAGCATGTGGACAAGGCGATCCAGTGGATATAGTGTACTTGGACTTTCAGAAAGCCATTGCCAAGGTCCCTCACCCAAGGCTCTTAAGCCAAGTAAGCTGTCATGGGATAAGAGGGAAACGTTTTTTCATGAATCAATAACTAGTTAAAAGATAGGAGACAAAGGGTAGGAATAAGTGGTCTTTTTTCACAATGGAGAATGGCAAATAGCAGGGTCCCCCAAGAGTCTGTACTGGGACCAGTGCTGTTCAACATAGTCATAAATGATCTGGAAAAGGGGGTAAACAGTGAGGTGTTGAAGTTTGTAAATGATAACTATCTTGAATGATTTTTTTAAGTCCAAAGCTGACTGTGAAGAGTTACACAGAGATGTCACAAAACTGGGCGACTGGACAACAAAATGGCAGATGAAATTGAATGCTGATAAATTCAAAATAATGCACATTGGAAAACATAAGCCCAACTACGCATACAAAATGATGGGGGTCTAATTTAGCTGTTACCACTCAAGAAAGATTTTTGGCGTTCCTAGTTCTCTGAAAACATCTGCTCATGAACAGCAACAGTCATAATACAAGCTAACAATGTTAGGGACCATTAGGAAAGGAACAGATAATGAGACAGTAAATATAATGCCACGATATAAATCCATGGTACGCCCACACCTTGAATACTGTGCACTGTTCTGGTCGCCCCATCTCAGAAAAGATATATTAGAATTTGAAAAGTACAGAGAAGGGCAACAAAAGCGATCAGGGAGAGGGAACAGCTTCCAAATGAGGAGAGATTAAAACATCTGGGAGTGCTCATCTTGGAAAAGAGATGACTAAGTGGGGGGGATATGATAGAGGTCTATAAAATCATGACGTGTGGAGAAAGTAAAGAAGGAAGTGTTATTTACTCCTTCCCATAACACAAGAACGAGGGGTCACCCAAAGAAACTAATAGGCAACAGGTTTAAAACAAACAAAAGGAAGTATTTCTTCACACAACCAATCTGTGGAACTCCTTGCCAGAGGATGTTGAGAAGGCCAAGACTATAAAAGGTTTCAAAGAAGAACTAGAGAAGTGCATAGAGGATAGGTCCACCAGTGGCTATTAGCCAGAATGGGCTGGGACACAACCCCAGTCCCTAAGCCTCTGACTGGCAGATGCAGGGACTGGACTACAGGGAGGGATCACTCGATAATCGCCCTGCTCTGTTCATTCCCTCTGGGACACCTGGCACTGGCCACTGTTGGAAAACAGGATCCTGGCCTATATGGACCTTTGGTCTGACCCAGTATGGCCGTGCTTATGTTCTCACGCTATGGGGCATAAGCTAAACATCACCAAGGTGCTGAAGGAATCATGCCCCCTCCCCTGGTGCAGCACACGGGGAGTGTGGGGGGATGGAGGGCGGGTTTTCAGACACTGCCCAGTATCAGACCTCACAGAGCAATGGGCCAACCCAAGCTCCTCTGAGCCCCAGGGACCCATCTGAAGGTCGAAACAGGCTTTGCCCCTCTTACCCCTATATCCCTCCCACCCCCCGTTTACCTGGGCCATTGAGCTGACCCAGATATACCCCACCAGAGACACTAGCCCTTCCAACGCTGGCCGGGGGCTGCCCGCTCACAGGTCAGGGAAGAACAATGCTCCTGAGCGTTTCTCTAGCACTCGAAATCTCTACTGCCCCGAACAAGAGATGGGGCAGGAGCCCAAGCCCGGCCCATCTAGCCCAGCCCCTGGGTCAGCACGAGGTCATTGCCAGCGCTTTTGTCTAATCAGATCCCCCAGCAATGGGGCTTCCCCATTTCCATCCCATGGACTCCCCAGTACACTGGCCTCCCAGGATCCTGTTCCTGAGATCCACATTAACACCCCCCCTCCCGCTTTCTTAATTTCACCCCTTCCTTCAAGTCCACACCCTCGACGTGTCACTGTCTGCCCCTCCCGCAGACACTCTCAGGCTCCGGTCACATCCGCCTGCTCCCCCGGTCTGCTCTTTCCATCTTTCCAACCGGCTGGGTGAAAATTAACCAGGCTTGCGGGAAAGGGGAGAGCCGGGTAGGCCCCTGGCCCGATGGCACAGCAGGGGTTACACGAGACCTGACCGGAGTCCAAGTCTCATGTCCTGCTCTGGGAAACGGAAGAGCCTAGTCCCTGGGCCAGCCAAGAATCGGGAGGGCGTGGGCGTCAATAAGCTCTGCCTAGGGCCCCATCTTCGAGGAGTATTTGCAATACCACCTTTGCAAAATTAGCAGCCGCCGGCAGGAAACGCGGGCGCCTCCCTCGCACAGCTTGGCAGGGGCGTAGGCCATTCTCCTGCAGCGGCCCAAGCCGCAGGCTGGGATTTAACATGCAGAGCGGGAGATTTTCTTTTTCACCCTGGCACAGTGGCAAACCAACCATTAAATGCCGCTCGCTTTTCCAAGGTGTTGCTGCCACCTGCTGGCCCTGTGCTGTAACTGCAGTTACACCCCTTTCCCACCCCCTGCCCACACAGCTGCTGCCTGGGGAGGACCCCACCTCAGCCCCCACACATAATTCATGAAGTTTGATTAATATGCTAATACGTGGCAGCCGATTGCCCCTCGCGAGCAGTTAATGATTTGTTCAGAGGCCCAGCTGCCTGCCAGATATTTCGGAGGCCTCCGTCTATGGCAGGAGCTTTTCCAACCATCTGTTCATTAATATGCAACAAGCAACAGTGATGGGCAATTAAACTGGCTGCAAATTAACCAATTTGCTTGGGGAGCTGCCTTTTGAGCGCTTGTTTGTTTCATTAAACCTTAAATTCTTCAGGACCCCGAAGAAACGTGACTCCAGGCGTGGCACTCGGAAGCTGGGCCCTGCCCTGGCAGCTCACAGCCTGGCTAGAGGTGGCATCTCACCCAGAAAAAACAGTATAACACTCTGGCTAACCCAGTTAACCCTGCCATGACCACTTCACTACTCTAGATGTTGTACAATGATGCAGTCCCTGCCCCCAAAGAACTTACAGTCTAAGCGTAAGACAAGGGACTATCGGTGGATAGAGATACTGTAGCACAAGGAAATGAGAGAGAGTACTGGGCAGTGTGATACTCCTGACAAAACACAACTAATGGGTCCCTCCAGGGAGAATCAGCCAAAAGAACTGGGTGTTTGATACACGTGCTTGTAACAAAAGCACCCAGTTTAAAACAAAAATGTCCTGGCTGGAATTCACGCACACATAGAATATCAGGGTTGGAAGGGACCTCAGGAGGTCATCTAGTCCAACCCCTGCTCAAAGCAGGACCAACACCAACTAAATCATCCCATGCACAAAACAACAGTGAGGAAATTATTGTGTCCACTTAATCTGTCACTTTGTCACTTTGGATGGGCTATCACCAGCAGGAGAGTGAATTTGTGTGGGGGGGTGGAGGGTGAGAAAACCTGGATTTGTGCTGGAAATGGCCTAACCTGATGATTACTTTAGATAAGCTATTACCAGCAGGACAGTGGGGTGGGAGGAGGTATTGTTTCATATTCTCTGTGTATATATAAAGTCTGCTGCAGTTTCCACGGTATGCATCTGATGAAGTGAGCTGTAGCTTACGAAAGCTCATGCTCAAATAAATTGGTTAGTCTCTAAGGTGCCACAAGTCCTCCTTTTCTTTAATCTAATACAATCATCATGCTTCATGGACAGTCAAAATTTCACCTCCCTCCAAGCCAGGGAAGCCTGTGCTGGGAAGCAGAGCAAGCCTGTATACAGCAGCGGACTGGAGTAGTGTTGGGTTTGTTCTTGTTTCACGTACTGTGAATAAGACCGTCAGTCCCTCATGGGTTCTCCTTAACCCTGTTGCTTAGAGTGGTTAGGGCACTAGCCTCAAACCTGGGAGACCCTGCTCTGCCACAGATCACTCAAATGTCCATGGGCAAGTCACTTGGCCTCTCCGTGCCTCGGTTTCCCCGCTGTACAATGGGGGAGAGTAGCCCTGCCCTGCTTCCCGGGGTGCTGGCGGTTAAATGCATTAAAGACTGTGCGGCACTCAGGTGTTGTGGTGATGGGGGCCAGACGAATACCTTACACTGTTGGTACAACAGCAGGGTGGTAGCACCTTGTGGCTCTAACTGAAGAGGTGTGCTCGGTGCAGTACAGAGACAGCCCCCACCCTGAAGAGCCAGTGCCCAGAACAGACAAAGGGAGGCTCATTACCCCTCTGACCCAGCTGGGAAACTGAGGCAGGGAGATTTAAGTGTGACAGGGCCAAGCCTTGAACCCAGAGTCTCCCGAGTCAGAGGCCACAAGACAGATCCCCCCCACCCCTCCCCTGGCATCAGTCTCTGGTCATGGAGGATGTTAGAAATAGCCTCCCACTGCTCAGTTCTGCTCCAGCTCTCCACAGGGACTCGGGTCTGTGTCTCAGGGCCACCTCTGCTGCAGACGGGGTCCCCGCCGGAGCTGCCCATGAGAACCCAGGAGGAAGAGCTGTGGGGAGGGGAAGGAGTTGGGCCCTTTGTCAGAGCTTCAAGGCGACTGTGCTGGCCCCAGCTCTTTCCTCGCAGCCCCACTCTGATCACGTTGCTCCTTGTCAGGCGTGGACACCTGTGCCCGGACAGAGGCCAAAGCTGCTAGACAACCAGCCGCCCGTGGCTTTGAACGTGGGACCTAGAGAGGAGGGCGCCATAGACCCATTGCCCCTGTGCCAGTCATCCCCCTGCCATGCATTTGACAAAGGAAGAAGGATGGTGGCAGCCCGGCGGGCAGAGAGCTGGTGCTGAGCAGCTCATAGGGCTGGGATTGCTGAGGAGGAAGCTCCCAAGGGAGCCGCTCTGCCCAGAACAGGGGGGAGGAGTCAAGGCTCTAGGAGGAGGAGCTTCAATCACACAAAGGGCAGATGTTAGGGTTTGGCCTCACCAGGATGAACCTGAGCCCTTACGAGGTGCATCACTAAACATCACACACAGAGTGAGCCCAGAGTAGCCGTAAGAACGGCCTCACTGGCTCAGACCATCTAGCCCAGTGTCCTGTCTACTGACAGCAGCCAGTGCCAGATGCTTCAGGGGGAACGAACGGGACAGGGCAATTTGGAGACCAATCACCTGCTGCTCAGGGCCCTCACTGGTGGAGCAGGGCGAATGTTTTTTGGACTACCCCTTATTTCAATCGAAAGAATGCAGCTTTGGGCCGACCAAAACGTTCTGCAAATCTGTGCTGATTTTGCTGAAGTGTTTCGGTCGGAAAAAAAATTGCAGAAAAGTCAAAACGGTTCACGCTGATTTTTTTTAAACGTTTTGTCGATCGGAAAGGCCACCGTGGTTTGAATTTTACCTTCATTTGTTTACAAAAAAAAAAGGGGGGGGGGTTTACAGCTGAAAAAGTTTTCATTTCAGGGCGACCCAAACCCAATTTTTTCTTCAAATTGCCGCCATGACACCGAGAAACAAAGTTGTACAACTCCACACACCGGGGCGCAAGATGCTGCTTGAGATCAGGCAGAGGCTGGACTAATGCCAGATCTCCTACATTCGCAGTCTGGGCCCTAACCACCGGGCTGTTCTAGGGTGTATGTCTGTCTGTCTCTCCCCTCCCCGAATTCCCAACACATTTTCCTGTGAAAAGTTTTGGTTTAGATGAATCTGTGTTTTCTGTTGGCGAGGGGCAGGCAGTTTTAGTGACAAAATCCCAACCAGCTGTCTCAGGGCTTTCTCTCGTTAAACTTTTTATTCCCTGGGGGGAGGTACTTTGCGGCATTGAGGGAGGGGGAAAGGCGCACCCTCTCTCACACGCAGACAGACGGCCGAGTTGGAGCAGAAGGCAGACAGCTCCAATCCCAGTGCCAATGGGGCTAAGCTTTGCTCCCTCCTAGAGAAAAGCAGCCACAGATCTGTCACTTCCCATTGATTTATTTTGAAAGCAGAGAAGTGAAAGAGTAAAAAAACCAAAAACCTACCCAACCATTGGAAAACTGGCACATGCTCTGTGTACTGATCTAATGCCGGGTGGAAGGAGTGAGAACACGGGCTCTTCCCTTTTGGGATCACAGATTGGCAGCTCTGTGCTTCTATGGGAGAGCTGAACTCGGGGAGGGGGGGCAGGAAATGGGCCTGTTGCCCCAACCCCTTCCCTTGGGGTTGAATGTATTTTTAGTGGACTAGACGGGCTGGAAGAGAATAGACCCTGTGAAGAGCTAAAGAGCCATAATTCCAGGGCAGCGCTTTCCTGGAATAGGCAACAATAATTTAAAAATACATGGGAATGAGAAAGGATTCGCAGGCAGCAGGGCAACAAGTGGCTTCTGTTTGTTATGCCCTTTCACAGCAAGCTCTGGGCCTGTCCCCCACAGCTGGCCTTCGAAAGCAGCCTTGCAAAAGTCTACTCCCTCAAAGAGCCAGAGTTTGTTTGACAAGCGAGTAAGTTGCTCATCATGAGAAATGCAGGCTAATTAGTCTTGTCCCTTGGCTGGTAAATTTCACGTGATGAATTGGCCAAGCCTCATTAGGGCTCCAACATTTCGATCAATGGGAACTTGGTTCCTGAGTTCAACGGGCCCTTACAGAGGAATGCACTATGGAAAAAATGACCCCAATTTCTGAACCAAAGATAGTTTTCTAGATAATAGTTATATCCACAAATATTTTCCACTGCAGGAGGTCTAGACAAGCCTTGCAATCTGGTCAGCAGGCTGCCTATATCCAGATAAGTGAAACAGATGCTGTGGTTACAGCCGAGAGATGTCCGCACAGCGAGAGAAATGTGCCCCTAGCTGGAATTTCCCCCGGCAGAGAATGGATTTGCACATCACAAGGCATCAGGAAATACACACATCAAAAAGAGAAAGAATCGGGTTTCTCTGTGCAGTTTGGTAAAGAATAGATGTCTCCGCTCTCCTGTATGGTCAAACTTCCCTTCTGCATAACATTGCATCAGTTTAACTAAAGGCACGCATTGATTTAGTTAGTTGGGTTCAGCCACGAATGGACAGTCATACTGGGTGAAGAGTAGATTACATTGGTTTTGTTGAAGTCATACCATAGAATCATAGACCATCAGGGTTGGAAGGGACCTCAGGAGGTCATCTAGTCCAACCCGCTGCTCAAAGCAAGACCACTCCCTGCAGTTTGTCAGTTTGTATCAGGCTTTTGGGCTGCAATAAGTTTAGCTAAAAGTTGATTTGCAACAGACCGTGTGTTACATCAATTTAAGTGAAGTGGATTGATTCCCAACCAACTGCAGCTAAACCGTGCGTAGACCAGCCCCTGCTCCCCATATACCACAGAGACCTATTCTAGAATTTCACAGTCCCACAGACACCTGCAGAACTATACCCCGCCCCCAGTCTAGGAGTCATCCTTAGACAGATCATATTCAATTACCTTGTGCTTCCCCCACCTTAGGCTTAGACTGCAAACTCTTCAGGGCAGGGCGCGTCTTTTCGTTGTATTTCTGTACAGTGCCAAGCACAGCGGGGCCCAGGCCTGGGGCTCCTAGGAGCTATGCAATATGCACAACAGTGGCCAGCCGTCTGGCTAGAAAGGCTGCGTGCCTCAGTTTACCAGAGGAAGATTCCAAAGAGCCGTTTTGGAAGGAAAGTATTGGCACATGGGCTAAGATCAACCTCCCTGAGGCTGCCAGGGCGGGCGCAGACGGATCTCCCACAGTGTCCCACACTCCCCACTGTCCCCATCCAGCGCAGTGATTCTCAGCCAGGGGTCTGCAGCCCCCTGGGGGCGGGGGGGTCCATGAGCCCTTTCAGGGGGGCTGTGGAGCCCCGCGGCTGAAACCTGGAGCCCCCAGCTCCGGCACTCCCCACAGCCAGAAGCTGTGAACCCCATGGGTAGAGTTGCAGGGGGCACGAGGCTGTAGCTCCCGAAACTGCCGTGCCTTCCCCAGAGTGGGGCAGTCCAGGGTCAGCTCCACCCCCGCCTCCTCCTCTCCCCCAGGCCCAGCCCTCTGGCCAGGTGGTAGGTGGGAAGCCAGAGCCGGGCAATGTGGGGCAGCTGCTCCTCTGGTTGGTGGTGCCATGGAGCGGGCAGCCACAGCATTCCTCCCTCTGCTGCCGGTACCCAGGGTTGCGGCTGCTCCTCAGCTCCCAGCCCCCTTTGCTCACGCAACCAGTAAGAGCCGCCCGGGTGAGAGACCCAGCTCCGGTGCCAGCAGAGCCCTTGGGGAGCAGCCATCGCAGGGGGAGCCCTCCTGGCACACAGCCCCTAGCTACCCCCTCCATGCAACCTAAGCTACAGCCCCTAGCTACCCCCTCCCTGCACTCTGAGCTACCCCCCTGCCCGCACACAGCCCCTAGCTACCCCCTCCCTGCACCCTGAGCTACCCCCCGCCCGCACACAGCCCCTAGCTACCCCCTCCCTGCACCCTGAGCTACCCCCCGCCCGCACACAGCCCCTAGCTACCCCCTCCCTGCACCCTGAGCTACCCCCCGCCCGCACACAGCCCCTAGCTACCCCCTCCCTGCACCCTGAGCTACCCACCTGCCCGCACACAGCCCCTAGCTACCCCCTCCATGCAACCTAAGCTACAGCCCCTAGCTACCCCCTCCCTGCACTCTGAGCTACCCCCCTGCCCGCGCACAGCCCCTAGCTACCCCCTCCCTGCACCCTGAGCTACCCCCCTGCCCGCACACAGCCCCTAACTATCCCTCGCCTGCATCTTGAGCTACCCCCCCCGCCCGCACACAGCCCCTAGCTACCCCCTCCCTGCACCCTGAGCTACCCCCCTGCCCGCACACAGCCCCTAGCTACCCCCTCCCTGCACCCTGAGCTACCCCCCTGCCCGCACACAGCCCCTAACTATCCCTCGCCTGCATCTTGAGCTACCCCCCCGCCCGCACACAGCCCCTAGCTACCCCCTCCCTGCACCCTGAGCTACCCCCCCGCCCGCACACAGCCCCTAGCTACCCCCTCCCTGCACCCTGAGCTACCCCCCGCCCGCACACAGCCCCTAGCTACCCCCTCCCTGCACCCTGAGCTACCCCCCCGCCCGCACACAGCCCCTAGCTACCCCCTCCCTGCACCCTGAGCTACCCCCCCGCCCGCACACAGCCCCTAGCTACCCCCTCCCTGCACTCTGAGCTACCCCCCTGCCCGCACACAGCCCCTAGCTACCCCCTCCCTGCACCCTGAGCTACCCCCCCGCCCGCACACAGCCCCTAGCTACCCCCTCCCTGCACCCTGAGCTACCCCCCCGCCCGCACACAGCCCCTAGCTACCCCCTCCCTGCACCCTGAGCTACCCCCCTGCCCGCACACAGCCCCTAACTATCCCTCGCCTGCATCTTGAGCTACCCCCCCGCCCGCACACAGCCCCTAGCTACCCCCTCCCTGCACTCTGAGCTACCCCCCTGCCCGCACACAGCCCCTAGCTACCCCCTCCCTGCACCCTGAGCTACCCCCCGCCCGCACACAGCCCCTAGCTACCCCCTCCCTGCACCCTGAGCTACCCCCCCGCCCGCACACAGCCCCTAGCTACCCCCTCCCTGCACCCTGAGCTACCCCCCCGCCCGCACACAGCCCCTAGCTACCCCCTCCCTGCACCCTGAGCTACCCCCCAGCCCGCACACAGCCCCTAGCTACCCCCTCCCTGCACCCTGAGCTACCCCCCCGCCCGCACACAGCCCCTAGCTACCCCCTCCCTGCACCCTGAGCTACCCCCCTGCCCGCACACAGCCCCTAGCTACCCCCTCCCTGCACTCTGAGCTACCCCCCCGCCCGCACACAGCCCCTAGCTACCCCCTCCCTGCACCCTGAGCTACCCCCCCGCCCGCACACAGCCCCTAGCTACCCCCACCCTGCACCCTGAGCTACCCCCCGCCCGCACACAGCCCCTAGCTACCCCCTCCCTGCACCCTGAGCTACCCCCCTGCCCGCACACAGCCCCTAGCTACCCCCTCCCTGCACTCTGAGCTACCCCCCTGCCCGCACACAGCCCCTAGCTACCCCCACCCTGCACCCTGAGCTACCCCCCTGCCCGCACACAGCCCCTAACTATCCCTCGCCTGCATCTTGAGCTACCCCCCCGCCCACACACAGCCCCTAGCTACCCCCTCCCTGCACCCTGAGCTACCCCCCCGCCCGCACACAGCCCCTAGCTACCCCCTCCCTGCACCCTGAGCTACCCCCCCGCCCGCACACAGCCCCTAGCTACACCCTCCCTGCACCCTGAGCTACCCCCCGCCCGCACACAGCCCCTAGCTACCCCCTCCCTGCACCCTGAGCTACCCCCCTGCCCACACACAGCCCCTAGCTACCCCCTCCCTGCACCCTGAGCTACCCCCCTGCCCGCACACAGCCCCTAACTATCCCTCGCCTGCATCTTGAGCTACCCCCCCGCCCACACACAGCCCCTAGCTACCCCCTCCCTGCACCCTGAGCTACCCCCCCGCCCGCACACAGCCCCTAGCTACCCCCTCCCTGCACCCTGAGCTACCCCCCTGCCCGCACACAGCCCCTAGCTACCCCCTCCCTGCACCCTGAGCTACCCCCCGCCCACACACAGCCCCTAGCTACCCCCTCCCTGCACCCTGAGCTACCCCCCCGCCCGCACACAGCCCCTAGCTACCCCCTCCCTGCACCCTGAGCTACCCCCCGCCCGCACACAGCCCCTAGCTACCCCCTCCCTGCACCCTGAGCTACCCCCCGCCCGCACACAGCCCCTAGCTACCCCCTCCCTGCACCCTGAGCTACCCCCCCGCCCGCACACAGCCCCTAGCTACCCCCTCCCTGCACCCTGAGCTACCCCCCGCCCGCACACAGCCCCTAGCTACCCCCTCCCTGCACCCTGAGCTACCCCCCGCCCGCACACAGCCCCTAGCTACCCCCTCCCTGCACCCTGAGCTACCCCCCGCCCGCACACAGCCCCTAGCTACCCCCTCCCTGCACCCTGAGCTACCCCCCCGCCCGCACACAGCCCCTAGCTACCCCCTCCCTGCACTCTGAGCTACCCCCCCCACCCACACACAGCCCCTAGCTACCCCCTCCCTGCACCCTGAGCTACCCCCCCCGCACACAGCCCCTAGCTACCCCCTCCCTGCACCCTGAGCTACCCCCCCCGCACACAGCCCCTAGCTACCCCCTCCCTGCACTCTGAGCTACCCCCCTGCCCGCACACAGCCCCTAGCTACCCCCTCCCTGCACCCTGAGCTACCCCCCTGCCCGCACACAGCCCCTAACTATCCCTCGCCTGCATCTTGAGCTACCCCCCCCGCCCACACAGCCCCTAGCTACCCCCTCCCTGCACCCTGAGCTACCCCCCTGCCCGCACACAGCCCCTAGCTATCCCCTGCCCACACCTTGAGCTCCCCGCCTGCCCGCACACAGCCCCTAGCTCCCCACTCCCTGCACTCTGAGCTCCCCCCTGCCTTCACTCAGCCCCTAGCCCCCCATACCCTCAGCTCCCTCCTGCCTACATGGAGCTCTCCCCCCCCCCCCGCACCCTGACCTGTTTTCAAACTCTTTGAGCTGAGTCCCCCCACAACCCAGAGAGGCTGGGTGACCTGCTGAGGTGAGTCGGGGGGCAGGGGTGGTGCTCCCTTCCTGGTCCCTGCCACGCGGAGCTGACCCGACGCCTGTGCCCAAGGGTCCCCCCCCCCCCCCGGCCCGGGCCCTGGAGTTTTTCATAGCATGTAGAGGGGGGCTCCGAAAGAAAGAGGCTGAGAACCCCAGCAGGAGGGTGAACCGGCCTTTGCCTGCCCTAGCAACAGAGAGTTTATCTGGCGCCCCATGCCAGTGTTGGCACCCCCCCCCCGTTACAGCGACAGTCACACGCTCACATGGCCTGGAACGGGGGGGGCAGGCTTAGGCCTGCGGTTTGAGGTGGGGGTCAGCGTGTGAAGTCCCCGGGTAGTTCTAACAAGGCAGCGTTCACACCCGGCTCTGTTCCATTTGGATCTTTCCCCATTTCGTACGGCAAAGGCCAGTCACCAAAGACACACAACGGCAGTTCCCCACGCCCGCCCGCTCCCTCCACCCTGGCCGGGAACCAGGTGCACAGGGCGCCATGGCTAGACCACGGCACGCCAGCCGCAGTTAAACAGCAGGGGGTGCTCTCATGCCACCAGTCAATGAGGGGTGCAGTCCTCTAGGGGTGCTGCTTCGCCAAGCCAGAGAGAAAAGGGTGGGGGGAACTGCCCCTCTCAATTTAACCCCTGCACGTCCCGTTTCAAGTTCAGCCCAGGCCCGGCTTTCACGCTTCATTGCGCAGCTGGGAAGGCGGCGAGAGGCCCCCCCCCAAAAGCCTGCGCTCCCCGGCACCAGTCACTGCCGCGCTCTACACCAGCCGGGATACTGGGCTGACTGGGCACCAGTTGTGCTGGGCACTGCACAAACCGACAACAGAGCGACAGACCCTGACTGCAAAGGGTTCACTCACCGCAGGAGCCGGGGGCGGCGTCACGGCTCCCTCCCCGTAGGGTGTCCCCCCCGACGACGGTCGTTCCGGTACCGTGGTGGCCTCTCTTCCCGCCGGCCAGGTGACGACATTGGTCTGCCCCTTTCGAGGTAACCAAGTTCAACAAACAAAAGTCCGACAAGTAATTCCTAGGCGTCGTGTCTGGTCTCCGGCCCGCACTCTGGGCTCACGCCTCTTTGGGCAGTGGCTGGTAGGGAAGCCAGGCCCTCCCTCTACGCAGGCTTCCAGCCCAGGGAGCCTATAACCAACAGCCACCGTCTGCCCCATCCCTGTCCTTGCTGCTGTTTCCCTGGGCTCCTTCCTACCCAGCCTCCCTTCGCCGCAACTTCTCGGGGTTGGCCCTTCTTCCAGGGCTAGATTCAGAGTTTCCTCACCCCTGGGTTTCCTCCTCACCACTTCTCTGTTCCCAGATAGTAGCTGCAGACACCCCCCTTCATAGCTCCCTTCAGCTACAAACTTCTCCTTGGACAAGCCAGGCTGTTTCTGCCCAGCTGGGCCTCATGATCAATTGAGCCTGGATCTGCCGCCAGGTGCAGCCCGCTAACAGAATTGGCCTCACAGCCACATTTAACCCACGCATAGCCTGTGTCGGGTACCACCATCCCACCAACACACAGAGCGGGCAGCGTTAAGTGCTGCTCCCCTTCCGCATAGCACTACCGCTAGGCAGTGGTTTGCAAGGATTTAATATTATGATGACATTCGTTTTATAGGAAAAAAATGATGGATCTTTTGCCATTTTTCCAACCAGCTTGGCATATCGCTGCCTCTCTCTGCCGCAGTTTGCCCACCTGTACAATGAGGGATAATACGCACACATCTGAGGCTAGTTGCAAAACATTTTTTGAGGATTAAGAGCATGGTAAACACGTCTATCGTTCTTTACAGATTGATTAGTTTGTACTTTTATTATTTGATTCTGTTTTTGAATTGACAAATTCTAATTTTCTCAGCAGTGGTTTGACTGTTTCCAAAGCCATATTGGCTACAGATGTTCCTATTATCCAGAAGGCAGTGCTAAATGTGACCCTTGAACCGCTTTGAAAGTTGACGTATGGATAAGTACTGGGCTGCTGGCCTGGCTTCTTTCACTGACACTGCAGTCTCTCTCGCTCTCACACACACTCAAACACAGTGTAAAAGAAAAATGAAACTTGGCCACCAAACGCCTTTTTTAGGGTTTTATCCACAAATGAAGTTCTTTGTTTTGCCTTTTTCAAGCATATGTTTCCTTCTTCAGACCAGATTTTTTTTTTTAAACTGCAATCTAGATTTACAATATATACAATCTAGACAGTAAGGGATAATCAGCACATCTTGCAGATTTACCTATGTACAGTCTTTGGAGCAAGAATTCTTTTATTAAAAAAACTCTTTTCAAAAAGTCTTTACAATAGAACCATGGTGCAATACATCAGTCATCTTCGGAGGCAACTGGGATTCTGAGATCGCTCGCGCTCCAAAGACCAGTGAGCATGACAGAGTTTAGAGTTGACCGATACTGTACAGTAAATATTTCAATGTTCCGCCCCCAGGGGGTCAGGTCTAGACACACAGGCATCACCCATCCCAAGTTCGGGAACAGCTCCACCAGACCCAGGGAGGACCACACTGTGGTACATGGGGTATGGTACATGGGGCTCGGAGAGCAGGGGCAGAAGTCGTCTATCATGATTTCCTTCTACATCTCCCTCTCCCCTTCCACACCTCCCTCCACCTAAAAAAACTATGAAATGCCAAAAGCTTTGGAAACCCAGCAGCAGGGGCCTGCGCTTTCGGAGCAGGGGCACATGGGTTCCACCACTGCCATCACCACGAGGTACCAAGCAGCCATGGCGCGGGGCACCGAGACAAGTCCAAAGAGGCAGCTGAGAAATCTCCCGCCACCCTTCAGAGCTCGACAAAGGGAGCTGGCGGGGCTCCCATTCCTTGCCTGCCTGAGCATGGCATTCAGCAGCACTGTGCAGTACCCAGCAGTGTGTGTACTGTAGGAAGGAGAGTGGGGATGCTCTGCTGAGACCACAAGCCCTGTGGGACGGGGACCATTCTCATACGTGTCCACGCTGGAGGGGTACGGGCCCTGCAGAGGGCAGCTACAGCCATTGGGTTACCGTAGTCACCCTGCAGCCATTCCACGGTGAAGGGAGGGCGGAGCTCTTCTCCCCACCTAGCAATACCCAGCGCCCAGCCCCATTTTCACCCTGGTCCCTGCATCAGCCCCCACCTACCCCTTCTTGTCCCCAGTACACCCAGCGCTCAGCCACCTCCTCTGCGTTGGCCCCCTGGACAGGGGCTCTTGGAGCAGGAGCCCATGGGTGGGGTTCCGGACGAAGCGGGGGCAGGACACACACAATACCCTGGGCATCCAGCACTGCGCCCATTGGACAGGCTGGGCTTCCAGGCAGGGATTTCATGGCTTCTCTCAGCAGGCGATAGCCGGCTGCTGCGAGTACTGAGAACCAAGCAGCCCTGGGACACGTATATATACATAAACACACCCCTACAGCAGGGGCAACTGGGACGGACACACACACGGACACACACACCCTCCAGCAGGGGGCAGCAGGGATGGACACAACACACACACACGCTCCTTCCCTAGCCGTGCCCCCTAGTGGTACAAGCCTCTGACACGTGCCCAACTGTGCTACAAGGGAGAAGGGGTGCAGTGGCCGGAAGAGCTTTGGGCCCTAATCCAGCACTTGCTAAATCAACGGGAGTCCATGAGTGCGGTTAGATGGTTAGTGATGAAGTCAAAGCCCTACAGACACCCGAGGGACAAAGCTGCTACCCCAAGCCTGTGCCACTATGGAGGATAAGAGGGGGCTGGGTACTTGCTCTGTATTGGAGCTGGGTTAGGAGGGAGTATCCCCAAAGGTCACTCCCCCTTCAGGCAAAGCAGAAGGATGATACAGTTTCAACCCCACTGCTCCTTACCCACCCCACAGGGCAGTTCAATGAAAACAACGTTACACTTGTACTGCAATAGACACGGATGCTTCTCGGATAAATAATCATTTAAATTAGTTTGTTAAATTAACTAGCATTGAGCCACAGCACTGCCTGCTCAGGAGACTCATTTCTGCTCTGTCCCACCAAGTCCAAGCCCCTTTGGGTCAACACCTTGGAGAAGAACATTTCCCCCTAGTCTCCCCCACCCCAAAGAGAGATCTGGGCTTTCGCAGCATGCCTGCCCCCAACCCCGCCTCAGGATCTAAAAGACCAGCTCCCAGGAAACGTGTACCCAGAGCCCGATAGTTGGCAATCTCGGCAGAGAGGAGACAGCTTGGAGGGCGGGCTATGGAGACTCACCTCCTGTCTGAGCCCTGCAAGTTTAGGGCTAAGACACGTTGGCTGGGAGCAGGGTGCAGTCCAACAGCCTGTGTGGTACCCAATGGGTGGTGGGTGTCATAGGCCAACGGAAGCTAAGCCTCCCCTAACCCAAGCCATGGCCCTGCCCACGCTCTGCCCCATGGACGGTGCTCCCCCTCTCCCCGAAGCCGACGGGGGCTCAGCTTGGGCCGGTGAGTCAGGGCGGGTCGGCTGAGGCTCCTCCGGCTGTGGTTGGCGGGGGGGCACGCTTGGGGCTCCAGTTGGCAAGGAGGGGAGCAGGGGGAGGCATAGCCTCCCTGAAGGGGGCGTTCACCCACCGTCCATGGTGGTACCTGTTTTGTGGATAAACTCAGTGCTGCATTCCCCAGGCTGTCGGTCTGGCCCCTTTTCAAAAGGAAAAGGAAACCCTATTTATTCCTACTTCACATCCTTGAGTGCGGCCAAGCGGAGGGCGTCCCCCGTCCGATCTCAGCCCCACAGCGGAGGTGGCCCTGGGGACAGCTCATTCCTGGAGCAGCCACGATTCCTCCTCCAAACCAGGGGTCACCTTAGTTCCCCATGCTAGGCCCCCTTACAGAACAGAATTCAAACTCCTCTCCTTCACTGCCCGAGGGCTGCTGGGGGTGAAGCAGGCAGCTGTGCTCTGTCAGCGAAGAATAATTTAATGCTCCCACCACTCTGCCTCTCTGCCCCCACTTTGATCGCCACCTCCCCATTCCCACTGGGAAGCAGCACTGGGGGGAAGGAGGGTCAGACTAAAACCCCATCAGCAAAATACTGCACGGTTCCCCTCCCCCGCAAATAAACGTTTAAAAAAGGACACCATTACAACTTTCACCTACAGCAGCATTCCCACGCACTGCACCCCCAGAGACAGCCCCCCACCCTGGGAGGGGGGCTGGTGTGGGGGGGGGGGTCAAACCAGCCCAGCTGCCTCATTCGGACTGAGAGCAAACTGATCTGGCGAGCAGTTGACAATTCTTCACCTGTCCAGCGTTCAGTTCAACAGAGCGGCAAACAGCCCCAGTCCCCTACACAGAGCGGGCAGGCCAAAGAGGGGGGTGCAGCAGCAAGCCATGAGGGCCCATCCCACGGGGGCACCCTCTGCGCTGCCCTAAAAGTTGGCAAGTCAGCGATGGCTTGGCCGCAAAGGGATCCAGCCACCCCACAACTGTAAGGATTTCGGATGCTCTGCTTCTGAGCCTTGACACGACGTGGCCGAAAGCCAAGTCAGCCTGGCCGAGGGGGACTCTGCAGCCCTCTCCCCCTCTGCCCACTTTCTCCAGGACCAGCGCTGTCCCCAGCAGCCAGCCCTCACCACGAGCAAGGAGCCCATTCGGGGCCCTGTGGCGAAGCAGCGGTATCTCCGGCCCGGTGGATGTTGAGACACGCTGGGCGACAGGCAGCCAAGGCGAAGGCCAAGGCAATGCGGGGAAATTCCAGTCCACATCCCATCAGAAGTGCGTAAGGTTCTTGACGATGCCTAATTCAAGCATCCTTTTTATTGCTAATGCCTCGTGCGAGACATTGTGCTCCGATGCCTGCGAAACAGACAAAAGAGAGCTCATCAGATGCCGCTCCACCCGGCCCTGTTGCGGTTCGCCCTTTGTGATACTCAGGGGGGTGGGGGGGAGCTGCAGCTTTAAAAAGGGACTGTCATTGTTTTAAGAGTTTAGTATTTAATGCCTACAACCGCAAAGTAGCATTTCAGGAATCCACAGAATAAGCCACTCGGCCTCACTGAACCTACTGATAAAATGGGTCCGTTGGTAATTAGCCACCTTGGAGATAAGAAAGCTTGGAAGCTTGGTCAGCAAGAAAAGGGATTGTTCATTTTGCATTGATTCAACAGTGAAACAGGCCGGTGTCTCCTCCTTTATCTACTAAGCTGCTCACAGACTAAACTCTGGGCTGGGGAAATCTTTGCTGTTGTATTTACAACCCCACGAAGTCTATCAGGTTGGCAGTGTTTGCAGAGGTTAGTCCCACCGGGAAAGGGGTAAGTGGATTTGGCTGACTCCCTGAGGCAGATAACTCCTATCTAGAGGGGGTACTAAGGGAGCTCTCTCAGGATGAAGGATCTAGGGTGTGAGCTGAGCAGCCCTGAAGGAGGAGCCCTAGGAGCAGCCCAGTGTGGAGAGATGTTTTGAGCTGAGCTGTGTATTAGGTCATTGCTAATGTCTGTGCTCACCAAGCCAAAGGAAGGAGGCAAGTTTGCACTTTACGCAGCACAGGGACTGTGTGCAAAAACACTTGCTCCGAGGCTTTTACACAGACTTGTTCTGAGGATTTGTGTTTTATGTAACACGTGCCAGCTGGGGAACGATGTGGGCTTTCTTGTCTGTGCCACAGGAAACTCACGTCCAATAACTCACCACTGAGATTCAGCCTGGCTTCACGTTGCACTTGTGCTTTAGATCAGTGGTTCTCAACCTTTATGGGCTCAGGACCCATCTGTAAATGTTTAAGGCCTGTCACGAGCCAGTAAATAGTCTGGGGGTGGAGGCCCTGAGCTGGTTTTGGTCAGGGCCTGCCCAGCACTCCCCCCACAGTGGCAGCTCCTGCATCTCCTGTGCTGTGGGACTGGCTGGGCTTGGCTCTCCCCTGTGGGGTTGCAGCGCTGTTCTGGTTTGGCCCCATCTCCCTGACTGGACCAAATTTGTGCAAGTGGAGTTGTGACCCGGTTCAAGGGGTCGCAGGGCCACTCACTCAGTTTTGGCCTACCTGGGCTCCCATCATCATGACGGCTGGGCCAAACCTGAGTGGTGCTGGGACCCCAGAGGTTGCAGTGCCTGGAGTGAAG
Source organism: Eretmochelys imbricata (assembly GCF_965152235.1). NCBI lineage: Eukaryota > Metazoa > Chordata > Testudines > Cheloniidae > Eretmochelys > Eretmochelys imbricata. Next base: position 5,284,597 of record NC_135593.1, on the reverse strand, counting down.
AGGTGAGACCAGCCAGCCCCGTGGGACAGGAGCCGCAGGAGCTGCCATGTGATCCTTTGAAACGTTCTGGTGACCCAATTTTGGGTCCTGACCCATGGGTTGAGAAACCCTGCTTTAGATGACACCATCTCTCTGGTGTCACTGGCAATTTATTAATTGTATTGCACTAGCATCTCAGAGCACCAGTCATGGACCTAGACCCCAGTGTGCAAGGCGCTGTACAGACAGAATGAAAAGATGGTTCTTGTCCCAAGGATATGGCAAGCTAGGTGTTCTGCTGTCTGTACAGGGCCTAACACATGGCAGGCCCTGATCTTTGCTTACTGTTCCTAGACACTAGCATAATACAGATAGTGCTACTACCTAGAATATTTCCTAGATATCCCCTCTACTTACTCTGGGGAATACTCCAAATGCCAAGGGAATGGAAGAGTTTTTATGGATCATCACTGTCATATGCACCACTGCTCTCTTCTGGATGGAATGCATCAAAGCTATTTATGGGTATGACCATGGATAGTGCCCACAGCATATGGAGGGACGGTGTAAACCCTAGTTCTATTACATACCGAATCCAGACAGCTTACTGCTTATACGTTAATAACACAGTTTCCTCTGGTGACGTTTGTAAAGCCCAGAGATTCACACAGGAAAGTAACAGCAAACCATGATCACCACCAGAGGGGAAAGAGTGTGGTCACTTACGGCCATTGATTTAAGTGTGATTTGCTCGTAGTAGTGTATAGTCTGTTTCTTATTGGCAGAATTGGGGTACCCAAAGCCTGCGATATGTACCAGGTCACAGAAGTGCAATGCCAAGGTGATGGCTAATAATCCTGTCGTTGGTTTCTAGAGGGAGAGAGATGAAAGAGAGAGTCAGAAGGGCTCAGGGTGATAAAAGAACCCATACATGCTGGGTTCAGTTCAGAGTGGTTTTCTCCTCCCTTCTCTCTTTGGGGTCAGGTCCTGTGTATAACACCGAGGTTTAATATGCACGATCATCAGAGCCGTGTGAACACTGGGTCTAGGCTCACCGATGACCATGGTGCCTTGTGATACATGGACGCAATTTGTCATATACGCGTGACTTAGAATGAAGGTTCCCCCCTTAGGAAGGGCAGCTTCTAGCTATAGGGCTGCCACCATTACAAAGTGGGACTCAGTTTTGTCCTGCATATAATCACCACCTGCCTCATGGGGTACATGGTACATGAAGGTGGGGAGACTAGCTCCCTTTGATGGACACCCAGCCAGCCAGTTATCTGCAAAATCCCTCTTGGTCAGTTCTCTGCTTGCTTTACCTGTAAAAGGTTAAAAGGTCCCTCAGGTAAAGAAAAGGGAGCAGGCACCTGACCAAAAGAGCCCATGGGAAGATAGAACTTTTTAAAATTGGGAAAGAAACTTTCCCTTTGTCTGTTGTTCTCTGGGCTGCAGGGACAGGGAGCAGTAATGCTGCAACCAGCTTTAAGCCAGGTATGATTATAGATTATCAATTCATACCTCAAACCTACTTATCTGGAGCCTCAGATATGTAAGTAAATTAAGGGAATGTCTAGGAAGATGCAATTAGGGTTATTTATTTTATTTCTTATTGGCTTGTGGATCTCCTCTGATGCTTTTGTTTGCTTATAACCTTTAAGCTGAAGCCCCAAGAAAGCTATTTTGGGTGTTTGATTTTTGGAATTGCTCTTTTAAAATCTAGCAAGAGTCTACGTTCCAAATGTATTGTCTTTCTTTTTGTTTTTAATACAATTTACCTTTTTTAAGAACAGAATTGAATTTTTGGTGTCCTGAGAGGTTTGCGCACGTGTTGTTTGATTAGCTGGTAGCCACAGCTAATTTCCTTTGTTTTCTTTCTCAGCTCTCCCTGGAGGGGTGAAAGGGCTTGAGGGTACCCCACAGGGGGGAATTCCCAAGTGCTCCTTCCTGGGTTCAAAGGGGTTTTTGGGTTTTTTTTGCATTTGGGTGGTGACAGCATTTACCCAAGCCAAGGTCAGAGAGAAGCTGTAACCTTGGGAGTGTAATACAAGCCTGGAGTGGCAAGTATTCATTTTTAAAATCCTTGCAGGCCCCCACTTTTGCACTCAGTGTGACAGAGTGGGGATTCAGCCTTGACAGGGTATAAAACATCTGGACTAGACAAGAGAGGGAATATTGGGTCGTGAACTCCAAGACACACATGGATTTTCCAAGTAGCTCCTTGAAAAATCTCCCAATGGGGAGAGCCCCCATGACGGTGTGCCAGGTTGTTAGGATCTGCCATAGATCAAGGCACTGAGAATGGATAGTTGAAGGAAAGCTTATTGCCCATGACTGCAATGCACAGATATCCAAACAGCACTGCTTAAACTCCCAAAGTCCTGTCCCAGCATGCACCAGGCTCAGTGTGAATCTGGGACAAAAATTCTCTTCTTTAGCTGATCCAAAGCCCCAATAAGGATCCTGGAGGGGTGAAGCCTGGGACATTATACCCTCCCCTCCCAAAGTAGCACATGCTGGACGAAATGTGGAGGACAATGGAGACGCTCGCATGGAAATCCATTTATGGGAACAAGGAGAAAGTCATACAAACAGTTTCTCTGGGCGTGGCAACACTAAAGTAGAGCGCACACCTTCCTTCAAACAGCCAGCTGCTCTGGAAGGAGCTTCTCCCCCGGCTAAGTTGGTCGGAGCCATGCTGAGCTCGTCTCAGCTGGAAATGATCTTCCCCTAGCCAAGCTGGTCTGGGGATCTCTCTTTGCAGATCCTTTAGTAAGTTACTTCTACCCTGACCTATAAGATTTCCATGCTTGGGACACTTCCCTCTGCTTGACATGGCTGGGAGGATGTGAGCCTTGACGGAGAGAGACCACAGAACAGAAGAACAACTTATTGCCCCCTCAGCCAACTTCTATTGGCTTCCAGGGAGAGGAAGATATTCCTCTCTGGCTGTGGCAGCCCCCCATCCCCGAATGACGCTGTTCCATTTGGACATCTGCTTACTCCGACCCCCCCTCATCGCTAGATTTAGAGTCCCTGCAGTCCTGCACAGGTTTTCTCGCGCCTCGGCTATACGCTCTTCCACACGTAGAACTCAGCAACATCAGCATGAGGTCAATGTGCGCCAAAGATTTGCTCCTTAGAAGCAGCTATTTTGAAAAGGGCGTGGGGGCTGTGGGGGATAGTCACTGAACACGAGCTCCCTGTGTGATGCTGTGGCCCAAAGGCCTAATGCGATCTTTGGAAATATAAACGGGGGCATATTGAATAGGAGGGGTTCTATTACCTCTCTGTTTGGCACTGGTGCGACTGCTACTGGAATACTGGGTCCAGTTCTGGTGTCCACCATTCAACAAGGATGCTGATAAATTGGAGAGGGGTCTGAGAAGAGCCATGGGAAGGATTCAAGGATTGGAAAACCTGCCTTCTAGCGAAACACTCAAGCAGCTCAAATGCTTTCGTTTATCAAAGATAAGGTTAAAAGGTGACTCGAGCACGGTCTGCAACTACCTACATGGGAAACAGAAATTTGAGAAGAGCAGGCTCTTCACTCTAGCAGACAAAGGTCTCCAGTGGCTGGAAGTTGAAGTTAGACAAATGAAGGCTAGAAATAAGGCAGAGGTTTTTCACACTAAAGGTAATTAAGCATTGGAACAACTGTGGTGGAGTCTCCATCAGGGTACATTTTTAAATCAAGATTGGATGTTTTTCTAGACAATCTGCTGTAGTTCAAACAGCAATGAATTTAGGGCAGTTCTTTGTCCTGGCCTATGCAGGAGGTCAGACTCGATGATCACAGTGGAACCTTTCTAGCCTTACAGTCTATGAAGCTATACGATTATTTGTGAAACACTGATTGGCTCTGGGACATTTAACCCTCTGAACCTCAGTTTCTTGAGCTATAAACGAGGACCCCATCAGATTTCTTGCAGGTCTGGGGGCGGCATTTGCTAGTCAATCATTCCCAAGCGTTTTGGAGATGCAAAATGTACGGCATCACAGTGCCACTACGGGAAAGGATGAGAAGAGAATTCCACTCTGAACTCCGCAGACCTTCGCAACTTCCGCCAAATGTCATGGGTTTGTCTGATTTCTCACAAGTGATGGACAACAAGGAAAATCTTTTCAGCTAACACACACACACACACATACCCTAATAATTAGGCTGCACTGGCCAAACAAACAATAGAAGGATTCAGTGCAGAAAGATCTTCATCCTTGTGCAGAAGCCGCTTGCTAGCTTCTCCCTCCAGAAGAGCAGCTCCTCTGCTTTAGACTCCAGCCACAATCAGTTCCCAACCATGGCCAACTTTCCCCCCAACAAAGCAGTGTGCATATAATCTCAAGGATGCAGGGAAACAGAGGTGAGTGTCTCCCCCGACCCGGGAGGCCCTGTACTGCGGGTGGATGGATCACCTAGCATTTTATCTACAAAGCACCGTAAGAATCACCCAAGTGGCCTTCACCTTGGTCTCCTCCTGCCTTGGAAAGGGCAGTAATTTTCCAAGCCATGTGGACCCAGCCCTGGGCTACTCAACAAGTTGATGGGGCACAATGGGGAAAAAGGAGGGGGGGCAGTGCAGCGGAATGGCACCATGCCCCCTTAGCGAGTTCCAGTCGGGTCTGCCCTGTGATTTAGATCCAGGGCACCACAAGTCTGCCTTGCTCTCTCTGCCCCCAGCACACCGGCTCCCTTACCTGTTTAATCTTCCGCGGCTGCTTCATGGAAAGATTAAGCAATTTGGCAGCAGTAATTTCCATAAAGTAAGGGTTCAGAATGCGCACTTGCTCAGGATTGGCGTCCCAGATTAAAGGGGGCTGCTTCCAGAACCCCTTGCGAACCTGGAAAAGGACAACAGGAAAGTCAGGGGCTATTCTTTCCCCACTAGGGCTGCCCCAGCCTTGCACCCAGCGGCGAGAGCGAAACAAGGCAGAGGAGAGGCCAGACGTGGCCCCCTGCTCTCCCTGCGGCACTTACTCGCTTCTTGTCATTGAGGATCGTCTCCAGCCACTGGAAATCCATGGGTTTAAAGGGCACCAGCACCAGCAGAGTATCCGGGTTGTTTTCCCGTCTGGGGTTGAAGTGTGCGGACTCTGGGTAAAACAGCCGCATGGTGGTTTTGGAGCCCACGTCCGCCTCGTACCCATGAACCGGCGCGTTGTTCAACCTGTGGGGAGGGAGCGTAAGATGAGGAAGGGGATATTTCACACGCGTCCCACTTTCCCCATGACCTGTCCCATTAGCACCTGGCTTCCCGTCCCCAGCAGAGACCCCTTCAGGGATTCGAGCCACCTGCTCGCCACACTTTGACATGATAGATGTTAGGTTAGGGGACAGGATCCTTCAGGAATGAACTCCCCTGGGAAGTAAGGCCCATCCCAAAGCCCCCACCTCCCACCTGGGTGCCAGACGCATTGCTTTGACCTGCCTTCCCTAACAGATCCTGCTGAATGTGAGTGTATATTTCCATAAAATCACCCAAACCCAACCCCTCTCCTGCCAACACATCTCTCCCTGGGACAGGATGAGAGAGCAAACACAGGATAGATGTTAGTCACGTTGCTTAATGCATGATTGCAAGGTGCTCACACACTACAGTGACAAGCGTGGCAGAAGGGCCTGAATAAAGTAGAATTTCCAGGTTGGACTAACCTGGATCTCCCACATCCCTTGTGTAAATCTGTGCATTTCCGTTCAGATCAGAGCTGAGGAACTGGCCTAAGGAGTCTGAGCACTTGCTTCTCACTGGTGCTGGCAATTCCAGCTCCCAGGAAAGCCCAGCAGCCTGCTTCTCTGTCAGCTTGCCACATGGGCTACTGGGGAGCCCTGCCATCTGGACTGCTCTGGCACCGGGGACCGCAGACTTCCAGGGTCCAAATCGCCAAGGCATCCCTACCACATGGTCTGCCTGGGTCCACATCTCCAGAGCATCCCCACTACATGGGCTGCCCCAGGGACCCCAGATTTCCAGGGCCAGTGTCTCAAAGGCAGCCCTGTTATGTCAGAGCTTCCAGGCTGCCTCCCATGGAGCCAGGACCCTGCGGGCTCTCCAGGCTTCCAAGCTCTCTGCTGTGGTGCCAGGAACCTGGCACTCTTGAAAGCCCTGACTCTAACTGGAGCTTGGCTCCGAGATCCTCAGCCTGGAGTCTGGAAATGCTGGGGTCTCTCAGGGTCACTGCCATCAAGCTGATAGCCTGGAGATCCTGGAACAGGCTGCCCCATATGAGCTGCCCAGGGACCCTGGATTTCCAGGTTCTGCAGCTCAAAGGGTAGCCCCAGGGCCAGGGACCCCAGAGCTCTCAGAGTCCCGGGCCAGCTGCTAACAGCCACAGTGAAACTGGTATGAACATTTGGGAAATGCCATGGGTCCATGCTTCTGCACTGAATCTTTGTTCAGGATTTCCTGTTCGCCAGCCATTCTGATAACATTTGATTCCGATTCAGAATTCAATCAAATGGCAAAATGTCTTGGCCAGCTCTCGTCCGGGCTAGCCCTGCTCCCTGGCTCTGCCTCCTTTCACGCACTCCAACGTGAAGTCAAAGGAAAAGGGAAAGATACGAGGCTCACACGCCGCATCAATTCTGATCTCTCAACACGAAAAGAATGCATTCCGTTTTCCTCCATCCCATTAACGTAGCATGGATCCCAGAGCGTTTATCTCAGTCTGTCCCCAGGTATCTGCAAACATATTCCACTGTGTCCAAACAGATGTGATGGGTCCTTGTGGGGAGGAAGACTAACCCCCATTGTACTGAATCTCCTTAGTGCCTTACCTGATTACTACGTCATATTTGTTGATTGCTTCCCCCATGGAGCTGTTTCGGAGCCGGTGTCCGTTCCCCACCACTGCACATCTTCGGCACGTCATGCTGCAAAAGAAAAGATAATCTCAACCAAACGCCCTCACTGCCCTTTTCATCTCTGGGGGATTCTCTCCCACTTTACATAGAACAGTTTAGTTCTTTACACATTTTTAGAAGCAACAAAACAGCCTTGACTCCTTGGCACCCTCTAGGGTTGAGCTTCTTGCTGCCCCGGGGGGTGAAGTTTTGCACGTAATTCTATGGCTTTGCGATGCAAGAGGTCAGACAAGATGGCAATGGACCCTTCTGCCTTAAGATCTATGAATCTGCGAGCACTGCATTTTTACCGGTGGATTCCAGGGGAAATGCAGGGGTGAATTCCCATTGCCGCTCTCCCTTGGCCTAGTCAGTAGGGCCATTTGTCTGATGTAGACACTTGCCCCCCGCCACCCACTAGGAACTAAACTGAAATCACAAACCCATTTCACACAGACCCCTGAGTAGCAATGACACCCAGTCACGACCAACACAGCTAGATTCCAAGTGGAGACCCAGAGACAAGAGAGACCCTTTATCAGCACATTAGACTGCAAACAACACATGTTAACACCCAAAGAAGGCGGCAGGTGCGTATAATAAGCCCTCTGCTCAGTGGACAGCAGGGACTGAACTTGAGACTTTCATCACTAAAAGCAAGAGCCCTCACCACTTGAGCTACAGGAGTAACTCCTCCAAATTGGCACAGAAGTAGGCTCTTATCCTCTTAGGTGAACTACACCCTTAGCATGAGTTACATATCGTTCCACAGGAAAGACACTGGCCTGGGATTCTGTTCCCTGGTGTGACACAGACTCCATGTGCGATCCTGGGTAAGTCTCTGCCTCTCTGTGCCCCAGTTTTCTCATGTGTGAGCTGGGGATGCCACCCCAGCAGCACAGGGAGGCTGTGAGGTCTAAAGAAGCTCCCGAGCCCGTCACACGGGTGATACTACGGAAGTGCAGAGGCAGCATCCTCCCGCAGGCCCCAGGCACCATTCCGGCGGTAACGGCTGAGGTCGGCAGGTGAAAACAAAGTGCCAACCTGCCTGATGAGGAAAAGAAACCTGCTGGTTCCAGAAGCTGGGGTTGAAAGAAGCATCCATGTGATAAGCCAGCTCTGCAATTGGACCACTGTCAGAAAGATCTCTAGGCAACTGGTGGAAGCTGCTTCACCCAGTCAACCCAATTCTTCCACCAGTTCAAGCCACTTCAGAGAGATGATTCTGTGGCAGCAGCTTGTTTGGACCAGTTTCTTCCCTTCCACTGCTGCCTCCGGCTACCTGGAGAGCTGCGAGGCAAACGCCAAGACGTTAGATACCCTCATAAAATGGGATGAGAGGCTGGATTTCATCCCAGAGCTCATAGATAGTGCACTGAAACGCAGGCAAACATAGGGGCTGAGCCTGCACACTGCACCTCCCCTAGCAAACCACAAACAGGCCTGGATGGCGCGAACAGCCCCACGCTCCAGCTCGCCAGGGTGCAACAGGGAGGTGGCTGCTGCTGCTCTAAAGCCGGCAGCGTGGCCTAGCGACTCGAACACCCCACGGAGTCACAGGGATCCTTGGTTCTATTCCCAGCTCAGCTGCTGGGTGACCTTGGGCAAGTCACATCTCTCTGTGCCTCAGTTTCCCCGTCTGCACAATGGGGCGAGTGATACGGACCTCCTTTGTAGAGCTCATGGAGATCTACGGAAGAGATGAGCTAGGCGTTAGTATTTTATTGTGTCAGAGACAGGCCTCTAACTGGCCCAGCGGCTGCCTCTGCAGCATGTTCCATAAGTCCTGGCTTGACCCCAGGTTTGGTTTTCCCTTCTGTCCTAGGGACAGCAGCCTCTGCCCCAACGGCCCAGCTGCTGGAGATGACAGCCACACGAGGAAGTATCTGGTTACACTGTTCAGCCCTGCACTGGAGTTTTGTTGGGACTCCTGAGATCTGGTTCTCGTTCCTGATTCTAGGTGGGCTGGATGCGTGGATCCTGTTCCTTTGCTCTGCTACAACAGTGCCCCAGATCTGCTGGGGTTGTAGGAAGAGGGTGGGGGGGGGTCACTCACACTGTATTTATGACCCACGCCTCGCATGGTCCGCGCTTGACTAGCTCAGACAAGCAGACAGACCAGAGCAAGAGAGAGCCAGAGCTCGGCTGTCAGACAGAATCACGGGCGCTGCAGCGAGTCACCATTCCACAGCAGACTGACCCTGCAGCTCGTTACCCGCCTGCCAGAAATCAATGGCTTGTTTTGCCGTACGTCCCCAGAGAGATTCCAGCGATGTACTTCATTTTAGTGCAAACAAACAGCCAGGCCGCTGGCTGGGGCTGCAGCACCATGACATCATGTCCTGGAGCACGTCTGTCAGCGCGGGGCTGGGCTACAGATCGCAAGTCTACCAGGGGCTCGGAAACCCAATCCTGCCATTGGCTGCCGGGAAGCGGCACACTGCGGGAGGAGGGGTCTCATCCAACCCACTCCCTGGTGCACGTCATAAATCTGCTCATCAGCCTGGCATGCAGTTTGGCAACCTCGGCTCACAAGGGGCCCAAGGACTGGAATAGCAGCGGGGCTGCAGGGCAGGATTGAGGGGCGTCAGCAGAGACCCAAGGACTGGCAAGGCAGGCGGGCCGAGCCACATGGAGAAACTTGCCTGTGTTGGGCTTGACTCTGCCCACCCCTCTCTCCCTCTCGTCTCACAGTTCACATGGGGAGAGGAAGCAGCAGGAGAGGGGGCGTATGTGGGACAACGCCAGGGAGGGGAGGAGGGATGAGGCAGGGGTACAGATGGGGAAGAGATCTGGGCAAAGCCCCCCATACACACCAAGGGAAGGAGAATGGGGCAGTTCGGGGATGTTAGTGATCAAGAGGGCACCGGGGTGGGGATTGGCTCTGCGCTCCCAACACACACGGAAGGCCAGGGTCTCCGACAGTCCAACACCCCAGCGAGAGCACTCACGCCAGAGGTATTTGTGAAAGGGCGCAGCTCAGGGCAATGGCAGCTCTTCGGGTGGGCAGGGCAGCCTACGTAGGAGATGGACAACTCAGACCTCAAAACCCCCTCCATGGGTTAAAGCCCGGCGCTGGGCAGTGGCAACACCCCGTGCCACGTGCTGGCGGTCCACCAGATCTACAGCAAGACGGTGGGGAGACAGTGGGCATGCGCTTAGTTCAAGGGGGAGAGGCCTCTCACTGCGGTGTACATCAGGGACACCGACTGATACGCTGAGTCTCTGGTGCAAGGGGACTAAGCCTGTGCAAGCAGTTTCTTCCTTTTGGCAAGTTTCCAAAGGGCAGTAGTAGATGTTGGTTCTAAGGAGAGGTGAGAGCGACCTGTATGCTTCTCCACCAGGAACTAAGGATGGGAGGACATCTCAGCCCTAGGGCAGGAGTTCACCCACTTGGCTGCTGGATTTTCTGGCAGCCAGCACCTGAGCTGTCCTCCAGAGGGCTAGGGGCTGGCGGTCAATTTAGGATGAATGAAAAGTACCTGGTGACGATGGGCATGGGGGGAGAGGGTGATAGGAAAGAGACTCCCAGGAAAGAGGAGGAAGAGACGGATTGTACCCAAGAAGATGATAAACATGTGGACCTTCGCGCTGCCTCGGACAGACACAGATGGTGGATGTTTGCATGACGACAACCCAACCCCACCTAATGGAGAAGACGACTCCATTGTCTCTTTGTCTTGATCCAGAGCCTGGTCAGATGATTTATCAACATCCACAAGGGGACCAAGAAGGAAAAAGAGACACACATAGGCCAATATAAATGGACTTCAGCCTCCTTGGTATTCAGGCCAAGAGCTTCCTGTGTTCATTCGGAGAGGGAGCTCTGCTGGGTTTAAATCCAATTTTTGGTTCATCAAAATCTTTGCTAGGGATCTTCTCATCTAGCGTGAGTCCAGGCTGGCAGTAACTGAATGTCTCCAAATGCCACCTGAGCACTGGTGACCTACATGAAGTGACTCTGAAAACTCAAGGCCCTAGCCTGGAGATCCAGACACCAAATCCCTCAACTCACAGATTGCTCTAACTGGCCCAGCAGAGAAGCCAAGGGCCGGATGGGCTGTGGGGCTTGAACCCCTCACAAGGGCACACTGGTATTAGACAACACATGGGGGGCAGAAAGGAGCTAGCCCTGCCACTGTGCCCCGTGCCTGACTGGTGGATAAAGAGTAGACTTGAGTCTCCAGAGCTCTCAGTCCAGCCCCTTCCACAGCTCTGTGATGATCATTCACCTGACAATGGCAGCACGGGAAGAAACATTAGATGCACTGGAATTACCTTTGGATGCTTTCGGGCACCGAGTAGCTGGTGATCGCTAACACCCGGAGGAGAATGTCTTCTGCAAAGGAATGCGAGGGGACAGTTAGTGAGATCAGTCCTCCCCAGAAGCCATGAAATCCCCATGTTAGGCACAAGACCCCAGGCTACCCCCATGTACCACATGGCAACCAGAGAGGGAATTCTTCTTTTGGAGGGCTGTTTCCCTGGGATCATCCCCTTTCCCACCATCAAAGTCTCCACCCCCATCCTCCCTCTGGACAAAAGCAATTGGGCCTGGCTACCTTCCACACGCAGTCCCCTCTGCCATGCGCTGACTGGCAGGACTGGGGAGGTCAGGTAGAGAGAGAGGTCAGTGCAAGTAGCAAAGATGCTCTGAGCGCCCTCAGGTCTTTCCCAGTAGACGGACCCTGCAGCACATACCGGAGCTTCCTCCTCGAGGCCGTGGCAGCCACGCAAGACAACTCATGAGCTGTACAGCAGGAAGGAAAGAGTGCAACAACTTAACAAGAACGGTTCAGTGCCTCTGAGGCTGGCAGGGGAGACAGAGGCAGCCATGAAGTATGGGCTGGATGAATGGACTATAAGGTGGATAGAAAGCTGGCTAGATTGTCGGGCTCAACGGGTAGTGATCAATGGCTCCATGTCTAGTTGGCAGCGGGTATCTAGCGGAGTGCCCCAAGGGTCAGTCCTGGGGCCGGTTTTGTTCAATATCTTCATAAATGATCTGGAGGATGGTGTGGATTGCACCCTCAGCAAGTTTGCAGAAGACACTAAACTGGGAGGAGTGGTAGATACGCTGGAGGGGAGGGAAAGGATACAGAGGGACCTAGACAGATTGGAGGATTGGGCCAAAAGAAATCTGATGAGGTTCAACAAGGACAAGTGCAGAGTCCTGCACTTAGGACGGAAGAATCCAATGCACCTCTACAGACTAGGGACTGAATGGCTCGGCAGCAGTTCTGCAGAAAAGGACCTAGGGGTTACAGTGGACGAGAAGCTGGATATGAGTCAACAGTGTGCCCTTGTTGCCAAGAAGGCCAATGGCATTTTGGGATGTATAAGTAGGGGCACTGCCAGCAGATTGAGGGACGTGATCGTTCCCCTCTATTCGACACTGGTGAGGCCTCATCTGGAGTACTGTGTCCAGTTTTGGGCCCCACACTACAAGAAGGATGTGGAAAAATTGGAAAGAGTCCAGCGGAGGGCAACAAAAATGATTAGGGGACTGGAACACGTGAGTTATGAGGAAAGGCTGAGGGAACTGGGGATGTTTAGTCTATGGAAGAGAAGAATGAGGGGGGATTTGATAGCTGCTTTCAACTACCTGAAAGGGGGTTCCAAAGAGGATGGATCTAGACTGTTCTCAGTGGTAGCAAATGACAGAACAAGGAGTAATGGTCTCAAGTTGCAGTGGGGGAGATTTAGGTTGGATATTAGGAAAAACATTTTCACTAGGAGGGTGGTGAAACACTGGAATGCGTTACCTAGGGAGGTGGTGGAATCTCCTTCCTTAGAAGTTTTTAAGGTCAGGCTTGACAAAGCCCTGGCTGGGATGATTTAATTGGGGATCGGTCCTGCTTTGAGCAGGGGGTTGGACTAGATGACCTCCTGAGGTCCCTTCCAACCCTGATATTCTATGATTCTATGTACTTATTGATCAGGCAGCGGTGGGAATAAACAACACGATGCACTTAGGTGCCTCGAAGCAGGAGCACTGAGAAAGACTGGATAGAGCCTTCCTTAGCAGCTGTCCTGTTAACCTGCCCTCTAGCGTCAGCACTCACGAGCCCCAGGGCTGCTCCCAAATGCACTCTGTTCCTGCTTCCTTGGGCACCCTTTTCTGTCTGCATCCACCTGTTGTTTCTTGTCTTAGACTTAGATTGCAAGTGTTTTGGGGCAGTTTGCACAGTACCCGGCACAACGGGGTGTTGGGCCATGACTGGGGCCCCTAAGTGCTACAAATAAATAATGACAGCAACGACAGAAGACTCTCGCTCTCTCCAGAGGAACCTGCATCTGCACCAGCAGATCTCCTACCCACTATTAACACACAGCGCTGCCCAGAGCTTCCCCCAGAGGCTATACACCTCCCAGCTGCAGTGGGGTTCACCACACACATCAACACCCATGGGGCAGGCAGGCAAGGAGGAGCTGGGAGCAACCATGTTCATTGGCAGATGGTGGCTGAAGTCTCTCACATCTCCACCGTCGGACCCCTCCCTGCCATCCACACCCCGAAGTGAACTGCTCCTGCCAGGAGTGAGGACTTGGGTAGATGTTCGAGAGAGCTGGCAGGTTCTCAACTGAATGCGCAACTGCAAACTATGCCAGTGCGAAGGAAAGACAGGAAAAATCAAAAGAGACCAATATGGCTCCATCAGGAGCCCTTTGATGACCTGAAAATCAAAAAAGAATCCTACAAAAAGTGGAAACATGGCCAAATTGCTAAGGAGGAGTACAAAAGAACAGCACAGACATGTAGGGACAAAATCAGAAAGGCTAAGGCACAAAATGAGTAACACCTAGCCAGGGACACGAAAGGCAATAAGAAGAGGTTCTTTAAATACATTAGGAGCAAGAGAAAGTCAGCGGCAAGCGTGGGTCCTCTACTTGGCAGGGAAAGAGAGCTAATAACTGACGACATGAAGAAGGCTGAGGTGTTGAATGCCTATTTTGCTTCAGTCTTCACTAAAAAGGTTAATGGTGACCAGACACTCAAAACAATTAATATTCACAAGAGGGAAGGAACGCAAGCCAAAATAGGGAAAGAACAGGTTAAGGACTATTTTGATAAGTTAGATGTATCCAAGTCAGCAGGGCCTGATGAAATTCATCCTAGGTACTTAAGGAACGAGCTGAAGCAATCTTGGAACCATTAGCAATTATCTTCCAGAATCCATGGAAGATGGGTGAGTCCCAGAAGGCTGGAGAAGGATAAACATAGTTCCTATTTTTAAAAAGGGGGATCAGGAGAACATGGGGAACCACAGACTGGGCAGACTAACTTCAATATCTGAAAAATTCGGGAACAAATGATTAAACAATCAATTTGTAAGCACCTAGAGGATAAAAGGATAACAAGGACTAGCCAGCATGGATCGGTCAAGAACAAATCATGCCAAACCAACCTGATATCCTTCTTTGAAAGAGTTTCTGGCCTAATGAATGGGGGTAGCAGTGGATGTGATACATCTTGATTTTAGTAAGGCTTTTGACACAGACCCACATGAGACTTTCATAAGCAAACTAGGGAAATGTGGTCTTGATGAAATTACTATAAGGTGGGTGCACAACTGGTTGAAAGACCGGACTCAGAAAGTTGTTATCAATGGTTCACTGTCCAACTGGGAGGGTGTATCTAGCGGGGTCCCGCAGGGGTCAGTCCTGGGTCTGGTATTTTTTTAATGACTTGGCTAATGGAGTAGAGAGTATATGCAGATGACACCAAGCTGGGAGGGGCTGCAAGCACTTTGGAGGACAGGATTAGAATTGAAACGGACTTTGACAAACTGGAGAACTGGTCTGAATTCAACAAGATGAAATTCAGTGCAGACAAGTGCAAAGTACTTCACTTAGGAAGGAAAAATCAAATGCACAACCACAAAAATGGGAAATCAGCGGCTAGGTGGTCGTACTGCTGAAAAGGATCTGGGGGCTACAGTGGATCACAAATTGAATAGGAGTCAACAATGTGATGCAGTTGCAAAAAAGACTAACAACATTCTGGGGTGTGTTAACAGAAGCGTTGTATGTAAGACACAGAAGGTAACTGTCCCACTCCAGTCGGCACTGGTGAAGCTCGGCTGCAGTACTGTGTCCAAGTCTGGGTGCCACACTAGGAGAGAAGTGGACAAACTGAAGAGAGTCCAGAGGAGAGCAACAAGAATGATTAAAGGTTTAGAAAACCTGACCTAGGAGGAAAAGCTAAAAATCTGGGCATGTTTAGTCTTGAGAAAAGAAGACAGAGGGGACCTGATAACGGAGTTCAGCTATGTTAAGGGATGTTACAAAGAGGACCGTGGTCAATTGTTGTCCTACCTTCAGTGGACATGGAAAAGTAGCAATGGGCTTAATCTGCCGCAAGGGAGATTTAGGTTAGATAACAGGAAAAACTTTCTTTCTAACTCTAAGGCCAGTTAAGCTCCAGGATAGGCATCAAAGGAAGGCATCCAAGGAATCCCCATCATTGAAGGATTTTAAAGCCAGGTTCGACAAACGCCTGTCAGGGATGGCGTAGCTTTACTTGGCCCTGCCACAACACAGGGGGGCTGGACTTGATGACCTCTCGAGGCCCCTTCTAGACCCATGTTTCTATGACCCTATCTGTCCCTCCTGGAGGGGAGCCAAAAGCCGGGAGGGAGGGGAAGGAGAGGACTGCTGCCATCTCCCAGGAGCAGTTGCTAGGGGATAAAAGAGATCCACATCCGGTGTTGCTTGGGCACAGAGAGGGACACATTGCACACAGGAACCGGAGGCGTATACATGACCAAAAGCAGTCACTATTACTTCCACGTTGCCAGACTTTGCGGGGTTATAAATGATGTTAAGGCTCCTACAGATTGGGACAGGCACCTTTTTACTATTTTTAATCGACATAAAATAGACTTTATTCACCTTTTTAAAAAGAGACTTAGTCATCCAGTTAGGGAGCAGAAACAGTATCGTGTGACTCTGACAACCACTCACGGATCATGGGCAACAAACAAGTTGCTGCAAACCGTTTGTGAACGCCCGACTGGCTGAAAGTTTTTCTCACAACCTGGGCAAGCAATCACCAACACCTTTCTAAGAATTCATCTGTTTGGGGGTAATTCCCTAGACGAAAACAGAGGTCAGCTGACAAGAAGTTATTTGCAACACGCTCACAGAAGGGCCATGCAAACCATAAGCAAGTCCAGGGCAGAGCCAAGAGGCCACGGGAGAGAGCAGATCAAGCCACATTGGTTAGATTGCAAGTAAGAAATAGGAGGCAGCAGAAGAGACAGAAAAAGCAGGTGTGAAGGGGAACACATTTCCTTTATTATGTGCCATGCTGCAATTAGCCAAACCCCATGGATTGGTGCTGCAGAGCAGAGAAATCAGGTTTGCTTACCGCTTCCTTTAGTCCCATACGGCAGCTCATACGGCGACCGGTTCTTCACCCAAAAGTAATCGTTCAGGTGTAAAAACATGGGATGGTCCCGCGTGTAACTGCAAGGAACACAGAGCGGGATTAGCCAGAGAGACGTGCAAACCTGAACTGAACTGGCATCTTCAGCTGACTTCACAGTCTATTCTCCGCCCTTGCTTCACCCCCAGAGCCCGCAGTGCCAATCCTCCCCCAGTTCCCACATGCCACCCATCCTCTGGGAGCAAAGAGCAGCCCTGCAAAGGCCCAGCTCCTGCTCAGGACAGCTACTCACTTTCCTATGAGCAGCGTGGCTTTCTTTTCCATCTCTCCTTGGGGACACGTCATTCCGACATCTTGCACGGGGAAAGAAAAACTGTAAGGCAAGCAGTGGAGATGGTGATTTCCCCAGCCCGGGCTCCGCCCGCATGACGAGCCGTCCTTTCCACGTCCGGCAAGCAGGCGCGAGTCCACGTGAGAGCAGAGCCTGTCACTGCCAGACAGTAACCGAGGGCTCGGGTCCCATGTCAGCTCCAGGCCATGTGCTACTAGCAGAGCTTATTGCAGGTCATCCTAGTGACAAGTTGCCAGAGGAGCTATGGCAGAGCCTGAGGGAATCTCCAAGTACACTAAACTAAGAATATGCTTTGTGGGTAATAGCACCCCTCTCTCTACTGACTGCTATATGCTCAAATACTAGGCTCTTAAGCCCACCCTATAGAGAGATAGCAGCATGCAGAGACGTCACTCACGCCTTCAGCTCTAGGCAGAAGCACGAAAGAAAACTGCCTGACATCTTTTTCGACTGCTTATCCTCTATACTTCTTCTTTAACCCTTCGGGTGCGTCGTCGAGTACAGGAAAAGGTGCATTCTCATATCCTGTGAACTAACCCCGTCATTTAACTCAACCTCCTAACACGCAAACTTAAAACTACAAACAGCCTTCTCTGCGAGTCTACCTCACGTAAGTTATCCGTCTTAGCTAACATGGTAAGAATGCACCTTTTAGTGAAGACAAGGCTGAGACGCTCACTCACCATGATCTACAGCCCAGATTTTTCAGGGTCATCCCAAATTCACCTTGGACAAGCACTGAGCTGTCCCCCAGAAATCATGATAGCTTGGGAAGGGGAACCCCCAATGCATGGTTATGCAATGTCATCACAACAAGACAGCACTTACTGGTGAATTATAATCGTCTTTATCCTGTAGGATGAACTGAGGAGGTGAATCTCACCAGCTGATCCAGACTAGATAGGCCTCCTTTTTATCTGGCTGGAAGCAGGGTCATTTAACTATCCCCAACTCCAGCTCCACACTGTTCCTGAGATCGACAGTGTGTCCCTTCCATGCACTGTGTCTTAGTCTCAGAGTGAGGCAGCCTGAAACCATCAGGAAAGGGCAGAAGAGAAAAGCCTCTTGCCCCCACTAAAACTTTTAAAAAGACACTCACAGATGTATGTACCTTTCTTCGCGGGATATAGAGTACCACGCCATCACCAGAAAGAACGCCAGCCCTAAGATCATCTTCCATCCTATAAGAGACAGAGGACACGCAGTAATGCTGGGACCACGGGGCTGGGACCACACAACATGCAACCCTCCCATCAGTTCAATACATGGACCTTGGTTTACATCCTTTTAGCCAGATCTCAATTCACAGGCAAAGCCAATTTGAATTCATTTTTTGAATAAGGTTTCATGGGGCAGCGTGTCAAATGCTTTAGTGGTGTGCAGATCAGTTCTCCTCCTTCCCCCGGTGTCTATGGTATAATGCCAGTTCCAAAGTAAACCGCTGGAACTTACAGGGCCAGATTCACGCCAGTCCTAACTAACCCTTCCCAAAAATTAATATGTGAAGAAAATGCAGACATATTCCAGTGGAAGAGGAGATACAATTTCTGGATCAAATTCTCTTCTTCGCTGACTTCAGTGGAGTTTTGCCCATTTACACGAGCAGGGAATTTGGCCTTCTGGCAGTGGTTTCTCATTAACCCTGCTTTCTCCAAAGCAGCAGCTGTTCCATTTTTTTTGCTGTGCCTGTGTGGAGAATGCAACTAACCTTTTCTTTCATTTCATAGATTTTTTTAAGGCCAGAAGGGACCATTATGATCCTCCTCCTGCACAACACAGGCCTGAAATTTCTCTCCCTCATTATTGCAACAAGCTCAGTTCTAGTCGTTGAGCTGGAGCAGGATTTCAGAAAAAGACATCCAATCTTCATTTAAAGACTTCAGGATTATGGCAAACCCACCACAACCCTAGATAAGTTGCTCCCATGGTTAATTGCTTTCCACTTAAAAGTTTGCATCTAATTTCGAGCCTGAATTTATCTTGTTTCAGCTCACAGCCCACAACAGGTCTTGTTATGTCTGCTAGATTAAAGAGCTCTCTATTAGCAGAATTTTTCTCCCCACAATGGGGAATTGCCTGAGGTGATGCTACTGGGATTTGAACTTTTGGTTCCAATGGGTCTGGCCAATCAGCCCACCCAGGAGCGGTGGGTGAAATTTTGTGCCTTGCGTTGTGCAGGAGGTCAGACTTGATGATCATAATGGTCCCTTCTGACCTAAATATCTATGAATCTATGAAACTCAGCACCTCCCTCCTTCTGCTGGCACCATTAAACATCTAAGGAGCCTGCCCTTCTGCAGGGAGAAGTTGCCATTGTAGGATGTGCAACTCCTGCAGCACGTTACAGAGGGTGGCCCATGCTGAGCTCTCTCCCTCTCTCTCATATAGAGATTTTACCTTTAGTTTCCTTTTGTTCTGACATTTCTCACACTAGAATAAAAGTCATTCAGGCTCAAAGTGCCTGTTTGCAGGGTGGGTGGAAAAGTAACATTTATAATCATAGAATATCAGGGTGGGAAGGGACCTCAGGAGGTATCTAGTCCAACCTCCTGCTCAAAGCAGGACCAATCCCCAATTTTTGCCCCAGATCCCTAAATGGCCCCCTCAAGGATTGAACTCACAACCCTGGGTTTAGCAGGCCAATGCTCAAACCACTGAGCTATCCTCCCCCCGCAACGCATATTCGATCACTTGGGGAAAAATAAAGTTTGACAAGTCCGTATTTCAGTGCAAGGTGCAGCAATAGACCAACGTATCTGCTCCATCAGTGACTGGTGGGAGACTGAAGGTCCAATTCTGCAATTTAGGAGACTGAACTCCTCCATGATTTGAGGTCAACCTGTAGCCAGAATACAGGTCAAAGACACGGAACTGTCATTAAGAGCATCAGCGCTTACATTGGAGAAACTTGTTATGCTTCATCAGGCTACTGAGATAACTTCAATGTAAATTACTCTGACGGGGTGTCTGGTTGCCAGACCAGAGACCAGACTTGGGTTGGTGCAACAGGAGAAGAAAAGGAAGCCACATGCACAGAAAGCAGCTAAAGGGGAACAACAGCATGGAGCCCAGAGTCTGCAGTGACGCATGATGTGAAAAGAAACGTCTGCTCAAGCAGCAGCCAGCACGAGAAACACACTAGAGAGGTCTGTGTCACACCAGAAGATGACAGAGAGGAAGCTGTGCTCATTGGTATAACGATGAAGCGCGGACGCCATTAGCACCCATCAGCAGGGAGGCCCAGAAATGGCACACCTGACCAGGTAAGGCTGGCGACAGGAGCACACAGCTGGGTTATGAAAGATAAAGCAGCTGATGAAGTGTGGCTATCTGAGTCACGAGTCCCACCCACTGAATAAGCTCAGCCAAAGAAATATGCATCTGAGAGAAATGTATCGTTTCTGTGGAACAGACACTTCCTGCTCAGAGGCTCATGCTCACACGCTGTGAAACAGAGCAATCTGCCAAGCCCCTTAGCTGGCCCAGACTCTTATATCCGGGTGCAGCTCGTGATATGTCCACCTCAGGCTGGGCTGTTTAATCTAGCTTTATTGGTTTTACAACCAAACTAGACCTGATCTGCCTGCCCTACTCAGCCCTTGCGTTCGCTCATCCAGAGTCATCTAACCAATCACAAACTGATCCCGGCCGACACACCCTGCCCCAGCCTTTCATAACCCCTTCCCTGGCTCGGTGTACCCTGCCTGCCACCGGCCAGCCACAAGAGTCTCCTCACGTCTCTGCCCACTAACCTAGTAGCAGCTGGTGTCCACGTAAGATGGGAGGATTTACAGCATTCCCCCCCCATCACCCACCTACTACCTGTTAATATTTGCCCATCACTATAACATGTAGGTACCAAGTACAGGGAGTAGAAGCTCCAGCAGGGACCTCTGGGAATTACATCCTAGTCCAGTCTCATATGGGCTGTAGATTCACAGGGGGGTGCTTTTTTATTTCCCCTTCTCCAACCCCCTGGTTGAGCCTGGTTCAACCACACGCTAGGCTCCAGCCAATCCAGGAGCCAGGAGCTGGTCTGGTGACTCTCAGGGCAGGTATATAAACCACTCTGGAGACACGCCCAGCTCACTTCATAGCTTGGAACCCTCCCCTGCCTGACAGTGAGGACAGACCACAGGCCTCAGCCTGCTCCAGCCCTGCTCTGGGTCCAGCCTGGCTCCCAGCCCTACTCCTGCCTTGTGCCGATCCTGCTCTTGACTCCTGATTCTGGCTCTGACTGTTGGGCCCAGCCATCCTTGCCTTGGTTTCTGACACCCACCTTGTCCCTTCCCCAGTTTGGGGGGTTGCCATAGTGCTACCAGTCAGTATTAAATACCATTCTGTATATGAATCATCCATGACCCTGCAAACCCGTCTCAGGGAAAGAACGCAAAGCGACAAGGACTTACGGGACTTGTTGATCATTTTTATCAGCAGGTGAGGCGCCACCCGGTGGCTATTGCTCTCATCGCGGCCACTGCTGGTCACCTAGAGTGGGAAGAGGAAGACGCTTTGAGTCGTACCTGCCAGGCAGAACATCTGGTCACCCTGCACACATCCCTCCCCCTCCATGCTATGTGGCACTGAAAGTCCTGCCTACAGGTATTCAGTGCCGTAGAAGCACTTGCATTAGTGTGGCCTGTGTCATAGTGATGCTAGCAGTTAAGATTTTATGTTAGCAATCACACACACACACACACACACACACACAGAGGCAGGCAGATGCTGATCATATATATCATCTGGTCACACTCTCAGGGATTCAAAAGTGCCTCTGTGAATTAGGAGCGTAAGTCATAGAATCATAGAATCATAGAATATCAAGGTTGGAAGGGACCTCAGGAGGTCATCTAGTCCAACCCCCTGCTCAAAGCAGGACCAATCCCCAATTTTTGCCCCAGATCCCTAAATGGCCCCCTCAAGGATTGAACTCACAACCCTGGATTTAGCAGGCCAATGCTCAAACCACAAGTCACGGTTGAAAATGAGACTTTGGAAGATTTCTATGCAGAGAGATTACAGATGGGTGTTTAAATTATACATGCCCTTCAGCACGAAAAAAATCAAAACCGTTGAAATTTCTCTTTGAAAAAACGTGTTTTGTTCCATATGAACAAAATGTATTAATGTTACAGAAACAGGACTTCAGATGTCCTACAGATGAGCTTAGGTGTAGTTCACAAATGTTATATGCCATGAAATGCTGTAGGTCAACTGTTAAGCACTTACTAAAAAAAACCCACCTAACTATACATATGCGCTTCTAATCCATATTCACATAACATTATATTGATGCAGCTGCATATTATTCCACAGGGTATTGTAGATAGAGGCTAACAACTGTACTTCACTTCCCATGGAATCCCTGATGCACAGTACAGCTAAACATAGATTATTTATGAGGTTCTGAGTTAAAACATGAAGAGTTAGAAGCTCAAGGCTGCACAGAGAAAGTTTTCCCCATTGAAGAGTTCTCTCCATGTTGTTATCAAAATAAATTAGATGGGAATACTTTCCCTCGTCCTAACTTTGCAGGATGGGGTTAAGCCACCTTCATTTTCAATTCACATTTTTAAAAAATAATTCCACACACACACACACACACAAAGTGAGAGACAGCGACCACCCAGACTGACAGACTCTGGGTCTGCACCACGCACCAGATGGGCTTTGCAGCTCCTGAACCAAGCAGACAGCTGCAGAGCTGATGCATCACCAAGGAGCCAAGCAGATCAGACCGAACAGGCAGGTATTAAAGCAGCACACATCACGTCGGATTCCACGTACTCGGAAAGAACCAGATTCCTTTGATCCAGCCATCCACTTGGAAAGAGGCTTGGCTGGTGCTGTGTGTTTTCTAAAGACTTGTGCACTCACTCTGAGTTCTTCGGAAAGCCGCCCTGCGACGCATCGGGTGACTGCACCAGGGTGGAAGAGCTCAGTGGAAAAGGTTTGAAACCACCTTCCTAATGATCTCTTTGTGGTTAATTAAGGAAATATAATGAGCAGGCTTTCCCCACCCGTGT
Organism: Eretmochelys imbricata; assembly: GCF_965152235.1. Lineage (NCBI taxonomy): Eukaryota > Metazoa > Chordata > Testudines > Cheloniidae > Eretmochelys > Eretmochelys imbricata. The sequence goes on along the minus strand of NC_135593.1, from coordinate 5,262,008 downwards.
ACAGCATGTTTACTTTTTTCAGAGCAGGTGTCTACAAGCCGAGTGATTTTCAACAGCTCAGTCGCTTGATTTATTACTTGGGTTCCTGAATGATTCCATAATTAAGTCATGTTTCCTTGAAATCTTTAGGCTGCCGTGGATCTCCGCAGAGGCAGACACCCCTCTGGAAAAGCAGGGAAGGGTGCCAGCAAACCAGGCCAGGACATTCTTCCAAAATGACCTTGGCTCCATGCATCCGTCTTGCTGATCCTTAGTCACTGGCAGGACAAAGCTGAGCGTTCTCACATCCCTGAGCAGTCTAAAACTCTTCCAGGGCAGTGGGAGCCAGTGGTTAAGCTCTCCCCACTCCCTGACCACTCTAAGGTCAATGTTTACTTTGCCACACAATCCTCATTTCACCCCCTTCCCGCCTGCACTCAGCAGTCACCATCTTGGCCAGCAAAAGCCAAACAAAACTAATCTAAAGCCACCTTTATTCGGGGGGAGAGGCACCGCTCGTTACGAGCAATTCCCATCCTAAGTTGCTGGGGATATGCCACGAATCATTACAGGACGGAACAAATTAATTTCATAACCATGCGGCTCCTCAGAGCCTCAACACGCCCTGGAATTTATTCCCTCGCTAAGTGAATGTAAGTGCTGGGGAACAGGTGCCAAAAGGACAGGCTTAGAGAGGCTTTGTTCTTCTCTTTACCCCTGCACTGCCCCGTCAACGTGCCTTATCTTGGATCTAGAACCACCACATGCAGGGGAAGAGGATACTTCACTTGCCAGGACCCAATCAGCTGGGGTGCTGTGACCATTGCCTGTCACCAATATGGCCTCATTGTTTCCTTGTTCTCCCCTGTCTGGCTGTAGCCAGCCATTCTCTCCTGCCTTGTACTTACATCATAATCTTTCTGGCTCTGGGTCTGGCTCTTTGCCCTGTGTTCAAGAATCGCAGCGTTTTAAGAGCTGAAGTGATCACTCGATCATCTAGTCTGACCTCCTATATATCACAGGCCACCATCAGCCAGCACCCACGCACTAAACCCAACAGGTGAAATGACACCCCAGTATGGCTAACCTCAGGAGACTAAGCTATTGTGTGCAGAGAAGAGACGGGACCGAGGTGCACCAATGCCCGAGGCCCCATCAGTGGCAGAGAGGGGTAACTCACAGTCCCTTCCAGCCTCGGACCATCTGCAACAGCCACCTCTTATGAGCAATCTCTTGAGCCTTCTGCTATCTGACCACCAGCAGGGCTGCCCAGGCCATCGATAAAGACACCCGAGAAGTAACAAAGGACCAAGGGTGACCTTACCAACTGCAGGGGATTGAGTGTGCAGGACTCACCTACTCCATCCTAGCAGATGATAATACCTGCTTAATGCTCCAGAGAACAGCCCCAGAAAGTCTCTGCTGATAAATATGCCCTGGAATAAGATTTCCTCTTCACACCCACCTTGGACAGGAGTTTAACTCCAGCAATTGTCTCCGTCCGACTCTTCCCCACTCCTTACCTACATGGATTCCAAGGCCAAAAGGGACCATTATAGTCATCTAAGTCTGATAAAAGGCCACGCTGCTCCACAGCAGCGCTAGGATTGGAACCCACGCCCTCCAGTATCAAAGGCTACAGCCTTACCCCTGTGCCACCATTTCACCTACACCTGCGCTGCAAGGCCATTTTGCAGGTCAACAGGGTGCATGCCTACCTTCTTTCCTGCCCAGGTGGAGCAGATTTGACTCTTCTCATAGCCCATACACGCCATTCTACAGATCAACTGGAGGGGGCACTGCTGAGCAATGTGATACTTCACCAAGGAGCTGCCCAAAACCAGGGATTTCTGGTTCCTGGGACATGTCAATATTTTGATTGTTTTCGTTCCACACTTTGAATGTAAACTGTTTTTTTTTTTTTCAAAATTTCCCATGAACCACAAATCTTTAAAAAAAAAAAAAAAAGGTTTTGGAAATACCGACCCCAAACAAGACCTGCTCCCCAGAACCAGGGCAGCTGCTGACTGACAGTCTTGTCAGTTTCACTAGGGCTGTAAACCTGACAAGAAATTTCAGTCAGCAGCTGTTGGGGCTCCTGGGGTCTGCAACTCTAGGGCAGGGAGTCTGAAAGTCCTCATTGTCCGCAGGTTCCCTGCTGCAGATCTGGGAGTCAATCCTGATTAGAGCTGGGGCTTTCAGGAACCCAGATCCACAGCAGTGAGCCTGGAAATCCTGGCATGGCAGGGCTGCCTTGCAGCTCTGGACTCTAGGAAGGTCTGGGGTCCCCAGCCTGGCACTGTCCACAAGGCTAGGCTGCCCTGGAGCTGTGGACCCAGGAAGTGCTGGTTCCCCAGCAGCCCGCTATGCAAGCTGGCAGCAAAGGATAGAATCTTGCTTGGCAGGCAGGTTTCTGATAGACCAAAACCATTTTCACAGGCCATTTGGGGATCAACACATGGGCATTTGCCGACAAAAATGTTCAGAGTGGAAGTTCAGAGCTGAGCCCTCTGGCTGACATTACAGGTAGGCCACCACGGACAGTGAGCGTCTGCCTTTTACCCCATGCATTGTGTCACTGCAAATGCAAAACAACGCAGGAAGTGCGTTTCTGGAGGGGCAGGGTTCACTGCCAGTGAGTTTAATCTCAGCTGATTATACTCACCGGGCATTCAGCTGTGTGCCTCTGGACCCCACCCAAAAGGGTGTGCTCTAATTACCCACAACATCACTGCCCATCTGTCTCATTGCCCAGTGAAGCCACACAGCTGAAGGGAGTCTTTGCAGCTGGGTTGGATGCACCCTGAGCACCAGGGTGGATCATCCACCTAAAACGCTCACCAGGTGAGGAGATCTTAATATAGAACATTGGCACTTTTCTGCCACATTTCTTTGCTGGGAACTCACAGTGCTAACCAAACCCTAATTCTGCCTCAGCCCATCCTCAACAGTAGGTCAGCAGGAGTGTTCCCATTTTACAGACAGGGAAAGTGAGGTATAGAAGTCAAATGACTAGCCCCAAGTCAGTGGGAGATCTAGAGACAGAACCTGGATCCTTGCCTTCCAGCTCCATTCTTTGATCACGAGTCCAGAGTCTTCCTCTGTAATCCCAACCACCCACACGCTGCACCTACTAATCTACAGCCATGGCAAAAAATGCTTCAAAATGAAGAATGGCATCCAAAAAGATGGAGGGACGTGTGAGGTTTGTTTTGTAAGTCATTGTGCTACACAATAACCAATGATCGCTGAACCTCACCACCTAGGACACTGGGTTCAACCGAACCTCTACACATTCAGCTGCTTTGCACGACATTCCTGCTTCCCACACCCACCTGGCATGGAAGGTTCTCAAGAGCAAGGTTCAGCTTGCAAAATAGCCCCTCCTCTCGCAGAGGCTGGAGATGCCACCAGGCACAAACCTTTCCATGGGATTCCCCCATCCTAAGAAAACTGAGTTCATGAAGCTGTCTCAAACGTCCCCTTTCCCACTCCCAAAAAGACCCAGAAGAGTTGGGTTCTTATTGTCCCAGCCTGGTTTGTTCCCAGCCCAATGCTTCCTCCACTGGATGGGATAAGAGCAGCTCCCGAGAGACAAGAACATAAAGATAGCATCCAGCTCTGTTGCACTGTAGCAGGTTGGAGATCCATGCACTCTGGGGCCATCCTAACCAGACCTCACACACCAGTAAATAGGACTGAAACCTGGGCTATAGCTCTGAATATCCAGCATGGCCGTTCAGTGGTCTACGTGAAATGAGTTTGCTGGGTCTCAGTCTTGTCCACATTTCCCACACGCACAATTGGCAGCAGCCGGCCATCTCTGCAGATAGGTCGAGGGCTGGCTGTATCGGGGGTCTGACACCTAGGGCTGGTCCCTAGAGCAGCACAGAAGCATCCTGGAGGGGCAGTTAGCACCTTTGCAGTGTCTGCACAGCAGCTGTGCTGTGGGTAAACAGAACACTTTGGTCTCCAGGGTGGTCCATCTGGCCCCTTCACCAGCTCTCATCTCATTGGAAACCCTTCACGAAGTAAGAAAAAGAGTAACCAAGAGAAAATCAGCACCCGAGTTGGACCCGCACCACACATAGACTTGTGGTGTACACAAATACCTGTGTCTACAGGTGACAATACCGGGGCTGCCATGGGTGAAAATCATAAGCAATTCCACGGACATCACCGCAGTGACACTGGTCGAAACAAGAGCAAAACCAGGCCAATTTATTGAAGAAGGCACACTCGTAACTTCATTGTTTTGTCGAGTTTCCCCAGCTGTAGGATTAGCATACTACCTGCCTGCCAGGGGGAGGAAGCAATTCATAGCTTGCGGGCTCGACAGCGATTTGAAGGTGAGAAGCGCTACAGAGTAGCAATGTCAAGAATTATTGTGGTTAGCAACACGCCTGTGAAGGATTCCTGTGTCCTTTCTGGGCCCCCAACCTCTGCCTTTGTTTAGTCATGTCATATCAATGTGATTGGCTCTTTAAAAGCAAACCCACAGTCATGAATCAAGGAAACGTTTAATAAGAGAGAACGTTGATAGCCCATCAAATACAGAGTAAACACAACTGAACTGTAAGGCGAACGAACAACAGAACCGGAGCCCTGGATGAAAGGAATCTGAAGAACACACACAGAGCATGCAATAAGGAGCGACAATTAGTCATTTGGTTTTACCGCTGCTCCAGACGTGCTGGTCCCAGGTGGGTGAGGCAATGGCTTTGGTTGGGCCATGCAGTGGGGGGGCTGCCCCGCTCCTGCAGAAAAGGAGTAAAAGCAGCCCGGGCCTAGGCAAAGGCAGCAGGTCCTGCCCCCTTGCCAGTGATGAGTGGCCATTACACTGCAGTCTGCCCCAGTGAGCGGGGGCTAGAGGATGACTGGCAGGAGCCACTGAGGCAAGGTGGGTTTAGAGGGTTGGGGGTTCCCCTGGGAGGGGAGACCAAGAGCATGGGGGTACTGCTGGGGCAGAACCCTGAGGTAAAGGGGCACCGGGGTCCAGGAGGGACATGGGCGCCAGCGGCAGGCGAGACACCTGCCTGCAGAGGGCGCTCCGGGCGGGAAAGAGCTAATTCCCGAGACAACCAGCAGGAGGCGCCGCACTGGTGAAGCGTCTCCTTGCTACAGACCAACTTCAGCCGGTAAGCTTCCGTTTGACCTGAAGAAGAGCTCTGTGGAGCTCCAAAACGCATCTCTGCCAACAGAACTTGGGCCAATAAAAGAGATCACCTCACCTACTAGAATCATGCAAACATAGGACTGGAAGGGGCCTCTTGGATCATCAAGTCCAGTCCCCTGCTATCCCATCAAATAATTCCCTTCATAAACATAGCATGCTTCACCTTAAATCCAGTCCGATTTGTTGCCCCCACTGCTCCTAGTGGGAAGCTGTGCCAGAGCCTCTCTCCTCTGACTGTTAGAAACCTGCCTCTAATTTCCGGCATAAATTTACTCATGGCCACTTTAGCCCCATTTGTTCTTGTGCCAACATTGTCCTTTAGCTTCAGTAGCTCTTCCGCCTCCCTGGTGCGTACCCCCAATGCATTTATGGAGAACAATCAGATCCCCTCTGAGCCTCTGCTTTGCTAGGCTAAACAAGCCCAACTCTTAGGCTCTCCATTCCCCTGACCAACTTAGTGGCCCTCCTCTGCGCCTGTTCCAGTTTGCATTCGTCTTTCTTGAACATGGGTGACCAGAACTGTAGCCAGTATTCCAGATGAGGTCTCACCAGTGTTTCTTACAATGGCATTAATACATCCCCATTTCTACTGGAAATACCTCACCAGATGCATCCTTGGACCGCATTTGCCTTTTTCATGGCCACATTGCATTGGTAGCTCATTGCCACCTTGTCATGGCCTAATACATCAGAGTGGGCTCTGGACAGTGAATCTGGAGACCTGAATTCTATTCCCGGCTCACTGGGGGACCTTAGGGAAGTCACATCCCCCATCTGTAAAATGAAGATGGTATTCTGACTTGCTTCTGTAAAGTGCTTTGACATCCATGGGTGAGAAGAGCAAAGTATTCATAACAAACAAGGAGGAGGGGCACAAGTAGACTAAGAGTCGGTAGAGCAATATACTGCATCTCAGTACCCATCCCTGCAGTATCCAAGCTCTTCCAAGATAACTAATGGCTACATCTCGAGGTCCCTAGTGGACTTTAAGTCTTCTGCTCTTCTCCCTGTCCTGTGGAAGGAGAGGGCTAGGATTGGGGTATACACTTTTGGAGGGTGTCCCTACCCTCTGTTTGCCAGAAGCTGGGATTGGGTGACAGGGCATGGATCGCTGGATGATTACCTGTTTTGTTCATTCCCTTTGGGGCACCTACCATTGGCCACTGTCAGAGGACAGGATACTGGGCTTGATGGACCTTTGGTCTGAACCAGTATGGCCATTCTTATGAAGGAGTGGGGGGGTCTGTCCTTATCATAGAATCATAGAATATCAGGGTTGGAAGGGACCCCTGAAGGTCATCTAGTCCAACCCCCTGCTCGAAGCAGGACCAATTCCCAGTTAAATCATCCCAGCCAGGGCTTTGTCAAGCCTGACCTTAAAAACCTCTAAGGAAGGAGATTCCACCACCTCCCTAGGTAATGCATTCCAGTGTTTCACCACCCTCTTAGTGAAAAAGTTTTTCTTAATATCCAATCTAAACCTCCCCCACTGCAACTTGAGATCATTACTCCTCGTTCTGTCATCTGCTACCATTGAGAACAGTCTAGAGCCATCCTCTTTGGAACCCCCTTTCAGGTAGTTGAAAGCAGCTATCAAATCCCCCCTCATTCTTCTCTTCTGCAGGCTAAACAATCCCAGCTCCCTCTTAGTGGGACAGCTTTGCAGAGCATCTGAATACAGCCAGCATCAGGGTTAGTCTGAACTCCACTGGAAGCTAGATTCACAGCCAGACCCTTTTGATTGAGAGACATTTGGTCCCATCAATTGGGCAATCAAATGGCTTTGAGTCAGTCTGTCATCTCTGTTCACGGAGGACGCTGGATGCAGTACATGTAACAGCTGTCCGCCCTCCTCCCCCAGCTTGCTACACCCACAAACTGATCCACATGGGCAGTCCCCTGCCCCTGTACTTTGCCCCACTGACTTTACTGGGACTATACAGGTATCAGGGTCTGCACATGAGGATTAGAGTGCAGGATCAGGACCTTCCGCTGTGAACTCTTCGGGGCAGGCGATGTCTCCTAACGCCGATACTGCATGCATGCAGACACACACAGTGCCTAGCACACTGGGGTCCTGAGTAAAGCTGGGTGAAAATGGTTTTCCCGTCCCTTAGTCAAGAGTTCAATCCCCCCCCCCCCCCAAATTGGGACAAAGTCAAAACCTCAATTATTCGGGAACCAAAAACCCAAACAAAATTTTGGTTTGTGTCCAATGAAATACTTCATTTCAAAATGTTGTGTTTTGGTGTTGCCATTTTTGTGTGTGTGTGTCTCATTCACTGAAACTTCTGAATGAGACAGAGTTTCAGATCAGAAAACCAGAATTTTTCATTTCAAAAATATCAAAGAAACATTTCAATAATTTCAAAATTTTTTCAACATTTTTTCAAGTTGGGAGATTCATATCCAGCCATTTGGAGAACAACTTCGGTTTTGATACACTAGGATCTTTTGACAGAAAATGATTAGTTGAAACAGAATTTCTATGGAATTGAAATTCCACACTTGAATAATAAAAGTATAGCAATCAGAATATACTACCAACCACCTAACCGGGATGGTGACCAAGATTATGAAATGCTCAGGGACACCAAAGCGGCTACAGAAACAGAAAACTCAGTGATAATAGGGGTTTTCAACTATCAGCATATTTATTGGGAACATGTCACCTCAGGACAGGATGCAAAAATAAAATTTCCACACACCACTAATGACTGCTTCTTGGAGCAGCTAGTCCTGGATCCCACAAGGGCAGAGGCAATTCTTGATTTAGTCCTAAATGGAGCAGAAGTTCTGGTCCAAGAGGTGAATATAGCTGAACTGCTCAGTAATAGCGACCACAATGTAATTAAGTTTAACATCCTTGTAAGGGGAACAATACCAAAGAACCACCGTAGCATTTAACTTCAAGAAGAACTATGCAAATATGAGGAAGCTAGTTAAATGGAAATTAAACGGAACGCTCACAAGAGTGTAATACCTGCAAGCTCCATGGAAACTATTTAAAAACACCATAATAGAAGCTCACATTAAATGTATATCCCAAATTTAAAAAAAACAGTAATAGGATCAACAAAATGTCACCATTGCTAAACAATAGAGTAAAAGAGGCAGTTAGAGGCAAAAAGGAATCTTTTTAAAAATTGGAAGTCAAATCCTACTTAGGAAAATGGAAAGGAGCATAAACTCCGGCAAGTCAAAACTGTAAAAGTATAATGAGGCAGGCCAAAAAAGAATTTGCAGTGCAACTAGACACAAAAGACAAAAACTAACAGCAAAAAAAAAGTACATCAGAAGCAGGAAACCTGCCAAATATTCAGTGGGGCCACTGGATGATCGGGGTACAAAAGGAGCACTCAAGGAAGACAAGGCTGTGGCTGAGAAATTAAATGAATTCTTTGCGTCGGTCTTCACTGCAGAGGCTGAGAGGGATTCCAACGCCTAAACCATTCTTGTTAGGTGACAAATCTGAGGAACTGTCCCAGATTGAGGTGTCAGTAGAGGAGGTTTTGGAACAAACTGATAAATTAAACAGTAATACATCACCAGGACCGAGTGGTATTCACCCAGGAGTTCTGAAAGAAGGTCCCACACCAAAAGCTCTTAAGCAAAGCAGGCAGTCATGAAAGTTGCAATACTTCAACAAAAAAACTTCAAAAACAGACTCCATCGAGAGACTGCTGAATTGGAATTAATTTGCAAGCTGGACACCATTAAATGAGGCTTGAATAAAGACTGGGAGCGGATGACTCATTGCACAAAGTAAAACTACTTCCCCATGCTTATTTTCCCCCTTACTATTACTCACACCTTATTGTCAACTGTTGGAAATGGGCCATCCTGATTATCACTATAAAAGTTTTTTTTCCTCCTGCTGGTAATAGCTCACCTTACCTGATCACTCTCATTGTAGTGGGTATGGCAAAACCCATTGTTTCATGTTCTCTGTGCGTACATATATATATATCTTCCTACTGTACTTTCCACTGCATGCATCCTCTGAAGTGGGTTTTAGCCCACGAAAGCTTATGCTCAAATAAATTTGTTAGTCTCTAAGGTGCCACAAGTACTCCTCATTATTTTTTCTCATGGATCAGTAACTGGTTAAAAGTTAAGAAACAAAGGGTAAGAATAAATGGTCAGTTTTCACAGTGGAAAAAGCAGTAAATAGCAGGGTCACCCAAGGATCTGTACTGGGATCTGTGCTGTTCAACATATTCATAAATGATCCAGAAAAGGAGGTAAACAGTGAGTTGGCAAATTTGCAGATGATATAAAATTACTCAAGATGGTTAAGTCCAAAGCTGACTGTGAAGAGTTACAAAGGCATCTCACATAGCTGGGTGACTGGGTAACAAAATGGCAGAAGAAATTCAATTTGATAAATGAAAGTAGTGCACATTGGAAAACATAATCCCACTATGCATACAAAATAAGGAGGGTCTAAATGAACCGTTACCACTCCAGAAGGAGATCTTGGAGTCATCCTGGATAGTTCTCTGAAAAGATCTGCCCAACATGAAGCATCAGTCAAAAAAGTGAACAGAATGTTAGGAACCATTAGAAAAGGAATAGATACTTACTGCCATATTATCATAATGTCATTATATAAATCAGTGGTAAGCCCACACCTTGAATACTGTGTGCCGTTCTGGTGGCTCATTTCAAAAAAGATAGATTAGAAATGGAAAAGGTTCAGAGAAGGGCACCAAAAATGATTGGGGGTATGGAACAGCTTCCATATGAGGAGAGCTTAATAAGACTGGGACTGTTCAACTTACAAAAGAGATGACTAAAGAGGATATGATAGAAGTCTAGAAAATCATGACTGGTGAGGAGAAATGAATAGGGAAGTATTGATTACCCTTCTCATAACCCAAGAACCAGGAGTCACCCAATGAAATTAATAGGTAGAAGGCTTAAAACAAACATAAGGACCCCATAACACACAGTCGACCTGTGGAATTTGTTGCCAGGGGATGATGTGAAGGCCACAAAAATAACTGGGTTCAGAAAAGAATTAGGCAGATAGATCCATCAATGGCTATTAGCCAAGACGGTGAGAGATGCAGCCCCATGCTCTGGGTGGCCCTAAACCTCTGATTGCTTGAAGCTGGGAATGGGTGGCACAGGGGATGGATCACTTGATGACTGCCCTGTTCTGTTCATTCCCTCTGATGCACCTGGCACCAGTCACTGTTGGAAGACAAGATGCTGGGATAGATGAACGGGTCTGACCCAGTGTGGCCGTTCTAACGTTCTTACGAAAATTTCCCAACAAGATCCAGCACTGCTTCCTGATGGGGGGGGGCTCCAGCACCACCCTGGTACAAACACCACAACAACACTGCCCCTTCTTTCAGAACCCTGGGGATTCACTGTGACAGAACCTGGCCTCTCTCTTACACTTCCCACCCTGCTGCTTTTCTTCCTGATTTGGACGCCACTCCTCCTCGAGGAAAGGGGGAGATCCAGCCTGTCCACGGTTTGAAACAAAAGAGGTTTTGTATGGTATAAAACCTTGGTTACCAGCCCTGACTGCTCTCCTTGCCATAAAGCAGTTTAACGTGTTTGTAACAGGCATGCAGAGCCACAGATAATCCTGTTAGCGCAAATCACCCGGTTAGATAGATTAATATTTCAAGAAATAAATAAGCCAAAAAAACCCAGAGCATCTATTCAGTGACTTCCCCTCCCCGAACACACCCTCTAATCCCCAATTAAGATGGCCAGCTAGCACTTATGTTGGATAGCATCTTCCATGGGAAGGATTCTACAAAGCAGGGCCTGGATTGTGCCCCAGAAAAGGATGCAGAAGGCCAACAAAAGCCTGCTAAGTGGGACAGCACAGGCCTGGAGCTGATCCTGTCCATGGGGGACCAGTTCCAGAGGAGACTCCGCCCAGTTACGCATGGGAGACAGGTAAACTGGGCCCACGTACAAGTACGCGCATGAGCGCCTGAAGCTGTTTATTTGGATTTGTTTGAAGAGCGCCTTGAGTAATCTGATGTAGGATAACAGTAACCCAGTGTGCATGGGCAAACAATCGCTTGTTTGCCACACGCTAAAATCCTGTGGGTGCAACTCTCGGTCACTTCTGAAGGGGAAAAAAAAACCCAAAAGTCAATCCCCAAAACAAAAAAGTCATCAAGCGACTGGGCAGCAAGAGTAATCGAATCAACGCAGAAGAGCACAGCTCAGGCTTCACACGGCCTGGTGGACTCTGGAAACTAGCCCATGTGCATATCCAAAGATCACCGGGAGGTCAATGATGATTCTTTTCTGTATTGTGGTAGCACCTACCCTATTCATGGACCAGCACCCCAGGGTGCTAGGTGCTGTACAAACACAGAGCAAAAAGGTAGTCCCCGCCCCAAAGAGCTGTCAATCTAAAATCACATCGTACTGTCAGGGCACTTTTCTTTATTGTCTTCTTGGGCATCTCTGAATTAAAAGTGTCTCTTATTTTCCCAGTCTGTAAGAAGTCTGCCTAGGCATATGAACAACCCCCGCTACTACTTCTGTCAGAAATATGCCCATTACATTCTTCAATACAACTGACCCCAACAAAAGCCTTGGTGCCATGCACTCAGTCTGGCAACCCACCAGACCAACAGCATGCAACCAGCGGGTTAAACCTACAGGCCCAGATCTGCAGTTGGCATCATTCAACGTAGCTCTGTTGGTGGCTCAGACTCCTGCATCAGTGGGGCTAAGTTCAAAACTGGATGCCTTTCTGAAGATCTGCCCTGGTGACCACAATTGAGTAGAGGATCACCATGGGGATCTGGCCTTAAAACCTATGACAATGTATAACCATTTCTCTTCTTGTGGCACAGAAGCCATGAGCTCTGCAGCTGCATTGATTCAACCTGTCCTCCTGCATCCCACACTGCAGTGCCTCAGATTGGGAAGGTACCCCATAGCTCCTGCAACCCACCCACAGTGTTGGGAACGATGAGACTGATGCTTCCAGAGTCCCTGCATGTACTGGCCCAGTCACAGGTACAAATCACAGTGGGCGTTGTTGCCCCAACACAGCTGTGGCAGGAAGAGCTGGCAGCGTGAAACTGAGCTCAGCCATCACATGACCAGGCAATGTAACAAGCCATGCCTTGCAGCAGTCTCCTGACTGAACACAGAGGTCATAAGAACTTAAGAACAGCCCAACTGGGTCAGACCAAAGGTCCATCTAGCCCCATATCCTGTCTTCCCACAGTGGCCAATGCCAGGTGCCCCAGAGGGAATGAACAGAACAGGGAATCATCCAGCGATCCATCCCCTGTCACCCATTCCTAGCTTCTGGCAAACAGAGGTTAGGGACACCATTCCTGCCCATCCTAGCTAATAGCCATTGATGGACCTATGCTCCATGAATTTATCTAGTTCTTTTTTGAACCCTGTTATAGTCTTGGCCTTCACAAAATCCTCTTGCAAGGAGTTCCACTGGTTGACTGTGTGTTATGTGAAGAAATACTTCCTTTTGTTTGTTTTAAACATGCTGCCTATTAATTTAATTGGGTGACCCCTAGTTCTTGTGTTATGAGAAGGAGTAAATAACACTTCCTTCTTTACTTTCTCCTCACCAGTCATGATTTTATAGACCTCTATCATATCCCCTCTTAGTCGACTCTTTTCCAAGCTGAAAAGTCCCAGTCTTATTAATCTCTCCTCATAGAGCAGCTGTTCCATCCCCCTAATCATTTTTGTTGCCCTTTTCAGTACCTTTTGCAATTCCAATACACCTTTTTTGAGAAGGGGTGACCACATCTGCCCTCAGTATTCGAGGTGTGGGTGTACCACAGATTTATATTGAGGCAATAGGATATTTTCTGTCTTATTATCGATCCTTTTCTTAATGATGCCCAACATTCTGTTCACTTTTTTGACTGCCGCTGCACACTGAGTGGATGTTTCCAGGGAACTATCCACAATGACTCCAAGATCTTTTTCTTGAGTGGTAACAGCTAATTCAGACCCCATCATTTTATATGTATAGTTGGGATTATGTTTTCCACTGTGCATTACTTAGCATTTATCAACACTGAATTCCATCTGCCATTTTGTTGCCCACTCACCCAGTTTTATGAGACCCCTTTGTAGCTCTTCGCAGTCTGCTTTGGACTTAACTATCTTCAGCAATTTTGTATCATCTGCAAATTTTGCCACCTCACTGTTTATCCCTTTTTCCAGATCATTTATGAATATGTTGAATAGGACTGGCCCAGTACAGACTCCTGGGGGACACCACTATTTACCTCTCTCCATTCTGAAAACTGACCATTTATTCCTGCCCTTTGTTTCCTATCTTTTAACCAGTTACCAATCCCTGAGAGGACCTTCCCTCTTATCCCATGACTGCTTACTTTGCTTAAGAGCCTTTGGTGAGGGACCTTTTCAAAGGCTTTCTGAAAATCTAAATACACTATATCCACTGGATCCCTCTTGTCCACATGCTTGTTGACCCCCCTCAAAGAATTCTAGTAGATTGGTGAGGCGTGATTTCCCTTTACAAAAGCCATGTTGACTCTTTCCCAACAAATTATGTTCATCTATGTGTCTGACAAGTCTGTTCTTTACTATAGGTCCCTGCAGGACTGTTTTCTTTCAGATGCACCGGCGGCTGAGCTGTTAAGGGCTTCACTGACCTGCCAACAAGCGTGACTTTGACAAAGCAAAGCAAATTCCACCTGAGCAAGGTAGCACAACAGTCACCAGGCAGCTGAAGGCAAAGCTAGTCAGCACAGGTTCAGGGAGGGTGGCGCTCGGAGCAGGCATCCGAAGCGTGGAAGTGCAAAGGAGGAAGAGGAGAATTGTTTCAGGTGGGATAAAGGGGTAGAATTAGGACCCGGGAGCAGAGTAAACGGTGAAATCCCCCTCTTTGCAGACGAGCACAAGGACTAGCTAGGCGTCACAAGGCCTCTTGCACTTGTAAGAATTTCATCCAATGTCTAAACAAAAGTACTTTGGTAAAAAGGAAGAGAGTTATGTTTGAGAATGTGTCCAGCTAGCACCCAGAACATGGTATGACACCAATAAAATTCGACAGCTTCAAGGAAAAAAACCCCACCTAACATTAAAATGCCTGGAATTAAACAGAAGAGAGCCAGCCAATTCCTACTGCAAGGGAATCCTTCTGGATTTATGGCTCACTAGGACAATCTGAAACCCACTCTCCCCCACCCTTTGGTCCTATGACTACAGGGGCGTGAATGGGCCACTTCACTTTGATGGTCCCTTTAGCTGTGACACTCGGGAACCTTTCCCAGCCCTGAAGAAGAGCTCTGTGTAAGCTCAAAAGCTTCTCTCTCTCACCAACAGAAATTGGTCTCATAAAAGCTATTACCTCACCTGCCTTGTGTCTCTAATGTCCTGGGACTCTCATCACTCATTGCCAACCCCATCCAACCTTAACTCTGCCCCCTGAAACTCGCAAAAATACAGCAAATTAGTGATTTCAAAAGGAAAAAATTAAAACTTGGGAAGGAGGGGAAAAATCAGTCTAGCTTGAAAATAAAAACAAAAACAAAAAGACCTGTTTGCCAAATCCTCATCAAACTTCTTTGTTTGACCAGTTCTATTTGTAGAGCCCATACTGTTAGGAGCTCACGGAGAGTCTCCTCGGTGAGACAGTCCTCTGCTTTGTGGAGAGGGAAAGGGGATCTGAGTCCCTGCAGTGCTGAGTGGGCAGGGCACGTGGCGCAGTGGTACCTACGACGTGCCAGCCTGTCTGCGGAGACGTTTACCATGGCTGATTTTCACAGTAAAATAAGGAAGCATTTAAATGTCTAGTTAGGGCTACACAGAAAGGGCAGAGCCTGTGCATCACAAGGTCAGCATAAGGACACAACATACCTAAGGGACTTTTCAGCCCCACCGCTTCCTTCCTGTAAGTTCCCACCAAGCCAGGAAGCAAAGTTGTCAGAGGAATGCTGAGTTCGTTGACTAAGCGACACCCTGAAGAGAGCTGTTACGGGCAGGTATGCAAAAAGCAAATATATTTTACTGCCAGCATCACCCTGGCTCTGTGCTGTGGTCTCCTGCAATGGGGAGGGGAAGGGCCACCAGACGAAGCAGGCACTAGTCAGCAATGGGAGCGCAAGCACAGGGTCCAGCTTCTAATTCATGCCCTCACACAGGAAGGGAGCATATAGACATGTCAGCTACCACCTCCTGCACCTTCTCTAACACCCAGGTGATTCTGGGCAGCCCACAGCACTAGGATTCCTATCTCCCATGGCTCCTTCCACGACACCCTCCCATTCTGTAGTGATCTCACAAGGGGCCCATGTACGGCATTTAACTTTTAGGCTCCTGCAGTTATTAGCTGCCTCCTCTTAGTCACTTGGAGTTTAGCCAGCAGCAGTCCATTCCACAGTCCCCATTTTAAAGGGCATGTCGAAGGCCAAGAGTCAGCCAATCAATGGGAGCTTTTCCATTGATGTCAATGAGTTATGGATCAGGCTCACTCTAAAGACTCCCATCTCCTTCAGTGCCGGCACCATGCTGGGCTTGACCCTGCAAGGTGCGGAGTGCCTCTCGTGGGACTCTGGCCATCCTCCGGGGTGGAGCCCTAGGTACAGATGGCAACAGAGTTCTGGGAAATGCAATGCTATGGCCACGACGTGACAGTGTGCTGTACCTTTTCATCCTCGGTTTGCACCACTCTCATTTAAAATACTCTTTCCCAGCTGATTAAAAAAAAAAAAAGTGTTTGCTTTTATCAGCATTAAAAATCAAAGCCCCACCTCAGCTTGCAGAACAACCAGATGGGTAATGAGCTTTAAACTCACATTTTAAGTCTCTCGCACACGCAGAGGGAACAATCAGCTTGGTGCTGTTCCTTACCGTCCAAAACCACGTCGGTTTCATCCCGGCAGAAGGTCATGCACTGAGACACTAACACCCATCCCCAGGGCAGTGCTCTATTCCTGTGGTGCGTATGACGTATCCCTTTCCCCATCCGGGGCCAGGTTCACCCCCTTTTAACAGGAGTCAGGGCGATGTGGAAGACCTCAGCTGAAATCGCTGCTCTTCCTCAGGCGGAGAGGGGAATTGAATCAGGGTCTCCCACATCCCAGGTGAGTGCTCTAACCACTTGGCTAAAAGTCCTGAGCCACCACTGGCCCTTCTGTGAATCTAGCTTTTTAAACGTGCCCGGAAACACAGGATTTCTGATCAAACAATATAGGAGTTTGGGCTCAAAGAAAACATTTTCAATTCACTAGAAAACTTCAGAATGTTGGGATTGGGTTCAGGTTGAATTGAACTGTTTTGCTGATTCTTCAGAACGGCCACTGAAGCTATAAATTAGTTATTCACCCAGCTCTGGTCACAATTATTAAGCATTCTGCTCTCAGAACTTGAGCTGACAGCTCTACTGGTCACAGAACGGATTTGGATAAGAAATAATGGGAAGCATTAGGCAGAGTAGAATCCAGTTTACACTCCCATAGCAGTGTCAGCTCCTGAAGAGCTTCCGTGGGTTAAGGAAGAGCAGATGGAAAGGGATCAGAGACTAAGGGTTTGTCTACATTACGAAATTAGGTCGACTTTATAGAAGTCGGTTTTGTAGAAAGCGGTTTTATACAGTTGATTGCGTGTGTCCCCACACATGTGCTCTAAGTGCATGTAGTCGGCGGAGTGCATCCACAGTACCGACGAAACCGTCGACTTCTGGAGCGTTGCATTGTGGGTGGCTATCCCACAGTTCCCGCAGTCTCCGCTGCCCATCTGAATTCTGGGTAGAAATCCCAGTGCCTGATGGGGCTAAAACATTGTCGCGGGTGGTTCTGGGTACATATCGTCAGGCTCCCGTTCCCGCCCTCCCTCCCTCCGTGAAAGCAAGGGCAGACAATCGTTTCGTGCCTTTTTTCTTGAGTTACCTGTGCAGACACCATACCACGGCAAGCACGGAGCCCGCTCAGCTAACCGTCACCGTATGTCTCCTGGGTGCTGGCAGACGTGGTACTGCATTGCTACACAGAAGCAGTTAATTGCCTTGTGGCAGCAGACAGTGCAGTATGACTGGTAGCAGTCATCGACGTAGTCCTGGGTGCTCTTTTAATCGGGCACCTGGGCAAACTTGGGAGTGACTCAGCCTGGTCATTTCCCTTTTAAGTTTCATCTCCAGCCAGCAGATGATGGCTAGTCGTCATACTGCACCGTCTTCTGCTGAGCACCCAGGAGATGATGACAGCTATCGGTCGTACTGCACAGTCTGCTGCCAACAAGATGTATAAAGATAGATGAAGTGGCTCAAAACAAGAAATAGACCAGATTTGTTTTGTATTCATTTTCTCTTCCTTCCCTCTGTGAAATCAACGGCCTGCCAAACCCAGTTTTGAGTTCTATCATTGAGGTTTTGAGTTCTATCCTTGAGGGGGCCATTCAGTTTCTCGCAAAGCCACCGCCTTTGTTGATTTTAATTCCCTGTAAGCCAACCCTGTAAGCCATGTCGTCAGTCACCCCTCCCTCTGTCAGGGCAACGGCAGACAATCGTTCCGCGCCTTTTTTCTGTGCGGACGCCATACCAAGGCAAGCATGGAGGCCGCTCAGCTCACTTTGGCAATTAGGAGCACATTAAACACCACGTGCATTATCCAGCAGTATATGCAGCACCGGAACCTGGCAAAGCGATACAGGGCGAGTAGGCGACGTCAGCGCGGTAACGTGAGCGATGAGGACATGGACACAGACTTATCTCAAAGCACGGGCCCTGGCAATGTGGGCATCATGGTGCTAATGGGGCATGTTCATGCAGTGGAACGCCGATTCTGGGCTCGGGAAACAAGCACAGACTGGTGGGACCGCATAGTGTTGCAGGTCTGGGACGATTCCCAGGGGCTGCAAAACTTTCGCATGCGTAAGGGCACTTTCATGGAACTTTGTGACTTGCTTTCCCCTGCCCTGAGGTGCAAGAATACCGAGATGAGAGCAGCCCTCACAGTTGAGAGGCGAGTGGCGATAGCCCTGTGGAAGCTTGCAACGCCAGACAGCTACCGGTCAGTCGAGAATCAATTTGGAGTGGGCAAATCTACTGTGGGGACTGCTGTGATCCAAGTAGCCAATGCAATCAAAGTTCTGCTGATATCAAGGGTAGTGACCCTGGGAAATGTGCAGGTCATAGTGGATGGCTTTGCTGCAATGGGATTCCCTAACTGTGGTGGGGCCGTAGACGGAACCCATATCCCTATCTTGGCACCAGAGCACCAAGCTGGCGCGTACATAAACCGCAAGGGGTACTTTTCAATAGTTCTGCAAGCTCTGGTGGATCACAAGGGACGTTTCACCAACATCAACGTGGGATAGCCGGGAAAGGTACATGACGCTCGCATCTTCAGGAACTCTGGTCTGTTTCAAAAGCTGCAAGAAGGGACTTTATTCCCAGACCAGAAAATAACCGTTGGGGACGTTGAAATGCCTATAGTTATCCTTGAGGACCCGGTCTAACCCTTAATGCCATGGCTCATGAAGCCATACACAGGCAGCCTGGACAGTAGTCAGGAGCTATTCAACTACAGGCTGAGCAAGTGCAGAATGGTGGTAGAATGTGCATTTGGACGTTTAAAAGCGCACTGGCGCAATTTACTGACTAGCTTAGACCTCAGCGAAACCAATATTCCCACTGTTATTACTGCTTGCTGTGTGCTCCACAATATCTGTGAGAGTAAGGGGGAGACGTTTATGGCGGGGTGAGAGGTTGAGGCAAATCGCCTGGCTGCTGGTTTCGCACAGCCAGACACCAGTGCGGTTAGAAGAGCACAGGAGGGTGCGGTGCGCAGCAGAGAGGCTTTGAAAATCAGTTTCATGACTGGACAGGCTACAGTGTGAAAGTTCTGGTTGTTTCTCCTTGATGAAACCCACCGCTCCTGGGTTCACTCTACTTCCCTGTAAGCTAAGCAACCTCCCCTCCTCCCTTCGATCACCGCTTGCAGAGGCAATAAAGTAATTGTTGCTTCACATTCATGCATTCTTTATTCATTCATCACACAAATAGGGGGATAACTACCAAGGTAGCCCAGGAGGGGTGGTGGAGGAGAGAAGCACCAGGAGGGATGGTGGAGGAGGGAAGGACAAGGCCACACAGCACTTTAAAAGTTTAAAACTTTAAAACTTATTGATTGCCAGCCTTCTGTTGCTTGGGCAATCCTCTGGAGTGGAGTGGCTGGGGGGCTGGAGGCCCCCCCACTGCGTTCTTGGGTGTCTGGGTGTGGAGGCTATGGAACTTGGGGAGGAGGGCGGTTGGTTACACAGGGGCTGTAGTGGCGGTCTGTGCTCCTGCTGCCTTTCCTGCAGGTCAGCCATACGCTGGAGCATACTGGTTTGATCCTCCAGCAGCCTCAGCATTGAATCCTGCCTCCTCTCATCACGCTGCCACCACCTTTTAGCTTCAGCCTTGTCTTCAGCCCGCCACTTACTCTCTTCAGCCCGCCACCTCTCCTCCCGGTCATTTTGTGCTTTCCTGCACTCTGACATTGTCTGCCTCCACGCATTCGTCTGTGCTCTGTCAGTGTGGGAGGACACCATGAGCTCAGAGAACATTTCATCACGAGTGCGTTTTTTTCGCCTTCTAATCTTCACTAGCCTCTGGGAAGGAGAAGATCCTGTGATCATTGAAACACATGCAGCTGGTGGAGAAAAAAAAAAAAAGAGGCAGTGGAATTTAAAAAAACACATTTTCTAGAACAATGGCTACACTCTTTCACGGTAAACCTTGCTGTTAACATTACAGACACAGCACATGTGCTTTCGTTCCAAGGTCGCATTTTGCCTCCCCCCACCACGTGGCTAGCCCCTCACCCCCCGCCTAACAGCGGGGAACATTTCTGTTCAGCCACAGGCAAACAGCCCAGCAGGAATGGGTACCTTTGCATGTCCTCTTAAGAAAAGCACCCTATTTCAACCAGGTGACCATGAATGATATCTCACTCTCCTGAGAATAACACAGAGAGATAAAGGGATGTTGTTTGAACGCCAGCAAACATACACTGCAATGCTTTGTTCTACAATGATTCCCGAGTACATGCTACTGGCTTGGTGTGGTAAAGTGTCCTACCATGCAGGACGCAATAAGGCTGCCCTCCCCAGAAACCTTTTGCAAAGGCTTTGGGAATACATCCAGGAGAACCGCAAATGCCAGGGCAAATTAATCATTAAACATGCTTGCTTTTAAACCATGTATGGTATTTTAAAAGGTACACTCACCGGAGATCTCTTCTCCGCCTGACGGGTCCGGGAGGCAGCCTCGGGTGAGTCCGGGGGGGGACTGCCTCCAGGTCCAGGGTGAGAAGCAGTTCCTGGCTGTCAGGAAAACCGGTTTCTCCGCTTGCTTGCTGTGAGCTATCTACAACTTCATCATCATCATCATCTTCCTCGTCCCCAAAACCTGCCTCTGTGCTGCCTCCATCTCCATTGAAGGAGTCAAACAACACGGCTGGGGTAGTGGTGGCTGAACCCCCTAAAATGGCACGCAGCTCATCATAGAAGCGGCATGTTTGGGGCTTTGACCCGAAGCGGCCGTTTGCCTCTCTGGTTTTCTGGTAGGCTTGCCTCAGCTCCTTAAGCTTCACGCGGCATTGCTTCGGGTCCCTGTTATGGCCTCTGTCCTTCATGCCCTGGGAGATTTTGACAATGTTTTGGCATTTCAAAAACTGGAACGGAGTTCTGATAGCATGGATTCCTCTCCCCATACAGCGATCAGATCCCGTACCTCCCGTTCGGTCCACGCTGGATTTTGAGATTCTGGGACTCCATCATGGTCACCTCTGCTGATGAGCTCTGGCCAGCGTGGCAAGCTGCAGGTGACCATGCAAACAGGAAACTGAAATTCAAAAGTTCGTGGGCCTTTTCCTGTCTACCTGGCCAGTACATCTGAGTTGAGAGTGCTGTCCACAGCGGTCACAATAGAGCACTCTGGGATAGCTCCCGGAGGCCAATACCGCCTAATTGCATCCACAGTACCCCAAATTCGACCTGGCAAGGCCGATTTAAGCGCTAATCCACTTGTCAGAGGTGGATTAAGGAAATCGATTTTAAGAGCCCTTTAAGTCGAAAAAAAGGGCTTCATCGTGTGGACGGGTGCAGGTTTACATCGATTTAACGCTGCTAAATTCGACCTAAACTCCTAGTGTGGACCAGGGCAAAGTGTAACAATGGGGCCCTTCCCCACCCCCATAACTACAGTGTGGTCATCCCCCACAGTCAAGGAAAGGAGTATTTCAATAGCACCCTTTGGGGCTCATCCCATGGAGTAGTGTGCTGGGGTTTAAATCTGGAGCTACCCAAATCAAGAGAGTTAACAGATTTTCCTGGGAAAGGTAATTTAGCCAGAGATTACCAACTTTCAGTGCAGCCTGGGATACCCTGGGGCACGAAATGACCTTCTGAAGCAGTAGCTATTTCACAACCACTCACCCCAGCCCAGACTGTTAATGCCGCAGTCAGAGCCTTATATTAAGGAGAGGATCCCCCCCATCTAGTCTGGAAAAACACAAACTTCTCACCACAAGGAGAGGGCTACAGAAAGCACATCTCACAATGTGACTCAAAGTACTTTCCTTCAGAGTCCCCCTCATCCCACTCCCAGTCTCCCTTTCCCCACCCCTGAGCAAGATGTACCACTCAGATGGGGGCAGACCTAACTGGCGACCAGTCTCCCAAATCCACTGCAGCAGGGGTGTGCTGGGAATGGAACATTTGGAAGAGTTTAGACAGGATGGGAGCTGAGATTTTATACCCCCAGCACACGCAGTGTTTTGCATCACATGCCTGTAGAGCCAATAGGCTTTTTTACCCCCTTGCACCTGAGGAATCTCAGCCATTCGGTCTTCCCCAGGGGCCAAGGGAAGTCCTTAGCCACACAGTAGCAGGCAGGGGAGCAAGCGTCGCAGACAGGGTTAGACATTAAACCCCAGCGGGATCGGCATACGGGATCCCGCACTCCTCACCCACCCAGCCGACCGGTTTGGGCAGTTGCTTCCCACACACCCCCGGCACAGGGTCACAGACTAAAATCACCTCTTCACCTGCACCGGGGAAAGTCCAGAGAACCCTCAAAATAACATGGCAACTTCATGCAGCGCAGCTGTCTCCGGGGAGCTGGTGCTTGTTTCCCTCTCCTCAGGATGTGTCTCTCAGTTGGGGGGCGAGGGGGAGGAGAAATAGATGAGGGGAAGATTTAACATTAAAACGACAGGGCCTGCAATGCTCTGGGGACCCCGGGCAGCAAAGGGTGCCTGCAGAAGTCCTTTCCCCACCATCCCTTGTAAGAGACGGTGTGCTGCAGGAGAGCGGATGTGGGACGCGGAGCTCGTCTGCTTTCTATACATCAGCCCAAACCTCTGCTTTCTATAATCTGGAAATTCTCACATTATCTCTCATCTGCTTTAAATTAGGGATTCATTCTTGGGAATGCTGGAGTGATTAAGAGCAGATCAGCTATCAGAAATGCAAGCTGGGGTTGGCAGAGGCTCTGAAATCTGCCTGGAGGAAGGCGACTCCCGCACGTCACTTTTAATTAAACAACACAAGTTTCCGGGGCCAGATTGCGATCTAATTTCAGATCAGAATGATGGGACGGCAAAAGCCCTCCAGATTGCAAAGGACTGGAGTTGTCCCTGCCCACTCAATAATATATCACTCATCACACAAACCACAAAAGCAACAGCTGCTATTTTAGTAGGACCTACAAAAATATGTTTCTATGCCAAACTTAAGGGAGTGTGCTGCTTTTAAACTTTAGCAAAGTTAAAAGCTTGAAGTGACAGGGGTAAGGCTTGGGCATGTGGCAAAGGTAGAGAAGAAGGAGAGCGAGGGGAACATAGAAAGCAGCTGTGGGGTGCAGCATGCAGCAGGACTGAGAGCAGAGAGTGCAGACTTTGGGGTGCGTAAGCACAGAACAACGCTGCGGTACACATAACTGATGCACCCCCACTGAGTAGGGTGATCAGATAGTAACTGTGAAAAAAATGGGACAGAGGGTAGGTGGTAATAGGTGCCTATATAAGAAAAAATCCCAAAAAACAGGGCTCTCCCTATAAACTTGGGACATCTGGTCACCCTACTACCGCTGAGTGCTTGTACACAGAGCAAGAGACAGGTGGGATGCAGACCTAAAGAGCACTGTGCACAGAGCAAAGTCAGGATCAAACTCCAAAGAGCAGGAATCCTACAAGCTGCCTGTGTATGAACCAAACAGGGTTATTGCAAATGAGATTCACCTTCCAACCAGCAGACAGGACACAGAGCATCCCCTTGGCTGGAGAAACCCCTTCCCCACAGGCAGCTTGAGAGGAAGGAAAAGAACCTAGCAAGCCGCTGCAGGTACCTGCATCTCCAGCCCCTCCAAGGTGCAGGGTACTTTATAGTATACTTTATAGCAACCTATAGCCTATCAGGCTCCAAATTTTTTGGAAAAAGAAAAGGAGGACTTGTGGCACCTTAGAGACTAACAAATTTATTTGAGCATAAGCTTTCGTGAGCTACAGCTCACTTCATCGGATGCATGCAGTGGAAAATAGAGTGGGGAGATTTTATATACACAGAGAACACGAAACAATGGGTGTTACCATACACACTGTAACAAGAGTGATCAGGTAAGGTGAGCTATTACCAGCAGGAGAGAGAGAAAGAAAAAAAAACCCTTTTGTAGTGATAATCAAGGTGGGCCATTTCCAGCAGTTGACAAGAACCTGTGAGAAACAGTTGCGGGGTGGGGGAGGGTGCGGGAGAATAAACATAGGGAAATAGTTTTACTTTGTGTAATGACACATCCACTCCCAGTCCAAAGACCAGGGGTGGACTGGGAGTGGATGTGTCCCAATCTTTGGTAATAGCTCACCTTACCTGATCACTCTTGTTACAGTCTGTATCCATTGTTTCATATTCTCTGTGTATATAAAATCTCCCCACTGTATTTTCCACTGCATGCATCTGATGAAGTAAGCTGTAGCTCACGAAAGCTTATGCTCAGATAAATGTGTTAGTCTCTAAGGTGCCACAAGTCCTCCTTTTCTTTTTGCGGATACAGCCTAACACGGCTGCTACTCTGAAACCAAATTTTTTGGCTAACACTTGGGTAAAAAGGGGTAACATCACTGTTTGGATGACCGTAGCACCTCAGAGCCCGAGACGTGGATCAGGACTCCACCGGGCAAGGCGATGTACAAACACAGAAGCAAAAGACAGTCCCCGCCCGAAGAAGCTTACAATCTAAGTGTAAAGCAAGAGACAGCAGATGGAAACAGATGGGGAGAATAAGGCAACCGTGAGGCAATACTGGCCAGCATGATGGGCAGTGGCCACAGCACACCACGGGCCTCACCAATTTAAAGTTTTTGTAGGCATCATGGCAAAGGAGAGCTCTGAGGCAGGAACTGGAGGATAAGATAGCGTTAACAGTCAGCACTCAAAGCAGTCCAGTCAGGCCATCTGATTATTTATTGCTACCCAATGCAGGAAACAAGTTGATAGACACACTTGACCCAGCAGAATGACAACTCCCATGGTCGACTACTTGTCCCAGCCACCCTCATGCTAACCCCACGTATCCCACCCAAGTTTCAGTTTAGGTGGTTACATTTGTCCCTTTTAAGTTCCCCTTACAGTTTCAACTGGATACAGAGTTGTTCTTCACTTTGAATCCTACACTCCTGCAGTGTTGCTATGTGCTGTTAAACAGCTACTGTGTTCCACCCTAGAAGTAGCTGCAGTTCATCGGTGGATGAAATCATTCCAGCTTGGGACTCTCGGGAATGAAAGGCACTAGAAAAACATCAGTGGATTAATCTAAGCACTTGTCTACTTTGAAAGTGGGCTAAGCTAAACAGGAACAAGACATTCTTATTCTGGGATAAAAGTATCCAGACATGGGGTTATTTCAGAATAGCTCTTCCCAAACAATTTGTGTGCGGACAAACCCAGTACTCCATGGACTGACACAGGCCAAAGCATCAAAAGAGCCATATTGTTCCTGCTTCTCTGAAACCCACACGTGGGTGTATCAATGCAGATATGCAGGGGCAACAGACTCCGGCATTAATTTGTGGCTGCAACTCAGGCCCTGTCCTTTGGGAAATCAGCCCTAAGTTCAAACCAAGCATAAGAATTGGCTTTCTATCTTCTCCCTTTCTGGAGTAGCTGAAAGTCCGAAGCAGTGAATTTCAAAATGTCAAAATAGCAAATGCGAGATACCATTATTTACATAGGTGCCCCGGACATTATGGTATGCCTGATCGATTCGATCCCTCTTAAGAGGGAGGACAATCCAGGAGTAGGGTGCTAGACTAAAATTTGGGAGACCACGGTTCAATTCCCAGCTCCAAAGAAGGCGTTCTGTCCAATCTTGTGTACGTCATGTAGGCGAGTGCTACTCAAAATGGTGGTCCGCGGACCGGTGCTGGTCTGTGAGTCATCGGCTGCCGGTCTGCACGCACATTAGGCAAAAAATTTGCCAGTCCCCCACATCAGAGAGCTTGAGAAGCATGGACATAGGCCGCATCTGCACTAGGAGAACTTTACCCTACCGATATGGGTACATTGGGATTCCAGCAGCACCGTCGTCCAGTCACAGAGCAGGACCCCATTGTGCCCGGTGACATGTACACACACACACACACAACAAAGAGATAGTATGCTACACCGGCAAGGTGCTCCTAGTACGGATGGAGCTTATACTAAAAAAGCTGCACTTTCACCAGTTCCCTTCCCCCCGCAAAAAAAGTAAGCAATACCAGCAAAAGTGCCCTCCTGCTGGTACGGCCGCATCTCTGCTAGGCGCTTTGCTCGCACAGGCCTCACACTTCTTCCCGCCCCTGCCCGACATAGCCACGCCAGCAGAAATCTGCAGTGTAGACATAGCCTTAGTCTCTCTCTGGCTTCGTTTCCCCATCTGTATCCTGGGGATCAGAGGACTGGGGTTGCGGGAGGCGCTCAGATGCCACGGTAACGTGGCCCGAAAAGTGCCTCAGAGAGAGAAGATTGCAGCAGCCAGTTGAAGCGTCCTATTGAAGTTTCTGCCTGCCAGTGACGGCACGGTGTTCCCCTGGGTAACAGGATCACTCCAATATTAAAGCCAAGCCTAGTTTTCTTCTAATAAACAAAAAGCCCTTCTGTACCTGGCATGGTAAGAATTGCCTGAAAATTGTCATCCCTCTTACCATAATCACTGGAAAGGTTCCCACAGCTTCAGCCCTCCTCTCCCAAAGCTATGGCGGTCAGTGCACAGCTCCCTTTCTGTATTCCCCGGGTCTGCAGCTCCAGGCCCAGAGCACTGTCGGGCCAGAGAGGGGAGAAGCGGGCTGTCGTTTTCAATCACATTCTGGGACTGTGTCCCTGCTTCTGTTCTTTTATAAGCTGGTTTGGGTGGTGGTGGCGGAGGGGAGGGGAGGGCATAGATCTGATCGGCTTGCCAGGGATGGGCACGTCTGACTAATAAAGGTTTCTACTATGCAGTTACATGCACAAATCAACATGCTTCTCTCGCTGCAGTGGCTGGAGAGGTGCCAGATGAATACAGTTACCTGGAAAAGGGCGTGGAGCGGGAGTCTGTCATGTTTGAGGTGGCCTTTAGACACAAACTCAGGGCATCAGATGATAACGGCAGGGCAAAGACTTGGGCTTTCTTGCTCTAGAACGTGCTGCGTGTTGTTGTTAGACAAGGGGCGAAGGGACCTGCTGAGCAAGGGACTGGGAGCCGGGAAGTCCCGAGTGCCATCCCTGGTTCTGCCACGTAGGGTATGTCTACACTAGAGCGGGAAGATACAACTTTTTCAGCTCGAGGAGTCAAACCTGTGCCAGCTCTGGTCCAGCTAGTGTGCTAACAGAACCTGGCCTTAGCAGCATGAGGGGCTAACTGTCCTGAGGCTGGTGCTGTCCAGGACACTAAGTACCTACTCAGCATGGTCAGCTCCTCCCGCCTCTCACGCTGCAGTAGCTATGTTCTATTTTTAGTGTCCCCTTGCTCACAATGGGCCGGATTTTCAGTGACTTCGGCGGAGGTACTCATCCCCTCCACCAGTCTGAGCCCGTGTGCTCCTGGCTAAGCCAGTGCATGCCCATCCGCCACACTGGCGCTGCTCTGAAGTGACCTCCTTGTTCTCCAGAATCTCCGCGTTCATATAAACATCTCCGCAGCACTAATGGCTGCATCAAGCCCTCAAAAATATAAGCAGAGCGGAACCAATGGAGAGATGACTCTGCAGCCTGCCTAGAATAGCAGCTCAGAGGCGTGACCTGCCCCATTCCTCGCAGCAGCGTGGGGTTACCTCTGATGGCCTATGCGAGCTCATTCTCTCCCTCCTCCAGCACGAAGGCAGAGAAAGAGGCACTGATCTGCACAATTTACTGCAAGTGGTGTCTCATTTTCGTGCCACAAGCGAGTGGCATTTGGAAGAGGGCACTACTTAATTTTTCCCTTCCAACCACAAAGGATCCCAGCCAGAGATGACCCAGGCCTGCTGACAGTGCGTGTGTAGGGGCAGGGCAGAGTGAGAACAGCTGACTTCAGCCGCGTGACTGAGCATGCTCAGTACAAGCCAAGCAGCAAATCAGAGGGGAAGGGCACATCCTCCCTTCTGATCCAAGCCCAAGGAGCCTAGCAGGGGCCATGGGCATACTGAAGTGGGGGAGCCAAGCTCAAGGAGAGCAGTGGAGCTCCGAGTACACATGATCTTCCTTCGAACACCTGCACAATCTACAGTGAGCAGCATCTCCATTTGACAAATCACGGGGTGGAGCTTATTATGCGGACGGAGCTTGGAGAACCACCACCTTCCTCCCCACCCCCAATCTGACTTCCAGGTTCAATCCCCCCGTCCCAGTTTTCCCCTTCTGTAAAACTGGGGTTGATGATACTTCTCTCCCTCACAGAAGGCTGCAAAGATTAACCAATGCTTTGAAGAGTCAAGTATTCTACGTTATTCTCTCTCGATTCCCTTTCATCGGGTTAGTTTTACTCTTCTCAATTCTGTTCCTGTGTTAGCAACTGTGGTATCTACACTCCACCCAGAATCTGCTCCACTTCCCAGCCTGTTACAGCTCGTCCCCCTGTTTGTGCTCATACCACTGTACTGGTTTTATGGAAAGCCAAGAGAGGAACAGAACTTCCCTCATCTTGGAAGCCTCAGAATGTTGGATCATATTAAAGAAGTTCTGTATTAAAATCACAAATGAGTTTGATTCCCCATAGTTTAAATTCCAGTGTATTACTAATTAAGAGGTCTATTGGTTTTTGGTACTGTTTCTCTCCCTCTATGTGTGAAACTTGCAAGTTGCTAATTGCGTTAGTACATTCTAAGACAGAGTCTGTTCTCAAAGCAATTCACACACAGAGAGACTCAAAGCAATACTCTGTAACAACAGAAACAGCACCCAGAGACTCCCCACCCTTTTGTTGTATTAACAGTTGTGATTAAAATAGAGATCGAGGATGTATGTGGATGGATGCTTGGTGTGGATAATAACTGAATGATCAGGGAGGTGCCAGCCTAAGAATCCAGTGTCCATCGGCTGAAGAAGGCGTCAAGTGGAAATAACCAGAGGACCCCCGGAGGGCAGACTGGAATCCACTCAACAGCCTCAAGAATGGGAGAACCAAAGAACAAGATAACATCTAGCAGCACGGAGCCGTCAGGAATGTGCTATCTGCCGACTGATTCAGCAACAGCATGATGAAGCAATTCCCATAGACTGACATAGGAAGAAATTCCTATAAAAATAGACTCTAGAAAGTGAGAACTTTGGGGTCTGATTCTGCAAACCAACTTCCAGGAGCGTCAGATGAGCATCTGACAAGGCCCTGCTCCCTCCTCATGTCCAGGCCACCTGGTCAGTGGCTTGGCATGAGCAACTCTAAGGCTGGTAACTATGATAACAACCTTGCAGAACCTCTGTGTGTGTGTGTATAAATATGAGATTGAATGGAATGTTATAGCTATAACTAACTGCTTAGTATGATTCTTTCTGTATTCACAATAAATGTGGTATTTTGCCTTTTTCCCTTCAATAAGATCCTGCTGGTTTTTATTTTATTGGTATAACAAGAACAGCCAAGGAGACCGGATGAGGCGCGAACCAGCTCAGATTGCATTGAGGAGGAACCAGGAACGTTCATCCTCAGATGTTGCTCCTCTCTCCGGATCGGTCATTGCCTGTCCGAACAAACACCCTGGGATGCCAGCGCACACTCATGTCCCTGAGTTGTCCTGAAGACAGCTATGGTGACCATGGTTCTCTCTCTAGGGCAGGTCCCACATGGGCAGCAGTGCTAGCTAACCCAGCAACATGCCTCAGCCCCGGACTGGCGCTTCCCTTCACACCACAAGGCCACTGCTAGCTCTTCACGCCCTAGTCAGTTCTTGGCTTATCTATGGAAATCGCCAAGGAGGGGGTACTGTCAGTACCAGCTGTGGGGTGCAGGGAGGGGGGGCTGTGATGTAAACATCTGACTGGAAACTGGACAAAGACATTATTTCATGAAGGCCAATGAGCAGGCATCGTAGGAGAGAGAGACAGAGAGCCTGGAGCATTGGGCCTGGTGCAAGAATTGAGGCCTGAACCAGAGGCTGTGAACCAGTCGGACCATGTATTAAAGCAGATGCTCACAAGATCACTGTCCAGCAGATGAACTTGGCAAAGCTGCTGGTAGTGTACTAGGCGCTAGATATTTACATAAATATATTCCAGCTAGTACTAGATTGGGATGTATTTGTACAAAATGGTTTGACAACACAATGAAGAGGGATGTTTATTCAAGCTATCAGGATCAAGGGAGGTAATAACCAGATGTCATGAGATAGCTAGCCAGGCACATGAGACCTGTTTGCTTTGGCCTGTAATGTCTGGGTTCTTCCCCATAGTTCTTTGTGGGGAGTCCTGCTGCTGACTGAGCCGTTCCTTGCCACAGGGCACTCAGGTGTAAGCGTACCTGTAACCATGGAGCCAGAGCGCTAGGACTGTGTCTTTGGGGCAACAAACCTGGCCTGGGGCCGTTGTCACTGAACCGTGCTTTATGAGTAACATCGAAGCCTGCAGAACTAACTCGCTGTCCTGTCTGCTAACCACATTGAAGCTTCAAGGACAGACTCACTGAGCAGTCTAAACAGTGCTACCGAGGCAACGACTTTCCAGCCGCCAAGACTTGACCACACTGGGTAGTACTCTCGAGGTCTGCTGAACCAGCCTTCTGCATAGAGCTGGGAAGGCACACGGAAAGAACACACACACACACACACACACACGCCTACTGACAACAGGCATCAAGTGGTCACCAGCAGTGGATCTGGAGACACCTGACATGGAAAGCCGTCACAGGTGACAGCAGCATGTGAAGATAAAATGCATCCAACCCAGGGCAGGGCAGGCAAAGCTTCCCTGGGAACAGCTTCCAGGTTCAGATTTAGGAGTGAGAGACTTCGTGCCCCCATTTCCCACCCTGTCCACTGAAGGAAACAAGCTGTTCCGCTGAGGGTGCGTGGAAAGGGACAGTTGTGTGGGGAGATGGCGCTGATTAAACCCTTCATTGCATTTCCCTTCCCACCACGAGAAACCGACAAGGGCCGTTAAAAAATACCGCTAGCACTTCAAAGCCAAGAGAGAGCCAGACAGAGTAAGACGCAATTGTGCCCATGCCAGGGGAGCGAGGTGTCAATCGCTCAGTGGAGATAATCACAGACCCACAGGGTTCAAAGGGACCGCAAGGATCATCTCGTTTAGACTGCCAAGCTGCAGGATTTGTTGTGTCTAAACCCTCCAAGGCAGACGGCTATCCAGCCTCCTTTTGAAAACTTCCAGTGAAGTCTCATGTCCTCTCAAGGCATCTGTTCCACAGTCCTACTGGGCTTACAGTTAGGAAGGTTTTCCTGAGATTTAATCTAAATCTGCTGTGCTGTCGTTTGCACTGCCACTTGTCCTGCCCTCTATGGCAAGAGAGAACAATTTTTTAATCAAGGGAAGGAATTAATTCCACATTCACTTCCCTGCCCAGCTATCCCCATTCCTCCGGCAGCAGTTGATGGAGACATTTCCAGCTGTTTGCTGGCACTCCCTGCTCGGCTTTACCTGCCTCTGATTAACTGTGCCAAAGGAAATGCAGGTTTCAGAGGAGCAGCCGTGTTAGTCTGTATCTGCAAAAGGAAAAGGAGTTCTTGTGGCACCTTAGAGACTAACAAAAGCTCATGCTCAAATAAATTTGTTATTCTCTAAGGTGCCACAAGTCCTCCTTTTCTTTTTAAAGGAAATGCAGACCCCTGTCCTCCAGGGACGGGCAGGTGTGCCAAGGAGGAACTGCTTTGAGAACCAGTTGGCTTAGCCCCCAAAATCAAGAGAGCACGTGCATAGTTTAAGTGCACAATGTATTTCGTTGCTAACCCACAGCAACCAGTTTTCAATATGGATTTAGAGCTTTGCCACTGAAGGACTCATACCCAGGCCATCACAAACCCAGCCCCAATGCAACAGAAGCTCAGTCACTCTTCTCAATGCCTCGTTTTGTTTTATTTGGCCACCTTCACTGAGGACGGTCACCAAGGCCGTGCATGCGTTAAAATATCACATACAATGAGTTTGTGGCAGAACCAGAAATGTTACCAGGCTACCCAGGAGACCTGACTCCCAGAGCCAGACCTTACCTCACACCATCTTTCTTCATTATAACTTCACTGCAAGACCAAGCATAATGGGAAAGTTAGCAGTGACGGACCAACCCCTCCACACACAGCCACTCACACAAAGGGCCTGATTCTGCCACCCTTACTCATGCTGAGTAGCACTCACTTGTGTAGTCCCATGGATTTCAATAGAACCTCTTGCAGGTCTACCAAACATGAGTATTGCTGGCAGACTCAGGCAAAGTCTACAGTAATCACAAAGGGAAGGGAGAAGTTCCGGCCGAGCCCATCTTCACCCGGGGAAACTCTCTCAAGTTAACTCCAGTGTCAGAGCTACCCTTCAATGTTGTTTTTCATTTAGTGAGCAGTCGGAGGCATTTAGCGCCCCTGTAGTGTTTCCAGTTTACAAGAAATTGGAAGAGACCTTTACAGTGCAGCTGAGGCCTCAACAGAAGAGGGAACACTGGGTGAGACATGTCTAAAAAGGCAATTAATGAGCTTCCATAACGCAATTAGGTACCTGTTAGACCAATTCTAAATGAAAAGGCAATGCATCCTCTTTCACCTATGCTCAAGCCAAGTCCTAGTAAGTGCTCTCGCATTATATTCAATTGCAGTCCTGCCTGAGAGTCCGTCACTTCACTCTCAGATATGGCTGAAATATGACAGAGACAGAAAATACACTGTTGCTTTGCCAGACTCTGATACAGTGTTATTGTTAGATTAGAGACATACCAAAAAATCCAAGATCAAGTAAAAGCTATATAATCATACAGCCTGAAAATATACCAATAATATACATAATGGGTAGGCCCGGGGGATTAGATTTATCAGTAAACATCAATTTCACTATATGCACACAAACCAATGAAAAGAATATTTCCACTGATGAGAATCATAATTTAAAAAGAGGCAAAGTAAGAAAAACGCTGCTTGAGAACGTATGAGAGTTCGATTTAAGGCTAAAATTCTGACATGTGATGATGACAGTTGGGTTTGAACCATTATAAAGCTTTAACTTTTTGAATCTCAGCATCTACTGTTGTTCAATAATTATTGTCTGACCCCTCCATTGGCCAATGCTCCATAATTCCCCACAACTGTGAGAATTTAAAATCAATACAAATCTTAAAAAAAAGGGGGGGGGCTTAAAACCCATCATTTTGTGCAACTGTGACACTTTTAAAATCGATCAAAATAAAAATAAATGCTTAAAAATAAAAATCAATATTATCTGTCAAGATCATAAATAAAAATTGAATTCCGACAAGCCTAATCATGGACCAGATACTCAGCTGGAGTAAACCAGCATCACTCCAGGCCAATTTACATCATCTGAGGGTTTGTATATTACCCACACACAAGCGAAGCGTCTAAAGTTGGCTAAATGCGGATTTACATGGCTATCTGTTCAGTAGTCGGAGCACCCACAAACTATAAAAGGAGTCACCTGTCAGATGGGGTGCAGAAGGACTGGGAACATATGCAGATAGAAATTACAATAGTTTCTCACTGTTCTTGCTGTGGTTTTTGACCGTCTCCATCACTAGACATGAAAGCAGAGAAACATCAGCAACCATCTTGAACCGTCAAAACAACAGATTTTCTGCATACAAGACTAAACTCTACAGGTGCAAGCAAAAGCCATTTCTATGCAATAGGTTTCTGCATTTCAGCTGCTTCCCCCCAGGTTTCCGGAGACAAGCCACAGACCAATTCAACAGCCTGTCCTTAAATGCAGCACGTTCCTTTCATACTAGCTCAGCCTAGTAGTTCATAGATTCATAGATACTAAGGTCAGAAGGGACCATTATGATCATCTAGTCTGACCTCCTGCACAACGCATACCACAGAATTTCACCCACCCACTCCTGCGAAAAGCCTCTCACCTATGTCTGAGCTATTGAAGTCCTCAAATCATGGTTTAAAGACTTCAAGGAGCAGAGAATCCTCCAGCAAGTGACCCGTGCCCCATGCTACAGAGGAAGGCAAAAAGCCCCCAGGGCCTCTTCCAATCTGCCCTGGAGGAAAATTCCTTCCCGACCCCAAATATGGCAATCAGCTAAAACCTGAGCATATGGACAAGATTCACCAGCCAGTTCTGTCTGACCGCGATCTTTTAGCCAAACTGTGCCGAGCAGTGTGTTCTGGGAACGAGAATCAAATTGTTTTAATCTCTCAACAGCAGAAAGAAACAAGAATGGACACTGCAGGCTCCAAGGCAGTAAGGAGTGACATGGGGCAATGGAGCAAAGGAGAATTTTACACTCAGCACAAGTCAGATTCCCAAGAGCGAGATGCATCCGGCAGGGGAGGGGACTCCTACGGGAACCAGGAGACACCACCGTCACAAAGTAGATTCTAATGGCCAAGCGGAAACTGTGCAATCCAAACACAACCAGGGCGCAAGTGTGATCAAAGAGCTAATTAAAGATAATTAGCTAATTTGTAGGTGGGATGGGGGCAATTATAGGGAATTCATTACATGAAACAAATGCATGGCTGAACATTCTGTATCCCAAGGACTATTTACTTTTCAAAACATTCAAAGCAGTTGAATTTCACACCTGAGTCCAACTCCCACCAGGACCCAGCGCTCCAGTGATGTGCAGTCCTCATTCAGAGCCACAGCGCTCACTCCTGCTTCGCTCGCCCTGCCGGCCAAGCGCACTTTTCACTCCAACGTCCACCAGTTGTTCAAGGCCTGCAGCCAGGGCTGGCTCCAGGCACCAGCTTTCTTGGAGCGGCATCTAGAACGGGGTGGCCGGCTGTGTCCCGCGGCGGCCATTCGGCGGCCGCTCTGCCGCTCTTCCCGCCGTGGCGGCTTTTGGTGGCAGCTTTTTATTGCGGCGGCGGCTTGGGGCGGCAAAATCGGTAGAGCCGCCCCTGCCCGCAGCACTGGCTTTGGCCCCAGAAACGGTGCCCCAGCCTCGCAGCAGGTGCATTCAACGCCAGCAGTCTCGGAAACCAATGCAATTCATTTCCTTCCGCAGCTCGGGCCAGCCCCGGTGACAGAAGCAGAGGGCCAGTTAGTGCCCTGGGGAAAGCGTTCATGAAGGAGCTGGGAGCGTAATGGGAAGCCTGGAGGGGTTACGCATGTGCGTGACCAGCAAGGTCAGCTGAGAGTCTGGCTTCAAGTGGAGAAGGCCATGTTCCAGCCCCTATTGCATGGGAAGGAGGGTTGGTGTCTCTGAAAGTACAACTCCTCTCCAGTATCTTGCAAGGAAAGGAAGCGTGCTCAGGGTTCAAACCATCTGGGAGAGACACACCGGGGAGGAGGACGGTGCGATCTGTGAAACGGTCGGGTCCTGCTACCGTTCAAGCTTCAATACCAAAATGCACCAGGAAGGGTTTAACGCCACTAAGAGAAGCTCAGAGCTTGACTTGTACACCCAGGGGGGAAAGACTCCACTAACGTGCCCACGGCTCCTGCTCGCCACACATCTGTTGCATTGATTCAGGCTGTAGCACTAAATGATGTTGCTGTTTTATCTCCCTGACCTTTGGATTGATACTTGCTAGCTATTTAAAAAAAATAAATAAAAGTCAATAAGCAGGCAAGGACTGAACCCAAGAACAAAGCACTATTAGCATACGTCTGCACAGGAATCCATTGCCGGGAACAATTTATACATAAGGGATTGGGGACGGAACAAACATAAAAGTTCCTGACTAGAGAGAACTCCCAACACTCATTATAGCCTCATTTGGCTACAAAGAGCCAGCCCAGACAGAGCCACAGCCTGGGGGTGAAATGCAGCAGCCCTAGCGATCCTCATACTAATCGCTCGGGCATAGTCCATCCAAGAAATTAGCACATGGGCGTGTAGACAAACAGCCGAGAGAGAGGACGACAGGGCACACGCGACAGGACATTCAACCCTAGGGGGTGAGAAAAGATTTAGGGTGTGTCGTCACTAGGAACAAAGGTGCTTTCTTACTGCATGGGAGCTAACGCACGGTAACAAGAGGTAAAACCCTCGTGAACACCAGGCAGCGTGTGGTTTTCCATAGCTAGTAGCAGGTCGAGGTTGACGTCAGTTGGCTTGTGTACGTGTGTGCGTTCTTTTCATGTGTTGTCCCAGCAGGTAGCTGGCTCAGCAGACTGTGATTGTACTGCCCAGTGTTAAGTGATGAAGGATGGACTCCTGTTGCCACAGTAACACTGTTTAGGCTGCCCAGTGCCTCTGTCCTTTGAGTTTCCATTTTATCACTATTAACAGCAGATAAGGCAGCCTTGAAGCGACTCATAAAGATAGACAACAGGTGCAGTTCGGTGGCAAAGCCACTCGGCCAGGTTTATTGGCCCCTCGGCACAGGTTTAGTGCCTGGCTCAGTGTGTGCTTGGTGGCAATGATTGGTGCCTTCCGCAGCAGGAACATCTGCTGTCCCCGAGGCCACCCAAAAGATTATGGTGAAGTACCCTGACCTTTATAGGCGAAGACAAACAACTGGAATACACAACTTACACCCCACCTTACATATTTCATGACGTTTCTCGGTTACCATTTTTTGGTTTTGACATTTTGGACACAACATTTTAATTTATGATGTTATTTTGTACTCAATTAAAACGTATTTGTCTTCATCATCATGTTCCTATGACACCTTTGGCATTTAGGGCAGCGACGAAGCTCCTCCATTGCTCTCTGTTTCTGGTAAGTCTTTCAATGGTTCCCCAGCTGTGCCCCAGATTTTCCAGCTCCGCTTCCACAGCTCTTCACCAGGTTGTTTTCGGGCAGCCTCGTTTTCGCTTGCCTTCAGGTGTCCATCTTATTGCTACTCTGGTGACAGAATCAGATTCCATCCGAAGCACACGACTGATCCATCTCCGACGCCTCCTGGCAACGATGGTGCTCAGATCTTGGTTTGAGATTGTTCTGGGCCAAAAGTTACAGAGAATTTTTCTGAGGCAGGTTGTATGGAATGAAGACAGTTTGGACATGTCAGACTTCCTCATTCCCCAGCATTCTGCACTATAAAGTAGTGTTGAAAGTACGCAGCGCTGATAAATCTTGAGTTTGGTTTTGGTGTTGTATTTTGATGATTTCCAGACCGTATTTAAGCTCCTGAAGGCGTTCCTGGCTTTACTGATTTTGTTCTGGATGTCCTGGCTTGTTCCACCATCCTGGCTGATGGTGCTGCCCAAGCATAGGAATGTTTCTACACTGGTGAGAACATAATCCTCTATCTGTACTGGTGAGGGTGAGGCAATATTAAAGGTCATGATCTCTGTCTTCTTGCAGGTGATTTTCAGTCCAATTTGCTAGCTGAATGAGCTGAGTCAAATTCTTTTTTCTTGTATATGGTATTGGGTATGTGATAGGAGAGTGACATCATCTGCAAAGTCCAGGTCTTCAAGGGACGAGAAGGGTGTCCCATTTAATGCCTTTTGGCATGTCTTCCGTTGTACGCTGCATTACCCAGTCGAAGGCAATGCTGAAGGGGATTGCAGACACGACACATCCCTGACATACTCCCGTTTTGACTTCAAAACTGAGCTCACCGTGATCAACACGGCACGCAAAGTTGAAATAGAAGCTTTTAATGACATTGATCACACGGAGAGGGGTTCCATATGCCTGTAGAATGCGCCCTAGGCTGGTCCTGTGAATGCTATCAAAAGACTTCTCAAAGTCTATGAAATGTATGTAGAGTTGCCATTGCCATTCTAAGCACTGTTCTATTATGTTTTGTACAGCGAAGATCTGGTCTGTGCATCCATGTCCTTTCTGAAAACCAGCTTGCTCTTTTCTGAGAACGCTATCAACTGCCTCTGATATATGCCGGACTATGATCTTACACAATACTTTGCTTGACACAGATAAAAGTGTGATACCTTGCCAGTTATTACAATCACTGAGAGTTCCTTTCTTTCATATCTTCACTGTAACCCCATTTGTCCACTCACCTGGCACTTTTCCCCTTTCCCAGACTGATATAAATAGAGGGGCAAGGATAGATACTGGTAATTTAGGATTTACCATGAACAATTCTGCATTCAAGTTATCCTTGCCAGGAGCTTTCCCATTTTTTAAGGATTTGATGGCTTGAATGATCTCTTCCTGAGTTGGGGTGTCTGTGTTGAAATCAAGATTTTCTTCTGCCTCCTGGATGTTTGCTTCCTCTTTTGGTAGCTCCCTGTTCAGCAATTCTTTGAAATGCTCTATTCAGTGCATTTCTTGTTCTTTGTCAGTTATTTGTAGGTGTTCTTATTTGTTCCTGATGAGAGTGTTTGTTGGTGTCTGTCATTTACCACTGATAAGCTGCATCATTTTGTAGAAGGTTCCTTGTTCACCATCAGCAGCTGCACCATCTGCTTGTGTTGCCAGATTATCAATATAATGTCGTTTGTCCGCTCTCACAAGGCGTTTGACCTCCCGGTATGCCTTGCTATACTTCTTGTGATATTTGTCCTTTAGCTTCTGGGAGTTTGTGTCTAACACTTCTTTCGTCAGAGCTCGTCTGGTTTCTATGGCGTTCCATGAGCTGGGTGTAATCCACTCCTTCCTTCTCTTCTTCCTATAGCCTAGACAGGCTTCACTGCTCTGTTTATAAACTGCTGTTACTTTGTCCCACTTCTTGTTGATCTCCTCATCTGCATTCCCCTCTTCTTCATCAAGGTCTACAAGTGCTTGAAACCTGTTCTTTAACTGCATAACAAAAGCTTTCTGTATTTCAAGGGACTTTAGCTTGTCAATATCATAACGTCTATGTCCCTTGTTTGGTGGACCCACACTTCTCAGGTTTTAGCTTGTGTCTTATTTTGTACTAAATTAAAATGGATTTGTAGTAGCTAAAATATATTTACGGACATATTTAGTGCCTAGTACACTAGCAACAGCTTTGCCAAGTTTAATGCCATTGCTGAGGAGGAAGCATGGAAGATTACATCAGGGAAGGTCTGTAGGAAGCATTTTATATTTGCCAAGAGCGTTGCAGAGGGGGAGGAGGGAGAAGAGGGGGTTCTTTTTCCCCTTCTTAGAAAACAAACTCCTTTTCTAATCTTATACTCAGCCAAAGGGGGGTGTGAATTCCCGGTCTCTCCCTATAGGCTCATATTACAGGAGGGGGATGAACTGTGCTTTTCCACAGGTAGAGAGAGCATGAGAACAGTCTACTTATTACAGCAGGAGCCGCCACACCCCCTAGCAACTTCTAATCCCAGCTATACCCTTCACCTCTCTGATGTCAGGCCCCACGTTTTGGATCATGCTTCCAGAAGTGCCCACTCATTTTGGGTGCACAACTGGAGGCATCCAGGGGCTAATTTGCAGAGATTTTGAGCACTCACAATTCTGACCAAAGTCAGCAAGAGCTGAGAGTACTCAGCACCGCTAGAAATCAGGCTCCAGATGTCCCAGGTTGGGCATCCAGAATCAGTGGGCACTGCGGGCCGCAAGCCTTCTCTGCTTCAGATTACCAGTCTCTAAATTGAGGCTAATACCTACATCACCGGGCAGAGGGAAGAGGAGTGAGAATTATTGTTTGCGGAATGCTTTGAGATCCTCAGACAAACGGGCTGTGTACTCAGGCTCATTATGTGATTTCCTGGGGTCTGAACTGGGGCACATGGGAGAACATTTATTGTCTAACCAATATATCACCATCCAAGGATTTAGAGGAAGTGATTTAGGGTCCAAGTAAAAAGCCTGCACATTCATCTTGAGTAAAGATGACTGGAAGGCTTAGTCATGCTCTGAGGACCTTTCACAGCCAGTTTTCACTGAGAAGTGACCCCAACTGGCAGGAGAGGTGAATCACTATGTTTAGTTATTGGTGCAACATTCTCAGAGATTATTTTCACTTCTGTATGTTATCGCATGCATTAAATAAATGTGCGCTGTTTATATCTTTACAAAGGGCTACGTGCCAGTGATCATGTCTATAGCAAATGGTACATAGAGAAGTAAACTGCATTATTCTGCTGTTGTAATTTACTACCCTCCTACAAAGTCTCAATGAACTGGTTTCCAAATCAGGAAAGAGATGATAATCTATATGCCCAATTTTCATAACACCTGCTAATAAAACCACCACCTTCTTCACTGTTGTTTTCAAAGACTCAGATTTTAAGACCAGAAGAGACCATTCTGACCCTTTATTTAGTCAGTCGTCCTAGCTTTTCACCCAGTGATTCCTGCATGACACCCATAACTTCTGGCTGAATTGGAGTGTAGCTTTTTGAAGACTTCAAGCAATGGAGGATCCATCACATCCCTGGGTAAATTATTCAAATGGTTAATTATCTTTGCTGTTAAAAATCTGCACCTTATTTCTAGTCTGATTTTATCCAGCTCCAGCCATTGGATCTCACTCTGCATTTGATAGATTAAAGCATCCTCTGATATCAGAAATCATCTCCCCATCCAGGTGTTTAGAGATTAAATTACCTCTTAAACGTCTTTATTAAGTTAAATAGATTGAGTTCCTTTAGTCTTTCATTGTAGGGCAGGTTTCCCAGACCTCGAATCATTCTTGTAGCTCTTTTCTGATCCCTTTCCACTTTGTCAAAATCCTTTTCACAGTGTGGACACACAGCCCTCAAGTATTGAACTCACTTGTATATTTTCACTACTCAAAAAGCAACCATCACTCTACACTTTTCTGTTCAAATCTTTCAGATTCAGGAAAATAACAGAATCAGAACAAGCGAGCACACACACAGCAGGCAAGTCTCCCCTCTGCAACATGTTGCATCAACTCTGCCTCACATCACCTGAGCTGCCTCTTAAGAAAACAGGCTCCTAGGAGCTAAGAGCTGCAATACCGAGAAAACAAGCTCCTAACAGTTCCAGGGCTGCATACATACAACACATTCAGGCTAGTGGATTTCTCCCTAATTCCCTAGCAGCCACTCTCACAAGTGAAAGGAGTTGGTGAGTGGAATTCACTGCTGTATAACAGCAAGGGACAGATACACACAGAGGGGGATCGGAGGATGAACAGAGTCTTTTAATCCACGGAACTTTCCAATGTGCTGTTTCATTACAAGAAGTAAGTGGCCATGGGAGACCATGCAGCATGGTCCTTTGAATATATTAAAACACACTTCAGGTGCTTGGCCTTTCACTTCCCAGCTGAGCCGCACAGACTCTGTGTGTCCCAATATTTAGCTGAGAGCCAGGCTTTCCCAAATTCAAACCCTGGTTCTGCCACTGAGTCACCACGTAGACTTTAGCAAGTCACTTAACCTCCCTACGTCAGTTCTCCAGCTGTAGAACAGGGACACTATTACTTCTTCATGGGGTGATAGGCAGATTCATATTCAGACAGTGCTCTGAAAAACGTAAAGTGCTGAGTAAAGGAAACTTAAGGGACAGGAAAACCCAGAGTGGATAATAGTAAAGAACTGGCTCACAGTAGCTCCAAGAACTCTGCCATCTCTCACACTGCAGAAAGAGAGAGAGGTCAGTTTTTTCTTTGCCTTCTTTCAGCAATGCATCACTCCAGCAAAAGCAGTCCCAGAGAGAAGGGCCTCTGGTGCAGGAGTCCAACCTGGCTAGAAGCAGGGGTAGAGTCAGTTCAATCATGTGAGATTCACAACCTATTTGGAGCCCAACGGCACTTGGACTCACTTCACTGAGCTTAGCCAAAGCTTCTTGGAGGTCTCTACACGCCAATCTGAACAGAGCCACCATTCCACTGCCCTTGAAATAGAGCATGGAAAGCCTACCCTGAAGAGCACCCAGTATCCAGGGAGAGCTGGGCCCAAGCCCCAGAACTAGATGCCACCTGCCATAAAGTACAAACTCCCCGGAGCACTCACGGAGTCGGCACCTATGGGAGGACAAGTGCTCCAAAGTGGCATGGACAATCCTGTCTTAGATGCCTGGCTGGTGAGCCTTGCTCACATGCTCCTGGTCAAGCCGATCACCAGATCTGGGATAAGGAAGGAATTTTTCCCCAGCTCAGCTTGTATGGGACCGTGGGGGGTTTTCCACCTTC
Source organism: Eretmochelys imbricata (assembly GCF_965152235.1). NCBI lineage: Eukaryota > Metazoa > Chordata > Testudines > Cheloniidae > Eretmochelys > Eretmochelys imbricata. Next base: position 5,220,296 of record NC_135593.1, on the reverse strand, counting down.
TTCTGCAGCGCGTTGGGATCACCTGAGCAAGTCTCACCTAACCAATTCCCTGCCATTGCAGGGACTTTGGGGACTGGGCACTCACAACAGTTCAGTCTTCTGAGGACTTAAATGCTTTGGTCTGACTGCAGCTATTGGGCTCAACACAGGAGTAACAGGGTGGAATTTAATAGCCTGTGATATACAGGAGGCCAGATTAGATGATCTAATGGTCCCATCTGGCATTACACGCTATGAAACCACGAAAGTTTGCAAGATTTTTGGATCTCAGGTTTGGTGCAGACCCATCACTAGTCCAAACCTTTCGCCAGCCACACGAAGTACCAGGCTGCATTGGGGGTCTTCTTATGTGCCATAAATGCCAATGCTGCTGCATTAGGCTTCTTAAAGGAAAAGTGCATGATTTCTTCTAGAGCCAGAGACTGTCGACTGAATATAAGGCACATGAAGGGCCCGATTATTTCCTATCCCCGAGCAGGGACTGATAACGCTATTCAGTGTTAGGCCTAGCAGATAGTATTGCCCCCTATTGGTCAGATACGTCACTGCACAGACATCAATGCTATTGGTGAACTGCAGGCAGGTATGGATGTAGAAGGAGAACAAGAGGGTGGGGCTACAAAGTCCGAGTAGTTAGAGGTAAGGCAAGTTTTCAAATAGGGCAACAACCAGGTTTTTAAAGTTTGTTTAGATTTATTTTTAAAATCCTGATTTTGTACCTGTTCTAATTAAGCCCCAGCCACCACCATTCGTTATCAGGCTGCTTGGATTCCCTGAGATCTCCCTATAAGTGTATCCGGATGGAGCGGAGCGCACTGTATTAGCCAGCAACATCACAAAGCCTTTCTAGGAATGCCCATAACTGTTTCACTCTGTGAACGGCCCATCAGACAGAGCTGCATTTGACCATCTCCAAGCACACAGGCCAGTCTATGCAAAGGTCAGCTAAAAGAAAATATAGACTGAATGATCATGAAAAACATCCTGAGTGTGAGATCTAGCAGGCTTTGCCACAGTATCCTAAGGGAAGTGGTGGTAACATTTGAAGTTACATGGGCAGAGAACTTGAGAAACACACCATGCTGGAGTGCTGAGGCTAACCCTGCACTGCAGGGTGAAGGACACAGATGATCCTACTGGAATGGGATCCGGTCTCTCCAGTCTCTGTGATTCGAGAACTCCTGCACAGGGTGCGGGCACTGCAGAATACTTGGATCTCCCAAAGGTGTTCACGCCTACTGCCAGTTGTAAAAGTACCTGAGCAGGTGGTGGGAGCTAACATCCCATTTACCTTTCCTGACAAATTCATCTTAGGTGCAGGCAGATCAAGCTGCTCAAGTGTGACTTGATATTTACCATGTCCCAAGTCAGACACCCAGTTACCAAGACTCCCCAAATCGCTGGCCACCTTCTAAAGTCAAAGTCTACAAAACCACGGTCAATAATCACAGCTCCTTTATAACAAAACCAAGTAGTTCTAATAATAAAAAGCCATCGGAGCTTACCTCACACGAATCGTGAGCATTTCCCGAGTCTGCCATGCGTTCAAATGCTGAGCTCAATTTCCCAGGTCTTAAACTAGCTCTGCAGAACAGCAAGGTGGCAGTTCCTGTTTGATTAATTAGTCTGTTATTATGTTTCAGAGATTGGAATGTGCCCACTTATTTCTTTGCATGATAATTGGACCTTGTTATTAGGACATCTTTTGGATTTCGTTGCTGTTCTCCCTCTGCTATAAAAATATATTCCTGGTAGGGTATATATATTCCCGTTGCACACACGCGGGACTTTTAAATTTAGTTATTTAGTAAGGACGGACATCCAGTGCTCCCCAAACAAACCACGATTCTGTTTCCCATTCACCCCGTTTGAGGTAATATGTGGTGGTGTAGCCGTGTTGGTTCCCAGATATTAGAGAGACAAGGTGAGGGAGGGAATCGTGTGGCTCGAAAGCATGTCTCTCTCATCAACAGAAGTTGGTCCAATAGAAGATGTTATCTCCCCCACCGTGGTTCTCTGAGCGTTACAGGAGCGGTGATGCTATAGTGTGGTAGCCAGCGTGGGACCCCAATTCCCTGCCCTGACCTTGGGCCAGATTTTCAAAGGTATTTAGGGGCCTCAGGTGATTTTCAACAGTGCCTATCTGCCTCTTTAGGGGCCTTTGAAAATCTGGCTCTTACATCTCTCTCTGCCTCGTTCTGTATCAAATGGGGATTTAATACTTCCCTGCTCACAGGGGCGTGATGAGGTAGGATACGGCATGGGAGGCACTCCCGTCTATTGGCCAGACCAACCCTGATCTCTGGGGCAGGGTACTCAGGCTGTTTCTCATTCCAGCTCTGCCAGCCTTTACATACCTGCTGTTGACTGTGGAGGGACTCCACCCTGAGTAACGCGAGTGGATTTGGAGGATCAGGGCCGTTATTAGGACTCCAGCCAGGGAACATTAAGCAATGAGTGGGAGGCATGTGGAATGTGATTTTCAGGGCGCTCCAGCTGAAGTCAATGGGAAATCCAGGTGCTCAGCACCTCACAAAGGGGCCTCAAGCTGGGCTCCCCAAATCAGAGGCCACTTTTAGAAGTGTGGCTGATTAGTCCTTGCCAGGCGAAAGCTCTTTGGGGGTAGGGTCATGGGCTAACAGACCTTGGCACAAGGGTCATACTCAAGGACTAGGTTAGAGAAGGAACATTAATTTAGCCCTTTGATTGGGGGGGCTCTACAGAGCACATACAGAGACCTAGCCACCTGATGAAAAGCTGATCAAGGGGATCCCTACTATTGAGCCTCCCCTCCCTCACTACCTGGGGTTTTGTAACTACCTGGATTTCCTAAAGATCTGACCTTCACGATCACCATCCCATCTCCCCACAGCGACCCCCTGCAGCACTCCCAGACAGATGTGTGGTTTCTCCTACCTGCGGCTTTCACCACCTGCACATCAAACTCCACTAATTCCAAGGGCTGTCCTCTTAATCTCCGCACGCCTCCAGCCAGGCAGGTGTTTACTCAGGGACTCCAGTTACCTCGTCTCTCCACCTGCCCCTGGATACTCCCTCTGTGTTTATCACCGTTGCCTCGTTGCCCTGTTTACGGGCTGGCCTGTATGGCTTTGGGAGTCACCCACTGGGGATATTTCACAGCAGAGACAGACACACACACAGAGCGATTTGAACAGGCCTGAGTTTCGATTGGCTGCAGCAGGTTGTCTGTAACAGAGGGGCAGACACGACCCTCCGGTTCCGGATCAGTGGACCGAGGGTGCCCAACTTTTATCCTCTCCCCAAAGAGGGAACAGCTGGTGGTTAACCCTTACAATGCTGGCATTCTCCATATTGTAATGCAACAGAATACTCAGGATGGCAGCGAGAGAGATTGTTACTGAGCTGGGTTTAAGCCCCGACAGAAAAAGTTTTAGACTTAACATGGCATGCCCCAGGGATCAGAGACACACAATCCAGGTCTGTTTCTCTCCATGGGATGGCAGGAGATAGCTAGGTGGGAGCCTGACCCCCGAGCAAGTTGAGACCCTGGGACTGAGCTGAACTCACCTCAATTCAGGGGCTTCAATTCAGAGGGAGAGGGCTCGTGACAAAAGCACCAGGAGGCCCAGCCCTGCTCCCTGCTGTTACGTGAGGGTAACAAGGATGATCACTGGGTGGAACCTAGGAGATTTCGGTGGGGAGGGAATCAGCAACACCCTAAGGTTGGGCTTTCAAAGGTAACGTCTTCCAGAGAAGCATCCCAGAGTAATTTATATGAGCAAGCAGCAGTTTTAATAAATGCAAACTTACCATTTAAAGAGAACAAGTCACCTTAAAATATATTTTTACTGTCCCACCTCCTGTCATGCATATTAATGGCTATGCAGATACCAGTTATATAATTAAACTGATCTGGCAAGAACACTCATCTCCTCCACTCCTCCCAACCTTGTACAGGTTTGAGTCAAGAGTACATGATGCTGCTTACAAGTGTCAGGCAGTCAAAACATGCTTCATTGTATTTCATTGATAAGTTAATTTCCAGAAGATCAGAGCTTTCCAAAGCAGAGATAAACGCTGAGACCCTTCATGGATCACATCCCTCCTCTCCAAGCCCAACACACCCAGACCTTACATTCATTCTCTTTTAAGGAGACAGAGGAATACTCAAGTCACCTTCACCCACCCTTTAGATTCCACTCCGTGCTCACAGTTCTCAGTGCATTACGTCACGTCAAAGCTGGGGAGCTTCCCCAAAATAGCGAGAGCACTCCCTTAAACCAACTCCACTTGGGTGGTGGTGCAGGCACCAGCTAACACAATTGCATAACCACAGACATGGTGCATTTCACCCCTTCTTGTGGTTTGGCCCCCAAAGAGATCCAGCAGAGACTCAGTCTGTATAGTTAAGCACAGTGGCAGTGCGTAAAAGTAGGTCACGTTTCTGTTCAGCTGTCACTGGAAACAAAAACATTCACACCTCTAAAATCCACCCAATGGGAAGGAAAAGGGTTTGTCAAGAGCAGGTTTCAGAGCCTCTGAACTGGAATTCAGCCTAAATCCCTATTGGCTGAGCAGATCAATGGCCCAACAATGCATTTGAGCTTCCCTCCCAGGTCTCTATGAATAATCACAATTTTGCTTTATTTTTGTTTTGTGTTGCTTTAAGAGACATACTACACCTCAGGGAAAAGGACAAAGTCGGGGAAGAGCCCTGATTTTCTTGTCTGGGAGTGCCGAGCGCACTGCATCATCCTGTTGCTATGCTCCATGTACTTGAAGCTTTTGGTCTTCATTAATACAAAAACAACATTAATAAAACCCTTGGTCTTTATTATCTATGAAATTTGCAGGAGAACAGGTTCTTGGTTAAGGGCTCACCTAGTCCTGTAGCCTCGTTGCCACCTGAAATCAGTCCTCTCCTCTGGCACATTAATCGCTCCACTACAAACTAGAGCTGAACTGATGTTTGCCATTGAGTCTTCCCCTATCTCCGCACAAGAAACATGAGAATTAAGGGGTCTCTTTGCTCTCCTCTAGAGTGGCAGAGACTGGCTAGCAGCAAGATGATCAGTGGCTCTCCTGGCCCCAACACCCTGATCTATACAGGAAAGCTCTATCTACACTGGGTTGTTTTACACCCAGAAGGTGACAAGTGCAAACTGCGATGGAAGTTGCTAGGGTAGGTCCGTTTTGCAGTGCTCCAGGGGGGGTCTACATTAAAGGCTCCCTCCCACCCTGTATAGCTGTAGGGGTTCCCCACCCCTAGCCCCTGTAGCTATATCAGAATAGTTCCAGAGGTGGAAGTTTCCCCGGTGCAGGCTGCAGCTGGATCTGGCTTAGGCGCAGTTTGAGTTATTGGAGATGTACTTTTATGTTCCTGACACTTCCAAGCTGTTTGCGGCACTGAAGGGAGCCATAGCAATAACACTTTGCCATTCCAGAGAGACTTCCATCTGGGCATCTTAAAGCAATTTACATTCATTTATTCATTAACACCCCTGCGAAGCAGGAACAGGCTGCTCCACTCATTTTACAGGTGGGTAACTTCTGCTGTGCAGTGATTTCAGTGACTTGCTCATGATAACATAGCAGGGAAAGAGCAGAACCCAGGAGTGCTGAGTTGCAGTACGCTGCTCTAACCATTAGGTAACACTACGGCTGCTGTTAGCATCCAAGGGCAGGGAGCAGAAGAGATTTCTGAGGGATGTAATGCTCCCTGCCTTTGGTTCCACCGATTGTCAGAGCAGCACGAGTGACAGCTTGGGATTGTTCCTTTTGGCACCACAATGTGGATTCCCTTGGGCGTACCGTGTGCTGGGCTGACATTACAACAGTGCACACTCTAGTCTAGAAGAGGCCAGTGATTTGAGGGAGGGGAAGGGAGAACTGCAGCCTCGGCTCAGTTACAGCATCTCACTTTTGACACTAGATTTGGCACTGCGATTACAAAACAATGGGTCTGCCTCTCTTGTACAGAGCCTAGCACCATGGGCTCCTGGTCCACGGGTGGGGCCCTTAGACAGTTGCCAACCTATGGCACAGAGATAGGGCACTGACACCGCAGATGGATCAGAGCACAGATAAGGATGAGGCGTGATAAGGAGGCCTCACAGGGACAGGTCTCTGCCCAGTTTGAAAGCCAACAGGGCCAGCTTAAGAATCAGTCCTCCACTCCCAGCAGACCCAGTTCAGCAAAGCTCTGAAGCATTTGCTTAAATCCCATTGACTTCAAAGGGACTTAGGCACATTCCTAAAGTCAGATGTGAGTTTAAGTGGTTTGCTAAATAGGTAAGGACTTCTCTGACTCAGAGCCAAGGCAGGTGGACTGTGATCGGCGCTGATCAGAGCACACCGGCTGGCGTTAGCCCAAGCAGCAGGAAAGCTGGGAAGGAAATGCAATAACTGTTGCGTGTTGTGTTCAGAGGACACCACAGGACAAACCCCAAGGGGGCAGCCTGTGCACAGTGGGCAGCTGGAGAGAGCACAGACCAACGGGGGCGGAGCAGAGAAAAGAGACCAAGGGCGCCGTATATCGCTGAACTGATTCTCAGACTGCACACTGAGACGCAGAACTCAGGCCAGCTCACCAGTACCCCACATGGCAGCTCATTTCCACCCCGCCCCAATGTCACTGCACCGTCTAGCTCACTTTAATTACTGCACTCAGTGGTAATCCACAGTAGTGACCCTGGCGAACTCCCCGACAGCAAAGTGACATGAGCATCGCTTCTGCGCCGTTCAGCAGTGAAACTGCACTGCCTCTCCAGGCACCTTTCGCTCAGCCGGAGCGGGATTCTACCTCACTCGCAGATGCTCAATACGGCGTTCTGCCCACCTTCTGCTCTCACTGAGCAGAGGGGAGAAATTGCCACTACCCTAGAAAACCAGTCTTGCTACAGCCACCCACGCCCATGCAGCCTTGCGAGTGCCCCCTGCCGCTTGCTGCTTCTCTCAAGGGGATTGTACCTGGAGATCTTTTGCCAGACGCAACCCGTTCTATTCGGTAAAACCCTGTTTCCAGGGAAGAATTTGCATATGATTTCTGTTAATGAATAACAGAAATAAGGAAAAAGAACAGGAGGTCTTGTGGCACCTTAGAGACTCACAAATTTATTAGCGCATAAGCTTTCGTGAGCTACAGATCACTTCATCGGATGCATGCAGTGGAAAATACAGTGGGGAGATTTTATATACACAGAGAACATGAAACAATGGGTGTTACCATACAGGCTGTAACAAGAGTGACCAGGAAAGGTGAGCTATCACTGCACGCATCGGATGAAGTGAGCTGTAGCTCACGAAAGCTTATGCTCTAATAAATTGGTTAGTCTCTAAAGTGCCACAAGTCCTCCTTTTCTTTTTACGGATACAGACTAACATTGTTGCTACTCTGAAACCAGAAATAAGGAAGCATTTCACCGTGATACTCAGTAATTCACTGGCCAGAGGTAGCAGATAACATTTTGCTCAGCTACTTTGCTGTCGGGGAGTTCGCCAAGGTCACGCACGCGCACGCATTAATCATACCTTAATGACTGCACTAGATTCATGATTTAAATTTCCCAGCAAGTCACTAATCTGACCTGAAATTGCATAGAACACTCATGTAAGCATCCTCAAGGGGCCAGGTGACAGCTCTGTTATCCTGTTATTCAGAAACGGACCATGAAGCCTGCACAGTCTGACTGCCCCTCACACAGAGCGAAATATGTAAAATCACTTTCACGTGGAACGGGCCGGGGGGTGGGGCGTGGGGAGAGGTGTCTCTCTGCATCCTTGCTGTCATATGTGAATGTAGATGTCCCTGCTCCAGCAGGTCAATGCATGGGCCGCTAAACAATACAGAATAGGATCAAATCCAGGTTCGATCAGTCTGGAGTTCGGAGGGAGGGCAAGGCTGGCTTTCACACCCCACAGACGCAGAGCCCATGGTTGTTTTTTTTGCTGGTGATGGGTGCCTTCCAGATGATAATAGTAAATAGAAGGCTGGCGTTTCCATGGGGTCACAGGTTCTGAAGAACCATTATCAGAAAAGAAGAGGATGAAAAGTTACTGGAAGAAAAGCGTGTGGTTGGGGCCTTCTTTCCAGGCAACACAATTACTGGTTATTCCCCAGTGCAGGGGTTCTCAACCCCAGGGGTTCATGAACAGGGGTCATGACCTCCTGGCCCTTCCCATCGCGCTAAGAGGGAGCAGGGTCACTTATGGAACCACGGCCCTAGCACTCAGAGCACACAGCGGCTTCGTTCTCGTGCTGCCAAAAGCGACATCTGCACCGCTCTGCCCTCCTTTCCTTTGGAGAAAAGTTAAAGAATAAAAGCAACAGCTGGGAGGGAGAAAAGGAGGCTACTTACGTCCGTCCCCTCATTCCAAAGCCGAGACGGCAGCGCCTCCGCAGGGTGGGGCTTTACAATCCCACTCTTCCGTCCCCTATCAAAGGAAGACAAGAGACAGGAGGAGTACTTAGTGCAGTGGCATACAGGGAATTGTTACTGCAGGGGGAATTCCGTCCCACTGCGCATGCGCAGAATTCATGTCCCCTGCAGATTTCTTTGCTTCCCCGCAGAAAAATGACTTTCTGGCAGGGAAGGAAAGGGAAGCTGCAAGAGCAGTCACGCACCACTCTCTAGCAGAGCAGATACATCGTTTCAGACACCCGGAGCAGCCGGCGGAGAGGTAAATCACTGTGGAGCTGGGGACACCCTAGCCAGTGGCTCCTATCCTGAGCCAGGATCAGCTGCTAGTTCCGGCTGAGCTGGAGGCAGGAGAGGACTGGACTTCCTCTTCCCCTGAAAGGAGTGGCTGGGGCTGCGTCAGACCCACACTCAGAAACCTCCCCCAGCTGCAGGAAGCTCAGCATCCTCCCCTGCTTCCTGCCCCCATCGCTCCTCACCTGCAGGGGGAGAGATCACTGTACCGGAGCTGCTCCCCCGTCCATCCAGACCTCCCATACCTAGACACACCCACCAAGCCTCACCCCGTACCCCCCGAGCCCTCCATACCCAAAACCCTACCCCACTGAACCTCAACCACTGCATGTGGAGCCCCCCTGAACCCAGACCCCCTGTCTCCGGACCTCCACCTTTTCACCCAGACTACCCCGCCCCTCCCCGAGCTCCCTGCACTCACACCCCCACCCTGATGAGCCCCACTCCCCTGCACCACCCTGAGCCCCCACATCCAGACCCCCATGCCACTGACCTCTAACAAGCTGCACCCAGCCCCCCACCCAGCCCCACTCCCCCAGCACCCAGACCTCCCAGCTGAGACCCCTACACCCAGACCCCTCCGCTGAGCCCCAACCACCTTCACCTGAAAACCATGCAGGGTCTCATTGCCCCTGCACCTGGAACCCCACTCCCAATGAGCCTCTGTGCATCCAGATCCCCCCACTGAGGTACCTGCACCCAGACTGTCCCACACAGAACCCTCTCACCCCACACTGAGCCCCTTCACATTTAGATCCTGCCTGGTTCATAGAATCATAGAATCATAGAATATCAGGGTTGGAAGGGACCCCTGAAGGTCATCTAGTCCAACCCCCTGCTCGAAGCAGGACCAATTCCCAGTTAAATCATCCCAGCCAGGGCTTTGTCAAGCCTGACCTTAAAAACTTAAAAACTTGGTTGAGCCTGCCTGCCCCACACCTGGTGCACTTGGCACAGAGGAGCAGGGCCAGGTCTTGTGCTGTGTCAGGGTCGGGTGCAGCCTCACTGCTGAGTCTGTGTCCCAGGGGTGGGTGGTGGTGGTGGGGCTGCAGGGTGATCTCCCACTTTCATGCAGCCAGTGGCCTCTGCATTTATTTATTGACAAATAAAACTTGCAGAATTTTAAAATATTGTGCACAGAATTTTTAGGCGCAGAATTCCCTCAGGAGTAAATTGTGCATCTCTTAATTGCTTCTTGTATTCAGGGCCACTAGAACCCACTGTGCTGGGGCTGAGGAGTTAGAGGACACGAATGTCACCATGCATCTCACCACACACCGGCTGAGCTGTGAATGCAACCTCTGAACAGACAATTCCCTCCCCCATCTCTTCCATTGCTCCTGCTACCTTGATCTAGTCGTGTGCAATTAGGGGCAATCCAATCAGAGCCCCCATGCAGGGCTTGTTATTTCACCTTGGAAGATGCTACCAATCCCAGCTCTTGAGCAGAAACAGAAGCTGCTACCGGAGATCATCAGGGGACGTCTGGTGCCTGAAACTCACAGCCATCTGTGCTGCTGGTGAGAAGCTGCATCCCCACCCGTAAGCAGCAGGCTGAAAGACTCTTTGGCTGATTTTGAGTCACCCTGAAACTGCCCAGCCCAGGGTGGCTTAGCCTAGTCTTGTCGAGAGGATGTTTACATATATTAATCTACCATAGCAATAACGACACGCCCTGCTTGCCTCCTGGCTGCTTAGATTTTAATTAGATTCTGCTTAGATTCCAACAATTAGGTCAGATGCTCTGCTATACCTAGTTCATCAAAGGGGCATGGCACACTTAAGAGCCCCAAGGGAAAACAAACTGAGCTGAATTGCCTGGCTTCTTCTGGTAAGTTTTGTGTCTTGGCCCAAGGGGTTCCCTCTTGCTGACCCAGACCTCTGCTACTCTGGGACGTTTAAGAGAGGAATTAAAAGAACCAGATCCTAGGCATAAAGTTTTATGCACACACACCCTCCTTTCCCTGCACCCGCAGGCTGCTCTTGTGGAGAGCTGCAGGCATAGTCCCGGTGCAGCGTCTGCTGCGTCTCTGGTAATGTATCAGCATCTCAGTGCATGGAGCATCAGAGATGCTGTGGGGATCCTGATGCTAAGATCCCCCCAGGGCAATCAGCTAATACCCACGGCACTAGAGAGGACGGGGACCTCTCCGGTATGTTGGCCTCCGTTGATTGACCTTGTGGTCCATAGGCATCCATTGCGAGTCCTGGCAAAGGTGCGGCAGGATCTATTTGGACTGGAATTTAGCCTGCTAAGGGAAACAATGGAAGCAGAGTTGCTCTGGACATTACAAACCAGTGAAGGAGAAAGCACCTTTCAGTAGGCCAAGACTTCCCTAACTACGATCCACAACAATCTTCTCTCACCTTCCTCATCTCTGCTGGGGTTGCTATAACTACCTTGTGAGCCATCCCAACTTTAGCTGACCTCCAGGGGGGGTTCCTAAGTCCTGTTGCTCTGCTTCCTCCTCTTGGAGTCTAATGGGACATGCAACATCGCTTCCCACTTTTAGGTTTTAGTGAGAATTGCAGCCCCACTTACATGCTATTGCATGCTGTCCTTGTCAGCAATGGAAGGCAGTAGCCCCTAGTAGTTAGAGCAGGACTCCTGCGCCCAGCTGGCCACTGAATCACTTTGGACTACTCTTTTAACCTCTCTCTGCCTCTGGTTCCCCATCTGTAAAACGGATCCAACAAACAACGTCATCATCATGTACCTACTTCACAGGGTGTTGCATGACTCGATGAGTCTGAGTCATGCAAAGCTTGTCAGATGCTAATCTAGAGGTCACGTTCATCACAGCTGTTACTGCAAGAGCCAGTTTAGAAACACAGGTAAGAGTCAAAGAAGGACCAGCAAGTGTCTTCCCTGCAGGGAAGGCCCAGTAGCCATGGTGCAGCATGAAATGAGGCCAGCTTCTCACAGCGGTATCCGGGATTTCCAGAAAAGAAGTGGTGGGATGCAGTGAGTTTGTTGCCCACCATCATCCTCATTCTCCTTGGGAGTGGAGCTTTGGATGACTCTAATTCTATGTCTCCACTGAGAGTTGTTCTTTCCCTGGCTCGCTCCGCCCCATCAAACCTCATCTCCCTGCTCTGAATGGGGTGCCACTTCAGTGTCTCCCCTCCCCGTATTTTTAAATAGATCATCTATGTTTACTAGACCGCCCCGCTTGGAGAGGGCCAGAAACGTAGGCAGCGCAGAGTTAGCCTTCAAGGTCATTAGACAAGTGTGTGAATCCTGTCTCCGTATCACATCCTGAGCCACCTGACATCCTCCCAATCCAGCAACCCGTTTGAGCCAGCCATTTATCCACCCTGCTAGGCAGCGCTCCTCGGATCGCTCAGCAAGCCTCCCCCGTTCTACAATCCAGTACCTTTGCGACAGTCATGATTAGAATTAGATCTGTCGCATTGCCATCAGCTGCCCATTCGGTTAGTAGCTCAAAGAGAGCATGATCTTGTTAACCAGGCCCCCTGCCCACGCTAGCCATTACCGCACAGCTTAGCTCTTCTCCAGTTGCTTGCCCACAGCAGAGAAACTCATTTAGTGCTGCTGGAATGTTTCAGAGTGACATCACTGGAGTTTAATTGTCCTGTGGATGGACAGAGAGCAATGAAAGCCAGAGAACCGCAACAGTGCCAGCTTTCCATACACACAGACACACACACACCCCACCCCACAAAGCCCTGCTCGAACAGCCTGGGAGGGACCCCGTCTAGAGGAGTTCCAAACACTCAACTCATTCCTTCTGGTCTTCCTGCCAAGACTGGAGTTAAGGGAGGCATAGGAGAAGGACGTGGACCTGTGCCACTAGAAGAAAGAAACCCAGATTGTTTCACATGAACACCAAACAGCCATCAGAGTAAAGAGTCTATAACAAGGGGGTGACCAGATCACCAGTAAGCCCTTAAGGGAAACATGCAGCTATCCAGGTCTCAGTGGCAAACAACTCAGGAGTGCAACATACATGTGGAAGGTACGTATCGACAGAGCACTGTTTGCAAGGATTCCAGGCAAAGCCACCTAAGCCGGCCTCCTTTCCGTAGTCCTCAGAGTACAGCGGAAGTTCCCCCTAGCAAATCCCAGGTTCACTCTGACAAACATGAATGCTTAGAACACCAGAGGAAGCAGATAGCAGAGGTTCCATCAGAGCAGCCCAGGGCAGGTTTGGCTCAAGTCCCCACCGCAGCAGTGCAGGACGGGAGATGTTACCGAATAGCTTATAACACCTCCTGTGTTGTATATAGTCAATGTACTGTAACCAGGCAGGGGAAACATACCCTGAGCTTCATTCCAACTGGGCTCTGCTTTTTACCCACTCAAAACAGGATTCAAACCCTCAAGCCCAGAGGCTGCTCCATAAACTCTGATCACACGTTGTTCCTAGAGCCAGCTGCTAGTCAACTCCAGCTCCTGCCTGCATTTGTTACCTGAGTGACAGGCTGCAAGATGTGTGGTGCCCCTGAGGCAGTAGCATGTGTGGAATGCAAAGAGGACCCCGTCTGGGCACACACATCAAAGAACAAATAGCCGGCCTGCACACACCACATGGGAAAATGCAGAATATGACCTCATCCCTGTAGCACTGGGATTTGCTAACATTAGAGAGGCAGGGGGGTAAATGACAAGAGAATCCAAAGAACGGGAGGGCGAGGATGAGGAGGATAGATGTGGAGGAGGTTGAATAAGCACTTGTGGCATTTTTCATCCTTAGATCTCAAAGTGAAGGTAGCATTATCCCCATTTTACAGAGAGGGAAACCAAGACAGAGAAACATGAGCAACGTGGCCAAGGTGACAGCAAATCACTAGCAGAGCCAGGAATAGAACCCAAGCCCTCCTCAACCTGGCGCCCCATCCAAGAACCTGTTTATCACAGCTGCAAGCTGGCAATCAGCTGACACGATCCATCACAGAAGCGGCTGCATTTCATTGGTCAGTGGAGCGTGTCAGCAGGAATCACAGATATGTATTACTCACATAACTGTTATGCAAATATTGTCAAGGAAGAGCCAATAAAACCTTTTATTGCACACCACGATGGCACCAATAATCATCCTAGGGTAATTTTCAACACAACATTATTGTTCAGCTGTTCCTCTGAATCTCCTGGGACCTTTAGTTCCAGCCTTTGGTTTTACATATCTGCCAAGACGACCCCTCCCTGCCATGTCATAGGGCCCCTGCGTGCAGTACAGGCTCAGAAGGAAAGAGTTCCACTTAACAGGTACCAGCCGGCTCTTCCTAGAAGGCTAGACATGTTCCCTCAAGGTTCCCACTGCAGCACTGACCAAGCTGGACTCTGCTTACCTTGGGAGGAGCTGATAAAACAAGAGCCCAAGGGGAGCTAACTTGTATTCAGACCCAACTTTCTCTTGCACATTACGCAGTGTCTTATGACGGTCATGCAATGAAAGCTCCCATTGTAACACCCTGGCGCACCGAGTTACAGCTGCTCTGGGAACCTCATATGACTTCCAGGAAGCTCCAATCTCAACCTCAGCGTGGCATTAATAAATACAGCCCATTAATACGTTCACAACACATGCACGCACATGTGAGATCCGCTATGAGGACTTCTTGGACTGGACTGCAGTGAAAACAGTCCCCAAACAGGTTACACATCTGGAATACTGAAGTAACAAGATTCCATGATACAACAGCTGGTCAACACCATCAACATTAAGGTCTCAGTCCGGCCAGTGGCCCCATTAGCAAGGATATACCACACTGTAGCTGATTGCTAACAGTTCCTCTTGAGCACACTCTGCTCTCTTACTCCAGAACTATTTTATAAAGGAGGGGGAAGAGGCTATGGATACAAGGGCCAAACTAGCTCCCATTACACTTTGGAGAGCGAGTTAACACTCGCTCTACGGCTGCATGCTGCAGCAGCCTGCCCGCCCTCTTAGCTTCTGCTTGCAATGCTTGTCTCAGAGAAGTTGAAATCTGTCAGAGGGCCAGGGGATGGAGGGTAACAACTGGCTGTTGAGGTCATGGCCCATGATTGCGAATGGGCAAGTCCCACAGAGAAGACAGGTTTTGCGGTATCCCATGGTTACGCATGGCAAACACACCGTCTAACGGTCAAAGCAGAGCACTGGAGTCAGAACTCCTGGGTCCTATTCCTGGCTCTGCATGGACTCACTCTGTGCCCTTGGGCTTCCCGCTGAGGGAAACTGAGGCACTCTAGCCCTGCCAAGTGTTGTTCTCCTTGATGTTAATGCTGCTCCAGTTACTAACCCTCCGCAAGTGCCCAGCCTCGGTGGGAATTAGGGTCAGGGTACAGGTGCTCCTGCCGCAAGCAGAACGTGGCCTGGCATCTTTATTGGCTACACGGATACAGCTAGACGAGCGAGGAAAACAAATCAGCTTAGCATAATGGATTTACTGTCTGAAATCCAGCTCAGCCCTAATCAATGCCCTATCTCTACCCAGCACCAGCCGTGCTCGCTTGGCAAGCAGAAAGGAGCAGCTCCCTTAGAACCACCACTAATTTGTCCTGCTCCAGCAGAGGTCACCAGTGCTCACACATACACACACCGCCAGTGCATGGTGGCCGGATAGGGAGTGCAGACTGTCTCGGGCATGCTGTGAAGCATAAATTAAAGTCGCTGTGCAGAGAAAAATCTCCTACTTGTGCATTTCCAGTTCAGGCATTGCAAGTGCAAACCTGGGGTCCTCTCTGACTCTTCTAAACCAGTGGCTCTCCACCTTGCCAGATGACTGTACCCCTTTCTGGAGTCTGATTTGTCTCGCATACCCCCAAGTTTCACCTCACTTAAAAACTACTTGCCTACAAAATCAGACATAAAAAAAACAAAAAAGCGTCACAGTTCACTATGACAGTAAAAGCACAGACTTTCTCATTTTTACCATATAATTATAAAATAAATCATCTGGAATATAAATATTGTACTTACATTTCAGTGTATACTATAGTATATAGAGCAGGACAAACAAGTCATTGTCTGTAGGACATTTGAGTTTGTACTGACTTCACTAGTGCTTTTTATGTAGCCTGTTGTACAACGAGGCAAATCTCTAGATGAGTTGATGTACCCCCCGAAGACCTGTGTGCATACCCCTGGTTGCGAACCACTGTTCTAAAGCCTTTGCTTTCATGCATTTCTAGAGGAGAAGTGAAAACGGAAATCCAAAAACAGGCATTAGCAAAGACAATATATAGGCATTGTCCAGAGAATGCAACACAAATGTAAAGGGAGGTTAACGTTCTCACATTTTACTCTGCATTAATTCTGGTTAATTTCAGATCATCACTTGACTAAAACAGATTTGCCTTTTCAAGGGAAAAAGCCCTGCTGTGGGCTGCAGAAAAGGTTTTTGGAACTAAATTACAAGGCCAGTATTTTTAGACAGAAATAACTAGAAATTTCAGACTGCACCTGGCATATAGGTTGAGTTAATGCTACTGAAACGTCTATGGTGTCACGAGAGACTTGCTTAGGGAGCGTTCCCCTTAAAAACCAGGCTAAAGTAACACATGGTGCCCAGCATCCCGTGGGCAGACACTGAGTCTCTTGCACTGATAATCACAGAGGTCCTGCCTCGGGGGCTGGCTGACCTTTGCCTTGTTCCAACGCACACACATTATTCATACAGCAGATAGGGTGGGAGTCTCCAACCCTTATGGTAACCACCTGTGATAAATAAGGGGCGGGGGGGGGGGGAGAAGCTCCCTTTTATGGGCACCCAGCTAGCCAGCGAGCGATAAAATCCCTGTTAGTGGCTGCTCTCTACTTGCTTTACCTGTAAAGGGTTTAAAAGTCCATAGGTAAAAGGGAGGCAGTGGGCACCTGACCAAAAGAGCCAATGGGAAGGCTAGAACTTTTTAAAATTGGGAAAAAACTTCCCCTTTGTTGGTCTGTGTTGTTCTTCCGGAGAGCAGGAAGGGCGAGATATGAAAATCATCAGATCCTACCTAGAAACTACTCATCTGAAACCCCCGATATGTCAGTAGATCAGGGAATGTCTAGGAAGACGTGATCAGGTTACCTCCTTTTATTTCTTTATGGCTTGTAGACTCTTCTGTGGTCACCCCAGGTGCTTTTGTTTTGCGTGTAACCTTTAAGCTGGAGCTCAAGAAGCAATCTTGATGCTTAATCCTTGTAATTGTTGTTTTTTAAACCTATCAAAAAGCCTAAGCTCCAGATGTCTTTTCTTTCTTTTTGTTTTTAATAAAATTTACCTTTTTTTAAGAACAGGACTGGATCTGTGTGTCCCTAAGAGGTTTATGCACCCCTTATGCAGTGTAATTAGCTGGTGGCAACAGTTGATTTCCTTCTCAGCTCTTCCCCACAGAGGTGGTGAAAGGGCTTGAGGGAACACCCCAGGAAGGAATTCCCAAGTACGCGTTCTTGGGCTCTCAAAGGGGTTTTTGCAATTGGGTGGTGGCAGCATCTAAAAAAAGCTCTAACCTTGGAAGTTGAATACAAGTATGGAGTTCAATATCTTCATAAATGATCTGGAGGATGGTGTGGATTGCACTCTCAGCAAATTTGCGGATGATACTAAACTAGGAGGAGTGGTAGATACACTGGAGGGCAGGGATAGGATACAGAGGGACCTAGACAAATTGGAGGATTGGGCCAAAAGAAATCTGATGAGGTTCAGTAAGGATAAGTGCAGGGTCCTGCACTTAGGACGGAGGAACCCAATGCACCGCTACAGACTAGGGACCGAATGGCTAGGCAGCAGTTCTGCGGAAAAGGACCTAGGGGTGACAGTGGACGAGAAGCTGGATATGAGTCAGCAGTGTGCCCTTGTTGCCAAGAAGGCCAATGGCATTTTGGGATGTATAAGTAGGGGCATAGCAAGCAGATCGAGGGACGTGATCGTCCCCCTCTATTCGGCATTGGTGAGGCCTCATCTGGAGTTCTGTGTCCAGTTTTGGGCCCCACACTACAAGAAGGATGTGGAGAAATTGGAGAGAGTCCAGCGAAGGGCAACAAAAATGATTAGGGGTCTGGAACACATGACTTATGAGGAGAGGCTGAGGGAACTGGGATTGTTTAGTCTGCGGAAGAGAAGAATGAGGGGGGATTTGATAGCTGCTTTCAACTACCTGAGAGGTGGTTCCAGAGAGGATGGTTCTAGACTATTCTCAGTGGTAGAAGAGGACAGGACAAGGAGTAATGGTCTCAAGTTGCAGTGGGGGAGGTTTAGGTTGGATATTAGGAAAAACTTTTTCACTAGGAGGGTGGTGAAACACTGGAATGCGTTACCTAGGGAGGTGGTAGAATCTCCTTCCTTAGAAGTTTTTAAGGTCAGGCTTGACAAAGCCCTGGCTGGGATGATTTAATTGGGGATTGGTCCTGCTTTGAGCAGGGGGTTGGACTAGATGATGAGTCACATCATTCAGCAGGGACAGAAGGTTTCTCTCATGCAAGACCCTGATCCCCTCTAAGGTTTACCAAGGCAGGCTTGCTCACGGCAGAGCTCAATATAGCCCATTCAGCCACACACCCAGGCATGCCCTAACCTCAACGCTTTCAGTCCAGCAGCTGCATTCTAACCAGACATACCCAGCACTCCTCGAACGGCAGCGTGACGGGTGCGTTCTGCCCCATAGCCACTGCTTTGTACCAGGCAGCCGAGGGGCTAAGTCCTGGATGTTGTTACATGACCTCACAGTCTGTGTCTCAGCCAGGCCCAGGCCCTGGAAGAACGAGGCAGGCGGGACTCCGGAAGTAGAATCACAGTTGTTTATCCCTGGCAGAGGGCACAACGGCACCTGCCCTCCTGCTGCTGGAGTGGCTGTACAGCAGTTTCTACCCCGCCCCAGTAGGAAGCATCTCCCTACCGTGCACATCCTTGCAGAATAGCTTCCTGAGACAAGGATCTCCCCTCCCTGCAATCTGGGTTGGAAGGGACCTCAGGAGGTCATCTAGTCCTGCAATCTGGGAGGAGCCACGCTGGTTAGGGACTGCCTATGCCGGGTGCCAACAGCCACCAAGCCAGCACAGTCACTCTCCTGAGGTCCCTTCCAACCCTGATATTCACCTGGCTGAAGAGATGAGTTTGGTTTTGGGGGTGGCGGGGTGTTGGACTCTGCAGTGTCTAAGACGGGGTAGGCAACCTACGGCACGGGCGCCAAAGGCGGATTTTCAGTGACACTCACACCGCCCAGGTCCTGGCCACCGGTCCGGCGGGCTCTGCATTTTCATTTCATTTTAAATGAAGCTTCCGAAACATTTTTAAAAACCTTATTTACTTTACATACAACGATAGTTCCGTTATATATTAAAGACTTATAGAAAGAGACCTTCTAAAAACGTGAAAATGTATTACTGGCACGTGAAACCTTAAATTAGAGTGAATGAATGAAGACTCGGCACACCACTTCTGAAAGGTTGCCGACGCCTGGTCTAAGAGGAGCTCCACTCGCCCAGCCCCAGCTGAAAGGAGCTGGCAGGCAGGCTGGGGGATGTAGTTTTAGTGGGGATGTTGATTTTTAGTGGGTGTTGGTCCTGCTTTGAGCAGGGGGTTGGACTAGATGACCTCCTGAGGTCTCTTCCAACCCTGATAGTCTAGGATTCTAAGTAACATTACAGAATCCAGGCTGAGCTATCAGAGAGGGGTTGGGGGGGGTGTATTTTATTTTATTTCTGACCTTTGTTCAGCTGGTTAAGAACTATATTTGTACAGCTTTCAGAGAAGCAGCCGTGTTAGTCCGTATTCGCAAAAAGAAAAGGAGGACTAAATTGGTTAGTCTCTAAGGTGCCACTAGTACTCCTTTTATATTTGTACAGCTGCTGCAGGGGAGAAGGTGGGGAGGGGCAGGGAATTAAAGCATGAAGTTTGAATGAATTTCTCTCTCCCACAGCCTAAGTGGAGAAAAAATAGAAACATTCAACGCTGGAAAAGAGAGAGGAGAGACTTGGTTCAATATTTAAAGAGTTCAGAGACACTCCGGAAGGAGTTTTTCAGTTTCAGCTCCCTCAGGTTTGAGAGCTGGGATCTGCGCGGGAGGCGATTTCACAAGTACAAGCTTCACCAGCTCATTGTTAAACATTTGAAAATGGTTTTTAAATAGTCATGGATTCCAAGGCCAGCAGGGACCATGGTGACCATCTGTCCCACCTCCTGTATGACGCAGGCCAGAGAACGGCCCCGAAACAATTCCTAGAGCAGAGCTTTTAGCCCAACCTCCAATCTGGATTTTAAAATGGCCAGTGATGGAGAATAGACATAGTGACACATTCATCTACGAGGGAACAACGAGGCTAGTGGCAAGGTACAAGAGTGCAGGCAATTTGTTCAGGCGTCCCACAACAGAGGCGGGGTTCATTTGTAACAGGACACAATGGGATGAAACAGGCAGGATCCATCTGACGTGGAGTCAACACTGCACGGCCGGACTGACGCACACGAGCAGAGCTGCGTGGAAGGGACGGGGCAGGATTGGACTAGCAGGGGTGTTGCAGGTCAAGATTGTGGGACATCAGCAGAGCTGCAGGGGAGCTCGTGACCGGATTCAGAGCTGTACCAAACAGCAGGGGACTAGGACAGCAGAGGGGCTGTTGGTGAAAAGTGATGAACTATGGCAGAGCTGTGTGGGAATCAGTCACTCTCCCCCTGATGTTGTCTTCCCCATTGCTCCTTTCTTTACATTTCTTTACCCTTTCTGATCAAACCTAGCCTCAAGTCCTCCAGAGAGTTTGGCTGCCCTCCCTTCGAACCTCTCCTCCCGGTCTCTTTGGCACCGAGTCATCAGCAAGGCCATGCCCAGCATTCCAGGTGCAGGCTCGACACAGATGCAGATTGATTTGGAGCTCATCAGTGCCAGCTGCAAAAGGGCAGCCAAGGAAGGAGAGAGCGTTTAGAACTCCGGCAGGTTTGCTACTTTGCCAAGGAGAAAGCCACATGCGACATCCAACCTTCCCCATGGGAGAGCGAGGCCCAGATCCTCAAAGGTTTTAAGGTACCTAACTCCCATTGGAGTTGGACACTTAAATACCTTTGAGGATCCACTGGGCCTGAGTCTCCAGAGGGAGAGAGATGTTAAACCCACCCTTTATACTTGGTCTGACTACGAAGGAAATATGCTGGCTCTTCGGTAACGGGTTTCCAACTGGACTTTTCTTTTAGCTGGAGGCTGTTGCATATTGGAATTACCTGCAGGGTGGGTTCCTGGGATTGGACATGCAGGAAGGAGATTTGCATAGCAGATCCCAAAACAAAAATAAGCTCATTGGGTGCCCAAACAGCAAGCTCCCGGATCCTGTGGGAGGATCTGGGATGGAAGGAGAGATCAGGGACTGGCATTACACACATGCTGTTTGCCCCAAGGAGGGGCCTGCGGCAGCCTCAGAAAGGAGGGTCTGTGGTGGAGGCTTTGAACTGGGTGGGGTTCACAGCCCAGTCAGACAATCCTTCTGAAAGCTTGAGGGAGCCACACAAGGCCACATTCCAGGTGCTCAGCACCTGCACTTGGGGACAGGTTTTCAGAACGGTTCAGCACCCATCATCTCTTTTGAAGAGACATCTCTTAATCGGTGTGACGTATCTGTTAAACCAGAATAACAAGCCTGTCCAACTTCACCGGGTTCTTGGAAACAATCACACACAGTAAGGAGCGCAATGTGCAAATACCAAAGTGACAAAGGCCACATAAGAGCCCCACAGGGGTTGGGAGGAGACCAGAGACCTGCATAACTTTGTTTTTTCCCTTGGGGGGGGGGAAATTCCTTTGCTCAAAGCAAAAAAAAAAAAAAAAAGGAAATTTTTTAGGTCAGCACCAAAACTGACCCAGTGAAATGTGTTTATGATCAACCATGTTCCATACGAGAGGGTCGAAAGGTTACAGCACACACCTTAAGAAAAATTTCCACTTACATTTTGGTTTGTTAGACTTTGTGCTATGGAAAATTGCAACAATGAAGAAGGGGAAGATCTTGTCCAGAAAGTTTCAATAAAATCAATGTAATAGGACAGCCCCTCCGCCATTTCCACTGCAGCTTTAGCATGCTAGGGAGCAGGAACAGTTGCTCCGTCAGCGGGTGTGAAACTGATGTTACAAAAAATCCACATCTGCACCAATAGGAAAAGAATAAGATACATAAAACCGAAATGTGGTGCCAACACAAATCCCACCGCTGATACCTGGAAACTTGAACTAGTTATCTCAGACTTGGTAAGCTCGCTTCTTATCTACAAGGACAACCTCCAAAAAAATCGGCAGCAAGGTGGATCACTTCCACAGACATTCAACCTTGAGGTCCAGACTGGATCGCCTCTCATCCCACAGCCTGGGCTTTGTACACAGGTGACAAATCTAAACATACACATGCACACAAGCTTCTGAACATGCCTAGATAAATAAATGTGTTAGTCTCTAAGGTGCCACAAGTACTCCTGTTCTTTTTGAGCATGCCTAGAACATCCTGAATTCTCCGAGAATCTGCAAGGTCTCTACCATATTGTTTCCACCCACACAAAGATCTGTTACACTGCCATACCCTTTGGGTATGTCTACAGTTGGAACTGGGGCTGTGATTCCCAGCCCCAAATGTAATGCCCTGCCTTCCTCACCAATTCTGAAATATTTCTTTATAAACATTGCCTAGCACTCCAAGTTTGTGCATCGCTAAGCTGTGGTGCAAACTACATTGCTCAGCTGTGGTGCTAGCTATAAATAGAACAAACGTATCTTTCTTGCCCTGAAGTGCTTTAAGTTGTCTGGAAAAAGGAATTAAAAAAAGATGATACAAAAAGCACACATTCTGGAATTTTTACTATCAAAAAGGTTTTGTTCATCTGAGTTCATTTTGCTGCGTAGATGCAGTTTCACCAGTTTTATACACCTGCATTTAGCATTCCTGCAGAGTGTGAAAAAGGAATCACTCGAGCCTTGCCCGCAACACTCCTCCAATCTGGACTGTGTTCCATGCTTGCCTGCGGGACAATCACCACATTCCCTTCACTCTGTCAGACCAAGCCCATCGCTGGGCAACGTCTTCAGGTTTGTGAAGCCAACGAAACTACACCAATTTACACCAGCTGAGAGTGTGGCCCCTGGATTCCAAGCCATGTTTGCACAAAGCTCAACACTGGCAGAAAATTAGAATTTCACATTGTTTAGGGAGATTTTATGCTTTGCACAACAGATGGTCAATTTCATGTCTTCCAGGAAATCTCCAGTGACTGCAGACAGTACTGTGAATGCAGCCTCCCCCTGGCAGATCCTGCAAGGGAAAAGGCAATCAGAGCTCTGTGTTTTCAGTAACGCAGACCCTGGGAATAATCCACTCCCACCAGGGAAAGAGGGGCCAGACTTTGTAGTCACCCCAGCAATGCAAAAAAATCCTTAAACCCTAATTGGTGAAAATGGTATAAAAGGAGAATAAAGTTACTGTTTCTGGAGCCTACTTTATTTCCATTTTACTAGACAACATTGGGACTATGTCTTTACTAGCAGCAGCATGTAATGAAGTCATTACACCCACAGATCAGAAACTAAGAGCTCACAGGAGGGCTTTTTTTTAACACCACTCAGCCATGGGCATGTTCCACATTCAGAAACAGGCTGTGTCTAAAACACCCTCCCTAAGCCTGGCTTACAAAGTTAGGTCTTATCCACAGCTTGTGCATGGAGAAACTGAGGCACAGAGAAACAGAGACATGCGCAGAATTACCCCTCTCCTCTGCCAAATTCCAGGGGGCAGGGAGGTGAGGAGAAGCGTGGGCGCTGGGCAGCCTGCAACCTCCACTCTCACAGGACTCCTTCCACTCACTGACCCTCAACTCCATGCCAGGGAAAGAGCTGGCTCAAGGACTAGTACAGATGGGGAGAACTCCTTGGAAGGCCAGGAGGGAAAAGGGCAGGCTAGCAACATGACACACCCGTGGGAGTTCGGCCTTGGGGGCACCAGCTTGCTGTTGATTTCACCTGCTCTGTTGGAGGCCAGCTCTCTCAGCAGGGACTGGCTAAAATTAAGACAAAACACCACTGGGCTCGACCCTGAAAGCCGTGACACTGCAGCTTGTAGGGCACACAATCCCTAGCCACATAGCTTCTCTGGGTTATCCCATTTGCTCGTGTTGGCCCTTCTGACACCAGTGTCTGTTCCTTGTGCTGAGCAATACAAGGCCACAGTCACCTACCTGCTAAGTCAGCTTCCTGGTGGAAAAGAAATCAGCAGTGTGGAATCTGGGCTTATTCTAAGCGTAACTTGTCTTCTTTACACCCATCCAACAGCCCTGGAAGGAGATGGTCAAACAGCATACAGGGCAATCCCCTCTACTGGGAATCACAGCCCCACACCAATGCCTTGTTCCCAGGAAGCAGCTCTGCCCCAAGAATTTACTCTAGTTACATCCTAATACAGAGCGCAAACTCTCCCACGGCTCACACAGCTCTTTCTACACAGAAACGGACCGAACTAAAAACTAAAAAAACATGTCTTCCCAGGGATGAACATTTGCTCTCATGCTAAGAAAGAACCTGAATGACTAACAGCACCACCTGGTGATGTCTTCTATAACTACGGATGACAGTATTTCAAACATCTTTATGCCATGTAAGCCCCCCAAAGCAGTTTACAGATATTCGTCGGAGAGACAGGCCCTATCTAGAACCGGACCCTCCCAACATGACCTTAGGTAGGAGATACAGATCCCAACTCATGGCTCATGAATTCAGATGTAAAATTGCCCAATGAAGTAGACCCTGCTCTGTGCTGCTCCTCTCCAGCAGGCTGGGGGTACAGCGTGCTCCTCACCGGGCTTGGTCACTGAGGGATACAAAGCCTCCTCAGTATTGGACCACCCCCATAGCAACACTGCCCTGAGACTGAGGTCTGTGATCCAGCAGCTCCAGCTCCATGCTCTGGTGCTACGTAGCAGGTCTGGAATTACGTCTCAGACGGCTGCTGTAGACCATCGCTTAGCATGCACACGGTAGCTTTCATCCCAAGCAATGCAAAGCTCACACAGCACGGCTCCATTTATTGGTCAATCAGTTGGTGCATGCGTTCCATAAACAGACTGAAGAGCAGTTTACCCGGCCTACGTAACTATGTAATCGACGCATTTTCACATGGTAACGTCAGCATGCTCAAACAAACAGCCACGGGACAATTTACTTAGCAGGGACTGGCACTGCTGCATAAATGAAATGTGTCCTGAAAAGCGTGGCTTGGAAGCTTCAACAGAGCCAATAAGCGTGTGCCAGCTGAAAACAGCACCACAACTAGTTCTCACACACACACACCCCCCCTTGTAAACCTCATGTACGTCAATGCAATAAACACATCAAATGAGAGGGATCTGAAAGGGTGGGGACACTGGTGGAGCCACCGTTGAGTTGTGAAGATCCACCCAAAGGGCATGCCAGTATAAACTTTATTCTACCCCACTCAGTGACATGGATTTATGATACCACCCCAGCTTCACCTCACATGGAAACACAGTCACCTCTGCAGGGAATTGCAGCCGCTCTCAGGTACACGATATGGGAGTTTAGGGCAGGGAATGAAGAAGAAAACCAGTTCCACTTGAAACTGCAGGGGGAAGCTAAGAGGGAGCAAGTGGGGATTTGGCCAGGACCCCAGGGCAAGCCCCCCATCACTCACGAAACATGCCATTGGATCCTTAATGTCACAGGTGGTCAAGGCCTGAATGTTACATTTCATCTTAAAGGGCCACAGAAGGGAAACTGGGGTGGTTGAACCAGTTGGACTCAATACATCCCACCCAGCAAGCTTCTTTAATCTGTCACTAGCAACTGGTAAGTGCATCTGGAGTAAGCATCTGGAGTAAGCAGCCTCTAGGGCATTGGAATCTATTCTACTCAGGTGACAAGTTGGGTTTCCGTAGTGTAGTGGTAATCAATTCACCTAACAAGCGAAAAGTTCCTGGTTCGAAACCGGGTGGAAACAGATCGCTGTCCCTTTTCGGGGAGGGAGAGCTCTGTGGTTTGAGCATTGGCCTGCAAACCCAGGCTTGTGAGTTCAATCCTTGAGGGGGCCATTTAGGGTATATTATTCTCAAGCCTCCCCAGGAAAGGGGGTGAAGGGGCTTGGGGGGATATTTTAAGGAACAGGAACTCCAAGTGGTCCTTTCCCTTTTTCTTTGTCTAAATCACTTGGTGGTGGCAGCATACTGTTCAAGGACAAGGTAGAATTTGTGCCTTTGGGAAATTTTTTACCTAAGCTGGTAAAAATAAGCTTAAGGGGTCTTTCATGCAGGTCCCCACATCTGTACCCCAGAGTTCAGAGTGGGGAAGGAACCCTCACACTGCGCCTACAGGAGAGGGAGGAGCAGGGACGGGGCTCGCGCAGAGGAGTACTGTACTGTGGGTCCCCGGTATACATCGTTTTGGTATCCGTGGCCCTTTTCAAGAACACAACCCTGATGTATACCGGGGACCAGCTGTATGTTCACTCAGCTAGTGGAGCAGCTCCTCTAGGGACTGGGTACAATGCAGGTTTGGGGAGCTGAAAGCTGCAAGTTCTCTTCATGGTGCTGCATGGGGGACACCAGAACTTGCTGGTGACCACGGCTAAACCAGCAACTGTGGTCCTACAGCCTGTCGCCATGCTACCCCCAGCCGAGATCACATGAGAGGGGTCTGGCTAGGCTTTGACTAGGAGGTTTCCTTGAAATCTAAGAGCTAAACTGTTGGGCAGCGCTACCCTGAAGACACCTTAGACCAGTAGGAACAGGCAGGTGCTGTGGAAAGTGACGCTCAGGTTTCAGGCGGTGGTGCTCTTCCCACCAAGCCAGTGCCCCCGTGCCACAGCACCAGAGGACGCTGAGCACCCAGCTTTCTGATGACCCAGGACACAAAGGTCCCGACAGCTCGTGCTGGGGTGAGTAATTAATCGTGGAAGTGAAATCCTAGTGAAGAAAATAGAAAGGGGCATTAACTCTGGCAAGTGAAGTACAAAAATATAATTAGGAAATCCAAAAAAGAATGTGAAGAACAGCTAGCCAAAGACTCAAAGTAATAGTAAAAAATTTTTAAGTACATCAGAAGCAGGAAGCCTGCTAAACAACCAGTGGGGGCACTGGACGATCGAGAGGCTAAAGAAGCACTCAAGAACGATAAGGCCATTGTGGAGAAACTAAATAAATTCTTTGCATTGGTCTTCACGGCTGAGGATGTGATTAGGGAAATGTGTTAGGGAGATTCCCAAACCTGAGCCATTCTTTTTAGGTGACAAATCTGAGGAACTGTCCCAGATTGAGGTGTCATTAGAGGAGGTTTTGGAACAGATTGATAAACTAAACAATAAGAAGTCACCAGGACCGGAAGGTATTCACCCAAGAGTTCTGAAGGAACTCAAATGTGAAATTGCAGAATGACTAACTGTAGTTTGAACCTATCATTTAAATCAGCTTCTGTACCAAATGACTGGAGGATAGCTAACATAACGCCAATTTTTAAAAAGGGCTCCAGAGGTGATCCTGGCAATTAGAGGCCTGTAAGCCTGACTTCAGTACCAGGAAAACTGGTTGAAACTGTAGTAAAGAACAGAATTGTCAGACACATAGATGAACATAATTTGTTGGGGAAGAGTCAACATGGTTTTTGTAAAGGGAAATCACACCTCACCAATCTACTAGAATTCTTTGAGAGGGTCAACAAGCATGTGGACAAGGGGGATCCAGTGGATACAGTGTACTTAGATTTTCAGAAAGCCTTTGACAAGGTTCCTCACCAAAGGCTCTTAAGTGAAGTAAGCTGTCATGGGATAAGAG
This sequence comes from Eretmochelys imbricata, assembly GCF_965152235.1. Lineage (NCBI taxonomy): Eukaryota > Metazoa > Chordata > Testudines > Cheloniidae > Eretmochelys > Eretmochelys imbricata. The sequence goes on along the minus strand of NC_135593.1, from coordinate 5,192,874 downwards.
GGAAGGTGCTCTCGTGGATTGGTAACTGGTTAAAAGATAGAAAACGAAGGGTAGGTATAAATGGTCAATTTTCAGAATGGAGAGAGGTAAATAGTGGTATCCCCCCAAGGATGTACTGGGCCCAGTCCTATTCAATATATTGATAAATGATCTGGAAAAAGGGGTAAACAGTGAGATGGCAAAATATGCAGATGATACAAAATTGCTCAAGATAGTTAAGTCCCAGGCAGACTGCGAAGAGCTACAAAAGGATCTCTCAAAACTGGGTGACTGGGCGACAAAGTGGCAGATGAAATTCAATGTTGGTAAATGCAAAGTAATGCACATTGGAAAACATAATCCCAACTATACATATAAAATGATGGGGTCTAAATTAGCTGTTACCACTCAAGAAAGAGATCTTGGAGTCATTGTGCATCGTTCTCTGAAAACATCCACTCAATGTGCAGCGGCAGTTAAAAAAGTGAACAGAATGTTGGGAATCATTAGGAAAGGGATAGATAATAAGACAGAAAATATCATGTTGCCTCCATATAAATCCATGGTATGCCCACATCTTGAATACTGCATGCAGATGTGGTCGCCCCATCTCAAAAAAGATATATTGGAATTGGGAAAGGTTCAGAAAAGCGCAACAAAAATTATTAGGGGTATGGAACGGCTGCCATATGATTAATAAGAGATTAATAAGATTGGGACTTTTCAGCTTGGAAAAGAGATGACTAAGGGGGATATGGTAGAGGTCTATAGAATCACAATTGGTAAGAAGAAAGTAAATAAGGAAGTGTTATTTACTCCTTCTCATAACACAAGAACTAGGGGTCACCAAATGAAATGAATAGGCAGCAGGTTTAAAACAAATAAAAGGAAGTATTTCTTCATACAACACACAGTCAACCTGTGGAACTCTTTGCCAGAGGATGTTGTGAAGGCCAAGACTATAACAGGGCTCAAAAAAGAACTAGATAAATTCATGGAGGACAGGTCCATCAATGGCTATTAGCTAGGATGGGCAGGAATGGTGTCCCTAATCTCTGTTTGTCAGAAGCTAGGAATGGGTGACAGGGGATGGATCACTTGATGATTCCCTGTTCTGTTCATTCCCTCTGGGGCACCTGGCATTGGCCACTGCGGGAAGACAGGATACTGGGCTAGATGGACCTTTGGGCTGACCCAGTATGGTCGTTCTTACGTACATGCCTCCTGCAGTTAAGGCTCTTTTCATCAGTTCCTCTCCTGAGCTGTTGTGCAGAGCTGAGTGCTGTTGAACAGCTGTGACGTCCCACTCCAGAAACAGCCACATTTCATTGTTGGATGAAGTAATTTCTGTGGGTGCCTCTCGGAAATGCAGCACAAACCTGGCATCCCAGGCCCAGGGGATGCTCAGGTGGCTTTGAGCCAAGTCTGGCCTGCTCAGCGGCTGAAACTGCTCTCATGTAGCCCAAACCAGGCTGCCAATGGGTGGCAGCACCACACAGACCTGTCTTTGTGGTGCCCACTGTGGCCCTTCTCCCAGCACACCACTGACAACGGAGCTTGTGCATGGCCATCCTACTCTGCCCCCGCCCTGTGGGAATTCTCCCATGGGCTGCAGAGGGAAGGAGCCAGAGCCTGTGTTTTAGATAGAGACAGACAGAGGCAGGCTGCAAAGACCATCCTCAGGGTTACGGAGCACTTTATGAAATAAGAGAATACTGAATATCTACCTGCTAGGCGTTACCAGCCTAGGAATTATTGCACTGCTGTGACTCTTGCTTTCATTAAAGAGCAGAGCATTCATCTTGTGCACAGGAAAAATCCCTGCCACCAGAGCGGAAAGTCCGCGTTTCCCACCCTTTACTTGGTACCATTGCTCATTTCAGAAACAACCCACACACAGAGCAGAGGGCACCGTCTCTTGTTATCTTCTATCCATTCCAGCCTCCCCTCCCAGGGCCACTGCCTGATGGGTCACTCCAAACCCGCTCTCACTTGTGCCGTATAAGTACCAGGCCGCCAGCGGCTGCGTTCAACGAGGCAAGGCTTCTTCTGGGCGGCTTAATGGAAATCGGGTATGTTCTCTTAGGGGAAGATCGATGCTTACTCCTTCCTCAGCCAGTCTCGGAGCACACGCACCCCACCCCAGCCCCGCACTGAGCACCCTTATAGATTTCCTGGGACAGCTACCTTAAAAAAGGGGATGATCCTGGGAAAACCTGGACTGGTGGCACCCCCCTCCCCAGCTGGGTCACTGCTGCTGCCCTATATACCCATCTTGCCAAAAAATGACGTCCCACCAGCAAGGGGTTAAGTGAGGCAGACGGAGGGAGGGCCCCACTACTCCACTCTCCAGTGGGAAAGGATTCAAGTTGACTCAATTGTTACACAACCCCGAGTAGGAGAAGCTGGGAACATCTGGAACGGCAAGAGCCGAAGGTCTGAAGCCCATGAGGCGCTCCCCTGCGCACTGCTGAGGCCTCTCTGGGAATCCCAGCGGAAGGGCAGTTCTGGGAGCGGGAGCCAGCACACCTGGCTGTCCCTGGCTCGCTGCAGGGCAGGAGGAGGGGAATACAGCCTCATGCTGCTGGCCAGAGACATCAAGAATCCTGGACCGGGGGGAAAAGGGCTCTAAGAAAGAGGACGACAGCCTGGCAGTGAGTGATGGGTCACCTGCTTGCAACCCCGCTGAATGCAGAACCCCGCAGCTAACACAGCAGACAACAGCTCAGTAAGTCTGCTCCCAATGGATGCCTGCATGCCCAATGCACTGCCGCCAGCCCCTCCTACCCTGCCCCCGTTTACCATAGCCACCTTACCAGCTCTTTGGGGCAGGGCCGTCTTCCGTTCCCTGCGTCCAGCGCCTAGCGCAATGGGATGCTACCCTGACTGGGGCCTCCAGGCACATCTGCAATACAACTGGAAGTAACCCATAGTCAATACCCTGGCCTCCTAGCCCCCTGTTCAGTGCCTCCGTAGGAAAGGCCAGCCCCGAAGGGTTAAGAGAAAAACAGCCCGCGCTTCTCTTGCTGAAAAGTTCTCCTACATTTCTGAGCGCCACAAGTTCCTGCCGAAGGGGGAGCCCTGAGGGCGGCTCATGCAGCGATCAGGGGATAAGTAATGAGCACAGACAGCGAGAGACTAGAGCGTGGCAGGAAGCAAAATTGGAGTCTAGCAGGGAGAGAGATTCCCTCCTGACCCTCCCTGGCCCAGAGCTGCCAGGGTTAGAAGAACCACCAGCTCTCTGCCTATCCCGGCCGAGACAGACGGCCAGGTTGGGGGATGGGGGGGCAGGAGACAGAATTCTGGTGTGTAAATGGAGCATTACTGAAAGTCTCCCATCAGGGAAGGGATTTGGGTTACCTTTCCCCTCCCTGGCACCAGTACAAGTCCAGCACTGATCTAGAGCCCACCTTGCCCAGACTGATGACTGGCCAGCACGAGTGGTCTCACTCCCACTGGTAGTGGACAAGCGCCCATATCAAAGACCCCCACAGCCGGCCCCTCTAGCTGCTGGAGCGCTCCCCACCCGCCAGAGGCAGAAATTGCTGACATCCGTGCTGCACCCATTCCATGCACAAAGCACTTCTGCTGCCAGGCTGCCGCGCTTGTGACAAAGTGGGAATGTTCTTAATGTTTTCTCTGAATACTGTGTGAGTGCCTCAGTTTCCCCTATGCAGTTCTTAAGTATCCCAGGGGTGGGATAAGGATGTGTGATTGTGGCAGAGCCCTTGGGGGCCAGTGTGATGGTGTCTGCACAAAGAATGGCCGACACCCTGTCTCCTGGCAACTGATGGCCTGGGCTCCTCCTCTGCAAAGGTGCCAACTGAAGGTGTTGGAGAACAAAGAGATCGGGTGGCCTCCTGGCCCGGGAAAGAGACAAAGGCCAGAGGAGGGGCTGGACAGTTACAGTTTGGAGCTGGCTGGGGAAATGGGGGGAGGCTCAGATGGTGCTTTGGCCTCCCTGCCCCCCCAAGATGGACCTGACTGAGGGATCCTGTTCTCTGTACCTACAAGCTCTGTTTTAGACCATGTTCCTGTGGTCTAAGAAACCTTCTGTTTTACTGGCTGGCTGAGAGTCACGTCTGACTGTGGAATTGGGGTGCAGGACCCACTGGCTTCCCCAGGAGCCCCGCCTGTGCGGACTCGCTGTGGGAAGCGCACAGTGTGGACCGGGATGCTGAATGCTCCGAGGTCAGCCCCTGGAAGGTCGACGCTGTGTAAGCTTCTTGCCCTGGGGAGAGGAGGCTTCCTCAGAGTCCTGACTGGCTTCGTATGGAGTAGTTCCAGAGCATCGCCCGGTGACTCCGTGACAGCTCTTCTCCTCCTTCCCTTCCGCGTCAGGGCCACGTCGCCCGGAGCACCACAGCTTCCCTGGAAGGCAGGCGAGCGTCCCGCCCACCGGGTCAGTGGGAACAGAACCCAGGGGGTCGGACTCCTTGTCACCGCCCACAACCACCAGAACCTGCTCCAGGGGTCCACAGAGATGGAACACGAGCAGAGTTCGGTGGTCCGGAGGCTAGCGCTTCCTACTGCACACGGGATCCCAGGCCATCCCCAGCAGTCACATGGCACCACAGTCAGTCCAGGCAGCCCCACTAGCTTCATTTGCTGGCATAGGCACTTCCCATTGGTCCTCCAACACCTCTCCCCCACATGACTGTTCCTGTGCCCACGGCTACCCCCCATCCAACTGCTCCATATGGCATGTGGGACCTAGCATACCGAATCATCAGGCTGTCATCACCATGGGAGATCCCACAGGCCCAGCCGGTTCCCACCTTCCACGGGCACCAAGAGCAACCAGATTGTCTGAGGGTTGTGGATTCCTGCCGATCGGCAGCACCTCAATCCAGCCCAGAGGGAGGGAGCGCACGCAGGTCGCTGTCTGGGCAGCACAGTGCTGGCTTTACTCTGCAGGACCAGACAGCACAGCAGAGTGCCGAGCGCCTAAGTCCAATGCAACCAGCTCCACCCCATCGTGAGAGCTTGGGAAGGATGCCACGTGGAGGGCAGGGCGGGACCCTCCGGGGCAGTGCTGATGGGTGTTAGCTCAGAGTGGGCTGGTTGGGCAAAGGTGCAGAATTTCTCTGGCCATCCACCCCAGCTGCAGTCCCCTCCACGCTCTTCCCGCGGTCTGGACTGGCTTTGCTCGCCCTTACCCAGCAGCCTGAGCTGCTGCTACCCAAAGAAACTGTCACCGTCTCACTCCTAATTCCTGCCATCTGTTGACCGGCTCAGACGCAGAATTCAGTCTTTGTTCCCACTGGCGTACAAGGCACTGCCGGCTTTCCGGGAGCTGGGCTGCACTGGGCAGCCGGTTCCCTGAGCTCAGCAGATTAGTGCATGTGGTTAATATCACATGCCCTCACAGAGGCAGAGGAGGACTAAGACCTGGATCAGGGGCCCCAAGCAAATGCGTTTCCAGCAGCAGCTTCTGCCTGTAGGGCTCTCTCGCAGCTCCGCTCTGGTATGTAGCGCAAAAGGGTATGAGCCACAGAGGGCTGCCCTGCCAGTGCTAACATTGTTCTTCCACTGCGAGGATTAGCTGCCCTGTCCAGCACAGCATCTCCCCTGCTTGTAGGGATCAGCATTGCCGCCAGGTGGTCGTGACTTGACTAGGCAGCGGAGAGGGCACCAGACTGGGAGGAAGGAGATGTATGTTCTATCCCTGCTCTGCCATTGACGCGCCGTGTGACTGCCTCTCTCTCCCACCCTTTGTCAGTGGAAAGGGCATGGCAAGGGGCCACCACCCCTGCTCTGAGAGTTACCACAGATCATGCACAGGCGAGAGGAAGTGGCCCTAGGACACTGGGCATGGTTTGGTGACCAGATGTTACATACAGCTGTATGTTGCCCTCTCAACGTTCATTCATCACCCTCTAATGTACCCAGTCACGAGAGCAGGGCTCCCAGGGAGTCTGCACACCTGCAAGGAGCAGACAGAAGTTACTAGAACAATCAGAAGAGCCAAATGTTGCCCTCTCATTTCCCCAGGTTTCTCTGTGTAGCTATGCACATCCTCCAAGAGACCCACAAAAACGCTTCCAGGATCTTTTCCAGAGAGTCAGCCCTTACGAGTGAGCCTACGAACTGCAACACTAGTGCCTCCCGTCCGAGCCGTGGGCACTGCCGAAGGCCACATGTGGTCCTACAGACAAGCCGGCATGGGAGAGGGGATAAACGGCAGCACAGAAACACTTCTCCTTCAGAGATCAGTGACTTATTAAAAGAGGGGACAAAAGCCAGCTCTAAAGAGAGATCCCTTGCGGCGGGGGCTCTGCACTCCCAGAGTCCACGCGCACTGTTGGGAGCAAGCTTCATACCGAGCAAGAGGGGGCCAGCATCTGCCACTCGCGGGTTAACGTTTACGATGCAGGAGGCCACGCACCATCGACAAAAAGCCAGCAGAAGCACCACAGTTCAGCCTGTACTAGTGGGTTTCCCACCAGGAGTCTCCAAACAGGCGACATCAAGGCGATAACAAAAGCTACTTGAGTCAAACAATATTTACTGGACTCTGTATTTGAATTTTCAACAGCTCAGACTGCAGCTCAGCATGACACAGACCACTCAGGGGAACGCCATGTGGAGCATCAGACAACACAGATCATCACTCCCACACCACCAACCACATGCAGACGGAAACCAGAACCACACGCAGGCTAGAGGGTGCTACAGACCAGTAGGAGGGAGACTTGTTTAGGGGTTCACATGCAACACTCCAAACTCTACAGACAATTAAGCCTCAACGCCCCTCTGGAGTAGTTCTCTGTACTTACAGATGGGGAAACTGACTTGTAGGAAAGTCAAGGGACTTGCCCGAGGTCTCACAGTGACTTAGATTGTAAGATCCTTGGAGAAAGAAGGGGCTATCTTTTTGTTTTGTGTTTGCACAGCACCCAGGATAATGGGGTCCTGGTCTATAATAGGGCTTCTACGCACTATGAAAATAAGTAGTAATAAACTCTGCAGCAAAGCAAGGAATACAAACAAGAGTCCTGCTTCGGAGTCTACTACGGTAGCTATTAGACCATTAATGCTTTTTATTTTTCTTTTCTGTGATCACTCTAGGACCATTTAAAAATATTTCAAAAGATCTGTTAATATCACCCTAAGGAGTGTGAAAACCAAAAGAATTTCTAGGTACGGTTTATTTTTCTGTCTCTGTCATTTACTTTTTGCATGAACATGACAAGTAGGCTGGTTGGCTTCCCTTCTGCTCCCTGTTTTATTGTTCAAGTCAGTTTCACATTGTAGTTTTCCTACATGAGCATGGAAAGTTTGGGTTGCAAGCACTGCAGGGGAATGCTTCTTTACTTCAGTACCTTCACTGGATCTTTAAAGGAGAAGAACACATAAATGATTCAGAGATACAGTTCTAGTTGTCTGAGCTGGAGTAAAACAGAGGGATTGGTCAACAAATTAAAAATCTAAGGAAACTCTTACTCGTGTACATGAGCATTCCTCATGTAGCTAGCTAATCAGTGCAATTACCCATGGCTCTCATTCAAACCAGCACTTAAGCATTCATCACAATCAATGGAATTTAAGCAGAAGCATACATTTTAAACTTTGGGAGACAGGTCAGTCCTTGCTTACAGACAGCCCCCCAACTTGAAGCAAATACTCACCAGCAACTACACACCACACAACAAAAACACCAACCCAGGAACCAAACCCTGCTACAAACCCTAGTGCCAACTCTGTCCACATGTCTATTCAAGGGACACCATCATAGGGCCTAATCATATCAGCCACACTATCAGAGGCTCGTTCACCTGCACATCTACCAATGTGATATATGCCATCATGTGCCAGCAATGCCCCTCTGCCATGTACATTGGCCAAACCAGACAGTCTCTATGCAAAAGAATAAATGGACACAAATCTGACATCAGGATTCAAGAACATTTCAGTCTCTCTGGTCACTCAATAACACACCTAAAAGTGGCAATTCTTCAACAAAAAAACTTCAAAAACAGACTCCAACGTGAAGCTGCAGAACTGGAATTAATTTGCAAACTGGACACCATCAAATTAGGCCTGAATAAAGACTGGGAGTGGTTGGGTCATTACAAAAGCTAAACTTAATTTCCCCAGTACTAATTTCTCCCTACTGTTACTCACACCTTCTTGTCAACTGTCTGTAATGGGCTACTCTCACCACTTCAAAAGTTATTTTTCCTCCCTTGATATCCTGCTGTTAATTGATTTATCTCCTTAGACTGACCTCACATTTGGCAAAGCAACCCCCATCCTTTCATGTACTTATATCTGCTTCTGTATTTTCACACCATGCATCTGATGAAGTGGGTTCTAACCCACGAAAGCTTATGCCCAGATAAATTTGTTTGTCTCTAAGATGCCACAAGGACTCCTTGTTATTTTAACTTAAGTGCCTTGCTGAATCGGGACCCACTTGAATAAGGATTTCCAGGACTGAGCCCTAGATATGGAGATAAATTTAACCCAAAAGTCCCTCTAGAGTTTTTCCTAATCACTGAAAGCAAGCATTGTTCAGTCAGCAATTCAGCTCTGGGTAACTGCAAACTACCAGAAGGAGCAAGGGAGAGACAGTACATGGCAATGCATACACCAGAGAAAGAAACAAAGAATGAACACTGCTGCCAGTCATCAGCAATGTCACACTCATAAATGGGCACTACCAGCAGGATATACTGTAGGCTTAAAATTCAACCCATATTGCCATTGTTCTAATCTAGACAGGAAATGAAGGTCCTTTAGATTCCAAAGGGCTCCCCCTGCCTTTGATTTAAACAAATTAGAACTCCACCACGCTGTCAGAGAATTCTATCCAAAAATGAAAGTTGCAGCGATGAAGTGATTGGAACCTGGAGTCCTTCTCTCCGGGCAGCAGCGTCTAATGTTTGAACCGACAAATGAGCAGGGCTCTCTGGGTCTATTCCTGCCTCACTGCAGCCTTGGGTCAGCAACTCAACCACGGTGCCTCAGTTTCCCCACCAACTAGACTAGAAACACCATTCATCTGCCAGTTGGAGAGCGTTGAGAGATTTAATTACAGATTTACAATGTGCTTTGAGATCCTGTAATAAAAGGGTGCTCTGGAAGTGCAATACGGTTTTTCCATCCGAATGCACAAGTTTGCCATATGGGAGACATTAGGATAATACTAAAAATAAAATAAAATACAATTGAACAAGCTGAGAGGAAATTAACATTAGAGACAGAGCAAAAGCCTGGAAAATAAATATACAAGTAGCAACTCTCTGAAAGACCAACAGGAAGTTCCTGGAAGAAAATCTGAATGGGATAAAGCATTTCACTAAAAAGCAGAACTTGCATCGTCCTTGTTAAGGCAGGATTATGGGTTCTGGGCTTTCAGGAAGAGAGGCTGTTTTTATAGCATATAGCGTAGAGATTAACTGCCGTTTCTAGCACTGCAGCCATTCAGGGCCGGTGGTCCCACCATAGGACTAGTAACAATCCAGGACTTGCTACAGAAGAGTGATATGCTGCTGTATTTTAACAAGGGTCTCCCTGTAAATGTCACACCTTAGCCTGATATAAGCCCCAGGCCCGTGCACCAAAGGTACATGCGCCGAAAGGCATGAGCTGAACTGAGGAATGGATTAGTTTCTTTTCTCTGTTTCAAGGCAAATGTTCTCAATTTTTATACAAGGAGGGAAAGCAGGAGCACTCGAAAACAAACATGCATTGAGGACGCTATGCTGGAAGTGTAACCCACACACCTCCTGGGTATGATGTTCTGTCCCATCTAGTTGCACCCAGACGAGCAAGAGAGACAGAGAGAGAGAGACTGCACTAAGCTCCAGAGGCCCCAGGTTCGATCCCACCCGCTGACGACCAGGGTCTGTCAGCATTACAGAAGCCCATGCACTCTGTACCTGAATGCACTCACTGAGCATGTGGAGAGCGTAGCCCAGGGTGCAGCGGGAGGCATTTGAAATTTGGGGGAGGGGAAGAAGAGGGAACATCATGGTTATTGCTCATCACCTCGCCCAGAAGAATATTTTTGAGCAGGCCAACAGCATGTTCAAGTGTGCCATGGTAAGTAGGCCATGTCTTCCTCCGGCCGGTGATCCACACCATATAGTCAGAGCCTGCTACAGTTACCAGCTAATGGAGTTACTCTTTAGATAAGCTATTACCAGCAGGACAGTGGGGTGGGAGGAGGTATTGTTTCATATTCTCTCTGTATATATAAAGTCTGCTGCAGTTTCCACGGTATGCATCTGATGAAGTGAGCTGTAGCTCACGAAAGCTCATGCTCAAATAAATTGGTTAGTCTCTAAGGTGCCACAAGTACTCCTTTTCTTTTCACTCAAGTGCCAGCATGATTTTCCTGCCAAAGGACCAGAGTTCAATCCTTGCTGACCATCTGTGACTGAGCCATCACCGAACGAGTGCCGGAACTCACAAATAGGGTATTATCACGCCGAAAAACAGGTCCCTACAGCTAATAAGTAACATTGCAAGTGAGCAGCAGTAGAAGGCTCTGATGCTCATGCTGTGGACTTGCACAGCTTACCTGTATATGCATCCCCAGAGCCAAGCAGCGGAAGGCCAGGTCCAAGGACGAGTCACCACACTGGAAAGCTGGAACCCCTCTCCACTTGCACCAGTAAGTGCATGAGACGGAGAATGAATAACTTCCCCCATCTCACTAACCTGCTTCCCAGCTCCTCTCACTGTACCTAGCCGTGCCCCACTGCCCAAAGACTGGAAGGGCCAGCCCCTCCCTAGCTCCCAACAGGAATTCCCCTCCCCTCCTCAGAGAGCCACAACCATCCACCCTGGAATGCATCCCCATCACTGAAGCAATGCTGCTCAGTTCTTTATCATGCAAGTGTTTCTCAGACCTCTCCCCTGCTCATTGCCCTGGCTATGAACCCGTTTAACTAGAAGAGCCAGCAGGGGCACTTCAGCTTCTGCAAAGCAAGAAACTCAACCTCTGTGCCTGGGTTTTCCCACCAATTAAAATGGGAACACCACACATCGACCACCTGGGGAGCGTGGAGAGCTTTAATTACAGATTTGCAGAGTGCTTTGAGATCCTCTAATAAAAAGGTGCTCTGGAATTGCTATGTTTTTCCCCCCTGGATGCACAAGTCTGCCATGTGGGAGACATTAGAAGTAGAATAGCCCTGGCATCATACAGCAATCTAAAGAAACCCACAAGCTGAGAGGATAATTACATTAGAGACTGATCAAAGGCCTGGAAAATAAATTCACACGTAACAACTCTCTGAAAGACCAATAGGAATTTCTTGGAAAGCCTGAATGGGATAAAGCATTTCATAAAGGAAGCAGACCATGCATGGTGCCCCACACCCCTCCATCCAGACCTGGTGCTACCGGGGCTAAGGGGACATTCACACACACCCCTGCAGATGATTTTCAAGGGCTCCAAATTATTGTTCGAAAGGGCCAAATATGTGCCAAGTTATCCAATGTTAAGCAGTGGAAGTGACAATGACATAGTCCTGGCACAGTAACCAAATTTGGCCTTTTTAAACTCAAAATCCAAGATTTGCCAGGGATCCTACTAGCTGCTTGACTCCTGGAAGGTTGTTGGTTTTTTAAATAGCAACATCCAGGGCCCCAAAATACCCACTTGCCTCACAATAATGGGACCCTAGAACTGACCCTGCCTCCATCCCCTCATCATCTCCACATAGACAACTCTGGTGTTCTGCTAAAAGACCATTCCAGTTGACCATACTAAAAGACCATGCCAGGTACATCGCATGGCATGCGGGCTGCCTAGGCATTTCCCAGATGCACCCAGTGCATTCAGCAGCTGCAAAATAATTAACACAAGAGGGGGCGTATGCTCAATAGGCAGAAGCCATTGGATTCCTCCCAATCTGACCAGAGCGTTTCCAAGAGACGGATTCCTCTGCCATCCCAAATGCTCCCAGCCCACAGGAGCTGCTTCCAAGGGGTGTGTACACTCACCACCACACACAGTCTCCTCTGCACAGCAAACGTCCTGAGTAGGCCAATCTTTTACCATCCCCAATTCTCCATGTCCCATCCAGGGGAAGCCAGAGTGATGGGTAAAGGCAGCTCCAGAGTCAGCGAACGACAAACACCTCAACAGGAGGGAAAAGGAGGAGAGAGATGTGAGACGCCCCTAGAGCTGAGCGAAATATTTCATCCAAAACCTTCTTTTCTTGACACCCGCCCCCCATCCGGCAAAAAAATGCAGATTCAGTGACCCCAAACCCCTTTCTCGAATTCGTGCCAGTTTCACCAAATCGTGCATGGTCAAAAAAGGACAAAAATTCCAAAAAAGAGTGACAACGTTTTGTTCCGACATTTTCAAACCATAAGGTTTGGAGTTCCTGAATCCACTATTTGTTTGGCAATTTTACCAAAAGATGGTTTTTGAAAAAAGTGAAACCCACTTGAAATCCAAATGAAATGTTTCATTCACACCCTCCCCTCCCCCAACCCTCCATATTTTTCTTCTTCTTTTTGTCAGACTGGCCAGTGGACTGAAAAAATCCATTATTCACTCCCCTCTCCTCCTCTCTGCCCCACCAACTGCGTTAGGACCCCCACCCCTTCTGAGATGATGACAGCACCGAGCTACAGTTTTGCTTCAAGGCTGACAGGACCCACGTCAAACCCTGAGGAAACCAAGCCCGGCTGAGGCTCTCTGCTCAGACGCTGCCAAGCCCAGCACTCGGCCCTCCCTGTGCTGCTTCAGGGGGGAGAATCACCACGGAGTCGGAGCGCGGCCTGCCCGTCACAGCCCTCGGAGAGCTGGCAAGCTACAATATGCCGCCAAAAGAGCAAACCTCTCCCACGGAATCTGTCTGCAAGCGGAGCAAGAAGTGGGGCTTCCCCCGCCCCCCCGGGCTTCACTCGGCTGCCTGCCAAAAGGCAGGGTTCTCAAGCGCAGAGCCAACACAGCCTGGGCTGCAGCCGGGCGCCCCCTCAGAGCTGGGGTGGACAGACACACTACGTCTGCCTCCTACCAGTGTTTAATTTGTGCCAAGGCTTGTCAGGCACCTCTGGGCTTGCTGCATCCGTTATGAATGTAACAAAATTGTTTGAGCCCCAGCACCTTTCATTACAAATTAAGCGCTGCCTCCTACCCAAGTTAGACCCTGGGTTCTAGGTGACATGCCAGGAGACGCGCCAGGATCTTTAACGTCTTGTTCACCAAGATCTTTCATACCAGAGAGAAGGGAAAAGGCTACAGGATCCAGGGAAGCCAGAAAGAGCACCGTGAAAAGCAGGACACAGCACCCCATTTCCACCGGGCTCCCCCCCGCCCACGCTCTCCAGCTAATCTGGCTCATCGAGCAATAAGTCCTCTCGTTTACTGATGGCCTCACGCTACCGTCCGGCAAAAGGAATCCGTCACACCACTGACATGGCTGGGCCATGATGCAGCCACCCCCGGGAACAACTCATCCAGGCTTGGGATGGATTCTTCATCACTGGCACCTGATAAATCAAGATTAGATGTTTTTCAAAGAGATCTGCTCAAGTTCAACAGGTATGAATTCAGGGGAGTCCTCTATGATACAGAGGGCCCTAGCAAATTCACAGCTGTAAAAAACACAGCACGGACCATGAAATCTGGCGTTTCCCGGGAAATCTGGCTATGGTAAGGGGGTAGCAATGCTGCCCCCCTTACTTCTGCACTGCTTCAGAGCTGGGCAGGTGGAGCGCGGCGGCTGCTGGCCAGGAGCCCAGCTCTGCAGGCAGCGCGGCCGCCAGCAGCAGCACAGAAGTGAGGATGGTGATACTGCAACCACCCGACAACAGCCTTGCAACCCCACCACCACCACCTCCCTTTGGGCTGGCAGTCCCATGGTTACACCACCGGGAAATTTCAGATTTAAATATTGGAAACCATGACATTTTAAAAATCCCCTGACTATGAAATTGACCAAAATGGGCCGTGAATGTGGTCGGGCCCTAGTTATTCAGGAGGTCTGACCAGATGATACCGATGGCCTTGGAATCTATGAAATCCCCACACATCCAGGTGCGTCGTGATCAAAGCCCCCCACTTAGTCACGATTCCGCAACACAGCAAGTGTCACAGCTGGGTGGTGGACAGCCAGACCCAGTAGTCAGAGCCAGAGTCCTCAGGAGTCAGCTGGGCAGGATCAGGAGACAAACTGGAGGTCAGAACCACCAATCCGATGCCAGGAGCCAGGCCGGGTCAGAATGCCAGGAATTCAAGCCGTGGGAGCAGAAAGCACAAGGCGCACAGTTGTTCAGACTAGTTCCTGTGCTGATGGCTAGCCCAACTTAAGCCAGCAGCGGATCAGCTAGTCCGGGACTCCACCAATAGAACTGCAGGGGCAGAGCCTCAAACTGGGCTTCATGGGTCCTAGGTAAGCAAGCATCAGCAGGCTGCCAGGTGGAGGGCTGAAGCGTGGCTATTCCTGCAGACCCAGCTTCGAAACCTGTGGGTCAGGACAGCGAGGGCATCACTCCCAGCCAATGGCTCCAGCTGCTCTGCACACAGCCACGTAGAACACTTCCGGGCACCCAGGGGGTGGGTGCTAGGGGAAGGAGGGTGGGTTTGTTCTTCGTCCACGCGAGGCCTAGGATAGCCCTTCCCACAGGAGGGCAGCTCTGGTGCTGCGTGGGGTGGGGGGCTCCCTACTCTCCCCTTGCACACCCAGGAGGCCTGCCTGCTCGATGGCCTATTCCTCTCTTTGAAAAGGGTCACTGGCAGGTCCCATCTACTCTCCAAGGTGTCACGGGACGAGCACTAACAAACATGATTGAGGCTGTCACATAGATGGTCCCACAGCAAGGGGCAGGGGCGGTGTTATTTTAAAAGGAACTCAGTGACAGACCTCTGGATCAGCCGGCATCCTCCTGAGGAGGTTGGTGCTTGACACCCTTCGGCCTTGGGATGTAGGAGAGAGACATCAGCATTCCCTGTCTCCCAACCACAGTCATGAAATCCACCCAATCAACCAAGATCAAAGGCTAATTTCTACTTCCAGAGAAGCCAAAGGCAAAACTTCCAGAGATGGCAATGGGAGCAGGGCTGTGTTGGTAACATTCAGATGATAAAACATCAGAGGCCACATTGCTACTAGAAGATGCAATATCTACAGGGGATGGATCACTTGATGGTTACCTGTTCTGTTCATTCCCTAAAGCACCTGGCATTGGCCACTGTCAGAAGACAGGATCCTGGGCTAGATGGACCATTGGTCTGACCCAGTCTGGCCGTTCTTGTGTTATCGATTAGAGACCAACAGTCAGGCCAGTTCCTGCTGCCCTTCCTCAGAGCACAAATCAGCAACTATGGATTCAGCAAAATCAGCATGTAAGTCACAGGAAGGTTCTGGCCTCATACAACTTCATTCACAACCCTTTCTAGCATAAAAATATCCTCAAAAGGACTGTCATTATGGAAAGAGACCTCCGCAGAGCTGCTGAGCAGTGACAGTTTGAAAGATGGAGCTCTTTTAAGAAGACGTGATGAGCGAGATTTTCAACACCTGGCTGGAACAAATGGCAAAATACTTCAACCCAGGACAGGGACTTTTTTTTTTCCTTTTTCTTTTTTTTTTTTTTTTAAAGTAGGGTTTTTTTGTTTTTTGAAAGTATCAGATCCCAGTGCTTGGGAAATGTTGGCTGATACTGAAAGCTTTTGCCCATGGTCTGACAAAGAGCTCTCCAGCCCTAGCATGTCATGAGGTATAAGAGTCACATCATTCTGATTACCTTCATGCCTGGATAGACATGATGGTAATGGAGACATTAGATACATAGGAGATCAGATCACATTAAATAGCAGCTGAGATGAATAAAGATCCTTGCTGAGTCCTAAACTCCACTCTTGAGCCATGGAATTAATTCCAACTTTGGTTCAAATCTCTGATAAATGTTCCGGCTGGTTCTGATTTTACCCAGACAGGTTTTCCCCCTCGACCTTGGCTGATGTCTCCAGGAAGAGAGGAGACCCCAACGGCCTCCATGGAGATGAAATAGGATGTCTCTCACTGCACGATTCAGGCAGGAGAGAAATGACTATGAGGGAGAGGAGATAGTGTCTGCTTCCTGCACAAACATCTTGGAAAATCAGCCATGCTGGGGAAAAGTAAAAAGGTAACAGTTAAGCGGGCTTTCCGTGACCCACTGCCGTTTGCAAAATTTGTCAGAACTCAGCAGCTCTTTAAAAGTATTTTACACAACTCCCACGAAGGATAGAGCACCGACCAAAAACACCCTCCCTCCTCAATCGGCATTCCGGAGCCAGATGGGAAGGTCTGAGGTTGCAACTGATCTAAAGACGAATGCTGGCTACTTAAAGAACCTCTCTGGATGTCTGTAAGAGGGACCCGGTTGTCCCAAATGAGCATGAGGGGAGAGATGGAACAAGAGTTAAAGACAGCAGAGCATGAATGCCTTGCAATGCTGCATGGAGAATTTCAGAGCAGATTGCAGGGATGGCACTGGTGGCTGGGGGAGCAATTTTAACAGGCATGGGGAGCACACTTTAATGCCACAGAAAGTTAATTCTAGTTACATCGACCCCCATGGAGTAGCTGAATCATTAGCGTTTAAAAGTTCCTGCCCACAAGCTGTAACGCATGACCAAAAAAAAAAAAAAAAAAAAGATAGGCATGATCAAAAGCCTCAGAAGAGCCATTTTCTTTAGCCAATTAGGTCATTAGTAAACACTGTAATTAAGGGCTCGGGAGAAAGCCCCTGGAACGCTAGTGAGTTTGGAACAAGCCCATTCCATTAAAGGCACATACATGGGAAATGCACACATCAGATCTTCAGACCTTTCTGGGCATCGCACAGAACCAGCCTATCACACCAGAGCCATTGGCTGCCTATGAAACGTGCAGAGCTGGGGACATCTGGAAGGCAGAAAACACTGGCACGATTCTTTGCAAGCAACGCAATCAACAGGGTCAGTGGTCCCATGCAAAGCAAAAAGGCCTCCTTTGTTCTCATGCTGGTTAATCAGGAGACTCTTGTTCAGGCAGCTTTTAGGCTCTTCCATTCTTAATCACAGGCTCATCCTCGTTTATACAGTGGCTGTGCCCACAGCTCAGGGCTATCACTTCAAAGGTCTGTTGGTCTCCCTCCCTAAGCAATGAGGAACTTCTGTTTAAGGGCATAGGAGGATGGGGGCTGTTGCAGCCTTAAGTTTTGTATTATTTTTGTATCTTATACTTCCCTGAGTCAGTTCTCTTACAAAATTAAAGCCCAAACCAAAACTAGTTATGTAACAAATAGGTACTCAAAGTTTCAAAAAACTGCTTAAAGTTTTTCCCTGTGATTGAAAACCTTTGTAATTGGATCCTAAAAAGCTGTAGATTTACTTCGACTGTAATCTGCAGTGGGCCGAATAGGCAAAAATCTGGCCATGCTCGTTTGTCTTCACTAGACAGCCACAAATAAGGCAAAAGAAAACCTACCACATTGCCTTGCTCAGACTCAATGTAGAATTAATGGCCACCAAGGCGATAAACCCGTCGGGCTTGTATAAATGGCATGTTATCTTACTTTGCAGGCTACATCTAGGAGCAACAGAATAACACTGGAGACCAACAGGTAACGAATAAGCCGACTACAATCACAAATGTCCTAAGCAGTGCCATAGATCTCTGAGTTATTGTGGGTTTCAGAGTAGCAGCCGTGTTAGTCTGTATCTGCAAAAAGAAAAGGAGGACTCGTGGCACCTTAGAGACTAACACATTTATTTGAGCATAAGCTTTCGGATGCATACAGTGGAAAATACAGTGGGGAGATTTTATATACTCAGAGAACATGAAACAATGGGTGTTACCATACAGACTATAACAATAGTGATCAGGAAAGGTGAGCTATTACCAGCAGGAGAGTGGTGGTTGGGGGCAGGGGGTGGTGGAAAACTTTTGTAGTGATAATCAAGGTGGGCCATTTCCAGCAGTTGACAAGAACAAAAAAACTTCAAAAACAGATTCCAATGAGAGACTGGAATTAATTTGCAAACTGGATACAATTAACTTAGGCTTCAATAAAGACTGGGGGTGGATATGTCATTACATAAAGTAAAACTATTTCCCTTTGTTTATTTCCCTCCCTACTGTTCTTGTCAACTGCTGGAAATGGCCCACCTTGATTATCACTACAAAAGGTGTCCCCCCCTCCCCCCACGCTGGTAATAGCTCATCTTACCTGATCATTCTTGTTACAGTCTGTATGGTAACACCCATTGTTTCATGTTCTCTGTGTATAAAAAGGTTTCAGAGTAGCAGCCCTGTTAGTCTGTATTAGCAAAAAGAAAAGGAGTACTTGTGACACCTTAGAGACTAACCAGTTTATTTGAGCATAAGCTTTGCATCCGATGATGTGAGCTGTAGCTCACGAAAGCTTATGCTCAAATAAATTTGTTCGTCTCTAAGGTGCCACAAGTCCTCCTGTTCTTTTTGAGTTATTATGCTTAGGGACATTATGGCGACAGGACTTTACCAGTAAATATGTGCATACATGATAACAATTTTCACCAGAACGATTATAAAGATACTGATGAAAAATGCAACATATTTCTTGGAATAAAGAGGCAATGCTGTTGAGCAGTCTCTTAAATTGTTAGTACAGTTCCAGCTGAAGATTGGTAAGGTACCCTGGGAAACTGAGATAAACCAATACGAAGGAAAACCCTGTACTTTTTATCGGCACCATAAGGCCTCCTTTTAGTCATAGTCAAATATCTCTCGATGGCTCCGGCTAACAAATGAAACGTGCAAGCTCCTAGCTCATATAACTATAAAATAAATCAGTTGGCACATAAATATTGTACTTACATTTCAGTCATTGTCCATAGGAAATTTTCGTTTGTACTGACTACATTAATGCTTTTTATGTCGCCTGTTGTAAAACTAGGCAAATATCTAGATGAGTTGATGTACCCCCGTGTAGCGGGGCAGTGCTCCGCTCCTGGGAGAAAGGGTAGGCTGACTGGGGAAGTGGCCGCAGCTGGGGCCACACCTAATCAGGCCACAGCAGGCCCTGATAAAAGCTCTAAGGGAGGAGCTGAATCACTCTGGCTAGCCTTGGAGAGAGAAGGGCCTGGCTGGCTGGGAATGGAGGGTAACTGACGCGGAGCAGGGCTGGGGAAAAGGCCAGAGGAGCTGGGGAGCTCCAGCCTGGCAACTCCACAGGCTGAAGCCTTGTTTAAGGCCTAAAGAGGCACCGGGGTGAAGAGGTGTAACCTGGGGATAGGCAGAGACAGCTGGTCCAACCCCCCCTTGCCGATGATGAGTGCCCATGACAGACTGCAGTTTGCCCCAGAGAAAGGGGGCTAGATGACGACTGGCAGTAGCCACTGAGGCAAGTTGGGCATAGGGGTTGGGGGTTCCCCTGGGAGGGGAGACCCAGAATGTGGGGGTACTGCTGGGGGCAGAACCTCAAGGTAAAGGGCACCAGGGTCCAGGAGCGACATGGGGGCCTGAGGCAGGAGAGACACCGGCCGGCAGGAGCCGCTCAGAGACTGGAAATCCTAATTCCCAGACGACCAGCACACCTTTATGTATCCCTGGGGGTATATATACCCCTGGTTGAGAACCACTGATCTAGGCCATCCAAAAGTAGCCCTTGAATCCCTCTTCAATCATTCCCTCTTCCACTTCAGCTGGGCCTTTAAGTTTCTCCCCAGGCCCTCTGCATTAGGGCTTTAATCACCGTAACTTCAGTAATTTCTCGTTATTTAATGTTGTAAAGCATCTCGGGTTACAGCTGGTATAAAAGTAAAATGTAAAAAGTGTTAAATAAAAACACAAATAATTCTTCAGGTCCCCTCGAATGTAATGAGAAACAAAACCAAAAACCAAACAAATGTAACTCTGCTTTTGGAGGGACAGCTACAAAATATCGCCAAACAGGTAACCCCCCCCCCCCCAATGTTTTTGTTAATCTTGTTGATCATTTCTGAAGCCCATTGTACGGAAGAAATAATTCCTCAAAGTGGGAAAAAGTGTTTCTGGATGACAAACGCGCTTGCCCATGACACCTAATAAAGGATGGCTACCTACAAACCCGTTTCACTGAAGAAAAAAAAAAGATTTCAGTCAGTTATCGCTATTCCCTAAAATCCAGGGCAGTTCTCCAATCCCCATGTCCTGGTTTACATGTTCAACTTTTAAAAAGTTTATTTCATATGATGAAAAACTGTGCGTGTAGCAAAAGAACATGACAAAAATGACAGCTTTAAACTGAGAAAAGAAAGTCAGGAAGGAGGGGGGCAGAATGGGGAGGGAGTGAACTTGGCACTGCTAATGGAAAGGCTACAGACTCATCTCTGAACTTCAGCTGTCACAAAGCTGTGGATTGTCTCGTTTAAATGTTTTATTCTCTTTATTGCAAAAGCCATTAATTGGGGGGTTCATACTGTGTCTTAAATGTTAACGCTCTCTTTGCATTTACAAGTAGGGCAGTCTTCGGTCGGGTTTTTTTGTATTCTAGTCAATTCACTTAGGCAAAAAACTCTAAAAAGCAAACAGACAAACTTATCTTGGGATAAGTCCCCAACCCAAGAGCAATTCTGTAGCAGCAGCAAATGTTAGAAGTTTTTCCATTGGCAGTTGCTGCTATAGCAAAAAGGTTTAAGTAACACACACTCAGTAAATTTCAATCTCTAAGAAATTAAGAGCCGCAAAGAATAGTTTCAGAGATGCTACAGGGAGGGGTGAGAGGAAGGATGACTCTGGGGTCAAGGCACTAGACTGGGACTCAGGAGATTTGGACTCAAACATCCAGCTCTGCTCCTGACTTCATGTGTGACCTTGGGCAAGTCACCTTCTCCCTCTGCACCTCAGTTCCCCATACGGAAACACTCTTTTCCTCAACACTTGAACTTGTGGTATAGTCAAATATGGACTGTCCTTGTGATGGAGAAGCTTTCACACCAAGTGAGTACACGCAATAGAAGCGCCAAAAAGATGATAAATAGTTAGAAGTTTGGTTACCCTTTTTAACATATGCAGAAGGGGAGGGCTCCCCAGCCAGCAAGCCAGAACCTTACCTGGATTCTTTGAATATTAACCTGATCCTGAATAAGTCATGTATGATATAGTATGTTAAAAGTTTTACTGTAACTGTGCCTTATTAGCAGCTGCCTTTTTTCAA
The DNA here is from genome assembly GCF_965152235.1 of Eretmochelys imbricata. NCBI lineage: Eukaryota > Metazoa > Chordata > Testudines > Cheloniidae > Eretmochelys > Eretmochelys imbricata. Next base: position 5,171,775 of record NC_135593.1, on the reverse strand, counting down.
TATCTCCCTTGCCCTGGCTCCAGCCACATCATCCCCACCCCTAACACCTCCCGACTTCAGGCTCCTGGCCTGCAACACCTTACACAGCTCTGCCTCTCTTCTCCTCCGGATGCCAGTTTCATCAGCTTCTCACGTACTCTCCCACACTGACCCTCACTCCCAGAACACCCGCCCTGAGCCGTTCCGCAAAGCCCCCTTCAGATCTGCCCTCCAGATCCAACTCTGCATCAACATCTTTGAGAGATCGGTCCATTCATGATGGCTCAGCTGAGGGCCAGGTGAGAAGAGTTGACACATGTCATTGATAACTGTTCTTACAAGAAAATCTATATACTTATGTTACCTTCAAAAATCTACATTCAAAGAACACAATCAGGCTTGCAAAGTCAAGTCCTCAAAAGCTAGGAGAGATCAGAAGTGAGGCTGTCCATTATGACAGTCTTTAATTACACGATCACAGACAATTTTTCCACATGACACCTGCCTCATTCAGTGCATAGGATGGACTCGCCCTGGGGATGAACCAGGGTTGAGCAGTGAAGGAGAACACTGTCTATAGGCCCCTTGTCTCATTTGTTGCAGAAGTTGGAAGGTGCACAATGAATAAGGCGGGGTTGGGAGGAAAGAAAGGACGGTCTCTTGGCTAAAGGAAAGTGACTCTGCTGTAGAGATCCTGTGCGATGCTGCGCAAGTAACATGAACCAAAGTTTTCACAGGCCACCGTGTGGTCCTCATCTGCTGGGGGCACAAAGTGAGTCGCCTGTGGTCTGAGCTGCAGACATGCTGAGCACTCAAACCTGTGGTAGACAGGAGCTCTGCTCTGATGTGCTATAAAATGCTAAGGACTCGCTTCTCACACTGGACACCCAAGATTAGATAACAAGTGACAATTTTGGCTTCAATCACTGGGTCTCAGCGTCCATCTTTAAAATGCAGATAACACACCACTTTCCCTCTCAAAGGGTATTGTGAAGATAGTTCCGTACAAACACTGAACTGGCTTCAATTCATTAAGGAGAGCACCATGGAAAAGCCCACGAGGAAATTAATAATTCTGTATTCCAGGCAGGGTTTGGATGGTAGACAGTAAATAATGCATAGGGCCACACAGTGAATGAGGAGGATAAAAAGAAATATAAATAGCTACCCAGTCAGTGAGCACTGTCCATCCTGTTCAGCGAAGGAGGCAGAGGACCTGTGGAGCGGAAAAACAGTGTGCAATCATGTAATTAAAACCGATCACAATGCATACACACAAGTGGGTCAAATTAAGGCAGCACAGACAACCTTTATTCTGGTATGTGACTTTTCAGAGGTTGACTTTGCAACCTAAACATTCTTTTAGCATATTTTTATTACATCCAAAAACTAAGCGAGACAGTCAAAACCTCTCTCTCAAACATCAGTGCTGCCTAGTGGCCAGAGCCTTGGGCTTTAAGTCTGGAGATTCACAACTGCGCCACGGGCTTTCTGGGTGATCTTGCGCAAGTCTCGTTGTCACCATGTGCCTCAGTTTCCCCATCTGTATTTCAGGGATAATGATGTTTACTTTCTTTGCAAAGCCCTCTGAGATCCATGGATAAGAGCTAGGTATCATCATCATCATCATTATTATTATTATTAGAGAAGGTGTTGGATCAATGTATTCCATCCTGTTTAGGAATGAAAGCACAGACTAAGGCCTGGTCTACACTACGAAATTAGTTAGAAATTAATTAATTAAGAAATTAATTGGGGAGGGGAGAGCCTTTGTCTGCAGTGCGTAATGGGATTAGTCTACACTTATCAGCTCACAGCAGGTAAAAGTGCTGCCCAGGGAAAGTCTTGGTTATAGACTCTATTTAGGAACCCCACCCCATTTCATGCTCTGTGAGACCAAGCGTCAAGCTGCCCTCTTCTATGAGTGAGTAGCACCCACCTGCCCTATATGGTGAAAAGAAGCCACTCTAAGAGACATTCCCGGGCAACATGTGCCATGGATATCTCCAGCCTTAAAATATCCCCACCTGGATGCCTCAGCATTTCCTGCTAGGGTAGGAAGCAGAAATGCAGAAATCTGCATCTGAAGAAGTGGGTTTTTTACCCACAAAGCTTCTGTCCAAATAAATCTGTTAGTCTTTAAGGTGCCACCGGACCCCTAGAAATTTCACCAAATAGCCCAGTCCCCAATCCAATTTTCACAGCAAAGTGGTACAGGAAACACTACTTAACATTGCAAAGCTCCTTCCCTCCCCAGCATTCAAGGCAGCTCATAAACACGATCTGGTTTAGCTCTACAACCACCGCTGCAAGTTAGTGCAGCACTATGATCTTTGTTTTTAAAATGGGGAATCTGGCCTAAGTCCTTTCACTTCTGTGCCTCAAAGTAACACAGGGAGCCAGGTAAAGGAACCCCTGTCTTCCATCTCTCCCCAGTCGTCTCCTCCCACTGCTGCATCATGCCACCTTAAGGCTTGAATTCAGCAGCGTATCCCTTGAGGGTCTCCAGTCAAAGCCGTATTCTGAGAACACCAGCCTGCATTGCCATACCCTGGCAAGAAACGCATGGGCTATCGCGCTGGTACTGAGCCGCTGGTCACCTGCACAGTTGTGGCCAGCAAGGAGGCTGTAGGGTAACGTAACCCCAACTCTAGCCATCCAGGATTAAAATGCACGATGGGAGGCAGGGGAACTCTAGGGGAAGGAAGGGCGGGGGTGTTTGGGGTTCAGATCCTCGGCAGCATCTTGCCATAAAGCATTTGAGAGGAACCGTCAGTCCCAAGAGAATTAGTCTTCAGGGGGACAGACACTGAAGCAACATCAGCCTGACTATTGGCACCACTCTACGCTGTTAAGTGAGAGACACCCATCACACAGCCTGGAGAGATGGCAAAGACCTATTTGGACACGCAGCGTGCCCCCTATGGGCCAACGCTGGATGGTTCTTTAGTGGACTGGGCATTTTCCAGGGCTTTGCCCAGCTAGGTTTTCAAGGCCCCAAAAGACAGGCCTTTCCCTCAGCAGCCTATGCCACAGGCTCATACTGTCCCTGTACAGTCAGCGGGCAGGGAAAACCACCATGTGGAACAAGGAGCGTGTGCCAAGGGACCCACTAGCACCGTAATGCCATAACCCTCCCTCTCCCCTGCCCCTCCGCACAGCAGGCAGGGGGGATGGAGAGGGAAGAAAAGCAAAACCTACAACAAAACCACAGAATGGGAATAATGTGAAGCCACCACTTTTACGTGGCAAGCGCCCAGAGGAGCAGTCACTCAGGAACGCCACTGCTCCGCAGACTCCCACCCTCCTCTCCACAGACAGGGGAGCAGGGCCTGGGTGTGTGGGACATACAAACCTCTCCAAAGAGCAGCCAGGGGAAGGGGGGGGGCACCACGGATCGGCAATGGGCTACCAACTCCAACAAAACCCAGCCCAGGACTGGCTTTGTTTAGTGCCGGGCAGCTTGGTCCAGGACTCAGGCTCCTAACCACTGTTGACAAAGCCCTGGCTGGGATGATTTAGTTGGGGTTAGTCCTGCTTTGAGCTGGGGGTTGGACTAGAGCCTCCTGAGGTCTCTTCCCACCCTGATCTTCTGTGATTCTGTGTTGTAATACACGTAATACTACCACTGCTCTCTCCCACAGCAGGTCTCTGGCCTGAGACACAAATTAAGGGGGCTCAGGACACTGAAAGTACCAGAATTAGACCTCCGGGTCAGGCCCTGACATCCCCAGGATGTCCCCTCTGCAGTCCCATGGCATCCAGACACATTAAAAAAACCCACACAGATAACTCAGCCATTATCGGCAGCCCTGGCACAGAGCCAAGGGAGATACACAGAACTAGTGAGGGCGGGGGCGGGCGCGGGGGCATCACTGGCAACACCTAACTGCAGCAACCCTCACCACCTGGTGCTTGAAGCCATTTTACAGCAACGGCTAAAACAGAGCAACCAGATGTCCTGATTTTATAGGGACAGTCCCAATTTTCGGGTCTTTTACTTATATTGGCTCCTATTACCCGCCCCCCCCCCCCCCGTCCCGATTTTTCACGCTTTGCTGTCTAGTCACCCTGCGCTAAAATCACACCGTGCCCAGCTCAGGGCAGGCCAGGGACTGAGAACTCTCCAGGGGAGACTCCTGGCACAGACCCTTGACATTGTGCTTCATGCCTTGCAGCCCCCTCTGCAGGGGAAGGAAACAGCACAGCCTCAAGTCTCACCGCTGAAGAATACAGTCCCGGCCAGCATCTGGCCCTCCCTCAGCCATCGGCTGGATCGAGGCCCAATCCTTTCCAAGCAGGAAGGAAGAGAGGGGCCTGGAGTCCTGGGCAGGGAAAACCCAGATGCACACGAAACAAAAGCAGGAAATGCGACTGAACTGAACATGGCTCAGGGAAATAATCTCCTTACCACTGCCACAATTAACCGTTGTTTTATGAGCAGCTTAACTGTCCCTGCCCGGGCTTTAGGCTGTTAAGTTTGGCTCTGAAAAAGGGAGAGAGAGATTTGTAGGCCAAGGCCCAAAACAAACTAAGAATTGGTGACATTTCACATAGAGAAGAGTAAAATAAAGTGGGTTGAAGGAAGCGGGATGAGAGTTCTACCAGGCTCCAGGAACCCAGTTCCGCCACCACTCTGACAAGGAGCAGACAGAGAGCTGTGGATGGAGAAATTTATCGTCCACTGCATTACATGCAAAACCCAGCTGGTAACCACAGGGCCTGGACTGGATCCCCGCTCTGGAGGAGACACGACACCGCTGACAGCGCACGTATTTCAAGCTGGTACGTACATTCTCTGTGGCCTGTCGGGATTCCAAGGGAACCCCAGGATTAGGGGAACCACACACGGCGTGCAAGATCAGGGCCTGGAAGAGCTGAGCACTTCGTTCCAGGTCTTCAGTCAGCAAAAAATGTATATCGCGGGGTTCTGCTCGCAGACCACGAGAGAATGTAAGGGCAAATGCCCAGCTGCTGTAAACAGGAGCAGCTGCACTGAAGTCTGGCGAGCTTTGGTACTTACACAGCCCCCATTACCATAGGGTTGCCAGTTGAAAAGGGACCCTGGTGACTCCGGTCAGCACCGCTGACCAGGCTGTCAAAAGTCCGGTTGGTGGTGCAGATAGGTTCCCTATCCGGCCCTGTGCGACGCCCGGGAAGCTGCTGGCACCTCTCTCTGGCTCCTAGGTGGAGGGACAGCCATGGGGGCTCTGCCCGCTGCCCCTAGCGCCATCTCAGCAGCTCCTATTGGCCAGGAACTGTGGCCCCTCAATCTTTACTGTATTTAGCCTCACAACACCCCTGCAAGGTAGGTCCTGGCTATTAACCCCTTTTTACAGCTGGAGAACTCAGGCATGGAGAGACTAAGGGTATGTCTACACAGCAGCTAGACAACCGTGGGGCTGGCCTCCGCTAGCCAACTCAGGCTCGCGGGGCTGTTTCATTGCTGTGTAGACTTTTAGGCTCAGACTGGCGCCCAGGCTCTAGGACACTGCAGGGTGGGAGGGTCCCAGAGCTCGGGCTCCAGCCCAATCCCCGAAGTCTACACAGGAATTAAACAGCCTGGCAGCACCAGCCCTGCAAGCCTGAGTCAGCTAGCATCAGCCAGACGTGGGTTTTTCTTTGCTGCATAGACATACTCTAAGTGGCTTGCCCAAGGTCACACAGAGAGTATGTGACAGAACCCAGGTCTCCTGAATGATCAGTTAGTGCCTTAGCCATTGGACTGACTTCCCTCTTTCGTAATTCAACTGAGCTATACCAGTTTATACTAGCTGGGGGTCTAAGCCACAGAGCTCACGGATAACAAGGAGCTTGCACATTTAGGGATTAAAAGCCTCTGATTTGGAGAGCAGTCAACAGTAGCTGGAGACAACGCTCTAGGGAGTTTATACCCATAATATTTTAGTGGTGAACGAAGATTCCCACCATCTGATGCACTGTTTGAGGTGTCTATGTCAAATGAGCTTAGGAGGGCTCCCTAGGAGAGCTGGGAAAAAAATATGATTTTTTTTGCAGTTGTTTCTTTTTAAATTTCTGCAAAAGTTTTCATTTTCCGCTGAAAAACCAAACCATGAACATTTCCGGTTTTGGCTTTAGGGGTTCCTTCCCCTCTCCCCGTTCTCACTCTTTTCTCCCCATCTTTTCCAGTGGCACAATGGAGAAAAGGGAGAAGAAAACACAAACACTTTTCAGGTTTATATATATGTAAAAAAACTTAGTTTTTCAGGGAAAAACCAGAACGTTTCCTTTCTTCGGAAAGAGGCGGCATTATGTTGAAAAATATCTGAGCAAAGCACGTCAAGCAGCCCTGGCACCTAGTGGCTGGGTATCCACGCCCTAGCTGGCAGGCTCAACAGGGAGGCCAAGTTATGAGGAGTAAACTCCCCCAGGCTGGAGGGCTTCATTAGGAGCTGCAGAAGTGGGTGAGGCGCACTGCAGCCGGGGGGAAGCTTGTCCTGCCACTGCCCGGGCTATACCACTCCTCTGGCTATACAGAGGACTTTGGATCTTCAGTGCTTCTTTAGCAATGAATGATGCAAGCTGGCAGGCAGAGTTGTAGGAGAGAGATCTTTATTAGGTATGCCAAGAGGCCAGTGTTACATGCGGAAGCTCTCCCAAAACCTGACCTTTTCTCTTCCCAGTTCCACTCACCACTCTACATTCAGGGCTTCTGAGCCCACACACCGTGGCCAGCACAAAATTCACTTCGAGGAACTGAGAAGCAGCCTGCGGTAGGGCCGTAACCCCAGTAGAAGAGTTTCTCCAGAATACAGAAATCTGATTTACAGCCTGTAAACTCTGGGTGCCCTGCAAGTGACATTTGCACCAACACCACTCGTGCTGGGAGGTGGCATAAAAAGATGAGGGTGAGGGAGAGAGATGGGAGGGTTGGAGAAGTAGGTTGGGCATTTGTGATAACGCACAGCCTTGCCAGGTCTCCAGTGTGCGACGCTGCTCTGCAACCGGAGGTGACATGAGAAGATGCTGCACACCCCTCTACCACCTGCACCTTTCTCCCGAAGCTTGACATGTTTTCCCAGGTTCATCCTACAGGAGGCACTCTTGTGCTTGGTGTTTTTCTTAAGGATCTAGTGGACCCTGCAGCCTAACCCATAGTCACACAACTATGTGCATTCAACACAGCCAAAAAGCCTCATTTCACACCCCTCACCTTAGCGCAGATAAAACAACACAGGATGCTTTGACCTCCATGCAAGCAGGGCCAGTTCACAGCTCCAAAGGAAGGAGTATGTGAGTTCTGCTCTGCTCTGCTCCATGGACGGAATTTGCCAGCTGCACACAACAAACTTGAATGAAGATGATAAATCTTCTCAAGGGGTGGGGTGGAGGGGAGGAGCTTGCACAGATTAGAATCATGTGGGGTCTTCGCAGTCTAGAACTGGTGGAACGAGAAGTGAAACAGAGACTGACCCAAAAGGGGAAACCAGTGAGTATCTGGGGGGAGAGAGCTGGGCGGAGGAAGAGGCTGCTTCCTGGCCTAGCAACACAGGAGAGGAGAACCTAAGCTGGGGTCTCTGTTGCCTTGTGCCCCCTGAACCAGAGGGACCATCTATTGAGTTCTCTTCCCCCACCAACAATACTTCTTTGTCCTCCCATATAACACCGCCTTTCCAGCGATCTCTACACAGAGACTGGCCCAAGGTCACACAGCAGAGCAGTGGCAGGATCCCTGGCTCCCAATCCCTCTTGCTCTAGCCACTAGGTAGCACTTCCACCAGCTGCTGCCTGGACAGCAGAATGAACAGAACACGAGAAGCGGGCTCAGAGGGTATTTTCACCTGCAGGGACTGATGCCCCCGTGGCATCCAGAGAACAGACACAGCATGGCTCACTTCCCCCACTCACTGCTCCCTAGTGCCATAAGTCATTGCCCTGGAGGGACCGTCCGTAGGGGGAGAGAGGATTCAGATGCCATTTCCCCCTTGGTCTCCCTGCTGAGAGGTCCCCATTAGTGCCACAGATACCTGTCCTCAGGGAGCCAGAATCCCAGCTATGAGATGCTTGAGGGCATCTGCTCACTACTAGCCTGAGCTAGATTTGAACCCCTAGCCTGCAGTAGGGGTCAGAAGACTACCCCAGACTGGGGCTCAGGCAGGGTCTCATCTGCAGGCTTCACCAGCAGGTCGTAATGAGGGTGTGAGGGAGTGGATGTGCCACTGGCAGCAACAGCGGCCCCCGCCCCCCCCGTCCCCTCCCCATGACCTCCCTTCCTCTCCTGCCACGGCAGGTACTGGGCCTGGTGCCAGAGCCCCACGGACATTATTAACGAGACCAACACCAGCGGGAGAGCATGAAGAGCTGGGCAGGTGCCAGCAACGTTCTGGCCTGAATGCATCTGATGAAGTGGGCTGTAGCTCACGAAAGCTTATGGGTTAGTCTCTAAGGTGCCACAAGTCCTCCTGTTCTTTTTGCGAATACAGACTAACACGGCTGCTCCTCTGAAACCTGCCATTCTGGCCTTGCGTGCCATGGAGCTGGAGGGAGCAGCTGGCACAGAGGCTGCTGTAACCTTAGCTCCGCAGGCAGGAAGCCCCACGGTCCGTTCGTCAGGCCGAGTAGGTAGGGCCCAGGGAAGGGAATCTGGCTGCACTCAGAGGGAGTCAAGAGAGCTCAGACACTCCATACTGCTTAGGTCAGGCCCCATATGACTGTACTGCCGGCCCTACGCGTTGATAAATCATGAATCAAGGGTCCTCCCGCACAAACCTTGACATTGGCTTAAAGATCATGAGATTTTAAAGTGTATTTATACATTTGAGGGTTTCCATTTGCCTGCTGCTTTTTGAGCCTTTGTGGGTCACATTTCTCAAGCTTTTCTCTGCAACCACAAGGGTTAGAGATTGTTTTCCTTTTCTTTTAAAAAGCAAACTCACGATCACACGACTCCAGAAGCAGGAGCATTCCAAGAAAAAAAAAAGAAAAAAAGCCTTCAACTAGTGTGAAACTCACTCTCAAATTGTGAGAGCTGGCAACAATGAACTAAACACACACACAAAGCATCCTGGTTTTCCACACCATGACCCATGTTCCAGGAAATTTTCAGGGCACCTGAGAAGTCCTGTTTTTCATTTCAAGCAACATTCTTTCAAGATTCAGAGTAACAGCCGTGTTAGTCTGTATTCGCAAAAAGAAAAGGAGTACTTGTGGCACCTTAGAGACTAACCAGTTTATTTGAGCATGAGCTTTCGTGAGCTACAGCTCACTTCATCAGATACATACCGTGGAAACTGCAGCAGACTTTATATATACACAGAGAATATGAAACAATACCTCCTCCCACCCCACTGTCCTGCTGGTAATAGCTTATCTAAAGTAATCGTCAGGTTAGGCCATTTCCAGCACAAATCCAGGTTTTCTCACCCTCCACCCCCCCACACAAATTCACTCTCCTGCTGGTGATAGCCCATCCAAAGTGACAACTCTTTACACAATGTGCATGATAATGAAGTTAGGCCATTTCCTGCACAAATCCAGGTTCTCTCACTCCCTCACCCCCCTCCAAAAACCCACCCCCATACACACACAGACTCACTCTCCTGCTGGTAATAGCTCGTCCAAACTGACCACTCTCCAAGTTTAAATCCAAGTTAAACCAGAACATCTGGGGGGGGGGGGGGAGGAAAAAACAAGAGGAAATAGGCTACCTTGCATAATGACTTAGCCACTCCCAGTCTCTATTTAAGCCTAAATTAATAGTATCCAATTTGCAAATGAATTCCAATTCAGCAGTTTCTCGCTGGAGTCTGGATTTGAAGTTTTTTTGTTTTAAGATAGCGACCTTCATGTCTGTGATTGCGTGACCAGAGAGATTGAAGTGTTCTCCGACTGGTTTATGAATGTTATAATTCTTGACATCTGATTTGTGTCCATTTATTCTTTTACGTAGAGACTGTCCAGTTTGACCAATGTACATGGCAGAGGGGCATTGCTGGCACATGATGGCATAAATCACATTGGTGGATGTGCAGGTGAACGAGCCTCTGATAGTGTGGCTGATGTTATTAGGCCCTGTGATGGTGTCCCCTGAATAGATATGTGGGCACAATTGGCAACGGGCTTTGTTGCAAGGATAAGTTCCTGGGTTAGTGGTTCTGTTGTGTGGTATGTGGTTGTTGGTGAGTATTTGCTTCAGGTTGCGGGGCTGTCTGTAGGCAAGGACTGGCCTGTCTCCCAAGATTTGTGAGAGTGTTGGGTCATCCTTTAGGATAGGTTGTAGATCCTTAATAATGCGTTGGAGGGGTTTTAGTTGGGGGCTGAAGGTGACGGCTAGTGGCGTTCTGTTATTTTCTTTGTTAGGCCTGTCCTGTAGTAGGTAACTTCTGGGAACTCTTCTGGCTCTATCAATCTGTTTCTTTACTTCCGCAGGTGGGTATTGTAGTTGTAAGAAAGCTTGACAGAGATCTTGTAGGTGTTTGTCTCTGTCTGAGGGGTTGGAGCAAATGCGGTTGTATCGCAGAGCTTGGCTGTAGACGATGGATCGTGTGGTGTGGTCAGGGTGAAAGCTGGAGGCATGCAGGTAGGAATAGCGGTCAGTAGGTTTCCGGTATAGGGTGGTGTTTATGTGACCATTGTTTATTAGCACTGTAGTGTCCAGGAAGTGGATCTCTTGTGTGGACTGGACCAGGCTGAGGTTGATGGTGGGATGGAAATTGTTGAAATCATGGTGGAATTCCTCAAGGGCTTCTTTTCCATGGGTCCAGATGATGAAGATGTCATCAATATAGCGCAAGTAGAGTAGGGGCTTTAGGGGACGAGAGCTGAGGAAGCGTTGTTCTAAATCAGCCATAAAAATGTTGGCATACTGTGGGGCCATGCGGGTACCCATAGCAGTGCCGCTGATCTGAAGGTATACATTGTCCCCAAATGTGAAATAGTTATGGGTAAGGACAAAGTCACAAAGTTCAGCCACCAGGTTAGCCGTGACATTATCGGGGATAGTGTTCCTGATGGCTTGTAGTCCATCTTTGTGTGGAATGTTGGTGTAGAGGGCTTCTACATCCATAGTGGCCAGGATGGTGTTATCAGGAAGATCACCGATGGATTGAAGTTTCCTCAGGAAGTCAGTGGTGTCTCGAAGGTAGCTGGGAGTGCTGGTAGCGTAGGGCCTGAGGAGGGAGTCTACATAGCCAGACAATCCTGCTGTCAGGGTGCCAATGCCTGAAATGATGGGGCGCCCAGGAGTTCCAGGTTTATGGATCTTGGGTAGTAGATAGAATATCCCAGGTCGGGGTTCCAGGGGTGTGTCTGTGCGGATTTGATCTTGTGCTTTTTCAGGAAGTTTCTTGAGCATATGCTGTAGTTGCTTTTGGTAACTCTCAGTGGGATCATAGGGTAATGGCTTGTAGAAACTCGTGTTGGAGAGCTGCCGAGCAGCCTCTTGTTCATATTCCGACCTATTCATGATGACAACAGCACCTCCTTTGTCAGCCTTTTTGATTATGATGTCAGAGTTGTTTCTGAGGCTGTGGATGGCATTGCGTTCCGCATGGCTGAGGTTATGGGGCAAGTGATGCTGCTTTTCCACAATTTCAGCCCGTGCACGTCGGCGGAAGCACTCTATGTAGAAGTCCAGTCTGCTGTTTCGACCTTCAGGAGGAGTCCACCTAGAATCCTTCTTTCTGTAGTGTTGGTAGGGAGACCTCTGTGGATTAGTATGTTGTTCAGAGCACTGCTATGCCTAACAAAAAGCTTTCTGTGCTTACCAGGAGCAAACAGTCCAATGCCATGACGGTTCAGTAGGAGAACAGTATTTAGAGAGAAGAGACTAAGCAAATGAACAAAGATTAGAGCTGGTTGGAAAACGGGCTTTTCCTCCATTGAAAATTTTGAGGTTTTAGGGAGGAAAAAAGTAATAACTAAAATGTTCAATTCAGAAATGTCATCCCCGTCCTCATGGGAGTCTCCTCTAGAGACTGGGCAGCCTGCTTGAATTACATCTCCCATGATGCACCACAGCCTACCCTCTAGGCAGGGCATCATGGCAGTCACTTGGCCAAGGTGCATCCTGGGAAAAGAAGTCCAGCTGGGGCCCAGCCCACAGAAGAGAACAGGAGCATGAGGCATCTGAACTGCAACTCCCATGAAGCACCACAGCAGTGTTTCAGAAACTAAATATTTGGGCTTTGGGATGAAAATTGAGAATTTTTTGGCTTTCAGACATTCCATTTTTGACCCCCGCAAAAGTTCCCTTTAGAAAGCAGACGTTTGTCACAACAGAAATGCATTTAGTCAAAAACCCAATTTTCCATCAATAAAAGTTTTGATGGACAGTTTTCAGCCAGCTCCAGCACAGGCACAGTCAAAGCTGTTCTTTTGCCGGGAGTCAATGCCGGAGGCATTCAGTGTTTTATGCTGAATTCATTCAGAAAACTGTCGGGAGGACAACTTGCACTTGGAACAGCTAGGCCTCCTGGCTGCTGAGTGTCACATGAATAATCTGTAGCAGAGCTGGAAACTAAATCCAGATCCCCTGGCTCCCAGTCCAGTGCCTTAACCACAAGACCCTCCTGTCTCACTACATAATATGTGAAATTCCACTTTCCAACGGCCATTTAGCTGTTCCCATTGTGACATTCAGAGGAGGACACTGTTCCACTGGTTAGGGCACTAGCCTACAAATTGGAAGATACAGGTTCAGTTCCTTGTTCTGTCAATGACTCCCTGTGTGACTTTAGACAAGTCACCGAATCTCTCTGTTCCCCATCTGTACAATAGGGACAACGCCCGGCCCTACCTCCCAGGGATCTTGTGAAGATAAATACAGTAAAGATTATGTAAAATGCTACTAGGATGAGGGCCATTGGGTTGACTTGGAATTCAGGAATTCCTCAACAAAACAGTCTGTCAGAAAAGGACTGACTTGTTGAAAACAGAACTTTTTGCAGTTTTGACAACACTTTCTTCAGCGAGGTTTCTCAAATCCAGTAAGGAATTAAGGTCTAAACCAGGGAGAGACCACCTCAGAATAGCCAATAGCCTGGTGGTTTGGGCATTCACGTGGGATATCCAGGTTCAGATCCCTACTCTGCCCAATTTGGAGCAGGGACCTAACCTGGGTCTCCTATGTAGTAGGTGAGTAGCCCAACCACTAGGTTTCCTGGGGGTGAATCTGTCTCTCTCTTGCTCGCTCGCTCTCTCTCTCCTGATATTCTATGATTCTATGATTCTATGATGCAAAACAGGAAATGTTTCAAAATGTCAAATGTTGCAGGACTGTAACGCAGGTTTCTGCCTAATTGTACATAGAATCATAGAATATCAGGGTTGGAAGGGACCTCAGGAGGTCATCTAGTCCAACCCCCTGCTCAAAGCAGGACCGATCCCCAATTAAATCATCCCAGCCAAGGCTTTCTCAAGCCTGACCTTAAAAACTTCTAAGGAAGGAGATTCCACCACCTCCCTAGATAATGCATTCCAGTGTTTCACCACCCTCCTAGTGAAAAAGTTTTTCCTAATATCCAACCTAAATCTCCCTCACCGCAACTTGAGACCATTACTCCTTGTTCTGTCGTCTGCCACCACTGAGAACAGTCTAGAGCCATCCTCTTTGGAACCCCCTTTCAGGTAGTTAAAAGCAGCTATCAAATCCCCCCTCATTCTTCTCTTCTGCAGACTAAACATCCCCAGCTCCCTCAGCCTCTCCTCATAAGTCATGTGTTCCAGTCCCCTAATCATTTTTGTTGCCCTCCACTGACCTCTTTCCAATTTTTCCACATCCTTCTTGTAGTGTGGGGCCCAAAACTCCAGGATGAGGCCTCACCAGTGTCGAATAGAGGGGAACGATCACGTCCCTCGATCTGCTGGCAATGCCCCTACTTATACATCCCAAAATGCCATTGGCCCTCTTGGCAACAAGGGCACATTGTTGACTCATATCCAGCTTCTCGTCCACTGCAACCCTTAGGTCTTTTTCTACAGAACTGCTGCCTAGCCATTCGGTCCCTAGTCTGTAGTGGTGCATTGGATTCTTCCGTCCTCCATCCTCCAGATCATTTATGAAGATATTGAACAAAACCAACCCCAGGACCGACCCTTGGGGCACTCCACTTGATACCAGCTGCCAACTAGACATGGAGCCATTGATTACTACCCGCTGAGCCCGACGATCTAGCGAACTTTCTATCCACCTTATAGTCCATTCATCCAGCCCATACTTCTTTAACTTGCTGACAAGAATACTGTGGGAGACAGTGTCAAAAGCTTTGCTAAAGTCAAGGAACAACATGTCCACTGCTTTCCCTTCATCCACAGAACCAGTTATCTCGTCATAGAAGGCAATTAGATTAGTCAGGCATGACTTGCCCTTGGTGAATCCATGCTGACTGTTCCTGATCACTTTCCACTCCTCCAAGTGCTTCAGAATTGATTCCTTGAGGACCCGCTCCATGATTTTTCCAGGGACTGAGGTGAGGCTGACTGGCCTGTAGTTCCCAGGATCCTCCTTCTTCCCTTTTTAAAAGATGGGCACTACATTAGCCTTTTTCCAGTCGTCCGGGGCTTCCCCTGATTGCCATGAGTTTTCAAAGATAATGGCCAATGGCTCTGCAATCACATCCGCCAACTCCTTTAGCACTCTCTGATGGAACGCATCCGGCCCCATGGACTTGTGCATGTCCAGCTTTTCTGAATAGTCCCGAACCACTTCTTTCTCCACAGAGGGCTGCTCACCTCCTCCCCATGCTGTGCTGCCCAGTGCAGTAGTCTGGGAGCTGACCTTGTTCGTGAAGACAGAGGCAAAAAAAGCATTGAGTACATTAGCTTTTTCCACATCCTCTGTCACTAGGTTGCCTCCCTCATTCAGTAAGGGGCCCACACTTTCCTTGACTTTCTTCTTGTTGCTAACATACCTGAAGAAACCCTTCTTGTTACTCTTAACATCTCTTGCTAGCTGCAACTCCAGGTGTGATTTGGCCTTCCTGATATCACTCCTGCATGCCCGAGCAATATTTTTATACTCATCCCTGGTCATTTGTCCAATCTTCCACTTCTTGTAAGCTTCTTTTTTGTGGTTAAGATCAGCAAGGATTTCACTGTTAAGCCAAGCTGGTCGCCTGCCATATTTACTATTCTTTCTACACTTCGGGATGGTTTGTCCCTGTAACCTCAATAAGGATTCTTTAAAATACAGCCAGCTCTCCTGGACTCCTTTCCCCCTCATGTTATTGTCCCAGGGGATCTTGCCCATCAGTTTCCTGAGGGCGTCAAAGTCTGCTTTTCTGAAGTCCAGGGTCCGTATCCTGCTGCTTCCCTTTCTTCCTTGTGTCAGGATCCTGAACTCGACCAACTCTACATAAAAGCGTAAACTAGATTTCTAGGCCCTAGACTCCTCATGGTATTTTCCCATTCTCGCTGGTGGAATACCCATCCCCACCCCAATTAGATCGCACCAAAGCTTCAAAGCATGTGTGTCTCAATCTCCAGTCTCCTCCTCACCCCCAAACAAACCTCTGCACAGGCTGTTAAATTGCTTAATCTCGTTTATGTGAAATAAGAGACAGAGTAACACCTCCTGCTGATTACATTCATGAGAGCTCTCGCAATGAAATCGATTTCACGGCACGGCACCGCATTAACTCCCTTGTGGTGCTAGCATAGGCCACTTGGGAGGTCAGCATGTGAAACGGTGACAGAGGCTGTACAGTGCAGAGGAGTGATTTGTGAGACACGGGGGTAGAGCAGGCCAGTAGACTGCAGACAGGTCCAGGCTCCCTCTGTACCTCAGTTTCTCCACACAGATAATATTTGCCTTCCACACATAGCTACTGAGCGGCTTAATTCATGCTCGCCTATGAAGCGCTTTCAGATCTTTTCAAGGAAGCAGACAGGAGAAGTATTCTACCCGCAAACCGAATTCAGTTTATTGGTGCTAAGTACCCAGACAGCAGATTGCTGAATCCAAGGTGGTCCCTGGCAGAGCTGCCATCCTAAACAGATTTTGGAAGCACAGACCTAAGCCTACAGTGTTCAGATCTAGTCACGCCCTTCGCCAAGATGTTAAGGGACCTTATATTTGTACAAACACAGAATGGCGCATGGCAGCCAGAGCAGTTGGGTAGTTCTTACTGGCCACACTGATTAGACCTTTTTAAAATCTTAAATGCTACCTACGGCATTGTACTCAGAGCAGCTAGCCTGACTTACCTCCCACCTGTCCCACCACTAGTGTGGGTATGTCTATCCAAGCTAGAAATAACACCTCCAGTGTAGAATACCCTTAGATCCAGGGTGAGGGAGCCAGAATCTACTCCTTCTTGAACATTATCAGAAGAGTTCCGACCCATCACACCCATGAAAACCCACTGAAGGCACCGAGGGTGGCACCAGAATCACTGAAGTCAACAGAAGAAGTTAAAAACAGAGGGCTGCTTGAGAGTCCCTGAGAGCGCTGCAGGACTGACAGTGGAAAGTTCTTCACTTGTAAACTGAGCACAGCTGCATCTGGAGATACAACCACTACACAGCCACAATGCCATCTTTAGCAGAGCCACACTTTAATGCTCACTGTATCATTGAGCTCTGCTCTGGGCAGGTCTAAATCACACATGGTTTGGAATGCCAGCAGTCACTAGTTGTCTGTCTACTCTACAGCTCCCCCTATTATTCTCCTCAGTGGAGGGGCATGGATGCTACAGCAATAGTGGGAGATTTTCCCCAAAAGGATCTGGGGAGACAAAGCCGTAGCATTCCTGGTTCCTCAGTCAGAGCTGGAGGAGGGGGCATAATGCAAAAATAAATAAGACCTTTCTGGTCTCTTAACACCACCTCTCTCACCCTGGGGGAAGGCTGCCATGATTAGCGCGTAGGACAGTTTCCCACAAAGTGCAATGTGAGCTGGGTAAGGAGTAGTCCAGTCATAAGAGTTTGCAATTTTGAGCACTTTTCCTCCCCAAGGATTTCAGGGGCACTTTAGAGGAGGGATATCTGCCACCACTGGAATGCAGCCTCCTCTGGGGTGGAGCACAGCAGCTCGTTAAACAGTGCCCAGCAACCAGAATAAAAAATAAACAACAGAAAATGAGTTCACTGAAATTTTCCAGAGGAAAAAATGTCACTTTCAATTAAGTTTCTCATGTTAACATTTTGAAACAAAATGAAACATTCCATGTCCAAGTGTTGATTCAAACCAAAACATTTCCGTTCAAATTGACATTCTGACATTGCCGAACTCGGAATTTTTTGTTCCACAAGAAGGCCAGGGCACTGAGGCTACCCTGGCCTGGACTTTAAAGATCCCATGTGTGGCCAAGACTCCTGTTTTATGGCTTTGGAAGGAACCTCCAAAAATAAATAAACCAGCAGATTCCTTAGGGGGTTCTGCACAAGGAGTGTAAAGGCACTGCCTCTAACCCCTTCACCACAGCTCCTCCCCACCCCAGCAGGGGAGGTAAAAAAAAAACAGAGGAGAAACAGCACCTCCAGTAGGTTTATCCTAGTTTCCTTCCTGCCTACTGTTTGTCCCACCTTGTTTGCTGCACCGAAGAGGGCTGACTGATGCAGTCAGATCAGGAGCCAAAGCCCCAGCGTGTGGACAGAAGGTACTTCTGCAGCTGGTGCCACGGGGTGGGAATCTCAGCACAACTCACTTTCACAGCCCTGGTTCACCTTCCCTGATTCTCTGCCAGTCCCCTCAAAGCGCCACACCGGCTGCTCTGCTGAGGTTGTTTCATCTGTGCCACTCTGATCTCCGTCATTCACACCCCAGCATTCCTCCTACGCTCACACTGCACTCTGTCCTCAGGGGATGCTGGGGCTCTACAGAGAACAGTACGGACACATCAAGAGTCACCAGCCTCTCTGGCGAAGGGATTGGGTTCCAGGAATGGCTGTGAGCACACGTGCACAGGAGGGGTATGTGCCACCGATCCTGTGCCCACAGCATCTAGATACCACACCACAGAGCTCAGGGAGGCTGCATGCATGAGGAAAGAGACCAGATGCCAAGGGACATTTACTCTCTTTCCCCAGGTGCTTCCACCCTACTGGGGAGAAAGCAGGCCAGGCCGAGCAGAATGCTACAGCCTGGCTATTACAGCAGGACACCTGGGTTCTTTTCCTGGCCATCCCAGTGGCTCATTGTGTGACCTTGGGCCTGATTTCCAGAAGTGCTGACTACCCAAAGCAGCCTTCCGACAGGAGCTGTGGGTGCTCAATGTCCCTGGAAAGCAGGCTATGCACGTGTCTGCCTCAGTTTCCCGAGCTGTCAAATGCAGGCACAGATGCTTCTCCACCTCAAAAGCACCTTACAGAAGTTCTTCAGGCAACACGAGCCCAGGTTAGTAGAACAATGACCCAAATAAATAAATAAATAAAGCTGCCCCCCGATATTTTATTTTTAAGGTGAATTTAGTGCTGGTGAAAGGTGTCCCATTGACAGACCTGGCCTTGAACTCCTCTCCTTAGCCTCAGGACGGGTACGGCAGCAGGGGAAGTTCCCACCACAGCTCCCTACCAATGCACCTCGGTCTTCTTTTAAAGTGAGATCCCTGCACCAGAAGGAGTTCAGCCTCCATGGCCCATTCATTCCTGGAGGGAGCCTTTGCTGAGACTCCATCAGTACCAATGGGCTTGTGGGGCATGGACACCAGGGCTATGAGAGATTGAGGCTGGTGACTGGCTCAGAGGTTTGCCATGCAGTGTATGCAATGGTCCAGTTTATCCTGACGTAGTTCCAGGGGCTGGCTTTACTGCAGTTACTGGATGTGACTGCGGCTTGTGCAGACATCCCTGGGTTAGCTTCAGTCTAGCTAGCTCGGGTCTTGGAGCAGTGAAGTCACAGCAGAGAGGGCTAGCTCCGCGAATGTTACCCAGGGATCCAGGCAGGTTTGTACCACGGCTTCGCTGCTTGGGGACCCGATGTAAAGCTAGCTCGGGCATGTCAGGTAGTCAGATGCCCTGACTGCAGTGTAGACAAACTGGTGCAGAAATACTGCACCAATCCGGAGGCTCGAAGGCATCACGCTCGGTATAAGCTACAGGCCTGGAGCTGGGACTTGAAGCGGTGGGAACATACAGTGAGCATTCACACCTCACTTCATGTGCGGCACCTCCACCAAGTATTGGCCTCTTCCAGCCTTTGCTTGCAAGTACTCACAGCTGGAGTGATTTCTTTCTAAATCCCACTGAGGGCCCACAGGCCCAGCAGTTGGTTGGGACTGGGAAGTGCAGGAACCTAGCTCTGGGCAGACCCTCATCGTACAGGGCCTTCACAGACAGAGAACGCCCAGCTTCTTCCTCGCCAGGCCGTGGGACGCTTGGGTGCTTACACGTACATCACTGACCTCCACCAGTCTCTCTCCCCCTTCAGGTTTCAGAGTAGCAGCCGTGTTAGTCTGTATTCGCAAAAAGAAAAGGAGTACTTGTGGCACCTTAGAGACTAACCAATTTATTTGAGCATGAGCTTTCGTGAGCTACAGCTCACTTCATCAGATCATCACTTCTCCCCCTTCAGCGGCCTGAACCGAGCATAAGTCCAAAGATTACTGACATCTGACGGGGGAGGGCTGCGTAAATATCCTACTAACGGTTAAGATCACAAGCTGCATTCTCCAGTGCTGCATGTACGTGGTCAGCAGCGGTGCACATGGGGGTTCGTGTCCATGCCCACCCCCCACCGATAGTTATAATGCAGCAGCTGACACCCACAGCAAGAGGCCCTTTCCCTCTTGTGGCCTGGAGTTAGACCCTGGGCACTAGCTGCCTACAATTACTCCTTTCTCCCCTTCATGGCTGCGGGAACACACCCTCAGCCCTCTCCCAGATCCCTGGCAAACAGCTGTCTTTTGCAGCCTGGAAGGTCAGCAAACTTCGACCCAAAGGGAAGAGCAAAGTCCAGAGTCCCAAGCCCTCACAGAGAACACTTTGCCAGCCACCCCTTCTTTTATAATGAGGGGGATCGAATTGAGCGCCCCAGCAGGCTGGTAGTATGGAAGAGAGAGAGAGAGAGAGAGGCAATCCCTCCAGTGGGCTGGCCTCTGCACTTTACAAAGGAGGCAGGCAGTGTTATCCCCATTTACAGAAGGGGAAACTGAGGTACGGGGAGTAAAGTGATATGCCCAAGGTCAACCAGCAAGATAGTGGCAGAGCTGGGAATCGCACCTAGATCGCCTGAGTCCCAGTCCACTGCTCTATCCCCTAGGCAACATTGTACTGTAAAAGCAGGGCGGTCAACTCACTTGAGTGCAACACCGGTTAATTCACCATCAGCCTGATTGGGAGGGTGAGCAGGACACACACTTTGTCCTGATCCTAAGAGGATCGGGCATGGGGAAGCTAGAAAGGGAGGGAACAGAGAAGGAGAAGGAGAAGAGCAGGGGGAGACAAAAAGACATATAGAGGGCAGGCAAATCGAGACAGGATAGGTCAGCAAAGTGCCTTAGACAGAGGGTTTTAGCAGGAGGAGGGGAAAGCCAAGAGGAAAGGTCTCAGGGAAATTAAACCAAGTGAAACATGCCAAGAGTATTACCAAAGACAACATGCATTGAGATACAGAATAGAGCCAGCAGCAGGAAGGGTGGTTTGGAATTTTACAGACAGATGGTTTCCTCCAGCACTTCCACTCTGTTTTCACAAGGATTTGATTTCCCAAACAGACAGGGAAAGGGCCATCCCTCCCCTCCCACTCCAATCCCTTTTGGATGCTGCAGACCCAGTCTTGACAATCCCATGATTTTATCATGAATCTCGCGATATTTGGTGTTCCGCTGCTTAAAGCCCCCTGCTGGAGACAAGCAAAGATGGCGAAATTGCAGTTTTCATTTAATAAATAAATAAAATCTACCCCACGTGGCTGCAGAGAACAGCTTCAAATGTGATGCTTAAGGGCTAAAAAAACAGAGGTTTTAAAAATCTCCTGACTTGGGGCTCATTCCTTTTCTGACTTCCCCTGGCTATCTTTCCCTGCCCTGCTTCGCTCCTTCCCTCTCCCCATCCTCTACCATCCACCTGACTGAAGACAAGAGGTCTAGGAGAACCCAAGCTCTCCCATCTGACATCTGGCACGACCTCCAGATTTGAGCAACACCGTACAAAAAGCAGTTATGGCTTTGGATGAGGCAAACCTGCAAGATGACAGGCCAGAATGGCCCGGCAGAGGTCTGCAACCTCAAAATACCACCAAGCCTTTGGGATTTCACAGAGCAGGTGTGCAGACCACACTCAACTGAACCATGCACAGCTAAGCAGGCATGCAGCAGACACATTGCCAAAGACACCCAGCAGCAAGAAAACCGAGATTTGCAACAGCAGCTTCAAATATCCCCTGCACGGGTGAAGAGAAAAGCCCAGCATTGAGAGCTACAGAATTAGCCTTTATTTAAAGCACAGGGGATACTGCTTCCCTAGCAGGCCCTGCTGAACCACTGAGGTACTCGCTCTCCAGTGCTGGGAGGATTTGCCATAGCTCTTCAATCCAGCAGACACGGCAGCTTTCACTCCCAGCCCCGGGGACGGCAGTGCGTTTCCTCCATTTATTTATTCCTTTTTAAAAGGTTTAATGTCTTCCCACAGTGATGCTCTGGCAGAGAGGCTCCTGGCTTACAGCTAAAGGGCCAGCACTCTGCTTGCAGGCAGTCACAGCCAGGGCAGACAGAAGTGGGAGAAAGGAGGGGACAACGGTACTTGGGCCCTGAACTCAGGACCCCCCAAAACATCTATAACCGGGGTAAAATGGCAGGAGGTGGAGCCCCAGCAAACATGGATTTATCGGGGCACCAAATTTCTTTTGACTGGCCTGCCAGCATCAATGGCACAAAACCAGGTCTCTCCTGAACAGAAACACAGCAATAAATTCACAGTACGGAAGCATCGGGGGTGCCCTAGGATAGCCCATAAACCCCAACTGATTTTGTTTGGGAGGGGGCCCAGCCTCGACTTCCACTCCTGGATTTGTTTGTCCCACCTTTTTTGGGGACAAGCAAAAGTCTCTCCCAAATCAAAGGAGCTGACAGGCATGCTCTGCCCGCTGGTCCCAAGTCTGTGTGATAAAAATACCCACTGCACCACCACGGCTGGTTCAGATCAGCTGAGCAGGGCTCCCGGGGCGTGGGCTGCAGAGTCAAGGAGCGCTCCCCCATTCCACAGAGGAGGAAAACCAAGCCAGGGGAGCGCCACAACTTCCCCGACACCACACAGAGCGCTTATGTCAACGCTGGGATTAGGCCTCGGGGCTGCCTCTCACCTCACCTCATCCACCTGCCAAAGCTCACCAAGTGGGCAGATAAGACAGTTCTGGGCACAGCCCCTGTGACTTTGGCTGAAGAGGCCATTCCAGGCTGTATGCAGGCATAAAGCCCAGGGACTCGCCCGGCTGATGGAGAAGCACAAGTGGAACAGGGCTGCACTACAGAGGCAGGTATATACTTCCCCTCAGTATATACTTCCTTCCAAGAGTA
The DNA here is from genome assembly GCF_965152235.1 of Eretmochelys imbricata. Classification (NCBI taxonomy): domain Eukaryota; kingdom Metazoa; phylum Chordata; order Testudines; family Cheloniidae; genus Eretmochelys; species Eretmochelys imbricata. The sequence continues at coordinate 5,149,384 of NC_135593.1, read as the reverse complement.
ACTGTTAAAGGGCACAGGCGAAACAAGGAAAGCGAGGTAATAACTTCTGCTGGGGAGCGAGACAAGCTTTTGAGCTTACACAGAGCTCATCTCCAGGTCTAGGAGAAGTAGAGCAGGTCTACACCTAAAACGCTGTCGCACTTAACTAGAGATGTTCCTATGCCAACGGCAGAGCTTCTCCCGTCAGCATAATAAATCCACCTCCCTGAGAACCAGTAGCTATGACCCGGCGCTGTCTACACAGCGGGGTTAGGTTGGTATTACTACGTTGCTCCTGGGTGTGGATTTTCACACCCCTGAGTGATGTAGTTATACCGCGCTAGGTCCGTAGCGTAGACCAGGCCATGCTAACTACAAGGTGGAAGTTTGGAACAGATTGTTTCGCACAGGAGTCGGCAATCTTCGAGAAGTGGCGTGCCAAGTCTTCATTTATTTATTGTAATTTAAGGTTTCGCTTGCCAGTAATATATTTTACATTTACAGGGGCGGCAGACACAACCCCAGACGGGCAGCAGGCTGAGCCGCTCAGCCCGCTGCCGGTCTGGGGTCCCGGCCGCCGGCCCCTGCCAGCCGGGGTCCCGGCCGCCAGCCCCGGGTTCCGTCCATCCAGGCCGGCAGCGGGCTGAGTGCGGCCGGCAGCCGGGACCACGTGTGCCGACCTCCGGTTTAGCATAAGGAGTTGACATGTTGTAAGAGACTAATCAAGGTGAAAGGGGCAGTTAGCACCACTGCAGTGGTAGGACAAAGGAGGGTTAGTGGGTTATAGATTGCTGCACTGAGCCATAAATCCAGCCGGGACAACCCATGTAGGCTCAGCTGGGCTAGCTCAGTAAAAATAGCAGCCGTGGCAGCCCAGGTGAGCCAGCTGAGTGCACACCTAGCGTCCCGGGCAGGACTGTACTCTGGTAGCGAGCTTAGGCCACCACGTCTGCATTGCTCCCTTCAGTGAGCTTGCTCAAAGCTAGCGTGGGCATGCCGCCACGCCCTGCCCTCACCCCTTGAGAGGCAGCCCCAGAAGCTGCAGTTTCTATCTTCACTGCCCTTATCTGTCCCCTTTTGTCTGTGTCTTGCTTTGTCTTCAAGGAAGCAGGACTGGACTTCAAGAAGACCTCCAGACTGTCTCAACTCCCCTCTTTTCTTTCCCCCCAACAGGACGGTTATTACAGCTCTCTCTGGGTCGAGGGAAAGGGCGCCTTGCTGAATACTTCACATGGCAAATGCTTTACCTCTTCCTCCTTTTTCTTTATCTTTATGAAACGCTGAAGAGATTTTTAACAGCGATTGTTTGTCATGGGACTAAGCAGGCCAAGATCTCTGTACCTGAAACCCTGAACAGAAAAGGGAAACCCAGTCCCATTTAAAATGAAGCACTGGACACCAGGGGCTAGAGTGGGGGTCGGAGTTAGATTTAGGTCCACTAAGGAGCAACTAGTCACAGCCTGTTGTTACGGCAGACAGTGCTCCTCCTGTTCCAAGGTCATTTTCTTAGCCTACAAGCAAGTTTTGACTCTTGGGAAGACGTGCTATGGTAGTTCTGACTTTTGCAAGGTCTTGGTGTAGAGGCAGCTTGGGGAGAGGAGAAGCTGTGTGAGCAGCAGGAGAGTTCACTCGCTGTCTGGGGCTCTGATTAGAGTCAAACCCTGAGCCACAGCTGCTCCCTGGGAAGTGGGCCCTGGCGCAGAGATTCCTGGCAGCAGGGTCTGCCCTGCATGTTGGTTGACCACCTCATTCCGGGACTGGTGTTTTATTCACACACATACAAGCTACATCTATATATACTCCCAGATTCCATGTCACTGATTTCTCCTCCACCAGCTGCAAGGCCAGAGACATCTGCTACTACGTGGCAGAAAGGTGACACTGGCTTCAGAATGGCTGACAATTGACTGGATGGCTCGGACATGGCACCTGCCCCTTCTAGGCTGCTGGCGGGCAAGTTTCAGGATAACGTTCTGGATGCGTGGGTGTTTTTGGAGCAGACCTTTAGCAACTGGGCCTAGAGAGACTAAAAGGCCCCGCTCCTACAGTCAGCTAAAGGTGATCTCCTTCAGCTCAAGGGGAGGGGGCCTGTGGCTCTGAAGATTAAGGACCAGGGGTCGAGCTTGGGGGCTCCCTACGGATTTTTCTGGGGTTTTTTTATGGGTTTTCTCATCTGTCCATGCGCCTGCAGAATGAGCATGTTCCATCTGATCAGCTGGGGCCAAATATAGTGCAAGTGGAATGAGAGGACTCCCCCAATCCAGTGCCTAGTGGGCGTATCCACATCACAATTGCTATCAAAAGACAGGCCAAGGCCACTTGAGCTACACAGATAGCTCCCCGAAAGTGGTTCCATTAGAGCTGGGGAAAAGGCCCATTTTCAGTGCCCTGCCACTGCCCACACTCTACTGGCTCTGTGGCTAGAGAACGGCTGTCGGCCCCTGGGGTTGTCACCAGCCACTTTGAAAAGCCACGCACTGATGCTACAATAAATAAATAAATAAAATGCATGCCTCAAGCTACCATGCTCGAGACAACCCATCGGTATTTGACATAAATGCCCTAAGCCAGAACTAAACAGGGAGTGAAATGTGTCAAGGAGAAGGGATGCTTACTTTAACATGTTAGCAAAAATTGGCTTGCCTGAGATGGGGATGAGCTGATGAGGAAGAATCTAATTAGCATAGATAAAGGGCACATTCGTGTGACAAATGTCACCTGGGTGGAAGCAGGAGGCCAGCAGCAATCCAGCCATCGAGATAGCCAAAACAAGCTTAGGAGACGGGGCCCAGCACTCTCAGATTTCAGCTCCGCACAGATGTGAATGGACAGAACAGCACAGTAAATCTAGGGCCCATCTGTGCAGCAAGGGGAATGCGAGCGGCACACAATCAGGATTGCCATTAAAGGAGCCAGACATTGAAACATCCCGGTCCATGGGTCAGCCGCAGGGGATCAGGAGCATGGGGGCTGGGAAAGGTGTTCACAGAGACAGACACCAGCTAGATCCCACAGAATGGAAATGAAGTGCATCCTAAATCCACACACAAGAGGGGTGTGTATCATACAGAATGCTAGGGACCATCTTTTTGTTCTCTGCTTGTACAATGCCTAGACCAACGGGTTCCTGGCCCATGGCTGGGGATGGGAGGTGCTGGGAAGGGAAAACCACTGTACAGAGAAGGAAACTACAGTATAGAAAAAAGAAAAGGAGTACTTGTGGTACCTTAGAGACTAACGAATTTATTTGAGCATAAGCTTTCGTGAACTACAGATCACTTCGTTGGATGTATTCAGTGGAAAACACAGTGGGGAGATTTAGAGAACATGAAACAATGGGTGTTACCATACCTGATCACTCTCCTTACAGTGTGTATGGTAACACCCATTGTTTCATGTTCTCTGTGTATATAAATCTCCCCACTGTATTTTCCACTGAATGCATCCGATGAAGTGAGCTGGAGCTCACAAAAGCTTATGCTCAAATAAATTTGTTAGTCTCTAAGGTGCCACAAGTCCTCCTTTCCTTTTTGCAGATACAGACTAACACAGCTGCTACTCTGAAACCTACCGATAGAAGTTTCCCAGGGTCAGCCAGCTAGTCAGAGGTGGAGCTGGGAGTCCAGACTCCCAGTTCTCTGCTCTACACTCCTCCCTTTCACCAATCTAAGCACTAGCAAGGGTTGGGAAGAAGGAGAAAGGTAAGAGGGGAACTCCCCAAAACACCCCAATATTTTCCACTTGAGTTCCCCTCCTTAACCCACAACCCAGCTGAAATGATCCTCACCAGAGTGCTGCCACACAGCCTTCTCCTAAAGGGCTTGGTGTTTACAGAAGCACAGGGTTTAGTAATTACGACACTGATCAGCATTGGCCAAATTCCCTACCGTACGCAATGCTAAGATGCATGAACTGAGAGATCTGGCACTGTCCCGCGAGCCAATTTCTGCTCCATTTGTCACTCGAGACTGTGCAGTCAGTCACGACCGGGACGCAGCTGGGATATGCCCCGATCCAAATCCTTACCAAGTGATCTGCACTGCAGAAATGCCCAGGATTGGAATGACTTAGCAGGCCACTGCCCTCTACGGAAGGGAACCAGAGCTTTTAGCTGTGTGTCTCCGGCCCTGCACGGCTAAGGGCTAGTCCCTTGAGCTCCTGTGGCAGTAACCCATGCTGTTTGAAGAAAATCTGGATTTGATTGTGGTTGAAAGCGTGATGCTTCCATTGGCCGCAGCGTGGAGCCCAGGGACGGTGAGGGTTAGATTCACAAAGGGGCTTAGGTGCCTAAAGCGGCAGTTAGGTGCCTAAGTCCCAGATTTAAGTGCCATGGTTTTCCCAGAACTCCCGCTCGGCCGCTGCCGAACACTGCAGGCACCTACGCTTTGCAATAAAAGTTCCCTCGGTGCCTATGTTTCTGCCTCTGGGCCCGGGCACTCACTCCAGCCACCCAGACCCCTCGTCCCAGAGCAATTCACCAACTGGGGGAGACAGGGTGTTCCTCTGCTTAACCTGCCTGCGGGGCCCAGTCCAATAGAGCACATCTAGCTCCACACAAAACCGGAGGTGAGGGGGGACCTCCCTTGTAAATTTAGCCCGGTGGTGAGGATATTCACCCAGGATGTTGGAGACATCCTCAAGTCCCACCCTGCCTGATGAGGAGAAGGGATTTGACAGGGATCTACCACCTGTTGGGTGAGCGCTCTAACCACTGGGCTATTGGAGAGTCTGATGCGGCTAAATCTCTCCTGTGGAAGCTGTTAATCATTCGGATAATTAAAGAGTCATTGGGCCATGAGGGAATGACTCTGTAGCCTGGTGGGGCGGGCGTGCCTGGGGGAGACCCAGGCTCCAATGGCTATTTATTTGTTTAGCCACAGTTGAACAGCATCAACAGGAGATACAGAAGAAGCCCCATATCTGACTGTCCCATAGCTCTGTGGGTAGGACCCTCACCTGTTCACCTGAGCCCAGTTCAAATCCCATCTCGGAGGGGGGACTCAAACAGGGGGTCTCCCCCATCCTGGGTAAGTCCCCTAACTCCTGAGCTACAAGAAATGCTTTAGGCACCTGAGGCCAGGAGAGGGTTCACAGCTGAAGCAGAAGGCAGCTATAGCTTAATTTAGCCACTGAACTACTTGAGAGGGGATGGAGCTTAGGTCATACCCTTCTCTTTGGCATCTTCCATTGGCTAGCCTAGGTGGCTCTCTGCTCAGCGTGCTGGCTTCTGTGAATCCCATTCTGAGGTGCCAATCTCCCTCCATTCACCGGATCGGCAGCGCGAGCACCTAACTCAGGCTGTGTGAATCCCAGTGATTTCCTGGGCACTAAAGCCCTTTGTGAATCTAAATTCCACAGCTCCATTACCGTATACTCTGGGGAAAACGGTAGTGGAGGTTCAGCCTTCACTGAACAGCCCCACGCTGGCCTGTCCATCAGCCCCCACACTGCTAGTCTCCCAGCTCCTTCCACGAAATGCACACAGGGAAGATTCTGGTTGTGCAGAGACTGCAGAAAACCTGATGTCAAAGCAATACTTACATCATGCACAAGCCACCTGGGTTCCTCTGCCCAACATACACAGCCCCAACAACTTCCCAGGACCTGGAAGAGGCTCCATAGTTCGGAAGGGGAAGCTTTGGGACTGGAAGGGAGCAATGAATTATTTCAGCAATGTAGAGGCCCGGGGAAAGGCAAACAGATGCCAGGAGACACTAACAGCAGTTGGACACAAGGTTGTTTGTCCGACAGAGGGGAACAGAAGCAGATTGGAAGAGAACTCACTTGCCCGTGTCCCAAAGAGAGCGAAAACCCTGGATCAAAGCCCAGGATATCCTGGCCTAAGCTCACTTGCAAACATCTCAAAGAAGAATAAAATGGGGAAGAGCTACACTTATTTTTTGGTGGGGCAGAGAAGATCCCAGGAGCTAGTTGCTACAACACGAACAATAGTCTTCTCATCAGCAGCCAAGGCTTATGCCAACCTCCAGAACAGTACATATTGGCCAAGAGAATGGTCCTGATAACCTGACAGGCAGCAGATGGTACTAAATCCAGAGCATGCCATGTGAACGTCTTATCACTTAGGATGCATTAGTCCATATTTCACCAGCTGCATGTCCTCCCTTTTCCCTGTAAAGGGGAGTTGTGGAGAGAATGAAAAGCATTGCTCTAGATGGCTTAGTTATCTAGGAAGCACCCTGCACTGCCAGGTTGTCTAAATGATCCCAGCATCAAAAGAAGAGCTACAGCCTGTTATCACAGCAGCACCATGCTCCCAGCAGTGAGGACAGAAGCCCAGCACAGATTCACATACTACCATGATGAATGCCATACTAATGGCTAGAGAGAAGTGAACCATCAGAATTCTACAATCAGGTGGCACCAGGAAGATAATTCCTTCTAGAAGACGTGACCCAGTTAAGATCTCGTTTCCTGCCAATTCTGACTCCACCAACAAGTGCAACAATTGAACGCGTTGAACTAAGAGCCAGAGATTAGCTGACAACATTGTCAAAGCCCGGAATGCTGAGAATCAAGCCAACAGTATTTCAGTAGCTGCATTCACTTGATTGCACCTGTGAGAAATCAGGAGCATTAAATTGGGAACGTCAGGTTGCTTTAGTCTCCCAGACTATGAGGATACGTTCCAGGGAGGTTCCACAGGAATTTGCCGGCATCTCCACATCCGCACTCATTTTGAGTTGACTACTATTACTGCAGCCAAAGAATTTGCACCAGTTAAGAGGAAAGCTTGCTTCTTTCACCCGGTCAGAAGTGCTGTGGTATTTAAGGTACCTACACAAGGAGGTAGTGGATGGCTAAGAGGACTAGTAATGAGCTAAGTGGCAGTAGTTTATCAGTTTAAATCTCATATCAGGACACTAGTGAGCTGAAGGTGTTGCAGGGATTGGCCTCTGCATAAAATGAATTGGGCAGAGAGGTGAAACATGTTATGGGAATACACATTTATTCATGAATTTGAAAGCCAAATCAGATTCATTGTATTCTTGGTTCTTTCCACAAAGATGAGTGTTTCTCCTTTACTGGTGCGAACACTCAGAGCTAATTTTAAACTTGAATATTTGCCAGAAATTAATGTCAAATTGTGAGACTAAAATTCCCAAGCCATGGGACATTGGCTAGTTACACTGGTCTGTTTCTGTTCCCTTGATTGCATGAGTTATGGGACCACCCAACCCACAACATTTCATCATAGGAATGTCTGCTGACAAAAATCAGAAGTAATTTTGAATGAGAAATGAAATCAGGAATTTTGCAAATCAGTTCATAGACAATTCATGAGCAGGGAAAAAGGCACAATTTGGCAAGTAAATTATTGTTTCTGCACGACTCAGAAGACTCAGTCCAGTCAGCATCGGCTAAGCATCCAAGTCACAAAGTCACCATCACTAATGGGCTATCTTCTTTGCCAGCTGAGAGACAACAAAGTTTGAATGGGCCATGGAGACTGAAGTCCCCTCATTCCTAGAGCAGACCCTCCAAGTCAAGGAGAGGGCACTTCCAGCAGGCAAAGTGAGGGAAGCTTGCAGAGCAGCTGCCTGTGAGATCCCTGTTCTGGTCCCAACAGAGCAAAGTACTTCAGCATACGTTTAACATTAAGCATGTGCTTAAGTCCCATTGACTTCAAGTGCTTAAAAGTTAACACCATGATCAAGTGCTTCGCTAATCAGGGCCTATGGTTACAGGCCCATCCATCTGTGCCAGACTGACTGCTGCTACAGTTCAGCCTTAAGCTCATCAATGATTTTATTTGTAAAAGGAAATTTAAAATATGCCCCATTGGTACTTTGGTACGGAAAGGGCCCAGGAATGTCTGAAGTTACAGGACCTGCCTTAGACTCTAAGGTGCCACAAGCCCTCCTTTTCTTTTTGCGAATACAGACTAACACGGCTGCTACTCTAAGGACCTGCCTGCATTAGCTTTTCTGCACTCTGGGAAGACGCCAAATAGCTTATGTTCACTAGAGGTGGGGTTTGGCTCTGTGTCAGAATTGGGCTTGATCTAGGGATTGAAGCAGAATCAGACGGAGGGTTAGCGTTCAACAGTGCGAAATTCTCACCAGAACTTCGGCACAAGACTTGTGAGATCAGCTTATAGTTCAACCAAAACCAAACTGAAACTGGGAATAGAAAATTCTCTGAATCAAACTAAGCAGAGCCAGAGGGGCGGGTTCAGAACCAGGGATGCAAATCAGACCTCCGCTTCTCCCTGGTTTTAAGATTCAAGGCTCTAGTTCTGACCTCTCTCTAGCAACATAAAGGGTCAAATTCATGCCCAATATTACTCCATTGACTTCAGCGAAGTTAGATCAGGGATGAACTGGCTTCATGTGCCATATCCCTATGGAAAAATCAGTATTGTATACAGCTTGGAGGGCCTCAGGGGAGAACAAAACACACAGAAATAGAGCCATACAAGTCCACAACCAAAACACATACATTTTTTGCTACAATAGCGGTCAACACGAGCCACATGGATGATTCTCAACAGTTTAATCCCAGTGGTAGCCACTGGGTCATTTACAGCTGGAGAGATTAACTACAACGGATGGATTTTGCCAGATTTGGGGGGTGGGAGAGGCTTTGGAGAAATGTTGCAAGAGGAACAACAGAAGTGAGAGTTACAGATGGAAATAATTGTGGCCAAGGAGCCACACCCATCCACAGAAGTGAATTCCAACACTGTGAGCTCAGGTTAAAGACTCGTTTAGAAGGCAAACAAAAAAATATTTACCAAAAAAAATTTTTTTAAACATACAAAACAAAATTTGCCCCTAAAGAAAGTAAATGATCCTCTCATTCCAGACACAAGTTTTCAGTTACAAAGATTTAGTAAGTGACCCTTCTTTACCACCATTTCTGTATATAACTTTAGGGAGGGGGAAGAGAATACTGTTTTCTTGATTTTAGTGTATTTTCTTTAAAAAAATCTGTGCTTTTATTTATAGGTATAATATTTATTTTAATCTTCTCTATAAAAAAACATGAAAATTAGAAATCCATGTCGCAGAGGGTATGGTTTAAAGACTTAACCACACGTCTGTGTTTGTAAAGATCCTAGAACAGCGCGGCCCTGGTCCTTGACTGGAGCACCTTGGCGCTACTGCAATACAAATAATTACCACCACCAAAACCACTGTCTTCCTAGGACCAAAAGTTCAAAATTCATCAGGGTCAGCTTCAGTGTTTGCAAAGAAAATAATGGTTAAGGAACTCCCAAAGAAGCGGAACATCCTGTGCCCAGGTTAGGTTGCATCTCACTCCATTTCTGAGACGGCCCTTCCTTGGTGCTGTTGTCCATGCAGCAGCTTTGTGGAGCCGACATCTGAGCAGCAAAGCACCGCGCGAAACTCAGACCAGCGGGTCCACCTCTGAACCCAGCAAAGACACAGCAACTTCCAAAAGTGAGTTTTATTCTGTGAAGGGGTCGGCCACAGAGATCCCCTTGGGACGGTCACCTGACGTGCTGAAATTACCTCTGAGCCCGTTTTCCCTGCCAGCTTGGGACTCCAGAACCCTGCTTTGTTGAGCCAGACCTGCTAGCCTGCTGCAACACAGAACCAAGGTCTGGGCCACACCCCCAAAGCTGCAGACTTTAACTAAAAACAGCTCAGCAGGTTACCTGTCTCCAGCACCCAGACACCCAGCTCCCAATTGGATCCAAACCCCAAATAAATCTGCTTTACTCTGTATAAAGCTTATACAGGATAAATTTTTTAATTGTTTGCCCTCTATATCACTGATAGTGAGATATGCACAGCTGTTTGCTCCCCCAGGTATTAATCACTCACTCTGGGTTTATTAATAAACAAAAGTGATTTTATTAAGTATAAAAAGTAGGATTTAAGTGGTATCAAGTAATAACAGCCAGAACAAAGTAAGTCACAGAGCAAAACAAAACAAAACACGCAAGTCTAAGCCTAATACATTAAGAAACTGATTACAGGTAATATCTCACCCTCAATAAGCTTCTTTCACAGACTAGACTCCTTCTTAGTCTGGGCCCAATCCTTTCCCCTGGTACAGTCTTTGTTAGATCCAGCAGACATCTCAGGTGGTAGGCAGGGGTTTTCTCATGACTGGCATTCCCCATTGTCCTGCCCCACCCTCTTTTATAGCTGTGGCACAAGGTGGGAATCTTTTGTCTGTGCTTATCCCGACCTCTGCCTCATCAATGGAAAAGAACAAGGATTAAGATGGATTCCAGTATCATGTGACATGATCACATGTCACTGTAAGACCCCCCTAGTCTCCATTCTTCCTGGGTTGGCCCACGCGTATACAGGAAGGTTTGCAGGTAAATAAACCATTTACAACCAAATTGTCCTAGTCAGTGGGAGCCATCAAGATTCTAAACCACCATTAATGGCCCACACTTTGCCTAATTACAATAGGACCTCAGAGATATACTTCACATTTCTAGCTTCAGATACAAGAATGATACATGCATACAAGTAGGAGAAATATATTCAATAGGTTATAACCTTTGTTATGATACCTTACAAGAGACCTTTTGCATAAAGAATATTTCAGTTACATCATATTTACACTCATAAGCATATTTCCATAAAATATATGGAACGCAACGTCACACATTCCTCTCTGAGTCAGCAGTTTCTGAAACAATCAAGTTATTTTACTATTAGTGCTTGGGCTTCAAAGCGCTGAGTAGAACCTATGTGGCATTGGAGAAGAGAGAAATTTTTAAAATGACATGAGTCCTTTTTAGGAAGTCAATAAAAAATTAAGCGAGACAAAGGCTGGTTTGGTGGTTAGAATACTGGAGTGAGACTGAAAAGTTGGGACATTCCTTATAATGGAGGGCTTGAAAGTGACAAAGAACTCAGCATTGGCAAGTTAGTTTTAGAACAAAAAGAAAAGGAGGACTTGTGGCACCTTAGAGACTAACCAATTTATTTGAGCATGAGCTTTCGTGCTCACTTCATCGGATGCATACCGTGGAAACTGCAGAAGACATTATATACACACAGAGACCTGCAGTTTCCACGGTATGCATCCGATGAAGTGAGCTGTAGCTCACGAAAGCTCATGCTCAAATAAATTGGTTAGTCTCTAAGGTGCCACAAGTACTCCTTTTCTTTTTGCAAAGACAGACTAACATGGCTGTTACTCTGAAACCAGTTTTAGAACAGCGCTTCCCCTCAAGGTCCCATTCTGCATTTCAAAAACAACCACCCCACTGAGATCCTGCTGGATGGAAGATGCTATACCAACATAAAAAATTACTGCAAGAACCTTAGGCTAGCAAAATCAGGCTTAAATTGTTCCCCATCTGAAAGAGTCCCTGCTTTGATATAAAAGCTACCACCAACACGCAGGAGATCTGGCTGTAAGCTAACATTTCGAGTATTTCAGAGTCTCCTTTAGAGAAGAAGAAAAACAAAACAAAGTGTATATGAGATTTGGCCAAGTTATTTGCCATATCCTGTAACTTAATCCTTAAAATAACTAACTGTACAATAGCATCAGTTGTATGTTGTTGCAAAAAAAATAACCAACCAGCAGCCATGGGAGGCCCTTCAAAACGTCCCCTTTTTTTTTGGATTAGTGTCTGGCTCCAGGAAAACAAGTCTGACAAGAAGTGTGGCAGGTAATTCAGGGAGGACTTGTGAGGCAATGAGAAGGCACACACTGAACACAGTATCCCTTTGCTTCAGGGGCTGGGGTTGTGTAATACCACAGTCTGCATGGGTCATCAGCTACAGGGCTTGAATCTGGGACATCTGGATATTAATGTCAGAGTCTCTGCTGCTTATGCTAGAAGACCAGGTCTCCTAGCCAAGGCTGTAGCTGGCTCATCAATGTCTCTAACCCAGCCACCGCTAGTGGGGGGAAAAGCACCACACTTGGTAGGCGGGGCTTACAATTACATCTCCCCCTCCTTTTGGGGGAAAAAACAGCAACATAATATTGCACAAATGATCTGGGAAAACAGGAAAACTGTGTATTGGCAATGTTCGCAGGTCATACAAAACTGATCAAGATAGTTAAGTTCAAAGCAGACTGTGAAGGGTTTTTTCATAGATTCATAGATTCATAGATATTTAGGTCAGATGGGACCATTATGATCATCTAGTCTGACCTCCTGCACAACGCAGGCCACAGAATTTCACCCACCACTCCTACAAAAAAAAAAACCTCACACCTATATCTGTGCTATTGAAGTCCTCAAATTGTAGTTTAAAGACCTCAAGGAGCAGAGAATCCTCCAGCAAGTGACCCGTGCCCCATGCTACAGAGGAAGGCGAAAAACCTCCAGGGCCTCTTCCAATCTGCCCTGGAGGAAAATTCCTTCCCGACCCCAAATATGGCGATCAGCTAAACCCTGAGCATATGGGCAAGATTCATCAGCCAGATACTACAGAAAATTCTTTCCCAGGTAACTTGGATCTTACCCCATCTAAAACCCATCACAGGCCATTGGGCCTATTTACCATGAATATTTAATTACCAAAACCATGTTATCCCATCATACCATCTCCTCCATAAACTTATCGAGTTTAATCTTAAAGCAAGATAGATCTTTTGCCCCCACTACTTCCCTCGGAAGGCTATTCCAAAACTTCACTCCTCTGATGGTTAGAAACCTTCGTCTAATTTCTAATCTAAATTTCCTAGTGGCCAGTTTATATCCATTTGTTCTTGTGTCCACATTGGTACTGAGTTTAAATAATTCCTCTCCCTCTCTGGTATTTATCCCTCTGATATATTTATAGAGAGCAATCATATCTCCCCTCAGCCTTCTTTTAGTTAGGCTAAACAAGCCAAGCTCCCTGAGTCTCCTTTCATAAGACAAGTTTTCCATTCCTCGGATCATCCTAGTAGCCCTTCTCTGTACCTGTTCCAGTTTGAATTCATCCTTCTTAAACATGGGAGACCAGAACTGCACACAGTACTCCAGGTGAGGTCTCACCAGTGCCTTATATAACGGTACTAAAACCTCCTTATCCCTACTGGAAATACCTCTCCTGATGCATCCCAAGACGACATTAGCTTTTTTCACAGCCATATCACATTGACAGCTCATAGTCATCCTATGATCAACCAATACTCCAAGGTCCTTTTCCTCCTCCGTTACTTCTAGTTGATGCGTCCCTAGCTTATAACTAAAATTCTTGTTATTAATCCCTAAATGCATGACCTTACACTTCTCACTATTAAATTTCATCCTATTCCTATTACTCCAGTTTACAAGGTCATCCAGATCCTCCTGTAGGGTATCCCTGTCCTTCTCTAAATTAGCAATACCTCCCAGCTTTGTATCATCTGCAAACTTTATTAGCACACTCCCACTTTTTGTGCCCAGGTCAGTAATAAAAAGATTAAATAAGATTGGTCCCAAAACCGATCCCTGAGGAACTCCACTGGTAACCTCCCTCCAACTTGACAGTTCACCTTTCAGTAGGACCCGTTGTAGTCTCCCCTTTAACCAATTCCCTATCCACCTTTCAATATTCCTATTGATGCCCATCTTATCCAATTTAACTAATAATTCCCCATGTGGCACCGTATCAAACGCCTTACTAAAATCTAAGTAAATTAGATCCACTGCGTTTCCTTTATCTAAAAAATCTGTTACTTTCTCAAAGAAGGAGATCAGGTTGGTTTGGCACGATCTACCTTTTGTAAAACCATGTTGTATTTTGTCCCATTTACCATTGACTTCAATGTCCTTAACTACCTTCTCCTTCAAAATTTTTTCCAAGACCTTGCATACTACAGATGTCAAACTAACAGGCCTATAATTACTTGGATCACTTTTTTTCCCTTTCTTAAAAATAGGAACTATGTTAGCAATCCTCCAATCATACGGTACAACCCCTGAGTTTACAGATTCATTAAAAATTCTTGCTAATGGGCTTGCAATTTCTTGTGCCAATTCTTTTAATATTCTTGGATGAAGATTATCTGGGCCCCCCGATTTAGTCCCATTAAGCTGTTTGAGTTTCGCTTCTACCTCAGATATGGTGATGTCTACCTCCATATCCTCATTCCCATTTATCATGCTACCATTATCCCTAAGATCCTCTTTAGTCTTATTAAAGACTGAGGCAAAGTATTTGTTTAGATATTGGGCCATGCCTAGATTATCCTTGACCTCCACTCCATCCTCAGTTTTTAGCGGTCCCACTTCTTCTTTCTTTGTTTTCTTCCTATTTATATGACTATAGAACCTTTTACTATTGGTTTTAATTCCCTTTGCAAGGTCCAACTCTACTTGACTTTTAACCTGTCTCACTTTATCCCTACATATTCTGACCTCAATAAGGTAGCTTGCCTTACTGATCCCTCCCTTCTTCCACTCCCTATATGCTTTCTGCTTTTTCTTAATTACCTCTCTAAGATGCTTGCTCATCCAGCTTGGTCTACAACTCCTGCCTATGAATTTTTTCCCCTTTCTTGGGATGCAGGCTTCCGATAGCTTCTGCAGCTTTAATTTAAAATAATCCCAGGCCTCCTCTACCTTTAAACCCATAAATTCTTCAGTCCAGTCAGGGTTACAAAGGGATCTCACAAAACGGGGTGACTGGGCAACAAACTGGCAGATGAAATTCAGTGTTGATAAATGCAAAGAATGGATAATGCCCGATGGAAAACATAATCCCACCTATCCATCCAAAATGATGGGGTCTAAATTAGCACTTAAGAAAGATCTCGGAGTCATTGTAGATAGTTCTCTGAAAACATCTGCTCAATGTACTTCTTCATAGTGCACAGTGAACCTGTGAAGCTTGCTACCATGGTTTGTTCTGAAGGCCAAAAGTATAACTGGGTGAAAAAAGAATTAGACAAGTTCATGGAGGAGAAGGTCCATCAATGGCTATTAGCCAAGATGGGCAGGGATGCAACCCCATGCTCTGGGTGTCCCTAAACCTCTGACTGCCAGAAGCTGAGACAGGATGACAGGGGGACGGATCACTCAAAAATTGCCGTGTTCCTGCTCATTTCCTCTGAAGCATCTGGCACTTGCCACTGTTGGAAGACAGGATCCTGGGCTAGGTGGACCACCGGTCTGACCCTGTATGGCCGTTCTTATCTTCTTAACCACAACCAGCCACAAATATGGCCAATTAGACAAGACACGGGGAGACTTAGGAGACAGGTGAGTAGATGACCTGAACACCTGACAAACAAGAGAATTACTCTGCCTCTCATTGGATGTCTGTCAGTAGCTACTAGCTCTGAACATCAACGGCTTCGTGATCACATGGCTGCTCGTCCTCTGTACAGTTCCTTCTGCTGTGGCCTGGTCAGCCACTGGGGTGGCCTGGAGCCACCTAGTGTCTGCTTGCTGAGCCTGGTCCTCCACTGGCCATGACTGGGTGGGCATGTGTGATTTCCATCAGCACACACAAGACTGTGAGTGCCATTCTGGGTGTCAAGAGAGCTGGTGCCTTCCTTTGTTTGGTTTAGATTCTTCTGTTCCTTCTGTCAGCCTGACTGTCTGGGGTGGCAACAGTTCAAGATCTTGGTGTTGTCAGCCATTTCCCACCTGAGATCGAACATTCCCTCCCCCTCACTGCCCACCAGGCTTTCAGGATTCCTGCTCCCTCCAGAATGGAACATTTGCAGCTCTGGATGCAAGTCGAGGGCTTTAGCCAGTCTGACGTGATCCCTTTTCAGTAACCCTGGGTATAAACAACTTCCCCACAGGACTGCCTCCGCATCACGGGATGGGCAGGAAAATGGGCAAGTGGCCCACTCTCACCTTCGCTGGGAGGTCTTCTTCAGCTCCCTGCCACCATGTCCTCCCACACAGCCATCATCAGACCTTCCTGCTTCTATGTGTGCTGTCTACCTCCACTCGCACCTTCTGATTGGGACATTCCCAGGGCTCCAAACTTCCATGCAAAAGTCAGGATACTTTTCCATATGAACAACAAAATGGAAGTGACCTGTCTTGTATGTAGGAGCTAAGGGGATCCCAGCAGGGGATTCCAGAGTGTCATCAAGCATGTGGCATTCCCCCTCTTCCTGCAACTTTGGGGCTGGGAAGGGCCCCAGGGCCAGTTAACAAAAGCCAGGTACCTGTAAAAGTTAGCTAGCCAGCAGCCCCCTCCAGCAAACTAGTCAGGCTGGATAGGCAAAGTGTGAGCAACTCCATGTGGTTGTCCCTCCACTGTAAAAATCAAAAAGCGTCTACACACATTCCCTGTCTCCAACCACACACTGCTCAAGACTGTTGCCTTGCTGGTGTGGACAGGATAAGCCATGTTTAATACCCACTGTGTATGAGCTCTCACTGTCTGCCAGGTGTGTAGCATCCTCTGCTAGAACAAGGGTTAAACACACCTCATATCTGCGGGGCAAACAGCACCTCCCACTGGCACATAGTGAGCACACTGCAAGCAGCTCACAGAGTTTCACTCCCAAGGAGCAGCTGAGCCAGGTAACTCCGCTAAAGTGCACTAGTGACTTAAGATCCTCCTCTCCACCACCAACAGAACTGAGACCTGCCAAACTCATCTCATAGCTCCAGCAGCTGTAAAAAGTGATGCCCCCAAGCATGTCTCCAACTGGAAAGCCTCAAAGGGTTCATGGAGCCACCTGAAAAAGTCCTGAGATAGGAACCAAATGCTCCTAATCAGAGAAAACAAAGAGGTGCAGTTTCCACAATCAGCAAAAGAGATGGCTAATTGTTACACAATCCTGGGATTATACAATCCTGGGAAGAAAGGAGGGGCAGTCAAAGCTGTCAGCGAGGATGAGGAATGGCTGGGAGCAGGGACTACAGGAAGCAGATAATTACTTCTCCACTTCTCTTCCCTGGATTGAGTTTAAGGCATGTGACAATTTGCTGCAGAGCTACCCTAGCCTGGGATGATCTGTCCCTCAGGCCTCGACCTCTCAGCACTAGCTTTAAGAGGTTACCCATGTGCCAGGAGCCACCCTCCCCCTCCAGGGCAGGAACTGAAAGGCACACATGACCACAGCAGCTGAAGAAATATGCTCTCCCGCAGGGATGCCAGTTGTGGTTGGCCATATTCCTGGAGGTTTCATCACATGACAGAAGATTCCAGGACAATCCTGGAGGGTTGGCATCGCTATCTCCCTTCCTTACAAAGGGGGACCGTGAGGGGGGTCTGGTAGATTGGTCGACATAGAAAGACACCTCACGCTCTAAGGGTCCGATTCTGCAAAGTGGCTCCGTCCGCCCCGCAGCAGCCTGCAGGAGGCGCTTCACAACTGGCATGTTCGCATCCTAAACGAAGGCCCTCCCAAAAGATCTCTCCCTGCCCCATCCCCCAGCAGCCCAACCTCCATCCCCACTTGCAGGGGATGCTCTAGGAACCCATCTCACACCGCTCAGGCTGCACCCCAACCTCCCCTCCTCTCTCCCTAGCCACAGTTTGTTATTCAGAGCCCCAGGTTGCAATCAATCGATCCTGGACACATTCTCAGATCAGCCAAGTAAGGATCCATCTCTGGATGGTTTAACCTGGCCAGTCTCACCTTCCAAATCCCACCCTCAACAGTGGCAAGAGCAGCAGAACAGACCCAGTCGGGGAGCCCCTTCCACTTCCAGTTTTCCCCATGCCTGGGGTGCTGCATTTCACCAAACAAATGAACCTAATTCTTAGTCCTAGAGATGTCAGAACCTGCCTGTCCCAAAGCAAACCAAAGTAATCTGTTAGGTGCACACTTCTTGCGGTGTCTCTCTCTTTAAGAGCATGAAACACACACCCCAGCTTCCCGCACGTGTCTATTGTTCCCTAATGAGGACATGACTGCACTGTTTTTGGGGGGGGGGGGGGGCTGGGGAAGAGGAAGAGGGGATAGTCTTCTAGAGCAGTGTTTCTCAACCATCAGTCCATGGGCTGGCGCTGGTCTCCCTGACACAAGTTGAGAAAGCAAGTCCCTGGTCTCAAAACACTGAGAAACACTGCTCTAGTGGATAAAGAAAATCTAGTCACTCAGGAATCTTAAAGGAGGGGTGGGTTCTTCCCAGCATTTCGTTTTTACAATTGTGGGTCTGACCAGGATCCTCGCTACAATGTGAAAGGATCCGACCACACCCCTGCATAAGGCTCCCAGGATCAGGGACAGGGCTATTAGACAGAGGGAACTCTTGGGTTGACAAACCCCCTTCTAGCGGCTCGGCCAATCTGTGGATTCATCATGTTCCCCTGCCGCTTTATATGTTGTTTCCCTGACACGACTGCACTGAGACTTGGAAGCAAATCATTCACCACTGGCACTGCCTTGCAGTGAGGTATGGCTGAGGCCCAGTCCGGATTCATGGGTGATGAGCATCCCCATAGTCAATGGGCATTAGGAGCAGCCAAGGACACGCTGCATCTCGCAGGATCCAGCCAAACTGATCGTTTACTGTATGTGTCTTGCTCCATAGGTGTAGATGACATTTCACAACCATGTAGGAAGACAATGTTCCTGGCCCAGGGCACTGACAGTCTAAATTAGATATTAATTACTGGGGATTAGGAGCAGGCTGTAGGCGATAAACAATTAAAATACTTGTCAGTTGCACTGAGCTTTACAGATATCACCTAATTAATCTTCAAACCCCTCTGTGACCTAGGTCTAATCCCAAATTTATATGTATTCCTCTCTCCATAGCTTAATGAGCTGCAGAAACACTTCCCCCTCTCCCCCCCCCCGCACAGCTACAGAATGCATTAGGAGACTCATCTCATCCCATCAGTAAGAGCTATTCCCACAAACTCAGCATCTCTGACAAATCCTCCAACACAACGTGGTTCTGGACTCACTCATCCAGTAACTGGAGGGGACAAGAGCAGAAAGGTTCCAGGCCCCAGGATATGGGTTGCCCCTAGAGAGACAGTGTGGGCCAGTGAGCGCGCTGTGGGCAGAATGAGGAGACCCAGATTCTATTCCTAGTGCTATCACCTCCTGTGTGAAAGTAAGAAATGATCTGTGGTGCCCAATAAGATAGCTGAGAATATAAGCAATAATTAAATCACTCCCTGTTACCCAATCTGGTCTGCCCAGTGGGATTGTTCTCTGCTCTGTCTGCAAACTCCTTGTGGCAGGGCTAACTTTAACGTTTCTTGGGGCTTAACCAATAAGAACCTCTGTGCTATTGCCACACTATAAAACAAGCAGAAGGAGTTGAACCTCCTGTGTGACCTCAGGGAAACTGAGGCACGAGGCAAGTCACTGACTTGCCCATCTGTAAAATGGGGGGGAATGCTCTAAAAAAATAATTTTCAAACAGTAAGATTTGTTTTAACAAAGTACTACCCCCATTTTACAGATATAGAAGCTACTGACCCTCTGTGCCTCAGTTTCCCCAAGTCCACAGAGCTAGTCAGTGGCAGAGCCAGGACATCCTGTCCCCCAGCCCTGGGCTCAGTCCTCTATGCAACGCTGCTCCCAGAATAAATTAAGAATTTTCATACAGATTAAAATATTCATATCTGAAGGTGTCACACAACAGAGGGTGATCTCCTCAGGTAATGGAAGAGGAACAAAGAGGAACAAAAGGTCACTGTACTCAACTCACTGGTAGGAAGGAAATGGAAAGCAGTGGTTCCAGCTTTCAGAAGGGAAATTTGTGTACATGAAAGGGAAAGTTGGGTTATTCTGTGAGATTCAGCAGTCTTCATGAGTGTAAACTCATCTTCTCGCATACACAGAGATCAACAGGATACATCTCCACAGATATAGAATCATAGAACTGGAAGGGACCTTGAGAGGTCATCTAGTCCAGTCCCCTGCACTCAAGGCAGAGCTAAGTATTATCCAGACCATCCCTGACAGGTGTTTGTCCAACCTGCTCTTAAAAATCCCCAATGATGGAGATTCCACCACCTCCCTGGGTAATTTATTCCAGTGCTTAACCACTCTGACAATTAGGAAGTTTTTCCTAATGTCTAACCTACACCACCCTCGCTGCAATTTAAGGCCATTACTTCTTGTCCTATCCTCAGAGGTTAAGAAGAACAATTTCTATCCCTCCTTGTTGTAACAACCTTTTAAGTACTTTAAAACGGCTGTGTCCCCTCTCAGTCTTCTCTTCTCCAAACTAAATAAATTTCTTCAATATTCCCTCATAGGTCATGTTTTCTAGACCTTTAATCATTTTTGTTGCTCTTTTCTGGACTTTTTCCAATTTCTCCACATCTTTCCTGAAATGTGGCGCTCAGAACTGGACACAATACTCCAGTTGAGGCCGAATCAGCGCGGAGTAGAGCGGAAGAATTACTTCTCGTGTCTTGCTTACAATACTCCTGCTAATACATCCCAGAATGACGTTCACTTTTTTTGCAACAGCTTTACAATGTTGACTCATATTTAGCTTGTGATACGCTATGACCCCCAGATCCCTTTCCGCAGTACTCCTTCCTAGGCGGTCATTTCCCACTTTGTATGTGTGCAACTGATTGTTCCATCCTAAGTGGAGTACTTTGCATTTGTCCTGATTGAATTTCATCCTATTTACTTCAGACCATTTCTCCAGTTTGTCCAGATGGATTTGGAATTTTAATCCTATCCTCCAAAGCACTTGCAACCCCTCCCAGCTTGGTATCGTCCGCAAACTTCATAGGTGTATTCTCTATGCCATTATCTACATCATTGATGAAGATATTGAACAGAACCAGACCCAGAACTGATCCCTCCGGGACCCCACTCATTATGCCCTTCCAGCATGACTGTGAACCACTGATAACTACTCTCTGGGAATGATTTTCCAATCAGTTATGCACCCACCTTATAGTAGCTCCATCTAGGTTGTATTTCCCTAGTTTGTTTATGAGAAGGTCATGCAAAACAGTATCAAAAGCCTTACTAAAGTCAAGATAAGCGCCTTTTGGTTTAGAATAATAAAATGAGAGAAAAGGAGATCTCTTTAAGAGCTCACAGTGCGTCTCCTCTGTGAACAGTCTGCACTGAACAGAATACAAAATGGCAGCTTGACTCTACAGACAACTATACCTTTAATTCTAAGGACTGCAATAACCGAAAACAGAATACGTAGCACAAAATCTTCAGTGAGGAGTAGAAAACCCAGTGGGATCTTTCCACTTTTAGCACCCTCCCTTGCCATAAAGATCCTGCGATGAGAGCTGTATTGCCAATTTATTAAACAGCGTGTGAGGCAGAAGAGAATCCACCTTCCCTTCCTGTAGCTGTATCAATTTTACAGGGCTAACAAGAGAACATCTTCTCTCTATCACTCATTTCAGCAGGTGAGATTCAGCTGCATAGGAAGCGGAAAGGTGGCTTCTGGGTCCATTTTCACATGGAGCCACATTTCTGACAGGTAGACTTAAGGGTGTAAGCAGGGCCCATCAAAGGAAAGGAAGTGATCTGATAAAGGAGAAAATGCCACATGGTCAGGTAAACGTGAATGAATCCTACTCCTGTGAGGAATTCAGGTGCACAAATTATAGATCCTACAGTACACTAGGGCCTGAGCCAGGTTCTGATTCAGTCAAAAAGGGGACTGCCTTTGATCCCAGTGGGAACTAGATTTGACCCACCCGGGACGTGAAGCAGAACCTCACTAGTTCTCCCAGTCCGTAGTATGAGCCACTTCAAGGTAGCAAGTAATAAAATAATAAATAATATTCTCTAGGTCTTTTACACCCTTTCGTCCACAGATCTCAAAAGGCACATTTCCAAGGAGGTCAGTACCATTAGCCCCATTTTTCCAATGGGGAAACTGAGGCACAGAACAGACACACAATAATTTAGAAAGGCAAGGTAATGCCTCAAGTCACGTTCAACTCCTTCCGCTTGTTTTATAGTGTGGCAATAGCACCGAGGTTCTTATTGGTTAAGCCCCAAGAAACGTCAAAGTTAGCCCTGCCACAAGGAGTTTGCAGACAGAGCAGAGAACAATCCCACTGGGCACACCAGATTGGGTAACAGGGAGTGATTTAATCATTGCTTATATTCTCAACTATCTTATTGGGGACCACAGATCATTTCCTATTTTCACAGTTCACCTACAGCCCTGGCTGGTTTTCTTGGTTGTTACACAGCGGTCTAGGTTTTGTTATATAGTAACACAGGCAGTACTAAAAAAAAAGAATACAGGGACCAGAAGAACTAGTTTGTTAGAATTTAAGGGCTTATATATTGCAATCATTACTATCCAAATAAATGGAAATCATTATCAACTTAAAATGTGCTTTTGCTAGACAACAGTTTAAATGTTATGATGCCTCACGTAGCTGCAAATGTAGTGTACGGAATTCCATGCAAGACCCGACAACAGCATCCGCTATTAAGTCTCACTTGAACCATTTTATGGTGTTGATTATCAAGTGCCTGGGTAGTAAGAGTCCACCGTGCCTGCCCAGGCCCTGTCCATGCTACGACCGAGGTTGTGATTCGTTACTGGCCTGGCTAGCTCGAAACAGCGTTAGCGTCCACCACACCATGATTAAAACTAGGACTGGTTGAAAAGTTTTCCATCCAAAACAGGTTTCTGAAGGCAAATGGAGTTTTTGACTCAATTAAATTTTGACTGCAAAGTGCGCTTTCCGCAGGCAAATGCCAACTTTCCATCCAAAAACCCAAGCACCTGATAAGGGGAAAGAAGTTGTTATTTTGGTGTGCGGGCTGCCACGAGGCCTCGTCACGGTCCCATGCTTGTCCCCAGCTGGACAGCATCTCCCATGAGGCAACACAGCAGGGACTCCCAGGGTGCACTGTGGTGGCTCACCAAGAGAGGACCATGTTACACAGGAGACGGCCGTGCAGCCAGTCCTTGGTACAGGTGCATTTAGGCCATGCTCAGTTCATCTAGGAGCCAGGAGTCAGGAAAGGGGAGAAAAATTTCAAACATTTTAAAGACATTATTTATTCTTAGTCAGTCACTGAAAACCATTGCAGGGGTTTCCGAGCCAACTGTACCGTCAAACCTCACAGCAGGAATGTATTTTACCAGAGGAAAAATACATGAGTTATCTTTGTAAAGGGAAAACAAAGCTGTTTAACTCTTTGATTGCAGGCATTTTCCAAACAGCTGTTAGGAGAACGTGTGATGTTTTTATTGCACAATTGCAACTCAAAAGATAGAAGTGCGGTGCACTGTAATTGGGTGATACCGGACCAATGATATTGCTCAGACACTAGAAAGATAAGTTTGGGGGGAGTAAATGGACTTCTTCTTTCAAAACTATCTCCAGGATTGCAACAAGTTAAACTGGCAAGCAGTGAAGAAGTGTTCATTAACAGAGAGCTCATTTAAAAACAAACAATCTCAGGGAATGCGGTTCTCAGAGAGGAGTACATAGAGGGAGCAAAAATGCATGGCAGGACTCCTGGGTTCCATTCCTGGCTCTCCCTCCTGGGACTTTGGCCAAGACACTTTTAAAAATAACTTGCCCTTCACTAGCATCTTTCATGGGAGACGCTCAAGGAGACGTCACAAACGCTAATGAATGACACCTCAGCCCCAGAGGGCAAGTGTATCCTGTAAGATAAGAGACTACAGAACAATCCACTCCACCGCAGCACGACAGATATGACACTGCAGAGAACCAGCGCATGAGGCCCGGGCAGAGCACAACTCAAAGGCAAGAGCACTAGTGTAAAAGCCAGACACAAGAAACAAAAGCAGAGAATATACCACTCGGAGCTTGGCTTGTTTAGCCTAGCACAACGAAGGCTCAGAGGGATCCGGTGGTTTTGTGTAATACATCAGAAGTGTCAATTTCAGAGAAGGTGAGGAGCTATTTAAGCTGAAGGATAATGGGGGCTCAAGAACAGATGGGGCAAACTGACCATGTGTAAATTTAGGCTGGAAACTGGAAGCCGGGAAGCAGCCTCTGGAACAGTCTCCCAAGAGGAGCAGTGGAGGCAACAAACCTCACTGGTTTTAAGGTGGAGCGGGATATATTTATGAAGGAGATGATACAACAGGGTTGCCTGTGATAGCAGGGGACTGGACTTGATAACCTAGGGAGTCCCTTCCAGTCCTGTGCATAGTCTAGGTTTCCCCACCCCCATCTCCTATGGGGAGAGACTGGGCAAAACAATGCATCCCTCACAGCCTTTAGGTGTGCACTTGTACCTAACCAGGAAAGCTGTGACTAAGGGCCCGACCCTGTAAACACTACCAGGCATAGTGCTTAGTCCCTGTGGGTGGAACTCCAGAGTAAGTGATACATTCTGTAGCAGAGCGTTCACAGTTCAGGTCCTCAGTAGGTCACAGAGCAAGAAGAGAAGACTTTCCCCAGGGGAATCAAGCCTTCAGAGACACAGACACGTGACCTGGATGAGCAGGGTGTGCGCACATCTCCGAGGGCAGAATTAGGCCCAAGGGGTGAAAGTGATCATACCAAGAGGGAGAGAGTTGGAGGAGAACCCAGACAGCTGCAGACATCGGCCCTCCTGGTATGCCCTAACCCAGCCAGGCAATGAGAGGTCACGTGAGGGAGTCAATCATTTTAAAAAGAAAAAGGCTAATGTGAAAACTGGCACCTTTGTCGTGGCTGGGGACTAAGCCGGGGATGTCCGGGGCTCACAACACGTTACAGTTTGGGCTGAAGGAGCGATTTACCTAATCTAGGAGCTGTAACAGATTTATAGCCTCTATGGATCAGACTCAGAGAGTGGCACGCTAAGCGGTGGATTACATGAACTTAACTCCTCTCCTTTGGGCTTCCCACTGCATCCTCTCCTTGTGCCCATTGCTCAGCTCTTCACGGCAGGGGCTGTTTTGATTCCATGCTGAGGGTGGCATCAGAGATGCTGATGCTGCTCAGAAAAAAAAAAATTAGTAATTCCACTAAAAACAGACTGTGGAATCTCTCTGCAAATGAGGCTTTTATGTCAGATCCAGCACCTCTGAGCCACATGCCAGGGCAGCCAGCTTGCTGCAGCGGGGGAGCGGCAGAGAGAAGAGGAATGAGAAGTAAGCCCAGGTCACACCAGAATCAGTTCCCTGTCTTCTTTGTCGGCAGCTAGAGAGTCCTGCCTACAGTAAATGCTGGGAGAGCCAGAAAACACTCAAGGAACTGACAGCACAGAACCCAACCACCTAAGAGGAGATGCCAATGCGCAGTCAGAGCACAGTGACTCTGCTTTCCGCTCCGAATACCTTTATTAGCTTTATTCACCAATAATCTTCAACCAGACTGAAAGTTCAGCCGCCTCTCACGGAGCCACTTAAGCCGCTTCCTTCCCTACAGGCATTTGTTTCGGTGTGAGGGAGGGAGTCACTTCAAAGGTGGAGACACAACTTTCCTGGATTTAGTCCCATGAGCATGGCCATTTTGAAGGCTGTTTTCCACAGTATGAACCAGAGACCCATTTAGTTTTCCCGTCCCCTGTAGAAAGACAAAGCCCTAAACACGTGGGAAACCTGTCCCACACATGGGGGTGTGTACTGCCCCTGCCTGGATAGGATGAATCAGACTCCCTGAAACTTAGGGGTCTTTCCCTCTGTTGCCTGGAGGTTTGAAGAGAAGTTATTGTATCCCAGCGTTACTGATGTTTAAGGGAAATTCCCAGCCCCATGATCACAGAACCATAGGACTGGAAGGGACCTCAAGAGTTCATCTAGTCCTGTCCTCTGCACTCAAGGCAGGACTAAGTATTATCTAGACCATCCCTGACAGGTGTTTGTCCAACCTGCTCTTAAAAATCTCCAATGATGGAGATTCCACCACCTCCCTAGGCAATTTATTCCAGCGCTTAACCACCCTGACAGTTAGAAAGTTTTTCCTAATGTCCAGCCTGAACCTCCCTCGCTGCAATTGAAGCCCATTGCTTCTTGTCCTATCCTCCGAGGTTAAGGAGGACAATTCTTCTCCCTCCTCAGTGCTTTCCACGTGAGCAGGAGCCAGGGCTCTTTCACAGCAGTACAGCAGGAAAAAAGAGAAACGCTCATCTCGCATGGCTTCAGAGAACGTGGCTGCACACCTCCAGTGGGGCTCAGCCTGATGAGAAGGGTAGAAAGTGCATGTTCAAGACTTAGTTTTTTGCCATCTTTCTCCAGTACCTTGGCAACCTCACTTGGGGCTGGAGACAAACTGAATGGCTCCAACTCCTCCTGCACTGTCGCTGTAAAATGGCCTCTCGCTCACCGGCTGTTTGAAGGGCTGAAGTACCCTTGTCATTTCTCGCTTCCTTGCTCCAAGAGTAGACTGCAAGTGGTAACTGGGAGTATGGTCCAGAATTTAGGTTAATGCATTTCAGGCACTCCTGATGCACCCAACCTTTACACTGACATTTCCGCTACTCTTCAGTGGTTCACGTACCGGGTCCTGGCTAATAACCTGAGAGGACACCACATTTCTAGAACTCACCTGGCTCTTTATTAAGAGAGCTAGTTACAGAGATTATGCAACTGCAGCTAGCATTCTAGCCAAGTGCACAGAGATGGACTTCTCGGTGCCTCTTCCAACCTCTTCCCTTCGGCAACCTGTGTACCTCCTTCCAAGTTCCACACAGGCTGCTACCCTTAGTAGCACTGCCCCTTTGGCCTGGGAGCTTAGGCAATATTCAGAGCCTTGCAAGACTGGTTCTTTTAAGAGGAGAAATGGATGATGTGAGTCAGGTACATTATTTAGCTCTACCCTATTTATAAGAAATGTCCACAAACTCCTGTTTCCAGTGGAACCAAACAGCAGGAAGTTCCCTTGCTCAGAAATCCCCATGCCTGCCTTTGCATCGAGCTCTGTGCCCAAGGAGCTCTGCAAGTCTCAGGCCATGCTCACAACTGCTTCTCTGTCTGCTGGCTTTCTGCCTCAAACACATACCTTGCCAAACAATCCCCTATCCCCTGCATTTGCAATCAGGGAACTGCTCAGCCCACACAACTATAGCTTCTGATCAGGCCTTGTCACGAGGCCTTGGGTGGTCATTTCCAGGTATCACTACCTAAAGGGATTTAATCGCTCCTGTTATTTAGCCTGAAAGCAGTATTCTTAGCATACCCATGGGCACTAACCAGATCTGCAATTGTCTATAGATCAAAGACCCGCTTGATGGCAGCCATTTACACCTGACAGCAAAACAGTAGTTCCTTTCACACCTGCCCTCTACTTCATGCCCTCTTGATGCTTGCCCCTTCTCTTTGCCATCCAGGTTAACTTTTTGGCAGGGGTGAAGATCAGGCACCACTGTATTGCCCTCCATACCAACATGTATATTTTGTAGCCTCCTCACTAGATGCCACTTTTAAGCACCCAGTCATGAATGTAATTCTTTCATTCCCGCAAACGAAAAAAATTCAGTGGTCAGGGAGCAATCTTAGCCACAAATAGCACAATCCTGTTTTTTCTCAGGCATATCCTGGGACTTGGATAAATGGGGAAGAATTCACAGGACTCTGGGAAATAAGACCAACCTTCAGTTACACACAGGTCAGATAAACTGGATTATGTCACAGTTTTGTTTTCACTTTAGGAAATAAGAGATTGCAAAACAATGCCAGTACAATCAGATTGCTCAGCAGGTTCCCAGTGAGAGGTAGATCTCTGACAGTCTAAAGAAACCCAAACTGGGGCACTTGGAGCAAAGTCTTATCAGGGAAATGTACCAAGCTTTGTCTTTCAATGATGGAAATGAGACCAGAGCAACAGGGAGGAATCTGAATTCCCGAGACACACGGTAGTTGACAAATATAGTAAGCACCCCGGACCCGCCAGAAGGGAGAGCACCAAGGCTGGGCTGGAGGCCAAAGGCACGAGGACCGTTCGATGCAATCAAAGTAGAAAGCAGCAGTGAGGTACGTGAGCAAGCCACCGCCAGCAGAAGAGCAACACACAAGGATGGGCAAGACACTGAAGTGCATGGGATTCTCCAGAAAAAGGGCTAGCACTGAATCAGAGGGGCAAGTTCTCTGACCTGTGCTTCGCTGGCACAAAGCCAGTCCAGGTTGGCAGTGTCCCCAGCTAATGGCTGACCAGCAGCCTACCTGAAACGAGTCTGGCAGGTCTCAGTCAGGTCCCTGGCAGACAGGCCTCTACCACGGGTGGCGGGTATAATAGGACAGGGGAGGCTAAGCCCCCCTAAACCAAGCCCTGACCCCATTCATGCTGCACCCTCTCCCCCAAGCTGGGGTTGGCGAGCGACCCTGTGCTGGGGCCTGTGAGTGGACCAGAGCTGTTTGGCCAGGGCTAATCCAGCAGTATGGAGGGCTCGGGGCTCCGGCGAGCGTCGGGGGAGCTCTGGTGAGTGGGGCTTGGGTGGAAGGGAAGGGGCACTCATACACTGCCCATGGCCATCTACCATATATCGCTCAAGCCACCAATCACAAGCGACACCCCCTGCGGGCAGGCTAAGCGGAGGCAGAGGATTGAACTGGCCATAGACACTGCACTATGCTCTTGCTCCTCAGGGTGGCACTTCTGAGACAGGACTGAGGCCTGCTGAGGTTTGTCTACACTGCTGCTGGGAATGACAGCAGCCCGGGAACACAGACTCAAGCTAGCACGCTAAACATAGCTGGGTGGACGCTGGCGGAGACTCAGGATAGCCAGCCAAGCTCAAACCCAGGGAGTCGGGTGAGCCGGAGCCGCCACCCGAGCTGCAGCGTCTACACTGCTGTTTTTAGTGCACTTGCTCGAGTGTGTCTACCCAGGCCAGGAGACTCGCTCCCAGCTGTAGTGCAGACGTCGACGACTGCCTGGAGGACGCCAAGGTTGCACTTCCAAGAAAGTCAGTGGTAGGGCTAGAGATGGAATCCAGCAGCTCCTAGCTCCAGGTCTCCTATTCAGATCCCTCCTCTCTCTGATCAAAGTTCAAACACCTAGCGCATGCCAGCAACGCTGCACCAAGCAGAAACCGCCTCCCACAGAACACAGAGAAAAAGGAAAAACAAAACACTACAAGAGGAGTTAAAACCAGCGCTAGATCGAGACAGAGACAAAGCAATGCATCACTACAGTCAGGACGAAGAGGAACATTCAAGACAAGCACATGCCTCTGATCAACCTAGGGTGACCTGATGTCCCGATTTTATAGGGACAGTCCCGATATTTGGGGCTTTTTTTTAATAGTTGCCTATTACTCCCCACCTCCGTCCCGATTTTTCACACTTGCTATCTAGTCACCCTAGATCAACCCCTATTAAAAAATTAAACAAGAAACTGAACCAAAAGAGACCCTTTTCCCCAACATATCAAGGGGCAGCTTTACTCGAACACTACTGCTAAAGTCTGTTTGGAATACATCCTGAGCCAGGGTCGAGATCCATTTTACAACATTTTAAACAGTCAGTTTCAGTGCGTTACTCCCAATTTATACTGGCATCCCAAGAGGAGAATCAGAGCCTCTGTTTCTAAAAGTTCAGCAATCAGCCATTTAGCAAAAAATGGCAGCTTTTAAGTTTCTGATCAGCTGCTTACTTGTTCTTTAAACAAATGTAGAAAGAGAAAGTTGCTTAGATGTGGTTACATAATCCACTCCACTGCGTATGCAGAAAAATTTAGTCAAAAATTTAGTCTGTAACGGGAGCTCAGAGCCTTTGACTGTCATGCACAGGGACCATGGAGATAGGACACAAGATGGGGAGGGCGCTGAGTTATTACAGAGAATTCTTTCCCCGGTGTCTGGCTGGTGGATCTTGCTCACATGCTCAGGGTCTAACCAATTGCCATAATTGGGGTCAGGAAGGAGTTTTCCCCCATGTCAGACTGGCAGAGACCCTGGAGTTTCCTCTACAGCATGGGGCACAGGTCACTAGCAGGTTTAAACTAGAGTAAATGGTGAATTCTCTGTAGCCTGAAGTCTTTAAACCATGAGTTGAGGACTTCACTCACTCAGCCAGAGGTTAGGGGTCTATTTCAGGAGTGGGTGAGTGAGGTTCTATGGCCTGCAACGTGCAGGGGGTCAGACTAGATGACATAGATGCTGGAACTAGGGGTGCTGCTGCACCCCCGGGCTTTTGAAGTGATTTCCATCATATACAGGGTTTGCAGTTTGGGTTTACAGCACCCTTCACTATACAAATTGTTCCAGCACCCTTGCTGGATGATCACGATGATCCCTTGTGACCTTAAAGTCTAGGACTTAAATCAGAAGAGTTGCTTGCAGTTTACGCTGTGAATGGCAGAGCAGTCGACAGAGTCTGTAATTTGCCTTTTTTTTTTTTAAATCAAGTGGCTTTTCAAAAGTGCTGAGGCACTGCAGAGTTCTCACCACCACTGCCCATCAGAGAAGAAACTAATTTCTAGAAATTAATCATCTCCTCTTAATTATTAGAGCTAGACAGGGAATGACTTCCCCATCTCAGGAGAGTCTGAGATTTCAAAACATTTTCTCTGTCTCAAATCAGGATAATCTCAAAAATATTCATGAACCAATAAGAACAGAAGTATTCGACTGGGTCAGTCAAGACATTTTAATTTTAATAATTGCACAATATTTTGTGTCGACGTTGACCTTTTTATATTTAACCTTTTTTTAGTAAGAGGTAACTAAAATATAAAAATAAACAAGTATCAATAGGAACCAAAAAAAAGAACCCCCAAAACACTTTTCATGTTGAAAACGTGGAAACAGGATGCGCCACTAATTTCAAAACTTCTTCAAAAGTTTCATAAAACCAACCCTTTCATGCAAACAGCTTCAAGAATCCCAGCAGCCCTGTTAAAGCCTTGCTGAGATTCAGAAGAAGTGGCAAATGCTGGTCACTATATTCTGGAGAATTGTAGCACCTCAACATTACAGCTGTATCTACATGCACTTACCCTGCCAAGGGAGAGGAAGTCTGACCCAGGCACCTGCTGGCTACTGGGCACCATTTCTGTAACCATCACTATCATAAGCAGCTGGCCGGGTTCGAACCCAGGGCTTTCCACACAGAGCTGTCCCCACTGAGCTCAGGACAAGTCCATTTTAGCGGCAGGCAGAAACAAGTGGTCAGAATAGTCACAGAAGGGGCACATGCAAAGACACTAAACAGCGGGTTGCATACAAAGTAGCAAGCAATGCCACCCCACCAGTGGGGGCACGAGTGAAGACAAGGCCTTGATCTTTTTTTAATCACCTCATCGTCTCACCCTGCTCATGGGCAGCCAGGCAAATTGTGCAGATTTTGCACAGTTCCAAGGCAGAGCCAGGTGCAGCTCCCCAGCTTAGGCTTGAGTTTTCTTTGACAATTTGAGTTAATTCCAGCACAAAACATGGAGGAAAAGTTTCAGGGAGGTGCAAAAGTGGCATGAATTGAAAGCCAAGGAACATTAGCCCAGCTCCGCCCCTGACCACATGCAACATCTATAGTAGCCATAACCAGGAAACCTCCCCCTGGTGGCAGCAACAGCGGGAATGTTATAGCAGCTGGGACAAGGGCATTTTTACCACCATAGTGGCTAACCAGGTGGGGAAACTGAGGAACAGTTAAGGCCAGGGTTTGCCAAAATTAGCCACCTGAACCTAGTCTCCTAAATCTGTATTTAGCTCTAAATAAAAGTGACCTGATTTTCCAAGATGCTGAACACCCAGCAGCACCCATTAAACACTTATAATTAGAATTAAGTTATTTGTACCGAGGAAACCCAATCAGAGACTAAGACCCCACTGTGCTAGGCATTCTACCTCCCTTTCCGGATACTATTCATGTGAGTGAGCTGGCACAGCAGCCCCATGGCAGAGCTCAGAAGAGACCCCAGCACTGAAGACGTCTCCATGCTTTGCTCTAACCCAGTGGTTCTTAATGTATTTACCACGGAGGGCCACATATGTGGGCCGTATCCAATACTACCCGTATGGCTCTGAAGATGTCATAGGGCCCACAGCTCTGTGCTGATTAGGCCACCAGCAGCCTGCGGGTTGAGAACCCCTGCTCGAACCCTGGCATATGCGGCAATTGATTGAATCTGCATCCATGTACCTCAGGACAGAATTGTAAGATCTGTAGGTAAAAGTCATGGCACTTACTCATTTTTCTATTGACTTAGAAGCAAATGTCTCTTGGCTAGGAGCAGCTCCCATCTAGGAGTGGAAGATCGGGTCAGAGGGACCACAGCACTAGTCCATACCCATCCTGAGAGCAAGTGGAGGTGGAGTGTAACTGCACACTGCCTGTGATAAGAGGCTTGTCACTTGAGTTACTTAGCAGGAGGAAGGGAAGGGGCGGGCATTGGTTGGTTCTGTGAAGCATGATGTTGTCAGCGACAACGATCAGGAAAATACCCGGCCAAAGCTGCAAAGCCACAAACGGAAAGAGGCTGGCACAGGGCTCATTGCATCAGAAACTAAAGTTCTAGTCTGTATGAGATCACACGGCCACAGTTCCTGCTGCTGAATCAAGATGATTTAGTTGGGGATTGGTCCTGCTTTGAGCAGGGGGGTTGACTAGATGACCTCCTGATATTCAGTGATTCTATGAGCAGCTTAATTGACAACCAGACACTCTGGCCCAGCCCCACAAAGAATCAGCAGCACAGTTAGCAGGGATGCTGCTAATGTTTTGCAACCAACTCAGAAGCTCCGGCTGTTGCAGAAGGTGGCCGCCTACTTGCTCAGTGGTGTGTGTGGGAGTGTGTGAGGGGGTGCATTAGGCCACTGTGCCCCAGGCTGCTCAATACTACAAGGGGACATTCCACCCCCCCAGCCCAGACTGCTTCTAAACCTGATTGCCAGGGAGCAGGGCTCTCAGCTCTGGAACTCACACCCATCAGCCAGCTCCACTGGTCCAGCACAGCCAGAGTTTGCGTCCCTTCACCAGGCCTGTTTGCGCCAGCTCTCACAGAGGGTGGAGGGCCCTGTGAGCTTGGGGAAGGCCTTGGTCACCTGGAGGGGAGGGTGTCTGGAGGCCATGCTCTTTCCAGTCACCGTTGTCAGTTTGGGGGTCTCCTTTAATGCAGCTAAATGCACCAATAGGGTTCTGAACGTAGGGAGAGTTTAAGCATACCTGCACTGCAAGGTGTAGGCAGAGACTACAGATCCTGTGACCCTACCATCTCAAACCACCACATGCACAGCTGGGCCTTCTGGGATACATCTGACTTCCCAAGTGTGACATTCCCCTGGTGATATCTGGATCGGTCATGCCAATCCTCGACTCTGGGAGCCAGCCTTACCCTGCTCTGTGGTGAGAACTCCCACTCTTGGGCTGTTCATACACAGCCTCTAGCATGTAAGATGCTCCCAGTATGAGTGAGGACTTTTGGCCAGCGGCTGCTTGGATTGTGCAACCGAATGACACTAGCCAATATCTCCAGTCCCGGACACAACTCAAGGAACCTCCGTCTTGCAGTATCCAGTTATGACCACTGGACGCAGCAAGCTTATATGAATTCATCAATTTAACAGAGAAATTGATATGTACCAGGCTTGTTATCCCAAGGGGAGTCTCTAACATGCTTCAAAACAAATGCACTGTTTCAGGTAGAATAAACAAACAAATTTATTAACTATAAAAGATAGATTTTAAGTGATTAGAAGTCAAAGATTAACAAGTCGGATTTGGTCAAATGAAATAAAAGCAAAATGCATTCTAAGCTGATCTTAACACTTTCAGCGCCCTTACAAATTTAGATGCTTCTCACCACAGGTTTGCTGGTTGCCCTTCAGCCAGGCTCTCCCCTTTGATCAGCGCTTCAGTAGCTGGGTGGTGGTGTCTGGAGATGGAGGTGGAAGAGAGAGGAAGAGCATGGCAAATGTCTCTCCCTTTTATCATGTTCTTTCTTCCCTCTTGGTTTTGCTCCCCATTCAGGGTCAGGTGAGCATTACCTCATTGTAGCCCCAAACTGACCGAGGGAAGGGGGGTGACTCACTGGAGAGTCCAACAGATCCTTTGTTGCCGCCTAGGCCAGTGTCCTTTGTTCCTGTGAGGCTGGGCTGGGTTTGTCCCATACATGCCCTGATGAGTTGCGAACTGCCCCTCTGTTCCTGGAGAGTTTTGCCTGGGCTTGTTTTAAGCCACGAGGACACATTTTCAGCCTCATAACTATATACATGATATTACAACCTATAACATTACTGTAACAACAATGCTCAGCCATCATGAGCCTTCCGAAGACACCCAACATGACAAACTTTGCATTGGATACCACAGAATCATATTATAAGGATGAACATGGGGGTGAAGGTTGTTCCCCTGAGATACAGTGTCACACCAAGCCCTTAGAAGCCCCCTGCCTCCAGTTAGCTCTATAGTCACCCAATCTGTCTGCTCCATTTTCTTTTGGCTCCCTCCACGTCTCCTTCCAATGCCCCTCACCAGGTCTCCCATTGTGCATGCCCTCTGCAGATCTCCTCATTAGAGCACTCAGAAAAGGGCTGCAAGGCCCAGCTGAGCAGCTTGGCCCCACAGAGCATTCCACCATCCAGGCACACCCAGCTAGAGCAGCAGGATCGTGCCCTACACCAGTGGTTCTCAGCCAGGGGTACATGTATCCCTGAGGCTATGCAGAGGTCTTCCGGGCATACGTCTACTCATCAAGATATTTGCCTAGTTTTACAACAGGCTACATAAAAGCACTAGCAAAGTCAGTACAAACTAAAATTTCATACAGGCAATGATGTGTTCGTATTGCTTTATGTACTATACACTGAAAGATAAGTACAATATTTATATTAAATTGATTTCTTTTGCAGTTATATGGTAAAAATGAGAAAATAAGTATTTTTTCAGTAATAGTGTGCTAGGACACTTTTGTATTTTGATGTCTGATTTTGTAAGCTACTAGTTTTTAAGTGAGGTAAAACTCAGGGGTACGCAAGACAAATCAGACTCCTGGAAGGAGTTCTGTCGTCTGGAAAGGTTGAGAGCCACTGATCTACACATCAGACTAAATAAAGCCTTGGGCAGTGAATGACTAACATCTAGCAACCCAGATTCCACGACTTACCCCTAGGATACCAGTCCCACAGTGTGACTGACCTTGGCATGAGGAAATGGTTCCTCTCCTTCACCCCAGCCAGAGTTTTGCTTTGTTCAGTCTCATCCTATTCCTCTAAGCTCTTCCTTTCCAAAGCACCCTGTGCAATCCCTCTCCTTCCCTCTTTAATCAGCGTGCATGGCGCTTTGCAGAACTTTACGAGCTGGCTAACACACTACGGGCACAGCAGAGACAAGCCAAGGCCCTGGAAACCTGCATTGTTGAGATCTGGCACGTAGCTTGCAGTTTGTTTTCTTGTATGCAAGACAGCAGGAGAGAGAACAAGAGGCGGGCGGGGCTTGGAGCAGGGAGACGCTGGTAGGCTGGTCCAGACAGAAAGCAGTAGGCAAGGAGAAGTGGGGACACGAAGAGGTGGATAAGGGAGGCATAGGGGGTTATGAGGAGGGTCAGAGTAGGAAATCAGGACCGTTATAGGAAGGGACAGCAGCAGGATGCAAGGCATGAAGGCAACAGCAGCCTGTCACGTGGGGCAGCATGAGCTAGTGGTTAGAGCACAGGGTCAGGAGACCTAGGCTCCAGACATGGTTCTATTGCTGGGTGACCTTTGAAAGCCACTTTGCTCTCTGTATGCCCAAGATCACCCCCATCTGCGTGAGGTGCTTTGGGAACATCAGACGAGAGGCACTAGATGTGGCCTGTATTCTGAGCATGCAGACTCTGCTCCCCATCCACCACTGAGGTGACGCAAGCTTGACTCTCTCCTTTGTCAGGAGCCCCTCTCCCTTGGCAGGACTTTCCTGGCATGAGAGTTACCCAGATCTTTATGCACTGTTCCCCACGCAATGGTGTTGGGGACAGCCCTTCCTGCTACACTGCAAGTTCCCATCTTGTTTGCACCCACAACCACCTCAAGATCGCGTCTCCTCCTCACCACCTCCAAAGCATCTTCCTCCCTGCACATCACGTTCCTTCTCACCCCCGCATCCACCCCACATATTAGCTTGGAGTTCTCACTGTTTTCATCCCAAACCAACTCACTAAGCAGCTCTACCCTGCAGTACCCATTAGCGAGCTTTTCCCCGCTGCTTCGTCCAAACGATCATAGAATCCTAGAATCTCAGGGGTGGAAGGGACCTCAGGAGGTCATCTAGTCCCACCCCCTGCTCAAAGCAGGACCAATCCCCAACTAAATCAGCTATTGGCCCTACATCAGTCAGCCTTCTCAGGCAAGTGATTTCCTCTGGTCCCTGATGGGCACTTCACATTAACTACCTGGGTATTCTTTGCTTCCAGCCCATCAGCAGGCGTTGGAGCCATTTCACAGGGGCACTTGCTGTAGTGCAGTCAGCAGGTCCATGACTATATAATTCAGGCCAGGACTTCGGGAGAGCCCGAGTGGTGATGCTAGGTAGTGCAGCCAGCCTGGGAGCTGGAGAGGATGACAAGATCTGTCTGCATCCAGCAGCCTCAATAAAACACCCCCTTTATATTCATTACAGCCAGATTCTATCGCTTCTCTATTGCCAGGGACACTGCATTGCCCAACCCAATTTTAAGTGTGTTTGTTGAGAGGAAAATGCCTCACTGGACATAGCAGGCAACAGCTAATTGCCTGGGCTCCAACAGGCCATGTGTGTTTTCAATTGCTCCTTAGAGGAAAAGCCTGTAGAGCAGCAGAAAGATACTCCCCCATCAGCAATACCAGCAGGTCAAGCCATTCTCAGCAAGACCACACCAGCTCCTAAGAAAGAGCAGGCTGGAGTGTGCAGCCTCAATGAGGAAGCATATGCCTTTGGTGAGAGGCTGGGACTGCCCGATATTTACGATCGATCAGTCCCATGTGGGGGCTGTCTACCTCACAGGGCAGAGCCACCAGTTTAAATTAAAAACAAACACAAAGCCTTGCCCCTGACTAGCACTGCCCCAGCGATGGAACAGTAACCTCAAAAGGAGGCAGCCCACTTCCCTTTCCTTCTCATTTCTCTTTATCTCCACCCACAAACCACTTCCCCTATCAACTCAGTCCCAGGAGCTGCACACATGACTGAGCAGACTCAGCAGGAGAGGGGGACTCAGGACACCTGGGCTCCGTTCCCAGCTGGTACTGGTTTGCTCTTTGGCCTTGAGCAAGCCACTTATCACTGCACCAGATGCCCCATAGGGGAAGGGATCCTTATGCCCTTGTGTCAAGCAAAAAGGTGCCATAGAAGCACAGTGGCTTATTAGGCAAGGAAACCTCTCAGGAGCCACAGTCAGAGGAGGTCCTGAGAAGGGTTGGGGCCTTGTAAAGAAAGCTGGTTTGATTTACAAATCAATCATGCTTAGTGTTTGCTACTATATTATCAGTACGTTCCAAACACGCGCATCAGTGCTCCCAAAATATGGAGCCATGGAGGGAGGCAACACAGATTAGCTCATGTCACCAACAAGTCAGCAGGTCGCTGGGCTGGACTGTTCCTGGTGGTGTAGGAGGATTCTAATGCACATACAAAGGGTTAATATTTGCATAGTTATACACACAGCTGCATGCCTGCATTGAATCTAGTCCATTCAAACACTTCACAAACCTCCTCCCAGATGCTCTGATCCCTTAATTTGCCATGCCCTCTTCCTGACAAATCCATCCCATGCAAGACCCCAATGGACAACTTTCTTTCTTCCCCACCCACCTCCCAAGATTTCTGAATTTCCAAGGGCTCTTAACAGTTCCTCCCGCAGTGGAGCATCTAGAGCTCATTCATACGTGTGCATTCCAGCGACCTGAACCCTCAGCAGAGACACCCTTTCACAAAGCAACAAGTAAACAGGAAGAAACTGAAAACCAAAAACCGTATTGTATTTGCATTAGTGCCTAGCGCACAAATCTGAGGGGTTATTTGCGGACACACAGATCTGCAATGCCCCTGTCCAAATATCCAAGTGCGACTATTAGCCATATACTTAAAGGGGTGACACATTTAGAAAGACAAGGTGGGGCAGGTGACATATTTTACTGGACCAATTTCTGTTGGTGAGAGAGACAAGCCTTCAAGCTACACAGAGCTCTTCTTCAGGTCACATTTAGAGGCCCCCAAAATAATCTCTGTCCTGGTTTTAGGGCTCCTTTTCCCAAATAAGCACTGATCTACAAAATCAATGCAAAACCCGCTTAAATAATAATACTGATCTATTGCTAATATTCGAATCCAGCAAGATCACGTTTTTTGAGTGCCAGAGCCTAATGAAAACCAAACTCATGTGTGTGTCTGTCCATCCCATTCCTGTGATTTCCTTTTAGCAGTAAGTTCCACTAACTCAGCATGCACCTCATTGTTCTCACATTCCTTCTACTAGCTCCCCCATTAACATTAGTTTCAGAACCACTAGAAGCTGTTTCCTACACCAAGCAGCCAGTGATGCGATGCACAGATTAGACACAAGTCAATACATCACCCTTCCTGAGTCTCATCTTTTCCAACCCTGAAGTTTGGTGGTGGCTGTTTATTTTACCCCCCACCCCCTTAAGAAGTCTAGATAACCAGATACCCCAAACGAGCCTATCAAAAAGACCTGCAGTATTTCTCACTAGATCCTTCTAGTCTTAAAATCAGAAAAGCAGAGACAGAGGTCCAAGTTCAAACACATCCAGAACATTTCAGGCACAAGAGGCTGCTCCCTGCAGTGCTTTAAAGGTGGATTCTGGATCAGCGGTGGACAAGAGCCCAGTTTATGGGCGCCTTTTGTTGCGGCCTTTAAATCCGCTTTCGTTTTATTTTTAGCTCAGGAGTAAACAAAAACAAAGGCAAAACAAAAACCAGACCCGCACGCCCCTCCTGGGTTTGTCCCAGGCAGCATGTCAATTACACACCCACCCACCCACCCCAGTGCTGCAGCCAGAGGAATGCAATTGACCAATTTCCCCCTGTAAAACGACTAACGCTTGGGGTGGGTTCGGGTACAGGGACTTATACGCATCCCCCCCTCCCAGGTCTGCTCAGCTGAGCTGCTTAAACTCACCTTCAAGCAGCCATCCGGGTGCCTGGGGGAGGAGGGGGCTGCGATCCGCTATTTGCTGGCCAAAGGCGTCTCCAAAGGGAAGAAAGGATTGTAATCCGAATTGTGCGGGGGGCTGCAGGGCTCCCCGGAGGAAGGGCTGCAGAACGGAGCTGCTTTGCAAAGGAGGGAGGGAGGGATGCGAAATAATGGCACGATATAAAGTTAACATGAGCGGGGAAGCGAGGAGCGTGGGCTGGGGCAAACGGCTGAGGTCGGTCCGCCCCTGCTGACCACGCTTGCGCATAGAGCAGCTGGCAGCCTAGGCCAGCTGTGTGTGTGTGTGAGAGTTGGGGTGGGGGGAGCAGGAGGGAGATGCCAGGAGGGGGTTGATCCTGGGGAGGTTGGAGCACAGAGGGGTTCCCTCCCGTTCCCCCCCCGCCGCCGTGCTGGGTGCATGAATGAACAATAGGCGCGGAGGGAAGGGGCTGCTCCCAAGATAAGAATAGCCCCATTCATAGCTGTCTCCCTTTCCCAAGGTCTCCGTTTACCTCTCTCCCAAGGGAGCCGGGGGCTATTGATCTTGTTTCCCTGCTTTGGGGTTGGAAAAATGATAAATCTTTAAAATGCATCCGATCTGAAGAGGGGCGTGGGGCTAACAGAAATCCCCTGCACTAAGGCCTGTCTCTTTGTTTCCCTACATCTTTCTCCCCACTCTCCCCTTACCCCCAAGATACAGGCCCCTCCGGAGGAGACAGCCCTGGTTGCATGCAACCTCCCAGTGCAGCACAGCCTGGGGGCAATTCACCAGGGAAAAGCATCTCCGCCCCCACCCCGCAGGTGCGCTCCTGCCCCCTCTGGCAACGCTGCTGCTGTTCTGGAAGACCCCCAGCGTCCATGGGATTCTGGCAGTGGCCCGACATGCAACAGTATCGGCCCTACGCTGGGCAGCTTGCAGCTTAAAATTAGACAGGGCTAAGCAGCAGAAGAGGAAGAGGGGGTTGGACTAGATGACCTCCTGAGGTCCCTTCCAACCCTGATATTCTATGATTCTATGAAGTTGTGTGGGCTGCTCTTGTATCACAAAACACACACACACACCCGCCCCAAGGAGCCTAAAATTCAAGGGCACCTCTGATGGTCTCCTCTTGGCTCCAGGATCTCAGTGCACTTCACCGCCTCACGAGCCCCACAATGAGAGTCTTCATCCCCATTGTATGGATGGAGAAACTGAGGCACAGAAAACCACAAGGTCTTGGCCAAAGCCACAAGGTGAGTGCAAAGCTGCTGGGGGGTAGTATTTGCTAAAGGGGTTCCCCCATGTCTGCACTTGAGGAGCTCCCATGCCGCTCACCTAAAGAGGGGAGTTCTCCTGGAGATCTCAGTGAGGAAAGATGGTCCATTGGTGGGAGACCTGGGTACAGTTCTCTGCTACACCACAACTTTCCCTGCATGAGCTTAGGCAAGTCTCTTTGGCTCAGATTCACAAAAGTATTTAAGTTCCTAACTTCAGGGAAACCAATGGGAGTTAGACGCATGAGGATCTGTGCCTGTTCCCCATCCGTACAATGAGAATAATAGCACAAGGGTATGGTGAGGTGCTCAGATACTATGCTCACAGGGGCCAGATAGGTATCTTAGAGAGATCGGGGAGCAGCTCCTTTCCGAGAGATTTCTCAATGTCCAAGGAACAAGTTCCAGGCAGGGGTCCTTGCATGGAGCCCAGCCAGGTAGGCAGTGACGCAGAGAACTGGCTGAGTTCTAAGGCAGCCCTGATGGGAAGCTGGCAGAGAAAGCATTCTTTATTAGGGATTTATCCTGCAGTGACATTCTCCACGACCCGTTCGCCATTGACGAATGAAACCGTGGGTATAATAACTGGTACCATGACACCAACCAACCAACCTGGTCTGGCTTCCAGTCCTGTCCAACATCCCCCCCTTCTGACAAGTCCTCGTGCAGAGTCTGCTCCTTATGGTTAAATATGTGCCTAACACACCAATCTACCATTTTAGCCCAAGCCATGCCCGTTTGGACAATTCCTTTAACGAAACTCAACGTCATCTCCAGCTGCCATAGTAGCCAATGCCTATCGTATGACGGCTCCAACAGTCCTGCCCCCTGGTTTTAACCCTCTGCCCCATCTGCGGGCCAAGCTTAATCAACTGAAATGTAGAGTGATCAGATGTGCTGCAAATGACTATAAGTGGGACTTTCACGACTCTCCCTTTTGCTGCTGTGGCCAGTCAGAAGATGCAGGCCACCTACTCGCAGGCTGCACTCATTGGGCTGGAGTGCCTGGTTCCCCCCATGGGCTTGCACAGTGCCCTTCCCTCAGCAACTCGATGGCCAAGACTCAGACTAACATGCTTGACTTGAACATCTATGTAGATGCAATTTCAAAAAACAAAACCAAATCCATTAGATGGAACAATGATTTGCTGACAAACCCAGCAGCAGAAATGGACGTGGTTCTGGCTACAGGTGTCACTCGTCAAAAACATGTCTGTGAATAAACATTTCAAATAGCCTTAGGTTTTGGAATAATCTATTATTATTAGACTCCATTCTCTCCCACTTCCTCCCTGCTCCCAGAAAAGGAGTAATTTTAAAATGCAGCTTTATCATGGGCTTATTGGGCTTGAGCGCTGGATAACAAAGTAGCAAAAAACAATTCCCTCCACTGCAGGAATGAATGGTGCTATTCTGGGGCTCTGTTATACAGGAGGTCCGACTAAATTGGTGGTTCTCAACTTTTTCCAAACTGTGACCGCCTGCTGAAACAGAAAATGGCCTCTATCCCCCCAACCATAAAGTGAGGAATGGTGCTCACAACCACCCTCAGCCTGCTGGTGACCCCCAGCTTGAGATTCCTGGGGGCTAGATAGTCACAGTGGTCCCTTTGGCCTTAAAATACTATGGATCAATAACCTAATTAGCAGATTTACCTGTTGTCTCTCAGAAAATGGATTATATATTCAAAAGAGAAAAGATGGGAGTTTGGAACTATATTGCCAATATTAACACCTCCCCTCCCCCCCAAGATTTAGACATTGC
This sequence comes from Eretmochelys imbricata, assembly GCF_965152235.1. Classification (NCBI taxonomy): domain Eukaryota; kingdom Metazoa; phylum Chordata; order Testudines; family Cheloniidae; genus Eretmochelys; species Eretmochelys imbricata. The sequence goes on along the minus strand of NC_135593.1, from coordinate 5,107,595 downwards.
TGTAAAGGCGAACATCAGTGCAGCTTTCCCTGCAGGACAACTTTGGTGCCTCCGTGATATTTATTTACTTACTTGGATTTTTACAAAGTATCGTTTTTTCTTTTGAAAAAGTGACCATCCCATGTTCTGCAGGCCCTTGACAATCTTTGAACCTCTACATTAAATAATTTGTCATTCTAGCTCTTTGCCATCTGAAGTTCCTCATCATCTGGATCTTTCTGCCGAAATCAGCAGTGACACAGCTAACAATGTTGATGCTGAAACCTAATGATGACAACATAAAACAGTGCCAGTGCGAGCCCGTTGAGGGCCCTAAGCAGGAATATTTTGGGAGGCGCCATACACAACACATACTAATAAGTAATGGGGCCCCCTAGAACTGCTTGGGGCCCTATGCCATTGCTTAGTCTGCTATGCCTAGCGCTGGCTCTGATGTAGAATGTCAGCAACCTAATTGAGAGGAGCAGGGCTGTCCACAGGTCTCTCAAAGCAGTTGTACCAGGCTGTTTGCAGAGTTAAGAACAGAACATTGAATCTGTTTACACTTGGTTCCCATTATCGAGTTGTTCTACAAATTCATTAGGGCTGGAAAATGGGCTATGTGAATAAAAGCTCACATGCTGGGGCATTCATTTGATGACAGATATGTCCAATCATAGGTGCCGACTTCCCCTCTGCCCGGTGGGTGCTCGACCCTCCTGGCCCCGCCCCTGCCCTGCCTCTTCCAGCCCCTGCCCCACCCTTGCCCCACCTTTTCTCACCCCTGCCCCGCCCCCATTCCACCTCCTTCCCCCAAGTCCCCGCCCCTGCCCTGCCTCTTCTCCACCTCCTCTCCTGAGCATGCTGCGTCCCCACTCTTCCCCCTCCCTCCTGGAAAGTCCTAAGAGCCACCAAACAGCTGTTAGGTGGCGGGCAGGAAGCGCCGGGAGGGAGGGGGAGGATTGGGGATGCAGCACGCTTGGTGGGGGAGAAGGAGGGAGAGCTTGGCTGCTGGTGGGTGCAGAGCACCTGCTAATTTTCCCCCCTGGGTGCTCTAGCCCCGGAGCACCCACGGAGTCGGCGCCTATGTGTCCAATGACAACCAGATTCATTGACAAACCTATCAACAGTCACTGAAATGGTTAGGATTAGCAGTGTTAATAAAACAAAAATGATCTTATCAGTCCTTTAGAAAGATAATGGAGCAAATAATCAAGCAACCAATTTGCAAACACCTAGAAGATAATAAGGTGATACGTGACAGTCAGCATGGATTTGTCAAGAATAAATCATGCCAAACCAACCTAATGGCTTTCTTTGACAGGGCAATAAACCTTGTGGATATGGGGAAGTGGTAGATATGGTATATCTTGACTTTAGTAAAGCTTTTGATACTGTCCTGCATGACCTTCTCATAAACAAACTAGCGGTCTACAACCTAGATGGAGCTACTAAAAGGTGGGTGCATAACTGATTGGAAAATTGTTCCCAGAGAGCAGTTATCAGTGGTTCACAGTCAAGCTGGAAGGGCATAACGAGTGGGGTCCTGCGGGGATCAGTTTTGGGTCCAATTCTGTTCAATATCTTCATCAGTTATTTAGATAATGGCATGGAGAGTACACTTATAAAGTTTGTGGACGATACCAAGCTGGGAGGGGTTGCAAGTGCTTTGGAGGATAGGATTAAAATTAAAAATGCTCTAGACAAACTGGAGAAATGGTCTGAAGTAAATCGGAAATTTGTGAAATCAGCAAGGACAAATACAAAGTACTCCATTTAGGAAGGAACAATCAGTTGCACACATACAAATTGGGACATGACTGCCTAGGAAGGAGAACTGCAGAAAGGGATCTGGGGGTCATAGTGGACCATAAGGTAAATATGCGTCAATAGTGTAACGCTGTTGCAAAAAAAGCGAACATCATTCTGGGATGTATCAGCAGGAGTGTTGTAAGCAAGACACAAGAAGTAATTCTTCCACTCTACTCCACGCTGATTAGGCCGCAGCTGGAGTATTGTGTCCAATTCTGCGTATAGCATTTCAGGAAAGATGTGGACAAATTGGAGAAAGTCCAGAGAAGAGCAACAAAAATGATGAAAGGTCTAGGAAACGTGACCTATGAGGGAAGACTGAAAGAAGTGGGTTTGTTTACTCTGGAGAAGAGAAGACTGAGGGGGGGACATAACAGTTTTCAAGTACATAAAAGGTTGTTACAAGGAGGAGGGAGAAAACTTGTCCTCCTTAACCTCTAAGGATAGGACAAGCAGCATGGGCTTAAATTGCAGCGAGGGAGGTTTAGGTCGGACATTAGGAAAAACTTCCGGTCAGGGTGGTTAAGCACTGGAATAAATTACCCAGGGAGGTGGTGGAATCTCCATCATTGGGGATTTTTAAGAGCAGGTTGGACAAACACCTGTCGGGGATGGTCTAGATAATATTTAGTCCTGCTTTGAGTGCAGGAAACTGGTAGATCATCCTGAGCTACAGCCCCCATGCCATTCCAGGCCTGAGCTTCCCTTCAGCAGAGACCACAAGTCAAGCTGAATTATGCCAAAGGGTGTGTTGTTTCTGGGATGGTTACTCATAGGGATGGTCTCACAACCAGCTCCTGTGGCCAGCATCAGCAGCTCTTCCTGATCACCTCTACTTTATAAAGGTTCCACTCCCTAGAGTTAGAGAAGGTGCCATCCCCTGTGGGCTGCTATATCAGTGACCACAGTGCCTCCTTCAAGTGCAGTAATTTCTGTGTAACCTCTGCTAAAGATCAGGCTTTATCCACTAAGCTACTTATTCCCCATATGTCTGGTATTTCAGCATACCTGCCACTAGGGTTTTCTTTGTGGCAGGAAGTGAGGCAACTGGGTGGGTTCATCCACAGAGACTGTTATGAATGGCAACAAGCAAACTGCATCTCTAATGTCAGGCTGTGACAAGAAGATGCAGTGGAAATAAGTGGGGCCCCAACCCACACAGGGAGCTAGGACCTGCCTGAACGGTGCCCAGAGCCAAGTATTTAGTTGCTTGGATTCCTCACTGGCAAGTTTTGTGGTGCCTGAAAACAATAACAACATTACATACAATTGTAATCAGGACACTTCCTCTCCATGCAAAAATACTAGCTCAAAGGAGCAGTCAGCTTGCAAAAAAGTGAGCCCGTAAAAACAAAACACACTCGAACAACTCCAGGAAGTTCCAGAGCCCAGATAACTTTAGCTCTGCCCCACCCGTGTCTGCGGGGCACCGCCATTTTTAAATGACATGAGCATGTACCGTTATTTTTGCAGTTCTGGCTCATTCAGGGTGCAATTGGCCCCCATACAGAAGGCCAGCACTGGACTATATATGGACACCATCACCATGGCTAAGCCCAGAGTGAAAGTGCTCAGTCTGTTGCTACTGTAGGAGTACAATGCTAATGCTCAATGCCACCCTCACAGCTCTGCCAGCAGCTGTTCTCAGAGCCAACGCTGGCTGCATTAGCAGCAGCAGCTGCTGATTGGTTGGGAGGTAGCATGGCCTAGTGGATAGCACACCAGACTAGGACCCAGGAGTCCTGGATTCTATGCCTGGCTCTGCTCCTGGGTGACCCTGGGGAAGTCATGGCCCTGCTCTGTGCCTCAGTTTCCCCATCTGTAAAATGATGTTGACCTAATTTATTAAGTGCTTTGAGATCTACTGCTGAAAAGTGCCAGGTGTTGCTGTTATTCTCCCTCACCCTGCTCTGTGCAGGGATCTTTAACCCATCCCAGAACCACAGCTCCATGGCTCTTACCCAACAGACCAGTCTCCCCCTGTCTATTCAGCATCCTAGCTGCCAACTCTTGTGAGGAGGATAAACTGTAACCGCTCTGGATTGCTAGTTAGCTCTGAGGAGGTAACAAAGCTCTGCAGTTTAATCTGGACACAGGATTCTTCTTTTCCTGCTCTGAACTGTTGCGCAGAGAGTTCTGCTATCTCCGCCCTACCTCATGGGGCAGTCTAAGGTTAAATTAAGAAATTTGGGGAAAGATCCTCAGATGGAAGGAGTGTTGTATCTGATGATTCAAGTCTCCCCAGAGTCCCTGACATACCTGATTCTCACTGGAGTGAGCCCTGGAAACAGCCATTTGTCTATGGCGTTGACATCTGCCATGAGACCACATGACGTGCACTCTAAGGCAGTGGCTCTCAAACTTTTGTACTGGTGACCCCTTTCTCATAGCAAGTCTCTGAGTGCGACCTTATAAATTAAAAACACTTTTTTATATATTTAACACCATTATAAATGTTGGCAGCAAAGTGGGATTTGGGGTGGAGGTTGACAGCTCGCGACGCCATATGTAATAACCTCGCAACTCCCTGAGGGGTCCCGACCCCCTGCTCTAAGGGAAGCCGCAGGTCAACTCATCAAGCTGACATCTGAGGAGATTAAAAAACCCCTCACCCTTGTCCTTTGAACTCAGTGCAGAAACATGCCAGGGAGAGAGAATTGGCAAAAGATTAAAAGAAATTCCAGGCAGGGGAGATGTGGCAAAGGGTCCTTCATGGATCCAGAAGCATTGAGGGAATTCTACACGAATATTGTGAGATTTTGACTTATTGGGGACACAGAAAAACAGCCACCAAAGTCCAAGCAACAATGGAAGCAGACAGTGCAGCCTGCAAGGGTGATCCTGAGCAGATCAGGATATCTAGGTTAATCTCATATGCTAATGCTAATTCTTGGTCAGATATTTTGTCCTTCTCCCCTGGAATAATCCAATTTGAAGATATGATACAGTGTAAAGTAACTGTGGCAATATAAGCAACAGCGATCCATGAATGCATCAGATAAGCCATGGCCCAAACCGTGTTAATGTCACCAAGAGTGGAATCTGATGCTTTTAATTTTGAGACTGGAAATGCCAGTTCAGAACGACGACTATGGGGCTTCATATACATAAAGAAAAAAGTCAATCGTGTAGTAATGTGAACAGCACTTTACAAGCAGAGAGCAATACCCGTTCCCTGCCCTTAGGAGCTTAAATCCTGTTGGCAGATGCTTGGGAAAGCCTAAAAAGACGACCCTGGAGTAATTTGCTAGTTGCATCCTTATGTTCTATAGTATCCAACTCAACCTGCAGTTCTACTCCAAAGAGCGACTGTAGAATAGCATCATTGTGGAAACCTGCTCCAAGGGGAGTTCCTTCAGCCCCCTTAATTAGTCAGAGCTTTGATCATTTCCTGAAGCAGCAGGATTTACACACCTTCCAAAACTATTGTCACTTTGGATGTTCGCATTACCCATCTAAACGTTCAAATCCTTCAAAGCCCATATCCCCCAACATGATCTTGTGGTGGTAAGTTCCACTCTCTGAAGTAATAGTTCCTTCTATCAGGACAAAGTCTGTTGCCTTCCGAAGCCACATACGAGGTTAGCTTGTGGAGATCCAGCCAAGGAGCCAGGGGTGACTGCACTACAACCTGACTGGTGTGGAGGAACAAGGCGTCCTGCTAGGGAAGAATGGCAGAGCAGTAGACTGGAGGGGATGCATGCAGGAAAAGAGAACAGCTCTGACTAAGTGGGAAAGGTGACCAATAGACAAACATGCCAGTGAACCTCAGAGGTCAGTTGCACATTAATTATCATCGCCTACCAGTTTCTGGGTGCCCAGGCGTGACAGAAGCTAGTCCCTCTTGGAGATGTTAAGCAGGGTCTGTGTTAAGGTGGTATGGTTTATCTTTTCATTTGTTGCCCGCTGTGCTCTCCCTCGTTCTGCATTGATTGCCTCTGAATGCTATTACCCTGGGGCTTGTTATGAAGCAATCTGTTGGAGACAATGCTCCCTGTTTGCTGTCAGAGAGCTTCCCACTTAATGCCCTGCAAGGATGCTTTAATGCTTCCTCTGCTTGGCTTTCCACCATGTTTCATGCCTATGCTTGTCTTGAAATCAAAATGGATTGGCAGCTGGCCCAGCCACAGAGGTCAGTCAAGGCTGCCTTGGTTATATCCAGGTGAGCCTGGGGTCATGACCAGTCAGCAGGGTACTTTTGGGAATGACTAAATGGTGGTTTAGATTAATGCCAGCGCAGCCTCTATCGGATTTGGCGAACTTTGCTTCTTGCTCAGCCGGCATAATAACAGTAATTATTTTACACTGCTATTAATGTTTAGTACTGGGCCCATTGCCATGCAACCTGAGGGCCTGTATAGCTCCTTTCATCCTACAGTGTTTGCAAGATACATCCATCCAGCACTGCCCAGTGCAGTCAGCTCTGGGGAGGAGACTGGGTTGCCCCCAATATAACCACACTTCTGGCTGCAGGAGAGAGGAGAATGGGGGACGTTTGGTCAAGGATGCTGCAGGGAGCGCACCCGATTTTAGGATCTCCAAGGCTTGATTTTCCAAATGGTGGTTTTTGTGTGTGTGTAATAACACAACTTCTCGGCCAATATGGGATACTGCAGAGCATTTGGAAGCACAGCATATTACTCGGTTACAATCAGCTGTGGATTTTGCTATCCAAATTGTGCAATACTATTCGTTTATGGATGATATAGCCGTCAAGGTGACTTTATGGAAGATTTGCTGTGTTTACCAACATATACAACAGGAGCACAGATATCTGAAGCACTGCATGACTGCGTAGTCTGAAAATACAAATTGGACTAGGCAAATTGCAAAGGAATTACAAGTGATGGTGCAGCAAGGTGGAAATAGCAGAGTTGTGAAAAAAATACCTGAGGCAGCTGGTAATGATGTTTGAAATCACTGTTTCATTCGCCTTGAAGCTTTGGTGTCCAAGGGTATTTCCCTTGATTGTACGGCAGGGCGGAACAAAGTAGTGAAAACTGTTACTTTCCGTAAACGAAGCTCACGGAACAGCAGGCTTTCTGAAGCATTCTGCTCAGAAATAGAAGCAGAGCACATTCATTGACCGTTTCACACTGAAGTCCAGCAGCTGTCATGGGGCAGGGCGCTTACAAGAGTGTGTGAACTCAGGAAGGAGATTCACACTTTTCTGGTAGAGAAACAGCCTAACTTGGCAAATTTGTTTGATCCTGACGGTTAAAAAAGTTGGCATCTTTAGCTGCCGTTTTCTCCATTTTAAAATGACCTGAATTTGAAGTCACAAGGAAGAGGTAATGATTTGTCCTTGACATTGTGAACGGATACACGCATTCCAAAAGTCATTAGAATGGTGGCAACCACGCTTGATCGTCCGAGCAGCTACCTGTTCCCAACCCTGTTACAACACACGGAGGAGAACAGCATCGGTGAAGAAAAAGTGAATGAAATGAGAAGTGACAGACAGTTACGCCTCGCTGCTCGGTCTGACCATTTTAATCGCTACTTCCCTGCAGAGGGGTTTCAAAACTTGAAGAAAACACATTGGGTGAGAGATCCTTCTGCTTTCAAAAATCCCAATTCAATACTGGAGCTAAACGTGATGACTGAGCAAGAAAAGAGCTGCTGGGAGTCACCTGTCATAGCACACTCAAAACATGCCACAAGTCATTAAATGTATCATTGTTTTGGAAAAGTGATTGTCAGAGACTATCCCCTGTTAAGATCAGTGTTCCGTTGTTGCTACGATTCACAACAACCTCCAGGTGCGAACTGTGATTTTTGACGTTGACAAGGTTACAAAGAAACGGACTCAACAGCACACCTGATCTGCGATTAGCACTTTCATCGTGTGAGATTCAGATTGGAACGAGCTCATGAACAACAGGCAGGCCCATCCATCACACTGAGGAAGTGAAATTCAATCTGAACGTCCTTTTTACAGTATTTGGGCTGTATTTTAAAATGTTTTACAAGTAGCGTAACGTCGATCTCGAAATTTAGTTATCACTTGAAGTGAAGTGGTTAAAGCCAGCATGTGTTTATTGGGGTTTGATGAAACCTCTAGTCAGAAGATATTATGGTTTTGGGTCCCGGGGATAAGTGTTTTTCTTCCACTGATCGCGATGAATAGTTAGTGCATGCAAGCTGGGGCGTAAATCTGCAGTGCTTTAGCATGCTGTGCACTAACTGTCTGTGTAAACCCTGCAACTGAGCATTAAAAGTTCCCCAGTGCACTTTGATCTACTAGGCATGGAAACTTGCTGTAGATTTACACCCTGGCTTGCTAGGCACTAACTGTTCTTCGAGTCTAGACAAGCCCTCAGAAAAAGAACATGTAAGTGTATGTGCAACAGCGCCACCTGGTGACTCCTGCCAGGACAATCGTCGTATTTTTAAGGTCTCATTCAAAAAGACGCACACACACAAAACTGCTTAGATTTTGAATCAGCTGCTTCAGAAGCATAAATTGAATTAATCCTGCCAGGATTTAAACCTGGGCTTCTAGCATCCGTCTGAAGTGGAGAGAGATGGAAGCTGGATGGCCCTTTGGTACCAGGCTCTCACCCACCCATGAATTCTACCATCATCGCTCTCGAGGAGGAGGGTAGCTTTGCTTTTTCCCCTTGGGGAGGGGAAAGGAGGCAGGATCTGGACAGAGATCACACTGGCTCCTCCTAAAGGAAATCCCCCTGTTGGTGCATAGGGTTTGCAAGTCAGGAAGCACTAGTTGCATCATATCTCCTATAGCAGAGCTCAGCTGAGTTCCAAACAGATCATACCGCACCTGAGTGGTTGTTGCTGAGCCCAGACAGCACCTTCACTGCGCTTCAAGAGCATTGAACAAGCCTCACAACCCCGCTGAGAAGGAGGTAAGCTGGATCAAAACCAGACAGTAACAACTGGACAGAGGACGTTTCCCCTGAAACAGGGCAGCATCTGCCAACCTGCCATCCTTTGCAGACTGCACCCACCTCTGGTGGAGAACTGAGGCACCTGCCTTTCTCTCACCAACACTTTGTAGAACTTGTCACGCCAACCAGATATTAGTGAATGTAAACGGACACTCCCATTTCAGAGAGACAAGAAGGTGGGTGAGGTAATGTCTTTTACTGGACCAACTTCTGTTGTGTAAGAGAGAAGCTTTCGAGTGACACAGAGCTCTTCTTCAGGACTGGGAAAGGTATTAAAGCTAAATACAAGATGGAACAGATTGTGTAAAGGGTAAGTAGTTAACACATATTCCAATGGATGATTCCAGGTGAAGTGGCCCATTAACACCCCTGCAGTCACAGGACCAAAAAAAAGTGTCTTTATTAAAATCATGATTTTTAGTGTCGAGCAAAAAGTTATGAATTTAAGCTTCCAGGCTCATCTTTGGCAGGTGTTGTACAGGTGTCCTTTGAGGACGAGGACTGAGAAGTCAGGTGTAGAATGATCTTTTTGTGCGAAGTGTTCACCCACAGGTGACAGGGTGTTTTTGTCTTTTATCATTTTCCTGTGAGAGTTCATTTGAGAGTCTTTCACCAACAGAGGTGAAGCTATTACCTCCCCCAGCTTGTGTGTCTACTCTCCTGGGACCAACACAACTACAACACCACGGCAGATCCCCACTTCACACAGTGGACCCCAGGCACAGCATGGTTAAGAATGAAGCCATGCAGTGAGTAAAATCAGGAGTCCTCCATTGCCTCCTACCCTGGTCCCCGGCCACCTCCCACATCCTGGTTTCTCTTGGCAAGACCACAGGGTTGGATCACTCCAGCCAAGCTCTCTGTAGTTCTCTTAAGCTCCTTACCTTGCCTGCCTGGCTGATTTGCCTAGGAGGCTCAGCTGTCCCTCAAGAGATCCATTTAGTCTGCAGAGAGATCTCTAAAACCTGGTCTAGATCGTATGGCCTCAGCAATGCTCTTCCCAGGTGCTGGATACTGGTTCCTTCTGCAGTCACTGAACATCCTGGCACTTTGTTCACTGGCAAAGAGGAATTTCCCCAGCATGTAAAGAAGGAGCAGGGTGTGTCTGGGGAGCCTAGGCCTTGCAAACCTCATCACATGCCATTTGCATCCCGCCCGTGTGCAAAACCAAACTGCCTTCAATTAATGAGGGTTAATTTTATTCTATTCAATACAGGTTCATACACTGCACGCGCCACCATAATATCTGAGCACCTTCCAGTCATGATTTCAGCAATGTGACAACGCATCTGTCACGTGTCCTTTCCCCTCCCCTGGGAGCAGTGTGCGCAGGGGAGGGTTTTGTTTTGATTCACACTCTTGCAGTTCTCGGCTGCTGCCAGGCACCTCCAACTGGGCAGGTGCTGCGAAGACCTAAGGGCACCCCCGCCTGCTGGAGTGATACCAAATGCGCTGAACAGTCCTTTTGCATTGAAAGGTTTGGGGCGCTTGGCTCCCACTCCCTTGTGTATGTTCTCAGATTCCCTAGCCCCGAAGGACTGGAGGTCAGGAGCACAGGATGCAACAAGATGGATGCAACAGGGTCACACAAGCAACAAGAGGGAAAACAGTGGGACAATCTGCTCAACATCGTAGCTGTCTATACACAAATGCAAGGAGTATGGGGGACGAACAGGAAGACTGGAAGTCTTAGTCCATAAGCTAAATTATGACTTAATTGCCATCACAGAGACTTGGTGGGGTAGATCTCATGACTGGAGTATTGCTACAGAGGGGTATAGCCTGTTCAGGAAGGACTAGGCAGGGGGGAAAAGGGGAGAAGGTGTTGCATTATACATCAAGAATACATACATTTGTTCTGAGGTCCAGGAGAAGGTGAGAGACATACCAGTTGAAATTCTCTGGGTAAAGATAAAAGGGGGGGAAAGAGGTGGGACATGAAGTAACCGGCTTAATCAGCAGCAGAGGTGATTTAGGTTAGATACTGGGAAAATCTTTCTAACTCTAGCAGTAATTAAGGACTGGAAAAGGATACGGATAGTTAAGTACTGGAATAGTTTACCAAGAGAGGCTCTGGAATGTCCATCACTGGAGGTTTTTAAGAGATTAGACAAAAACACCTGTCAGGGATGGTCTAGGTTAACTTGGTCCTGCCTCAGTGCAGGGGGGTGGATTTGATGAACTCTTGAGGTTCCTTCCAGACCTTCATTTCTATGATTCCATGACTCATGCCCAGCTATATCACATTGCTGAAGAGGAGACGAAGGCATGAATAACTGAGATCAGGTCATTGCCAGTATGGGATGGAGTGTCCTAGCTGACCAGAGATGGTAGAAAGCATTACTCATAGATGGTGCTACGTGAAAGGTTAGCATCATCAAGAAATCCAGGAGCACGCCTGAAATATGGACTGAATTAACCAGTGGTGTGTGTGTACCTTCAACCAACACACCATGGCTGAAAACTCTTTAAACTGCTGTCCTTTGCCCACCAGCATCACCTCTGTCTTGCTTGGGTTCAGCATCAACCAGCTGTTTGTCATCCATGAACTGATCACATCCAAGGACTGGACCATCTTGGTGGTAGTGTTGTGGTTGTATGTGGTGAAGGATAGGTAGAGCTGTGTGTCACCTTCATATTGTTGGCACCCGAGTCCGCGTCATCTGACCAGTTCACCTAGTGGCTGTGATAGATGATGAATAAGACCGGAGAAAGAATTGCTTCTTGTGGCTCTCCACAAGAGAGAAATCAGGTGGTAGAGGTGCAGTTTTCCATCACTCCTCTTTGGGTGCATTCCTCCAGGAAGGACTCAAACCATCCTGAACCCCTGCCACCTCTCTCAGGTGAGACAGCAAATTCTTATGGTTGACAGTGCTGCAGAGAGTCCAGGAGGTTCTGTTGTGAAAGGCTGATGGTTCTTTTTTCCACCCCTTCAAAAACAGGTGAGTGGATTTTGCTTAGTCACCTTCAAAATATTCTCCTTGGAGGTGAGACCAGGCATAGGAATTCCCAGAAGAAAAGGAGAATTTCTGTAAAAACAGGGAATTATAAAGACTGCCTGAAAGTAACCTTGACTAAGCAAAAAGAAAAGGAGGACTTGTGGCACGTTAGAGACTAACCAATTTATTTGAGCATACGCTTTCGTGAGCTACAGCTCACTTCATTGGATACTGCAGCTCACGAAAGCTTATGCTCAAATAAATTGGGTAGTCTCTAAGGTGCCACAAGTCCTCCTGTTCTTTTTGCGAATACAGATTAACACGGCTGCTACTCTGAAACTTAACTAAGCAGTCGTGTTTGATAGCAGAAGCAATTATAATTACCTATAGGAATTCTAACAGATGGTGCATTTTTAAAACTCATTGTCATTACAGACTGTAATCCATTATTTAGAAAACCTGTACAAAGATTACCTTTATACTGAAAATACATATTTTTAAAATATATTTCCTGTGCTAGTTGATTGCCAGGAGCATTCTCGATAAAGTCAGTCATTGCTAACTAATCCACACTGCTCTAATATTTAATTTACAAAGCACACAAAGGGAAGATTTTGCCAGTTAGATTAATTCAGCACGTTCACTGAGAAGTAATTTAAAGAGGGAGAAAACATCTGAAAAATGAATTCATAATGAGCACCATCTCCCTGCCTTTCAAGCTATTTGTCCCAGCCGTACAAGAGGAATTCACCATAATAAAACTGCTTAAAAATTAAAATGTTCAATCTCACTCCGATGAATAAAGTGCTATTTTTCCCCCCCTCCACAAATGACTTTGAATTCCTTCTGAACGGCCGCCCTGATGGAGGTTAGTTAGGGCCAACCGATGGAAATTGCATTTTGTTTCAATTGTGTGTGAACTTTGAAATATAGGGAAAACATGCAGTCGGGCTTATGTGTACGCTGCAGGAATGAATAGTCTTGGGTTTTACTGGGGTTTTACCATTTCTGCCACATAAAGCACCTGGGGTAAAAAAGCAAAACAAAGAGCCAGTGTTCCTAACTTAATTCTGTCCCCTTCAGCAGTGCAGTACCGCTGTTTCTCCTCAGTTCCAACTGGATACAGGACTCTTCACTTCCTATCCCCAACTTTTATTCAGTGCTGCCGTGCACTGTGAAACAGGTTGTGCATGACATGATTGCAAAGGCCTTCGGAAACCTTCAGCATGCTACATAAATTTAAGGGGTTAGTAGGTGAAAATCAGAGACTTGGAATGAGTCGCTCTTACTTTCCCCACTGGTGTTTCCACAGCATAGTTGTCCCATAGTGCAGTCAAACAGATTAGCAGCCTAGGGCATTCCTTTCTTTCCAGCTGGCCCCCAGGAAACCCCTTGGGGCTATCAGCTGGTAAATATGGATGCTGCGTCAAATTGAAATTTCAGGAGGAATTTCAGAAAGGCAAAATAAAATTTCCTAACTAGGAACTTGGCCAGGACACCGCGAGCACCCTGATTCTTGTGAAAAATGCCAAGGGACCTTTAATGATCACAATCAGTCAGGCACCTCCACCTGTACTGCACCTCTTACCCCCCATGCCAGAGTATTATTATTATTATTGATTCGTATTGGGGTGGCACCTAGAGGCACTAGGCCCATTGTGCTCGGTGCTGTACAAACATAGCATTAGGCTGCAACGTGCTAATGGCTGCCAGCAGGTGAGTCCTGGATCCAAGACAATCACAGCCCTCATTAAAGCCAATGGGTGCCGAGCACTCTCTTTTAGGCTGAGCAGAAGGAGCAGTTAAGCCCTGTGATGTTGTAAAAAGAGCTGGAGGCTGTGGGATACAGCCCAAGGATCTAGGCCCCATGGCAAGTCAGAGCTAAGCCATGTGGACTGAGGGGTTTCTCTGGTTGCCAAGGCAGAGACAAGGCTGTGCGTGTTGAAGGCAGGAAGCCACGAGATAGATTCGTAAGTGTGATCCCAAGAGGAAACAGAGAGACAAAGCTTCTTGGGCACAGAGCTTGTTGGAGGGGCAGATTTGGGGATTTCTGAGCAAGGAAACTGCTTGCTGCTGTTTGTTTCTACTGAGTTCAGAGAAACATGACTTTGTGTCTAGTTTTTGTAAATAAACAACGCTACACCAGATTGAGGCCTCATTTGGATCTTCGTCTTTTCTTCCTACCAGAAACAACCCTGCAAGGCCCCGAATTCTAGCTACCTGCTCAGGTCGAAGGGGCAACACTCTAACAAAAACCTCTTATGAGGTCTAACAGGACTCCAGCCTAGGATGACTCAGGTGAAGGAAAGAGAAGCAGGGGGAATCGGGAGCAAAGAAACAACATGCTGATCTGTTTGCTAAATGGCGTGAGAGCCATCTGATGTTTTCTTGGAGTCTCACCAGAATGCTGCCATCTCCGGAGATGCTGTGTCTGCTAGAGTGCTGCATCCATCTGTGCATTGGGAAGACAACTTTAACAAGCTTGATTTTTTACACATAATACGTTTTGAACTTTGACAAATGAAGGCATCAAATAAATTTGAAAATTAAATTAAAATGACTGCGGAGAGATCATCTCCGTGTTGGTCTTCCCTCCCCCCCCCATGTAAACATACATATAAAAGTATGTTTTATGAAAATGCTTATAGATGACTTGTCGGAATTTTTTTTTTTTAATTTTGATGGATAATATCAACATTTTCAATTTTTATCAATTTAAATTTTCACAGTTGTGGGAAATTATGGGAGGATCAGACAAAAATTATTTAATGACAAGAGACATTGAGATTCAAAAAGTTAAAGCTTTATAAGCATGGAAACACAAATTGTCAACATCACACGTCAAAACAGACAAAGTAAATATCCTTAAACCAAACTCTAATAAGTTCTCAAGTAGCATTTTTCTTATTTTGCCTAGCTGTACATTTCAATCATCATTGATGGAAATAGCTTTTTGTTGGTTTGTGACTAGATGACAAAAATCAACATTTATCGACATTTACTGATAAAAATCTAATCCTTCCAAGCCTATAGATGGAGCTTGTTCCACATACTTTGTGAGGTTTCTTATCAAACTGCTCTATGAAATCTCTTTACTACAGAGTTGAGACTCATTTCAAAAGCTGGACTTGCGGGAAATGACTTTTGGGAACAATAAAAGCCAAACTATAAAATTCCTAAATTGTAGCACAAGCAAAGAGTAGTGCGATATCCACAAAGTGAAAGTACCACATGCCCCTTAATTATACACATGTGTTTGAACTCTTCTAAAACTAGTAGAAGAGGTACCATTAACTGCGCTTGAACTCCCAGCAGCGGGAATATCGGCAGACCCAAACAATATTATACAAAGTCATCAGAGTTCTCCTTTACAACTTTATGATGCTCTATTTCTTTGAAAGGGGTTGGCTGAGTTAAAATGTGTCCGAAGTTTCGGATATCCTCCTAAAGCTATCGAACGTGTGATGTCCAAAAAGCTGCCACAACCCCATTGCAGGAAATTCTCATTACTATCAGATTCTCCCCTGCAGCGGATGCTATTAGTTTTGTTGGAATTCTTGTCCACAGGCCACTTTAGTCACGTTCAGATTACATGGCTGGGAGGCTAGTGTTTCAACTGCTTCTCCTCTGGGTGATATCACTCCACTCACCAGCCAATGGCAGTTCCTCCCTGGTACAAGGGTTATCACTGATCTGTCCCTACTCCCTTAAGAGGTTTAGATTTGCCAGCTTGCTCTAGATCACCACCCCTAAGAAGCCATGTCGGGAGGAAACAGGCCCTTCCCTGCTTTGTGCTCCAAGAAGAGTCAGAAGCATTATACCTCCATGGCCTGGTCTATATATTTAAGCTAATTTGGTTGCTTAGAGAAGCACACCTACATAAGAATGGCCATACTGGGTCAGATCAAAGATCCATCTAGCCTAATATCCTGTCTTCCGACAGTGGCCAATGTCAGGTGCCCCAGAGGGAATGAACAGAACAGGTAATCATCCAGCGATCCATCCCCTGTCACCCATTCCCAGCTTCTGGCAAACAAGGTAGGGACACCATCTCTGCCCATCCTGGCTAATAGCTAATAAAACTGACTCCGTCCCATTTACCAATCAGCTGCAACCTTGAGTGAGGTCCAGACATCGCCTCCAATACTCCCTATCTCCATTGGCTTCTGTGCAGACAATGACCCTGCTGGTAGAAAACACCTTGCTCCAGTAGGGGTTGGTCATCGCAGGAGAGAAGGATACACCAGGTTACTTTTCTTGTTGTTGCTAGAAAGGTGCCTTTTCGGCCTCAAACACAGGAACATCTTTCCATAGCAGCAAGATACCGTTTGAACAGTTGAGCCAAGGCTGCTAAAATCTCCTCCTAGGTCAAACAATTCCTTGATCCTGACCAGGCTTCGGTGTGACTGGAAGAAACAGGCAGGGTCTGAGCTGCTCCCAAAGTGGAATGTCAGCTATGCTCGCTGATAAATCTGAGCTGCTTCCTCTACCCCAGTCATCAGGCTTGGACAGATTAGAGCTGGCAACCGAAACAGCATGGAGCAGAAAAGCAAGCAATTCCCAAACTCCGGGGGAATCACAGCCAAACTACAATGGAGCTTAATCTAGCCTCAGAATACCACTAACTGCTCACACCTAAATAGAAAGTGACAAAGCAGGGGCGGGATAGGCCCTCTGTGCTTCACCCCACGATGGAAACAAGGCAGAAGGTGACAAGAGTCAAACGTGTGGGAGGCTAGAAGGATCCATGAAGGGACGTGGGGCCTTTCATATCTGGCTCAAGCTCAGCAGTGAGCAGAAGTTGGCACCATCCACTAGACAGTCAGTGACCCATGTGGAGTGAGTTTGGCCTAATTCTCAGTGGGCAGGTTCTAAAAATCTACTGCTGCCCATCCATGCCACCAATCCCACTGAAGCTGGGCCAGTGTCCAGAATGCCCCTAGATACTCCAGGAAATGTTAGCAGTGGTTACCTCCTACAGTCATTAGAGGCTGCTGCTGGGGCTGCCTGCGTCACGTGCTCTGCCTTGGCTTCCCATACCAGGAGCAGCATTGTCGTGAGGACAAATGCAGCCAAGGAGATTCCAGTTTCATATGGTCCCTAAGCAGAGATGGGAGTGTAAAGGGGTGGTGGCAGATGCAGGTGCTGGATGGAGGAACAGGCCAGGTCACCATCCTTGGAGGGAAATGAGCCTGCTGTCTGACCTACACACACAGGAGGGGACAGGAGGCTACTAGACTTTTCTGCTCCCTCAAGAAAATGGCTGTTAGGCCGTGTGAGAGGACAGTAGGTCTCTAGGGGTTTGGAGGAGCATCCAGACTTCTTCCACGTTGGCTCTGAACCCTCAGGGGAATTATGCAGATTGTGGAGCGTGAAGAGTGGCTGCTAAGGCTCTGATGAGCTATGTTCCTGGGCTGAAACCGCCTCGCTTGTTGCCACAGCCCAGGAGCAGCATGGTCTCGACTCGAGCAGGCAGGGCACCGGGCTGGGACTTGAGACACCTGGGTTTTGTTTCCGGCACTGTCCCGGACCTGCTGTGTGAGCTTGGGCCAATCACTGCCTGTCCCTCTCTTTCCTCTCCCACCCACTACCGCTCCTCTATTTAGCTCAGTGATACTCAGACCTCAGTAGTTCAGGAGCTGAATTAGATGGATTCAGCATTACCCAAAAAAGCCACAGTCGTGGGAGTTCATTGTGTCATCTTCTATAGTACTATTCATATTTAAACAGTATGACAGGGGAAATATTTAGTTTTGTTGTGAGAATTAATATATAACAGTGCAAGCTGACAACTTAATTGGTTAATAACATGATAAAAGCATCCTCATTGGTTAATAACATAGATTAATTAATAATTAAATAGTTTTAATACCATGTGCTGCAAAGAGCTGCAGGAGACCCATTAAAGAGCCACTCGTGACCCGCAGTCCGAGTATCACCAAGTAGCTTCACATATTGTGCCAAGCAGAGTGGGGGCCCAATCTTGGTTTGGCTATCCCTATTTTAGGGTTTCCTCCTCTGAGGCACAGAGCAGAGAAGTGAGTTGGCCAACATCATGTCTGTAATAGAGCTGGGAGTAGAACCCATGTGGCTAAGAGTCCCACTCCAGCGCACTATCCCCTTCCCCAAACTGAACAACATGAAAACTGGACTCGTTTGGGTGTTCTGATTGTTTCAAATCAACAAAGTTAAAATCCATCTAAGACCTGGAGGTACACGCTCCTACATAAGCTGAAGGTACAGGAAAAGAGGGCTCAGTGGTTTTCAAACTGGCTTACGTGAGCTCTCCTCGGGGTAAACGAGAAAAATTCTGTAATGGCGGACAACGCACTTTATTTAGTAAGACTTGGTAATCTAATCACAGGTATTTTAGGACCCTATCTCAGATGGGGGTACGCAGTAAATTACACTATTTGGAAAGGGGTACACAGCCTAAAAAGTTTCAACACCACTGCTTTAGAGTGAGGACACTTTACTGCTAGAGACCAAAGTCCCCGTTGTTGGTATCGTGACAGTGCAAATACAAAGCTACTCCGCCAATTTCAAGGGACTTTCAAACCAGCCCAAAAACCTCCATATTGTTTACTTAGATCAAAAGGATCAACTTCTGTTTGAATTATTTAGCAACTTCGTTGTCAGACGGTTAATTGTTCAGAGACACTGTATTAACTTTTAATATAAATTTTAAACTCAACAATCGTGTGTGTTACTAATAACATGTTAGAACGCATATCAGGGAAGATTATTTTTTTTTAAATCAAATCTTTTTGTTGTTGTTGTGAGGCAGAACGTGGAGAGTGGTCAGGGAGGACAGCTGTGTTCAAACAGGTCAGTCCCTTGGAGGAACATGGGTGTGGGAGAAAGAAGACAGGTTTCAATCCCAGATCCTCCTCTCACAGTGCGTGTGACCTTTCGACAAGTCACTTCACCTCTCTGTTCCTCTATTTTAATCCATAAAGGAGAGGTAATATTGCAATGGCATGCATCACCAGGTGGCGCTGTTACAGTCCTCCAAATTCTTTTTCTTAATATCTGAGCAAGTGTTCAGTCTTGGGAAGACATGCTATGTTGTATGTTTCTAGTTATATAAAGTTCTGCATAGAGGGACCTGTACAAGGAGCCGGAGATTTTGTTCTGTCTTGGGCTCCCATCGGAGTCAATTCTTGAGGCAGAGTTGCTCCCTGGGAACTAGGCACTGGTGTTGGGCTAATATTCCTAGAAGAAGGGATTGCCCTTTGACCATGCTTTTTGACCACCTCTGTTTCCAGATTGTTGTACGTAAATAAAAAGATACAAATTAGAACAGAGGCAGACTCTACATCATTGATTTCTCCTCCCCAGGGAAGCTGACCTGCAAGGCCATAGACAGCTGCTACCTCTTCACAAAGGAGAGATGCTGGTGTCAGAAACAGGCCAGTGGTGTTGGGAAAAGGGACAAAAATATTTTCATCCCCTTACAAAGCAACTTGTGGTCTGTGGATGAAAATTGCTACACTGGAGCAAACCATTAAGACCACATCCAAGACCAACTGCTATGATAGTTTTGTGTCTCTTAAAGCATCCCTTGATCTGTATGTATTCTGCTCAGGCTGTAGATGACTGATGAATCTGAAAACACCCACAGCAGATCATGCAACATTCTGTTTATTTAGATGCATCACATGCACTGCATTTCTGTTGTGAAATAAGTGGATCTTATGGATATTTTGTCTCTTTCACTTGAATGCTGCAAGAAGGTACTGTAGTCGGAATATTCATTATTCAGGTGACAGAGTGGAATAAAGTCCTGGGGCAGCGGTGACTATTCTGTCCACATGACAGTATGTTGTTGTACTGTTCTTGTGCCACTCCCATTGCAGAACTGTTGGCCACCACTTCGAGTAATTGTCAGAAAAATGAATTCCATGTATTTCTTACGAGAAGGAAACAGTGACGGAATCAAACAGAAAAGGCCACTTGGCTCCATCTGTGGCTTTTCCAAGGAGACTCACGCTCCGGTGAGTTGCATAAAATAAATAACCTGCCTTCCGGGAAAGAAAGCTGCATGAATCCAGCAGTTACCTCAATGGTCACCAACAGACAAGCTAAAGACCCTTTTAGCATCTTCAGCTCACGAACTTTCAAGTTGTTTGAGGCACGTCCAGGGGTCAGTTCAGCCAGAAAAACAATGTAAAGACAGGCAGATATACCTTTGACCCTGAAGGATCCCAAGGCCTTTACACATACACAGAAATCATTTTGCCCAACAATAAAATGCAGCCACCGCTGGGTGGGAACAGTGCAGCTGTTTAACAGCACACTGCAATGCTAATTGCGACAGGAAGAGAATTAAAATACCGCATCCAACTGGAACCGCAGGAGGGAATTTTCAGGATGCTAGAAGCAATGATCAGAATTGGACTGGTCAGAACCAAGTCTGGAGTCGCACATGGAAGAAAAGTTTAACAAGATTGTGTGAATGGCTTTGTCCTCTCTGGCTTATACCCGTTCAAAATCTGAATAGACCAGACCTGTAACTGTTTTTAGTGAAAAGTTGTACTGCAGTTATACTGGCATAAAGATGCCTTATACTGGTATAGCTTGTTTCCTTCCAGTATGGAAATAAATGATAGCAGAATAAGCACCTTTAGACTGGTATCTCTGCATCCAAACAGGTGGCAAGGGTTGTGCCAGTAAACTATTCCCGTACAGTTAAGCCGTACAGTGTGTGTGTGTGTAGATAGGGCCTTAATAAATCAGGAAGTGAGAGCACTGTCATTCACAGCACTGCTGGTTCAGAGAGCTAGAGGGTGAGTAGACACTGGGGGCTGAATGGCAGGGGATCCATAACGAGCTAGAAAAGCTTAAAATAAAAGCATTACGGAGAAAACATATTGAAACAATAAAAGAACCTACACACATGATGAGCCCAACTCCAGCAAGGGTTCTGGCAGGTGAACAGTCCTTCAAACTCCACCAAGGGATTTTTCTGTGGTCACAACTTGGGAGCAGCTGTTAGCCCAGAATAAGCACCCCCACAGCTCTGTCATTCCTTTCAACAGGTGGGGCCTTGGGGAACAGGTGATCAGCAGACGATGGGTTGCTCCTCAGGGCGTAGCTTCAGAAGTCTGGGTCCAGAGGTGAGAAGCTGCCTTCCCCCTCCTCCCAAGTATTTTCTAGGAAACCCACTGAACCAGAAGTGCACTCTTACCTGGCACATTGTTTAAAAGAGTTCGCTGAAGCTCATAACACTTCCCAGAGTTGACATGAGCCATGTCGCCCTCCTAGAGACGTTACATACAATCTCACTATAATTCGTGAGCACTTGAATTTTTAATACAAGAACTCCTGAGATACTTATTTCAATAAGGTTTGTCCTGGATATTGCAGGAAATTACCGTAGCAGTCAGAAGGAGATTTGAGTTGGTAATTCCACCCTCCCACAGCTCTGCCGCTTGGTAGCAAGTTGCCCTGTCCTCCCCACAGACTACTGGGTTTGCTACATTCAGATTTTCATTCTGGACATGCAAGTCCCCGAGTATTCTGCCATTCACCAGCTGCAAACATTTGCAGGCGATTTCATTAAAAAGGTGTTGTGAAGAAAACCTTTCGTACCTGAACCACCCTATTTATCTGTTAGCTACAACTCTGAAACCGACCGTTGACAATTTAAATGTCAGCACTGTTAACTATTGCATTGCTGCTTATTTTAGCAGACATTAGCAACTTATGTGTTTGTTCCATGATCCCAAACTGCTCCTCAGGTGCCAAGCCCTCCCCTCCAGGGCTGGAGCACCCATGGAAAAAAGTTAGTGAGTGCTTAGCACCCACTGGCAGCCAGCTCCCCCACTTCCCCCAGCGTCTCCCCTCTGCCAGCAGCCCCGCCGATCAACTCCTCCCCCCCGCTCCCAGTGCCTTCCACCCACTGTGATCAGCTGCTCCATGGCATGCAGGAGGTTCTGGGAAGAGGGGGAGGAGCAAGCTTGGGGGAGGGGGCAGAACTGGGTAGGAAGAGGGGGGCGGGGATTTGGGGGAAGGAGTGGAGTGGGGACGGGGCATGGGGTGGAGTGGGGACTGGGCACCCTCAGAGCAAGGAGGAAGCCGGTGCCTACATCCTAAGTGATAGGTCTGAGGCCATGGATCAGGTGATAGCCTACAGGTTACATGGTCCTTAAAGATCAACAAAGCACCTCTGCTGGAGAGAGCCCTGCAGGTGACTCTGGGGTCAGGGGAAAGGACCTGGAAAGGGACCAGGACAACAGGATCTGGTTTACAGAAATAAACCATCTCTGAAGAAAGGGACTGAAATTCTGCTGCTGTTGGGAGCTTTATTTGATCCACTGCCCTGTGAGTCAGCCCACCAGCTTCTAGTTTGTCATAGAAGTTAGGTGAACCTTTCCGCAGAGCATAGAGGACATGATTCCATGGGACACATGGATGAACAGTCTCTGCTCAAACAACATTTTATTGATAGAAATGCAGGGAATGGTTACTACGGTGATGGGAACACAATCCCAATCCTTACAAAATTCAGTGAAAAAAAGTCAAAGACAATAAAAATAATCCATACGTAAAAAGGTAGAAAAGCAGCCCACTTCCAGTCCCTGGGATCTCAAGCTTTGCCTGCTTCCTGGAATTTCTTCAGCAAGGCTTCATCTGCCCGGAGGGCAAAGGTCAGTATACGCTTCTGGTAGTACTGGGGGTCGAGCTCCAGATTGTCAATAACGTCCGACAGGAGATGAGCTCTCTCTACTGAGCAGCCTGGTGCATCGTAGCTCAGAGCGGTGAAATGCACATGCAGGTGGAAGTAGGATGGCTGGTAATGCAGGTAAATCCGCAGTTGGGAGCCAGCCACGCCAAAGCGCTTTAATATGGCTTCCTGGGGAAGAAAGGGTAGAGAATTTAATCTCCCAAATAATACACTGAAAAGTTTTAGCATCATATCCAAGGGCAGAGGACTGGATAGAAGCACACTGGTAAATCTGATGACCTAGCCCAGTCTCTTGTGATGGTGAATTAACATCAATGGACATCAGTACTACTCCTCCTTTCATCCAAAGATCTCAAAATATACAATTTCCAAATTGTACAAAGGAATTGCTGAAATACAGTAACTTGTGAGGTGGAATATAAAAGCTGAGTTCATAGTGATGCTGTGGATCATTTAGAACAGAAAGTGCAGAATACTAGCTGAAACGGCAAGGGGATGGGGGATAAGATTTAGGTAGCAGAATGCAATTACTCGACTGGAATTTAGCCAGGACAACAGGATTAATACTCCTGCTTTACAAAAAGTGCCATGGGACCTGTAATGACTATGAGGGATCAAGCCCTCAGTTCTAGGTCTTGTCTGAGAATGACAGAAGACGAGGTTTTGGTTACACACTTGTTCTCCAACGTTTTTACATATTTTCCCCTTCTCAGATTCCTGCAGAAGCAAATTGATGGACAGGGTCACGCAATACTAGATGCTTGGCCGACAGTCCGCCCAGCTGTAAATCCACCGCTAGTGTCTCTTTGAGAATTCTAACCCAGTGCAGACAGAGAACAGCTGCACACTAAAGCTTTATTAGAAAGGCAGGAAAGGGGGGAACAGACTCCCAAGCCCTGCCCAAAAGCCTATTACCAGCCAAGCTCACTGGCCATTAGGTACATGCCTGCAGAAGAATTTAAATGGGTGGAGAACTACTTTAGGTTCAGACATACCATGCAGTGAAAACATTACAGAAAGAGCTGTAAAAACAGACTGAGATGAGAGCTTACTGCATGGGCTCTACCAGAAAGGATTTATGAAAGCAGATGTCAAGGCTGTGATGATGTCTGAGCATCTGAGCCGTTATCTAACGTTTAAAATACAAGCTGGGAGGCAGGAGGTGAGCAAGTGGGGGGGGGGAGGTGGAAAGGGAGGAGATGGTGTCTGCTGTGGGGGAAAGCATCCCGGCACCACATAGAGAGGAGCAGGGGGAAAGGGAGGGTAGGTTACTGTTTCTCCAACTAATCTGAAGGTCACTGTGGGAGCAGAGGTGGGAGTAGTTTTGGCCACCACCCCACGCACATAGCTGATCCTAGTGGCACATGTCCGCTCATAAATTTATTCTCCAAGGCAGATGCCTGCTCCAGCAGGGATCCCAAATCACCAGGCCCATATGCGCGGGACACATCCTCATGGGCAGGAAAGCAAAGCATGCTAGCTCAGCACCTCCCCCAGCACAGGGAGAGAGGTAATGATAGGCCAGATTCTGATCTCAACTCCTCTAGTATAAATGTGGAGCCATACTACTGAAGTCCCTTGAGTCTGTCCCCGCAGGGCCACCAGTGAGACAGACCCAGAGCTGCCCCCATACAAGCCCATTTGCTGAAACGGGGGTTTGCAGAGCAGACGGCTGCCTCCTTCCCATTAACTACCTCCATAATGAGGCCTGTTTGTTGTGGGGGCTGGACAACACACCCAGCACGTTTACCCTTAAGAGTGCATCCTATCAGCTTTTGTTGTTCTCCATTCCAGACTTATCGCTCCAGTTTGCTGGGTGAGTTACAGGATCCTGTTACCAGTCGGTGTAATTAAAGCTAGAAACAGCGACAGTGAACTTGTCAGGGACCTTCCAACATGCTGCGCTCGTGTGCTGGTTGGGAACGCTAAGATTCCTCACCCCATCTTTTAATTAATCTCTGCTTTCCCTGATGCAATTACTTCCTGAATTTCCAGTGCAATGAAGGGGAAAAAGCTCAAGTCCCTGTTACTGAACATGCTATATCATGGGCCTAGAAAGATCATCAGGAGCTGAAAAATGGGCATGAATTTAGAAGCAAGTTATTAATGCAGGGGACAAACCTCCTGCGTGACTCAGGAGAGTGACTGTCCCCCAACTCCAGTGGGCAGTTTCTGCAGTTTCATGGTCATAATGCTTAGCACCTCTACAGCACTTTGTATTCAGAGATTCCAAGGCCAGAAGGGACCCCAGGATCATCTAGTCCGACCTCCAGTACGACACAGACTTGATTAAAAAACACCCCATGACAGAATAATCTACCACAACCCTTGGTGAGTAGTTCCAGTGGTTAGTTACCTTCACTTAAGAATCTGTATCTTAATTCTAGTCTGAATCTGTCTGGCTTCAACTTCCAGCCAGGCACTGGATCTTGTTAGACCTTTGATAAATTGAAGAGCCCATCATCAAATTTCTGCCCCCATGTAGGTACTTACAGACTGTGATCATGTCACTCCTTCACTTTTCCTTTGGTAAGCTAAATAGACTCTAAGGCATGTTTCCCAATTCTTCTAAGCACTTCACATATTACCTAGTGCATCTGTCAGACCCTGGCAAAGTAGGTATTATCCCCCTGTTGCACATGGGAAAGCTGAGGCTCAGAGAGGGGAAGCCCATGATCACACAAGTGAGTGGCAAAAAGGAATAGAACTGCGTTGTCCTGACTCCCCGTCCCCTGCTCTAACCACTACCATCCTATTTTCCTCTCTAGAGCCAGGAGTTTCATATCTCGCAGCCACCCTTGAGTTCAGCAATCTGCAGAGCAGCAGTGAGCTTTCTCCGATGGGCCCACCCATCAGCCAGAGCTAGTGGCTCAAGCCAGGGCAGTTATAGTTACAGCGTTGGGAAGGAATGGAAGAGGAGTCTCATACAGCACATGCTAAAAACAATCCCAATGAAGGATTGACTGGCTTTGCGAGAAGGGGTGAAGTTGGCTAAAAATCTGGCTAAAGTCTGGCTAAAAATCCCAATTCCAAGTCAGACTGTGTGTTCAGACTTTAGTGCTCCAAGCCCAGGTGCCAAGATTCTGCTCCAAAGAATGGGTAATGTCACAGCCAGGGTTACATCCATCGTCTCTCCATGGCTGTTCCATAGGGCCAACTAATACAGTGACATGGAAGCCAAGAGACAATAATCAGGCGGGAGGCTGAATTCAGTGAAGATGGACGCTGCTGCTCCAGGCCTTGAGACAGACTACCAAGAGTTTGAGCCAAGTCCACTGTAGGATGAGCTGCTGTCATCAAAACTCATCATCCCTGCATAAGAAATGCACTAGTCTGCCATGGAGAATCCTTGTCCTGGCTCCAATTCTGAAGCTGGAGAAACCTTTTTCCTATTCTTGGGTCATGTTCACAGAACTGGGAATTGCAGATTGTGTTGTCCCACGAGGAGGACACGGGTAAAACTACGGAAGAGCACATTAGCCTTTGGAGCTCTGTGCTGTGACCTCAGGAGGGAAAGCAGGATGGCAAGACAATGAAGACTCCCTGCTTATGTCCAATGGGAGCAGGGAGATTGACGAGAGAAAACCAGAAAATGCTTCCCATGGCCCTACAGAGACATGTTACTTTCCTACGCACAGAGCCCTTATTACTGCTTGAAGTTCAAGCAGGGCCACTGTTAACTCATCTGGCCTCTAGTGAATAAATCTTGGATCACACTTAGATTTTATCTTTTTCCTTTGCAGTTTCTCCCTCTAGCACAGAAGCACCACCAGGCACGTCATATACAGTGACACAACAGGCCTTAGGTGGTGTCCAGCAGGGCTGCCACATTCATGCATAAATTAATATTTACCTAACAATTTTCATCCCCAAGAGCTTCACAAACAGCACTCAGTATCACTGGAATTGCAGCCACCTCTGGGGTAGGAAGAAACATGCCAGGTATGCAGTAAAGGCAAAGCTCTTTCAAACTGGATCCTTACACTTCTAAGCCATTTCCTCAACTCTGTGTTTCCATTTGGGTAACAGCTGCTGTGGGGACCCCATTTCCAACATCTGGTCTCACAGAAAGAGTCACCTTTTGTTTTCTCAGTGACATCTGATAGCAGAAAATTAATCATAATCAAATTACTGTCTCCAGCAGAACAGGAGCGGCTGGAGGACGAAACTGTAAATGCAGGCCCAGGATGCGTAGGCTGGCGGGTATGAAACGCTCCAGACAAAACCCCATGCGGAGAGATTGTGGCATATCCAGACACTTTCCAGTCTGCTCCCTGAGCAAACAGCTGTCATGACAGCCCAGGTCGATTCCCTAAAACCTCACTAGCGGGAAGCCAGCATCAGCAGGGTGAAGTTGGCTGCTATTCCCTGCTGATGGGAAACGAGGCAGTTCCCAAACTGATTTTCCACAAGTAAAACAGAGACCCTGGTGGGTGCTTATATACTAAGGTGATGAGGGCCATAAGAAGCCGGATAGATAAGTGACATAACACCCACCTTTCCTTCTTGTAAGATGTTCCTCAGCAAAGGCAGGTGCTCAGTGGTGAGGTCTCGCAGTGACTTTATCCCCCGACGGTGGCAGATGGCTATCAAGTACAGGTCATCTAGCTGCAGAGACAGGACCTTGTTACCACCAAAATATAACATAAAAAGCAGCTGGAGATTCTAGGTCTTAGAGCTTCATGGAAAATATAACTATACTAGTGCAGCTATGAGAGGGGTCTTGCCCCGTATCGATACGGACTGTTGTCATCCATTGCACTGCCACCTAGATTGGGCTGAATAGTATTTGTGAAACAGGATACTAGAGATCTTCCCCCCCATATACTGGGGAATGATTTCTTTGTGAATGGAGTTTCCCCCACTGTTGAGCCAGTTCTATACTTGGTCAGATACCATTAATCAACATTTTCCCCCAATCAGCAAATAATGTCTTTGCAATTCCCCCCCCATCGTTTGGCCAGTTCCACTGACACCTTTGTTATGGTAAATGGAGCAGCTAAATAAAACCTAAATATGATATAGTGATGTAGGATCAAATCTTTACGATCACGTCTTCTCTCTTCTTCCGTCCTTTGACAAATCTCTCTTTGGCCTTGAATATTCATACTTTCCTGTTGCTAATATGCTTAAATGAATTAGCAAATTGAATCACCTTTCACAGTGACACTTACTGCTTTTGTAGCACCTTTTACATGAGTATCTCATAATCAGTTTTAGAATGTTAATATCAAGTCCCACATCTCTGTGAGGAAGACAGTGCTACGACTGTGACGTTCCCCTCTGGTGTTATCTGGACTGGTGATCTGCTAGGTCACTCCAATCCTTGACTCTGGGAGCCAGCCTCACCCTGCTCTGCTGTGAGAACCCCCACTCCCGGGCTGTTCACGCACAGCCTCTGGCATGTAAGCTGCTCCCAGCTACTTGCAACCGAATGACACTAGCCAGTATCTCCAGTCCCAGACATAACCCTAGGAACCTCCATCTTGCAGTGTCCCAAGGGCCACATTGGGGTTGCAAAACTGTATGGAGGGCCTGGTAGGGAAGGCTGTGCCTCCCCAAACAGCCTGTCCCCCACCCCCATCCGCCCCCTCCCACCCCCCGACTGCCCACCTCAGAACTCCCCACCCATCCAACCCCGCCCTGCTCCTTGTCCCCTGACCACCCCCCTCCCGGGACCCCCCACCCCTAACTGCCCGCTTCCGGGGCCCCATCCCCCATCCAACGCCCCCGCCCGTCCCCTGACTGCCCTGACCCCTATCCACACCCCCGCCCCTGACAGGCCCCCCGGGACTCCCAGGCCTATCCAACCCTCCCCCGCTCGCTGTCCCCTGACTTCCCCCGCCCCAAACCTCCACCCCATCCAACCGCCCCGACAGGCCCCCCGGGACTCCCACACCTATCCAACCACCCTCTGCTCCCTGACTGCCCCCCAGGACGCCTCACCCCGGCCCCCTTACCATGCCCCTCAGAGCAGCATGTCTGGCAGCCGCGCCGCCCAGCCGGACCAGACATGCTGCCATGCTGCCCTGCAGGAGTGCGTGGCCCCGCTGCACAGAGCATGGCCCACGTGGCGGCGTGACAGCAGGGGAGGGGCCAGGGGCTAGTCTCCCCGGTGGGGAGCTCAAGGGCTGGGCAGGATAGTCCCACAGGCCGGATGTGGCCTGCGGGCCATAGTTTGCCCACCTCTGGGCTGACTGGTTGCCCTTCAGCCAGGCTCTCCCCTTTCATCAGCGCTTCAGTCGCTGGGGGGCGGTGTCTGTAGATGGAGGTGGAAGAGAGAGGAAGAGCATGGCAAACGTCTCTCCCTTTTATCATGTTCTTTCTTCTCTCTTGGCTTTGCTCCCCCTTCAGGGTCAGTCCCAAACTGGCCAAGGAAAAGGGGGTGACTCACTCGAGAGCCCAACAGATCCTTTGTTGCTGCCTAGGCCAGTGTCCTTTGTTCACAGAATCATAGAATATCAGGGTTGGAAGGGACCTCAGGAGGTCATCTAGTCCAATCCCCTACTCAAAGCAGGACCAAACCCCAGTTCTGTGAGGCTGGGCTGGATTTGTCTCATACATGCCTGATGAGATGTAAACTGCCCCTCTGTTTCTGGCGAGTTTTGCCTGGGCTTCTTTTAAGCCATGAGGACACATTTTCAGCCTCATAACTATATACATGAAATTACAACTATAACATCATTATAGCAACACTGCTCGGTGCATCATGAGCCTTCCGAAGACACATGACATAATAAACTTTGCACTGGATACCACACAATCATACACAAGGATGAACATGGGGGTGCAGGGTGTTCCCCCGAGATATAGAGTGTCAGGATGACTCCCATTTTACAGCTGGGTAAAACGAGACACAGACTTGCCCAAAGCCAGAGTGAGGCAATGGGAGAACTGGAAATAGAAGTCAGGAGCCTAGATTCCCAGCCATTTGCTCAAAGCATTGTCTCCCTGCAGGACAAGAGAGCAAAGTGTCCCCCTGAACAGATGTTAAGGAGATTTTTCTAAGAATTCAGAAGGACAAAAGCGTAACTTTTTATTTCAAAATGGAAAGGTCTCATGTGTTTCTGCTTGAATATTACAAATTGGGCCAGTTTCCAATCACTCTGGTTCTTGAAATAACTCATCTCTCAAGAATTAATGAGTCAATTCACAATACCAGTGTAGTGAGCTACATCTCATCTACAGAATTTGATCAGCCAGGCTTCCAGCATTGCCCAAGGTACTTGGTGAAACAAACATTTGATCACCCTTATGGACACAGGTCATTATAAATGGAAAGAAACAAAAATCTTTTTGGCTAGGTATTACATACTGGGTAACGCACATACACAGATGTTCTCTCAAGATTCTTATTGAGTTTCAAGGGCTGTACTGGTCATAAAATCAGTTATAAAGTTCTGATTTGTCAGAACATTCATACATACTATTATTAATTATTATTTGTATTCCAGCAGCCTCGTGAAACCGCAGCTGAAATTGGGGGCCCATATAGAGCCATACCTAAAACTCCGTCTATATTCTGCATGTTTTCTGCCATGGGATGACAAAGCTTTACACAACACAGCTTTTGTAGCACATTCTATCAGCTGCCCAATGCTTCCAAAGTGTAATCCTTCATGTATGCAAACATTCCCTTTTTGTAGGGTTCTAGAGCTTGTGCTCCTTGTACTGAGTCAGCTACTCTCTAAGGTACGGTCACAACATGTGTGTATAGAACAAATAATTTAGATGTCTAAGATCCTCTCTGCCTTTTCGCTGTTAAAATAATTCCACCTGGCTATTCTGAAAGAGCAGTTTATTTGAGAATATGGCTCTCAGGATGCCTGCTCAGACACCCAAAGCATGACACTTCCAATCACATCTTTTCGTTTCCAAGGCACAAAGTGATTTTCATTTTTCTACATTTATTTATCATTCTCAGGCTGACCTAGTTAGCTCAGTGGGTTCACTTTATAGCTCCTAGACAAGACAGAATATTATTGAGGCTTATTAAAATCACCCTGGGATCTCTATTGGACCTGGACTACAGACACAAAGCAAATCTCTCTCTTCTCCTTAGAACAACATCTGTATGTTGCTGTTTGAAATAAATAAGCCTATTGCTAAAAAGGCTCTGGATGATGTAATGTAAAACATTTCAGGCAACGCCTCAGGGCTCTTGTGGGTTTGAGAAGAAGTGAATGGTTAGAGAGATCTCAAACACGCTTTTAGCAGCATGTTTAACTAAAACGCATTCCTCCATGCAAGCCAAAAAAACAACTACTGTATTTCCTAGGTATCAATTTACTCCCATTATATATGGCCTGGTGATCCTGGAGAAAAGCCTTCTAATCCAAACCTCAGCAGCTGAAGTGGATAATTAGAGACACTTCCTTCACTAGTTCAAATACTTGGAAAACTCAGCTTGTCCATGTGGGAATTCCCATTTCCCTGACATCACTGGACTGGAACAGAACTTCACCCACAATTTCAATTTGAAAGGTACAATTACACAGGGAGGTCTGTAGCTCTGCCCACTTGCCGCCCTTGGTGAGTGGTCAGAGCAAAGATAATCATGCAGACATGTGTAATAAATCAGTGGCCACACGGAGTCTGTAACCATCCTTTACAGAGCATGCTGTGGTCAACCGGTGTGGTCTCACTGAAGTCAATGCAGCGGAACCATTAAGAAACTGGCCCTATGACTCCTTAGGCTTTATAGATGTCAGCTAGGAGAGAACTCAACCTGCGTAAAGCCCAAATGCCTTAACCATGGAACCTGCCCGTTATCTGTAATCATACTAAGGCTTATAAACTCTGTGGGTCCCCAGCTGCTAGAGAAAGATACCATTACACACAACTGGGCAGGTCTA
Organism: Eretmochelys imbricata; assembly: GCF_965152235.1. NCBI lineage: Eukaryota > Metazoa > Chordata > Testudines > Cheloniidae > Eretmochelys > Eretmochelys imbricata. Next base: position 5,076,409 of record NC_135593.1, on the reverse strand, counting down.
ATTCTCTCCAGCAGAGCAATAGCCAGCACACTGCATGCCCACATTGTGGGAAAAGGTCATGCAATATGTACACTGCACAAACAGCTCCAGTCTTCTCTTTACACACAGAGCATGCAATGTTTTGGAAGACTCTAGCCTTGCAGATGCTGAAGCCTGAAATCATAGTTGTAGATATCCAGCAAGAGGGGAAATGCACCTCCATTGCATTATTTACGTGGGGAGGGGAAAAAAAAAAAGAAAAGAAGAAAGATTGTGCAGATTTCACATTTTGACAGCGAGGAACGCTAGCACCTTCTGTTCACTTTATTGAGGTCACCGACATTCAGAACAATTTCAAAGAGTAAAAACAAACAAGAATTCCTGCTGCAATCCACCAGCCTGAAATAATTAAAATCCACCCGTGCGTCATCCTCAATTAAAGGGCTACGTTAGCGGAACAGGACCCTGCTGAGCAGGCTTCTAAGTCCTAGCCCAAGAGATGCTTTGACAGCTTGGGAGCCATGTAGAGATGACGTAATTTAATCTAGTGGCCTAAGGCTCTGGGATGGAGCCTGCCGAGTGTGCTGATCGGATGAATCAAAATCAGACAGTTCAGAACAGATGAGTGCTTTGAAGGATCACTGCTGAAATGGTTGTTATGACAGATAGCAAGTTTAATGCGATATACTCCTTGTAGGACTCGAGATGCACTGGACTCCAACTCATTCGGTGTTTTTCAGACTGTAATTTATTTACACCGGGTCTCTAACTTCCCCTAGATATTCTCTCCTGACTGCACATCCCTGAACTTCCCACAAGTCACCTGATCTGAAGTTCAAAATTCTGCTCTTTCTGGGGGCAAGACTATGAACTGCATATGTAACCTGCTGACTGCAAGAGAGCATGCACGCACTGAAGTTTGTACAAAAGGCTCTATGATGCGTGTTTTCTTTGTCCTGACTCTATTCTTTTCCTCCCACTTCTTAGGGGATGTCCCTGTTGAAGCTGCATTGTCTCAAAATAAAATAATTTATTATTTGTCTAATGCCAACAGTGTCCTAAGAATTTGAGGGCAATTTTGATGCTAGAGCGACTTCCATCCAAGGATCCCCAGGTGTCTTGGGGACATTAATGAAACTAAACTTCACAATACCCCATGCAAGGCAGGCAAGTGTTATCCCCAATTTTAAATAAAAGCGGGGGGCCGGAAGCCCAAGTACTTTTGGAGCTCATCCCCAAAATGTGCATTAGGAGGAGGCTGTCCAACTGGGCAGAAAGCAAGTGAGAACACAAGTGCTCTAGTGAGGGGAAAGCAGGTGGAAACTGGCCCTGGGGGAACCAAGGGAGCGGACATTATGAGGTGTCCACTTTGAAGGCCCTGGGAGGTAGTGCGGTAGCGAGGAAAGGCAAGACAAAAATGGCTTGCCTAAGGCACCAATACACATGGGATGAACCTGACTCCAAATGGCCCTGTACTTGTTCAAAGCCATTCACAGCCAGGGACCAATCCCTGGTTCATACGGGGCCAAAGACAGTGTTCATCGCTCTTCCTGGACGGGCTCTCAGCTGCGGGGAGCGGCTGTGAATCCTGGGGGGATCTAGATATTGGAGATGGAGTCTAAACAGCTTCCTTGATCTGTTTGTTGCCTCAGTGAATCATTAACTAAGGCAGCCTTTACACATATTCTATGGGTTTTTAAATCTCAGCAGCTGATCTGTTACCGACAATTTCCATACGTGCAGATCACTGAGCAGAAAGGGTCCGACGTCCTGTACTAGCCTCAAGCTTTCTAACAGCTCTCATGCCCCTTTCTAGCGTCCGAAAAGAGCAGAGGCCAGAAGACAGAATTTGCATTAAAGAAACCAAACAGAGTATCCCATAGTTTTAAAGACAGTGGAGACCTGTGGGAACGAGCGGTATTTTACGCCTGCCAGTATTTGGCAATGAAATGGAAGGGCTCACACTGCTTGGCCTTCTGCTTGGTTTTTTAAACGAAGGAGCAGGAAACAAGGAAAACAATACAACCTAGGTATCACCTGGCCTAAATATCTGAACTGGTTCCAACGATGCTGACAAACTAATTTCTCTAGAGCAGAGGTTCTCAACCTTCTTCTTTCTGAGGCCCCCCCCCCCCCCCCCATGCTATAAAAGCCCGCGGCCCACCTGTCCCACAGTAACTGGCTTTCTGCATATAAAAGCCAGAGTCGGCATTAGGGAGTAGCAAGAAAATCAACTGCCTGGGGCCCCATGCGACAGGGCCCCCCCAACAAAGCTACATTGCTCAGGCTTCAGCCCCGGGTGGCGGGGCTCAGGGACCTGGGCTTCAGCCCCATGCGGTGGGGCTTCGGCTTTCTGCCCTGGGCCCCAGCAACTCTAATGCTGGCCTTGATTGGAGGCCCCTCTGAAACCTGCTCAAGGCCCCCTAGGAGGTCCTGGACCCCTGGTTGAAAACCACTGCTGTAGAAGAACTCATATCAGCACTTCTAATCCTGGCTGGAGTCACATGTTTCCGTTCTAGAGAACTAGAATTCATGCTTTTTGGAATTCCTAGATGAAAATATTTTCACCAGGGGAGGGGGGGATGGTTAATTATAAATAGCACTTTTCATCCTGAGATCTCAAAGCACTTGTCAAAGTTGGATAAGTATCACTATTCTCATTTTACAGATGGTGAAGACCAAGACAAAAAGATTAAGTGTTTTGCCCAATGTTGCACAGCAACTCAGTGAAGAAGTCAGAAATAGGATCTCCTGACTCCCAGTCTGGTGCACTATTTGCTGGATCACACTTGAATATAAGAGTATAAAGTTATTTTGCAGCATTAACTCAGAGTGCTCATGAGTTACTTTCAGTCCTGGTGCATATATTTAATAAAGTGGAACAACAGAAAGCCTTCCCCAATTTAGCCTAGTTAAATATTCTGAGGATCAGAAACCCAAGGCAAAATCCTGGCTCCACTGAAATGAATGGGAGTTTTGCCAATGATTTATATGGAGTCAGGACTGCAACCTTGGAGTCTTGTTATTTTGAGCTTTAGGGCTTAAACTCCATTTATCTGGTCCCAGGTCTTGCAGTTTTTAGACCACAAAAGTACCACATTAAGCATATTTGGTATAAGAGCAAAAAATGTGAGTTAAGAACCACTATGTTTAAGATTATAGGCTGGACTAAGGTCTGTGAATGTCAAGATGTGCAGAAGAAAGAGTATTCATTCCAGTAGTTAAGTAGTTGCTTATGAGATGACTGTGTGATACAAGCTATGACAGTAACCTTGATGCAAATGCAAATAGTTAAACACTCTAGAAAGAAGGAAAGTTAATTGCATCAATTAAAAGGGACACTGTCAGGTTGATTTATGTCTAATATTTAGGTTTACAAAAATGAGGTTTCACAAAATCTAAAAGTCAATAGAAATTTGTCAGGAAAAACAAATAACTTTGGCTTTAAACATGCCCTGGCAATGTTTGGATAGGTGCACAAGAACCAGAAAGTGAAGTTTACTAGTAAGTCACTAAACAAAAGTGAAACTGGCCAGTCTGTTCTCATTGTCAAGCAGAGTGAAATGTAGTGTTACATAAATGATACATAATTAACTAACAACACCATTAACGATAACAGTATATTTAATTTTTCAACCAGCAGTTTTAATAATTTCAAGTGTTGTTAAAAATACAGCTAAGGAGGCTTCTTGTGTGTTACTTCGAAACAGGCATTGTCCCTTTAAAGAGCTAGAGGATCAAGTGAGAAGCTAACCTGTTTCTGATTCCACTTAAAATCTGGAATGAGAATGAAACCATTGGAAGAATCAGGGTTTTCGTGGATTATTCGATCAGCCTCAGCCTTCTTCTCCAGGATATTATACACCCACTGGAAGAAAGAAATACGCAGTTTATAAAGACAGCAAAACAAACAAGCGCTGCATCCTTCACCTCAAGATCTTAGATTAATTCTGACTCACTGCAAATGGAAGCTGCACTTGGATTTTAAAAAGGACCAAATAATTTTATGGCCAATAACATTTGTAGTTAATGATCCATGAAATAATCAAATATGATCCAGGCCATCAGCTGATCACTAGAGAGGTCAGGAGGGAATTTTTCACATACGTACAGAATTGCACAATTGACTGGATGAGTTATGGGAGGTTTTTGCTTTCCTCTGAACCATTGAGGGAGATTTAGGTTAGATGTAAGGAAAAACAAACATTCTAACTGTAAGGATAGTTAGAACAGGTTACCTAGGGAGGTCATGGAATCACCCCACTAGAGGTTTTTAAGGACAGATTAGACAAAAACCTGCCATGGATGGTCTAGGTTTATTTGGTCCTGCCTCAGCACAAGGGAATGGATTAGATGACCTGCTGAAGTCACTTCTAGCCCTACTTTTCTATGATTCTATTAAGTATTGACCACTGCTGGAGATGTGATACTAGACTTAGATGGTTTAATCCAGTATAGCAAATCTACATTCCTGCGTGAGAGAGCTTGGAAAGAACTATCCCTGACAGGATCACTGATGCTGTGAAACAGCTATTGCTGAAGCACAGCTGTTTAACGTGGCTGGGAAGAGTTTATCTAGGGTATTCAATGAGACTAAGGGTATGTCTACACAGCAACTAGACACCCGTGGCTGGCCCATTCTAGCCAACTTGGGCTTGCGGGGGTTGGCCTTTGGGGCTGTTTCACTGCAATGTAGACTTCTGGGCTCGGGCAGGAGCCCAGGCTCTAGGAACCTGCAGCAATGAAACAGCCCCTCAGGCCGAGCCCCATGAGCCTTTGCTGTGTAGACGTACTCCAAGGTCTTTGGAACAGGCTCTCTTCTCTTACTATGAGTTTTACAGCAAGTAACACAATGGGGCTCTGATTCTGATTGGGGGCTACCACAATAATAATTCAAAAGACTGCCAGTTGCCACAGAACATGCTGTGTGTTAGAATATGGTTTGCTCCTGCCTGTGTGGCTAGACCAACCTATTTTATAACCAGGTTAAAAAAAAAAAAGTGCATTCGCCCTGGCTTTGAACAAATTGTGATCCATCCGCCCAGGCTGTACCAAATGGTTATAACACAGCTGGTCTTCCCCCACGTTAAGCCACCATGCTTTAACACGGTCAGTTTCACAGGGCAGACAGGTTCTGTTAGTGCTAATATCCATGGTCAACGTTTTATGCCACGGTCATTCCCATTAATTTCTCTTTCAGGAGGTTTGCAATATGGTACGTGTGCGCGGGCTGTGTTTTGCTAAATGACTCCGTGGTGGTTTTGCTTGTACCTGACACCTTCAGTAAATAATCTGTAATAAGAACGGTTCTTTAAAAAGGGAGCTGGGATCTCATCACAGCAAGACTCAGCTCAGAGGCAGAGCGAGCGAAGCAGGGATCTTGACTTTAGTATGGTGCAGCGGGACGGCCACCCCACTCCAGCCCTGAAGGGGTTAAAAGCAGCCTTGGAGAGCCGTGGCTGGGAACAGCTAGGTTGATTGGGGGAAGCAGACACTGCTGGGGCCACACCCCAATCAGTCCACAGCTGGCCCTTATAAGAGGGCTGTGGGCCAGAAGCTGAAGAGTCTCACTCTAGCCCTGGAGTAGGAAGGGCTAGCTGCCTGAGAGTGAGGGACCTTAAGCAGAGCAGTGCTGGGGAAGGGCAAAGGGAGCAGGGGAGCTCCAGACTGGTAAAGGCCCAGAAAGGTACTGGGGCTGCAGAGGGGCAGCCTGGGAATAGGCAGAGGCAGCAGGTCCTATCCTCTTGCCAGTGGACTCTTTTACAGACTGCAGTCTGCCCCAGGGAAAGGGGGGCTGAATGACAACTGGCAGTAGCCACTGAGGCAAGGTGGGTTTAGAGGGTTGGGGGTTCCCCTGGGAGGGGAGACCCAGAGTGGGGGTACTGCTGGGGCAGAACCCCAACGGAAAGGGGCACTGGGGTCCGGGAGGGACACAGGGCCAGCAGCGGGCAAGACACCGGCCTGCAGAGGGTGCTCCGAAAGCTGGAAAGAGCTAATTCCCAGATGACCAGCAGGAGGCGCTGCACCAGTGAGTCTCACCACACTACAATGGCTTTTGATACAGTCTCGCATGACCTCATAAACAAACTAGGGAAATATAGCCTAGATGGAGCTACTAGAAGGTGGGTGTATAACTGGGGGAGGGATAGCTCAGTGGGGGGAGGGATAGCTCAGTGGTTTGAGCATTGGCCTGCTAAACCCAGGGTTGTGAGTTCAATCCTTGAGGGGGCCATTTGGGATCTGGGGCAAAAATTGGGGATTGGTCCTGCTTTGAGCAGGGGGTTGGACTAGATGACCTCCTGAGGTCCCTTCCAACCCCGGTATTCTATGATTCTATCGTTGGAAAACCATTCCCAAAGAGTAGTTATCAGGGGTTCACAGTCCAGGAGGGCATATTGAATGGGGTCCTGCAGGGATCGGTCCTGGGACTGGTCAATATCTTCATCAATGATTTGGATGGCATAGAGAGTCCACGTATAAAGTTTGCAGATTATACCAAGCTGGGAGGGGTTGCAAGTGCTTTGGAGGATAGGATTAAAATTCAAAATGACCTGGATACACTGGAGAAATGTTCAGAAGTAAATAGGATGAAATCAGCAAGGACAAAGAGGTTTTTAAGGCCAGGCTTGAGAAAGCCCTGGTTGGGATGATTTAGTTGGGGTTGGTCCTGCTTTGAGCAGGGGGTTGGATTAGATGACCTCCTGAGGTCTCTTCCAACCCTAATCTTTTATGATTCTATGAATTGCAAAGTACTCCACTTAGGAAGGAACAATCAATTGCACACATACAAAATGGGAAATAATTGCCTAGGAAGGAGTACTGCGGAAAGGGATCTGGCGGTTATAATGGATCACAAGCTAAATATGAGTCAACAGTGTAATGCTTGCAAGAAAAGCAAACATCATTCTGGGCTGTATTAGCAGGACTGCTGTAAGCAAAACATGAGAAGTAATTCTTCCATTCTTCTCTGCACTGGTAAGGCCTCAACTGGAGTACTGTGCCCAGTTCTGGGTGCCAGATTTCAGGAATGATGCGGACAAATTGGAAAAAGTCCAGAGGATAGCAACAAAAATGATTAAAGGTCTAGAAAACATGACCTATGAGAAAATATTGAAAACATTGAGTTTGTTTAGTCTAGAGCAGAGAAGACGGGGGGGGGGGGACGGGACGACACATGGTAACAGTTTTCAAGTACATAAAAGGTTGTTACAAGGAGGAGGGGAAAAAATTGTTCTCATTAACCTCTGAAGACAGGACAAGAAACAATGGGCTCAAATTGCAGCCATGGAGGTTTAGGTTGGACATTAGAAAAAACTTCCTGTCATCGTAGCTAAGCACTGGAACAAATTATCTAAGGGAGGTTGTGGAATCTCCATCATTGGAATTTTTTAAGAACTGGTTAGACAAACACGTGTCAGGGATGGTCTACTTTTACATAGTCCTGCCTTGAGTGTAGAGGACTGGACTAGAAGACCTTTTGAGGTCCCTTCAAGTCCTATGATCCACCAAGGCCTGAGGTTCCCTGCAGTCCCAGGAAATTGATCATGGACACATGGTGGTATCTGCTGAGCCCCATCCTTCCTTCCAGTTCCCAGCCAACACGCCATGGGGCTAACTCCATGGTTTACAAAATGTGAACTGCATTCAAAAACAGTAACTCCTCACAACTACAGCTGAGCAGCCACCTTACTGAGAATAGGGAAATAAAAAATAATCTGAGACCCTAGCAAAGGAGATATCATCATGCCCTTCTATTGTGTTTTATACAAGGACCATAGATCTCGTCACCAGCATCTCAACTTCTACCAGTGAGGCATTATCCACATTTTATAGAGGACGAAACTGGACCTCCCAAGACTGAGAGCAAGTGAGAGCTGGGAATAGCACTGTTGTAATAATTGGGGCCTGACAGGCCTACCCCAATTGTGAGCCCAGCTGTGGATAAATGGCTACAAGTTTATAAAATCACCGTTCTAGTCACGATAACTATTGTTGCTGGAGAAAAGTACAAAAGGGAAACTCCATTAGTCCAAACAAAAAGGTTTGCTGTTATAACTCAAGGACTGCATTAAGATCACATCTGGTACACAGAAGGAGTGGGGGACCAGAAACCAATGGACCAAAATTTGTTGTGTATGGAAATTGGACAAAATAATGAGGGGATGGGCTATTCTTCCCACCATTCCTTTTTCAGGGCCTTAAAAAATCCTAGAGGCTGCTTGCAAACAGGTGAACCAAACGAAGCGAGGTTTGGCATCATGGCTGCCACCCCCAGCAACTCCTGGGGCCCCGTGACACTACTGGACCTTCATCATCCTGATCCTGAAAAGTTTCTTGACCCAACTGGGCCAGAGACAGCGACCCAGGGATCACTGCCACCTCCAACGGCTCCAGCTAAATCCCAAACACCACCTGGCATGAGAGACTCTGGATCCTGCTTGTCACCTGCTCTTTCATGTGTCATTTTCCTTCTCTGCTTTATTTCTTCTCTTTCCAATCGCTCTCTTTTTTGCCTCCTGTTTAACAAGCGTCTGGCTTAACCAGCCAAAGCTGCATATTTTGCAATGCTCTGCGCCTGTTACTGGAAAGGCAACTACAAGTAATGCCTACATAGTCTGAGGCTGGTACAAGTTTCCCAGATCTTGGAGTGGTTGAGAAGACCCATATGCTGTACCTGTGTTCCTCCAGCAGTGAGGCTGTAATTGAGAGCTTCACAGACAGAAGCTGCATTTTCTACCTTTGCTATGCATTTCTTTCCCTTTGTGTGTGTGTTCGTCTCGTTTCATCTTAAAGGAAGCAGGATTAGACTTTAACAACAACAGCAAAAACAGCACCGGGCCAGCTCAGCGAACGTCTCTTTTTCCCTCCTGAAAAGGACAGTTTTCACCATCTTTGATACCATTTAACTGACTGTCAAGACGGGGGGGTTTCCCTTATAAAAATTCCTTACAGCTGAAGGGAAAGGAGTAAGAGCTATTGGTTAAAAGGAAAGCCTTATTTAATAACTTTACATTTCAGTAACAGTTTTTCCTTATCATAGAATATCAGGATTGGAAGGGACCTCAGGAGGTCATCTAGTCCAACCCCCTGCTCAAAGCAGGACAAATCCCCAATTTTTGCCCCACATCCCTAAATGGCCCCCTCAAGGATTGAACTCACAACCCTGGGTTTAGCAGGCCAATGCTCAAACCACTGAGCTATCCCTCCCCCTCCTTCTTTTTCTGTATCTTTAATAAAAAGTTTAAAAGATTTTTAATGGTGATTTTGCCATGGGACTGCGCAGGTCAAGGTCGCTGTACTTGAAACCCTGAACCAACTTTAACTGTTATGTTGTATCGTGGGGGTTGTGTTAACACCATTGACTCTCTGGGCCCATTCCAAAGAAGTTAACACAATGGCATGCCCAAGTCTAGACCTTGGCACCTCTTTTAACCACAGGGAGTCAACAGCAGAGCTGAGTACAGATGCCAGGAGTCTTCACATCCCCAGTCACCAGTTTTAAATGACCACCAAACACTGCCTTTAGATTGGGGTCCTGGTAAGCCAATCCCATCCTACTGCTGCATTGCGTTAGTCCGTCAAAGAATGGGATCATTTCAAAATGAAACCCTTCAGCGGTTTAATAACACAAGTGCCTAAGGCATTCCAATACCACAGTGAGGAGCAAGGGATACATGCTCAGACAGATCCATTACATTGGTCTCCCAATGCCGATTAACCCGTATGACAGCAAGAGAAACTGGCCTGCAACCTTGGAGACTAGACCCCACTGTTAGTGCCATTCTAATGTCACCTTTCAAGTAAGCCGGCCACTCCCCACTTCAGAACTGCAGAGCTTAAGGCAACAGATGCAATTTGGGGCTCTATAGGGCATCTTTCATACCCTTATACTGTGCACATGCTTTCTACGAGACTGTCAGAAGAAGAAAAGCCTCTGGGTCAGTTAATAAGCCTGCGTGAATCTATGGCACGTGACAAACATCGGACAGTCCAGCTACATAGAGTGTGAGGAGGGGGGATCCCTGTCGAACACAGCTGTGCTGGCAAAAGCCAATACTACTTCCTGTGCTTTTCACAGTATAGCTTATTTCATTCATGCGGACTGGGATAAGCTAAACAGACCCAAGCGCCTGGTATAAATTGCGTCCACATAGGAGCGCTCTTCCAGGGTAGTATATTGATATAGCTACACTGCTCAAGTGCAGACATGGCCTAAATCAATCTGCAAACTCCATTTTGTTTTGTGAATGCCATTTTGATTGTAAGACCACACCATGCCTACACATTTGCCTTTTACCTTACATCTTGTGCTGGAACCTCCAAGGTGGAGTCAGGAGAAATTCCTATACCTAGCAGAGAGCTAAAAAAGGAAAGCTATTAACATGGATGATCTTTCATTGAGACAAAAGATTCCAAAACAATGAGCTGGTCACTGCCCAGGAGAACCTGTTTCACCTGATAGGCTTGTAACCAAGCAATGGATCAACTGAGGAGGGCCTAAAGCAGCGCAGGATGGTCATCTGACAAAGGAGACTGGAACTTTATAAAAAGGACTTGCTGGAGCAAGGCCAGAGCCAGAAGCAGATAAGGTTAAGTAGGAGAAGAGGAGGAATCCTGCACCCCCTGAAAAGACATTCACCAAAAAGCCACTGATCAAATGTTAACAGGCTCTTGGATTGGGGAGGAAACTGAGGCAGGGATTTGCATGTATGTGTTATTTTTCCCATAGATCTGTATCTCTCTTGTGCCATCTTAGAGAGAGAGTGTGTGTGTGTTTAGAAATTCCTTTGCAGAGTGCGTGTTACTTACTCACATGTTGCGTAGATCCCCAAAAGGGGGAAACTACAAGCCGGAAGGTCCATACCCTTGGAGGAACTCTGGGAGTATGGAGTAGCTACTGGGGAGGCTTGGGAGAACCAGCACTAGTTTGAGAGCTGAGGTAACCCACCAGGATTTCCAGCTCAACTTAAGTGCAGAACCAGGGGGTTGTGCTTATCTTCAAAGTTGGAGCCTCTGCTTGCTGATTTAAGAACTTTAATGACTTGCTCTGGCCATTCACATTTCTCCTCTCAGCAACTACACCATCCTTTACAGCTCCACTTATCTTATTTGGCTTTTTGTCTGACAAGACTCTGCTTCTCAGAAGGGATACAGGGCCCTAGACAGTGCAGAGGAATGCCTCCTACTGGGACACTACTGTCGAAGGACAGCAGTGTTTGGAGGCGCCTAGCCTTCTGCTGAGGAAAAGGAAGAGGACAGGAACTGAAGGCAGAGTAGGAAGATTGTGGATGTGGGGACAGATGTTTGTGAAAGGCAGACCTGGTAGATTATCTTTGTGCTGTGTGGGGATTGAGACTGGCATTCCTCAGCTCACACTCAGAAAGGAGGAAGCCGTCTGCCCAACTGCACTGGGGTTCTAGCCTCTGTACTAATGTCAGAAACGCAGCATCTAGGGATGCCTCTTGCAGCAGTGTTGTTCAGTGGTTATAGTACCTGGCTTCAACCCAGGAGATCTGGGTTCTATTTCTGTTCTGCCAATGCCTTCCTGTGTGACCTGGGGAAAGTCACTTCCTCCCTCTGTGCAACAATTTCCCCCATCTGTAAAACAAGGATGAGAGAGACTTACGTGCCTTTGGAAAGTGCTTTACAATCTGCAGATGAAGACACAGTTTGCAGTATTGTATTGAAAAGGTTCTCAGACTTTGCATCACCTTGCTAGCCCTCATACAACTGTAGGTGGCTACTGTGCATTTGTTCTGGACATTGCTCCATTTCCTTTTTTGCAACAGATGGTGTCTGTTAAATAGGCTGAACAAGCAAGGGGGAGTTCAAACTCCTGGATTCTATCCTAGTTCTGCAAAGACTTGCTGGGTAAGTCATCCCCTGTGGCTCAGTTTTCCCATCTATAAAATGGGTCAAATCCCTTTTTCTTCCTGAATTCATGCCTATAAAGCTCAGTGATACTTAGAAGAGGAACAAGCCATTCAGCCATGTTTGGATTCTCTTGCTTTAAATTCCAGTAGGTTTATAAGGAATTGTCAAAAGCAACACAGTCAACTCCCCATCACTGATGTGTATCTGTCCTAGACTGCAGCTCGCAGAATTTAAAAACATCATTTTAGAAATTATATCTGGGGCTTGGTTTCTTTTAAGTGAATTGCTGCAAACATTTTCTTGGGTTCCTAGGTGATGCCCTCAGCATTAACTGCCTCTTTAAAATGGCAGGTAAGGTACGTAGTAGAGTTGGGCTGGCAGCTGAAGATCCATTTTAGTCATTCTGAAGCCACAATTCTGTCCTATCAAACTCCTACTAGTCTACATTGGAAAACAAGGTGGTCCTGTGTGATTAAACGAGGATCAGCTGATCATTGTTAGTCTACCTGCATTAGACACTAGAAGATGCCTGTCCAGAGACAATTAGTGCAGCGACAATGGGGACATTGCTCTAAAATTGTCCACGCCTTGAATTCAAGATTCTTCTGTCTGGAAGGATGGAGACTAAGGTGGAAAACAGACTGTTTTCCAAAGGATGGAAAGTAATTTTTTTTACACCCTTCTTATTTTGTCTGCTCTACTGGTTTCAACAAGAGGAAGAAGAGGACGAGAGACTGCAGTATCAAAAGTGGATGGCTAGGGTATACAGTATAATAAAACTACGCTGGGGGACCTCTCCCAGTTTACTTGAGATAGACCATCAGATGTGCCTTGGTTACTCTGCTTTCCCAGGAGGACAGTACAACTCACGAGTGCAGACTGGAATATATACAGTTCAAATGGTCACAACAGAGAGGGTTAATTCTAGTGTAGTGCCAACAGCAGCCAAGTCCAGGATGCTTACAGCTGTCAGAGTAAAGACATGGAGAAAAATGTTTGCTTTAGAAAAAAGAAAAGCAGCACTTGTGGCACCTTAGAGACTAACAAATTTATCTGAGCATAAGCTTTCGTGAGCCACAGAGTGAGCTGTAGCTCATGAAAGCTTATGCTCAAATAAATTTGTTAGTCTCTAAGGTGCCACAAGTACTCCTGTTCTTTTTGCGGATACAGACTAACACGGCTGCTACTCTGAAACCTTTGCTTTAGAAAGGTACAGTAATCTACACAAACATCCTCTTGTTTTCTCCCCGCTAATAAATGCCTATTGTAGATGATTGGTGCTGCAGTTTGATGATGCTGGCATGAGAGCTGAAAATTGTACCAGACAAAAGGATATGAGACAGGAGAGTAATTGAGAGCACATTGCAGCCTACAAAGTGGCCTCTCTCACTACATGCAAAGAAGCCCAGCCATGTTCAGCTGTAAATGATTAGAAAACAAACATCACAACAGCTACCCTGTTCTTAACTGCTTCAGTGCTGCGGAGGGTAGTAGAGAAACATGGACAACACCCCTGGCTGCCCTGGGTACCAGGTACAACACTGATCGAGCCCCAGCATCCCAATGAGAGATCAGCACTTTAGAGCAGTGTTTCCCAAACTTTAACAACCTGTGAACCCCTTTCACTAAAATGTCAAGTCTCGTGAACCCCCTCCTAAAAATGAATATTTCCAGGGATTTTCTCCTTTACCTGAGCATAAATTATAAAAGCAGTGATCTTGGAAATAGAAAATTTGTTTTTTTTGTCATGCTTATTACACACTATTAATTAATATTTATCATTAGCGGATTTTTATTACATTATGAAAACAGCAACACTCTTCCAAGATCTCACTTTCGTAGCTTGTATCACTTTGAATAAGCCTTTTGTTAGACAAGACTCCTGTGTTTCATCAAGGAGTAAGAGGTGAAACAGCAGGAAGGTATTTAAGAAGCCAACTCAAAGAGTTCCTTCTACACAATCATTCAGGTCTTGAGCAGTCCAGGCAAACAACGCACGTTAGAACAAAGCTTAAACTTGTTCTTCATAATAATTTTAAAAACAAAACAAGCGGCCTATTTAATTTTAAAAACAGCAAAAAAAAATCCACCTTCTTTTCCATTTCTTATAAGGAGTCTTGAAGTTTAAATCCCCTCAGTGTGATAGGTATGCTTGCTTTGATCTGCTTCGCTCTTGGAAGTCCAGGGGCTCCGGGCCGCTGGCCCTGTGCTGCTCAGGGTCCCTATGGACAACTCTGTCTGCCATTAGGGAATTTTCTCCCCGAGAACCCCCAGTAACATTTCGCAAACCCCAGTTTGGGAAGCACTGTTTTAGAGAGAGGTTATTTCTAATGTATTGCCTCAGTGGATCCTCACCTGTAGTCCTACAGCAAGGCATGCAACTCCCTCATTGGGAATCAGCCCAGGCAACTTCACAAAGGAAAATACATGGAGGCTGCAGCAAAGAGGGTGAGGAACAGTTTGGATTGGGGGCTGGTTTTGATTTGATATCAGCTGCTGTTCAGATTAGACAGGAGTTAATTACAATCCTCACTTTTAATGCACTTTTTCAAAGCCCTACGCAAATATTACCTAATTAGAGTCAATGTTGCATTTCCGGAATAATTACTCCTACTTCTGTGCAATCAGCGTAAGTTGGTCCCAGCAGACTAGTAGAATTGTTTTCCTTGCCTCTGCGAAGGTCAGAAGTGTGATTGCAAATGGGGCTGTTCAGTCAGAAGGCGGGTAAGAAAGGAGAACAAACCCCTTGCTCCCAAGTGACCCCCAAAAAAAAATCTGAAGAAGAGACAGAAATCATCCAAAGTGGTGGGTTTGTGGATACTCAAGACTGTATTTCTCTGCCCTGGTGATAAACATCCTAGCACAGGACTGAATTTTTCCACACAAAATATTCTAATAGTAAGTTAGAAACTCAGAGGTTCAGAGCTTGTTTCGAAATAGTAACATAAAGGACCAACAATGTGTTGCGATGAAGCAAATCAAGGAGAAGGATTACAATGCCTCACATTTCTTTCCGAAAGATCCCAAAAAACCGTAAAAGGCAGCCACCTCTCGAACAGAGTGTGGCAACAACCCACCGGGCAGCAAACTACCTCACTGGAGGGATGATGAGAGGTTTTGGACAGGCCATCACAGCAAACCCTGTCTCATGAAAAGGATCAGGGGGATTTCAGTGTCCAGCCACAGCACAGGTGTTTAGGGCCTCATCTAAACGAGTCTGACACAGTAAACTTCAAGAACTCAATTATTATCCGTATTGCACAGGGAGCACAGATCACAACCTGACCGTGCTAGGCGCTGTACAAACACAGTACAAGAAGATAGGCTGTCAGCTCTCTAGGTCAGGGACAAGGGACAACAGCCGGATACAGACACAGAGAGAGGAGTACAAAGAAACAGTGAGGCAATATCAGTCTATATGATGGGACGTGGTTTCAGCCTAACCATTGTCAAGTTTTTTGCAGGCATCACAGGAAAGGAGAGTTTTAAGGAAAGGGCCTTAGAGAGAAAACAAGTCATTTGTGTTTGGTATGCTAGCGAAAGAGGAAGCCGTGGAGAGTTGCAAAGAAAGGGGCGAAGTTTACACCAGTATTATGCAGGCAGAATGGGCAAGATTTAGACATAGCTCTCTCTAGAGACTCGCATCCAGGTTAAGATGAAGATGATGCGGAGGTTACGGTCTTGAGCGACAGGGAGGATGATGGTGGTGTCCATGGTGAATGTGAAAGGAGGTAGGGGAGAGGGCTTAGAGGGAAAGATTAAG
Source organism: Eretmochelys imbricata (assembly GCF_965152235.1). Classification (NCBI taxonomy): domain Eukaryota; kingdom Metazoa; phylum Chordata; order Testudines; family Cheloniidae; genus Eretmochelys; species Eretmochelys imbricata. The sequence continues at coordinate 5,060,793 of NC_135593.1, read as the reverse complement.
AACTCAGGGCTTATCAACACTTACAGTGTTCTAGCGGTTAGTGAAGATGCTACTTACACTGACAGGAGAGCTTCTCCCATTGGTCCTAGGGACTCCACCTCCCCGAGAGGCAGTAGCTATGTCAACAGGAGAAGGCCTCCTGTCAACATAGTGCTGTCTACACAGGGAGTTAGGTCAGTAATAACTGCGCTCAGGGGAGTGGATTTTCACATTCCTGATTAACACAGTTATACCGACATCAGTTTGTAGTATAGATCAGAGCTCGGATTTAGCTAAACTGAGCTTAAGCTGAGGGCTGGAAATCCATGAGAACATGTCAGAGATACAGGGCAAGGTTTGAGTTTAGACACAGGGAGAGAAACCCAGCACAGAGTCATCGACAGAGACTATAGTTGAATTTAAGTTTGCAGATGAGATTACCCAGAAATCAGGTGCAGAGGGAGAAGAGAAGGGACCAAGGACAGAGCCCTGTGAAACCCCCCCTCCCCTGAAAGCTGGAGGGGGATGAGGAGGATCCTGCAAAGGACACACTGAAGGGGGGAGTAGAGAAGTAGGAGGAGAACTAGGAGAGGACAGAGTAAGAAAGCCAAAGGAGAACAAGATATCAAGAAGAAAAGCATGTCAATGGTATCAAACAGCTGTCAAGTCAAGGAGGAGGAGGATAGAGTATTGGTTCTGAGCTTTGGCCCGGAAGAGGGCATTAGCAAGTTTGGCTAGAGGGGTGAAGAGGGAAGGAGTTGGATTGCAGAGGGCCTAGACTGGAATCAGAGGAGGGGAACTCCAGACAGCATATTCAATGAGCTTGGAGATGAAATAGCTGGAGAGGCAAGAGGGGCTAAGATGTGGTTCAGTTTTTTGAAAGATGGGAGAAAATGTGCATATTTGCACCATGAAGAGAAAGAACCAGAGGGGAGTGGGAGGTTAAAGTGAAAGTAGGGGATGAGAGTGGAGTTGAGGGAGATCAGGAGATGGGATGGGATCAATGAGGCAGGTGGAGAAGTTAGAATCATAGAATATCAGGGTTGGAAGGGACCTCAGGAGGTCATCTAGTCCAACCCCCTGCTCAAAGCAGGATCAATCCCCGACTAAATCATCCCAGCCAGGGCTTTGTCAAGCCTGACCTTAAAAACTTCTAAGGAAGAAGATTCTACCACCTCCCTAGGTAATGCATTCCAGTGTTTCACCACCCTCCTAGTGAAGAAGTTTTTCCTAATATCCAACCTAAACCTCCCCCACTGCAACTTGAGACCATTACTCCTTGTCCTGTCCTCTTCTACCACTGAGAATAGTCTAGAACCATCCTCTCTGGAACCACCTCTCAGGTAGTTGAAAGCAGCTATCAAATCCCCTCTCATTCTTCTCTTCTGCAGACTAAACAATCCCAGTTCCCTCAGCCTCTCCTCATAAGTCATGTGTTCCAGACCCCTAATCATTTTTGTTGCCCTTCGCTGGACTCTCTTCAATTTATCCGCATCCTTCTTGTAGTGCGGGGCCCAAAACTGGACACAGTACTCCAGATGAGGCCTCACCAATGTCGAATAGAGGGGAACGATCACGTCCCTCAATCTGCTGGCTATGCCCCTACTTATACATCCCAAAATGCCACTGGCCTTCTTGGCAACAAGGGCACACTGCTGACTCATATCCAGCTTCTCGTCCACTGTCACCCCTAGGTCCTTTTCCGCAGAACTGCTGCCTAGCCATTCGGTCCGTAGTCTGTAGTTGTGCATTGGGTTCTTCCGTCCTAAGAGCAGGACCCTGCACTTATCCTTATTGAACCTCATCAGATTTCTTTTGGCTCAATCCTCCAATTTGTCTAGGTCCCTCTGTATCCTATCCCTGCCCTCCAGCGTATCAACCACTCCTCCCAGTTTAGTATCATCCGCAAATTTGCTGAGAGTGCAATCCACACCATCCTCCAGATCATTTATGAAGATATTGAACAAAACCGGCCCCAGGACCGACCCCTGGGGCACTCCACTTGACACCGGCTGCCAACTAGACATGGAAGAGGAGAACAGATGGGAAACTTTTGTACCAATGATGGGAGGTGAAGGAGGAGGGAGTGGTAAGAGGGAAAATGGGGAAGGTGGCCAGAAGGGAGGAGATATCACAATTTATCTACCCTTGAGCTGAGCCTGCCAGGAGCTGAGCCTGCGAGTAGAGGAGCTCATGATCGGATATTTTCAAGAGCTCGCCTGTGCGTGTCAGCGCAAGCTGACAAAGGCAGCAGAGTGCTGCTTCTCCTCCTAAGACTCCCACAAATTCAAGTTTTCATGTAGGTATTTGGCTCAAAGACAACTTTTTATTTCTGGTTTGTTTATCTGAAGAGCGCGACGGGACATCTGCTGTAACATCATTAAGTTTGTCTCACACTTAGCAATTTTAATCATCATCATCAACATGTGCTCCCATGTGCATAGCTAGCAAGATGGTGAGAGAAAAAGAGACATCAGAAGTTACTAAGAGAGAGACTGTGTACAGGAATTTCAAATTCAAGGTAGCTACCAAGCTAGGGGAAAATTCTATGGATTAGAAGCCAAGGGCAACCAAACCCAGGCTGAACAAATGATGTCTGACAAACTGACAAGCAGCCAACCAGTACTGCAAGGTCTTGGGTGTATCAACTTTTTCCCCCTCCTTAACTTCAGAGTTACTCCAAATCCACACCAATCCCATCCAGACTAGAATCTGGTCTTATTTATTCAAACTCAGCAGCCAGTGCCACACAAACTAGAACACAGGGGACTATGCCATTGTCCAAAAGGCTCACCCTCACAGACTGTCTTAGGAAAACAGCTGGATGCCCCAGATAATACTGGGCCACAGAGGCAAGAACCTACCATACCTGGATGCTGAAGCTCTGGGATTGTATAAAGGGCAGCGTAATGTTCTTGTAATCCTCCCCAGTCTCGCAGATGAGATATGCATCTTGGCGCAGATATTTCTGAAGGTGTTTCTCGGTGGCTGGATACACCACTGTGGTTTTTATCTCTGGAAATAAACAAGTTTACAATGTTATAATCAGGAGAGACTAAATCTAAGTTCCATCCTGTCACTGACTAATTGTTTCTAATTTTTAACCAACAACATGGTAACAGATTTCAGAAATTACTTACAAGGTAGTGGGCGATTTGCATAAATATAGCAGGAACACTATGCCCTAGAGCTCATGCTGCTCATTTGCATCAAGAAAGGTTCACAGAACTCGGATGCTGAAGATAATCAGTTGATAAAACAGAGAGTGCATATTTCCAGTGAAGGCCAGAAGGGAACACACAGGTGAAAGTATTTTTACACACAATGGCAAAAAAAGCAGCAGCCTGGATTTATGCAACCACTTCCAAGGGAACAGCTCTCCAACTGTCACCAATCAGATGAATAAAATTAATACAACAGCACTGCACAGAAAACAGTCATGTATTCGGACGTGGATACACACAGCAGGTGGTCAGTCTAGAATCCCTCATGTTTTCTTTTGGCCAGACTGAGCTCAGGTTTTTGCTGGTGGAAATCCACCTAGGGAGCGCTGGAGGTGAAAAGGTGACCTGGGAGGGGAGTTTGCAGCAACAGAGAGAAGTCACCATCTTCACTACATTAGGGCACAACAAAAGGAGGCATGACCTGAACAGCTGCAGCATGTCCCCATTCTACACATCACCGCAGCAGCTTCAAACAGCAGGGCACCTATAAAAATCTTACACCCCACTGACCCACGAAAGCTGCCCACCCTCAACCACGCGGGAAGGGATGTGGAATAAATGCCTGGAACTCCCTCTCCTCCCAGAGGGAAGGCACAGGTTGCAGGGGGATGAAAATTACCCATCCCTTTTGTGAACCTGGCCCTTCCAGAGCCCGCACCTGCAGGTTACACTTGAATGGAATTGGAGGGGAACTCGTGATCAGTTCTGACACTGGGCTACAACACTACAGAGTCAGCAAATATTTATGCTACACCAGTGGCTCCCAAATTTTTTAGCCTAAGACACTGGCTGTAGGAGCAGCACCTGAGGCTCCCTCTCTAGCTTAATGAGGGGTCTCTTTGCCCTCTGCTGCCCGCGTGCCAATCAACAGTCCTTGCTCAAATTTGGCAATGCCTTCACGTTCTCCCCAAGGCTGAGGGTTTACAACTGGCTGGAAAATTTAGTGAAACTATAAGTTGCTGAACAGATTTTAAATCAGAGAAAAGAAACCCAAGCTGTGGTCTCCTGAGCTCGGATTTATTTATTACTACTTCTGTAACTCAAAGCCTATTTCATATTTACACAATAAAAAGTACAAATGCACTGAGCGCCTTCGCAAGCTGATCACAGACGACTGGGGAAGTGACCTGGGGAAAGCCAGAGCAATTCGGAATGAGCTTCCCTCGGCTTCAGGTGCACAAACAGTTCAAACCCAAACCCCAGTGAATTTTAGTAAGGGTTGGCTTGAGTGCATACTCAGGGCTACGCTGGCCTGGCTTTGCTCAGGCGTGCCCACCACAGGATACAGAATTCAAGGTGGAACTTCCAGGGATTGCAGAGCTGTTCTTCAGTTAGAATCTGGCCCAGATCAGCAGTCATCTGAAATTGTCTCTCCCCTCATGTCTGCCCAGTGGCCTATGAGCAATGAGCTGGGGGCAGTCTCAGTGCCACTCTTAGTGCACTGGTGTCCACATCCCAAAGTCACCACATCCGGCCTCTCCAACGGCAGTCTCCTCAGAGAGCTGAAGGCCTGGGTGGGCCATAGAGACCGAATTACTTGCCAAACCTATAGGTGGGCCCAGGGACAAGACACATTAGCAGAATGAAAGGCAGCCTGGTCCAGATTTTTAAAGGTATTCAGATGCCTAAAGACACAATGGGATTTTCAAAAGCGTCTAGGAGCCTAACTCCCACAACAGGGGTTGAAAAATTGCACTGAGCGCCTAGCTCCCCATTGTGGTGCTTCTGAAAATCCCACTAGATGCCTATATATCTTTAAAAACCTTGCCATGACTTCCTGGACTGCCTCCCGTCCCATAGAAAGAGCTGGCAATCGGACACCTTACACCACGGTTACAATGGTTACTTTTTAAACATTACCAAGCGGTGTCATTACCAAGTAACCACCACTAGCACATAAGTAAACAGGAATAGAACCAACAACTCTGGATACACCTGACTTGCATTTACACCTGGATATCTACTCCACACCGAGCAGATCTTTATCTGATGTCTGAAGCAGTCTGGGTCCCTGGAGTCAGAATCTTTCTATAACTTTCTGTGTTTTTTTGTTCTCTGGCTTGTGGGGTTTTGTTTTATTTAATCAACCACATGAATGGGTCTATCTGCTCTTATCAGTCCATAACTCCCATTTTAACTGTTGCTCCCAAAGCCAAAGCAATTCTGCAAATTCAGAAAAGCCCTTAACTATTTCAGCCCCAACGCGGAATTCCTTTTTTAAATGTTTCCTTACCAGCTAACTCTGCAGGCTGAGACTGTTGCTCAGCGTCCCTGACCGAGGGCATGTCTGCCTGCGAGCTCTTGGCCAGGAGACCATTGGGAGACAGCTACAGACCGAGAATTCATCCCTACTCCCACCTTAAAGGCTGCTGGTCTTGGAGGAGCACATCCGCAGATCTGCTGTTTGGTGCAGGCCCACCAGGCCCCTGAGTTTGAGTGTGGTGAAAAGAGGCAGTGTTGTGGCTAAAGGAGGCAGGCAGCAGGACAGAAAGACAGACACTGCTCTGGACTAGGCCGGCCATGACCCGGTTGCCCCGAGACTCACACAAAGCAGGGAACCGTTCATGTGAGCGGTATGACTGCTCAGAGCTCCAGTATGAAACTGAAGAAAAGCCTGTAGAGAGTCTTTGTGCTAAGTTTAGAGGTGAGAGCAACAAGGGTGGTGTCGTGGTGGATGTCTCCTATAGACCATCAGACCAGGAGGAGGAGGTAGACGAGGCTTTCTTCGGATAACTAACACAAGTTTCCAGATCACAGGCCCTGGTTCTCACGGGGGACTTCAAACACCCTGACATCTGCTGGGAGAGCAATACAGCAATGCACAGACAATCCAGGAAGATTTTGGAGAGTGCTGGAGACAACTTCCTGGTACAAGTGCTGGAGGAACCAACTAGGGCCCATGCACCTCTTGACCTGCTGCTCACAAACAGGGAAGAAATGGTAGGGGAAGTAGAAGTGGGTGGCAACCTGGGCAGCAGTCACCATGAATGGTTGAGTTCAGGATCCTGACAAAAGGAAGAAAGGCGCGCAGCAGAATATGGACCCTGGACTTCAGAAAAGCAGACTTTGACTCCCTCAGAAGCTGATGGGCAGGATCCCCTGGGATGCTAAATGAGGGGGAAAGGAGTCCAGGAGAGCTGGCTGTATTTTAAAGAAGTTTCATTGAGGGCACAGGAACAAACCAACCCAATGTGCAGAAAGAATAGCAAATATGGCAGGCGACCAGCTTGCCTTAACAAAGAAATCTTCGGTGAGCTTAAACACAAAAAGGAAGCTTATAAGTGGCACCCTGGACAGATGACTACGAGGAGTACAAAGATATTGCTCAAGCATGCAGGGGTCTAATCAGCAAGGCCAAAGCACAATTGGAGTCGCAGCTAGCAAGGGATGTGAAGGGTAACAAGAAGGGTTTCTACAGGTATGTTAGCAACAAGAAGGTGGTCAGGGAAAGTGTGGGACCCTTACTGAATAGGAGAGGCAACTTAGTGACAGAGGATGTGGAAAAAGATGAAGTACTCAATGCTTTTTTTGCCTCTGTCTTCACAGACAAGTTTAACTCTCACATTGCCGCACTGGGCAACACCGTATGGGGAGTAGGTGAGTAGCCCTCAGTGGCGAAAGAACAGGTTAAGGCTACTTAGAAAAGCTGGACGTGCACAAGTCTATGGGTCCAGATCTAATGCATCCGAGGGTGCCGAGGGAGCTGGCGGATGTGATTGCAGAGCCACTGGCCAGTATCTCTCAAAACTCGTGGCCATCGGGGGAGGTCCCGGACAACTGGGAAAAGGCGAATACAGTGCCCATCTTTTAAAATGTGTCTGGGATGGGAGGATTTAGCTGGGGATTGGTCCTGCTCTGAGCGGGGGTTGGACTAGAACCTCCTGAGGTCCCTTCCCACCCTGATCTTCGATGATTCTACGGTTTTCTGACACACTGGATGATTGCCTTCCCCTTCAAATGTCAGAAAACCCAGGGTGGGTCAGGCAAGGGTAAGGTCCACTAACTGAGAGTAAAACTTCAGGAGTTTCCATTTCCCATTGCCGTGCTGACCTTGTGTTGCAGGCTCCAGTTTGTTTTGGATGCTGCACTTCTGTGCTCTACATACAAACGTTGGTTCACGACTCTGGGCTTCAGTCTGAAAGGGTTGGTGTGACTCAGCAGCATGAGGTGGGACGAATCCCTGACCACAGAAGAAGAAGGGTCAGACAGGTTATTCATAGGCCAGATGGTTTTTGCATTCAGGCACGGGGCAGAGAAACAGCAGCAAATGCATCAAAGCCTCCATCCCTGGCAAACTGGCCCAGCAGTCTGGAAGAAAGTGACACAGTAATGGACTTACTATCATCTGTGTTCAGGAATCAGACCAAGGAACTGAATAATCACCAAGCTATTAAACAGCTACAATAAAATCCCAGACTGTGCTCTGAGAAATATTAAAGCACGGTCTGAGGAGAGCTCTTAAGAAATGGGAGGGGAACAGAGAAGGAGCTACGGTGAGTTTATGTCAAGCAGAGGAGACTGCGGGAAAAATGCACTAATGGGGAAGATGAAGCACAAATTCATCCTGTCAGCAGGGCAAATATCCTTCTGGGGAGGAGACTAGAGAATTCAGAAAAAGATAAGAGACTGCTGGGCATCCCTGAGGGAATTAAAGGGGAAAGCTCCCAGGGAGGTTAAAGGAAAGTCTCCCCCACCACCCTTCATGGAAGCAGTATGTACTCTTGGTAACACTGAGACCTGGGACACTGGACACCTGGGTTCTATTCTTGAATGCCATCGATTCACTGTGCAAACCTGCATAAGTCACTCACTCATCCTCTCTGTGCCTGCTTCCCCATCTGGAAAATGGCAATAATACCCAGCAGGGTGTTTGGGAGACGTGCTATTTTCAAAGTGCTTTGAGATTCGAAGGCAAAAAGGTCGTTGAAGGTCAGTATAGTGTTGGCTAGGCTCACCAAATTCCAATAAAAGCAAAGTAACTGTTATTATATAGTCACTTTCTTATGTATAAATACACATTTATGGCCAGATTTTCAAAGGAATTCAGCTCCCATTTAAGTACCTACATGAAGTGACTCGATTTTCAGAGGAGCTAAGCATGCGGCTACTCCCACTACTTTGTTCTCAGAGAGGCATGCAGCACAGATTACTGTGTTTAACGAGGATTCTGCTATTTGACAATAGTGGTGTTCTTGGTTGCAAAACAGGGCTGCAATCGTGTATTGTACAGCAAGGTCAAGCTTGGCTCACTAAACATTTACAGGTTTCAGAGTAACAGCCGTGTTAGTCTGTATTCGCAAAAAGAAAAGGAGTACTTGTGGCACCTTAGAGACTAACCAATTTATTTGAGCATGAGCTTTCGTGAGCTACAGCATCCGATGAAGTGAGCTGTAGCTCACGAAAGCTCATGCTCAAATAAATTGGTTAGTCTCTAAGGTGCCACAAGTACTCCTTTTCTTTAAACATTTACAACTGCTCATCTCCAGGTATGGAACAAAAGAGACATTCCTAACGCACAGAAGGCAGATTAGACACATTAAGACAAAAGACAAAAATGCCACAGCAATACATAGAATATAGATGTTATCATTCTCCTTTAAAACAGCTTACATTCTGTTAAAGAGCAATAAGCTGCCACATCCTGTTCTCAAAGCATCCCTAGCACACTTGCTGTTGACAACATTGTCAATAATGGGTGTGTGTTGGGCTGCTCCAGGCTGGCAAGCAGCCTCTGCACCCTGTCTTCCCAGTCGTCAGATAACACGACCCCACTGGTTTCATGAACACAATAAGCAGAGGTAATATGGGGAAGACGATCCTCAGAGCAGTCAATGCATCTCAGACAACACCTCCTGCCTTCAGTTTGCCAAAGGCACACTACACAGTCACTACCGCGGCTCAGGGGATAGTAGTTAAATAGCTCTTACCCCATCACGATCGGCAGGACATGGCTTCATTGTTATCAGTTACTGGTACTGCAGTAGCACCTAGGAGCCCCAGCAATGGGCCAATACCCCACTATACAACATGTAGCACAAATAGTTCAGAAATCCAGGAAGCAGAGATTAGGCCAGGTCGCCCAGAACAGCTGGTATATTCTTCTGATTAATGTCAGAGGGGGAGGGGCGCAGCCGCGCAGAGCTCTTGATTTCATTGTGGTGAATGCAGCTGACTGTCTGAAAACGTTGGCATGATGGACTAGCCACAGTGATCCCTTCAGGCACAACCACGGAGAAATACCCCTTTCAGCTGACCAGCTCTGAGACTTGGTAGGGGGAGAAGAGAATGGACACATCGTTCCATCAAGCTGCAGGCTCTTAAATATACCAGGTTTTGCTTTTCTGTCTCAACCACAGACCAAACCCAATCACAGCATTCTTCTAGCATCCAGCAGGCCCAGAAGAGGAGTCTGGAAAAGGGGCTGGCCCTAGGTGAGATCTGGGATACAGGTGGTAAAATTATAGGAATTTGAACCCTCTTCCCACTATTATTTTGGCTTCCTGTGGGTATCCCACAATCCATGAGAGAGTTGCCCAGAATACAGTAGGCCTGGGTAAAGTGCTAAGAACTCAGTGATACCTACCCATACAACAATGCAGCACAGCACAGACACATGGCACAAACATGACTATTTCCACTGCAACCCCAACAAGGTGAACACACACAACTGGAGTAAGATGCAACAGTTTAACTACATCAAGGCACGGTACCTTAGTGCAACTTTCTGATGTAGGAAAGCCCTGTAGCTGAACGCATTTGAAAATCTGCCTTTAATGGGATGTCTGCCCCACACTGGACAGTAAGGGGTAAATAGAGCCCTAGAGAGGCCATGCGAAAAGCAGCCCGTAGGAGAGGGGCTGTGAGGAGTGGCCAACCAGGGACCAGCAGGCCCACATAAGAAGAGCCTCAGGGCAGAGCAGAGTCAGTAGCTGCCTGGAGCTTGAGGAGGGAAGCCTGCATCTGGCGTAGACTGGAACCCTGTACCATGTTGGACAGACAGTACAGGCAGGAACTGGGGAGAAAGGAAGGCGTTCCAGATGGGCTGCTGAGACAGAGGAAAGTGCTGAGACTGTGGGGAAGTGGCCCAGGGAAATGCAGTGATAGTAGAGGCAAAGGAATGCAGTAACCCTTTGGAGGGTCCCTGGGCTGGGACCCATAGTAGAGGGTGGACCTGAGTCCCCGGCCCACACACTCGCCACTGGGGAAGCGGCTGGACTAGGAGCTAAACTCCGCTGGCAGGGGGGAACATGGACAGTGACGTGGACAGAGGGCTGAGCCACGAAGCAGATGCTGCAGTTCCTGACTCTGCGAGAGGGGTTGCAGGTGGACTGCCGAGAAGGAGTGATGGGGTGCAGACCGCAGATGGGGGGCTGGCCTCCAGCTAATCTCCAAGACAACCAGCAGGAGGCACTGGATCAGCGGTGAGTGACACACCCCGTGACACTGCCCCTTAGAAGATATTTCAGCTGGCTTAAAAAGTAGCATCTCCAAGAGGCAGAATGATATGCAATCTTGTTAGGTCTCCAGCAAGAAGGAGGAATCTGAATTACTGTCACTCCAGGAGTCTTATCTGAACAGCTCCTTCTGATGTGGTACAACCCAGAAGGAAAAGGGGCATCTCAAATTTAAATCTCTCTTTTGGGAACTGATGAAACCATAAAGATCCTGTACCCAGCTTGAGGCAGAGACTCAGAGCCTCACAGCACAAAACCACAAATGCCTGCCTTCGCTGAGAAGGGGAAGTGGCAAGTAGAGGGGGACAGGTAGTGCTCAAGGCTACCTGCTCTTACTGTTCCATGCCACCAAGGAGCACGGAGCACTCCTGAGATCAGTAGTCCGCTTCAAGCTGAGCAGGAAGCAGAGCAACTAGAGTCTAGACACTAAAGAGTTAACCATCCCCCTTCTGAAGAGGGTGTCTGAAGAGCAAGTCAGATTGGTGGTGCCTCTACCCCTTACACCAGCTAAATGGAGAGCAGGGAGCTGGACAAAAGAAACCTTCTAATTTAACAGTCACCTGCTAACCAAGTTACCAGGGCCAGGGATAACATCTTGGCAGGAGAGAGGAGGAGGAGAGCAGAGAACACTGGGCTTCCAATTAGGTCACTGCCTCTGGGCCCCAGGGGGCTTCCTCTCCAAGTCCCCAATCTTTGGCATCTGTCTCTGGCTAGTTACTATCTAGCCCCGGAAATGCTGTCTTGCTAAGGGGCACTGGAAGCATTCCTGAAGCAAAGCAAGTTCCCCTGGCTGAATCTTTAAGGTGGAGGCTGTTTCAAATCTGAAAACCTGTGTCTGTAACCCCCAGTGGAAACAGAGCGAGGTTTTATGCAACCGATCTCGGGAGAGGCAGAAGGGGATATCTTTCTAAAGCACATTGATTTCTCTCCCATACCCTTATTCTTGCCTATTTTCATTGCAGCCCAGGTGCTCAATTGTTATTTGTTCTGCTGAGCTTTATCTCATTGTTTTTTTAATTAATTTGATTTTCTCTCATCCCCTACAAAGCCTGGAAAAAAATCTCTCTGATCCCACAAACTACGCAGCTCACTCTCCTTCGGATCCCTCCCTTGTGACTCACAGCTTTTGGCCAGACTCCCAGGGCCAATCCCCACCCTTGGCCTTGGCTCCCAGCATTGACTCCAAACTTTCCTATACTCGATACACATGAAAGAGCTGACGAGATGCATGTACGATAATCTGATTATCTCCTGACTGCTCGCCATCAGAACTCCCACTTTGTACCACTGTTACATCTGAGTTAGACTGACCCCCATCAGGGCAGCAGCCTGTCATTTGAGTTATTTAAAGCATCACATGAACTTACACTGCTATACAAGTTTCAGAGTAGCAGCCGTGTTAGTCTGTATCCGCAAAAAGAAAAGGAGGACTTGTGGCACCTTAGAGACTAACAAATTTATCTGAGCATAAGCTTTCGTGAGATACAGCATGCATCTTATGAAGTGAGCTGTAGCTCACAAAAGCTTATGCTGAAATAAATTTGTTAGTCTCTAAGGTGCCACAAGTCCTCTTTTTCTTTTTACTGCTATACAAATAATCATACTTGGCTCTTCTGAAGCCACTCCCATCCTAGGGCCTCAGTCTTAACCCAGAGATGGCTTTGAATTCAGTGTGAATCTCTACACACAGCAGGGGCCATCCCCTCCACCGTAGCAGTCGGCTTCCTGTTGACCAACCAGATCCACACTCCCAGGAAGATGCAAGGGCAGAGCCTAAATTAGTGCTGCAACTACCAGCATTGGCTTTGGTACAGATATGCACTTGGATACTCCCTGCCAGATACAGGGAGTACAGTTCCCTGGCTTATTCTCTCCCTGCAGAGCTCTGACAGAGGGTCTCCTGCCGGATCCCCAGGCAAATGAAAGCAAGACTCGAAGCCAGTACCTCACCGTTTACATGCTCCCCACCACAGATGCATCCAATCTGGTTTCCTCCCAAGCACAGAACCACAGAGGGCAATCAGGCCCAGAGGATGAGACCTCCTGTATGATTGTGAAGAGATGACTCGTCATGGAGAGGGGTGGTGTCCAAAGAAAACTGGAAAAGCTCTCAATACAACCGAAGAGAAGGCTCAGAGAAAGGAAGCTTCAGTGATTCAATTACTTGTTCTGAGATCCAGCTGACATGTGGACAGTGTTTAGAAAGAGTTTATAGCTAACAATGGAAAAATAATTTGTTTATCTTGAAATTAAAGTTCTTGGCATGTACTTTCCTCGGCAGGATAGGGGATATAGCCTTCTACCCCTACAGCCTGACAGCTTTGACCTCAGCAATGAATCCAACCACAGCATTACAACAACAAAGAAATTTTAAAAAGCCCTGCATTTAAGGTCTTTAGTTGGGGATTCAGCGTGTAGCACAGAACTTAGTGTAACGCTGTGTGTGATCAATCCTCTTGCTGTGAAACTTGCATTGTTATGGAAAGCAGCTCTAAAGTTTAATGTAGGAGATGGAAAAACAAAACCTTGAACCACCATCTGATCCATTTTAAACAAGGGGGGGGGGAGTCACGACGCACTTTCATTCAGTCCTAGCGAGCAATCAGGGACATTTCAAATGAAAATATTTTATCCAACCACTCTCTCACATTTACTTTTTCAGCATGGATCACCTCCACAAATACTGTACAGCACCTGCCAATTCAGATTTAGGCTTCAAAATGTATGCTGAGCATTTTCTATATCAGGAAGGCAATATGGTTGAGTGACTAGGGTACAGAACAAGGATTAGGGAGACCCTGAGTTTTAATTATGGCTCTAACATTGCTTTCCTAACCACTGACTGCATAATGGTGGGTAAGGCATCGGGACACAAAATGATTTTGTTTCCCCATATGTAAAATGGGGTTAAATACCATACCTGCCAAGCTCATGGAGTCTAATAGATTTATCCATCGTAAAGCATTTGGAGAGCCTCAGTTAGAAAGCTCAATGTATACACGGTGAGTGTGCTTAGTGTAAATATATATATGTCTAAGGCCTGGATAACATAAATATCTATTTGTCCTTAAAGCCAGGATTTAACATTTTTTAGGTCAGAGCTGCACAAGCTGGGAGACAGGGCCTTTCCATTTCATGCCAAACCTAGCTTAATGAAATCCACACGAAAATGTTGGTAACATCAAATATGAAAATGTGACCCACAAGGAGGGTCTGGTCCGATTCCCACCATACACATGTCCAAACGAGATCAGTTTCCAGCCACTGGTTAGCACTTGTCTGGATGAGGTAACAGCAAAAGACAAGGCCATGACTTTGCTTAATCCCCCTCAAAACAAGGCAGTTTAAAATAAAACACACACATTAGCTGCACAACAACAGTGCAGACCAAAACGTTCTGAAAAATTCAGAATTGCCAGGAGAAACTTTGGCATCTCAATTTCTTGCCTTCAAGAAAGGGTACAGATTCAAGTCGTGGCAGACTTGGTTACTGGACACTGCTATTTCTCATGCAGTCTGGAAGGTAAGTGCTCCAGCATTGTTTGCAGAGTCCCCTGGGCTTTCCAGTGCTGAGGACTGCACACCATTTGTGGCTCATTCCCCAACATTTAATCAAAAACTTGCCAACAAGAAATAGGCACCATTAGATCTACAATTTCTGACTTGTTGCTCTCAGTGGAGATTGCAGCTTAACATACTTTATACATTTCTAGAACCCAGTGCAGAGGAAAGGAAAAATAAACCCTTAAGGCACAGCTGTGGTCAAGAATGAAAGATTATGAAAGAAAGCAGAAGGCAGACTGGTTCACTAATGATCATTTCACTTCTAAAGGTCTCATCTACCCCGGAACATCCTGAGACCACTAATTAACATACGTGACTAAAGCTAGAGAAGCTGTTTTAACACAGACCAAGTTTAGACCCTGACTTCAATTAGGTGCCTGGCACTTCAGATTTGGTACGTGAGGGATCAGCTTGATTCACATTGAACAGCTTCACCTAGCCACAGCCATGGTCCTCTGTACAGACATCAATGAGGCAATGCTAACCACTAAACTGCTAAGTCTTTCCAGTCATTGGTGACCAACTGCACTGGTCCTTCCTTTAAAAATGATACAGTTCCTGAGAAACTAGATACATACTGAAATAATATTAATGACTGAAACCTACAAGAGTCGATGAGTTAAATGACTCACTCTATCCTCTGGTCACCCTGTGGTTCTGAGCTCTCATCAGGGCCTGGGGGATTGTCAAAACTAGAGGTTTTTTAAATTGAAGTAACTAACTTGCTTATACATGCTAGCGTGAAGACTCCACATACGTTTGTGATTTATCCTGGAATAACTCATAAATGACAGTTAACTGGAGTTAAAAACCTCTGGTGTAGACAAAACCTGAGAGAAGCAAACAAGCGCCATGCAAGAGAGCCACTATAGGTACTCTGACTGCACAAAATGGCTACCTGGGCAGCTCATTCGGGTTATCAGGTCCCATGGAATCATTCTGGGGGCATCCACACACAGGGTGCCTTGCAGCTGTGCTTATTCCAGTGCATGTTGGGACTCTGCAAGCACCTATTTTTATGAAATCTCGTTCAACTGATACAACTGTCCCATCTACACTACACAAAAGCCACTGTAGCATGCACGGATTCAGCTGGACCAGAGCGGACGTCTTCACGACAGGTGTTGCAACAAACCTGTACAATTAATGATGGCCACCCCCCCGGCACAGCTGTTATGTGTGGATGCAAGATGCTGCAAAGCTCCAGATGTCCAGCTGTTTGTTGCAACATTTAACATAGACAGGGCTCGTATACACTAAGATGCTGAGACACAGTGAAGTTGGAATATAGGACAACTTGCACTTAGATGGAAGTCCATATCTTGCCTGGTTTTAACTCAAACCCAGAGTGTTATGTCAGGATAGTTTTTTGTCTTAGCTTTTTACCTTGCTTAATTAACGAAGTGACCCTACTCAGACAATTAGCAGCTCCTTCTGAAGAACGACCCATTATTACCAAAAAAGGCTAATACAGATATTGCAGCATACCAGTTTCAGATGTGTTTAGCATTCTAGCTCTTTAGCAACATTCGCTCTTTCCCCCCCGCATACTGCAGTCTCCCCTGCACGCTCTCCAAGACATTTTAGAAATTCATATCTAGCTAAGTGCATCAAATTTCAATCCAATGCAAATTTAAAAGGAGCACGCTATGGGGAGTCCCAACTGAGCCAGCTGGAGCAGAGAAGCCTTGTCCTCTCTTCTCTCATCCTACCCAAGCACACAGACAGCAGTATTAATGAGGTAAGCTTTTCAACAAATTGAAATATATTCAGGGTTTGAATTAGGACAAGATGCCTGCAGGGCTTGACACTTTGCTTTTGATGGGACCAAGTGACAATACGCATGTTTTACCTTAACGAAGAGAAATGGAAGCAGCGGTTGTTTGGCTCCTAATTGATAATATTGCCTATTCTTTTAAGTAAATTAACACTGTTCCTGAAAAGTACCCTGCCCAGCTAGGATGCCACAGAAATAGTAATAGAAAGTTTTAATGACAAGTTTGCAATCTTCCCCAAGACCCCTATCTCTCTGCTTATCTTCTGCCCTACATTTGCTCTCATTTAACCTTCAGGTATCCACTTCAATAACCAGCAAACAACAGTAGTGGACACTGTCAACAACAGGATACAAAATCCCCACCTCTATTATGCTCAGGAAAGTTCTCTCTTACTTATGAACACATTTGTATGGTTCTCTCAACTAAGTATCCAGCTTTAACCTACTCTGCATTGAGCCCTTTCATAAGTGACAAGAGCTGGCTGTAATGAAAATGCTGTACTAATTAGCCACTCACCAGGAAAAAGAAAAATGCCTCCATAATTTAGACCCTATTATGCAAACGCTTGGTTGCAAGATAGCCTTCTTAAAAGGCCAACATGAGTTGGAGCAAGCTGCACAGCTAAGGATACTCCATAAAAATCTCTCAGCCTCTGCTCCTCAGTTGTCCACACCTAGGGACTACCGTGACTCACCCACTGTTATACTGCACGGGAAGGATTTGGGGGTGTGAGGAGAAATCTTTCAAGTGGTTGGTTCCCCAACCACGGAGGACTTGAAAGAGTATTGTCAACATCTAGAAATACCCCTGGAACAAGGAGCATAGGTTTGTAAGATCTTTCCTGAGTCCAACCTCCCCTTTCTGGGTTTTTCTTCCCCATCTGTTCTCTCCCTTATTCTTCCTTTGTTTCCAGGTTCTATCCTCCCATCCTGCATTGCTGCTGAAAGCTTTACTAATCGTTTCAAAATGTGGTGTGGTCCAGATAGGGACTGACTGACAAAAGGAGAGAGACTTGACCGTGCTAGAGTACCTCGAAGGTAAAGAGATTTCCATGGTGCAGCTCATTTGAGAGCATTTTCTGCTTCTGCAGCCTGGAATAGGGTACCATCTGGATTGGTAGGAAGTGGTATCACTTCCTGTATGACTGAATCATTTTCTCCCTAGCTTCTAGACTCTCCTCTGCAACCTCTCCACTCCATGCGCTCAGCAGCAGAATGAGGTCACTAGAATTTGAATCACTGATGTACTGCTGTGAGGGAGCTCAGGAAATTAGTAAGTTTCACTCTCCATGTGTTGCAGAAGCACTCAACTCTCCTACACACAATGACAGATACCCATGAACTTGCTAATCATTAAAATGCATAGCTGTGCATAGCTAACTAGAACATCCTCTGAAACAGGGTTCATAAGGAAAAATCTTGAACTACAACTGTGCTTCCAGGTGCCATTCACATAAACAGTGTAGATTTTCCAGAAAATGCAACATCTTTCAGTGGCTAGACTAAATCAGACCACTGCTTACTAAGCACAGTTGGAATACTCATGCTGTCCCACAAAATATGAATGACAGACTCTGGATAGTAACTTAAAAGAAACCAGATGTCAACTAAACAAACAGACCAGCACAAATAAAAAGTTAAGAAATACGTAACTTAATTGCTCTGGCTTTTACTTATGGAGCCTTTGGCATGAGAAACTTTTTCTACTGCTGTGGAAGCAAACTCTGCTCTTCGATTATTCAGCAAAGTTAGTTAGGGAACTATGGGTTGTGTTTTGTCAGCATTTCAAACTTTCCAACTTACAGTAAGTTGCCTATTGAATGAGAAAGAGAAAAGTGATGAACAGGCATTAATGTGTGGCAGGGAACTTGTTTAACCCAGCACACAGAGAGTACTGGTTTTAGGGAAATCAATTCAACCCAGTTTTCCAAGCACATGAAAAGAATATTTAATGTTTGCCTCCACAGATCTATGTAGATGGATCACCAAGGTTTAGTGCTAAATGATCTCTCTCAAGACCAATGATTGGTTGAAAACAATCATGGAAACTGCTTTTGATTTTTAGAAGTTAAAAAACGTTTCTCTTCTGATTATTAAGCCACTCATGGATGTAGGAAACCGGTTAACAGTCTCCAACAGCAAGTCCCTACTGCCCCCTACAGCCAGTGTCTCGAACGAGGTCTGACTCCAACAAGAGAGCCTTCATCAGATGATTCAAAAGGTAACTGTAACCAAATTATTTTCAAATGAATTTCCCACTTTACATGTCGGTGTCTCTTTCCTGATGGACATGATGCACAGGTGACCTGCAAAGAAAGTAAAAAGAGGACACAAACCCATTTTCTTCTTTGTGCTGAAAAGAGGAGGCCTGGAAAGGGTTTTTTTCTGCTGCTTTTTTGCCTAAGAAATTCAAGGCTTGCCAACTCCAGGTTTCCGAGAGAACTAACGTGATGAGGGTCCCACAGCTAGCAAGGAAGCGAAACCTGACTGAGACAGGAATGGATCTATTCTGAGGGTTCAGCACACTAGGTTTTTTTTTTTTGTTTTTGGTCTTATAAACACAGTTTTACTCAAACGTGCTAGAAACACAGGGGAGAAGAGATGGGATCAGCTCTTGGATGAAGAACAGCTGGCAGAAGCTGAACCCGGGCAAGACAGAGGTGACGGTGACAGGCATAGGGAAGTACTGTGAAGAGCTTGCAGCCACCGAGCAATTTCTGTTGGTTGAAGACACATACCCACAATTGGTGAATTCAGTCTGCACTCTAGCAGTGGTCTTGGATCCCTTGCTGATGCTGAGCTCTCACGTAGCAGCATCCATGAGTAATGCTTTCTACCACCTCCGCTTGGCTAGGAAACTCCATCCCATCCCATCCCTGGCCTCAGTTATTCAGGCCTTTGTCACCTCTCAGTTTGATTACAGCAGTGTAGCGTACCAGATCATGAAGCCTTCACCACTTAGGAAACTCCAACTAGTTTAGAATGTTTCACTGCACCTCTTCAGCAACGCAGGCTTCCTCGGACATATCAAACCCATCCTCCGCTCTCTACACTGGTTTTCCATAGAATTACAAATTAAGTTCAAGGTCTTGGTCTTTATCTTCAAAGCGTTACAGGGCCTGGGCCCCAGACATCTAAAAAAACCACCAAATCTCTGAGACAAAGACAGTGGTCAACAACTCTGCTCTTCTGATACAACTGGAACCCGCAACAATAAGAGTAAAGCTCATCTGTGTGGGAGACAGAACCTTCTCCAAGGACAGTCTAAGACCATGGAAAAGCAAGGACCATCACAAACCTCCCCACTTTTCACTCCAAATGCAAGGCATTTTGACCTGCCCTCTCTTACATAAACACACTTCTCCCTCTGGGGAAGAGGATGACGAAACAAACATGTGACAGATGCATAGTCACATTGCTCAATGCACTACTGGATGGCGTTTAAATACTACCATGATGAGTGAGGTATAAAAACCATGACAGTGAATGACTGAGAAAGCTCCTAATCCACTTCTCCAGGTCCTCCAAGGAGACCTCTAGCAAAATAGGGAAAACAAGTCAGGAGTTCCTGGTAAAAAAAAAAATGGCCTTCCTTGTCCATCAAAGAAGAAAGAAGTGTCACTCCAGTCTCTATTAATACTGGTGAAACAAAGGCAAGAGTAGAGGACAGGACACAGTCGCTTAAATACTATGTCGTCGGGTACTGTTATAAGAATCAAGAGAGATTGATAGGAAGGATGATCATCTTTGGGGCACAGACCATCTTTTTGTTCTGTGTCTGTATAGTGCCTAGGCCCATGACTCGGGCAGCTAGGTGCTACACTAATACAAACAACAACAATAATCCTGACTCAAGTCCAAGCAGACCTCTTCCTTCTAGTTTGGAAAATGAAGCCCTCTACGTTGTTTCCTTCTCTACTCCAAGTCGAGCACTTTTGCCCCCTTTGTTCTACTATGCAATCTGGCCATTGCTGGGGTGAGAGCCTTCTTCTCTGCAGCCCCTGTTGTCAGGAGCAGCCTTCCCATATCTCTCCTCCTCAGTTCTCCACCTCACTTCCAATCTCATTTTGAAATATGTATATATTAATACATGCATGTTTACCCTTGTTCAGACCCTGTAGTTTCTTCCCCCACATTTCCCCCATGAATATTTTGGGGCACAGTTTGCATGAGAAGTGCTATACAAAGTTAAGCTGTATTGCATTGCTGACTGGACCCCTGAAGGGGCTGGGTTTAAATGTGGTCAGGACACCACCTGCTGATGGGACGAGAGATGTTTAGTGTAGTCAAAACAGACAAATGATAAATAATGACAAGAATGGAAAACCAAAGACTTCGGGCCTGGAGAGAAGGACAATAAGCTACATACAACATCCCTCACCTGCCTTCCTCATCTTTCCTCCACTTCAGTTCATACTAGTCACTTTCTTCACTGCCTACTCTCACACTGAGCTTCCATCCATCCCTGACTTACCAGAACTGGCTCAGATACACATCCCAGAGCAGTAGAACCCCGTCTTCTTCTGTTAAAGGGACAGGTCATTTCTCTAACTTCTTCTGGCATCTGGCTTCTAATGGCCACAAACAATGAATTAGATATTGGGTAAGTGATGTAGCCACTCTATTATGGCAGCATCATCCAAGACATCAAGCATATCTACCCACCATCACAATGATTAAAAGTCCATAACCAGATGGCATGTTGTTATTCTTAAGCTACACAGGGCTGAAGCCCCAATAGTAAACATATAAGTTAAACCACCGTGACCACAACAAATCCTGTTGTAATGAAGAAGGATCTTTCAGTTCATATGGCTGTTCTGAAGGACATATGAGAGCTGATCCAGAGAGACTAGGAGATACAGATCTGAGTTGTCTGCCAAGAAATGCATCATCAATCCAAAATAAAGTTCTGCACCACCTGTTGAACTGTTCCTTAGAAAGGCTGCGTCTGATGTGCCATCTAACAGGCTCAACAATTTCAGAGAAGAGGCATCTTGACTTAGCTGATGTTTTAGGTGTGGCTTCGAGATGTAGTTGTGAAATAAGCTGTCTTGATGGCTGACCGTGCACAATAATGTGCCCCAGAGCCCTGTTTTTCTGCCTAATCACCGAAGGAGCAATGCCAACAAAGACCAGAGGGTTAGAAACTCGAGTTCTCCGGCTCGCACCAGCGATGAGACAAATGGTAGGGTTGATTGCTGAGCCTACCTTGCCAGGACGACAATCAGAGCCCCATGCTGCCACGCAATATTCAGCAGACGCAACAATTAGGGCATTGGTAGATTTCTATAAGATTGCAGCGCTAACACAGCGAGATTGGTCAGAAAACCTGCAGAGGAGCACAACTCTTGGCTGCGTTTTACCACGCGTCTCCTTGATGTGTTGTCAAAAGCACAGAGAGTGGTCAAGCTTTACCCGCAAATAAGTAGGATACAGTTCAAAAATGATCAGCTGGTTGTTCAGAAGGACCTGCAGCTGCCAATGAGATTCAAGTGGTGAGATGGAAACAAAATGGCACCATCTTTAGTACATTTAGTTTAAGTCACCACTTCGAAAAGTACTTGGCCAAGGTGTCAAGATCAGATGACAGGCAGGACTCCAGCTCCTCAAAGCTCCTTCTGGCTACTTCCAGGTAGATGTCATCAGCGTACACGAATTGAGTTGCCAAGATGGGCAGCAGATCAGCTGCATGTATATTAAAGAGCCCCAGAGCAGTGCAGATCCTTGGGAAAGTCCATTGTTCATATGACATGGTCGATTCGAACCATCTCCACACTTGATGGTCACTATTCTGTTAGAAATCATCTGCATAATAAACGCTACAAATTCCTTATCTGGGACAATGCAGTATAATTTTAAGACTAGTCCATGGTGCTGAACTGTGCTGACCTTCTGTCCTGCATCCTCAATAAAAGATGTCAGTCTAATCACTTGATCCTCAGCACTACGACTTGGTCAGAATCCTGCCTGGTAATAAGGTAACTGTGGGTTGATTAAAGGCAACAGTCATTTAAATAAAAGCTTCTGAACAGCATACACAGAAAGCTTCAGTTTCCTGTGTTGTCAAGAGACACCTACCTAGCTATAAGAAAAGGAGGACCTGTGGCACCTTAGAAACTAACAAATTTATCTGAGCATAAGCTTTCGTGAGCTACAGCTCACTTCATCGGATGCTTGCAGTCAGAATGCATCCGATGAAGTGAGCTGTAGCTCACAAAAGCTCATGCTCAAATAAATTGGTTAGTCTCTAAGGTGCCACAAGTACTCCTTTTATTTTTGTGAATACAAACTAACACGGCTGCTACTCTGATACCTAGCTATGTTATGTGCCCCTAAGCCCCAGGTCCTTGGCTGTAGCTGAACACTAGCCATTTCCATGGCACTTATCATCATAGTATCCAAGCTTTGCACATTTTAATTGATTAAGCCTGACACAACTCCTCTGAGATAGGGAAGAGTAATTATCCCCATTTTACAGATAGGAAACGGAGGCACAGAGAGGGAAAGTCATTCACTTAAGGTAACCCAGGTCTGACCACATATACGCGGCAATTTAATCAGAGTTCCAGGCCTCCCTAAGTATATTAACAAGCTTTAATTAAAATACTTTCTTTTATTTATTTTAAACCTGCTGCCTATTAAGTTCATTTGGTGACCCTTAGTTCTTGTCTTATGAGGAGTAGTAAACAACACTTCCTTATCTACTTTCTCTACACCAGTCATGATTTTATAGACCTCAATCATATCTCCCCTTAGACATTTCTTTTCCAAGCTGAAAAGTCCCAGTCTTATTAATCTCTCCTCATACAGAAGCCGTTCCATATCCCTAATAATTTTTGTTGCCCTTTTCTGAACCTTTACGAATTCCAATATATCTTTTTTGAGATGGGGTGACCACATCTGCACACATTATTCAAGATGTGGGCATGCCATGGATTTATATAGAGGCAACATGATATTTTCTGTCCTATTTTCTATCCCCTTCTTAATTATTCCCAGCATTCTGTTCACTTTTTTGACTGCCGCCGCACACTGAGTGGATGTTTTCAGAGAACTATCCACAATGACTCCAAGATCTCTTTCTTTCTTGAGTGGTAACAGCTAATTTAGACCCCATCATTTTATATGTATAGTTAGGATTATGCTTTCCAATCTGCATTACTTTGCATTTATCAACATTAAATTTAATCTGCCATTTTGTTGCCCAGTCACCCAGTTTTGAGAGATCCTTTTGTAGCTCTTCGCAGTCTGCCTGGATCTTAACTATCTTTAGTCATTTTGTATCATCTGCAAATTTTGCCACCTCACTGTTTATCCCTTTTTCCAGATCATTTATGAATATGTTGAATAGGACTGAACCCAGAACAGACCCCTGGGGGACACCGCTATTTACCTCTCTCCATTCAGATAACTGACCATTTATACCTACCCTTTGTCTCCTATCGTTTAACCAGTTACCAATCCATGAGAGCACCTTCCCTCTTACCCATGGCAGCTTACTTTGCATAAGAGCCTTTGGTGAGGGATCTTGTCAAAGGTCAATTACAGATTAAATCAGAACCTGCCATGGTCTTCAACCCTCGCAGAGCACTAAGTGAAAAGAACATGTCCTGCAAAAATAAAGGTGTTCTGTTCCATCTAAAGTCACCTAATTGAAAAAGGAAACATACTGATTCTTCTGCTATGCGTTTACCCCTTATGTAATTGATTTAACAGTAGGCTCCTGCATTAACAGTTTGTAATCGCTAATTCCTCTGTCGAAAGGGTTTGCAGGAAGTGACTTTCCCTTAACTTCAAGGGGTGAAGTCCCCACTCTGTGTGTGACATTCCCACAAACTAGGAGCCTAGATGCTATAGGGATGGGCCCTGTGATATCCCTCAGTTGGGCAGAGATTGGAAAAAGCTATGCTTTAACCACAGATACTGAATTATTTTAAAGATCCCTGATTGCAACAGGTTAACACAATTTCATAACTTGTTTAAAATGCTGTTTAGCCCCCATCTACGCAGGCAAGAGAAAACTGAATTATAACCTGGCAAGGAACTAAGCCTCAAGTTCTCCTTGGTTTGTGTTTCCCCTACCTCAGGCCTATTTATCTCAATTTCTCCTGCTGACTCCCATCTTGATCTTGTGAACCTGCTCAAGATGCCAATTGCTTGTTTGAAATCTTTCAAAACAATGCACTCTTCTGCAAGACTTAGGAACCTCTCAGATGCAAGTGGGACTTAGCCTGTTATCTCTAGTGACAGGCATTCTGTAAAAGCAGAGAGACAGAATCTCTGAACTGGGTCAGCTAAAGTGATCGGTCTACAAATGAAGCTACCAAGACCATACAGTAATTTGCTAGTCACCAAGAAGGACCACCCACACTGCCAGCACCAACTGTGCAGCAGAGAAAGTAGAATCAAGTGATGAGACTCCACTGATTTCTGAAGCCTGGAGCAGCATGTAACAAATCTGGGAAGGCAAAGAGAAAACTGCAGAGCCTAGTCAAGGAGAAGTCTATGTTGCAGTTTCCGAAGCTCTTCAGAGAGCAAGGCAGATGATACATCAAGGGCCTCATTTCCTTATAGGTAGAATTTCCTTTAAAAAAAATGATCATTTTTACTCTGTGAAAGTGGGACATAAACTGCCAAAAAGGGCTGGAGGGTTGGAAGATTTCTCCTTGCCGAGTTCATTACTTACCCTACTTATAATTTCCTCTGTGAAAATTTAATTAGATGCCGGAGTAGAAAGCTGATGAGATTTAAAGTCCCATAAGTCATCTATATTCTAGTAAAGAGAGGCTTACCCGACTCTAAACCTTCACATAGCCACTGTACAGTGACAGCTTCTGATCCGAATGGCGAGGACTGTTGCTGACAAATAGCAGGGAATTAGTACCTCGACTGATCTTGCTGATCACATCCTGGCAGTGCAATAGGCAGCTGTCTGGGTCCCTACTGGGTCTCATACTACACTCCTGTTGCCTGTGCATCCCCCCCCCGCCCCGCCCCGGTTTCCATTAACCCTCCTACTGATGCTCTATAAAATCAGGACACCTTGTCGCCCTAGTCTTCAGAGGTGTGACCTCCTCACTTTCCAGGGAGAGGTGGAGCTGCAGAGAGGACCATGGGAGATAATGCAAGACTCAAAAGTCGTCACTCAGCAGGTGTGAGATAATATGCACCTGGACAAACCTCTATGTTCCAGTTGTCACACCGACCATTCTTTAAGCCACAGCTAATGCAAGTCCCTGTTAAAAATCTTTTGACATAATCAGTCCTAGCCCCACATTCTCAGCGGGGCCCATTTTTACACTACTTACACCTTGTAGTCTACAAACCACACTAAGCCAAGTTCTTTTCACTCTCCTTCATTGGGTAAAGCAAACTGGAGGCCTGTATACACAGGTGTGTGAGAGATGCAAATACAGAAGAGAAAACCAAACAAGCCCCTTCAGGAACAGAAAAAGGCATTTGATGCTTTAACAACACAAAGTGCTTCTATAGCACCTTCCATATGAGGATCTCAAAGCAGTTTATACACAGTTCATAGGCACTCCCAGTGCTCCTGGGAGGTAAGTTACTATTCCCACTTTGCAGATGAAGAAGTGAGGAAGAGGGAGGTGCCATGACTTGCACAGCAAGTGCATGGCAGAGCTGGGAACAGAACCCAGGTCTCTTCCAAATCCCTGTGCAATTTCTCCATCCTCACTTCACTTGCTTCTGGCCTATCTTCCTAGGAGAAAAATTCATGCTCACTTCAGGTATATCAAGGAAGTGGAAAAAAAACAACAAAAAAACACAACACTTTGCTAGCCATTCAGGATAGGCAGCAAATGCCAGTGCAACCTTGTGGATTAACCCAGGCTTAACTGGAGGAAGCTGGGAGGTTATTCTCTTTCATAAGGGAAGCTAAGAGCATAACCGCTCGCTCTACATTACAAGTTTGGTTCAGCAACAGCAAGATGCTATCCGTGAGGTGTGACACAGGCAACAGCGTATAACAAAACTACAACACATGGAAATAGAATAAAAACCTATGTAAAAATTTAACTAGCACTTTTTGGTCCTCTGATGATTTAGTTATGGATGCCAGTTTATGTATTGTAAAGGCAGGAGACAACCCTATAAAGGAAAGTTTACTAGAGTAATAAAGTGAGTGTTTCAGACACACCTTTGAGGAAGGCTGGCCAAGACATGGTAGGGTGCAAGGGGAAAATGATCCTTCAACTTGCGACACTTAAATGCTGCCAAAGAGGTAGGATGTTTGAAGTGTAAAACAGATACTGAGCCCGCAGGTTTCAGCAGCATCACTCCTTCACCCCGCTGGCTCATCACTTTTCAGACATTACAGAGACAAACAGTATGATCCAACAATTAAAATCAATGGGGAGATTCATCAACTTCAAAGGGAGTTAAATCAGGCCCAAAAGCCAGACTTAAGTGCAGCTCAAGGGATCGCTAATTTTCTATAAAGCTTTTAGTGGTCCCAGGCCTGATTATCCAGGAAGCCCATCTTTCCCTTTATACCCTACTGTGGCATTTAAGACAGTCTGGAGGGTTTCTAGGCTAAGAGTCTCCGGGGGCAGGCAGCCTTAGGTCTCTCTCAGCATTGCCTTTGGAACTCTTTCACTCTTGATAATTCATAGCCTGAGTCTAGTGGCCTTCAGGTAAGGATGCAGTCATTTGGCTTTGCTTTGGTTTAATTTTTCTCCACTTTGCCATTTGATGTCATTAATGTATTTTAATGCTGTAAATGTGCTCTTACCTTCTATGGCCACAGGCGCGCTACTGGACATTAAATACAGGCCCCAAATGGCCATAGCATGTAGTTTTGATAGAGGAGCAAACTTTTCCCTTGGCACTGATAAGCACGTTTTCTTTTCTAAGGTCTTATCAGCACGCTAGAGCAACCTGGCCTGGGAGAGGTTAAACCAAATGGCCAAGTTTCCTTCTGTCTCACGTGTGCATGCTGTTATTCCACTTACTGCTGTAAATTATTCACATCAGAAAAAGGCATTTCAGGAAACTGTCCGCATCATTTCAAGCTTCAAAATATCAGTTTATCATTTATATGGCTCCGTTCACCCCAAAGCCCTTCACCAATAGGAATCATTTTACAGTGTAATCAGAGAAACGCAGCCACTTCTGGGGTAAAACATGGCAGCTGTTACAAAGCATATTACAGCTCTACATAATTTAGGACAGGAGATGAAGAAGCCCATTGCCAGAGGAATGGTCAGGGGAAATTCAGAGAGGCAGAACGGAATTATCTGGGTTGGGAATCTAGTCAGGACACTGCAACAAAAAGGGCCTTTTATGGGATCTTTAGTAGCCAGAAATCAGCAGGGTTGGGGTTTTACATTGCAGCTGAAGGATGACGTCACTGGTACCACAAAGCCCCTAATCATGTGGGGCATTTGTTTTTTATGATTCAGAGGGAAGAACACCTATTACTGAAAAAAGAAAAGGAGGACTAGTGGCACCTTAGAGACTAACCAATTTATTTGAGCATAAGCTTTCGTGAGCTACAGCGCTACTCTGAAACCTATTACTGAGTCACCCACACTGCTTCCTGCAGTGCCTAGGGGATCTCTCACACAAATGTTTCCATTTTACTTTTTATAGCGTCAAAGCACTTTACAGACTTGAACTACTTTCCCTCTGCCCTCCCCTTGTGCTTTTACCGACCCTTCCATCCAAGGTCCTCAGATGGGTTACATACACAAACTGAAAAGGAGGACTAGTGGCACCTTAGAGACTAACCCATTTATTTGAGCATAAGCTTTCGTGAGCTACAGCTCACTTATGCTCAAATAAATGGGTTAGTCTCTAAGGTGCCACTAGTCCTCCTTTTCTTTTTGCAAATACAGACTAACACGGCTGCTACTCTGAAACCAGACACAAACTATTCCTCACAACATGCCCATAGGAAGGTATTATCCCCATTTCACAGATGGGTAGACTGAGGTAGGACAGCAAAGTGAGTTGCCTATAGCTACAGAGGAGACAGTGGCAGAGCAAAGATTACAACTCAGGAGTTCATGGCATCAAAACTCCACAGCCCAAGGCAAATTGTCAACTGTTCACATGCTAGGCCTCAGCCCGGTGCCGCACCTGAGCTACTGCAGGTGTTGGTACGGCTGGAATACCTGGCATTTTAGAAGGCTCGATCCGTTGTGACCGAGACATGGCTTCCTTGCACCAGTGGAGCTCGCTCCCTGCAATGGTCCCTCCAAAGCTGGAATCCGGTGCTGTTCAGGTGCTGATGCAAGGCTGCTCTTTTTCACAGGCCTCTATTTTATTTTCAGGGATGGGCCGTCACCGAGATTGGACACCCAAGCATGCGAGGGGCAAGAATTTTATTAATATGTCTGAGGGTTAACTAGAGCCATTTGAGGTTGGGGGTTCCCCCCCCCCCCAAATATATTCTTAGACCACTAAATACAAGATCCTGGGCCTGATATAAA
This sequence comes from Eretmochelys imbricata, assembly GCF_965152235.1. NCBI lineage: Eukaryota > Metazoa > Chordata > Testudines > Cheloniidae > Eretmochelys > Eretmochelys imbricata. The sequence continues at coordinate 5,032,337 of NC_135593.1, read as the reverse complement.
TCTAGAAGAATAATACTGCTGCCATCAGACTGATGATAAAGTTATATGCTGCTGTAGCAAGATGGCAAAAGAGAAATCAAATACCGGTGCCTAAGGTTTCTCATTACTCAGTACTATTACTATGGAGAGAGATTCTGGGATTCTAATGCAACAATGCCACCTTGTGGAAATCACTGCATCTCACCACCCACTGAAACAGACAACTGGTAACACCCATTGTTTCATGTTCTCCGTGTATATAAAATCTCCCCACTGTATTTTCCACTGCATGCATCCGATGAAGTGAGCTGTAGCTCACGAAAGCTTATGCTCTAATAAATTGGTTAGTCTCTAAGGTGCCACAAGTCTTCCTTTTCTTTTTGAAGACAACTCAGAAGCACTGCCAAACAATACCGAGCTACAAAGCAAGATTCCTTTGAATTACTGAATGGTAACCATGCAAAGGATCTGATACAGACAGCAGCCTCTGTAATGCTCTCTATATTTTGGACAACAGGAACAATCACCTTAACATACTTTCTTGCAATGAACTAAGGCATTTTCCTACTATTAGGATATGACATCATGGTAAGGTAAAAGCTTCCTATTTATAGCCACCTGCTGTATGGTACAAGTTTTACACAGCTAATGAATTGAAATTGGATAGCATGTTTGAGCCTAGTCAGTGCAAGAGAAAGAATTTGTGGTTCTAAAATCAGTGTTTTTGAGACCAGATCAGAGCTGTTTCTCCCAAGCCTGGTGCCAAACACCCTTTGGAAAAAAGCCTTCCCACGGTAACAAAGGAGAGAGAACAAGAGGGGAGGCAGGAGGAAACTCCAACTCCAAGCCACTGAACCCGGGCACGATGATGAGCTGGGTTCCCTATAAACAAGCTCAATGCAAATCTCACTTCTGAACTGATGTCTAGATACTACATTGAAAGGGGCATTTGAAACACCAAAAATAGAAAGATTGGTGATTTACTGATTAGGCTAGTACAAATTCCTCCACAAATCCCTTATTGCACTAAACTGTCCTCCATCCCTAGGAAAAACAGAGGCTTCACAGCCATTGGGAGATGGTGAGATTCCTCACCTAGTACATTTGACTATTAACTAGTTATGCACGAAAGAGTGTATTCACTACAAAGCAGACAAAAAGGGAGATAAACCCAGGTGCCCGTGTGCACCAGACATTTAAGGTCACACGCATGTATAGTCCCACTGCTGGCATGTTACTTGCCTGTCCTACAAGAAAACGTTAAGCCCAACAAAAAGAAACTGAGACGTTGTCTGAGAATGAGAGGAGGCTGTCATAGGAAAGGTTAACAACTCCACAAAGGTTACTGGTGACATCCTAATGCAGGACAAGGAACCCATGAGTGTGTACAAATGAAAGAGAAAATGTGGGAATGGATAAGCATAGATTTTCTTTTGTTTGAGCCATCTCTTCCTCTCTTTTCCATCCCCTCCAGGCTTGCTGCTGTCTCTTAAATTGTGGTGGGGATTCGACTGTATCAAAAGAACCAGCATAAAGGTTATTTTCTGGGTACGGATGCAAGGAATTCCCAAATGTAGTAATAGCCTGCATTATGTAGTCTCCCATCAATGGCCTTATCTTCAGAGATGGGTACGTATCATTAGCCCCATTTACAGATAAGGAAATTGAGACACAGGAAGTAAAGTAACTCATGCAAGGTCACAGAGTGAAAGAGTGATCAATAGAACTCAAGTTTCCTGACTCCAAGTCCCCTGCTCTATTAGAGTTTGTCGCGCCATAGATCTCGAGGTAATAAATGAGAATAATGTGTGGAGGTTAACGGCGCCCTAGTGAACTACAAAGAACAAGCACTCTTCTGTTTCCCCCCTTTACATACCTAGCACTTTGATGAGGATTTTCATACTTCGATCTCAGAGCGTTTAATAAGAGTGGGAGAGCATCACTATCCCCATTTTCCAAGGAGATGGCACTATTTTGCCAAGGAGTCACACAGCGGATGTTGGCCTCCTTCATGGAAGTTACAGTGTTTCTGCAGGATTCATGCCCCTTGGCTCAGCTACATAGGTCCCATTTACAGGACTGTTTGGTTTTATGCAGCACCTTTCACACTCACCACATCCTAATAGGCCTTCCGAAGAGAGGCAAGTCATCCTACTAGGGCAGCATGTGTATCTGACTGCACACACAGCAGCTGTTTGCCCCCGACAGTAGCTCAAATGCCATTCTGGAGAGGAGGAGCATGTTGGGGACAGGAGCATGTTGACGGGGATTATCCCTTGTTTTCGTTGGTGAATGTGCAATGATATTTAACCTTTCCCCAGTGCAACCAGAAGGAATCGATAAGCAGAAGGATGGCATCTGCAACATTGCAGGATCCCCCATATTCCCAGCATTGTGAGACTTGGACTCGCATCCATACCCATAAAATAACCTTTATGCTGGTTCTTTTGATACAGTTGAATCCCGACCACAATTTAACAGACAGCATCAAACCTGGAGGGGATGGGAAAGAGGGAGTGATGGCACATTCAGAATCAGAGCTCCATCAGCTAAGACACATGGTTAACTACAGGGTGAGCTATCCTAGCACTCTGGTTCTCTTCCCCTCACCACAACAGAGCAGTAACACTGGACCCACCCTCCTCCCAAAACACACAAATATATTGACTAAAACATGGGAAGCCCCCACTGCACCCTAAGCACCAATGGTTCTTTAGGTTATTAGCAGGTGTCAGAGAGTCTCGACACATTTTGTCTGCTTACCACTCAGCTGCGGAGGTGGGTACAGGTGGTAGGTGCTGTAGATATCGTTGGACATCTGGAGCTTCAACTTCGTGTGCTTCTTCAGCAGATCGGAGATGCTTTCCTCCTGGAAGGGAGTCTTCTCCAGGATCACTACAGCATCCTTTGCATCGCCAGAGGCTCCACTCACCTAGAGTTAGAGATCAAGATCAGCCTGCATACGCCAAACTTATTCTAGCTCAGCACTTATATACCCTTTCTCCCCATCACTGCAGTAGCCACACAGCTTCCTAGCATTAGCCGTTTCCCATCAGTGGGATGGAGAGCTCACCTGCTAACAGCCAGCAGCATACTTGCCTCTGGCCACTTTATCTACAACCATGCAGGTTCTGTTCTTCACTCTGAAGAGGATGTGAGGGCTATGTAAGGGAGAGAAGAAGACTGGCAATACCCTGTAATATACTGATTGAACTTTATTGGATTAAGTTAAACCTTACTAATTTAAAGTTAATAACTTTGGGGTACATTGTATTGGAAATGCAAATGTTTATGTACTAGTGAAAGATTTTATGGAATTTCTTTACCAGCAAGATAATATTAATGCAATCTCTGAAAGGCACAGGGAAGTTCAAAGATCGTTTTGGTACTATATATGTGATGTGGATTTCCTTAGGAAATGCCATGAGGTGAGGGGAATGCAAAGTCTCTCTCCCAAGCCAACCTTTTGAAGATACGCCCTGGGGAGAGGACCCTTCCTATACTAACTACCTGCTTTTGGAAATTCCAGGTCAAAGACCCCTGATCTGTACAAAAGGGTGGACTGAACTTGTCACAGGTGTGCTGAAGCTATGAGATGAACTGTAACCCCAAGGACTCACCTAGGGTGGGGGGTAGAGAGGAGGATTTATCCCCCCATAACCCAAGTGAGAGTTGGGATGAGCTGAGGGAAGCTTATTAGCACGTGTGTAGGTTCTTTATTCTTCTAACTGTTTTCTCCAACGCTTTTTACCTTAAGAATAGAGTAGGGCTGCTTAGAAAACTCTGTGTGGTGACCTGTAACTGTAGCAATCACTTTGTTATCGGTCTCTGAAGAGAAAGCAAGCAGGTGTCCTTGGGCAGCCTGCCTCTGCTGCGCATAACACAGAGAAGGCCGGGAAGTGTGCCGCATGGGAACACCCCAGTCTGAAGGGAGAGGACACGGGTCTCCACCCAAGACGGGCAACAGCTGGAAGCCCTAGAGAGGGTGCCATGGCTGGACCACTGAGAAGAAGTGCTGGTGCAGTCGCCCTGAACTGTGACAAAGTCAACAGACGCATCAGCAGCTAACACACAAAATAGACGCAGAAACACTCCCCTACTGAGTGCTCCAGGGAGCAGGCGTTTTTCAAAGAGTGTTTGCCCTGGGCAACTGAGGGAATAAGGCCATCCAGCTTCCCTTTAAGTCTTCCGTTTGTTATGTGAATTTGGAGCTGAGTAAGGAAGTTCTGACCCAGGTGGTACGGCTCTCAGAGCCTGTTAGCAAATGTCGAAACCCCACAGAGAGATGCTGACTGTTTTCTACTGACTCGTGATATCATTGATTCCATTCCATATACAAAGGAGGTGGAATTGGGCTACTGGGTAGAAAGACACAGGGTCTGGGACAGAGATCCCTTTGAAGAAACAGCCAGACCAGAGATGGGGGAAAGGTCTGGGGTGAATCTTGTGTAGCATTATCAGTTACTTTGTTAATAAGGCCACATCCCAGGAAGGTGGTGAGTTTGACCTTATAGACTTTGTCTGGAGCAGAGTGGGAATGCCACCTGCTTTATGTACCATTTCAGCAATCATGGGTTCCCCAGAAAACTCAGGCCTTTACCACAACCCATCCAAGAATTTGAGATGGGTGTGAGCTGTATAGTTCACGTGATGGGATGCGATGGTTAGACCCAGCTCTTGCCACACTTCTGTTTCGTTCCAGGTTATGCAGTAATTAGGTATAGGCCCAAATTCATGTATCATCCATATGAGAGACGGCACAGATGTATTCAGAGGTGATGTATCAGGTAAGGTAAGTTGCAGAACAGCAAGCAAGTCTAAGCAGGGGTAAATTATATGCCAAAGGACAAGAAGAGAGGGATGTAATAAAAAGAGCAAACCAATAGGAGGATGCAAGAAGCATTAAGCTAAAGTCCTTCACTTTCTCAGACTTCAGACACCTTAACTCACACCCTCAGTATGTAAATTATTCCAACTCACACACCCTTATACCCACTTACAATGTCTAATTTGACCCATGTACACCTACTGCCTGAATTTGGCCTACAGAACCTAATAAACTCTAGTCCCCTCTTCTAAAGGATTTATTCATCCAAGATTAACATGCTGCTTTGAAATTATGAGACACTTTGCAATTTCCTGACACTTCTTCATCTGCCTCAATTCTCTCAAAGGTGGATTTACTGCAGACAATAGGGACTAACCCAATAGTATACCAAGCTTATATATGGAGTTGTGAGCTACAGTCAGACCTTTTCTGACTGCTGTATGGCTGTAAAAGTTGAATTAAAAGAGTACTTACAAATTTCCCATTTTATGGCCCCTGAGTGGCAAGTCCATCCGTCTTATTTACGGTGTTTGAGTTACCAGGTAGTTTGCAATTCAATTTCACTTTAAACATGAAAAACCAATCTTCAGGCCAAAAGCAATAGATATGCTAATAAGAAAAATAATCTAAGACTTTAGATAGGTTTCCGATGCTTTGTTACCGAGACCAATTGCAATCGCCCCACTCCAATATTTGCCTGCTTCACAGCTCAGTAAACCGGATCTGGACAGCACCAGACTTAAAAGCAATTGAGTCACTCTAACATGCTTGAACTTATCGTTAAAAGAAGTCTCTCAATGGAAAGATTTTAATAAGGCTAGCTTAATGGGGCTATTTTTTAAAAAAATATTCACCTCCCTCCCTCCAGTCAGTTTTGAAATCTGTCGCTAGTCAAAGGTAGAGACTATTCACGGTGTTAAAAAGCTAAAGCTTGCTTGAAGGTTTGGGGCCAGGTCTTCCGGATTTTGCCAGATGGAATCTCAGGCATGTACATAGCTGGCTTTATACCACTGGGGGTACGTGGATCTGAACTATCAAGTCGCACATGACTTGCTTATATAGATCTGAGCAGCTTGGGGCTTTGCACTCCTCAGTCAAAGGTGTGAATCCAGCCTGGGTTGGAAGGGAAGGCTGTTTAGTGACAAAGCTGGGGGTCGGTTGTGTGGGGGGGAATCAACATCTAATAGGCAAATTCCACACCACAAAAGCCAACTGAACTGGGGTTGTGGGGTTCAGAGACCAGGGTTCAAATGGCGCATGAAGACTGAACTCCTCTTGTGCTCCCATGGGAGAGTCCCTTCAGGTAAGCGGGGAGACAAACTGGGTCAGATGGGACAGTAACTATGGAAGCTAACACTGTTCTTGCCTGTACTGAACATATTGTGTGGATGGACTTTACAGCTGTCAATCCAGCATCGTTTACTAGTACTGAATTCACTTATCAATCCAGCATCGTTTACCACTACTGAATTCACTTAGGAAAGGAGAGACCTGAGGAACTAACCAAACACAACCCAAGCAACAGTCAATTTCCACTGACAAAAGTGAATGGAGGAGTGCGGACCTAACTGGGCGAGTAATGCTATAGATTTCAGGACTGGGGGGCACAATTAGGTTCAAGCAGAGACTTGCAAGTGTCAGGATGGTGGGAATTCCTGAGCAGAAGGACACAGAGGAAAGGAAGAGTTTCCCGCAGTGGTTCAGAGAGGGGCTGGGTAATTTGCGTCTCCCTTTCTATGTCCAACATTGCTTAGAGAGGATCATGTAACACTCCATAATAGCTAGGAAGTGGGCAACACCCAGCCACAAAGAGCACAATCCTGCTGACTGTCTGCTGAAGAAAATCATTTCACTTGGCTTGAAGCCATATTCTAGTAGGTTTCATCAGGCTTTTCAGGGTGTTATAAAGCTAAAGCTCGTTTGAAGATTTGGGGCCAGGTCTTCCGAATTTTGCCAGATCGAATCTTATAGCCACCTGGTAAGAGACAGACCTGTTGTATGTATTATTGTCATCCTTGGGTAAACTTCACAAAAGGCACCTAAATTACCTGTGAAAACGAGAGGTGGCTGCTTTTAAAAGCATTACCCCTTATTTACTTAGCACCTACCATCTAGTAAGTTACATAACTGTCGTAGACACTGATTCTGGTATTACTCTCCATTCTTTTCTCACTGCTGTACTCAAGGATCTTTCTCTCTATTCTAGACAGCTGTCAGCAGGTGGCCTTCCCCCACTGCTCCAAAACAAAATCCCTACATGCTGCATAGGTACAACACACACACATACAAGGTTGGATTTATTAACAAACCTAACAACATAAAAACCTCAGCCTAAGCTTTCTTCCAGGCTTGGCTGTTCCCAAAGGTCCTTTAGAAAGTCTCATCCCTACATCCCACTGCCCAAAGGGCCTTTCCCACCTCCCTTAAATCCAGGGTGGAATTAACAAGCTACACCTGGCACGGGGAGTCAGCAGGAATCAATCAGCATTTCCTTGCAGGCTTCAAACACCTACTAAAAGGGTGGGTCAACAGAAGAGCTCTGCCACCCTGTTACAGCATCCTTGGCGTTTATTTAACACCCCCTGCCTTGAACATGCATAAGAGAAACTAGAACTGTTTCAGCTTCTTCTTGATCAATTCTGACTCTTTGCCTGTCTCTAATTTCACATTCAGAGCACTGTAGAGTTGCCCCATATTAACAATTTGTAAATAATAATAAAACTCCCTTTTGGGGGCAGTTTTCCTTATCCTGCACTTGTATCGAAGACTAGGAGTTTTAAAGGGCTTTGGGGGAGAATTAAAGCAAGAATGAGAAGGATTGACATGACCTTCCTGCTGCCATAGCACGATCTCCTTTGAACCTAGCACAGTACAGAGGCAGGAAGGATAGCCTCAGAGGGCTCACAAATGGGAGATTGCTTTTTGGCTGGCACTTTTGAAAACTTGTTTTTCTTCAGGGTTCAGTTACCCTGTAAAGAAATTACAAAAGAGGCAGCCAAGGGACTGTGGTGGGGGATCTGTATTCTGCTCTTGTGTATTGTTCAGTATTGGAATTAGTCACGTTTGAGCCTGCTCATGCTGAAAATCATAAGCATCATCTTAGCAGAGCCTAGATTTCAGATGGACTTCACACAGAAACATTTACTATATGCAGAGAGCAGTGTGTGCGTACACAGTCATTTTACAAAATACTTAAACTCCAGACCAAAGACAACTCCCAAGGACAGCTGTAGGTCGAATAAGCAGTGATGTGAAGGGTGGTATCAATGGAAGAAAAGCATATCTAGCACCAACTTGACATTCAGTGGGTATGCAAACAAGTGTAGTGAAGGGATGAAAAGCAGTATGTCTAGCAGAAACAACACTAGAATGGAATAAGAAAAAGCAGCCCCTCTCTTACCCACTAACTGTCCCTCGGCACTCCTGGGGCTAGTTTCATTCCTAGCGGTAAGCAGGTGCACAACTCCATGTGACTTCCGCGGGAACTGCACCTGCCCACAGCAGGACTGAATTTGAATCAGTACAGGTACAATGGATTTCCACACCTAGAGCCCATATCTGACCTCTCATACCAGTACCAGACAGGAGTAACTCCACTGAGGACAATGGGGTCATAAAGATATAAAAGATATTCAAATTCTGCAGTGACCAGGCTTAAAAAAAAGTCAGTCTAACGCCCAATTCATTTCCTCCATACTTCCCCCACCCTCCCAGTTTGACTGGACAAACAATGTGCTTCCTCCTATGATGATGTCTCTCTCAGTACCATGTGGTTTGAGGAAAGGTGGATGATCTAGTGGCTAGATCACAGGATTGGGAATCCAAACTCCTGGGCTGCATCCCCAGATCTTCTGCTTCCTTGCTACGTGACCATGGCCAAGTCACTTACCACCCCTGCACTACACTCTGACCATCTGGAAAATGAGCATACCTGCTTCCCCGAGGTGTTATAAAGTTCCTTAAAGCTTGCAAAACACTTTGTGATCCTTGGGTGAAATGGCCATTTATAATTATTACGGCTGAGGCAAGGAGTCCCCAGTCCGACTAACCCACTCACACAGCTAGTGAGAATGTTACAACCAGAATAATTGCCATTTCCTCTTTCTGCCCAAGTCAGTCCAAATTCTTTTCCAAGCTCAAAGCAGGCGCACACAGCAGTAATAAATCTTCATGAGAGAACCAGGTTGGTGGATCTTGCTTTTGCTCATGTGTGTTTCAAGCAAGGAGCTGCTGAAATCATGAGATGATGCAGTCCTGTCCTCTCAGGCTTTGGAGGCGAATCAGCGCCCATGCTGACTATCTTGCTCATTAAAACAACAGAACCAGAGGTGCTTTCCTCATATGTTTGAAGCCCATGCCACTGATTTTGGATTTTAAAAAAGTTATTTGCTCCGTGCTTCTTACATTCCAGGGATTTACTGGGCATGACAGAAGGATTTGATTTACTTGGATAATTTTAATAATGGAAATTGGATTTAGATCTCCTTAAAAAAAAAAAAAAAAAGACACCCTCACCCAGAGCACAGAAGGAATGCAATTCCAGCACATCACTGCCAAGCAGAGAACTGAGAAGATGGCTGGAAAAAATATTAACAGGCATTGCAGGTATCAGCTACGGCAAATTGTAACCCAGTGAAAAATCGACAGCATCGTAACATAAAACTGCAAAAGACCCATTAGTTCATCCAGTCCCTCTGACCAGGGGACAAAGTTGCAAGATTGTACCTGCAAGATATTATTCTCCAGCCTAGTTTTTAACAGCCTAGGACGAAAGGAGGGAGTCTACAAGAGCCGGAGGCTTGGGGCCCTTGGGGCATGGCAGGGTGAGCATTGGGGGGCCCTGCCCTGGGAGGTGTCCCTCCCTTGGACAGAGAGTAAAAAGGAGGAACAGGGACTTTACCAGGAAAGACTGTGGGGCAGAGCAACCACCCCATGGACATGGCCCCCCAACAACTGGCATCCTTGGGTCACAGAATCACAGACTATCACGGTTGGAAGGGACCTCAGGAGGTCATCTAGTCCAACCCCCTGCTCAAAGCAGGACCAACCCCAGCTAAATCATCCCAGCCAGGGCTTTGTCAAGCCTGACCTTAAAAACTTCTAAGGAAGGAGATTCCACCCCCTCCCTAGGCAACGCATGCCAGGGCTTCACCACCCTCCTTGTGAAAAAGTTTTTCCTAATATCCAACCTAAACCTCCCCCACTGCAACTGGAGACCATTACTCCTTGTCCTGTCCTCTGCCACCCCTGAGAACAGTCTAGAGCCATCCTCCTTGGAACCCCCTTCAGGCAGTTGAAAGCAGCTATCAAATCAGAGCAATGCCTCCCCTTCACCACCCCGCCACCCCACCCCGGGGTCAGAGCAATGGCACATTCCCCCCCCTTCACCAATCTCCCCCCCCAGGGTCTGAGCGATGGCGCCGGCCCCCCCTTCACCCGGTCAGAGCTATGGCAGCTCCCCCCCCCCCCTCACCAACCCCCGCCCCCGCCGGCTGAGAGCGATGGCACCTTCCCCCCTTCACAACCCCCCCCCCCCCCGCCAGGTCAGAGCGAGGGCACCTGCCCCGCCTTCACCAATCATCCCGCCGGGTGAGAGTACTACCGCCCCCTCCGTCACCAAGCCCCGCCCCCCGAACAGTGGTACCGCCCCCATTCCTTCTCTCCCCGGGGCCGGAGTGGTACAGCTCATTCCCCCCCTTACCTGCCCGTGCAGGAAAATGGCCTTGTCCCGCGCAGACTCCTTGAGCACCCTGCGCACGCAGAGCTCCGCCAAGGGGAACGAGCCGCCATCGCCTCCCGGGGGCTCGGCCGGCTCCTCCGACCCCTCACGCTTCCTCTTCGCGCCGGTGGCCTCCGCCATCGCTGGGAGTGCTGGGGGAGTGCGCATGCGCCGCGAGTGAGTAGAGGGGAAAGGACTGTCCTCTAAACCCCGCTCCGCTGCAGAGTGCGCCCCCTGCTGGGCTGGGGCTGCTACTGGCGGGAACCACTGGGAAAATGGGGCGGGGGGGGTGGACGATTCCATTCACTGGAAGAGGTAACGATCAGGACAGCGTGGAGGGGCAGGTGGCTGCGCAGGGCAGGAGGCCAAGCTCCCCCCGCCCGTGCGTGGCCTGCAGGGGCCACGGCCACAGGGCCCACAAGCCCAGCCTAGGGTGGCCAGACAGCAGGCGTGGGGGGTAGTAGGCGCCTGTTTAAGCCAAAGCCCCAAATCTCGGGACTGTCCCTATAAAATCAGGACATCTGGCCACCCTGGCCGAGCCCCACCCTCGGGTGCATGAGGCCACCGCCCTGCCCGGGTTTTGTGTGCGGAGCACGTCCCAGAAACACGCCGTCACCCACAAACCCAGCTGCACTTCTGGCCGTTCCTCTTGTTCCGTCCATATCTCCCCCCCAGCCAGGGGTTCGCTCCAGCCAGCGAACAAGTGTGTTCCTTCCAATCTGCCGGTTTTTCGTGGCAAATGCGCACACGCGTGAGACTTCAGTACACACGGGGACACTTCCGCGTTCCAGAGGCCCGGCGAAGCAGTGGACGCTGTAAAGCAAACTATTAAGTGCTGGTTGGATTAAAAACCTGGCTGGATGTCACCAAGGCCCAAAGATGAGGGTCCCGGTCTGAAGCAACCCCCCCTGGAAAGTCTCACTCTCTGGCCTCGAATCTCACTCTGGGGGCTGTAAATCTCACTCTTACGGACGGCCCACCCTTGGAATCTCTGGGCATGTTTGGTCACAGAAGATAAGGGCAGCCCAAGTAAGGTGGCAATTAATATGCCCGGTTTCCTCCATCTGAACATAAGAACGGCCATACTGGGTCAGACCAAAGGTCCATTTAGCCCAGGATCCCGTCTTCCCACAGTGGCCAGTGCCAGGTGCCCCAGAGGGAATGAACAGAACAGGAAATCACCAAGTGATCCATCCCCTGTTGCTCATTCCCAGCTTCCGGCAAACAGAGGCTAGGGACACCATCCCCGCCCACCCTGGCTAATGATGGACCTATCCCCCATGAATAGATCTAGTTTTTTTATCTGTCCTATATCCAGTACGGCCAACCCTTGTCACTGTAGCACAAATCTCCCAATATTCAGTGTTAAGTCCCACCTGTTGGAGCTGGGTTATTACTTGAGAATCTCAGCTTCCATCTTGAAAAATAAGGTACATTTCTAGCTCATGGTTACAGAGAAAAGCTTGAAAAATTGCATCAACCTTAAGAGGCTTAAGCAAAAGAACCCCACATTGGTTGTTTTTAAAAATCTTACGATTTTTGATATAGTCTCATGACTTTGGGGGGCCTGACTCATGAGTTTTGAACGCTTGGGTTTGGTTATGCTGTATTTTTCTTACCTCCCATATCACTTAGCAAGCTAACCCACTCGTTTTGGTTATGCTTTACTTCGGGTTACACCAGATTTGTGCTTCTATACAAGCACTTCACACACATGGATACCACGGCCGAGGATAGAGAAGGCTACTTGCATAGGGTTACCATCCCTCCTGGTTTGGCCAGGAATATCCTGGAATCAGGCTTGATCTCCCGGAGGCTACTGAAGCCAGTCCAGCGGCACATTGGTGCTAAGGCAGGCCTGGGAGGCGTGGGAAGGGGGGTCTCTGCGCAATGCCTACACCCTGCGGGCCATCTCTGCAGCTCCCATTGGCCGGGAATGGGGAACTGTGGCAATGGGAGCTGCAGGGGCAATGCCTACAGGCATGGGCATTGCGCACAGCCGCCTGGCCGCCCCTGAGCCTAGGAGCTGCTGCCCGACATGCCGGCCGCTTCCGGGAGCCAGCTGAGGTAAGCGCCGCCCGGCCAGAGCCTAGATCCTGAACCCCCTCCCTCACCTAAACCCCTGCTCCATCCCTGAGACCCCTCCTGCACCCAAAGTCCCTCCCAGAGCCTGCGCCCCGAAGCACCTCCTGCACCCCAACCCCCTGCCCGAGACTCGGCCAGGAGCCCCCTCCTGCTCTCCAAACCCCTCGGCCCCACCCCCCAGCCCAGAGCCTGCACCCCCTCCCACACCCCAGCCCCCTGCCCCAGCCCAGTGAAAGTGAGTGAGGGTAAGAGAGAGCGAGCAATGGAGGTAGGGGGGCTGAAGTGAGCGGGAGAGTGGAGCCTCGGAGAAGGGGCAGGGCAAGAGCGTGGCCTTGGGAAGGGGTGGGACAAGGCAAGGGTATTTGGGTTTGTGCAATTAGACAGTTGACAACCCTATACTTGGACTTTCCAACTATTGCTGAACATCTTCCACTTCCAGTGACTGTGGAGGGACCAGTTACATGTCTATAGTTAAGGTTGAGCTGTGCACTTGAAACAGAGGTTTAACCTCTTCGAGATGGTGACAAATACTGCGTAGCTCCAAAAGCACTCTTGAAGTTCAGAATGAATGTTCGTGAAAATCTGTTAATTATTTTAGGAGTCAGTTTTTTAAAAAATGGGGTCTGTAAAAAAGAAAGCAAGCACCCAGTGCCAGAGTCTTTTATTCCCTGGATCTTAACAGAGTAACATGGACTCTTCAGACTTTCCTAGGCTACAACTCAGCCAGCAAAAAAAACAAGGACCACGCTACGAGGTTTGATTCTGCATCTCTGCTAGGAAAACCGCCAAGTTTAGGTTGGGGTTAACTAGAGTATTAGCTAAGCCTAAACTAAAAACTCAACTACTTTTCCTAAACAATCCCCAACTCCTCTCCCAAGGCGGAGTCCTTCCTAGTCTGAGCTGGCGGGGCGGGGTGTGTGTGTGTGTAGAGGAGGGGCAGGTGGAAAGTAGAGAGGAAGAACAAGAAAAACAGCTTACAACCTGGGCACTGCATAAACAGTTCAGTGAGCTGTCAGTTTAGGCGCTTTCACCAGCATTAGATCCACCCGTTTTAAAAAAAAAAAAAAAGCGAGAGAGGAGATTTGATAAAAATAACACTTTTCTGCATTCATTTGTACACACGTTTAAATTACAATTGTAAAAATCAAGACTAAAACTGACATTACGCTCAAAATACCAAAGATGAGCCTATGTGTAGCTCCTCTTTATATGAGTGTTACAGCTCCAAAAGGGGAAAACTTCATGTCAGTTTATACTCCTTGACATAGGTGTTGAGTTTTCTTTTTCCCCCCGGGGGTGCTCCACTGTCCCGCCCCAAGGCCCTGCCCTTCCCCAAGGCCCTGCCCTTGCTCCGCGTCTTCCTGCCTTGCTCCGCCCCTCCCTGAGGCCCCACCCACCTGCTGCTCTCCCCTCTCCCCCCAGCGCCTCCCCCAGCTGATCGGCAGCTGCCACCCAAACAGCTGTGGAAAATATATATTGGAGTTGGCACCTATCCTCCTTGGGGCTTGGAGGAATTTAACATAGGCAAGAGTGTGTATTGTACCAGCTCCAAACTGGCTTTTGGAAGGTCATTAGAGATTTAGCTGCCTATACGCTTCCTGAAAGGACGGACCCTAAACTAGACTTCCTACTCCCCAAATGAGAAGAGGGTAAACTCCATTTAGCTGTGTTTACCCTTGACTACTTGGAGTCACCAACGCTCAAGCTCCAGATTCCTGCCAAGTCCCCCGCACTGTACAGTACAACATGGAACAAGCCTCATGCTTCTTCCAAGTGTTCAGCACCAGACACCACGTGTAAGCCTCGCTCTCCATTGGTGCTAGATGTTTTGCTTGTCCTCTCAGCGGTGCCGGCTATTAGTGTTCGTGGTGCGGAGCAGCCTGACGCGAGAGAAATGCTTCTGTTCAGAAACCCTCGTGAGAGTCAGTCCCATTTGTAATTCTGTAGGTGTTTTGTGCATTGGGGACCTTGGCCGTAGACCGCCTGGAATCTGCTCTCCACTGAGATCAAATGAGGCAGCTCCAGAGACTTTGGAAACAGCACTGTGGATTCTCGTTCCATTTCCCTTCGGCCGGGATCTGCTTTCTCGATGTGCTCCCTTCCCCTACAGGACTCCCGTCACTCTATTCTGCTCATGGTGCTTTGACAGAGCTCCTGCAGGTCTGAGGGACGCAAGGCAGAAACCAGGGTCACTAAGGGATATCAGCTGGACTGATGTTCCAGCATTGTCACACTGCAATGTATCTGTACCTCTCCTCCCAGAGAGAGATCCTACACTGTACCCCACTCCAATGGGATACAAATGCCCCAGCCCCTTCTCTTTAGATCTTCCCTTGCAGTTTCACAGAGACACAGGATTCTCTATTCCCATCCCAGAAGGTTGTACAGTGTCTGTGGGCTGTCAGACAGCTGCTGTGTTCCACCCCATGGCTGGTGAGAAGCCCAGAAGGTGCAACAGAAATGCAGGGTATGATCGAAGGGTCACTCCAGGTTGTTTAGCTTAGCCTGTGCAGAGTGAACAGCCAACACCCTATACGGGCCCATTATGAAGCCGACTGCCCCCTATGGTTTACTTACAGCGCAGGATCGTGTCTTTAATCTGCCTGAAGCCATTCTCCTTGCGCGTCACATCGATGTAATAGAGGCACCTCAGCTCCCGGGGGTAGTCTCTCCGGTCAATGCCCTTCAGCACGGGGATGGTGCGCCCATTGGCCATCGGCGCCTCTGCCAACGCCTGATGCATCTGGTACCTGCACCAGGGATCCTCGAGGAAGCTGGGGGTTATTAGCAGGACCCAGCAGTGGCTGTTCTGGACAGCGTCGCAGAGCTCCGTCGTGATAGCACTCCCCGGCATGGCGTCCCGCAGCTGCAGGAAGCAGCGGATGCCCTCGGGCTGGCTCTCCAGATAGGAGACCATCTCCTCGACAAACTCAAAGTCCCCGTTGCTGTGGCAGATACACACATCATAGCTCTTGGCCCAGCGGGCACTCCCTGAGCTGCTGATGCTCACCTGGGAGGCAGGAGACCGGCTGGCCACTGAACTGCTGGTGGAAGAGCTGGTGACAACTGCCGAGGAGGAGGAGGAGGAAGGTGACTGTTTGGTGTTCAAGCTGCTTTCTGCGGAGCTGGAGCTTTGCTTGGGTTTCTGCAGGAGCCGCCTGACCCAGCCTGTGGAGTTTAAGAGACCAGAGTAAGATTCACTGAAGGCTGAAATGCCTCCTGGGCCTATTCACAGCCCTTCCCCATGCACCACAAGGAGCATTTCCGGACATTGAACCTCCTGCTTTCTTATTATGGGGCCCTCTGGGAGCTGAGTCGCAGAGACCAGTGTCAGCCCTGCCCCAGGACCTGGGCAGACTGGTCTGGTGCTAAGATGGAGCAGCCAGGTCTAGTCCAACAGTGTCTCGAGAGAGAGGCCACTCCGTATAGCTCCAGGCATGGAAGGGCACAGGGAGATTCGGATCTGAGTGGCTGGGCTGTAATCAAAAGCCAATTAAACAAATTCTGGCCTTCAAGGAGGTTTTAACTGGAGCCACTGGGCATCAGGTCTAAAATACCCTCTGGAGCCTCAGGATAGGGTCCTGGCTTGGATCACTCTGCCCTTCTTCCTGCAGAGGAAGGGCTGTGGATGGGGTGGAAGATTTGGGATTTTGTTCTGACCCCAACTCTAGGAGGTGGGACTCTCCTGACTCAGCTGGAGGCTTAGGTCACCTGGGTGATCTAAATGCACTGTGGAGCCCCATCTGAGAGGGGAAACTGAGGCAGTGGTTGGCCCAAGAACCTCTGCTACACTTCCCCTCTTAGTGGTCTACTTTCTAAAGTAAACAATCCCATCTTTTCTCCTAGGGAAAATTCTCATGGCCTTGATCATTCTTGTTGCCCTTCTCAAAAGCCTCGCTAACTCCCATCGTCCTCCTAGAGACAGGGTAGCTGTACTGCACACACTATTCCAGAGAGGACTACACAGTTGATTTACATCTGTTACTAATGATAGGTTTCTGTGTTCTCCATCTCATTCCTTCTGCAGCCCACCATCTTACTTGCTAGGTTGGAAGGGGGTTGGACCTCAGCTGCACACTGAGCTGAGATCTCCACTGAGGCTGTCCGCAGCAATGGCCAAGTCCCTGCCCTGAGCCGATATGGTTCATTTAGAATCTTACAAGGTGTGTGAGAGTTGAAACGGACGAGGGGTGGTTCGTGATTCGCTTATGTCCCTTCTCAGCTATGAGAGCAAAGCACTTTATAGAGCTGGGTACGTTATCCCTGGTCCACAGAATGGGGAAAACGCACCAGAGTAAAACCGACTCTCCCAGGCTCATAGCAAGTCAGGGGCAGAGCAGGGATAGACGCTCTGCCTCCTGTTCCCAGCCCCTCACTCAATCAGATCATGCTGTCAACGTGCTCCTTGTTTACTCACCAGCCATATCGGGATAACAGTCAGATGAGAAGTGCCCACATGAATCTTGGCCTGTAACAGGGAAAGGACAACTGGTCAGCAGGTATTAAATGCTGGTATTAAATTCAGCATATTATGTATTTGTAGGCCCATAGCATTTAGGAGTCCCAGTCAAAGACCAGGACCCATTGTGCTATGCGCTGTACAATTCCAGAATAAAAAGATCATGTTTGCTTCTTTACCACTGCACCCCGTGCCCCCAACTCCTGGGGGAAGAACAATCAGCGTATTCCACATGCAGACTCCATTAGCAAGCGCTGCATAAGAGATCACTCATTGCCATGGGTGTCTGGTCTGGGGTAGGCAGGGCACGTCACTCTCCCAGGCCATCTAGCCTGCACTAAATCCATTTACTAAAAAGCTATCCTGCCCACCAACAGATATCACACCCTTCCATCACAAATCACCAAGGGTTGTTGCTAAGGATATTGGCTGTAGCATGGCAGGGGAACAGATACTCCAAAGAACCAGCACCAGACTGATTTCAGAGTAACAGCCGTGTTAGTCTGTATTCACAAAAAGAAAAGGAGGACTTGTGGCACCTTAGAGACTAACCAATTTATTTGAGCATAAGCTTTCGTGAGCTACAGCCCACTTCATTGTATGCATACTGTGGAAAATACAGAAGATGTTTGTTTTTATACACACAAATCATGAAAAAATGGGTGTTTATTGCTACAGAAGGTTTTCTCTCCCCCCACCCCACTCTCCTGCTGGTAATAGCTTATCTAAAGTGATCACTCTCCTTACAATGTGTATGATAATCAAGGTGGGCCATTTCCAGCACAAATCCAGGATTTAACAAGAATTATAACATTCATAAACCAGTCGGAGAACACTTCAATCTCTCTGGTCACGCGATTATAGACATGAAAGTTGCGATATTACAACAGAAAAACTTCAAATCCAGACTCCAGCGAGAGACTGCTGAATTGGAATTCATTTGCAAATTGGATACAATTAACTTAGGCTTGAATAGAGACTGGGAGTGGCTAAGTCATTATGCAAGGTAACCTATTTCCCCTTGTATTCCTAAACCCCCCCCCTTAGACATTCTTGTTAAACCCTGGATTTGTGCTGGAAATGGCCCACCTTGATTATCATACACATTGTAAGGAGAGTGATCACTTTACATAAGCTATTACCAGCAGGAGAGTGGGGTGGGGGGAGAGAAAACCTTTTGTAGTGATAAACACCCATTTTTTCATGATTTGTGTGTATAAAAACAAACATCTTCTGTATTTTCCACAGTATGTATCCGATGAAGTGAGCTGTAGCTCACGAAAGCTTATGCTCAAATAAATTGGTTAGTCTCTAAGGTGCCACAGTACTCCTTTTCTTTTTGCAAGCACCAGACGGGATACTTTGGGTTCTCTTGTGTTGCAAGAACAGGAGCCAGAGTACGTTTGGATCCTTATTGTTGAATATGCAGTTTCTTTAAAATAAGGAAAAGAGGGAAAGGCTGTTTTTCGCTCAAGCTTTGCTTAGACAAGCACAGTGTTTAGAAGACCTCAGCATATGGAAATACCCCCAAAGATGCCAGGACCCTTCCACCCAAATAGGAATCCTTGGGAGCCTGAGCAGAGCACCCTCTTTGCAGAGTGGACACTTGATCCCCCGGGCTTAAGTCCACCCTCCCGGGATGCAACCAGGCAGGCTCTGGCCTTGTAACAACTGTTCAGTCCCGCCCAGGAGCACAACTCAAACAGTGGGGTGGTCCCACCTACATGCAGGCTTTCTGCAGCCTGGTTTGTCTATTGGGCTCATAGCTCAGCCTCCACCTGGCTCTGGGTGTCCCTTAGGAACAGGGGAGGCAGGCAGGCTCTGTTTCAGCTCCAGTCTTTGTGGCGCTCTCTGTGGCATCTGCATTGTCCAAGTCCCTGAACTGCCAAGAGTACTACTGGGGGAATTCTGCGCCATTGCGCATGCGCAGAATTTATGTCCCCTGCAGATTTCATTGCTTCTTCACAGAAAAATGACTTTCTGACGGGGAAGCCACAAGAGCGGTCAAGCGACCCTCCCAAGCAGTATGTTTCAGGTGCCCAGGGCAGCTGGCAGAGAAGTAAATCACTGTGGGGCAGGGGGCAGGATTGGGGAAGACCCGGCTGGTGGCTCCTACCCTGTGCCTGGCTCAGCTGCGAGTCCCAGCTGGGCTGGTGAGGATGGGACTTCCTCTTCCCCTGCACAGCATCCAGGGTGGGTCAGACCCACCCCCAGATTTCTCTCCCAGCTGCAGGAATCTCTGCAAAGTTCTCCCCCCGCTTTCTGCACCCATCGCTCCTCAGCTGCAGGGAGAGGGATCCCTGTACAGGGAGCTGCTCCCTTATCCCCCCAACCCCTGTGCATCCAGCTCCCCCACACACTCAGACCCTCCCCCGCTAGACCCCACTCTCCCTGCACCTGGACTACCCCAATGAGCCACCCACACCTGGATCCTCACCCCACTGAACTCCAACCAGCTTCATCTGGATTCCTGCCCCACTCCCACAGCATCTGGACTCCCCCACTGAGCATCCACACCAACCCCCGCTGCTGAACCCCAACCACCTTCACCTGGACCCCCTGCAGAGTCCCATTACCGTTGCACCCAGAACCCCTCACTAAGCCCCTGTGCATCCCAGATCCCCCCCCACACCCAGATCCCCCACTGAGCTGCCCGCACCCAGATTGCCCCACAAAGAATCCTCTCAACCCACACCTGGATCCCTGACACACTAAGCCCCTTCACATTTGGCTCCTGCCTCGCTGAGCCTGCCTGCCCACACCCGGTGCACCTCGCATGGATGGGCAGAGAAGGGTAACACCAATGATTACGGATATGGAACAGCTTGCATCTGAGGAAAGATTAAAAAGATGGGGGTGGTTCAGTTTAGAAAAGAGACGACCGAGGGGGATATAATAGGGGTTTACAAACTCACAACTGGTGTGGAGAAAGCGAATAGGGAAGCATTATTTACCCCTTCATATAAACACACAAACTAGGGGTCACCGAATGAAATGAATAGACAGCAGATTTAAAAACAAACAAGAGGAAGTACTTCTTCACCCAAGGCACAGTCAACCTGGGGAACTCATTGCCAGGGGATGTTGCAAAGGCCAAAAGTAGAACTAGGTTCAAAAAAGAATTCGCTACATTCCTGGAGGATAGTTCCATCAATGGCTATTAGCCAAGATGGTCAGGGACGCAACCCCATGCTTTGGGTGTGCCTAAACCTCTGACTGTCAGAAGCTGGAACTGGACAGCAGGGGATGGATCACTGGATAATTGCCCTGTTCTGTTCATTCCCTCTGAAGCATCTGGCAACAGCCACTGTCAGAAGACTGGATACTGGGCTAGACCCAGTATGGCCATTCTTATGTTCTTAAAAACACACACATGATATTTCCAGGAACACAGTACAATTATTTCTGGAAAGCTGATCTCAGGGTCTCCCTCCTGGGTTACAACAAAATTTAACTAAGAACACAAATTAAAAGAATCAGCAATCCCTGTCCTGCTCTCTCTAGCAAAAGATGATCTTAACACAAGATGGGAGGGAGAGAGAATGGGGGAGCACCTGCTCTTTTAATTTTAATTTAGCTGCGTGCATGATTTCCTAGGTTAAAAAAACAGCTGTGTGTAATTATTTATTCATCTGGGGGTAGCCCCAAGAGCACCAGCCACACTATGTTCAGCACCATGCAAATGAGTAAGAAAAAGATGTCCCTGCCCAGAAGACCTTACAGTCTAAGTATGAGAAGAGAAGATGGTTGCAACAAACAGATGGGGAATGCAAAGGGGCAGTGAGACTATATACTAGGAGTGCCCTATCCAGCCCTTCCCTAGCACATGATTTGCATCCTTCTGGGGTTGGTTGTTTCAGAATCTTGTCTGAAAATAATGACACCGCTGAGGCTGGGGCCAAAAATTGGATTTTTTAAAAATTTGTATTTCTTTGCCAAATTGTCATTTGTTTTTGTCCCCCTAAAACAAATGCTTCAAATATGATAAAAATTTCCCCTTGCTCACCTTTTCCCTCCCCCAGGACCCTACCATGTCAAACTAATGGATGCAGCCTGAGCAATAATGAACCAGTGTGTAGCTCCAGAACCCACAACTCTACAACACGCAGCCGATGTCTGCCGCCTTAGTGCTCCTGAGTGACCCTCCAATAGCAGAGGAGCGAGCACTGTCCCAGCCTTCGTGTTACTCTAACAAGCCAACGCTTAGTAATAACTAAATGCACAAGTGACCTTACAAAAATTAAGTAGCGTGTGCAGCCTTAGGGCTCGCAGATTATAACCATCTGCTATACACAGCAGCGAAGGACCTCTGTGCTGCGGGAAGGGAGTTATACACTTAAATTAGCACCAGTGCATCCCATCTTCTCTGCATCTGTCCCCCAGAGCGGGAGCTCCTTGGGGCAGGGGCTTTTTATGTTTGTCTCATAAGAGGCTGAGCATGTTGGGCCTTACCTCATAATTCCTAACAACAGTCATGTGATGGGAGGTTTGGAAGGGGAAGCTGCATGGAGACCTCTCTATGGGCACAGCTCAGGCTCCACAAGTCGGGAAGGGGCTAGGCCAGAGGGGTGGCAAGGCTCAGTGGTATTGTCTTCATTCAGCCAGGCGGAGATTCCCCATCATAAGTCAGTGCAAAGAGCACAATGTTACACGGCGTCCTCCCTCTGCTCAGCCACCCCTGGCCTGGGGCAGCTCCTGGCAGTGATCACAAGTGAGGCCATCTGTTGGAGATGGGAGCTGTGCAGAGCCACGGGCCTTCAGTGAAATGGTCCTGCCCTCATGGAAGCCCTTTAGCTCTTGGAACATCACTGAGTCTGGAGGCATCATTCCATCGGGGCAGGGTGCAAGCCCAGCGCCCTCCACCCAGGCCCACCAGCTGACCCAGAGGAAGTGGGTCGTGATGGAGCCATCACACCAGGCCAGCAGGGTTGCAGCACTTTTTAAAGCCCTCTAAGCCCTTTCCAAGGAAAGCCTCCAACCAGTGACCTGGATGTCAAGCTATCCTGGTAAGTCTGCAGAGAGCCTGAAGTGAGAGATCAGAGTGGAAGGGGCTCTTCCATTAATCTCACTGCCTGATAACCCTGAAACCTAACAATGTCTTGTAAGTGGCAACATTAACTGTTTCACTGTAGCAGAAATATCCAGCAGCTTGGGGATAGCGCCAGTGTTCCCTCTAAATTTTTACATCCATGTGTGGGGTTCGGAGTGTGGGAGGGGGCTCAGGGCTGGGGCAGAGGGTTGGGTGCGGGGGTGTGTGTGAGCTCTGGGGTTGGGCCAGGGATGAGGCGGTTGGGGTGCAGGCTGCCCTGGGGCTGTGGTGGGGAGAGAGGACTCCCCCTAGCCCTCTCTCGCTGCAGCAGCTCAGCACCTGGGGAGGCATCTCTCCCTGGCAGCTCTGGCGGGCCTGTGCTGGGCTGAGGGAGGGGCTCCTCTCCCCTGGCCACGGCCGCTCCCCACTGTGGCAGAGCACCACTCCCCCGGCCGCAGCAGGTCCGCGCTTGGGCCGGCGGGGACGGGCGCCTCTCCCCTGGCTGCAGCCCTGAGCCCCTGCGCGGGGCTTAATAGGCAGGTAGGCAGCCACGCAGCTTAGAGGGAACTTAGAATAGCAAGTGGAGTTTTGTAGAGCTCCCCTAGGCTTTTTTCCTACATCCCATGGATTTCCCTCTCCACAAAACGGACTCACAGCCAGCCCCTGGCAACGCTCTGGGTCTGCACCCCCTAGGGTTGCCAACCCTCCCAGTTTCGCTGGGAGTCTCCCGAATCAGCCTCTATCTCCCAGAGGCTACTGCAGCCAGACCGAGAGATTTTAGGCTGCTAAAAGCCGAGTGGTGCAGTAGGGCTAAGGCAGGCTCCCTGCCTGGCCTGGCCCCGCGCTGCTCCCGGAAGTGGCCAGCACACTCCTGTATCCCCTGGAGAGGGGCAAGGGGTCTCCGCGCGCGGCCCCTGCCCTGAGCACCGGCTCCGCAGCTCCCATTGGCCGGGAATTGTGGCCAACAGGAGGTGCAGGGGCAGTGCCTGCATTTCCGGCCCCCCTCTGGAGCCCTCACCCTCTCCCACAGCCCAGCCCCCTGCACCAGTGCGGTGAAACTGAGCCAGGGCAGGGAGAGCCGGGGGGGGCGGGGGGGGTGGCATGAGCGGGGGCGGGGCCTCGGAGGGGGCGGGGCCAGGGTGTTGCTGTGGTTGGCACCAGCCGCCCTCCCGCAGCCTGCCACGCTCAAAAAGGGATCTGAAGAAGTTAAAAAGAAAAAGGGAACAAACCCGGCTGCCAGGCACACGCCTGCCCCGCTCCGGCCGCAGCTTCCTGCCCCGGCGGGGGCGCCCCGCTCCCTGGGAGGCCGGGAGCCGCTGCGCGCCTTGGCTGCCCGGGGCGGAGCGCCGGCGGGGAGGCTGCAGGCGGCTACTCACCCAGCCCCGCGCGTCCGGCCGGGCTCTGGGGGCGCGGGGCCCGCGCGCTCCTCCCGCCGCTCCGGGGCCCGCCTCCCCGCTGCAGCCACGGGCCGGGGAAGTCGGCGGCCGCCCCTGGCCCTGCGAGGAAACGCCTCCTCCGGCGGGGCACCCGCGCCAGGGTGCAGCCCCAGGGCGGGGCTCCCGAGCTCGGCACGTGGGCTGGGGCTCGCTGCGGGCACCGCTTTCCCCGGGCCGCGGGCTGCCAGGGAAGCGGCTTGCAGGACGGGGCGGCCGGGCGCTGCGGACAGGCCCTGGCCAAAGCTCGCCAAGAGCAAGGGAGAGAGCGCAGCGGCGGGACCCGTCCCCGGTGCCTCTCCCCGCCCGCTCTACGTGGGCCCCGCAAGCCCCGCCGTCCTGCCCCTAGCACTGCGCGGGGAGGGGAGCCCAGCTGCGCCGTCAGCTAGACCCCGCCCGGGGCCCATGGGCTCTCCCCCGGCCCGGCCCTGCCCTGGCCACCGGATCAGAGCTACGGACCCGCCCAAAGGGGCCCCAGCTCCCGCTGCTCCTCCCCGGGCGGGTTCGGTGGCTTGAAGTCCCCCTGGTTGGGTGCCTGCGAGGCCCGCGCCCCTTGACTGACAGCGGCTTGTTTCGTAACCTCGCTTCCAGCCCTGGAAGCCGAGCGTTACCCAGCCAGGCTGCTGGGGGATGCCGGGGAAGGAGCCGCTTGCTGGGCCCCCGCAAGGAGGAGCACCCAGGTGAGAAGGAAGCGGAGATGGGCCTATGCGGCCACTGCAGAGTCCGCCTCTGCAAAGCTGTCAGGGCAATAGCTGGAAAGAAAGTGCGCATGTTTAATAGTGAGGGTAATTAACCACTGGAACAATGTAGCCAGGGCTGGGGTGGATTCTCCCTCGCTGGCTGCTTTCCTCAAAGATCTGCTGTGGTCCAAACAGGAACTGAGTCCGGGAACGTCCTGTGGCCTTTGGTATGCAGCTCAGAGGAGGTGATGGGCAGAGTCCCTCCTGGCCTTAGAATATGTAGGGTGACCAGATGTCCTGATTTTATAGGGACAGTCCTGGTTTTTTGGGTCTTTTTCTCACACAGGCACCTATTTCCCCCCCCCCCGTTCTGATTTTTGACACTTGCTATCTAGTCAGCCGAAGAATATATTCAATCTGTGTGGCTGGACTGAGCCCTGAGTGCGTCAGCCCGGATCCTCCAAGGTTTCCAGGTGCCCACCTCCCACTGATTTCCCAGATCCCAAGATATTTAGGCACCTAACTCATTGCTTTCAGTGCTGTTTGGCTCGGGGAGTGGGGGAGGGGAGTCACGTGCCTGTTCTCAAGGTGATTTCCTTAGTTTTCCTTTGCCCTCAGGGGACCCGACACTGAGAGGAAGGAGAAGCAAGGCACTGACCAGGGAGCCGAACCCTCAGGATGAAGCACATCTCGATCCACTGGTTCCGTAAGGGTCTTCGCCTTCACGATAACCCGGCCCTGCTGGCAGCGATGACAGACTGCCACAAGCTGTATCCCATCTTCATCCTCGACCCCTGGTTCCCAAAGAACATGCGGGTCAGCGTCAACCGCTGGAGGTTTCTGGTTGAGTCGCTGAGAGATCTGGACGAGAGCCTCCAGAAACTGAACTCGAGGCAAGTCCAGTCCAGGCAGATACTCGGCACTAGTGTAGGGAGGGCTAATACAGTTAGAGTGCTGGGGTTGTCTCTGGTACCTGGAAAAACAAAGGGCCTGATTCTGTTAACCCTCCCCACATGGGACCTGCATCGCGTTCGCTGGGAGCTGTGTACATACAGGGCTTGCAGGGTGGGCCCAGTAGATGCCAGAATTCTGCTTCCTTGGGTCCCTCTGGTCCCAGTTGTCTGGAGCTCCCTGTCCAAGAGAATACGGTGCCAATGAGCTGCAGATTCACAGTGCAAAGTGCTGGCAGGTTCTGTGCCTGGAGAACTGCCTTCCTCTGAATATTTCAATCTAAGTCAAACAAATGTATTTTCTCCTCCTCCCCCCGCAGTTCAGAACTGTTACTTTTTAATGATATAATGCTTCCATCTGCTAGATGAATGAGCCATACAGGGGTAGCTGCTTCCCTCCCCCCCACAAATACGCAGGGCCTGGTTCTCTGTAGCTCTGCACCCTGTGACATCGTGACGCCAGTGCACGGCTGCCATTCGGACTTCGTCGTGTGCGACGCGCACTTCGCCCAGGTGTGAGTGCCGGTGCCGGGCGATGCAGAAATGGGCTCCCAGTGCACATCCCTCTATGCGGTTCCAAAGCAGGATCAGGAGCAGCCCCAGAAGGTCAGGGAGCTGCTTGAGCTTAACTGAATGGGGATTGTGTGGCCCTTTCTAAAGGGCACTTTGTTATGAGAGCAAGCGCAGCGAAGGCAGGCTACAGGGCTGGAGTAGCCAGCAGCAGAAAGGCTTTTACTGAGGGGATGATGGGGATGAATTTGTCTGGGGAGGGGGAGGTTCCTCACAATCCTCTGCATCTCCAGCTGCCTAATAGAGATGAAGCGTGCAGCATGCATGAGAGGTCTTAGACATGAGCTACTTTGCCAAAGGGGTGGAAGCTGGGTTCCTAAGTATCCTCATTACCAGGATCCCAAGTGGGACCGCTGTCTTCCCCAGCTATGTGGTCTGCATTTCCCTTCCCACCCTGGGATGAGCCAACTGCTGCTTACAAGCAGTGTCCCACCTGTGGAGGGATAGGAGTTCCAAGGGACCTGGTATGGAGAGATCTCATGCACTGTGTTCCCTGCTGTCAGAAGTAGAATTCAGAGCGACACTCTAAGCCTGAGGAACCCAACAGTTCCTGAGGGATCCACCCCACAGGCCATAAAATGGATTAGGTTGTAGCTGCCCTGACTTTTGACATGGAGGTGTGACCCATGGAGACAAGTTCCAACATGCCATGCTTGCAAGTGGCCTAGGATGAATGTATGTATAGACTAGAGTTCCCACCACACAGTGCTCTCTCTTGAGCCCAGCCACCAAGCCTGGACTCCTGGGCCTTGCTGTTTACCTCGCCGCTGGCTGACTAGGTTTTGGTGACATCTCCGCAGGCTGTTTGTGGTGCGTGGCCGCCCCACAGAGATATTCCCGGTCCTCTTTAAAGAGTGGAAGGTGACACGGCTGACGTTCGAGACAGACACGGAGCCCTACTCCAGGCAGCGCGATAGCGAGGTGGTGAGGCTGGCGGCTGAACATGGCGTTCAGGTTATTCAGAAAGTGTCCAACACCTTGTATGACACCGACAGGTGGGTCCCAGGAGTGGGGTCCTCACGTGGCTTGCTCATTGCTGGGCATTAAAGCCCCTGGAGTCCCAGCAAAAGAGGGTGCCAGTGTCTTCTGCTGTGTGGGCTCTACCCGGTGATAGGTCCCTTTGATTATTCACAGAGTAATTGCTGAGAACAATGGCAAGGTGCCTCTGACCTATGTGCGCCTGCAGACGCTCCTGGCAGCGCTGGGACCACCGAAGCGGCCCGTGCCAGCTCCCACTCTGGAAAACCTGAAGGGTGAGTGGGACAAAGGGTTTGGTAATATTTTAATGATTCGTATATGTCCCCAAGTTTCCTTCCTTACAGGTGTGTGTCACCTCACTATGTGGGTGGAACAAACAGGGTCGTTAAGGAATTGGTTGAAACCGACCCAGATCAAGAGAGGGTCCCGAGTGACAACAGGAAGTTCCATCGACACGCAGCAGTGGGACGCTCTGGCAAGCGGGGCGGGGTGAACGCAGCGTGGCCCTGCCTGGAGACAAAGGGCTGAGCTCTGCCTGGGTGGGAATGGAGGGTGGGCTTCTGAAGAAACTGGCTGCTCTCCCCCGGCTGGGACCGGACAAGGGAGAGAGACTGGGACGGAGATGGAGTCCGACCCGGCATGGCTGGCATTTGCACTGGCTTGGCCAGGCTGGCCTATGGCTTAACTCTGCCTCTCTGGGCTAACATAAGGCCTTCCAGCTTCCATAGCCAGGTGACTCATACATGGCTCCCTTGTTTGGAAAAGGCTGTGTGGGTTGTTGCAAATACCCAGTGAGAGCACTGCGCCTTGACAGGCCCAGTACAAGCCTCTGCAAGAGTCTGGGTTGGCTGGATTCGCTGCAGGGAGCCTCCGAAAGAGACAGGGCTTGTTGGTGCCTGAAGGCCCAGTCTCAGAGTCCTGGAAGCCGGGGATTGCCTCTGTGGAACTGTGTGGGTTCTTGGGGCTGGGAACACTAAAGGGATTGATAACAGGCTGGGTATAGACCAGATTCTGTGGACAGTGAGTATGGGACAAGTCTTTGTCAATGTGGTGGTTCTCTGCCAGGGGGACATGTCCCAGCACTCGGACTGCAAGCTTCTGTGGTTGGTATTCTGGGCTTCCCCTGCTGTGTTCCAAAAATCCCCATGCAGCTTCCATGGGACATGGGATTCTTCTTCTCCTAGGCTCTGGTGTAGTGGTGTTATGAGGCTGTAAAGCAGTTGCCATGTTCCATTCCAGAGGTGGCTGCATTTCAGTGCTGGGTGCAGCGATCCCTGTTTAGTTCTATAAAGCACTTTGAGATTCTTTACAACTAAAGAGGTTGGACAAACGTACAATATATTTTAGTGTTGATGGTGCACGGAAGTACTGACTGTGCCTATTACCGCAGATTGCTGTACCCCCTGCAAAGACAACCACGATGCAGAGTATGGGATCCCTACGCTGGAGGAGCTGGGTCAAGACCCTGAGCAAGCAGGTCCTCGCCTCTACCCAGGAGGAGAGTCTGAGGCACTTTGCAGGCTTGACTTGCATATGAACAGAACGGTAGGGTAGTTAACATTGATCCCCTCTCCCGCTCTGAGGCCTGGGGCAGGCACTAAGCCCTTGAGCTTTCAAGCAAACAGCGTAAGAGAAACATCTCAGGTTGATTCCCTGCAACGTTGTGCTGAGCCCACATGGGCTTTGGCAGGAGTGTCCTGGAGAGATCCAGGACCGTGGCTATAGGTACAGCGTTGCCAGCTGCTCCATTAAAGACCCCAAGCCTAATGCATTGTTGCCTTGCACCTGCGATCACTTACCCCTGTGCTAAGTGACTGCAAAGCGGGTGGAAAACGCTAATTAGAATGACAGTACATGGAACTACTCCGCTCTCTGTTTTATTATGGTACCAGGCTCATAGGTGCTGGAACTAGGGGTGCTGCTGCATATCCTGGCTTGAAGTGGTTTCCATCATATATAGTTTGGCCATCCTCTTCCCTTGGGCAGGGAGTCCTCTGTGCTTTTCCCTGTCTGGCTTTGGGCACCTCTCATCTGCTTCTCTTGTCCTTTTTCAGGCCTGGGTGTGTAATTTCCAGAAGCCCCAGACTGAGCCCAACTCCCTGAGCCCTAGCACCACCGTCCTGAGTCCTTACATCAAGTTTGGATGCTTGTCAGTGCGAACCTTCTGGTGGAGGTTGGCTGAAATCTACCAGGGGGTAAGTTTTGCTTGGCAGCTCTTTTATCAGGCAGCTGCCTGCCAGCACGTGTGTTAGGCCTAAAGGAGCACTGTGGAGGTTAGAGTTCTCTGCCCTGCAAGGGCTGCTGGCTCATACCGATGTGGGACATTTGGAATAAGATCTATTGCTCTGTGTAGGCAAATAACCTTCCTGGCATGGTCAGTGAGGATGCTGCCTCTGAGCCAATGGGAACGGGGCATGAACGGCAGCAGAACCCCTTAGCAGGAGGAGGATGGGTGGGCTGGTTGATGCAGTTGGTTAGACTTAGACCTTAACTTCTTGGGTTTAAACCCTAGAATCACAAAGGAAAATCTGTCTCATGGCTCGTCCTAGGCTTAGTTTGTCCATAAAACCAAGGGATTTTAGGGTTTGGCTCTATCCTAGCCTCTGAATAAGAAAGCCCAGGCCTAGAAGAGCAGAGGCTGATGTGGATCAGGAGTGAGGTACCTTGGCAGAGCTGCATGCGTGGTGGAAGCTTTTACAACGCCTCCGTGGATTATGCCCAGCTCTAGCCAGTACTATTAATCCCTCATTTTCCAGAGGTCTTAAACTCCAGTCAGTGTTTGGGTATATGAATGCCTGGGAAACCAACAGCAGTAATCCCTGATAAGGAACCACCATTGGATCCCTTCTCCGGGACTCTCCTCGCTTACGTGCCAGAGACAAGAATGACGTCTGCCCTCTTTTGACAGAGGAAACACTCCAGCCCGCCCGTGTCTTTGCACGGGCAGCTCCTGTGGAGGGAGTTCTTCTATACGGCAGGAGCTGGGATCCCCAACTTCAACAAGATGGAAGGCAACCCCATCTGTGTGCAGGTGGACTGGGATGACAATCCAGAGCACCTCAGAGCCTGGAGTGAGGTACCTATTTCTGGCAATATGGGCCAATGACAATGATGTCCCAGTGACAAGAGCCTTGTAGCAAGGTGGTCTGCCAGGGCCGGGGGAGAGAGTTCGATTATTGGACCCAGCTAGGAAGGGGTCAGGTGATCCTTGCAAAGGGCCGAGAGAGGTCAGTTGGAGGGAGGGTTTAATCTGAATTAACAAACTGCGCCCCTAAGGGAAGGGCCTGGTGAGTCCGCCCTGGCTTCAGGGAGCCCAGCCAGCAGCCCTACCGCCTGATCTTCCTTCTAGTGCACTCCTGGCAGGGCCGTCCCTCTGCCTCCCAGCACCAGTGGGGCTATTCCCACCACTGAGCGTTGGGAACCGAGTGCTGACACCAAGGGGATTAGCGGTCGTGCTGGCTAGAGGGAACGCACTTAGAGACGGCCTGGCTGTCAGGCCCGAGTACATCCTGGTGTAACTCTAAGTGGAGTTCCACCAGGGATTAATTTGACCCATACTTGCCTCAAAGGGAGAACTGCTCAATACAGGGACGAGGTAGGGACGATGCGAGGAACAGACACTCGGCAGACAATAGGCCTGGTCACCAGATACCGCAGACAGGTGTGGGCAGCCAAGGCTAGAACCTTGGTCTTTCAGCTTCAAAATACAGTAACTGCCGCTCGAGGTATCAGAGATCTCCCTTGACTGGTGGCAGTAATTGGTCTCTTAGCTCTATGGGTCCGGCCACCAGCCCCACACCTCACTAGTGAAGCCAGGAGTGTACCGTGCACATGGCTGCCTGGGTTAGCTTGCTGGAGGTTTAAACTGAAGCTCTTTCCTTGGCAGGGCCGGACGGGCTACCCCTTCATAGATGCCATCATGACCCAGCTGCGCACTGAAGGCTGGATCCATCACCTGGCCCGGCACGCTGTGGCCTGCTTCCTGACTCGAGGAGACCTGTGGATATCCTGGGAGCAAGGGCAAAAGGTCAGGCATGTCGCAAGGGCTCTGCTGAAATGGTAGGGGCCTCCAGGACCTTCACTGTTGACAAAGAAGCTGACGGGCTGGCTGAGGGCCACACCATTGCCCTGCAGACGTGGAGAGCCTGGAGTCCATCCCAGAACTCTCCACCATGCCTGCCAATGAGCAAACGGCGGGAGGGAGGCGGAGATTGCATCACGGCCAATGGCCGCGAGGAGCAAGGCTGGCCTTATCACCCCCCATGCTGCTTGGAGCCACAGGGAACGAGGCTGGGAGTTTCCTCCCTACTCCAGTCCAGCTGCCTGAGCCGGAGGGAGCTCACTGACCCATCTCCGCCTCTGGCAGCCACTGCCAGAGGGGAGATCAGGCTTGCCCTTGGGCTGCTGGACAAGACCTCCAGGGACGTGGGACCTCCGGGCTGTCATTCATGGTGCTGGGCTCTACAGCTGGCCGGGTGGGAATAGAGACTAGAGGGCGGCCAGAGACTCCTGCAGCCTCTTACCCAGTGAGAAACCAAACCCGTTCCGATGAATTAGGGAGCGTCTGAGGCTCTTCCCTGCCTGCGGCTCTGGGCCCAGTGCCACACAGCTAAGCCAGGCTGGGGAAGGGAGGTGTGAATAGCCACGGGGATAGCGCAAACCTGTTCCAATGGCCCCTTCTCCTTGGCTGCTCTGACAGCCCTTCCCTAATCACAGTTATATGGCACCAACCACAGAGGGATTTAGTGCCCCCTACAGGCGCTGTCTTTACCCTCCACTTCTGGTGCCGATTCTTTCAGAAGGCCAGTGGGGTTCCTGGCTGGGCACCCTGCCCACCCAGGTTGCGTGAGGGTGAGGGGGGAAGGTAGGAGGGGAATGGAGTCCACATGCCACCTGGCGGGACTCCCCGGGGACCGGCTGCCTGATGAGCAGCTGTCACCCCTCCTCAGTGCCATGGGTCAGGAGCCCAAGCTGAAAGTTTTGGAGGTTCCCGGGGCAGGGGGGACGGGGTTATGCATGATCTTTCCCTTCCACAAAGCATCCACTCCTCCCACCCCAGGTCTTTGAGGAGTTGCTGCTGGATGCTGACTGGTCCCTGAACGCTGGCAACTGGCAGTGGCTGTCGGCGAGCGCCTTCTTCCACCAGTTCTTCCGTGTCTACTCGCCTGTCGCCTTCGGCAAGAAGACGGACAAGGGCGGAGAGTATATCAAGTAGGTGCAAGGCAAAGTCCAGCAGAGCCATGGCGGAGCCCAGCCTCTTCCTGGACCATGCGGGCGTCTGCTACAGCCCAGCGAGCGCCGCAGTCCGGGTGTGGCTCTGGCATGGCATCGCAGAGGGGACACTGCGCAGGTGGGGGTGGGTTGGGGGTTTCCGTCTTTCTGTCTCCACCCAGAAGACTGGTGGTGGCAGTGAATCGTTCTAGCTCTAGGCTGACAGCAACTGGACGTAACCCCCATGTTGGGTGGTCTGTGAGGACAGGAATCATAGAATATCAGGGTTGGAAGGGACCTCAGGTCATCTAGTCCAACCCCCTGCTCAAAGCAGGGCCAATCCCCAATTAAATCATCCTAGCCAGGGCTTTGTCAAGCCTGACCTTAAAAACTTCTAAGGAAGGAGATTCTATCACCTCCCTAGGTAACGCATTCCAGTGTTTCACCACCCTCCTAGTGAAAAAGTTTTTCCTAATATCCAACCTAAACCTCCCCCACTGCAACTTGAGACCATTACTCCTTGTCCTGTCCTCTTCTACCACTGAGAATAGTCTAGAACCATCCTCTCTGGAACCACCTCTCAGGTAGTTGAAAGCAGCTATCAAATCCCCCCTCATTCTTCTCTTCTGCAGGCTAAACAATCCCAGTTCCCTCAGCCTCTCCTCATAAATCATGTGTTCCAGACCCCTAATCATTTTTGTTGCCCTTCGCTGGACTCTCTCCAATTTCTCCACATCCTTCTTGTAGTGTGGGGCCCAAAACTGGACACAGTACTCCAGGTGAGGCCTCACCAATGTCAAATAGAGGGGAACGATCACGTCCCTCGATCTGCTCGCTATGCCCCTACTTATACATCTCAAAATGCCACTGGCCGCCTTGGCAACAAGGGCACACTGCTGACTCATATCCAGCTTCTTGTCCACTGTCACCCCTCGGTCCTTTTCCGCAGAACTGCTGCCTAGCCATTCGGTCCCTAGTCTGTAGCGGTGCATTGGGTTCTTCCTTTCTAAGTGCAGGACCCTGCACTTATCCTTATTGAACCTCATCAGATTTCTTTTGGCCCAATCCTCCAATTTGTCTAGGTCCCTCTGTATCCTATCCCTGCCCTCCAGCGTATCTAACACTCCTAGTTTAGTATCATCCGCAAATTTGCTGAGGGTGCAATCCACACCATCCTCCAGATCATTTATGAAGATATTGAACAAAACCGGCCCCAGGACTGACCCCTGGGGCACTCCACTTGACACCGGCTGCCAACTAGACATGGAGCCATTGATCACTACCCGTTGAGCCCGACAATCTAGCCAACTTTCTACCCACCTTTATAGTGCATTCATCCAGCCCATACTTCTTTAACTTGCTGACAAGAATAGTGTGGGAGACAGTGTCAAAAGCTTTGCTAAAGTCAAGAAACAATACATCCACTGCTTTCCCTTCATCCACAGAACCAGTAATCTCATCATAGAAGGCGATTAGATTAGTCAGGCATGACCTTCCCTTGGTGAATTCATGCTGACTGTTCCTGATCACTTTCCTCTCATGTAAGTGCTTCAGGATTGATTCCTTGAGGACCTGCTCCATGATTTTTCCGGGGACTGAGGTGAGGCTGACTGGCCTGGAAGTTGGGAGCTCTTGTCCCATTCCCAGGTGGGAAGGTCAGATCGTTACCCCCACCCCCGGTTGGCAGCTTCAGTGGACAGGCTAGGAAGTGAGTGGGCCAAAGATCCTGTACCCTGCTCTAGCCCCCCTCAGCCCGGCTGGCTAAGACATACTGGTGAAGGCAATTGGCCCTGAGGGACCTGGGGCTCGGCACTGAATTCCCACCTCGGCTCATTTCTTGTGGGGCTGACTGACCCACCCTGCCTGTTCCTTTGGGACCTGACCCTCCTGCAGGAAGTACCTTCCTTGCCTCCAGAAGTTCCCCGCTGAGTACATCTACGAGCCGTGGAAGGCACCGCGAAGCGTGCAGGAGCAGGCGGGCTGTGTGATTGGCCAAGATTACCCCAAGCCCATCGTGGTGCACGAGGTGGTGAGCAAGAGGAACGTGGAGCGGATGAAGGCAGCCTACACCCGGCGATCGGCCAGCACCACGGCCCAGCTGGAGGGAGGGGGTGGCAAGAAAGGTAACTACCCCCCTTACCCGGAGCTGCTCTGTGGCTTGGCTCTCTTGGGCTGGGATTTGAAGTGCAAAGTACTGGCTGGGAGGAACGGGAGGAGACAATCCTGAGCAGCCCTCCCTTGGGGAGGCATCATGGCTAGTGGCTATGGCTGGAACTCCGGACACCTATGTTCTAGTCCAGGGGTGAGCAAACTATGGCCTGCGGGACCAGATCCGGCCCCTCAGGGCTTTGGATCCGGCCCATGGGATTGCCACCCCCTTGATGCCACAGGCCCCGCACCACTCCGGGAAGCGGCCAGCACCATGTCCCTGCCGCCCCTAGGGGAGCGGGGGGGATGGAGGGACAGGGCAGAGGGCTCCCTGTGCTGCTCTTGCCTGTGGGTACCTCCCCTGAAGTTCCTAGTGGGGAACTGCAGCCAACAGGAGCTTCAGGGGAGGTACCCACAGGCAAGAGCAGCATGCAGAGCTCTCTGCCCCCTCTCCCCCAGGGGCTGCAGGGACATGGTGCTGGAGCAGCATAGGGCCAGGGCAGGCAGGCAGGGAGTGCCCGGTGCATGCCGCTGCCACCCCGGAGCCACTCCAGGTAAGCGGTGGTGGGCCAGAGCCCGAACTCCTCTGCATTCTGCCCCCCCCCATACACCCCTCCTCTGCCCCAACCCCTTGCCCTGAGCCCCTTCCTGCTCACCGCACCCCCCTCCCGCATCCTAACCCCCTGTCCTGGCCCAGCATGCAGTTTCCCCACCCAGATGTGGCCCTCGGGCCAGAAAGTTTGCCCACCCCTGTTCTGGTCCCAGCTCAGCCACTAAGCTGCTGGGTGACCTTGGGATGTCACATGACCTCCCCGTGCTTGTTTCCCCATATATAAAATGGTGATAACACTACCAATCTCTTTGTAAGGCACTTTCAGACCTACGGATGAGAGATGCTATACGAGAGCTAATGTGTTGTTTATTATTACTGCTGTATGGCTCTCCCTGCCATCTGAGACATGCCAAACTCTCCTGAGTCTGCCAGCTTGCCAGCAGCCACAGACCTTAGGGCTGTACTGCAGTGTCTGAGCTGGAAAGACAGGACAGTCCTGCCTTCTTCAGCCTAATAACCTGGCTGCTTGTTTCTCCCCTTAGGTGCCAGAAGGAAGACACCTGCTGGTCCCTCTGTGGCCGAACTGCTGACAAAGAAACCAAAGACTAAAAGCAGCTGAATTCCTGTGGATCTTGACAATGGGCCAGCCTCTTCTGTGCCGCAGGGGGAGAACCCCACCCTGGAGCCAGGCAGCACAAGAGCCCATTCACATCCCATTTGGGCTTTATGAAGAGAGGCTCTGGGGTCTGTTCCAATCCCTTGGCTGACAGCTAGGGGCCCAGGCCTTCCGAGTCCAGGGAAAGCTATAGGGGGGTTTTAGCACCGCCTCTCTTATTGGCTCAGGAAACTTTTTCATGCTGTACCCTTTCGTTCAGCCCCTTAAGCCTGTTCAGCGAACTGTCCTTTGGTGCGGGTGCTTTTGATGCTGCTTGCAGGCCAGAAGCTGAGTTCCTCTTTTGGAAAGAACAGGAGGACTTGTGGCATCTTAGAGACTAACCAATTTATTTGAGCATAAGCTTTCATGAGCTACAGCTCACTTCATCGGAAGCTCACGAAAGCTTAGGCTCAAATAAACTGGTTAGTCTCTAAGGTGCCACAAGTCCTCCTGTTCTTTTTGCGAATTCAGACTAACACGGCTGTTACTCTGAAACCTGTCTCTTGGAAAGGTCATTGCCATGGAGTGGATCAGTTTGTCTGAATGCCTTATGGTGAATCTACCCTACAGCACCCGGGGAGGTAGATGTATCGCCACCCCCATTTTACACATAAGTGAACTGAGAAACAGAGATTACTGGGCAGATTTCCAGTGGGAGCTCCTGGATCCCTTAAAAATCTAGCCATAATTGACTTGTTCAGATCACTTAAGGAGGCAGAGCTGGGAACTGAACCCACATCTTGCGCTACATTCCAGTGCCTTCCGCACGAGGTCCCCTTCCCAGGTTACTGCCCTGTGCTTTCTTTATCTGGGTTGTTGCAGACATTTAGCTGAAGGGTACACTTTAAACTTACCTCTCAGGAAAACAATTTGTGCAGCCACTGACTCCTCTGGCCTGGGAAACACCCCAGACTTCTGCATCCAAAGAAGCCAAAAGCACAGCAGACTTTCAGGGAGTGGAAGTTTGTGTTTTGTTTTGTTTTGTTTTTTAAAAAGGGCATGTTAATAACCTGCTGGGGTGCCGAATGCCCCAGCCAGCTTGGCTGGGAATTGGTACTGAACTCCCTGTTTTAAGCTTTACTGCCTCCTTTGGCAGCCAGCAGCTTAGGAGACCAAAGTGAGGGATGCTGGACATGGATGTTGCCTTTTGCCCATCTTTGTACTGAGCGTTAAATGCTGGATGCTTATTACCACGTCCTTGGGACCTGTACACCCCCTTTTGTGGTGTGTCCAACCAAGACATAATTTCATTATCCCTTGGCTACGGTCTGCTGCGATATTAAAGATATCCTTGGAAGTGCTAAGTGGAGTTACAGGAGCTAAAGTGTGGGGCAAAGCTCATCTTGATGTCCCAAAGACAGGAAAGTAACTGAAATACTCTGAGGGACAACCCATCTTAAATTCTCACTTACTCAGCGACAATCTACACTCATTGCTATATTTGCTTTCTGCAAGCTACTCTTAGTATAACCTTTTATGAGCGAGGTATCCAAATATTGGATGCTAATATCTAAATTATACGGTTACATTTATTTACTAAAATTTGGGATATTGCACATTATGTACTGGATGTATTTTCTGACTTTTAAATCAAACTTTGTACTTGTGGCTAATTTTAAGCTTTACACCCCGCTATGTAGACACTCTTTCCTTAACCTGTGTATTAGATGATTAACATTAGCTTTAATCAAATTTTAAATCTGCTCTTTCATTTACATTTTCTGTAGGCTTTGCTTCTGTTGTGGGGGAGGCTCAGGATGCCTATGCTGTTGGTCCCCACTCTCCATCTTTACTGAATATATATATATATATATTTATCTCTGCTGAGCATTACCACTTACACCATTATAGACAGATAAGTGACTGGTCTTTATGGCAGCTGACCCATGGCCGAAGGCATCAGCCGTGTTACCTCTTCCCTGGGTTCCTTCCCCTGTTAATGCATTAAGTGGGTGATAGTGACAAGTTTTAGATTGGAAACTCTTTGGGGCAGGGATATTTTGTGTGTGTGAGCGTTGCCCAGGGCTACAGGTGGGAGCTCCAGGTGCTATGGTAACATGGACACAATCGCTGGCTTTTAGTGAAGGATTTAAGAGTCCTGGGAATCAAGTAAGCAAGCTTATTGCTATGTAACCACCACAGCTGGCAGGACCTGGTACAGGTACCCACCAGACTAAGGACAAGGGGTAGTACTTCAATTTCATGACTTCTCAAGCTGCTCAAAAGATAATGCTAAGGCAGCCAAATGGAGCTGGAGGTAGCCACTTCCCCCTCAGTTTGTCTACAGGAGGCTGGGGCCAGGTTTAGGAGAACAGAAAGTTATCTGTAGTAGACAATAGAACCAGGTGGTGGGAGATATTAAACCAGAGAGACTTTGACTGAGCCACAAGAGGAAATGCTGGGTAGGAAAGAGGAAGTGGATGGACCAGCTGATCTAGGAGAAAGCAGGCTAGGGAGAGAAGTCTCCATGGTTCTGAACACAGGCCACATGCTGCAGCAGGAGGACCCCAACCCAAAGAACATGCTAGAGGGGTGAGGAAAGCAAAGCAGGGAAGCGTGTGGAGTTATTGTTATATAGATCTATTCCTTGTGCTATTAAAGGAAGAGCAATGGGGTTTAAGAACCCTCTGCAAAGCCTCAATGTAGCACATACCATACATCTACCACATGCTTCTGAAGATGGAAACTGGGCATAGATCACCACCCAGCTGGAGTTCTGGGACAGGAAGTGTTTAGAGGGCAGCTGAGGGGCCAGCTCTGAGCTGGGGGCTGTGGAGTGGGCCACTTGGTCACAGGGCCCTAAAGCATCCCTCAAAGACTGCAGAGCCTTGAAACAGCTGAATCCCCTCCCAGCTGTCTGGTAAGCAGCCCTGCTGGGATGCAAATGCAAGCCCAGGTCCCCCATACAGCCCTGCTCTACGCAGGCTTCCTTACTTTCTCCCAGTGTGGTTTGCCAGTGACACAGGGCAGAGGCTGGTGCGCAGGCTCAGCCAGGCCCTGCACCACAGCTCACTGAAGCTGATGGGAGTTTTCCCTGTGACTTTGGATGAAGTGTAAGTGCAGTACAGCCCTGAAGGGGAGTGAGCAGACTGTCCTTAGCCCCACACACATACCCACAACCACCACCATCACAGCCCCACACTGCATCATCACTTTATTTCAGTACAGATCACAAGTGAGGAGCTGGTACAAATCTCTAACATGCAATTGGAGCGGCACAGAGGCAGCTCAGGCCTGCAGTGAGATAGGTGAGGGGCACAGCCTTCCTGGGTCATCTCCTAGAAGATTGCAGCACTCTTGGGATGGGACAGCAGCTGGGAGCTATTTCCCATTCTAAACTCCTCCTTCTCCCCCTGTGCCCAACTGTGGCCCCCAGGCATCACACTCATCTTAAGGCAAGGGTGGGCTCAAAGCTGTGGTAGCATTCTAGACAGCAACAGCCTGGCCCTGCTGGTTCCTAGCCCAAGGCAGGGGTGACCACTGCCAACAATGGCCACTTCCCAGGGAAAGCCCATCTCAAACCAGGCTGGGTTTGGCAGCAGCTCAGCTGTTAGTCAGCCCAAGCATCCAGGCCATGCTGTGCCAGTCAGGGAAGATCAGCAGTGTGTGTCTTGCACATCTGGGCCAGCTGTGATCGGTCACCTCTGGAATAGCTTTGATTTTCCTTTTCTGGGTCATGCAGACCCCTGACTTCACTTCTGTTCCTCTGAAATGGAGTCAGCACTAAGTAACATCAACAGGTTACTCCTGAGGACATTCTATGCCAAAAAAATTAAAAAATTCTGCACCAAAAAGTTAAAAATTCTGCAAAATTTGGCAAATTTTATTTGTCAAATTAATGTGGTTGCTCGAGCATGGTATTGGGGAGCATAGGCCCCTAGCTGCACAGAGGTGGGAGATCACTGTTCAGCTCCCCCAGGACATGGACTCAGCAGTGAGGCTGCACCCAACCTGCAAGGACTGGCCTACCCCAGAAACACCCGAGGGCCCTGCCCCTCTGTGCCAGGTGCACCAAGTGTGGGAGACAGGCTCATATCTCATACCTCATATCACCAGGCCGAATCTGGCTCATATTAGCAGTAGCTGGACACAGCAATTATCGGAGGTCTGTATATGGTTTATGGGATATGCAGATGCTGTCAATCTCTGGGCCGGATGAGCCAGCACCGGAGACCTCGAGAGATGTCCGGGACACCAGGCAGGTAGAAAGGGTGTCTGAGTACAGGCTGCTGCTGCAATCTCCATCACTGAGCAGGAGCACACGTTTTCTCCTGCAGCTAATGGTGTGATTGGGCCAACAGCTGGGAGGAGGGGAGAGAGGGATTCAAGAGTTAAAACCAACAGCTCCAAGAGGCAGCGTTGTCCAGTGAGTAGAGCAGGGGCCTGGATTCTATTCCCAGCTAAGACACCAACACACGACATGGCCTATGGCAAGTCACTTCTCTCCGTACCTCAGTTTCCAATCAGGAACCTGAACTAACAAGCTGGCGTCAGGCTGCAGAGCTCCGAGATGCTCATGGGAGCAGACAGAGTGTTACGGCTCTGGGGAGGAGAGGAGGTGGGACCCACCAACTGGCTGGTTCGTTCCAAGCTCTCAGATAATGTTCCTCTCGAGGACCTGCTCCCCAGAGACGAACCTGTTGAAGGAGAACTTCTCCATGTTGATGGTCATGAACTTGCCTTCCAGAATGAGCTCGGCCACAGCCCTGCCTGCCGCTGGCGACAGCTGCAGCCCGTGCCCGCTGAACCCCGTGATGAAGAGCATGTTCTCCACCAGCGGGTGAGGGCCCAGCACAGCGTTCTGGTCAAAAGTGTTGTAGTCATAGTAGCCAGCCCAGGCACTCTTCACCTGCCCAAAGAACACACACTCAGGGCCCTGCAGGCCATCTGCCAGTGGGACTGACCTATCCACCAGGAAACCCCACCTCACACTGGCATTGACACCCCCTAGCCCCCCATGTTGGCAGCCGCAGCCAGGAGGCCCAGGAATGAACAGATCAACCAAACTCTCCTCTCACGCCTGAGGAGCGTCTCATGGGGAGGACTGCACGAGGGGGAAGCTTGCTCTGTGTTGTTCCCGCTCCGAGGACAGAGGCCTCCCACCTCCAGGGCTGTCACTTTAAAGTAGCTCCTGACGCACCTCTCACTGGCCCATCATCCCCACCAGCCACCCGTCCTGATACCGCCGCAGGGATACGAGCTGCTGCAGCCCTGCCAGCTTGGGCGCTCCTGCACTGCCATCCGATCACATCGGCAAACCTTCCCCTTCCCCGGGGTTCTCCAAGTCACGGACCAGCCCCACCGGGACGGGGAGAGAGAGGGAGAGACGTTCACTTCCTCCTCTTTTCTCAAGGTGAACAAGCACAGGGATGCACAGGCCTGTTACCTTCAGGGACTCGAACACTGGCACCCGATGGGCCAGATGGGGCCAGATCTTCTCCTGGAAGAAACTGTGATCGACTTCCAGGTCTTGGATGTCTGGCTCTTCCTCCTG
Organism: Eretmochelys imbricata; assembly: GCF_965152235.1. Lineage (NCBI taxonomy): Eukaryota > Metazoa > Chordata > Testudines > Cheloniidae > Eretmochelys > Eretmochelys imbricata. Next base: position 4,991,566 of record NC_135593.1, on the reverse strand, counting down.
GGGGTGGGACCAAAGACAGGGTTTGTCACCCAGACAGCAACCCACGGCCCTGGTGCCAGAGCTCAGCAGGCAGCTACCTGTTAGCAGCCTGAGCTGGGAGAGGCGGCTCGAGAACAAGCATTCAGGGGGCAGCAGGGCTGTTTTGTATGGCAGCGTGACAGAGCCGGGCTTGGGTGCTGGCTGTGGGGTTACAGAGCCAGTCTAGGGGAGCAGGTCACTGTCCGGGGACGCTGGTGGGGGCGGGCTGGTTCCATTCGGCTCCTGTGGAGCTCCAGCACTGAGAGCTCCCAGGGAGGTTGTAACTGGACCCGGGCGAGTCTGGGATTCTGTAAGGATGGGGTGGACGCATCTGCTCCCGATGCTGGAGAGACGCTGCCGAGCCCCATCGCTGCCATGGAAAATTCCCCACTCCAAAGGGACCGATTACGTGTGCTCCAGGGCTGTGTCTGACAGCGCAAGAGCAGAGCCGCTCAGTCCGTGGGGGGAGACTCGGATCTGCCAAAAGCCGTTTCCATTACACTGTCCCCCTCCTGAGTCCTGCACTGCAGCCTTTCCCTCCTAGGACAGGATGCTCCCAGCAGTTCATCAACGCTGAATCAATCAGCCAGAGAGGGCGCTGGTGAGCGACTGAAAACACTCCCCCTCTGTTGGTTCCCGTTTAACTGAACCCAGACTGCCTCCACGGTGCGAGTTGCCCGTTGCTGTGGGTGAGGGGAGGGGCATGCATCACGGCATGTCCTGACTGCGGGGGCAGTCTGACGTCACTAAATCCAGTTCCCCCCATATCTATAGGGCCATTGCTCCCCTGCCCCCGATTACGGGGCTATCGCTCCCCCGCTGAGCCCTCCCCGCTTCCCCCTTTACGAGATGCTTCGCTGGTTACGACTGCCTCGAGACCCCGACTGACTCACCTCTGTTGGGCTGAGACCTCCCAAGTAGTTGCCTCCCGTGCCTTCCCGGCGGAAATAAGCCCCCGTGGTGTCAACCAGCATGGGACAGTCCAGGCCAGGCCCATCAGGGCAGTGCCACACAAAGATATACCTGGGGGTAGTGGGGGCGGGGTGAGTTGGCTAAGGGACTGAAGGCCAACCCCTCCTCTTCCCGGGGTTCAGCCAGAGCCCTGGGAGCCAGAGCAGACCCAGGGAAGAAGTTTCCGGAAGGTACGAGCAGTTTGGGGCAGGGGCTGCCTTTTTATCCGCCTCCTGGACAGCGCCGGGCACTATGCCAGTGTTCACCCAAGCCAGGCAGTCAGAATCCAACCTCCCAGGCCTTCCCAATTTCCAAGGCTTCTGCTTGTCCACCTTCCCAGAGCGACAGAACCGAGAGCAGGGTATTTCTGGCCACCCTACGGTCCCGAGCACAGCGGAGTCGCCCTGAGGGAACGCACCTCATTTGACCGCTTAACCTAGTCAGCTCTTGCGCTGAAGCTTCACTTGGCTCTTCCCCAGCTCACCCCCTTGGGGGAGATATGGGAGTCCCCGGAGAAGGAATCAAACCTAAATGTGCAAATCAATGCCCACACCTCACACAGCCAAGGATCCTGTGTCACAAATCCCACCCACGCCACGTTATTTAACCTGCACCTTTTCTTGGGCTCCACGGGTAGCTTGATCCCTTCTTGGGTGTCGGGTGGCCCGATCCCAACGCCGGCCATCTCGGCCAGCTTCCGTGACCAGGGGCCAGCTGCATTGACCACCAGGGAGCACTCCACGGGCTGGTACTCCAAACTGTTGGGCATGTGGACCTGGAAGGTATAAGGGGGAGAGCAGTGAGCTTAATAGACCCCAAAGAGCCCTGGGTGCCAGATGCCCCTTGAAGGCTTTCCAGGCAGAGCAACAGCGCTGCACTGGAGCGGGTGTCATGGAATAAAGAGGGGAACTGCCCCCCGAATTACCCTGCACTGGAAACAGATGTTGGGGAGCCACTGCTTCATGGGGCAGAGCAAGAGAAGGGGGAGGGCAGGAGCGGCTGTGCATAGGGTGCTTGAGAGCAGGAAGCAGTGAGGAGAGACAAAGATGGTCTTGTGGTTATAGCATGAGGCTGGGCCGCAAGAGAACCCAGTTCTCTTCCCGGCTCTGCCACTGACTCAGAACGTGGTCTTGGGTGAGTCCCATCATCACTCTGTGCCTCAGTTTCCCCATCTGTTAAAGTGAGATAATATTAGTAACTTACCTCACTGGGGGGAGTGGGGAGAAAATGAAGCATGGAGGGAGCATCACACAATGAGTCCCTGGCAGAGGTGGGAGTAGAATCTGGAGTCCCACCACCTCTGGAAACCCACTGCCTAGGTTCTTGGACTAGGAGGTATCGCTGTGTTGGTACCCTGGCTCCCACGGACACGTGGCCCCACACAAAGGAGAAGGAAGCTTTTTCAGTTATGCAGTGTGTTCGGATTTCAAGACCAGAAGGACCAGCTATCATCCAGTCTGACCTCCAGTGTAGCATAGGCCAGGGGATTCCGCCCCGTGACTTCTGCACCGGGCCCCGTGACTTGTGGCTGAACTACAGTGGAGGTTTTTGGAAGCCACCCAGTCTCAATCTGAAAAACTCCAAGTAATGGCGAACCCACCACGACCCTCAAGGAGCTGTTCTAATGGCCAATTACCCTCACTGTTAAAATATCCCCAGGTCAGGGTTAACTGTATGACCCCACTCAGCCCCCTAGTGTGTATGTCTTAGGAGATCATCATTTTTCTTCCACGCAGGTGATCAGTAGGGTCAAGCCCAGGACGCATCACAGATCTCTCCTGTCTGAGACATGACACTACCAGTGGGACCAGACCACTGGGGGATTACTTACGCGGACATAATTAATGCGGGAGAAGGTCAGCTCCCCCTCAGGCATCATTATTTCTCGGGAGGAGATGGTAAAGGCTGGGAAAGAGAAACAGAAAAGAACATGCAGCAAACAGCAATTTGCTCACTCCCTTCAAATACCTCTGAGGATCTGGGCCTATCTGCAGCAGGCACAACTGGCTAATTTGCACAGCTTGTAAGTAACACACAAAGACCAGCTCTCCACAGTGCAGAATTACCCATCACTGCTAGAGAATAGCCTACAGTCCCTTCGCTAGCACACAAGGTGTATTCCAATAAGCCATTCAAACTAAAATCTCTAACAGCTGTTTATTTGTTTTCAGTACATTTTATGATCCCTGCTCTGTCCCTGTGTTCGCTCACTGATCTGTAACGTACAGTGATCGGTAACAGGCAGGCACACAGCTCACGAGTGAGTCACAGCAAAAGGGGGGGAAAAAATCACTAGACAGATTACGGAGAAATGTAACTTGTGCTAAACCACCCGAGACCAAGAATACATCAGAGATAATGTATAATAGATGCTGTAAATATACTTGACTCTCATACAGTGCTTTTCAGCCATAGATCTCAAAACTCTTTACAAAGATAGATAACTGTCCTTAGCCACATGTTACAGATGGAGAAACAAAGACACAGAGAGATTAAGTGACTTGCCCAAAGTCACGTAGTGATATTGTGGCAGAGCTAGGAATAGACCGGCTGTCCCCTGACTCCCAGCTCTGTCCTCATTCCATTAATCCCCATCTGCTCATTTACCCATTCCACAGTTCTTCAGATAGACAGCCATGGAATTTAACATAGAATCACAGGCATCAGAAATGGACTGTCCCATGTGGTACCATTTAGGTGAGTCGCTGAGAACAGGCCTGCACTGTTCCTTACAGGAGATATTCTCCAATGCTTCATCTACTATAATTTGAAAAGAGCACATGAGGAAATGGACTAGAAAAAGTTTGGCAGGTTTGTCTGTTTATTTTTTAATTAAATGTTTGGCAGGTAAAAAGCCTTTGGTTCCAAGCCCTGAGCTCAGCGCTCTGCTTCTCCTAGTACAGCTGATGAAATCCCCGATTTCAAAAGCAGGGCAAGGAGTTACCTTACATGCACTGCTTTAGTGTCTGTGACATCCCCAGCAAACTGTGGCAGGGGAAACAGAATCCTGGACTCCAATCTGGGCCAACAGAGGATATCAATTGTTTCTAAAATACATTTCCAGAACTTACACCTACACACATTTGTTTCTGATTCAAGGTCTTAAGTGGTTTTGGCAGCTATTTATTTCATTTTATCACCTGTATTAATTTTTCCATCTTATTTTAAAGATAGCAGCTCAGCAACACCTCTGGACCAGCTGAGCAACCCCTAGTACCCAGCTGGATCAGTACCGAATCCCTAACACTACGATTCGCAATCTTACATGCGCCTTCGAGGTCTCCCATCCAAGTAATGACCAGATACAACGCTGCTTAGCTGAGAGGATCTCAGCACATGGTATTGCGACAACCCTACAAGGGGGTCAAAACTACTTGCTAGCCTCAAACAGTGAGAGGGGCTCACTTACACGTCACTTCTCCGAAGCACTGATAAACACCCATGGACATTGCTTTTCTCCTGAAGGCAGTGAGGAGGGACCAAGGATCAAACCAACCCTCATTTTCTAGGCCTAAAGAAAGAAGAAATGGTCACATGGAAGAGCAGGCATGAACAAAGCAACCATTCACCCACACAAGCACCCTGCAGGTAGGATGCCTGCAAAGTACAGCCCCCATCCTACAGACACTTGTGCTCACACTTCACTCTATGCATGAAAGGTTCCACTGAAGTCAACAGAATTAGTCACAGGCACAAAGGTAAGTATGTGCATAAATACCTGTGCGTTTAGCAGATGCACTATGCAGAAAGGTATGTATTATTATCCCTATTTTATAGAGGAGGTGAGTTAGCTAGGCCAAGTAGAGTTTGTTGCTGCTTAAGGTATCAATTTTTTTCTTTAATATACAGGTATAATTCAGCAACAGACAAGTATTTAACTTATAGTTACATAAAAGTTACACCAGTTCCCAGGAAGGAGCACTTTAATGAAGGGTGAATTCCAGCTTCCATTCTACCTCCATTTTTGTTTTTCAGTCTTGCCAAACAAATTCTCATTGGTCTGTATGGTTCCATGTTTGGGCTCATCCAAAAGGTGAATTTGTTTGGAGAGTCTGAATGAGATCAGTCCTGTTATTTCCAAGTCAAGCAGCCAGGAAGATAAAACACTTTCCCCACACATTCCAACTGAGCATTTTATGCTCCGATAACTCAAATGGGTGAAGCTAGAAATTTTAAACTTGGCTTGATTTATAGACCTCAATGGGGAAGGGAAAACAGTTCAAATTTAAAGGAAGTCAGTACGATAATTTTGGAGGTGTGAAAATGTAAAGTCAGCATCTCTACGCAAATGCATCTGAATTCTAGTCCCCCTCCCCAGTCTGATGCAGTGATGCCTTCAGTTAAGCGTGTTCTCTGCAGATCGGTCAGAAAAAGTATTGCCGAGTTTCTCCCCTCTATTTCCCCAAGGAAAAAACAGGGAAATTAAATGCAAAAACCTAAATATTAGTGTATAATTGAGAAATCAACCACCCAGAAGTTACGTTTACATGGCCATATTGTACATACAATCTTAATGATATTACCATCTGCCTTGTTAAATGAAAGCCCTGTTATACTGTTGGTTTTATTATTAGAGATGTGCCATGAAACAGACAAGACATGTAACAAGCTATGTTAAATATTTATCAGAAACCTTAATTTTTGGCACTCTCTTACTCTGGACTTTGATTTTTCAGCCCTAACATGGCATTTAAGTGTAGTTTTGCACTTAATATCTAACAGCAGGATTGGCCCTTGTAATGAAAGCTGGTCTTTTCAGTTCCTTTCATAGTTTCAGAAACATCTGTTACATTTTCTTTTTAATTTTACTCCTCTAATATTTAGTGAGACTGATGTGCAAAGGGAGTTCCATTCCCCCATGGGGTGAGCAGGGGTCTAGCAATTAGATACCATAGGATGCCACAGCCACATCATTGGTATTTATCCACGGATACTTCTTCTTCAGTTGTGCTGGTGACAGAAGGCAGACCTTAGCTCCTTCGGCCCTGAAAAGCCATTAAATATACATTAGAACACGCTGGTTTTAGTCCTGATACAGCTATTGTTAGGAAACACGTGGGAGAAGATCTGGAGAGAATGAAGCATAACCACTAGGAGAAAAAAAAGGAAATCCAGGATGTTTACCGTAACTTGATAGCAGTTCTGCTTCTCTCTCTCCAGACCTCCTCCCCATGCTAATGGTACAAGGCTCCTCATCCCTAAACCCCTTCATGTGCTAGGTCCCAGCTAGCTCAAGCCCATCTCTCTTCCTGCTCCTCACACAGGGACGCTTCATCTGGAGACCCACAGTGTAAAGGTCACAAGGGCTGGGCATTCTCAGTAGAAGGCCCTTTGCTACAGAATTCGCTATCCAGGGACTTTAAGGCCAGAAGGGACCATCGTGATGATCTAGTTTGACCTCCTGCACATCATAGGCCACAGAACCTCACCCCCCCCACTCCTGTAATAGACCCCTAACCTCTCGCTGAGTTACTGACATCCTCAAATCATGGTTTAAAGACTTCAAGTTACAGAGAATTCATCATTTACACTAGTTTAAACCAGCAAGTGACCTGTGCCCCACACTGCAGAGGAAGGAGAAAAACTCCCAGGGTCTCTGTCAATCTGACCCAGTGGAAAATTCCTTCCCAATCCCCCCAGTTAGACACTGAGGGCAAGACCCACCAGCCAGACATCTGGGAAAGAATTTGCTGTAGTAACTTAGAGGCCCCTCCTCCCCAATCTAGTGTCCCATCACCAGCCATCAGAAATATCTGCTGCTAGCAGTCGCAGATGGGCTACATGCCACTGTAGGCAGTCTCATCATACCACCCCCTCCATAAACTTATCAAGCTCAGCCTTGAAACAAGGTTGGCTGGCCAATATCAGCCACTACATCCACTGCCTCGCTTCCCAGCTCCCACTGTTTCACCCGCCGAGGGGCTGTACCTCTGAATGGGCACGTTCTCCTCCAACACGGCAGCTCCGTCCTCCGAGGCCAGGAAGAGGTATCCCGAGGGGTTAAACTGAATATCTATGGGCGGCTCGTTCACAACCCCCAAATGCTCCTGGGGACAGAGAGCTCCCGTCAACACTCCAGTCACTGATCTGATTCAGGCAGACGCAGAGGGAGAAGGACCTGGGACCCATTCAAGAGACCATCACTGCATTATCTCCCCGTAAAATGGAGGAGCTGCTCTGGTTTGGCAACCCCCTCAGAATGACCTGTCCTCCTCTGCTAGAGGCCTCCCTTGAGCCCGTCAGTGCGGCTTTTTGCTCTGCCAGAGGGGTCGCTGACAAGCTGCATAGGCCCCCTCAGTCTCCCTAGTGATCGACAGCATCACCTACGTACATTTCCCAGCACTTGTCAGCTTGGGAGCGAAGATGGGACTCGAACCTAGATCCCTTGCGTGGCCACGCAGAATGTGGCCTGGTTACTGTTTGTACTGTGCTTCAGCACACAAAGAACAACAGAAAGCCCGAGGTATTACTAAGCATAGGCCACTGACTGATCATTCTCTCCCAGAAGAGACACAGGTGAAATAGCGATGTGAGACACTTGTGTAAATCCAGAGCCACTCCAGATTTACACCAGCAAGCAGTAGACTCAGGCCCACAAGCAGGTATAAGCAATGCAGCAGCGAATACATTGTCTCACACACACACACACACACACACAGCTAATTAAATGAACTATACTACGCTCCACTTGCAGCCATGGCGACAAGGGGGTTCAGCATGCCTGTAGCTCCCCTAAGCCTCCCGACTCCAAACTCTCTCTAGCATGGCGCTTGCAGGCGTTGAGGCCCCTGGAGAGTCAAGGCCCTAGCGCCTCCCTTCAGACCTTGGCCAGCGTAACGTACGTTGATCGTGCGCAGGAAGAATGCTGAGTAGAGGGACATCTGGATGTTTTCTGGCAAGGAGAACTGCTGCCGAATCCCTCCTGCAGAAAGCACCGTGGAGGCTTGCAAGTACTGTAGGGAAGCCAAAGGGGCAGGGGAAGGATGGTCAGGATGGCAGAGTTACCAGAACAGAAACGAGGCAGCTAGTTTTCAGTTCTTCCCTCTCACAGGCTCTAGTGCTGGTGAAAGGCCCGGGCCCAACAGCCCTGGGGACTGAACTTGCCTGTTCACGGAGCAAAGCCAGGACAAGTAGCAGCTGTGAAACAATCCCCTGATGCTGCTCTACCAAGGAACCCTGCAAACTCCCTCTAGTGAGCAGAGGGTAGATCAGTTTCCATGAACCATTCACTCCTGTGTTGGCCTCCTGAGACTATCAACGGGGTGATGTGGGCACTTGCCCTTTGGGAACTGGAGAGGGCACCAAACATCTTGCAGATGGCATCAACTTTTGGTCCCTTCCAACCTGGGCTGGAGTCCAACCACTGACCTTGAGGCTGCATCTCGCATTAGCAAGCCCTGCCCCCACATGCTGTCCCTAGCCCAGCATTTGCAGGGGGTTAGCCTAGACGTTAGGGAGACCCTAAAAGAGCAGGGATGCAGTTACCCCGTTATGGGTGGCCAAAGCCCGCAGCAGCCCCATCCTGGTCATTAATGGGTAAAGAAATAGGATGGTAAGGAACAAGGACGAACTCACAGATGCAAAGACAAATCAGAAGATCTCAGGACTGGAAGGGACCTCCTGGGTCAGTACAGGCAGCCCCATACAATCCCATTCTTAAATTTATCAAGCTCCAATGCAGACACAGCAGAGGCCAAGTGACCTACTGGTGTGTCCTGGCTCTGCCCAAGCAATGTCTTGAACACACAGGTGCTGATCTATTTTAACACCATGGAACATGGGAGTCCTTGATCAAAATAAATGGGCTGGAACATTGTAACCCCCTGTATGCTGGTCTTAGAGTCACTACTGAATCACCCGGCCCAACCCTGATCTCTGGGATGATTTAATTGGGGATGGGTCCTGCTTTTGAGCAGGGGGTTGGACTAGATGACCTCCTGAGGTCCCTTCCAACCCTGATATTCTATGATTCTGCAGGGCCAGTCACTAACTCCTTCCCCACTGACCCCTTCTCTGATCAGTCTCTGCAGCCTCCAGCCCTTCCCGGGGGAGCCCATTCTACTGCCCCAATTGCTCTGGTGGCTAAGAACCTCTCTCCCCACAATGCTCACCTTTTATGGATGCGAATCTTCCTTTGGGGGGGGAGGGAGATCTGGTGCAAGGAGAGGGACAGGGTGGGTTGGGTCTGCAGTGCAGCCACAGCACTTGGAGTTCAGCTCAATTTCTAAACCCTTGCCTAAATGAGACTCCGGGATGCTGCATATCTTAGTGGTAGCCTTCTCAGGGGTAACTTACCATTGGGTCCTTCTCAATCACAACCACTCGGAGCGCATCTCTCCGGGGCTCCAGCGCCTTCAGCCAGTAGGCCACGGACCAGCCCATCACCCCTCCCCCCACGATGACCACATCTGCGCGCTCAGGAGGGAGACCCTTTGTGGTACCCAAGGGGTCCCAATCACTGCCCGGGAGGCTCTCTTTTAACTTCTTCTGGAACTTCACCACCTCCTTCTCCAGGTCTGTAAAGAGAGACAGGATTGTTAGCTGGCTCACCCTCTTCCAGCATGAGAAATCCAGACAGCAGGAGCAATCACCAGCCCAAACAGGGCTATGCAAGTGGAACGCAGGGAGAGCGGGGCAGTGTTAGGCAGAGGGGCATTGCGTTTGCTGGGCAAGTTCAGGCAAGGCTCAAGATACACTTCCCTTCTCTGTTTTCCATTAACCATGTGGTAAAGTCACGAGGCCCAGGCTCTAGTGACATGCAGATAACGGCACACCTCCCTTCTCCACTGATACAGCCTCTGCCATCCCCAAGACAACTGGGGGAGTTTCTGCAGGTGGACAAAGATCATTTGGCTCTGGTTCAACCCAGGAAAGTCACAAATGATGTTTTTAGGAAGGGGAAAGACTGAAGTGCTCTAACTTCACCTACAACTGAGCCATCAGACCAAGCAGGTGGTGCAAAAAGCCTCAAGGTACTGCCAAACCCCTGACTAACCCTGGATGCAGAGATTACCACTAGGGCAAGGAATTCTTCCTTCCCTCGTTGTGTGGCAGGAAACCGCCTTCCCTGCTTTCAGATGAGGATATAGCCACTGAGATTCACAGCACCACCTGCGTGCTAGATGACTGCACCTCATTCAATCTAGGGCTAAATTAAACTGACATGGCTCAGCCTGCATCAGCGTATCTCATTAACCAAGGCCAATATGAACACGTCACACGTGTGTATTGTATATTCCACTGGCTCCCCGTTTGGTCCAGGACAGAAATTAAGGTCCTGGTCCTAACCTCTAAAGCCCTTAATGAACTGGGATCACCCCAGCCTATAAGAAAGCTACACTCCACAGGAACTCTGCTGCTGGAGAGACCCAGATTTAGTCTATATGGTGCTAGGAGCAGAGCAGTCTCTGGCTCTCAGACCCAGTGTAATCCCAGCTATGGGACTCCTTGCTTCTTAGGCTCATTGCTCAGTCTGACAGCATCCTTTTTGATCAAGCCTTACCGTGTAAATACCACATGCTCCTCAGTCCAGTCTTGGAAGTGGGGGAGGGATACCTCAGCGGTTTGAGCATTGACCTGCTAAACCCAGCGTTGGGAGTTCAATCCTTGAGGGGGCCATTTAGGGATCTGGGGCAAAAATTGGGGATGGGTCCTGCTTTGAGCAGGGGGTTGGACTAGATGACCTCCTGAGGTCCCTTCCAATTCTGATATTCTATGATTTACATTGACTTTTTTCTCTGTTGAGCATCTTTCACCTGCACTGAATCCACAACCCTGGAAATCAACTTTTCTGTTCAGGTTCTGCAGGTGCCCTGTCACTGCCCAGCCAATACGGCCTCAGTCTTGCCCTCGAGGGACCGCCTGGGGCCAAGAAATTACTTGAGTCCCAGCTCCCCATTCATTCCCTGACTTCTCTGCTCAGACTGACAACAAGGGAGACAACAGTGCCAATGGCGATGGTGGTTTTGGAAGAGTTTTTTTTTTGACAACTGGCCTGAGACTCAATAAAAAAGCATCTTCTCTCTTATATCATGTCATGTCCAGGTCACCACGCAGCTTGCTGCAGTCACTGGTAGTTTTATTTCTCTGCTGCGTGGGACCCACACAGAGGTTACGTTTGCTTTGAATATGCATCAGAACAGCATATATGGAATCCATGGAAACAAGAGGATAAATTCTAGTCTCCCCAGAGGCCAGTCATTTGTGCATCATTCTGGGGTACACTCTTTAGATTCCCCTTCTTGGCATGTAGGTTAGCGATCTAGATCAGCACATGGTCACGTGATCCAGTTCCAATGCCAGCCCAATATTTAATGGAAACCCAGAGACTGAGATGTCATTCTTTTCTTATCACATGTGGCATCCATCCAAAGCTGATCCCATAGCTAGCAGTAGCCACTGGAGTCACTGACTACTGCGATGTGACAAGCCTGTTAACCTTTTGTAACCCTTATCAAGGTCATGTAACTGAGCCCAGGAAATAGAGTTCAGTCTGTTTCCACCGCCCCTGTGCATCACATATTCATTGCTACACAGAACATGGATCAAAGTTCGCTACCACCAGGTTGGAATCTGACCCCTGGTATTTATCTTTAAGAGCTGGATGAATCCAATTTCACAACCTGTCTTTATAAACATGTTCAATAGTAATACCTAACGTTATATAGTGCTTTTCATCCACAAATCTCAAAGCATTTTATAAAGGAAGTCAGTATCCTTAGCCTCGTTTTACAGATGGGGAAACTGAGGCACAGAGAGACATGACTTGCCCATGGTCACCCAGCAGGCCAATGGCAGAGCCAGGAAGTTCACCTAGCTCTTCTGAGTCCCATCCAGTGCCCTCTCCACTACATGCCTCTTAACGCTAAAATTAAGGGGCTGAATTACCCACTGGAGAGACACCAATGACGAGGCTGCTGGGGAGCAACTTGGCCACAAGAGACTAAAGTTGTAGGAAAAATATGAAAGGTGGGTTAATAGTGAACCCAGCCGCTGTGACAAACTCCGATTAACATAGGGGAGCCTGGATTGCCTGGCACTACGTGCCCATGGGGTGACACTTTGCCCACCTCTAGCACCTTCTACCTGAGTTCAGAGCATTCTAGGAACAAGAATGAATTTAGCCCGATAGCCAGGCTAAGTGTCCGTTCTGTGTTTGTACAGCCCTAGCACAAGGGGGTCCTGATCCAGGAATACAAATAACCCCCCGCCCCCTCCTCATACAGACAGGAAACCGAGACATGGGGAGAGGCAGGACCCTGCCCAAGGTTGCAGATGGAACCCAGGGGTCCTGGCTCCCAGCCCTCTGCTTGAGCCATGAGAGGAGGCCTCCCCCGGCCCCTTGCAGGGCAGGGAGGCCTTGAGGCAGGCAGGTTGAGGTGGCTAGCCCCGGGCAGCAGGTCTCTGGGCACAGCCCGCTGGGGAAGTCGCTCCATCCGCGACAGGGCAAAGGCAGGAGGGGCGCTGAGCAGGTGAGCGCACCCCTCAGCCCCAGGCCATGCCCAGCCCCTGCTGGGGGCGCTCCCGGACCAGGGAGCTGGGACCGTCCTGCGGCAGCCGGGCGAAACATCGCACCCCGATGCCATGGGCAGCCCCAGGCCCTCGCCGAGGCCGGGCTCCCCCACTCCCATCTCCACCCCAGGCCCCAGCCGAGCCTGGACCCCCCCCCCATCTCCACCCCAGGCCCCAGCCGAGCCTGGACCCCCCCCCCATCTCCACCCCAGGCCCCAGCCGAGCCTGGACCCCCCCCCCATCTCCACCCCAGGCCCCAGCCGAGCCTGGACCCCCCCCCCCACCTCCACCCCAGGCCCCAGCCGAGCCTGGACCCCCCCCCCCACCTCCACCCCAGGCCCCAGCCGAGCCTGGACCCCCCCCCCATCTCCACCCCAGGCCCCAGCCGAACCTGGAACCCCCCCATCTCCACCCCAGGCCCCAGCCGAGCCTGGACCCCCCCGCAGCCGAGCCCGGAGACTCCCCCTCCCATCTCCGCCCCAGCCCCCAACCGAGCCCGGACCCCCCCGCAGCCGAGCCCGGAGACTCCCCCTCCCATCTCCGCCCCAGCCCCCAGCCGAGCCCGGACCCCCCCGCAGCCGACCCCAGAGACTCCCCCTCTCATCTCCGCCCCAGCTCCCCGGGCCCCCCCACCTCTGAAGAGGTCCCGGCGCTGCGGGTGGCCGGCGCGTAGCTGGCGGGACCGTGGCGCGGAGCCCCCGGCGGGGGCGGGCAGCGGAAGGGGGAGGGGGCGCCCCAAGCCCCGGCACAAGCGACCAGCCCGGATCATGCCGGCCAGACCAGCCCACCCCCCCCCGCGGGCCGCCGGCAGGCTCCGCCCCCGACCGCCGTCCCCGCGCTGACCAATAGCCTCCAACCACACTACTCCACCCCCCCGGGCAAACCTCCAATCCGCGTCCTCCATGTCTGCCTTTCCCCGATTGGACCTCGCCCACGAACGGGGACTGACCAATCCGCCGGCCCCGTGCTCCGGCACCCGCCTCTTCAGGGGCGGGCATTTTACCATAAGGGACCAATCAATGACGCTACTGCTGGCTCCGCCTCCCGACAGCGGGCGCGGATAGGGCAGTCCTCGCCGCCGGGCCGTCCGTATGCGTAGAACGGACCAATCGCGGTCTCCCGCTTCGGTTCTCCCCTCATGCAGGCGGGAATAGGCCAGTACGGTCACTAGATCCCGCCTCTTCTGCGCGGGCCGAACCAATCGCTTTCTCCTTCCGGCCCCGCCCCCTGAATTGTGCCCTAGCCCTGGCGTGGTGTTTCCGGCGGAAGTGAGACGGGCGGCGAGTGTGACGTGTGGCGAGGCGATAGGGCTGCTGACCCGGCGCCCCGGACCCCGCTGCCCCCGTTCGCCCGGGCCCGGCCCGGAGCCCGCCCCGCCCCACCATGCTCGACTTCTTCACCATCTTCAGCAAGGGCGGCCTGGTGCTGTGGTGCTTCCAGGGCGTGCGCGGCCCCGCGGCAGCCTGCACCGCGCCCGTCAACGCGCTGATCCGCTCCGTGCTGCTCCAGGTGCGACGCGACCGGCCCGCGCCCCCGCCCCCCCTCAGCCCTCGGGGGCGGGGGGAGAGACCCCCCCTCCCCGGAACCCTGCCCCCCCCAGCCCTCGGGGGCGGGGGGAGAGACCCCCCCTCCCCGGAACCCTGGCCCCCCGCCCCCCCAGCCCTCGGGGGCGGGGGGAGAGACCCCCCCTCCCCGGAACCCTGGCCCCCCGCCCCCCCAGCCCTCGGGGGCGGGGGGAGAGACCCCCCCTCCCCGGAACCCTGGCCCCCCGCCCCCCCAGCCCTCGGGGGCGGGGGGAGAGACCCCCCCTCCCCGGAACCCTGGCCCCCCGCCCCCCCAGCCCTCGGGGGCGGGGGGAGAGACCCCCCCTCCCCGGAACCCTGGCCCCCCGCCCCCCCAGCCCTCGGGGGCGGGGGGAGAGACCCCCCCCCTCCCCGGAACCCTGGCCCCCCGCCCCCCCAGCCCTCGGGGGCGGGGGGAGAGACCCCTCTCCCCCCTCCCCGGAACCCTGGCCCCCAGCCCTCGGGGGCGGGGGGAGAGACCCCCCCCTCCCCGGAACCCTGGCCCCCAGCCCTCGGGGGCGGGGGGAGAGACCTCCCCGGAACCCTGCTCCCCCCGCAGTGATTTAGCTATTTGCTACAAAGTAGCTTGTTTATGGGCAGAGGACTTGAATCATTCCTGCTACAGCTGTATTGAGAGAGGATTTTTGCCAGCCTCATTGCGAAGTCTCCTTCCTGTGCGTGCTGCTGTGAGCAGCAGCCTGTTGTGATCTATAGCAGTTCCTTATGTTTGTAACTACTTGGTGTGGCCGCAGACTGTGCACGGTTTGCGTTAGGTTGTTGCTACAGCTTAACAGTTGACAAGAGTTCCAAGGCCTAGCGTGGACATGCAGATACTATCTAATATCCTGTGGCTTGGAAAAGTGAGGGGCAGCCACTTGGTTCTGGAGAACTTTGGAGGCTGGTTTAAAGCTTTAATCTGATCTGGGTCTCCATACTCTTCAGAGCTAAACATCTGAGGGTTATAAAATGAAGGTGTAAAGATGGATAAGAGACAGGTGATTCAAGAGGGCTGTTCCAGTTGGCACGAGCTGCAGAAGAGAGCTTTCATGCTGACTTATGGAGGGTGTGTGTGTGGGTGTGTACAAATGATCTGGTAGGAGAGTCCATGAGGCTGCTGGGGCTATGAAATGCAGGGTTTTACATACTCTCCCTGTGAAAAGTATGTTATTGAGTAATGATTCCCAATGCAAGAGAACAGGTTGTGATTTTTTTAAAGCAGACGCTATGAACTGAAGGTGAGAGGACCCAACGGGAGCCTGCAAAGAAGGCTCCAGCAACTAGAACTCTGGGCATTTGTATACAGGGAATTCTTCTGCCATGTGAAGTGTGTACAGCTCTTCTATGGTGGATTAATTGTTTTGTTTGTTTTTCTCTTAGGAGCGAGGTGGCAACAGTTCTTTTAACCATGAAGCTCTTACGCTTAAATACAAACTGGACAATCAGTTTGAGCTTGTGTTTGTGGTAAGTAAACTATGTTAACAGCCCCTCCTCTCTGCCCAGGTGTTTGGGGAAGGGTTATAGGGCTCCTTGTCTTCCTGGAATGACATAAAACCCCAAAGCTAATAAACTATGCTGGTGTATTCATAAATAGACACTTATTAGAACATCTTAAACTCAAGACACTGCGCGTGGCTGAAAAAGCCTATTTCAACTACTGGACTCTGTTCTGAGTAACAGTCCAGTCTTGCTTCATGACCTTGAGTCAGTTACTGTCATAGATGCAACAATAAAGCACAATGCGATGTAACTCTGATATCTACCTCAAAGTGTAGAGTCTTTGAGGTGAAATTAATGTATAAAAGATATTTTGAAATCCTTGGATAAAAAGTGCTCTATAAGCACAAGGTGTATTTCATTTTAAAAATAGTGACAGGCTATTGTGATTCCAGAACAGCCATTTGTTAGCGAGCAATAATAGGGTGTATGGTTTGTTATAATATTGACCAAGGACTCCTGGCTGCTATTGTAGTGAGGTGATTTGTCCAATTTACTTGTGAAGGTGAATTGAATCATCCAGGTTTAACAGGGTAAGTTAGAATGAACCATACAAGACTCAGTGGCCAATTGTAACTGGTACTCCATTTGCATTTTGGGGTTGCTTCTGGTCCATTATGTATAATGAAGGTGCCATTGGTGAATGGGTTTAGGAGCCATGGCACTAGAGGGCAATGAGACGTCATCTTTGTGTGGGTGGCTGGTATAATGCCAGTGGTGATTCTAACAACCCTTTCAAGTAAGGCTCATTTGACAAAAATCTCTCTGAAATCTAAAAATCTGGAATTTTTACTACAGAAGGCGGCCTGGGGTGAAATTCTGGCCCTGCTGAAGTCAGTGGCAAAACTCCTATTGACTTCATTGGGGCTGAGAATTTATTCTAGGTCTCATCTGAGTGTGTCAGTCTCTAATAGGATCCTGTCAAGAGCCTCAAGTAAAGTAATATGAGAGTCCCCCTTCCACTTTGCTACAGGTGGGAATCGTAGAGCCTTGAGCAGTGACGATGGTGCCAAATATTTGCGTTCTTTGCTTGGCATGGATTGAATTGTCAGCAGCTTTTTATGTACATTTTGCCAGATTTCTTTCAGTGTACAGTTTTGTTTTTAGTTTTTGATTTAAACGAGCTTGATGAGGATAGCCATGAGTTACAATGCGCAGATTAAGGCGTCTGTGGCATGTGTATTTACCATCAGATCTGTTCTGCCTAACTGTTCTGGATGCCCTTGGCTTGGGGTCAAAAGCCAATCCCAGATTAGCCAGGTCCCTCTGTAAGGTCATCTTGGATGCAGTTCTTACACTCTTGGTCCTGAGAATAGCTGCTCTATTTGGGGATGTGAGTGAAGCATCTGTATTGCTGTGAGATAATCCATGGCTACCCCCTTCCTAATGTGGTAAACAGTGCCTTTGTACAGGATAATCTGTACGGTAGGTATGAAGGAGAATCCTCCTCGCCCTTTAGTGCCCTTTAAATTTAAGGATAATTTAGGGCCTGATTCTGTGAGATGTGCCCTCAGCAGGAGAAAATTACCTCAGAGTTGGACCCTAAAAAGGTGTGCTTTTGTGAGTGTGTACTAAATTAACTTTGAGAGTAGTTTTTAGCAATACCTGCTGCTATTTTGATCTATATTCAGTAATGTGTGTTTGGCTGGTGGCTATTTTAATCATCCAGCACTGTAGATCCTAGCAGTTCTAGCCTTATGATGTACAGTAGGATTTAGATCTGTCTCCATTGGAAATCAGGATTTTGAAACTGTATAGTATGTTACAGTTTCTAAAAACTAATTTGGTTAATGTAATGGTTTGAAATAGTAAAATGAGGACACATTTCAAGTTGAAATCTATTACATTTAAAAAAAAATTAGAAATAGCTTCATGTCATATCCCTGCCAATTCTTGATTTTTACAATAACAGCTTCCTGTTTAGATTTTTTTCTACCCTATCTCTGTGAAAGTCCAATTCAAAGGAGCAACTGACTATACCCAAAGTGTTCTCCAATGTACAACAGCCTAAGGAAAATGAAGATTTTTTTCTGATAGTTGTTAGTATCATCTTAGGTGTTTGTAACAATAGTAGATACAGTATTTTCCGACCTGTGCTTTTTTAAGTTGATTGTTTCCCTTTTAACCTAAAATGCTTATACATAGAATTTTCCTTACAGCATCTTTGAAAGTCTCTGATCTCCAATGCTTTGAAGTGGACTCTGTAGCCCTAGAGTCATAAATAAACTAATTGTCAAGATGGCAGCTGCTTCTTTCTCCTTTCTCACATTTAAGCTATTTAGTGGTTGTTCTTGCTAGTTAGATGTAGCAATAAGAATGTGTTGCAGTGTATCTTCCTTTCAGCTAAGGATACACATACTGTCTGCTTTCTATCAATGCTTGTAACTTTCTGTTCACTTCCTTCCAGGTTGGATTTCAAAAGATCCTGACTCTAACCTATGTGGATAAGTTGATAGATGACGTCCATAAGGAGTTCCGGGATAAATACCGCAATGAATTCCAGCAGAAAGGCACTCTGGGGATCCTCAATGGCACCTTTGATTTTAAAGAGGATTTTTTACACCTCCTCCGGTAACAAGACCATTTCTGCTGTGGCTCAGTTTCCTTGTGTATCTCCTTTGTGCTGTGTTTTGAATGCCCTATATTAGGGATTGGCAAGTTGTCTGTGTAGCCATATTATGTCTGTGCACTCATGCAGTGTATGCTGTTTGGGCTCTCATTTTGGCTGTGTCTCTTCCATTAGGAATGTTGGAGGGCGTGTTGTATAATGGTTAGCGCAGGGGACTGAGTAGCCTTTCACTGCCACTGACTTGCTGTGACCCTCACTAAGCATAACTTATGGATCCCATAGTGTCCAAAAGAGTTTGACTAAACAAAAAGTCTTTGTCAACTGAAGTCCTTTGTAAACCGTATCTGACTGGAGCAAGAGATGGGAGCTCACCTGTTCACAGGCTGTTATGCAGACATGGCTGCCACACCAAAGGACTTCTCATACAGGAGCTTTCCTAGGAGAAGTGACCTCGGGCTAGATACTCAACACCCAACATCCTTGATTGGACCAGCCAGCATGACTGCTTTCAGTGCCCCTTTCTATCTGGACCAGCGGAACACTGAGGTCATCTCAGTCAGAATGGTTGGGTCAGGGTTGTGCTGCATTGTCAATTTGGAAATAACTGAGCTAGTTGTACCCCGCCCCCAGCTGGTGGCACTTGGCCATCTTGCACCCAGCCAACTGGCCATAAAATATCAACTTCACATCAAGGGTCAGCCCATCAGAACAGAATAATTCTGTTGTTCAGAACAGATCTTCTGTTCTGAGACAGGCTTACAATGTGAGTGGGAACAGAGCGAGGTGGTATAAAAGGCGTTCCTTTTGAGTCCATCTTCACGCCCCATACAGCCAACCTCCCCTTCCCCCAGCATCCCTGATATGAGTCACTTGCTTCACAATTGCCAGCTCTGACCAATTTCCAAGCTACTTGACTGTAGAAGCGTTTGGAGTGTTTTTCATCAGACCCCTGATTGTGGGGTGGATAATGTCCTAGTTAATATGAAGCCCACAGTTAGTAGAAAGTCTGTTTCCCTCCCAGGTGAGACAAGCATCACAGCCTCTGCCAAAGGAAACAGCTGAAATCAGTGGTTTCAGGTTCTGGAGTGATTGTTCCTGACACAAGTGCCAAGATTTGGTCACGATTTAAAAGGCAAAAATAGTAACTCTTTAATCCTAAATGTCAGATAGGAAAGGCCCAAAAAATGATCCTGCCCATCCCCTGCATCCCAATTTGGACTTGGAACCTACAGCATATTTTCTAGTGTTTTGCTCACTCCTTAAAGTCCCAAGCAATGGGACTTCCGCAGCCTAATCCCTGGCCCGTATCCAGTGGACCTATTGATTTGTGGGGGATTTCAACTCTGGGATAGGAATGGCTTGTTCCAATCTTCATGCGCTTCCACCAGCTGATGAAGAGCATCCTAACAAACCCCTCCTAAAGGCCAGTTTTGCTAAATAGTTAATAATAAAACCAAGCATGAGCTTGGGCTGTAACCTCATGTTGAGTGGGCCTGGTCAGTATTCGGAAACCTCCAGTTGTTGGGTGATTCAAAAGGGGACACTCCCTCTCATCACCATAAACAATGCCATAGCATGATGCTAGTGGTATTTTTGAGAGCAGATGCAACAGTGAGGTTCTGCCCTCTTGTCACTAAAGATCCTATGGCTCTTCTCTGATTAATGGGAGTGTTGATTTAAATTCCCGATAAATCTCCAGTGTGGGTGTAATTATATTCTTGATTTAATTGTATACAGGATTCTTCACTTCCTGTTCTGGCAAGTAGTAGTGTGCTGTTAAATGGTGGCTCCATCCCAGAGTGGGCCATGTTTCACTGAAGCAATTCTTGTGTACTGGTTTGTTTGTAATATGCTAGTCTATGAGGCTGAAAGCTCTGTAGCAATATAGCGTAGTAGTCTTTAAGGGGTCTGATTTAGTCCTATAGTTCTAACGATGATGGAGAATCCATCTCATGCTTTTCCGTAGTTGTACACTCACCTGCAAGGTTAATGGCAATAGCTTGTGTCACTAAATTGACCTTCTTGAGCACAAAGGTACCATTTTGAGACACTTGTCTCACCAAAAACTGCTCTGAAAGATTAAATTGTACAATTTTACCTGTTAATTTAGGACCCGGGTCTGTTTCAGCATTTTCACTTTGAAGGATTGCGCCATACAAGCTTAAACTTTAAAGATGGATGCGTGTATTTATTATTTTATTTGTACTATGGTAGTGTCTAGAAGCTCTAATCATGGACCAGGACCCCATTGTGCTAGGTACTGAATGAACAAACATCAGTTCCTTAGAGATGCAGATTTAGTCCATGAGAGTCTCAGGTTCCAGATTTTCTCTGTTAATAGGAAATAAGTTGTTGTATGCAGTGTTGTAGTCATGTCAGTCCCAGGATATCGTGGTGCATTTCTCCAGAAATTCTTCTTCAAGGTGGCCCATGAAGAAGTTGGCATATTGGGGAGCCATCCTGCTACCCATGGCCGTTCCTGCGGTTTGGACAAAGTGTTTGTTGTTGAATGTAAAATTGTTATGGGTGAGGATGAAATGCGTGAGTTTGGGGTGAATATCTGAGGGCTGTCTGCTGTCTTGTAGATATCTGAAGCAGGCAGCTATACCGTTATTGTGAGGGATGTCGGTGTCAATGGCATTGACATCCATGGTGGTGAGGATGGTGTTCTGAGGAAGGTGGTTAATGTTGTAGAGTTTGTGGAGGAAGTTGCTTGTGTCCTGGAAAAAGCAGGCCCTTTGTGTTGTAAGTGGTTTGAGGATGGTTTCTATGAGTCCTGATATTCCATGAGAGCCATGGCCACACATGATGGGTCTGCCTGAGTTCCCCTGTTTGTGTATCTTGGGAAGCATGGTGGAGGTTCTTGGGGGATGAGTGTGTGGAATTTCTCTTGGAGGAGTTTGGGGAAGGATTTGATGATAGCCTTAAATTCCTTAAATTGTGATATGGGGTCGTCTTTGAGTTCTTTTATAGTACATGATGTTGGAGAGTTGTCAGTTGGCCTCGTTTATCATAGTCAGCAAGTTGAGGACAGCTGTGAGCCCCATGCGACTGTCAGTGCCCACAATGCCCCACTTCAGTTAGTGCAAGCGCTCTTGGTGAGAATGTGCAACACCAGCAGAATGACAGTAGTGTGGACGCCCACAGCCGATTGAATTACTACGGTGGCTGTAGGTCAACCTAAATTAAGTCAACCTAATTTAGTAGTATAAACAAGCCCTGAATACGTTTCCCAGATCTGAAGAAAAGCTCTGCGTAAGCTCGAAAGCTTCTGTCTCTCCAACAGAATTAAAGACAAGCACAGATAAGACTGTTTTTTCAGGAAGAGAAGATGTTCAATAGTATCTTTCATCCCTTGTCTTTTTGTACAGTCACACAAAAACTGCATAACAAAAAACAGAGCTTTATACAGTTAGTCAAAAAATAAATGAGCAGAGGAACTGAGACACAGCAAAGGGAGAAAAGATGTCTTCAGCAGAGATTTGAAGAGCTGGAGTCTAACGCCAGGGAGTTGAGGTTTGCAGTATGGTGGGTGTTGCAGCTAGACTCTTGCCCCAGTGATTATGAGGGTGTGATGTTAAGTTCTGGACCTGGACTGTATTTTGGAGAGTGAATAACACTCTTTCTCTTTCTTCAGAGAAGCAGAGGAGAGCAGTAAAATCCGAGCTCCTACTGCCATGAAGACGTTTGAACAGTCGGTGAAGTCTCAGAAGACTGTCAAGTCTATGATAGAAACCCGAGGGGAGAAACCAAAGGAGAAAGTCAAGAACAAGAAAAACAAAGGTTCCAAAAAGGAGGGTAAGTGGATGCAACTGACAGATCTGTGCAGTGGGATGAGCAAATAGCCCAGAGGGCTCCAAAACCGGGCTGTGTCCTAGCCCTCGGTGACAGTAAACCAGTGCATGCTTGTCTGCAGGCACATCTGCCCTGTAGCATCTGTTACTGGGACAGGTTGAGTCAGATCCACTATTCTAGTTGCTTTTGCCCTTCTGTGGCTGCCAGCATCCCTTGCCCTGCATGTAGTAATTGATTGCTTCAGTCCTGGATTGCTCTCATTAGTGAGAAAGTGTGACCCTGACAAAAGCTCTTCAGCGGGGAGGGATAACACAGTGGTTTGAGCATTGGCCTGCTAAACCCAGGGTTGTGAGTTCAATCCTTGAGGGGGCCACTTAGGGATCTGAGGCAAAAATGGGGGATTAGTCCTGCTTTGAGCAGGGGGTTGGACTAGATGACGTCCTGAGGTCCCTTCCAACCCTGATATTCTATGATTCAGTGAAACAGACCACCCGCTGGCAGGTCAAGGTGCATGGCATGCAGACTTGCTGCTCATTTGCTCTGCCTTGTTTCATACAAGCTTAGGTCAAAATTTTCAAACTTGGTTGCCTAAAGGTAGGGACCTAAATCCAAGTAGCCTGACTGACTCCAGTGCTCAGCACTTGTGGAAAAACTGGTTCCGTTGATTAGATTCTTAAATATGGATTTAGGATCTGACTTCAGTGCCCGAGTTCAAAAAGTCTGGCCTGATTGACTGCTGTTATCACGGGATGTTTCTGCAAGAACTGATTGCTAAGCTTTGAATCCGGCTGCAGCTCATTCAGTCACTTTACATTCTAACACAGACAGGGTTACAGCAAAAAGGCTGGAGTTTGAACCATGGCCTGGACTTGAGCCCATTGAGGACTAGTGCATTTGCTTTGGTTGTGGGAGGGGGAAAAGGTGGTCCTGAAATAAGAAAGTTAAAGCATTTTGAAAGCTATAGCATGGGCTGTAGATGCTTTAAGCCTCCACCTGGTACAAGCTCTTTTGAGAGAAACCTGGAAAACTAGCATTAGGGTTATGGGATTAAGCGCTGAGGTCAGGGAAATCCCAAAATTCAGGTCACTCAGGCAGTGACTCAGCCAGTGACATGCTTGCCATTCTTTCCCCCTGTTTAAATGGAAAACTTACTGTATACCGTAAATCGCAATCACAGGAGATGGCTTCCTTGGGAGCCGGCTCATAACAGTGCAACTTCTGGAAAAGGTTATTGCAAACCTCACTGCCTTCAGACTGAAATATAAAAATCACTTCCGTCTAGTTCCAAACTCTTCAGCTAGGGGCTAGAGACAAACACAGATGCCTTACACAAAGGGGTTTATGTCCTGATGAGCAGGCTGTAGAAATCTGGATAAATGTTTAGCATTGCTGAGCTAATGATACTAGGAGAACTTGTTTGGGATTCCCTGACTCCTGAGTGCTTGATCACCTTTTAGCACTGAGTAAATGCTGTTTCCCTTCAATCACGTGTGTGTGTGAGTGTGTGTACATTGTGGTGAGAGCTCTGCCTTGTCCAGCTTCAGGAACCGAAGCGGCTACTGTCCCCAGTAAAGCTGCCCCAGATGCAAAGCAGAACCCTCCTGCAGCACCTGGGGACAGGGAGGAACTGACCAAGGATGAGATCCTGCAAAAGAACCGTGAGGAATTCTTCAAGAAGCGCCTGAAAGGAGGAGAGAAGTCCAAGTGAGTGAGAGGATGACAGACCTATGTCCCTCTCCCCAGTCTGAGAGAGGTGGTGGTAGTAGGGTGGCAGATCTGTGTTGGGGGAGGGTTTCACCCATTAACAATGGACAAGGAGCTATTTATCATACTGCTTTTCAACCACCAACTTTTGCCAATTGTTCTTAATGTGTTGGGTGGATAATGGGCAAGAGAGGCTTTCTTCCTTAAGGTGGAACAAACAGATCTGCTTTTAAAGCACCCCTCCCTAGCATTACAATGCAGGAATACCCCATTGTTCCAATGACAGTGATGACCTTGTGCCCTTTCTAATCCTGAGGCCTGGCACATGGTGTGGCTTCTAAGTGCTCGTGCTCTTTGAAATGTCATTGCCGTATTTCCTGGGTGAAGGCGAGGCAGCAGTAGGTTACCTTAGGGCTCTAATGTGGTAGGCTTAAACAAGACACTGGCTTTTGAAAAAGTATCTCCTTGAGCTTGCTTGAAAGTGTGGAGATGGCAATATTTGGGCCCTCTGAGTGATCTAGTGCTGTTCACATGTGTCTGCCCTGTGCATGACCGGAACTTAGACAAAGGGTGAAATCCTGACCGTATTGAAGTCAATGGGAGGTTTGCCATTGACTTCAGTGGGGCCAGGATTTCACTCCAGGTGATTTTCAGAAAAGCTCACGTTATCAGACTGCAGCAGCTGTTGGAATGCCAGACACTCAGTCTGTCAGTGGTTGCTAACTGCCATCATTCAAACACCTCCTGTGGCTTTTGGCTTCCTTAGGATGCCCGTGTTATTCACTGGAGGGCGGGGAGAGAGAATTTGGTCAGTTTGTGAATCCACAAAGTATATCTGGGACAGCTGTACAACCCTGTTCCCCAGTGGTACATGTGACTCCAAAGAGAAGGGTAATATTGGACCAACAGTTAGAAACCTCCTTAGTGATGGGACTCTCATGGTAAGAGCAAAGGGTCGCATGTTGAATTGTACTGGGGACACCTACAGATCAAAGCAATTCGTTGCACTGAGTTTGAAAGCGGTACGGGGTCAGAGTTGAGGCTGGTTAGGTGACCTTTGGAGTATGCTTCCATACTTCATCTTTTTCAGTTTAACCATAACTTGCTATCTTTCTAATCTTTGGGTGGTTAACATAAGTCTTCCCTGAATTTTGCCCATGCTTTCTTGACTACCTCCAGATTAAAGGTATGCTAGCAATTTACCCCACAAACTGATGGGGGTCAGAAAAGAATTCTCAAAGCGGGGAGGAATGTTATGGAATTTCTCTCATTTGCTGAAGCATCAACATATTGGCCACTATGGAATACCTGGTGAACCCAGTGATCCAATCCCACATGGTATACCCTATAAACTCATCCCAATCATATGGGAGATACGTCCTGTTTAAAATCTCTTCTTGTAGTCCACTCATGGTGGGACTGTCACTGCTGTCATCACAGAGTTTGCTTTAATAGCTTCTCCTCTGCCTTCCCAGCAAGTCCCCAAAGCCTGAGACTCAGAAGGAGAAGGGGAAGAAGCCCCGTGTGTGGGAGCTGGGGAACTCTAATGCCAAAGTACTCGATTATAGTAACTCCACTACCAACGGAAACACAGACACTTGTCCCACAGAGGAGTACGATCCTGACGTGGTAAGGTCCTAAACATTCCCCTTCCTACAGGATGATTAGCCTCTGTGCTAGGCCCTAGGGCATTGCCACTGCAATTTACCTTCCCCTGAATGGTACTCTCAGATGAGATCCTGAGAGTGGCCCAAGCTCCTTGGCTGGATTAGAGCACGTAGAACTGAACGGAAACTGTGGGGTGTGGCTGCTTCAGATGAGGTCTTAGTTTGGCAAACTAGTGGGAAGGCACTGCCCAAGTTATTGCTCAGTCTCCACCAGGTTGTGGAAAGCTGGACCCATCTGGCTCCTTGTGGTGCTCTTACAGTTTTGGACCTCAGTGCCGGAGGAATCATCTCTTGGAGGAACTGAAATCAGCTCCCCAACTGCTAGAGAAGCTGCGTGGAGGAAAGTGATGGAACCTACGTTTATGGGGATACCCATGCAATATGGAAGGTTGTCTTGTAGATGGAGCATAGGGCTGGGAATTGGGACCCCAGGATTCTATTCCCGTCTGTCATTGCTTTGCTGTGTGATCTCAGGGGAAGTTATTTCAGCCTTCTGTGTAAAAGGAAATCACCACTTAGCTCACAAGGGAATTGTGATTAGACAATACTAATAAAACTCCCTGAGGTCCCTGCAGGTGCTACAGATGGTCACATTATTCTGACTGGCCCCTCACAAGAGTTCTCTGCAGGAATGAGCCAGTGAAATAAATCAGTTAAGGCTTAAATGCCAGTTACTGATTCTCTGTATGGCTTCTCCTCTTTCTGCCATCCTTTTCAGGCCCTAGGAGATCGAGATCGGGAGCCTGGCCGCCTTTATGATCTTGAATATGAGAGTGATGAAGAGGAACCTGAAGAGGAGAAGGTTATTCAGAACCCTTCACAGCCCAGGTAAGTCCTCCTGCCGGCTCCCTATCCCAGCTATCTCCTTGCTTTATCTCCCACAGCTTTTCCTCCAACATGTCCAGTCTGCTAAGCTTGTATAGCGTAGCTTACATGGATCTTGGGCACCACTAGCTGATGCCTTGGCTTCAGGAAGGAAGTGTTGTCTAACACACTACATGGGTTTGGTCTGCTTTGTCCCAAATGCTGGTGCACATGGTGAAAAAGCAATCTGCTCGTGAATGGCCCTTCCATTTCTGCAGGCTGAGTCATTAGACTAAATGGTCCTGTAATTAGCACTTCCAAGCCGGATCTGTGTTCCCCCGATAACTCCTGATACACCGTTGGTACCTCTCTGGGCATGGTAACTGAGCAAACCCATGCTAGTTCCCAGATAGCTTTGGAACTTGTTTTGTACCAGATGGTGTTTGCAAACCTAGCTCTGCCAGTGCTGCTTGCAGATCAGCTAATACAGACCAGCTCCCAGTTTGAACCTGTTAATCTGGTTCTCCTATTAAAATTCCAGTAACTAGGGAGCAGTTCAGGACCAGAAGGCGAAAGTGACCAGCTGCATATTAGCTTGAGAATTCATGGCTGTCCAGTTTTTCCCTCCCTTTAGCTGCTATTCTCTTCAAGAGCATCACCATCCCTTTACGCTTGAGAGCTGTAACATGTAACCACTCTGCTTGTTCACAGGGCTAAGAAGGGTGGTTTGGGAGGCATGTTTGGGATGCTGAAAGGCCTGGTTGGTTCCAAAAGCTTAACCAGAGAGGACATGGACTCTGTGCTGGAGAAGATGAAGGATCATCTGATTGGTAAGTCTGGAATGTCTCTTACAAACTAGTACCCTGTGGCCTTGCTTTTGGAGTCAGGCTCTGTAGATCAACTGGTCTGCATGTGGAAGGAGCCATTTCTCCAGTCCTGTTGCTAAAATTCTATTTTCCTTTTTTTGTATCAACAGTTGCATTAAGGATTTAAAGGGACTCTTCCAGGAAGTGGGGTTATAGCTCAGCCACGGATGCTGTAGGTTGCCCTGAATTTTATCCCGTTAGCCAGTGATCATGGAACTGTTGCGATTTCCAGCCTGTCTCTTGAACTCTTCTTCCAGTATTGTAGTCTCTCCTTCACGGAGTTTGGAGTTCAGTTATGTCTTTCCACGCTCTAAACTCTGCTGCAGGAGTGTTGCGTATGCTATTTCCACAGCAGGTGTTGTGCTGCCTTGAATAAATGTACAGAGCAGGGCTAGTGGAGGGAGGCTAACAGAACAGAGGATGTTTGGGACGTGTCCCACATATAGCACCCACTAGCAACATTCCCCTTTGATTAGCCTTTTCCTGGATGCATGGGCCTGATTTTAAACTTGCTGAACTGGGGACTCACTTAACCAGTGTCCTACAGTGAGGTAGATCCTTGGGTTTTTGAATGATATTGAAACAAACCTGTAACAGAGCTCTGACTACAATGTTGGTGGAAAATTGCTCAGAGGGACTTTTGCAAGTGGATCAAGCACACTGAGTGGCCAACTTTTCTGTGATATCAAGGTCATAGATGAAATCCACGACTATCTGTCACTTATCTTTCCGGCAGCATGACACGCTGGATAATCCCAGTTGAGTTATATCTGACCCGATACCCTGTTGTCGGACTAGTTGATAGTGTGGTGCTTAGGATGGTAGGCCTGTAGGTTTGTGTGTGTCTGCACATTGTATTTAACAGAGATCCTACTCTTCATATATTCTATTTGGTTTGCTCACATTTTGTAAAATGCCTCTTTGGTTGTATTGGTGACAAGGTGGGGTATGGTCAGGTTCTAGTGACAATCCTACATTTTTAAGAGGGCAATAATTCGCCCACTTCGAATCGAATCAGGCTGAACTGAATATAAAGCACTTTTGGAACAGACTCAGAAGGGAACTAGTGTCCCAAGCAGTGATGTGGATGGGTTTGGAAGTCCTTGTCTCATCCAGAGGACTCTGATGGGCAGGGGAGGAAGATAAAATGGTTGGAATCATTGGTGTTGACTGATGTGGAGAGAAACTATTGGCCCCAAAACAGGATCTGTATTGCCCTGGGGGTCTGACAGTGAAATCCTTGCCTTGATCTCCCTTCCCCTGGGGTGGAGGGTTGCTTCAGAGTCGAAAGATCATTTGAAGAAGCATCTGGGTTGTGACTGGGGATAAGAGGGCACAATTCATGTCCTTCTCAAGGCCTTGGAGGCTATCTGTACTCAGTGTCCATATTGCTGTCTGCTCTAGAGCAGGGTATCATTGGCAATGCCACGCTCTGCTCTCCCGCAGGGGCGGATTACCCTCCTCCTCCCTTGGAGCTGGCTGGGATAGAGACCTTCTCGGGGGGGACTGGGAGAACCCTGAGTCCTGTAGCCCAAGAGTCTTGCAACATTAACATCCACTCCCTTGGCTTTTCTTTTCCAAAGCAAAGAACGTTGCGGCTGACATAGCTGTCCAACTGTGTGAATCGGTGGCTAAGAAACTGGAAGGGAAAGTGATGGGCACCTTCACCAGTAAGTGTTTCCGTCCTTCCATTCAAGGAGGTGCTCTGACTTCTCTAACCTGTTAGCCCAAGTCTCTGTAATGCGGTCTCATTCTTTCCCCACCCGCTGTCCTGATGCTTGAAACAAAACATGCTAGTCCCAGCAGATCACTGCTGCTTCTCTGCTGTGTTTCGGCCCTTCTAATATTCCAAGGGACATGGGACCCATGGCTTGTTCCAGCCTGCCCTTGAGGCCTCTTTGTGCTTGCGTAGCCTAGTCTCTAGTTGCCAAGTGGCGTGTAACTCTCAGTACATGTGCAGAAGGGGATAACCTCCGCCGGTGTTTCTCCTGCTGGGTAAGCACCTCTCCATAGTTTAGGAATGTCTAATCCACTGCAGTTCTGGATTCTTGTAGTTTGGCCTTTAAAGGACGTGTGGGGGAGAAGATTAAATCTGTGATGCCAACCTCTGCAGCAGTTTAACCCCTTACACCCAAGAGCTGGGATTTGCTAGTGGGAAGCTCTTCTGCAGTAGATGAAACAGGCAGCGGGCCAAAGGATCAGCAGAGGTCTGAGAATCTATAGCATGGTGGTTGCTCAATTTCACACCCTTTCGTAGCAGTCTGGGGCAGGAGTGAATTAATTCATCCATCCCTGCTCCAGGCTAGAGAGGAAGACTCCTGTGGAGTTGTTCTGGAGAGACACTATCAGGAGAGGTCAGCAAGTGAACCTAATGGCACAACTGGCAGATTAACAAGGGAACAGCCAGTCTGCTCCAAAGGGAACCCAAGTTCCTTGGTGTGGCAGTTGTGAGCCAATCTAGGTCACATTTGACTGTTATGCTCCTAATATGCTGTGGGGGAAGGGTGGGCAGTGCTCCAGCTGCCTCATCTGGGATCAAATGCTGACAAAGGTTCCTCTTCTAATTCCGTTCCCAGCGGTGACCTCAACAGTGAAGCAGGCCCTGCAGGAGTCCTTGGTGCAGATCCTGCAGCCCCAGCGCCGCGTGGACATGCTGCGTGACGTCATGGAGGCTCAGCGCCACCGCCGGCCATATGTTGTCACTTTCTGTGGTGTCAATGGGGTTGGAAAGTCGACCAACCTGGCCAAGGTAGGGCGCAAACTACGTGTGTTCTCAAGGATCAGCCTGGTCCCTTCAGGAGGATCCACCCTCCTTTCCTATGTATATTCTGGGGACATCTCCTCAAATCCCCTTGGGCTAAATGTTGTGGCAACATCTCCATGGTGTACGAATGTCTGTCTGCAGCTATCGCATATGGCACCCAGATCCCTAGAACCGAAATATTAGCAAAAACCATTCCTCCGTTCAGTTCGCTTCCTTTGTGGTCCGACAGCTCTTTGCATTTTGTTGTGCTGATGGGCAGCTCAACTTCCTAAATCATGCACTAGTATATTGCCACTAGCCTGCACTACCTAGTGGGGATGGAGAGCTGGTGTGTGCTCTGACCCCATTCATGAGCACACCTCCTTCCCTCCTGAAAAGCCCCATGTCAACATCAGCAGGGGAGAAGAGATCCCACTAACAAACCACTGTGCTAGTTAAAGGGACATCTACCGGCCTAGTCAATTTCAAAGCCCTCCATGTTTATCTTTAAACCCATAGCTTGGCTAATTAAACTCAGGATCTGGAGAAGCCACAGCTTAGGACTCTTCCCTGTGTCCTTACCTCCCTCAGGCTCAGTCTGGCTTAGATGATCACAGCTCTTCCTACAATGTGTGCAACTGACTGGAAGGCTTGACATGGTAATATGAATAGTGCTGTTAAATGCCCGAATCAAGCTATGCTCTGGGATCAGCAGGAAGGCAGCCCTGAACTGCAGCAGTGATGTTGTCATCCCTAAGAGCTGTCACTAGGGGCCAAGACTGGCCTGTGTTTATAGCCCTGAGCAGGCAACGGACACACACCGAAGTGCTCTGGCATCCTTAGAAGGCTGTGTAGACATGCAGGGTATTGGTTACTACAAGCAGAGCTTAGTGATGCCTGCAAGCATGTGCAGGGTCTACTGGGGTTCGAATAGGAGCCAGTGCTGGTTTGATCACTGCCTTGGTGTGGTGTGTTCACAGGGACATTTCTGTGGGGATGGAGGGACTGGGGGCTGTAACTCAGCCAAGGGATTCGGCTGGGGCCTGAGATGGAAGCACCTGTATGATTGTTGGCATTATAGAAGAACATGGAGCAGGTTCCCTCTTCTTTTTTGGGAGAGTGGGGGGGGGAGAAGGGGTATTGCCAACATACACACCACTCTCCTCTGGAGTTTCGGGCCCTTGGCTTTACGCGCCTTCCCTACTTGATTTGTAAGTGACTGTCTTGGGCTGGGGCACTTGGAGAATCTCCTTTGTTGAACTTTGGGGTGGGGGAATGACACAGCAACTGCCTGGGGGCAGCGTATTGGGCTTGGAGGGGCTGAGCAGAGCTGGACTCAGGCTGGGGATGGTAACAGGATATCTTTCCCCCTCCCAGATCTCTTTCTGGCTGATTGAAAACGGCTTCAGCGTCCTCATTGCTGCTTGCGATACCTTCCGAGCTGGAGCCGTGGAGCAGCTGCGCACGCACACCCGTCGCCTGAACGCTCTGCACCCCCCGGAGAGCCACGGCGGCCGCACCATGGTGCAGCTCTACGAGAAGGGGTATGGGAAGGATGCTGCTGGCATTGCCATGGAGGCCATTTTGTATGGTGAGCCTATCGCCCTTTTTTCCTAGCCCTGCCTTGGCCGACTTTTCCCGGGCGTCCAGAATGGCAGTCGGCAGTCTGCTTTCCAAGACAGGAGCTGGCTGTTCGAGGGGAGGGCGAGTGGTCACGGGGTGTGAGAGGGGAATACCAGTTAACACTCCTGGGATGAAGTATGGCCTAAGGGTTTGAGCTGGGCTGGGGAACTGGACTGCTGGGCTGTATTCCTGGCTTTGCCGTTGACCCTGCAGGTTTGCCCTTCCTTACTGCTTCCTTGCCCCCACACTTGTAATAGACCCCACCTCCCCTTCAGGTCCCTGGCCAAATGGACGGGTCAGGAACAGCCCCTGGTGCAGAGCTGGGTGGAGCACAGACTGGAGATCAGGGAAGGCTTCCAGCAGTGGGGAGGGGTTCCTCCTTTGTCCAGGAAATCAGTGACCTTGTGCATTAGCTGCCAGGCCACTGCTTCTGAACCTGAGCAGCATAGGAGGGTTGGGATGGGGTGGAGTAAGCCAGTTTCATAAGGGTCAGCGTGTGCCTCTGTTTCCCCAGCTGGGGATCCGTTTACCTAGTGAAGGTTGAGTAGAATCTGCCTACTGGGAAAGGTTTGAACCTACCTGCTAGATGGAAGGGCCCAAGCTGTAGCATCAATCTGACCTTCCCTAGAGTGCAAGGCTCTTCATCTGGGGCCTTGCTTGGGCCCAAGGTTCTAGGCCCCTAATTTTTATGCTGACTGTTTCTGTCCCAGGGAGGGGATTTATTATGGATTGTGGGTGTCTTGTATTGAGAAAATATTGTGAGGGGGGAAAGAGACTTGAGTAAATCCTTGATTCTCTGCAGAAGGGCAGTAGCTGGAGGAGCAATGCGTGTGGGAATAGAACTCTCTCAACTTGCTTCATCTAACCCCCTTCACTTCTCTTTTCCCAGCTCGTAACCAGGGGTTTGATGTGGTGTTGGTGGACACTGCTGGCCGCATGCAAGACAACGCCCCCTTGATGACAGCTCTGGCTAAACTCATTGCAGTCAACACCCCTGACCTGGTCCTGTTTGTCGGGGAAGCCCTGGTGGGAAATGAAGCTGTGGATCAGCTGGTTAGTTTCTGATTCTTTAACCTCAAACAAAATTCTACCAGAGGGAGAAAGCCCCTGTTGGCCTGAGCCTCTGTGTACACTTTGGGAGGTGCTCACATACCAATGATGGACACCAGCTTAGAAGAACCTACATGGACTTATTTCCTGGTTGTATTTTTCCCCTAGGTCAAGTTTAACAAGGCCCTTGCTGATCACTCCATGGCCCAGACACCACGTCTCATTGATGGAATTGTGCTCACCAAATTTGATACCATCGATGACAAGGTACGATGGCCATTCACTTCATACCCGGAGATTGCTCATTTTTTCTCTCCCCCTTGAAGGCTTCTGTTTAATGTCTTTTTAAATGACCCCGTGTGGATCCTTTCCTTGCTGAGACCAAACAGCGGGGGAGATATTGAGTAACTGTGTCCGACCTCAACAGGGCATATTCTTTTGATGCATCAGTCAGATACCTGCACCCCTGAGAGTCCTCTCACATGGCCTTTTCTTTAGATATACTTTCAAGTAGTTTAACAACTTCATGTTCCACTTTGGGGTGGGTGGTGACTGCTGGATAATATCACTATATTGCACCGGGGCAAGTGGAATCTTTATTGTAGATCTGAATATTTGGAAGTCTCAACTGAAGCTATTCCAATTGCTCCCCAGCACAGATGGCTTTAGAAGTGCTGTAACAAGCAAGACACAAAACGCCTGCCAGGGAATCCTATTACAGATCAGTACTAAAAACCAAAACAAACTCCAAAACTTCTATGGCAAATTAAAGCTGCTCTAAATCTGTGCAAGGGAAAACTGCCTTAGCTCAGCACAATTCATAGCAATAAAACCTCTTGCATTCTCAAATGTCCTATTGATGGCAGTAGTTCAACTGTACAGCCTGTGGAGGAGGATGGCAGCATTTTCCTGAAAAGGTGCTGGTCTCAGAGGGTGCCCATGGCGTGTCTTTCTCTTTTTTTTTCCTGGACTGGCTGGGTATAAAAACCTTCACTGGCTCAAAAGATTTACACCAGTTCCAGCTAGTGTTACCTTGCAGCAGGGGGTTTGGAAAGGCAAAGTGGCATTGTTCTGCCAGGATGTGCAGAGGACAGTTGCTGGAGAGATGTTTTAGCCCTCTGAACTTTGAGGTTGCTGACCTTAGCAAACCATGTCCGGTCTTTTCTGCTCTTGATTCTGACCATTGAGTATTAGTGCCCATG
Source organism: Eretmochelys imbricata (assembly GCF_965152235.1). Classification (NCBI taxonomy): domain Eukaryota; kingdom Metazoa; phylum Chordata; order Testudines; family Cheloniidae; genus Eretmochelys; species Eretmochelys imbricata. The sequence continues at coordinate 4,958,007 of NC_135593.1, read as the reverse complement.
CTGGACTTCACAAACATGGCCCAGCTGCTGCTTGCAGCTGGGAACTAAGAGCCTTGCTTCAGTTTTCACTGCTACAGTTCCATTGAAAAGATGGTGGGCAAGGCAGGGGCTGGTTCATTTTATGCTGAGCCATCCACATCTCTAATTAGTTGAAAAGAAATTAAGATCAGGAATGACCTGGTTATTACTTTTGCTAGCACTTCTGACTTCACACTAGAGCTTTTAATTTCCTACTGTTAGTCCAATGGCTGGGTCAATATGAAAACTTATAGGTTAAAGCCAAAGAGGTCATTGTGACTGTCTGTGACCTGCATAACAGAGGCCAGAGGACTTCCCTGAAGTAATTCCTGTTTGAACTGGAGCAGATCTTTTAGAAAAACATCTCATCTTGATTAAAAGATTTCCAGTTATGGAGTATCCACCACAAAACCGTGGTGAGTTTTTCAATGACTAATTCCCCTCACTGTTAAAAATTTACTCCTTATTTCCAGTCTGAATCTGTCAGCTTTCCCTTCTGGCCATTGGATTGTTTTAGACCTTTCCCTGCTAGATTAAAGACCCCATGATCAATGGTTTGTTCCCCATGTAGGTACTTGATCGCAGTCTCTGTAACCATCTCTTTGTTAAGCTAGAGAGATTGGGCAGCTTGAGACATTCAGTATAAGGCAGGGGTTCTAGTCCTTTAATTGCTCTTCTTGTGGCTCTACTCTGAACCTTCACCAATTTATCAACATCCTCTTTGAACTGTGGACACCAACACTGGCCACAGTAACTTGACTCTTGCCCTGGTGCATACTGGGCAGTCCGGGGGTGAAGCCTGCACAACTGCTACCAATTCTGAGGCTGGTGAAGCAGTTCCCAAGGCTGCTGAAAATGAAGAATGAAGCTGCTTCCCTGAGTTACACCAGGATGTGCTTGAACCCTTCCTGGTAATGTTTGAGTTCAGTGTTTTGCCCTGCTCCGCTGAAGTTTCAGGTGGCTTGATCAGTCTGTTTTCTAGAAACACCCTGTGTTCTTACGGAGCCTGATCACAGCATTTAGTTCTGACAGGAGATGATGCAGAGCCACACTAGCAACAAGCCTGACTTCCTGCAGGGGTGCCTAGCCATCACTGCACCCCCTTTCATGGTGGAATCAGAGCAATGAGCTGCCCTTTCCAGGGGGATTCCATGCTGGAGTCTGTCACTGCAGCTTCCTCCTGCCCAGATTGTGGGCAAGTCAGCCATGGCTGTTATTGCATGATGCTGAATCACAGACACGAGCACTGATTGTTTTGGCATGTTACCATTGCCTGGCAGGGATGATAAAAGTTGTGTGTTGTCCTCTCCATCTCTGCCCCGGGTAGATTTCAGCTGCACTGTACATTTGCTTGTTACAGCTTTACTCTGGTTCCCTGCCAAAACTGTTGTGGCCCAGGAAGACAAGCAGCTGCTTTAAGGTCTGTCCAGCAGGCTGTTTACTTCGCCCCAGGTATCCGCTTTAGAACTTGTTCTCTGTTCAGTGTGAGATGATGGAAGTGCTTCCTGTACTGATTGACTGTCATCTCCCTCAGGCTTGTAACCATACTGGGAACACACTTTAAAGAAATTTCTAGGCAATGTAATCCCTCTTGACAGCAATTAGATGGTTGTACTCTAAAGCTACAAACCTGGCAACTTGGTTAGTTGACTGGCAACCATAACACTAAGCTGCCACATCTCATCTACAGTTCAAATAGTCACGCCATCTTGCATACAAATCAGATTCAGCTAGACGCTGTTCCAGTTCACCTGGCTATTCAGAGAGAAAGGACAGTGTTTCACTATGTAGTAGAACACTCCCTAAGACCTTGCCCTGCTCTGAGACACTTCCCTAGCTAGTCTATACAAACTGGCCTCCCAGTTGGACACAGGAGTCTCTTGCAGAAGAGATGGACTTTCCAGAGTTACTTTGATTTATCCTAACGCATGGGGCAGAGAGGGAGTTCAGGTTGTTTAGAACCTTAACTCAAATTCCTGGCTGTCAAATGCTTAAGTTCTCTGGTCTATCAGAAGAACTCTTCCAACTTGCTGTAACACTAATGGGAATTGAACATGCCCAGAGTACAGGCTTCTGCTCTAGCCAGTCACACACTGATGGTTTTGTTAGGAGTGGGTTGTACATTCAGGCAGAGTCCTGCTCATTAGATCTCCTCAAACCAACTAATTGATGCTCTTTCTTTCACAGGTTGGTGCTGCAATCTCCATGACTTACATCACTAGCAAGCCAATCGTGTTTGTTGGTACTGGGCAAACCTACTGTGATCTGCGTAGCCTTAATGCCAAGGCTGTGGTCACCGCTCTCATGAAGGCCTAAAATCCAATTATTGCACCAAATTGCTGTTTGCAGATGTCTCAGAAGAATGTGCTTTACAGTGTGACTGACTTGTCTTTTCAGTGTAGTGCAAAACAGAATGAAGGGATAACAGAGCGAGGGGCTGCTGCATCCACTCCTTGCTTCTGTACTTCCTCATGGTTTTCACCAGTGCACACCCCTCCCTTCCCCTGCTGTGTGACTTTAACCTTGGAAGGAGGTTGCTGTCTTCAATCATGTTGCTTACTCTGATTAGCTACACTTCTTCCATATTTATTGGCTATAAAGCTTATTTTTGGGTAGCAATTGTCTCCTTCAGGTGGAGCACCTGGGCCAGATCAGCTCTGTGGCCTTCAGCCAGAGAAAGCCCTTCCCCCTGGATTCCTTCATTCTAAGTGACTCAGCCTCCACTCTTAGTAAAGGCTGAAATCAGAGCTTTGTATTGTTCATATCTTGTGAGTGATGTCTAAAACCTGCAGCACTTCAGGGCTGCTCTGCTACCAACTAAACATCTATGGACAATTTTGTTTGTTAAAGGTATTCTTAATCCTATGAGCTGATCTGGATCTTTAGACTATGCTAGACTTAGTGGGACCCAAGAGTATGAGTGTCCCAGTCCAGGGGCTGATCCTATGCTAAGCTCTAAGGCTAGCTTTGCACATTCCACAGAGCAGAAATAGATGCTTAGTGACAGTTTTAGTGTCTACACCCTGATTAACACTTGCTGCTAGCTTTGACCATGGCAGCTCACCAAAGTTGATAAACCAAAAATAGTGAGTCTAACCCCTCTGTGCTTGTCAAGCAGGGGCCCATAGGGAAGATGCTGAAGTTGCCTTAAGGTCCCTACTTCCATTGTTACTGGGACTCCTAAAGCAGGGCTGCCTAGGGCCACTACAGCTCAGAGCAAGCAGACTTTCCCCTTGGTCTGAGTCTGGGCTTGGAGTTACAGGCTGGAACTGTTAGTTGCCAAGAGCTGCATCTCTATCTAAGCTGCAAGGGCAGTGCCTGGATTCTGGCAAGCAAGCTGCACTGCTTTAGGGTATAGAATAGAGCTGGTTTCTGTACTGCAAGACCCCCTTCCTTCCTCAGAAGCGGTTTCCACTGACTCATGCCTCCTTGTCTCACCAGTGTTGAGGATTAAACTGATGCTACCAGAACTCTTGCCTGCTGTCCCTCTAATAACTAGCTAGGGAAAGGAAACTTCTTAGTGAAAGACAATGCTTGCTGCTTTCCTGCCCCCCTTCTCCCTCCTTTCTGAGTGCCTCTAGATCCTGGTCTAAAGTGCTACATTGAATAATACAAAACTCTTTAAGATGTCTTGTAGCTCTGTATTGCAGATGTGCTATAGTGCAATAAATTGAATGCTGTCTGCTAAAAGAAATACATAATTTATATAAAAATAAATTTCATAAATAAGTTGAGTGGTGTGTATATAGTTATCTTGGACAAGTTGTTTCTCTTGCTGGAGGGAGAGTGTGCCTGACCAGCCTAGGCAAGAACATAGCCTGAAATGTATAGCTTGCTACAGCTTGTTTGTCCCTTTAGCCCTACTGTAAACTGAGCTAGCTCCGTGCCCCAGGTATATAGATAGCTTGCACCCTAATCAAATGAATCAAGCCAAAGCAGCTAAGTGCGAAGCAGGCTTTTAATACACCTTCAACATACAAAATACTGTACAGTGTAAAGAAAGGACTAGAAAACTAGAGCTTCAAGTAATAAAAACGGCTCAAGTTTCATTTCATTGAAATGTACAGAATACAAAAGTACAAGGTATGAAACTGCCGAGGCCGCTGCTGTTCAGATGGAGAGAAACTCTCCTTGCAGACACTGCAGCCTTGAGAGTCAGGAGGATATCACAGCCGCTGTGTAAACTACAAGTAGTCTTCAACAGCCAGGACCTTCCAACTGGGACTCTGAAGCCTTAATTTCTAGCTGGTTTTAGAATGGCATGATCCCTGCTGAATCCCAGTTGCTTAAGAACCGGGCACGGAAAAGGTGAGAGTCTTCATTTTCCCTGTAAACTGACTGAGGTTCACAGACCTCTGCCGTAGGTGCCAGGGTCTTTAACTCAGATTAACCAGTAGCACAATCAGTTGAACTGCAGGGGTAGATGCTCAGGTGCTGCACCCTGTGTAAAGTTAAAATATCCTTTCCAACAGGTCTAGGGCAGTATTTCATTCATCCTAATTAAATGGCTCACAGCACCCCCAAGTGCTAATTTTGATCCTACCAGTACCAGTGATCAGCTGTAGCCCCTGGAAGAAGAGTAGCCTACGCTCCCTCCTGTGTAAGTGTTAATTTGTGACCAAAAAGCAGTTTAAAGGCTGCTTGCACCTAATCTGTGGCCCTGGCGAACCTTCAGTGAAAGCTGCTTTCGATTCCATCCCTCCAGAGTCAGCCAGGTGAGGAACACGGATGGATGGCTGTGAAGTAGTGTGTTCAGATCCAGCACTGCTGGCATATCGCAAAGCTGCCGCTACTTGTTCCTCCACGCACAAGCAGCAGCTACCCTTAGCACCTCTGGGAGAGGGATTCCCCCCTCTGGACATATGCTACCGGAGCGCTGCCCTGCAGGTTAGGCAAATGGATTATCAGTTTCGCTATGCTACTTCCTCTCTAGTTTAAGAGCTTCGTAAGTTCCATACCTTTTATTTCAGTCTGGGCTGTAGAAGAGCCATTTAGCTGTCCTTCAGTGGGTAGACCTGGGGAACAGAGAAGATACCATTTAAGACATGTTATTTGGTATGGCTACAGCCAACTAGAACCCCAGGAAACAAAACCTGAAGCAGTGAACAATCCAAGGGAACTCAACATTTCCTGCTCCTGCTGTGGTAGTTTCTCCCCCCACCCCCAAGTGCAAGAGTGGGGAATGAGTAGTTTGGAAGTTGCACCTTGGAAGGGAAGAATCCACTTTACATCTCAAATAGAGACCAGAAGGGTAGTGTAGGCTGCGTGAGCAGCCACCGTTCACACTGGGAGCTCACATGTAGAATTCAGAACTACAAAGGTGACCAGTAAAGGAAACTGCTTGGCTTGTGTGTCTGGTGTTTTGATGGCTAAAGGCCTGAGGTACTTTCAACCAATCTGCTTTCCACTTAGAAATGGAGGTCCTCTGTCTAGACTGCCAGCATGACTGGAGAGCTAGGGAACAGAAGCACGCAGAGAGAAAGCTGAGCTGTTGGAAGGGAAAAGGGCTTGTCACAGAAGGGGGCAATACACGGCATTGTTTCTATAGGCAGAGCTCATAAGAACATAAAAGGCCTTCTGGGTCAGACAAAGGGTCCATCCAGCCCAGTAACCTGTCTCACAGTGGCCAATGCTAAGTTCACTCCCTCTGGGGCACCTAACAGGTAATGATCTAGTGATCTCTCTCATGCCATCCATCTCTACCCTCTGACAAACAGAGGCTAGGGCCACCATTCCTTACCCATCCTGGCTAATAGCCATTAATGGACTTAACCTCCATGAATTTATCCAGTTCTCTTTTAAACCCTGTTATAGTCCTAGCCTTCACAACCTCCTCAGGCAAGGAGTTCCACAGGTTGACTGTGTGCTGAGTGAAGAACAACTTTTTGTTTTAAACCTGCTACCCATTAATTTAATTTGGTGGCCCCTAGTTCTTATATTATGGGAACAAGTACATAACTTTTCCTTATTCACTTTCTCCACACCACTCATGATTTTATATACCTCTATCATATCCCCCCCCCCCTTAGTCTCCTCTTTTCCAAGCTGAAAAGTCCTAGCCTCTTTAATCTCTCCTCATAGGGAACCCATTCCAAACCCCTAATCATTTTAGTTGCCCATTTCTGAACCTTTTCCAATGCCAGTATATCTTTTTTGAGATGAGGGGATCACATCTGTACACAGTATTCAAGATGTAGACATACTATGGATTTATATAAGGGCAATAAGATCTTCTCCATCTTATTCTCTATCCCTTTTTTAATGATTCCTAACATCCCATTTGCTTTTTTGACTGCTGCTGCACACTGCATGGATGTCTTCAGAGAATTATCCACGATGACTCCAAGATCTTTCTCCTGATTAGCCCCAGCTAAATTAGCCCCCATCATATTGTATGTATAGTTGGGGTTATTTTTTTCCCAATGTGCATTACTTTACATTTATCCACATTAAATTACATTTGCCATTTTGTTGCCCAATCACTTAGTTTTGTGAGATCTTTTTGAAGTTCTTCACAGTCTGCTTTGGTCTTAACTATCTTGAGCAGTTTAGTATCATCTGCAACTTTGCAACCTCACTGTTTATCCCTTTCACCAGATCATTTATGAATAGGTTGAATAAGACTGGTGCTAGGACTGACCCTTAGGGAACACGACTAGTTACCCCTCTCCATTCTGAACATTTACCATTTATTCCTACCCTTTGTTCCCTGTCTTTTAACTAGTTCTAAATCCAAGAAAGGACCTTCCCCTCTTATCCCATGACAACTTAATTTATGTAAGAGCCTTTGGTGAGGGACCTTGTCAAAGGCTTTCTGGAAATCTAAGTACACTATGTCCACTAGATCCCCCTTGTCCACATTTGTTGACCCTCTCAAAGAACTCTAATATATCAGTATGACATGATCCCCCTTTACAGAAACCATATTGACTTTTGAACAATTTATGTGTTTCTATGTGTCTGACAATTTTATTCTTTACTATTGTTTCAATTAATTTGCCTGGTACTGACATTAGACTTAACAGTCTGTAATTGCCAGGATCACCTCTAGAGCCCTTCTTAAATATTGGCATTACATTCGCTATCTTCCAGTCATTGGCTACAGTAGCTGATTTAAAGGACAGGTTACAAACCATAGTTAATAGTTCTGCAATTTCACATTTGATTTCTTTCAGAACTCGTGGCTGAATGCCATCTGGTCCTGGTGACTTGTTACTGTTCAGTTTCTCAATTCCAAAGCCTCTTCAGTGACACTTCAATCTGTGACAATTCCTCAGATTTGTCACCTACCACCTACAAAAGACGGCTCAGGTTTGGGAATCTCCCTAACATCCTCAGCTGTGAAGACTGAAGCAAAGAATTCATTTAGTTTCTCTGCAATGACTTTATAGTCTTTAAGTGCTCCTTTAGTAGCTCGATCGTCCAGGGGCCCCACTGGTTGTTTAGCAGGCTTCCTGATTCTGATGTACTTAACACTTTATTACCTTTTGAGTTTTTGGCTAGCTGTTCTTCAACTCACTGCATCATCCCTTGCCTTGTGTACCACCCTCCCATGTCTGCTGACTTCAGGGATTCCCTGCCATTCATTCCCCCTCCTCAGCTTTGTTCTCTTCCCCCACCATTATTTCCTGTCTCTCAGGGAAATAAGTCAGGGTGGCAACATTTTAAACTATTAGGACAACAGGCAGAGCTGGTATGGGGGTGTTCTGCTGGAAGGTGGTAATGGCTGCCCCACGGGATTCTTTGATTTATAGACAACTAGAGTTATGTCACAGATATACAAACACCATGAAGTTGAGTGTCGGGCGTTGCTTTGCTCAGGCAACAAACTTCAGGGACTAACAAGTTTCTCCTCCCCACTGGAATGTTGGGAGACTCAAAACACCCTTCAGCCATGCTGTTTGAGCATAAATTGGACTTGCCAGCTATCCTTCAGCAAGTCAGTTCCTTTCCCTGATAGTTCTAAAGGGTAAATGCAAAAAGCCAAAAATTTGGCCTTTTATACATCAAACCATCAGTAAGAGGCACAAGCTGGTTTATTTTAAGTCATTTGCAGGTCACTTTTAACAGCTCAAGCAATCCAGCTGCAGGAGTGTTCCATCCCTCATTTTACCGAAGGTGGAGAGCGGAAGGAAAAGATGACTGCTATAAACAAACCAGAGATCATGTTTGATGTGTAGGAGGTATGGTACTCAAGCAACAGTACCAATAGCAACCTACTGCAGTTCAACTTAACCAGCACTAAAGTGACACAGCTTCCCACCTGCATTACATCAGCAGAATAAATTTGGGGAGAACAAATGATTCAATGAGCAACAAAATGTGAAAAAGGCACCTAGTATGCCGAAGGAATAGATCAACTAAGAAGCAGGCACAAGACAAGTGTTCTAAAATCTTCAATAATTCAAATCTTCTGTGAACTGGTATTTTAGTGTCACTGAGGGAGTAGAGAAAGGGGCAGTAATACCTGAATGAGATTCAAGGCTGAGAATGGGCAGCTTAGGCTTTACTATTATAAAAACCCCTTCAGAGCTAGCTTAGCTATCATATTTAAACACAGAAGCCCTTGTTGAAGTGGCTTGGAGAGATGAGGTGATGCATTATTCAGGACAGCCCATCACTCCATGTACCTGTTCGATCCCGTGTGGAGATCTCACTTGTCAGCCTCTCAAAGTAGTCAGGTAAATCTGTGTATTCGTTTCCATATGAAATGACTTTAATCCCTTTATCCAGCATGTTTTCACGGAGCTTCTTAAACTCATCCACATCTCCCCTCCGCACAAGCATGAAGTGTTCCAGGTCTGACTTGTGCTTCACAGCTTCTAGGAAAAGGGCCTGAAACGTGGTGTCATCAACAGTCCAGCCACAGCCCAGGAACAAGAATGATTTGTTTTCATACAGCTTCTGGATCTCCCGCTTTGAAAAGGAAAGATAAAAGTATCTTAGCAGTTCGGGCAGGTTTTATTGCAGCCATCACAATGTGCAAGTTACACACTATTGGCCTTGTACCAATTAAATAATTGTAAAGAGCCTGGCATGTAAACATCACAAAATTTAAATTAGGAACTCTAACAATAACTGAACTAGCCCATGGCAACTCATCCATTCATCCGAAACAGATTCACCCTAAACTCCCTATCTTGTAAGTACAGCCTACCTTCTTTGTGCCCAGCTGTATACATTTAGCCATATTAAAACTGCTTGCACCCATTTTACCAAGTGCTCCAGATTGCTCTGTGTTGGTGACCTGTCCTCTTAGTTATTGACTAATCCCCTAATTTGTGTGTCACCAATAAAAATGTTACTAATGTAGGACCAAGAACCAACCCCTGCAGAAACCCCTAGAAACACACCTGCTGAACCATAATTCCCCATTTACAATGACCTATCAGTTCGCCAGCTTTTAATGCATTTAAGTGTGCCATGTTAATTTTATATAGTAGTAGTTTAATGAAAATGTCGTGTCGTACCCAGTCAAATGCCTTACAGAGGTCTGTCCATTACATCTACAATATTACTACTATCAACCAAACTCGGTATTTTGATGAGGTTACAAGTTAGTTGGACAGGATCGATTTCCATATACCCATGTTGACTGGCATTAATTATATTACCATCTTTTAATTCTTTATTAATCACGTCCTGTATCAGCTGCTCCATTATCTTGCCTGGGATCAACGTTCAACTGACAGGCCTGTAATCACCCAGGTCATCCCGTTTGCCCTTTTTAATACTGGAACCACATCAGCTTTCTTCCACTCTTCTGGAACCAATTTAGGAAGGTTGGCTTTCGTGGGCCTGAGAAGTTCAATCCAGACTGTCTGACCAAGAGGGGGACTTCTGGATGTTTCTGTACCCTGTAACCGAACATCCTATTCTAAATATATCCTAGTCCCACACTAAGGACAGTGTTCAACTACACACAAGATCTATAGATATTTATATGTAATAGACAGGAGGTAGGAAACATTGATTTTATCCACAGGTCCCACCAATCCTACTCTCCAGGCAGAGAAGATTCTGTCTCCCAGGGTGACTATCATTTTTCAGCAGAAAGGCAACACCAAGTCTGCCATGAGCAACAAGTGACAGTGAAAATGGAAACGGCTCCACCACTGAGCCTTGTCCCTTTCAAGGCAACATTTTTGAACTCAATGAAATCTGAAACTTATGCTGAATCAGAAATATTTGCTGGAAAAGCCAGAACCATTACCCCCAACAGATGAAGAGAAAAGCCAAACAAGCACAAGACCGTAGATAAGCAAAGCATTCTCGGCTTGGGTGTCTTGGGGGGAGGGAGGAGAGAAGGGCACAAGCAGGCTGAAGCTCACCATAACCTCTGTATTGCGCAGGACATTCTGATACCCGGCTGGATGAAGCACTATTCCACAGGGGTTTGTGTAAACTCCATGGATATGCAAGACACTGAGCTTCCTTTTTTCTTGCGCCCACTCCAGCACCTGCACAAAATAAACACAGCCTGGGGAATATCCACAACAAGTGCCCATCTGTTTGGGTTCCTGGGCAAGTCAGAAGTGAGTGGGCCATTACTTGATGTCTTCATTTGTCAAATCTCACATTCCAGGAATTAAACTGGAAAGGAACATTCCTTAAACTCCCGAGGAGGTGAGATGCAGAGAAATCCCAGTGCATGTGAAGAAAACAAACCCAAATCATCTGCAAGGCATCTAAACCACAGGAGGCCAGTGCTTATCCAAAGCCTATCAAGGGTCAGCTTGGGCCATTTCTCCATAGGGGAGCCAGATGCTCTTCCCAGGCTCCTTACTGCAGGTCTTGCAATCATAATTTTTCAGTAATTGCTTCAAGTTATTAACAGCACGTAGCTTTTCAAGAGCGTACTGAATTTCAGTCTATTTGAAAAGTTAACTTCTCCTTCATGTCCCTACGCTCATGAGTTCTGGATACAGCTTGTCATACCTCAGACTAAAGTGGTGCCACAATGCTCATTTGCCCCAGAGGTTTGTCCTTGTCACCCACTGTTGACAGGAAAAGGTGGAATCCTGACTCAGAACTCAGCAAGGAAAGGCTAAAACAAGCTATTTGACCATTATTTTAATACGCATTTCTCTTAAATCTACGTGTTTATTCTATTTCCAATTTAGACTCAAAACAGTTTTGAGAAAGCTCAGCAGTTTAGCCTTTGTATGCTTCAACAAAAAATCCTTATCACATTTACCATGTTTGCAAATTCATTCCTATGCAGCTCATCTCCTTATTTAATCCTGCGATGACTGAGAATGCTACATTTGTATCATTGCAAATATATCCAACAGTACAGACTGGGAGGTCATGTCGGAGACTGGAGTTTAGAAATGTGATTAAGCTGTGGTATATTTTACGTAGTGATTTTTTTTCCCATTATGTCTAACTATTCTCACTATTTCTATAGTCCCTGCAGTGTGCTTGGCACTTTATGGACAGCATGGAGAGCAGATTCTTGCCAAAGATCGGAACTGACAATGTAAGGATCAGGAATAGGATGCAGAGTGCCAAGTGACTGAGTGGTGTAATTTAGAATCTGCTGTTGGTTAAAGTAATATAAAGTTAGGATTTTCTGTCTGTTGGGTGACAGATCCATCATGGGAAGGACTAGGGATCAGAAACCTTGTGGAGGAAGCAAGGAGGGACTTGGAGGAAAGTTCTGACACATGGCAAAGTGGGTCAGGGATGGGGTCCCAGGAAAAAGGGTAGGCTACATGGAAGAAAGTAGAGATTACAGAGGAAGACAAAAAGCAACAGGGTGGATGGGAGACAAAAACAGAAAAGTAGATGGGTTAATTTGTGCAAGGCCTTGAAGGTTATGGCCCTGTGTGTATTATATATTCTATAATATACCCCAAAAGGAATGTGTTTTATCTGAAAAGACTGATCAGCTTTGTTTGGGGCATATAGCTTCCTGCATAGTTCAAAATCTTAAAGCCAAGTCCCACCTGGAGTCAAATAAAGCTGGGAGTACATTGGCAACTAAAAGCCAGGAGTCCGAAGCACTGATCAAAGCAGTACAAAAGCTGTTAAAGATGCCTGGAGGCTCCTCCTAAGTTACAAGGATGTCTGCCAGCAATTACAGCACTTCTAAGGATGGACATTTGGGACGCAAGGAACTTGAAGGATGCACTGTTCTTACCTACCCCTCTCCCAGAATACTAGAGACCCTTAAACGTACAACACGAAAGATCATCCAGCCAGGTGTATTTTGTCTACCACTATAAATTGATGTCAGTGTCAACAGCATGACACATTTCACGTAGGGGCAGGATGTTCTACCGCCACTGACCTATGGCTCATGTGAACAAAGAGCAGAATGTTTAGCCTGGCTGACCCACTTTTTACCTTTTTTTCATCAGTAAGGTCGAGAGATTCAAGCTGTTTCCCTTGGTCTGCTGCGTACAGTTCCAGCAGGTTATCAAAGTTCGTGGTTAATACGAGTGCTCCATTTTCCATTAAGCGAAGCACAGACTGAAGCAGCTGTTTCCCAGAATCTTCCATTTTAGACTCCAGGTCATCAAACACCTCGTATAAACAGTCTTTGAAAAACGTGGAGCGGACATTGCTAGTGCGCTGCGGAGGGAATCCAACAACCCAAGGTCAGAGTTGGGAATTTGATTTCCTGTAGCACTTTTCATACACGGGGGACAAGGGCAGTATACAACCCTACATACATAGCCTGAATTGCTTTGCAAAGCAATGAGTTAGTGGGGGGCACCGATTATGTGTAAGGCAAACAGAGTAGCAGTTACGTGATCAGAAAAGAGCTTTCAGCAGAGATGGAATTGTGGCCAGGACACCCAACTGATCTCTGCCCACCCAGGCATGTCTAATATGCTCATCACGCGGAGCCAGAAGCAAGGCACCCTGCTCTTTCCTTTAAGTACAGTGGGATCTTTACTGTGTATTGAATGCTCAGGCAGGCAGAAGGGATCTAGATTTAATCATTCACAATAGAGCACTTTTAACTGCAGCACCTTTAGTGCTGCCCTTCGGTGGCAGCAGCAAGGAAGAGCACAAGGCCTGAGGTGGGATTTGAACCCACAGCCTTCTACCCAGAAGTGAGACCCACTGGCAGCCAGGCCTGCCCAAAACCCGTAACTCAGAAGCACGTTCTTCCCCAAACACAACACATCCTCAGGGCTACCCCCTCCAGCCACGCCTCTTGCGAGAACATGCTTACCCTTAAATTGCTACGAAAAACTAACATTTACTCTCTCCGGCAGCGCAAAGACAGCCTACTAAGGGAGCAGATACTTTCTGCAACACAGCTATGTAAGGAACCAGCGTATAGAGCAAGGTGATCTCCACTGACAAACCGGCATCTGAGTCCCCAACATCACCATGTCAGCCCACGCAATCATGACGTTCTGGGCCAGAGCCATCAAGCTACTGTGACTGAGGAACCATCTCACTGATCCCAGGCTGACTGGTTTGGTCTCTTGATCCTGGCACACTAAGTGGTGGGAGCAGGCATTTCATGCAACACTCTCAAACCTGAGGTTGCCCCAAGGACAGGCCCAGGACCACGGGATGAGTTTCAGAGAGCGCAATACCCAGCTTTGACTGGAAAGGTCCAGTCAGGCCCATTAGGGGCAATTGCTTTGGAGAATCCTTGGCCACCCCCCTGCTCTCAAAGCCACATTCTACGCACTGAAGTTGATGAATCCTGCTGCACATGCTCACTCACCGGAGATAGTTTCTGGATAAGGTCATGGGCAACATGAACAAGGTTCTTATCTTCTTGGAGACATTTCTGAAACTTTCTGCTCTCATCCTCTTCAAGGAGATCGAAGTCAATAGCAGCATCCAGCAGGGCCTGGATTAACCCTTTCCAAGATTTCAGTGCTGGGACTTGAGGAGCTACTGCTGCACTGATCCCTGTCCCAATTACCAGAACAAGTTCCCGGGGCTTTTTGGTTTTAAGGCTTGGCAACAGTTTTCTGGAATGAGATAAGAGAGAAGCACATTTGTGCTGACATAAATGAGTGTCCCAAATGCATACATGGGTCACAGAACTTAGAGGAGACAATGGACAAGCCTGAAGGGGTTGGCATGCAGGGAGTGACAGAGTTCCCTCAAAAGACAACGCACAGTTCTACAGGCCAGTAACAGCCAGCTATAAGTATGAGATATTCACAACTTGGTCCTTTACCAGCCCTGTCAAGGCACAGTGCCCCATCACCCTGGCCAATTTCTGAAGCTGAGTAAGTCAAGTAACTTTAGTTGCAGGACAGCAGAGATCCTGGCAATTGGCCCCATTTAGAAATGCAGGCTAGAAGGATGGCTGGTATGTGGAGAGAGAGACAGAACTTTGCCCTGATAATATCAGCCACTGACAGAGTTCTTCACATTTTTGTATACATCAACTATCAGGTTCAAAATGCACTCCTTGCCCCACAGCAAAGGGGCTCCAGCGCACCTATGGGGATTCGGGAAGAGGAAATAACGTAACCTTAAGCGTGTCTGGTTCTAATTTCAAAATGGCCCAGACTGCTCCTCCTCCTCCTCCTGTTTTATTTATTAAGTGACAGGGGCTCCAGTGACATCTCTCAAGACAGAAGCTCTATTTATACACAGAACAGGCCAGTGGAAGCAAAAGTTTCTTGCCAGCACACACTACTCTTTAGTGCCTCCATGGTCCAGTCTGTCATTGGCCTCTGCTGAGACTATTAAGCAAAGGGTGGCAAGAGGGATTTTTGGTGAGCCATGAGAAGGAGCAGAGTCAAAGCTTGGACCACGCAGAGCCTTACAGAGGGATTGTCTGCCCGTCCGCCCACCCCCTTACTTTGCTGGCGGTGTACCTGTACTATGTTTTAAGTCATATTTTATCAACACCCTATTGAATCACCATCACTGGTGATTACACACTAACTACAGCTGGGTTTACCCAGCAGGGGAGCCCAGGGAGCTTCAATATTACTGAGAGAATGAGCAAAGAGAAGCAACCCAAATACAAAAGGAACACAGTCTGAAAACTCTTGACACTCGGCAAGGATGGGAACGTAAATACAGAAATACCTAGGGTACTTTTACACTGCAATCTCCCCCTCCACAGCAAGTCTCAGAGCCCAGGTCAACTAACTCGGGCTTGCATTATGGGGTTTAAAATAGCAGTGCAGACATTCCTGCTTGGGATCAAGCCTGGTCTCTGAGAGCCTCCCCACTCAACGGGTCTCAGAGCATGAGCAGGAACATCTACATGGCAATTTTTAGCTCAATACCGCAAGCCCAAGTTGGCTGATCCAGGCTCTGAGACTGGCTGCAGTGGGGTTTTGGTTTTGCAGTACAGACATTCCCATAGTCAGTGCCTCTGTCTCAGTGCAGGTTATGTACCAAGTTGTGTGGCTGCAGCAGTAGATTGGCCTGAGAGCTCTTTTGAGATCAGCACAGTTCCATGTGCTAGCTGCCATTTGAGAAAACAACTACTTGATCCTTTGGTTTGTGCATATGTTATTGGTTGCTATTGCAAATCTGGGTCTATTCGGTTTATTCAGAAAATTTAGGGGATTAATTCTGAACCCCAATTTTCCTGCATCATCTATAAAAGAAACACTCTTTCCCTAATAATATGGGAGTGAAATCTTAACCAGGCTTTTTTATATTTTCAGAATCCTGTTGGTTGAAATCCTGAGTATCAGAGCATGGCTGGCTGGCCAGTTAGCTCAGTTGGTTAGAGCATGGTGCTAATAACGCCAAAGTCACGGGTTCGACCCCGTACAGGCCACGCCTTTGGGGGGAGGATAGCTCAGTGGTTTGAGCATTGGTCTGCTAAACCCAGGGTTGTGAGTTCAATCCTTGAGGGGGCCATTTAGGGATCTGGGGCAAAAACTGGGGATTGGTCCTGCTTTGAGCAGGGGGTTGGACTAGATGACCTCCTGAGGTCCCTTCCAACCCTGATATTCTATGAGTCTATGAGCCAAACAAAGTGACGATTCTAAGCAACAACAGCTCAGGAAAGAGATTTGGTTCCCACACTGATAAGCAGTAGGCATTTCTATCACCACATTCCTAGCGAGCCAGCCTACATGCCGAGCCTCCTCTCTGTTCATTTTAGAATTCAGCAGGGTGGAGGAAAAACAAAAAAATATTTAAAATAAATAAATAAATAAATAAACCCAAAGACCTGGATATTTTAATTGTTATTTAAATTAAGTTTTATTTCACCCACCTTCCTGCCTTCTCACAGCCAATAAATAAGTCAGGTTAGCTGAATACACTTCCTCCAACAGCTCTTCAGACAGACACTTTTCCGCAGAACCAACCCAGAGAGAACATCAAGCGCTGGCTAATATCTAAGCACACCCAGGCACCCTCCAGCATGATAGGGAGTTTAAAGAAACTGAAGCAAAGCAAATGCCCTTTTCTGCTTTGAAAGGGAACAAGTCCTGGGAATTTTCTTTATCTTAACTCCCTTGTCCTAAAGGTTAAAACATCACAAGGAACAGGATGGACTGAATTAAACCAAAGCAACTTAAATCACCAAGTGGAAAGCTTCAATTTGGTACATATTTTTGCTACCCAGTAATGAGCTATGTGGTGGTGTCTCCTGAAGCCAGAGGCCAGGTCTCAACATCTGTGATAACTGTTAGGATATAGATATTCAGGCCTGTCTGTAAAGGCCTATATTCTAAGAATTTAGGTGTATTCTTATCACTTGGCTAGTTATAAAGGTACAAAAGAAAGAATCAAAATCACTGTCTGCTGGTGTAAGGGCCTTCTCTTACTGTGACAGTCGGAGGCCCTGTTCTTAGGCTAAGGCCTTTGGCTAAGCAGCAGAGGCAGCCATAAGCTGGGAAGCGAACAGTCACATCCTCACATTCCAAACTAGTCACATTGAAATAAGGTGCTATTGGGCTATTAGGCACTATCAGGACAGGATTGTATTCCTATCACCTCCAGAGAAAGGGAAGTGCCTAGAAAATGTAAAAGAAAACTTAGTTTGATAGCATCCTGTCTGACAAGAACTCACTTATCAATAGCTGGGATGTGAAATCCTCACTTCTGTATTGTCTTGTCATTATAGTTCCCACTTTGCTATTGTTTGTCTGTATAATCTCTCTGGTTCTGTGATTGTTCCTGTCTGCTGTATAATTAATTTTGCTGGGTGTAAACTAATTAAGGTGGTGGGATATAATTGGTTACATAATCATGTTACAATATGTTAGGATTGGTTAGTTAAATTTCAGGAAGATGATTGGTTAAGGTATAGCTAAGCAGAACTCAAGTTTTACTATATAATCTGTAGTCAATGAGGAAGTGAGTGGGTGTGGGTAGGAGATGGGAACAGGGAATGGGGGTGCGGAAATTGGAATCATGTTTTGCTAAAGAGGGGAAATGGGAATGGGGGTAAGGAAATTGGAATAATGTTTGGCTAAGGGCGGGAATGGGAACAGGGACACAGGTGTAAGGCTCTGTGGTGTCAGAGCTGGGAAGGAGGATACTAAGGAAGGAAACTGGAATCATGCTTGCTGGAAGTTCACCCCAATAAACATCGAATTGTTTGCACCTTTGGACTTCGGGTATTGTTGCTCTCTGTTCATGCGAGAAGGACCAGGGAAGTAAGTGGGTGAAGGAATAAGCCCCCTAACAATAACTTCAACAGTCTCTTGCACCCAGGAGCATAGCCCCTGGGTCCCTCACAGGATCAAGCCTTTAATACAGTACAAGAGCTATTGTTCCACACTTATAAAGCTTTACCGCCGCAATTAGATTCTCCCCCCAGCTGAGTCCTCCTTTATATAGGAAAGCAGCCTTTCACTTAATTTTTGATAGAGGCTCATGGAGTCAGTATATTTATTATCTCTTAAAACATTTAAATAAAAAATAAGTAGGCTTTAACACATTTTGTATTAAATTCAGATTTTAAACAGGGTGAGATTTAAAAAATAATTAAAATAAATTGGATTTATATCAAAATATAATTTATATAAAATCTGATTCTCCCCCCCCCCCCAAGAAACAGATTTTTATCCACACAGACAAGAAAACAGCGGTTATAACGAATTGCTGAAGACAGCATACATTGTCAGACAAGCACTGGA
Organism: Eretmochelys imbricata; assembly: GCF_965152235.1. NCBI lineage: Eukaryota > Metazoa > Chordata > Testudines > Cheloniidae > Eretmochelys > Eretmochelys imbricata. The sequence continues at coordinate 4,939,939 of NC_135593.1, read as the reverse complement.
AAGATCACTGAGTCAGATGTCACACCCCTTTCTAAAATGAATGTGGTGCCATGGAAAAAAACTCTCTTCATTTCCCTCTTACTAATATTTCAATGTCCATGTAGTAGAAGTAAGTTTACCTGGGCTTTTTCGGAGGTGGTGTTCCATCCACCAACAGCGTGTCTTTATCCAAGTTCACACTCACTGTAGAAGCCATCCAGTTTCTGTAGCAGACAAATTTACAATAAGCAAAATTAATACATGCTATCTGATCTGGAGCAGGCTAAATAACTAACTTTGTAAAGGAAGAACAAATATTTAGTCTCATTATCTTTATCACATCATTTTTTGGCTAAGGACTGCACTATTCTGGATTCTGCACTTCAGCTCCAACCTAGTTGCTCATCTTTACTGAACCAAAAACTTATTATTTTTAATGAAGTTTTGCAAAGTATCCAGGAGACTATTCTAATGACTGCTGATCACAGTTTCAAACTCCCCATTAGCTAACATATCCTCTCAGAAGCTTAAAAATATGAATTCCTTACCAGCTCCACCCTCTAACATATTTCACCCAGGTTCAATAGCTGAAATTAACATGGTTGATTAGGTTTTAAAAAGCATCCATACTCATTGTGCCATTGCCTTATCACTCCTGATGCCAGCCTGGCACTAGGATTGCCTCTTCTCCCCTGCAGCTGTGCAGCAGACCTCCCCCAAGGTACTAGCATTGGCATCAAGGCAATAGCTCATTTCTAGTCAAACACCTTCATTTTACCTTGCCCACTCATCTTGGTTTGTTGGCCTGCATCCTTGGGCAAGGTTGGCACCTCTGAGAACCGTATTTGATAGAAAACTTGCTGCTCCAGGGCCAGCAGAAGCAAGCACAAAAGATTTTTGTTGACTTTACAAAAGAGGCTATTGTGGATTTCTTTTTATTCTTCAGTGATGTGTAAATGATCATATTCATTATATATCTAGACTCCAGAAGATTTTCCATGCTGACAATTTAAATGTCAAATTATATACCTGAAAACCTTTGTCAATACCCCTTCAAATGAAACCCTTGGTCAGGAGAATTGCCAGTATATTTCTCCTATTACTAAGCCAGCCCCTCCGGATCAAGACTGTTCCAAAGGGAAAGAGAGGGTATATCTCAGTCTCTATTGCCTTCTCAGTCATAGGCCATCTCAAAGGGGCCAGCAAGATTCTAGTTTGTGCTAAATGCGATGGTCATTTTTGTGACATGGAAGTCCATTGAGTAGCAACTGGCCTGAGACCATAATTTATTTTACACAGATCACTGACTTTCAGGGCCATTCAACCTGGGCCAGATCTGAACAAATGACCTACAGGGGAGTCTCTTCATTTCTCTGCTAGGAACAAACAGCTTTTAAGGCAGATTATATTTTATGGTAAAAACTCAGTGCCTTCTTAATATTAGTGGCTGTAAATTGGGGGACTGAACCCAACATCTTCTGCATCTTAACTTCATGGTCCCAATTCCCTTTTAGTAACATTGACATAAACCCAAGGACAGCAAACAGTGCTAAACGTTTTCGCCCACAGAGGTATAATTTAAGTGTGACCAACTTGGATTTTCTGTAGTTTACAAAAGTACAGCTCCCAAGCTTCTGGCAAGTAAGACTCAGATTTTAAGGCCAGAAGGGACCCTCGTGATGGTCCAGTCTGATCTTCTGCACTTTGCAGGCCAAGTTATCAGTGTGGCCTGCAATGTGAAATCATCATGGGTACAGTTTACAAAACTCAAAATACACCCTGGATTTCATCCCACATGCTGATATAATATGTGCAGGCTCTGCCTTTGTAGGCCTCAGACAGCCTTTACTAGTATCCTCTTTTTGGCAAGGGGTACTCACTTCTAAAAAGTTTTGATCTTCTGTATCGGATTACTTCTTTTCTGGAGTACGCTGATCACAACACTTGTACATACCTGTGAGTGTACAAAATGAAAATAATTTCACCTCATTCCTTCTAGCTCAACATATTATTGTGTTAACTACTACTGTTTCCAGAAAGGGCATACAGGGAAAAGCAGTTTCCCCCCAGCGATATTAGTTCTGACATGATCCAGATCAGTGATTGTTCCCATGGGGAATATTTTATCATACAGGTTAATTCTTTCAAGGCACCATTACTCTTCCTTTCAGGTGACTGCCAAGTGCTTTCTGCCACCAGATTAAAGTGTTAGCTGTGGCAGCTCTTCATTATCCCAGTTTTTGGGAAGCCACCTGAAATACTTCAGAGGGACAAAACACAATGTACAGCACCACACTCGGTAAGATCTGAGAAAAGAAACAGCAGCCTCGCTCGTATTGTTTGAGGGCTTATCAATTTTAGTTAAGCACCCTAAGGCTCAGACAAAAAAATGTGAGTCGGGTATTAACTCAGACATTTCGCAAGGGGGCAGTAGGAACAAAAACAACTGCTACAAGGAACTGTGAAGAGTAGGAAGAGAAAAGGAGAAGAGACTCAAGGCTTCCAACATTTGCCTTTTGGAATCCCACTTAACAGACAACAAATCTTTGCCCATGTTTAACAATCTTCCATTCCTTTCTTTTTTTAAAAGGAGCTATGAAATAAACAAAATTGAGCCAAAAGACAATCAGGTTAAGGGGAAATCAGAAGTATTTTGGGACTTGAAGGGTAAAATTTTCAGAAGTAGTTATCATCAAAAGTAAGAGTGAAGAACGTAGTCAAATTCAGTCCAAAAGCAGCTGTTTCTTTTGTCAGAGTAAGCTATCCCTTAGTTATTTCTCATCATTCTAACGCCCGCTAGCGGAAAAATTGCTCAGGTGTAAAGAAAGTATAACAATTTGTTTTGACATGAACTATCAGTGCTTAAGCATGAAACTCAGATGAAATCTAGCTGAAATATACAATCATATTTTGCACATTAATTTATGCAAAATCACCTCAAGTCCACAATGAAAACAGGATTCACAGCCAAGTTTTTAAACTGACATGAACAGTTATGTAGGCCACTTAAGCGTTCCAGAGGCTCTGTTCTAAGCCCAGGTAGCCTGCATAAGCTTCCAATTTCTTTAAAGAGAAACACCAAGGTAATTTAGGCACAAAATGTAAGTTTTTATATTTGTTTCATCTCACCATATATCAGGCAATTGACATGCAAACATCAAAACTGTTTATGGAGTTTGGATGTAAGCATTTCCCTGTACGGTTTGCAAACTCAAATTGTACTTAGCCATGGGAATCAACGTGAAACTGACTATAAACAAAAGTTAAAATGAACAGTCTTGTTTTTCTCTCAGCCTGGACAATGTAAACAAACATAACTGGGGAAGTCAATTATTTAAAGTGAATCTATGGTATAAAGGGCCTTTTAAAATAAATTTGGATTTTAACTGGACAACGTCTCTAAGTTATCGTCAGGAACTAGACCTTTCCATCACACTGAACCTCCCCTTATCGAAAACAAGAGAAACTATTCCTAGTCAGATCTCAGGAAAAAGAGTGCTTATATTTAAAGCATTAGCAGCAGTCAGGCTATTACTGGCAGGGATTACTGTTCTTAAAATCAAGGTTTTAATCCCAGAGTCAAGAAATGTAAGTCTCCAGGTCATGTGCCAGGGCAAAATGGCTGCTCTCCAGGGGGGATGGAACTGAGAGAAAATGAGCATCTTTTGGGCCAGGTTATTAGACACTGGAATTATTCAGTTCCTGACAACTGAACTGTGGGGAAGGCTGCAGAGGGGAGTCTTACACTAGCTGATATTGCTGTGAATGGCAGCCCAATGAAGAACAAAAGTGAAGACAAAATGGAGAATAGCAATATTCAGAGAAACGCAATTGTTCATTCTTCCTGAAACATCCCAGTTTATGCTACAGTAACTTTGGAGACTGTGTGAGCATCAAGCTCTTAAGGCTTCTTGGCTCCAGAATCCTATTCTCCCATCATCAAACTATCCTTCTTCTATGGAGTGAGGGAAAACCAAAAGCATTTTTCAGATGGGTTGAATAAGTCAATTTTTTTCCACATGAAGTCAGTTCACATTTATCTTGTGATAACTAGTTCCTGTTGATCTTATTCCTGGAGTGAAAATCTGAGCTCTTTATCCCGACAGCTTTGTACAATGCTGAAGGCAGGTTAGAAAAGGTATTTAAGATAATGCAAAGTGACTTACACTTTGATTTGAAATGAGCGTGCAGAGTCAAGAGATATAATTGAACACCCACTATGTGCAACCAAAGTGATTTTTAAAATGGATCATCATCCTTAAATCTACACAAATGTCATCATCTAAAACTGTATAAAATCTATACAAACAATAAATCTAACACTTACAGAGTGAGCAATCAGTGAGACCAAGTACAGGTTAGACAGCTGTGCAAAAGCATTCAAATCAGAATAATGAGGGTACAACTACAGTAAAACCAAATGCTTCAACACAAACACAGGCAGTCTCACATTAATGTTGCTGAACTTCACACGAAGCATGGATTTAAAATGCCTTACAATAACTCTGATCATGCCAAAAAACACTAACAGAACCACTCAAGATTCAGGCATGGTTGCACTTACACTTTAGGAAGTCCACAAAGAACCCTATTTTTCTTGTGAATCAAGCATCTAAGGCAGTAAACTACACAGGTAGCTTAGCAATCTGCACACTTACAAATTTTCAAATGCCCATAATTCAGTCAAGCCAAAACCAAATTTCTCCCAAAACAACGCAATGCCTTGCACTGTTCCTCAGTGAGAAACGGTTCTATAATAGCTGAAGTATTTCTCCCCCGCTTATTTTCCTTCCTCAAAAGTTACCACGCAAAATCCATGAGGGCTATTCTACAGATTAGACCCATTCTACTCATGAGGACACTGAGACACAGAAAAACTTACTTGGCTTGCTCAAGGTCACACAGGAAGCACAGCTGCTAATAGAAACAACAGGTCAGATACCAATGGATCCCCAACGGAGGAGGTTAAAGCATATTTCAGTGGTGAAAAGCATGATCGATATAAGTACCATCTTCAATATAAGTACATAGATAGCTTCTATCATAGATTATATAAATATCACAATATATTGCATAGTACGTGGCATCTTCCTGAACGGACATAGGAAGACTACGACCCAAAGTCTGTGTATCTAGGTGTTCTATTTGGAATGTTCCTTGAGAGTCAAGGAACATTTTACCAAAGCCTTGCCAAAAATAAAGACAACGAACCACCTGATCAGCACAACAGCTAGATCATCTACAGAGCCAATGTGCAAACAGTGAGGGTTTGTCTACCCTTACAGCGTTGCAGCTGCACCATGACAGTGTTTAGTGAAGACACTACCTATCCCAACCGGAGCTTCTCCCACTGGCGTAGGGACTCCAGCCCTCCTGTCGACATAGTGCTGTCTATGCCAGGGGTTAGGTCAGTGTAACCACGTCGCTCAGGGGTGTGGATTTTTCTCACCCCGAGCGACAGAGTTATGCCGACTTAAATTGGTAGGCAGACCAAACCTGAGAAATATGGGCTTGCCTTGTGCTATTCTGTAGCAGAGTGGTTCAGTGTGGCTCAGCTTTTTTCCACAGAGGACTAGCAGACACTCAGCTGAACAAAACAATGCGTATGACAGGTACTGTGAACCTGACAAATCTGGCCTGGCTGTCGGTTCTGTCCAACATTGCCCCTTCTGACACAGGTGACAAGTTGCCTTGCAGAATCTGCTCCTTACAGTGCAAGACGTGCCACACCTACCCCTTTAAAGATGTGTTTAATCCACAGACACACCATTTTAGCTCAAGGCAACCTCTTCTGGACGAGTCCCCTAAGGAACAGTGACATCACCTCCAAGAGACAGAATAGGTGGCAAGAACAGGCTTCCATAGCCAATGCCTAAGGCTACGAGTTGGTCACAGATTCCATGATTTTTTGTGACCTCCGCAACTTCAGCCCCAGGTGGTTGGAGCTGTTAGTTGCTCCCACCCCCTAGGCTGCAGGGCTCAGGCTGTCAGCTCCCACCCACACTATTATTTTTAGTAAGAGTCATAGACAGGTCACAGCCTCCATGAATTTGTGTTTATTGCCCACAACCTGTCCATGACTTTTACTAAAAATATCCATGACAAAATCTTAACCTTACCAATGCCCATCTCTGACAGATCCAACAGTCCAGCTCCCTGGTTTTGACCTTTCCCACCATCTTTGAGTAAAGTTTGATTGCATCACATGTGCAGAGCTCACATGTGCTGTTAATGACTGTAAGTGAGGCATCTGACTCTCCTTTGCAGCTGTGGCTCGTCAGAAGATGCAGGCCACACCCATCGGTAAATGGTGCCTGATTCCCTCATGGACTTGCACAGTGCTCTTCCCTCAGCTACTGAATGGTTAGACAAGGGTGGCCAACCTGGGGCTCTGGAGCCACATGCGGCTCTTCAGAAGTTAACATGCGTCTCCTTGTCTAGGCACCGACTCCAGGGCTGGAGCGACAGGCGCCAACTTTCCAGTGTGCTGGGGGGTGCTCACTGCTCAACCCCTGGCTCTGCTACAGGCCCTGACCCCACTCCACCCCTTCCCGTCCCCTCCCCTGAACCTGCAATGCCCTTGCTCCTTCCCCTCCCACCCAGCGCCTCCTGCACACCATGAAACAGGTGATCAGGAGGTGCGGGGAGGCGCTGATCCGTAGCGCTGACAGTGGGCAGGAGGCGCTGGGAGCAGGGAGCTGATGGGGGGCTGCTGACGTATTAATGTGGATCTCTGGCAATGTATATTGGTAAATTCTGGCTCCTTGGCTCAGATTGGCCAACCCTGGGTTAGACACTTAGTCTATGCTGATGTAATATACACACACATATGTGTGTAGGGTCCTACCAAATTCACAGCCGTGAAAAATGCTTCACAGACTGTGAAATCCGACCTCCTCTGTGAAATCTAGTTACTGGAGGGGAGGAGAGGGCTGGGAGTTATGCTTTGTGTGAAAGATCTACACAAAAGAGAATACAGAAAAAAGGAGAACGAAGAAAGGAGAACAGAGATCCATCCATGAGCACAGTAGGGAACAAAAAAATGCATCAGTTTTGCTAATTTGCTCAGAAAGTCGGAGTTACTGAAAGTAATGCAAATATAGCGACTGGAGTAAATGGTGTTAAATCACATTTGTAACAGAGTTTGTACGTGGATTTTTATTAAAAGAAGATGCATATACAAAGCCATACTATACTACAATTTTTTCCTGAGTATTTTTATTTTAGAACTGAGCAAACTGATAGCCTCAGTTTCCAGGTTTGAACAGCATACACACATGCAAAAAAATCACCATCACAACTGACTCTCTTACCGGCAGTCTCAACTGAGAAACCAAGGACCAAATGAGTCCTGAAAACTGAATTCTCCCCTTCTCATCCCAAAGGTAGGCCCTTCGGTGCAGGCTCAAGGCAGAGTGGCAGTTTGCACTGCAAGGGGAAGCCTGTACTGCTTCTGCCCGTGTTGTTGTGTGACTTCAGCCTACAGTGAAGTCAAGCCTGGACCTGCCACCAGCACAGAGATTCATCTAGGGCAGAGGTGGTCAACAGGACCACCACGGGCCAAATCTGGACACCAGACACTTCTGAACACACTGCAAAATCCTTCTATTTACTTATTATAATCATCATTATTTTTGTATTATTTTCTCTGGAGTGTGGTCCTTGACTATACCTTGACAAAAAATAATTGATTACCCATGATCTAGGGCGTCATCCTGCATTCTTTGCATGCTCCAACTTCTCATTGACGTCATGGGAGTTTCGAGTAGCATGTCCCCAGGGGTTTTACGACTTAGCCTTACAAGTATGTTGTCTTTAACAAGAGGAAAAAAGTAAAGGAGTACTAGTGGCACCTTAGAGACTAACAAATTTATTTGAGCATAAGCTTTCGTGAGCTACAGCTCACTTCATTGGATGCATAATTCAAGTTAAAAGAAAAGGAGTACTTGTGGCACCTTAGAGACTAACCAATTTATTTGAGCATGAGCTTTCGTGAGCTACAGCTCACTTCATCGGATGCATACCGTGGAAACTGCAGCAGACTTTATATATACACAGAGAATATTGTGTATATCTGTGTATATATAAAGTCTGCTGCAGTTTCCACGGTATGCATCCGATGAAGTGAGCTGTAGCTCACGAAAGCTCATGCTCAAATAAATTGGTTAGTATCTGTGTATATATAAAGTCTGCTGCAGTTTCCACGGTATGCATCCGATGAAGTGAGCTGTAGCTCACGAAAGCTCATGCTCAAATAAATTGGTTAGTCTCTAAGGTGCCACAAGTACTCCTTTTCTTTTTGCGAATACAGACTAACACGGCTGTTACTCTGAAACCTATAATTCAAGTTAGGAGTTCCCTATGATATGGAGTTATCTACAGACATCGGAACAGATGCTGAACCCGCACGATTTAGGATATAATGTCACCTAAGAGCTGTGTCTTTTTCTACCTCGTTTTGAATTTCTGCAAACAATGAACAATGAACTGCAACATGACCAGACTGCGCACGCAGTGAGTACTATCAAATATAACAGATCATCCCTTCAATGACAAAACCATAAAGCACAGTCTTTTAATTTAGAATAAAATGTTTACAACACCTGTTCTCTTACCTTTAGGTTTTGTTCTGTTGTCCTCTCACCGTCCCTTTGATTAGAGTGTGTCGCTGCAGATCCAAAGAAAAGTTAGGAACACTCCAAACACGTGAGAGTTTCTTGCCAGTTCTACCCAACATGCTCTCATTATTCCCACTTTACAACAGAGAGAGATCAATGGTCAGAAGTTTCTTAGATACCGGAGCATGTAATGAGATGTGCCTTAAAGAACCCTTGACAGCACTTGCAAAACAGCCACTGTTGCAATTTCTCTCGGAAGTATATTACTTTTTTTTTCCAAAGCAAAGATCTGTCTGTCAGGACGCACAATAGCACACAACAAACAAGAGCTCTGTATGAAGAAGATAGACATCATGATTGTCTAGGCCTGTAGATGTTAAGCACCTGATCCTTTTAACTCTAATCAGTTCACTGAAGAATGTCACACACCCCTAAAATATGAGTTGGTATGTTTGATAAATCCTTTGTTACCTCACAAATAAGTTTATTTTTCCCTTATGGAAGCAATTCTAGGCTGTTTACTTCAGAATCTTGCAGTAGGAGGACAGAGAATCAAAGATAATCGCTTTTCTGCAATGTTGTGTAATACTGTCTGCTCCCCGCATTTTGCAAAAAGTAGCCACACAAATCACCTCAGTAACTTTTGGTCTAACCAGTTCTTGAATCTCAGCAGTGATAGTGTTCTAAGCTTCAAGAGGGATGGTTTAGAATTCTTTCCTAATATCTAGGCCAAACTTTCCTCCCTTAACTTCAGATCATCCCTCCTACCAATTTCTGAGAATTAAGCACTGCCTTCCTAGAACACATGGTTATCTTCCAAGGTCATCCCTGGGATTGTGTCTCCCCCCGCCTGGTCATCTCTTTGACTATATAAATTCAGGTCACTTGAAGAGAGACTGTGGGAGCTATTTTTGTTTTTCTTTAGATTTGCTACATCCTTCCTACATTTTGAGAGACAATACTACAGGCAATAGTCCTGGTGCAGCTGGTTGGACAAGAGCTCCAGGGAGGCAGTTACAGGACACTAATTTGGCATTGTCATCCCACTACACACATCAGAAGTCAATAGCATTGCTTTTTTCATGCTCCCATCCCTCTATATGCTCCTGTCTGGTTACCTATTTATCTGTGACCTCAGCAACTACGTCTGTACTTGAGTTTCCATCTATACTATTTGCTTCTCCCTAAGTGTTTAATATGTTCCCAACAATGAGAGGCTGTTTCTCCTGAATTACAACTGATTAGCCACTAGATAAACCATCACTCTTGATCTGAAAAGAGGAGATTAATTTACTTATTTGATTAAACTTGTGACAACCCTGATGTTTATAATAATGTTGGACAGAGTTCACATGGAAAGCCTGTTAACTTCTCCAGAGAGGTCCCAAACTAGCTTGGTCTTTGTAGATTTTGCCAGCTTGCTAAGGCTCTAGTAAAACTACTGAAGAAGAGTGAGCTGTCATGTAGAAGTGCTAAACTAAATAAATAGTAAGGAATTTGTTTAGATAGTTTGCCCATTGCAAAGCTGAACCAGATTGTGTGGTTTAATCTTCGTTCAACCTAAGAACTTTGTCTGAAAGTTACATATTTTATTCACATATTGAACAATAAATTAAAATGACTGTTAAATACTAAGAATGGAACTTGGTTTATGATCTTAAGTGCTGCGGGACTGCGACACTAGTGTCACTTTAATAAAAGCTCAGAAATTTCATTTGCCAACAACTATTTTCAAGTACTCCTCTCTGGCTGACCATCCTATGTCGTGCTACCTGGGAGGTGAAAGTTTCAGGAGTTAAGCTTGGCCAAGGGCAGGCACTACAAAGGCAGCAAGCTCAGCCCTTAGGGGAAGGGACAGCCTCATTCATTTAGGGAAACACGACAATCAAAAAAAAGAGACAGGTCAGGGAAAGAAGATACAGAGGAAGAGAAATCAGTAAATAGGAGGCATGGAGGCTTTCTGGTCTGGGACTGCACACACAGTAAAAAAAAGTTTATGACACCAATCAGCCAAAAACTAGGCGTATGCAATCAAAAAAGAGGATTTTAAGTTTACAGAATGAGTATTTTTAACAAACAAAGGGGTAAGATGGAAGCAAAATTGCATCAGACGGTACAGTAGAGAACAAGAGCTGCAGGGCCTACAGAGACAGAACAAGGAAGCTAGTGGCATAACAACCAGGCACTGCCAACATTTTAAAGTGAGTTCTTTGTGTGTGAGATCAAAGGATGAGGACAGGTTCCACAGACTACCAAATCTCATGAGAGGAAGAAATCATTAGATTCAGGTTAAACCAGAACAGTCAGATTTCAAATTTTCTAAGAACACTGAAAACCTAACAACTGAAACTTAAGCTGTATTACACTAATCCATCAAATTTCCTTTGTATGTTCACTTAGGAGCAGTGGGTATGGAAGATCTCCACTTTCTGGAGAGAAGACAATAAGGGGCTTACAGAGCAACACATCTTACCAAAAGCAGGTCTATCACTGAACAATTGGCGATCACCTTTAGCTCAAGACCAGATTATTATTTTGGTCATGGAGAATGGGAGGGACATTGTGGGGCATCTCTGAATAAGTAACAGAAACACCTCAATATGCAAGGGAGTCAAAAAGGGGTAAGCCCATGGTCTAGTGCTAGGGAACTGGGCTGGGATCCAAGTTCAAGATGTCAGCTGGGAGCGGTAGAGAGTGACGAAAATGGGAGCTTTCTATAATATTTTTATGAACAACAGGGGTCTTGGTTGAGCCATTTGATTTGGTATTGTTACCTACTGAATGTAGAGGAGTGAAAACACTTCTCCTGGAACAGAGGAGAGACATGAGGTGTTTGGGTCCCACAGCTGACTGGGGTGAGATGAAGGCATCATCAAGAGCTGTCTGGAATCAACATATTGACAGAATACCCAGAAAAAAACATGAGAACGCCAACGACTGAACATTAATACTTAACAATGGAAGGCCCAAACAGGCTGAACTCAGTGTGATTTGACATCAGAAGGACAATGGACTGGAGATGTCAGGAACCTGCAATAAGAAGTGTTCACAGACACACAGCAGCTCTCATTCAGGGTTCTCACACACAGAGCAGCCTCATGGGACTCAAGAGACAAAGGGACAGAGAACAGAAATGAATTCTACAGAAGGATGGCTTGGCGGAGCCCCAGATTTTGCCAGTGCAAACTCTACCTTAGGTTAGCATACAGAAACAAAAGTTAAGAGCTTCTAGATCAGGGATGGGCAAACCACGACCCACGGGCCAGATCCAGCCTTTCATAGCTTTGGATGCAACCCGCGGATTTGCCACCCACGTGGCACCGCACCATTCACCAGCACCACGTCCCTGCAGCCCATGGGGGAGGCAGGGCAGAGGGCTCAGCGCACTGCTCTTGCCTGTAGGTACCTTCCCCAAAGCTCCCATTGCCCAGGAACAGGGAGCTGCGACCAATGGAAGCTTTGGTGGAGGTACCCACAGGCACACTGAGCCCCCTCCTCCTGCTGCACCCCAATCCCCTGCCCTGAGCCCCCTGCTGCACCTTGCACCCCTCCTGCACCCCAACCCCCTGCCCTGATCCCCCTCCCGCACTCCGCATCCCTCCCTGCACCACTGCCCTGAGCCCCCCCCACACTGTGCACCCCCTCCTGCATCCCAACCCCCTTCTCTGAGCCCCCTCGTACACCCCACACCCGTCCTGTGCCCCAACCCCTTGCCCTGAGCCCCTTCCTGCACACTGCACCCCTCCCATACCCCGCACCCTCTCCCACACCCCAACCCCCTGCCCCAGCCCTACATTCATGACCCTGCAAGCAATTTCCCCACCCCAATGTGGTCCTCAGACCAAAAAGTTTGCCCACCCCTGTTCTAGATGCTGCACTGCAACAGATTCAAAACCTGCTCTGGTTTGGAAAAGGCTGCTTGATGTCACTTCAAATACTGATGTGCATTGATACCTGAAACAGGTAAAAAGTCTCTGATCAGGAGTCTATCTCAGTCAGATTCACTGTGCAGCACTCATGGTGAGAAACAGGAATGTTGGAGCCCAAAAACCCAGTCTCCAAGGCATTGAAGCCACATGGCCTATCCTCATGGAAAAGTGTGACCTTTTAGGGTCTGGCACACTAACAGGTAACTCCTAGCACACTGTTTAAGGGCCAGAGGATAGTCCAGACCCTGTGAATCCATAACACAGCAAACTGTCTCAAGCAAGGTTTCCACCCCTCATATGCTAGAAGTAGCATTTATCGGTCCTTTCTTGGTCAGCAAAAGGGAGAGGGAGTTATTAAAACACTAACCAATGGTCACATCTACATTACGAAAACAGCCCTTGAATAACTAACACGTTCAAACTATTCCTTGCCAATTTACACCAGAATTTTAACAAGGATTAGCCAACATGTTTAAAAAAAAACAACACCTTTTTCCTAGTGAAGACAGGGTCTTTCGGGGAGGCCTGGTCAACACAGCAAAGCTTTGCTGGCATGTAAGTGTCAGCTAGGATGGGGGCTGCATTTCAGTGCTAGGTGAGGAATGGCCATGCCACATTGTCATGCCGGGTACCAGCGCCGCCCCCCGCCCCAGAGGGGGCTGCATGTCAGTGTTAGGTGAGGAATGGCCATGCCGCATTGTCATGCCGGGTACCAGCCGCCGCCCCCGCCCCAGAGGGGGCTGCATGTCAGTGTTAGGTGAGGAATAGCCATGCAGCGTTGCCAAGCCTGGGTACCAGCCACCGCCCCCGCCCCAGAGGGGGCTGCATGTCAGTGCTAGGTGAGGAATGGCCATGCAGCGTTGCCAAGCCCGGGTACCAGCCGCCGCCCCCGCCCCAGAGGGGGCTGCATGTCAGTGCTAGGTGAGGAATGGCCATGCAGCGTTGCCAAGCCCGGGTACCAGCCCCCGCCCCAGAGGGGGCTGCATGTCAGTGTTAGGTGAGGAATGGCCATGCCGCGTTGCCAAGCCCGGGTACCAGCCGCCACCCCCGCCCCAGAGGGGGCTGCATGTCAGTGCTAGGTGAGGAATGGCCATGCCGCGTTGCCAAGCCCGGGTACCAGCCGCTGCCCCCACCCCAGAGGGGGCTGCATGTCAGTGCTGGGTGAGGAATGGCCATGCCGCGTTGCCAAGCCCGGGTACCAGCCCCCGCCCCAGAGGGGGCTGCATGTCAGTGCTGGGTGAGGAATGGCCATGCCGCGTTGCCAAGCCCGGGTACCAGCCGCCGCCCCCACCCCAGAGGGGGCTGCATGTCAGTGTTAGGTGAGGAATAGCCATGCAGCGTTGCCAAGCCCGGGTACCAGCCCCCGCCCCAGAGGGGGCTGCATGTCAGTGCTAGGTGAGGAATGGCCATGCTGCATTGTCATGCCGGGTACCAGCCGCCGCCCCCGCCCCAGAGGGGGCTGCATGTCAGTGCTAGGTGAGGAATGGCCATGCCGCGTTGCCAAGCCCGGGTACCAGCCCCCGCCCCAGAGGGGGCTGCATGTCAGTGCTAGGTGAGGAATGGCCATGCCGCGTTGCCAAGCCCGGGTACCAGCCCCCGCCCCAGAGGGGGCTGCATGTCAGTGCTGGGTGAGGAATGGCCATGCCGCGTTGCCAAGCCCGGGTACCAGCCGCCGCCCCCGCCCCAGAGGGGGCTGCATGTCAGTGCTGGGTGAGGAATGGCCATGCAGCGTTGCCAAGCCCGGGTACCAGCCGCCGCCCCCGCCCCAGAGGGGGCTGCATGTCAGTGCTGGGTGAGGAATGGCCATGCCGCGTTGCCAAGCCCGGGTACCAGCCCCCGCCCCAGAGGGGCTGCCCCGGGCACGCTCCCCTCAGAGGGCTGGAGGAGCCGCGCCGGCCCCAGGACCGCGGCGCAGGGGGGTCCCCACGACCCTGCCCGGCCGGGCTCCGCCGCGAACTCACCTGGCTCTGGCGCCCCGGCCGCTGCTACCGGCCCGCGGGGAGCCGCTGCCGGCGCAAGCGCGTTACACTCGCCTCGCATTCCTTACCGCGGAGGCGCCTTGCCACTCCTTCCCGTGCGCACGCGCGGTGCTCGCCCCGCCCTCTGCTCGCCGTTCTGCGCAGGCGCACACCCAGGGCCCGCCTCGCTCTCGTGCTAAGGCGGAAGGGTGAGAAGGGCCGGGGAAAAGCCGACCAGGGAGCCTCAAGGGGTGTGTCCCTTCGGCTCCGCCCCGCACTTTCCATTGGTCTACTAGCAGCAAGGGGGCGGGTTGCTGAGCTCTAGGCCTGTCGGGGCAGGGCAACGTGCGTCGGCTCCTCCCTCAAGACCACACCCGCTTAGGTAGGTCAGGGGTAAATACCGCGAGAACTCCGGCTCGGCGGCAACCAGCTCTTTCCTCGTGCCCTCTGCCTTCTCGCGATGTTTCATGGGCTATATAAGGGGAGCCCCGGGAGGTGTTAGTCAGTCAGCGTCCTGCGTTAGGCAGGTGGCAGCAGTGTGGGGGCGCTTGTGAGGGCGGCGCCGCCGCCGCCGCCGCCGCCTCAGGGCTTGGCCCCTGGCCTGTCCGGGGTCTCTCTAGGGCTGACCTCGGGCCAAGGGCTGACTTGGGGACCCAGGTCCTCTCCAGTCATGCTCCCCGTGGGGTGTCGCTGGCGACCCGCCACGTTGGGTGTGAAAACAAACGGCTCAGGCCTAGTCCCCGGCTGAGCTGGTCTAGTCCTCATGCCCCCCCCACAGAAACCTGGGCAAGGCTCGCTGGCACCCTCCTGGCCAGGCTGTGGAGGGACAAGAAACCAGGGAAACTGCGCGCAGCCCACTCATTAAAGCGCATATAGGGGTTAGATGGAAATCCTATGCAAGCTTTGCGACCCAAAGGGTTGCTACAAAAACCACACAGAATGAGGGAGTGTGGCAGCAAGAGTACTAGGAAAGCACCGTGCGTGGCCATTACGTTCCGAAGTCCGTGACTGATGAAATGGGTGAAGGAGTAACGGTGATAAACAGTACCTTGCAAACAGCATTTGCTTAGGCTGTGGTAATTACAGAACCTACTGTGCTAGCCGTGGTAATGGCAGTGTCTTCTACAATACTGGGGTAAAGGAGTTCTAGCAACATTACTTATGCTACCCTTTGTTTTAGATGTGTGTGTTAATTAAGGATATGTAGTTCTTAAAAATAAATAAATAAAACATCTTAGTCCTTACAAAGTGATTATACTTGGTCTGTTTAAATATCTCCCAATTCATTATGGGGGCCAAGTGCTTACACTGAGTAAGTATATGCAACCTTGTCCTTGCAAACAGCAAGATGAGCAATGAAATCATTTTAAATGAATGCTAGGAATGACATTTGTTGAATATGTAAAAATGTTGTCTTACTCATCATACTAGAACTAAATTGTCTCCCTTGGGATATCTAGTATGATTTTCTCAGGAAGATGAAAAGCTGCTTTTTTTTTAGTTTTGGTACACTGTGATATGGATAATACCATTTCCTCTTTGAGGAGCCTAGAATGATTTTTTAGGTGCCTTAAATATTTAAAAACAGTATAAATTAGGAACGTAAGAAACTTATTTTAAGATATTCAGGATGCTTGCTTCTTTCCCTCATTCTGTCTGAGAGATGACTTTAGGGTTGTGAATGAGTAATCTTCCCAATAGAAGCGTGTGAACCTACCCTGTTTTGGAAAAGTCTGCTGTGAATTGCTGCAATTACTGATTTCCATTGACCCCAAAAGGGAGTAAAAAGTCTCTGAGCTGGAGCCTACCTCAGTCAGACTCGCTTTACAGAGCTCATAGCGAGAAACAGGCGTGTTGGAGCCTGAAGACCCTGTTTTGGAGATGTTGAAGCCACATGGCCTATCCTTATGGAAAAGGGTGACCCTTGGGGGTTTGGCACACTACAGGGTTAACCCTGGCAGCCAGTTTAAAGGCCAGAGCATAGCCCACGCAGTGTGAATCCATGACATAGCAATCTGTCTCAAGCAATGTTTCTGTTTCATATGGAGGAAGGGGCATTTAATGGTTCCTTTTTGGTCAATAAAAGGGAGTGGGAGTTATTGAAACATTAACCACATCTACACTAGGTAAATAGTTCTCAAACAATTAATGTGTTAAAACTATGACTTCCCCCTTTTACAATAGGATTTTAACCAGGGTTAGCCATTAACACTTCAAAATCTTAAGTGTTGAAACTATTTGTAATGTTCAAAATGACACTATCGTGACTGTTTTTATGCATAACTTAATCACTCATGTAAGTAATGTTACAGTAAAACCACTGGAATTTTCCAAGAAGTAGAAATTCCCTGACTCCCCCCTGTGTCCCACACCTCTGCCAGAAATATAGTAGCTCTTCCGCAACTTCCTACAACCCAGGGTAGAGCACTGGCAGATCATGAGCAGACAGTAATGGCTGGGGTTAGCTGGAGGCAGGGAAGGGAGGGCAGTCAGAGAAGAGCTGCTGCATCAGGGCAGCCCTGAAAATCATAGGAATGAAGGAGCTTCTCTCATAGTGAGAAATCATCCTTCAGGTGCCAAAATCTATAACTGGCGGGCATTTTCAATACTGGAGATAGTTTCTCCTGCATTAGACAAAGAGTGCTGTCTTCAGATTTTTAATGATGGATATTGGTCTGCAGAAAACTGAAAGTCTTCCTGGTCTGGGGACATTTATGATTCTGAGCCTTAATGAGCTTCGCTATGTTTCTTGGGGGCAGAAGTAGTTTTTTACTTTGTTTAATCTCTCAGAAATGTTGGTGAATTTTTCTTGTATGGTTTGATGTCAGAGCAACTTTTATAGAAACTGGTGATGAAGCCTTCAGGGCTGAGGGATCCTCTCTAGAGAGTGTTGATTTCCTGTTTATTCCCTCCCATACTGGATTTGTTTTTCCCTATTTTGCAGTAATCTTATTTCTTACGGTCTCCAACACGTTTGTGACAAAGCTTTGGAAGCTGTATCTGATCTACGTATTGCAGGATAGCGTTGTCCAGTTGTGAAGGGTTTCCTGAAACACCCAGGGGATTTGATGTATTACCCAGTACAAAAAGTTATAAAAATTGTTTTTATTCTGATGCTTGCCTCATCCAAGACTCTTGCCGTCTGTGCTGACGAGTAGGCATAATTCACACAATAACTTGAGATTTCAGATCAAAAGCAGAAACAGAAAGAGCTAAAGAAACACCATGGGGAGCCAAGAGGAGCAGAACTGCTGCGGTTTCCTTGGATCTTGCGCTGGGGGCAAAACAAAGGAGAAACTCAAAGAACTCCTACCAACTGTTTCCATTTTGCTCTACCTGGTTATTCATATTAAGTGATGGAGCATGGCTGAATTACCATAAGCAATATTAAACCCAACTACCTTTCAAAAAACAAATTTGTGGGGTGAGACACAAAACTTATTTTCAAGACAGAGCTGTCATGGTTAGATAGCGACAAGAAATGTTACATGTGATCCATCGGACGAATACCAAACCCATACTCATACTCTGATCCAGAAGCAGGGAGGTTAATTAGTTTGGGTGCAAACTGAAATCCAGTGTCTGATTCACAGCCTAGCATTACCATCTTTTAAACCTCGACCTCGTGAACAGTGATCACATCATAGGCGTGGTTGAGTGTGGTATGATATTACAGAGCCAGGGCAGGGCAAGCAAACATTGGCCCCAAGGAAAATGTAGGATGCTTTTAATAATTTGCAAGCACAGGTCACAAAAAGAATGGGGTGGGGCAACTCTAACCTGCCAGATGTAAATTATTCACTCTCCAAATGTTTAATTCACCTCCCTCTAAGGCCTGTTCATCCTGCCTACTGAGAATGAGACTTCAGATCAGTCTTTGCTTCTCTTAACTGCTATCTTCATACCTCCCAGTCTTGTATGATGCTTTGCATCAGATCCCTTGGCAATCTAGAATGATTTTCATACCCTGTGAGCATTACAAGATGGAACCCGTATCAAAATTAGGATTGAGCAGGCCATCCACCCTAGATCAGCTTCTTATCAGCATCCTGGGCCATCCAGGCTCCTCACTGAGCCCTTTCTGCTCTGGATAAATGATGCAACTCTCCCAAAATGTCAGTCCACATGAGGCTTTGCTGTAGGCATATTCATGTTATGGGCAGTGCTGAACTAAGCTTTTGACTCTTTGGAGTAGGGTTGGATTCTGGTTCTAGCCACATGGTGTGGTGATGCCCCACTTCCCATCAACAGTGTTGCTACAGGAGCATGTGAATCTTATGACACAAACATCGTGACCATGTGACACCAGCCCAGAGGAACCCCACGCTTTGGGCACCTACCCGTGGGGTGTGGGTGGAAAGAGAGTGCTAGTTGAACTAGGGAGCACCTTCTGTCCTGAGACAGGCTTGAACCAGGTAGGTCATGACGTGATGATGTTGCAGAGCGAATGTCCAGGCACTGAGTGTGCTGTACCCCCAGATCAGGACATTCTGCTTAGCAGTGGCAGGTTAGGGTGTGGTTGGATGGTTTATTACTGAAACGTTCTTCCACTTTGGCTTCAGATATGGAATTCTCTCCTTTTCTGACTCCACTGAAATGCCCTGGAAGCTGCATGCCTAGCAAGTCGGGGGAGGAGGGGAGCCACGTTGATTGACTCATTAGAGTTTTGACTTAACCTTTTACCCCTCTCCAAATGAATCTAAAATGAAAAGGAAACTGACACTCACAGGCAGAGCCCAGTAGATGGGGATGTCGCTGCAGAGAATATTCAGAGTTGTTCCCAGTGTAGTGCGGTCAGCCGGTTTCGCCTCTGTGAAGCTGTAAGACATTTTGTCTCCAGAGACCTGCTGGAAACGAAGTTGCCACATATAGCCCTTCGTATGAGCCAGGTACAAGCATTGGTGCTTGATACCAGCAAGCAAGAAACCAAGTAGAGCTTGAGTCAGTGGAAATGTTCTGTAGCTTTCCTCTAGCAACTGTGGAGCACAGTTTCGTTAGCTAGAAGTAAATCCCTCTCAAAGTCACAGGAACTGTCTTTCACACCCAGGACCATGACATCCAGCCAAGTGCAGAACATTGGGCTGCCACACATCTGGGCTTCAGCAATTCGATCTAGTGTCCCCAGCTACCAGGGGATACCTTCCCCTGCAGGACAGGGGCCTTGGTCAATTTTTCACAGATTTTAAAATGAGAAGTAAGCTATTGAACTGTAAGCAGAACCTTGGTGGATGATTGACACCACTTTGAGTCCTATGAGACTCATCCAGCTCCCCTCCCTCTCCCCGGAAGTCAGACATCACTGGGTTTCCAGGGATTGCAGTTCAATAATCCATCTCTAACATTATCCTGAGGTTCTGTCAGAGGGAGGGGACATAAAAGGGCCATGAAAGTAAGGGCATGTCTGCACTGCATTTTAAAACCCCTGGCAATGAGTCTCAAAGCCCGGTTCTACAGACTCGGGCTCACAGGGCTTGTACTATGCCACTGAAAGCAGCAGTGTAGACGTTCAGGTTCAGGCTCTGAAGCCTGGGGAGGAGGATGGGTTTCAGAGCCCGAGCCGCAACATCTACAGTGCTGCTGTTAGTGCTGCCATGCAAGCCCGAATCTGTAGCCCCAGGCTCTGACACTCACTGCCAGAGGTTTTAAAACACAGTGTCGATGTACCCTAAGAGGCTGAGGTGAGAGAATTTTGTGTCCAAGTATGCCAAGAGCAGAATCTCTTGGTAACAGCAGACAGTGCAGCAGCTCCTTAACCATCGTGCTGAATACAGCCTGTATTTAGTGGGGAAAATGCCTTTGAAAGCACATTTGTAGACAGCTATCTTGAGTTTCTGATTTGAGCCCTATATAGCCAACAGCTAGTGTCATTCAGAGACATCGTAGAGAGTATGGCACTGGCCATTCCACCAGCTGCCTGGGGAGTCCAGGTGCACTCAGCGTATCCAACTGTAATTCAGAAACTCACTTTCAGGGGAAAGGTGGGTTCTAAAATAAGGTGTCCAGCTTGATCTGTGGAGGGGGCCAGAGTACAGTTTAAGTTATGGACTGTGGACTGGGTCTATGAAGTTAGTGTCAAGGATCTAAACCAGATTGGCCACTGCTGTCCCTAGGAGGCTTGCAAATGATTGAGGGTAGAATATGAACCTTATATGCTAGTTACTGTTGCATTCAGTATTACTCAGTGGGGAAAATGATGCAAGGTACTTTTAGGATCATTTCCTCCCTTCATTTATTTGGTCATTTGTACATGCAGTTATTTAGTATCCCTATATAACTGTGAGCACAAATTAGCTAAATTTGAACATTTAGGTTACTTGGAAATTGTCCCTAAATGATCATTAGGTTTCAGGGTTAACTGTCCACCAAGATGAATTTGGAGCAGTTTATCTCTCTCTTAGAGCTGCTTCAGTCAACGAGAGTGTTATTACATTTTGAAAGTTTATTTTCAAGCCATACGGGCTGGAAATATAACTTTAAAAATATGAAATCTTATTTACTACCGAATCTGATTCTTTCAGGGAGGCTGGATAAATACATTAAGTAGGCCAGGAGTTTGGCACCCCAGGTTTAAAATTTGTTGCTTTCAATCAAAGTCTACAAGTAAGTAGTACAACACTGTGATAATAGCCCAGACTTGTGAACCTTACTTTGGCTTTAAAATTTGGGAGATCTCTGGAAATTTCATCCAAGCTTGGTATGTTGAGTTTATCCATCTTCATCATGAAACATTTTTTACTGTTGGTGATTCTGAGACCTATTAGACCCTACAAGCAAACATCCAAAACGTCAGTAGGAGGCACTTGCAAAAAATAAAGTTTACAATGTTCATTGACCAACAAGATAACCTGTGAAATTTCCCTGGGTAAAAGCTTGCATAGAAGTTGTTTGTTATTTCCCCAGTAGAGATGCCTGGGTTGGTCTTGCCTATGCCCCCAGCAGAGAAGCTGTGCAAAGGTTATGAAAAGTTTTCACAAAGTTTACTGCAAACGCTCTCATCCATTTTAATTTAGGGCCATTTCACAACCTAGAATTTCAGTGGGTATATGGGGAATAGCCAAATTCTAAACTTTTAGGGCTACATTTTCTGTTCAGCACAGGAGCAGCATAGAGGAAAAGATAGCTTGAAGCCATCTTTACATTCCTCTAATCTTGGAACTTCTGGCATTAGAGAAACCTGGATGCTGCACTAAATTATACCCAGCCCCACAGCTCCAAGGGTCCACTCAGGCAGCTGGGAATGACTGGGGTTTAGGGATCCCTTTTCTTCTGAGAACTCTTCTCCATACACGAGGAGCTTGTGAGTTGGAAAGAAGAGCCGCTATGCTTTAGTCCACCTGCTAATTCCCCCTTACACAAAGGATCAGGGGGCTGGATTGCCTGCTTTGCCTTAGCAGGGTCAAGAATCTGGCCCCAAGTGTCTTGACAGCAACTGGTTTTCATCTGAAAGGAAATCTGAAATTTGTACTTTTGAAAATATCTCTTAGATCGTCAGTGAAAAGGAGACTCCTTTTCATTCAGTAGTAGTTTATTTTTGAGCAAAAAATAATGACTTTTTCAAAATTGGCTCATACTTGAAAATTCAAAACGAAATATAAAACCCTTGACGTACGTTTTAGAATAGTTTCAAACTTGTGTTTAACTCTCTCTGAACCACAGACTACTAACTCGATGAACGGGTGTTTAGTTTAACATTGGTTTATCCAGCATTTCTGCCTCCATCTTTGCCCATTCACATAAGGAGTGATGGTGTAATTTTCAGCTCAGTAAAGTTTAAAATTAGTTAGAGAGAAGCTACCTCCTGCTCTGGCAGGTACAGAACATCCTCGTGACTTGGATCAGACCCGTGGTTCTCAAATTTTTTTTTTTGCGGACCACTTGAAAATTGCTGAGGGTCTCGGCGGACCACTTAACGATCTTTCCAAATGTTGTTTGTATCATTAGCTAACTATTGTAAAGCCCTTTGGATAAAAGTGCTATATTAAAAAAAACTTAATAATAATTAACAGTTTTTTGTTCTACAAATAAAAGCACACAACTCATATGTTAACATCAGTAGTCTTACCTTTCAAATGCGATGGATGTGTCCACTCTCCCCCACTGCGGCAGCCCCCGAGCTGGGGCTGGGAAGGAGGGGGGTCTGTTCCCTGCCACAGCAGTTACAGAGCTGGGGCTGGGAAGGAGGGCCATCTCTCCCTGGCAGCCGCAGCCCTGGAGCTGGGGAAAGTCGCCTCTTTCTCTGGCCGCCGCAGCCCTGCACATCCCAAATTCCTCCCATCCCCTCTTCTCGACCCACTGCCACCTCACACCTACCCCCTATTCCCCCCCAGGCCACCACCTCACTTTACATGTGCGTCTTCTTCAGGGTCCAGGCACCTAATTAGTGGAGCCGCGCCAGCGTGTCTCCACTAATTAGGTGGGAGGCCCTTCATTCTCTCATGTGCAGCTGCCCAGGCATGCACTTTAGAGGGAACTATCCGCAGACCGCCTGAATGGAGCTCACAGACCACTGGTGGTCCACGGACCACAGTTTGGGAACCTCTGGATCAGACAAAATCTGCTGAGGATTTCACTTAAGCCTTTAAAAAACTCCATTGGAGAGCTGTGAAAGGAGCTGTGTAGCTAAAGAAAGAAACCTGCATATGCTTATCATTTTGATGTAATTTATTCATCCTCTACTTCTATTATCTACTTCAAAGCCCTAAAGTCAACATGTAAAGGGGGACTGAGACCCAATTTAAAGGATTAACTGAAAGTGACCATAGAAGAGATGTTTCTACATTAACTTTATACCCTGAGAGCTGGCCATGTGCAGCAGTAACTTGGTATGGCTATGCTGAGGTCAGTCACTAGTATTAGTCTGTCATCCACATCTACAGCTAGCATTTGGCTGTTGCTGCCTAAATCAAATCTTTGTATGTTTACTTCGATTGTTAGCCCTTTGGGGCACCGACTGTCATTTTGTTCTGTGTTTGTACAGAGCTTCACACAATGAGGTGCTGGTTTGTGACTGGGGCTGCTAAGTGCTACCACAAAACAAATAAATAAAAATGATAATAAATATTGAGACTCTTGTATCATGCATGCTCCAAGGATAGGTTCAGTAATAACAGAATGGGACACCCCCGCCTGGTCTCCCTGCCTAAGTAAAAGCTGCTGTCTCCTGCACCGTAGTCTGGAAGAACATGGAAGAACTTATTCTATTGGGAGGGCTGATCAGAGACCAGATTGGCAAAGATTGCGGTCCTCTGCTGTAATTCCTGGAACAAAGTGGAAAAGGCAGAACTTTCTTGGCACAAGCACAAGTGGCCCTGGCTTGTTGATTATCTGAACTCAACCTTTTCCTCTTTCCAGTACAATCCAGCTCTTCCAGCCCATTTGCTTGCACTTACTTGGTTATAGTTGTACACAACTGTGGCTGTGGATTTCTTTCTTCTGATGTGGAAAGCGGCCACGTTCTCCCGTTCATTTACCATGGCCGTCTGCTCTTCCTCTTCCCCCTTGTTTCCCTGGATGACCATGTCAAGGACCTCAAAGAAACATTCAGGATATGAAATACCATCTGTAGACCCTAGCACATTCGTCAGGGAAGGGTGAAAGTGCAGTGAGCCAAGAGGCTTATTCCAGATACCCATAGCCCCTGAGGGCATGTCTACACAGCAAAGAAAAATCTGTGGCTGGCCCATGCCAGCTGACTCCAGTTTGCGGGCTCGAGCTTCCGAGCTGTTTCATTGCTGTGTAGACTTCTGGGCTTGGGCTGGAGCCCAAGCTCTAGGGCCCTGTGGTGTGGGAGAGGCCCAAAGCCCCAGAAGTCTACACAGCAATGAAACAGCCCAGAAGCCCAAGGCCCAGGAGCCAAGTCAGCTGGCATAGGAAAGCTGCAGGTTTTTCTTTGCTGTGTAGACGTGCCCTGAGGCAGCGGGGAGTCCACCCACGTACAGAAACGACATGCACATCAGCTTTTTTTTAAAGGCTGCTGATAATGCCAGTTCATTAAGTAGCCCCTTGAGTAACACAGTCTGACTCTGCATGTGCATCCCAGGGGAGAGTTTGGCCCACTGTACTTCACACAAATACAAGAATAAAAATAACAAAGACACCCAGAGGCAAATATAATTTATAGATTCATAGATATTTAGGTCAGAAGGGACCATCATGATCATCTAGTCTGACTTCCTGCACAACGCAGGCCACAGAATTTCACCCACCCACTCCTGCAAAAAAACCTCTCACCTATGTCTGAGCTACTGAAGTCCTCAATTCATGGTTTAAAGACTTCAAGGAGCAGAGAATCCTCCAGCAAGTGACCCGTGCCCCATGCTACAGAGAAAGGCGAAAAACCTCCAGGGCCTCTTCCAATCTGCCCTGGAGGAAAATTCCTTCCCGACCCCAAATATGACGATCAGCTAAACCGTGAGCATATGGGCAAGATTCATCAGCCAGATACTACAGAAAATTCTTTCTTGGGTAACTCAGATCCCACCCCATCTAACATCCCATCACAGGCCATTGGGCCTATTTACCATGAATATTTAATTACCAAAACCATATTATCCCATCATACCATCTCCTCCATAAACTTATTGAGTTTAATCTTAAAGCCAGATAGATCTTTTGCCCCCACTGCTTCCCTTGGAAGGCTGTTCCAAAACTTCAGTGGGGTTGCAAAATTATAGCCGGAAGCCAGATTTTACCCTCTGTGCCGACAGGGTTTCTGTTGAGTTTAGCAGGAGCTATGACTGAATCAGGGGGCTTACTATGCCAACAGGGGGTGAATTTTCAAAGTGGTGCACCAGGCTGCCCACTCTTACTGCGAATGGCTAAATTCCCCAGGCACTGAGCTGGATTTACCTTAGTTTACTTCTTAACTGTGCTACAACACTTATTACAACCAAGAACTGTTATAAAATTGCACATACTGTGTGTGTAAATACAGAAAAGTACCTACTTTCAAAGGAAGTTCTCGATGTAACTTCTAAAGTAAAGGCATGATCTGTATACACAGTGCTGACGGATTAGAATGACACATGCAAACTGCAAGGAACCCATAGCTAAATCACCCACCGAGGGACAAGTTGGAGAAGTCCTTGCCTTGATATGAATATATATCAGAGCCCTTTCAGATACATTTTGAGGTTTATAAACCTGATCTTAAGAATAGTGCCTTGATGTCATGATGATTTCTAGATCATTATGTCATGCTGTCTGAAATGGACAGTTTGAGCTGGTAAGGTGAAAACTTTGCACGTAAGAATGATTGATAGGATTTGTAAATGTGCATTAGGGACAGAAATGCAAGTTTGTGCCAGGTCTGGTATCTCAGAGAACAGTTTGTGGCTGAAATTGCCGGACATGTATCAGAGGCATGTTGCACAAACAGTGACGGCATAAGCTTCCCACTGGCTGCTCTACTTACCTTTTCTGTGTGTTTGTGGGTCAGGTAAACTCCCACCAAAGTGCCGGCAACTATGAAGAAGCCCAGGAGAATCACCATCACTGAGGCAAGCATGATTCTCTGTTGGGTTGTGCTCACTTTGGGCATGAAGCTGTAAACCTGAAGAGAAATAAATGTTATTTATTATTGATAATTCTCAGTTACAAAGTATGTCTGGCGGTGAAAACATCAGAAATAGGAGACGTGTTCCTGGTAAAGTCTTGACTAAATGGTTTGATCTTGCAAACTCTTATTCAGATAAGTAGTTCTCAGTCACACTACTCCAGCTGACTTTGGCGGGACTACGTAAAGTTTTAAAGCATTAGGCCCTAAATGAGGGGAATAAAACTGGAGAGAGGTAGCAAAAGCAAAAACTAAACATTCCTCCCCCAAAACCATCTTGTTTACAGAGCTGAATTTGCAGTATGTTCTCTAGCCTCACTTTAAATTGCACCATGCTTAAGTCAGAATATAGAACAGGCTGTGCATTCAGTCAGGATAAGCATCTTCTGGGTGTCCATGCCAAGGGCTTTCCCAGGCCAGAGGAGGCTGGGTGCTGACCAAAGGCAGCGGTGTACTTTATAGAAAGGTATTTAAATGTTAAAGTTTAATTTCTAGTGAAGATATTTAGAATGTGTGCAGACTGGTGAAAACCAGCCCTCATTTAAATCATGCATTTTTAAATATTACACATTTTAGACAGTTTTTAAAATTGAAGTCCCCATTTCAGCCACCTGTGTCACCTTGCTGAGCTGACATGCTGCCAATGCTCTTCCCTACCGTCATGAAGGGCATCTTAGATTTAATCCATACATTGAAATGTTCGGAGTTTGCTTCAGCCCAGACTTCCCCCAGCTGCTCCCCAAGGGCCCTCTCATTCACCCCACCTGTCCTCTTGCCACCCACCTGTATTGATTTACCCACCACCTGGACATTTTTTTTGCACAGAGCTGGCCCCAAACCATCTTCTCTAAGCCTAGGGACAAGATCCCGCACCCCCTGTTTCTGGTAAGGGTAAATACCATTGTCCTGGTTTAACAATTGGGAGACATTAATTGGGGAATGTGCTTTCTTCGAATCATGTTGAATGCAGGCTGTTTAAAAACATGGCCAGGGGACAGAGACTGCAGTCTCCTATCCAATCTAGGCGTGTGACATCAAGCTGATTCATTTGAGACAAATACACTCTGCACATAACCTTTTCTTTGATCAAATCACTAGCTAATAGGCATTGATTAAATATTTCTGGGAGACACACGCTACCAAACAGGGGGTCTCCCATTCCTTCTAACCAAAAATTACGTTACTTACAAGTGGCTGAGCAGGCACCGTGAGCTCGGTAGTGCTTTTGCAATCCATCTTTTTCGTCCCTCACTGTAAATCCAAGGCAGCTGTTTTCACTCCCGGGAGTCCTCCCATGCTTTTATAAAGTGTCCAGGGATCCAGTGTTCTTTTTCCCCCTATGATTTTTAAAGCCCTGAACTTCCTTGTTATTGCTGCAGGAATTTTTCATGATTGTCCAAACGTGATAATAGAAACGAACCATTATAAAACTATCAAATTTATTACTAACAGGGCCTCATAAAATCATCTCTTGTCTGGGAACTGGGAAGGTTTTAAAAAAGCAGCTGGAATCACATTTTGGATATAAATTCTGCTGAACTTTAAAATGTGTGTTTAAAGGAGAGGAGGCTTCTGGCAGGGTATTCTCCAGGAGGAGTCTTTAACATAGAATCCGGTTCCCCCTTTGGTTCAATCAGTCTGGATTGAACTTCTCAGGTCCACTAAAACTGACCTTCCTAAATTAGTTCCAGAAGACTGGAAGAAAGCTAATATGGTGTCAATATTTTAAAAGGCCAAATGGGATGACCCAGGTGATTATAGGCTGACATCAGTTCTGGGCAAAATAATGAAGCAGCTGCTACAGGACTTGATTAATAAAGAATTAAAGGAGGGTAATATTGTTAATGCCAATCAATGTGGGTATATGGAAAATATGTACGTCAACATGGGTATACATCAAACTAACTTGTAAGGTGAATAAAAAGATACCAAGTTTGGTTGATAAAAGTAATAGTGTTGATGTAATATACTTAGACTTCTGTAAGGCATTTGACTTGGTACTGCACAACATTTTGATTAATCAAAGCTATATGATATAAAATTAACATGCCACACATTAAATGGATTCAAAGCTGGCTAACTGATAGGTCTTAAAACGTCATTGTAAATGGGGACTCATCATTGAGTGGGTATGTTTCTAGTGGGGTTCCACAAAGATATGTTTTTGGCCCTATGGTATTCAATATGTTTTTCAATGACTTGGAAGAAAACAAAAATTCATCCCTGATAAAGTTTGCGGGTGACACAAAAATTGGGGGAGTGATAAATAAGGAAGAAGACAGGTCACTAATACAGAGCGTTTTGGATCCAGGGCCACCCGGGGTGTGGGGGGGCAAGTTGGGCAATTTGCCCTGGGCCCCACAGGGGCCCCCACAAGAGTTTTCGGCAGTGGGTCCCGGAGTGAAGGACCCACCGCCGAAGACCCGCCACCGCTTCTTCTGCTCCGGGTCTTCGGCGGCAATTCAGCAGCGGGGGTCCTTCTGCTCCATGTCTTCAGCACCTATGATGACGGCTGTCCTTACGTGATGGGGGACTTTATCTTGGCAGTGACTCTGAAAAAGATTTGTGGGGGGAGTGGTGATAATTGGCTGAGCTCCCAGCGCAACTCTGTGGCAACTCTGTGACCAAAAAGGCTCATGCAATGCTTGAATGCATAAACGGGATTCTCGAATAGGAGTAGAGAGGTTATTTTACCTCTGTATTTGGCACTGGTGTGACTGCTGCTGGAATAGTGTGTCTAGCTCCGGAGTGTACAATTCAAGAAGGATGTTGAGCAATTGGAGAGGGTTCAGAGAAGAACAAGAAGAATGATTAAAGGGTTAGAAAACATGTCTTATGATGATAGACTAAAGGAGCTCAGTCTGTTTAGGCCTGTTTAGAAGGTTAAGGGGTGACATGATTGCAGTCTATGAGAACCTACATGAAGAGCAAATGCTAAATAATGGGCTTCTCAATTTAGCAGAGGAAGGTGTAACACAGTCCAATGACTGGAAGTTGAAGCTAGACAAATTCAGACTGGAAATAGGGCACACATTTTTAACAATGAGGTTAATTAACCATTGGAACAATTTACCAAGGGTCGTGGTGGAGTTTCCATCACTGATAATTTTTAAATCAAGGTTGGATGTTTTTCTAAAAGCTCTGCTCTAGGAATTGTTTTGTGGCAGTTCCCTGGCCTGTGTCATACAGGAGGTCAGACTTGATGATCACAATGATCCCTTCTGGCCTTGGAATCTGTGCGCCTTTGAAATCTGTCCTACTGGTCACTAGCATAATTTTTCTAGAGGAATGTGGCTATTGTGGGAGATTGTGGTTGTGATGTGCGAATCACTCTGCTTTCCTTTCACCCCTGTGCTCTGCTTCATCCCTTCCATTATGCTACCCTCCTACATCTGCATCACTTCCCCAGTCCTCATCTACCAGGTGCCATGCCTCACCTCCTTCAAATCCTGCCTTCCCCGCACCTCTTCAGTAAATCCCTCTTTTACTTCCCCAATAACACCCCACGCCCTCCTATCCCTGTACTGTCCAGTGCTGTTTCATGTGTATTTGTGTTTGGAGATTGTAAACTCTTCAGAGCAAGGAATATGCTGTGTCTACACTTGCAAAGTGCTTTGTTAATTAACAGTGCTCAGTAGCAGGTCCTCTGGTTACGAATGAGTCAAAACGACCGGTCAATTGCTGACACAAGCATGTGCTAAAAAAAGGGCCTCCTCCTATTGAAGTGAGTAGTAATTCTGCCACTGACCTCAATGGGAGTAGAACTGGGTCTTGTGGATGTTCCTCTTCATGGCTACCTGGCTCTTCAAATTGTTTCTATATAGGGCTTGTCTACACAGCAACGTTAATTTGGATTAAGGTAGGTATAAATGTAGAGTGTAAATGTCAACAGATTAACTCTTTGTGGATGCTCTTATTCCAGAATAAGGTTGCTTTATTCCAAATTATCGTCACCCATTTTTAAAGTGGCTTAAGCTATTTGGAATAAGAACATCATCGGCATGGAAGCATGTCTTTTGGAAGGTGGCCGAAGCATATGAATGTTTAGCATATCTGGCACGTAAATACTGTGCAATACTACAAAAGTGCCATGCAAACGCCTGTTCCCACTTTCAGGTGACATTGTAAATAAGAAGTGGGCAGCATTATGTCCCGTAAATCTAAACAAACTTGTTTGTCATAGCGATTGGCTGAACAAGAAGTAGGACTGAGTAGACTTGTAGGCTCTAAAGTTTTACATTGTTCTGGTTTTTTCAGTGCAGTTATGTAACAAAAAAATCCTACATTTGTAAGTTGCACTTTCATGATAAAGAGATTGCACTACAGTATTTGTATGAGGTGAATTGAAAAATACAATTTCTTTATCTTTTTACAGTGCAAATACTTGTAATAAAAATAATAAGATAAAGTGAGCACTATGCACTTTGTACTCTGTATAGTAGTTGAAATCAATATATTTGAAAATGTAGAAAAACATCCAAAAATATTAAATAAATTTCAATTGGTATTCTATTGTTTAACAGTCCGACTAAAACTGCGAAATTAATCGTGATTAATTTTTTGAATCACGATTAATTTTTTTGAGTTAATCACGTGAGGTAACTGCAATTAATCATCAGCCCTAATATATATATATATCAAATTTGATCAAACCAATAATTAATACCTGGAAACATACTACTGAACTGTCTCAGACCAACACAAGAGGACAGTTAAAGAACCAGTCTAATGATTCAACATTAAATAGCCACATTGTCATTCATAATGCTTCTTTTCTCATAATATTGTCCTTTTGTAAGTGAAGCTTACGTTGGTTTTTTTCACTTTTGTTCAAACTGTTCAATTCTATGTTTGCTCATGAAAGTGGGAAGATGTCACTAAACCTATCCACTCTCAAGGCACTACTGGGAGGCAAAGTGACAAATTCACGCTACAAGATTTGGGGAAAGACCATAAAGAAACTTTAACACTGTCTTACTCTTGGTATAAAACACAGCTGATTGGCACAGCTCTGACACACTGTGTTTCTGGCAGAACAAAGCATAGAGCCTCCTGTTTAGATCATGAGCATCAGGATCAGGTTTACTTCATAAGAATATTCAGAGTCACTAGAACCACGATTTCCCTGGTAACTGCTCACTTCATCCCACCATCATCCTGCCCATTTGGACTTTGTAATTGTTTTTTGCAGTTGCACTTCCACCTGTCTTTTAGCCAGGGCAGTGCTTCTCATTTGTGAGATCCTGCTCTGTCTGTGCCTCCCTTGTGTGTCCCCTTCTGTCCCCTCACAATCTTCCTCCTCTCCTTTCTCTCTTGGCTTTTCACCTGGTCCTGAAATCAAGGCCCCGGCACGGCAAGATGAGACCGCCCATCCAGTCTCTTCACCTGAGAAGGACCAGTGAAGGAGAGGGACCTGCCTAGACCATCCAGACCAGGGGTGGCCAACCTGGGGCTCCGAAGCCACATGCGGCTCTTCAGAAGTTAATATGCGGCTCCTTGTCTAGGCACCAACTCCGGGGCTGGAGCTACAGGTGCCAACTTTCCAATGTGCCGGGGGGTGCTCACTGCTCAACCCCTGGCTTTTCCACAGGCCCGGCCCCCATTCCATCCCTTTCTGCCCCCTCCCCTGAGCCTGCCATGCCCTTGCTCCTCCCCCTCCCACCCAGAGCCTCCAGCACGCCACTAAACAGCTGATTGGGAGGTGTGGGGAGAGAGGGGGAGGTACCGACTGGTGGGGCTGCCGGTGGGTGGGAGGCGCTGGAAGCGGGGGCGGGACCTGATGGGGGGCTGCTGACGTGTTACTGTGGCTCTTTGGCAATGCATATTGGTAAATTCTGGCTCCTTCTCAGGCTCAGGTTGGCCACCCTGATCCAGACGATGTCCCTGACTGGGGAGCTGAACCAGTGTCCAGAGCAACAGCTATCATGGCCAGCCTCCTGGCCCAAGCATCAGTCCATGACTGACCAGCTGCCCCGGATCCTGAGAAGATCAACAAAAGCCATATTACCCCATCGTTTACTGTCCGATCGTCTCTCTCCCTTTTATATGTACTGAGTCATTCCCCACTCAGAATCAAACAACTAAACAAACCCTTTCTTCCCCATCAAAAAGGCCTGCTTAACAGAATAAGGGGCTTAAACAAATATTCCCTGTCTCAAAAAGAAATTTGGATAAGGTTTGTGTGTTTGGCATAATTGCTCAATTTCAGTTTTAATGCTTTTTGCCTTGTGTTGAGTCTTTTCCCTTTGTGTGTCTCAGTCAATACGTTTCTAAGCTTTGGCATTCATTTCCTAGTGTGTTTGTCCTTGCACCAAGAAGGCTGAGATCTCTGTAGCTGGAGCCCTTGTTTAACCCTGTTACTGTTGGACAGTGAGTGGGCTATGTTAACACCTTTGATTTTTAGGGGCCATATAGTCCATCAAAATCGATATAACACCTCCCAAGTAAAAACATTTGCTTATCCACATTTTATGGATTTCCTTATCTGTGTGGTGTATTACAGGAAGCAAGTAATTCAGTACCTACACACATTAACTGGATTATCACCTTATCTGAATTAGTTAGTACTTGCCGAAAACTCTTGGGAACAAAAGCACATAGCGGAACTGCACTGCAAGCAGAGAGCATCAGATACACAAAATGGCTCCTGGATTTCCCCACGTCGCCATCATGAACAGCAGAGATTAGAGGCGCCTGGATCCCCCTACAGATGCTGGCCTGGGAAAGGCCACGAAGGGGGAAGCACTTTTATTATGCATTTGAGAATGAAGTTTTTAATTATGAGTTTGGATCTGCTGGGAAAACATTTCCTCCTACTGCACCCAAACCCTCCCCTAGCTTCCTGTCTGTGCCCAAAGCCAGCACAAACTTTCCCATCTGAGGCAACTCCCAAGAAGCTTCCTGACCCTTCCCTCAGTCTCAGGCCTACCCTATCCAGGAGAGGTTCTTCCTCTGGAGCATCTGGGGGCTGTGCTCCAGTCAAAAAGACCAGAAATCATCATTAATGACACCAGAATTCTGGAGGGGCTGTTAACCCTTGTGAGTCAGGTTAACCCTTGTGAGTCAGATCTCCAATCCCTCACTATTAGAGATCAGGATGAGACCCATTGTGGAGACCGATTACCCCACGTCTGCTACTGTGTGCCATCTTTTGAAGCATCTGGTACTTGCTACAGTCAGAAACAGGATACTGAGCTAGAGGGACCTTGGGTCTCATCCCATCTGGCAATTCCTATGTTCCTATAATAAAATCAAAAGGAACTAAATGTACCTCCCCCCCATGCTATGTGCTATTCCCAGCTGTTAAATTAACAGAGCTGCTCTGTGGCTATGTGACTGATCCACGCAGGGCAGCATTGGGGTGCCCAGAATGGACACGACACACATGTAAAATACTACGTGTTTGATTGTGTCTCCCTCTACTGGCTGTCCACAAAGAGAACAAAAGCTTCCTACTCCTACCAGCTTAGGGAGTTACTCCGCAGGAGAGGGTTGACAGCACTTTGAAAAGTTCTTTATTCAATGACTGCATGTATCACAAAGGTTGTAGCATGTATAGCTAAGATAAAAGGGTTGAGAGCCTTCAGATCCAGGACTAATATACAGACAGGTTTGTTATAAGTGCATTCTAGTACTTCTGTGCTTCTTCAGGAAGGGCAGAACGCTCTAGCGGCCAAAACCGATGTAAATGGTGATTCCCCAGAAGTGCACATAGATGCTCCATCTACGCTTCTGTGAGCTCTGGAAAATCGAAAAAAGGCATTTATATTCATTTTGCCATGTGTTTGCTTTCCCCAGTTCCTCTAAGTTAACTCCATGAGGGGTTTCAGTAGCTGACTTTGCTCGTTTTGGTCAAATCATCTTGAAAATCCATATCATCTCACAACTAAACAATGTTTCAGATGAGGAAGCCTAACACATGGCTTTCATGTATTTGGTTTTAAAGAAGAGGTACTGACACGAAGGGTGGGAAATTCAACCCATTGTGGATGAGTCATACAATAGAACCTCCATTTTATGAACATCAGTCTTGTGAATGATCAGTTATAGGAACCATTTATCCCAATGAAAAAATATACAAAAAAGAAAAAAAGTCACAAAGTGACGTCAATGAAAAATAAGGGGGCGTCACTTCACAATCCAACACTTTTATAGCACTGGAAATTGTTTTGGAGTGGTTTAAAGAACCAGAAGAAAGCAATGCACTGTGCCACTCTGCAACTTGTGCACCATACCTACTGTTCAATTTTATGAACTTGTAGATTTTTATAAACTCCTCAACACCAGTTACTTCATGAAATAAGGGTTCTATTGAGTTACCCTACCAACATGTAAATTGGGGGTGCAACTATGAACTTCCAAAAGACTAAGATGGCAAAAGTTGTGGCAGTTGCCCAGTGAGGAAGGCCCACTCTGAGCACATCTGTGGTAGAAGATGGGGGTTGGTGCTTTCCTCTGGACTCTGATTACTTGGTAAGGGATGGACTTTTATGGCCTAGGGTCACCTCAGCACCTACACTGTGTTGAAGGCCAAAAGACCCATCGGAGATGAGGGGGAACTGAGGCTTGGAGTCTGCAATGCCAGGCCATGAGGGGGTGCTCTTGGACTGCAAAAACTGTAGGGAAATGCAAGTGATTGTTATCTTCCTTCCAAAGGGTTCAGTGTACAGAACTCTAGCTGGTGGGAGGGTCACCATGAGGATGTAGGAAGAAAACAATAAAGTGAGAGAAAATGGCAGCAGGGCCCTGTAGATTCTCCTCCCCAGAGGCACTGGCCTCTTTTGCTTCAACTCACAGCATCATGCTGAATCTTTCTCAGAGAATACAGGACAGGAATGAGCCCTGTGACTCCATCCTTTCCTGAGCTGTGGATATGTCATGTTGTCCCTTACTACACACCCCTCAGTAACTCATGTCATCGCTGACGTAATGTTTGAAACAGAGGGCTCCTACCCCAGCCCAGTAGATGGGGATGTCGCTGCAGAGAATGTTCAGTGTCGTTCCCAGCGCTGTGCGGTTGGCCAGTTGACCCTCACTGAAGGTGTAGGACAAGCTGTCTTCTCCAGAGCCCTGCTGGGAAACAAGGCAAAACTGTTTGCATTCGTATAAAACTGAAATTAAATTTAAGGGAGGAAAAAAGGGAAATATTCCAGCTCTGATTGGAGCTGCCTGCTCCCAGAAACACGCTGGGAACTGTGTCAGTTCTTCCATTTTTGTCAGTGAAAATCCCTTTTAGAGAATCACCTCTCTCTGACACCGCAGAGGGTGTTCTGTGTCAGGCTAGTCAATCTCTCTAAACCTTCCCTGGCCAAGCTGGCTCCCCCTTCTGCTCCACTTACCTGTGTGTCAAAGTTCTCGATTTTCTGGGTAATTTCAGCCAGGCTGAACACTCCCTTCTGTCATGTACCCGGAGGCCAATGAGACCCTGGAAGGCAATGGGGAGAGAGGCTGGCTGCACAAGTGACAGGACACTCAGGCATTCAGTGCCTGAACCCACAGCCCATTGTACATCAGTGTGTGTGAAATGGGTTCAGGTGTTCCAGTCCAGAGAGCGGTAGGAGTGTGCAGATCAGCAGCGTAGCTGGCAATCAGCTATTACAGCACCACAGTAGAGGCTTTGGGAGCTTTAATGTGAAAGACGTAACAGGGTGGCCTGCCCCTGTAAGGGTTGGGGGCCTGCATGTGGCCAGCCCTCTCCAGTTAGCCTGCCTGCTATACCTTAATTAGTTGAAGCAGCTTGGTACAGAGGAGCTGATTCCCCCATAAAGAGCAGCTGGAAGCTGCAGAGAGGGGGATGCACAGGGAGACACACAACCATGGAGACTGCTGGGAGTGTCTAGACTCCATCAGGGGGCCCTGAGTTTCAGGGGAAAGGCCCCAGGCAGGGAAGGCCTGGGAGACCCCAGAGGGAAAGACTGGAAGTACTTCATGCAAATTGGAGAACTTTATATGGGGATACTTTTGTTACTTTGTTACCTCCAGCCCAAGGAGGGGGTTCGCTTAGCCAAAGAAGCGTTGTTTAGTAGTTTAATTTAAGGGACCCTGAGCTGAAAAAGAAGGAAACTGAGGCAGGGTGCCTGCAGAGCAATCTCAGGCCATGAGGTGGTGCTCAGGAGGCAGCCAGCCCATCCACCAAAGGCTAGTCCAAGGGCACCAAATGTATAGCCCATGGGCCAACTCCAGCTCCCAGGACCCAGAGCTCATT
Source organism: Eretmochelys imbricata (assembly GCF_965152235.1). NCBI lineage: Eukaryota > Metazoa > Chordata > Testudines > Cheloniidae > Eretmochelys > Eretmochelys imbricata. The sequence continues at coordinate 4,903,697 of NC_135593.1, read as the reverse complement.
CTTCCAGGGCATGTGGCCCATAGCCCTGAGGGGGCATAGCTGAGGAGAGCTTGTGTCTGACTGGCCACAGGCAACTGAGCCCTCTCCCCTCCTGAGCGGTTGCCACCAGCAGCCCCACAGCCTGAGCTCAAAGAGGAGGTTCCTTCCCTACCCATCACCCTCCTTGTTCCCGTGGCTGCCAGGCCCCACAGCACCAGACCGAGGAGAGCAGCTGCTGATCTGCCTCCACCACTGCTTCATGCTGCTCTCAGCAGCCCAGCTGCAGGGAAGAGTCTCCTCCCTCACTCCCGCCGGCCACCACTGAGCCCTGTGCGCCGGCACCCAAAGGTGGGGGGAGCTACTGCCCGGAGGGGAAATGGAAGAGGACGCCAAAGGAAGCTGGTTAAGAGAGAAAGGGGCTTGGGGAAGGAGGCATGTGCCAAGGGGGGCTGAGCTGTGCGAATTCCCACGGGGTGGGAGTGGGGCGGAGGACAGAAAGTGCCCAAGGGGTAAGGGACTGAGGGAAGGAAAATCACAAGAAGCTGGAGCGACATGGGGACCGGCCATAGTCACAAGAAGCTGGAGAGGGTGGGGACTGGCCATAGTGGAGAAACACAGAGCTCAGTTAATGGACAGAGTAAGGGAGGCTGTCTATTGCCTTTAAATGCAGTATTTAATTTCACTAACAAAAGGGGCGTGTTGTGCAGTTAGTGAAAATGAAAATTCGCCTGTTATCAATGGTGGTCTCACCTTTGCAGGGCTCCCCAGACTCTAACTGGAAGGGTAAGTGGGCTCTCACTGCAGAATTTATTTGACACCCCCTGCACTAGGCAATGAGGAAAAGAAGCCTGATATCTGCTGAATAGGCTCCTTGCTGTGATGTCTGCACAGTCTCGGCCCAGCTGCTAATGGACAGAGAAGCCTGTGTCACAGTAAAACTGTTATCACCAGTGACCCTCTTCTTGGCAGTCCCAGGGGTTTGTGACTGTCACTAGCAGATGTGCCCGTGTGATTCTTGCAGTGTCAAATCCCCTCACCTGTGGGGAGTCCTGCTGTGTGGACAGCGGTGCACATACGCTCTACTGAAAGGAATACATCAGACTGGTTCACGTACATGTGTTTCCTCTGGAGTCTGGACCTGCTGCATGGCTGCCTCATTTACACAGGCATCTTAAGCTCTACACCCCAGAGCTAACTGCAGGATTGATTTTAGAATGACAGCAGTGATTATTCTTGGTCTAAGTGGGGACTGAACTTAGCACCTCTGGATCTAAAGCCATAAGCCTCTGCTTAGTTGAGGCTACTAGCTGAGCAAAAGAACCGTCTTTATTAGCTTAGAGGCAGTTGTGGACTTATGACCTATTATATGTGATCTAGCCACTGTGGAGAAAGCAGCACATCATGTAAGCTCTTGTTCTGGTTTCTGTCCTGACCTGCCTCATGTGCCAGGCATTTCTAAGGGTTCACACACCAGTCTTGTTGGAATAATTTTCACACCCAGCCCTCTGAGATCCCATTTACTCTTTCACGTCAGCCTGGAACATCTGTGGGACTCACGGGTTTATAGTCATGCACGACAGTCGCTGAGGTTGTGTTGCCCTCGACGTGAAAGGCAGCCACGTTCTCCTGGCTGCTCACCATCATCGTCTGCTCAGTCACTTCCCCGTTGCTTCCACTGCTGGTGATTTGGATGATCTGCAGGAGACACATCGCACACGGTGAAATGTTTTCATTGGACTTTGCTGCCTCTCAGGCCATTTGCCTGGGTAGGGGCTCTGTAAACAAACAGATGGACGATAAAAGGCCAGCCAAGTATTGGGCCTGCTGGCCATGACGGTGCCCTCTGGTGATACGGCCTGCGCCAAAGGCTGCTGGCTGGCATTTACCAGCTGGGCAAAGCCTGAGAGGGGTGAATTGCACAGAAGATCCACAGTAAAACAGCAATAGGCATAACTGAACTTTGAGCTTTTCTCTTCCAACAAAGCTGGATTGGAACGTGGACACAGAGTCAGCATTTGGGAACAAGAGCATAACAGTGTGTATGAGTGTAAGAGGGTGGCTTGCCTCTTTAAGGGCCAGAGGTCTGAGGCCAGCCAGCCCTGGTCAATTATCAGAACCAGCTGGAAAGGGAGTAGGGGATTATAAAAGCCAGCAAGTAACTCAACTGTGGGGGTCCTGAGTGTCTCCTGCAGTGGTCCCTGAAGAAGGGTGGTTCCAGGTGGGAAGCCCTGGGAGTGTCGCTGGGTAGCAAGCCCCAGATGGAAATTTTGATTTTCCTTTTCTGAGTTTGGTTCTTTGGACAATCAGTGGAGCCCAGTATAACAATAGCAACAGACGCTTTATGTTTCCTACGGGGAACTGTTTGGAAGTGGCACCTCCCGGGGAGCTGTCTGAGAAGCCACAAGGCTGAAGAAGCCATGTTGTAAGCAGCCACTAACACTGGAGGTTGTTAATTAACCCCGTGTCAGAGTGAGTTCTTACGTGGCAGAAGATCCAGACACAATAAAGTATAACACGTGATGCCAGGGGTAATCCAGTCCTAGACAGCAGGAGAGAACATTCAGAGCTACATGGCAGGGAGCGGAATAACTCTATGACGACAGAACTGATTTAAAAGGTCTAGCAGCCAGCTGCAATTTTGGAAATATGAAAGCTTCTTTGACAAGAGACCAGATAGTGTGTGGGATACAAGACTCACAAGTACGAGAGTGGTTGCTCAGCTGTGTTGTGGACAGCACTCACTCAGCCCTCCTCTCCAGCATGGTCAAGGATGGGCACGCAAAGATGTGTCATCATCACTCATAGGTGGCTCTGCAGGCATGGTGGGCTTGGTGCTATCTTTGGAGTCCATTTCTGCTGCACGTTAAATGCAAACCCAGAGATGCTGCCTTCTCCCTGAGGAGCTGGGCTTTATATAGAGTCTCTTTATATAAAAGTGGAATGGGCCAAGGGGTGTTTCCCCTTCCGTATTTCAGCAAACGTTCTTGCCAAGAACAGATCAGCCAACTGACAGGTTATTATCCTGGGTTTGATCTGATGAACCTTCAACAAACTTTCCCTTTCATTAGTATAGAATGGAAAGAAGGTATAAAGGAAACGCGATCTTTTACATTTTGTACTGAGGTTTATTAGGTGATTTTTTACAAAAAAGATCCCCCCTCTAAATTTGGGTGTGTTACTATTGTATAATATTTATATTTCATAAATATCCAGCAGCCCCAATAAGAACCGGGCCTCATTGCAACAAGTGCTGTACAAAGACATGAATATGTGGTCCCTGCCCCAAAGCATTTAGAGTCTAAAAAAAGGGGGAAAGTATATAGTTGTTAAATAAAAAAATACAGTTATCCCTGTATCTTAATGAAGTTTGAGATACCTTCTTAAGAGCTTGAAAAATCTGAGTTGTAGATTGTCTGAGTCTCTTCCCGAGAAAGTGACATGTCTACCACAATAAAGACCAGATGAAAGGGATGTTCCGGATTTAAAGCCAAGCAGCACTTCCCCCCCCCCAGGGGCTGTAGATGGACTTGCCTGAGTCCACTCCAGAGCTCTGGGATGACACTAACCACTGACACCAAACCATGAGTGGGTTGCACCACCAGAGAGGAAGGGGGGAGGAAATTAATGTGTCAAAGGGACATTGTCCACTGGATGTTCACACCAGCAGGTGAGGAAACTGAGGCAAAGGACACTATCGGGGTGGATATTTTACTTACTAGTCGCATAGACATTTGTTGATGTATTATTGTGTTCTCCCAAATTTATAATGCATTGCTTTTCTTCTTTAAAAAGTTTCCTTGATATTATACACACAGGGCTTGTGAGAGGATAAATATTGCCTGCTAAGGGCGCCCAGGGGAGGTATTTAGTTTTCTGTGTGGTGGCTCAAGCTGGTATGTTTGTTATGTAACCCTTCTGCCCATCAGAGTTGGCAGCAACAAGGGCCAGGTTCAGTATCTAGGGGTTCCATTCCAATAACACAATGCAAAACCTGCTCGAGCCCCCACGCAGTGACCTGGGACAAATATATACCACCCCCGCTGGGCGCCTCCAAGAGGCAATACTTCTCCTCTCGCAAGCACGGAGTTTGAGTGTAGCAAAAAGCCTTTTAATAACAGAGATAGACAATGTGGCATTATGTTGGGGAAACACCACGAACAGGATTCATAACACAACCCATGAGCAAAAACCCACCCGAAGCAAATTGGGGCATGTCCTTTCCCTTGGGTTCTTGAGTCCAGCAACCCGAAATCACCCAAACTCCCTGAAGTCTCTGTCCCTGGTCAGGGCAGCCCCAGAGTTCGAAAGTTTATCTGCAGAGTTTTACCTCCCAACCTGGGTGGAGATGGGGGGTGAGGGGGGGGAGAAGAGGTAAGGGGCACCTTACATGATCTGAAACTGGCTGCCCCACAGCTCCATAGGGCTTTGCTCCTCTCCGTTCCGCCCCACCAGCCAGTCCACAAACTGCTCCGCTCAGCTCCGCGTCCCACAAGCAGCTCCCACCGTTCAACGAACTGCTCCGCTCAGCGTCCCACAAGCAGCTCCTGCCGTCCCATGAACTGCTCCACCAGCCGGTCCACAAGCCACTCCAGCCGTCCCGCAAACTGCTCCACAATATATCTTCAGGCTCCCCCACTACTTAACACAACACTCAGTGATTTCAGCTCTTAGTCAGTTTTTAGCTCTTTTGTGATTTCAGCTTGTAGTAGGAGAGCCTTACTGCTGGTGCACCATTAGCCCAAAGCAAATTCAGCTCAGCAGCCTGTAACCAGACTCCTAATGGAGTCAACATTAGCTCTGACATTCCACAGTGGAGAGAGGAGGAAGTGCTATTAACATGTAAAGCCCTCACCAGGGAGCCCATACCACCAAGTATAAATACCTGTTCCCACTCTCTCTCAATTCACAGAATTTTGGAACCCATGTCCCTTGCCTAGCGAGTGCTACTTAGTTGATGGCAAGTCCCTCCATCATAACAAAAGGCCCAGTACGGTTCCAAGCACAGTTCCCATAATAAGGGTAATAACAATTTATTCTTCCTGCCCCAATAACAGAGACACTGGGGATCCCACAGCAGCCAAAGTGACCATTTGGGCAGCTATGGACTCATTCTAGGCGGGGTGGGTGTGCCTATGCAAATGAGATCAGCCCCTGAAGTTCTTTTCCACAACTTGCCACACCTCACTACCAGATGTCAGGGTGGAGCTCATCCTGACTCTGCTTACAGTTATATTTAAGAAGAACAGCTAGATGTTAGAACCTGGCCCTTTGTTGCTGCTGACAGCACCTGGCAGAAGGGTTACACCGGTTTATAGCTTCCTTGTGATTTTAAAAGCTAAGAGTCTGCCTCTCACAGGATTTGTGACCAGATTACTCCTGGCTGTACTCAGTTTGCTTTGCACATTTTTAATCCTTTTGGCATTTCCTTGTTTTTTTTATACTCTCTTTCTTCCTCCTGGTTTTTCTCGCACTGCTACATACACACACTGGCCTTATTCTGCTTTGGTGCAGTTGAAAAGGGCAGTTTCCAGTACATGTAGATTGGTGTACTGGAAAGGGGCAGGTGGTGGCTACAAAGATAAAACCCCTTTGTAAAGCCCCTGCCTCATTGTGGTGTCTTCCTTGACAGCGACTGCTTAGATAAGGCTGCAAGATCCTGACTACTGCCTAAAACCTGGACACCTCAGGATTAGGACTCTGGCCACAGAATGGGAAAGGGAATCCACCAGCGATCCTGATGTCTCCTCCGGCCTCAGAGAGATTGGATGTTAGTTATTATATTACATGGACAATCTTTTTGTTCTGTGTTTGTACAGCGCCTAGCACAACGGGATCCTAGCACCTGACCAACGCTCCAAGGCACTGCTGCAATACGCTGAGTACATTACTATGATCACACCTTGAAGGAGTAGGGCTTCATGGGGAAACCCTGCACTAGAGGAGATCCTTCCCTTCAGGCCGTGCTCAGAGTGGCGATGGGTAACTTCTCTTCTTCTCCCGGATGGCCCACCTGTGGAGTCCCCCAAGGGCCCCTCCCCCTGTCCTGTTTGCAGTCCATAAGGATGAATGCTAGCCTGAAGTGCTGAACGATGGGGTTGGTAGAAGCTCCCAAGGGAAATGGCGGCTTTCTAATGCCGCCTGCGAATGGGGCTTTTTCCATCCTCCCTGTCTGATAGCTTTGTCGGGGAGCAGCCCGCTAGGATTTGTGGCTCTGGCTGCCCCAGCTCATTCAGAATGGCCCCAGCTGTTGGTAAGCCAGGACGTCCCACATCCCCTGATGGGGAAACGCTCCCTCCTCCTGTCACGGCTCCCCATCCAGGGCTGTGGGATCTCCTGAAAGCTGAGTGTATCTGCGGGGTGGGGAAGCTTGGTTCGGAAGCCCTCCCACAATCGTCCCCCCACCACTCCCCGCCAGGCTTCAGAGCCTGACCTCCAGCCAGAGCCGCAATAGCTACACAGCTGTTTTTAGCCCCATAGTGCAAGCCCTGTGAGCCCGAGTCTATCAAGCTGGCCTCTGAGGCTCACTAACGCTTGTTGTGTAGATGTACCCACAGAAGCCTGATCCTCTTCTCCCTGTTTATACACACCCCTGGCAGGCTAGCCTTCTGGACAGCCACAGGAGGCGAGGCACTCAGCACCTCAGGACTGGGTTCTTTATGAGCAGCCTTATCCAGTTCCTGTTTTGTACACGGCAAGATTTTTTCTGTAAGCCTGGGGGTCTGACCCTGTGCTCTCGCCTATAGGAGTTTTGCTGCTGACTACCCTAGGGGCAAGCTTAGACTCCATCAAAATTAGGACCAACAGTCGCAAAAGGAGCCACTGATTTTTGGCTGTGAGTGCTCATCTGGAGTCACTTCTGGTCCAGATTTGCAGCTGCTGAGCACCCACAACTCAGACTTCAACTGGAGCCAGGGGTGCTCAGCACCCTTGAAAACCTGTCTCCTGCTGGACACTCAGATTCAGCGACCATGTTTGAAAATTTTGCCCTGGCTCTCCTTCCTGTTGGCTTGGTACTTGGGGGAAAACCCCTTCACAGTTTACTCAGCTGAGGTTCACATCAACCACAAAAAACCCAACAACCTCTTTTGCTTCCCGAAACTTGATGTATGTCACTATCTAAGCAAAACACATCAAATGGTGTGTTTAGATTCCAACAGAGAGCCGTCAGAAAGGACCAGCTATTTCTCAGGTCAACAGGATTTTCTGTTGGGTTAAGAGCTCTTCCTGCAAATGGGGGTAGATGAGAAAAATGAGGCTTTTGGGATAGCCACAAAAAACTAACACACACCTTTGTGAGATACAGAAAACCCCCTCTTTGGACAATCCTGCATTGATCACAAGGTGACTGGCTCATCCTTCTATGGACCACTTCCCCAGCTGACTGAGCCTATGCAGAGCCACCAGTATGTATTGTTTCTGTTTGGTGGACTGTCACTTGCTTTTAATCTCTTGATATTTTTTACATTTGAGATGTCAGGATACAATCTAGGAATAATGTGGTTCTCGTAGCCTTCCATTAAGAAAAAAGAAATCAGTTTGATCAAAGTATTACGGATGTATAACATTATAGGCACAAGTGGTCCTGGTATTGGAACATACTCCCGATAAGCAACGTTGTACTTTTTAACAAATGCATCACGTGAACATTTACTGCCCTGCATCCTTATCCCCCAGGACCATCTTTCTTTGCAGGTGAAGTTCCCGCTGTGCAGAGGGTCAGCACAAGTCCTGCACACCACTGAAATGTCATTTAATTCCTACATAAAGCTGAATCTTCGCTATGATGTGCTGAACTGGATAATGGGAATTCACAAATCCAAACAGTCTCTATTGTATTGACTTGACCATCACAGACTTGTGTCCATGGTTTTGTAAATGTCCTCCCAGGACCTGATTCTCCCTTGGGTTTTGGAGCAGGCTATTGGTGAAGAGGGTCCTACATGGGGATGTTGGCAATGGGATGTGGAAACAATGTGTTGGATGTTTTCTCCAGGCCTACAAGTTTATTCCCACAATGCCAAGGGACAGAAAGGGGACCACCCTCGTTCCTCTCATTGTGGTTCTCCTGGCCATTATCCTTGTGGGCACCATATTGATTGAAACATACTGAAAAAATAAGGCAGAGAACTGAAGGAATCTGTGAAAGTCACAGAGGCAGAAACACCTTATTTTAAAGGGAATTAAATCGTTGCACTGTGTACAAGCTGCTGTCCAGTGTTAAATATATTCAGCTGAACAGCTAAGGAAACACTCAGATGCTGCTTGTGAAAGGGATGTGCCAAGTACAATATTAGGAGTGGGACAAATGAAATATCTGACAAATTTTTATCCTATATACAATGGGCCAAATGAAACCCTGGTGTAATTCTATTGGCATCAGCAGAATCACACCAAAGAGCTGATCTCATCTAGTATGAGCCCATGCTTCACACTGCAATAGCAAACAACCTATACTAGGGTTGGCATTTGGGTGCAATTTTCAATGAGTCTAACTTCTAATCACGAGAAATGTCAGATCTCCTTGAATTGCTGGGTGTCAGTTGTGGCATATTTAACACTGGATCTAAAATAATTCATATTGGCACAGTTCTGTGGGACACTTTTATTTATATATACACATAGATTACAGCTGGTTGAAAAAAATGAAAGAATAATTTCACAAACTAATTTGATATTTCAGCGTTGTTTTCATTCTGAAGGGTTCAAAATGGGACCATGTCTTTTGTTTTTTACAGACAATTCTGAGGCTTTTTTATCATGACAACTGACAGTTTTGTTTCCAGAAAACCTGATTTTTGAAAAACAAAAAAATTCTGACCATTTTGACGTTTCTGATAAAAATGTTTAAAAATCACTAAATTTATCAAAAAACAAAATTTCAACGTTGACCATTTTTACCCCCCCAAATCATTTTAAATAAAAGACCACTTTTTGACAAACTTTTTAATTTAAAAAATCAATCAGTTCTAACATATATAAGTATAAAGATTTTGTGTGTGTGTACGAAAGAGAAAACCAAATTTCTAGTTTACTGATCCGTGTGTTCTGAGCTAGAATTACATATTGTGTCTCTAGATTTTTAAATGTGCTAAGCAGATCTCAACAACTGCTGTTGACTGAAAACTGTTTGAATAATCAGATTTAGATGTAACTTCCAGTTGCTCTGTTCATGGGAAATATTTGGTTATCTTTAAATCAATTCAGGAGTTTTACTAATAACTCCCAAACATTTTCATTTGCAGACCTTGCCCTTAGATATAAGGAAGTGCTTTGTTAGTAAGGACTTCGAAATTTCGCTTTGAGGCTGACCTTTATACATTCTACTTTCACATTTTAGCTGTTAAGTTCCTTATTTATCGGTCTGAGCCAGTTGTCGTTATCAGCTCTTTCCCTGCATTGACTAATTAATTAGCTTGACAAGTTATTTGTGACAGATGCTGCCATCCAATTGCCTGTCAGATTTATACTGTCCCGCCAAACCTCCTGTGTTTTGTCACTAGAATTCAGAGGTGGTACCTTTGACTCTCCGCTGCCATGCCCCACATGTAAAGGGCTGTAAGCTGCATGGACGGCATTTTTACTGTAGTGTTTCTTCCAGGCTATCAAAATGGCCCTCCCTGGCAACAAGGGGAGGTGGTTCAGCAGACAGCGATGGTAAACAGACAGGGGAACACTGCTGGGTTCTGTATCCAAACAGCAAACACAGTGGTATTCACAGATTCCAAGGCCAGAAGGGACCATTGTGATCATTGTAGATAGAAAGTTGTCTAGACTGTCGGGCTCAATGGGTAGTGATCAATGGCTCCATGTCTAGTTGGCAGCCAGTATCAAGTGGAGTGCCCCAAGGGTCGGTCCTGGGGCTGGTTTTGTTCAATATCTTCATAAATGATCTGGAGGATGGTATGGATTGCACCCTCAGCAAATTTGCAGATGACACTAAACTGGGAGGAGAGGTAGATACGTTGGAGGGTAGGGATAGGATACAGAGGGACCGAGACAAATTAGAGGATTGGGCCAAAAGAAATCTGATGAGGTTCAACAAGGACAAGTGCAGAGTCCTGCACTTAGGACGGAGAATCCCATGCATTGCTACAGACTAGGGACCGAATGGCTCGGCAGCAGTTCTGCAGAAAAGGACCAAGGGGTTACAGTGGACGAGAAGCTGGATATGAGTCAACAGTGTGCCCTTGTTGCCAAGACGGCCAATGGCATTTTGGGATGTATATGTAGGGGCATTGCCAGCAGATCAAGGGACGTGATCGTTCCCCTCTATTCGACATTGGTGAGGCCTCATCTGGAGTACTGTGTCTAGTTTTGGGCCCCACACTACAAGAAGGATGTGGAAAAATTTGAAAGAGTCCAGCAGAGGGCAACAAAAATGATTAGGGGACTGGAACACATGACTTATGAGGAGAGGCTGAGGGAAATGGGATTGTTTGGTCTGCGGAAGAGAAGAATGAGGGGGGATTTGATAGCTGCTTTCAACTACCTGAAAGGGGGTTCCAAAGAGGATGGCTCTAGACTGTTCTCAGTGGTAGCAGATGACAGAAAGAGGAGTAATGGTCTCAAGTTGCAGTGGGGGAGATTTAGGTTGGATATTAGGAAAAACTTTTTCACTAGGAGGGTGGTGAAACACTGGAATGCGTTATCTAGGGAGGTGGTGGAATCTCCTTCCTTAGATATTTTTAAGGTCAGGCTTGACAAAGCCCTGGCTGGGATGATTTAGTTGGGGATTGGTCCTGTTTTGAGCAGGGGTTTGGACTAGATGACCTCCTGAGGTCCCTTCCAACCCTGATATTCTATGATTCTATGATCACCTGGTCTGACCTCATGTATAACACAGGCCAGAGAACTGCCCCACAATGATTCCTAGAGTAGATCTTATAGAAAAACATCCAATCTGGATTTAAACATTGTCAGTGACCCTTGGTAAATTGTTGCAATGGCTAATAACCCTCACTGTTAAAAATGTATGCCTTGTTCCCAGTGTTGTATGACTACATACCGATGAGCAGGAGACTGCAACTATTGCTCATGTGTTTGAAAGGCTCATTGTTGAGGCCACTTAGGAGCCAGCTGACTGAAGTAATTTCCTTCCAGTACCTGGCTTGCTGGTGGGATGTGACCAAAGAAGATACCCGCTCAGCCACAGACCCAGTGCAACTGACAATGCTACTCAAATCCCAGCACCTGACTGGAGGCTCTGAGGAAAACTACCTAGGCTCTGACCGCAGTCAGTTCATTGAAGCCAATGGGTTGCTCCCATGCTTAAAGTTAATCATCTTCTGAAGTGGTTGGCTGAATTGCGGCCAATTAGTTTGTACTGACCAGCAGGAGAAACATGGAATAAAGCCCATTTGCAGCCCCGTTACGTTAGTGAGGGTGCAATAATGGTATTAGCAAAAACTGGAGATTCCATGCAAGGTGTAGAAGTTGCTACCTTACCCTCGCCTTGTGACAGCAGCTTGAGAGGACCAGGCTATCCTCCACTGAGCAAGACAAACGTTCCAAAGTGCAGTGTAAATGTGTAAATGGCCGTACTCTCTCAATTCCTTTTGTTCTTCCCCATGATTTCAATTTACAGCTGCTGGCTGGATCTTCTAATACTTCACACTAAGATTTACCTCCTTTTAACAAGGTATTGGGAGCTCCATAGCGTTTTGTGACAAGACCCTCAACAGGGGCCAGATCCCCAGCTGCTGTAAATCTGTGCAGTTACATTGATTTTAATGGAGCTGTGCCAAATTACACTAGTTGGGGATGTGGCTGAAGTGTCTTCCCCAGGTGGTGACAGTTTTACCTCCCTTCCCCATACATTTATTTTACCTTCCCGCAGATGAGCCACTGGTAGTTCTCTGCTGCAGCCTCCACACAAATTATATTGTCAAAAACTCCAGGAACAAATTGGATGAGGCTCTGATAGCACTGTTGGCAGAACGTGGCCAGTTCAAGGTCCTGCATATAGGTGCTCATAGTACACAGATCATATCCCAGAAGGCTCTGCTTCCAACAAGACCTATTCTGAGTGAGTGAACAGTCGGTTTAAAGTACCATTACGCCTCTAAGGGGGCTCGAAACAAATTTCTAGAAATGTGGATGATTTATTGTGATGTTGGTACTGATTTTGAAACTGTCTGATTATCAGATTTGGAGGGCCTCTCTATGGAGCGGTGTCTGGATCTCTCCTCACACCTTTTTATATAGTCTAGCTCCAGCGGTTAGGTGGAGTTACTCCTGATTTACACCAGTGTCAGTGAGAGGAGAATCAGGCTCCTAATGTTTTTCATCCTACAGTTTGGCTGTGGTGTGTACAAATGAATCGTGCAAACTTTGCACTGAAGCTGTAATAGGCTTCCGTGTTACCAGCGTGAAAAAGTGTTTCATTATGAAGATGGTTAAAGAGACAACGCTGAGCCTGAGCAACATCGCTAGTGGAATCCAGCATTTCACAGCATAGGTCAGAAAGAGTTTATACTGCAACTTGGTAGGTACTGTTGTCTGTCAGCCTGTTTTCTGTCAGCAATGGGCTCTGTTGCCAATTCTACTGCACTCCCCATACCCCTGGCTTTCTCATTATGTCAGGTTGCCCCTTTCAGCTTTTACTTGTAATTACAATGTGACCCTGGGCAAGAGAGATGTTAATTGGCAAGAGAGATGTTAATTTTCTATTACTCAGACATAAAAGCTATGGTCCGCACCTGAAGTTCTGTTAAAATCAGAGGACAGCGTTAGGGGCTGATTCACATCTGATAGGCCTGAGTGTAAATTAGGAGTAACTAACTCCCTTGAACTCATTGGCATCACGGCTGTGTGAGAGGAGATTTGGGCCCTAGGAATGTACCTGTCAGTCCAGTCTGAGCCTTCCCTAGCAGCTTGTAACAAATCTGTGGGTCTCGCATATGCCCTGACATCACCACGATCACACAAGCCGCAGACTGAGAGCTCAGCTGGTTCCACCTTAAAGAATAGGCAGAGCTACTTGGGGTCCCATCCCCATAGCAGTCTCTGAAGTGCACTGACTGGCCCCTCTCCCTCTCTGACAGCGGGGCCCAATGGGAAAAGGGAACAACTCCCCTGCTGGCCTGATTTTCCCCACCAGGAGTAGGTGCAGTGAGGGAAACAATTCATGGCCTTTCTGTGTTCCTCCATCCCTTTCCAGCAGCCTGCACAAACACAGTGGCACAAACACCGGCTTCCTGCTCTTGAGCTGAGGGAGAATCTTCATTAGTCAGCAGCAGTGTAGAGGCTCGTAGAGCCTTTTCTGGCCCCCAGCCTCTAGGGGAAAACAGTCACAGACTCTTGAGCAGGTCTCCGTTTCCATCACATGGTACTCATTATTTTATTGCATGTCTTGCAATATTTGGTATTTTTCTTAAAGCCCCAGCAGCTGGAGTCATGTGATTATGCGAGTGTAGCAAGGCAGATCCTCCTGCTGTGCCCCCTCTTGGCTCGGCACCCCCAGCCTCAGTTTCCTCATTTTAGGGTTCCTCATAAACTCTATCTTTGCTGTTGAGTCCAATACTACCCTTGCTGCCAGCTAATTTGTTAAAATAAATGCACCGAAATAACTCCCCAGAGTCAAAGAGTGCAGTCCATTACCACAATACAAAAGTTTTTTCAGTCTCCTTCTTCAATCAAAGTGGTAGGTGTCCCCTAGCCAACTCAAAACACAAACAAAAAGTACAAAATAAACAGTGTCCACCCACCCTGAGCATTCCAAAAGTGTAAAGTAGCCAAGATCCATCCACCCTGGGCTTAAGCTCTTATCTCCTCCTGGGTTTTTCCCCAGCTCAGGGTTATTCCCTTGTAACTTCCTTCTTCCTGGGCCTGCAGAGGTAAACAAGCAAACATACCTCTGCCATCCTCCTGGCCCTGAGCTTTCCTTGCTGTCACGCTCTTAATCCTTCCTGGGGTTCCCTGACTTGCTGTTCCTTGTCTGGAACACCAGCCCCCAGGACTGTTTCCCTGGACCTTCCTTCTCCTGTGGCCCACAAAGGTCAGCAGGCAAACGTCTCTCCACTGATCTCCTAGCTGTCTTCCATCAGCAGCTTCCAACCACCCCTTCCTGCCTCTCCCAGCTGCTGTCTCACCATTTATATGGGCCAGGTGTCTTCACTCCCATTAGAAGGCCCTTAACCAGGCACCACTATGTTGAGCCCATTCTTTTTTAATGGGGCTAGTCCCCCTGCTGCAATGAGCATCTCAGCTTTCCGTAAAAACAGACAAACCCAAAACCAAACAACCAACTCTAAGTTTCTAGCCCTTGAAAACGTGCCCCCCGAAGACTCAAAATCGAGAAGGCAAATAGAAAGAACCCACACCATATTATTTTTAAAACCTTATGATTTTTAAGCTGATCTTATGATTTTTTGGAGCCTGGCTCGTGATTTTTGAATGCTCTGGGTTGCCAGTACTGCAAGATGCCTTTACTGTCAAGGTACCTGCAATTTTTCATATACGAACGTTGGGAAGACACCCGTCACCAGGACCCAAGGAATCAAAATGGCCTCTGATGAACTTAGGAGCCATGTATTTGAAGTGAGTCTTGCTGATCTGCAGAATGATGTCCATTCAAGCTGTAAATTCAAGCTGATTACGGAGGATGTTCAGGGCAAAAACTGTTTGACCAACTTCCATAGAATGGAATTCACCTGTGACAAAATGTGCTCCATGGTCAAATGGCAGACAATTGATTGATGCTGATGTCAGAACTACTCATGGCTATCTACTGCACCTCTTTTGCATGGGTTCTACCAAGAAGCACAATAACCAGATTCGCAAGACCTCATATGCCCAGCATGAGCAGGTCTGCCAAATTTACAATGAGATGTTGGGAACCATGACACGCAATGTGCAAACTAATGACCTGGTTGGAAGTTGTCATTGAGCTGATCCCAGACATAGAGAAAGCTTATAGATAGATAGACTCATAGAATATCAGGGTTGGAAGGGACCTCAGGAGGTCATCTAGTCCAACCCCCTGCTCAAAGCAGGACCAATCCCCATCTACCCTCTTCATGATGTGTATGTCTACAAAGAGAAGATGCTGAAGAAGCCCAGGTTTGAACTGGGCGAGCTGATGGAATTGCACGGTGAAGGTGTTGGCACTGGAAAACCCTCTGGGGATGAGACAGGTGCTAAAGTAGAGTGAGCCTATGGATATGAGCCCCCTGTTTCTCTTTGGGGAATTCTGTGCTAAAAGATTTAAAAATCTGTGCACAATATTTTAAAATTCTGCATATTTTATTTGTCAAAACAACACAATATAATCACGCCCATTTCAATTATTTTGGTGGTTTATTTCAAAATACCTTTAAACAATACAAACATTGCCCCAGGAGTAGAGAGTTAAAGAAACCCCTATGACAACCCAATTCTTGTTTCTCTGTTATGCTTTTGTCAGGTGCCTCAGTCTGGCTATGTCACATATGCCAGCTTGGCACATCTTGGGGGAAAATTCTGCCCCTATGGTCTTTTAGTTGATTCTCGGTTTTTCACCCTGCCCCCATAGGGTTACCATATTTCAAGTTACCAAATAGAGGACATTGCTGGGGGAAGGGAGAGGGGGAGTGGGAGGAGGGTACAGTTGGAGGCTGCTGGAGGGGGTATTTGGGGGCTGCTGGAGGGGTATGTATCTATTGGGGAGAGGGTATTTGGGGGGTGCTAGAGGGGGCTGCATGGGGCCCCCCTGGCCCAGACAACTACATCCACTCTCCCTCAGAGCCCAGCCGCAGACTCTGCTCCATGCAGCTTCGTTATGTCCTGCTGGAGGATGTGGTGAGGCCCTGCCCTTCCTCACCCTTTGTGAGAGCTGGGTCTCTGGGGCCTGCTCCTGTCCCTGGGCAGATAAGGATCAGGCCCAGCAGCCAGAGTGTGCAAAGCCTCCATCTCCACTGGACCACATGCTCCACTTACTGTGGGGCCATGGCACAGGGCATGCTGGAAACAGCAGCTGCTGGGAACCCTCCAGGTCCTCCACCCTGTCCCCCCAGCAGTGTCCTCTATTTGCAAGCTCAGGAGTCGGGTTCTGCATTGCCCAGTGGCCCCTAGTGGCAGCCAATAGCTCTGTGGTGCCAATTCTGCAGAAAAAAATGAAATTCTGCACAGAATATTAATTCTGTGCAAATTCTGTGTTGCCCAGAATTCCCCAACAAAAGGCACCTCTGCCATCTACCGATGGGTTGGAACTGAGAAGCAAAAGAATCCTGTCTTTGGGAAGCTCAGCTGGATTCAGCATCACCCTATGTTTCTGGCCTTGAGAGCACCATTCTCTCCCACGTAGATCAAACACCGTGACCCCTGCTAGAGCTGCCCTTGTGGATCAGCTCATTGCTGGAAGAATACAAATTTGTCATTAAAGTGGCAGATGGAATTCTGCTAACAAATTCCGCTGGCCTGGTGTTAATCTATTCTTTGCTGCTGCAGTTCCCCAGGATGGGATAGCAGGGATGGGATAGCAGAAGACACTGTGCAGATCTATTTATATCTACCAAATCTTGGTTTTCAGATCAGGAACTTGAAAATATTACATTAAAATGAGGGTAATTAGAAATAGCCTTATTTAAATCTACCTTCCAATCTCCACCTTTAGTACCAGTCAGTTGGTCCTTTCCCCAGATTTTCCATATTGGGATGGATCCATCCCAGCTCAGTGTATGATGGCTATTCTTTGATGTAGTCCATCTTTACCACGTAGTGACTTTCTTCTTAGAAGGATGCTTCTGTGCAGTCTTCTCAGTATTATTATTTATATCACAGCATGGATTGGGACACAATTGAATATCTCAGTAATGTGCTACAGATCTGTAATTACAGAGCAACTTTCTTATTCTCTAGGGCATTTATTTGTTGTAATTGGACAAAGGGGAAGCAGGATATGATTATTTTCATACTTATCTTTAAAGTTAGACATGCCCGTCACAACCCATTTCACCAAATCATTACTCAACAGGCACTTAAGTAAGCCAGGCTTTTCCCATAATGACCCTGTCTGGATTCAATGCTGGTTTTGTTGTCAAGAGCTGAAGTATGATTTGTCATAGTGTCAGAATATCGCATAATATGAAGGGTACAGATTTCATTCACTGGTTATTTCCATATTCAGCATAATGCCTATTTCACTGTGGGATCTAGATATCTTTGGGGACGTATACCACTCAGGTAATTACATTCAGTCTCTCTCTAACGGTCTCTTTCCTATAATAACAAATCACACTGTTTCTCATGTAACATTAAGATGAGATCTTTTTGA
Organism: Eretmochelys imbricata; assembly: GCF_965152235.1. NCBI lineage: Eukaryota > Metazoa > Chordata > Testudines > Cheloniidae > Eretmochelys > Eretmochelys imbricata. Next base: position 4,886,467 of record NC_135593.1, on the reverse strand, counting down.
TGGACTCCAAATAGTTTTCATATAAGGAGCAAAGATGTTTCCTGGCTAGGAAGCCCCACATCACTGGGCAGCTTGATGACATTGTCATTTGGGAAACAAACAAATCCAACCTTTGATTGCTAGTATTAGCAATCAAGACACAAGAACAGGGGGGATTCTCCCTTCTGTTGTGGCCCATGTATGCCCCGCAGCTGGCTAGGGTGAATCCCCTCAGTACAGGCATTGCATGGAGCTGCCATAAGTGTCTGATGCTGCCCCAATAGAGGGTGCAGGCTGGGGACCAGAGGGGGTGCTTAGGGGCAGGAGGGAGGGGCCCTGCAATGGGCAGGAATTCTGCGTGGTGCTGCTGCCCATAGACAGCCCAGGATGGGCTACTGTAATTTAGAGATGTTTCTTAGGAAGTCCAAGTTACTTTAGGGGCCGTGTCAGCCACCAGAGCAGCTCAGCCTTGGGAGGGCGCAAAGGCAGCAGACTGCCACCCCTGCTCTTGGCTTGCAAGTTCTGCACAGACTCTCACCCAACATATCTAATGGCCAAAGCTTTAAAGTGAAGTCAATAACAGTCTCTAGAAAGAGAGGCAGGTAAAAAGCTAGGGACTCCTTTGACTTTATTACAGAGGGGACGCACTGTCAGTGCTGCAATCCCTGAGGCTGCGGGGAGCAGAGTTACATGATCTAGCTGGAGTCCCAGTGAATGGAGCTTACTCCTGGGGGAATTCTGCGCCATTGCAGATGTGCAAAATTTATGTCCCGCGCAGACTTCTTTGCTTCCCCACAGAAAAATTACTTTCTGATAGGGAAGCCACAAGAGTGGTCATGCGACCCTCCCCAGCAGTATGTTTTGGGTGCCCAGGGCAGCCAGCAGAGAGGTAAATCATTACGGAGCAGGAGGCAGGACTGGGGAAAACCAGTCTGGCAGCTCCTACCCTGTGCCAGGCTCAGCTGCTAGTCCTGGCTGGGATGGGAGGATGGGACTTCCTCTTCCCCTGCACAGCATCTGGGGCTGTGTCAGACCCAGCCCCAGATTTCTCCCCCAGCTGAAGGAAGCTCTGCAAACTCCGCCCCACCCCCAGCCTGCTTTCTGCAGCTGGCTGACCGCACGGCCCTGGGCACCTCTCTGAACCTCCTATGCAGTGACATCCCCATCTACTGGGCTGAGGTAAGAGCCCTCTGCTTGGAGCTTGCATTCAGCAATGCCATCAGTTAATAAGCTGGGGCTATGTAGTGCAGGGACAGCATGACACACGCCCTGGGCTCAGGACACGATGGAGTCACTGGGTCCATCCCCATGTTGTGAGGTCGAGCGAGCACTGTGGTGAAACTGCAGCAAAAAAAGGCCAGTGCCTTTGGGGAGGAGAGTCTACACGACCCCTCTGCCATCATCCCCCATTGTTCTCTCCCTCGGGCCTCACAGTGACCCTGCAGCTAGACCCTGTAGATAGGAACTCTCTTGAGTTTCAGGCCAGCGCTGTGACTATTAGACCAGCCTTCCCGTGTGCCTCACCTCACAGCCTTCACAGCCTGGTGAGGGCCATTCAATTGCTGGCCTATGACCCATAGACCAGACCAGCTAGAGAACAGTACTCCAGCTGAGCCAAGGCCCTGTGACAAATTCCAGGTCAAATTCTCCTCTCCTTGACTTCAAGCCACCCTGGCTGATACCCAGACTAAACTCATTGGTTGACTGTCTCAGCCTTTTCCAATTGGCCATTCACGGACATGCCCAGTTTTGCCCACAATTCACATTCTGGCTGGGGGTAAATGGGAAACAATCCCCCCACCCCCAAGGTTTGGCTCCTCTCATCCATAGCAGATACCAGAAAATTACATACATTGCACCATCCCTCAGCTGATACATTATGGAATTGTGAGTTCAGTATGGCCGCTCACTAACATGGATGATTACTACTGAAATCTGCTCTTACACCCACTCATGGCGCTAAAACAGAGCAACTGGGGAGAGCAAAGCAGGTGCCAATAGCAAAATTGTTTGTCTTTCATTTTCCAGAACATGCGGAGAGAGCAGTGTAGATGGAGCATCTGTGTGGGGATCTTAATATTTACTGTTTGCTATAATTTTTAAATCCACTAAAAGTCTGTTGCATTTCACAATGTTCACTCAGTGCAGCCTGTAGTGTTTCTATGAGCCAAAGCTGAAATTCAGTTTGAAATTTCCTATGAAAATTAGCCCTTACAAAAATTCTTGCCTAACCCATCATCTATTTAAAAAAATAAAACCTCCATATTGCTTTGAAATGTCACTTGTTTGCCTAGCATGCATTGCTGAGTCTAGCTTAGACTGTGAACTCCATGGAGCAGAGATCATGCTGGGTGCGGTGCTCAGTAAGTAGTAATGACAAAAATCCCATTGCATTCTCTTCGCACTGTGCGTCACACTGATGGAGCTGTAAGGCATTGCTGGGGCAGGAGGCGGGTAATGGTGAGGCTATCGCTCCAGGCTTGTTCCATTCCATAGTGATACCCACGTGTTCATGGGTGGACAAGAGGTTTGCTCTCATGAGCACCGCACTGTCAGTAAATGCCTTTGCTCTCAGGCCACAGCTGGGTGGCAAGGTGACAAATTCATGCTGCAAGGCGTAGGGCAGCACAATGGAAACTTCACAGCGATTTCTTTGTGCCAAACACAATGGGTTAGATCACGGCACTGACAGCCTCATGTTTCTGATGGAACAAAGCATGCTGCCTCCTGTTTAGATCCTGAGCCGCCGGTCTCCAGCACGGTCAGGTTTGCTGCGCAGGACTGCTCAGGTCTTGGGCTCCTGCACTCTGCGTGAATGCATGTCCCCCAGGCCGCACACTGGAGTGGAGGAGGACGCGACAGAGCAGCCAGCTGGTTGCCCCATCACATTAACACTGCTGGGAAAGGAGAGATGGAAAGTGATTTGGGCCCATGGAGGGGGAAGATAACTGGGGAAAGGCAGTGGAGCCCAGGAGAGAGCAAGTGGGTGCAGCACCATGAAATCCAACACAGAAAGGAGTTATACCTATCATATGCACCCCGTCCCCACTAGGACACTGTATCTCAGCCTGGGCTAGCCGAGTGACCATCTGAGGAGGTGGAGTCAGGGGCAGGTGTTGCTGCTTCATGTGTATGTAACTTCACTGTGAGCCAGGGCTTTTCACTGGGAAGGGAGCTGTGTGGGGGTTCCCCCTGCTACCCATTTGGCCAGGGACAGCTGAGGGAGTCCCTAATAGGAGATGTCACAAAATACTTCTCAACCTATCATTTTGTCCTTAGTCAGCAGAGACCAGAACTATCCTACAAACTCAACAGAGACAGTAGCAAAATATGTTGGACAGAAGATCACAGGTTCACTCTAACCGCTCCCCTCTGGGCTCTTTAGATATGTTGTACCCTTCACTGGTCCCCTTTCCTTGAGGGCCTGGGCTTTCTGCTCCTATCCTCTTGGCCGGGTTGGGCCCTCATTTCCTGGGACTATTAGCGATAACAGTAAGAACATATCTTAGATTTCTATAGCCGCAGTACCCTTAATGATCCCAAAGTGCTTTATAGACTGTACACAGTAAACACAAAACTCCCTTCCTCCGCAACTGAAATGCAGCCATGTCTGGGGTGGAATGTAGCAGAGGATAACAGCACAAAGGAGCTGCACAACAACTTAAGACCAGACATGTAAAGAGATCCTATGCCCAACTGAAAACACAGAGGGAGTGGAGGAGGGCCTGCACGGAGTTACCCATGCTGGAATCTGGACAGGCGGCTGGCAGTATAACTCTGAGAAGTCCTATGGGACCTGTAATGGTGATAAGCGTCCCGGGTCTTGGTTCTGCATTTCATTTGGAAAACGGAATCTTCATCAGCACAGCACCCACCCCTCCCTGCTGTTATCTCAGAGGGCCACCTACTGTGTCACCATTACCATTTCCTACAGGACTTTTCCTGGAGGTCTCCCATCCAAGTGCGGCCCCAACTGTCCCTTAGCCTGTGATCACACGTCATTACAAACCAAAGCAGTGTGGCGCTGGGCTTTCCTCCTGGGAGACTAATTCTCCCAGTGCTGCTGGGTTCTTTCCACCTTCTGGCACTGCTGGAGTCTCCTCGCTAGCACTGTTAATTGTCTTACATTTCTACAGCATCTGCACACACAAAACTTTGTGAGCGTGCAATACATCATCATCCCATAGAAACTTGTTGAAGATGATAAATTAATTTGGAGACACAAGAAGCCAAGGGCCAAAGAGGCCAGCCGACAGAGATCTTTGGTAAAAGTCGGGAACTGGTGCTGCCAAATAATAAACATTATTATTGGGCAAGCCAAATGGGAAATTTGCTGTGCTGGATACCTCCAAGCTCTAATCAACACTGGATAGTGGTAAAACAGACTGTAGCGGGGTGGCCACCTGCTCCTGCCCTGAAGGGCTTGAAATCAGCCTTGGGAGAGGGCTGAGGCTGCAAGAGGGCTGCTGCTAGGAAAAGCAGCAAGCCTGGGCTGATTGGGGAACCAGCCACAGATGTGGCCATGCCCCAGTCAGGGCCCAGCTGGCCCTTATAAGAGGGCAGTGGACCAGAAGCAAACAGAGTCTCTCTCTCTCTCTCTCTCTCTCTCTCTCTCTCTCTCTCTCTCGATGTGGAGAGGGATGGGCCTGGCTTCTAGGAGCTAAGCAGGGTATCAAGACTGGAGCAGGACTGGGGGAAGGCCAGAGGAGCTGGGGAGCTTTGGCCTGGAAACCCCCCAGGCTGCAGGCCTTGTTAAAGGCCAAAGAAAGGTACTGGGGTTGCACAGAGCAGCCCAAGGGGAGGCAGAGGCAGCAGGTCCAAACCCCCCTTGCCGGTGATGAGTGGCACTTACACTGCAGTCTGCCCCAGGGAACGGGGCTAGTTGATGACTGGCAGTGGCCACAGACTGAGGTGAGGTGGGGATAGAGGGTGGGGATTCCCCGGGGAGGAGAGACCCAGATCGGTGGGGGTACTGCCAAGGGGCAGCACCCCAGCCTGTATGGGGCACCGGGGTCCAGGAGGGACTTGGGCTCAGTGGCAAGAGGGACACCGGCCTGCAGAGGGCGCTCTAGAGGCTGGAAACACTAATTCCCTGGACGACCAACAGGAGCCGCCGCAGGGGTGAGTCCCGCCCCGCTACACGGACACATTGTCCTATAATCAAATTCCACAGGATTCTTTGCATAAAGAAACTCTCTTTGCAACAATAATATCTAGCCACCTTTTTATGAGGGCAACAATAGAGGTGTGGGATCACACTTACAAAAAACTAAGCCCATCCATATCACCTCTAACGCCCATAGCAGTTATCACAGAATGCAACTCTAATAAAAATCTGGGAAACTTTAAAGCCTGGGAGCCTATCGGTATTATGAGATTTGGTCAGTTATTCAGAGAGGCTACATTTAGATTCTTTGACAAGATTGAACAGCTTGCAAAAGATACTAAAATTCCATTGCACCAATACATGCAACTGAGACATTTTTCAATCCACCCTCTTAGAAACCAAATCTAAGCATAAAATTAAAAGACTTTGAAAAATTACTGGTCACCCCTATAAAACACAAGGGTCTACGTTCCACCTTATATAAAGATATTTTAAATTGTTTCTTGGAGAAAAAACACAGGTTCATAAAAAGATGGAATGCAGACTTGGATACGGAGATCAAGGATGTGGATTGGCAAAGTATTTGGAACAGCGATTCTTGTACCTCAATATGCACACTCATAAAAGAAAACTACGTTAAAATCCTCTACCAATGGTACTTAACCTACCTTAAACTTAAATGTATCTCTGGTACGGGGATGGGCAAATGCCGGAAAGACTGTAATGAAACAGGCAGATTTCTTCACACATGGTGGACCGGTCTAACAATTAGGATATTTTGGAAAGAGATTGGAGACGCCATTGAGGAAACAATGGGTTGCCAATTATCAGATAACCTGGCTGGGTATTTTCCCCCAAATTCTGCGCTGTATAAGACCTACAAAGAACCAATTACCATATGTGATTTTCAGCAAGAATCATAATTGCAAGGTGGTGGAAGAGATGTGACTTCCCCTATATCTAGTGACTGGTTCCAAAAAGTACGGGTAACGTCAGGAAAGCTGACCCATCAAGTCAGAGTTCTATGGTCAAGAAGGAAAAAGGATACTTCTCTAGAAACCTGGTGGAATTTCCTGGCGTTTGATGGGAAAGAATCATCCCTTGCCGCTGAACCTCAGAGATTGCGGACTTTCTGTGAATACTGAAGGGAGAAATCGTTAAACTGCTGCTGTACTAGTCACACCATCAGGGGCTCATTCACCTGCACATCTACCAATGTGATATATGCCATCATGTGCCAACAATGCCCCTCTGCCATGTACATTGGCCAAACCAGACAGTTTCTATGCAAAAGAATAAATGGGCACAAATCTGACATCAGGAATTATAACATTCCAAAACCAGGAGGAGAACACTTCAATCTCCCTGGTCACTCAATAACAGACTTAAAAGTGGCAGTTCTTCAACAAAAAAACTTCAAAAACAGACTCCAACGAGGAACTGGAGTTAATTTGAAAACTGGACACCATCAAATTAGGCCTGAATAGAGAGTGGGAGTGGATGGGTCACTACAGAAACTAAATCAATTTGTTAGTCTCTAAGGTGCCACAAGTACTCCTTGTTGTTTTTACAAAAAGTAATTTCCCCTTGCCTAATACTCACACCTTCTTGTCAACTGTTTCAAATGGGCCACCTTGTTTACATTGGCCTCATTAACACTACAAAAGTGATTTCCACTCCTTCTTGTCAAATGTTGAGAATTGCCTACTTCCAACTTAAATTGAATTGGCTCATTAGCACTGATCCCCCACTTGGTAAGGCAACTCCCATCTTTTCATATGCTGTGTATTGATACCTCCCTACTGTATGTTCCACTCCATGCATCTGATGAAGTGGGTTTTAGCCCACGAAAGCTTATGCCCAAATAAATGTGTTAGTCCCTAAAATGCCACAAGGACTCCTCGTTGTTTGTACTAGTCAGACACCTCCCTAGTGTCTGGTCTCCTGAAGGCCAGCTTATGCATTGGAATGTGTGTGCACCATGCTTGTTCTTGGTGGAATTGTAAGTTAGCTCTACAAAAATGTTTCTGGAGCAATTTATTGGATTGGCTAATAAATAAATAAAAAAGTACAGAATTTGCATGGAGGTGCATAGAATGAACTGGAGATGGAAGAAAAGAAAAAGAGGATAAGGAAAGGGAAGAGGGAAAGGGCAAATAATATCTGGGTTGGAGAAGTGATTAAATTTATTTCTTCTCCTCTTCTTTATTCTCTTTTCCTGGCAGGCAGCCTAGAGCTCCGCATTGAAGACGAAAGGATGTGGTGGCTGTTTTGAGCACTTATGTGATATTAATATTTCCGGCTAGTCTGGATTCTGTAGTTAAATAACTGGAGGGAAAGGAAGACTATCCCCCAGCATGCAAGGCCCTGGCTCGTCTGCAATACTGTCTTGGCACACAAGTTCAAATGTTGGTAACTAAGTGTGGCCCCAGCATCAGCTGATGGGCCCCACTTTTCCTTCAGCAGGAGGCTGGTGGCAGCTAAACCCACCCCTCAAACTCTAACCTGTTATTTAAACTGAGTCTGGCGAGCGTGGGGGTATGGGCATATGGAGCTGGAGAATGAGATCACTGGCCCTCCCAAAACTCCTCTGATCAGCAATGACAGTTCTAGAGCCTGCTGCTTTACTGAAGCATTGGTTCAATCCTCCCTATGAGAGAAGAGTGCCACCTAGCAAGCTCTGAATACACCTGGCTGCAGCATCTTGGGTTATCCTTGCAGGTCTCCCATTCAGGAACAAAACTACTTCACTTGTGAGAGCGGAGAGGAAGGAATTACTCAACTGAAATTTAATTGGAACTCTGGAACTAGGAGCCCCAAAATGCTGGGCCTTGGTGTTATAAGTGATGGGAAAGATGGTGCCTTTAGCAGCAGAGCACTCCCTTGATAATTGCCCTATACTGTTCACTCCTTCTGAAGCATCTGGCATTGGCCACTGTTGGAAGACAAGTATCAGGGGGTAGCTGTGTTAGTCTGTATCCACAAAAACAACAGGGAGTCCGGTTAGACGGACCATTGGTCTGACCCACTAGGGTCGTTCTTATGTCCTTCTTCCGGCCTCCCTAATTGCTGGGCACCAGCTGAGGGAACAAGGAGAGGGGAGGCCAGCCTGCACAGCAGGTGAGGGAAGCTACTGCAGAGGAATCCCTGCAGCCGTGTGGGATGTGTGACGGCCATGAAGAGCTGCAGACAGTGTGGGTTGCCTATGCGTGGGGGACACTTGGCAGACCTGGCAAGGGGGCCCCACCAGGAGGAGTTAAAGGGGGAAATGCTGAGAGTGGATCTCTGGAACATTTCCGGTCAGTGAGATCTGCTCAATGGGGGAATCCATGGGGACATCCCCAGAGGGAAGGGGTGGGAGTCCTAACACTGGATCGGCACATTCGCAGCTGGGCAGTAGGCGCCAGTCCTGCCCTGAGCCCCCAGGTCTGACTGTGTTGACATTTTCCTTCCCTAACCTCTGTGATCCCATGATTTGAAAGGTGAGGGCTCCTGGCTCATGATTTGAAAGGTGAGAGCAGCCTGATACCTGGATATGTTTGTAGGGTCCTGTACCATCCCCATGGCTGTGTGTCCACTCCAAGGGACCCAGGACTCCGCTCTGTGTTTTTCTGTCAGGAAAGATGAACCCAGAGCTGTTCTTGACCCCACTTCTGGAATTGCCACAATAGCATCCCCAAGCACTGGTAGGAAGTGGGAAGGAGCCCCCTGGGGTCTGTCAAATCCCCACATTAGCTCAGGGCTGCCTGTATTTCTGCGGGCTTCCCGTGGCTAATTGTGGAAACAAGCCAAGCCCCTGGGGTTGCCCAGTGCTCCTGGAGCAAGGGGCTTTGTGCACCTTCCAGCTTCTCCTCTTTGCTCCTTGCCCAGGGAGGAGAGGAGCTCTGGCTGCTCCTTTCTTTGCCTCCTTCCCTCATTTGGGAATGGGGCATTCCAGACGTGGGGGCATCTCCCCAGTTGTCTCTTTGAGCTGTCATCCTTTTCAGGCAGGGGGAAGAAGGAGGGGAGATAGACCATTCACCCTGCAACCCTCCTATTCTCTTCCCCCAGTCACTGGGGGAGCTGCTCCAGCTGACATCCCTGCAGTTGCCCAGCTGAGTGTTCCACCCCAGCTCCTCACTCAGACCCCAGTGGGAGTGGAAGGCAAGCCAGGTGAGCAACACTGGGGAGAACATTCCCAGCCAGCTGGAGGCCAGCTTCCTGGATGCTGAAACAGGGAGGCAGAACATTGGCAGAGACTGGCCTTTCCAAGAGCAGATTTAAACAACCAGGGGCAGTCCTGGATTAATTGAGATTATTGACAGCTAAGTGTATGATGTAGCTGTGAAATTCCAAGTGACCATGGTGCTAAGCGTAGTGACAACCAAGAAGCTGTACACTACCGCTGATTTGTGGCAACACTTAGGTACCTCACTAAAGTGCCATTAGGCCAAATTCAGTAGCATGTTTTGAGATCCTCAGGTGGAGGCCTCTGAGCAATGCAAAGTATTACTGCTATATTTATTTTAGAATGTCTACATCCTGTTTCTTTTTCACGTTGGATTCCCTGTCCAACCCTTATTCTGCTATGGGTTTAAAGTAACAAAAATATATGTTGTAAAGAAACTAATTTCTTTTGATTGTATGAATAACACCTCAGATGATCAGAGCTGAAAGAATTTTAAAACCCCAAAGTGCGTGTCCCTGTTTGTGCTGTTTGTTTACTTTCTGCCTGTCTTCCAGCTTGCGCAATGGAAACCAACTGAATCAGCTTCCCTTTTCTCACTTATGGTCAATGTCACTTTCAGGGGCTGACAGCTGAATGTGAGCTGCAAATACTAAAGAGGAAGGGTCATTTGTTTAAAACCAGCTGTTTCCTTTGGAACTGAAAAAAATTGTACAAACATAGCTACTGGTCTTAGCTTTTATAAATGTTGGGCACAAATTTAAGTTGCCTTTGCCCTTCAAGTGTGTTGCAACACGGGGGGAGGGGGTGGTATGAGGACATCTGGGGTTTAAAAATAGCATCAGTCATTATTAATTAGACATTAAACTCCATTTCCCAGAAACTCAGAGGATGCTGCGAAAGAGCCTGGCATCGAGAACTACATTGCCCAGACAGCTCTGCGTATCCATCTTGCTCGGTAGCAGACTCATATTATTTCTGTTCTTACATTGCAGGAGAGGTTAAGAACTACACTTCCCAGTGTGCTCCTGAAAGACATGCTCTGTACAGAGATGTCCAGGGCCTGGGACAGGGGAGCTGCTTTGTTTTGGACCTGTACAAGGAATTAATCCCAGCACTTAACACACTGACAGGCGTGGAGACCCCAGTGAAGGCCAGCTGGGGAGCCCCAGGAGGTAAGTCACAGTCTGGAGAGAGGGAGGCAGAGTGTACAGGGCTGGTTCTGGGTGCTGAAAACATTGGGACTCTGATGGGGACAAAATAGCCAGGTTGCGTGTAAGGCAGAGCAAGGGCACATGCCTGTGTGTTGGAAATATGGTAGGGGACTCTTCCCTCTGCATGCAGGTGGGTGCTGGGTGGAACATGAGCAGGGATCCTTGTTTCCCGTGATTAACTTCCCTTCCCCAAAATTTTCTGATAAAAAAACATAAAAATCTGCCTTTTCCCACGATTAAAATGAAATGCTGAACTTTAGTTTCCCTAGCTACAACACAGGGGAACTCCATTTATCTGATCTAATTAGGACGGGGGCCGGATTGGATAATCAAAAACTTGGAAAATCCGTAGAGCTTCAGCTCTGGGCGGCGGGTCTTGGGCTGTCAGCCCTGGTTTGGTCAATATGGAGAGCTGGATATCGGAGGCTCAGATAAACAGGGTTCTGCTGTATATGTTTTTATTTTTTCACAAAATATAAAAACTAAAGATTCTCTGTAAAAACGCTAATTGCACGTTTTTCTGTGGCAAATGGATTTCTAGGAACCCTGAACATGAGCCACAATTTGGGTCTCTGTGTGCCAGGTTGGACAATGCAGCGCTTTCTGTCTGGGAGTGTGTGTCAGGGAGGACCTTAATACCTTTCTCCCTGAACAGGCAGGAGTTGTGCCCTACCATATTTAATAATCTGTTGGCCAGTGTCTGTCAGATGGTATGCTCTTTAAGGTCTTTTCTTCCTACATGGTACTAATAAAAGCGTACAGCAGGCAGGGACCCTAATTTAGATATTAACTGTATATGTGGTTGATAAGCCATTCATTCAGTCTAGTTTACTGAACTCTTAATAGCTACAGTCCTACCAAAGAGTGACTGTGCCTTCCCACTTTCTGCTCGGCTGATAAAACTGAATTATTTGTAAATCTCTATAAAATGTTGTCAGGGGGAAAAACTGTGATTAGAGACATATGTGAAGGGGATGGAGCTTTTTAGTTCATTTTATACCATGCTCATCACCATGGTATCTAATCATCTCTGCATGCTACAAGGAAATCTGTTTGCAGGGTGAGATATATATGCTAATTGCTGGAAGTTTGGGGTGGTTATTAGTTGTAAGGCAGTCAACTAAGTTGTGAATGGGCTTTTGAATGAGGAAGTGACAGCAAACTGAATAGTCATTGAATTTTGCTCACCCAAATTCTGACATCAACTTTGAACTTGACCTTGATCTTGTGCTTGGACTGAAGGGACCCGAGACCAAACTTGAAAAAACAAAAGAACCTGTATTGCTATCTTAATTTTCTCTCTAAAGGTGTAAAACCGGTAACCATATTTTCAAGGGAAGATAGCCAGCCCAGACTTCATAATAGTTTGAAAGTGGGCTGGACGCAGAAGGGACTGTTGAAAGTGCAACTTATAAATCATCATGATGTTGTGTATTGGTGCTTCAATTTCTTGGCCACCTGTCTCCTGAAGTGGGAAGTAAAAATGAAAATGACTTCTAATGAATTTTGGTCATTTGGTGCTCATTTGGCCCCAATCCTGCACTCGCCTCCATGCAGGTGGGCTACTGTCTCTGTGCAGAAACCAGTATACTTCAGTGGGGCTCTATGGAGGCATAGGGGCCTGACTCTGCATATCCAATTGCAAGGTCAGGGCCTTGCAGGCCACTGATACATATTTGATGTTGAGAAGATTAAGAGATCTGATGGAAGGTACCTCGCAGAAATCAGCTTGTTTCATTCTGCAGGCTGTAGTTTGATATTGGCAGCTCAGTGACTGGGGTGTATTTTCTCTTGAATGATTAAGTATTATTATTTTTTGCTTGTTGCTTTAATAGGGGAAAGTGACCAGAATGATTGTTCTGGGGAAGGTGCATTAGCTAAGATTTCTGAACTGTTGTGAATGTGCCAGAAGAATTAAAAAATGTATCTATCTTTTTAAGGAACATGCCCACACGACAGGAAAAGGCTTAGGGATGGGCTAAGCATGAACAGCTCCAAAGGTGATAGCAGATTACCACCCAGGGTTGGTGTGGTTACTCTCCAGTCGGCTGGTCCCAAACATTTATTTTCCTTCAGTACACTTCCTGCCACACTTCAGGAGAATTTCTGTTGGAGTTCACTTTGCAGCAGGTACTAGGATTCTCAGAACGTGGCCCAGAATCCTTTTATAACAGCACTATAGCTAGTGTGAAGGATCTGAGCTCCCTGTCTGGCAGCTGGAGGAGCCTGCTGCCAATGGCTGAGCAGAAAAAGGGGCCACAAGGATGAATATGTAGATGGAGGAAGGTTGCTGTGCTGGGGTGGGTAGGTTTGTTTGCAATAAGAATTTTTGTTGGTTTTTGGTGTGCAGAGGCCACTAATCCTGTCTTCACCTCCTGAATCAATGCTTGTAGGGTCAGCTCGGCCCTGCCCTACCAAATGCCGAGGGTTAGCATATCTCCTATCATGAAGATGAGGAGATCTGTCCTAAGGAATAACTCTAATCTACACTTAAAAATTAGATCGATCTAGCTATATCACTCAGGGCTATGAAAAATTTTGCTCCTGGTGCAACGTAGTTAGGTCGATCTAACCCCCATCGAATACGTGTTTAGGTTGAGGGAAGAATTCTTCTGTCAACCTAGCTATTACCTCCCAGAGGGGCAGCTAAACTCCAGCAATGGAAACCCCCCATCTGTTTATGCAGGAAGCATTAACGCTATGGCGCTACAGGGGCACAGCTGCATCACCATAGCTGTGTTGGTGTCACCGCGGTAGTGTAGACGTACCCTGAGATAACGGAGAAACATAGAACTGTGTTAACTGAGTAATGCACTTGTTTAACTAGTTGCTATTCTAAGCTCTGGAGAAGGGAAGGATGTGGGGTGATGTCCCCTCACACAGTTACTCCATGCTCATTGGCTTCAGAATGCTCTGACTAGTCCAGAGCATTGGCTTGTTGTTACAATGAGATAATTGCAGGACACTTCCTGTTTACAAGGTAAATGGCTACATCCTGGGCAGACATCCTGAGATGTTTATTACCCAGAGCACAGTTATTATTCAGTTAAGAGGAAGAACCATCTGTTGTACTGAGAGATGCTCATTTGTGTCATACAGACCCTGTCCATCCCTCCGCTCCTCCTTACTCTTCACAGAGATTTAGCCCCCCCCTCAATAAGTGAGTGATTTGTAATGTAACGATATTCTTCCTAAAGCTGTCACAACCCTCCCCCACACTAATTAATATTATGGTGCATTAACAGCTGGAAGGGGAGGGTGTTGTATGTAGAACTGCTGGCATGCATACAAATTGGCTCATCTGCTCTAAAGCCATCATAGGAGGCGGTACATAGGGCATGGTCTCTTTGCCCATAGGAGCAGAAACACAGGGCCTCATTTTCACTCAGAGACACAGACTGCCACTTTGTGGGAAACAGGTACATGTTCAAATTACAGACAGTTCTGCTTGTGTCATTTACTGAATTTTCCTTCCTTGTCTTTTATCCTTAGCTCATCAGTGTAGCTAGTCAAAGTTAACCCCAGTTTGGGATTAGAGGGTTGACTCCAACAAGCTACATCGAGGTAAAAACTACCTGTGCCTTGTCTCCTGTAGGATTTTACATTGCAGTAACTACCTTAATGACAGGTTTCAGAGTAGCAGCCGTGTTAGTCTGTATTCGCAAAAAGAAAAAGAGGACTTGTAGCACCTTAGAGACTAACCAATTTATTTGAGCATCGGATGCATTCGATGAAGTGAGCTGTAGCTCACGAAAGCTTATGCTCTAATAAATTTGTTCGTCTCTAAGATGCCACAAGTCCTCCTTTTCTTTTATCTTAATGTAAAAACATGCCTATTCTTTGCAGTGAAGACCAATCCTCTCTAGAAGATCACAATGAAAGGCTGTGGAAAGGTGGCTTATGTCACCGCAGTGGGTTTCACGTCTTCAGGTGGGGAATAAGTGGCAGGATCAGAAGAGCTCCTAAAATGTAAAGACCCTGGGCCTGGTTCTCCTGGGAGTTGTACCATCATCATCAATCAGGAGCAGCTGCACTGAAGTCAGCAAAGGTTATCTGGTGCAAGAGGGGAGTGAGAAACTGGGCCCATCTCCACGAATAGGACGACAGACCAAAGGAGAACCCAGCTGTGCAACGGGCCCCTGTTCTTCCCCTCGCACGGAAGGGGAAACGGGCCAGGAGGGTGGGGGTCCTGGCAAGGCAGGGGGCTGGGACAGAACCCAGGAGTTCTGAGGTGGTGCGGGTGGGAGCCCGGCAGGGGGGGCACCGGGCCAGGCCCTGCTGTTGCGTGTGTTCCACCGTGGGCGGCCCCAGCACGAGGCTGGAGGGTGGCCCCGGGCCCCAGCAACGTGCCCAGGCCCAAGCTCCCCCCGCCCCAAGGTTGCTTCAGCAGGGAGCGCTGCGGGCTGCGCCTCTCCTGCGCCCCCTGTGGCCACCCGTGCATTGCACCCGTGAGGGGGACGGGCCGCGCATGCGCGTTCGCAGGCCGGCGCCGCGCCGCGGGCTCCCCTGGCGGCCGCCGTGAGTGCTGCCTAGCTCAGGAGGCTGCTGGCGCATGCGCAGTGTGTCTCGGCCGGCCGGCGCGCTCGGCTGGGAAGTCCGGCCTGAGAGGGGGACGGAGCCTCGGTCGCGGAGCCCCGGGAGCGTCCCCGCCCGCTCCGGTGAGCCCCGGCCCCGGGCACCCCTCGCCCCGCCCCGCCGCCCGCTCCCCCGGGCGCCCCCCGCCCCGCCGCCCGCTGGGTGCTCTGTCCCTGGCACCCCGCTCTGCCGCCCGGGCACCCCGTCCCGCTCCCCCGCCCCGGCACTGCGCTCTGCCCCCCGGTCTCTGGCCCCCGCTCTGCCCTGGGTGCTCGATCTCAGGCACCCCCGGGCACGCGAGCCTTCCCTGCCCCGCTTGCCGTGGGTGACACCCGGCCCCGGCCCCCACCTGCCTGCGGGCCCCGGCCCAGATGCTTTCCCCCTCTGGTACCCCATCTGATTAGGTTGGATATTAGGAAAAACTTTTTCACGAGGAGGGTGGTGAAGCCCGGGAATGGGTTCGCTAGGGAGGCGGTGGAATCTCCATCCTTAGAGGTTTTTAAGGTCAGGCTTGACAAAGCCCTGGCTGGGATGATTTAGTTGGGGTTGGTCCTGCTTTGAGCAGGGGGTGGGACTAGATGGTCTCCTGAGGTCCCTTCCCACCCTGATAGTCTAGGATTCTGTGATCTCCTTTGTCTTCACCCCGGTCTTGGTATAGGGCTCCCTCCCCAGCGTCCTCTCTCTGGGCTGCCTGGGGTGACACGAAACTCCTTGCTCTCCCTCATCCGACCTGCCCTGTCTCCCTCTGTTGGGTGCTACTCCTGATTCTGTAGGGAGAGGGGCCCTGAGCCACTGAGTGGGTCCTTTCGCCACAGGAGAGCAGGGGGGAGAAGAATCCCTCATCATGGGGGGGGGGGAGGGTGTTGTCTACCTGGATATACAGGGGAAGGGGAAGCAGCTTTATAGGGACACACTGAATTGAGGGTGTGGGGTGTGTCTGCTTTTTAGGGATGTGCTGAACTGGCTAAATCCAGCAGGCGCAGCTGCTTTGTAGGGAGTCAGGTAGCCCGAGGTGGCCCTTTCTAAGAACATTTGTTAGGGAACTGACTTCGCTTAATGATCGTGACTGGAACTGGAAACATGCCACTTGCTGAGGAGGTGTTCAGCTGGTGCCAGAAGGTGAAGAGAAGAACTCTGCTCTTCCAGCACAGCCATCATCCCTTTTATTCCTGGACATTTATTCAGCCCAGAATTTTTCCCACTTAAATTCTGTTAGACTTTATTCATGGACTTCTCTCTTAACTGGGACGATTCTGTCCTTTGGCCCATCCCAGTCAAGGGGCTTCTGCTGTTTATTGGCTTAATTGCATAAAAAACCACTTTCATTTGTAACTATAAATGTGATTCATGTCCTTATCTGACACAGATCCATTAGTATCGTGGTTTTCTACCTGTGGTGTGTGAACCCCTGGGGGTCCACAGACTGTGTCTAAAGTGTCTGCAAAAGGTTGTCATTACCATAGAACAGTGGTTTTCAACCCGTGGTCCACAGAAGTCTGGGGGTCTGCAGAGTGTCTGCAAATGAAAAAAGGTTGGAAACCACTGCGTTAGTATAATCATTGACTTCACTATGGCCATGTCTATGCGACTGCAGTATCGCTATAGTGCTGTATCTATGCCACTGTAACTCCATAGTGTAGACACAAGACTACAGAAATGGAAGGAGTATTTCCATCACTGCAGGAATTCCACCTCCCGAGCTTACAGGAACTCGGTCAGTGAAGCATTCTTTCATCGGCTGCACATACACTTAAAACCTAGGTTGGCATAGCTATATCACTCAAGGGTGTGGATTTTTCACACCCCCTGGGTGATGTAGCTATTTTGACCTATGTTTTAAATGTAGACCAGGCAGAGTGAAATAAGAATGTGCAGAATGGGGCTCTGCAGAGTCTCCGGAGTGCATCCATGTGGATTTGATTGCAAAATTAGGGCCCAATTTTGGGGTGACAGCTTAAAAATCTGTGCTAAAGCTTTGCATTTTAAAGAAACCACAGTAATGAAATACAATTTGCATATTGATCAGCGTGGATTTGATTTCAATCAAATTGATTTAAATCATGATTTAAATCACTAGTCAGGAAGACTTGATTTAATCATGGATTTCTACATAAAAGTGACAGGTTTTAGAGCGGTAGCCGTGATAGTCAGTTACTTTTACATAAAAGTGCATTCTTGTTGGTTGTTATAACCTTAATACATATTCTTCACAACTCAGAGATAGATATAAGTTGCATTTTTAGAAGGTACACACTATATATATTTTTAAGTGATTTATTTTGAAAACTTTTCAGATTAGTTTTACAGCTGTATCAGAAAATGAATGATGGTTTGGTTATTTCATTTACCAAAGGTAATTGAAGCAGATATTTATGAAGTCATTGGGAAGTGAACTAGCTCCAATTCAACAGGTTAATCATTAATATTTGGAGGATTTTCTTGTCAGGCTGTATTAGGAGGAGAACATCACCAGACAGACATTTAAATTGTTTTATTTAACTAAAAAAATGTTATGTATTCTGGATTTTTTTTCTTCAACAGCAAACATATCATATATTAACAAAACAAGCATATGAATTTTTGAATTTAAACATTCAAGTTTTTTAAAATCAGGTTTGTTTTTGTTAAAATTGTTTTTAACTAAAATAGTTAAATGAAATTCAAAACAAAACAAAAATTAAATTGACGATGTCAGCCAGATCAACTTGAGAAACTTAAAATATTGGCTTCTGCAGCTAAATCAGTCGTCTTCACCTTCATTTTCCTGTTTGTTCATAATCTGGGAAAGAAAAACCAGCTTTCCTGCTATTTCAGGTCCCAAACGGGTTCTCAGTTTGGAATGAAGTAGTCCAAAGGAAGAAAATATTCTCTCTACACTCTACTGTTCTCTCTACAGAAGAAGCTACTGCTGTTAAAAGTGAGATTATCACTTCAACAGTCTCTGAATCCAAGTGCTTAAGTGACTTCCACCAGTTCACTGGTGTGATTTTCTTTAAAACATCATCAGCGAACATATATTTCTTGAATGTTCTTATTCGCAAACTGGGTCTCTTTTATGGCCTGCTGCCATTATAAGTTTTCCCTTCTAGTGAGAGAATGGTATGGTAGATCTCAAATCAATGAAGGCTACACTCAGAAAGACCTCAAGACTTCTGGAATATGCTGCTCAAACAGTTTCACTTTTGTTTCTACTACCTGTCCCTCCCTTCTCGCATTTATCTCCTTGTCCAGATCTATTCCGCCCCCAACAACCTTCTATTCATTGAACTTTTTGAAACTTTGCACTTTTAGAGAGAGGTACACTGACTCTGTGTACACAGATTTGCAGAGGGACAGTAGGGTTGAGGTTTGTTATTTCTCACCTGTATATATTATTTAAAAACATTTTTGCTGTTTACAAGCATGTTATCTCTGGAGACACAAATCCACAGTTTGAGAACTGCAAAACTAAGCATCTCTGATGGTATCTTCTATCTAGACTGAGCACTGGGTCCCTTTGGGTAGATAGAAATATTAACCTAAATTATCTATACGGAAGCCCCTGGAGCCCCATAAGATTGGGTCCCTAATCCATGAACTATTGGAACTCATTTACAAAACTTTTCTTAAACATTACATGAATATATTGTCTCATATTATAGAATTATAATTTATAATCCCTATTCCATGATGAGATATCTTTGAGCTATAATGTATCTTAATTAAAACTATCTTTAGATAGGTTTTTCCCTCAAAAAGCAATTTATCAAAAAAATCCAAATTTTATTTATTTTTTTTAAAAATCATTGATTTTTATCCACCCTGATATTGATTAATTTAGAAGGGCACTGTGATGGGGTGGATTAGCCTCCCACTATGGAATGGGAATACAGGAACAACTCTGGGCCCAAGAAGCCCTTCCCCGGTGGGCCTGCTGGGCATGCTCCAGTCGGAGGAGGGGTTTAAAAAGAGGCAGTGCAGTGGGGCAGGGAGCAGAGGGAGGTGGACCTGTTCTCACAACTTGAAGAGACTACACCTGGAGGATGCATCATCAGGAGGGACGCTGCATCCGGTGGCTCCCATTGCACAGGATAACCGAAAGCCTTGATGTGCCTTGAGGAGGAACAAATTGGTAGAAAGAGACCCAGAGAAGTGTGTTAGCTAGATTGCAGGTAGTGAACAGCATCCTTACAGTACTCAAGAGGGCCCTGAGTCAGAAGCGGTGGAGTGCCCAGGCCCAGGTTCCCTCTCCCTCTGGCTGCTGCTTCAGACTGTAACCCCTAGGCCGGTGGGAGACATGTTCTAGCTGCTGAGGGGTGGGGGCTTGCCCAACCATTGGCACTTTAAAAAAAAAAAAATTACAAGTCTTCCTGAACATTTTTTACACAGAAGGTTGCGATCACTGAAAGAGATCAGAGAAAACACTTTTTCCTCTCCCTTTGTCAGTTTGATGATTGTGTGCATTGTAAACTTTTCTGTCTCCTCTGTTTGTATGAATCTTTCATACAGCAAGATGGGGGGGGGCAAGATTTTTAAAAATAGAAAAATGTAACTTCAAACCCACAGAAATTGTCAGCGTCAGCCGTGGGATCAAAAACTACTTAGAATTTATAAAAGATTGATTTCAAGTTGACTGTCCATTTGTGAGTTAATTTAGGGCTCACAAAATTGAGGGACTAATAACATGGGTTTAGAGGTAGTCACCAGCCAGGCTGGTTCTGTGCAGGGTTACTTTATATAGTTCTGCCTCTGAACGTCTATCCCGCCTGCGGCACCCTCTGCTATTCCAGATCTGGACTCTGAGGAGAGTTTACTAGTCATTTTGAACTGTGTTCTGGTTCTTGTGATGAGGACAAATGTGTTGAAGCATTTAGGTAGTGATCCACATGCTGGACAAATGCTTTTTTGACACTTTAAGAGAAGCTGAAGGATCGAAATTTGATGGCGAAATGCTAAAAGCACAGAAGTTGTGAGACCCTACAATAATAATAGGTATCCTTTTATGTTGTGCTTTTCATCTGTAGATTTCAAAATTCTTTACAAAGAAGGTTGTTATTGTCCCCATGTTACATGTGATGCAGAGAGGATGAAGATTACACAGCTGGATAGTGACAGAGCTGGGAATAGAACCCAGGTCCTTTGACTCCCAATCCAGGCAGTCCACTGGGCCACACATCCCTTATAATAAACTAGTGATAGCATAGGACTTGCAGGGAGAATATTTTTAGTATAGAAACATGCTTTTGATTTGAGCTTTTTGTGGGTTATCATAAACCACTTTCTGTGGACACATGCACATAGACACTAGAGTCATCTGCTGATCACCATCCTGAGCCTACGGCTGGAGGCAGAAGGCTCGTCTCAAAATTGCAACACTAGTGATTCTTTCGCCATGGAAGGCCAATGTAGGACTGTAAACAATATGGGTTTCTATTTGACATAGGTCAGAAATCCAGTGTGTTTCCTTTTTAGAAATTGAGTGGGAAAATCTCATAGAGGAAGATTTCACTGGATACATGTATGGAATAAAATGTGTCTGACATACTTTCCCTTTAACTTGTGCGTGTGTATACTACTGGAGGAAGAGAGCTCTTTTCAAATTGTGAAAATGTTTGACTCCCAAATTACTTGGTAATTTCTGCCTTACTGACTCTTAAGTGTTTCATAACTGTCCTTTCATCCTGCATGCTCATTCTGAGATCTCTTGTTTTTATACTGGGCTATTTCACAGATGAAGTATTCTTTTCAGATCTCTATGTCCAGTTAAATGTTTAATACTAGCAGACATCATCCTCTTTGCTTAGGTTCTGGCCTACCTCTCTTAGACTCCACTCCATCTTATGGCCCATCTGTTTTGCCATCTTCTGTGCTCTTACAACAAATACCATTCCCGGGTTAGTTTTGGCCACTGAGTTTTGGTGTTTTGAGATAAGGACACACCCAAAGGGCCTTGCTTTGATCAGCACAATGTCTGATTTGAATACAGTAGATATAAAACTGCAAAACAGAATGTGTATGAAGGTCAAGGTTTAGATCATTGACTGACGTCAGTGTCTGCTGAAGAAGGCTGTTGCTTATTGATACTAATCCTGAAACTGGGTATTTATAACTTTTCAGTTATTGTAGAAATTAAATGATTCACTTTTATGGCTATACATTTGTATGCTCCTGCAGGAAGAAGAACGTGAAAAGTTGTGCATCATGCTGGAATAGGTTGACAAATTGTTGTTTAGTTGCCAGTAGCGTTCTGTAAAACACAACTGTACCAAGGAATTTATAGTCTGTCTCAAACAGAGTTTTTGGAGAATAATTGTAGTACTCAGATTTGTCCACAGATTCAGAATATCTTAATATTTAGAGTTAAAATGTTCAGCAGTTAAATAGATAACAATGTTGACATTTAACTTATCACTATTAGACTTCAGATC
This sequence comes from Eretmochelys imbricata, assembly GCF_965152235.1. Taxonomy (NCBI): domain Eukaryota; kingdom Metazoa; phylum Chordata; order Testudines; family Cheloniidae; genus Eretmochelys; species Eretmochelys imbricata. The sequence goes on along the minus strand of NC_135593.1, from coordinate 4,865,020 downwards.
TGCTATTTTAGACTGTCTGCAGACATTGTGTTAGTTGTGTATGTGAAGTGTTTTGTTCCTAACCAGAAGGGTTTTGTTCCTAACCAGAAAAAACTTAAAAGCTTCAATTCTAGAGAAACCGATGAAGCCAGGATGGCATTGCAGCCAGTACTAGCCCTTTGCAACTCCGTAACACTAATAAGTTGTCACTTAGGATTATTTTTGTCAAAATACCATAGAACCATACCAGTTAGTCTTGAAAATCAATAAATCTGCTTTCTTTAAAAGAAGCAAAACATAAAAAATTCACAACACATCTCAGCTAAATTATAACAGTAAAGACTATGATGTGGTGACCTCTTGTATTACGAAGTTACAGAATACACGAAAGAATATTTAAAGTAAGGCTAAGTCTTACTGGTGCAAGCTCCTCTTTACAATGGTGCAGCACACACATGTTGGGTTTTGTTATGGTGTAGCTATATCAATGTACACGAGTGACAGTGCACAAATCCCTAATGTAGTCAAAGCCCTAAGTCACTTTGTCTGTCTCCTCTGGTGTGCCCTTTACCTCGTGCAGTACTTATTTCTTTGAAGTAGACTACACTAGGTCTTTCTGTGTAAAGGGTCCTTAGCTCTGGAGCAAGGAGAAGCTTGTATTTCCAAAACATTTGCAAAACAAGTCATGAACCTAATTTGAACTCTGCTTGTCAAATGCATCCCCTGTTCTGACCTGGGTTTTGTCCTGCTGTTTCACTGTTCACCTCGGCCTGAATACTTTCTCACCTGTCATTGCATACGGTTTCTTGTTTAGGGGCTTGTTAATCTTCATATAACTTTCCTTTTTGCCACTTTGGAGATGCATATAGGAAATCTAGGAGTTTTGATGTACTGAGGCCCATGGTCATTCTTCTCTCTTGTGGGAGTGGTTTCAGAGTCTAGGACCTTCTCTTGTGAAAGATTTGTCTTCCCACTCATACATTTTTCCCTATTGGTCAACAGTTTTGTTCTTCAGCTGGGACCATACCTAGGGCTGCAGATTTTTTATGGCATTTTTTATTAAAAATGATGGAGCAATCACAGTTAATTTAGTAAAAGTCATAGCTTTTGTGATTTGTGATTTTTTTTTTTAAAGCAGTACAAATGAAATTCAGCTGTGTCTCATTAAGATGATAGGCCAGCATCCTTCTTCACTGCTGTCACTGCCCTCAGCAGTACCTTCCACCCCGGCACCACAACCCTAATCCCATATAGTGAGGAGGGGAGGCCATTGGTTTGGGGGCCCTCCCTCAGTGGTGGCTCCTGTCCCACATGGCTGGGCCTGTGGGTTGAGAGCGAGCCTATCCTGTGATCACCCTGGGCATGGGCAGCAGCGGCTCCTGTGTCCCAGGCATTGTGACCTGGCACATCGGCTCGTAGCTCTGCTCAGGTTTGGCTTGGCCACCCCGGGGCAGCGGACTAAATTTGAGTGAATGGCATTGCGACCTGAGAAAAAGGTCACAGTGCCATTCACTCAAATTTGGCCTGGCCACTGCTCTGTCATTACAGAAGGGTGCTGCGATCCCATACGCCAGGTTGCAATGCCTGGAGTAGGGAGCTGGGCCCAACCCCAGGGGTCTCAGGAACTGCAGCTTGGGGTGAGTGTAGGGTGAGCTAGCTCTCCAACACCCCCACCCAACCTGGTGTAGAGAAGAGGTTGTTGGGGTGACCCACCTAGGACCTTCCCATATGGAAGTCATGGACAAATGGAGAAGTCATGGTATCTGTGACATTTTCACCACTGTGACAAATCTGCAACCGTAGCCACAGCTTTTAAGAAGTAATCTGTTGAATAGGTAGAAGCTAATCCCATGGAGAGGTTTGTGTATCAGGATAGATATCTTGAATTGGACAGTTGTTTGATGAGATCCATCGCAGAGAGCAGAGTACTGGGATGATGTGCTCATGGTGACTTGTGTTGTAAGCAGATAGGCAGCTGCATTTTGTACTAGCAGCTTTTTCAGGATATATGGCTTCATTCCTAGATACGGGTTGCAACAATGAAGACTGGAGTTAATGTAAAACTTTACTTCATTAGTTCAAAAGTCTGAATTTTACAACTTTCAAACTTTTGGTTACTGATGTGTTTTCCAATTGTCATGCCTTTTCTTCAGAAATGCTGCACATTAATATAGTAGTAAGTGTTAAATTATTCATGTAGCCTGGACAAATATTGCCTTCTGTTTAAAATGGTTGAGATGCTATTAAACGTACAATTCCATGACACACACCAATGCGTAAACCAGGAATTCTTTGTTTACATCTACCATGGTAATGTTTCCTTTTCTCTCTGCCAGGCTCCATCAGTTTCCCATCTCTGCATGATGATAGAGGTTTGGGCTCTTCTCTTCCCTTCTCCCTGTAGTTGATAGTTTTGGAATCAGAGGTGATGCTGGAGTAGAGATGGCAGACAGTGTGAAAACCTTCCTTCATGATCTTGTCAGGGTAAGTCTCTCAATTTGTCTTGAGCCCAGAATCTCTTCAGGATCTTTTTTTTCCCCTTGCATAAGTGGCATAGTGAGTTTATCGGCAAAATAGACTTAGAGACCAATCAATATTATAGGTCTTGAATATTCAGATTATATCCTGTTCTTTAACACTTGGTGCCTCCCTTTCCATGTATCCAATGGTGGACTAAGAATATATCCTCTCCAGGAGTAACCTCAAGTTTCACTCCTGGTTACCTTTTTAAAAAAAATATGGAGCAGAATAGTGGTTGTGTACCTAATTTATATGTATGGGATCACACACAAATAGCAGGATTCTAATCTCCCTCCAACTCCACTCATTGACATTCTTTTGCTCTTGAGTGTGTGGAAATAAGAGGGAGCTACTCTTGTTCAGCATGATACCACTACAGGCTCACACGGCTGAGCATGGTCTGGACAAACGTTGAGCCTCCACTGCACCTCCAAACATCTCTATGTGCTGCAGAGTGCCCTGCAGAATTGAGCCTTAATCACTCTGCCATCAAAGGGATCAATTATGTATTTTTTGTGATGGGAGTGCTTGACTGATTACAGCTGATTTGGATGGTGCTGCAACAGATGGCCCACAGGTGAAAGGCTAACTCCAACCTAGTTAAGAAGATGTTGCTTCCCCCACCCGTTTTTAAAAAAAGTTGGAAATATCTTAAGTGCTTTCTGGAGCCCTTTGTGGGTTTAACATAGGGTTTGGGTTTGGGCAACATAGAGCTGATGTTTCTTTGCAACCAGGAAGAGCAAACTGCCTTGGTTTTGTATCCAGAGGACACGATCAAGTAGTGTAAACACCAAATTTTGATTTACGTTCGACCACAAATGCCTTGCGTATCCTAAATGTGTGTGTAACTATATTTTATTGCCCTTATATTTTCTGCCTCCACGGATTAAAAAAGCTAACAAGATAATAGATAACTTGTATAAAGATATATCATAAATTATACTAATAACTCCCCACTCTTGGTGAGAAATTACAAATAAAGTGAACCAGTTCTTGGGAGATCCTTGAAACACTATCTTGTGGATTGATACTTCTATTGATAGCACAGCATTAAAAAACTAATAACTACGCCTCAAATGTCTGCGACAATCTCGCTTATCAGCTTGTGTTACAAAACAAGGCAGTAAAGAAACCCTACTGGATTAATTCCAGCTTTATACACAAATTGGCAGGAGAAAAAGCACTTTTTGCCAGATAGGAGAAAACAGACAAGGAAAGAAATGATTCTCGGGCTTCTGAGAGAGGGGCTATAAATAATGGGAAGTCAACAAGAAATGACACCTTTTTTAAAAAAAAAAAACAAACTAATTACTTTCTACTGTCCCTTTTAGAGATGCCTAAAATGTGTGTGATTTAGGTCACTGGGCCACTGAAAATAGTTGGTGTAATGTATTGAACTGAACCTTGACTACAATTAACAGTGTTGGCTTCTCCTCCTGACTGAGTTCTGTTGCTGGCTTTTATCCAAATTGTGGTCTGAGGGAATGATGGGAGCTGAGGGAACACAGGACAGGTGGCCAAACTGTCCCAAAGAGAACAACCTCTCCTTTCTTGGCTACTCCTAACAGCCTCACTATTCTCCTTGGAATTCCACCTCAGAAGCTCATGACTTTTGTGTCTCCTTCTGCCATTGATCTCGCCACAGGTGCTCTCTGTTGCCGCTTCTGAGCATGGCCAAGATGACATAAAAAAATAGAGCAACATAGCCTTTATTTTTAGCGTGTGCCAAAACTGTTGTCCCGGGAGCATTTCCCCCACTTCCTTGTTTTGTTATCCTGCTACTGTGACAGTTATCCCACTACTGTTATCGTCATTAATTATCTGTCTACACTAGACTATGAGCTCCTTGAGGCTTTTAAAATGCCATGCACATCTGCAGTTTTATATATAAGCCTCTCAGACCCACCTAAACTGAGATTTTCATTGAAAGGGAAACCACTGCACAATTTAGTACCCCTGAAATGTAGGTCTTGTTTAAAAATTTTTTGTTGAAAGGCCAATATTAATAGAAATGTTGACATAAAATTAAAAACAAATGCAAGGGAAACTGTTTTATAATTCGTACCTTCCTCTGCACAGGTTGTAGCCCAAAGACAGAAGTTTAGGCCAGTGCATGCACCAGAAAGTGAAACTGCCCAGGCTGGTTTTTACTGTCCCTGGCTGACTGAAGTGTGCAAAAGTAAACTGATGCAATGATCATAATGAAGAGATTTGTAAAATTCTTTCCGTTTCTATCATATAGGGGATTGCAGATAATATATGTAATTTTTATGAAGATGATTTTTCTATTGATACATATATTCTATCTATATAACTTTTACTTTGACTGCCCAAAGTATGTTGGGTTCAGGTGTCCTGTTTCCTTGTGTCTGCAGGGAATTAAGGACTCCATCTGGGGGATCTGCACAATCTCCAAGCTGGATGCCCGGATCCAACAGAAAAGAGAAGAGCAGAGAAAAAGGAGAGCAAGCAGCGTGCTTGCCCAGCGGAGAGCTCAGAGTGAGGAGAGGAAGCTGGAGAAGTGAGTAAAGGAGCTTAAGTGTTAAAGACTTAACAAATTTGTTTGTTCCTTCTCAACCTACCATCTCCTAGGACAGGGAAGACAGAGAATTATTTGTAAGCACAATGGTTCTGACTAGGACTATGGAGGTCCTAAATAACTGGGAAAACAGAAAGTCACACTGAATTGGGAATAATCTGCAAGAACATTTGTTCACATATATAATATTTCAGAGTAGTCCAGATAGGGAATTTGAGGTGAGTGGAGATTTGACATTTAGACTGCTATTTCCCTCTGCACATGTGAGGATTTCCATGCTTACCCCTCCATGCACTGGGATGAAAATATGCCCCTTAATAGTAGGAACCTACTGACTGAAGGTCCATGGGGTCAGAATCTCTCTGAAATACTTTGCAATTAAAACTGGATTCATGAGCCAACTGTCATTGAAACAGAAAGGTAACAAACGTAAAATGGATTAAAGGAGATACACTTTTTACATAAGGCACCTGTGGCAGTGACTTCCACGAGATATCATTCAGGCCAAGAGCTTAGAAAGATTCAAAAATTGTATATGGTTAATGGGAGAGGACTAAAAAATAGAGTTATAAACCTTCATGCATCAAGACATAAGCCAACTCAGAACACGGATTTTTACATATCCCTCTGAAGCATCTGGTACTGGCCACTGCTGGAGAAAGGACACTGACCTGGTGGGTAATTAGTCTGATCCAGTGCCTGTATTCTGTGACTGTCTTACAGAAGAGATATTGTATGCAGTGCTGGCAGTTGTGGGATTTGGGAGTAAGCTTTCCACATACAGTTCTGCCATCACACTTCAGAAATTTGCGGGGCTCTCTTAGTCCTGTCCTGGGCATCCAAAACAACTGTTGTTTCACAGTCATACCATGTTCTTCAGTGATGTGGAAGAAACATCCACTAAGGACTAGGAAGAGATCCTCAAATTTATTGCCACTTGTGACCAAAACAGGATTTCTACCTTGGGTGTCTAGTCTCCAGATTACGGTAGCACTTGTTCTGGCTTCTCTGGTGAGGGTTAGGTTTATTTTTGTACCTAAGGCATGGATTCAACCTCTTTGTTAAATCAGTTAATTTGCGTTAATTTTTACTTTATAAAAAGTCAGTCTTTTAAGAAATAGCACCATATGCCTGTCTTTTTGTTGTTGTTGCCCTGAATGATTTTAGTTATCGAATAAGGCAACTCTTCAGACTTTCCAGACAGTTAATGTACTGAAATCTCATGGATTAGCTGCATTTGAATAATTATTTTAGGATTAATGGTCATATTTTACTATTATTCTTCATAATAAACTTTCTACAGCAGAGACTGATGAATAAAGTTCTACAGAGGTTCCCATAGAACTGCCTTCTTTCAAAAGGCCACTGCCTTCCAGATTTCCCCAAGAGAGATAAGGGAAGAGGATGGCCCCAGAGAACATAGAGCACCAAAGAACCTTAACTCTGCTCTGTGGTGATAGCATAGACTCAGAGCTATAGGGTTAAAAGGGACCACAAGGGTCATCTAGTCAAAGTTTTAAATATTGAACGTGTCTTTAAAAATCAGTTTAATGTAACCTGGGACTGCAGATACATCATCATCACTCCTATAACTGCACTGGTCACTGGGGCACCATCACTGATAAACAATCAACCAATTGTCTCCACCCCTGACGATTGTGTGTCAGTGCTTGAGTCTCCGCAAAGTCCATTCCTGTCTGCTCTTTTATGTCGTCAATCCATCTCTTCTTCTGTCTACCTCTTCTTCTCTTCCCCGTACTGTTCCTTGGAGGATGATCTTGGATAGGCCAGATGATCTTGTTACATTGCTGTACCACTTCATCTTGCGCTTCTTCATGGTCGTCCGGAGGTCTTCATATGACCCAGCGCACTGGGTGATGACGTTGCGGACCTCTTCGTTAGTGACGTGGTCAAAGTAGGAGATGCCCGGGATTTTATGAAAGTATCTTATCTCTACTACCTGTACTTTCCGTTCAAGTTCTGCCGTAAGGGTCCATGTCTCGCACACAGAAAAATGGAAATGACTAGCGCGTGCAGCCGTTTCAGTTTGGATTCCAGGGAGATGTTCTTGTTCCACCAAATAGGCTTTAGCTTTGCCGCTGTTGCTGCTGTTTGCACAGTTCTTGCCAGAATTTCTGCCTTTAATTCTTCATCAGTGATGATTGCCCCCAAATAGTTGAGCTGTTTCACTGTCTCGAGCTCTTGTCCACTGACAGTGATATGTGATCTGATCCCATTTGTCATCAGCTTGGTTTTCTCTGCACTGATTTCCGTGCCGTATTTTGCAGAGGTTTCATCCAGTCATTTCACAAGGTTGGCAAGTTCATCTTTGCTACCTGCCAGGCCGTCAATGTCATCAGCGAACCGAAGGTTTGAGATTGTTTGCCCCCCAATGCTGACTATGCATATGTGATCTTCTAGGGCATCAGTCATTATGAACTCCAAGTAGATGTTGAACAGTGTGGGCGAAAAAAGGCAGCCTTGCTGGACTCCAACTGTGGTGCGAAACCACTCTCCTATTGTGCTATTGACGAGAAATGCACTGCTGGCCTTGGCATACAGTTGTTTAATGGTAAGAATAAGCTTACAACCAACATTGTACTTCTTCGTGGTTGCCCCGAGAGCTTTGTGCCATACTCTGTCAAAAGCCTGCTTGAAGTCAACAAAGACGTGGTAGACGTCCTGCTGGTGTTGTAAGTACTTCTCACACAGAACACGAAGGTTGAAAATCTGTTTTGTGGTACTTCTTCCAGCACATTCTTCAGCGATGATATTCTCCGCTTGTGGCTTCAGTCTGTTCAATATGACTTTCAACATCACTTTGCTGGGATGGCTAATTAAGCTTATGGTCTGGTAATTTTGACACAGCTGCAGGTTGCCTTTTTTTGGCAGAGTGATGAGTAGTGACTCTGTTCACGTGGAGGGCCACTCACCATTCTGCCAGATCTTGTTGCAGATCTTGGTGAGTGTCAATCACCATTCTGCCAGATCTTGTTGCAGATCTTGGTGAGTACATCTATTACTATTTCTCCTCCGAATTTCATCATTTCGGCTTGGATGTTATCAATACCTGTAGCCTTTCTGCTCTTGAGTGATTTCACAGCTGTCTCCACTTCTTCATGCAGTATTGGAAAGACATCCTCCTCTGTTGAATCTGGGCTGTCTAGGACACTAGGATCTCCATTTGTCTGGTGGTTGTATAGATCAGAGCAGTAGTTTATCCACCTATTGATGATGTCCCTTTCTTCTGTAAGACTGTTCCCTTCTTTGTCTTGAATTACGTTAGCTTTGGTCCATCTTTCCTTCTTCAGATCTTTTGCAACCTGGAAGGCTCGTTTGCTATTTTTATTATATTTTAGAGCATTGCTTTTCTATCTGTATCTCCTTGGTCTTCTTCATTCCTTTCTTGATCTTTCTGCCAATCGTTCTGTATTTATCAGCTCCCTCAGTGCTGTTCTTGTCTCTCTTGAGCTCTCTTCCAATGTCACACATTCTAGTGTTTCATTTGTGACCCAAGGTTTTGTCGTCTTGTGGTTTTTCCCAAGGATGTCCATTGCAGTATCATTCATTACAGTATTGAAATGATGTTTTTACGTCTTCCTCTAGAGCAAGCAGCGGGGCAAATTTTCCGCCAGTCATTGCTTGGAATGACTCTGCAATGCTTCGGACTCCAAGTCTTTCTAAGTCAAACTTGATTCTGGTGAGCTTTGGCCTGATGATTTTTTCCTTAGCCACAGCCAAAAGCATAGCATCATAAGGTCGTGATCACTTTCAATATCCACACAGGGGATGCTCCTTGTTTTAGCTCTGTTGATCCCAGAACGAAATCGGTTTTGCATCATGATGTAGTCGATCTGACTGGGAGGTAGGTCATTAGGTGCATGCCACATTGATCGTCTGGATGCTTTATGTGCTCCTAATGTGTTTGCAAGAACCAGATTGTTATAGCTGGCAAACTCCAAGAGTCTCAGTCCTCTCTCATTGGTTACTGCATCACAGAAAGGGCCACAGTAATCTCGCCAATCTGCCTGTGCGCCAGTACCCACTGTAGCATTCCAGTCTCCCTGTACAATCAGGATATTTTTCTTGTGTACCTTACAGATGTCTTGGCGCTGATTGTAAAAAACTTCAGTTTGCTCATTGTCATAGTCTGTTGTAGGGGCGTAGACTTGTACCACTGTGATACTGAATGGTACTGCCTTAGATGGATGGAAATAAGCCACCTGGATATTGGGCGGCCTCCAAATCCTGAATTCTTGATACCTTTATGCACAATAAATCCTACGCCGTTGACATGTTTGTCCTCTCCACTTTCCCCTGTGGGTCCAGGGACAGAATAGGCCCACTGCTCCTCCTGCATGTCATAAGAGGCGACTAAAAGGGGGCTGCCTGGAGAAGGATGGGCTCCGCCAGGTTAGAAATTTGGCCAAGACATACCATACGATGAGCAAGTCAACCTTGTCCATATCGGATTGGTCACAGCCCAGGTTAATAATGACCATGCCATCCGTCTCCCACCAGGGCGGACGTGACAAGTATACTATTGGTGTAACCCCAACAAAGAGGATCCGTGGAAGAGATAACATCACCATAGTCACGTGGAATGTTAGGACATTGAGACAAATAAGGAGGTTGAAAGAACTTGTGTATGAAATGGAACAATACACCTGGCATCTCCTAGGAATCTCTGAGGTCAGATGGAAGAACTTTGGAGAGGCACTAATGGATGAAGGCCATGTACTCTTATTACAGTGGAGAGATTACAGATACAGTTATGCACTAATCATAATTGAATAGTCACTGCATGGATGTTTTAACTGTGCATTTCCATGCCTTAACATGTTTGGATTTTTGAATTGAACCTTTAACTTTGAATTTCCTGGATTTCTAATGCTTGTTTTTGGAATAACAACAACATCCTTGTAAAGTCTTTTACTCTAAATTACTGATATATAATCTCAATTTTAATTCCATTTTAAAATAGTTTCTGCTGGGAATTAACACTATGTTGAAATGGACTTTCTGATACAACAGCATTAGTTTTCTATAAGCGTTGAAAAATTAACTTGTGTGTTGCAGTGAGCATATGTCATGAGTTTGTGTGGTGAATTGTTGGAGCATTACAGTGCTGCTGATTTACCAACTTAATTCTAGTAATAGAATTTATGATTCTAGATATTTTGAAGGCACCCAGCACATTTCTTCTTTAAGTTATTGTATAAAAGTGGTTCTCAGTGACCCAGGATGCTGGGGATAATTTTCTTTGAAGAGAAGTAGCTACAGTGATACAGTCTCTCATGCATGTGTATTATTGCTCTCCAGTGAACCTCGGATAGTAAGCCGGATTTTTCAATGTTGTGCATGGAATGGAGGCGTATTCTGGGTAAGTGTAATTTTTTTTATTTCCTAACTTAAAAATTGAAGCACCAGTTTAAACCAGTGCACTGCTTCAGGGCTTTTATGGTTTCAGAGGTGATCTGTCAGGTTGGCTGCCTGGCTAAGATGGAAGGCATTATGAATTGAGAGAAACCAGTAAATTTCTAAGTTTTGATGTTTTATATAAAGGGGGACCCTCCTTAAAATATATAATTGAGCTACTGTATTCCCTAAGCAGACCATTATATTAATCTGGAGTCTGTTTCTCAAGTTCCTAATGCTGCTTGTTCGCCTGCTGATCAAATGAAATCTGTAGTGCTGCTCCACTGAATCGAATAGTACATTTACTCAGGTCAGCTTTCCAATAGGTGTTAATGAGTTTGATAGGGTTTATTCATGATTGTAGTAGGCATTTTGCAGCCTAATAAATCACTTGTCTCTTTTCATCTTCCATTAGACTTTGTCCTGATGGGTGAGGAACCAACATGGAAATGTTGAAAGGAAACAGTTCAATTATATATTTTGGTTGTATTTAAGAGAGGAGCGATCTTTCAGCGCTCTGCATTGATGGATCATAGTGTTTAATGTTTAATAGATGGTAGGCAAACAATTTGCTGTTAATAGAGAATGTACAATGTCTACATGAAATATCACTTTAAATCAGTGCTTATGGATCTTTGTCACTGTAGATGAAAGTTATTGCCCCATCTGATGCAGAGGTGTTTAGGTGCCAAATATGAAACAGCCTCTCAGTTTGCCAAAGCCATTCAGCATGGCAATGGCAGTGCAGTCAGACAAGATGGTACTTTTAGTAGGGTTCCTGCAGGAGATGGACACGTGGAGGCAGTTGAGAGTCTCTGGAGTGATTGCAGATTGGGTTGATAGATAGAGATAAGAGTAATAGAAGTGAACATTTAAGTGTCATTAACAAAACCACTTCTATGGTTTCCTTGTTTCCTTTTTCCTTTAGCTTAGTCTCCTCTTGTTTTACCGAGTATTTATACCTGTACTTCAGTCAGTCACAGCACAGATAATTGGTAAGTACATAATTTGTTTCTGTAAAGAGTGCTAGGACATCAGCTCTCCTCAGGGTAAATAATTATCAGCATCTGTGTAGAAGACTAAGGCGACACTACTGCCAAGTGCCCCTACATCCTGCCTCTCCATCCTTGAGTTATTTCCCTCTCTCAAGTCTTTAACTGAGAGCAAAATCCAGGGGTGGCCACGCTGAGCCTGAGAAGGAGCCAGAATTTACCAATGTACATTGCCAAAGAGCCACAGTAATACGTCAGCAGCCCCCATTAGCTCCCTCCTGCTCCCAGCACCTCCCACCCACCAGCAGACCTGCCGATCAGAGCCTCCCCTTCCCTCCCCATCAGCTGTTCCATGGCATGCAGGAGGCTCTGGGGGTGGGAGGGGGGGAGCAAGGGCATGGCAGGCTCAGGGGAGGGTGTGGGAAGGGGTGGAGTGGGGGCAGGGCTTGTGGCAGAGCCAGGGGTTGAGCAGTGAGCACCCCGCCCCCAGGATATTGGAAAGTTGGCACCTGTAGTTCCAGCCCCAGAGTCGATGCCTGTACAAGGAGCTGCATATTAACTTCTGAAGAGCCGCATGTGGTTGCCACCTCTGTCCTTAGAAACGCTGAGCATCGGAGCTCCCACTGACTTGAGTGAGGGATGTGAGGACTCAGTACAACTCAGGATTTGACCCACTCAGTGTGGGCTGTGCCCTCCTCTTCCTGTGTTTTTCATGCATTAATGCTGCCATATCCTCTTTAGTGAACTGACTCAGATCAAAATTTTTAAAACTATCTATGGGATTTGGATGCTCAGGTCCCATTAAAATTAATGAGAATTGGACATCCACATTCCTTACCTTTTTGAAAATCTCAGCCAGATTTTCTTTTTCTTGTTTTTCTGTTGTGAAAACTGACACGTAAGCCTTAAAAAGCACACTTGGACAAAGTTAAACAATGTTCCAGTGACTTGATTAGCAGGGCTTGTATCAGATAGAAAGATTGATGGGCAATTCTGCTAACAGACGGGGAAGCGGGGAAGACCTTTTTTTGGAATGCTATGTTTTAGTATTAAGCTAGTTACATAAGAACCTCCAAACTGGGTCAGACCAAAGGTCCGTCTAGCTCAGTATCCTGTCTTCTGACAGTGGCCAGTGCCGGTGCCCCAGAGAGAATGAACAGAACAGGGAACGATCCAGCAATCCATCCCCTGTCGCCCATTCCCAGTTTCCCAGTTATTGTTTCTCCATGTGGGAATCCTGCTGCTGTTTATAATTACTTTTATTTAAATACTGTTCAGAGTGAATTTCTCACAAGCTGTACATCCTCCTCTTTATTGGGGGTGTAGCTTCTCATAGAGTTCACAATATGTAACATAGAAAGTTACCATTAGACGTGGGATGAGTTGTTTTTTAATTAGTGTATTCTCTGACCAGCCAGTAAAGTCTAAAGCTGTTAACACTTCTTATCCCAGACAATTCATTTTATATTTTGGAAGAGTCCTAATTTAAATGTTGTAAAGTGCTTTTTAAGTTAAGTGGCATGGATTGCAAATGCTATGTATTACTAGTCACACTGACAGGAAAAGTCTCCACTCATTTTCATGGTCCTCATATTCTTCTCAAAACCATTGAAATTAAGCATTAATACTGAAAGCAAATGTAAAATCCAACATGTTAAAACTCAGTGCATGTGAACAGTAACATGTATTGAACTGTGGGGGCGAATGCCAGGAGGAGTTGGGGGTCTGCCTCTTAGTGTCAGTGGAAGTCTGTTTGTTAGCAATGTGATACAGTCACATTGCTTCCAGTTTTCTGTCATACGAGGAGGAGCTTCAGCATAGATCCAGGACAGCCACAGGCATGCCCAATAAGTGCTGACGTGAGGCAAGCTAGAAGTAGGGCTGCCAAGCGTTTTTGGGCTTGGAGAACACTGAAAATACAGGAAAAACTGATCTTCAGTTGCTTTGTCCCTGATTAAGTTCTTCTCCCATAACACAAACACATACAGCAAAGCTCCAACTATCTAAACAAAGAACTTTTTGGGAAGAAAGGGAGATACAGTCAGTGATATTGACTGTTTAATTTTTGGGAGGTCCTCTAGCACTACAGTGATGGATGCCATAGAAGTACCTAAACAGGCAAATGTCTTACCCTTACCCTATGTCTCCTGACCTGTCTGTGTCTCCCATCCTCTAGTTCTGTTTTGTTTAACACTGTTTCTCTTTTTCTTTGTCTCCTACCCTCTTCTCTCTTGCCTCCCCCCACATCTTTGTCCACCTCCTTTCCCTCTTGCTGACACTCTACCCTTTTGCCTTACTCCATTCTGTCCTTTTACTCTCATCTCTGTCCCTTTCTTCCTGTTGCTGGGTCAGCTTTCCCCACTGTTCAGATGTCTGGTCTGCTCATGATGTGCATGCTGTAATTGTTGCTTCTTTTTCCCTTTTCCCACTCTGAGTGTTCAGGCAGAGCAGGGACCAGAATGCTGATTAGAGTGAGCACTTGAGAAGCAGATAGGTCAGGGAATCTCGCTACAAGTATTAGAAACCTCTTACAGAGTTATCCATCAAAACAAAGGAAAACCCCATTTTTTTCCTGGGTGTTCTGGGCCTCTCATCTCCTGAGAACCAAAACACACAGCTTTGATAACATCTGTTCAAAACAGTATTTGAGTATAGGCGAGAGCTGTCTGTCTTCCCATGTGTCTGCTGCATGACATATTAGTTGCAGAATGCTTTCTCTTCCCATCCATATACGTTTTCAGCAAATAAGTGTCAAACCCGGAAACCTTATTCCTAATGATGGAAGAGGAAACTATGTTCCTGCTTATACCACAAGAAATCGAAAGCCATTGTTTTTGAACCAGTAGGATGCTTTTTGGCAGTCCCAAAGCAAATGTTCCCATAGGATTAACCACTGGTTCCCTATGGAAGTACTGCAGCTAGGATATTATTAGAAGTAAATAAAGAGCAGGTGCATGAAAATGGGTCTGTAAAGAAGGGAAGTAGGAAATGGCCCTTCCTGGTTTTATCTATTTCCCTTTTTGTAGTAGGACCAGACTATCACATCTGTACAAAGGAGGCTGCTGTTAGCTATTTCTCCATTGTAACTGTAGGTTGTGCAGTCTGAAATGAAGAGAATCCCATGTGCATGTTGCTGATAGGGACTGTATTCTTATTTTGAAGGTGACCCCTCACTACATGGTGATGTCTGGTCCTGGCTGGAATTTATCCTCACCTCTATTTTCGGTGCCCTTTGGGTCCTTCCTCTCTTTGTGCTCAGTAAAGTCGTCAATGCCATCTGGTTTCAGGTAGGTGAGGAGGATGCGGAACAGCCCTCAGTAGCTATGGGAGCAGGAGTTCACATTAAACAAGTGACATAGCATATGCTGTGTTATGGGTGGGTCAGTTAAGACCATAGAGCAAGAGTACAACCCACAGCCTCCTTTATTTTTCGTATCGATGGTGACCAGTAAGACTGAGATGGAACATTGCATACTGGAACAAGTAGTCTCCACAGACTGGCACCTCTGTAAATGAGCCGTAACCTGCTTTATTTCGTAAGGTCTTCTGGGTCAAACAAGCTACTAGTGTGGCCCTTATTTGGACAACATGTGGACGGCCATGTGCTCTGTTCTGTATAATGCCATAAAAGGAACATTTCTACATAAAGGTTATTGTTCCAGATGTGTTGAGTGTGTTGGCAGGTGCACTGTGGAATATGTGCACTGTGTTTCATGATGATGGAGAGATGGCTTGCTGCTTTTTGGGAGAAATCATCACTGTTATGTGATTGGCAATATGTTTGGAAAATACGCAATGGAGACAGCATGGTGATGTGATTAGAGAAAGGGACTGGGAGTCGTGAGACCTGAGTTCTAGTCTCAGCTCTGCCACTGGCTCACTGAATGACTTTGGACTCTGTGCCTCAGTTTCTCCATTTGTAGCAATGGGGTTAATGATACCCAGGTTTCTAAAGTACTCTGAGCACCTTGAATGAAAAGTGCAAACCCTTATTACTGTGTCTAATAAGCTGCTGAGCTAAAGCTGTTACTGCATCAGTAAGAAAACAAGATTGCACCCTGAAAGTGTACTCGGTGGAATCTGCATGCTGACTGCAGATCAGTAGCGCAGTCACTCGTGTTAATTGTCTTTGTAAATTCGTTTCCCTGAAATGTTTCTCTGTTTCAGGACATAGCAGATTTGGCATTTGAGGTTTCCGGAAGAAAGCCCCAGCCCTTTCCCAGTGTCAGTAAAATCATTGCTGACATGCTATTTAACCTCCTCCTGCAAGCACTGTTTCTCATCCAGGTGAGATTAGACCTATCTTGGGTTCTGTATCTGGGTCAGTAGAGAACCAAGTGCATATTAGCTGTGAAATGCTGAGGGGGAGATGCCAAACCATTCTGCTGTTCGAATGCAGCTGTTGGCATTAGTGGCCGCCTTGGAAGAGAGAGAGCCTCTTGGCTGGAGTGGGGAGCTGTGACCAGGAGACTGTTGTATGCAGAAAATTGTGGTCAAATTGATTGATGTTCCCAAAGTGACAGGATGAGCTTTGCTAGAAGGAAGGTGGGGTTCGGATGGTTCTGTTGGAGGGCGGGAGAATAAAATTAAAACTACAAGAAAGCAAGGTCCTCTCTAATTGTGCTCCCCTATCACTCGCTAGGGTGAAGATAAAAGTATTGTGTCCCTGCTGTGCTGTACATAAATCCACCACTGCAGAAAGCAAACTCAATCAATTTCTTCTCTTCCTCTGCAGGGGATGATTGTGAGCCTCTTCCCAATTGATATCATTGGCCAGTTGGTTAGCCTCCTGCACATGTCGCTGCTCTACTCCTTGTACTGCTTTGAATACCGCTGGTTTAATAAAGGTTAGTGCTACCCTTCACTTCCAAGGCTAACAGCGTGTGTCTGGGGACATTCTGCATTGCTGGGAATATTTTAAATGCATAAGCTTCCCGATAGGAGGACAATCCAGTTTCAAACACATTTTATCCAGACAAGTAACTTGGGATGTTTCCAAGTGATCTCTCTCTCTGTCACCCTTCCTCCTCCCTCACCTCAAGAGTATGGAATATGAGCCTCTCTTTAGAGAATGAATCTCTGCTGTATTTGCAAATTTGTTTTTTCAGAGCATTAAACCTTACTAGGCTGATCGATTTATTGCGCTGTTTACACGAGAGGGATTTGACTAGGAGATGATTTTCACTTGTAATACTCTAATAAATGGTCTCGCCTGTTTATCCATATTTGGATGTTAGTGTCCCAGTAATGGGCCTGAGTATAGGAGCAGAGGTGTTGCCCAAAGATGAGACACGTCAATAAGATGGATAAAACAGAGCAGCACCCCAAAGCACCTCACAGTTGGGAGTGAGATCCTGCTGTTAGGGGGACTACATAGGCAATGGATCAACCATACCACTTGTGGTCCAAGAGACTGTTCTATTGAGAGAGAGGAATGTTGGCTGCAACACTGGCATGTTATCCCTGACTTTCTTTAGAAGGTGCTGTGGGAACATTTCCACCTGAAACAGTCACCAGAGATGGGCAGATGGGACTTCAGCATCTTGTCTGAAGTCTGGCACCTCTGACATCTCAGCCAATCCTTCTCTGGTGCATGCTCCATTGCAGTGTGAATCCAAATCCTGATAGGGATCTTGACTCCACCCCTTTCTGGCATCAAGGTGTGAGTGCAGCACACAGAGCAGCACAGACACGAGGGGGGTGAATACATCATTTCACAATCCATTGAACACTGGCTGAGAAGGGGCCACTATAGATGACTTACTGCCCTTCTCTGTTTTTCTGTGACTGAATGCTCTGGTTGTGCTGTGCTGAATCTCTTGCCTGCCTATTCACTGAGGCTATTGCAGAGATGAGAAATAGTCACATGGTGTTTGAAGCAGGGCAGGGAAGATGAGTAGAATAATAAACATTTGTTTGAGGGCCAGATGCAGTCTGAAATTCTCCTGGTGGTTCTCACTTGAAAGCCTTGGATTTGGTCCCTGTCTGACTTGGTTTGCAGCGTACTTAGTTCCAGGGAAGAACAAGGTTCTCTTGTGTAGTGGTTTTTCAGCTCCAAATATTTTTCACTCCATGGAATTAAGTCCAGGAACTAAATCCAAAGAGGCAACCTTACCATCATTGGAACAATCTGAATTCTAAATTCAGCTAGAGAAAAAACACTAGAAGAAAAGAGAACTTCCATTTCTAATGCTAGAGCTCTGGATTGGGAAGGAGCCGGATGATGAATGTTAGGTAGGCCCAGCCACCTCTTGCTCTGTAATGCACATATTCAGACATGCAGAACATGAACATTTACTTGTCTCTCACACCTATGGTAAAATTGTTTTAATTGTTTAACCTTCTCCAGCAAAGGTAATAGAAGAAAAAAGAAATGATGGTATCTTTTTCCTTTAAGATTAGAGAGAGATGCCTTGAAAACGTGTGCTGACAAAAGATCCCATGTTACTTTTCACAAGAGGAGTGTTAGTTCAGTTTTCCCAATTGGAATAACTTAATTTTGCCACCTACCTTCAACTATTAGTGAAGTTTCAGCCAAACATAGCGTTATTTTGTATCACACCATACGTTGCAGGCCATTTTAGGCATAAAAATACAGGAAGTTCATAATCTAAATTAGATTCTTCATTTAACACCGTAAGTGTTCTGTATTTTTACAGTCCACTGATAAATTAGTGCCACATTTATTCTAAATGTGTCTGCATTTAAATGATGGTAGATGTGATTTTTATCAAGGGGAAAAACCGTTACAAGAAAGTTTAAAAAAAGCAGTGGGGAAGAAGGTAGAAACCTATTATATTTTTTTAAAAAGCATAGTCCTCCATATTTTAATTGAGCTGACCAGCTTTTCTGAGGTTAGTCTTTGAAGTCTTGATGTTATCTAAACTTGGAGTTTAATCAACTGCTATTTGTCTTGTGCCTTTTGTCTTACCAACTCAATGGGTCCAGTAAACCAAGTTTATATTCTGCTTTTTACTACAAAAGTGGCAAAACAATTAGGTTTTTACACTCTGAAGAACATCTCTGTTTCTATGGTGTTGTAAATCAGGGATCCCTTTTCAGATTTTATTGAAGCATGATAGAAAAATTCTACTGTCGTCTCAGGCTTCACATACCACTTTTGAGGCTGATGTCTTTTGTTTGTGGATTTTATAGGGTAGAGCCAAAATCTAATTTATAATAGAAACTTGTTTGCAACCTTAACTATGGAATGGCCAATACAGCTCCCTTATGTAGTTTATAAATTACTTTGGGATCATTCAGGATGCCTGGCACTCTAGAAATGTGAGATTTAGTGACAACACATGCTCTTTATCCCAAACTTTCCTGTCTTAGTTCCTTAAATTTCTGTACATTAACTTGTGTTTTTATTAGGAATTGAAATGCATCAACGGTTATCCAACATTGAGAGGAACTGGCCCTATTACTTTGGATTTGGTTTACCACTGGCTTTTCTCACTGCAATGCAGTCTTCTTACATCATCAGGTGATTTCAACTGTAAATTGGGAGCACTGGGCGTTTTTGCTTTGAGGGTGATGAATGCAGAGGTAACATGTCCCCCCAAATACCACCCAAAATTCCCACCCTCCAAGATACCACCAACCCCTGCAGATCAGAGGAGTATATCTGCTTCCACAGCACCATAGGGAAATAGCTCTGCTAATAAGTAGTTGGAGGGGAAAGTACATTGAGGAATAAGGAAGGTTTTTCCATTAAAATCAGAAATGTAGTGCAGATTCTTCCACCGAACTACCATACAACTATGAAACATATTTGGATAGTAGAATCTCCCCTACTTCCTGCCTCACTGTATTGACCATTCTGGAGGCACAGTGGCTGGGAAAAGCTTATAAATCCTCTCACTGCTCAGAAATCATCTCTTTGCTGAGATGATGTCATTGCTGTTTGCTTTATGATTTCTCGTCCTGCTCTGATTCTGCTGTAACCTTTTCCCATACGGTTGGAATACTCTTACAGATGGAGCCAACATTAGTGGCATGTTTTCTCTTATACTTAAAATGTAGAGCAGTAAGCAGAGCTAGCAGGGGCCACGATTTATTGATGCAGACAAGCTTCTCTGTGATGAGCTGCATTTCTAACTGTGTCAGCCCTGCCTAAGGTAACACTGAGACAGCATATATGTGGGAGGTAAAATCCAATTCCAGTGTCAAGCTGTGTATGTGTCTCTTCTTCTGAAAGTTCACTGAATACTTACTCTTAAAAGAACACTGTAGTGGATCCCAGCAGGGAAGGGTTTAAGCATGCCCAGATTCTATTGGAGTTACTTGTCCTTTATTTACATTGTTGATTCCGCACCTTTTGCTCGTCTTCCATGTGACTGAGATGGTCTCATTTAAAGCTGCGGTGAAGTGCTGATGGTTGCAGTCGTAGTCCCGTGAAGCCCACAGCAATCTCTGTTTAATATGCAGATGCAGCCGATGGAAGCTACATGATACTCTCTCTTGATGTGAGCTGCCGGAAAATGTTGTCTCTGCACAATGTGTTTCCTTATTAAATATTGTGACTGGTGTCATCTGCTCCGTTTATATAAATTCAGTGTGGCCCTTGGTTGGGCTGTTTGATTTCCCGTGTGTTTAAAGGTGCTTCATTTCATCCTTCTCCAGTCCCTGCGAAGGGATGTCCTGAAATCAGCTTCCATTGCATGGGAAGTCATTTTCCTGTGTAACCTTATTATGACAGCAACCTATAGTAATTGGCTTTTTGCTCAATGTGCCGTCTTCTCTTTGCAGTGGCTGCCTGTTCTCCATTCTTTTCCCTCTGTTTATCATCAGCGCCAATGAAGCAAAGACACCTGGGAAAGCATAGTAAGTATTTTCCTTAGGAAACTCAGAGTTGATTTTAATTAACATGATAATGCTAGATGCAGGATGAACTGACACTCGAATCTGTGACCTAAAACAGGGCTTTAGCAGTACTGTGCTTGGTAAGTCAGGGGATGCCCATGTACATCTCTGAAGATATTGGTCATGTAATGATGAAAGGTTGGGACACCTTGATTAATTTAAAATAGAGGAAATTAAACAGAGAGGACATTGTGTTAACACTTCAAAAGGGTGTGTTATTGGTAAGGGGAAGGTTCTCTGCGGTTATTGATAGACCTGCACTGAACTTTAAATCCTCTTACATCACACTCCCTGAGCTGAGTGCGGGTATGCCAAAACCCTGCAATTCCTGGGCAGCCATCAGCTCAGCTCTTATCTGCAACTTCAAGCTTTTCAAGACAGACTTAACCCCAAGGTTGGAATAATTGAGTCTGCTTTGTCCTCCCTACGTAGATACAAGGATGGAATGGAGGCATCCTGCATTTTCCAGGGGGTTTTGATAACTGTGCCTGCATTAGGCCTTTACTCTTCATTACTGTAGAGTGTATCTACTAATCTGTGGGTATGTCTGCACTATGAAATTAGGTCGAACTTATAGAAGTCAGTTTTTTAGAAATCGGTTTTATATATTCGAGTGTGTGTGTCCCCACAGAAAATGCTCTAAGTGCATTAACTCGGCAGAGTGCTTCCACAGTACCGAGGCTAGAGTCGACTTCCGGAGCGTTGCACTGTGGGTAGCTATCCCACAGCTCCCGCAGTCTCCGCTGCCCACTGGAATTCTGGGTTGAGATCCCAATGCCTGATGGGACTAAAACATTGTCGCGGGTGGTTCTGGGTACATATCGTCAGGCCCCCGTTCCCTCCCTCCCTCCATGAAAGCAAGGGCAGACAATCGTTCCGCGCCTTTTTTCCTGAGTTACCTGTGCAGACGCCATACCACGGCAAGCATGGAGCCCGCTCAGCTCACTGTCACCGTATGTCTCCTGGGTGCTGGCAGACGCGGTACTGCATTGCTACACAGCAGCAGCAACCCATTGCCTTGTGGCAGCAGACGGTGCAATAGGACTGGTAGCCGTCATCGTCATGTCCGAGGTGCTCCTGGTCGCTTCTGTGAGGTCGATCAGGAGCGCCTGGGCAGACATGGGCGCAGGGACTAAATTTGGAGTGACTTGATCAGGTCATTCTCTTTAGTCCTGCAGTCAGTCCTATTGAACCATCTTATGGTGAGCAGGCAGGCGATACGGATTGCTAGGAGTCCTATTGCATCATCTTCTGCCGGGCAGGCAAGAGATGAGGATGGCTAGCAGTCCTATTGTACCATCTTCCGCCGAGCAGCCATGAGATGTGGATGGCATGCAGTCCTTCTGCACCGTCTGCTGCCAGCCAAAGATGTAAAAGATAGATGAAGTGTATCAAAACAAGAAATAGATCAGATTTGTTTTGTACTCATTTGCAAAACCCCCCTCCCCGCCCCCCATCTAGGGGACTCATTCCTCTAGGTCACACTGCAGTCACTCACAGAGAAGGTGCAGCGAGGTAAATCTAGCCATGTATCAATCAGAGGCCAGACTAACCTCCTTGTTCCAATAAGAACAATAACTTAGGTGCACCATTTCTTATTGGAACCCTCCATGAAGTCCTGCCTGAAATACTCCTTGATGTAAAGCCACCCCCTTTGTTGATTTTAACTCCCTGTAAGCCAACCCTGTAAGCCGTGTCGTCAGTCGCCCCTCCCTGTGTCAGAGCAACGGCAAACAATCGTGCATCTGAGTTGAGAGTGCTGTCCAAAGCAGTCACAATGGAGCACTCTGGGATAGCTCCCGGAGGCCAATACCGTCAAATTGTGTCCACAGTACCCCAAATTCGACCCGGCAAGGCCGATTTAAGCGCTAATCCACTTGTCAGGGGTAGAGTAAGGAAATCGATTTTAAGAGCCCTTTAAGTCGAAATAAAGGGCTTCTTCGTGTGGACGGGTGCAGGTTTGCATTGATTTAACGCTGCTAAATTCGACCTACAGTCCTAGTGTAGACCAGGTCTGTCTTGTGAAGACACTCATTATCCTAGGATATACTAAGCAAAATATAAAAACGGACAAAGGGAGCTTCTTGCTGCACTATTCTATTAATGTGTTCATGTGTGTGCGTGCGCGTATGTGTGCAAGAGACACCAATTGAGACTTTGGGATTGGAGCTCACAGCATTTGTTCTGTGTTTCAGCCATTTCCAGCTGCGTCTCTTCTCCTTGGTGGTTTTCCTCAGCAACAGACTCTTTCACAAGACAGTTTACCTTCAGTCCACCCTGAGCAGCTCCTCCTCAGTAGATAGACTGCCCTCTCCTCGCTCATCCCCTGCCAAACAGAAGGCTGCTTTGAGGCACTGAACCACAACCAAAGGGGGGTGTGTGTGTGTGTGTCATCCTTGGCTGCTACATGTGCCCCTGTGACCTAGGGAAGGGCAGGACCCATTCTGCCAAGGGGCTTGTGCATTTCCCCACCAGTCACCATTGTAAGCGCCACTTGGACATTCGTTTTGTGTCACACTGAGAACGTGGATGGAAATCTCTGGAAAAGTCTGGATTTTTAACACCTTTGTGAGTTTTAAAAAGCCGGGTTCTCTGTGCTTGTTTTATAGAGTGTAACAGACCTGTGCCTGTACTGTTTTGTATACTCTTTTCCTGTGCCATTTCCCTCCATACCCCAGGAAGAATGGTTTTGTAATCCACGTTTTGCTGTAGCTTTGTGGAGCTGATGGGAGTCTTTAAAGTAGATTGCGCCACAACTGTTGGATTCCTCAATGATCATAGTTCTTTGTATATTGTATCTCAGGTCAGGTTTTTGTAATTCTTGCTGTGCTGAAAAGCAGAATTGGAAGACAAACTGGATCATGCTGATCTAGGGGCAAGATCAATTTATACAGAGAGGGGACTCCCCCCAGCCCACTATCCAATGAGCTTCAGTCAAGCTCTTTCTGTCAACTGGCAAACTTTGGGTCTTTCGTCAATACAAGACCTGGACAAGTGCCACCTTTCTGTATCCAGGATATATACTGGAGAGCATCAACTTTCATCAGGATGAAGCAAATTCCTAACCTAAACAGCAGAATGTGGTGGGTTTTTTTTAAATCCTGTTTGGAGCTGGTGAAAGCTCCTGAAATTTCAAAGGGAAATTGTATAAACAAGGTCAGGAACTGAAATGGAAACTTATTGAAACACTTTAACTCTGTAGTTGGGTTGTAAGGTTTTTTAATGTATCTTTTTGTCTCAGTAATCAGATGCTTTTGAAAATTAGTGTCTGCCAGTTTTCCGTGGAGACACCATGCATACTGGCGGTATTTAAAAAAAAATTCAAAATTATGAGGTTCCAAACTGTATCCAGACAACACAAGGGAGAACAATCGGTTTCTACTGGACTCATGGGATAACGTACAGACCTGGGCTGCACCATTGCCCTGCTTAAAGTAGGTAGTGTGCCTCTTGGGGAAGAGAGAGAGCTTGTTCAATTAACATGAAAGGCTCCAAGTCTGTCGCCATGGCGACACTATCTACTGCAATTGTTGTCCCAGCATAGGTGGAATGGTATTGGCCAAAGTACACTTAAGTGGTTGTAGCTGCAGTGAAACTGCTTTGTCAGCTCAGGATGTGTGAATTCATGTGCGTGTGTATGTAAGTCTCTGTGTGTGTATATATACTCTGTATACACAAAGGGAGGGTGAGCAATCCTGGTTCTAGACAGTGTTCTTCTTGCATGTAACATTTCTGTTTGGCAGAAAAAAAATCTGTGAAATTCAAGAAGCCCTTGGTTTTTCAGAACTGAGGTTGGTCTACAGATAAACTTTTCTCTAGTATTTTCACACTGAAATATTAAACGAAAATGAACAAAAATTCAAAAATTGCAGTGGGTTCTGCCTGAGCACTGAAGTTAATGTTAAGAGGAAAAACTGCATTTTACTGTGGATGGGTCATTCTTAAAGTCTAAATTGCAATCCAGGGACTTTAAGGCTCTACATGTGGGAAGGGTGGTGGGGGAGATTTGGGAAACAGTTCAGTGCAACTTGATACTGGAGGCAAATGGAAATAGAATTTGAACTTCCCTTAAGCTTCTCTAAATAATGTAAATGATTCTCTTGGCTTGCTACAAAGCACTCTCAAAGTAATAGTAGAGAGAGCCACTTCTGGATGTTACGTACTCTCTTCCAGCAAGCTACAGGGAAGAGAAGGGGCAGATTCATATGAGAGTATTTTGAAAATGAACATTTTTGAAAGGGATTGTATACAATCTTATTTTACTGTACAAACAAAACCTAAATGACAATATACTAACCTATTACATTATTGACACAAATCAAGCATTTCAAAGCAAGGAAATAGTTTTGGACACTACATCTGACATTGCCCACTTAATAAGCAACCATACTGTTATCAGGAATTCAAAGATGTGCACATCTTTAACTACACCAGGTGCATGAGTTTTCAAGGAGATTTAACTCCATGGAAAGTTTGAAGGGGCAGTAATGAGCTTGTTTTAAGCCAAAGGGAGGAAGACAAATGATAGACAATTCAGCATTCAGAGCAGGGTAACTTTAATGGCCTGCAACTCAAAAACAGCTTGACTAATTTTGCAAAAACTTCCTTTGTTGCTTTCTGAGTAAACGTGGCAGTTTTCAGATCAAACTGATTTACTAATTCAAAGTTAGATCGGGGATAAAAGTGGGCAATGGAATGGAAGTTGGTTCCAAATGTAACTGAATGGGCTACTGCCTTTCTCCAATATGCAAACTGTTATACACATCTATTTGATATCACATATATAGATTAACATGGCTATGGGAATCTTCCTTCTTGGGCTAACATGATAAATTAATGATGCCTTAACTGAAATAAACAGTTAAGATAAACATGGAGGAGAGTTACACTGGGCATGTAACCTAGTACCTTTTCTAGTTTATCATGCTTAAACACACTTCTTGCTTGAAGGATGCTAGCAAGACTTCCCTGGCCAATGGTACTGGGCTGAAGTCTGGCCACCATCAGCTGGATAGTGATTGAAGGCTATGAAAGTGACAGGGGTCATTTGAGGGAAACTCCATGTTCTAATATACTCTTTGTTGTGGTCTGGGCTGCATGAGTAGCTTAAGAGTTAATGAAACATAGAACAGCCAGAGAGGTATTCCTGCATTCCTTGCCAGTGTACCAGCCAGCTCCCTCCCTCTACCCGAAATAGCTTTCCAACCATGTTTGGCCTGTCAGTTTTCTGGACAAAAACCTCTGTTCCAGACAAGGCCTGCTGTTTCTTATTCAGCTATGCACCATCAAATGACCAGTGCTGTTTGCAGCTCTGGTCTGCTGATTGACAAAGGAGGCTAAATTCCATAGTGAGCTACAGCACGCACAAGAGGCAGGCAGCAGTAATGCAGTGGAGTTCAGCAAACAAGCTCATTACGAGACTTCCCCTCCCTGCCTAAGCAAACCAGGTCCAAAAGGCTACAAACCCAATACTGTGGGTAGGATTCTTCTCCTCTTAGTGTGGCCTTGTTGACCACCAGCAGATCTCGCCTATCTAGGAAAAGGGAGTAGAAGCTTCTCCTTTGTTAGCCTGTCAGTGGAGGCCTTCCATCTTTCTGTCCAGCACACTACACAGTGCTGCATTATTTAGAGGTGAACAATGGGGAATTCACAGGTTCCAAAGAATGAACCAAGCCCTTCACTGAGATGATGATGGGTTTCTTCATATAGTTACAAGGCAATGGACCCAGCTGCTGTTTGTTCCCATAGCAATCAGAGCAAGACAAACGCTGAGGAAGGGAGCAGCACGACATAAGGTGCCAGCGGGTTTGCAAGGGCACTGCTGTGACAGCGAGTATGTGGGAATGTTTCCTAGGCTGTCAAAAATAGAATGCAAGGAGGAGATTCAGTTAAGCCATCCCAGCGGGTAAGGATTTCAAGAAGCCATGTGTGAAACAAATGCTCAACCATATAGCTCCTGTCCACTGAAAGTTCATGAGTCGGGGAAAGAGAAGGGAACGTATGGTGAGGAAAGTAGGATTTAATTCTCTTACATATGTAACCGATGGGAGATTTAAGATCTGTAGACTAAAAATGTTTGTGGGTAGCTTGGAGTGAGGGGTTACACCGCTGCTGTGCCATGTCCTTGGGCAGACTCTCCTGCCCCTTTTCCAAGCCCTACCCATGGCCCTAACTCACTTTTATGTGGCCTCCTTTTGCAGCGTGCTGAACATTGCTGTGTGCGCCACATAAAATAGGAGGTAGCACTGGCCGCTAGATGGTCGCTAATGGTTGTGTAATTAGTACAGTGTCACCTTTAGCATGATTAAAGCTCTGGGTAAAATCCTGCTCACAAAGGCAGCCACACTGAAGTTAATGGGACGAGTTATAGGAGTATAATGAGCAGAATTTGGCTGAGATAATATCTCCTGGGATTCACAGAAGAGATAATCTTTCAGATACTCCTCGGCTCTCAGCGTAACTTTAAGGCTGCCAGAAAGTCATTGCATCATTCTGTGTTGATGCAGCGTTGGGATGTGATGGGAAGATGCTGCACTCCAGAGGAGTCTCGCACCAAAATTCCCTTTCAGTCTGAGAAATTTGCAAATCCACAGGAATCCAGCCTCTTCTCAGAGAGCTATGTGAGCATATAGTCACTCAGTGTTGTCCCACTACACCTGCTGGAATTGTATTTAATCCACGGCAATACATAGCCCATAGACTCAGATCTATTTAAAGATACAGAATGAGTACATCAGGTAATGGAGTTCCCCCTCTTTTCCAACTGATTGCATCCACAATTTGGAGGAAGTGTACCCAGATGTGAGGAGAGAGAGTCAGGGGGAAAGAGACAATGTAACATTGTAGAAAGCAAGGGGTAGACAGTAACAACTGGACAGAAAAGTCACTCTGCAACAAGTCAAAGCAGCACACATGAGAAGAAAAAAAGAAAAGAAAATGGCCTGGAGATGGAGAGAATGAGTCGAAAATGTAAGGAGAAGGGGGGTGGGAAATGAAAAAAGATAATCAAGTTCACATTGTTTTCTGGTGAGTAACTTCAATGATGCTGCTTTAGTTTATTATACTATCTCCAAATTTGGAAAAAAAGATCTTGAGCTTATGGGATGTCAATAGTTTAGGCTGCTCTGGATCCTGCAGGCAGCTAATCAGAGAAGCCAGGGCAGATACTGGGATATTCACCAGGCTGCACGCTGCTCTCCATGCGGGATGCAGCTCTGGGTGTCTCTTACAGCAGTTATCTAGTTATCTTGAGTTATAAATCAAATGTTACCCCAGCTTGACTCCCACCCACCCACAAAATTCTCTAACTCAAGGTTAGTGGTGCTTGAAGCTCAAGCTGGCTGGCCCATCCAGGCATGTGGGTTAAAGCCCCAGTTAGGCTGATGCTGGAGCTAGTAATGCAGTGGGGATGCAACAGCTCCAGTTACAACTGCTCAGCAGCAGCCAACCCCATTGCTCTGGGCTACTCCTAAAATCGCTGTAACACCAGGGTATGTCTACACAGTGAAAAAACTCCACAGCAGCAAATCCCAGAGCCTGGACCCCCAGCCGGAGCCCTCATCGCCCTGCCCCGACCCCCTTCCCCATCCTGGTGAAAATGAGCGAGGGTGGGGGGAGAGCGAGTGAGGAAGTGGGCTGGGGTTTTCGGTTTTGTGCGATCAGAAAGTTGGCAACCCTGGGGGAACGGGGGACCCCACCAAGCCCGACAGCCCAGGGGGCGGGGAGTGAGCCCGCGGGGGTCCCGGATAGCCCGGGGGGCGGGGCGGGCGGGGAGTGAGCCCGCGGGGGCCCCGGATAGCCCGGGGGGGGGCGGGCGGGGAGTGAGGCCGGGGGGGGCCGGACAGCCCGAAGGAGGGCCGGGGGGGGCCGGACAGCCCGAAGGAGGGCCGGGGGGGGGGTGGAGGCGGGGAGTGGGGCGGGGGGGGCCGGACAGCCCGGGGGGGGCGGGGAGTGAGGCCGGGGGGGGGGGGCCGGACAGCCCGGGGCGGGGGCGGGGAGTGAGGCGGGGGGGGGGCCGGACAGCCCGGGGCGGGGGCGGGGAGTGAGGCGGGGGGGGGGCGGGGGCCGGACAGCCCGGGGGGGCGGGGCGTGAGGCCGGGGGGGGCGGGGGCCGGACAGCCCGGGGGGGCGGGGCGGGGAGTGAGGCCGGGGGGGGGCGGATAGCCCGGGGGGGCCTGGACAGCCCGCGGGAGCGGGGAGTGAGCCTGGGGGGCCCGGACAGCCCCGGGGGGGGGTGGGGAGTGAGGCGGGAGAGGGGGCCGGACAGCCCCGGGGGGGTCGGGGTCGGGGAGTGGGGTCGGGGGGGGGGGGCCGGACAGCCCGGGGCGGGGCGGGGAGTGAGGCCGGGGGGGGGCGGACAGCCTCGGGGGGGCGGGGGGCGGGGAGTGAGGCCGGGGGGGGGGGCCGGACAGCCCCGTGGGGGGTGGGGAGTGAGGCGGGAGAGGGGGCCGGACAGCCCGGGGGGGAGGCGGGGGCGGGGACTGAGGCCGGGGGGGGGCCGGACAGCACGGGGGGGCGCGCAGTGAGCCGGGGGGGCCGGACAGCACGGGGGGGGGCGGGGGCAGGGAGTGAGGCCGGGGGGGGGCCCGGACAACCCGGGGGGGGCGGGGAGTGAGGCCGGGAGCCCGCCCAGCCGAACAGCCCGCCGGGCGCAGCGGTCCCAGGCCGGCTCTGCCCACACCTGGGTCGCGCCGGGCGAGCGGCTGGATCACGTGGTTCAGGCTCGCCCCAGCCCTAGGGGGCGGAGCCGGGAGCCGTCCTCAGGCGCCGCCGCCACGAGCGGGCCCCACCTCGCCAACACCACGTCCGAATCCGGTCACGTGACACCCCGCCCACCGGCCCCTTCCGGGCGTCTCTCGCCTGGACCGACACGTCACTGCTCGCGCCTCAACCAAACTCCCCCGCTCTCCAGACCCCGCCCCTCCTCTCACTTTTCCACCAGCCACAACTCAGTCCTCGAGCGCCAGTCCTGCCCATCCCCGCGCTGAGTGACAGGCCTGACATCCAGTCAGCTCAGGCACCGCCCGCGGCGCGATGAGGGACAGCGGTCTGTGCCAATGGGGTGTGCCCAGGAGCGAGGGCGGGGAGGAGGCGCGAGCCGGGGTGGGTGCGCCGAGCAGATGGCTGGCTGAGGGAGCGGGGCGGAGAGCGGCGCCCAGGTGAGGGGGTGAGGGCCCGGGCCGGCCTGCGGGGTCTCCGCGCGTGCAGCGTCGGGTCGCCGGGGGCAGCGTCCGCGTTGGCGGGCGGGCTCGTTCTCGCTCCCCCGGCCCCTCCCCCCCGCCGCCCCGGCCTCCGCCGCCCCCTCCCCCGGCTCTCGGCCTCTGCGGCTGGGGGAGCTCCCCGCCCTCCTTGGCCCCCAGGCCTCTCGGCCGGCGGGTGCTCCGGGGCCCCTGCCCGCCGGGCTCTCGCTCTGGGCGTCAGGCCAGGGGCTCCTGGGGGCAGGGCCTGTCTCTTGTGTCGGTTTGTACAGCGCCTAGCACGGGGGGGGTCCCAGTCTAGGACTGGGGCTCCCGGGTGTTACGGCGACGCTGTCACGCATGACGGCGGGGTGCGGTAGCGGGTGCGCCGGACCTGCTGAGGGACCGGCCCCGGGGGGCAGCCGGGTGTGGGTCTAGCGCTGAACACGCCGAGGCCTGTGGCCACGTCGCTTTTGTGGCAGCGGGTCCCGTAGTCTCGGCCAGTGGGTCTCGAACTTTTTTCTTTTTTTCTGCAGACCCCGGGAAATGGCCGAGGGTCTTAGCGGACCACTTAATAATCTTTCCGAACTCTGTTCGGACCCTTCGCTAACCGTTGTAAAGCCCTTTGGATAAAAGCGCTATATATAAAAAAATTAATAATAATTAACGGTTTTTTGTTCTACAAATAAAAGCCCACAACTCATATTTTAATATCCGTAGGCTTACCTTTCAAATGTGATGGATGTGCCCCCTCTTCCCCTGCCACGGCAGCCCCCGAGCTGGAGCTGGGAAGGAGCGGGAGTCTCTCCCCAGCCACAGAGCTGGGGCTGGGAAGGAGGGCCATCTCTTCCCAGCAGCTGCAGCCCTGGAGCTGGAGAAAGTCGCCTCTTTCTCTGGCCGCTGCAGCCTCGCACATCCCAAATTCCCCCCCACCCCCTCTTCTCACCCCACTGCCCTCTCCCGCCTACCCCCTATTCCCCCACAAGCCGCCACCTCACCTTACATGTGCGACTTCTCCAGGGTCCAGGCACCTAATCAGTGGCTCCACTAATTAGGTGGGTGGCCCTTCATTCTCTTGTGTGCGACCGCCCAGGCGTGCACCTTAGAGGGAACTATCCGCGGACCACCTGAATGGAGCTTGTGGACCACTGGCGGTCCACGGACTACCGTTTTAGAACCTCTGGTCTAAAGTCAGCTCTCATGAAATTTCTGTCTTCTGCACTAAGGAGCCTTTCCCTGCAGATTGACAGTTGCATAGCCTCGGTGGAAGGTAGCAATTGTGAGAGGCCATGCTCGAGGTGGGGGTACCGAGGGTCAGTCCCAGGGCGGGCTATTGGGCTAGAGACTTTGAACTGGACTGTTCATTGGTGAGAAGTGCAGAGGGTGGAGACCTGTGATGAGTGACTTATGGTGCTAAGCTGATGGGCTGCTGTATTTTGTACCAGCTGAAGCTTTTTCGGGGCATGTGGCCTCTTTCCTCAATATGAGTTGCAATAATCAAACCCCAGAGGCCATGAATGACATTTATTATATTGATCACCACGAGGAGCTCTGTATCTGATAAGAGATGTGCAATCACCTGGCCAGTCATAGATGGCAGGGGGCACTTTTTTACATCATGATCATTTGGGTACCCAGTGCCATGGAGGAAGTTAAAACGGACTCCAAGGTTACTGACTGCCCTGCCCTCACTAGTAGGGAGTGCTGTAGAGGAGCCAAATTCCTTGAAGGACTTTCCCTCATCCTACAAGCATCACCTTCATCTTGCCTGAGTTCAGCTTTAGGGAGCTGGTCTTCATCCAGGTGCTGATTTTGGCTGGACATTGAGAAAGCTAGGAGATAATGCTGGCACTTTCACCTGTGTTAACTCTGTAGCTCTCCCAAAGGTATCAGAGAGCTGTTGAATGATATGGGGCAGAAGATTGAGTCTTCGGGGACTGCAGAAGAGGGAACAGTTGACTGTAATGACTCTCTGTTCAGTCTGAGAGGAAGGAGGGGATATGATGTCTCGGTGGTATCCGTTCCACAGTTGTTCCGTGGCCCTGAGCTCTACCCTTTTGCTTATTCCTCTTACTGAGGGCAGTTACTGTACAGGAATTGCAGGTTGCCCCATCTGGATGACAAAACCATGGCTGGACAATGTTCCTTAGAGCCAGCTTTGCCAGTTAGTAGAATGACCTGTGAGGCAGACTGACTTACTGTGTGTGTCACCTTCTGGAATCCAGACAATCTATAGGCAGCAACTCCAGCACCATATCCTTTGTTGCCCTGAGGTTCCTGGGGCTGCTGCCAAGCTCAGAGCTAGATTATCCGTTATCTAGAAAATCTCCAGAGCCAGTGCCAGATTCTCTTGCCCTAACGCTCCATGGGCATTTGCATTCCGTTACCTTTGAGTAGAATAATAATGGTCTTTCTGTGTCCCCCGAAATTGGGAAACTATTAAAAATGTAGCATCAGTGATTCGGTCTTGACTATTATTTTTGGGCAAGTTTGTAACTTTTCTGATAGGTAAAGCAGATCTGGAAGTGTTTCTGCACGTATCTTTATTTTATTTACAAATCCCAGGATTGTCAAGTCTGGTCTCCCCTGGCTTAATTGAAAGGCTCATTGGGTGTCTCAGACATATGGATATGGAGCTTTCTTTGTCCTTGAAGGGTTAGGGTGTCTAAATCAATAACAAAGAGAACTTATTTCCCAAATGTATTTGTTAAAGAGGTGAGGTGTCAACAAAATCAAAGATTCCCTTCTCTTTTTAATCAGGTTTCACTTCCCTCTTGTCTGATATCATAATCCTATTGGTTTTATATTTATAGTGTCTTTGGGCTTGTCACGATTAGAAAAGTTTCACCGGTTGATTTTAAATTGATTGATTTAAACTGGTGCAATTTTACTACCCTATCCTGGTCCACAGTAGAAAAGTCCTGAATTTCTAGTGTAAACAAATCGGGAGTGGGGGGGAGATCCTTTCAGCCCTCTTCATGTATCAAATGGGAGTAAAAAAGGGCACAAACTCTATGTGTACTGTTTTGTTTGGGATTTTTTTGGCCTTTGCAGGTCACTTTAAAAGTTGAAGGGAGGGTTTTAGTCCAGGGAATGCTTTCGAAGTATTACTTTTTGAAGTATTACTTATTGCTAATTGCTTATAAAACTTACATTTACATGGCACTTTACACACACAGAAACAGACACATCCTCTGCCCCAAAGAACTTGCAGTCTAAGGCAAGACAAACACAGACAAGACTGAGGACAGCTGATCAGGTGAGGGGGTTACTGGTGAAGAGGGATTGCTTGAAGAGGTGTGTTTCAAAGATGAATTTGAAGGGGAAAAGGATATCTGGCAGGTGAGGGCAGGGAGGGTGTCCCAGCCTTAGGGGGAGTATAGCAGAAGAAGCTGAGAGCGAAAGGAAGTGAGGAATGGCAAAGTAAGGGGAGGAGGGACTGAGATCAGAGATCTAAGTAGGGCTGGGATTAGTGAGAAGTTTGAATCAGATTCCATAAGAGACAGAAAGCCAGTGAAAGTATCCAGAGCGGGTGACACAGTCAGAATGACAGGAGGGGAGACTGCCTTTTGGGGCAGAAATGGAGTGTGTTGAGGCATGGGGACGGTCCCATTCAAGGGAATATGAAGCTGTTAATTCCTTATTTAGAGAGCTTCCGAATAAGCGTCCTAACAGGAATCCGAAATGCTGCTCTTGGGCTGCGGGCTGCCTTGCTCTTGGCTCATCCCTTCTGTCCTGTTCCCTTTCAGGTGTTCAGGCATCATCCATCGCAGCCTTTGATGTGAAAATGACCAAGTTAGGGTTTCTCCGCCTGTCCTATGAAAAACAGGACACGCTGCTCAAGCTTCTCATCCTGTCGATGGCAGCTGTGCTATGTAAGTCTGAGCCTTGGTAATTTAACTATGAACATCCTCAAAAGGCAACTTCCAGAATTTTGCTAGCTCAGCTCCATGTTCTGCATTTCTTAGGGTAACGGAACTCAGCTATTTTTAGAATTGCTTTTAAAAAAACCCTTTCCGTTATTTTTAATACATTGAAAATAACATCTCTCCACCCCAACTCCCTCAAGGGGTCAGTTTGAGCCAGTCCTGGATATCAGGCCAAACGCACCTTCTCCGATGACCCCACCACTTTTCACAGGTTTTAAGCTTTCATCGAACAAAGACATTGAACTAAATCAAGTTTCCCTTGCTGTGTGAATGCTGTGCGTTGATTCTCCCTTCTGCCTATGTTTTGCAGCTTTCTCCACTAGACTCTTCTCTGTGTTAAGATTTGAAAGTGTCATCCATGAATTTGACCCGTAAGTACCATTCTTGTGGGCTCTGGTTAGTCTTTTTCCTTGTGAGAATGCAGAAATGGTGCTGTGTTTGTCAGGGTCACATTACCCTTCTGCAATGTCATGCGCGAGGGTGCTGAGCAAATTGCTCTGCGTTAAAGATGGGGGATTGAAAACGTACCCTTCATCACAGACCTTTAGATTGCCCTCCCCCAAAAGCTGGCACTCCCCTGTTGCCAGTGATTCTTGCTGGAGTGTGGAGCTGGCTTAGATGGAGTTAACTTGAACAGGTTCCCTGGTAGCTTTGGTATAAGTATGTTGCTGCCAGGGCGTGCCTCTGGACCTGGTGGGGATGAATGCAGGACCCCCAAAAAGTAAAAGTACAATAAAGTACGCTTAGGTAGTAAAGCTCTGAGTGCCCCTTGCAGGTTTGAGCTCATATTGGGTTAATCTACTAGAATCTGGACCTTTGTGGTCACCTTTGAAACCAGTAGGAAGTAGCGCAGAGGTGGAGACGGACAGGGCACCTTCACTACAGAGGTTCAGGATGGTTTAGCGAAGCTGGAGTAAAGTAGTGAACAGTTTTGTGACATGCTTGCTGGGAGGATGGGGGATCGAATTGGCTCTGCAAGTGATCTCTTCTGGTCCTGCTTTTACTGAGGCTGTCCCAGTAAAAACACAATGCAACTATCTTGCAAAATGTTAGGCAGCCTAGATATGCAGAGGTCTGAGCTGCATTCTTTCTCTCTTCAGAAAATATACTGCCAACTGGGGTAGCTTTGTATTCTGTATCGTTAGTCATAAACGTCTACAGCTGGAGAGAGGTCCAGCTGATCACATTGCTACCTGCTAAAACTCAGAATGCATAGTAAAGAAATGGCCAGAGCTCCTTGTATCTAATACTTGGTGCGTTTGCACATGGATCTCCTAAGGGTTTTATTTCAAGACTGTGTACTGCTCAGCACTTGGGCTGGCACTCACGTGTCATAAATAGTGGCACTTCCTCGTGCATTGATTAGTTAAAGGCTGAGATTGGAACCTGAGGAGCAGTAAACAGCGTTTCCCGTGTCCACGCTGCAGACACACTCAACATCTCATGCTATTGCAGGTATTTTAACTACCGCACGACCCGCTTCCTGGCAGAGGAGGGCTTCTATAAATTCCACAACTGGTTTGACGACAGAGCCTGGTACCCCCTGGGGAGGATCATTGGTGGAACCATTTATCCGGGTAAAGCCAGGGTGTTTCTTTTGCACTAAACCTCACTTTAAAGTACAAGAAGTTCAGATGGTGCAGATTCCAAGCCCTTATCTTGGTTCAAGAGACTTATCCCTTAATCTTGTCTCTCCTGTTCCCTAGCTCCGATATTTTTGTGGCCAGGCAATCAAACTTGATTTTTCTCTCTCACTTTACATCAGCGTCATGAAACATTAGAATTGTTCTTATTAGTTGCGTAGCTGAAATGGTACCTAAGAAATAATTTTGGATAAACAAATTGACTAGTAATGTGGTAGCCCACTGGGCTAGCATCTGATTGTGGTAGTTCAGATAGTCCTTGCTAGGATTTAAGGATTATTCATCTAAGACAATGTGATCGGAGCGGCACATGGGTATGTCTTTCCTCCCCCTTCCCCCCCTTGGTTCGAGTTTTGGACAGTAGCTGGCTGGCGTGAACTATACTGTTGATTCTACTTGCACCATGGTACCTGATTGACCGAGAGGTGGAATTCTCGGAGTTCACACACGTTGCATCCGATGAAGTGAGCTGTAGTTCACGAAAGCTTATGCTCAAATAAATTGGTTAGTCTCTAAGGTGCCACAAGTCCTCCTTTTCTTTTTACACATGATCTGGGCATTCATAATTCTAATACAGGCCTCGAGATAACAGACTTCACTTAAATGTAGTCCAGTTTTGTCCTGCAGGGTTGCACTTTGTTGCAGATTCTCCAAAGGTAGAACATAGTTCAAAGCTGCTGTCTGGTTTACTCAAGGCCAACTGTGGGAGGAAGTCTGCACTTTATCCCATGTTCAGAGCCCAGTTAAGACAGATGCCAGATGTCTTTAAAAGGCTCTGGAGTATTTTGATGGCTGTCCCTTTAAATCTGACCAGCATTCTCTTGGATCAGAGGCACTGGCCAGACATCCCTGTTTTATATCCTCTCCCCACCAAGCCTCTAATTTAGGAAGGTTTGGGGGTCCCTGAGACCTTCAGATAATAGTGTTAAGGGCAATATAAGTACCTAGATAGTCATAATTTACATAAAGAATTAGTGTAAATGCTTTAATCTGACTGTGTCCTTTAAATTCTCTTTACAGCAGCTAAATTATCCCTTTCTTAACTTAAAACAGCATCTCAGTTGCCTTCTGTGCTAAATGAAGTATAGCTCATGTATTGCTGGTGAATCAATGACCCCTTGCTAACAAGATTCTCTGTCATTCAGGTTTGATGATCACATCAGCAGCGATTTACCATGTTCTGCACTTCTTCCACATTACCATTGACATCCGAAATGTTTGTGTATTCCTGGCTCCCCTCTTCTCTTCCTTCACCACCATAGTAACTTATCACCTCACCAAAGAACTCAAGGTAAAGAGTGATAAAGAGTAGATCTGTGCATAACTTCTGAGTTTTGTAGCTTTCCGTAGAGGGCATGAGATTTGCTGTCTGGTGTACCTATATGACAGAGCAGAAGCACTGAGAATTGCGGGGGGCGTGAGATTATGGTCCTTAATACTTCTGTTACTTTGTTGTCTATTGATTATTTGCTGTTTGAGAGCCAGATTCATCAGGTAGTTCAGTTTATTCATCTGGCCTTGAAAAATCCCCCAAACTATTTGGGAGGCCTGTATATTCTTGACTGGGTTTTTTATTGACTCCTACCCAATGGGATCTTTTCCGTGCTCTATTTCATTTTGCACTGACCTCTGAGTGCTTGGCGCTGACTGGCTTTGATGGGAGGCCAGCAGGTTAGCAACCATGCTGGGGTCTTACAGACTAGGAAAAAATAGCAGCTCTCCCCTTCTGTCATGTTTAGGTCCTGTGTCTCACACATGGCTCTGTGAGTGCTACAAATCCCACAATGCCTGGGGGTTTGTAAATGGCAATAGTTGGCCTCGGATTCCAGCTTGAGTCCTGTTTCCTTGCTCCTTGTCATGTTAAATGTGGTAGGGAGAATGGGAGTAGGAGGGGTTGGGGCTTAAATGTATTGCCTCAGCTTGACCCAAAGGCAGCTCTGAGAGTTGCTTCAGGATCTCTATTTGTTTGAGGCATCTGGGCCACAGTTTATTTTGTGCCCTTTAAAATTCTGTGCTGCCTGGAGATGCCTTTTGAATGACCTGCAAGGCTTGTAATTGCACAGGAATGTGTGTCCAGAGCCTCCGCCGTGTCACGTTCATCTGCACGAGCAACGCAATTTGGTCCCAAGTGCCTGGGCTTTATTTTCCCACCAGAGCTGCTTTGCACAGCGATAGTGCAAAATCATTCATGTTTGCTTAGTTCTGCCCACTGGCTTTTAAAAAGATGTTTGAGCTGGAGAGGGTGACCTTGGGCTACTGCCCAAAGATCCTTCCGCATTCAGTCTCATATGTTCGTGTTCCCCATGCCAGCCTGCCCAACTGGGAGTTTCAGCCTTACTGTCAGCATTTTGTAGCCATAATGAAGGTAGTTTCAGGATTCTGTTTAGATACAGCTCTGTGAGTTCCTTCCTTCTGCCAGCTTTTTGTCAGGGTGGTACATGCAGTAATCAGGTTTGACTCTCTGGTCTGTGTTTCAGTCTCTGTATTGATCCCCCTCTAGCAGACAAGAGCCCCTCTTATGGGCCCCAAAGGGGATCCTCCTCCAGCTCTCCTCAGCTGAAGGCAGGCTCTGATACAGGTCTCAGAGGGAGTGGGGTATGGCAAATCTTCTCTAGGGCCCCTTGGGCTGGGAGAATTGATTATTTTACCAAGTCACTAAGCAGGAACTGTGCCTTGGGTTAGTTTGCTTTTGCCAGCCATGCTTGTTTGTAAATCTCTCTTTAAAGACTGAAGTTGAATCTCTTTCCCTCTGACCATATGTGGTTCCCAGGATGCAGGGGCAGGTCTCCTAGCTGCTGCCATGATTGCCGTGGTGCCTGGTTACATCTCTCGTTCTGTGGCTGGCTCCTATGACAATGAAGGTGAGATCGGTGGGACTCCAAAATGGGGTTATGTAGAGACAGAAGGTAACCCCTAAAGAACCACTACGTGCTGAAAACTGACTGTAAAAATAGCATTGTGTGATTCGTCCTGTATTCGCTCCCAGAGACACACAGCTGGGTCATTCCTAATCAATAATGATCCACCAGACAAAATCTTCACTACATTGAGATGTGGCTTTTCTCCTGCCCATCCAGCATGTTTTGCCTGTCCAGTTGAGGCAGCTGACCTCTCAGGACAGAAAGCATCTTTTCTCTTTTGTACAGAAATGAGCATGCTAATCATACTCTAATAGGAATATCGTCAGTTTCATGTCACCAAGCGATTCTACCAGCTCCATAAACTCTACTACGCTTGCCATGTTTCTTCTTCCCCTTACCTCGCTGCCAGTAACAACAATTCTGCAGCTGAAATGGAGACAAGTTCGCTCTTGGTACCTAAAACAGAACAGAATCCAGCTTGCTCTTCTGTAGCTGTGTTGGTACTGCTGGGGCTACCAAGAAGCAACTTGTCAGCAAAGTTAGCAGATGTGACTTGGAGAGGCACCAGAAGCAAATTTGTAGAGTCAGAAGGAACCATGTTTACCTTTTTTAAACCTTGAATTGTGCTTTAAATTGTAATTTAATTTACATATACATTCACATACGGGGTAGATGTTTCTTCCAGGGGCCCAAGGCAACATAGACAGTGACATGTTAAGTTGTCCGTGTAACAGACAGTAATTTTGTAGGCCTCTGCTCCTTGCGATAAGGATTTCTGGCGTTCGCTCTGTGAAGGGTGCACACAGCGTGTAATATATTGAAATCTAGGTAGGCACTGCCACTGCACATGTGGTTCCCAAACCAGTGGGGGGTTTTTCAGGAGCTGGACAGTGTGTGCTGTGCCCTAGTCCCATGGCTGAACTTTGAGGGAAAGACATTTTGACATAGGGCAGTAACTTTCATAGGAGATCACATTGCCAGTGATGCAATGGCTATTACTACTGTGAGGAAATTTTGTCTCCTTGGACAACATGGTGGACCTAGGGTCAGGTTTACCAAGGTTTTTAGGTGCCTAAAGATGCAGATGTTGTCTAGTGAGATTTACAAAAGCGCCTAAGTAAGTTAGGCACCTAATCCCCATTGAATTAAAGGGCTTGTCCTTTTTGCCACGGTGAGGTTGTCCTGGGCCCTTCAGGGGAGATATTTGTTTTTGTGTCCATAGTTTTTCCAGGCTGATTTCTGTACATTATTTTGCTCAGGTATTGCAATATTCTGTATGTTGCTAACTTACTACATGTGGATCAAAGCAGTGAAGACTGGCTCCATCTACTGGGCAGCCATGTGTGCCCTTGCCTACTTCTACATGGTAAGTGTCTGTTTCTGTTCATAGTGTTTAGGAATCTCCAACAAGCCAGTGACCACTTCAGCTGTGGGAGTTGACCAGAAGTAACCAAAATACAGCCTGGGTGTCAAATGTGTCCTGCAGCTGTCTGTCTCTGTTTCAGCATTCAATCTTCCATCCTGTGTTCCTTGATGATCCCTATATGTAGGGTGTATCCTCCCTGCGGCACACCTGGGTATTGAAGTTGCGGGTGACTATATTTTGTATCATTTTATGCCAGTTACATGTGTCTGCCTAGTTCCTACCAGGTTGCTGACGGGGCCAGTGGTTGGGAGCCCTTGGATTGACTCCCTGCTGATTGAGCTTTATTATCCATTGACCCTTTTTATTATAGGGGGTGATGTTGCAGAGTCCAGGTATCAAAGGCCTTGTCCTCATTAGGAGAAAAGGTGTTTTTTTTTAACACATTAGCTGATCAAAGTAAAGCCTAGGGTTTCCATATACAGACTGACATGTTAAAACTACAACTTGCCTTGCCTACATTAGGATTTTAACATGTGTTGGCCTTCACCTCTTTTCCTAGTGTAGACATGGTCAAAGCAAATAGTAAGCAGAGCTGCCTAGCATGCTGTCTGGTGTTCGAGGACTCCAGAGCAGCCCAGCAGAGATGCTCTGTTAGCAACTCCAGTGTAAAGAAAATTTATCTGAGGCGTAAAAAAACTAGAATTTGATTTCAAAGCCAGAAGGACATGTTTCCCCCCTCCTGTGGAACATTCATCCTGATATGTTGAAATGAAGTGAGGGGCAAAGCTTTCACTCCTCCTGTTTCCTGTGTAGTGGGTTTCATTTTGTCCAGTGATCTAAGCTGCCTGGATGCTGTCATTAAGACCCAGCGGTCTCTGTATATTCTCAGATGCTATTTTCTGTTGCTTTTTCTTTATTTGGCTTTTTTGAGTGGAGCAAGTAGGGTCAATGCTCCGTTCAGCTTTTATGAATACTGTATCAGATTAACTGCTAATAATTCCCAGTGTTACATGCCATATTGTTTGTGCATAGTAGTAGCATTGGCGAGTCTGGGTAAGCGTCACATAAGACTATATTCATAATACAGCAGATAATGCAAGATCTGAGATGAGCCATTCTGAAATTCTTCCATGTGGCTACAAAGATAATTCTCTTTCTTTGGGTGCATTTTCCTGTCAGGTCAGTGCTGGAGAGCTCATCTAAACTAGCAGAGAAAAGGCAGATTTTTAAAGAAGAGTCACTTAAAAGGAAAGATGTTTGGAATTGGGGTAGCACTATGACTTTTACATGTTCTCTTCCCTCTAGTGGGATGTACTAAATGTACAAACAACAGTAACATTTGCCCAAGTCTGCTGAGAGAAACAGTGAACTAAGTGTTAGAAAAGCCAAAGAGGGACGTTAACTCTGCATTGTTTGAAACCATCACAAGAAGGCTGCTATATACGGACAGTGTTAATTCTGAAGAACGTTTTGAATTGGTAACTGTTTAAAAACGACTGGAGTGTGATCAAGAGTCCCACGTATGTGGCATTGGCTACTGTGAGAAATTCCATTTTCACATGGGTGTTGATGGGAATTTGTTTCCTTTTAAAGGGAACTTTGAAAGTATTAGTTTGCTTAAGAATCAGACCATTCCTGAGTGAAAATGGTCCTGTTTTTGAGCAAAAGCCCATGATACTTTGTGGGTATCTTGTAAAATTGGACCAGTTGTCCTATGTGGCCTACATGGCAGATGAGGGTAGCTGTAGTCTGTCTTACACAACCTATGAGCATACCATGCATTTCTGTGAAGTTGGCAAGCATGGGCCTGTATTGGATAGAGTTTGGATGCCCTGTAGTGAAAGATGCACAGCTCAGCTTAGCTTGTCTTCCTTAATATATTTTACTTAAATATTGATGGTATTTGATCTGCTGCATGTTTGTTGCTTCCCTGGCATATTCACTGAGTGCGCAGTCTTTCGTCCACTCTGCAGTTACTCTCCCAGTCACGTTAGCCATGATTTGTATAAAAGGGAGAATGGCTTTTCAGCATTGTAGGATTCTGGGCCCAGTTGTCTCCCTGTCAAAAGGAGTAAGGGAATGGGAGATGGCCTGTAGAATATTAACCTCTTTTCCATCCCCACAGTGCAACTGATTCTGAGCATAGAATTGTTTTTTTTTTTCTTTTCTTACCCAGGTCTCCTCGTGGGGTGGCTACGTATTTCTGATTAACCTGATCCCCCTGCATGTCCTTGTGCTGATGCTGACAGGACGCTTCTCCCACAGGATCTATGTAGCCTACTGCACCGTGTACTGCTTAGGAACCATCTTGTCTATGCAGATTTCCTTTGTTGGCTTCCAGGTAAGGGAATTAAATGAAGCAGTGAGATGGAGTATGGTCTAGCGGTTAGAGAAGGGGAACTGTAGGTTGATGTTTGAGTTCTGTTCCTGGCTCTGCCACTAACTTATTGTGTGACCTTAGGGGAGATGCTTCACCTCTCTGTCCCTCAGTTCATATGTAACAGAGGGATGATATGACTGAATTTCCTCCCAGAAGTGTGCAGAGCTTCATGAACTTCGGTAATGCTCTTTGCACTGTTCGTCAGAGGGCTGCAGACTGTTATCAGTGCTAGCAAATATCCTGACCTGCTGTGTTCTGGATATTTTAAGTTATTATAAAACCCATTATTATAAAATAGCTGTAAGTTCCAAATCACTTGGGTTTGCCTGTTCTTAAAACCACTTGGTCTTCACGGACTTACTCAATGCCATTGTGATTAAGGTCATTGTTTCTTATTATGGCTTTTCTAGTCCCAGTGCTAATTATGGAAGGCCGGGTTGTCCAGTGGGGGATGGGTTCTACTTCCAGCTTTGCCATACTGACTTTCTGGGGCCTTGGGCAAGTCACTTAACCTCGCTGTGCGTCTGTTTCCAGCTCCGTGAAATGGGGAGAAAGCTGCTTTACAGCCTTTGTCAAATGTTACATGTTTACAACTTAGCCTGGGCGTGGTTGTAAGGCTGGGTGACTTCTACAGCAGTAGGCTGGTATTAGATTATTCACTGCGTCTTTGTTGTTACCTTTTTATTAAAATGCCCCTATTTTCTCATAAACGAATGAGCCAGCTGAAACCATCTTGAGCTGCAGTTATGTTGTCTTTCTGGGCTCCTGCTTAGATACTCAGGAGACTTAATCTGAGCTACTACCATATGCTAAATGTTACGGTATCAGTTCAGGTCAGCATCTTTGTTTTAACAAGTTCTCGGGGAGAGAGTATGTGGAAAAAGGGATTGGTATGATCAGGGCTCTCATTGTGGCTCCTGGATTTAATTTTCTTTCTGGCTTCCTAAGAACTTTAATTTGTGTGAGAAAATGACTCTTCCTGGCGGAGTGGTGCACTCTCTGCCCAGAGGGGAAGGCTTCATGTGACTCGGTGAGAATGCTGCTGGAAAGCAGATTGAAATATCTGCTGTCGTTCTCCTTCGCATCTGATCCCGCTCTTTCTCCTCACAGCCTGTCCTGTCATCTGAGCACATGGCTGCCTTGGGGGTCTTTGGCCTGTGTCAGATCCATGCCTTTGTGGATTACCTGCGCAGCAAGCTGAACCCCCAGCAATTTGAAATTCTCTTCAGAAGTGTGATCTCCCTGGTTGGATTTGTTCTTCTCACTATAGGAGCTGTGCTGATGCTGACAGGTAGATTGAGATATGTGACAAAAGCTGTGATTGTGTTGGTGATGGAACACATGAATTTTCTGCTTCACTTTCCTGCTATTGCTTTGAAAAGTGGCATAATGGTTAATTTAATTCATTCCTTCAATGAAATAGGAAAGAACCCTTATCTTGGCTGAGAAGTTGTACTAGCTCTTGTACCAAAATCTGCATGCAAAGTGTAGCTCTACTCTGATAAGTAGAAATAGCTCCTTCTTCCTCAAACCTGATCCCCTGTGTGTGTGTTCAGAGTCATCATCTTCTTATTTCAGAGTAGCAGCCGTGTTAGTCTGTATTCGCAAAAAGAAAAAGAGGACTTTTGGCACCTTAAAGACTAACAAATTTATTTGAGCATAAGCTTTCGTGAGCTACAGCTCACTTCATCGGATGCATTCAGTGGAAAAAAAAATGCATCCGATGAAGTGAGCTGTAGCTCACGAAAGCTTATGCTCAAATAAATTTGTTAGTCTAAGGTGCCACAAGTACTCATAATCTTCTTATGTTATTCACTAAAAGCATGTTTTTAGTATTTTTGTTAGCCCAACAGAGCCAGCACAACTCTGGGAGCTGGAGCTGGAGTATATTCTGGTTCATGCTTCATCTTCAGAACAGTTAACTAATCTCCAGCAGCAGAATCTGTATGGCTGGTGATAGAAGTGTCAGAAAGGACTCTTGGATCCCATACTGAGTTTGCTGAGCTAGAGGTTACACAACTGCTGCTTGACTTGGAATCTGAACAGATTTGACCTGGAGTCAAGGAGAGACTAT
Organism: Eretmochelys imbricata; assembly: GCF_965152235.1. NCBI lineage: Eukaryota > Metazoa > Chordata > Testudines > Cheloniidae > Eretmochelys > Eretmochelys imbricata. The sequence goes on along the minus strand of NC_135593.1, from coordinate 4,821,278 downwards.
TACAAATGGCACTGTGGAGCTCCATGCTGAGAGTGCCTTTCAGAGGAGAGCTGCACTTTACAGCTATTTTAAAACCTAGTAATTCTGAGGAGTAATAAATTCAGTATATTAATAGTATTGCATGTGATCAATATTTGTGAGATACAATTACAGCTCTACATATTCGTCCTCTGTAAAAGAACTTTCTGGTGTAAACTGACCTGTGACTCCAGTACATAAATGTGGATTTCTCTCCTCTCTGCCAGGGAAAATCTCTCCTTGGACTGGCCGTTTCTACTCTCTGCTGGATCCTTCCTATGCAAAGAATAACATTCCCATCATTGCTTCAGTCTCTGAGCACCAGCCCACCACTTGGTCCTCCTATTACTTTGATCTGCAGCTTCTTGTTTTCATGTTCCCAGGTGAGTTCAGTGCACTTGTTTATGGAATGTGCTCACACCAATCCGATTCCGATGAAGAAAAAAATTGCTGCAGAAATTCTAATGACAGGCCCCTGCCCACACCAAGTGGGCAAAGCCCTAGAGTGGAGGAACTTTATACCAAAAGCCAAAACCCTTGTCCAACAGAAGATCAGTGGGAAATTGCATTGCAATGTACAGCTGGTTAGGCCTACATTTTAGGGCCACTTAAAAGCTTCAGCTAGTGCACCATGGAGCTGCCCCCGGCTTAGCATTGTCAGCCATGCGTTTCATACTACATCCACTCTGAAACCTGCACTTTTACTTCTGGATGCAGTCCAGAGTGTTGACCTTATGGCATGGCCTGTGTGGCTTGGGTCCCAACTGCCATGAAAGAGCATTATATAGCAGAGAGAACATTGGAATGGGAGTTAGGACTTCTGGGTTCTGTTGCTTTCTCTGCTACAGTGTGATCCTGAGCAAGTCATTCCATTCTCTGTAAAATGGGATGATAATGCTTAAACTGCCTTGTAAAATACTTTCAGATCTATGGATGGAAAGCTATAAACACAATAGGTGCTGGATATTATTAACACTGGAGAGACAGCCTATCCCTGCCATGAACTGTTGTCACTGCTGAGATTACCCCATGGCCTTCTGCCCTCAGTCTTTAGATCTGAGCATTTGGGGTTAATTGGTGCTAATATTTTGAATTACACCCAGATATGAATAAGAAGCAAGTGCAGTCTGCAGAGCATTGGTTGGTTAGTGAGGGTACTACAGCCTTGTATGCTTCGTACACAAAAACCCCCTAAATCAGCTGAATCATTCGTTGCTGTGCCAATAAAATGTCCTGCTCATTGTCTTAATGCTGTAGCACACCACATACTTATGGGTCCCTTGTTATGCACAGTAAGCCCAGCATTTGCTCTGTCTTCTAACCCTCAACCCCATGTTGACGGGCTAATTCATCACAAGACAGCCTTACAATACCTGACCAGCACTGCCCCATCCCTGGTGTTAATGCATTGTAGCCTTGCATTCTCCTTGGACAGCCTAATGCTGCATGTAACTGATTTCATTGTTGGCAACAGGTGATGCATTCTAAAATCAGGTGATTCATAACATTCTGGTTTGGTCCTGCATTTGTTTAATACAATGCGTTTTAACTCTTGGCCTAGAAGGAAATTGCCAAGCTGGCTGCTGACCTGTCTCTCCCTCTCTTACAGTTGGTCTGTATTACTGTTTCAGTAATCTGTCGGACGCCCGCATTTTTATCATCATGTACGGCGTAACCAGCATGTATTTCTCTGCAGTCATGGTGAGAGCTGCCACGTGCTGAGGATTGAATGTGCGAAGTCACGGGATTGACCATCCTGGGGATGGAAAAATGGGTAGAAAGAGGAAATGAGTAAAGTGGAGAACTAGGATGGCTCCTAGTCAGTCTGTTACTGACTCACTAGTGGCCTTAGAGTAATTTCTCCTCCTTATGTCTGAACTTTTTCAATTGTCAAACAGAGCTAATGTTACCCACAGAGTTAGTTAAAACAGTCATGACATTTTTCTGTTTTTCAATCACACATGGTTGTGAGGTTTTGTTAGGGAATGCGCCCTTGCGAGATTTTTGAAGCGGCAATGAAATATCATTAGTCTCTCTCTTGCCATCGCCGTGGGTGAGTAGATTTTTGGGAGGGATTAGTGAATGTTCTTTCTAGTTTTTCACAGCTGAGTTGTAAAGCCCATCAAGCTTCTAGGTGGTAGGCTCTGGATTTCATTATTAAAGCTGAGTGGCTGATGGTGAGCTAGTAGTTCAGGATTTTGGTTTAGCACATTGTGCCCCAGGTGAGAGTTGACCTCTGTGCATGGAAGCATCCGTTAATTCTTGGTTACAGTACAACAGTATTAGAGGTTGTAGAAGTGATGTTAAATTAAGATCCCTCCTGCACATGGCTGGTGGCCATCCCTGAGAAATTCAAAGACCCCATGGCACTAGGCATGTTGCCTTGCATTCCCCTTGGACAGCCTAATGCTGCATGTAACTGATTTCATTGTTGGCATTAGGTGATGCATTCTAAAATCAGGTGATTCATAACATTCTGCTTTGGTCCTGAATGCCAGTGTGTTCAACATAATGATGGTCCACTGGAAAACAGTCTTATGTCCAGGCTGGGATGGTTATTGCGAAGTACAGTATGGCTGTTTGCCTGTACAGTCACTGCATCCATGGGGAGGAGCTATATGCACCCACTGTCTGTATTTCATTTCTGTGCTCATTGTGCATTTTGCTAGGAGCTCATCATTCTGTGGCCAGGTACTAAATGTCCTGTTGTCTTCAACAGGTGCGTCTCATGCTGGTTCTGGCCCCAGTTATGTGCATTCTATCTGGCATTGGGGTTTCTCAGGTGCTCTCCACTTACATGAAGAACCTGGATATCAGCCGACCAGACAAGAAAACCAAAAAGCAACAGGACTCTACCTACCCTATTAAAAACGAAGTGGGTTTTCATGCATGATTATAATCCAGGTTTCAAGGGGAAACCATGTGGGCACTGATCTGGGGGAAGTGCTCCAAATCTCTATGGGGGAATGTAATTAAAGGAGGTGGGGGAAGGAGATTGCGGGGTGCGGGGAAGTGACATGGGGATGTTCTCTAGCCCTCCTTTTGAGTAGCTCAGAGAGGATCAGTGGTAGAGTCTCTTTTCTAAGCATAGAGTAGACCAATCATCGCTTGTGATCCCTGCACTTTGGTTGAGCACAGCTCTGTGATATGAGGTTGAGCTCTCTTTCAAAATGAGTGAACCTTCTGACATGCTTTTGATACTGTCTGTTGCTTCCCTAGGTTGCCAGTGGCATGATCCTGGTTATGGCTTTCTTCTTGATCACCTACACTTTTCATTCGACTTGGGTAACCAGTGAGGCCTACTCCTCCCCCTCCATAGTGCTATCTGCTCGTGGGGGGGATGGCAGTAGGATCATCTTTGATGACTTCAGAGAGGCGTATTACTGGCTGCGTCACAATACGCCAGAGGTAAACTGCCACAGGGTCTCTGCACAAACAAAGTGATCCTAGGGCTTGGTTTCAGGTGGAGCAAGGAGACTTGAATCCTGACAGCTTACAGGGCTGTTGCACCTTCTGTCGCTGGGGAGACAATGGCAACAATTTGGGCTTAAATGCCAGAATATTTGGCTAAATTAGATTTATTCCGAGTAAGAGGAGGAGGCACTGATCAGGTTTTTATTTAAATGTGCTAAATCAAAACTGAAACAGAATTAAATCTGTTTCTGACGAGCAGGGTTTTATGTTTATTTTCTCTACTGCCGTACCTGTCCACGGTGCACAACTGGGAGTCTGGACTCCTGGGTTCTAATTCCCCATGGTGTGTGACGGTGGGAGGTCACTTATCCGATATGTGCCTCAACTATTCCATCTGTAAAATGGAGATAATAGTTGCATAGCTCCCTTCTAGGAGAGTGAAGAGGCCTAACTAATTAATTACTGTTTGTAAAGGGCTCTGATAGCCTGGTATGAAAGGTACTACTTGAGTGAATATTATTACACTGAGTAAGCATGGGGTTACATTTGTAACCCATCCCTAGGTCCCAAGCTTCCTGGCAGGGGCCACAAGGCCCTATTTGCAAGATACTAATATTCAGCCTGATGGCATCACACGCTAATGGAAAACTGGAAAAGTAAGTTAGCTGCTTTTAGTGTGTCTGTACAGGAAGGGCCCTGATAAATTGCCCTTCATCGCTTGCAGAATGACTTGCTTTTACACTGTTCTTTTCTTGGGGAGGTGAAGGTTCTTTGCCGTAGTGTCTGTTGCACATCAGCTGGTTTGTGTTCTGTAGAGCTGCAGGTGGCACATGGATCTGCTGTTCACAGTGCTGGGCCGCTGGCCTAGACTTGTGGGAAGCAAACAGGTTTGACACATTTGTTTCATTTGTGGGAGGTTATGAAAGTGTAGGTTAGGTGTTGCTCTAACTTTACCATTATGTCCCTTTGGACTGGCACTGGGGAGTACAGCTCACCTCTGCAGAGGCATTGCCTATGAGGATGAACCTCAGAGTTCCGAACACATTGGGAATGGAGGTTTTTCGTAACTCTGAAATGTTTGTAACTCTGAACAAAACATTATGGTTGTTCTTTCAAAAGTTTACAACAGAGCATTGACTTAATGCAGCTTTGAAACTTTACTGTGCAGAAGAAAAATGCTGCATTTAACCATCTTAATGTAAATGAAACAAGCACAGAAACCGTTTCCTTACCTTGTCAACTCTTCTTTTTGTTTAAACTTTCCCTTTATATTTTTAGTAGTTTAACACAGTACTGTACTATATTTGCTTTCCCTCCCCCCCCCCGCTGCTGCTTGATTGCATATTTTTGCTTCCACCTGTGGTGTGTGGTTGACCAGTCAGTTCATAATTCTGGTGGTGTTAACTCCAAGATGATACTGTATGTCTCTGACTTGGCCTCCGAGACCCAGTGTGTCACTTTAAATTTAAAACTGTCCGGTGCAGTGAGTAGTTCTGTCACACACAACAAAGGTTTGGAAATTATCTCAGTCCCTGGGTCTCTGGAGCAATTGGTTGTATTGCAAGACTATCAGTCTCCAGAAGCTAACATATTAGTGACTCGCTATACAACTAACGCATGGAGCAGTTCCTGTGTTGGGCCTATCTAGCCATGAAAATCAACCGTTTTAGAAGGTTGCAGTGTAAGGCAGTTTGATCCTACCTATGTAGACTAGAACAAACTGCATCACAACTCCACATTCTAGCATTATAGCCTGGGTCATTGCACAACTGTAACACAATCTAAAGGGGTTGTAATACACCTTAATTCAGTCTGTGAGCAAGAATGCTGTCCACTGACATGGTCAGTTTGGCTGTGTAAATAGGTCTTTGGCCTCAGATTTCAGACTCAAAGAAAGGGATAAAATGGCGAGGTGAGGGTTCCTCTGGATACAGCCTGAGCTAGAGGTGATCTGTATGTTGAAATGGTTGCGGGGAATATTGGCAGGCACAGCATCTTTGAGCCCCTTCTCCATTTTAACAAAGCCTTTCTTGGCAGCTTTCAAGGAATTCCCTGTTGCAGTCTTGCTCTCTGTGTATTTTGTAGCTGGGAAATGAGATCGCAGATAGTTCTTTTCCAGATGTCTTTATTTGCAGAGATGGCCCAGTTTGCTGCAGAGCTCAGCTGTTTGAGCAAGCTTTTAATGCTCTTGCGCGCCCCGCCCCGCCTGCTTTGTCTCTGAACCTTTGGCATACGTGGCTCTATGGCTGCCCAACTTTTTTCCATCACAGACTAGTTCAACTTCAATGAACACTGTAGTGTCCTATAATAATGTTTATTCCTAAGCAACCCTAGAGCCAAAGGACTTTGGGAACCTGATGCAAATGTTTAAGCTTCTCAGAACAAATCACTCAGGCCTGCGACTTAAGTGTGTTGTAGTGGGAATAGGACAGCGCCCTTTCTGAATTTTGGTTGAAAGCAGGTGACTAATTGGTTCTTTCGTATTTGAATGCAGGATGCAAAGGTCATGTCCTGGTGGGACTATGGGTATCAGATAACAGCCATGGCGAATCGGACGATTCTTGTAGACAACAACACCTGGAATAACACACACATCTCCCGAGTTGGTCAGGTAGGTGCAGTGACTCCTTGAACGCAGGACCTCTCTTCTTAGTGTACCACGAAAAACCTCCCATGGATGAAGATGAATTCTTCTTGGGTGCTGCACTGAGTGGAGGTTCTAGCTCTCATTTGAGTGACCCGTGCTCTTATTTATTGATGGAGACGATTCCATGATGCAGCTTGTACTCCCGTGTGATGGGGTTACTGTGGATTTCATGGCTATGGCTTGACTCTGGCTTTGTTTTTCTCCAAGGCAATGGCATCCACCGAAGAGAAGGCCTATGAAATTATGAGGGAGCTGGATGTCAGTTATGTGCTGGTAATATTTGGAGGCCTCACTGGATATTCCTCAGATGGTAACATATGTCACTCTAAAACCCTTTCCTTACAGCTCTGCAGTGCAAACTCCTGCATGCTAACTCATCCCTCTAGCCCAGTTGCCCACACTCCCTTCTTGCATGAATAACCCTTATTTCTGTGCTGTGATGCTCTCATCTTCTGCCTGCACAATGCACAGTAGCAGGTTGTGCATTCAGCCGCTGCACCAGGTGACCACTGAAGAGCTGGCTGGAGCTACACTGCACAAGCAGCAGGGGAAGGAAAGACCTAGCCCATGGTTACTCTTAAATTGGGAGGGTTTGTTATTGGTGGTTTTTTTTTTAATCTAATGTAAATTAATCCCAACACACAGACTAGAATGGACAGGTAGGCTGGAGGTTCTGTTAGACTTCTGGGATGGATAATCAGTGTAGGGATGAGCAGGTGCGTGGCAAGGCCAGAATGATTCATGTAGCTGCTCCATCTTGCTGGTGAATGCCTGGATTTGTTTGTACGATACTGTTTGATCAAAGGGTGTCTAGGGGGCTTGCTAATCGAATTGGATGGTATCTTCTGAGCCTTCAGGCTGGGTATTAGAGAAACACAAAACCAATTCTCTGCCAGGAACAAGAACAATCCTGCAATTCAATTGTAGGTACCCTCTGGAACTTACAATAGCTTGTTATGCAGTAATTTTGCAAAGTATTTAAGTTACTGTGAGACTTATTACCGAGGTAGTGATTAAGTGCCTTATGATGTTTGAGGGAAGGTTGCAGTTTGGGTAGCAGGTGGAGCATATGTTCTGTGTTCCTGGGCAAAGTCACTTACATTCTCTGCCTTCATTTCCCTATCAGTAAACTGGAGATAATTCCCTACCTCCTGGTGGGTATTGAGGTTTAATGAATTCATGTTTCCACTTGAGAAGAATGTAGATGGCACCTTTTACCTATTTGCTCACTGAGCTCCTAGCTTGTGCGATTAGGGGAGATTACAGAGTTCAAAGCAGCTTCATCTACCTTGTTTCTTCACTCAGATCCACATATACAGTTTCAGCCTGAAGTGAGGCTCTCCAGGAGGTCCAGCTGCTACTGACATTTCTGAATATAGGGACTGAGGGCACCTGCCTTTCAGCCTTGTGCCTCCAGATGGGCAGTTGTCTCAATAACCACATGCCCTGTGTGTGGTCCTTCACATGGGTCATCTAACTGGTGGAGGCCTGAAGTCTGAAAGTTGACCCTGCTGAGTGCCATTCTTAGCTGCTTAGACTGTTTGCTTGAAGTACGTGTGATGTGTAAAAACACTTTGACCTCTCTTTCCTACCTCTGTTAGATATAAACAAGTTTCTGTGGATGGTGCGAATTGGTGGAAGCACAGACACCGGGAAGCACATAAAGGAGCACGATTACTACACGCCGACAGGAGAGTTCCGTGTGGATAGGGAAGGTTCCCCTGTGTTGCTCAACTGCCTTATGTATAAGATGTGCTACTACCGCTTCGGGCAGGTCTACACAGAAGCCAGTATGTAGTAATGGTCCTTGTGTTGGTATTGCAGAAGAGTATCAGGAATACTGTCTAGGCATTAGAGCAGGGAACATGGGTACCCAGATCCTGAGGTTCTGTTCCCAACTCTGATGCTAACTTGCTGTGTGAACTTGAGCAAGTCCCTTCCTTTTTCTGTCTCTACTCTGTAAATGGAGAGGATGTTGCCCTACCTCCTGGGGGTGGGGAAGGAGGGCTTCTATTGGCAGGACTGTCATTCCAGCACTGCACACCAGTGCAAAGTTTTGTTCTGGAATATAAAGTGCATTGCCAGGCTCTGGGCTTTCTTTGAAGGCATTGGCAGCTCTGAGCCTGCTGTGCTGATGTTGGCGCATGACTGCCTTTCATGAGAACATCTTGATACCTGACACCCAAAAGTTAAGGATGCATTTGGAAAGGAATACAGCTGAAAGGAATACAAAAAATAACACCTCCCACTTACCTTGTTTCCCTGCTCTGGCTTGCCCCGAGGAGGCTTGTACTGCAGCCCTTCAGAACATAAAGAGATGAAAATCTGACTTTATATAGGGGGCACAGACTGTGTTAGAACTCACAGGAGGCTGTACGTTCAGAATTGAGTCATCTGGGGAAAGAGAAGAGCCTGGCCAGCTCCATGTTTTGAATGCATTGTCTGCCCACTGGGTTTTGAGAGGCCTTGGGAAAGGGTTTTCATTTGGGTTGGAAGGACCTGTATTATTTTTGGCAGAAATGTGGACTCTGAAGCTGTTGGTCATTTTCCCCACTCCCATTCTTTCTAGAGCGTCCCCCAGGTTATGACAGAGTGAGAAACGCTGAGATTGGAAACAAAGACTTTGAACTCGATGTGCTGGAGGAGGCATATACCACAGAGCACTGGCTAGTTCGAATATACAAAGTAAGCAGGCAGTGGGTGCTATCGTCTCTCTACAGAGGAGCGGGGGGAAATTGTGAACAGTCTGGGTATCTGGGGTTTGCCTGTGCTGGGATATGACAGCCTTTTTGGAAGTGAGACTTTGGGAATTTTTTTCTTTTAAACAAAGGATGGAGTCCAGCTTTCTAGGCAAGTTTAGGCTACTGATATGGGCTACAAGTCCTGGGAAGCTGCCAGGAATGCCGTAATAACTGGACTGCTAAATTTACAAAGGAATCAAGCTTTAAACCAGGTCTGATGCTGCCTTTCCTTCAGGGCTCTTTGTTTCTTTAGTTGGCATTTTCTATATTGTTGTACCGGAAATGCCCCATTTTGATTAGGATTCTTGAACATTCCTTGCATGCCCACACAAGTGTCAGAGGATGTATTTTGTTAGCTATGCTGCAGGGGAATTGGGAAGCGTAGGCCACCAGATGGCTGTGAAGGTGATGCTCCATAGATTAGATCACAGATCTTATTTCTGCTATACTAAAGTAAACAAATAATGAATGCAGACTGTGGCACAGGTCTTCAGTTCCCCTGTACTGATGCCATTTGTTTGGTCTTTATATGCGATCACATCATACCTTCTCTGAAACAGCTAATACCGTTTTTGCCCTTTCCATTAAATACTCAAAGGCAGCATGGGTCCAGTGAGCAGGGCACAAGACTAGGAGTTAGTAGAAATAGGTTGTAGTCCCACTTCTGCCACAGATTTGCTCTGTGACCTTGAACAAGTCTGTTCACCTCTCTGCATCTATTTCTCCATCTGTAAAATGGGGTTGATGATGATAGTAAGTCCATCAATGGCTATTAGCCAAGATGATCAGGGATGCAACCCCATGCTCTGGGTGTCCCTAAACTTCCAGCTACCAGGAAATGGACTGGACAACAGGGGATGGGATCACTCTGAAGCATTTGACATCGGCCACTGGCAGAAGACTGGATACTGGGCTAGATGGACCATTGGTCTGATCTAGAGTGGTCTTTCTTAGGTTCTTACCTTAGTTACCAAGTGCTGTCAAAATCCACATATGGCTCCCATCACCATGGTACCTAAGCACTATAGAAGTACAAAGTGGTATTCTGTTACTGTGTTTGAAAGTGGATTATATCTGGATAGTAATGTGCAGCCAGCAGTCTAAAGAATTTGGGCTGAACATTTTGTTAAACTTTAAACACTGAAATTTAAAATTATCCTGTGGCTACTACAGCTAAGAATTGGAACCGATGGAGCATGTGTGTGGAATATAACGTTACAGACAAGTGAAATGATCCTAGATGTTTCTCCCCTCACTTAGCTGGATAGCTTGTGAAAAGGTAGGGAAACTGTATAAGTGAAATGACTTGCCCTTTTGGTGTTTAGAAGTGCATGAGCTACAGACAGCAAAGTACTTGTGAACAGGAGTAAAAAGAATGTAACTTTGAATGTTGAGTTGCCAACACAAAGTGGACAAGTCAGTACGAATAATTTATGATTTCTCCTAAACGTGCTGGAGTCAATACGCAGCAGAGAAGTTCCCTGTGTTAATGGAACTATGGAAAGCTGCAAAGATTATTTGTGTCTTGCAGGTAAAGGACTTGGATAATCGTGGATTGTCAAGAACATAAATTTGCCTTCAGCTTTAACGCAAACTGCACTGACCGAGCCTTTGCCTGTGAAGCAGAATTTTTTTATACAGTTTGTAAGTGCAGAAAGGAGTTGGATTTAACTGCCCGTGAAGTCCCATCCTCATGCGTTCAGTCTGTATTTGATGGAATGATTTTTTATAAATATGAACCGGTTACCAAATCAGAAATAATGGCTTTACGGTGGGTTGATTAAAGGGGGAATGAAAAAGAGTGTGTTTCTTTTTTCCCTTCCACTGATGATGCCAGATGCAGCAATCCAGATGTCTGCACTTCCCCTGATAAACAGGAAACGCATTTTGGCCGCTGTCGATCAACACTCAGCAGTCTATAAAACAGCAGTCCTTGTCCATTTAGAATTTCAGATCAAGTCTATGAAACCTCTCCTCCTATCTAAACAAGCAGTAAACTTCCTTGTGGTTTCCTATACTGGAGGGCACTGAACATATTGCCTAATATGAAGTGGCAGCTCCTGCTCCCCTGACATATAAAACCAAGCCTCTCCCTTCCAGCCTGTATCTTCTGCAGCCTGTGTCATTCTAGGCAGCCTCTACCTGACTGAGCCACCTTGTTCCAGACTTCCCTCTCTCATGCATCAGTGGCATGGTTCAGTGTTAACAGCCTCTGCTTGAACCATCCAGTTTGCTTTCTCCTGGCAAGGTCAGTCCATACACCTGATTAGTATCACCCAAAAGATGATTGACTTAATACCATGTGACATTTTGATTAAAAGGCTAGAATGATATAAAATTAATATGGCACACATTACATGGGTTAAAACCTGGGTCACTGCTTGGTCTCAAAATGTAACTGTAAATGGGGAGTAGTTAGCAGGTAGGTGTATTTCCAGTAGGGTCCCCCAGGTATCTGTTCTTGACCCTATGCCATTTAGTATTTGTATCAATGACAGACAAAAACAATCACTGATAAAGTTTGCAGATGATACAAATTGGTGGTAAACACTGCAGAAGACAGGTGCTTGTTTGAGAGTGATCTGGTTCACTTGGTAAAGTGGGCACAAGTAAGTAATATATGCCTAAATGGTGTGCAGCTAGAAATAAAGGGTATAGGGCTTGCTTATAGCATGGGGGACTCTATGCTAGGAGGCAGTGACTTTGAAAAAGATTTGGGGGTCATGGTTGCTAAGCTCCTACTGTGATGCTATAGCCAAAAGTGCTAATATGATCCTGGGATCCATAAACAGGAATCTCAAGTAGGGAGGGTATTTTATCTCTATATTTGGCACTGGTGTCCACAGCTGGTGACCAGTTCTGTTGTCCATAGTTTAGGAAGGCTGTTGATAAATTTGAAATGGTTCAGAGAAGAGCCATAAGAATGACTACAGGATTAGAAAGCATGCATTCTGGTAACTCAGCTCTTTCTCTTTGTTAAACTAAAAAGAGAGGCAAAGTTAAGAGGTGACTTGAATACAGTTTAATAGGGGTGGCCAAACTTGCTGGCCTTCTGAGCTGCACACAACACTCTTCAGAAGTTTGACAGCCAGGGCATACCTGCCGGGAGCCATAGTTCAGGGCTTCAGCTCCACTCCTGTTGAAGCGCCAAGCCCCAGCAGCCGGAAGCACCAAGATCTCCCTCCCTGCTGGACAGAAGCCCCTCCACCACCGCACTGCAAGGCAGAGGTCCTGAGCTCTCTCCTTTCTTCCCCCCTCCCCCAGTAGGTGGAGAATGGGGGCATGTGGGCGGCTTGCAAGCTGCACTTTTAACGGTAAAAGAGCTGCATGTGGCTTGCGTGCCACAGCTGGCTACCCCTGGTCTATTAAGTTTCTAGATGGGGAACACATTTAAGAATAGGCTCTTCAGTTTAGCAGAGAAAGATATAATAGGATCCAATGGCTGAAAGTTGAAGCTAGACCAATTCAGACTAGAAATAAGGTGTAAATTTTTAATGGTGAGAGTAATTAACCGTTAGAACAATTTACCAAGGGTGGTGGTGGATTCTCCATCGTTGACCATTTTTAAATCAAAATTGGATGGTTTTCTGAAAGATCTTGAGCAATTATTTTGGGTGATTTCTATAACCTGTTCTATAGGAGGTGAGGCTAGATGATCACAGTGGTCCCTTCTAGCCTTGGAGTCTCTGAAAATGAGACTGAACTAATGTTACTGCACCAATCTAGAGCATTTCTCAATGACCAGTCTGTGGGCCAGGGGTGGTCCCTGAGATCTCCCTGACATAGTTTAGGAAGGCAGCAAGCTGATCCCTGGTATCAAGAAGGTTGAAAAAAACTGCTTTAGAGCATACAGCAGCCAAATGGGTGTACAACAACTTGTGGCCACCTTGGATCCTCAGGCCAACTGAGAAAATCGAGTTAATACCTAAATCTGACTGCAGCTAAAAACCAGGAAATACCATGGGATATCTTTATCCTGGTGGGAAGTGGCTTTATTTGTAGTGAATGGTGAAACATCTAATAATTTTTTACTGTATTGAAATTTATCTAATTTTTTCTAAACATGAGTAATGCTCTGTGGAAGTCTTGTTGATGTTAGGGGAAGCTGTGGTAAAGTCACATCTGCTTTTTAGGTAGCTGAGATACTCTAAATCAGAAGATCTAGGGTGGTTGTGACACAAGATCCATCAATGAAACCTATTTTGCAAAACAAAAATAATGAGAAACTAACCGCCCACTATGGATACTGAGCTGGATCTTTAGCCTAATTTTCACTGATAAACTGGACAGGTGTTGTGTAACTAGTAGGGAAGGATGGCACCTGCATGTTGTTGAAGGCACAGCAGGTAATGGTGTGATCAGGAAATTCCTGATCTCTTCAATGTCCTACGTATAGGATGAAATTCGTGCTCCTTTACCCACTGGTTGCTAAAATGGGTTTCTAATCTTAATATATATTAACTGAAAAAAACCCCAAACCTTCTCCAGTAATGATCCCAACCCCTCCCATAACACCAATCTGTTGTGTTTAGGGCCTCTAGTATATTTATAAGGGGACAACAGATAAAACAACGTACATAAGGCACTAATTTCGGAGTACTCTTTAAAAACCACATGCTGAAAGAATGTAAGACTGATTTGCATTTTATCTGTCCAATGCCTTTAAGAGGAAAAGTTGTAATAGGGAGGCTAATGAAGACAAATGTGAGTCAAGGAAAATTCTTTCACCACAGGCCCAAGATAAAATTGGACAGTAGAATGAACCTCTCAATAACTGGGGAGATCCTGTATCTGCCAAATTAATGTAACGAAATAAACGGGACAGGAGGCAAGGGAGTAAACACAGCCGGCCAGTTTCTAATTGACACCACTATAAATCCAAAATAAATGAGGTGGTGGGGCTGAAGCCTTGGGATTGTGCAATGTAAGGAGCTTTCTCAAAATTATTTCACTTCTTTCAGTGAAAATCACAGCTTCCATTCAAATAGAAATGTTATTTCCAGCCACTCCTGTTGCAGAGATTCCTTCAGCCCTGTCCCTTGCCTTAGAAAGTTATCACTAAACAAAGAACAGCAGTTAGACTTTCCTTTGTTAATGCTGCTTAAACTCTCTTCCTCCCTCCCTCCCCAGCCATCCCTTAGTTAGGGGTCAGGTTGTTGCATGATGAAGCATGGGCTTGTCTACACTTGAAATGCTACATGGGCACAGCTGCAATCTGCACCACTGTAGTGCTTCAGTGTGGCCTATATGTACACCAACAGCAGGAGTTTGCCTGTTGGGGTAGGCGATCCACTCCTCGAGAGTGATGGAAGAACTCTATTGCCTAAACTCTGTCTACACTGGGGTTTAGGTCGGCTTTACTTCGCTCAGGTGTGTGGATTTTTTATACCCCCTGAATGACATAGCAGGGTTGACCTAACTTTTTAGTGTAGACCAGGCCACGGTGTTTGTGACGTTCTGCTAGAGACACGGCACTTTCTCTCTGCCTTTTGCATTTAACCTTTCTCTGCCTCTGTGCATCAAGGACTTTTTTCTCCACAGCAAGACCTCTGGCTTTCAGAGATCTTACCTGCCCGCCTATCCTTGATGTTTCTTTCTAGTTCCTGTACTCTTTTCTGTAGCGGTATCAATGTGGGGCCTCAACTGCTGTCTAGGACATGGGGACATGGGTATAGCAGAGTTAGCTATCTGTTAGCATGGGGTGCTGTGGGAGGACAATAGGAAGTTTTCAGAGCTCATTACTATACAGTCTCTTAGCCAATGTAACTAGACTTTCAAGTTCACTCTCTTCCAGCCTGTTTTTTCCCTGTCTTCTTACCTTTACTCACTTCTGACCTGTCTTCTTGGATATGTGTGACAGTGATGCCCAAAACCCATCTGTCTTATCCAGAGTCCAGCAAGGAGATGGGGGACCTGCTACCCCCATGATGCAGCTGCCTTAAAGGAAGGCGGGTAGAGTATGGCAGAGAGGGAAGCAGGACTGGGTTGGGGAGGAGGGAGTATGCCTGTTGCCATCTGACAGATGGAGTAGGCTTGTGCACACCCTGGGCTGGGAGTTACCTCAAAGCCAGTAGATGGAGTTGGACACTAGTGTTCCAGGGACCGAGGGAGGTGGTCTGAGGAGGGCATAGCCGAGAGAAGTGAAGCAGGTTAGGGTAGCATACATCCCACCAGTGAAGTTTATGGTTTCCCACAAGGTCCATCTATGAGGTAGTACAAGGCGGGAGTGTCCCGAGGCCTAAGCAGCTAGTGAGGAGTCTCAAGGGGAAAGGTCTTGCCTCCTGCCTGATCAGAGTCAGACCGTGAGACGGTAGTTTTCTTGAAATATGAACTGATAGTTTGTGTGCACGGGTGGGTGGGTGGAATCTCCTACAGCAGGGGTTCTCAACCTTTTCCTTTCTGAACCTCTCCCCCCCCCCCCAACATACTACAAAAACACCATGCTCCAAAACTGCTCCTTTTCTGCATATAAAGCCCAGGGTTGGTGTTAGGGGGTAGCAAGCAGGGCAATTACCCCTGCAATTGCCCCACTGTCCCAGGGGGTTCTACAAAGCGAAGTTGCTCAGGCTTTGGCTTCAGCCGTGGGTGGCAGGGCTCGGGGCTTCAGCTTTCTGCCCTAGGCCCCAGGGAGTCTAACACTGGCTCGGCTTGATGAACCCCCTGAAACCTGCTCGTGGCCCCCCAGGGGACCCTGAACACCTGATTGAGAACTGCTGTCCTAGGGCTGCTGCAGAACACCTTCCCAGAGGATTACTGTGCCCTGTGTTCCCTTAACAGGGAACCTTGATGAAAGAAAGAACAGGAAGTTCCACGAGCAAGGGGATCCTTTAGTCCCATTGCTCCCCCATCCTGCCCCTCCCCTCGAGTGCACCATCAGACAGGAAGCCTGTGCAATGCTGCGCCCTGTGCCAGGCATGGGAATGAGCACTACTGCCTGGTCTCTGCATATTTATTTAGCAGAATGGCATCAGTTCGGTTGACAGGATGCTTCTGTTTGGAGGTCACCAGATTTACCCTCAGGAGAGCTGGCTTCTACCTAGAGTGGCATCCAGGCAAGTACCTGGTACATTTTTCCCTTCCACAAATTAACTTGTGTCCACTGAAGCATGTGCTGGGTTAGAGCTTCTGTGCTTTGCCTCCCAATGGCCGGACAGGCTGAAGGAAGCTGCTTCCATCTCGCTCACCAGAGGCATCTCCTGCTTCCCACCTAAGCACTTTCTGTCCCAGCCTCTGCCAAGATCCAGTGCCTCTCTGCCAGGAGCTCTGAGCTCCAGCCTCCTCCTCCAAGGTGCTTCACAGACACGGATGAGTTCAGCCTCTGGCCATGGGCGTCAGCATCACTTTGTAAACAGGGACCCGGGGATGGGGGCAGAGAGGTGAGTTAGAGGCAGAGTGAGGAAAGAAGCCAGGAGTCCTGCACCCCACCCCCAGGCCTCACTCCTCTGGCTGGGAAAGAACCCAGGAGTCCTGCCTCCCACCCCATCCCTCACCCCCAGGCCACATTCCCCTGGCTGGGAAAGAACCCAGGAGTCCTGCCCCCCACCCCCAGGCCTCGCTCCCCTGGGGGGGAAAGAACCCAGGAGCCCTGCTCCCCACCCCCAGGCCTCGCTCCCCTGGGGGGGAAAGAACCCAGGAGCCCTGCCCCCCACCCCCAGGCCTCGCTCCCCTGGGGGGGAAAGAACCCAGGAGCCCTGCCCCCCACCCCCAGGCCTCGCTCCCCTGGGGGGGAAAGAACCCAGGAGCCCTGCTCCCCACCCCCAGGCCTCGCTCCCCTGGGGGGGAAAGAACCCAGGAGTCCTGCCCCACACCCCCAGGCCTCGCTCCCCTGGGGGGGAAAGAACCCAGGAGTCCTGGCCCCCACCCCCAGGCCTCGCTCCCCTGGGGGGAAGGAACCCAGGAGTCCTGCCCCCCACCCCCAGGCCTCGCTCCCCTGGGCTGGGAAAGAACCCAGGAGTCCTGCCTCCCACCCCATCCCTCACCCCCAGGCCACACTCCCCTGGCTCGGAAAGAACCCAGGAGTCCTGCCCTCCACCCCCAGGCCTCGTTCCCCTGGCTGGGAAAGAACCCAGGAGTCCTGCCCCCCCACCCCCAGGCCTCGCTCCCCTGGGGGGGAAAGAACCCAGGAGTCCTGGGCCCCCACCTCCGCTCTCGGCCCAGGGTCACTCACAGGCCGACGGGGAGACCCCGGCGGTGACGGGCAGGGGCGGGGCGAGCGGCTCCTAGGCCCCGCCCCTGCCCTGCGCCCGGCCCATGCCGCGCGCGGGGGGCGGGGCGCGGCGCTGGGCGGGAAAGTCGCGGCGGCTGAGGCGCGGGGCCGGCAGCAGGTGAGCGGCTCGGGCCGGGTCGCGTCACGCCCCCCCCCCCCTCCCGCCCGGCCCGCTGCCGAGCCCTGGGCCTGGCCGGCTCCCCCGCGCCCAGCCCGGCCGCTGACCCCGCTCTCTCCCGGCTGCAGGGCCCGTGGACCGCCATGGCCGTGCCCTTCGTGGAGGACTGGGACCTGGTGCAGACCCTGGGCGAGGGCGCCTACGGAGAGTGAGTACGGCGGGGCTCGGGCGCCCTGCCGCGAGCCTGGGCTCGCCCTCGGCGGGCGGAGGCCGAGGGGCCCCGCGGGGGCGTGGCCGGCCCTGCACCGCCGTCGCTCGGCAGCCTGCCTGGCCGGAAAAGCTGCCCCGGAGCGGGGCGCGCCCCGGCAGCAGTGGGTCCAATAAAAGACATCGCGTCGCCCCATGGCCCCCATTGCCTGACCCCCCCCTCACCTCGCCCCATTGCCCTCATTGCCCCGCCCCCCTCGCCCGACCCCCATCGCCCCCCTCGCCCGACCCCCATCGCCCTCGCCCCCCTCACCCCCCTCGCCCGACCCTCCCCCTCGCGCGACCCCCATCACCCTCGCCCCCCTCACCCCCATCGCCCGACCCTCCCCCTCGCGCGACCCCCATCACCCTCGTCCCCCTTACCCCCATCGCCCGACCCCCCCATCACCTCCCTCGCCCGACCCCCATCACCCTCGTCCCCCTTACCCCCATCGCCCGACCCTCGCCCGACCCCCATCGCCCGACCCTCGCCCGACCCCCCCATCGCCTGGCCCTCGTCGCCCCCACCCCATCGTCTCACCCCATCACCCACATCGCCTCACCCTTGTCACTCCCATATGTACATCTGAAGGGGGGGGGTATAGTTGCCCCCTCCACCCCTGTGTTAGCCCCAGGGCCACTTCTGATCAATAAGGGCCTGCAAGGCTGCGGAAGGCAGATGCTTGCGGAAGCCGGTGTTGCTGGCACAGCGGTGCCAGATTTCAGCCTAAGTGAGAGTTGACATTTTTATCTGACGTTAACTTGATGTCCAGATGTAACATATAACTGTCAGAAGGGAAAAAATGACTGAGCTGCAAGGGTTGTGCAGACCTTTATAGGTAGCATCTGCCAGAAATTACAACCAGTCTTCAGGACTTTTCCGAGTAATGTCCAGGGTCCTGCCCCTGATAGGAGTCTTGGAGGTAGAACTGACTTTCCAAACTATTTTGCTGTCAACAGTGGTAACCCACAGTTGTCTTTCACGTCAGGTCCATCACATCATGTCAACTTGTGCTTCCCTGTACAGAGAGGTGCTTTAACCAAAGGACTGGGAGCCCCTTTCTAGCTCTGGGCAAGTCACTTAATCTGCCTTTTTTTTGGTTGTGAAGTGCTTTGACTGTTTAATATTGTAGCAGTTTGGTGGTGGTGTTACTCTGTTAGGACATGTTCTGATGGTAAGGATACATTCTCCTTCAACTTAACTCCCAAGACATCTTGAGACACACTGTATTATATTCTGATATTACCATTATATTCTGTGTATGTACGGTATGTTGTATCCACCATGTACTGTGGCATACAATACGTTTATGATGCAACCTGAGTTAATTAATGTCACTACTAATCTTGTTTTCTCTTGCTTTTATATAAGTCATAATTAGGGATATGCTGCAACTTCTTAAACAAATGTCAGAATTAATTTAAATATTATGACTTTTGTGATCATTGACAATTTCAAAGCTAGCTTTATGTGGATATTTTTAAAGCTCAGGCATGACACTTGGGTGAAACTCATAGATGTAAGCGCATGCAACTCTATTGAACTCCATATAGCTGCATCCATTTACACCAGAGCTGGAATTTCCTCCATATAATTTATGGAGACCACAAATTTCAAATGCTTATCAGAATTTTTACAACTTGAACAGCTGTAAGCCTTCTATGTGTCCAGGCATGTAATTAGTTGTTTTGGAACATGGACATGTGGGTCTGTTGAGCCTGGTTTTTGGCACTTTTCATCTGTCAGGCTATTTTTAAACAACATATCGAGATGGGGGTATGTAAATTCAGACTGGGGGTAGACCTCACACTAACACCTGATTGATAGAGCTGCCCACGCTCCCTATGCTTTGACAGGGAGTAGGGTGAAACTCTTATGTAAATAAAGGATGGGGCATCCTAAGCTTCAGGCTAGACCACTACATATCTATATTGGAGATTTCTCTCTAGCACCCATCACCATAGTGTCTCAAGCCCTGGTCCTTAAAGATGTTAGGTGCCTAACTCCCATTGATTTAAGTGGGAATTGGGTGCCTAACTTCCATTGAGTATATGGATCATAGTGTTAAACATGCGAACTAGCTGTGCATTCCGAGGTTCATAGTGCACTACCTGCTTCATCCCTTGTTACCTTGCTTTTCCCCTTCTTCTCTTCAGAGTTCAGCTTGCTGTGAACAGACGCACAGAAGAAGCTGTTGCAGTAAAAATAGTTGACATGAAACGTGCTGTGGACTGTCCAGAGAACATAAAAAAAGAGATCTGCATTAATAAGATGTTAAATCATGAGAACATTGTGAAGTTCTATGGACATCGTAGAGAAGGCAGTATTCAGTACCTCTTCCTCGAGTACTGCAGCGGGGGAGAGCTCTTTGACCGAATAGGTACAGAATTCTTGGGGCAGGGGAGGGTCTGAGGGCAACTCCAGTGGTGGTTGCACAGACTCATTAGAACACCATAGTTGTCTTATAAGACCGGAGGGATTCCTTACTCTACTCTTCCAGTGCCACTGATCTTAGAGGGAAAGTGTCTAGGAGAGGCTGGCTTTGCGGGTGACTGTCCTTCTGCACATTGTGAGTCAGTGATTAAGCCATGGCTAGAAGTAGAGTTCCCACGTTTCAAACCTTTGCTTAGCTCACTATACCACCTTGCTTCACTTTGCATGGTCCTAACAATTCAGAAATTCTACATATTTAATGCTATAGGTTAAATAAAAGTTAGGGGGAAAAACTGATTGGAGAGCAAACATGATAAATGGGCTGGAAAATTTAATGCGTACAGACTTGCGTTCCAGTGGTTACCAGTTTGAAAATAAATATGTAATATATTCCCCTTCCAGTGTACAGTTCTATTTAGTGCTAATGGGAGATGCATGCACCCTGAGAAGGTAGCCATTGAAATCTGCAGGAGTTTCTGCTCATGACTGTCTTTATGCTCACTATTGATAGCGTAATCCTGGTAGAACTTCTGTTACAAGACTATTGACAGCCATCGTTTTTCACAAGTAAGGATAATTTAATTTAAACAAATAAAATAACCTGCTGTGAGGAGCTTGAGAAATCCAAGGAAGGAAGTTTTCCCAGGCCAATGCTTTCAATTTCTGCGGACTCTAAGCTTTCATTTAAAAAAAAAATAAATAAAAATCTAACTCTCATGGCTACAAAACTCATTTTCTGAACATGAGCCTTGGGGACTGAGGCAGTGGTATTTTTCAAAGTCTGTAGCCAGAGCACTGCTGCCTCTGCTGCTGTTTGCAGGTTTATCAAGCTGAAGCAGAGTAAAAACTGACTAGTTTTGTCAGTTTTAACTGCTGCTATTCAGACCCTAGGGTGCAGCTGTGAAGCTGAAAAGAAAGGTCAGTTTCACTCTGCTGCTGGTTGGGAAAACTCTGAGCAGTATGTAGGTAACAAATATTGGTATTGCTAAGGAGAACACAAAAGCATCATAAACATGAGAAGTGTTGGCGGCCACTCCTCATGTCAGCAAGGAAATTGGGGAAGTGGAAGTGTGCCAGTGGGGGCTGGTTTCTCACTTGTGTGCCCTTGCACACTGGGATCCTCCAGCTTTCTTATACGGCTGTGGCTAGAAGACTTGATTCTGTGGCACTTAGATGAAACTTACCCTGAGGACAATGTAAGAAGAGATGTCTTACAGGAAAAGAGAGAAAATGGAATGAAGTCAGGAATTAAAGAAGGTATAATAAATGCAAAAGATCTAGGGAGTTACTTTATTTTAAAAAGCTATTAAATATCATAGTACACAACTGTTTTATTCCTTAAAATGGCCGGGGAAGTGGCAGCACAGCTATTGTTCACCGTGGCTGGTAGGCTTAGACTTTGGGCTAGCATGTGTTGGGCAAACTTTACAAGCCCTGGTCTGGTGTTCAGGCTCTTTCATCTTGCCAAAGTCCTCCAGAAAAATGAGGATAGTCAGACCAGGATATTTCTAATATAGATAACACTTTTTAAAAGAGAGTATTTTGATGTAATCTTTATAATCATAACGGAGCAATGAAAAGCACAAAATCCTTAAAATTTTTTCTTTGCATTCGATTTTGTAAAAATCGCTTGCCTACAAGTCATGTGACACAGTTTTTATTACAAAAGATAATAAATCTTTTAACCAATGTCTTCTGGATTTAATGTAATTGGGAAGATGTTATATTTCAGAATCATTTAACTTCAGAGATTATGTGCTGTTTTAAGTGTGATTTAGAGAATGATTATCTTGTAAATCACTAACCAAGTAGAGAAGAAAAGCTGGAGTATTGGAGACTCAAATTGCACAGATCAAACAGATTAATCTGTGCAACAAAAAATCCTTTTGAAGCTTTTTTAAAACAAAATGTTTGGGCCATAAGTAGATATCTGTCTCTTGGAAGTTTTAATCAGTATTTCCAACCACAAAAGCAATTTGGTACATAAGGTATGTCTGCCATTTTTCTTTAATCTGTTTTTTTTCTACCATTGTAATGTGAAACTGCTTCTGAAGTAGAGCTGTGCAAGGAACGTTCTGATACAAGTTTTAACAGTACATATTGTGCAGTAGTAATGATCTGCAATAATATACAGGAATTTTCAGTTTTTATGTAGAGAAGCCTTTCTTCTAACATCATAAACTCCTGGTTCTTTTTTCAGTGTGCATCTTAATATTAAACTAGCCTCATTTTATTAGCTTTTTAAGTGGAGAAGCTGTTGGCATTACTGAAGAGGACTGGAGTAGAGCCCTGTTGGAACTATTCTTAGCTTCGCTCCCAACCACTCTTGCTATTATGGCAGCGGGTCTTGTGTGACCTGCGGGATCCTGGTCCCGCTGCAGGGCTTTACACTAAACCCACCCAGGGCTCTAGACTGGAGTTTTGAGGCAACGAATTTGCCCCTAGAAAGTGGAAAATAGACTACAGTGGGACTATATATGGGCACAAGGGGTCTGTTGGTGTAGAGCAGCTTGCAGGATCTGGGCCCTAGTGTTTTGATGGTATAAGATTTAAAGAGAACATTTAGCATTTTCCCCCATGGTGCTTTGGGAAGATACAAAAAAAGTAGCATCTCAGTTTAGATTAAATAGATGCAGACTCTGCAGTGTAACTCAATAACCTTTCATGACACTTTTGCATTGCCTGTAGTTACTGTTTCAAGGCAGGTGAAAAATAACTGTTGTGCGGAGTATCCAAGAAACTTTGTAAAATAGTTACAAAAACATAGTGTAGAGTCTCCGTTCCATAGTTTGTTTATGATGGAAGAAAAGTATTTTGGTATGTAGATTCTGAATTACTTTTTACAGAGCCTGATATAGGAATGCCTGAACCAGATGCACAGAAGTTTTTCCATCAGCTTATGGCTGGCGTGGTACGTGTTGTACTTTATGCATTTATTTCAAGCTCCTTTTTTCCAGTTAAATTAAACAGAACGTGGTATTAAAGCCTTTTATTTATTTGTTCAGGTATATCTTCACAGTATAGGAATAACTCACAGGGATATTAAGCCTGAGAATTTACTGCTAGATGAAAGAGGTAAGTATAAAAACTTTTGACTTCATATTCTCTTAAATTCTTGGTCATCGGGAATATAGGGGAGAAAAGAAACACTATCACTCAATGAGTCTGAAAATACTCCTAGAGCTTCTGTGGCGTCCTGCTACATTAAGAATAATTAAATGCAGTAAGCAGATTTGTGCTGTCAGGGCTTGTATTCATTCCCTTATCCTGTGTAAATAGACTAATCAGTGTATTCTAGAGCAAGTTATTCTGGGTCTCTGCACAGTGGCCTTTAAAGGAACACACTTGAATAAAACTTAAGTTTTATTAAAGCTTGTTCTTACAAAATTTAAAGACCAATAGAAATGTTTCTATGTCTGCTGAACAAACTTTTTATTTGAACTTTTGTAAAACGGTGTTCAGAACCAAAATATTACAGCATGGTACTAGTGCATGAGAATCCGAAACAGACTAGTGAAATGGATTGATGTGTTTTTGTTAAAGCTGAGAGGAAGACCAAAACACTAAATAATCGGGATATGGTGAAAAGTAATCTAGATTTTTAAAACTTTCAGTTTAATAATCAAAGGCAGTGTTAGTAATAAAAACGTATTTTTTAAATGGTTTCTAACATGACTGTTCTTTAAGGAGAGAATAACTCTTCACAAACTGTCTTAGAGGTTTTTCTGTACCCTGAATCTCTCTTTGAATCAAACTCATGTGCTCCTTGAATCAAAGTCAGGTTCAAACTTCAGATCAATTGTATAAATGCCTATGATCAGAAACGAGAGAAAAGTCATAAGGGCCTGATTTTCACTTTTATTAAGGCCCCTTTATGCTGCACTGGCAATGTAAAGGGGACCTTAGAGTGAGTGTAAATGTGCTTATCTCTGGTTTTATCTAGCTTTAACGTAATATAATAGTCTTCTAGCCGAGAAAATATGAACATACCTTGTTACACAATATACTTAATGACTTTTTTCTTTTGTTTGCTTAGATAATCTCAAAATCTCTGACTTTGGTTTAGCGACTGTATTTAAACACAATGGTCGTGAGCGACTGTTAAACAAGATGTGTGGCACTCTCCCATATGTTGCCCCAGAACTGTTAAAGAGAAAAGAATTCCATGCAGAGCCAGTTGATGTTTGGTCATGTGGGATAGTACTTACTGCTATGTTGGCAGGAGGTAGGAGTTGGTCAATTTCTTCTCACATGCATATTTACTGCAGCTTCAGTGATTTAGAATTGCAGTACAAATGCTC
Organism: Eretmochelys imbricata; assembly: GCF_965152235.1. NCBI lineage: Eukaryota > Metazoa > Chordata > Testudines > Cheloniidae > Eretmochelys > Eretmochelys imbricata. The sequence continues at coordinate 4,797,153 of NC_135593.1, read as the reverse complement.
ATAACCTACCTAGATTTAAAGAGTTGATCCCAAATCATGGAGGTGGTCTTGGTGGGGAAAGTAAATGTTGTATTTTAAATATTTTCTCAAACTTCCATATTGTGGTCAGCTTTTTTATAGATTCTCATAGGGGTCATCTGCCATGGACCATCTTGTTCTGTAGCAGCTCTAGTATATGGCATTTAGTATTTACCATTGTGGGCTGCATATGTAGCTCTCTTTTATTATATATGTATTATATGAGCTGCATCCACACAATATATTTAGTACCTGTATGGCCCTGAGGATGTCACCTGGGCTGCAGCTGTGTGCTGATTGGGCTGCAAACAGGCTGCAGATTGAGAACCGCTGGTATATGTAAGGGAGGGAATGGTCCCTCTATTGTGGAGAACTTTTCTGGCTTATAAATTACCCTGGTGAAATGGGCTAGCAAAAGGATCTGAGTCCTCATTCCCGCTTCCTTTACCCAGAGGCCTGCCTGACCTAAAGGGCTCTCCTTCTATTTTCCTGTGTGGCAGAGTCCTTGTAATCCCGATAAGGCTGGGTCCAGGATTTCTGGGGGGCTTGACTCCAACCTTGTCGTGGTCACTGAGGGCAGGGGCTAGGGTGCCCCAACGCCGGGGTGCTCTCCCCACACTGGATGCTTCCCTGACCCACTGATTATTACATATAGTTCAAAGCAAATACAGTTTATTAAACCGCTTTTTTGACAAGGGATATAGAAATATCCAGTCATGATGTTGAGCAGGGAGCGCCTCTCACCACCAGTGTTGTAGTGATCCTTCTGAAGGTGTTAGCCAGAACCTTGCCATGCTTTGCTAATGCACGTTGTACAGGATTAGTGCTGTTAGCCAAGTGTGCCTCCTCACTAACCTTGCTGTTAGAGAAGAATTTACCAAGGTTTGATGTTGCTCAGAGGTTCTCTGTTCACTGTAGAGCCACTGACTCACCAGTTTGAGGTCAGGATATTTTCTAAACAGATGATGTCATTACATATGTAACTAGTTTGGAGCAATGCAATGACTTTTAGATTTAACCTGGCACTTCTATAACTTGTAACCACAATCAGGATGGACCATTTTTTCCCCTTTTCCACACATTGAAATCCATTTAGTTTCATGGCAGTGCTCTTTACATGTCTTTCACTCTTTCCCCAGCCATCCTAAATTTTTAATCCTTAAACTTGTGTTCAGAGGCATAAAAATGGTTTGGTACCCTGGCTTTTTTACTTGCAGAATTGCCATGGGACCAGCCTAGCGACAGTTGTCAAGAATACTGTGACTGGAAAGAAAAGAAAACATACCTTCCACCTTGGAAGAAGATTGATTCTGCACCATTAGGTAAGTTGTCAGTGGAATGGCTGGCTGATTTTTATGGATTTGAGTAGGACAGTGATGTGTCTAGGGGAATAAAGTGCTGGAGTTATGCATGTCTGTGTTCAAAAATCATTCTGTCTAAAGGCTGGATTCTACCATGGACTCACGATGTCACGTGAACTGTCACTTGTAAAACACCTTTAGGGAGCTACCTGAAAATTGGGTTGGGGGGAGGGTGGGTGTTCTTAAGCAAGACTGGTGGGAGACATCTGGTTGACATAGCAGCGATGGCAACAGGAAGAGACTATTCAGACAGACTTCTAAAGATATGGGGCCTGCCTCCTCCTTGCTTGTGCAGTCACTTAGCTGTGCAAAGCACATGCAAAGATCTGTCATTCTGATCTGGTACTATTTCACACCTACTTTGCACAGCTGTAATGACTTCACAAGCTAGTAAAGAATTGGGGCCCGAGATCCGTTAGACAGGAAATTATTTCCCAAGGGAACGGGCAGAAGTCCTGTTGATGAAGATGTGTACAACTAGGCTATGTTTTATTATTTTTGAGTAATGAGCTTAAGGACACTTGGTAGGTCTGAGCCGATTAAATTTAACCCCCACGCCAGGCTCTTTGGTCACTACATTTCTTCCTGACCCTGGAAAGTCTGAGGGTTGAAGTGTTGCTAATATTTCTTTCTTTGCTGAGTGACCTAAAACCCAGGGTACTAGATTTGTTTGGTGTACTCTCCTACGCTGTTCTTGCCCAAGATGATTCTTGTAAGTAAACAGGCCTATAGAAATCTGCTAGAAAGCCTTCACGAAGGTAGATCTGAGATCAGCTATAGCAAGTTTCTTATTTCTAAGGCTCTGTACACTGGCTGCAGCCCATGTGGAACACGGTGGACTTTGGTACACAGTCACAAATCTATACAAAACTTGGGTTTTATTTTAGGCCTCCCAGATATGAGTTTACCGTAACTTGGTGTTAATTTATGAGTGATCAAAATGTGGATTTGATCTGGTTAGAATTGATAAACTCTAGGATTTGGGGATGGAATTGAAGTATCATTTTGAAATGTAATGACCTGTGGACAACATGATATATAGAGATCTAGGAATCAGGATATATGGCAGTTAATTCATTGTTGTTTCTTCCTATGAATGTAATGTTTCTCTCTAGCTTTGCTCCACAAAATACTAACTGAGAGCCCCACGGCAAGGGTTACCATTGCAGACATTAAAAAGGACAGATGGTACAACAAACCTATGAAAAAAGGTAAATGCCTTTAAGTGCTTTGTCAGCATAGACAAATAGCTTAAGTAAAGGTTGAGAGCATATGTTGGGGTAAAATCCTTGGAACGCTATAGTTAGCAGAAACTACTCTAAAGGCAAGAAATTCAGAGTTAAGGTTAAACTTACAAGAAATTTAAACAACTTAAATCCTGGAAATTCACAGTTGAAGTGTGCAGACTACCTTAATTCATCCTCTGGATATATGTCTCCTTCCCAACTTCTCTGCTCTGTGAGTGAAGTATCAAAAATGTACACTGCAGAGTATTGGTTTTAAGACTTTCATAAGTATGTTTGATATCAAGTGTGATATTTTTGTTACCTCATTAACCTTGGGTCTTCTCATATAAGTGCTAAAATGTCATCATCTGGCCTGGGAGACTTACATATGTGGGCATGTTAGCTCTGTCTCATGATGCTCTTATAACTGGTTGTCACACAATATCATAGGAGATGGTGCTGAATGCTATCAGCACCCCATGGAAGGGGTCTGCTCTTAACGAAGAGTGGGGGAACAGTTGTCTTCAGGATGAGATCTTGGGAATTTGCAAAGCATTTTTTTCCCTGTGGACACAACCATAAAGAAAGAAGGATCAGCGCAACCAGCATAGGCTTAAGGCATTATAGTTCCTGTCTTTTCTAGTGAGATGTTACTGTTTTGGATGAAAAAAATAATTTCTCATTTTTTCTCATGGTATTCCTATAAGGGCAGGATTTTTCTGCCCCTTAAGTGACGTTTTTGAAAACGATAATGTATTAAGGATTTTTACCCTTGTGGCTATGCTAGCTGTTCAGCTATTGAGATTGCTGTTCAGTGATGATTGGCATCATAGTTTCAAACATTGCAGCTATTGGAACACAAATGGAAAAAATAAACAAAGACAGTGATCTGTGTGACAATTCAAAGACCAACCTATGCGAGAGCTATGTATTTTTAATGGGGGAGCTCCGCCTAATTCCAAATGCTTTAAACCCCTGGTGACCCTTAGGATGATTTTTCTGACCCCTGATTGTGTGATCTGTCTTCTTCTGTTAGGTGTAAAGCGGGCTCGTGTCTCCTCAGGGGGCCTTTCAGACTCACCAGGTGGCTTTTCTAAGCACATTCGGTCTGATATGGACTTTTCGCCGATGAAAAGTGCACACAGGTCAGAATGCTATATGCTTGTGTTTTTTGTTGTTTTCAGTGACTAATACACAATGGACTCCAGCCTGATATCACCTTTTGTTTCTAGATACCTGCTTTTTACACCACAGTGCTATTCAGATGGGGATATGTATAATTACATTCTTCTCCGCTACCTGTGATTCAGGGTTCCCTTCCCCGCGATACCTTAAAAGATGATTATAGCCTCACTCTCTAACCCCACACACTACTTTACCTGAAAGCCTTTACTTGAAAACCTATAACTTAGTTAAGCTGACTTCAGAATTATACCCTTCCTGTTGTATTTTATCCAAATTTCCCTCTTATGTGAAAACAGGTTGTAATCTGACAGCTCTTCTCCCCATACTCTGTATTCATAGATTCAAAGGCCAGAAGGGCCTTTGTCTAATCTCCCGTATACCACAGCACATAGAACTTCCCCCAAATTCCTAGAGTATATTAAAACATCATGGGGAGGGGGATCCTTAATAGTTTCCACCCGATGAATGTTCCATGAATTAGCGCAAACATACTCCAGTATTCAGATCTGTCCGCACCCATTAAGACTGTGGAGGTGGCTAAACCTTGTAAAGTGGGTCTTTTAATATAAGTTCTGTAATGCAAATTACTGTTGTTTTTAAATATATATGTATATGTAGTCCAGCAGTTCCCGAACTGTGGGCCATCAGCAGATGGGGTAGAGCCTGTGAGGTTTTGCCATCTGACCACAGATGTATCCAGACTGTGCCAGTATGGTGTGTACGAGGTCATGTTGTGTGGAGGCCACCATTTTGTACATCAAAACGGCATTTGTGGAGCAGGCCCGGACACATTGGCCATGCGGATGGCAGTTTGGCCATTTGCACCGTCCAGCTGTGCAAGCATCCAGCTGAGGGACTTGAATTTAGAAGATCCTTATCTGTGGGCAGCAGCATTATCAACAAAACATCCTCTCTGCATGAGCTAGAAGGATCCTGTGCTAGCCTCTTCTGAGATGAGAATTTGCAGTGGCTTATAAACGCCTTAAGGGCCCATATCTTTTTTGAGTACCCTGTTGGCACTCAGTAAAGATTCATTGTAAGTCCCTGTCCCTGTGCTGCCCTACTATCACCACACAGGGCTTTCTTCCATCCTGGGCTCATTTGCTTAACAGTGACTTCCTCTTTCTGATTTGTGATAAAAGGCACAGTGGACTCTGTGCTTCAACCTCCAGCAGTGAGTCAAGTGATGCAGTAATGAACGAAAAACAAGAGTTCAAGAAATGTACTTGCAAATATGATGAGGTTTTCTTTGATTATGGCTTCACCGGTGTTTTGGTCAAGAACGAAGAAAGGCTAAATGTCTGCTATGCCACACAGTGTTGTTAAGTGGAAGCATTATCCCTAATAAACCTAAACTACGCTTGGAAACATTTTGCAAAGAACACAGGGAAAACCAAGGTCATTTTTCCAGTGTTGGAAAAAAGAACTTTTGCATCAATCGTTGCTATTCAGGGGAGTCAAGTCCATATCTGACCAAGCTCAAAAGTCGTCATTTTGAAGTTAGTGACCGCACTGCACAGGCCAAGAAACCTCACAATTGGAGAGACTTTGATTTTGCCAGCTGCAGTCAATATGGTGAATATAATGTGTGGGGAAACTGAGGCCATGTCTTCACTAGCACTTATGTCGGCAAAATTTTGGTGTTGAGGGGTGTGAAAAAAACACAGCCCTGAATGACATAAGTTTTGCTGGCGTAAGCGCTCGTGTGCACAACGCTGTGTGGGCAGGAGACACTCTCCCTCCAACATAGCTACTGCCGCTCATAGATCGAGTTTTATTATGTCGACAGTAGAGTTCCCTCCTGTCGGCATAACGTGGCTACGGGAGCGATCTTACAGCAACGCAGCTGTAGTACAACTGTGCTGCTGTAAGCTTGTAAGTGTAGACATGGCCTGAGGCAAACTCAAAGCCATCTCACTCTCCAACAACACGGTGAAGCAAAGGATTGAAGCATTAGCAGCAGATAGGGAAAACATGTTAGTGGAGTGGCTGAAAAACACAGCTGCTTTTGCTCTGCAAGTTGATGAGAGAACTGAGGGTTGTGATGCACATGTCTTGACTTTTGTGAAATACACATGGGAGGCTGTGGTTCTCAAAGACATTCTGTTCTTTCTCTCGGACACGACACAGCCACGTAGCACACTGAACGTTCCTTGTGCTACATGCAAGACAAAATGTACTGTGATATCACAATGGTGAGTTTTTGCACAGATGGAGCGTTGTCTGACAGGCCACAAAGCAGGTCTGTGTACCAATGTAAAGGAAGTTGCTCAGTCTCCTGTGTGGACTCACTGCATGATTCACAGAGAGCAGCTGGCATCTAAAGGTCTGTGTCCAGAGCTAGGTGACATTTTGCAGCAGGTCTCATCTATTGTGATCTACATCAAGACCCAGCCTCTCTGTGCACATCTATTTGCAAAACTGCCAAGAAATCTGATCATGATGTGTTGGTCCACACTAAAGCTCGTTGGCACTTGAGAAGAAAAGTACTAGAACAATTCTGTTAACTGAGATGAGTTGCATGATTTGCACGCCCATGTAATGGTCTGCGAAAAGTGAATTTATTGTTTTTTTTTTCCTTTGTGGCTAAAGGAAGATGTGCCTTGTTGCCTATGTCACAGACATATTTGGGAATCTGAATGAATTGAATACAGATCTGCAAGGAAAGAACTCCCATGTCCTTCAGCTGAGTGATTGAATCACAGGATTCATTCATGAAGAAAATTGTTTTCTGGAAGAATAATCTATAAAAGACGAACTATGAATCCTTTCTGAAGCTTTGCAAATTCCTGGCTCACCAGCTATTCAGCCTCCAGTGCAGGTGATGGCTGAGCATCTTAGTTGGCTGGAGGAATAGTTTCCATCCTTTTTCCCTGACTTGGACATGACAAAGTATGATTGGGTGCAAAACCCCTTTCAGTGCAAGCCTGATGCCATGGATTTGCCAGCAACTGAAATCGAACAGGTCATCAAAATTTCCTGCAGTCGATTCTTGCAAGGAACCTTCTTGCTCAAATAAATTTGTTAGTCTCTAAGGTGCCACAAGTACTTCTTTTCTTTTTGCGAATACAGACTAACATGGCTGCTACTCTGAAACCTGCCAGAGTTGTGGTTCATTGTCCAGAATGAATATCTTGCACTCTCAACACTTGCCTTGAAGTTGATGGTGCCATTCACAAGCACATACTTGTGCGAAGTTGTATTCAGCACACTTGTGTCCATCAAGTCTCTGCAATATTGAGCTACTGTTGGTGTCATGTCAGAGATTAGATGTGCAATTTCTACCATGCCACCAGACTTTGAGGAGCTGTCACAAAATGCAAGCCCATGTATCACACGAGAGCACTAAATAGGATACTTAATGTGTAAATTCTTTGGATTCCTTGGTTGCTATATTGTTGTCTGGGGTCACAGAAAACAGTCTCAAAATTGTGGTCACTCAGGCAAAAAGTTTGGGAACCCCTGGTTTAGTCTGTAAAAGTCAGCAGAGAAATGTAACATTACTATGATGCACTTTATTATTAACATAACTAATTGTGTTTTCATGTTTCAGTGAGGAAAAAGTGAGCTACTCCACTTCTCAGCCAGAACCTCGCACTGGCATTTCCTTGTGGGACAGCAGTCCAACCAATATCAACAAACTAGTGCAAGGGATCAGCTTCTCCCAGCCAGCATGCCCTGAGCACATGCTAGTTAACAGTCAGTTACTTGGCACCCCAGGCTCATCACAGGTAATATTTGGAAATGCTATGTTCATTCATCTTTGTTCACAGCAGCTTGGCAATTTGTTCTTTGGCTGCTAGACTATAAAGATGCAGTTTGGACCAATTCAGATACATTATCCTAATTTTAAAGCCAAGTAAATTGGGTGGGGGGGAGGCGGTATCCAAACGTTCAGCCCCGAAAAGTAGTTGGTTATCTGTGGAATCCACATCTCTAATCTGCAGAACCCATGGCAACGCTTGGTGAAGAGGATGACCCGTTTCTTTACAAAGCTGGATGCTGACCGCTCCTATAATAGTTTGAAGGAGGTTTGTGAGAAGATGGGCTATGTCTGGAAGAAAAGCTGCACAAACCAGGTACAGTCCATGGAATTAAACAAATTAAAGCTTCTGATTCCATTTGGCAAATCTATAAAAATATCTTTTAGTCAGATGTAGCATTTTTCTGAACCAATACAAGACCTGTAAATGAGATCTCTAGTCAGTCAGACTCCCTTAGTGTAGTTTCTAGTATACTGTGAATATAGTGCTAGGAGCATGTGAAATCTGCCCTTCTCATAAAAATGTTCTCCCATTTGCCTTCAAGGTCACTATATCAACTACTGACAGAAGGAATAATAAACTGATTTTCAAGGTGAACCTGGTAGAAATGGAGGACAAGATTTTGGTGGATTTCCGCCTGTCTAAGGTATGCAAAATAAGCCAACAGACTTTAGCATTAGAGAGAGGGGTGGGTGTTAGAAGCAAACTGGACCAGCTTCCATATGATAAAGCTACATGTGCAAGTGGGATAAGATGACAAGCCTGGGGAGAAGGGGTTTTTGCATGGGCATATTGTGTCTAACTGAAGAGAGAACCTACAAAATGGGAGCTGGAAACATTACTTTTGCACTGGTGCCTGAAACAAGGGCTGTGGTACTGAATGCCCCATGCAGTGCAAAAGCTATTAACTCTCACTGTCTGGAAATCCCTCCTTCCAGTTAATAAGTGTGGAGACCTAGTGAGAGAGCAAGCTCCTGGAGTGCCCAAAAACTATGGGAGAAGAAATTGTAATTATCTAAAGCATAATGACTTCTAGGCACTGGGGGAGCACGCTGGGCTAGCCTGATCCTGCTTTCGTGGAAATCAGTGGGGAAATAGAGTTATGAACTCCAGTGGAAGCAGGATCAAGCCCTTAAAGGTGTAGTTAGCCTTATTCTATCTCCCCATTCAGCTCTGCCGATACCTACTGTAGTGGGGAAGAAAGCATGCCCACACTCAGACAGCCTCTCTTGGAGTTCGGCAGCCACTAGCTGGACTGTCTGCCAACACTGCAACTGTATTATGGCTGTTGGTGTGCATGGGGTTCCCTGTGTCTTGTCCCTAGCGTAGTATGCAGGGGCTGCCATAAATTTGGCCCACAGTATCAAGCTAAGAGAGATCTGAATGTAATGGACCATAATAGCTTTCTGGGAAAAGGTTAAGCATTCTGTCTTGAGTGCAGGGGACTGGACTAGATGACCTCTTGAGGTAGTTCCAGTTCTACACGTCTGTGATTCTGTGAAACAGGGGCCTAACCTAATATTAAAGGTGCTCTTCATATCTAGGCAGAAGGTGCAGAATAGTCTGCTGCAGGTGAGACAGAGAACTCCAGCTTCTGCCTCTGCCAGTGACAATTAACAGTAATAGGCTGATTTGCTTGCTGTGTTAAAGATCCCTGATAGTTTTGTTTCTATAGAAAACACTTGTCAATGTATTTGGAGGGAGAGTCTATTATAAATGTGTGCATGAAAAATAAGTCTCTGAAATGGATTAGGTCATGGTCGGGCCAAGCTGTTAAGAGCATAATAGTAGAGGTGGGGACTCTTCTTGCCATGTCATATATTTCCCTTCTTGAAAGATAAATAAAATTAAAATATTTTTAAGACTTAAACATGGGTTCAGGGGAATTTCTGCTGCACCCTAAGTGGAGAAAATCTACAACTACTGTCTCAAAGGGGCAAATGAAAGAGACACTTTTGTAAAAGGTTATAAAAGTAATACCATGCATATAACGATAGAGGAGGTGGCAGCGTTTCTTGAAAACTAATTATAAACAATGAACACAAAACTTGTAAAGGAAAAAATAAAATCTCTATAATAGGTCCCAGTGTCCCTCAGATAGGCAGGCGTTAAAGCGTTCCCATTCCTTTCTTGTCTATTTGCACATGCATGCAGTCCCCAAAATAGTTTTGTTTTTATTACCTAGGGTGATGGGTTGGAGTTCAAGAGGCACTTCCTGAAGATTAAAGGGAAACTGAATGATATTGTCAGCACCCAGAAAGTATGGCTTCCTGCCACATGATCCAGCTGCCGTTGGGAGGTGGAGTGAATTGGATGCTGCTACACTGATCTAATTTTTTTTATTCCGCATCAACAAATACTTGTGGGTGCCAGTATCTGAGAGTCACTTGCGATGGAAACCCATTTGTTTAGGGATCCGTCTTGACACCAGGACATTTCCTCAGAGGACAGACTTAGTAAATACATGTCCAGATGAATTTGGGATAATGATCATGAAAGTGTTCCTGACTGTAGTAAGTTAGCTGGTGGCATGCCTTCCTATTGCTAGCTACTGGCATGAGGATTTTTTTCTTCTGCTCAGTCAGAAAACCCTGTCATTGGGATGCTTTGTGCTTCTGTGGGAGCCAACCTGACTGTTCCACTGATTTATGGAGCATATGCCTCCTGTCCCAAGGTTGTTGCAGCCACTGACTGATGCAGACTTAGGGGTGGGGGGAAGAGCCTATACCTAATAAAAACATTGTTTCAGCCCCCTTACTGCATTGCTGTATCTTCTGATTTTAAATCTATTTGAGCTATAACTTGTCTGTTACCCTTTCATTTAAAATTTGATGACATGGGTGCAGAGGCTTAGAGACAATGTGGGTCTTAGTCATGTAATTTTGTTAAATTTATTATATCTTTTTGGCCTTTCCTTTTATTAAGTAAAGTGGTTGGGTCCAAAGCACTAGTTCTAGTGTGTTGTTCACCTGTAGTTTTACACATTGCAGGCTAAGAGGTCTGCAGCAGAATAGATGCTGTATTAACATTTTATGTACCATTTATCTTGTTTTTAACTATCTTTTCCCCTTGTTCAGTGTTTTGCAGTTTTCCCTACATTGGAAGGTAAAGTCAAACCTATTATATACAACAGCTTATATTGGGAATTTGCTGGAGGGTAGCAGGGCCCCATGGAAATAAGAAATGCCCCTTTCTCTTACCCCTTTCTTGGTACCTAAAATTCAGACTTAGTTGGACAGTTATTTCTTTTAATGGTACATAGTTTATTTGTATTAACAAGGACCACTTGCTTCTGACCAGTCACAGTCAAATGTACAATGATGGGAAGATAAACACGATCTGTGTAAACTTTTGTAAATTTTACAAAATAAAGTATAATCTCAATTTGAAAGAAAGCAAATGGCTGCCCCAGGGTGTTCTGAACAGAATTTCATTTCAGAAAAGTTTGCCCCTTCTAGGGATCTCAACTTATTAACAAAGCAAAGGATCCAGACAAGCCGGTGTCTCATTCCCACAACACCACCTCCCAGCATCTAGGAGTGCCCCCTTTCTGTTCTATTTCAGTAGGAAGGTAGGGAGTCTTTTCATGGCTTCCACATTGGGCAGGGAGGGGGTTCCAGTTTTGGCTCAGGATTCAGCTTTCTGCTATGCCTCTGAGTCCTTCAATCAGTCAGGCTTGCTTCTCCAGCAGGCCTGGCAGTATAGGAGCAGTTCAAAGCTCACTCCCATAATGACTGAAGTCAGGTATGACACTGCCAGTTTTCAAGCAGTGGTTTAGCAACACGTTTTGTATTGTGACCTCTTCTTTCCTAGCTTTAGCCATAAACTTGAAAGGAAAGGTTTACATATTCCTGATACAGGCCTCCGGGCCATCTGATGTAGCTTCCCAAAACAGAGGTCAAACTGGGACTGTGGTTTAAATTAATAGACTATATCTGGCCAAGAGTGTTGTAGGGTTTTTTGGCATGAAAATGCTTAGGAGAGATCAGAAGGCTGCCTGGCTTATGCAAGGGGAACCCCTGATACAAATCAGAACTGCTGAGATTTCAATTTAGTAATAATAAGGTTTATAGACCAGGAAACAAAGTAGAGAAATCCAAACAAAGCAAAGTTCACAGTTCAGCAGCGCAATATCATAGGCGAATGGATACATGCTCAGTACACCAGCAATATTTCAGAGACCACTGAAATGTTGCACCAGCTGCTGGCTCTGGATATGTGAAGATTGCTTGAAAGTCAGTCTCCCTTGCATAGGCGCTCTTATTTCAGTTTTGAGTGTTTTTACCAACCAACTGAAGTTGATTCCTTATCAGCTAAATCGATTCAAGACCTAAATTGGTGTAGGTAAGCTGGTGCAAGCCCCTAATGTAGATGCACTTAAACCAGTTTAACTTGCATCTTTTTAGCTTCCCTCAGTGATTACTGATGCAAGTTAAAGTGATTTAAGTGACAGTTTCACTGGTTTAAATATATGGATGTTAAAGGTTGCATTAGTTTTAAATAGATTTTAAATTGATTTGGGCAAACTAGTGCAAATCTCCTAGCATAAACAAGGCGTAAGACGTGCAAAGGTGAAAGCACCTGCCCTAGAATACAGCTAGTAGAGCTGGAACTGGAACTCCAGAGTTCCTAGCCTGTGCTCTCTCCAGTAGCCCACATTACTATCTTTTGCCTGAGGGAATGGTGAAATGGGATAATCAGCGAGGCAGGGGTGTGGGTGTGAATGCAGCTAACTGGGATCTCTGCTGAGTAAGGCAGAGGTATATGAGCTCCCAGCTGTGAGGACCTCGATTGTGGCTGAGTCAGTCTGGCAGCGAGCCTGTTAGTGCCATGTATGGCAAGAGTTTTCAGAGTTAGGATCGTTTTGGAAATGTCAAATTAGCACCATAAAGGCAGCGAGGTCCTAGGTGGTGGTCTTGGATTGTGGAGGCATCTTGAAGCCTGAGATGGGGGATGAGAGAAGGGCTTGGGATCCCTATAGCATGGAGGAGGCAGGCCCCGCAATTCCACGAGGTGGAGATCCACATTGGTGCTGTTGGTAGTTCTAATTGTTGCAGAAATCAGTGTTGCAGCAGGAAATTTGGTGGTGGCCAGACTTTGTTGGTTCCATGATGTTGCATCTGTCGCCTTGCATAGCACAATCTGCCTGTGAAGAAAATTGAATGCCTGCTGTGTAGGGAGGAAAAACACATCAGGACAATGCACCCAGGAATGAGGGCTCCTTCCAAGATTCTCACAAGTGCCTGCTCAGTTCAACTCAGTGGCAAAGGTGGAGTGTCTAACCAGAAATAGTTTATGTACTCATTTCCTCTCTCCGCTCACAGGGCTAGATTAACATTTAGGCTAACAAGACATGTGGGCCAAGAAAGAGATGAGAGTGCTGACCCTCGAAAGAACATGGAGGTAAAGAACTGCTCTTGCTGCCCTGCTCTACTGTGTGGACACATATGGATCATGACAGATCAGGACTCATGGGGTTATCCACATAACTCAGTGCTGGGGGAAATGGCTAACTTCTGCTGGGGCAGACTAGAGCTTGATTTAAAGTCTTCTCCAAAGGACCACTTCCAACAATAGCACAGCAACCAACCAACATTCTTCAGTCCTACTTTGTGAGCTCAGTGTTTGGGTACACACTGGAGATGGGGACAAAAAGGTAAGCCAGCTACTTAATGCTGGGATCCATGCTGAACCCCCAAAGTAGGTCACATCAAGATTTAGATGTACTGTGCTCCCAGGTGATCACTGAAGCTCCCAGGTTCCCTCTGATAGGAAGAAGGGAGTAAACGCTGGTGTCCCAGCCACACACAACCTTTGGGTGCACTGTTCCTAATGTCGTTTCACTGGGCTACAGGATTCTTCTTTATTTCCTGCCCTAAAGTGCTGTCCCTGGTTAAACAGCTGACACATTCCCCAAGGTGACTGCCTTTCAGAATTGGGTGATGTGCCCCATATGGTCTCACCTATCCCCCCGGCATGTTGTGGCTTCCATTCGTTGATTTCACCTTTTGAGCTCCTTGGATGGGGGAGGTGCTAAAGAAGTGGCCAGTACTAGTCTGTGTCCTCTGCCCGGGCAGCTCCCCTTGTTTGCCAGTGCAGCGCAGCCACTATGGTACTGCATGGTCTGCAGCTGGGCTGGGACTTGTGAATAAGGCCCCCTTTGGCCATGGGTCCAGTGTCTCCATTGACCCTCATGGGTCCTGCTGGCCCTGTGTGCATGCAGTTAAGCCACCTTCCCAAAGCCAGTCCTCTTCCCGTCTTGGCCCTAAGATGGACCCTCCTTGGAGAGAGGGAAGTAGCTTTTCATAGCCCATTACTGTCACTTCAAGCTCCTTACCCTACAGCTCTGCAAGCAGGGGTTAAATAGAATGCTGCATAGGTAGCTCCGACAGCCCTTGCCTGGACACCCAGCCAGAAGGTGAGACTCATCGCATTTCTTGGCCACAAGGGGTCACTAAGGGTACAGCATGCCTTTTCTCCCTGTCCCTGTCTCATTTGGGGCCCAACTGAGAGAGAGGCAGCCTGAGCTGATATAAACCACCCCGTGGGGAGTGCCCATTTTGGTACATCCTGGTATAGACTCTGATGAGTTTGCAGGGCAGCCCTGGCGGAAGGTGGCAAATGCCCTGTCCTTTGATGCAGCCGAAGATGGGAATCTTGTTTTGGCAAACGATACGTCGAAGGGCTTCAGCTGCAGGAAAAAGGAGGAAAAACCCACACAGAGCCAGACAGGAAGCAGTTAGCAGAGAAGGCCACAGAATTCCCCATGCACCTGCCATGGAGAGTGTGTCATGTGATGACAAAGACCACCTGCAGATGGAGCCAAAGAAGAGGCCTGTGGAGAAGCAAGCCAGGCAAAAGAGTCTGCTCGTGATAAAGGTAAATTCCCTGGGCTGGCAGTAGCACATGCCAATGTCCTCCACTAGGGGGAAGCAAACGCGTTAGAGGGTATTACACAGGAGGCAAGGCTGGGCACTAGTTGGTTCCCAATCCCTAAGGACAGAGGCAGGTAACACAAAGACAAGTGGGGATTGTTCTCCCCGCGACTGCTAAGCAGTCTCTCCAGTGCCCAGAGGAAGCCAGTTTCTGACAGGGTTTGGTTACACAGGAGACAAATGCTGTTAGTCACCATCTAGCAGTGAAATGCAGGAACTGTTCATGCAATACCCTGTGCACGCGACACGAGGACAGCTTTGTTAGCTGTGTTCCATGTCTCCAGTGGCTCTCCACAGGCAGCTTGGATATGCTGCATGGAATGGACTAGCACAGTGGGGGTGTTGGTGCTGTGATCTGCTGCTCACAGACCTTGGAAAGATCCGGTTCATCGAGGCTAGATTACAAAACCAGAAGGGACCATAGATCATCTAGTCAGACCTCCTGTATAGCACAGGCCAGATAATTTCACCTAGTTACTCCTATTCCCTGCGCCCCCCAGGAATTCTGCCACTGCAGCCCAGGCACTTATCTTTCCAGCGCCCCCATTTTGTTTCAGGGACTCACCTGGGACACAGCAGAGCAGGGCAGAGAAGCCCAGAGCCAAGAGCTTGTTCATCTTTAGCTTCGTCTCCGTAAAGCCGCAGTCATGTGGGGTGAGTGGGGAACCTGAGACTGCAAACCTCGCTCAGTGGCTGCTGGGCAGGGCAGAACTGAATTGATATCCCCAGGGCAAAGGCGAGTCCTGGGAGGAACCAACATGCACCCCCGGGATCTTACTCGTTGGACTCTTGTCGTATGGCAGACCAGGGGCAAGACGCTCCCTGCCCAGATGAGCGGCTGCTGCTCCATAAACATGCTAATGCAGGGGTCGGCAACCTTTCAGAAGTGGTGTGCCAAGTCTTCCTTTATTCACTCTAATTTTAACGTTTTTAGAAAGTCTCTTTCTATAAGTCTTTAATATATAACTAAACTATCGTTGTATGTAAAGTAAATAAGGTTTTTAAAAACGTTTAAGAAGCTTCATTTAAAATTAAATTACAATGCAGAGTCCCCCGGACCCGTGGCCAGGACCTGGGCAGTGTGAGTGTCACTGAAAATCCGCTCGTGTGCTGCAGGTTGCCTACCCCTGTGCTAATCAGAGACTAAATTTGGCTGAAGGCCCGAGGGATGGAGGAGGCAAACTGGCTGAAGGGCCCTGCACTGTGGTGCTGGCCAGGGGAAGGGTATGATGGGAGGGCTGGTGTAACTGAGGGAGAGGAGAGAACGTGGGATCCGATCCCAAGTTACTCGGTGGGCCAGATCCTGAGCTCAGGTACACCTGTGTGAGCCCAGAGTCCCTCCCCATCGACCCGGTATCCCAGGGCTCAGCATCTGGCCCACTGAGGTGAAGTTGGTTTATTTTAAGGTTGTTTGTACAGCAAGTTCCTGTTACGGCCATGGCCCCGTGTGACAGGGACACACGGCGTCCCTTTGAGGAGGCCCCTCGGGAGGGGGGGGAGTGTTATGGAAAAGAACGAGACTTTCAGTGCCAGCCTTGTCAGGGAGTGCTACCAGTAGGGCAGCTTTCAGAGTAGCAGCCGTGTTAGTCTGTATTCGCAAAAAGAAAAGGACTTGTGGCACCTTAGAGACTAACCAATTTATTTGAGCATAAGCTTTCGTGAGCTCCAGCTCACTTCATCGGATGCATTCCCATCCGATGAAGTGAGCTGGAGCTCACGAAAGCTTATGCTCAAATAAATTGGTTGGCTTCGAAGGTGCCCCAAGTCCTCCTGTTCTCTTTTTTTTTTTTTTTTTTAGTAGTGCATGGAGCATCTGGCAGGATTGGGCTCTATGGGACCCGCTCGTGTGGCCCTCCCCCCCCCCCCCCCCCGACTTAGGTACGACACTGCAGGAACACGGGGGCCCACATCCCTGCAGAAGTTTGCAGGATTAGGACAGTTCGGGGGAAAGGGTGGGGGAGGGGATGAAATGGGGTTCAGCTGCGGTTCACCCAGGAACTGTTTTCCAGTAGCATCCTGATAGGTTAGCAGTAGCTGTGGGTGCATGAGCTGAGAAGGAGAGACGGGGTTGAGTGCCACGCTGGCAGCTAAGCCAATGGCCTCTCATGCTCTCTCCCAGCCATTGAAGACAAGCAGGGATAGGAGGGATCCCTGTGAGACCCACAGTGGGGCCTTTGGAGAGGGGCCGTTACCCACCGCCCTTCTGAGTTCTGCTGCAGAAGGCTGACTGGAGCCACTGAAGCAGCTCCTGCTGGGATCTGTGTCAGCAGGTAGCAGGACTTTATGGTGCACTGTGTCAAAGGCTGTGGAGAGGTCCAGCAACAGGGGCATAGAGAGCTGACCTGCGTCCACGGCCACGAGGCTGTCGTCTCTGCTGTGCCCTGGTATGAACCCTGCTGCGAGGCAGCCCCATGTTGTTGGGCCAGCGTGGTTATGACCGTCTCAGTTGTTATAGGAGGTTGGAGACAGGGCAGCCGTTGGAAAGATCTACTGGGTTGGGGTTTGGGTGGTGAGAACTGGTCAAGCACTTGCCTTTTTTAAAGGGTTTGGTAGCTGTGTCTCTCTGGAGGAGGCATTGACTAGTTCCTGATGACTCTCCTCTAATGAGATGGGATGGTCTAAGTACTATGAACCCCGAAACATACAAATGGGACAGAGTCCCCCTCACAGAGTGGGGAGGCAAAACACCCTTTCTCCCCCTCCCCCAAACATCTGGCCAGCCCACGCTCAGCTCAGGTCTGCTCCCATGCAACCCCAGGGAGCAGAATGCTATGCTCTGGATCCACCCACCTGAGCACGTCGAGCCTGGCTGGAAGTGATGCAGTGGGGGGTTGTGCTGGGAGCATGGATGACAGCTGGTGGGAGTATGTTTAGCCCTGTGGAGGGGACAGCACCGGATCAGATGGAGCTGATTTGTTTGGGGACAGAGACTGTGGCTTGGCACGTCCCAAGGTCACTCTGAACCCAGAACACTGAGAAGCCCACTTTGTGTCAGGTGCTGTACGTGCAAATCATGCCGAAGCATCAACGCACTAATGTCTTAAGTGGGGCCAAAGGGGAAACAAATCTGACTGGTGCTGTCTGTGTCGCTACCTTGCTAAACTCACCCATGTGTCTTGTGCTAAGGAAGTGCCTTTAAAATCTCAGTGCACCCAGCACATCACAGACTGTGCTAACAGACCCTGGCCACCATGCAGCGCCCCTCCCCCTGCCAGCACAGATGGGGATGCACTGCATGCTGCAGCCTGTGCGAATGCAAACCTGTTACCACTTTTGGTCCAAGTAGTTAGCCAGTATTCGGGGCTCTGTGGGTCATTTCCATTAGGAGGAGAGACTGATGAGAGAGTCAGGTATTTCTTTGTTGCAATCCTGTTTAGTCAAAAGACTGGCCACAAAGTCCTATTTCCCTAAACAAAGCAGAACCAAACAGCAGGCAGTTTCTTTGCCCAGAAACCCAAGTCTGCGTTTCCAGCCAGCACTGTGCCCAAACAGAAGCCCTGTCTCTCAGCTTCCTGTCAGGGCCATGCTCACCCCTGCTTGTCTTGCCTGCTGGTGCACACAGGTAGCTGCAAGCAATCAATCCCCTAGCCCCTGTGTTTTACAGTCAGTCTCAGGGAAACCTCTTAGCCCCACATAGAATCACAGAAGTGTAGGGCTGAGAGGAACCTTGAGAGGTCACCAAGTCCAGCCCCCAGCCCTGAGGCAGGACCAAGTGAGCCTGAACCATCCCTGACAGGTGTTTGTCTAACCTGTTCTTAGAAACTTCCAATGATGGGGATTCCACAGCCTCCCTTGGAAGCCTGTTCCAGAGCTACCTTTATGTCTAACTTCCCCTGGTCTTGTTCTCAGGAACAGCTGGACCGTTTTGGCTGAAACTTCCCAAGAAAATTCAGCCAGAGGCAGACACCGGTCATGGAAAATGTCTGTCTAACTAGCTAAAGTTTGGCAAAGGTATCAGCAACTGAAAACAGGGCCCTATAATGAGATGTCTTGGGCAACAGTAATAACAAGTGGGGCTACCAGCCCCTTCACCGAAGGCTGGACTATGCAGCCACCTCTCGGGCCCAGCCCAGGTTTAGGACAGGACTGGATGATGGATCCCCTGTCCAGTTGAAACTGCCAGGGGAGGGGGTGTTTCAGGAGGTGGAATGTCATTGCTTGAGTTGGACGCCCTGGCTAATGCCAGTGAGGTCCCTCTGGGGCCTGGGCATTGGCCTCCAGCAGCCAGGGTGACAACACTAAATAGCGTGTGGCTGAGATGGTCCAAACGACTCCATAAAGGGGGCATCCCACTGTGCTGGGCTTAGAGTGACCCTGGGACGGGCCGAGCCGCAGACTCTGTCCCGAAGCGAATTGGATCCCTCTGATCCTGCACTGCCTCCGCTGCTGGGCTAAAAATACTGATGGAAATCTGCCACCCACGTTCCCAGCATGTTCCCTCTCTGTCCTTTGCAGCGGTCAGGCTCTGGTGGGCAGATCCCCAGGGGCTCTGTTTCCTGGGCATGAGGGGGCACACACAGCGGTTGGAGGAGTTTGCACCTTTCCCAGCGCATGAGCTGAGGGGGGTGCTGCAGCTCTCCCCTCCCATGGTCACTGGGGGCTGCAGGTTTGTTTGTGAGGTTCCTGTCCTGCTCGCCCATGCCCACCATCCCACCATAATCCTGATCCCCCATCCCAGCTCCCAGTTGCCCTGCTGGTAACTGGGGACACATGCTGCCTCTTTCTCCATAACAGCTGGTGGGACTCTCTGCCTGTGGCCAGGGCGTTCTCTGTTGGAGCCACTAGCTCTGCTGCCCTCCACGTCCCAGCAGGGAGACTTTCAAGGGGGTGTCAGTCTGCTGTGGCCAACTCTACTGCAGCTGGCTCCCCTCTCCCCGGGGGTGGGGGTGTGTCTCAGCCAGGCAGACTCAGCAGCCAGCTGTGCATCGGGCCCGGTTGGAAGGTTTTATTCACAATAACGGGGCAAGAAGTTTAATGTTTAAAAAGGACCATTTATGTTCTGTGGGCATTGGGCGGGACCCTATGGGAGCCCTGGGCGACGGGCACCAGTGCAATCCAAACCCAGCCTTTGGGGAGGGTGGGCAGCTGCCTGCCCAGAGCTGGTCACCTGAGCAGGAATCGCTCTGCTCCTGGGCTGACCATCCGATCCGATCTGGGGATATGACTGTTAATCAACAGAAACTCATGGGTGTTTCCCGCAGGATGGGCCCTGACTGGCTGCTGCCCGGCCCCACCGGGGTAATATAAATCCGGCTGGTGTTTGACTTGTGCCGTACTCCGCCCACTGCCCTGCACCACTGCCTGGGCTTTCACTTGCCCAGCACACCGTGCCGCTTTCCACTCCGCTTGAAGGAGAGAAAACGAAGGATGAGCAGCATGCTGGTTCCTATTTTCACAGCCCTGCTGTACTTCTCAACGGGTAAGTCCCCAAACAAAACCGACCTATTCACTCCCAAAGGGGCCAGATCCTCGGCTCCATCGGGGAGCTGGCCCTTCGACGTCAGTGGAGCTAGCTAGGATGATGTACACCAGCAGAGGAGCTGGCCTTTGTTGGTTAGGGAGAGGGATTCACACACGGTAGCGGAAGAGCAGGCTGTGCTCTGCATTAGGGACAGACGCCTTGGCAAAGCCAGGCTGGCCTAGGGAGGGCCCTGCGAAGGGACAGATAACATCAGCGTGTTCTGAAGTCAATTCAGGGAAATGGATGGGTTCACAAGACTGAGACAGGGCTGTTGAGTTGTGCAAACCAGCGACATGCTTCCCAAATTTGCCCAAATACAGCAGGGCCATGAGCTTGTTAGAAGCGTCTCTGGCAGTCGCAAAGTCCAGTTGGGCTGGATCCAGGCAGTTGGTAGAGAGAGATCTAGCCTCTTTGTGTAACTAGCAAGGGGGATTTTGAGGTGACCTGTGCAGTGAACATTACCAGTCCCTTTTCTCCAAGACAAAGAACTGGACGACGTGTGTTGCAAAATGGTGAGCGGCAGCCAGTGCCAATCACTTCCGTGGGTCACTTTGTGATTTTCACATTATTTTAAATTCTTAATAAAATTACAGGGGCAGGAAAAGTTCTATGCTGCCACAGGGATAGTGGAATAGAGAGATCTGACTGGCTGCTGACATGCTGCACAGTGTTTTTTCCCCAGGCTCTTTAAAATACTCACTGACTCTTTCATAAGCAGTACAGAAAAACTGGAATGGGCCTTCAAATTGATTTGATTCACTCTCCACATAGAAATCACAGTTTCTGAAATATTTTGAACTAAGAGAATAAAAGCTCATTGTAACTGAAAGGACCAGAGAGAAAGGTATTTTTCCCATTCCCCCCCCCCCCCCAGCCCACACTCCCCGGTTTACTTTGTTAGGATATCGCAGCCCTCTGTTTAGTCAGTTTCCGAGGCAGAGCTAGTGTGTGTATGCTGACAAGATTCTATTTCAT
The DNA here is from genome assembly GCF_965152235.1 of Eretmochelys imbricata. Taxonomy (NCBI): domain Eukaryota; kingdom Metazoa; phylum Chordata; order Testudines; family Cheloniidae; genus Eretmochelys; species Eretmochelys imbricata. The sequence continues at coordinate 4,776,228 of NC_135593.1, read as the reverse complement.
GGGCTTGGCTGGGCCAGTTCCCTAGGCCGATCCACACTCAGCCTTTCTTATGACAGAGGGAAGTGAGCGCTCCCAGTCACCCAGCCACGCTCCTGATCAGATGGGTGACTCTGTTTCCCCGCCCATCTCCAGTGGCCCTCTGTGCCTGGCGAGTTGTCATTCTCTTCTCTCTCCTGTCACGCAGCGGGAGCCCTCCTATGCCACATGTGTGTCAGACTGCAGCCGAACAAGATGTGCACAGGATGGAAATCGTGCAAGGCGGATCCGGAGGAATCCTGCTTCATCCACACACACTCATTAGGTAGGTGCATGTGGCATGCACGCACCCCGCTCTCATTCCTGCTGTTTTCAGTCGCCACGAGATGCCCCATCTCTGGGGCTCACAGTGCTGCCCCTGGCAGGGTGAGAACTAGGACGGTCTCTGCTAGGTCTAGAGCGAGCCCTGGTTGCCAGACTGGCAGGAGCACTGGGGAACTCCAGAGGGAGCTATGTTCAGCCCTTAGTTCAGAAAGATGGCTGTGACATGAGGCCGTAGGGAAGAGCAGGAGGATGAGGGGTAGGGGTGTGGGAATCCCCTGAGGGCAGAGGGAGGGACCGGCAGGTGTCTTCCCCTGGAGCAATGGGAAAGGAATGGCAGGGCATGACAACGGAGCCCTGGTTCCTGGGCGTCAACAAAGGGAAAGGCATCTCAGCTGGGAATGTTCTGGCTATGGGGCTGGACCAGATGCTGGATTCCTCTGGCACAGTCCCAGGGAGGAGGCGTCTGTCCCTGTCGCCCAGGCTCTCTCTCTCTCCAGGGAACAACTTCGTCTTTGCAAAGATGGGCTGCGTCAGCAATTGCCAGGACTACGTCGTAGGCCCATACAACTGGCACATCTTCCACTGCTGCACCAAAGACTTCTGCAACGCCTAGGGGCCATGGACGCCCCCTCACTTCCCACTCACTTGGGAGCAGCTGCACTTCTGGAGGAAGTCCACGTTCTCCCCTCCCCTCCCCGTCCCTCCTGGTTTCTCTCCAGTCTGATTAAAAACCCACCAGAATCCAAGATCTACTGTGGCTCATGCCTGGCCTCTCCCCTTCCCATGGCCCCCTCCCCTTTGACCCCTCTCCTGCCTGCTCACCCCCTGTCTGTGTCTCGCTGGCCCACTATGACTCCCTTGGATATTGGGTTTGCTGTGGTGCCGTGGGTTAAGGTGACCCATGCCCCCCCCCCCGCCCAGCTGTCATTCAGAGCCCCCCTCCTCCCCAAGAGCATTAAGGGGCCCCTCTCCCCGGCAGCGCTCTGAACAGGGTGGGCAGTTTGCCAGTGGGGAAGGCTCCAGTGCCCTCCCTTGATGTTTGAGGGACGGGGACACCGTGCCTGCCACTCAGCCAGCCCTGCTCAATCCCCCCTCCATGCGCCAGGCTCCCCCGAATGCCCAGGGCCAGCCCTGAGCCTGGGGCCCATGTAACCCATACCCCGCAGGGCAGTGCTCCCTGTTCCTCTGGCGGTAGCTGGGTGTCAGACAGAGGCTGAGGAGCCTGCCACAGCCGTGGCTAACGGAGCTGGCTGGGTCTGTCAGCTGAGGCGGTCCCGGCTCATGCGTTAAGGACCCCACCGCCAACGGCCCAGCCAGGGCCAACATATCGTCCGCCATTCCCAAAGGCCAGGAGGAACGAGGGTGGGACTGTCGTCAAGATACTTTGTGGGGTGGGAATCTTACCTCCTTAGAATTTGTTAATTACTGATTTCCCCAAATTTGTTCTGTTGTCTGCCCTACCCCCTTTTCCCCTCCCCTAATAAAGTTCTCTTTGTTTTAACCCCCGGACTCGGTCCTGGCGCACGGGGAAGAATTGCTCACCAATGGTGCTCAGGGTGGGGTACATAGTTTCATTCATTTCTGGGGAGGGGATCAAGTCGGTGTCAGCTAAGGAAGGCACCCCGAGAACATTGAACGCAGCCCTTTTGCTGCCAACACAGGGTTACACTTAGACCCGCCCTCCCAATGGGAAGAACTTGGTTGTAATGCCACAGGGCCAGGCACTCTGCTTTACCCACCAGAGGGAGATGTCCTAGCAGAACCTCTGCCATCTTTGGACACGTAGGGGTGGTGATAGAAGCTACTGTCCCAAATGTGGGTCTGAAAATACAGTGTCCCCTGACCGTGTATGAAGAAACGAAGGCCCTGAGAGCTCCGTGAGAATCAGAGGGTTTATTGCGCAAGGAAACAAAAGAGCAAAATACCACAAAGAGGGAGATAAGTGCAGTCGTTTCATCAGCAAAATCTCATCTGCAAATACAGCAAGCCAGGATCACACCTGTCCCTGGGCACAGCGGGGAGGCGGCGTTTCAGAGACAGCCGTAACCATTACACTGCCACCGAGTGTGTGGGGCTGAAAGGAATGGCGGGATGTGATCAGTAGAGAGTGACCCCATTCCAGGATCACTCAGAGACCAGGGACTGCCCCAGGCACAGTGGGGGTTGGAGCACGGCAGGGAGACGGGCAGGACTCATTTCCGAGGGCAGGGGGCCTCTGGGGGATCAGCCAGGCAGGGAGCTGGGCACGCTGCGGAGGAGGAAATCCCTGTGCGCTCTGTTGTCCGGGTTCCTGTCCCAGGCCTGGCTCTGCCAGCCTGTTGCCTGGGGGAGAACCTGGTAGCGACCCTCTTACAGCCCGTCTGGAGCAGAGACCTGTGGGCTGTGCTGTGTTCGCTCTGTCTCAGGGGTCTGCGCTGAGCAGACACCAGGCTCAGGGCGTCACTGGGGCCCAGTGTACGGGGAAGCACGGAGGGAGAATTGAGTGGGTCCCATTGGTTGGCAGGTTAGGTGTCCCCTCTGCACTGCAGCCTCCTGAGCTGGCAAACTGCCCACCCTGCACAGAGCGATGTCTGGGGAAATGGGAGGGTCCCCCTTAACATTCTCACGGGGCAGCGGCAACTCTGAAGCGACAGCTGTGGGGGAGGGTGTGTCGCCCCGATTCGGGCACCTTTAACTATGGAACAGCAGCAAAGCTCCAGAGTTTGGGTGCTGGGCCTGGGGCAGCAAGATGGGAGGAGGGCAGCCAGGCACGGGGAGGGGCCAAGGGGAAGCGGGACGTGGCCAGGGGGAGTGGGGCAGGGCCGGAGGGTAGAGCTCAGTTCCTAATTTAAACATCGTTTGAGGCCGACAGGAGCGGGGAATTGAGGATGACACCAGGGGACGGTCTTGGGTCCTGCTGGGTTTTACATACGGCGAGGGGCGTGAGAGACTAACCTAGAGCCGGGGGGTGGGGTGAAGGGAGACCATGGCGTCCCTGCCAGGCCGGACTGCCAGCCTCCCGCTAGGCATAATCGGAGAATTTGGGGAAGGGGTTGTGGATGTTGCAGAAGTCCTCGTCTGTGCAGCACTGGGTGGTGTCCTTGTAGTAATCGTCAGTGATCTCCGTATCCTCGCAGACGGACGTGCAGCCCCGCTCCACACGCCTGATAAAGCCCGCTGCAGAGGGAAGGAGAGTCCAGAGCCAGGTGCCAGGGACAGGCCCCTCCTGCCAGCTGAGCTACCCGCCCCTCTGTCCAGGGCTCCTCTGTCTCCCCTTGCCACTTCCTTCGCACTGCTCCCGGGGAGGACACTTGCTGGCCCCTCTCTCTGTCCTCAGAGGACACCCGCCCCAGCGTCACAGGGTCTGTCTACGCGGCAGTCAGAGCCGTGACTGAAGCCCTGTAGACAGGCCGGAGCCAGCTCCGGTGACAACAGCAGGGCAACCACGGCAGCACTGGGCAGACGAGCCCACCCGGGCCTCTGGGTGCATCCTCCAGCAGCTAGCTGTGCGGTCACCCCCGATGCCCCAGCCTCCCGGCTCGTGCTCGCCACGCGAGCTGGGCCACCCCTAGCTCTGGCCGTCCCCGTACTCAGCGGCCTGGATTTAGGGACGAATGTGGCGGCCACCGAGCGAGCAGCAGCACATCGCAGAGCCAGGTCGACAGACTCGGGCTCGTGGGGCTTGCACTGTGGCCCTAAAAACAGCCGCGTAGCTGCTCCGTAGCAGGGCTGTGAGGCCCTCCCCAGCTTCCCTCCTCAGTACTGCGGCCAGCTTGGCCACAAGGGGTCACTCTAGAGCAGGGGTGGGCAAACTTTTTGGCCCGAGGGCCACATCGGGGTTGTGAAACGGTATGGAGGCCCGGGTAGGGAAGGCTGGGCCTCCCCAAACAGCCTGGCCCCTGCCCCCTATCAGCCCCCTCGCACTTCCCGCCCCCTGACTGCCCCCCTCAGGACTCCCAACCCATCCAACCCCGCCGCTCCTTGTCCCCTGACAGCCCCCTTCTGGGACCCCCACCCCTAACCGCCCCCCCCGGACCCCACCCCCTATCCAACCTCCCCCACTCCCTGTCTCCTGACTCCCCCGATGCCTATGCACACCCCCACCCCTGACAGGCCCCCCGGGACCCCCGACACATCCCTCCCTCCCCCACTCCTTGGCCCCTGACCGCCCCCTCCCAGGACCCCTGTCCTGGGAGAGCCCCCCAGGACTCCACCCCCATCCAACCCCCCGCTCCCTGTCTCCTGACCGCCCTCCGGAACCTCCACCCCATCCAACCGCCCCCTGTCCCCTGACTGCCCCCCATCCAACCTCCCCCTCCTCCCGCCCCCTTACCAGGCCGCTCAGAGCAGCAGGACAGGCTTAGTGGAAAGCCTGGGAGGTGGGCGGGCACAAGCCGCACTGCCCGCGCGGTGACGTGACTGCAGGGGAGGGGGCATAGCAGGGGAGGGGATGGGGACTAGACTCCCCAGCCGGCAGCTCAGGGGCTGGGCAGGACGGTCCCGTGGGCCAGATGTGGCCTGCAGGCCCTAGTTTGCCCACCTCTGGTCTAGAGTAAGGTGTTCTGCCCTCACACCCCGGCAGCTCCTAAATGGCATTTCGAGGGGCCCTTGGCTGCCCAGACTCACCTATAGTGATTTTCCGGGTAAAGCAGGATTCCCCCCGAGCCGCTGTGCAGGTGTGTTTGCCGAGCATACAGCTGCCGTCCTGTAACAGCATGAAACAGCTGTTGCACTGGAGAGCTGCAGCTGTGGGAGAGGACAGAGAAGGGAGAGTAGGAAACAAGCAGCCAGACCCAGACTGGTGACTGGACACAGACACCAAAACAGCTTCCCAGCCGCATGGAACCAGCCATTCCCCTCCCGCATATTGATGTCCTGCTCTGGTTCATTTCATCCTCCGTGGGCAGGTCACCGCTGGGCCAGCCTGGCTTTTCAGGGGCGGCTCTGTCCCTCCGCCAGGGCACGGGCTGCCCTTTAGGTAGGATACTTGGTTGTAATTGAAATGCCCTCGCTAAAGAACACAGGCCAGACCTCAGCTGATTGGACTGGCACCAGCTGAGGCTCTGCCCCATCAGGGGTGGAAATCTCTCCTCGTTGGGTTTTGTTTCGGGACTTACCTGTAACTAAGCAGAGCAGGGCTGGCAAACCCAGAGCCAGGATCTTGTTCATCTTTAGTTTTCTCTCTGCCAAGAGAAGGGGGCAACTGTGCGATTGTGTCAGGTACGTGAGGAGCTGAGCCAGGGCTGCAAACCTGGTGCACTGGCTCCCGGGGGAGGACAGAGATGGCTTTATACCCCCGGGGACTGGGGTAATTGCTAATTACAATCTAATGGTCACTGTGCAGCCCAGAGCAGAACATTCCCTGCCCAGGTGAGTGGCTCTGGCAGGTGACTCCCCAGCCCTGCCTCCCCCACAGGGACGTTTTGCCAAAGGTGCAAGTGGGAGGAAAAGTGGCAAAATGCCACAGCAGCTGGGAATGAGGGGTGAGACCTGTTCCTGTGTCACTGTGGAGCTGTCGGTTGGCCTGTTGGGTTCTATTTTATTAAGAAAAAAAATCAGATCAGTTGTTACAATGATAAAAGTATGTACTGGGGTGAAGCATGCACTTGTCACAAATAACCAGCTCTTTTCCAGGCAGCTGCTTACAGGTAAGTGAAAAGATGCAATTGGTGAAGGACACAGAAACTTTATGAGCTTGAGATGGTACAGACAAATATACCTGAAGTAATAGAAAAATCAATGTACATAAGTAAGGTGGTTCCTGCTGTGTTCAAACTTACAGTATTTCATTGGGTGGACTTATAACCTCATGGACCATTGGAAACAAAGTGTAAGTGGAGCTCACCCTAGGAGAAGGGCACAGGGCCAGGCTTTCCATCCATTGTATAAGGCCCCAGAACCCAGGTCCATAGAGCTAATAGGTAGGTAGCAGTTCCAGCCTGCCATAGTAGTCACTGTGACCAGTTTGCTCTCTACTTCCCGTGATCTGCTACTGACGCAGATCAATGGAAAGTTCCACCTCAAGCGTTTGACAGGCAGCAGCCTCAAGGCTTCTGATTGGCTGTCTACTCTATATAAACCTAAGGGGCGGTCCTCCAGCTGCCATGATGGTTCCTGCTCTTTGCTCCTGAAGTTCAGGCTTTGACCTCGGTTTGATTTGGATTCTGCCTCCTGACTTGGACTGACCCTGGCTGTGAACTCCTCTGCTACTTCCAACCTCAGGTTTGCCCCTGCTCTGACCTTTGGCCCTGACTGCCCTTGTAGGGATCCTGACAGGCTGTCTCATGTCATCCCCTGGTGCCCCAACAGCGGCTGGATAATCACATTTTCCTATTTTACCCTCTCATGTCTGGGTCCATCTTTGATAAGGATTCAGCCTGGTAGTACCACAGTTAAACTTCCAACCACCAATGCAAGCACTTGCATCAATGAATGTCCCCATAGTTTTGATATGTCAATACAGACAGCTCCATTGTTAACTCATTGCAAAAGTACCCATCTGCTTGTTTGTGGTTTACGCATATATCACAAAATGCATTGCTGACCTATCACAAGATGCATATTGCTAAACTTCATAATCTTCGCTTAAGCACATAATACTTATTCCAATTAGGCCTCACTCTAAGCCCTTAGTGCTTAAACCGAAGCCAATTTTTAATATGTGCGTTTTGGTTCTTCTCCTGGCTGTTACAGTTGCAATAATAACCTTCATTGTTATTTCTATATGCATACTTAAAATATAGATTGTGTTTTACTCAAAACCAAGATCAGGTCAGGGTCAATGATCAACAGATGCAATTCTGTGAAGCAAATAACTATATTCCCAAACGTGCTGCCTGCCCGTCCAGCCATCCGCACGCACAGAGCCATGGCCAATAGAAGAGAGACCTTTATCATAGAAGATTAGGGTTGGAAGAGACCTCAGGAGGTCATCTAGTCCAACCCCCTGCTCAAAGCAGGACCAACACCCACCAAATCATCCCAGCCAGGGCTTTGTCAAGATGGGCCTTAAAAACCTCTAAGGATGGAGGTTCCACCACCTCCCTAGGTAACCCATTCCAGTGCTTCACCACCCTCCTAGTGAAATAGTCTTTCCTAATATCCAATCTAGACCTCCCCCACTGCCACTTGAGACCATTACTCCTTGTTCTGTCATCTGCCACCACTGAGAACAGCTTAGCTCCATCCTCTTTGGAACCCCCCTTCAGGTATCAAATCCCCCCTCAACTCTTCTCTTCTGCAGACTAAACAAGCCCAGTTCCCTCGGCCTTTCCTTGTAAGGCATGTGCCCCAGACCCCTGATCATCCACCCTCCGGCCAACTCATCTCTCCACAAGGTTATCCTGGCATCCTCCTTTTGGGGGTTAGGAGGAAAGAAGTTGCAGCACATAAACATTACCGATGGAAGCAGAGAAGAACCAGATAGGGGAATCCTAACTCCATGCCCCAAGGGGTCTCCTAAACGGAGGATGCCAGGATAACCCTGTGGAGAGATGAGTTGGCCAGAGTGCAGTGTGCAGCTAAAGATGGAGAACAAGGGTCTGGCCATTGCAAGCTCCAGTTGGCACCTGATGATGGAATGGGGAGAGCGCAAGGGTGGCTGCCGGTGCCCAAGAGCAGCCAGCCACCCTTGACGACTGGGGAGCTCTGCACAATGGATCCACCCCTGGGCTCCAAGGCCAGGGATGGGCTGGTGGGTGTGAGCCCTAGTCCGAATAGCCTACATAGATAATCAGCTCAACATGAGCTCCCAGTGTGATGCTGTGGCCAGAAGAGCTAATGCAATCCTGGGATGCATAAACAGGAGACCCTTGAGTGGGAGTAGAGGTTATTCTAACTCTGTAATTGGCACTGGTGCACCACTGCTGGAATCCTGTATCCAATTCTGGTGCCCACTACTCAAGAGGGATGTTGATGAATTGGCGAGGGTTCAGCGAAGAGCCATGAGAATGGTCAAAGGAAACATGCCTTGTAGTGGTTGACTGAGCTCCTTGAGTCAATTTAGCTTACCAAAGAGAAGCTTAAGGGGTGACTTAAGTACAGTCGATAAGTGTCTACATGGGGAACAGTTGTTTAACAATGGGCTCTTCAGTCTAGCAGGGAGAGGTATAATACAATCCAGTGGCTGGGAGTTGAAGCTAGACAAATTCAGACTGGAAATAAGGTGTACATTTTTAATGGTGAGAGGAATTAACTGTTGGAAGAATTTACCAAGGCTCAGGGTAAATTCTTCATAACTAACAAGTTTTGAATCCAGATTGGAAATGTTTCTGGAAGCTCTGCTCTAGGCATTATTTCGGGGCAGATCTCTGGCCTGTTCTACAGGAGGTCAGACTGGATGATCGCAGTGGTCCCTTCTGGCCTTGGAATCGATGAACTCCTGCCCCAGTTGCTTGTGGCCCACTCTCCTGCTGCAGGTGGCGGAGAGCCAGCTCAGGGCTGGGAAACAGCCCCAGAGCCAGCACTGGGCTGCAAATGAGGATCAGCCAGAGCCTGGAGGGAAGGAAGGAAGCTCCTGATTAGTTTCCGAGGGGTTGAATGGGGCGGATGAGTGGTGCCCTTTGTATTTCACATGGGGGTTGGGGGGGAGGAAAGGGGCAGCAGAAGGTTGTATGCTGCTGTGGCTGTGAGAGAGAGCAGGGCGCAGAACAGCCTGAACTCAACTCGGGGACCAGACCCAGGGGCAGCCGAGACCCAGCAGAGAAGTCTGGGCCAGCACCAGGACCGTAGCAGAGACCTGGAACCAGAGCTCTGAGCTTGCACCGTAGAGAGACTGTGGCCAAGTGCTTTAGACTCTGGCTCCATCTGTCGCTGATGAAGGGGACTGTCGCTGATAGAGCTGAGTGTTTGTATGGATAACAGCAGTGGGAGGGGTCTGCACCCCAAAGCAAGGCTGGAACCTACTGCTGGCAAGGGCATCCTCCACTGTACTCCTGAAGGATCCAGCTGAGTGATGTGTGGTCTATGGCCGTACCACCTCGTGCTGTTAGCTCTTGCAGGCCAGGCAGGATGGGGCTGGATGCTCCAAGGAATGCTTAGCTGCTGCAAGTGGGGGTGATGCAGAAGGTACTGCTGTTTCTACTGGACCCGTCCCTTGACACGAGGGGCTAGCAGTGGACCCGTAGTTCCAGCTTTGCCTGGTGAGTGGACTTAAAGGGTTGACTGGTCGACTCCTTTGTTTCTCCCAGGAAATGAACAGCAGGTCAGAGTGGGAGCTGGTTAATGCTGAAGCTAGCTCTCAATTCAGAGATTGGGGATGAGCAATGGCTAGTAAGGACCCGACAGCTTATAATGAAATGTGAGTCTAGCTTGTCGTTTCTCATTTGCTGGAGTTGAATGATTACAGGGGAATCTCGCTTTTTTTTAAAAACCAAAACTCAAAAAATGAAAGGCGAGTTTATAGCCCTTGTGGTTGCGGAGAAAAGCTTGAAAGTAAACCTGAGTGTAATGTACAGGGTCAGAAACAAATAGGCAGAATAATGGAATGGCTGATATGGGACTTGATGCAGAAAGAATTCAATGACCATCAACATGGATTTATGGAAAATAGATCTTGACCTTTTTTGATGTTAGAGTGGATTTATAAAAGCAATCGTGTTGATGTAATAGACTTTAGTGAGGCATTTCACTTGGTGCCAAGTGGCATTTTGATTAAGAAGCAACCACAGTACAAAATCAACAGGGCACATATTACATGGGTTAAAAACTGGCTAAATGCTAGGTCTCTAAATGTAACTTGTAAATGGGGACTCCTCATCGAATGGGTGTGGTTTTGGTGAGGTCCTGCAGGTTCTGGTCCTTGGCCCTACTACACTATGTCACACTTTTGTCAGTGTCCTGGAAGAAAATATGAAATCATTCCTGATGAAGTTTGCAGATGATCCAAAAGCTGGAGGAGTGGTAAGCAATGAAGAGGCCAGATGGCTGGTGCAGAGCAATCTGGAGCACGTGCATTATGGTTACCAGGCAAACTGCACCGTAGACCCCATTTTGTCCCTCTTGAGTGCACCCCTCAGGTAACAGGCCTGGCTTCCCCTCTGGGCATAACATCTGGATCCAACCACTCTTAGGCTGGGTCTTTGGGCTACATCCCCCCTTTTTTTACCAACCATATTAAATCGACAAGGTGGGTGAGGTAAGATCTTTTATTGGACCAACTTCTGTTGGTGAAAGAGGCGAGTAATTGAAAATATTGAAGAAAGTTCTCTCGGGGTATTTGGGTGGTTCCACTGATTACTCCTGAGGGCATTCTGCACCAAAAAAAAAAAAATTCTGTTTGTTTTATTTGTCAATAAATAAATGCAGCGGGTCCAGCATGGCAGTGGGGAGCACAGGCCACTGGCTGCACGAAGGGGTCTGGGTGCAGGGGTTCTCCAGATGCAGGGGTTGAGGTTCAGTGGGGTGGGGTTTGGGTATGGAGGGCTAGGGGGGTTCTGGATGTACCAGCTTGGCAGGGGTGTCTGGGTATGGGAGGTCCGGATGCATGGGGGTTGGGTGGAAGGGGGAGCAAGACACCCTCCCCACAGCTCTGTCTGTACAGTGCCTGGTACAGTGACCCCTCCCACCACAGCTGAAGAGCGATGTGGGGAGGATGCTGAGCTTCCTGCAGCTGCGGGAGGTTTCTGGGGGTGGGTCTGACACCCGCCCCAGCCACCACTTGTGGGGGAAGAGGAAGTCCTGTCCTCTCTTCATAAATGATCTGGAGGATGGTGTGGATTGCACTCTCAGCAAATTTGCGGATGATACTAAACTGGGAGGAGTGGTAGATACGCTGGAGGGGAGGGATAGGATACAGAAGTATCTAGACAAATTGGAGGATTGGGCCAAAAGAAATCTGATGAGGTTCAATAAGGATAAGTGCAGGGTCCTGCACTTAGGATGGAAGAATCCAATGCACCGCTACAGACTAGGGACCGAATGGCTAGGCAGCAGTTCTGCGGAAAAGGACCTAGGGGTGACAGTGGACGAGAAGCTGGATATGAGTCAGCAGTGTGCCCTTGTTGCCAAGAAGGCCAATGGCATTTTGGGATGTATAAGTAGGGGCATAGCGAGCAGATCGAGGGACGTGATCGTTCCCCTCTATTCGACATTGGTGAGGCCTCATCTGGAGTACTGTGTCCAGTTTTGGGCCCCACACTACAAGAAGGATGTGGATAAATTGGAGAGAGTCCAGCGAAGGGCAACAACAATGATTAGGGGTCTAGAACACATGACTTATGAGGAGAGGCTGAGGGAGCTGGGATTGTTTAGCCTGCAGAAGAGAAGAATGAGGGGGGATTTGATAGCTGCTTTCAACTACCTGAAAGGGGGTTCCAAAGAGGATGGCTCTAGACTGTTCTCAGGGGTAGCAGATGACAGAACAAGGAGTAATGGTCTCAAGTTGCAGTGGGGGAGGTTTAGATTGGATATTAGGAAAAACTTTTTCACTAAGAGGGTGGTGAAACACTGGAATGCGTTGCCTAGGGAGGGGGTGGAATCTCCTTCCTTAGAGGTTTTTAAGGTCAGGCTTGACAAAGCCCTGGCTGGGATGATTTAACTGGGAATTGGTCCTGCTTCGAGCAGGGGGTTGGACTAGATGACCTTCAGGGGTCCCTTCCAACCCTGATATTCTATGATTCTATGATTCTCCTGCCTCCAGCCCAGCCAGGATCCTGGCTCAGGGTAGGAGCCACTGGCTGGGGTGTCCCCAGCCCTGCAGTGATTTATCTCTCTGCTGGCTGCTCCCAGTGCCTGAAAAGATGTACCAGCGCAGCTAGGGAGTGATGCGTGACTGCTCTTGCACCTTCTCTTTCCTTCCCTGTCAGAAAGTCATTTTTCTGCGGGGAAGCAAAGAAATCTGCAGGAGACACAGTGAGACTGTGCAGTGGCACAGAATTCCCCCAGGAGTACCTGATGTACTGCTTTGGGGGGTCCTTGTTCGGCAAAGGCAGTTTTTAGTGTGTATCCTGGACTTTCTCCTCCTTTCTACCATATTTTGTGGTATCTGAGTGCCTGGCAGTAGATCAGATTTCTTGGTGTGTTTGGGGTGATTACTGGATCTGTGAAAGTATGTGTGGTGATCTGTGGGTTTCTTGTACATAGTTGTGTCTGTAGGACACCACATCCGCTTGAGCAATTGAATCCAGGAAGCTGATTCTGGTGCAGGAGCGCTCTAGAGAGAGTTTGATGGATGGGTGGTGGTGGTTGAAGGTGTAGTGGAAATATATGAGAAAGTTTAGGTCACCTGTCCAGAGGATGAAAAGATCATGATGTGTCTCAGGTAGATCATTGGTTTCATGGTGCATTTGTCCAGTGATATACCTGTTTATAAGACTTACTACAACAATCTGTAATCCACTAACTCCATCTTTTATCTTGTGACTGCAGGGGCGTTAATGGGTGTCTTCACCATCAATGGTCCCTTAGAAAATGTTAACTACTTACGCTAAGTTTCAGAGTAGCAGCCGTGTTAGTCTGTATCTGTAAAAAGAAAAGGAGGACTTGTGGCATCTTAGAGACGAACAAATTTACTAGAGCATAAGCTTTTGTAAGCTACAGCTCACTTCATCAGATGCATCTGATGAAGTGAGCTGTAGCTCACGAAAGCTTATGCTCTGATAAATTTGTTAATCTCTAAGGTGCCACAAGTACTCCTTTTCTTTTTACTTATGCTAAACAATCTGTTCCACCTTGTATTTAGCTGGGATGTTCTGTGTACCTTTCCCAGACCCGAAGAACTCTGTGTAGCTTGAAAGCTTGTCTGTCACCACCAGAGTCCCTCGCTCACCGTGTCTCTTTGCAATCATTTGTAAGTTCCCGTCAACCCAGCTATCCCTCTCCTCTGGTGGCGAGAAGGCGGCTATCCTGCTGGCAGCATGCTCTGTCTGTCTTTCTGTGTGTCTCACTTGGATTGGGTATCCGTCTTAAGGCTTGTCTACAGTTGTCAGGTGTCTGTGCTGAGCAGACACCAGGCTTAGGGTGTTGCTGGGGCCCAGTGTACAGGGACGCATGGAGGACGGAGTGGGAATTGAGTGGTTCCACTGGTTGGCAAGCTCCGTGCCCCCTCTGCACTGTAGCCTCCAAAGCTGGAAAACTGCCCACCCTGCATAGAGTGATGTCTGGGGAGAGGGGCCTCCCTTAACAGGGTCCTAGACTAAATGGCACCCAAGGTGAAGAACCTCTTCAGCGCTCCCCTCCCTTTGTTAAACTTTTGAGTCCCTTATTTTTTATTGCATTTATAGCCCATTTCATGACTTTGATGCATAATTTATCCCTGGCATAGAAGACGATAAATTTGCACCCTAGGTTATGTATTTATTCATGTCCTATATAAGCAAATAAAAAAAAATTAGTTTGCTCTGAGAATATAGAAACTTTTTAATTTTAAGAATAACTGAAATGTACTGACATCAAGAAATGGAACTGTGCACCAACACTGGGTGGTCCAGTATTAAATAATGTTAACATCCTAAGGCTGTAACCCTAGTCCTTTGGTTCAGATTTGCCCCTTGCTGTAAACTAGATTGTAACTGAGCCTTTCGCTTCCTGTACTGAGCTCCTGAAGGCTTCTTTGGGGGCATCTTTTATTTTCTAGGGGGGAAAACAGACAGTATTGGGAAGAGCAAAAGTCTGTGTTCTGCAGTCTTAGAAAGTCATCAAACATTACATGTTAAGCATGGCAAAAGAAATAACTGTATTTCTTTTATTCTGTTGCGTAGATAGGGGTTCGATAGATATCTCTGGCGTCTCGTTAAATATGCCCTTTATTAGTCGCTACTTACACTCAAGTCTTAAAACACAAGTATGCTTTCACAATTGAAAGTGGCTGAAAGGGGGTTCCAAAGAGGATGGATCTAGACTGTTCTCAGTGGTAGTAGATGACAGAACGAGGAGTAATGGTCTCAAGTTGCCGTGGGGGAAGTTTAGGTTGGATATTAGGAAAAACTTTTTCACTAGGAGGGTGGTGAAGCACTGGAATAGGTTACCTAGGGAGGTGGTGGAATCGCCTTCCTTTGACGTTTTTAAGGTCAGGCTTGACAAAGCCCTGGCTGGGATGATTTAATTGGGGATTGGTCCTGCTTTGAGCAGGGGGTTGGACTAGATGACCTCCTGAGGTTCCCTCCAACCTTGATATGCTATGATTCTATGAATTACACAACAAAGCAAGATGGGCTCTTGCTTCGCTTCAGTTTGTTCTTATATCTCACTGCCTGGCAATGCCCCTCCCCTTATATACCCGCGAGGGCGTGGCTGACCACGTTCTAGGAGCGTCGAGGAGATTGTCGTTTTCAGGAAGTCTGCAAAGTTCCATGAGATTCTACAAAGGTCCAGAAAATTCTAGGACAGTTTATCAACCTGCATCCCCCAGGCTGCTTGCGGTCCGATCAGCACAGAGCTGCGGCCCATGTGACATCCTCAGAGCCATACAGGTAATATTGGATGCAGCCCACATAACAAGGATACGGCCCACAATAGGTTGAGAACCACTGTTCTAGGAGGCTAATGCAAAATGAATCTCCTCAGGAATACCTGAAACATGTCACTTCAAACATTCGACTTTCCCTTTTGTTGCTAACCATAAAAACAGCCCCCCGAGCCTGGTGACCCCAAAGCCTGGCACTGCAGGCGGTCCCCTGGGACACTCGCCCCTAAATCCAGTCCTGCCCCTTAATACTCTCATGGGTCAGCAGCGGAGGCTCTGAAATGACAGCTGCGGGGGAGTGTGTCACCTTTAACTATAGAACAGCAGCAAAGCACAAGAGAGTTTGGGTGCTGAGCCTGGGGCAGCAAGTTGGGAGGAGGGCAGCCAGGCAGGGGAGGGGCTGGGGCGAAGCAGGGCAGGGCCAGTGGGCAGAGCTCATTCCCTAATTTAATTATAGTTAATTGATGGCAGGAGTGTGTGATTGAGGGTGACGCCAGGGGACAGTCTTGGGTCCTGACGGGTTTTAAATCAGGAGAGGAGAGTTGGGGAATAACCCAGAGCCAGGCCTGGGGCGAAGGGTGAACGTAGTTTTCTTGCTGCCCCAGAACCCCGCCCTCCCCTTAATCCTACTTGGGGATTTGGGGCCAGGGGTTGTGGACATTGCAGAAGGGTCTGTCCGTGCAGCACTGGGTGGTCTCCTTGTAGTCGTAGTAGTTGAACACTAGGTCGTCGCAGATTGCAGTGCAGCCCCGCTCCACCCGCAGGATCTGGCTCTCTACAGAGGGAAAGAGACCTGAGCCCCCAGGGCTGGGTGCCAGGGACAGACCCCTCTTCCCAGTGCCAGGGGAATGCACCAAGTGAGCTGCCCTCCCATCTGTTGACTCTCAGGAGCCGGGGCTCCTCTGTCACCCTCTTCCCGT
Source organism: Eretmochelys imbricata (assembly GCF_965152235.1). Lineage (NCBI taxonomy): Eukaryota > Metazoa > Chordata > Testudines > Cheloniidae > Eretmochelys > Eretmochelys imbricata. The sequence goes on along the minus strand of NC_135593.1, from coordinate 4,760,628 downwards.
GGCTCAGGACCCTTCTCTGTCCTTAGAGGACTCTCCCACCCCTCTCCTCTGCCCCAGTGTCCCAGTCACCTTCATGGACTAAGGGTGGAACTTCCAGCCTGGGGGAACATTCCCCGAGCGCCGACCCAGCAAGCATACAGGGTAGCCGCAGCAGGGCGAGCAGCGGGAGAGGCCAGCCCCCCTGAGTAAGTGCCCACCCAAGACGCTAGCCATGTAGACTTGGTGGGGCCTAGCCCCTCATGTCTCACTGTGCGCGCTCAGTCAGAGCTAGCGTGGGGACCTCTCCCCCGACCCGTGACTTCCCGCCCCCGACCCACTCGTAGGGCAGACGTACCCTAAAGGATGAACACGGTTCCCCACTGCCACAGCCGGCATGGCCACAAGAGGTCACTCGAGGGTAAGGCGATCACTTCTCCCCTCCCAGCGCTAACCGCCCCAGAGATGGGGCATCTTTTGCTCACTGGGCTGCACAGAAACGTGGGGACTGTCTGCACTCGTGTCTGGTGCCGTGGGCAGGATCGGACTGGGGCAGCTGGCCCCTCCCGCCGCTCGCTCCGGCTACGCGTCTGCTGTCCGTGTGCTAGCTGGAGCAGACCTATGGGTGTATCTCCTTGAGCTGGACATTTCCCCTCCTAGGATGACCAGATGTCCTGATTTTATAGGGACAGTCCTGATATTCGGGGCTTTCTCTTATATAGGCTCCTATTACCCCCCCACCCCCTGTCCCGATTTTTCGTGCTTGCTGTCTGGTCACCCTATCCCCTCCAGCCCCAGCCTCGACGTACCCTCAGTCACTCACTCACCAGAAGTGATTTTGCGGGTGAAGCAGGATTCGCCTGGAGCTGCCGTGCAGGTGTATTGGCTTATCTTACAGGTGCCGTCCTGTAACAGCTTGAAACAGCCGTTGCACTGGAGAGGATCAGCTGTGAAGAGGCGAGAAAACGGAGAGTAGGCAACGAGCAGCCGGAGCAGTGACTGGACGCAGCCATGGACTGGCCACACTCAGTGCACAGGTGCGTTCCCAGTCTCCTGGAACCATCCAACCCCCATTGTTGTCCTGCTCCGGTTCATTTCATCCCTCTGTGGGCAGGTCACCACTGGGCCAGCCTGGCTTTTCAGGGGGGGCTCTGTCCCTCCGCCAGGGCACGGGCTGCCCTTTAGGTAGGATACTTGGTTGTAATTGAAATGCCCTCGCTAAAGAACACAGGCCAGACCTCAGCTGATTGGACTGGCACCAGCTGAAGCTCTGCCCCAGCACGGGTGGAAATCTCCCCTCTTTGGGTTTTGTTTCGGGACTTACCCGTAGCTAAGCAGAGCAGGGCTGGCAAACCCAGAGCCAGGATCTTGTTCATCTTTAGTTTTCTCTCTGCCAACCCGAGGGAGGAGCTGTGTGGTCGTGTCAGGCGAGTGAGGAGCTGAGCCAGGGCTGCAAAGCTGGTGCTCTGGCTCCCGGGGGAGGACAGAGCCATATTTATACCGCCAGGGGCTGGGGGAATTACTAATTAGAATCTAATGGTCACTGTGCAGCCCAGAGCAGAACATTCCCTGCCCAGGTGAGTGGCTCTGGCAGGTGACTCCCCAGCCCTGCCTCCCCCAAAGGCACAAGCGGGAGGGAAGTGGCAAAATGCCACGGCTGCTGGGAAAGAGGGACGAGACCTGTTCCTGTGTCATTGTGGAGCTCTCAGCTGGCCTGTTGGTTCGCTTTGTGTGTGTGTGATTCTGTGCAGCTAGTAAACATGTTCCCAAAACTGCATGCTCACAGGCTCTCACATGTCTGCACCCATGAGTGTTTGGCTTCACCAGCCCCATTGCTCACCCAAAAGCACAGAGCCATGCCCTGTACCAAAGGGACTTCTATGGGAGTTAGGAGGCAAGAAATTGCAGCCCCTAACATTACAGATGGAAACAGAGAAGAACCAGAGAGGGGACCCCCTAACTCGATGGCACAAAGGGCCTTCTGAAAGGAAGATGCCAGGATGACCCTGTCCAGCTGGTATTCACAAAACATGGCTGTAAGAGCAGATCCTGACCTTCATGATGCTCCTTCCCTGGGTAGCTCTCCTCTGGGCGCACATGCCCCCCAGACCAGCCACAGTCCGTTTCTCAAGTGACGCTCTGGCATTTGGCAGGTGCGCCGTGGGGCTCATGGGGAGTAGACTAGGGATTTGCCAGTCTTTGCACTGGGCTCTATAGTGCTAAGGCTTGTGTGCTTGTGCTTCACACTACCGGGCCACGAGTGCGAGTCCCAGCAAGTCCCCTAAGTGCTCTTAATGTTTCTCTGCCCCTGTCCCCGACCTCATCTAGAAATCACACCTACCAGGCTCCATTCCTGTAGTGTCTGAGTGCCTGACAGGTTTTAATGTATTTATCCTGAGTGTCCCCCTGTGAACTAACACAGAGCTCTTAGCCCCATTTTGTGGGGTAGGGAACTGAGTCACAGAGAGCCTAAATGAGCACCCAGGTGCACATAGGACATCTGTGGCAGACCAGAGAATAAAACCCAGCTCTGTCACGTCCTCGGGTAGTGCCCTGCTCAGCCTTCTGAACTAGCAGAATAAACTATGGTTTCCCTCATTTGATAGCGTATGTAATGGAGAAGCTGCACGAGGTCATTCGATGCAAAGCTAGGACAGGAATTCCATCCTTAGAAAGGCCCAGCTTGACAAAGCCCTGGCTGGGATGATTTAATCATAGAATATCAGGGTTGGAAGGGACCTCAGGAGGTCATCTAGTCCAACCCCCTGCTCAAAGCAGGAGCAATCCCCAATTTTTGCCACAGATCCCTAAATGGCCCCCTCAAGGATTGAACTCTCAACCCTGGGTTTAACAATCCAATGCTCAAACCACTGAGCTATCCCTCCCCGCAATTAGTTGGTGTTGGTCCTGGTCCTGCTTTGAGCAGAGGGTGGGACTAGATGACCTCCTGAGGTCTCTTCCAACCATGATATTCTATGAATCCAGGCTTCTAATGTAGCAGACAAAGCTGCGTTCTCATTGGCTGTCAGGCACCCTATTAGCTCGTTATGTCATTTCTCAGCGACGCTGCATATTGAGCCTGTGATGAATGTGGGAATTCTCAGTAGCATTTTGATGAACTAGCGATAGGGCTCAGTACCAACCCCCTTGGCATGGCTACTCCGTGGGTGCAGAAGGGCTAAAGTGCTGGTCCTGGGGTGGGAGAGCAGAGATTTTGCCTGAACCCTGGACATCTAACAATGGAAATTCCCGTAGGTGGGCCAACAGTGCGAACCCAGCATGGCTTTACTGGAGGAGAGGTGACAGGCGTCCAGCCCTCACCTGAAACTGACACACAGTCAGAGCGAGCCAGGATGGATTCTACAGCACCTTGGCTGGATGGAGCCCTGGTATTGGCCAGTATGGGCTGTCTGTGCTAGCCTAAGGATTTCCTGTTGACGAATAAACCTACTGTGTTTGGAAAAGACTGAAATACTTGCTGAGGTGCACTGATCCCTAGAGAGGCTGACCAGGCGTCTACCTCCATTGGACTTGTTGGGCAGAGCTCAGAGTGAGAAGCAGGCAGGCTCGAGCCCAGAGGCTCGGTCTTGGAGGGGTTGAAGCCATGTGGCCGACCGTTGAGGAAGAGTGGACCCCTTGGGGGTCTGGCATGCTGAAGGGACTGGTTAAAGGCTGGGGCATAGCACAGCTCCGGTGGATCCGTGACAGAGCCACACAAAAGTTGGCAGCTCTGGTTTCTGAGAGTCTGGCTCCAGGCACCTCTGGTTTATGGGTGCAATAAACAGAGGCCATGTACCATAGATTACCAAGTCATCAGTGGGGATCCAGAACTCCTGTACTGAACACACAACCCCAGCTCACGGGGGGCTCTCTAACAGTGAGTCCATAGCAAGCTCTCATTAACCCTAGAAAGCTAAGCTGGTATAAGCAGGAAGGGTCTCTAGGCAGAGATGCCTGCGTGAGCGGCACGCAGAGAACTGACGCTGTCACCCGCACTTGTGGGGCTCTGCAGACTCCATGTAGCGTGGTGCTGGCCTGGCTGGAATAGGCACCCACGTTCCCTCTGCAGCGCGTAATGACAGATGCGGGTGGGTGGATTCCAGCGCTCGTTGTCCTGGTCTGGGAGGCTGGTGTTAAGCTTCCCCCGTGTACCTTTCACCATTCCCACCCCTAACCCGGGCACGTGCTCCTGGCAGACAGCGACGTTGCCGAGCTTGGCACTGAGAGTTCGCGTTAGCGTGGTCTGCAGGCTGTCTGTGCTGGCAGGGGGAGGGATGCTGCATGGGGGCCAGGCCCAGCTGTGCACACACCAAGGGATTTCAAAGGTTCGTGTGGGTGGGTTTGGCACTTCGGCAACACAGACAGGATCAGGCAGATTCATTTCCCGCTGTTGGCTCCACTCGGCGCTTCAGAGCTTTGATGCTTCGACATGATTTGCACGTGCCAAGCTGCAGTCTCTAGCTCCGAAGAAATCAGCTCCGTCTGATCGGGCGCTGTCCCTGCCGCAGGGCTGAACCTACTCCTACCAGCCGTCACCCACACTCCCAGCACATCCCCCTGCTGTGTCGCTTCCAGCTGGGCGCGACGGGCTCTGGTGGGTGGATCCAGAGCGCCGTGTTCTGTCTCCTGGGGCAGGGAGGAGAGCCGAGCTGAGCGTGGGCTGGGCAGAGGTTGGGGGTTGCGGCTCTTTGCTCCGTGTGCGAGGGGCTCGGTCCCATTGGCAGGTTTCAGGGTTCATAATGCATAGACGATGTCCGTCCCTTAGAGGCAATTTGGCAGGTTCACGTTGGAGCCTTGTGATCTGCTCAGGAGCCTACGCTCTGACTCTTGTGATGGATTTGCTAAGTAGGGGACTAAAACGCCCATCAGCCTCTTCCCCGTGGTGCATCCCCTTCCTCACGGCCAGGTAGGGGGAAAGGTCCTGGACCAGGCAGGGTCCCACTGGGCTCTGTTGAGAAGTTGTGGCTGCATGGCGAGCCAGGAGCTGCAGAGAAAACGGATGCAGAGTGGAAGGTCAGGAATTGTGCACAGAGCTTCAAGTGGAACAGGTGGGGACTGCCAGTCATTACAGCTGGGTGCAGGTCTGTGTTGGGCTTATGGGGAGCAGCAACGGCTGGGCTGGGCACCAGTGCAGGGGAACCCCAGCGAGAGACACTGACTCAACCTGGCCTGGGAACCTACAAGCTCCTATTTGTTGGAATAGAGACTGGACTGGAGAGGGCACCCCGGCACTGGGTCTGATGATCCCTGACTCAATAGGACTGCCCCAGGGGCCTTAACAGGAACCACCATCGCTCACTTTGAACTGTGACTATCTACACCTCTGTACCCAGCGTATCTGTACCCCGCCTTCCCCTTTCCTGCCAGCTGCAGGGAAACCCTTTCCCTTAGCCAAGTGTCTGAGTGGTTACCGGGGCCAGAAGGGCATGCGTCCCCAGGTACAGCTGAGGTGCCTTCAGGTACAGTGGGCACACTACTGCACCTTAGGGGTTTGGTGTACTCTCTCCCTGAGCAACCCAATATTACACTCTGGCTGCCTCGTAGCATAGCAGTAGGAGTAAAGGGAGCCCGTCAGGAGATGGGCCATGTATTGACCACATGGTTCATACCAGCTTCAAGTCTTCTCCTGCCTTGGCTTTTGCAAATACAAGCCCTAGGGAGCGTTCAAAATAGTTTGTGGCATTTAATAATCATTCCACAGACCTGATCTCCGTGCAATCCCCTGAAAATTCTGTCTTCCTGCCTGGAGGATCTACCATGCAGTGGTGTTGTTTTCTAAGGGAAATGGTCGAAGCCTATTGCTTGGGTCGAGAGTTGCTCAAAGAGCTAAAGAAAACCAGCTTCACAAGTAAAAGCAGGGCCTCTGATCGGTGAGGCCATGTTCTGACGTGTACCCAGGCAACTCCTGGGCCTCTGTGAAAGTGTTGGTGAATCCTGAAAACGTTGCAGATTTTGACACTCTTGATGCTTTCATTGAAAATTCATAGCGGAAAGAGCATTATAACTATTTGTTCTCCAGTTGCTCATCCAATCAGAGATCAGAAACAAGACCATGTGACTTAGTTGACCAGTCACCCAGTAAGAACAACGACTAGGAAGCAGTGGAAGTTGTGGCCTGGGGTACCTGGGGGCCCTCACTGAAAATGCCAAGGTCAGGACAGTCTGCAAAAAGGAGAGCAGATACTCCCAAAACTGGTGGTTAACACTGAAGTTAAATTTACCAACCAGTCATAAGCTGTGCTTCTGGTTATCAAGAAGCTGAAAAAAGAAATCACCCAGCTCACTTTATTGCATTCCAGGTCTCTGGCTCCCAATCAGCATCTAGGTCCAGTACAGTGAGAAGTTATTTAAAAACTCTGTTTACATGCACAAAATGTTCTTCTGACCCCAGAGGTTCAGCCACATTACCAGATCAGTATAGGCTTGGATCTTACCCAAAATACCACAGTGCCAGTCAATCCTTTAGTGTCTAATACTAAAGTTTAGTATAAAGAATAAAAACCAAGATACATACAGAGACTTCAAAGTCCATATATCAGGTTCTAAGCAGTACTGGTGAGCTGCTGGCTTGAAAGTCCCTCTGGACAACATCCACAGCTTGGATGGGTCATTCAGTCCTTTGTTCAGAGCTTCGTTTGTAGAGAAGTCGCTCCAGAGGTAAGAAGCAGGATGAAGACAAAATGGAGAAGTTGCGGCTGCCTTTTATAGTCTTCTGCCATGTGGCTCGTACTTCCTATGTCCCAAACACAAGCTTCACAGCACATGGCATGGAAAAGCCTTGGAGTTCTCTGTCCACAGGCATGCCCCATGCCTTGCTGACTCATAAGGTGTATCCGCTGGCTCCCTTCCATGGGTTCATTGTACTGCTGATGACCATTGATGGGCCATCGAACAGGCTAGGCGGTGCTGATGCCAGTCTGTGTGGGGGTGTCACCCAGAAACACAGCACAAGTTTGGAAATACAGATAAACCCTACATATCTCTAAATCACAATACAAAGGTGATACAAACATATAAACAAGATTATCCTACTTGGCAACTTACAACGTTTCCGCAGGTACCTTACACAGCATATCTGGTCAGATTCGTTGCAATTTTCTAGTATTGGTATCAGTGACACTATAAAGTGTTCCTCTTATTCCATACAGTGTCCCAGAAGTGAACAGTGTCCGAGCGGCTTGCAGCCTGAAAATTATTCAACTCAGATATAAGCGGCAAATACTTAGGAGTAGCAAACACATTCAAAGAGATCAGTATCAATATGCAAATGCTTATGGAGTTAAAAGGCAACATTCTTAATTGCTATGTAAGCGGGTGCCTCTCCCAACCTGTTCCACAAAAACACCCGCATGGGATATAAAATCCAACCCCCTTCCTGAGCTTCGGCTTTATTAGCAACCAAAACAATCAAGAGCAGCTCAAACTTTCTCCCCAGGTTGAGCTACTTTTAGGGCTCCTCCCTCAGGCCTGCTCAGCCAACACCCTAGGTCCTCTCTCCTCAGAGAGTCCCTCCCTTTGAAGTGGGATACCTGCTACAAGGAGTCAGGGTTAAGTGGATTCTGCTATTCAGCAGCATCAGCAGCTGCTAACAGAGTGGGGTGTTTCAGGCAAACTCTGCCAGCAGTTACCATGGCCAATGAGCGCTGCGGGGGCGGTGCCTGAGGGCTGAGGCAGCACATGGAGCTAGGAGCTGAGGGAGGGGAGTTCCTGTCGCCCTTCTGGGGAGCCCCCCCCAGGTAAGCACTACTCTGCACCCCAGCCCTGAGCCCCCCCCACACCCAAACTCCTGCTTCTGGAGGGCGAAGGGGAGCTGCTCAGGTGGCCCCTGGGCCAGGCGCACCAGCCGCTGCAGAAGTCACGGCGGTCACGGAAAGTCATGGAATCTGTAACTTCCATGACCTCCGTGACAAACATGGAGCCTTAGTCCTGATGAATAGTTTGACCAGTGCTACTGGGACTATTTAAAGCTAGACAGGCCAAAGCATGCCATAGACTGTAGAGGACAATCTTGCACTGGCTACGGGGAGATGGTCTGAGAAGACTTTGCACTGGGACCATGGGAAAGTGATTGCACAAATGAGGTGAGAATTTGATGTGTGACAGAGGGGGAGGGATCTCTGTCCAGAATCCCTAATAGGAGCATAAAGAGAGATCTGAGTTTTAAGCCATCTGTGTTTTTAAAAATCCATTTGAAAGCTCTAGTTTTAGGCGACTCGTGGTTCTGTTCACGAAGCCGCCTGCCTTGCACCCCACTCTGCATGTTCTCGAGATTGCTCCCCAGGTAAACCGAAGCCACAATAACACAAGATCAGGCCTGGGATCAAATTGGAAAGCAAGTCCTTTCCAAGGGACAGTCCTCTCTTGATGAGTGGAATGACGGGCCAATCTCCCAAGAGTTATGCAGCACATCACCGTGCTCAGCTGTCTCCAGTCAAACCGTTTTCGTTCCACAACCCCAACGTCCCTTAATGTTCTAGAATGAAGTTTATTTCTTCTCTCTGCTGCTTTAGACTTCAAAGTGCCGGGCGATCCACTTCTGCAAGCTTTTTGGAAGATTTCTTAGTGGAGAGAATGCCAATGAGGTTTTCATTATCTCTTGCGAAAGGGGAACCCAGCTGAATGCGATGTTATGGCCTGGGGGCAGGACTGTGGTCACTAAATAAATCCTAAATATTATTTTTAGAGCTTTCATATGGGTTTTAGTCATTACCCAGTTTCAGGCCTTGGGAATGATACAGGAGTCAATAAATTAGCAGGGAACCTTTCCAGCGAGGATCTGGCTCTTTCTCACCAGCAGATGGCGGACTTGATCCAAGCTTGACCTTGGAAGAACCCAGTCATCTAGTGCTGAGTCTCATCAAAGCTCCCATTGAGAGAGACATGGGGGTGAGGATTTCCCACTAACAGGGAGATGTGACTCATCTTCAATCCTGTTGTCTATGGTCTATGGCCATTTTGAGGCAAACTACACAAGTAGGGTAAATTGGGGGGTGGGAACCAGGGGCAAGACCCTCCTGTTTCTTTGGGGGATATTTCTTCAAGTCACCTAAGGGCCCCACTCTTGCAATCAAACCCACGTGGCCGGCCCCCGGCCCCTATCTGGAGCTAGTGGCGTTTGGCACCCGCACAGGTCTGACTGCAGGAGTGAGGCCCAAGATTGTGAGAGAATTTTCAAACAAAGGCTTAAAAGATAATGCTGTGGAGGCCTTTCCCTCTTCTATGGCAGTCTGGATGGAGAGTGCCAGCCCACCTTGCTTGGCATTCTGGGAGGATAAACTTCTGGAGTAGCAGGCTCTAGAGAGAAAGGATGGGCAGGGCTGGAGCACGGATGCAACCCCTGCTGGAATCCTGTGCCCACAATTCAAGAAGGATGTTGATAAACTGGAGAGGTTCAGAGAAGAGCCATGAGAATGATTAAAAGACGAGAGCCTCCCTTGTAGTGATAGACTCAAAGAACTCAATCAGTGTAACTTAAAAAAGAGAAGGTTAAGGGGTGACTTGATTGCAGTCTGTAAGTACCTAAGGGGCTCTTCAATCTAGCAGCGAAAGGCATAACACAATCCAGTGGGTGGAAGCTGAAGCTAGACAAATTCAGGCTGGAAATGAGATGTAAATTTCTCATGGTGAGAGTAATTAACCATTGGAACAATTTACCAAATGTTACCTCCCCCTCCATCACCAACAATTTTTAAATCAAGGTTCTATGTTTTTCTGAAAGCTCTGCTCTCGGTGTTGTTTGGGGGCAGTTCTTTGGCCTTTACTATCCAGGAGGTCAGACTAGATGATCACAAGGGTCCCTTCTGGTCTTGGAACCCGTGAATACTGGAGATGAACTGTGTGGTGCTATGGGCTCTCTGTTCCAGGACAGGGGAAGATGTCGTGTGAGATGACACAAGAACAGGCTGTGTTAGTCTGGGAGCCAGCAGGAACCACAGGATCTGTCCATATTCAGCAGCCTTAAGAACTCACTAGTGGGGTGACCAGAGAGCAAGTGTGAAAAATCAGGACGAGATGGGGGGCAATAGGCGCCTATATAAGACAAAGCCCCGAATATTGGGACTGTCCCTATAAAATTGGGACATCTCACCCTACTGCTAGTACCCTGGCACGTCCCCTCCCCATGGCCTTGGCTGGGAAGCGCGTGCCCTAGGCAGACCCTGAGTGCTACCCAGACAGAGGCACTGCGGCACCAAATGGAAAACCAGGGGCTGTTCTGAACGTCCAGCTCATGAGATCCGAGGGAGCACGTTCCCGTCCCTGGCAGCTCCCCAATTACCCATTTGGGGTTATTTTAAAGGATGCTTTTCATGAACTCCAAGCAGGCCCTAAGAACCAGGGAGGAAAATCCACCCTATAAAGCTAACCGAGGTATTTAATTTAGCGCTGTGGCTTAGCCACCTGCCCGGTAATGGCCCCGTTTCCAAGCCCAAACATGCCAGGCCGGAGAGCGCAGGGGGCTAGTGGGGGCAGCTGTGCTGAGCCAGCAGCTCGTAAACTCACACTCGGGCCAGCGAGTGGCCCTGGGAGAGGCTGGCTCCAGCCCAGGAGACGCCGGGACTGGCTTAGTGCAAGATCCATTGTGCTGTTGTTAAAGGGTCCCCGGACCCTTGTCGTGGGGAGAGCCTGCAACTGCGTAGGAGCGGGACACGGCAGCCTCTCCGCAGAGGAGCCGCCTGCTCCCCGCCGCCTCCAGACTGCTGTAGCCATCTGCCCCCCTCATCGTGGTATTGGGGGATCTGCCTTTAAGGGCTGAGCTTCCCAGGAAGAGAATTTGGGTGGGGCACTGTGAAGCTCTGGCTGTTACGCTGCACAGCCCAGCTAGTTGGGACCAGACACCCAGCAAGGTGGAGCTCCCTAAACGCTAGGTGATCCCCGAACACCTCACACATCTCCTCCCAGCTTCTCAGAAATCTGCACTGGCTAACTGCAGCGAGGGTTCCCAGCTGCCTAATCACACAACACAAACCCAAACACCTTTGCCCTGCCCTACTCACTCCATTCCCCACCCCCGTCGCTCGCTCTCCCCCACCCTCACTCACTTTCACCGGGCTGGGGCAGGGGGTTGGGGTGCAGGAGCGGGGGAGTACAGGCTCTGGGCTGGGGCCGAGAGGTCCAGAGTGTGGGAGGGGGCTCCGGGCTGAGTCTGGGGCAGGGGGTTGGGGTGCAGGAGCGGGTGCAGGGTGTGAGCTCTGGGAGGGAGTTTGGGTGCGAGAGGGGGCTCAGGGATGGGGCAGAGGGTTGGGGTATGTGAGGGGTGAGGGCTCTGGCCAGGTGGCGCTTACCTTGGGCGGCTCCCAGGCGGTGGCACAGTGGGGCTAAGGCAGGCTCCCAGCCTGCCCTGGCCCTGCGCCACTCCCAGAAGCGGCCAGCACACCCCTGGGGGGCAGAGGGCTCTACGCATTGCCACTGCCTGCAGGCACCGCCCTTGCAGCTCCTTTGGCCACAGTTCCCGGCCAATGGGAGCTACGGAGTCGGCGCTTGGGGCGGGGGCAGCACATGGAGACCCCCTGCGCGCTCCCCCCCCACCCAGGGGCTGCAGGAACAGGCCGGCTGCTTCAGGAGCAGCACGGGGGCAGGACAGGTAGGGAGTCTGCCTTAGCCCTGCTGCGCCACCGGACTTTTAGCGGCCTAAAATCTCCTGGATTGGCTTGAGTAGCCTCCGGGAGATAGAGCCCAGTTCCGGGAGACTCCCGGTGGAATTGGGAGGGTTGGCAACCCTAACTGCAGCAAATCCGCCTTCCAGTGTCCCACTCTGCTTATGTAACCCTCCCATCAGAGTGCATTTGGCTGCTCCCTAGGGCTGGTATCCTCACATGTCTAACTCAAGCTGTAAGGGCTCATGCTCTTTAGGGTTATTACACATGCATCCTACCTCGGCTCTTCTTTCCCCTTAGCTCTTGGGTTTAACCCAAATAATAGACCTTCTTAACGAGCACCTATTTAGCTCTGTGCCAGGGGACCCAGATCTAACTCCACATCCAAAGTGTCTTTTTCCTTAAAATAAGAGTGTGTTGGAATACAACCTGTAAAAGGGAAAAATGAACTCAGGATACCGCAGTCCTTTGCAATATCTCTCCAAGGTGGAGTCACCCACAGCGCAGCCTGGCATAGAACCCAGGAGTCCTGACAGCCAGTTCTATGCTCTGACCACTAGGCGAAAATACTGCATGCCTAGGTTTAGCATGTAGAGCAGGGGTGGGCAAACGTTTTGGCCTGAGGGCCACATCTGGGTATGGAAATTGTATGGCGGGCCATGAATGCTCACGAAATTGGGGTTTGGGCTCCAGCTGGCGGTGTGGGCTCCGGCTAATGGGAGCTGCGGGGGCAGCGCTTGGTGCGGGGGCAGCATGCAGAGCCCCCTGGCTGCCTCTACACGTAGGAGCTGGTGGGGGGACATGCTGCTGCTTCGGGAGCTGCATGGAGCAGGGCAAGCCCTGGACCCTGCTCCCTGGCGAGAGCTCAAGGGCCGGATTGAAACATCTGGAGGGCCGGATGTGGCCCCCAGGCCGTAGTTTGCCAACCCCTGATGTACAGCATATGTATGGTGACAGTCTGCTGGGCCCCAGGGCATGCAGCGAGTTGGGAATTAGCCCAGGAGTCCCGAGTCCCAGCTACAGTGGTTCCCTGATGTAGGCACGCTCCCTCCCTCTGCTTTTGAAGGGCTACAGCAGCTCCCCTGAACCTGCCTAATCCCTGCTATTAGAAGCGCTGAGATGGGTTTCTCTGCTGGTAAACTTTCCTGTCTATTCGTGCTCTTCACCACCAGTGAAATGTGGAACCAGCTGGAAGACGCTGAACCATGCAGGAGGCCGGCGCACTTTAGAGCTTCCCTCTTTGCACCTACCCCTCCTAGGGGTTTGCTCTGCTCCCCGCCCCCCAGTTTTGATGCTTTTCTATAAAGATTCCCCTCCAGAGGGTCTTTAATTCTGCAAAGAATGAGGGTGTTGCCATGAAGACTTGCCATGGGAACAGCAATGTTTGGAAACTCGAATCCTTCCCCCCCCATTCCCTCTTCCCACTAGCCCCCTCCTCCTACTCTGGAAATGCTCCGACTTGGCCATTTGACATGGGGTCACGCCCCACTCACTCTCCCGTCGCTTCGACTCCATGGTGCAGGGAATGGAAATATTTGTGTGCTGGTGACCTGGGAAACCGGATCTGGGTTTGCATGCTTAGACCCGAGCTCAGCTCCCTGGCACTGCAAAGAGCGAACTGGCAGCCAGCTTGCCGGACAGCATCCAAGGTGGATCCATGGTTCAGTGCTCCCCGGTCTGTTTGCTATTAAATCAGTGCTGAGCCTGGTGAAGACTGAGTTTGTTTACTGCTGCTCCAAACCCCAGCCGCTGCCAGAGAATGTGAAAGCAACCTTTGTGCGTAGCCCAATCCTGCGGGGGTGCTGAGCCTCTCGTGGACTTGAAGCCCGATCCTACGCTATGGAAATAACTGGCAAAACTCCCCTTGTCGAAGGACCTGAGTCAATGTGCCTCAGCGCCTTGCGAGATTCCCCATCGTGGCTGGTGTCCTGCAGAGACATTTCTAAACAAAGCCACGTTTGCAATGGGTGAGAGACAGGGCTGCCCCCGTTCATGTATCTGGCAGATCCAGTGGTATGATTGCCTGCAGGGGAATGGGATACTTGGGGACTGTGTCCTCTCTCCCTGAATTCCCTCTGCTGGATACCGAGTTCCTCTTTGCTTCCTGTCCTACTGCTGGGTTGCAATATTTAATCTTCCTTGCTGGGCACCATGATTTGATGCTCTGCTCATCAGCCCCTTTCTGCACTGGATGTGCCCTTGTCTAGTGGCAGTAGCCCCCTTCAGTGAGGCAGACAGAGAGACCACTCAGTTAGACATGCTCCCCTCCCAGGGAAATGGACTTTGAAAGGCCCTGCAGAAGAGAAATGTGGCTACAGCCCAGCACAGACGGAGCTGCTTGGCAGGGCCCAGGGATGGTTGAGGACAGGGACCAGCTGCTCTGGATGGAGCCTAGTTCCCCGCCCAAAAGCAGCAAGTGGGTTTGAAGGATCCGGCTGCCATGAGCAGCACTGACTCCCTAAGCACAATCCCAGCGGATGGCAACATGTGGGCTCTTCTGCCACGGGGTCGGTGGTGTCCACCGGGGCGGGGCTGGAAGAAACTGGACTCTGTGGAGAGGCCCAGCCGTGGCTTAGCCTGGGAGCTGCAGGGACTGGGCCATTCCCTGACCTGCCCCACCAAGGGGACGATGCGACACGTATTCAGAGGCGGGATCATAGAATCACAGGATTGGAAGGGAGCTCAGGAGGTCATGTGGTCCAACTCCCTGCTCAAAGCAGGACCAGTCCCCAATTAACTAATTGGGCTGAAAGGTGCCGTGTAAACAGCGGAGCAGTGTCACTCCAAACACCCAGGGAGGCAGCAGAACCTTTGTTTCACCTCCTGTGCAAGCGGGCGTGGTCGCTCCACGAAGGCCTGTGGGCGAGAGGGGAGAACGTGAGCCCTAGAGCCCTGCATTCTAGTCCTGCCTCTGACTGGCTGTGTGACCTCAGGCAAGGCCCGGGGAGTCTGCTTCCCAATCTGTAAAATGGGGCTAATAAAAGTTCCCCACCTCGTGCCTGGGGGTTTAATTCACGGAGACGCTTGGATCAAAGGGGAAAGTAGTCTCATTCCATCTGTTTTCGTTTAGGGTACCCGGGACCTGGACAGCTCAGAAATTCTCGCCTCCGACTCCCCAAATTTGCGAATATTTCAGCCGTGGGGGGTGGCTTTGGGGAGGTGGCGAATTGAGCGTGGACGCTCAGGAATTCTCTTGGGGGCTGGCCATGCTCTCTGTGTGGGGTGTGCGCAGGTGTCAGGTCAGCTCAGGGCCTCTCTGCTCAGAAGCAGGTAGCCCCACAGGGCGAATCCTGCCGCCTGGCTCAGTGCTTTCCCAGGGAAGGCTCCCAAGGCAGTCTCTGATAGTCTACTGAAGTGTGCTTGAACCCAGGCAGGGTACTAGCTACCGGCTTCAGGAGGTGGCCCCTGATCAGCAGAGATGGGTTTGAACCAGAACCTCAAATGGCAGCAGCCCTGAACTTTGGAGTTTGGAATCTGCTGCACCCCTAACAAGAACGGAAGGTCCCCACTCGCCCCAGGGCAGCATATTGACCCGCTGGGGCTGTGTGATGGCTCTCGGGCTGGGGATGGTGGGGTGCTGCACCACCCCAGTAGGGCCGTGCCTGGGACGGCTGCCAGACTGGGGGTTGGACTGCAGCCCTCCACAGCTCGTAGCACGAGCTCCTATAGCTTGGGCTAAAGCTCCCGGGCTGGGATAGCATCCTCTGGTGATAGGCAGAGTGGGCCACACTCCCCAAGGCACTACACGCCCACTGCTGCACCCCTTCAAGGGGTCCTGCCTCCTCTCCTGACCCTACCCTTGCGGGGGGAGGCTAGCCCTGCAGCGTGGGACTACTGTAGGGGAAGCTGCTGGTGCCCTCCTGGGCCTTGCAGATAACAGGCCCAAGCTTTGGGAATCCTAGGAAATGCCTCGCTCTGGCATGGAGGAAGCGTCTCTGCCATGGTGGCAGCTCCGGGGCCGAGCGAGGGAATGAGGCACGGGAATGGTGCAAGCCCGCGGAAGGGAGTGAATTGTCCCCACCGGGGCGGCTCAGGAGCTCTCTCCTCTGAGTGGGGCTCTCCCCGCTCGCCTCAGCCGTGGGGGGGAATTCCTCCCCCAGCCCCAAGGCCTGCATCACATTTCATCACTCAGGGTTATTGAGCCTCATTTGTCCGTCAGCGGGGCCCCCGTGCGCGGTGAGGGGTTGGATTCCCCACTTTGATCTAAATCGCGGAGGTCAGGCGGGGAGCAGCCGTGAGGGGGGAGAGCGATGGCAGGCTGATCTCTGCTCTATCTCTAGCTGTCAGTGTATTCTTCTTGGGCCCCTTTATCTCCTCCATCCTCCCACTCTCTTCCAGCCAACGCTGGCCTCTTTCCAGCAGGGCTCTGCTGGGCCCAGAGGGTGGGGAAGTAGCCAGTGTCCATCATCCCGATGATAGAAGAGGGTCTGGGCACCAGACACTGGCCAGACTGTCTCCATGCTCAGCTTCCCACCAGCTCCATGTCTCTCTTGCCAATGGCCTTCCCCAGCTGGCTCTCGAGCTGTGCCCTGGTGTCTGACTGCATAGGCCTATACCGATATGTGCCATGCAGTGCCGCTGAGGGAATGCTGCTCATGACTCCTCCGGGCTGATGGAGCAGCCATCCTGCTCCTAATCCCCTATATTTGTCTGCCTGCACTTCCGCCTGCCATAAGGCCAACTCTGAATGGCTCTCAAAAGCCGTCGGGTCTGTCCCAACCCCTGCCTGGCATGGCAGCTCCCGACGGGGTCCGTCCCTCGCACATGGCGACTCTCCTAGGGCAGAGCCAGGCTGGGCCGGGAAGTGTTCCCCAAAGCAAGAGACCGTCCCGTGTGCTTGCCTTGACTCGCACGTCCCAGGGCTTAAATCGTGCCCACTTTGGGAAGCCCCGGCGCCCTCTCTGTTGCCTCACACGGCGCAGCAGTGAGCACCCGCCCAGGTCCCGCGCCGGCTGCCGTGCAGAGGCAGAATGGCCTAGTGGACCGAGGAGGGGACTGGGAGCCAGGAATTTACGATGTCGAAGCCAGGCTCAGGCGCGATTCACAACGTGATCTGGGCTTGGTCGCTGCAGTACTCGATCCCGCACGCCTCGCGCCGGCCGAGGTGCAGCTCCTCGGGTCACGTCCCTCTTAACCTCGGTGGGATTAGCCGCTGTGAGTCAAAGTGCCAGGATCGGGCCCTTGGCGAGCAGCCCCTGCAGGCTGCAACGTGCCTCCTCCCAGGAGCGAGGATTGCAGGCCTGGGGCAGGGCTGCGGGCCTGGTCCTTAGGGTCGCCGTGCCTCAGTGTTCCCCTCTGTATGAGACCAGCACCGAGCCCTTCCCTGGCATTGGTGGAGGCCTGGAGTTTGTGCTCCTACCGCATTCTGCAGCTCCAGGGATAGATTCTGCTCCCGCGGCATGGGTGTAAACCAAGGGTCACTGCATTAGCTTCCGTGGCCCTGGTACTGCCTAGCCCTGAAATGGGGCACAGGGGTCCTTCCCCCAGCAACCCCCACAGCTCACAGCAAGCCCCACACGCCAGGCTCCCTACCCACCCCCTGTGGGCTGGCACACTGCCCCACGTCGGTGAAGGGGCAGCAGGGCCCTATGCCCATTGCATCAGCCTGCAGAGTAGGACCGGTGCAGTGGGGTCCTTAACCCACCCGCTGCCCTATAAATGGGTGTGGCAGCATGTGGGGAGTTCAGAGAGGAATCCTGCCTCCCAGTGCTGCCCGTGGGGCAGTGTGGGACTTTGCCTTCCCCCTCAGTGCCTAGAAGGCAGGATCTCTGCCGACTCTTCCAAATGACACCAGTGTATGTGAGACTAGGCGAGTTATCACAAGAATGCAGGAATTGTTGCTTTTCTTCACCAGCGCCCAGGGTACCAGGCTGGAGCAGCTGCAGGCAAGATTCTCCACTGTCTCTCGGGGCCCGAGGCGGAGGGTCAGAGTGCACTTGTGCTGAATGTAGCTATTATTCGTTAGGCACTAAAATCAGAGTCAGGCAGGGTGTCTAATTGCCATCGAGCCGTCGGTAAGGGAATGGAGCTGGAGGTTTCCTTTCCCTGGGCTGGACTGGTCGTCTTGCATTAGGATGTATGGGCCAAATTCCCGGATTTGCCTTTGCACTCGAGCGCGCTCCCTGCGGGTTTCCGTTCCCCTGGGCAGAAGCGATGCTTGTGCAGCTGCCATTGGAGTGCTGATCGGAGCTGGCTGAACCAGTTCGGAGCTCTGATGGGTCCAGGCTGGGAAGTGCCAGGTCAGAGCCACCAGCCCCAGCTCAGCACCCGAGTACGAACTGAGCTGAACGTCTGCCCAAATCTGGGACCGAAGCCCAAACCTTGCAGCGGATTAGGAAACAGGGAGATCGCTGGGTTCGCTGCTATCCTTTCCCTCTGAACCCCCAGGTCCCAGCAAGGACCAGGCCTCAAAGTACTGGAATGTCTTGCAAGAGGCTGTTCTCAGGCCCAGCCAAAGCAGGAAATAGCAGCAATCTCACCAGAAAGGGTTTCCCAGGAGATTTCCAACCACGGGGCTGATTCTTGGCTGTGCTACACCAGTTCTGGGCCAATGTCTCCCCTGGGGTGAACAGGATTACACCAGAGTTAACGTGGTGTAACAGGCTGGAGTGATCAGAAATCTAATTTTCCAAACCAAATTGGTTTGGCGAAGTCTCCTAACCAAGCCTTTTGAGAATCAGCCATTGGTTATACTGCCATGCACCAGGGGCCTTTGGTAACACTGCCATTTTAGTATTAGTTGCCCTGATATAAATCCAGAGTAACTTCACTGGAACTATTCTGAATTTACACTGCTGGAGCTGAGAATCAAATCTGGCTCATGTCCCCAAAATTTCTGCTGGAATGTGACAGCCTGAATTCAGAACAATGTTTATAGTGAAATGAGCTTCTCTTCCTGTCCTGGCTGGGCTGAGAGAGGCTGGGCCAATGGGAGCGGGAGCAGCTTGTCAGGGAATGTCTACACTGTGTTTTCAAACCAGCGAGTCTCAGAGCTGGGTCTACAGCCTCGGGGCTGGTCCTGCAGCGCTAAAACCAGCATCTAAACAGCCTGTTTTAGAGCTGCAGCGTGAGCCTGAGTCTGCAGAGCTGGGGTATGAGATTTGCAGCCACCGGTTTTAAAACGCAGTGTAGACGTACCCTCACTGGCTCTGGGGGATGCAGGCGCTGCTCTGTCAAGGTTCTGAATGAATGAAAAGTTTGAGGCCTCACCTCATTCCTGCAGAAGTCTCAGATGCTGGAAGACTTTTTGCCCTTCTATCTGAGAATCTCAAAGCACTTTTCAAATTAAGCCTCCTATTCCCCTTGGTCAGATAGGGAAGAAAGGCATGAAGAGGTGAAGTGATTTGCCCAAGGTTGCATCAGCAGCGGAGTCAGGAACAGAATCCAGATGTGTGCCTTGGCCAGAAGGCGTTCCTTTCCCTCCTGAGCAGCATCAACGACGACTTTATCTGCTGTGGAGACAGGAACTGGGTCGCACAACGCTTCACTGAGTTAATTAATACAGAGCAATCAGAGGAGGAACCTAAGAGCAACAGACAAGAGGGAAGGATGTGTGTTCAGACGAGATGTGAAAGGTCCAAAGGGACTAGAGCTAAAAAGAATGACCCATGGCTTGAGAAACAGACATGTTTGACAGAATAAAATGGGTGATCACCTTGTGCTGCTTATTCCAGATCTGAAGGAGGAAAATTAAAACCATATTTCTCAGCATTGCACTGCTCAAGCCAGGAGCCTGCAGAGGAAATTGATGAATGCTTCGGTCCCAGGGGTCGGATTGCCTCTTATTGATGGCGGATGCCTGTGGCTATTACCAGCATCAGCAAGAGAAGGCTGGCACTAGACAATGGCTAGCAGTTAACCT
Source organism: Eretmochelys imbricata (assembly GCF_965152235.1). Classification (NCBI taxonomy): domain Eukaryota; kingdom Metazoa; phylum Chordata; order Testudines; family Cheloniidae; genus Eretmochelys; species Eretmochelys imbricata. Next base: position 4,741,197 of record NC_135593.1, on the reverse strand, counting down.
GAGTCCCCCGCTCTGTTTACACTGCCTTGCAGAGAGAAAAATCCAAGCCGAGGGCCTCAAGCACATTGTAATGGGGAAACATCACCACAGTCAGCGTGCTCTTGGTTGGATTTCAGCTCCAGTTTGTCAGCGTCACTCATGGCTGTGGGCTATTTGCTATCCTTGATGGACGTGAAGAGTGCTATGCTCTGATCCTTGTTCCCACGGCCTTTTATCGACAGCAGGGGATTGGGAGCTCAATCAATGGAAAACAGAGCTCCGGTATCCGAAGGGAGAGCAGTGTGTTCTTGGAAAGAGGTTCCATTGGGGGGAGCCCAGCTAAGCAACTGCCAGAACTCCTTCCACCCATATTTTATCTGATGATGTCTAAGTTGAACTTGTCCTTGCTTCTCCCCAGATGTGGAGCAGGGGACTTGTCCAAAGCCGGAGCACAGCCAGGGAGAGCCGGAGACAAGGTGTGGCTTGTTTGTCTGTCTTGGTTCAAGTTTTCCATAACCTCACTGCCCTGATTCAACATTTCTGATGGCAACAACTTACAGTCACAGGGCCAGATCCTGCCGGGGATGAAATGGGAGCAGCTCCATTGACTTCAATGGATTTCTATCCATTTACATCCATCTGCAGCAGGGTGGGGCAGAGGGGAATTTGGGACATCCCTGGAAGGCAGGGGAAGTGCAGAGCTGGACTGTGTGCATGTCCCAGCAGGGTAGAGGAGATGACTCCAGAGGAAGAGCATCTGGTGTGACTCTGGTTTGTTTTCATTTTCAATTCCTTTGTAATACAACCAAGTGTGTGAGGCTTAGGAAGAGGCCCTGGGGAAAGACAGTCCAGCTCCGTTGTCCTTCAGTGAAAGAGGATCAACGCAGGGAGGAATCCTCACCCACTCTATGGCATCTTGATAGAAAGAGATGGAACAAAGCTAGAGCCGAGAGGAAATCATCCTGGGTCTGTCTGCAAACTGACCCTAGTTCAGAACACATTTTCTGGAAATATTCGCTAATGCACAGAATGCGAAGAGAGTGGGGAAGGGCCAGGAACCCAATACCAGCTGCTGCCGTGTTTTAATCAAACGAGCATTTGGGGATGCTGATCCAACTGAGCGTGACCTGGTGTCCTTGGGCCCAAGCCATCAAGGGGTGATTCCGGCTCAGAGCTGGTGCTTTGCTGGTGTAAAGCCAGAGCGATGTGATGGGAATCCGGATCTCCATCCGTAGAGATCAGAATGCTTCAGTGGGGGGGTGTGCAGTGTAATCCCTGTTTCACAAATCATGCCTTCCGGCGTGGCCCCTGTATGCAGCTCTGAGGGCTTACAGCAGGGAGTACCACCAGTGTCAGGTGGCACAGGCTCTGCAGAACAGGCCTCTTCGCAGCCATGGATGCAGCGGCTTCCTGGGGTGTGGCTTTGGCCATGGTAGCTGGGCTGCCTCCTGGCTGTGGAGAAAGCCATTGCCGGCATGGTGAGCTGGGCTCTGGGAGACATTCCTGAGCTAGCTTTGATCTAGCTACCTCCAAGAAGAGCTGCTCGGAAGCCATGGGCAGCCTCGGTGGTGGCATGGGTTAGCCTTGCCCACCTGGGACCCAGAGTACAGGCTTGAGCGGCCCCGGCCCCTGGTGCTGCGGCTTCACCTCTACTGTTACCCAAGCTAGCTTCCACTGAGCTTGAGTATGTCTCCAACTGCTGCAGTCACGCCTCCCGACGGCAGGGCAGACACGCCCTTGGGAGGGCAGCCCGTGGGCAACCCCAGTGCTGCACACCCAGCTCTGCTGTCTACACCCGGGGCTGCACGGAGCTCCTTTCAGCCAAAGAATCCGGGCCAGGGTAACTGACCTGAACAGAAGTGAAGTGAGCTGCCCAAGGTTTATTCCATGGCAGTAGCAGAGCTGGGAAAAGAACTCCGTTCTCCTGCCTCCTGGATTCAGCCACGGGCCCTTGCTGCTTCTCGGGTTACCTTTGCGGAATTCTTTACGCATGACGGCCAACAAGAGCAAACTGGCCCCTGAATCCCTACGTCTATTTCTGAAGCTGCTCCTGCCCATGGGCCACCTCCAGCAAAGTGCTCCCGACCCGCAACTGCTAACACAACTCAATGCATCGCCCTCCTTAGTGCCGGCCTTCGAGGTGTTAACGGCATGAGCCCTGCAGCCCCTAGAACAAAATAACGACAAACCCTATTTCTAATCCCCGGAAACATGATTGTTTAAGACAAGCGACCGTGTGCAGGGAGCTCTGCCTGGCGTGGTGCTGAGTGCCAGCAGCTGTGGGACTTGGTCGCCAAGAAAGGCAGCTCCCTAGTGCGGGCGTGGAGAAGGCTGGCTGGATCGCACCTTTCATGCTGCCGCTGGGTTCAGGGGCAGCTGGAGCTTATGTCGTTTGTGTAACTACCCCATAACTAGCTCTAATAAGCTAAGGGAGAAAAAGCCCCCTGGCTGGAGACTGGGTGAGACTTCCCCCCTTCCCCCCGCTCCCTGGCATGGACCAGAGAGCTGCATTTTTCCCACTTAAGCAGCAGGGCCCCTCTGAACTCACTGCTGAACTGGTGCCAAGTCAGTGCAGCTCTGAGTCTGGCCTTTTTCCTGTCTAAAATGATGGAACTTTCCAGAAGGTTTTTCTCCTCCTCCTGCCCCGAAACCCAGATCCCCCCCCCCCCCCCCCCCCCGAAGCAATGGAAAAGCAAAGCCAGCGTCGCTCTGGAGGGGCCATGTGGAATTTCCTTTCACGGACAATTGAGCATTTTCCCCTGTATTAGCCCCACCTTATCTCGGCTGATTTACTGGTTAGCAAACGTGTGTGTATGTGTGTGTGTGTATAACAACGCACAGCAAACCATTTCATGCAACCGGGGTGGCTGTTAATCCCGAACAACGGCTCACAAAGGGCAGGAAGTAGAGATGGGAGGGGAAGGGGCGCCTGAAGAGATGGACCCCGGCGGATTTCTTGGGGCTCCTCGGACGGGATGGGGTCATTGAAAGGGATGGGAGAGAAAATGGAAAGGGTCTGTCCCGAGAAGGCAGCAATTGCAGTGCCAAGAGAGGGCGGGCTCTAGGGCGGCCCTGGCATTACCTTAGCTGCCAGCACATCACCCGCTATGTGTGATGCTATGCCACGCTTCGCGATTTAGCGGGTGTTGGTCCTGCTTTGAGCAGGGGGTGGGACGAGATGACCTCCTGAGGTCCCTTCCCACCCTGAGATTCTACGATTCTATGATAGGTCATACGTGCCCCAGACTCCAAGGCGGAAAATAGAAAGGGGAAAACAGGGGCTCTGCCCCCTGTCCCGGGAGCACACCAAACGGCTCATTTAGAGCCGATTTGTGACGACAAGGGTGAGCTGCTGCTGGAGAGCCAGACTAGGAGAATGGGGCCAGCACTGGGCTAGTTTTTCTGTTCTAGAAGGCCCTACTTCAGCTGTCCGGCCCTGCTCTCCAAAGCACTCCAGCATGAGACCCATTGGAGTCAGTGGGATTTAAGCAAACGCATCAAAGCTCTGCTGGATGGAGGCTCCAGGTTGCCCAGCAGCTGGTGGGTTTGCACCATCTAAGATGCTGTGTTTTATGTCCCTTATGGGGCAGGTCACACCCTCCTGGCAGGTCTGTATGGCAGCCAGCTCTCCCCCGGGTGCATTCAGCAGGTTTGTTACTGTTACACAGACATACCTTGTGACCTGGGGCTAATTTAGGCCTGAGCTGAGCTCAGTGGATGAACCAAGAGAGTGGGGCAAAGGTGCCTCAATCCCATGTTTCTGCCTCCCCTATCCTGGGGCTGGCTGGGGACTGCCCCCTACGTTATGCCTGGCTGCCTCCACCCTGTAGGCTTGCTCAGCAGCTGGGAACAGCCCATGCATTAGGAAAATCCTGGCCCTGCTCCCAACCCCTGGCATGCTCAAAGCATGCCCTGTTTGCACTGGAGGCATCAGTGAGTGATGAGGAAGAGCCAGCTATGGCCACTAACCATCTGCAGTGGACTCCCTGCTCTGTCGGAGCAATTCCCTGGGCGGCACAATGGCTATGGAGCTAGTGTAGCGTGGCCATGAGGCAAACCTGAATCAGGCCTACAACAGCCCGGTGCCTCAGTTTCCCTATCTCTGTAAATGTGGGATACTCACACGTCCCTGCCTCTCAAGGGGCTGTGAGGCTGCATTTATTATTCATATCACGGAGTCCAGGGTTTTTCAGTGGGAATAGCAACACACTCTCTGGGATAAAAGTGACCTTTTCCAAACCCCTTCCTCCTGGCTCTGGGGCATTTGCCCTTCTCGTACATGGATCACGGGGGCCTTCAGCTCTAAGGAGCTGCCTCAAAGGGAATCCTCTGAAAGGTAGGGAAGAATTTCACAGTCCTCTGCGTGTCACTCAGCTGCCATGTGTTACAGCTTGGTGTGAATGTGCCTAGTAGAACCAACTCACTCTGTTCGGGCAAGGGGTGAAATTTGCTCATCGGCCCATGTCCAATATGAAGAGTTCATAGGTTTGCGGCACAAAATGTAGTGTTCACGCAGGCAAAAGGCTCCCGATGCGGTTGTGACGGGATCATGCTATCAGCGCTTCTCGGGGCAGGAGCTAGAGATTGCCCAGCACCTTGATTCTGGGGATTCAGCAGAGCTGCCCCTAAACTGCCGATCTCCGACACGCCTGTTGCTCAGAGATGCTCACTTTGAGCTGGCTTGTCACTCAGCTCAGCAGTTACAGGACTGGCTTGGAATGGATGGAGTGAAGAAGGGGCAGACTGAAAAGATCCGGTGGAAAAATGAGGATGAAAAAAAGCAGATTAAGAAAAAAGTAGAGAGAACAAGCATAAAAGAGAAGGGGTGAGACAAGCTCCCGTGAAGAAATCAATACCAGAGCAGAGAGCTCACTTGGTCTCCTCTGTCCTGGACCCAGGACCAGGTGCTCAGAGAGCATGGCATTTTTTAAATGGAATCATGCTTGGAAAAAAACCCCAAGGGTTTAAATCAAGATTCACCAACTCCTATTAGCTATGTAAAGCCCTCACTATTGCAAGAGCCTTGTTAAGCCTTTGGCTCCAGGACAGCTGCTCCTCCTGCCTGATTTCCATGAATCATACTCTGAACGTCTGGGGGCACTTTCAGCTCAGTATCTGTCCACCTAGGAGCCGAGTCCTGGTGCCCAGCTAGGCAGGTGCAGCCCCCAGTCACATCGGCGCTGGGGATCTCAAAGTGCACTGCTGACGTTCATTATGATTGTTTATTTGTATTACCAGAGTGCCGAAGTCCTTTGGGGCAAGGACTGTCTTTCTGTTCTGTGTTTGTACAGCGCCTAGCACCGTGACTGGGGCTCCTAGGTGCCAAGGTCAGACAAATAAATAATAACTGATAGGAGCCCTAGTCATGGGCCAGAACCCCAATGAGTTCATCCTCCCACCAACCCCTGCTGTGTGGTATGTCATTATGCCTCATTGTACAGATAGGGAAACAGAGGCACAGAGAGATCACGTGACTTGCCCACGTTCAGGCAGCAATTCTGGGACCCAGCCAGATTGCTAGGCCTGATCCAATGCCCATTGAGGTCCCCATGGGAGTCTTCCCATTAACTTTGGTATGCTTGCAGATCAGTCCTGGGTGTTTCCCTTTAGTACAAAGACCAGCCTTCCCCTTATTCGTTTGCTACCAGTTGAAAGGAAAACACTGGGTGAAAGCCACAGCCGGCGTGAATCAGTGCAATGCCACGGACTTCAACTGGCCATGGTCTCCAGCTCGTTCTCTGTTGTTTTTCACATACAAATCCTCGTCCTTCAGCTCACAATCTCTTTACAGATCTGCAGCCTGCTTCTCTGTGCTGCAGCCGGACACCAGGCGTGCAGGGCAACGTCTGCTTCTGGCCCCCTGCAGCAGGAAACCCAGGACCACAGTGGCTGCGTTTAACAGAGAAAGGACAGAAGAGGTTTGTTCGGCTGAGCAGGGGGAGGCATTACTGGGGGCATGGGAGGGTTGACCATGCACAGCCAGGTGTCTGTCTGCAGCTGCTAATTGTTCTCATTCCTGATGGCCCAACGCAGCTGCGGGACGGTTGTTTTAAATCCGCTCCCCCCGTGCCCGGGCTACGAGGTGCAAAGTGAAGCCTGATCCTTTCCAAGAGGAAGGAGAGGGCCCAGATTGCATTCTGGAGGCATTGCTCAGGGTGCCAGGTGGGCAGCTGCTATGGGCTATTGCTCCTGCCATGTTGTCAGAGCGAGTTACCTGTACTTTGCCATTGACTTCAGCCTGGGGAGATCCCCGATGGTTTAAAGGGAGGGCAGAGGGAATAATAACGGGCCCAAGCTTCACCCCAGACTGACAGCGAAGCCAGAACTGATAAGCCCCGTTAATTGCCTCTACGCTGGTGTCTCTTCATCTCCTGGCTGCAGACGGGACCAGAAGTAGGGTTACGGGGAGAAGGTCCATACTGCTGGCCTTTCCCATCCAGGCCAAGCCAGCAGGTGCTAAGGATCTCACGGGAGAGCCTGTTCTTGTTAGATCTCCTCCCTGGTGGGAGGTTCTGTGGGGACGGGACTGGAACCTGGGTCTGGAAGGCCGAGGTCTCCACAGCGCTACCCAGCAGCCATGCTAAGACTGCGGGCATTGCCGCATGGACCCTGTGGAGATAAATACGACAGGAAGTACCGCCTTCGCAGGGTAGATGGACAGCTTCCCTCATTGCCCCTGATTGGTCCCGGTGCCCTATTTAACCCCAGGAGGCATCTGATGGATTCCCTTGCCAGCTGTAGTGATGGACCTGCCTCGTGGCTCCCTCCTGGACTCCGGCCAGTTCAGGGGCTTTGGGGGATGTGCACCCCTGGCCTAGGCTAGCTAGCTTCCATCCCTGCTGCTATGGCCCTGCTGGTACTTTGCAGAGGTGCTGAATTCCTAGGACTACCCCAGCAATCATAGAATCCTAGAAGATCAGGGTGGGAAGGGACCTCAGGAGGTCATCTAGTCCCACCCCCTGCTCAAAGCAGGACCAATCCCCAATTTTATTTTTATTTTTATGCCCAGATCCCTAAATGGCCCCCTCAAGGATTGAACTCACAACCCTGGGTTGAGCAGGCCAATGCTCAAACCACTGAGCTACCCCTCCCCCCCAGTGTCTCCTCCCACCCTGGTCCGTGGTCCCCCTCCTCTAGCCTGATCCCTCCTCACCCCAACCAGAACCGTGCAGGTGGCATAGAACCAGTGTAGCCAGCTGTGTGGCAGGGGCAGGTGCCCCTTGTGCTGGGAATATTCCCTGAGTCGTGGGGGGAGGGGGGGGTTTACACCCAGCCGGTGGCCCCTCTGTGCAGCATTGTATGGGCCCCAAGGGTTCAACTGGAACCCGCTGGCCAGGTGCACTGAGGACTTCAGCCATTCCCAATCAAAGGCAACAGGAGCTGAAGTGAAGCATTTCAGTCACAGCTGGCTAGTTCTCTGGGCAGCCCTTATGGAGCACCCAGGCGTGTCTGTCGGGTGTGCTGAGCCCTGGAGAGGTCCCAGATAAAAGTGTGAGGCCATCCGTCATGGGGAATCAGGTGGTGGGAACATCTCCACAATGTACGTAACCGCTGAATTTTGAGCACACCCCAAGTTGCTCTGCACAAGCCCCACTGTACAGTACGGGGGAATAGATCCACATGGCCGGGACTCAGCTGCTGCCCTGTGTTGGCCTGGGCACATGCTTTGGCTGTTCAGGGGTGCAGGAGCTGCTCCCTGGCACTCCTTAGTGTGTGCTTCTGTGAGGACTAACTCCTGGAGCGGCCCTTGTGCGGCCTGGGCATGCTGGAAAAACGGATGAGTGCTCCTCTTGGAGCGCAGACCTCAGGCACCAGCAACCGCCACCTCTGAAAACTGTCGGGTGCCCAGCTGCCACGTGTGGCCCTATCTGGGTGCCCATGGAGGCTTGGAAATTAGGGTATGAGCTTAATGGTCACAAACACAGCAGGGAGGTCAGGCTCATCCTCACTGCATTAGAGTAGGACCTAGAGACCCCAGTCGGGAGCAGGACACCGATATGCTAGGTGCTGTAGAGAGACAGATTGTATAGACACAATCCCTGCCCTGGAGAGTTTGCCAATAGCCAAGGGTGGGAGTGGCTCTGGGGCAACAGCCACAGAGAGGGGGAGGGACTTGCCCAGTAGGTCAGATCCCTAGTCTCCTGACTCCCAGTCTGGTGTCCTAGCCACTGACCCATGTCACCTCTTTACAGAATCATAGCAATGTCCATCTGGGACCTCAAGAGGCCATCTAGTCCAACCACCTGCACTCAAGGCAGGACTAAATATTATAGACCATCCCTGACAGGTATCTATCCAGCCTGTTCTTAAAAGCCTCCAGTGACGGGGATTCCACAGCCTCCCTTGGAAGTCTGTTCCAGAGCTTAACTACCCTTCTAGTTTGAAAGTTTTTCCTAATATCTAACCTGAATCTCCCTTGCTGCACATTAAGCCCATTGTTTTTTGTCCTACCATCAGTGAACACGGAGAACAATTGATCCCTGTCCTCTAGATAGCAGCCCTTAACATAGTTGAAGACTGTTACCAAGTCCCCTCTCCGTTGTCTTTTCTCAAGACTAAACACACCCAGTTTTTTAACCTTGCCTCATAAGTCAGGTTTTCTAAACCTTTGATCAGTTTTGTTGCTCTCTTCTGGACTCTCTCCTGTTTGTCCACATCTTTCCGAAAGTATGGTGCTCAAAACTGGACACAGTGCCCTTGCTGACACCTCACCATTGCTGAGTGACAATCACCTCATGGCTTACCTATGGCACTCTTGTTAATGCACCCCAGCGTATTAGTCTTTTTCACAACTACATCACATGGTTGACTCATATTCAATCTGAGATTAACTATAATCCCCCAGATCCTTTCCAGCAGTAGGACCACCGAGCCAGTGTTCCTCCATTTTGTAGCGGAGCATCTGGTTTTTCGTTCTTAGGTGAAGTACTTTGCACATATTACCGAATTTCATGTTGTTGAATTTAGAACATGTCTCCAATTGGTCAAGGTGATTTTGAATTCTAATCCTGTCCTCCAAAGTGCTTGCAACCCCTCCCATCTTGGTGTCATCTGCAAATTTTATAAGCATATTCTCCACTCCATTAGCTAAACAATTGCTGAAAATATTGAATAGAACTGGACCCAGGACTGACCCATGCAAGACCCCACTCAATACAGCCTCCCCCAGCTTGATAGAAAACCATTGATAACTACTCTTTGAGTCCGGTCTTTAACCAGCAGTGGCCACATTTTATAGTAATTTCATCTAGACCACATTTCCCTAGTTTGCTTATGAGAATGTCACGTGGGACTGTGTCAAAAGTCTTACTAAAATCAAGATCTATCACATCTTCTGTTTCCCCCTATCCACAGGCCAGTAACCTTTTCACACAAGGAAATTAGGTTGGTTTGGCATGATTTGTCCTTGACTAATCCATGGTGGCTATTCCTTATAACCCTATTAGCCTTTAAGCACTTATAAAATGATTGTTTAATCATTTGTTCCAATATCTTTCCATATATTAAAGTTAGGCTGCCTGGTCTATAATTCCCCTGGTCGTCTTGGTTCCCTTTTTTCAAGATAGGTGCTATGTTTGCCCTTCTCTCGTCCTCTGGGACTTCAACCATTTTCCATGAGTTCTAACAGGTAATCGGTAATGGTTCCAAGACTGCTTCAGATAGTTCCTTAAGTACCCTAGGATCAATTTCATCAGTCTCTGCCAATTTGAATGGATCTAACGTACCTAAATATTTTTTACCCTGTTCTTTCCCTATTTTGGCTTGTGTTCATTCTCTGTTGTTGTTTTGTTTTGAATATCTGGTCACCATTAACCTTTTAATGAAGGCTGAGTCTGAAGCAAAATAGGCATTAAACACGTCATCCCCAGCCCCACTCCAGAGTCTGCACCCTCAGCTGGAGCCCTCACCCCTCTGCCAGCACCCCAATCCCCTCCCCCAGCCCAGAGCCCCCTCCTGCACTCTGAACCCCTCGGTCCCAGCCTGGAGCACCCTCCTGCATCCCAAACCTGTCATCCCCAGCCCCACCCCAGAGCCTGCACCCCCAGCTGGAGCCCTCATCCCCCTCCATGCACCAACCCCCTGCCTCAGCCCTGATCCTACTACCGCCGTCCAACCCCCTTGGTCCCAGCCAGGAGCACCCTCCTGAACCCCAAACCCCTAATCCCCAGAGTCTGCATGCCCAGCTGGAGCCCTCATGCACCTGCACCCCAACCCCCTGCCACAGCCTGGAGCCCTCTCCTGCATGCCAAACCCCTCATCCCTGGCCCCACCCTAGAGCCTGCAACCCCAGCCAGAGCCCTCACCCCCTCCTGCATCCCAACCCCCTACCTCAGCCCGGCATCCCCTGCTGCACCCTGAACTCCTCACGTCTGGTCCCCTGGAGCCCCCACCCCCAGCCCAGAACCTGTACCCCCTCCTGCACCCCAACCTCCGAGACAGCCCAGTGAAAATGAACGAGTGATTGAGGGTGGGGAGAGCGAGCGACTGGAGGGGGGAATGGAATGAGTGGGGGCGGGGCCTCAGAGGAGGGGCAGGGCAGGGGTGGGTCAAGTTTGTTCAGTTTTGTGCAAGTAGAAAGTTGGCAACTCTAGAACTAAGGTAGGTTTGGGACTGCTTGTTGGCACCTGTCCTTAGTTCCTGGGTGAGTAATTGGAGCATTATAATGCCACCTAGCCTGACGTGTGAGTGATGCTGCCCAAGACTGGTGTTTTACAATGGCAAACTGGAGGAGGCAAACACCTGAGATGCTCCCGAAAACGTAACTCGAGGTGGTACCCGATTTCCCCTCTGGAGGTCACTGCATTCTCCTCTAATTAGCTCACTCTCATACTTTGGGTCTGGATTCATTAAGGATGAGCCAGCCTGCTGGCTGCTAGTAAAAACAAGACAGCTTCTCAAAGCTTCCTTGGTCGGAGGAGGCTAATGGCAGAAGAGTCGGGGAGAGCAGGGCGGCTGGCACGGGACTTGGTTTCATTACCCAGTTCATTGGTGACAAGAGACCAGACAAGTGGCTGCGGACAAGAGACCAGACAAGTGCCGAAGAGCCTCCCACAGCGCTTTGCAGCCTTGCTCTTTTAGCGCTGTGGCCCAGGGAGGCCCGTTTCAAAGCCTTTCTCTTCCATTCTCGGCTCACACCCGCTCCTGTCCCTTCCTTGTGTCTCTGTCATCAGAGGGCGTTTGCCCCGAGAGCTCATTGAGTTTAGAACTCCAACTGAGCTGCAGTGAGAGGGAGTGGCGATGGGCTGGGCTATTTATTTTTGCGGCTGGTGGGAGCATTGTGGATGGATTTTTTGGGCTCATTTTGCTCCCCATGTGTGTAACTTCCAGATCTCACCTCCCAGCCAGCTGCCTCTGGATTTACTGCCAGCAGCCAGCTCAACGTGCTGACTTGCCCAGAGGCACAGGACGGTGGTCCTTTAGGGTGCAAAGGGCTAAGCTGATCATGTTTCCTGTGGTGTCATAGTAATTCCCCACCGGGACTTTAAAGCCAGCTCCTGCTCCCACCTGAGTCTCTGGGAGTTTTGCCCTTGGCTCAGGGCCCCTGGGGTGCAAACACCTGCTGCCAGGCACAGAGCTGACTGTCCTTGCAGTCCCATCAAAGCCAGCGAGTAGTGGTCCATTAGAGACAATGGGGCTAGTCCTTTATGGTGCTGTGCCCCGTACAAAGTGTTTTCAAGATCGGGCCCTCAAAAGGAAGCAGAACTAGGCCCACTGCGAGGCAACATCTCCTTCAGTCCCTACACTACATACGGGGTAACACCCCAGCGCCGTTCCACTTTTACTCAGGCCTTTGCCAGGTACATGCCCATTCACTGTAATGGGAGTTTGCCTGAGAAAAGTCCTGGCTTTATTATTGTGTGACAGGAGCCCCCAGGGGTCCCGCCTGAGGTCAAGGCCTCACAGTATTAGGCCCTGTGCGAGCACACAGCAAGGGACGGTCCCTGCCCCAAAGAGCTTACAGTCTAAATAGCCAGGCGGGACGCAGGAAAGTTTATTATCCCCACTGGCTTCCCCCCACAGCGCAGGTCTTACTGTGGTAAACCACAGCAGAGTATGTGCAGTAATCAGTGGGGACCAAACCACAGTCCTGGACCACTGCAGGACCACTGCAGCCCACTGCCAGCTGTCTCTGCTGGTAGCACCAGATGGTAGCAGCTGCCAGGTCCAGTCACTAGAGGAGCCAACTGGAGACACTGTTCTGCTTTCCCCAGAGCTGCCCGCCACTGGTCACACTGTGCGCTAGCCTACGGTCTCTGTGCTGAGGTGACTGTCCCGCCCCGGGGTGGCGGTGGCAGGGTTGGGGGAAGGGGGAGTATCCCCCAATCCAGGGCGTGGTGGGCCAGGCTCTGATCTCAGCTGCGTGGTGTAAATCCAGAGTAGCTCCACTGATAATCTGTGGCCAGTGCCTCTGGATTTACTGGTGGAGCAGAGAGCAGAAGCCAGCCCGGAGTCTCTTGCCTGCCTTCCCCCGGTCCCAGCAGCAAGGCCTGAATAGCTGCCCCACCCAGCAGCCCTGGGGGAGCAGGGCCTGGGGATTGTGTGTCATCACTCTCTGTGGGGAAGGCTCTTCCCAGCTTTGCATCACTCATCCCACAGCAATTTAGCTGCCATCATGTCCTGCGCGTCAGTCAAAGGCACAGGGAAGAGGTCAGGGCTTGAAGCAGAAGAGAGGCGAGTGCCAGGACAATACACAGGCGGCTTTGTTCCTGGCCCCCTCCCTGGCCCTCAGCAGGGAGATCACAGCCTGCTTGGGGCAATCACCCCAAGTAAGTGCCCAGGGTCATCTCCCTAGCCTTTGGCCCAGGATCGTTGCCACGCGTGGCCCCTGCATGTCACCAGCTGAGTAAACATGTCACATCTGCTCCCCACAAATTAACTCCTTCAGCCAGCGAATTAACTTGTCCGCAGCTCCCTCCCGCTGGGGAAGCTAATGAGGCTGCTATGAACCCTGGGCCACGACAAGAGCTGTCAGCACGGCCCTATCCGCAGCATCAGAGAGATGATGCCGAGGAGTCTGTGGCTGAGCCGGCCTCTTGAGGTGGCTTCCTGGGCCAGAGCCACCTGGGAGCAGAGAGATAGAGACGAGATTAGGAGCCTTGGGCCTGGGAACTGGCTGGCTGTGCGGCTGAGCGAGCTGTCCTCAGCCGGGCTCTGCCTCACGGTGATGGCATCAGCGGTGCCCTCAGGCTCCCCGGACCCAGCCTGGTACTGCCCTCAGGCACAAGCAGGGAGCTCTGCACCCTGAGGGGTTTGGCCACCCTGATCGTCCTCTGGCAGCAGCTCCAGAAGGGTGGCTACTGATAGCCCTCCCTTCCCCTGGACTGGACGAGTGGGGTAACTCGCCACCTGATCTCCCCCTCCTCCAGCAGGGCAACTGACCCTCTCTCCACCACTGAGGGAGCTGGCTTGCTGCTATGCTGCTCAGGGTGGATTTCGGGGGACAGGACAGCAAGGTTAACCATGTGGGCCGTGATACTCTCCATCTCTCCTTCCCCTCATCCTCCCCTCCCACATCACTGCTCCCAGACCCATCCAGTCCGGGCCACATTTGGGGCTGCTTGTGCACTGGGCCTCCCTGTGTGTCGTGGATCCCTGGGCTGTGGGTTTGGGAACTTGCCTTAGAACCCCCCCTTCCCTTTTCACGGGGTGCATGGTTGGGCTCAAGCTGCCCCAGCCCCAGATCTTGTAATGAGGCGCCCCGGTTCCACTGAAGGCTGGAGGGGGCAAAGCCCAGCTGGAGGTTGTGGGCACTGGCTGGCACATGCAGGGAGGAGCCACCTTGTGGTTTCTGCATGCTGCTCAGGGCCACCTCTGGGGTGCTGCGCCAGGCAGCCACTCTGCACACAGCTCGGCACAGACTGCTGCAGAAGAGCACTGTGCGGTCTCCTGGAAACTCTCCTTCTGCTGTTTCTCCGCGTCTTGTTCTCCTCAACTAAAATCCCTGCTCCAGGGGAGCCTGGATCGGAGGTGAGCTGAGGAAGCAGACCGCTCTGCATCTCTGCAGCCCAGCGGAGGATACTCTGGTTTGCTCCAGCCCAGGGCCTGCCGGTGGTGCTGTGGGAAGTGTAAACACCTAGCTCCAGGCTTTCAGAAGTCCCCGCCAAGGAAGCTGCTTTATTTTCCTTAAATCCTTAATGTCTCAAAACATTGCTCTGGCTGCCTTTCCATGGGCAAGTGCCAATGGGGAGTTGGGGGAGGAAACCAACAAGCTGTCTCTGGAGCTATGATCATGGGCTCATATTATGGATGGGCTGCACCATTAGTTAAAGTGAAATGTTGCAGGCGTTGTTGCCTCCTAACATGGCAGTTGTTCAGTCTAACGACCGTGTGTGACACCAGCACAATTCCTTATTAGGCAACGCTTTGCCAAGGGGAGTTAAGCGCATGGATTTGCTGCTCCTGGCTGGCAGGCCTGTATTTACTGCAAAGGGACACTGTGGTGTATTGAAAACTCTATTGAAATTATGCTCTATCGCTTTAAATGCTGTCGGGGGGCTTCTTGTTCCTGCTTGCAGGCTAGGGGACTCTGAACCTAGCAGTGTCCGCTTGCAAACACTCACCTAGAATAAGGTGACTTGTGCCTCGCTGTTTTAGGGAGCAGCCTGCTTTGTCTCTCTCTGTTTTGGGTTCTTGGTTGTTAGTCTTCTGAATTCTAAGAATTAAATTTGTGTTACGCTGTAGCCTTCCAGCAAGGGTATTTTGTGTCTTTATCTAACGTCTCAGTTTATATGTGGTGAAACATAAGAGACACCAGTTAGGTTAATAGGTGCAGCAAATGGCCAGGCACACAGTTCTATAGGGCGGATCCCCTACAGGAAGGCAAAGACACTAGAGTAGGTCTCAAAAGGTCTGATTTTGATTCCTTGCTCTGCCACCAACCTCTTGAGTGACCCGAGCAAGTCATTTAATCTCGCTGCCTTGGTTCTCCAGTGGACATGATACCATGGACTGATACTGCTCCTTTTCTATTTAGACTGTGTTTGGGTAGCCCTGATCTGGGCTGGGCCCTATAGTTGCTACTGTAATGCAACTAATAATAATCATCAGATACCAAGGTGGTAGGCATCTTCGAAATCCCATCCAAACCTCAGTAGGGGTGCAGGTTAGAACAGGGCGCAGGGAAGCAGGACTCCTGGGTTCTATTGCTGACTTGCACTGTGAGCTTAGATCAGTCCTTTAACATCACTGTGTTTCGGTTTCCTCACCTGTGGATAATGCTATTGATCTCAGATGCAGGGTTGTGAGTTTGGGTTAATTCCTCTATCTATGAGATCATCCTCAGAGGACAGAGACGAGGCAGTGGTCAGATGAAAAATTAAGTGACAGGACTTCCCAAGCTCCACCCCTCGTGATGGCAAAATGAGCTGCCACTCACAATAGGCCATGTAGATCTTCATAAATCATGCCTCTTCTTTGAGCAGTAACAATGCTGACATTGAAATGATCATTATGCCTGAGGATTAACCACCTTTGAAATGAAGGAGCCAGTTCACACTTCTCTCAGAGCTGTTATTTCAGGCTGTCTGCAGACTCAGGCAGACATCACCGCACAAGTTTACTTTCGAGTCACATTTTGCAGCCATAAGGGCTAGAGGTTTATTTTTTTACATGAAAACAGAGATACGGGAGGGCACAAGATGGTAGCCACCAGGGAGGGGTGCTAGTTCACAGAGCCCCTGCTCCCAGACCCTGCCAGGAGGTGCACAGCAATAGTGGAAAACAACTGTCTAGTAGCTTCATCCTTTAGTGGAGGGAATCAGTATTGCTCAACTGGGTATCATAAGCTCCTTACGGCTAACAACTAATGGTGATTCTCATTCAGCACAATGACTACTGTGATATTACTAGATGGCCACAGGTAGATTTTTTTACAAAAATAATGATTTGGGATAGATGCTGAATAGCACCCATCTGAGAATTCAGTAATTTAGGAAGGTCCAAGACTAACAGCTCAAGTGTCTGACAGGCTAGTAGCATAATTTATCACCCAATTTACCACACCCACTGGCCAGCACGTGCTGCAGCAACCCACAGCAGTCTGCCCCTCCAGCCCTTCCCGGTTCCCTGTGTCCCAGAGATGAGGAGCACAGTGCTGACAGGCAAGGCAGATTGCAAAGTGCACTGAAAACAGAAGCGTTAAGCCATCTGCCAGGCAGGCTGCTTTTTTGGGAATGAAAAGTCCAGCTACTCACCTGCCGTGGGCCCTGCACAGCGCAGCTGCACCAGAGAATCAGGGCCAGAGTCCGTCTGGGTGCTCTGAAAATGAGTAATGATCTCACACTTGCAAACTTGCCACGTGAAGGTCGGGTCC
Source organism: Eretmochelys imbricata (assembly GCF_965152235.1). Taxonomy (NCBI): domain Eukaryota; kingdom Metazoa; phylum Chordata; order Testudines; family Cheloniidae; genus Eretmochelys; species Eretmochelys imbricata. The sequence goes on along the minus strand of NC_135593.1, from coordinate 4,724,906 downwards.
CCTGCGCAAAATCCTCCCGCTGGTCCCTGCCGTGGTGACTGGCAGGGGAAAAAAACCTACTTGCCCATAAAAGAATGACTTGCCCTCGGCAAGAAGAATTTTTGAAGCTCTTTGGGGCAGAGTCTGGCTGTCTGTTCCGTCTTTGTACTACACCCAGCTCAATGGGGTCCTGCTCCATGGCTGGGCCCCCTAGATGCTACAATAACACAAATAATAATAATAGGGGCTTGCTTTCTCTACCACAGCTCAATCAAACCTGCAGTCCTCTCGTACTAAGAGTGCAGCCACGGGGGGGGGTCTCCTTCCACACCCAGCATGGGGGTGACCTTGGCTCTCAGCTCTCAGTACTGGGGCCATTCTCTGCTTCCCTGAGCCCAGCCCAGCAGCACAGATAGGTTCATATTAAAGTTACCCTTGAGCTGTAAAGCCCAGACTAGGAACACCGCAGGATTCCCATGAGCCTTCATTTCTGAGACCCCCTTCCTGGTTCACGTGAGAACTGCTCCGGCCGCTTGCTTTCGAGCTAAAGCAATTCTGGAGGGTAACAGCAGAAGCTTGACAAGGCCCCAGTGAAAGCCCCTGACAGCTGCAGGAGCCGGCTCCCTGCTTTCCCACTGAAGGGCTTGTTTATTAGAATTATATGGGCATTATCTCAGCAGTAAAATTGCACATCTGGAACAGTTCTTCGGTTGCTCTAATTGCCTCATTATTTCCCCCGGCAAAGCGGAGCCCCACTCCGGCAGTGGCATGAAGGAATCCAATTGCTTTCCATTATTCCTCTGAACGCTGCCTGTTGCAACCCAAGGAAGAGAGGAAAAAACAGGTTGATTTCATGGAGGCACTAAACACTGGGACGGGCCAGTGGCCCGCGTGTCCTGCATTCAAGGGCTCACAGCCACGGCCCGAAAGCGGCCCATAGTCCCAGGCTATTGAGATGACCAGTGGGTGCTGTGTCTCTACTTCTGTTTTAAGGGACAGCATCACAGCCTTCTGGCCCCACATGGAATCAGGAGGGTTGTAAATCTGCTTCTTCGTGCAAGAGCTAGGGCTGAGTGATGACAAGGCATATGCAGACCGTGCCGAGCATTGAGTGGCAGGGTGGCTCTGAGGATTGGGTCCTGCGCTAGGACTGGGGCTGTAGTCCGGGTTCTGTAACTGACTGCTGTGTGACCTGAGCCAAGTCACTTCACCTCCCCACCAATCGACTTAGTACGTGAGCAATCTGGGGCAGGGATTGGCTGTACAGCACCTTGCACAATGGCTAGAGACCAAAGAGGCTCCTACAATAACATATCACTGTTGTCATATACATAACAAACAGAACTGTGTATTTGTACTCTCGAAAAGCAGCACACACACAGGGATCTGTTTATGGGTAGGACCTACATTACTTGTGCTTTGTTCCGTTAATACAGTAGTTGAGTTTTATATAATGCAGGCATGTTATCCATCTTCTGGTGTAAATCACACTGACACCAGAATAAAATCCTTGGGGAGGCGCTTCCTACTGGTGTAGAATCCGCGTGCTCGAAATTTACTAAGCATATTTATAAACATAGGGCCCCATTGGAAGAACCAGTACAGTATATGAAGAATGGCTGGAGTCTCAGAACAATGATTTCATGGCCCTTTTGGCCCATGTAGGAAAATGACAGTCCCTCTGAATAACATGGCACAACCTTTGACTGTTGACACTTTGGGAGGGGACCAAGGTCAGCCGCTCACGTTACAGTTCCAATCCAAGATATCATACATCAGAGTCAGGCATTATTCCAGATCTAAGCGTGGTTACTGGCCAGTGCTACTTGGGTTGGTTGTCCGCTCCTAACACTTCAGCAGGAGTTTGCATCCCCCCTTCCATACCATCAGGATGTACCAGTTACAGTGTAATGGACTGGTAGCCACGATGGTCAGGGACACAACCCCACGCTCTGGGTGTCCCTAAATCTCTGACTGCCAGAAGCTGGGACTGGACGATGGGATGGATCACTTGATAGTTGCCCTGTTCTGTTCATTCTCTCTGAAGCACTTGGCATTGGCCATTGTCGGAAGACAGGATACTGGGCTGAAGAGGCCATTGATCTGGCCCAGTATGGCCATTCTTATGTTCTTATGACTGGATAGTGTCTATGCTGCACCATTGCCCTCTATTACATGGACCAGAACTCCGCAACAGTGCGTCCTAGGCCCCGTATTGCTCGGATTCTCCTTCAGCTCATATATTTGGGGCTTACGGTTTTGGAGCAGCAGCTGCTTTTGTCCCCAGTGTTGCTGTGGGTCCTGTGTCGGGCAGCACAGTGACAACAGGGAAGCGCTACCTGGCACCAGTATGACAAACTGGTTTCCCATTGGGATCCTGCCAGCTTCCCAGTCCGTGAGCAGCTCCATAAGCACATGCCGTGGGCAGGCTGGTTTCTGGCTATCCACAGTGTTTGTCTGATGATGCTTCTTGCTTGTCTTGTGAACTAGCCTTGCCTTTAAGACAAACTCTTCCCTTATACTGTTATTTACTATGAACATAGTTGTCCTAAAAGAACGTTCTGTTATAGGTATGCTGCCCCCTGGGAGGTCAATGATCGATCCACACCCACTAATTTCTGTGACCCAGATTGCCCCATCCCATGGCAAAAATCTGGCTTGGAAGGAACTTTGCAAGGGGATCCACACCAAGTTTTCTTCTCCCTGAGCCCCCTTACCATGGGCTCTGCTGAAAGATAGCAGCTTGGCCATGGGTCTTTAAGTCCAGTCTGTGGCTAGTAGGGGGTATTTGAATCTCACCTCTTTGACTGGATGATCAGGTTTAATTCCTTACCACCCTCTTCACAAAGGAGCTCATGAACTTCTTGAGCTGGATTCTCAGCAGCAGAGTTAGAGTGGGAGATCCCCCAACTGTGGGACTTCCCAGCGGGGGCCCTGCAGGTGGTTTTAGCTCCCTTTGCACCACCCTGTTGGGAAGAGCAACTGTTAGCCCTAGTGCTACTGTGCGGCTTTCACTCTCATTACACGTTGCTCATACCAGGCTGTGCAGAGACTTCGCAGAGTCCAGGGCTCTGCTCTGCTCTGGCTCTTCCCCAACAAGGGAAGTGGTAGCCCCATCTGTTCCTCCTAACATCTCCTGGCCAGCAATCCTAGGGTGCTGAACTTCCAATGCCTCCCAAACGGAGTGGGAAAGGTCGTGTATCTGAGACTCTGCTCAGGCTGGGGGACAGGCCAGAATCAGCTGGATGAGGCCAAAAAGCTGAAGGGTTTAGCCCTCCCCAGCCTGGTACTTATTCCTTCCACCTTAGAGAGCTGCTTCTTGGGTGGAGGGGGAGGATGGTTTAGTGGTTAGAGGCGGGAACATAGAAGACCAGGGTTCAATTCCATACACTGCCCCAGGCTTCCTGTGTGATCTTAGGCAAGTCCCTGAGTCTCTCTGTACCTCAGTTCCCCAGCTGTCCAATGGAGAAGACAGCCCGGCCACATAGGGGCATGTGAGGAGGTGCCTAGGCATTGTGGTGAGGGGGAATAGAAGGACAGAGATAACTGGATTTAAAGTCAGCTTTAAACATGCGTTCGTCCTAGAACACCCCGCCCCAAACGGTCCTGCCACTTATCAGATAGTGGTCTTCAGCCTCACAAATTTTACTGAGCTTGTCAGGTCCCCATCTGTTTGTTCTGTGGTTGGACTGTGCCTAATCCTCTCTGTGAGTGGCACCTGTAGGTACTGTGTCACAACACGACTAAGTATTATTCATGAGTTACGCTAGCAAGTGTCGCACAGCGGTAGGTGCTGGTCCGTGTGGCTCTGTTGTCTCAGCTGGTGCTGGAGAGAAGAGTTGGATCAAATGCCTTTCGTAGGGTCAGGGCTTGCCACATCTCTTTAAAACCCCATCTAGCTGATTTCTCTTCAGCTCATTCTCCTAATGTTGCTCCCCCACCAGGTGAAGGAGTAAAAAAAATCTCAAATTCTCTGGGACTTTTCCTCTGGCTCTGTTGCCACCAGCTACATCTGATTTCCAGTGGGGTTTAGCTTCATAGGAACCCTAATTTTTCCTATTTTGTCTGAGTTTTAATCGTACCCTGGTATCTTTTCCATTCGTGGGGCAGCCAGGTGTGAGTGGGCCTTCTTTTATATAGCAGTTGAGTTTCATAACTACCATTAGAAGGAGCTCTTGCACCAGAAGAATAGCTCAAGGTTCATACAACTTCTTGACTTCTCATGAGCACTGCTCCAAAGCGGGATATCAAACGACAGCCTCAGAGCAAGCTCCCATTGGCTAACCAGACCCTGCAGGCAGGACACTCCTGGGTTACTTCTGAGAGCTGCTGTCCTTGACAAATTAACCTTTTCATAGCTGTCCTACCCTTGTCCACCCCATACCGCTCCACCTGCCACTACCTGAATGTGGATCACAATGTGTGACTGTGAGAGATGGCCATTTCCTGGACACACCTTACTGAATAAAGTTCACTATACCTTTGGCGTCCATTGCATTAAACAGCAATTATTTCCGTGTTATGGTGCGATTGTATGCAGCCTCTCTGGAACGGTCGAGTATGATAATGTAATTCCTCCAGCTATCAGTCCTTTGAAGCTTCACCTTGGGGAGGGGACCATTGTCTGGCCGATTATCTGTTCATGGTCTCTGCAAAGGTTCAGACTGGAGTCTCTAGAAACCAACAGAGAAAGGAGTGTTGAAAACATAGCCTGAGTTTAAGCTGACTCGGGGTCTTCGTTCTGATCCAGCAAACAGACAGGACCTCTGGTCCGTAAAGGCCCCCTATCCTTAGGGAAGCATGGGAAGGCCTGACCCTGGACTGAACCACTGGGGGAGAGGGGATCTCTGGTAAGCTTATTTTCATGCATGTTGGTTCTTTCATTGTTTGTAATGTTTTCTCTGTAGTGCTTTTACCTTAAGAATGAAATATGCTTGCTTAGCACTTATCGACTGGGGAATTACACTGTGGGCTGTCTCTGAGAGGGGAAGCAAAGCAGGCCTGCTTAGGCAGGCTGTTTTTTGCTGGGAATAACCCAATGAAAGCAGGGAACGGTTCAGCCTGGGAATGCCCTTGTTGGGAGGAGGTGAGGGGGTCTCCATCCAAGAGGGAATGATCCAGGGGTCCAAAAGCCTGACAGCAGGTGCCCTTGCTAAATCACTGAGGGACATACCGATGCAGTTGCCCTGACCTGTGACAGTGACAGACACCCAAAGTGAGACACACACACACACATATTAATGAAAGGCACTTTAAATGCAGTGGGACTGATTCCTTTAGTATAAGTGAGTCTTCTTAGAACCTCAGTGTCCTGATGCTTCATTTCTGATGTGAATAAGTTTCTTCTATAAAAGTGGAGAGACTCCAGAGTTGTGTGGAGCAGAGGTAACTTTCCGGCTAACGTGAGTGGCATCCCACAGTGTGAAGGATATTTGAGGGGGATGGTTCTTTGGAATGGAAAGGGAGCCACCAGTCATCACTGTTTGCCTGTGCACCAACATTAAGGGGTGACTTGATCACAGTCTTTAAGTACCTACATGGGGAACAAATATTTAATGATGGGCTCTTCAGTCTAGCAGAGGAAGGTCTAACACGATCCAATGGCTGGGAGTTGAAGATAGACAAATTCAGATTGGAAAATAAGGCATCAGTTTTTTACTGTAAGTTATTAACTGTTGGAACAATTCACTAGGGGTCGCAGTGGATTCTCTATCCCTGACAATTTTGAAATCCAGATTGGACGTTTCTAAAAGCTCTGCTCGAGGAATTATTCTGGGGCAGGTCTCTGGCTTGTGTTACACAGGAGGTCTGACTAGATGATCACAGTGGCCCCGTCTTCCCTTGGAATCCATAAATCTATGAATCAACACGTAGGTGGTGGAAGGCATGGCCTGGTTCTGGCTGGTGCCAGGCCCAGTGCCATCAGCACTGCCATATTGTATTTCAGGCATTGTCAAAGAATCTGAATTGTCTTCTTGGTTCATCCAGCCAAAAGTGAGAGAAAATAGATCCAGAGCTGGGAACGCATTTGCTTCATCACGCCAGGCTAACATTTAAGTGAAGACTCTGACAGCTCTGAAGATACTGACCAGCCCACTCCTGCTGTAGTTTTTCCTGCAGTTTCATCGGAGGCAATCCGAGGTATACTACACAACAGCTCACTTAGCCCATGTTACTTTAACAAGAAAAAGGGGAGGAAGGGGAACAAGGAGTAATGGTCTCAAGTTGCAGTGGGGGGGGGGGGGGGTTAGGTTGGATATTAGGAAAAACTTTTTCACGAGGAGGGTGGTGAAGCCCTGGAATGGGTTACCTAGGGAGGTGGTGGAATCTCCATCCTTAGAGGTTTTTAAGGTCAGGCTTGACAAAGCCCTGGCTGGGATGATTTAGTTGGGGATTGGTCCTGCTTTGGGCAGGGGATTCGACTATATGACCTCCTGAGGTCTCTTCCAACCCTGATATTCTATGATTCTATGATTCTAAGGGTGTCTGGCATCCCATCAACTGCGATTCCACTTTGAAAAGACCCTCCTGTTTCAAGGACATGTTACTGCATACGAAGACTCTTCCAGGCACCTTGTCAGTCACGGCCATGCAGCTCCTAAAGCCACTCGGTGGTGGCAAAAGAATATGTGCAAAGGCATGATGGTAACATGCATATGACAAGGATTTGCTCAGAGAGTCTCTTCTAGTTCACTTTGCCACTGCTGGTAGTCAGGAAAGAGCACATGCTCTCTTTAAAGGCTGGCAGGGGAGAAATCTTTTTTTCTTGTTCATGCCACTTTGATTAATTTATGAAGTACCTTGCATACAAGAAACAGAAATAGCTGGGAAGGGGTAAAAATATGTTACAATCTCTCTCTCTCTCCATGCTATCTATCTAGCTACCTCCATGCGTACTCTCTCCCCCCCCCCCCCCCCCCGGCATTTATACTTTGCTTCTTCACCCTGGCATCCTTGCTATCTGTGAATTACAACCCAAATGCTGCAGGGTAGCTAGGAAGGGTAAAGATGACCTACTTGAAGGACATTACAATATAAATTAAGACACAGGAAGAGTCAAGAGGAGAAGAGGAAAGGAAAAAACTAGGGCAGAAAAGTGACCCTGAAGAGTGAACCGTGACTTTGTCCTAGCTGGGAGCATTGGCTGCCCCACCGGAGGGAGAACGGCTGCTGTTACTGAACAGAGCTGGCTGTGAACTTCTCCAAGGCAGGGGGAGGATCAATCTGAGCTTCCAGCTTGTCTGTTCTTGAACACTTGTCTGTTCCAGGTTGTGCCATCAAGGCACAGGCCCTCGTTGGAGCCACTATGGCTCTGCCTCCACCCTGTCCCTGTTGGGTGCAGGGACCTAGCACACCACGGGGTGCTCATGGGGTGTGATCTGTGAGCTGGACCCTGCCCAGTCCCAGAGAGGAGGAAGGTTCCGTCTGCCCTTCCCCTCCCTTATGACCCTGCACAGAGGCCAGGCGCTGACCGCAGGGGGCAGAGAGACCCAGGTGGGTTTCAGGGCTGGCCCGGCCCCTCACACTGGCCGAGGGAGCCCTGGTGACTCTCCCCATCTCCCCACATCCCCTTAAAGCAGTTGCGACTCTGCCTGCCCCAGTTTCACAGTGCGTGTCTCATTAGTAAACAAATGGCTCTTAATTGTGGCGCGCATTGTGTGTGCCTCCCCAAACGAGGCCCGGTGGCAGGGCCCGGGGCTGGCTCGGCAGAGGGAAATGTGTTTATCTTGAAATCATCACAAGCCTGAAGCCTGCCCACATGAATAATCCTCTTGTTTGTGTCTGGAGTGCTGTGGGCTGATGGGGGGGCTCTCCCCTCTCCCTTTAGTTTTGGCCAGGCGGGGGGCGCAGGCCGACAGCCACAGCAGCAGAATATGCCGGGTGTGTTTGTGTGAGAGAGAGCAGTGAATCTACATGAAAAAAGAAATTCTTCACCACAACCTCGGCCTTTCAGAGGGACGACCCCTGAAGGTGGCTCCTTTTGTGGGGTGTTTATGGAGTTGGTACAGCGCAGCCAGCCGGGTTTGCCAGCTATTGTACAGCCCACTTCATCCTTTAGGGATTAGACACAGGGCTGACAATCCCCAGGGGACTCCAAAGTTGCAATATACTCCCCCCACACCCTCTCTTGAAACATAATATGCCCAGTGTAGCTGCCTAAGCGAGAACAATATAAGCGCTTGCTCCCAGGAAAATGGGTCCCCAGGACATTGTCGGGTCAGTTTTGGCTCTGCATTTAAGGCTGGTATTTTACTGAACCTAGGATCAATTCATGGTTTTGTTTTTATTGTTAGTTCCAGAGTCAAACCAGCTTTGCTTTGGATTTGCTTCCTTCCCTACACCAGCACTGGGCTAGTGCATGAGAACTTGAATGTGAAACTGACAAGAAATAAAATTGAAACTGACCGGTCTATTTCCCTTGTCCACAATGAGTAAAAGGCAAAAGACATCAGCAGGCTGCATTACATCAGTGAAGGAGATCAGGAAGAGGCAGTGTGGCCTGGTGGGCGGGGCGTTGGCCTGGGGTATAGGTTCTAATCCTAATGCTGCCACTGACTTGTTGCAGATCACATCACTTTGCCCAGTTTAAAAATGGGGATTGTGATATTTTCCTTGAAGTGGATGAAAAGCGAGAAGGATGATTATAAAGAGCTGTAAAAACCAGAGGGAAGGAAGCTGGCTTCTGACAAATAATAACTCCCTAAAGCAGCCCCTGGTGCTGGGAATCAGCCACAGCCTGCCCTGTGCTGGAGATCACAGCCAGTCAGGGCTAAGCCCCCCCAGTGGGGGGTGCTGGCCAGGAATGGGGGATGGCCAGGGCAGCTGGCATTGTGCAGATTCAGCATATCGCTGTTGTCGTAAAGGGGCAAGGCACAGGAGCACTGCTGAAAGACAGGTCGGGGTTAGCAGTCACAGGGCAGGGGTCAGCACCCATTCGCGTCAGTGGAAGGAAGGAAGCCCAGAGTGAGGGCAGCAGCTGGAATACCTCCCCCAGCCCCTCTGGGGCACAAGGGGTCAGGCTGGTCAGTCTCGACTGTTTTCCAAGACAGAACTAAAACCAAATGCCCACTCTCAACAGACCACAACCATTGCTGGCCTTAATGGTTGCACTGGAGACCACAATGGGACTGAATCGGCTTCTCTGCCTTTCTTGGCAATCACCCTGGGGGTTAGGGAGCCCTTACCTGAAGGGTTGGCGCTATAATTTATTTGTTTATTTTAACAAAGACATTTTCCCTCCCAACTGCTTGTCAGGCATTTGAGTTAAATGAACGAGACCAAAGCCAAGTACCATTCAACAGTGATCGCTAAACTTGGGTGCCTCCATTTTGGGGTCACCTAGTTGTCTTAAGAGGCCCAGATTTGACGTGAGCCTCATTGCAAACATGGCCACAGCTGCTCAATAGCAGGGAGTATTATTCCGGGTATTGGGGCGGGGTGCAGGGGACGGGACAGCTGTCTGATACTGGGGGAAGGTGGAGAAGATTATTCCAGGTGGTGCTCTGCAATTTGCAAACACTAACCAGTGTTCCTGGAAAATATGGGGTGAGTCTGAAAAAAACATTGCTATTGGAAAGCCACTAACAGCTGGATATGCCTCCTTATTCACGTCTCTCTTCCTACCAGATACATTCCAGGCCTTATTTGCTATGCATAGAAATTCAATCCAATGCCTCAGTCATGAAATGCCTGACGTAGTTAGTTTGCAAAGTGCTACAAGGCCTTAGAACTGCAGTGAGCAGATCTGGGGCCCCTTGGATACATCCGCACAAGGGTCAAGGATGCAGGATTGACTTTAGGAAGTGTGAACATATCCCTGGCTTCACAGTGACACTGAAGTCACACACAAATCCCCACACCTGTTTGCCGGCCAGGCTCTCTCTACCGCGTATGAATAGTGCCCCGAGCGGCGTCTGTGTGTTAAATCCCCTTGTGACCTGTAAGGGGCAGCACCCTTCTCACGACAAGCCTCCTCTCCACCATTCTCCACGGATCGCACGACAGATTCACATTTTGCTTAGCTCCATCGTCCTTGGTTCTGCATGGAGAATGCACCCAACCAGGCAGCTGGGAAGGGAAAAGGACAGCGGCTGATGGTACCAATAAAAGCAGCTGCAGGAAGGCAGCAGGATTCCTTGCTGAAGGCCATGGGAGAGCACTTCGCCCCCAAACATCTGGGCTCTTACAAGTGAAACAGGCCCAGAGGGGTTTGTGGCTTAGGCTTTGGATTGGCACTTAGCAGATGGTGGTTCAGGTCCTGGCTCTGCTACAGACATACTGGGCGACCCCAGGAAAGTCATTTAGACCCTCTGTGTGTCAGTTCCCAGCGTGTAAATGGAAATACTGATACTTCCCTACCTCCAGATACTGCACTGCTGGGGGCCAGAATAAGTTCCTAGCTAGCTAGATTACTGCCGGCTGCTCTACTTCACATTAACACGGTCTGTGCGCATGTCAAGTGGGGAAAGACAAAAGCATGCTACAAAAGGGTGCTGTACAACTCGAGCCAGGCTGGGGAGGGCTATTCCCAGCCCGTCAGCCCAGGGAGGGGAGTGGGGTCTAGTGCCTGGAGCTGGGAGTCAGGATTTCGAGGGGCTTTCCCCAGTGCTGGGAGGGGAGGGGTGTCTAGCGCTGGGCTTTAGCCTTGCTCTGCTGCTGACTTGCTGGGTTACTGTGGGAACGCTCGGGGCATCAGTTTTCTCGTTGGGGTGATGCAGCTGACCAGCACTGTGCAGAGACCGTTGAGCCCCCTCCGATGGCAGGGGCTGTTGAAACATGTCACACCTGTTATCTCGCTAGAGGAAGGGATGCATTTCAGCAAGGAGTTGGCAGATGATCTGTGGGGGAACCCAATTCCGCAAGCCTGGAGAGATGCCTGATCGCTCTTGGAGCGTACAGCGCAATCTACTGTGAGCAGCATCACAAGTGGGAGGAGCTTATGCTGTGGGCGGAGCTTGGTTATTACCACACCCTCCTCCTGGTGGCAGTGCAACCCCGGCTGGATAGAACTATGGAGATGCAACGTGGAGTAGATTCACCACCGTGTCTCACATATTGGTATGAATTTGGGAGGGGGGGCCGTGGGGAGAAGAGGAACAAAAAGGGGTGATAGTGAGAAGCCTGGCATATAATGTACCCAGGCACCTGGGAACACAAGAACTGTCATGCAGGGTGAGCCCATGGTTCGTCTAGCCCAGTGTCCCAGCTCTAACAGTGACCAAAACCAGGTACCTCGGAGGAAGGTGTAAGAATCCCTACACTGATGGGATAACCTGCCCCCAGGGAGTTTCCTCCTGATCCATCCGGCAGAGGGGCCCTGAAGTAGGCCAGGTTATGTCAGCCTCAAAACTCCCGATTATTGTTTTAGTCTTTACTGTTCTAAGTTCCCATCACCTGTAAACGTCTCATCCCTATTATGGTTCCATGACCTCTTGTGGCAGCGAGTGCCACAGGCCAATTGTGTGCGGAAAAGAAATGATGAATCTGGCAGATTATGTGAGGGGTGAGTGTGATGGTTCTCAGGGTACCCAGGCCTGTGAGGCACCTTGTTATCCCTTTGCCTCCAGCAGGAGAGAGTCTTACTTGTGGGGACTGGGGGTCAGCTCCCTAAAACTGCCAGCTACTTTTAGCTACTCTCCTCTGGGCTGTGCCCTCCCTGTCTTTGCCTTACAGTTAGCAAAAGGTGCACCCCAGTCCCCAACTCTCTTGAAGCACTCCCCTGTGATATCCAGCCCCTGACACTGGCTACTGACAGAAATCGCAGAGCCTCTGCCCCCAAAGGTGCAGGGTACCCTGGTTTACTAGTTGTATCTTAAACCACTGCTCCTGTATAACACATGGCCCTGGTACTGAAACAAACAAAGGGTGAGTTAAAAAAAGGACGGAGATCCCACTAGAAAGAAGAGAGACTGATGGAAAGAAATGGTTACAATCCAAAACAAAATCATCACCAGCTATGACTGGGAAATAAATTGGGCTCAGACTTTTCCGTCACACACGTCATTTCAGCAGCCATGGCAATTTCATAGAATCATAGAATCATAGACTGTCAGGGTTGGAAGGGACCTCAGGAGGTCATCTAGTCCAACCCCCTCCCCCTGCTCAAAGCAGGACCAATCCCCAATTAAATCATCCCAGCCAGGGCTTTCTCAAGCCTGACCTTAAAAACTTCTAAGGAAGGAGATTCCACCACCTCCCTAGATAACGCATTCCAGTGTTTCACCACCCTCCTAGTGAAAAAGTTTTTCCTAATATCCAACCTAAACCTCCTCCACTGCAACTTGAGACCATTACTCCTCGTTCTGTCATCTGCTACCACTGAGAACAGTCTAGAGCCATCCTCTTTGGAACCCCCTTTCAGGTAGTTGAAAGCAGCTATCAAATCCCCTCTCATTCTTCTCTTCCATAGACTAAACATCCCCAGTTCCCTCAGCCGCTCCTCATAAGTCATATGTTCCAGTCCCCTAATCATTTTTGTTGCCCTCCGCTGGACTCTTTCCAATTTTTCCACATCCTTCTTGTAGTGTGGGGCCCAAAACTGGACACAGTACTCCAGATGAGGCCTCACCAGTGTCGAATAGAGGGGAACGATCACATCCCTCAATCTGCTAGCAATGCCCCTACCTATACATCCCAAAATGCCATTGGCCTTCTTGGCAAGAAGGGCACACTGTTGACTCATATCCAGCTTCTCATCCACTGTAACCCCTAGCTCCTTTTCTGCAGAACTGCTGCCTAGCCATTCGGTCCCTAGTCTGTAGCGGTGCATGGGATTCTTCCATCCTAAGTGCAGGATTCTGCACTTGTTGAACCTCATCAGATTTCTTTTGGCCCAATCCTCTAATTTGTCTAGGGCCCTCTGTATCCTATCCCTATCCTCCAGCGTATCTACCACTCCTCCCAGTTTAGTGTCATCTGCAAACTTGCTGAGGGTGCAATCCACACCATCCTCCAGATCATTTACGAAGATATTGAACAAAACCGGCCCCAGGACCGACCCTTGGGGCACTCCACTTGATACCGGCTGCCAACTAGACATGGAGCCATTGATCACTACCCATTGAGCCTGACGATCTAGCCAGCTTTCTATCCACCTTATAGTCCATTCATCCAGCCCATACTTCTTTAACTTGCTGGCAAGAATACTGTGGGAGACAGTGTCAAAAGCTTTGCTAAAGTCAAGGAACAACACATCCACTGCTTTCCCCTCATCCACAGAGCCAGTTATCTCGTCATAGAAGACAATTAGATTAGTCAGGCATGACTTGCCCTTGGTGAATCCATGCTGACTGTTCCTGATCACTTTCCTCTCCTCTAAGTGCTTCAGAATTGATTCCTTGAGGACCTGCTCCATGATTTTTCCAGGGACCGAGGTGAGGCTGACTGGCCTGTAGTTCCCAGGATCCTCCTTCTTCCCTTTTTTAAAGATGGGCACTACATTAGCCTTTTTCGAGTCATCCAGGACTTCCCCCGATCGCCATGAGTTTTCAAAGATTTCAGCCACAGGCCTGAAGAACTCATTGCCACAAGATACAGAGACCAAAAGGACTGGGCGTTTCTATGGACAGTGAGAACAGCCAGCGTGACATTAGTGAAGATTTTTTTAAAAAAAACCCTCACATTTTGAACACGAGAGGCAAGCCCACCTGCTAGAGAACATAATCCAATCCCTGAGGTGTCAGGTGGCAACTTTCTCCGGGGGTGGGTTATCCCATACTGGTCCATTAAGGGGAGATTTTTTCCTCTGAAGCAGCTGGTGCTGATCTCTGTTGTGAAAGGGTTCTGGGCCACATAGACCCTGGCTCTGATCTGCTCTGGGAATTCCCGTGATCCCAGGAACACACAGAGGCTCAGAGCTCTTCTCTAGACACTGCTGTGATGGGCACCAGCCCAAAACCCTAAGACAGCATGCTCCAAAGGCCTGTTCTTGAGAGGTCCTCAGGCCCAGAGCCTCAAAGGTGTTTAGCTAACTCCCATTAAAAAGCAATAGTTAGGCACCTACATCCCTTTGATGATCTGGATGTGAGTCCCCAGTAGCGTCAACAGGAGCTGAAGGCAACAACAGGCTGTTCTGGTTTGTGACGAGGTTTCATAGACCCAGTGTGTGTGTTCCTGGAGTTTAAGGCCAGGAGGGCGCATTAAGATCATCCGGACTGACCGCCTGGATAGCACGGCCCACCAAACTCACCTAGTGATTCCTGCATCAAGTCTAGACTCCTGCTTGAGCCAGAGCATACTTTCTAGAAGGAGAGAGAAAGCTTTCACAAGATGGAGAGTCCCTCCACCTGGGTACGTTGCCCTAGTGATTAATTAGCCTCCCTACTATAAATGGGATACATTGAGCTAACAATGTAGCCGACCCCATCTGATCCCATCTCTCCTCCAGTGTTAATGCAGCATTGCAGACTGTGTCCAGACTGCAGCAGGGTACGTGCGTCTCTGCAGAGCTAGTTTGTATGCAGGTGGGTCAGGTAAAGGGCCGGGAGAACAAGTATCTGATACTGGGCTCTGCAGTCCAGCGGCGGGCGGGACGACACAACCCAATGGCTGGAAGTTGAAGGCCAAGGCAACATTCAAGTCTCAAAATGAGGGGTGGAGTGGGGTCCCTCATGGGTGGGGGGAATTTCACCCGTCATGAATAACTGATTTATTGGTGGCTTTACTGAGAAACCAATGCCCCCTGGGGGCGATTCTCACGCAGCCTCAGCGTGTGAGACCAGCGCTGAGCTGGATGACTTCCGTGCAATGGGCAGCGACTCCCCTAGTGACGAGGGAGAGCTAAGAGGCACAGGACAGGGAGTGTGTATATTGTAGATAGCATTTTTTATTTTTTTTTTTTTCAGCGGCTTTTCAAAATCTCGCTGTGCCCACGCAAACCCCTGGGAGGCTTTTGGAGCCAGTTATTCCTGATGCCACCGGCTCAGCACTCCAGGGAAGCATGTGGGAGCCTCTGGCACAGGAGGAGTTAATCCATAGCGTCACGGGCTCATAGGTGCCCTTTAATAAGACTAACAGGCGTGATGCGCGGGTGCTCACAATGAGCTGGCTGGGGCCCCCCGTGTTCAGCTGGTGGAGTGAGAAATGAGCGAAGCCTCCAGCAGCAGGGGTGGGACGTGAGAGAGGGTTCTCAGGCCCCCACCCGCCCCTGGATTCTGGGAAAGCAACAACCTCCTTCCCCCCCCACCCCCCAACCTAGGCTGAGAAGATATGGGAATTTCAAACCAAGCTGATGTGTGCGGCAGCTCCAGAGCACAGGGCTCCTGCCAGCTTCGTGGCTGGGTGAAGGCGGGGATCAGCTGCATGGGGGGAGGCTGCAGGAAGTGAGGACTCTGACTGTCCCAAGGCAGGGTGCTCTCTGGCTTACGCGCAGCTCTGGAAGTGGCAGACAGTCTTTGGGCTGGTGGAGCAGGGAGAGCAGAGAGCAACTGGGAGAAAATTATCTGCGGGGGGTGGGCGACACCACTGAGGAAAGCGGCCGAAAACCAGCTGGCAAATCTAGAGCTTGCTAATGCAGATGAAGATGGCAGCGTGGTGGGGCGGTGGGAGCAGGAGATGTAGCGTCCATTCCTGACTCGCTGTGGGGCTGCAGGCAAGTCAATTAGGGTGTGTCTATGCTGCAGCTGGGAGCAAGCTGGGCTTGTCATAGCAGGGCCTGAGCTAGGACAGTAAAATAGCTGTATAGACCAGTGGGTTTCAAACTGTGGGTCGCGACCCAGTACTGGGTCGCAGAATAGAAGGCACCGGCCAGCTTCCCCCTTCAAGTCCTCTGCAACAATGGCTGAAGCATGAAGAGGCATATGGATCTTTAGCGCATCTGGCATGTAAATATCTTGCGACACCAGCTACAACAGTGCCATGCGAGTACCTGTTCTCACTTTCAGGTGACATTGTAATTAAGAAGTGGGCAGCATTATCTCCCTTAAATGTAACCAAACTCATTTGTCTGAGCGATTGGCTGAACAAGAAGTAGGACTGAGTGGACTTGTAGGCGCTGAAGTTTTACATTGTTTTGTTTTTGAGTGCAGTCATGTAAAAAAAACATTCTACATTTGTAAGTTGTACTTTCCTGATAGAGATTGCACTGCAGTACTTGTATGAGGTGAATAGAAAAGTACTATTTCTTTTGTTTATCCTTTTTACAGTGCAAATATTTGTAATAAAAAAAGTGAGCACTGTGCATTGTAATTGAAATCGATATATTTGAAAATGTAGAAAAACATCCAAAAATATTCAATAAATTTCAATTGGTAGTCTATTGTTTAACTGTGTAATTAATCACGACTAATTTTTATAATCGCGATTAATTTTTTTGAGTTAATTGCGTGAGTTAACTGCAATTAATCGACAGCCCTAATATAAATATAAAGAGAATGGTGATCAATTGTTCTCCGTGTCCCCTGAAGGCAGGACAAGAAGTGATGGGCTTAATTGCAGCAAGGCAGATTTAGGTTAGATATTAGGGAAAACTTTCTAACTCTAAGGGCAGTTAAACTCTGGAACATGCTTCCAAGGGAGGTTGTGGGATTCCCATCTCTGGAAGTTTTTAAGAACAGCCTGGACAAACACCTGTCATGGATGATCTAGGTTGTCTTGGTCCTGCCTCAACGCCGGGGGTTGGACTTGATGACCTCTTGAGGTCCCTTCCAGCCTATTTGATGACTCCTTTTATTGATAGCTCTGGATTCTGAAACCAGTCCTGGCTGGGGAGGACCCTGCTCATGGGTAATGTAGTATCGCAAAGCCGCGAGCTGGGGAAGCTTGTTTTGACCTCGCCTCTGCTTGTTGACTAGAGAAGTTTCAACTTGAACAGGAACTGCCATTCTGGCTCCATCTAGTTCAGTGTCCCATCTCTGCCAGGGGCTAGCACCAGCTGCTTCAGAGGAAGGTGCCAAAACCTCACGTTGTTCCATGTTTGCACAGCCCCTAGTACAAGGGGGTCCCTGGTCCATGGCTGGGGCTCCTAGGTGTCTTGGTAAGACAGATACTCAATAAAAATAATGACAGAATAATCTGCCTGTAGGGGATGACTCTTCTCTAGCACCAGGCCTAGATTTGAAATAACTGTTTGTGGCACTCTGTGTCTAAAAGTAGCCCCCTGAACCCCCCATATTCACCACTGTCATATGATTGTGATGTGTTTTGTGAATAGTATGCCTGTGAGGTATCATTTTTAAGTCTTGTTCTATTGAATATCAATATCCTGTTGGATCATATGCGCTAGCATTGTATGGAAAATTATGAAGTTTTGCTGTATGTGCTCTCGAAATATGCGGTGAGGTTGGGAACACCCACAACCAGCCTTTCAGCTACAACAAAGGAGTTGCCATCAATAGCCAGACAGCGTTAACGGCTCATCAATACCCACCAAGAAAAGAATCCACTGTTCCAGAAACTGCTTAGAGAAGGCATGGATGCACTAGAGACTGCTTGACCAATGGGGACTGCCTGACCTTCACGTCACCCCAAGAATTTTTCCAGCAAGCTGGAAGAAAGTATAAAAGAAGGGAAGTGACATCATCACTCGGGCTCTCTATTGTTGGTTCGTGAGTGGCTGGGAGATGATTCCTGTAACTGAGGGTGTTTGTGTAAGTGACATCCTGTCAGAGGCGTGTAAAAGCTTGACATCAGCATCACAGTGTGAGAGATACCCCAGGCTGGTGGGTTTTGGAGGGCTCAGCGGTCCCACAGTCCAGGTTGCATCCCAGGGAGCCCATCAGACTGTCTCATACCTCTTTGAATTTCCCTTTCAGGTTTCAGAGTAACAGCCGTGTTAGTCTGTATTCGCAAAAAGTAAAGGAGTACTTGTGGCACCTTAGAGACTAACCAATTTATTTGAGCATGAGCTTTCGTGAGCCACAGCTCACTTCATCAGATGCATACCGTGGAAACTGCAGCAGACTTTATATATACACAGAGAATATGAAACAATACCTCCTCCCACCCCACTGTCCTGCTGGTAATAGCTTATCTAAAGTAATCGTCAGGTTAGGCCATTTCCAGCACAAATCCAGGTTTTCTCACCCTCCACCCCCCAACACAAATTCACTCTCCTGCTGGTGATAGCCCATCCAAAGTGACAACTCTTTACACAATGTGCATGATAATGAAGTTAGGCCATTTCCTGCACAAATCCAGGTTCTCTCACTCCCTCACCCCCCTCCAAAAACCACCCCCATACACACACAAACTCACTCTCCTGCTGGTAATAGCTCATCCAAACTGACCACTCTCCAAGTTTAAATCCAAGTTAAACCAGAACATCTGGGGGGGGGGGTAGGAAAAAACAAGAGGAAATAGGCTACCTTGCATAATGACTTACCCACTCCCAGTCTCTATTTAAGCCTAAATTAATAGTATCCAATTTGCAAATGAATTCCAATTCAGCAGTTTCTCGCTGGAGTCTGGATTTGAAGTTTTTTTGTTTTAAGATAGCGACCTTCATGTCTGTGATTGCGTGACCAGAGAGATTGAAGTGTTCTCCGACAGGTTTATGAATGTTAGGTTTGTGAATGTCAGGTTTGGCTTCATTTCAACCCAGTACAGTGACAGTGAAATTCAGAAGGGATCTGGTGAGCTTTGTTCAGCTCTGGGAACTATGTATTTGGGAGTGTTTGTTTTACGCAAAAGATCCATTGTATTTTCTTATGCAACTAGAGGTGTGGACTGCACATGTGATCCCCACTAGGAGAACATGAACTTTTGTCCTGTTTTTATAGCTGCTCCACATAAGGGGCTAAAGGGGCTGTGACAGTAGCCCAGTAGAGGAGCTATCTTTTAGCTCAAGTGAGAGAGGTTTGTCCTGGCAGTGCTGAAGGTCCTGGGTTCCTGTCCCCACTGATGGCCCAAGTGCGGTTGCTTACACACATAATGGGTTTAATCATTTATTTGTTTACTAAGGAAGGACTGGGAGACACTGCTAACAATCCACAGTTCTGCTTTATCTGTCCACTGTCCAACACAAACACACCCAGCTTCCTGTTAAGGACTTTGGGTAGCAAGTCCCACAGGCATTCCACACACGAAGGGGTGATTTGATCACAACCACCACTAGCGGGCATTGGGAAAATCTCCCACCAAGCTCAGACTGGGAAAGTTTGTGTCTCGCCAGAGATGGCTGTGAGTTTCACGATAGGTTTGGGCAGAAGTTTCATGAGCCCAGTCAAGTTTGACAAAAATTCCTGTGGTTTTGTCATGCCCTGAGTGTCACGTGGATTTGGATGCAAACCTTTATCATAACACTTTGCCCTTGCAAAGGAGTCCGCAAACATTAGTCCTCCTAGTGCCCCACAGGAGAACAGGCCCGTATTAGTATCCCCACTCTGCAGATGGGGAAAGTGAAGCACATGGAAGGGCAGTGACTTGCCCAAAGCACACAACAAATCAGTGGCAGAGCAGGGGATGGAACCCAGGAGTCCTGACGTACAGACTTGCACCCTTTAAGGGATGTTAGGATTCCCAGATATGAATGTCATTCCAGTAATGGTCTATTCACTCAGCGACGCTCTGGATACCCAATGTCCAATACCTTTCAGCTGGCCAGCGATTGTGGTTGGGAGATCAGGTGACCGACTGCCCGCACCCCGCCACCCTCATTAAACACTGAGCTAGATCCTCACTAGGTGTAAACTGGCATAGTTCCATTTGCTTCAGTAGAGTTACGCCGATTTCCACCAGCGGTGGAGGGAGGGCGGGGGGGGGGGGGGAGACTGGCCCTGGATTGGCTTACATTTTGGGTAGAACTTTGAAATCCTCATGAAATCCTTGTTGCCATTGGAAGCCGGAGATGGGGGGAGCCGGACAAAATCAGCATCACCTTTATCTAACAGGAACATGCAGCTGCTGAGGCTGGAAGTCTCTTCCAGTTCCGGGCCTCCCAGTCCGGTGATACTAGCTTCTGCAAGTGGCTAAAGAAGAAGTCCCAGCGAAGGACAGAGCGGTCCCCCAGCCACAATGCCCGGGCAGCGAGGCTCTGCCTTCTGCATTGCTGCCACACCTTTGCCTCATTTCCTTGCTGTGAACGTGCTGCCCCAGGCCCTGAATCATCACGAGCACGTAGGCCCAGCCGGTGGAGACCAGTGTAGCTCCACTGAGCTCTGTGTGCAGCAGGTAAATGGACGTAGGCTGATTCCTATGGGTTGAGAACAAAGTCTGGCTCTGTCTAGAGATCTGGGTGGCCAGGTCTCAACAAATCCCCCCAGCAGCCAATTAACGGCCGGGGTGTCAGGGAAGATAATTCGGATGAGAGCAAAATATTGAGGGACGCTTATTAGGTTCCTTTAATTCACGAGCCCCCAGATTCGCAGCCTCTGCTGCAATCTCCTGGGAGTTAAGGAGGTTGGCTCAAGGAGAGAAATCACATTCAAACTCCATTACAAAATGTAAAGGGCCTTTTCCTCCAACCTTTTGACTTCTGGTTGCCAGGAGCCTGGGAAGGGCACAAAAGGGAACCGAGGACACTTAACAACACTCCAGGGAGCCCAGCTGAATCTGATTCACAAGCTCACGAGTGACATTAAAAGGGCTGGCAAAGGGCAGGGCTCCTTAATTTAGGGGGTGATGGCCTGAAGGCACCTGTAGGCCTTGGAAACTGGTGACTAACAACTGGGATTTATTCCCCTTTGACTGCTGCAGCCAGCATGCTCATTGTGGATGCTGCAGAGCGGAGATGGGATAAGCAAAGCTGGCTGAGAGAAGGGGATATTGGAGTTTTAAGGAATTTTGCAGTGTGTGAGGAACTACGTTACCCAGAATCCTGCAGCTCCCAAGGGAACTATATAAAAGTGCATGCCTGCAGGCTCTGGCTACCTTAGACATGCCAGCACTTGCGGCAGAGGGTTCTGCCAGTTAACCGTGCCAAGGGAGACCTAGACTTTAGGCTCAGAAGGTGTGTGTGTGGGCAGGGTGATCAAGAGGGGTGCCAGGACTGGCTCGCAGGCTAGTCGGGCCAATCACTAGAAAGACCGAAGTTGACAGTAGCTAAATATGGAAATGCCAAGAGGCCACTTTTGCAAAGATATTTTCTGTCCATGATCCCCCTTGCTACTCTTAATCCCGCTGTGAGCTTCCAAATGCACAAGCTGGCCAATCAGGTTCTTGAAGCAACCGCTTCATCATTTCTGCTTGTCCCTTTCCTGCCTACCTGAGAGATATCACAGGCTTTGTGTCACTTCTGGGCGCTTGTTTCGGTTTACGGCGCTCCTTTCATCGCAAAGGATTCCAACAGGCTTAATAAACATTGTCTCAGAAGCACGTCGCTCACCACTGAAATGCAGCCTCTTCTGGGGTGGAGCAGGGCAGCTGTCAAAGGGACCGAGCCAGCAAGGTGCTGAGCACACTCAGCTCCCACTGAAGTAAAGGACGAGGTCCTTAAAAGGCAGAGCAGCGCTGCAGGGCTGCTGAGGGGAGGAGGTGACGGAGAGGAGTGTGTTCACAAGATGCTGCAGGGAGATTGCAGAGAGGCAGCTTCATCACATGTGCATTTGTAAGACCATCTAAAAGATGCCTCCCCAGCACTGGGTGGACTTCACCAACTCCACTTCCGGTGACAGCTGGGTTTGGCGTGAGGCCGCCCATCTACGGGCGGGCCCTGTGGAGTTTGTAAACTGCAGCCAGACTGCAGGCCAAGTGGTTTTTGGATTATCTCTCCCTTCGCACCGAACAGGTGCATTTCTGGCGAGCGACGTGCAATCAGGAGGAGTCAGTGGGAAATTCATACTCTTTGTCTAGCGCGGCTTGGGCTAAAAGGGAAAGAGGCAGATTCTCAATTCCCACCCACCCCCACTTTCATTTCTTCCTTCCCTGTGAAGGCTCGGAGCAACTGCTCCAAGGCTTCCAGAGACGGGCCGCCGGCTTTGTGCTCTGCAAGCCCCACAGAGGGTTGAGCAGCATTTGTTAACTGTTTAACATGGCCTCGTTCTTAGGGCTGTTTAATTCACCCACATTTGGCTTTTTAAGCTCTCCAGGCAGGGCTATTTTGTAAGGCCAAGCTCTAGGATCCAACGGCGACCTCACTGGGATGAAAGAAGCCTGAAAGTCGGCTATTCTTCGGCGCCGGCAGTGCTGGAGATGAAGAATAGCTGAATTAGGGACCTCTGACATCTGCCTGAAGTGCAGTATGGTTGTTAGTGGCAGGGAAAGAGCGGCTACTTTCAGAACAAACAAAAGCTGTTCTCACAGCAGAAGAGAGATCCTGGGCCAGCAGCCCTAGGCATTGAAAACAGAAGCTGCTTCTGGAGCTGATGAGAGGAGACAGCAGCTGGAAGGGCACATTCAGGGCCGAAGAAAAGCCAGCCCCTGCGTGCAATGGAGGGCTGCAGTGACAGGCTGCAGAGCACAGGCTGGGAGAGCGTCCCTTAAAGATCAAACACCAATAAAATCACTGGAGGGAAGGGGAGGGGATGCACATGATTTGTAAGTCACTGTCCTGAACACGTGGGGCTTTGTCCCTTCTTATCACCCCAAACAGCTGCTCTAAGAAATCCGGGTGTCCTGCTGTTAATCGCCTAGGAAGTATTAGATTCACTCGGAATAGGCAGGTACCTGGGCTCAGCAGCCCATAACTTTCTTATAAACGCAAGACATCCGGTTGTAGTTTGTACAGCACCTTGCACACAAACAGCATCCCCAAAGCATGTTGTAATAACCCCTTAGGGCACCCTTTCCATGCCACTTTCCCTGTATCAGTTTGAGAGGGTCCAACCTCTTACTGTGGATGCAGGTATACAGGTATAAAGATGCTTATACAGGTATAACCTTTATTCCCCTAAACACGGGCAGCGCCATCTAGGAGATGGCGCACAGAACTGGGACTCAGCAGACCTGGCTTCTAATTCCAGCTCTGCCACTGGTCTGCAGATACTTTGTGATCAGTTGGTTGCATTAAAAGACAAGAGCTTAGTTAGTTTTGATTGGGTGCTTGAGTCACATGGTATGGTTTCTGTTCCCTGATAGGATGACTGTAACTCTTAGAATCAGATGTTTGGTGTAAATACTTGCCTGTTCCCAGGAATTCTCCAGCTGTGGCCCATGCTTGCTGGAATACTGGTGGAAGGGGCAAACCATGGCCACATTTTTATTTGAGCAAATACATATAAAATTAACATACTGAAGCCATCCGGAGCAGCAAGAAAACTCTGAGGGCCACCATAAAAACCATAAGATATTATACATTATTCACCCCGAGACATGGTGTGCCCCAGTCTCTTACTAAGGGGGGTTAGGAGTGAACTAGCCCCAGGGGCAGTTTATCTCATCACTCTCCACTAGCGAGATCCATGTATCTGCCCCTCAAGCAGCTGATGCCGTGACAGGGTACTGGACTAGGTGTGAGCCTGGCTAGCTCAGCTGGTAAAGCACCAGACTTTTGGGGGGATTGGTCCTGCTTTGAGCAGGGGGTTGGACGAGATGACCTCCTGAGGTCTCTTCCAACCCTGAGAGTCTATGATTCTATGACCCCAGCTCTGATCTGCTCTGGCAATTCCTATGATCCTAGGGGAACCCTTAGTAACAGTGACTGGGACGTGGGCAGTCATGCCTAGTGGTTGGAGCTGGAGTCCAGCTACTAGATACCAGAGCCAAGGGTCAGAGCTGGAGCCCAGAAGTCAGGAATTGGAGCTGAGGCTCAGAGCCAGCTTACCTGAAGAGAGGCAAAGCAGGAGCAGGGCCGGGTCCAAGGCAGGAGCAGGCCTCGAACAGGGCTGGGAAGAAGCAGGTGCTATCACAGCCCTTGGGAGCTTTGAGCAGCCACCAAACTGCAGCTGCTGCTGCTGGGCTTGAGAGCCGGTCTGCTGAC
The DNA here is from genome assembly GCF_965152235.1 of Eretmochelys imbricata. Taxonomy (NCBI): domain Eukaryota; kingdom Metazoa; phylum Chordata; order Testudines; family Cheloniidae; genus Eretmochelys; species Eretmochelys imbricata. Next base: position 4,701,136 of record NC_135593.1, on the reverse strand, counting down.
CCTTGCCACGAATCAGGCGGCGAAGCCAATCAGGCGGCCAGCGGCGCTCGGTAGGTTGCCGGGAGGCTGGCTCTGCCGCCAGCCTTGTTCCTTGACATGGGGGTTCAGATGTGAGATTCTGCTGTGATGGGCACCAGCACGTAACCCTAAGACAGTGCGCTCCAAAGACCTGTCCTTGTGAGGTCCTGAGGCCCAGAGCCTCAAAGGTGTTGAAATCGGTAGTTAGGCACCTAAATCCCTTTGAAGATCTGCACATGAGTCCCCAAGGGCGTCAACAGGAGCCAAAGGCAGCATCGGGCTCTGCTTGTGCGAATAACACGACAGGGTGTCTTTATACCCAGTGCTCTTGGGGGTACTGACTGGTGAGGGCTCACCCGGCCCGCGTTGCTGCCCTTACCAATCGCGCTCTCGCCATTTAGCCCTTCATGCGTTCATAAAATATTCATCCGCCAAGTAAAAAAGTCCCCACAGCGGCACACGGGTGTATTGGCCTGTCCCGTCTAGAAGCACTGGCCCAGTCTGGCCGTTTCCACGCTCCTGTGTTCTCTGTGACGCCCCTTCAGTCTGGATTTGTCACGAATCTCTGGGAGCAAGTTTTGGAGCGAGTTGCTGCGTCTCCTTTCGGGAGGCAGCGCAGCTGTGGTGAGTAGCAGGTTTCCAAGTCACGACAGGAAGATGATTTAATTGGGGATGGGTCCTGCTTTGAGCAGGGGGTGGGACTAGATGACCTCCTGAGGTCCCTTCCAACCCTGATAGTCTATGATTCTATGATGGGAATATTGGCTTGCCTGCCCCCCGCACTGACAGCATGACAATACCCTCTCCCCTCCAGTTCTGCAGTGACCCTCCCTTCCCTCCGTGGGACCCCCCGGTCCTTTTCCGCTTTCCCCGATCTGTCTCCTGCGTGCACGGCTCCTGCGAGACTGCACAGCCCCCTGGCTGCAGTGCGTTTGATATAGACTGTCTGCTGGAAGAGGGCAGATGGCCCCAGGACTCTAACTGCTTAGAGACTTCCTGTTGAACGTCGGCAGGGGCCCAAAATCTGGGGCCAAATCCTGACGTGCGCACTCAGCCAGAAGGCCCCCTGCCTCAGGAGGACGGGCGGAGCAGGCTATGGCCCCGGGGTGGGGGGGGGCACTTTGGCCCAGGAAGCCGCCTGCTGAGTATTAAACACCTAAAACTTTCTCGACCACCAGCCAGCTAGACCCAACACAACATATTCTGCTCCCCAGAAGGCTCAGGGGCTACTGCCCAGACCTGTTTACCATTCTTCATTGTGCACAGTGACTTTAAAGACTGCTGTTTCAGGTCCAAGGAGTTGCCTAATATGGTCCCAGTGGCAAGCTCTGCTCCGGATCCCATCATGCCTACAACAGAACCAGAATTTAAGGCTCACTGCATGATCTGTGTGGGAGGCAGGGGGCGGGGGCGGGGTGTACGGTGAGATAACAGGAAGGATTTGCATGGCCTTGGCCAGCGTTACAACCTCTCATTACCACTAAAAGAGAAGAGTTTGCTATGGATGAATTCCTGGAGCCATTTCACATTCCAGAGCCAATTCCAGACCCGTCGTTAACAAATGGGAGCTCCGAGGTCTTGGCTAATGGGCCGAGAGCAGGAAAACTCATGGATTGTTCAGCACAACAAAAGCTCCCAACAACGTGGCTGTGCAAATCACGAATCCCGAGACAGAACGTGGTGCTTTGACTTCAGCCAAGGGGCGCAGGTGTCTCCAACCCAACCGCAGCGGCGCCTGGAAGCAAAGCGGGTTTTCCAGCTAACTTGGAGAGAGGCGACTATGGAGCATGGACCTTCCTCCTAAATCACCAGAGATGGGGCCAGCTCAAGGCAGGAGGATGCTGGACTGAGGAGAGCCTGAGCCTTAAGAATTTAGGGGGGGGCTGATCTTGTAGTCACTGTGCGCCTTGCACCCATAGACTTCACTTGAAGTCATGTGCAGGATCAAGCCCAGAGCAAATCTATAGACAACATCCCTTGGGCAAGTCATTTTGTCTTATTTGCTCCATATGGAAAATAACAACAGTCATCGTTCCCCACCTCCCCGAGGAATTGTGACGCTTAAACTCACAGCCTGGGCCAAGCAACCAGAACACTGCACTGGGATTTGGGAGACCTGTCTCTATTCAGTGCTGCCACGGACCTGCAGGGCGCCCTGCGGCAAGTCATATCACCGCCTGTGCCTCGGTTTCCTCCATCTGTAAAATGGCGGTAATGTTACTGGCATCCACTGGCAAGTGCTTTGAGCTCTACCGATGAAAAGTGCTGTATAAGAGCTGGCTACTGTCATCAACTCCTTCATGTCTGTGAAGCACTTTGAGGCCCTAGGGAGGAGCATTCTTGGTTGCGGATTTTCGGGCGGCGGTTTGGGTTGGGATTTGACAGCACTGGAATCGTGTGCAACCAGAGCAATAAACAGAGCCCTGGTGAGCTTGGATTTGACATAAGAAGCAGAACCAAGGGGGTGGGCTTGGCTCTAGGGGCTCATATTGGAGGGTCTTGTTGGGGACCAGCTCTGATACATCGACTCCTCCAGTCTCCCTCAGGTGCGTCTCTGGCTGGGAAGCCTCCTTGGCTCCTGGAAGCTGCAGAGATGCTGGCAGGTGGGAGGTGCAGCCTAGCAGAGTCTGTCAGCAGAGGGCTGGCTGCATTAAGGTTTGTCCTGAGGGTTATTGAGAGCGTCAGAGCATTTGACTGCCATTCCTCCCAAGGCCTGAGAGCACGCAGAGTGGGGTTCGAATGGACGTTGCTGGGGGAGCAGGGCAATGACCCTTTGCAGAAACTTGAGCTCAGCTGAGGAGTGGCTCCGGGGGGCGAAGGGAATGGCTGGAATGCTCTGTGTTTGGGGCCCAGGCTGCGGGGGAGAGGCAGCCCCAGCCGTGGCAAGGAGAACTCATCGAAGCAGGATTCTGCTGGCAGGCGAAGGAAGCTGATAAAACACTGGCAGCTGCCTATAGAAGAGGGTGTCGGGGCACTGGGAGGGAGGGGGGTTTGGGGCACACAGTGCACCTGGTAACGGGGCTGCCTTTCGAGCCAGCTGGCCCTGGTTCTGATTTTAGCAGCACTAAGATGTGGGCCCAACCCCTGCAGACTTATACTGTGCTTGCCTCGTGTGTCTTTCACCCAAGTCCAAGGACAGCAACGCATGATCCAAACAGGGGACAGGTAGTCCAGAGGCTAGGGCCCAAGCCTAAGACCTGGCAGACCAGCAGCCAAGTCCCTGCATTACTACAGACTTCCTTGGACAAGTCACTTAGGGTCCGTCTGCCCTAGAGCGGGAGGTGCCAATGCCGATTTGGGAAGACGCACTCGCCTGAGGGTTCTTACAAGTAGCTTCAGCAGCATGGGAGGGGCTAGTTGCTGTGAGTCCGGACCTATGGGATCTTTCCTGGGGTGGCTGGGCTGCTGTTTTTAGCTCACTCAGAGCTAGCATAGGTGTGAGCTGGAAGATCTAGCGTAGCCACAACCGTAGTCTCGCGGTGCCTCAGTTTCCCAGCTGTACAATGGGGATAACAGCACGGCGCCACCTCCCAGATGCGCTGTGAAGCTCCACTAAAGGTTGGGTGGTGCTCAGGTACCATAGCAACGGGGGCGGATAGGCACCTAAGCCAGCTAGAGACGCTGATGAATTCAGCCTCCCGGTGTGCCAAAGACGCAAAGTCACAACCAGCCTGGCACAGAAGAGTCCTGAGTTGCAGAACCATGCTCCAGCCGCTCCACACGCTCCATCCGACCGTTGGGTCCGGCAGGCAGGGGAAGGCGCCGCAGGCCCAGGGGTCCCTGCGAATCGCATGTTGGACCCGTGAGAGAAGACCGGGAATCTGATGAGTACAGTCAGGGCTTGGAGGAAACTTGATGCAGTGAGGGATGGACTGTTAGCTGTGTAACAGTCACTGGAGCCTGCAGAGAGAGAAGGTCCTAATGGCTGGGACTGAGCGGAGGGGACCGCTGTATGGGGCCTGCTTTTCCTGGCTGATCCTGCTGTGGTAACGGTGCGCTCACCACCCCCCAGTATTCAAACACCAGGAATCAGGCCCACACCTCATATATTGGCCTTTTGCTGTTGGAGCCTTTGGGGTCAATGTTTGCAGCCTTTACTCCCCAACTAGGAGGGCTAGAAATGTACCTGCTTGGTGGTTTGTTTTGTTTTTTTAGTGACAGGCGAGATCCCCAGGTCATCACAGGACTCCGGGAGCTGGGGCTCTAAGAAAAACACCACCTAGCCCCAGACTCGATGCTGCAGCTCCCCAGAAGAGACTCATTGGGGTGTCAGAGTCTTTTCTTGGTGGGCCAGGGCCTTGGTTTCTGCCTGTGACTTCTCTATGGCCTAGATCCCCTGCTAAGAATGGCCTAAGGGAGCGTCCTCCAAATCACTCCCTGGAAGGAGAGTGGGGTTTGCCCCTTCTCCCCAGAATGGGCCACTCTCATTCCCGCAAGCCCCGCAGGGAGCCTCAAGAGCTGAGGGCCCTCTTTTCTGCATCTGCATTCTTGTGCCTCCACCCTGGCACAGACTCCTGGCACCCCCCCCGCCCCCTCCACTACCAGGGCCATCCCTGCCCAGGCTTCCCCCTGGAGTCCCTTAAAGGAAAGGCTCCCCCACAGGGACAGCCTGGGGCTCTAAGGTACTGGGGAAATGTACCCACCTGCCACAGTCCTGCAGGCCCATCCCATGTCATCCAGATCTGCCCTCAGCCCCACACAGGGGTCGCAAGGCAGCTGATAGCCTTTGCTGGGCCCTGGATGAGAGGGTGTTCCCAGGCAGAGAGCTGACCCCCGTTCCGCACAGACCAGAAGAGATTTGTGCTGGAAGGGCTCCCTTCATGTGCGGCTTGGGGGGGGCACGATCTGGATCGTTCCCCATCTCATCCGTGGGTGACTGGATACACAGCGCAGGGCTGGCAGTTCTCAGGAGTTCATCGACAACTCTGGCGACGTTTGTGGTGTTTTATTAAATCCCCATCTCCCGGAGTCCTGTGATGACACGAAACTCTCAGCTTTCATTAAAAAAAACCCCAGTGTCCAGCCCTTGGGGTTGGGGACACAGCTGGAACATGAGACCCCCGAAAGACTGAGACACCAGGTGGCCAATAAATGGACCCCCCCCCTCGACATTTAGGATGGTTTAAAATCCTGACTCTTGAGTTTCAAATGACTGGGTCTGGGCAGCGCTGAGCGTGCCCCTAGCTAGATCCCGTGCCGGCAGCATCTGTGCGCTGTAGGTATGCTACACAGGTGCTGGAGGGAATGTCTCTATTGACAGTCCCGAGGCAAAGGGGATCATGACTCACGGGGCTCCAGCCTGCAGGGAAACGCCCCTTGTTAGGCCTCCCAAATCACTGCCACACCTCCTCTGATCCAAGAGCGGTGTTTAATCGAGGGCCCTGTGTACATTCCCAGCAGGACTGAAACCGGCCCTTGCTCCTGTGCAGCCTCCCCCGGAACCGCCCAGCTGGCCGTGGTGGGTTGGGTGTGAGGCTGGGGAGGGGCGGCCCCCGGGGAAGCTGCGTGGTCATGCTGGTTGCACTGTGTAAGCTGTGGCTAACCCGACTGTGCAGTGCTGAGTGAATGTCAAATAAACAGAGCAGCGGCTGGATTGCAGGCGGCGAGGGGCAGCGTGGGCACCCCGCTGGCTGCTGCCCTCGCTCGCCACGGAGCGCCGCTTCGGCTTTTTTGTTTCTTGGCAGCGTTTTTGGAAAGACGCTTGGAGGGATTTCACAGTAAATAAACCCGCTCGCTCACCGAGAGCTGCCGAAGAGTGATTGAAATGAGAGGGCTCTTCCCAGCAGCCAGGGGCCGGCAGCTGCGCTGACAGGCACGGCTCCTCTGGCCTGGCTTGGGCCCTTCACTGAGCTTTTCTTACCCTGAACCTCAGAAATCCAGGGGCTGTGCTTGCCCTGCCGCTCCCCCCAGCAGGGACTGGGTGCTGGTGTGAGAGGGGCTGGGTTCAGCCTGGATCAGACGCTGGCCCGGATAAGCCCTGCCTGCTCTGCGGGTGGCTTCCAAGCAGTTGCCCGGCTGGGGGAAAAGCCGGGATCATGTCCCTGTCTCTTTGGACCCCATATATCAGCTCAGGTGCAGCTCCCATTATCGAGTACTCAGCAGGCCGGGTGAGACCGCACATTGCACTTCCAGGAGCCAGAGGTGAAAGTAAGCCGGTCCAGTCGGGTACGGCGTACCGGCAAGAGAGACAACTGGAGTCAAGGGTGGATTTTTTAAGCTGGAGAGATGAGGTGTGTTAGTCCTGTGAGGGGAAAGAGCCAGAGGTTAAGGACAAGGGCAGGGAGGACAGTGGGCACGTGGGAGCTCAGGAGATGGGACGGGATCACTGAGGCAAGTGGAGGGGTTAGCGGAAGACAGCAGATGAGACACGTCTGTGTCTGGGATAGGAGGGGAGAGCTGTTGGCGGGGCAGGGGGAAACTCCTGGCGTCGTTTGTTAATTTTCTCTTGGAAGAAATTGGCGCAGTTCTGTGTGTAGAGAACAGTGGCGGCAGGAGGGGGGAGGGTCTGAGAGTGAATCAAAGCGGGCGAAAGGCAGCTGGGATTGTGGCCGTGGGATTCAGCGAAATTGGAGCAGGAAAGCTGTCGAGCGAGGAAGATGGCAGAACTCAAGGAGGACGTCAGCCCAGTCACGGGATTCCCGCCAGAGGTGCGCCACCGCCCGAGCGCAGGAGAGGAGCAAGGGGACGTTGGGGAGAGCCGGGGCTGGGAGTTGGCAGGACAGATCTTGTGGTGGGAGAGAGGGGCCAAAGAGTACAGGGGGGAGTAGAGAGAGAAGTGGAGAGAATCAACAGCCATGTCAATGGAAGAGGGGACAGGGAGGAGACGAGAAGTCACCAGCGCCAAGGGACTGCAAGTCACGAAAAGGCCGAGTGACAGGGCAATGCTGAAAGAGACGAGGGGCTGGTCCGAGAGGGGAACGCAGCAGAGAGGGCCGTGCTGCCTGGAGACCAAGTCGTTTTGGTGGGGGCGAGAGTTGACCCAGGGCCGCAGGGCGAGTGAAAACACCAGGGCAAGGAAATGCACAGTTAACGGCTTGGACGGGTCACGTCACCGAGGATGAGTGTGGGAGACGGCGAGGAGAGGAAGAGGGAGAGCCACGCGCTGACGAGGAAAGCTGAGGGGGGAGGAGCAGGAGACGAGAGTTGGACGCAGAGCTGTTCGAAAGGGGAGTGAGAGTGTGGGAAGGGGGGGGAGGAACGGGAAAGAGGCCCGGCACCCCCCCGCAGCCTGATCGCAGGAGAGGCCTCTCCAAGACACGGCAGGGTCTCTGCAGCCCTCCCAGACACGACTTAATCCTGACAGCTCAGTTCTGGTGCTTGGTTCCACAGTCTGGGCCTTGCGGTGCTAACCAGGGCCCAGCCTGCTCGTCTCTGGCTTATCTCCGACGCCGAGTAACGGACAACGTCCCAGGCACTCTGCGTACGGCTCACCCCTGATTTAGTGCTATCGTGCCCGAGAGCACATTCATCATTATCAGCTGACGTCAGCCGCCATATTTTATTCTCCTGAAGCTTCCCCTCATCTCCGGGAGGCCAGGGAGATGTCTGCCCGGCTTCTTACCTTTGGGTAAAAGGGTCGGCTGTCTGGCTTGGGACGTGAGGTGCAGCCGGGGCTGGAATTCTCAAGGAAGAAATAACACGAGCGCAGGGTACAAGCCTTGCTGTTTTCCACTTTAAAGAGCTTGATTTATGGGCCTGAAGTAATCCTATCCCATTCTCAAGCCAGGGCAGCGGCTGGCCTGCGTGTGACGCTGGTGGACACAGTCTGCTGGTCTCCCTGCCCCTGTGCCCATTACAGGCTCTGTAAGCATAGATGCCACCTGCCCCTCTCATCGGAGCTGCTCAGAGTGCCGTCCGAGGCTGGGCCAGGGTGGGTTCCCATCTGGAGCAACGGAGGCATTAAGGGACACACCCTAAGTTGTGGTAGATCAGAGGTAGACTTGGGAACAGAACCCAGCCGCCTGCTCAGTCCAGTAGCCAACACCAGGGCTCTACGAGCCCAGCAAACAGCCAGATGAAAAGGCATGTGCACGGTAAAGCCACGCTCAGGGCTTCAGCTCCTGCAGCCGCGTGCCGAGGGCAGAATCTCAGCTTTCACGTGAGACAGCCAAGTGAGTTTCTAGCCCTCGTGAAAACAGTGACCCGAGCGGCGCTGCTGCCTGAACCTGCAGAGAGCCTGAAGCCATCACTGAGTGGCATGGCCAGCCCCATGCATCTCAATGGGGGGTTAACACCAAGCTCCCCTGCTCTGCTGGGCCTGACGACCCCACCCCGCCAGGGACTCTGGGTGGCAGGAGGAGAAGAGTTCAGTGGGCTCAGCCCCCCTAAACTGAGACCTCTGGGCTGTGGGTTGAATAGTGGGGGCCTGCTGCTGCTCCCAAGGTGGTGGGGGGCCATGTGCCATGGTCTGGGTGGGGAGCCTCACTGCATGCCAGCAATGGGGAAGAGCTATAGCCGGGGAAGGAAAGGGGCATGGAGGTGGGGCCACAGCGGGCTTCCTGTCAGTCACAGGGAGAATCCCATCCCAGAATATTCATTTAGCAGCCAGCTCAGTCAGAGGCAGATTAGGGGTTTGTGAGGCTCTCGGGCAGAGCAAGGGGGGCCCCTCCCCACCCCTTCCACCTGCAGTCTCCCCCTGCCCCAGCTCCTGCCAGGGAGCTGGGTCAGGTCGCGAGGGGTTCCCCGCCTGCCCGGCGCTCCTGCCTGGGAGATGGGTCAGGGCGCAAGGGGTTCCCCGCCTGCCCGGCGCTCCTGCCTGGGAGATGGGTCAGGGCGCAAGGGGTTCCCCGCCTGCCCGGCGCTCCTGCCTGGGAGATGGGTCAGGGCGCAAGGGGTTCCCCGCCTGCCCGGCGCTCCTGCCAGGGAGTGGGGCTGGGGTGCAGGGGCTTGCTCTGCCCTGCCCGCCCAGTGCTCCTGCTGGGGAGCAGGGTCAGGACATGGGGGCTTCCTCCGCTCCCCAGCAGGAGCGCCGGGCGGGCGGAGTGGGTCGTGGCATGGGGGCGTCCATTTTTCCGGGGCCCCCCAATTGGCTGTCGCTCCTGGGCATGGGCCCCATTGGCCAAGTGGCTAATGTGCCACTGAGCTCATTCTGCGCTCAGGTCCCTTTCCCTCAGGAGCAGCATTGGATCCCCACTGAGGACAGCTGGACAGAGAGCCCTGAAACCCTGCACTGGATGGGCCCTCCCGGTAGGGTTGCCAACTTTCTAATTGCACAAACCCTTGCCCCACCCCTGCCCTGCCCCTTCCCCAAGGCCCCACCCCCGCTCACTCCAGCCGCCTCCCTCCATCGCTCGCTCTCCCCCACCCTCACTCAGTTTCACCAGGCTGGACTAGGGGGTTGGGGTGCCGGAGGGGGTGAGGGCTCCAGACTGGGGTGTGGGCTCTGGGGTGGAGCCACAAATGAGGGGTTCAGGGTGTAGGAGGGGGCTCTGGGCTGGGGTCGAGGGGTTCGGAGTGCAGGAGGGGGCTCAGGGGTGAGGCAGAGGGTTGGAGTGCAGGAGGGGGTGCAGGCTGTGGGTGTGGGCTCCGGGGTGGGGTGGGGCCGGGGATGGCAATCCTACCTCCCAGCAGCGCTGTTCCCCTGCCGGGCCATCGTAAACTCAGGTGGGGCTTATGGAAGATGGACCCTGCAGTTCTGTGGCAGCCGTTTGCTGGAACTGGTGCGTCTCCAGCAGCCCACGTGGAGCCTGTAGACACTGTGTCTAAGAGCTTCTGGCAAGCGGTGTGGAGGCCTCATGTCCAGAGAGACCCGCCCTAGGGCCCAAGCCTGACAAAGGGAGAAGCTGTTTCACGGTGTTGAGGTTCCACCAGTCAAATCTAGATCAGTGGGTTTGGGATGACTGGGAAAGAAGAGGTGGGTTCTGGAGAGCAGCAGTAAGTTCCACAAGTGGCAGCATTGTCTAGTGGGCAGAGCACTGGCCTGGGGGTCAGGAGCACAGTGTTCTCTGCCACTGACTTGCTGCAAGGCCTTGGGCAAGTCGCTTTCCCTCTCTGAGCCTCTTTGTCCATTTAGTCTATAAACTCTGTATCTCAGTGTGTGTGTGCCCAGCAGAACGGGGCCCTGATCTCAGCCGGGGCTACTGCAGTGCAAATAAATAACACCTGGTTACTGACGAGCTGTGGTTCGTTGTCTGGAACCTGTTTTCAGGTCTATTACAGCGTGGTTCTAGGCCAGACTTGGATTGGCGTAGGTATCCCAGGGATACGGGGTTGGCCCATAACAATTAGCCAGGCCTCAAATTAAATAGATTTTCACAGGCAAACCTGCCCCTTCATGGCTTGCCTTGGCCCATGTTGTCCTCTTGGCTTGTGATGAGAGGTGTCACCCTGGCAGTTAACAGCTGCTGCTCCAGAAAGCAAATCAGCTCTGCAGGGACAATGAAGACCCCTGCAGAGGAACTAGCAAATTCAGGCTAGATCCACACAGGGGATTTAATCTCATTTTTGCAAGGCCTAACTTTAAACGCCCTGCTGTCTAAAGGACTCCTGAGTGTCACCCAGGGTCCCTATACAATGCACGGGGAGAGTTAGGAGCCACAGACACCGGCAAAGGAAGTGGGGTGCTCAGCTGCCTGAGCTAGGGCGTAGGAAATGCTGCGGAGAGGGACATGGATCTAGTAGATACATCATCTTTGACGGTGCTGTGCTAACGTACCCCTCCCATGCCCTCCGGATCTGCCCCTCTCTTCTCACCAGCCGGTTGCTGCAGCGTCTTAATAGCTGCAGCTACTCTGCGGGTTGGGGACGTTGCTATGTACCCCGCTACCACGTGGACAGATTCCCGTTTGTCGCCGAATGGGGCTGTTGGGAGACGGAGGGGAACGTGGAGGATTGAAGTGGGTACCTCTGCCCCAGAGCCGCACCCACCTGCTCTGCATTCTCATGGGGCAGGGAATGGTACCGAGGGGGCCTGTGCGTACGTAACGCTGACAGACCCCGGTCGTCGGCGGGCGGGATTGAACCTGGGACCTCTGGAGCTTAGGGCATGAGCCTCTACCGCATGAGTTAAAGCCAACTGGCTGTTAAGGAGACTGTTTCTCTCTCTCTTTAAGTGGTCTTAGGGCCACTAGATGGGACAGAACACCACACCCCGGTGTGTGGGTTACACGTACTCCTGCCGTGAAACCAAACTGCCCACTCTCCAGCTGAATGGGCTTTTGGGTCAGGTCAGTTACGGCTGGGCGAGCCTGAGAGGCTACCAGAGGATGGGGGGCGGGGGGGACAAGTGCTTGCCGGCCCCCTTGCCCCTGCTGGCGTGGAGTGCGGCGGGTCTCCCTGAGGCACACGGGTTTCAAGGTGCAGCCACGCACGCAGCATGGTGCTGAAAGAAATGTCAGTTCCACTGAGCTCAGCACTGGAACCCCTGCTGCTCCAGCAATCTGCTGTTCCCTTGCAGGGCCTGGGATCAGACTCGCCTCCGGGCTGGCCGAAGGGAGGGAGATTACCGAGGTGGGATATGGGCAGGGACTCTGGAAAGAGATCAGCAAAGAAAACCATCTAGCCAAGCTAAGGATTTTGAGATTCCCTTTCCCTGTCTGGCTCAGAGCTTCATCTGCTCATCATGTGAAGATTAACATGTACATTCATGTGGGGCCAGTGTCATTCTAGAGGGCATATGTAACTGAAGATCACAGTAGCTCTGTCAGCCTCAACCTGGCATCTTCATTTAGGGCTAAATATGATCCTTGCCTTTCAGCCCCCCCGCTGAAATGATTTATGGAGAGAACCTCTGGCGGAGGAGGGGCCCAGTGATGTCTTGGCGAATCAATTTGAGTGTGAAAGGCCAGGCTGGCTGTATGATGTCAGAGGTCTCCACAGCTGTTCATCATGGAATGTGGCTCCCAGCCGTCACCGTTGGAGGGGCTGGCCTGAGATCTCAATGCTCCTTTCCAGGGATGGCAGCGACATGGGCCTATTGCACCTGCACTGGTATGATCAGGAGTCTGAGGCTCTTCTGTTTGTCTCAGAAGTCAGGAGGCAGGTGCTCCTGGAATGACATGGATTGTAGCTGCTGTCAGCCACCATGGACTCTGAGGAACACAAGGCCAGCTCACCAGACCAGGCGTATGGTTCTGGTATCCTTAATCCAGCAGTCACCTATGTGGGATTCTTTAAAGCAAGGTGTCCCCCTAGATCTGCTCTAGGAATTATTTGGGGGCAGGTCTCTGGCCTGGGCTATACAGGAGGTCATATTAGATGATCACAATGGTCCCTTCTGGCCTTGGAACCTATAGATCTACTCTCCTGTCCTCCAACACCACGCCCGTGCAATACGTCTGCACAGCAAGCGTGCCACGGGATTGCTTCCTTGTCTCAGCTCCTCGTCCTTTTGCACTGGCTAGGATAGCCAGTGCCACTGCAAAGCTGGTCTTATGCCTGCAAGTCTCGTCTTGATGCTTGACTGCAAGGTCCTTTTCCTCCTGCAGGAGACATCGGGGGTAGGGAAAGGATACGAAGGTCTCCGGGAGCTGCTTGGGGAGCTGCCAATGACACGTGACCTCTGCTATGATGAGTAAGAGCAATGCCCTTTGGGGTATGAATATTTCACTGGGCAGACCAGGAATGTGAATGGGGATATTGGTGATAAATGTGGGCAGCGGAGCCTTGCACAGAGCCGAAAGTCTTGCTCTGGCCTTTCAGTCTTGACCTGGAACTGCTGCTCCTGCATGGCAGGGACGACACGGCCTCCTTGTGCAGTCGGCCTCGTCTCAGCTTCATTGCTCTGCGCCCGTGTGGCCAGAGCGACCTGGGGTTCCCGGAGACAGATCATCAATTTCATTTCCACTAGCCCCAGTGGGCAAGCTTAGCATTGGCCTCTGGTAATAAGTAGCTTATTACGTTCGCACAGATGCCTGTGTACTGCCGGGGGCAAGCAGAGGGAAGGAATCAGCTCCAGAGAGGACACAGGAGAAAACCACTCTCTGTGCTCCTTTGTCCGGCGGCCCTGCTCCACTGGCCTTCCACCCTTCCCACCTGGGGCATTTCCATCGGAGGCGTCCAGCCTGCTTGCACACTTTGGACCTCTCACCCACCTGGGTCGGGTGTGGCTGAGGAGAGGTGATGGGGCTGGTTGGGCTTCTCTAGGTGCCCCATCGGCTCCTCTCCAAGCACGGTGGGGCAGGTAGCGTAGCTGATCGTGACTGACCCGTGGCACATTCGCCCCCGGGGCTGAACGTGTTGTCAGTGCTGGGCCCAATGTCCATTACTGCCTGTGGACTGGGAACGATCAACGGGCTGAGGCATACCTAGGAGGAGACCAAGGATCAATCCTGCTGCCTTGAAGTCAGTGGCAAAGCTCGCACTGACCCGGGGCAGGGAACAGGATTTGGTCCTAGACCAAAAAGGGGCCTGGACCCTGGAAACAAGACCCAGCAGAGGGAGTCGAAGGAGGGCGTTCAGGCGACTGGATAGCAGTGCCTGGCTGAGCAGTGGCCAGTGCCTTTGTTTCAGCAAAGGGGAGTTTGTAGGATCCTGCAGTGGCTGGGTCTGGCTCCTCATGCACAGGCAGTCGGCCTCCATCCCCCACTTTCTGAGGGCAGAAATTGTTACCTCCTTCTCCCTTTTAAAAACGTGTTTAGTTATTTAAACGTTCCCTCTCGGGGCTGGAGATGCAACCACCGGGGAGCTCTGGACTAGCGCCTGGCAACGGGGAACAGAGACACGGAAAGGGCAAGGCACCCGTCTGGTCCGAATGTTCTGCTTGAGCCAAGGGCATAAAAGAAATGAGAGGCATGAATGCTGCAAAGTTACCCCCAGGTGATGTCATTGTAATACTGGCTCAGGCTCTATTAATATCACAGGGAAGGACAGACGTTTTACCTTGATGCTAGCATCCTCTACAATGTTTGTGACCGGAAACAATCCTGCCTTTGGTGGTGGTGAGGCATTCACAGGAGCTCATTTTACACGGGAGTCCTGATTTTAGTGGGGGGCAGTGTTGTCTGTCGGTTAGAGCAGGGGACTGGCTGTCACAGCACCTGGGTTCGATTTCTGGTCGTGCCCTCCAATAGCCATGTGACTCTGGAGATGTCGTTTTGTTGCTCTGTGCCTCGGTTTCCTCATTTACCTTGACTGGTCAAGCCCCTGTCCCTTTGGTATTTACGATCTGCCCCTTTCCTGAGAGCCCTACTAAAGGATCCCTTCTCTATCCCTTTCCTTGAAGCACGGGGATCCGAGCAGGACCAGCACCGACAGGGCCCAGTAGCTGACACAGATTCGGCACCTGCCTTTGGTGCACCTGGCATGCTCCCGGGGACCTTCAAGGTTTGGTGCACCCAGTGCGGCGCAGTCAGGGAGACCCAGCCGAGACTTCCATGGCCTTGGAGACTGGGAGTCCAGCACGCAGCGCCTCCCTCCGGGCACTGGGGATGACAGTGGCACTGAACGCCTGTCACTGCAGAGGAATGGAGGACGCCACGGCTTGGTGCCTGGCCCGAGCTGAAAGGCTGCCGAGGTTCTTGCCCATGGCGCTGTGTAGAGAGCAAAGGAGCTGGTAACCGTTTGACGGAATCAGAGCTCTGCGGGGACTGAGCAGAAGCTACAGGGCCACTTCTTCCTAGGATCCTTTACGGCTTCCAGATTTACAGGTGCCCCGAGAAGAGGTTGGCTTGTTTGAGTCACGGCCCGTGTAAGTGGCTGCTCTCAGCGGGTGACCTGTTGCCCCATCTCATGTGCTGCTTGGATGGGAATCAGGGTTAAAAAGCCCTGTGACACTGGGGGCTCTGTCGTGTCTCTCCTTACAAGATGCTAGCAGGGAGTTCACCAGCGGGGTTTGCAGGCACAAGGCATCTTGTTCAGATTTTCTCGGCCGGAGGTCTTGGCAGAAATTCTTCATTTCCGGAGTGAGAACGAGCTTTTAATCTCCAAGCTACAACTCACTGGAGAGAGAGAAAGGCAAAGGGAGAGAGAGAGAGAGAGAGAGAATAAAACGCTGTCTTGACAAGTAAAGCCACATTCCAACATCATCTCCACTTTCTCCGAGAGCATATTTGATTGCGGGGGGGTGGGATGGACAGTACTTTCCAGCTAGCTTCTCGGTCTGTTTTCCCATTTAGGGTGATGACCACATTTTCTCAGCCTTTAATAGCTATAATCTGCATGAGCCAGTCAAGAAGCAAATGGAAGAAACAGAAATTCCCACCCTCATCAGAAAATCTCACTCACTAGATACTGGCTGGGACTCGTTACTCTAATTGGTATCTTGCTTTGGAGCTAATTGTGGAGCTGTCTTCATGATGGTTTTGCAATATCTCCAGCACCTTTCGACACAAGGCGCACCCGGCATTTTACAAATTTCAGTGTAAACACCGCACAGCATCTGTGCCAGAGATCGGCTGCCGTGAAGACAGAAAGGAGCAACCATTCCACAGGGCAGAGCAACCGGAGCAGCTTTAGCCATTTTGCTGGTAATTATCCAAGCTGGACTTTGGCTAGGACACCTGGATGAATGAATGACCCTGCTCCTGTAGGATCGGTTAGCGACTGCAGATAGATAGGACCTTGGTTTTGTACCATGGGTGGCGGTGCTGCCCGGGGCATAGACTAGTGGAGTGGGAGTTGGGGGGAGCTGGTCTCTGCAACTGATTTGCTGTGTAACCCAGGTCACTTCCTCTTTCTGTGCCTCCGTTTCCCTCACAGTGAAATGGAGATAATTACACATACTCACCTTTGAAAGCTGGATGAAAAGGACTATTATCTTATCCGTCACATGGCAGATCCCTAGCATCATTCTGGGGGAGAGGGGTTAGTACTGAGCCACAGGAAAGAGTATCTTATACTGAATTAACAATACCCCAGCAACACCTAAGGGCTTGGCTGCCTGCAGACGTGCATCTGTTTAACCTGAAGTGTTTAAATTACCTGACTTAGTTAAACCAGTGAAAAGGCCATGTGGATGCTCTTATGGCAGGTTAAATAGGCTCATTCCAGTTTAGTTGAAGTTGACTAGAACAGGTTGACACTCAACCAAAACAAGCCCCTCTTAAAGCAAAGTACAAGTGTCCACACACGGTTTGGCAGGGGGTTAACTAAACTAGGGTACATTTGTTTGCGGGTTAAATTGCTAACTAGCTTAGATTGGGAGCTCTGTGGGGTGGGACCTGTCTGTTTGTTCTGTCTGCACAGCACCTACCCCCATGGGTCTCTAACGAGAGTGCCAAGGAGCAATGGCAATACCAATAATTAATAACAACAACAGATAAAGGGTCAAACTTTCAAAAGTACCAAGTGACTTAGGATCCTAAGTCAAATTTTCAAAAGTGGCTGAGGCACAGAGGATGTTAAGGCCTGGGTCTACAAACAGTGTTGCACCGATTTAACTATTATAATAGAAAGTCGCATCCCTAACTGACATAGCTGAATCGGTACCACTCCCAGTGTGGACGCAGTTACAGCGCTATAAAGATGCCTTTAGTCCGGTAGAGCTTATTCCCCTTCCTGTACAGGAATAAGCTGTACTGGGCCCTTTCTCCTGATACACCAGTATCCACAATAAGGGGGTTGTACTGCTTTAACTATGCTGGTATAGATAAAGTGGCACAATTTTCCCGACAAGCCCTAATCTCCCTGAAAGGCTTCTCAGGACTCCAAAACAGTCAGGCACCTAAGTCCCTCTTTTAGACACCGACACTACTGTGATGCACCAGACACTACCAAACCCTGCAGGTTTCGCTCTTGCTTGCCCAAATGACTCTTTACAGTGGGATGTAGACACGTGTGTGACTCTCTAGCCTGGTGGTTAAAGCCGTCACCCAAGAGATAGAAGATCCAGGCCCCCTGCTCTCATCAGTCTTGGATTATTTATCCAGCGTGCAAAAGGAGAGACTGAGAGACTGCCACAACAGAGCATCCCCTGGCTCCGAGGTTAGGGCAGTCCTGAGAAGGAGGAGACCCCTGGGCAAATGTTTTCTTCTCCTCTGGCAGAGGGTGGGGAGTTGAACCTGGCTTTCCTACCTCTCAGGTGCGCGTGCTAATCCTGCTGGGCTGAAAGTTATAAGGTGGGCGGAGCAGCAGCAGCTCCTCCTCTGGCAACTTCTTGCTAAAATGGCAGAAGGCACCTAACCCTAAACAAGGTACCTGGCCTCAGAATCACCTAGCGCACCGGGCACCTCCCTGTGAGAAGGTGGAGTGTAACACACGTGTGGCTGGTCTCCCATTGGCTATCTTAGGTGGCTCCCCACCTAGCCAGCTGGTGTTTGTGAATCACAGTGCAAGAGGCCTCTCTCTCCTGGTTCCTTGGCTAGGAATCTGGGTGCCTCACTCAGGCTTTGAGACTTGCCATGGTTTTTCCAGGCACCTGTTAGGAGTTGTATCATTGAGCATCGAAGGCCTACATCCTTTCCAGCATTCAGCCCTCAGTGCCTAAGTCATTTTTCAGAATGGGACTTCAGTTCCTAAGTCACGTAGGTGCTTTTGAAAAGGTTACCCAAGGCCTGAGTGTGTCTTGGCGGTCTCCTATGCAGGTGCTGCCCCAAACGCCCATTGTCTGACTTGCACTAACTGACGAGCGTGCAATGTACAATGGGGGGAGGGGACTGCTGAGCACTATGTGGGGCGAGTAGAAAATTGCAGAACTTGTTTGCTCCAACTGTATCCCCGTGGGGCATCTTTCCCAAACGTTGCTGCAAACAAGTTTTGTGTTTCTAGTTACACTTTGGCAAAACAATTTGGAAAAAGCCGCACAGAACTCTCCCTGTATCCCTCCCACTCTCCCAGTGCTAGGCTGAGCAATCTGTCTGCGTACCCAGCCAGCTGGAGCGGACAGGTGCTCGGCCCGACATATACAGACAGTTCTTGCCTCCCGTGCTAGATGGCTCTCAGAGAGAGTGGAGCCCGCTTCACATGCACAAAGTGGCTGGCAGGGAAATGCATGTGTTTTTCATTGGAACAGCTGGGGTCTAGTGGAGTGATCACACAGCTGGGCTCTCTCGTTGCCTCGCTCAGGGTGAGTGCATTTCGAGCTGGAGCAGACATACCTGCACCAGCTTGGACTGAGTTAGCACGCTAAGCATAGAAGCAAAGCTGCAGCGGTTCAGGCGGCGGGACAGGCGAGCCGCCCTGAGTACAGTCCGACCCGTGACCCAAGGCGCGTGCTCAGGCCGCTAGCTCGTCCCGCAGCCTGCACCGCCGCGGCTTCCCTTCTGTTTTAATGCACTAGTTCCGTCAGAGCTAGCACGTGTATGTCTACCTGAGCTGGGAAATTACACCTTCAGCTCCAAGCGTAGACAGACCCTTACCTGAGTCGGGGGCAAGTTTCCCTGCATGGCCTCTAATTGTGACGGCTTGGCATTTTGGGAGTCTGTGGTGTAGTGCGCTTGCTTCTCGCGAGCGCCTCCGGTCGGATGGCGGGATCCTGCTCTCTGCTCCCGGAGCCCCGTCAGCTGGTGCCCTCCGGCCAAGTCACATGGATGAAGGAACCCCTTCCGGGATACCACACTCCCAACAAATGGCTGGCCCACTTCAGGGTCTGCAGCCCCATCTCTGGGCCTGTTTCCATTCTAGCTCCTTTCTTGGGTTTTTAGTACTGAGTCTCATCCCCTCCTTGCGGCTTAGATCCCTTCCCCAGCTGCCGGTGGTGGGGGGGACCCAGGCCTGCCCACTGCGTCTGGTCCTAACCTAGGGACCTTATAAACAGCAGCCACCTACTGCTGCCCTTTGCTTCCAGTTGCTGCTGCTGCTGCATTCCCTGGGCTGCTTCCCCTTCTGTCCTTGGGTTCCCTGCCTGTTCGGGCAGGATCTCTCCCAAACCTCTTTACATGGGGAGTCTCGCAGCCTTCCAAGCCTTCTCCCCCTTTCTGCGTCCAGCCAGTGACTGAGCTGCTCAGAGACCCTGTAGCTCCTTTTAACTGAGCCTGCTGGGCTTTGATTGGCTGATTCCATGCAGCCTTTCTAGGCAGGCCTGGAGGACCCACCTTCACTGCTCCTTTTCCTGGGGCAGGGTGTGGTAGGACGGCAAGGCCTCCAGCAGGGGGCCTCAAACGGCCTGGTGCGTCCCGTCGCAGGGTCCAGCTTGAGTCTCTCTAGCCGTCTCCCCACCTGTTGTGGGGCTTCCCCTCCTCAGGCCTCTATCTGGCAGAGGTGTCAGCATGACTGTCCAGCTGGGTTTGGTGTGCGGGGCCCTATGCCATCACATTGGCAACAAAAGCCTACATCCACCATTGGATTCTTGCACCTTCCTCCTGCTCTTTGGTAACAACAAACCCAGCCCTAATCCTCCTTGACGGCGTTATTGCAATAAGCCTGCGGCAGAGATGGGCAAGTTAATAACAGGCTAGATTCAGGCTCCGTGCCCTGTCCTGGCTCACATCCCTGTCTGACGCTGAGGAGGCGCCAAGGAGAAGGGGAGCCAACTAGGATGTTGTACCATTGCTCTCAGGCAGTCAAGAGCGACTTTGTGCTTCACTTTCTCTATTTCCTTTTCCATTAGTGATCAGCCAAGTTTCTGGCTTGTAGAAGCCTTGGATTACCTCAGCCTTGGCTCCACTTCCAAGCTTTCTGGCTCGTCCAGGGCACTACGAAAGCTACTGGCACCTGAAGGACACATTGGAGAGTTCACTGTGGACTTCCAGGTGCTAAACTGGGCACACGCCCATGCACCCACAGAATGAGTGTTATGGAGCAGTTAAAAGAAGACCCAAGATGAATTTGTCAGTCCTTTTTCAGAGGCTCACAGCGGCTTCATTAACTGTCTTGGTTTTCATTTCATGGCTGCTTTTGGTTCTGTCAGGGGACAGAAGCGGCTGCTCTCATGGCAATTCCAATCAGACGTAGCAGAGACAGAAACATTTCTATAGGAAGTCGGTATCTACGGATCTTTGTAAATGTTCTGCAGAGTCCTCTCGTAATGTCTGAATTCCTATTAAATTCTGTCGCTACCCTTGTAAGAATATATTTGAGTAATGACCCTAAAGACTACATCTTGCAATAGCGATACTGAAGTGTTTGTGGCCAGAGCCATAGTAGGTTTTTTATTAGGGGAACGCTTTCCAGTAGATTGGTAGCAAGGATGGAACGCGTTAGGGAATCTTCTCCAACGGTACAAATACAGAAATATGCAACATGCCTGTGGAGCCTCTATGAATGTGTGTCAGGTAAAATCGATAGAGAACTGACGAGGGAATCGTAACTTCCTCAGATAAATCACTCCGTTTGAGATATTTCCCACCTTGTGGGAGTGGATACCTAGAAGGTGTGTGCTTAGTTTCCTTCTCTTCCTAAGATCATGCCTGACCTCTAACTGCTTGTGTAATCTTTCCCTGAAAGACAAGGTAGGGGAGATAATATCTTATATTGGACCGACTTCTGATGGTGAAAGAGACGAGAGTTTGAGCAACACAGAGCTCTTCTGCAAGTCAGTGGCTCTTAATATCCTGGGACCAACATGCCTACAACACAACATAGTTCCCTGAAGGCAGCTTGAGTGTATAGTTTTATTTTTGTTATGACTTTTGGTATCTGAGCTTTGTACAAATGCAGATGAGAAAATGTTGAGTTTTCATTCAGGGCTTTGGATCTCAGGCCAAAAGTAATGGAGGCAGGTACCTGCGATTTGGGGGGTGGGGGTGGGGGGTGGGGGCACCACCCAGACCAGTAAGGGGTTCTCTCACCTCCTGTCCTGTAATCCTGGGTGCTTCTGGGCTGTGCAGCTTTGATTCAGAGCCCTGCCACCAGCAGCCTGCTCATGGCACAGTGGCCTCCCCCTACTTTCCATCAGCCTGGTCCCTCCTTGCAGGGCAACACCAAAAACCCTTCCAGCCCTCAGTTTCCCCCAAACCACCTCCCTGCAGTAGCCAGTCCCTCTCACTGGACCCACACAGAAGTTAGCAAGTTAGCTGCCTCCACACACCTGCCTGGCAGTTTGGCTGAGGATTTTACCCTTCAGTTTAATACCCAGCACAGAGAGGATTTTGTAATAAAGCAAGAATACGTTTGTTGACAAAGACCAGAGATGGACGTGAGAAGCGAAAATGGAAGAGACAGGTAGGGTTAAAAGTAAAACAAAACAAAACGCACTTCCTAGTGACTAAAATTTGATTTCAGCAAGTTACAATCCTTGTCTAAGCAAGTTTCTCACTGACAGTTTGCAGCCAAGAGGATCCACTTTTCATGAACTGATTTAGTTTGGGATTGGTCCTGCTTTGAGCAGGGGGTTGGACTAGATGACCTCCTGAGGTCCCTTCCAACCCTGATAGTCTATGATTCTATGAACTCAGAGGGTGCTGTCCTGTGTCCCCTAGGTGATGCATGCCCCAGAGTCTCTCACCAGTCCTTTATACCCTCAGAGTTTATCTTTGTCACCAAAACAGGAATCCCTCCCAGGGGCTCAGCTTTCCGTGTCTACCCGGGAGCCAACACCAGGTTAATTTTTGCAGTCCTGCAATTTTACAACACAAATGGACCCTGGTGCAAATGAATAGCCCTTTGCCCTTGACCACACCTGGCGTGACATGCAACTGAGCCCAAGAGGTGTTGCCATTTTCCTTTGTCTGGAAAATCCCGTTTTGCCACCTTGGTCTGTTTCCAGACTCCAAAACACAGTATCAGAGAGTGTCCATGATTTTACATACAGTGTCATTACATACATTTCACAGAGATATCAATGACCAGTGTGGTGGTAGTTTTCAGATGGTATATTACCAGACACCTTTGAAATAAATATCATGACAATAGTGCGTGAGGTGTGTTGAGCTGGTCAGGTCAGCTGAGTTTTACTGTTACATGCCTGGGGACCCCTGGCCATCTGGCACTGGGATGCTGTTAGGGGCCCAGTAATGTTAATGCTATTAATATGTTATGCTGCCTTTGTTGCGGTTCCTGTCATCTTGTGATTTCTACAGTGCCCTAAGATTCATGCACTCTGGGGTTCAGTTCTTGGCTTCATATTGGCCTTCTTGTGCGAGCTTCTTGACGTCACTTGGGCCTGGATGCTCAAAGGTATTTAGGTGCCTAATTCCCATTGATTCTGTGGGAATTAGGCACCTAAATATCCTTGAGGGTCTGTGCCTTAGTCTCTCTGTGTAAATGGGCAGAATCCATACAGGGCTTGCCGTTTACTATCATGAGGCTTTGAGCTCAGCTGGGACTTCTCGGTGCTGCTGTAACAGGAATAATGGCCAGTGCTCCCATTGCATATAGGAATTATACTTAACTGATTTATTGTGTGACCTTGGCCAAATCACCATCCCGCCCTGTGCCTCAGTTTCCCCACCTGTAAGATGGGGACAATAATACCGACTTCCCCTTTGCATGGTAGATGGAAAGCACTACATTTGGAGTTTGCAAGTTCATTGGGGCAGTTTGTAAGCTCATCCTATGTGCAAGGGCAGCACATAGTGCAACGGGGTCCCAATCGCAACTGAGGGTGACCACAATGGAAATAACTACCACATGGATCCGTGAGTGCTAAGTATTATTGGTAAGTCAATACAATTCTCTGTGAAGTGTACCAGTTCTAATATCATAATGTAGTGTCTGTAACGTGATTATTGAACAGTCCGAGGTAGAGCAGAGAGTTCCTAAGAACATTACGTTGAAGGATAAAAATTTGGCAATAAGAACAATAACTATATACATGTAACTTCTGCATTGTATAACTCAGGTGCTCTCTGACCTTTCTCAGTGACATATAGGACTTCAAAGCCCCCTCACCCTTCACTTGAAGCGGTATGTAGGCTATTCTGCAGTGCAACCCTCTGATGAAAAAAACAACATGATTTCCAGCTTAGTCCTGCTCGTGACGGGTGGGACAAGCACATGATGTGCACAAACATGTCCTCCAGCATGCAGATCATACAGACATGTGTTTCTTAGCTAGCGCCTCTGTTTACAGAACTATAAAAAGGGAGGTTTCCTAAACCTTGAAAATAAAGGCAGGGTTGGTTGGATCTTACTGAGGCCCAGGGGCGGGGGATTAGACAGGAAGCCTGGAAACCTGCGTTCTATCCCTGGCTCTGTGCGATCTTGGGTGAGTCTCTGTTTCTCCTTCCACCCTTTGGCTGGCTTGACTATTCAGATTGTAAGCTCTTCGGGGCAGGGACTGTCTCTTATTATATGTTTGCACAGTGCCTAGCACAATAGGATTTCAGTAGGGGCCTCTCGGTGCTGCTGTAATAATAACCGTGGATCCTAAGAAGCCAGATTCACTGCTGGTGTTAGTGGGCGCAGTTCCATTGGCCTCACTGGTTTGCTTCTGTACATCAGCAGAGAGCTTGGCTCGGGGGTCTGACTTTCTAACTCTGTGCACTATCTGATTAGGGGAAACCGCTGCTCCTGTGCATTGCACTCCCAGAAAACACAATGGGTAACTTACCAATAAACACTGACTAAAGTTTTCCATCGAACTGTTGGACACCTGCCTCTATTCCTGCCTCTCCGAGGCCCTGGCCGCTGGTCAACACTGTCTGCTGTTATGTCCATGGCATACACACAGAGATGTTAGATAACATAACACGGTTTTATTTTTTAGAATTCAGAATGATAACTTGCAAGATCCCAAATAACCAGAGAGAGACAAAGCAGGCTGCTCCTGAAAAGAGAGACCTACAACTCACCCCACTTTACTGTAGGCTGTCTGTCTGCAGACTGACTGCTGCTTGAACACTTCCCTACAGAGCCCCCAGTTCTGTAAGCAAGACCAGGACCCCCTCCCCTCCATCCACTATTAAAGTGATAGCTTGCAATTCGAACACAGTCCTCAATACACCACATCTCCTCAGGGCGAAATGCTCAGTGTTCCTTGTAAGCTGTGTGTCAGGTGTATTGGGATAGGAGGAGCTGCAGTATGGGGCCTGTTTGAGAGAGGTGTGGGAGAGTTGCCCTGCACCAGTCAGGATGAGGTCATAAGTGGGAAGAGTGAAGGGGCTGAAGTGCTGTGGAAGAGACACAAGAATGTTTTCCTGAGAGGAGACGTAGCAGAGAGGACCGTGCGTCCGCCTCCTTTGGAGAAGCGAAGGCAGCTCCACTGGTGAGAACACCTGAGGGACAGCGCACCTGAAGGGAGGAAGCAGTTTCCTTCAGGGAAGCAATATTTATTTTCCTTGGTGCATCCTTGAATCACCACTGCAGAGCCTCTTACCCTCCACTGTAATCTGCTCTGATGCTTTCTCAGGGCACCCAGCATTGCGGGTCACCCTGTTACCCCCCCGCTTCCGGCAGGAGGGAGTCTATCTTGTGGTAGCTAGGTATCAGCACCTGCCTTTCAACCATGCCAGCGCTCTCCTCAGGGCTCTGTCAGTCCTATTTTGCATTGGTGCACCCCAATCTCTTTGTATGTCTCACAGTCACATAACGCTCTCTTGTCCCTAACGCCTCCTGTGCTCACTGTGCCTAATGGAGCAGCCATCAACCGGCTGCACTGGGCACTGGGAATGTCTCTCTGGAGGGAGGATCTGACGGTTTGGGATCCCTCGGAGGCTGATTGATGAGTAACTCAGCTGAGAAGCGACAGTAACTGTGCAGATAAAAGTTTGCGATTGTTGATCGTGCAAAAACAAACCGTCCTCAGTGAGAGCCGGGTTTGTTTGGGCTGCCCTCCACTGGCTGCATGGAAGCCATTGACAGCTGGGATGGTCCCTTCCCAGCCACGGTCTGTCCCGCTTGGGATTGTTTTGAATAGTATGTGGTAGGTCAGCTTGTTTTCATGCCTTGGGTAAGTCCAGTGGAGAAAGGCTAGCTCAGTGACTCCGTAGCTTTTTCTATAGTAATATAAAAAGAATTTAAAATAGGACAACAAATTCCCCTTGTTT
Organism: Eretmochelys imbricata; assembly: GCF_965152235.1. Classification (NCBI taxonomy): domain Eukaryota; kingdom Metazoa; phylum Chordata; order Testudines; family Cheloniidae; genus Eretmochelys; species Eretmochelys imbricata. The sequence continues at coordinate 4,676,378 of NC_135593.1, read as the reverse complement.
TTTTGAAACGTTGCATTTCTCCTAACTCAAACTAGGAGATGTGAATTTGCCCTGTTATGCTGAGCAACATTAAGTAATCCTGTGATTTAAACCATATAATAATTGTACATGTACAACAGGGTTCAGCAAAGCAGATCAGTCCTTTGGGGACTGATTTAGATAGTGGGATTTCATTGGTCGGTTTAAAATTGGGATTCCAACTAGAATTAATAGTTTAGTCTCCCATGGGCTGTAATACTTTGGTCTCACTTTGGTTGTTGGGTTTAGCGTGCAGGGGGATGGCTGGTGTTGGGAGTCCCTTCTGGCCTTCAACTCTCGGACTCGACTGTGTTTCATGGAGCTGTCTTTCTCCTCGGCTTTCTCTAAGGCGATTCTGAGACAGCGTCAGTTGCTGAGGTGAATGGGAAGATGGATGGTTTAGTGGTTAGAGTAATTCAGGACTCTGGGGCTCTAGTTCTGGCTCTGCCACTGAATCATCTTAAGCCTCCCTCTTTTCCAGTCACAGATGAAGAATGAGTTGCTTACCCTTAAGCTCCAGGCAATGACTGACTATTTTAACAGCTTGGGAGCAAAGCCAGGTAAGCAAGCTGTTGGATTGAAATGCTGAGTCTCAGCCAGGTGGCCTGATTCTTTGGTTGATGGTGTCAAATGCCTAGAGATGAGCATGAGCAGAGAACTGTTCTCCAAGGGCAGGGCCCGCTCAAGGCCTGGTTCTTCTCTGCCTTTCACTTTGTGCAGCCCCTTACTCCTGTGCAAAATCCTGCCATCTCAGATTAGTAGCCTTTGTAAAAGGCAGTGGAGAACAGGGCTCTCGGTCTGTATCCCATTCTCCACTTCCATCCCCACCTCTAGGACATTACAGGTGCGGTCACCAACTAGCCCTGCCTCTTCCTGAGCAGCCATCCTCCCACAATGCCTTCATTTCTCTAACATGCAGTAAGCATTCATTGCTTAGCATTGCAGAGGACAGAACTGGGAAAGAGCAAGCCCTGGGGCTAAGAAGGATGGTCTAGTGAATGAGGCATTGGTCTATGCCTCAAAAAATGTAGGGCTCGAGTCCTATTTCAGGTATGGATTATGACACTAGTCCCTTAATCTACTCTGTACATCTGAAAAATGGCAATAATAATTCCCTTTCTAGTGTGTGTGTGATGGTAAAATCAATTAACAATTGTGAGATGCCCATGTGCTGTAGGGACTATATAAGTAGATAGATTCCCTAACCTGTTCATGGATGTAGCATAGACTTGTGCCCTCCAATGCTTTGCCACTGTAAGTTTAGGTGTTCCTAGGGATGGGCCTGCCAACAAATTCTACAGTGTTTCTGAGACTTGCAATATTTGTTTCCTTAAAGCCCCAGCTCCTGGAGTCATGTGATGATGTGAGAATCTCAACTGTAAGTAAAAATTGTGTAAGTTTCTTGCCTTTGTGGTTGTGGAGACAAGCTTGAGAACATGACTCAAGCACGCCCTGAAGGCTCAAAAACTGGCAGGTAACTAAAGAGGACCCCACATTTATTATTTTTTAGAATCTCATGATGCTTTCTGGGGACCTGACTCACGCCATTTGAATGCTTGTGATTAGCAATACTGGACTCCAGCCTAATGTGTCTGATCAGGGGAAAACATTTCCTGACACTTAGCCTTAATTTTCCTTTGCTCATGTCCATCCATAGGCCTTTGGGTTCCTCCCTAGACAATTTATTTCCCTTGATATTGTCCCAAGATAATATTATTGGACTGAGCACACAGAGCCCCACTGTGTTTAGAGGGCAGCGTTGTGTAGTCAGATGCATGCAGCGTGATGATGGGAGGAAGAAATGCCCTCGATCTAGCTGGATGGTGGCAGGAATTAATGAGCTCCATCGGAATGGAAAAGGTGATGATTTTTAGTTGTGTCTGGGAGTTTTAAGAGAAATGGAAACTGCAGAATTTAGCTTCAGAGCAAATGAGCACAGAGAAATACTGGACAGCGACTCCTTTGAGTGCTGCTAATGTCTGGGCTCTAAGCACACGTGTATGCAGTGGGTTATCTTCTCCTCTCTTCACCCTTCCATCTCTACTTTCCTTCAATCCCGCTCCCTCCTCCTTCCCACTTCTCATTTATTTTTACGACCCACTCCCTCCTTCCCCCATCCCCAAAGTCTCTCTTTCTTTCTTCCCTGCAGCCATCCTCTCTCCCATCTTTGTTGATTGTACAGCAGCTTTGCTGAAATGGAATCAGTTTGTCTTTAAAATGTCTTTCCTTTTTAATAATCTAAGGAGCTGTATACTTCTATTTTAGATATGTTTTTGTAACCTGCCCCTGTCCCTTTGAGGGTCACAAAGTTTCTCTGAGTTCAGGGGCTGTCAGTTTTTCCCTGGGATAAGTATACTTGGCAGAGACTCATAATAAAATGTCCCTTACAAAATGACCTATAATGCCTGGGGGAACGGAAATACAACGATTTGAAAATGTAGCCCCAGTGGGTCTGTTTGTCTCAAAGAGGGCACGTCGCTTCCCGCAGTAAACATGGGGTAAGGGGCAGGATGCAGTAACAAGTCAGCATTGTCTGACACTTAAAGCACATGGTGGGGTTCTGTTAGATTAAACAGTGGGACTGTGAGCTAGTCATGGGTCCCCAGTTCCCCCACCTGAACCATGAAGAAAATCACCTCTGAGGGGGGTGGTGAAGCTTAATGCTTGCCAAGTGCTTTGTGGTACAAGTGCTTTGCGGTTATATAGCTCTTCATCCACAGATCTCAAAGTGCTCAATAAAGGCAGCTTTGTGTTTTCACTCCCATTTCAGACATGGAGAAACTGAGGCAGAGAGTTTGCATCTTACCCAATACAACCCCTCAGCAAGCCAGAGGCAGAAACTAGAACAAATGTCCCTTGCCGCCCACTCTAATCACTAGCTGGTTACACTGACGCCTTAGACCCTGTGGTGACACACAGCAGGTGAAATTCACCCCTGTGCAGAGGTGGGATGCATAAGCTTAAGTAGGGTTTGAGTGGAACCTGGGCCTTGTGCTGGAGTGAATTTCAACCTTCTGAAGCCTGGATGTTATCGGCAAGCCAATGGCCGGAATAGGAACTGAACAGAAACGGTTTGGGGATTGGTCCTGCTTTGAGCAGGGGGTTGGACTAGATGACCTCCTGAGGTCCCTTCTAACCCTGATAGTCTATGATTCTATGATTCTATGAGTTCAGGAAGTTCTGGACTTTTGTCCCCCTGGTTGCTCCTCCTGGTTTCAACTGGCAGTGAAGCTATAAAAATCCTGTGGTGGGATCCATTCCCGCTGCATCCCTGACCTTCCCTCAGCTGGGTCATGATGAACCCTTACAATAGCCTGTTCTTGCTTAAATTCTAGCCTGAGTTCCAGACCAAGGAGGTTTGAATTAACTTGGACCAGCTTTGCCTGAGCATCCAGAGACATACTCTGCTCTTGGTGGATTTACACTGGTGCAACTGATGTCTGAATTTTACCCTAGATGTTTGTTAATGAAAGAACAACGTTGAGGGTTTTCTGTCCCTACTATGCGTGTGCTACAACGCGAGAAGGTGAGTGTGTCAGCATGTGCAAATGTCCATCTTGTTCCTCCGTCGCCAGCGAAAGGCGAAGATTGGCCTCTTTCTGTCTTTCTGTCTAGCCTTCCCCCTTTCCGTACAGACGATTCAATGACACATAAATATGAAACACTGTTGTCAGCGTTTTGTTTCATCTCCGTGAGTGACAGATGCTGTTCCAGCTGCTTTGGGGGTGCTGGGGATGAACCTCTGGCTGGCACGCCTTTAATCACTGTTCTACGCTTATTACAGTGGCCTCCATTCAATCAGCTAATTTTAGCTGAGTTTTGATTGCTTCCATCTGTGTTTCATTAGCTGAATCACAAGAAGCTTGAAATTCAGCCCCAGCAGTTAGCAGTTCCATGCATTTCCTTCTCTGCTTTCTATCTTTACTTTGCCATTGGGTTTAATTATCTTGTACGGAAACTACAGAGCCAGCAATGGGTTCTGTGAAACATAATAGCCACGTACTTGGTTTGCTTTTTCAGATTCTTAGGAGGGGTCTCAGGTGTGGGTGTGTGGGTGAGGGATAGAGGAATAATACCAGAAAGAGGATATCTGCTTTCTTTGCCGTGTTATTAAAAGAAGCACTCGCCTGCTCGATTGAAATCAAGCACATTTCACAAGAGCCAAGGAGCATCAATTGCTTATCTCAGCACATGTTGGATTGACCCCCTAGGTGGTTGTTTGACACACTAGAACTTTTCTGGTGTCTTTGTGAAACCTGTTTTTACTGACCTGAGTTTCTAATGTTCTGAGTTTGACTGATATGGTGTCCTCCTCCTGAGCTGGCAACAAACAGCCTGAAATAGTAGCTCGGAGAGAGATGAAATAAAAGCATTCACTCTGGACTGTAATGATGACAAATTGCATTTCAGCACTGTTCTCTGTTGCATTGCTGGTCATTTCTGAAGGAACATCTGGTGTTTCTGAAATTGGAGTGGAGATTATCTTTATGGCTGGAACTTTGGTAGGAAGCCAGCGTATGTCCTCCACCACTTTCTGACTCCTAGGCAGTGTCCAGGGGTAACAGCGGAGGCAATTCTGCCAGGAAAATGGCACCATACACATCTTTAACCATGTTACTACTGCTGACACAGTTCGGCAGTGATATGGTATATGGAACAGACACATCTGATAATGCTGTGCAGCAGACCTGACAACACAGGACAGCTACAATGGCCTATACATACAGTAAACAGCCTCAGCTGTCAGTCGGACAAACCTGGGTAAAGACAGTGCTCCAGGACTTTGCAAATCCCATCTAGATCCCGGAAGAGAAGTGTGGTATGAAGGAAACCCCTTTATCTATCCCCTTTTGGAACAGCTCAGTAGAACGATGTTACACTGTGCAGAGAAATGTGGAATAGGTTGTCGTGTGATGAAGGCATGGGGATGTGAGACCTGGGTTCTGTTCCCCTCTCCGCCACAGACTTCTGTAAACACTCATCCTCGGTGCAATGGGAAAATATTTACCTAGCTTGTGAGGATATGAGGCATAATCTCAGATAGAAGATGCTATATAAAGCCTTCAAGTTCCATAGGACTTTAGAATGCCTGGTAGCCTGCAAGAAGTACTTATGGACTTTTATGTTAAGATCAGAACCTACATGTGCAAACTATAATTAAAGCGGAAGGTCTATATACTGAGCTGAAAAGCATTCCCAAATTTGCTCACATGGAAGCCAAACTCAGGTCCCGAAGAGATCTGGACAAGATGGTCCCATTGTGGCCATGGCCATTCTAATCCGTGCCATTAGGTTCTTATGCTGAGTCCATCACCGCGGTGTCCGAGAGTTGCCTCGTGCTGCACACCTTCCATAGGTGGGGCGGCATCCAAAGGCTGTTCATAGAACACACACTGCGGGGAAGGGGGAAGAAAAGAAAACGGTTTAAATAAACTTTTACAAGACAGACCATCGACAATGCTGCTGCAGTTTCTACGAATCCCCATGTCCTGTACAACAGGCAATGCCAGTATCGAAAACAGTCCACTTCTGTCCTTCAGTTTCAGTGGGGTTAAACTATACAATGGCTGACTGACTCCCGAGCCACCGGCCTTAGGTATTCAGTTTTAGGCCAGTCAGTAATTGAGCAAAGAAAGGTTTCAGAGTAGCAGCCGTGTTAGTCTGTATTCGCAAAAAGAAAAGGAGGACTTGTGGAACCTTAGAGACTAACCAATTTATTTGAGCATAAGCTTTCGTGAGCTACAGCTCACTTCATCGGATGCGTACTGTGGAAAATACAGAAGATGTTCTTATACATACAAACCATGAAAAAATGGGTGTTTACCACTACAAAAGTTTTTCTCTCCCCCCACCCCACTCTCCTGCTGGTAATAGCTTATGTAAAGTGATCATTCTCCTTACAATGTGTATGATAATCAAGTTGGGCCATTTCCAGCACAAATTCCGGTTTTTGGAATATGAACAAGAGGCTGCTCGGCAGCTCTCCAACACCACTTTCTACAAGCCATTACCCTCTGATCCCACTGAGAGTTACCAAAAGAAACTACAGCATTTGCTCAAGAAACTCCCTGAAAAAGCACAAGATCAAATCCGCACAGACACACCCCTGGAACCTCGACCTGGGATATTCTATCTACTACCCAACATCCATAAACCTGGAAATCCTGGGCGCCCCATCATCTCAGGCATTGGCACTCTGACAGCAGGATTGTCTGGCTATGTAGACTCCCTCCTCAGGCCCTACTTTACCAGCACTCCCAGCTACCTTCGAGACACCACTGACTTCCTGAGGAAACTACAATCCATCGGTGATCTTCCTGATAACACCATCCTGGCCACTGTGGATGTAGAAGCCCTCTACACCAACATTCCACACAAAGATGGACTACAAGCCATCAGGAACACTATCCCCGATAATGTCACGGCTAACCTGGTGGCTGAACTTTGTGACTTTGTCCTTACCCATAACTATTTCACATTTGGGGACAATGTATACCTTCAGATCAGCGGCACTGCTATGGGTACCCGCATGGCCCCACAGTATGCCAACATTTTTGTGGCTGACTTAGAACGCTTCCTCAGCTCTCGTCCCCTAACGCCCCTCCTCTACTTGCGCTATATTGATGACATCTTCATCATCTGGACCCATGGAAAAGAAGCCCTTGAGGAATTCCACCATGATTCCAACAGTTTCCATCCCACCATCAACCTCAGCCTGGTCCAGTCCACACAAGAGATCCACTTCCTGGACACTACAGTGCTAATAAACGATGGTCACATAAACACCACCCTATACCGGAAACCTACTGACCGCTATTCCTACCTACATGCCTCCAGCTTTCACCCTGACCACACCACACGATCCATTGTCTACAGCCAAGCTCTGCGATACAACCGCATTTGCTCCAACCCCTCAGACAGAGACAAACACCTACAAGATCTCTGTCAAGCGTTCTTACAACTACAATACCCACCTGCGGAAGTGAAGAAACAGATTGATAGAGCCAGAAGAGTTCCCAGAAGTCACCTACTACAGGACAGGCCTAACAAAGAAAATAACAGAACGCCACTAGCCGTCACCTTCAGCCCCCAACTAAAACCCCTCCAACGCATTATCAAGGATCTACAACCTATCCTGAAGGACGACCCATCACTCTCACAAATCTTGGGAGACAGGCCAGTCCTTGCCTACAGACAGCCCCCCAACCTGAAGCGAATACTCACCAGCAACCACATACCACACAACAGAACCACTAACCCAGGAATCTATCCTTGCAACAAAGCCCGTTGCCAACTGTGCCCACATATCTATTCAGGGGACACCATCACAGGGCCTAATAACATCAGCCACGTGATTAGAGGCTCGTTCACCTGCACATCCACCAATGTGATATATGCCATCATGTGCCAGCAATGCCCCTCTGCCATGTACATTGGTCAAACTGGACAGTCTCTACGTAAAAGAATAAATGGACACAAATCAGACGTCAAGAATTATAACATTCATAAACCAGTCGGAGAACACTTCAATCTCTCTGGTCACGCGATTTCAGACATGAAAGTTGCGACATTACATCAGAAAAACTTCAAAACCAGACTCCAGCGAGAGACTGTTGAATTGGAATTCATTTGCAAATTGGATACAATTAACTTAGGCTTGAATAGAGACTGGGAGTGGCTAGGTCATTATGCAAGGTAACCTATTTCCCCTTGTTTTTTCCTACCCCGCCCCCCAGACATTCTTGTTAAACCCTGGATTTGTGCTGGAAATGGCCCACCTTGATTATCATACACATTGTAAGTAGAGTGATCACTTTAGATAAGCTATTACCAACAGGAGAGTGGGTTTGTGGGGTGGGGGGTGGGGAGAAAACCTGGATTTGTGCTGGAAATGGCCCAACTTGATTATCATACACATTGTAAGGAGAGTGATCACTTTACATAAGCTATTACCAGCAGGAGAGTGGGGTGGGGGGAGAGAAAACCTTTTGTAGTGATAAACACCCATTTTTTCATGATTTGTGTGTATAAAAACAACCATCTTCTGTATTTTCCACAGTATGCATCCAATGAAGTGGGCTGTAGCTCACGAAAGCTTATGCTCAAATAAATTGGTTAGTCTCTAAGGTGCCACAAGTCCTCCTGTTCTTTTTGAGCAAAGAAAAGTTTTGTGGTGATGGCCCAGTGCTCTGGGTTCAGTTCCTAGCTCTGATCCCCTCCCCATCTGTGAGATGGGAATACTAACACTTCCTTCCACCCACCCTTGGCCCGTCTTGTCTATTTAGTTTGAAGGCTCTTTGGGGCAGAGTCTCTCTTTTATGTACAGTACTTGGACGGCACCTAGCCCAATGGTCAGCTGGGGCTTGGCACCGCTGTAGTAATCATAAATTCAGAGGATGCTCAGTTCCGGGGCTGTGTGCAGCCCTCTAAAACCAGTGCACCGTCTTTAATGGCTCTACCTGTCCTTTCCTTCTGTTTTCCTCTAATCTCCCACGGAGCATGCTCAGCACACAACTGTTGGCTCAAAGCCTGGCAAGCCTTTGGCAAGAGATCCTTGTTTTAGGATCACAATTGACATGCGAAATGACATTCGCCAGGTCCGTGAAGGCCAGTGCTGGAAGAAGAAAGCCTTCGCGGGACCAGGGCACCGCAATGTTTGTGCGCATGGGCTGATTTATTTCTTTAGGTTTGCGGGGGAAGGGCCTGGAGCCTGGCTCCGTTCTGTACAACGCACAGAGCAGCGTGTGTGGCCTGAGCATAAGCCATGGTAAACAAGGCAAAACCAATCTGTTGTACGAGGCACAGGGACCCAGCCAAGAGTTTGCTGTAATGGATCGGCCTGGCGTTTTGGGGGTATATTTCACTTCATCAGCAGGTTTCACGCTAACGGAGCACGCTGGGCAATTCTTCCCCTCAGCTCCCATCCACATGTACCCTGCCAAGGAAACTCTCCCCTAGCCAAGGGAAGGGGGAGACGTAACTTTCCCGGCGAGGAGGGCTCAGAACAAACTAGCGTCACCTGATGCTAGGCTGCTGCAGGGTGAGGGCTGCCCCGTCTAGCAGCTCACGGGGTTAAAGCCACGTTCCTCTTCGACATGGGCGCAGTCCCTCAAAGCGCAGCCAGTGTCTCACGGGGACTCTGCCAGGCAGGGTTTTTCAGGAATTTTTTAACAGGTTCCTTGCGGTTGCCCTAGCTCAACATGCTCAGTGTGTCCTGCAGCATAGCAGTGGTGGCCACTGGCCTCATTATGTGGGGATCTAAGCACCCCCAAATCCTCGGGCTCCTGGCGTTCCACCCAGATGTACGCAGCAAGTGCAGGGGCAGATATGCGCTAGCTGGAGCTGGAAACTTTGACAGCCCAACGGGTACACTCCACCCAGCCCTAAGGAGGAGAGCAAGTGTGTCCAGCCAGGTCACGCTGGGTATGTTTAACAGAGCAGCTAGTGCGCTCGACTTGCATGGATCTGGTCCATGAGGGATGATAAGATTAAGGACAACCAACGTCTAACCATCCCTGCTATCTCGACGTTCCCTGTGGCGCCCGGGGAGCATTTCTGTCAGGGAGGGACGGAGAGGAGGTTGGGGGGCTCCCATGTACTTGTAATGACAGAACTACCTGCCACCTGCCATGACTCCAGCATTTCTCGTTGCGCTGGCTGGTGGAATTTTTGGAGGCGCCATTTGAAATGAGAGAGCTTTTTGGACTCAGAAAATGGAGAGCGGTTCTCCAGGGCTCCCGAATGTTTCTGACATATTCAGCTCTAAGGGCTGGTCTACACTGGAACTTACGTCACCATAGTTATGTCTTTCAGGAGTGGGAGAAATCCCCCCGCCCCCCCGAGATGTAGCAATACTGACCTAACCCCTGGTGTAGGCAATGCTAGGGTGACCTATGAATTCTTCCATTGACCTAGCTACCACCTGCTTAGGGGTGTAGAGGGATATGGGGGCCAGGAGAGCGGCTGGGGAGGGGCAGGAGAATGTGGGGGGGCAGGAGGGAGGTTGAGAGGCACAGGGGGATGTGGGGGCAGGAGGGAGGCTGAAGGGGCAGGGGGTGTGGGGGCAGGGCAGGAGAGTGGCTGGGGGGAGAAGTAGGGAGGCTGAGGAGGGGCAGGGGAAGCCTGAGGGGGGTTGGGGGATGTGGGGAGCAGGAGGGAGGCTGAGGGGCACAAGGGAATGTGGGGGGCAGGAGGGAGGCTGAGGAGGGGCAGAGGACAGCAATGGGGTGGAAGGTGGAAGGATGGGATGGTAGCTCCCCTGGCAAGGGGGCAGTGGTGGGGAAAGGTAGGCCCATCCAAGGAGCCAGGGAAGGCCATGTCGCAGCATTGCCAACTTGTGCACTGATCACCAGGCGCAGGATTTGGGCGCCTGCAGGAGGAGCTGTCGCGATGCCACGGGAAGCTCCTCTGAGCCCCTGATACTCAGGACTGGGCACGTGGGCAGAGCTGTGTGCGAGAGCCTCGGGGCTGGGATGCAGACCTGCCTGCTGCTAAGCCCGGCCTTCGGTGTATGGCCCTAGAGCAGTGAGAGGGTCCCGGGGCGGGGCGGGCGGGGGGGTGCTGCAGGGACCTGGGCAGAGCAGAAGCCCTGGGGCTGCGGGAGGCAGGGCAGTGTTGCTGCGGGGTGAAGCTGGTACCAGGAAATGGACGGCGGTTCCCCTGTCTTAGGGGTGAGGAGAGGGTTAGTGGAATCTCCCTCTGAGCAGCCAGGGAGAGATATGCATTTGCTCATGCATTAAAGGTTGACTTGTCAACTTGAAATAATCACACACACATTGCCAGAGTCTGACCCAAGAACCTTTCAATGCCACCTGGCAAGGGGCTTAGTGGAGAGCCCTGATTCTGGTATGTCCTGGTTCACCAAAGAACGGCAGATGAGGTCTGACATGAAAGCTTACATGGTTGCTCATGAACCATGAGCAGCCAGCTGATCTCTGTTTTCACTATCCATATATCTCAGTGCTGCAATATTGTGCTTTCCCAAGGTGAACCACATAAGTTGGTGTGTGCACTGGTCCCTTGATGACAGCAGACCTGGTATTTGGGTGAGGGTTCAGTGGAGAAGGGGAACGCTTCAGAGGGGCTTGAGGACTGGGATGCTCCTAGTGTTAACCTGCAAAGCAAAGTCAGGGCAGCAGAGAATGTTTCGGGGGCTAACAGGGTGGCAATGTCAGGGCACCGACACCCAGAGAAACACAAGCAGACTCTCATGTTGGTGGGCTGGGGGTAACGAGGTGACCCACAGTCCTGGCCCCTTTGAGAGCCATCATGCAGAGGACTAGAGCAGAGTTAGAAGGCCAGACTAAAAACACGGTTTGAGGTTTGTTTGTTTTTTTTAAATCTCATGATTTTTGATCTCTGGAGGTTGGCAATACTGGTAAAGTCATTCGTGTGTGTGAATGGGTGCAAGATGGGGCCCTAAGAAGACAAGGGGCATACCGTGGATATGTCTACACGCAACTGGGCACCTGAGACTGGCCCAGCTGACTTAGGCTCGTGGGCTTGGGTCATTGTTGTGTAGACTTCCAGGCTCATATTGGAGCCCAAGCACTCAGACTCTCCTGCCCTGTAGCCTGAGCCCGGATGTCTACATTTCAATGAAACACTCTGTGAGCCTGAGTCAGCTAGCAAGGGCCAGCCTCACAGGTGTCTAGGTGCTGTGTAGACATACCCTAACAGTGTGGTGAGAGTGGTACAATCAAACAGATACAGTTTTTATGTAGTCACTTATTCCAGGTCCATCTCATCTGCATATTTATTATACATGCAAACTATCTTAAAAGAACATTAAGGTGGAGAAGCCAAGTATTCAAACATTGGGAAATGTCAGACTTGAAGCTCCTTTGTGTTCTCATAGACTTTAAGGCCAGGTGTCCAGTTTTTGACCGGAAAGTCCACTCGAAAGGGGACCTGACAGTGTCCCGTCAGATCTATTGACCAGACACCCGAAGTCCAGTTACTGCAGCTGGAAGAGGCACCAGGTCATCACCTGTGCCAGCCCTTACTTAGCCCCGACTCCTACCTGCCTTGGAGTGGCTGCGGCTACCAGCCCCAGCTCCATAGCGAGTCCCTCCTGACCTGGGTGGGGAAGGGGGGAGAAGAGGGGAAAAGCAGCAAGCGATGGAGGGGGAAGAGGAGCAAGTGTGGGGTAGAGCCTCAGGGGGACGAGGCAGGGGCTGGGGAGGTTCCAGAGCTCCTGCTGGAGTGCCTGGTTTTTAAATATTACAAAATTGGCAACCTTATGGGCAGCCAGACCTAGTCGAGCCAGAGTCTGCAGTCAGGAGACACGAGTCAGCTGGGGCAGGATAGCAGGGTCAGGAGACAAACTGGGGGTCAGAACCACCAACCCGATGCCAGGAGTCAGGCCGGGTCAGGATGCCAGGAAATCAAGCCACAGGAAGAGGGAGCACAAGGCGCACAGTCCAGAGCAGGGCAGAGCCCAGTTTAGACCAGTTCCTGTGCTTGCTGCTGGCTTAAGTAGGGCCAGGGGGGCAATCAGCTGCTTTGGGACCCTGCCTATAGGGCTGCAGGGGTGGAGCCTCAGACAGGGGCGGGGCTTCATGGGTCCCAGGTAAGCAAGTGTTAGCAGGCTGCCATGTGCAAGGCTGGAGCGTGGCTGTTCCTATAAACCCTGCAGACCCATGCTTGAGACCTGTGGGTCATAACACTCCCAGCCCTTCGGGGGGTCCCAGCAGGCCATAGGGGAGGCAGACTGGTGGAAGTCTTGCACTGCTAGTCTGTGAAAAGGCAGTCAGAGTCTTTGCACACCTGGACCCTTGTCTTGCGTAATGGCTGCTAGGAGCTGTCTTCATCATGAGTGCTAACGGGGCAAAAAAGCCGACGAGCTTCTTCCCGGACTGTAAGTTTCATTGATTCACTCTATTGTCGAAGCCACTGGGGAGCTCAGCGAACAAACAAGCCTTGTGACTCCATGCCTGCCCCGCAGGGAGCAGTCACTTGTGGAGAAACTGAAGTGACGATTTCCTGAGGTGTTTCTCTAGGGGTACGGCTCTGTCAGCTCCAGCTGGGGAGCCCATGCACAGCCCCAGTGAGCAGGGAACGCCTCCACTCCCCCACAGAGGAGTCAGGCGTTTGCAGCTTTCCCTTTGGGGCTGGCTTCCTCATCACTCTGTCCACGGGACCCTTTCTTTGCTTCATGCAGTCTCGTTGCTCTGGCTCCAGTGATTTAAAACTCAGTGTCACTCATTCCTCAAAGGCAGCTTCCTGTCTCCTGGGCATTTAGCAAAAGGGAAAAGTCAGTAGGTCACACCAGGTACCTGGGTCTTGTCTGCCACTGCAGGGTTGTGAAAGGCCCTGGGTAAGAGTGACATAGATTAATAGCTGGGAAGGCCAGAAGCGACCATTCGGATCATCCAGTCTGATCTGCATAGCACAGGCCAGAGGGCTCCGCCCAGGAATACAGGAAGAAGGATTGCTAGGAAGTGAAGGGGTCCACCTAATGAAGAGAGGGAAGAGCATCTTCGCAGGCAGGCTTGCTAACCTAGGAAGGGGTCTTTAAACTAGGTTCGCTGGGGTATGGGGACCTAATCCCAGAGGTAAGTGGGGAAGTGGGATACACAAGGAGGAAACACAAGGAGGAGGGTGCAACAGGGGAGACTTCCTGATTCATACTGAGAGAGTAGTTATCTTAGGTGCCTGTCACACGAATGCAAGAAGCCTGGGAAACAAGCAGGGAGAACTGGAAGTCCTGACACAGTCAAGGAACTATGATGTGATTGGAACAGAGACTTGGTGGGGTAACCCACATGACTGGACCACTGTCATGGATGGGTATAAACTGTTCAGGAAGGACAGATACGGGAGGAAAGGTGGAGGAGTTGCATTGTATGTAAGAGAGCGGTATGATTGCTCAGAGCTCCGGTATGAAACTGGAGAAAAGCCTGTTGAGAGTCTTTGGGTTAAGTTTAGAGGCGAGAGCAACAAGGGTGGCGTCGTGGTGGGCGTCTGCTATAGACCACCAGACCAGGAGGAAGAGGTAGACGAGGCTTTCTTCAGACAACTAACACAAGTTTCCAGATCACAGGCCCTGGTTCTCATGGGGGACTTCAACCACCCTGACATCTGCTAGGAGAGCAATACAACAGTGCACAGAAAATCCAGGAAGTCTTTGGAGAGTGTTGGGGACAACTTCCTGGTGCAAGTGCTGGAGGAACCAACTAGGGTCTGTGCTCCTTTTGACCTGCTGCTCACAAACAGGGAAGAATTGGTAGGGGAAGTAGAAGTGGGTGGCAACCTGGGCAGCAATGACCATGAGATGGTCGAGTTCAGGATCCTGACAAAAGGAAGAAAGGAGAGCAGCAAAATACGGACCCTGGACTTCAGAAAAGCAGACTTTGACTCCCGCAGAGAACTGATGGGCAGGATCCCCTGGGAGGCTAATATGAGGGGGAAAGGAGTCCAGGAGAGCTGGCTTTATTTTAATGAAGCCTTATTGAGGGCACAGGAACAAATCATCCCAATGTGAAGAAAGAATAGCAAATATGGCAGGTGACCAGCTTGGGTTAACTGAGAAATCTTCAGTGAGCTTAAAAACAAAAAGGAAGCTTACAAGAAGTGGAAACTTGGACAGATGACCAGGGAGGGGTATAAAAATATTGCTCAAGCATGCAGGGATGTAATCAGGAAGGCCAAAGCACAACTGGAGTTGCAGCTAGCAAGGGATATGAAGGGTAACAAGAAGGTTTCTACAGGTATGTTAGCAACAAGAAGAAGGTCAGGGAAAGTGTGGGCCCCTTACTGAATGGGGGAGGCAACCTAGTGACAGATGATGTGGAAAAAACTAATGTACTCAATGCTTTTTTTGCCTTGATCTTCACAGACAGGGTCAGCTCCCAGACTGCTGCACGGGGCAGCACAGTATGGGGAGGAGGTTAGCAGCCCTCATTGGTGAAAGAACAGGTTAGGGACTATTTAGAAAAGCTGGACATGCATAAGTCCATGGGACTGGATGCAATACATCTGAGGGTGCTGAGGGAGTTGGCTGATGTGATTGCAGAGCCATTGGCCATTATCTTTGAAAACTTGTGGCAATTGAGGGAGGTCTCGGATGATTGGCAAAAGGCAAATATAGTGCCCATCTTTAAAAAAGGGAAGAAGGAGAATCCAGGGAACTACAGCCTCACCTCAGTCCCCAGAAAAATCGTGGACCAGTTCTCAAGGAATCCATTTTGAAGCACTTGGAGGAGAGGAAGGTGATCAGGAACAGTCAGCATGGATTCACCAAGGGCAAGTCATGCCTGACCAACCTGATTGCCTTCTATGATGAGATAATTGGCTCTGTGGATATGGGGAAAGTGGTGGACGTGATATACCTTGACTTTAGCAAAGCTTTTGATACGGTCACCCACAGTATTCTTGCCAGCAAGTTAAAGAAGTATGGATTGGATGAATGGACTATAAGGTGGATAGAAAGCTGGCTAGATTGTTGGGCTCAATGGGTAGTGAGCAATGGTTGGATGTCTAGTTGGCAGCCACTATCAAGCGAAGTGCCCCAGGGGTCTGTCCTGGGGCCGGTTTTGTTCAGTAACTTTATTAATGATCTGGATGATGGGATGGATTGCACCCTCAGCAAGTTTGCGGGTGATACTAAGCTGGCGGGAGAGGTAGATACACTGGAGGGTAGGGATAGGGTCCAGAGTAACCTATACAAATTGGAGGATTGGGCCAAAAGAAATCTGATGAGGTTCAACAAGGACAAGTGCAACGTCTTGCACTTAGGATGGAAGAATCCTATGGACTGCTACAGGCTGGAGACCAACTGGCTAAGTGGCAATTCTGCAGAAAAGGACCTGGGGATTACAGTGAATGAGAAGCTGGATATTGTTGCCAAGAAGGCTAATGGCATATTGGGCTGCATTAGTAGGAGCATTGACAGGAGATGGAGGGAAGTGATTATTCCCCTCTATTCGGCACTGATGAGGCCACTGGAGTATTGCAGCTAGTTTTGGGCCCACCACTACAGAAAGGATGTGGAGACATTGGAGAGAGTCCAGCAGAGGGCAACGAAAATGATTAGAGGGCTGGGGCACATGACTTATGAGGAGAGGCTGAGGGAACTGGGCTTATTTAGTCTGCAGAAGAGAAGAATGAGGGGGGATTTGATAGCAGCCTTCAACTACCTGAAGGGGGGTTCCAAAGAGGATGGAGCTAGGCAGTTCTCAGTGGTGGCAGATGACAGAACAAGAAGCAATGGTCTCAAGTTGCAGTGGGGGAGGTCTAGGTTGGATATTAGGAAACACTATTTCACTAGGAAGGTGGTGAAGCCCTGGAATGGGTTACCTAGGGAGATGGTGGATTCTCCATCCTTAGAGGTTCTTAAGGCCTGGCTTGACAAAGCCCTGGCTGGGATGATTTAGTTGGGGTTGGTCCTGCTTTGAGCAGGGGGTTGGACTAGAGCCTCCTGAGGTCTCTTCCAACCCTAATCTATGATTCTATGATTCTTGCCTTGAGCTCAGAACTGCTGCCTGAACCAGAGCATATGTTTGAGAAGGAGACACCCTGTCTTGTTGAAAGGGTTCAAGTGCTGGGGATGGTGCAGCTGGGACAACTGGAAAGAGAGAGATGCTGAGCCAGAGCTTGGACGTGCTGGGCATCTGCACTGTGCTGAGTGCTTGGGTTCCTGCTAGAGCTGTGAAAATCAGACGGGGCGGGGGGGGGCCAAAATTCTCAGCCTTTTGCTCTTTCCTCGCTTGTCCGGCTCTGTTCAGGTCCCTATGCTGCACCCCTCGCTGTGCTTTCTAGGGCCCAGATCCTCACAAGGAGTTAGGTGACCCGTGGGAGTCAGGTGCCTAAAAACCTTTGAAGAGCTGGTTTTGTGAACAGTTCTCTCAGCTCCTGCGCAGGCTCCAGGTGTGTAAGTCCGTGACTCAGGCTGGGGTGCAGCTGGTGTACAATAATGGCCTGACCCTGCAAAGCCTTGTCCAAGGACGCTTCGATGGAAACAGTTGCAGGATCAGGCCCTGAATTTGTCTTGAATGTGATGCCTCTGACCGACATTCAGAGAGCACAGAGAGGCGAGACCATGCAGCGAGTACTTCCCTCCCTGCACTTTGCCATTCCCCCGGGCATTGTCGGGGTGTTGCTGTCTGAAATAGAGTGCCCACTTTCCCGATAGGAGTGGGGACATCCAGTGCCTTTCAGCTGTGTTTTGGGAAGTGGGGGCGCACTGTGGCTGGAACTGACCTTAACCACAAATAACTCCAAGGCTCCCCCGAGAAGAGCAGTTCGTAGTCATGTCCCCCTTTTGAATCAGGTCAATGCCTGCATTAGGAGTTGCCTTTTTAAAGCCTGCTCTCTAATTGTTTTTTGGAGGGTAATGAGCAAGGAGCTGCCAGGGGCTGTTAGCACTGGACCGAGAGGAGCGCCTGTGAAGGTGGTTGATTTGTCAAGAAAGCTGACGATTACCCACTTGAAGGACCTGCTAGCTGTACAATTCACTTGATTGCTTGCCTGCTATTCTAGCTAGCTGGGGAGGGGCTGGGCCCACAAATGGCCCTTGTGGGGGAAGGAATTTGTGATTTAATAACCAGACACAGGAGAGCTGGGGGAACAGCTGGTATGATTGATATGGCATCACTGAGGTCAATGGAACTACACTGATTTGCGAAGAATCTGGCCCAGGGTTTGTCTCTCAGGTGCAGTTAAAGGAGCAAGATGCATTTTGGTCTCCATGGCACCATCTATTTACTCAGGTGCTGCCCTTGGGAATGAGGAAGAGAGGCCCAAGAAAGGGTTTTCTTGAAAGTTTTAATTTAGCAGCAACAGCAAGGACAAACTCCTCCCGCATTTTTTCCATTTAAAAGAAAAAACAACCCGACACCCAGTCCCTGCTCACAGCTCCCTCCCTTGTAAATCAGGGACATTGGGGCTCACGGTCCCCAAACACCTCCAGTTTCCTTGACTGATCCCGATGAAGAGACGGGCTCATCACATAATAGCAGATCTGAATCAAGAGGCAACACAGCCATGGCGATGCTCATTGCCGGGCATGAAATTGCTTTCGCTAACTACACACAGTTAACGCGGATATGTATGCGTGTGCATATGTATGCGTGTGCATATGTATGCGTGTGCTTTTGTATGTCTGCACGTGTGGACATGGGTACACACGTGGGATTGTGTGCATATGTACGTGAGTGCGTGTGTGTATCTGTCTGTGCATGCATGGGTTTGTGAGTGCGTGTGTGTACATGTTTGTGTATGTGTGCATGGGTGCGTGCACATGGGGGGGTGGGGGGAAGGGGATGTGTATGTCTGAGTGCTCTGCCTGCCTCAGCCAGAGCCTGCTGGTGTCTGGGAGCCTGTCCGTGTAACCTGGGTTCCCAGACGATGTTTAATTGTGGGTTATTTGGCGGAGGGGACCCGGCCAGGAAGGGAACAGTAAAGCTCTTTTCATTTCTTTTTGTCGGTGGGAACCCCCTTTGAGACCCAATTACTGGGGCCTTTGGGAATTTTTAATTGAATATTTGTATTGTAAACAGGAGCAGGACCTGCAGCCCTGATTAGGGGAAGCAGGAAGACAATGACTTGGCCCTTGTTTGCTTTTCATTCAGGATTAAGGTCTTTTAATTGTTCCAAAGATCACAGATTGGGGCTCTGGGGATAATTAGTTTGAATGTAGTTTTCTGGTTGAATCCCCCTGGCCAAGGGGACGGGAATGATGCCACCACTGCCTTAACTCTGCCAGCTGCGCTTTCCCGCAGACAATTAGATTTACTGGGGGATTTGTATCTCTAGATACAGTTTAGCTGGGATTAACTGGCCATGTTAGCGGGGCTGGAATTGCTGGCTCTTGCTAGGCTAACGGTGCCTTGGTGAACAGGCTCGTGTTTAAAATTCAAACCATGTGCAGACTCTGGATTCCCCACGCTGGGATGGCTACATACAAAGTTATGGTCTTTGTCTATCCCAAAAGATGGTCTTCTAGGAAGCTCCAGGCCAGGCACTAGCTTCAGTCCTTAGTCGGAAGGTGGAGCTGCTCAACGTCGGTGGGCAATTTGCTGCTCTCTTCGGAGGCATAACAACTTTCTTAACGTTTCTTTTCCTGCCCTCTTCCTTCAGGTGGTGATGATGCTGGTATTTTTCCATTGAAATTAGCTGCTCCTCTCTTCCCCCCAAGAATGATATCGAACTGGCCAGACCCCTCTCAGTGGCATGGCAGTGAATACAGCTCATCCCAGCTTGGTCACTAACGTCAACTGAGCTGTTCACTACCAATGGTATTTGCAATGCCTGGATGCTCGGTTCTGCGAACGTGGTCACTATTTGTAAGGATTTGCTGGATAGTTCTGAGCAATCGTTTTCAGACTAAATATTCCAGGCGGGCCAAGATTGTCAAACCTGCGCCACTCGGTGCACCTTTAAAGGGGCCTGATTTTCAGAGGGCAGGTGTTCAGCACTCTCTGAAAACCAGCCCCTAAGGTGTCTCCGGTTAGGCTCCCACAGTCACTGATCACGTCTGAAAATCTTGGCTCGTGTCTTCCTGTGCATCCACGTACAGCACCTGGCACAGTGGGGCCACACCCCAGCCTGGGACATCCAAGCGCTATCCTAATAAGAATTACAATAATAAAGATAGTCAAAGCAGACAGCTCCCACAAAATTGACTCTTTGTTATTTCTGGGGAGCGATTGGTCACGTGAGTCTCATGGTGCTGTTTTTGCTTCCTGGTTGGATGCCTGAAATTTTTATACAGGGGAGTAAGCAATGCTGTTGCTGGTATGGATATTTGTGCTCGTGGTTGTGGAGGAGCTGGGATTAGATGGCCCCCAGCTGCCTGCACACCTGGGTATGACGCGACTCTGTGACTGAGGGTCCATCTATACTGCCATCAGAGATGTGACTGCAGCCCGTGGAGCCGTACCTGAGCTAGCTTGGCTCCAGCTAGCTCCAATCCCAATCCTGCGAAGCGTAGGCTGTCCTAGCCCATCTGGGACTCTTGGGATGTACGTGAGTGGATCGCCCACGCTGCAGACTGTTCTGCTTCACTGCTACTGTTATTCTAGATCAAAGCTGGCTCAAGTCTGTCCACACATGCTGCCGTCACAGGTAGACGGACCATAATGGTAATCTCTATGCAGTGCTTAGACTCATGGAAATAGTCACCACTCTCTCTTTTGTCCTACTCATCCTATTGTAGCGATGACATACAATTTGGGAGGCGTTATGTCCCAAACAGAACAAGATGTTGTCTTTTGTAAGCATCTGGAGACCAGTGAATAGTTATTTTAGTTACAATTAATGAGCTCATTGAGTGGTTGGTGTTTAGTGAGGAAAGTTGAGCTAGATAACATATATATGGGCCAATTCCTCTTTCCCTCTCATCCTAAGGTGCTTGGCTGCTGTATTCTTTTCTTTACTGCCTTCGTCTCTGTTTAATATAACAATAAAATCCTTCAAACTAAAAGAACCCTGGGCCCTGATCTGTATCACTCGGACTATTGCTACGCATGCGAAAGCCAAGAGTTGCAATAACAGTGCAATCATGCGCTATGAAGTCATAGTAAACAACGTATCAAACAGCAACAAGGCTCTCCACTGGGACTAGCGAGTCAGGCATCTGGAGAGCAAAGGAGTGTGTGAAGGGAAAGCGGTGTGGTTTCTGTCTGGAATGCTTTCTGGCGAGTGCAATGACTCTGATGCTGGCAGCTTGCCACAGAGAATGGGACTGGGGCTTGAGATGCTGCATTTTCATGGCAACAGCCAGTGACCCCCACCCCACCAGATATTGACGGAGAACACAGGGGAAAGAGGATTGAGGACAAGGTTAGCTTCATGCTCTAACTCAAATTCCTCAGGAGACCACCCTCCTGTTGGCTTCCCAAAACTTGAAATACCCTCCAACAATCCATCTCAGCAAAATTCAATCCCTGGGCTCTTCATGCCAATCCGAACAGGCTTCATCCAGCTCCCGCGGATGACTCCAGTGGTTAGGGTGCTAGCATAGGGCTTGGAGAGGCAGGGTGAATTCGCTGCTCTGCCACAGATATACTGTGTGACCTTACACAAGTCACTTAGACTCTCTGTGCCTCTGTTCTCCATCCGTACTAGGGGGACAGCAGCCTGGCCCTATGTGCTGGAGGGGATGAGGCATTTAACATTGCAAGGTACTCAGATACTACAGTGAGGGGGCAGATAAGCACCTGAGCTAGCCAGACTCTTGGCTGATCTGAGTGGGAACATGAGCAACGGTTCAAGTGCAGCCTTAGCAGAAGTGGGCTCAGCTCCCCCATGGGCTTGCGAGACTCTGTGATGTTGAGTGAGCCCCTGCCCCTTTGTGGAATGGGGCAGCGCCTTGTTCAATGGGGAAAGAGTGCCATGAGGCTGCGTTAGTGAATGTCATGAAGTGTGCTGTGATCTGTGGCTGGAAGAAGCTATGGAAATACAAATGGTTAGCCATAGAAGCAAAGTGTTCTGCATGCCAGGGATCCCCCAGCATCCTCCTCTGCCCATGGGTCTCATCAGATTAATTTGTCCAGCGTTGTCAGATCCGGCAATCACAGCACGTGGGGCCGGAGCGCGAATCCCTTTGCCTTTGGTTGCAGTTTTTAACTTGATAACCTCCCAGCTACCCAGCCCCAGGTCATCTGCTGTCCTTAGCTACAGCGCTCTGCTCTCCCTTTCCCAGCAAGAGGCCATGCTGGAGGTGAGCCAGCCCAGCGGGGTCGGAAGCTCCCAACCTAGGGGCTTTGCTCCGAGTGAGCCATCGGTTGCTCAGCCTGCCGGCTGAGCCAGACCATTTTCCACTCATAGAGGCAATTCCAGCATGAAAAACTGTCCCTTCCATGGGGAGAAATAGTCCGAGCAGGCTCTTTCTGGTCTGTGGGCCCATGGTACGGAGCCACTGGGGAATGGGCAGGGAGCGAAACGGCTCTGCAAGCAGAGAGGCTGCTTCTCCTAATGGTGATTAATGCTTTGCAGGCTGCTGGACCTGAGTGAGGGGGTTAAAGACTATCCAGGTAACTGCTAGAACCTGCCAGCTGCATGGTCTGTGCCAACGGGCGTGGGATTTATTGGGGCCTGGCAAGCTGGAGGGATCTTACCTGCGGGTGCAGCTACGGCAGCAATTAGCACCGTCTTCGCCACACCCCGCCCATTAGCATTCAGGGCACCTTCCGGAGTCGGAGCAGGGCTTGGAGAGAAGCCATAGAAAACAAATGAGTCCATGCTCGGGGAAGGAGCGGGGCTGGGCGGGGTGCACCTACTGCGTGGGTTGGGACTGACAGATTCCCATGCAGTGAGGTGCCCACTGCTGGAGAAGCCAAGAGATAAAACTTAGTGGGCTCAGCATAGAGGAAGATCCAGCACTGGATGGGGGATAGGATGCTCTGTGAGGGGGTTAGGGTGGCACTGGGAAGTCTGTGCTCTATGAGGGGGCTCAGTGCCCCCTGGAGCGGGTGGGAGGGATGCCCTGAGAGACCTTTACCAGCCTCACCACCTAATGGCTCCCTCCTGTGTTCACTGATGTGAGTGGCAGCAGGATCGTGCCCTAAGACTCTATGGTAATACACAGGCTGTTCTCACGCTCTCTGTGAAATCCCAGTCAGCCCCATGGGAGACACACAGCAGGGAAATACTGAGAGCCGTGCCTGCCCCTCGGCTGAGCTGTGCGCGCCCCTCGCTGCTCTCGGACAGGACATGCCAGCACCCTCCCTGTTCCCAGCATCAAACCCACCACGCTCCTGGCAGCCGCAGCCGGGAAGGTGGCTCTGTGTGCAGATTAACAGCTGTCTGCAACACCTGCAAGCGCCAGCTCTTAGACACAGCATCCTCAGTCTCCGCCAAGACGGATGTGGCAGAGACAGCAGGGCTTAGAGCAGCCTATGCCTGCATTTAGCGTGGGCAGTCGGTTCAGGCTGGCATCCCCAAAACGCCTCCACAGACATGGCACAGCACGGGCCAGGACACTTACTGCCCGGGTCTCTTGAATGGCCGGGGAAAGCAGGGAGCGGTTTCTGCTTTCCAAAGGCATTTTTGATCCTGCGCCTGGTATATTCCCCCAAAGTTGAGATGCAGCATTGCCAACCCCAGGCGTTCCAAATTCCTGAGTCAGGGTCTCCGAGATCAGGCGGTTGGCTAGAAAAATCAAGCGATTTTACAAAAGAATAGAAGCAGGGCTCGTTTTCATCTGCCATCTGTTGGCCTTCGGGGTCACATTTACCAGCTTTGCTGCATAGCCATGAGATCGAGCACCCTACATTTTCTCTGTAAATGAAAGCCGGGCGTCACATATAATCCCATGCCTTAAATCTGTTGCTTTAAGAAAAAACGTCCCATGTCTCGAGACTGAGCGTGAAAACACGAGAGCTGGAAGCCCTGGGTCGCTCCAGCCTCTTTGGGGATCTGGGTCCTCAGTGTTTGCAGGGTCAGACCCTGAGAGTGGAAGTTTCTGGGGGCAGGTCCTGGCTCTTTATGTTGTCTGTGAAGTGCCATTTGCTCTGTTTAGATGCTAGCAACAATACTAACTCCGAATAATTGGTGAGAGTGCTTATGATTACGTAGGGCAGCCAAACTGGCCTTCAGGCCAGGTGATGCTCTGGAACTCAGACAGTGATTGCCCTGCTCTGCTCCATTGGTGGAGGTAGCCAATCGGAAAGTCACATTACTGTTCCGCCTCCCACAACCGGGCAGCATTGAGCATCCGGCCTTCCCACCTTCCTCCAAAGGCCAGGGGGTCAAAACGCACGCTCTCTGGGCCTTCGGCTTTATTGACAAGGTAACTCAGCGTGAGACTAGGGTGACCAGATGTCCCGATTTTATAGGGACAGTCCTGATATTTGAGGCTTTTTCTTATATAGTCACCAATTCTCCCCCACCCCCCCCCGACTCCTGTCCCAATTTTTCACACTTGCTGTCTGGTCACTCTATGTGAGACAGCTCCAATTCCAGGCCTGACTTCCCCTAGGGATCCTGCCCCAGGCCCTAGCTCCGTCTGCTATTCCCCCTCCCCAAGGTGGGATGAATGAGGATTCCCTGGCATGGGAAATCAGCGGGATCTCCTAGCAGGGCTCCTGCTGTTCCACCTCATCCCAGAAGAGCCCAGCCACCCTATTCTAGGCAATTAGGAAGGAAAAGCAGGGGTTGGGGAAAGCAGGGGGTGTTGGCTGAGTGTTCCCCACGTGGCCCTCTCAAGATGACGATTCCCTCTTGGACTTGGTCTGAGCAAACCTCCCGCGGTTGCTGCAGGGTTCACTCACCTATTCGCCCGAGCTTTGGGGGACGGGAGCAATTTCTGTCGCTTCCTTTGGGAGGGTTCAGTTTTGGCCAGCGGGATTTGACTTGGTGGGCTCTGGAATTTCCAGCGGTGGATTCTGGGCCGCTGGGCCGACAGGCAGGCGCTGCTGTTCTGGGATCTGTACAAACTTGGACAAAAAAGGCAGAAAAGCCATTGAAAAGTCTCAGCTGCCTTTGCTCGGGACCTGGCTAAGAACAGGCTGTGTCTCTCTGCTGAACGCCCAGCCCTCTGGAGCATGGCTGCCTCCTCCCAAAGCCCAGGGATGGGAAGCGTGCACGGATGCCGCGGCTTGGGGAGGCACAGCCTGGAAATCCTGGCGCTGGCAGCGCTGGAAATGAACCGTTAATCTGGATCTCATTTCCAGCCTCCAGAGTGCAGCCTCGTGGGCTCGGCCTCCCGTCGCAAAACACAAGGAGTTTATAGAGCATGAACCATGACCCCTGCCCCCCAGCTGCGGGGCTGTAGTCACTGCCAATGGCAATCCATCATCAGTGTCAGCCGTGGCTTTGGGGGCAGGCTTCACTACTCAGCTTGTAGAGCAGTTTATTAAAAACGTGTCCTTTCCCCTCATCCATTTCATTTACCTTTAGATTCTGTTTCAAGACTACAAGCTCAGCAGGGCTGCTAGGAAACCTGGCCTCCTTCAGGCTGGCTGGGTGGGCCGATGAATCTCCACTTTTGTGGGAGACTTTTAAATCTTTGCAGGGGGGAGAGTGAAAGGGGGTGAGATGGCATTTGCAGTATAAACTTCCCTCCTTGAAGTTCAATATTGTGGAGCATTCCTCCAGGGAAGTTGTCAGCATTACACACGGCCTCCCATGTCTCGTTGGGCCTCCTCTCTCAATGCCCCACAGTCTTGTCCAAGCCAATAGTTTGCAGAACCTTTGTACTCTCACTGGCCTTTCCGTGACAAGCAATGTCAGCTCTGCAGAGCTCAAGACAATTTGCTCAAATTAAACACGCAGCATGATGCTTACTGTAGCCCTGGATTGCTCACAACAAAGGGGGCCAGATGCTGATCTCAGTTACACCAGCGTAAATCTAGAGTAACCTTGCTGGAGTTATTCCAGATTTAGCCCTCCGTAGCTGAGATCAGGATCTGGTCCCTAATCAGTTATACACCCCTGTATGAGGTCTGTAAATGCAGTAACAACCCATTGCACAGATATTTGTCTCAGGCTCTCAAAGTATTTTTCAAAGGCGGGTCACTATTTTTATAAGCATTATATGAATGGAAAAACGAGGCACCGAGGGGTTGAGGCCTGTGCTGTTGAAAGTGGCCTCTTCTTTTTGTTGTTTCCAGGTTTTGGAGCCCAGCATCAGACACCCGAGGTGTCTCATGGCGGGACAGCCTCAAGATGACCCCAAAACAGAGGCACCTAAAATCAGTGGACGCTTTTGAAAATATGAACCCGAGTGACTTGCCTGAGGTCCCACAGGAAGCCTGAGGGAGAGCTGGGAGACAGATCCCCGGTCTCCTGATTACCCGTCCCATTCTAAGCACAGGACAATGTTTCCTCTCGCGGTAGGGCAAACTGAAGACAGCATGGCATCCTAGTGCTCTGCTCCCCAGACAATTCGTGTCCTGCTTAAAGATCCAGATGCTTGTCTGAGCTCTTGCTGGGCTAGGGCCTCAGGGACCATCTCAGAGCTACCAGCAACAGAGTCACTGCTGGTGGCCCTGCGCTAACAGAAACTTCCAGGAGCCGGAGACAAAGGCATTCTTGTGTGTGGGCCCTGTCACTAGAAATTAGGATGGCCTGAGGCTGGCCATATTCAGAGCATGATGCAAGACTCATGTGGACTTCCTCCCAATAAAGGAGGCAGCTCAATGACAGACCCTCATTCCTCCCTCGTCCCACTGTAATAATTCTCCGCCAGCAATCTGACAGAGCACGACAGCTTTGGGATGTGGGTAGGGGCCGAGGGTCGAGGACACAGTCCTTGTTGATCAGCAAAATTGCTTCAGTTAATCTTTGTCATTAGCCCCAACAGACTAGGCGATGGGCATCCAAGGAATGCAGAGAGGAAGAGTGAAAAGTTTCAAGCAGGACAGCTAGAGAGATTAGTATGAGAAAGAGAGACTGAGCAAGAGAAATTGACAGAGATTAGCAAGAGATTATCTAGAGACAGCTGAGACACTGAAATTAAACAAATATACATACATATACATATATGATTAGCCCCCACAACAGAAGGATACCAGATTTGATGGGGCGAAGGGTCAGATCCTTCTAATGTTCTCATGTTCTTTAAAACAACAGCAAATGGAGTTCTCCAAAGCATTTTGAGCCTCCCAAAGGTTTGATCAGCGGTTTTGGGCAAAGGTTCAAGATATTGTATTGTTATTATTATTCGCTCTGGATTGCCCATCCCTCAGCCCCCTGTAGCACACAAGTTCCCACTGTCCTTCCTGACTGAGTTGACGGTAAGCGAGAGGACCGTATTGTCAGCCTGGAGCCATGACTGTGGTGTTTGTGGAAGAGATGCCGGATTTTATGTGTTATTTACAGCAAGCTGATTTCCAGAAGTTGTTTGTGTAGGAGCCGCAGGGCCATAATGAGTTGCTGATGTTCCTGCAGCTGGACTGCATTTCAGTGGTGGTGACAGTAGCTGCTGTCAGCCTGCCACTACCTGAGAAATGGGTGTAATTGTAGGAGAGCCCGGTTCCAGCGGCACACCATCAGATGACAGATGGTATTTCATTGATTAGTGTCTCTGCTCAGGGCATCACCGCTGCCAGGGAAGGCTTCAGTCTGGGCTAGAGATGGGGCAAAGGGGGACCTCAAATTTCAGGGTGCGCAATTTAAAATCTGGACCAGAGCCCATCTTAGAGTTTCACACTGTGACCGAAATTGGAACCCCACAGTCAGCTGCTTTAGATCTAGCTTTCAAGTGCCCTGAAACACAGCCCCAGATTTTGCAGCCTGGGCCCATTTCCTATTATGAAGAGACTGTATGGTCTAGTGGTTAGTGTAGTCACCTGGTATTCAGGAGATATGGGTTCCAGTCTTAGCTTCACCACCGGCTTGCCACCTGGCCTTAGCCAATGTGTCTGTCTGCCAAATTGTTGTGATAATACAGACTACCTGCCTCTCCTGGGGGGAGGAGGAGGAGGAGAGACTTAATTTGTGAATGTTACCAACTGCAGCTTCTGCAGAAAGCGCTGCCTGCTTCATCCTGTTATTCCCTGCCCACGAAATCTTTGAGTTTCTTGTAGCCGCACCTGCTTTGGGTTGGAGGAGCATGAGTGGTCTTGGAGATTTAGGCAAATAGATCTTTGCAGGACTGATTTTTGACTCATTTACACCAGTGTAACTCCATCGGCTTCACCTGAATTACAGCTAGGTAAGTGTGATCAGGATCAGGCCCCCAGTGCCGTACCTGTACACGTGCTATATTCGGTTAGATGCACCAATGGGTGATTCTATGCTCGAAGAGAGGTTTGCCTGTGTAGTTGGAGTGCAGCGAGGGGTTGTCCTGTTAGACGGAATCACAGCCTTTCATAACAGGAGGCCATTTATAAACAATGATAGACACCCACAGCTCAAGTTCCAGCATTGTCTCCCGTGTTGACCCCCACCTGGAACTCTACTCAGCACACATCTAGTGCCTGAATACCATAACGCAGGGAAACATGCTGTTGCTGTGGTCAAAGCAACAGCTCTTGGGAGAGAGCTCTTGGGCCAGACGCTGAGTGGCAGGGACACTGAAACCAATGACCTTACTCTGCATTCACACTAGCATAACTTGGCTCAGCGCTCTGCTCCCAGCCCTGCCATCCACACATGGTAGGATGTTGGGCAAGTCACCTAGCCTCCCTGTGCCTCAATTTCCCTATTTGCAACTTGGTGCTAACACCTACCTTGCAGAGCTTTGTGCAGTTTTATTTTTTAGGGTTTGCCAAGCGCTTTGGGAGGCATATTTATTTCTGTGAGTTACTGGCTGATTTCTAGACTGCTTCTGGCTGGGGCAGTTCAGTGGTGCTGATTAAAACACAGACCTATGCATGGTCTGATTAGTGTAGACCTATCTGTACCCACAGTAACTCACATGCCATACACTCCAGCCACATACTTAGACCTCACAGTTGCGTCTTTGCACTGGCCCATTCTCTTAGACAGCTGTCCAAGAACATCTCATAGAACACTCAGACTCAGAGGTGGAGGAGACCTGATAGTCCATCTCCCCATCAGTCCAGGGTTGTTCCCTAGGGTGAGTTCTCCAGGGCGATGTCTGGCCTAATTCTGAATGACTCAAGCAGTGGAGTTTCTATCACTTCCTTATCCATCTCCTTAAGAGTTTTCCCTGCTATTCAGCCTGCATGGTCAGGGTTGTTTGGGAACTAGGCCTGGGTCAGGACATGAGTAGCTGGCTGCTTTCACCTTGAGTGGTCCCTTAGAACATGTTCTAACTATTTATCTGTTTGATCTTATACTGAGCGGTGACACTCTGAGTACCTTTTCCAGACCTGAAGAAGGGCTCTGTGTAGCTCAAAAGCTTGTCTCTCTCCCCAACAGAAGCTGGTCCAATTAAAGCTATCACCTCACTCACCTGGTGTCTCTGTTCATCAGCACAGGTCCAAACATCTGGACATTTGGAGAGGTGTGTGTGGGGGGGGGGGAGGGGGAGGAGGGAAGGAGGGTTGAATCTGGATCTGAATTTTGCAGTTGATATATTGCAAACTCCAAGGAGGATGCAGAGGAAAGGCACAAGTGGAGCCCATGTTGCTGACCTTCCGGAGAGAACCGTTTGACCTTGGAATGGATTTCGGTTCCCCTCTTTCTCCCAGCTGGAAGAAAACTGTGTTCACTCAAGTCAAGGTTTCCCATGGCTTTTTACATATGCTGCAATGCCTTTCATATCTGGAGTTAAGTCTGTCTCAAATCGCATGATGGCCCAAACAGGATTAGCGGGACCTGCTGCTCGGACTATTCTAACTCCATTTAAGCATGACCTGGGTTTTGAGACACCCTTGGCTTCTCTTAATTACAGTTGCTCTTGGGGTTTGAAGAATATTGCTTGCCCATGTGTGAAAACCACTGGACTATGCCAGTGCCCTGGCTTTGGGGAGCGTCAGCTTTAGCCTTTGCACCTGATGGTCATGGGTTTGCATCTGAGCACTGCCAAAAAAATACAGATTCATCCAACTATGTCAGTATCACAGGGTCTTAGTTATTATTGGCACTGCATGCCCACTTCTGTGAAATTGATACCGTGGTGCTTCTCCCAGAGTAGGCACTAGGGGTGGGCAAAGGGGCTAAGAGAAAATAAGTATTGATCTGAGTCTTCTAAACAGAGTCTCTTTATGGTTTGGAAAATTTCACTTATTTGTCATTTTCACAGCAGCATCCGTATAACTTCTGGGCTTCAGCTGTGGCGGGGACAAATCTGGGATAGATAGATCCATCCAAAATAAATATGGGATAGATAGATAGCTAGCTAGACAGATAGATCCAAAAGGTTTTGCCCAATTCTCTACTTTTGGCATTAAAAAGCGCATAAATGAAAAGGCTGTTCCCAAAAGGACCCGACAAATGGAAAGTGGTCACTGGCCCCTATTTTCCAATGCATCCACACAAATTTGCAGTGTGAGCAGCAGCCTGTGGGTGTGGTTTTAGTGGGCTCTGCGAGGAAAAGGCAGTGTTTACTCATACGCTTCTGGAGAGCCCCACACAGCCGATTGGCCCCTATCACTGTAGGCAGCTCAGATGTGACAAAGCTCTATTGTGTATAGGTCAGATGAAGTGGCAACCGAGGACGTCAGCTGAAGACGGCGTGGAAGACCGAACTCCGAGGTGGAACAGTAACCCCTACCAAATAAAGTCAGTCAGAGGGTCATAAAGTGAAAGGCTCAGCTTGACTCAGCTCTGAGCATGTACAAATGAGCTCTGCTAGGTGCAAAAGTTACTGGCACTGTACAGACAGCATCTGTCCAGCACGGGAACAATTTACCGAGGTTGGGGTGGATTCTCCGACACTGACAATCTTAAATCAAGGGACGTTTTTTTGAAAGCTCTGTTCTAATCCAAGCAGGGAAATCCTCGAGCCTGTGTTATGTGTGAGGTCAGACAGATGACAGGATTCCCTTCTGGCCTCATAATCTATGAATTCTGCTGCCTCGTTGGAGCCTCCCAGCCTGGAATGCTGCTCCTCTCACCGCGGCACGTTAGAGCCACTTGAGTAAATGAGCTGATCAACGTCATCTCTTCCATTGGCCAACAGCTCCTGATTTCTCCGCAAAGATTTGGTATTTACAAGGATTTGCTGAATAGCGCTTGCAAACCGCAGTCCAGCCCACAGGGTGTTTGCAACCTGGGCCCATTGGCTAGCGGCTATTTGCGGTGTGTGGTTGTTCACCTGAGTCCCATGGTAGCGTTCCTATGCCCTTGCTGGATGCCTGGAACCAGGAGAATAAGGGATTCCCAATCACAAACTGCGAATATTCTTGTTCCTATGAAGAAATGTTCATGGGACTAAAATGCTGTTTGCACGAACGCTTATAAACAGGAGATAATAGAGAGTGTCACATAGGGCTGAAAGGACCCACCAGCGAAGGTTTGAATAAATACCTGCCGTGTCTTGATAGATCTAGTGCCCACACTGTTGGGAATGCAGTGGTTACGGGTGATCCAGCACTCAGCAACACTGTCCAGTGGGCCGGAATACCCCCCACTGCTGACACCAAGGGAGATAAAATTGCTTTGTAACTGACCAAACTCCCCACACACTGAACCCCCACCCAGCCCACATCACAGCGCAGACAAGTTCCAGCCTGTGTATTGGCAGTGGGACATCCTTATCACTACCTAATCCAAATCACACTGGTCTCCACATTACAAATGATATCAAAACAACATGCCAGAGCTGGAATCCTCCCCTCAGGGGCCGATACGGGGAGGGGGAAAATGTTGAGGGTAGAGTTGATTGGAAAACGTTGATATAAAGAAAATCCCCAACATGTGACTTCCATTTTTTTTTAAAATATACTTTTGAAAGCAGTTTGTGGTTAAAAAAAATAGTTTTCAAATCCCCCTAACCCAAATGTCTTTGCAAAATACTGAAAAAATTGTACTGAAATGTTTTTGGAGGTTCTGGGGAGAAGTAAAAAACCAACCAACCATTTTTAATGGAAAAAAATGTTTCAGTGACAAGCGACCAGCTCCTGGTGATCTCACAAGCTTTGCTCACCATTCAAGCAGCCGTGAGTAGCCTTCACGTCCTTCCCCTTGGTGAGCCCAGGGGCTATCAAAAGTACCTTGATCTTGTTCTGGTCCACGTTCCTAGAAAAAGACTGACACGTTGGGCAATGGGGGCTCATCATCTTTCGAACCACTGTTGAGCCCTGGAAACCAGGCTGAGTTCTTTGGGGCTTTTCATCATGCTGAAGTTCCCAGCAGGCTTAGGAGGAGTCTGATCTGAGCAGGGCTTTGGAGCTCAGGTGGCCCCAGCAAATGGAACATAGCGAGAGGCTGGTCACACCAATCCAGAGCATTTTCCGCCTTGGCACGTCAGATACGGTGTTCCTCCCATAGGTGGCTGCTTTCAAGAGCGGCTGGGGTGCTCCTTCGTGTTGGGGTTGCTAAGGAGGCAATTGCTGCAGTTTGGATGGACAGATGCATCCCTAATGCCTAGGGAGTAGCAGCAGTCTAGCCTGGAACTCCAGGGTCTGTTGAAGATAGGGTGCAGTCCTCTGGCAAGTCACAGATGGAAGAACAGAGAAGGATAATGCCAACACCTTTCCTATAGCAAACCAGGAGGCCTGACCTTGAGTGCAAGGATTCCAGTGCCTTATGGGTTAGGAGATTGGATTTGTATGGTCCTTATCCCTCATTGTGCACCCAGATAACATGGTGATGGGTGTCTCTTCATTGCATATGATGCTACAAGAATAAGGAATCATAGAATCTCAGGGTTGGAAGGGAACTCAGGAGATATCTAGTCCAATCCCCTGCTCAAAGCAGGACCAATCCCCAATTTTTGCCCCAGATCCCTAAATGGCCCCCTCAAGGATTGAACTCACAACCCTGGGTTTAGCAGGCCAATGCTCAAACCACTGAGCTATCCCTCCCCCCAGTGATAAAATAATCTGGTGTATCAGGCTTTTAAAAGATCACAAAGGAGGGAGACTTAGCACTGCAGGTCACACTGGGCCCTTCTGATCCAGCCAGCACTGGGCTGTTCCCTACGGGAGATTCACCAGTTTACAGTGACAGAGCTCCCATCCCAGCAAGATGAGCAGGTTAGCGTGTCTCATCTGGTAATGAGGTTTTGTGAGTAACAGCTACTGGGTACCAGGGCAGCTCCATGAAGGGGGGTTTTGCGGATTATCCTTAGACCAGACACTACAAAAGGGAGGTTATCTGGGTGTCAGCCTGCAAAGGGCAAAGGGAGGAGAGTTATGCAGAGACTCTGGTTGAAACAAATCAGATTGAGGAGTAAACAAGCCTCTGGTAGAAAAGGGCCATGAGGGTGTGGGTAGTGCTGTTCTGCAGAGACAATAATTCATCTGAGATGAGGAACATCTGATCAATGAAATCGATCAACACTGGGCTAATGTTCCATAATTAAGAGCCAGGGGCAGGGGCTCCTGTCCTGGCTGGGGCAGTGATCTGAGAGGCACCTGGCATTTTGGGATTAACACTTTGGAGACACTGGAAGCTAGGGTAGAACTGAATTAATTCACCTTCCCAAGCTGTAAATGCAGCATTTGCAGCAGAGAACGGCACAGGACAAAACTGAGCTGGGAGCCCCCCATCTAACTGGCCTTCCGCAACATCATACCACGCTGAATCCTCAGTGAAGACACCTTCCACATACACTCTGTGTGTATTTGAAAAAATAAACACCATATCTCATCTAGCTATCTATCACCAGGGCTTGACCCTCTAAATGCCAGTTTAAGTTCTGACACTGTTATTTTATATTAATAACAGGTGTTGTCTGAACACCTGTTATTAATATAAAATATATGATTATATGTTAGTTTTGAACCCACCCCTCTCCCCCGCAAAAGGCAAACTAGCTGTGGCAAGGCGACTGCCATTTCTTAGCCTATATGATACACTGGCTCAGCACCGATGCTTCGCTTTGGATGTGGGATGGGCTTTAGCCACAACGTTTGGATCCAAATCAAATTTCTCCAAGGTCTATTGGCGTTCAGCTCTGAGTTTGGTTTGGGCTCATGTACACTGTGGACTATAGGAGGGGGGCGGGGGTTGCATGTGTCATTATATTGTCTTGATGGCTCTTTAGCAGCTCCTTGGTATTAGTGTTGAGCATTTATATTGCACAGTGTATAGATGCCAAGTAGAGCTCCATTGTCATAGGCCTCATTCAGATAGTGAATGACAATCCCTGACCCAAACAGCTATGTGATGTGAATCGACGGGTCTCAGTCCAGTTCCATGCAGATATCACAGAACCATTGGGAATCATTAGGAAAGGGACAGAAAAAGACAGAAAATATCCTATTGCCTCTCTATAAATCTATGGTACACCCTCATCTTGAATGCTGCATGCAGATGTGGTTGCCCCATCTCAAAAAAGACATAGTAGAATTCGAAAAGGCACAGAAAAGGGCAACAAAAATGATTAGTGGTATGGAACAGCTTCCATCTGAGGAGAGATTAATGGAACAGATTATTCTGTTTAGACAATAGAAGGCCAAGGGGGGATATGATAGTGGTCTATAAAATCATGACTGGAGTGGAGAAAGTGAATAAGGAAGTGTTTACTCCTTCTCATAACACAAGAACTAGGGGTCACCCAATTAAATTAATAGGCAGCAGGTTTAAAACAAACAGAAGGAAGTATTTCTTCACACAACGCACAGTCAACCTGTGGAACTCTTTGCCAGAGGATGTTGTGAAGGCCAAGACCATAACAGGGTTCAAAAAAGAACTAGGTAAGTTTATGGCAGATAGGTCCATCAATGGCTATTAGCCAGGATGGGCAGGGAAGGTGTCCCTAGCCTCTGTTTGCCAGAAGCTGGGAATGGGTGACAGGGGATGGATCACTTGATGATCACCTCTGGGGCATCTGGCATTGGCCACTGTCGGAAGACAGAGACTGGGCCAGATGGACCTTTGGTCTGACCCAGGCTGACCATTCTTAGGAACCAGCCCCACACTTAGCATGAAGGGGTCTTGTGCTGGCAGTCTGCAGCCACCAAGGACATCATGGGCTAAGGAGAGTGACTTATTCCCTCACCCAGAGAGCTGGTCATTCTAGGCAAAGTTAGATGCACATAGGTGGGCAATACAAAGGAAGCCTGCACTGCTACTGGGTGTGTTGTCCTATTACTGTGCAAAGAAGGCCTTGAGCCACACGGGTGCTCCCTCCAGCCAGCCCCTTCCCCAGAGCTAGCTGGAGTCACACAAATCATTAGTGAAAGGAAAAAGGGCTAGTTTGTACCAGAACAAAATCCTGCCCCAAATCTCTGGGGCCAGGTTCTCACAACATGGCGTGACAGCATGGGGATCCTGTCTGTGAGCCCAGCCCCAGGGAATGCAGGTCAAGCTTACTGACTTCCAAAGTGTTTGCTCAACCTTTCAACCTAACATGGGTTTAAAGCAACAAGAGTGACTAGCACTCATTTCCGCCCACGCAGCCCCAGAAATGCCCCACAAAGTCCCCCAGCCAGCTTGGGAGGAGGCCCCTGCCCTTTGTCCGTGCTGCAGCCTGGAGGCCAGTGGGTACGCAGTGCACTGGCTGTAATCAATCAATAAGCCCCCAAAACTTTTATACAAAAAAAAAAAATAAGAAAAGCAAGAGGAATTCCCAGCCCAGCCCTGCTCCCGGGCCCGTGGACCCAGGGATGATGTTAACAAATTCAATAAGCTCCGATTTGCCAAGCTTGTTATGTCGTGGCAGCACGCCGCCTTGCTTCAATTGGAAAAAGATGTGCCCTCTTTACCCACTCAGGTTCAACGGATGGCGAACACGCTGCATGAACGAGGACCCTGCAAGCTGATGGCAGTTAGCGGGGGGCTCTGAGTCCAAATGCAGGATGGGGGACTTGGCCTGACTCCCAGATGCACCCCCATTTCCAGGAGCAGAGAAATACACCCAAAGGATGTCAATTCTATGCTATACCCATCAACAGGGATCTGCCCTGTGATGCACTAAGCATCCTCAGCACCCATCCCTCAGCTGCTCTTCTGAGGGGCTCCATGGAGACTGGTTTTCTTCTTAACAAGCTCTGCTTGGACAGTGCAGCTCTTCTGCCATCCCTCAGCCACTGGAACGGCCCCTTCCCAGGAGGCCGGGCAGACGCCGTGGTGTTTGTCAGAGATGACACAGAGAGCAGATGCTGGGATATTTTGATTTGGGTTGGGCCTTGAGGAGCTTTTGGACTGGTTTGAGGCCTCCTCGCTGGTTCTTTCTCCCTTGTGTGTTCAGCTTTCCATTCAGGCTCCTTGGTCCTGCAGAAGCCAAGCAGCCTCGCCCCAAGGAGTGCTCACGAGAGTGGATCAGAAACACCCATTGTTTTGCGTGGGAAATTTCCAGGACTTTTTGTTTTGTTTTCAATGGAAAACTCCTAAACATTCTTTGGAAGGAAATTTTTAAAAGCTAGAAACTTAAAAAAAGTTCAAATTTTTGTTTTTCAAAACAAGAACATTTCCAGGGAATGTATTGACCAGAACCACAATTATTTCTGGGTGAAAGAGAAAATTCTGGCCAGCTCCGGCTTAGCTTAGGGCTAGCTCACTGGGGCACAATCTGCTCAGAGCAAGAGGCGGTGCACAGTGGTGCTGCTCCAGGAGAGGGCACGGAAGGAATCGTACCTCTGGAGGGAATTTTCTGTTGCCCACTTGCTTCAGGTGGGTAGTAATTTGTTGCTGGTCCATGCATCTCCCTCCGTCCTCTGCAGGCTCAGTGGGGCTGGCTGTTGCACAGAGGGCTCTGATCACTCGCCGCCTCCCTGCTCAGGGCCAGGCGGGTGGAACAGGGTGCATGGCAGGTTATCAGCCCTCTGCCCGTCACACGTGACTCAAGACACTCCAACCCTCATGAATGTCTGGCCTGCACAAGGAAAACCCCCTCTGATTGGTTGCCTTCCCCACTGCCCTGCATCCCAGAGAAGAGCAGCCAATCAGAGCTGCTGGAGGGGGCAGGCAGAGCTCTCCTCCCCCTAAGGAGCCAGAGAAGTTTTTGGATAGGTGATTGAGAGATACGGACACCGTTCTCACAGGGGGACAGGGAGCAGAAAGAACCTAGGAGCTCAGGCCAGCTCTGCCCCCTCCTCTCCTTTGCCCCCATGCACAACAGCATAGCTCCATCCTCTGCTTCTCCTGCAACACATGGGAAGGGGCACAGGGGACCTCGCTGCAGCCCCACCCCCAGCCTGCGAGGTGGGGGGAAGAGCCCGAGGAGCTGCAGGAGGAGGAGAACTGAGGCTGGGGGGGCAGAATGAGAGGGGGCTGAGCGGATGTGGTGTGCAGAATGAATAGATGGGATAGTTGGGGTTTGGGGAGAAGCTGGAAGCTCTGCACCCTCAGGCAGCAACAAGAGCTCCTGCAGGGTGGCAGAGACACCTGACCAAAGACACTTGGGGAGCTGGCAACTCTCATCATCACATACATGTGGGAGGAGGTGAAATTGACAATCTAGGCATAGGCACCGACTTCCCCTCTGCCCGGTGAGTGCTCAATCCCCCCTGCCCCTGGCCCCACCTCTGCGCCGCCCCCATTCCACCCCCTTCCCTAAAGTCCCTGCCCCTTCTCCACCTCCTCCCCTGAGCGTGCCACGTCCCCACTCCTCCACCTCTCTCTGGGAAAGTCCTAAGTGCTGCCAAACAGCTGTTAGGAGGTAGGGGGGAGAGGGCGGGAAGCCCTGGGAGGGAGGGGGAGGAGCTAGAATGTGGCACGCTTGGGGCGGGAGGAGGAGGTAAGGCTGGGGTGAGCTTGGTTGCCGGTGGGTGCTGAGCACCCGCTAATTTTTTCCAGTGGGTGCTCCAGCCCCGAAGCATCCACGGAGTCAGTGCCTATGAATCTAGGGACAGACCAAAACCACAAGGTAACATTTTCCCTACTTGATAAGCTCATCAGGGGAAGGAATGGTCTCTGTATCTCATAGAATCAGAGGACTGGAAGGGACCTCGAGAGGTCATCTAGTCCAGTCCCCTGCACTCGTGGCAGGACTAAGTATGATCTAGGCCATTCCTGACAGGTGTTTGTCTAACCTGCTCTTAAACATCTCCGGTGATGGAGATTCCACCACCTCCCTAGGCAATTTATTCCAGCGCTTAACCACCCTGACAGGAAGTTTCCCCTAATGTCCAACCTAAACCTCCTTCACTGCAATTTAAGCCCCTTGCTTCTTGAGGGCAATTAATGAGGTTAATGAGGTTAAGGAGGATAATTTCTCTCACTCCACCTTGTAACAACCTTTTATGTACTGAAAACAGTTATCATGTCCCCTCTCAGTTTTCTCTTCTCCAGACTAAACAAACCCAATTTTTTCAATCTTCCCTCATAGGTCATGTTTTCTAGACCTTTAATAATTTTTGTTGCTCTTCTCTGGACTTTCTCCAATTTGTCCACATCTTTCCTGAAATGTGGCACCCAGAACTGGCCACAATACTCCAGTTCAGGCCATATCAGTGCAGAGTAGAGCGGAAGAATTACTTCTTATGTCTTGCTTACAATACGCCTGGTAATACATCCCAGAATGATGTTCACTTTTTTTTTTGCAACAGTGTTACACTGTTGACTCATATTTAGCTTGTGATCTACTATAACTCCCAGATCCTTTTCCGCAGTACTCCTTCCTAGGCAGTCTTTTCCCATTTTGTATGTGTACAATTGA
Source organism: Eretmochelys imbricata (assembly GCF_965152235.1). Classification (NCBI taxonomy): domain Eukaryota; kingdom Metazoa; phylum Chordata; order Testudines; family Cheloniidae; genus Eretmochelys; species Eretmochelys imbricata. Next base: position 4,638,295 of record NC_135593.1, on the reverse strand, counting down.
TTGTTCCTTCCTGAATGGAGTACTTTGCTTTTGTCATAAGAACGCCCCTACTGGATCAGGCCAAGGGTCCGTCTAGCCCAGTATCCTGTCTTCCAACAGTGGCCAGTGCCAGGTACCCCAGAGGGAATGAACAGAACAGGTAATCATCAAGTGATCCATCCCCTGTTGCTCATTCCTAGCTTCTGGCAAACAGAGACTAGGGACACCATCCCTGCCCATCCTGGCTAATAGTCATTGATGGACCTATCCTCCATTAATTTATCTAGTTCTTTTTTAAACCCTGTTATAGTCTTGGTCTTCACAACATCCTCTGGCAAGGAGTTCCACAGATTGACTGTGCATTGTGTGAAGATTCACCAAGCCAGTAACAAAAGAGCTTCTGCGGTACCACACTGGTTAACCAGAAGGCAAACTCAATCCCCTTTAGGCATTCCAGCCCTTGGCTCCCATCTACACAAACAGGTCTAATATAGTGAGAGGTTACGGAAAACCCATTTCACCATATATGAGGTTCCAACTGATCTCAAAGGATCAAAAACTTACTCCAGATCAATGCGTATCTCCGATCTGACCCAAATATCCCACTGTCAGCCAATCCTTAGTAATATAAAAAAATAATAAAAGAAAAGAAGAGAGTTATAAATGGTGAGGGAATCATATACATACAAGTGATTGCAAAGTCCTTATATCAGGTTTGTAGCAGTGATGGAATAGGTAGGGCCTGATCCTGATCTGAGGCCCAGTCTACACTCAGAATTGCAGGGTAACAGGTGGTGTGTTTTTAAGTCAACCAATGCAAACACAATGAACGCACTTATGTTGGTTGAAAGTAGAATGGTGCAATTAACATATTTTTTTGGTTCACTGGCAATTCAGAAAAAAAAAAAAAAAATCGGGAAAAATATTCGGGGTCAAACTGAAAACAAATTTTAGGAGAATTTTCAGCATGGCAAAAACCAGTCAGGAAAAAATTGTTTCGTTCAACCTGAAACAAAACGTTTCATTTCGATTCGGAGCAATTTTTAACATTTTCAATTGTTTTTTAATGAACCAGAAAGAAATTTCCAAAGGAATATGCATCGTGAACTGAAATATTGACACATTTCCTTTAGAAAAATGCCAGAATGAAACGTTTCACTTTTTTCAGAATCTTTTTGAGGTTTTTTTCCAGCCAAAATATTCACTGAAAGACGGCATGAATTCCTAACCATCGGCTGAAAAAAGTTTTGGCCAAACAATGTCCCGGGTCACTGGGTGCTCCACTCACCCATGGGCTGGCACCTCCTCCTGGTCACCCTGGGGATTAGCTCTCGAGGCCAAAGCCGCCTTCTGTGTTTCGCATGCCGTCACTCTGACGCTCACTCTGGTCTGCAGCCCCTCTCTTGCTCCAGGAACCACAGCATCTTTCCTTGAGCAGTCCTTGGTAGTCTTCCCCTCAGGTCTATGCCACACTCTTAGGGGCTTGCCCTCTTCTCCAGGTTCCAGTCCAGGGACTCTCACCTCAGCAGCTCTGGGCTTTCCTCTCCCAGCCCTCGCCTCTTTCCCTGGACTGCTTCCTACCACTCTAGTTCCCTACCTCTCTTTGGGTATAACAGCTCCAAACCCTCCTCAATCTTCCCAGGGAGTGACTGCCCTTTTCCAGCAGCAGTCCTTATCTGTCGCCAGCTGCCTGGCTTTATAGGCCCTGCCTGTTCCTGCCCAGCTGAGCCTGCTCTCAATTAGCTCCCTGGCTCCACCTCCAGGTGCAGCCTGTGGAGTTAATTGGCCTACCTGGCCATCTTAACCCCTTCCAGTCCTGTGTGGGGCGGACACCCTGTCACACCCAGCTCTAGTTGAAACCTGACTTATCTCAGTTTAAAGCTATTTAAGAGCTGCTTTTAGTTAAATCAGCATAGCTTTTGTGTGAAGACAAGGGCTGTTTTACTCCAGTGTGAAACAAGAGTGACTCCATTGTAGTCAATGAAAGCACATGGTGTAAAACTGGGGTCAGTGCGGGCAGAATCAGGTCACTGAAGGCTTTTTTCAGAGTAGCAGCCGTGATAGTCTGTATTTGCAAGAAGAAAAGGAGGACTCGTGGCACCTTAGAGACTAATATGCTCAAATAAATTGGTTAGTCTCTAAGGTGCCACAAGTACTCCTTTTCTTGAAGGCTTTTTAAGAGCCACAGAGAAAGCTCAGTTCATGGGACCTCTGTGCCTCCCACAAGTGACTAGCAGCTAGGGGAGGCCATGTGATCCGATGGACAAGGTGGGAGTCAAGAGACCTGAGCTTTAGTCCTTGCTCTGCCACTGACCTGCAAAGTGACCTTGGGCAAATCACTTTTGCTCTCTGACTCAGTTTCCCTAAATAAATATTATTATTCCTGTCTCAGCTGTTCCCTGCTAAACCCTCTCTCTTATCCATGCAGGAATGCATCTGTCCCTTTCTTCTTCCAAGTGCCAACTAATCAAATTCACCTTGGGACAACTCCATTTTGGAGGAAATATTACCTGCCTGTGCCTAGCAAAGGAAGCAGCAGTAATGAGAGTGGTTTCCTGATTAACAAGAGCTGTCACGCTTGCAGGGGAAATTACAGTGATATTTAAACTCCACCACAGGAGTGCCTAACAGCTTTAGTAAAGACAAACGCAGGTAAGTGATCATGACAACGGGCTCTCTGGGAGGCAAGGTACAGGGCTAGCCTGATAGCTAGGCAGTGGGCAGAGAATGGCGCTCAGCCAGGGAACAAGAACTCTTGCTGAACCAGTTGTCCACCACTTCATAAATTCTCCTGCTGTCTCCTGGGGATACCTTGAGTTTGACCTTAAACACTCAGAGCAAAGTTCTTTTCTTTGTCTCCTAATAAACAGCATTGATGACTGCAGGGCTCCAGCTGTTCCTCAGATCCTGGCCTTCCTGAAAGAGACGACTTCTCCATGTGAAGTCTCATTAATGTGGACTTAGGGCCAGTTTGGGTTCCTGACAGCTGTCTCTCCCCTTATTATAGCCCCTGACTCGTTAGTGCAATCACTTCACCCTGACTTGACTGAAAAGTGGCTCTCGGTTATGAACCTGTCTTCATAGAGGCCCATTGTGTGAAAGGCTCGGGCCTCTTGTTTTGACAGCCTTGCAAGAAAGGTCCCACTTAGAGCGACATTTTAAAACATTTTGACAGATTCCCCCGCCTGTCCCCCGCCTTTGATTTCTGCCCGAGCTGTATCCACTCCTGTAAAAGACAAGTTGTGCAAAGAAACTAATGCCCTGCTCATATTTTCTAGAAGCAGAGAGATAATTTTTGCATGGTTCCCCCCTCCTTTTCAAGAGAAAATAGATCAGGGCCAGCTGTTGAGCAGACTAGCCTGCTGCAGCCGTTCTCCATCCTGCTCTCCTCCCCTAGTCCAAAGAAAGGGAAATTATACGTGGGATTTTGGCTCACTTGGTTTATTTTTTTTTACACAACCGATTATCTCCAATTGTGCCCCTGTCTCGAGGACAATGGAAGTAGATTTTGTTGCACAAAAAGGATTCCTTTTTCTATGAGAGAAAAGTAATAAGCGCTTGAAAAGCAGAGTAAAGGAAGGAAGAATAAGGATTTTGAGGGGAGGAATGGTGCAGTGTCTAGCACAATGGGACCTCGATCCCAGACTGTGGCCTCTGGTGCTACCATGATATAAATAAAAAATTAACAGGATTCATCTGGGTGACCCACCTGTGACACACATTCATCGGAAAGTCCTCCTCACATTGATACAAGAAAAAATGAAAACCAGTCTTAGGCTCAGGAGGGGGAACTCTTCTGTGCTTTGAAACTTTGGCTGATCCCATTTTGCACGGATGTAGCAGCTTTCATCTGAAGATCTCAGGCCACCTTTCGAAGGAGGGTGGTTGTTTATTTGCATTTTGCGGACAGGGAAACTGAGGCATGGAGCAAGGTCAAAGCCCAAAGTGACCACTCATCTGGGGTACCTCTGTTTTGAGGGTACGTAGGCGTGAGCTAGGCACCCAAGACCTGTGGCACCCAGAACTAAGTTAGGCTTAAGTGACATGCTCAAGGCCACCTGGTGAATCAGGGATAGACTTCACAGTCCTCCATGCTTTAACTGGAGGGATAAAGGCAGACATGCTGCAAGGTAACTGCTATCGCTGCATAAGGATGTGATGTTTGGGTGCATTTAGAGGGGGTTTCTGAGCGGCTGGCAGCTCTATGACCAAGTTCTGTAATGTTCAGATCAGGGCTGGCCAGGAAACAGAATTTCTATTTTGTGAGAAATGTCTCAGTTCTCAGAAAGTATTGGAATTTGGTTTCATGCCGCATCAGAACAAAGCCAGAGCCCCACCCAGTAGCCCAGGCACTGACCTCTGCTGTGGGAAACCGACAGTCAGGTCCCTGCCCTTCATGATTTGGGGCAGGGGCTCGTATGTGGGGCTCTCCCATCCCAGCTAAGTGCCGTAACACCAGGCTCTCGAGCCGATTTCTCCTGTCGAAGAGGTTCCATTGTGCCTGGATAAGAAACTCTTCACTGGGCCAGTGAGCTAGGCTCACTCCATAGCCTGCTGATTAATGCACTCAGCTGCATTGTCAGAGAGCCAGGATCAAGTTGCGGCTCTGATCCAGGTCATCGGGCAGCATAGAGACTTAAACCTGGCTTGCCCGCAAGGCAGCTGAGTGCTCTAACCAGCAGGCTATTCTGGGGTGGAGCCGTCTCTTTGAACAGAAATTCCATCCTGGGCCTAAGACGGTTTAATGAAAACAAGTGCGTTTCCACCTAAAGTTTGGGTTCAACCCATCGGCCTTTTCCAATGAAAAAACATGTTGTCAGAAAATTCCCATTCAGCTCCAATTTAAATACAAATAATGCAAGTGTCAACTACCTGCTCTCTGTGCCTTAATAAGGAGAACTACACAGAGCCTAGCAGCTGGGAGGGTGCTGGGCTCTGCCCATGTGTATGGCAGTGTAGGATGGGGCCCAAGTCTCCTTCTCTATCCCATTGCCTTCTCTTCTCAACCTCTTGAGATTCACAGAACCAGGCAGGCAACACTCTCCAGGCAGCGGCATCTCCCGTGGGGTTGTCGCGTGCCACGGATGCCTGGAGACGGCCACAGGAGTGAAAAATAAGCAAGGGGCAAATACACAAACATTGTAGATCCTGTGGGAAGATCTGGGGCAAGATTCCTCCATGCCCAGCACCGGGAGCTGCCATTCACACTGGTGCAAAGCTGGTGTGAATTATTGCCATGCTGGTTTGGTTTGGTTCTCCCCTACTCTGCACTGGTGTCGATGATGGGGTCAGGGCCTGGTGCAGGGTGCAGGTGGGTTTGGGCTGGGAGGTGCCTCCCGTATGTTTAGAACCATTCTTTGACACACACACGGTAAAACACTCCCCGCCAGCCATAAATGCCATCCACATCCACCCACAAGGCAAGCGCCATCCCACACCACCCACCATACCCCCTGCCCAGCCCTGGCTCATTGTGTCTGTGGCCCCTTCATACACCCCTCCTGGTGACTCCTCCACGTGGCAGCTGAACTGTCCCCCTCAGCAGCAGCAATGCTAGCAGGTGGGTTGTCCTGTGGCCTCAGGCTGTGGGATGCCTGGGCAGGTCTCCTCTGGTAGTGGGCTGGGTGCTTGGATGGGGAAGGGGTCCGCTTTGGTTCTGAGGTGGGCAGGTCTCTCTTGAATGCCGCTGGTCTGCCCTCACCACTGGGCGGGGGGGGAGAGCAGGGTCTCTCCTGGCTGGTGAAGGAGCTTGTTAGGGTGATCATAGCAAGGAAGAGGGCTAGAAACATACAGTGAAAGCATCAGTTCTCCACCATGGAGCCAGAAGACCAGCTTTGTTACCAGCTGCCTTGCCCAGCCCTTTCCAGCTCATTAGCAAAACTCAGGCAAAGGTTCCATTAGTTCTTGTCTTACTGGAGCTAGTTTGCCCGCCTCTAGCTACACGGGCGGCTCAGCTGTCTCACAGCATCCGACTTTTCACAGGTCGGCATCTCGGAGGCTGCAGCTGACCTACGGGCTGGGGCATGTTTGAATTTGATACACACAGAGCTCCTGCATTCCAGCAGACCTGTTCCCTGCTTAGCACCGTTTCCGTTTGCATGCTCCTCTTTTGGTGTCATGGGAATGTTTCTGCTTTACCTGGGTTTCCTTGTAAAGGGCTCCGCTATACTTGCTCTGCTCGAGTACATAGAAAATGCTCTTTGAACATGCCCACGCCTTCAATATGGCCTCGCTGAAGGCAAACGACCCTTCGGTTCTTTTGCACCTGGCACAATGGGGTCCCGGTACATGACCGGAGTTCCTAGATGCTGCAATAATACAAATCAATAATAACATTAATAATTCCAATGGGATCATGGCTTGGCCTGCACACTGCAATAATTGGGGCCCGCAGAGCATTAAATCAGCTGTGTACCTCATAGTCAAAGGTGTATATGAGAAAATACGAACTGCGGCATTTCAGGTCTCTCTGTTCTGCAGCTTTGTCAGCTTGCTGTTTCTCTGGGTCGTAACACATCCTGCAGCTAATACCTCCTAGTTGAGCCTATTTGCTCCTCTGTTATCTTTGTTTAAAAGTGGATCTCCGCCCGGGTGCTAGTCAACACCACAAATGTCCCGCATGTTCCAGGCTGTAATGCAGCAAGAGCTCTGCAGCCATCTCGCTTTGGATGCTGCTGCAAGTTAACACAAAAAAAAGGGGGGTGTGTGTGAGAGAGCCTGGATTTGTGCTGGACATGGCCCACCTTGATTACCATGCACATTGTAGGGAGAGTGGTCACTTTGGATGAGCTATTACCAGCAGGAGAGTGAGTTTGTGTGTGTATGGGGGTGGGGGGGTGAGAAAACCTGAATTTGTGCTGGAAATGGCCCACCTTGATCATCATGCACATTGTAGGGAGAGTGGTCACTTTGGATGAGCTATTACCAGCAGGAGAGTGAGTTTGTGTGTGTGTTTTTTGGAGGGGGGTGAGGGGGTGAGAGAACCTGGATTTGTGCAGGAAATGGCCCAACTTGATTATCATGCACATTGTGTAGAGAGTTGTCACTTTGGATGGGCTATTACCAGCAGGAGAGTGAATTTGTGTGTGGGGGGGTAGAGGGTGAGAAAACCTGGATTTGTGCTGGAAATGGCCCAACTTGATGATCACTTTAGATAAGCTATTACCAGCAGGACAGTGGGGTGGGAGGAGGTATTGTTTCATATTCTCTGTGTGTATATAAAGTCTGCTGCAGTTTCCACGGTATGCATCCGATGAAGTGAGCTGTAGCTCACGAAAGCTCATGCTCAAATAAATTGGTTAGTCTCTAAGGTGCCACAAGTACTCCTTTTCTTTTTACAAATATTTCTGCAGCCACGACACTGAGATGATGGGAGAGTCCCCAGGCTACCGCTCTGGCAAGTCACATAGGCAGGGTTTAGGTGCGGCTGAGACTTGTCTAGCCATCTATGAACAGAAGGAAATAAACACCGAGCTGCAGCATCTTATGTGACTCCCTGCCCATTTCAGCTGTAAAACAGGCAGCCCTGGTGGCACAAAGGAAAAACTCCACTGGCTGCTTGGGGATGGCCTTGCTCAGGGAATTGGGTGCAGATGCTTTCACCTCTAGGGCACTAAGGTACAACCCTGCAGAGCTGGTACCTTACAGAAGCCATTTTGCCAGCGAGAATGACCTCTAGGGGTGAGAGAGTAGGTCAGATTAGTGCTGGCTATATCTTGCACCAGCGGTGTATCTGTCAGCCTGCAGAGGAGGCAAGCTTTGTGGTTTGGACATGTAAAACTGCTTCAGAACATGTGGGTTCTAATCCCCCCCTCTGCTATAGATTTTCTGTGTGACCTTACCATGGCAGTTAATCTCTCTGTGCCCCCAGAACAGAGATCACAGCCCTTTGCAGCTCGAACCTGGGCGAGATCTGCATAGGCTTCTAATGCCCCTCGAAAGAAACTCTGTCGACCTGGGTGTCAGTGACTGAAGCAGAGCCTGTTACGGGGAAACCGGGCTCCAAATTCTGTGAGCAAGCCATTCCCATGGGGCTCTGGAAAATGTCCTAGAACGAAGAGACTGAAATCTGCAGCTGTGCGGCAAATTCTAGAGCTTTGTCTTTATGTTACTGTGTGTGAAGCAGCCGCTGGTAAAAATGAGGGGGAAGAGGCGTGCTTTATCGCGATGATGGTTTTATTTCTAAATCACGCCCCTCCACAGCGAGGGGCTTTGGGAGTGGCTGCTCTCCAAATGTTGACACCCAGGAGCTGCAGGTCACAGCCCATGGGATCTCATTCAGCCAGGGGCTGGCATTTTTTGCACTCTCAGTGGTTCGGCACTGATCCCTGCTGATCCTGCCGCCATTGCTCAGGCGAGACTCCCTTCCAAGGCAACAGGAGTGTTGTCAGAGTCAGGATGGCAGGTTCCATCTAACCCTGACTTCTCCTCACATCTCTCCTTCCTTCAGAGAACCTGTGCATTCCCGCTGGTCCACTGATTTCCAGCCCCGATCCTGCTCCTAATGAAATCCGTGTCAAGACTCATACAGGCCCGTACTTTTTTGTTTCCAGTTTCCTGCCTTCTCTTTCCTACCATCCATTTCTCTCCCTCCCCTCTTCTGCTCCTTCCCCCCTTTCTGCTCTCCTCTCTCCACCTGGCTGCTCTGGAGCTGCCATATCAAGTCAGACCCTCGGCTGTTCCAGCCCCTGACAGTGGCCAATTACTGATATTTCAGGCCGGGGTGACCATAAGTGCTAACAAAGAATGTGGCTGCCTGGAGCCCTGCTCTTTTCCTCACACTGTAGGCCGACTCTGCAGCTCACGGCTGGTGCTAGCCCTCTCCCCAGCAGCAGGCCTGGAGTTGGGGGAGAGACCTCTTTGCCAAGCTGCTGCTGTGGTGGAATCCCCATGTATTCCCAACCGAATCAAGGAGCCTGATGCTCATCTTGCGCCAATGCACAGCTGCACAGATGCATGATTCACACTGGTGTATGTCGCAGGAGAATCAGGCCAACGAGTCAAGGGCTGGAGCCTCCTTCCTCTCCCAGGCTGAGCAGAAACTGAATAGCCTGTAACCCATGTGAGGAATGTGAATACAGAGAGCCCAGCCACCAGCTGCCCCACCCCCCGTCACCCCAGAGTTGCTCATAAATTCGCTCTGTACCTTTTCATTGTTATTAAGATTAATGATCCGATGCAAATGGTCCCTCTCCCTTATGCCAGAGACCCAGGGTAATCCCACGGAAGCCACTGGAGTTACACCAGTGTGAATCTGGTGTCAGTTCAAGGAGAATTGGGTTCGTGCTCCACCTCTTCCACAGTTTAGAAGGAAATTAACCATTGGAACAACTTGCCTAGGGATGCGGTGGATTCTCCGTCACTTTGAACTGAGCTCAGATGTCTCTTTCTAAGAGACCTGCCCTAGCCTAGTTGTTGCGCTCGGTGCAGGAATCATGGGGTGAGATTCCCTGGCCTTCGCTATGCAGGGGGTCAGACTGGCTGACCACAATGGCTTTAAGATTTATGAATCCTTGTACCACCTCCTGGCCTCCCAGAGTGGGAGGGGGGGATATGGGTCAGTGCAGAATCTGGCTGCGAGGAGCTCTGAGTCAGAGAGCACTTTACGCTCCTTTCCCCATCACCTCCTCCCCTTACTGGGCTCCCAGCTCTTGTCTAGAAAGAGGCAGGTGAACATTCCACACTTCATGGCACATGCTTGCTCTGGAATTGCGGCGCTTTCCTGTCCGTGGCTGGAGATCTCTCCCCTCGTTTAGGTTTCCGCCCAAGGGATCCAAGCCCTCTCTCCACTCCTAATATGGGTGTGAAGGCATTTCTCCCCTCACTTTAGCAATCAAGGTGGCGGCAAGCCCACCCGTGGCTTTGCCTTCAGCTCCCTCTGCAATACCTTTTAATGCTTGGGGTGAGCCGCGCGTGATCTATTCCCGAAAGGTACTACTGTAATCTTGAGAATGGAGATTGACTTTTCAAACATTAACCCACATCAGGCCACATTTTACCTTCTTCCTCTAGCACGAAGGGGCTGGGCTACTAGAACTGGTGTTGGGCCTTAGGATTTCTCTTTGGTTAATAGCAAACCTTGGTGCAAGGACTTAATGTTTATATGGTGCTATTTACTGGTGCTTTTCTAGTTAGTGACACTTTGAGATTGTCTTATATTACACACTGCTGTTTCGACGATAAACAAGTCATTACTGGGGTCACAGGGCAAACTCCGGCTGGTTTATATTCATTGTTTGTGGATTGACTCAATCAGCTCATTAAAATACCTGTGTGCTCTCTGGGCCTCTTTGCAAGTGGGCTGGAGGAGTTGAAAGGCCTGACGAGGTGAAGGAAGGCCATGCCCCAAAGCAGAGCCTCCACTCTCCTACACACCAGGCCTGGCTCGGTGCTGACGCAGGACTGGCTCAGGACTCTCCCAAGTTTCGACGTGTTGGGACCTTGACTGTAGGTTCTGCCTGACATGGAGATAAGGGCCAGCTGGAAAGTTGGGACCCAGGCCCATTGGAATGAAATTACTTTCTGCAATAAACAGAAGCCATTACCAGATAATACCACGTACACACACCTGGGCGGCCAGCCCAGACTAGGTCCTGTAGCCTTCAAAGCCAAAAACATAGGCCATTACCACATGAGCTGAAGGAATGCCAGAAGCTGGGTGTGGACGACAGAGGATGGATCACTTGATAATCATCCTGTTTTGTTCATTCCCTCTGGGGCACCTGGAATTGGCCACTGTGGGAAGACAGGACACTGGGCTAGATGGACCATTGGTCTGACCCAGTACAGCCGTTCTTATGTTTTTATGAGTTACACCTGTGCAATGAGATGGCAGATGGCAATGAGACTGTACAAGACTCACTATGAGCATACTCTGTGGACAATAGGCTGTATGGGGATAAGTGAGGGCAGAATTTGGCCTGCAGCACCTTTACTGGTGATGATGAGTGAGAAGGAAAGAGGTCAGATCCCAGGGGCAGGTTGCAGGGCTGGCATTTAGAGAAACCATCTCTTTACTTGTAAGTGAGCAGATTTCACTTGGTATTATTGAAACACAAGCAGGCTGTGAGGATCTGCATCCTCCCCTGGGATGGGACAAGCTGCCTGCAGAGGGTTCCTGAGTCCAAGGGGTACTGATCTTTGGGGACGGCATACCTAAAATGGGTGTGCAGGAGTGGAGCTGCGTGCATATTGAACTGGGATATCTCCAAAGTCCCTGGCTCCAGGGATGAAGTCCCATCAGCCCCCCCAAAATACAGTAGCATTGGCCTGGCAAAATGGGGTGACCACAAGCTTTAGAAAATGTAATGCCGTCTTACTGTGCAAGAGCATGTCCCCCTCTCGTGGCTGGGCCTAGGCATTATGACACCCAGCTGCTGACTCACAGCTGACAGCTCCAAGAGCAAGTCCTCGTTCTTTATAGACAGATTGCAGAGGAGCAGCCGTGTTAGACTGTATCCGCAAAAAGAAAAGGAGGACTTGGGGCACCTTAGAGACTAACCAATTTATTTGAGCATAAGCTTTTGTGAGCTACAGCTCACTTCATTGGATGCATTCAGTGGAAAATACAGTGGGAAGATTTATATACACAGAGAATATGAAACAATGGGTGTTACCATACACACTGTAAGGCGAGGGATCAGGTAAGGTGAGCTATTACCAGCAGGAGAGCGGGGGGAGGGGGGAGGGGAACGACCTTTTGTAGTGACAATCAAGGTGGGCCATTTCCAGCAGTTGACAAGAATGTCTGAGGAAGTGGGGGAGGGGGGATAGTAAAAATAGTTTTACTTTGTGTAATGACCCATCCACTCCCAGTCTTTATTCAAGCCTAAGTTAATTGTATCCAGTTTGCAAAGTAATTCCAATCCTTGCTTACATACAGCCCCCCAACCTGAAGCAAATACTCACCAGCAACCACACATCACACAACAGAACCGCTAACCCAGGAACCTATCCTTGCAACAAAGCCCATTGCCAACTGTGTCCACATATCTATTCAGGGAACACCATCATAGGGCCTAATCACATCAGCCACACTATCAGAGGCTCGTTCACCTGCACATCTACCAATGTGATATATGCCATCATGTGCCAGCAATGCCCCTCTGCAATGTACATTGGTCAAACTGGACAGTCTCTACGTAAAAGAATAAATGGACACAAATCAAATGTCAAGAATTATAATGTTCAAAAACCAGTCAGAGAACACTTCAGTCTCGATTACAGACCTAAAAGTGGCAATTGTTCAACAAAAAAACTTCAAAAACAGACTCCAACGAGAGTCTGCTGAATTGGAATTAATTTGCAAACTGGATACAATTAATTTAGGCTTGAATAAAGACTGGGGGTGGATGGGTCATTACACAAAGTAAAACTATTTACCCAAGTTTATTCCCCCAACCCCCCCGCACCCGTTCCTCAGACGTTCTTGTCAACTGCTGGAAATGGTCCACCTTGATTATCACTACAAAAGTCGTCCCCCCTCCTCCTCCCCCCGCTCTCCTGCTGGTAATAGCTCACCTTTCCTGGTCACTCTTGTTACAGTGTGTATGGAAATACGCATTGTTTCATGTTCTCGATGTATATAAATCTCCCCACTGTATTTTCCACTGAATGCATCCGATGAAGTGAGCTGTAGCTCATGAAAGCTTATGCTCTAATAAATTTGTTAGTCTCTAAGGTGCCACAAGTCCTCCTTTTCTTTTTATGGGCAGAGGTTCCCTGGATTCTGTTCCCTCTGCTAAGGACAGTGTCTGTGTGACATGGGCACAGGTCTGAGACTCCCACCCAAACCGGGTTCCTCACTAGGGTTCCAATACTCACTGCAAGTTCTAGCTGTTTTCTCACCCCATGAAAATCTTTGAGACATCAACAAATTTTCCTGTCCCAAATCAGGCTGAAAAATGGAAATCTCAAATGTTCACAAACTGAAAATCCAGCAAATATTTTGGACTGGGTCAGTCAAAAAGGGTTGTTTCAATTTTGACCATTTTTATATAGAAATATTTACTATAATTAGCTTAAATTTTGCAACAAAGAGTTGTTCTGAACTGGAAAACTGGGCTGTTTCGTTCTCAAAGTGTCAAAACAGATCATTCTGACAGCTTCAGAATGTTTATTTCAAAAAATTTTGAGTAGAAATATCCACAGAAACAGAGCCTTTCCCGGGAAGTGTTTTGGCTTCGACACATCGACGTTTTTCTGATGAAAAAACATTTAGTCAAAAAATTCCTGACCAAGTCGAATGATCCGAGCAGAACCCGCTTTGTGGCATTTCATCATTCCTTATGCCAGCCAGGGCCAGAGAATGAGAATGCCACCAGGGAAAGGAAACTATAAGATGTCAGGTAATTTTCCTGTCTAGAACAGGGTTTGGGGTTTGGCATGGGTTCACTATGAAGACTGAGTCGGTCCAAATTAGCTCACCCCTCCATAAATCTAATGTGTTCCCGTGAGCTGTCAGCCCCTGAACTCTGAGCTGCTCCTGGGCATATAGGGTGGATTGTGGAAATCCGTAGGGGTCTAGAACTAAGGCCTGGATCTGCACAGGTGCCCTGGGAGTGAAGAACTGAGGCACCTTTGAGGATGTGGGCCTGAGAGACTGCCTCACCCAGTCTCAAGGTTCATCCGCTGACTGCTGTGGTGTGGTTGTAGCTTCCCATGTGGTATTTCATGGTGGGAGGGCGGCAGCTTCTTTTGTGAGCCGCGTCACTGCTGCCAGTCCTGCCAACGATTCCTTCAGGATCCACCCTGCTCCTCTCCATCCCCACCGCTAAAGCCCACCGCTAACGTTACCTACCAGCAACACAGCAATGTGCCTTCTCTGGCCTCGCTTTCTCTCCCCTTTCCCACTGCAGCTCCTCCAATGTGGGGCTTCAGGAAACATCTGCCTTGCTTCTCCCCCTGAGCAAGGGCTTTGCCTCTTCAGGTCACTCCACAGGCTGCTCCTTGCCTTCTACATCAGCTCCAACCTTCTTCTCTTTGCTTGGAAGGCCCTGCACAAATGAGCCCCCTCGTGCCTCTCTCTGCCTTTGTCTCTTTTCACTCTTCCATTGGTCCCCTATTTCCTTGCTGCTCTTGCCACTACGGCTTCTTTCATGCCTCCCCGCTGTGCAGAAGGAGCCTCCTCCTGACTTTGTCCATCAAATTTCCACTCTTCCTTCCTTCCCATCTGCCCCTACAGCACACCTCTGGCTATAGGCCCCATACTCAGAAATGCATTCAAGAATATTCTCCACACCCTGGGCATGAACCACATCATCTCGTTGCTGCTCTCCTTCCTCCAACCACTACTTAGCAGTGTAATATAGGAGAGCTGCTGGAGCTTTGTACATTGGTCCCAGTCACCTGGCATGGATTGGGGTTACAAAGTGCTAATCCCCCTGACAGATGCCGGGGTCCCATTCGCACCAGGGGTCACTGGGAAACCATCCCTTGCTATGTATTTAATTCAAGTGCAGAACCCCGCCTCTCCCCCAGCCCTATGGCGTCAAAAAAACCCATCCACTATGAATACAGATTTCTAATCGCACAGCCGCTTGCTCCCAGAACACTTCTTCCTGCTATGGCATGGTCTGCCAGCGAGGCCATGGTCTATCCCCTGGTCTCTGTGTTTGCTGCTTTTGATGCTTTCCATTGTCCGTGACTGGGTGGGTGAATGTTTCTTCAATCAGTGCACGACCACCATCAGTGCCAATTCTGGATGTCCTCAAGTAACAGGCAGCCAGTGTCCTTCAGTGTCCTCCATGGATTCTTAAGATTCTCCTCTTCCTTCTGCAGCATTGACTCATGGAATAGTTAAGATGTATGACCTTGGGGTGGTTGATAGAGGTGTTACCTTTGCAGATTTCCAGCCATTTTCTGTCTGCAATCAAACATTCCCTCGCACTTGCACTGTGGGTTGCTGTTTGATATTCATCACAGCATATTGCTTCGGTTCCAGTTTCCTGGTGTCCAGCTGCCTTGTAACTCTTTCAGGATTACACGCCTTTGACTCAAGGAGTTTGTTCGCTATGGGCTGTCCGGAGTTTGTCCATTTGCCTGCAAGTCTCTGAACTAGCAAACCTGGCAAAGCACTGCGAGGTGTGTTGTGAAACCATCCACTAAGAAGAGGCAAACGTTCTCATTCAATTAAAAGAGATCTGCACTAGGGCTGCCAAACGATAAAAAAAAATGAATCGTGATTAATCGCAAGATTAAAATAAATCGCGATTCATCGCAGTTCTAATCACACTGTTAAACCATAATAGAATACTTTTTATTTAAATATTTTGGATGGTTTTCTACATTTTCACACATATTGATTTCAGTTACAACACCCGATACAAAGTGCACAGGGCTCACTTTATATTATTGTTTTTGATTACAAATATTTGCCCTGTAAAAAAGATAAACAAAAGAATTAGTATTTTTCAATTCACCTCATACAAGTACTGAATTGCGACCTCTTGCTACGCCCTTACTATTGATTGCCCCTCTTGGAAGTGGGGTACCCCCTAAGGATCTCCTGCCAGGCTGTATTTCACATTTAATGAGTACTTCTGCAATGTCATGTTAATTTTCTGATGCTACACCAGTGCTTTGCATGGTGGTTTCTGTAAAACAGCTTCCAAAGGACTGGGTCCTCCTGAGTGTAAGAGTCTGCCTATGTGAATCCAGCTACGGGACTGGGACCTTCAGACTGTCCCAGCAAAGTGCTCCCAGTGTAGATGCAGCTTATGCTGGCAAAGCTGTTTTTGCCAGTATGCTTTAGTCCATCCCACACCCCTGCGAGCGAAATGAGGAATGCCGGCAGAAGCACACTTTTGCCTGTATAACTGTGTCTACACTAGGGGCCTTTGCCAGCACAGCTATGTCGCTCAGGGATCACACCTCCTCCCCCCCTGCCCAATGGAACGATGCTGGCAAAAGCTTGTCCTGTGGACTTTGGGGCAGGGCTTTCGCCTTTGTTTGCACCTTTGCTGCTGGGAACATTCCTCGGGCTTAAAGAAGTATGGGCTGGATGAATGCACTATAAGGTGGGTAGAAAGTTGGCTAGATTGTCGGGCTCAACGGGTAGTGATCAATGGCTCCATGTCTAGTTGGCAGCCGGTGTCAAGTGGAGTGCCCCAGGGGTCTGTCCTGGGGCCGGTTTTGTTCAATATCTTCATAAATGATCTGGAGGATGGTGTGGATTGCACTCTCAGCAAATTTGCGGATGATACTAAA
The DNA here is from genome assembly GCF_965152235.1 of Eretmochelys imbricata. Taxonomy (NCBI): domain Eukaryota; kingdom Metazoa; phylum Chordata; order Testudines; family Cheloniidae; genus Eretmochelys; species Eretmochelys imbricata. The sequence continues at coordinate 4,622,110 of NC_135593.1, read as the reverse complement.
CTGGGAGGAGTGGTAGACACGCTGGAGGGCAGGGATAGGATACAGAGGGACCTAGACAAATTGGAGGATTGGGCCAAAAGAAATCTGATGAGGTTCAATAAGGATAAGTGCAGGGTTCTGCACTTAGAACGGAAGAACCCAATGCACAGCTACAGACTAGGGACCGAATGGCTAGGCAGCAGTTCTGCGGAAAAGGACCTAGGGGTGACAGTGAACGAGAAGCTGGATATGAGTCAGCAGTGTGCCCTTGTTGCCAAGAAGGCCAATGGCATTTTGGGATGTATAAGTAGGGGCATAGCGAGCAGATCGAGGGACGTGATTGTCCCCCTCTATTCGACATTGGTGAGGCCTCATCTGGAGTACTGTGTCCAGTTTTGGGCCCCACACTACAAGAAGGATGTGGATAAATTGGAGAGAGTCCAGCGAAGGGCAACAAAAATGATTAGGGGTCTGGAACACATGACTTATGAGGAGAGGCTGAGGGAACTGGGATTGTTTAGTCTGCGGAAGAGAAGAATGAGGGTGGATTTGATAGCTGCTTTCAACTACCTGAGAGGTGGTTCCAGAGAGGATGGTTCTAGACTATTCTCAGTGGTGGAAGAGGACAGAACAAGGAGTAATGGTCTCAAGTTGCAGTGGGGGAGGTTTAGGTTGGATATTAGGAAAAACTTCTTCACTAGGAGGGTGGTGAAACACTGGAATGCGTTGCCTAGGGAGGTGGTGGAATCTCCTTCCTTAGAAGTTTTTAAGGTCAGGCTTGACAAAGCCCTGGCTGGGATGATTTAATTGGGGATGGGTCCTGCTTTTGAGCAGGGGGTTGGACTAGATGACCTCCTGAGGTCCCTTCCAACCCTGATATTCTATGATTCTATGATTCTAAGTGACCAGTAACAGTCGCGTGCCCGAGGAGAGGGCAGGAGGGTGGTGCTTCCTTGTCATAGTTCTTGGGGAGGATTGTAGCTGTCGTGGGGGAGTCCTGTATCTCCTGCGGGACAGTTCGCAGGGGAAGTTTACAGCCCCCTGGGGTGGGATGGTGTAGTCTTCTCTGCAATGTCTGCTGGGGACACTCGCTCTGGTGAGCATGGGAGCTGGCTGAGCCACCCCCAGATGGTGTCTCTGTCCCATCAGCAGGGCGGCGCTGAGAAGCCCCAGGGGACCTGCCGGTTCCTCCAGCAGAGTGATGTAACCCAAATCCCTTGCCCAGTGCAGGCAGGATGCAGCTGGAGCCACTTTCCCTTTCTCTCACACATCCTCTGGGGACACAGAGCAGAGAGAGTGGAGAACAGCCCGTCTCTGGCCTGTCATCACAGGCCAGTGGGACTGTCCTGCCCTCACATCTGCTCTTCGTTAAGGCGGCAACAGCTTCACATGGGGTGGGGGAGCGGGTGAAATAATTGGCTCATGAAAGCTGCGTATTGCTGGAGGGTTGAGGAAAGGGAGGGTATAGAGGGGGTGGGGAAGGGGGCTTAATGGGAACCAAATGCAGGAGGCAGCGCAGCCCCCCTCCTTTCCCCCCTGCCATTAGCATTCCTCAGACACCTGTAGGCACTTAAAGCCTTGGCAGCCAACAGAAAACATTTCTTCTTCTGTGCCATGTTTGTTCACAAAAGAGCAACACAGGTTTGGTTTCAATTAAGGGAGCTGCCAGATATAGGGAGCTCCTTGTCAATCTGCGCTGGAGCCGGGCAACCGTTAACTAGAGCTCTCTGGGCATAGGAGAGCAGCGCGCCTCCCAGCGTCGCCCGGGCAGGTGTGACGGACCCGATCCCATCTCTCCCTCTCTCGGTATATTTTCATCATAAAGCTTATGCTTTCTCATGCAGAGCTGGGTGATTTATTGGTGCTTTATAGGACTTCAAGGCACCTGCAGATTATTCTTCCCTATCCCACACTCTCACTCCCATCAAGATTAAATCCTGCCAGCCCATGTTGGCTAGGCAGAGTGGGACATGTGAGGTGGGCTTTAGCTTAGCTTCATGGGAGATGCTAGACTTAGACATATATGTGCCATTGTTAGAAATTTAATAGAAGCCAGGAGACAGTTCACTGGAGTCTCCAGGCAGGTGATAAAATAATGGAGAACTAGAACAGTAAATACTGTTGCAAATCTGATGTGACCTAGGATTTTACAGTTGTTAGTATTGCCATGCTATATGCAATCACAAGTCCTTAAGGAGGTGAAGTTTATTAATGAAACTAATGACAACTATAGACAAACATACAGGCTTGCACGCAGCTCGCATTCCAGCTTTGTCTTCTTGGTTTACCACAGACCACGCCCTTTTTGGAACTCTATGTAGCACATGGAGACATCTAATGGCTGAATAACATACTGCAGGGAAATATATAATTACAGTAATTATGCAGCATTCCAAGACCACACAGGACTTTATGGTGACAGCAGGGTTAGTATCCAGGTACTCCTGTTTAAAGTACAGCCCCTGGACGCATGACCGAAAACTGACCTATGACACACAGTTGTGTAGCTGATTTCAGAGTAGCAGCTGTGTTAGTCTGTATCCACAAAAAGTAAAGGAGTACTTGTGACACCTTAGAGACTAACGAATTTTGTTAGTCTCTAAGGAGCCACAAGTACTCCTTTTCTAGTTGTGTAGCTATGAAAAGGAGTGGTACCATACACACTAGCTAGTTTATTCGGTAATACAGCTATAAATATGAGAAGCACAGCTAAAATGGAACTGATGTATTCCAGGAGATTTATAAATGCAAATGAAGAGGGGCTAGATAACTCAGGTTACTGGCAATGGGCGACAGGGCTTTTCACTGTCAGGTCAGAAGTTCAAATCCAGTTTAGTTGGGTAATAACTAGAAGTCATGTGATGGGCATTTACAGTATATAGTGTTTTAATAGCTCTTATAAACAAGGTCAGTATCCTTATCTCCATTTTACAGATGGGGAAGCTGAGGCAGAGAGAGGCTGTCCAAGGTTACCCAGCAGGCCAGTGGCAGAGCCAGAAATAGAACTGAGGTCACCTGAGTTCTGGTTCAGTGGTTTGTCCACCAGTGTGCTCCTGAACTGAGCGGGTGCTTTCCATCCGGCTGCTACTGGCCAAGTCTTGCTGTCAGAGGCTATTTTTCGTCCTGATCCCACAGTGTGAACGAGCTGCGGCCCGGAGCGCTAAAGGGAGAGACTCAGCATCCAGGATCCAGAGGTCAAATTAGGTTTCAATCTGAAATAGTAAGTATGTGAGTAAGCAACACAGATATTTCTGGTACTTGGAGATGTGAGACACTGAGGGGACGGGAGCTTCTACGATTACTGTTGGCATCACCGGAGAACTTCTGGTGCGACGTGACAGCCAGTAGAGGCTCAGCCTGATCAAGTGTGTCCAACTGACTGGCCACCATGGGGTTCTCATGGGTCTCACAAACCCAGCTGTCCCTGCAGGGTGACGTCTGGCTTCTCCAGTTATGAGCCCAGCCTGTGCAGAGAAGTCTTCGGTGCATTAAGAATGAGCATATCCCGCTGTCTCTGCACTTGGTTTCTCCATGGGCTGGGGAAACCTGTCACCACGGTCTCTAGCGCAGGCAGGCCAGCCCATGAGGGCATGTGCAACTGGAATACTAACTCCACAGCCATTCTGGGTACCAGGTGGGACCCCCTAGGAGGTTCTGGGAACCGTGTATTGTTGTGGTGTGTGACGAACATAGCGGAGCAGTTCCCAAACTGAGCCAATCACAGCTTGTTGTGGCGGTCACCGAGTACGGCAATGCTCAAAGCTGGATAACCCTTCAGTGCTCGGTTTTTGCACATCGATCTGTTTTGCATGGAGGCACACACGTCCCTCCAGCACACGGGGCTCTGCCCGAGAGCCAGCCCGTGTTTCGCAGGTGCTGTGAACGCATGATCCCTTTATACAGAAAAGAAACAAAGGCCAGGCAAAAGTCATAAATCCTTTCTTAACCCATCGCCATCCTCTGGGCGCAGGGGATTTGTAGCTGCGAAAGAAGTTCGGGGGGGGGTGTGTTTGTGTAGAGGTGTGTGCGTGGCTGTGGGCTATTCTTCCAGCTCCTGTTAAAGTGAAGGGGAAGTGTGCGATTACCTTTAAGGAGAGACGGACTGGGGCCCTAGGGTGGATTTCGATGTGTCTCAGGATGGATGCATGCTGAGATGAGCCAGAGCGGCGGCGTACAGCATTGGAACTCAGCTTCTCCAGCCGCCAGGTGAGTTGGGTTCTGGGTTCAGATCCAAGGGCCCGTCTCTACCCAAGAGAAAAAGAAAAGAGCAGAGGGTGAGCAGGGAGATGGCACCACTTTCCTCCCCTGAACGCTAGAGAAGGCTCCAGGTCTGCAGTGAGGAGCGTACATGTGAGCACCTGGTGGGTAGCCAGGGTGTCAGTGCCCAGTTAAAGTGTGTGAATGGAGGCAGTGTGCAAGGTGTGACTTCCATGCAGGGGTTGGGAGGGTGTGTGAGAATAGAGGTGAGTGGACAGCATGAGTTGAGACAGGAAGCGCTGGGATGGACTCAGTCACCTGTGAACTTGTGGCAAATATTTCGGCTGCATAAGGGCAGGCCAGGGCCCCCATGTGATGAGTCCAATTGCCAGGGACAGGGGAAAGTGGAGATTCTGGAAACTAACTTCTTTCCTGGCAGGCTGGGGGCTGGAGCGGGGACGGCAGGAAGGGGCTGGGGGAGCTCTGCCTTTGCAGAGAAAAGTGCAGTGTTCAAAAAGACGGGTGCTGGGCCTAAGGAAAGAGAGCGTGGAGTGCTTGGAGGGAGAAGGTGGACACAGGAAGAGGAGGGAAAACATCAGAAGGGAAAAGAACAATGGGGCAGGAAGGAGGGACAAGGGAAACAGTGAAAAGCGACTGGAAGGAGAGAAGAGGGAAAGGAAAAAAGAAATGGAAAAGCGAGAAGGAAATTCCCAGGCAGCATTGGGATTCGGGCCTTTCATCATCTGTATCTACATTTGATCTTCTCCCTTGGCAGGGAGGAGACGGCGCCGATCACAATGCTGGCATGGAGGGGGCACAGTCCAGACTGAGTGTGGCTGGGGGAGAGGGAGAGTATTCCCATGCCAGCGTTGGCTGTGTGGAGGGCAGAGGGGAGCTTGGGGGGGAAGGAGAGGGATGACCCTGGCAGAGCCCCCTCAGCTGCCTGATTATTGCATGGAAACGTTACAGTAAGAGCAATGCTGGTTATTTCCTGGTGCCACTTGCCCAAGGGCCTCTGGGCACCTTAGCAGAAGGTAATAAAAATGCTACAACCCCCTTCCCCCCCCCCCCCCAGCGAATGAGGTGACAAGCCCAGCGAATGCCCCGTCGATGCGCCGTAGGGAGCACAGTGAAGAGTGCAAAGTGCCTGCCCCCCGCAGCACAGAGAAAGGGCCACGGGAACCAATTAGCTATAATGTACAGACCAGTGGTTCTCAACCCGCCTCCCATGGGCCCCTTGAGGCCCAATCAGCACGCAGCTGCGGCCCATGTGACATCCTCAGGGCCATACAGATAGTATATAGATTGTGTGGATGGGCCCACATAACACATAGAGAGCTACGTATGCGGCCCACACTGGTAAATAGGTTGAGAACCACTGGTACAGACCAACACATCTCCTGCCTACCCGCCGTGGGGACCCGGGACAGGGTGCCAAGGACCCAGGCCCACCTCCCAGTGCTCCCCACTAGATCTCAGGGTGGTGAGCAGGCCCAGATGCCTGTCTCAGGTGCCGTGAGTGGACATGGGTAGGGAGAGGACAGGAGTTTAAACCCCCAGACACAGTGGAGCAAATGCAAAGAACCTGCTGTTATCGAATGTGGCTGTTTTACGAGCTGGGTCGGAGATGCTCTGCTGCTGTTAAGAAATGAAGCCCAGCCCTGTCTATCCCCCTCGCTGTGCTAAGGTGAGGCAGGCCTAGTGCTGACAGGGTTCGGTATCTATCCCCCCACTGGAGGATCAGATCTGTAATGGTTTTGCCACCACCATGACTCTACGGTGTCTCTGAGATATGTGCCCCCAGCCACTGCCTCTGCCCATCTGTTCTGGAAGTGGCCCCCTGGGAAGCCTGCAAAGCCCCAAGGTGCGGAGGTGGCCCTAGCAGGGGCAGGCTGGCCTGTTTCGTACCCACTCAGGGAGATAATATGTACCATGCGAGCCCCAAAGAAGAGGGGCAGGGCTGAACTTGGCTTTCTCCGACCAGAGGTTTAAGTGTCTTCCCTGCGCGCTGGCAGGGCCCTTTCCCACCTGTTCCCCAGCTGCTTTCAACAGAGCCTTTCTTTAAATGCAAAATTTTTACAGGCTTCCCAAAGTCATCTGCACTGAACATCTGCAGGGTGGATTTGCAGATTAATCCTGAGCGGGGCTTTTAATTTTCTGTTTATCTCAGGCGTGATTCATTTCTCCCTTCTTTGATGGTTTATTTTTTTTTAATTGCCTCATTTGTTTTCGTTTTCACTAACAGCTTTTGCCTGCCTCCTGCTTTACTGTCACAGGTCCTACCGCAGTACGGTCCTCTTACATTGCGCTGCTGTGCTGTCAGCTTTCACAAGCTGATCAGCATTGGGCCAGCTTTTGACGTGGATGGGCGTCTGCCAGGGCAAACCCAAATACTGCAGGAACCTGGGCTAGCGATTGAGAAGCCGATACACTTTCCTCTGAGTCAATGCAGCAGCATGGTGTGCTGGTGAAGATGACCGTATGCTGTGCTTAACCGTGCGCAATGTTTATGTAGTGATGGCCCTATACTTTCCATTAGAATGCGTTGGCTCATCTAGTTAGAAAACTCTACCGGGCAGGGCCCGTCTCTTGTCATGTGTGTACAACCCCCAGAACAGTGGGGCCCCAGTTGTTGGCATCTTTAGGTGCTGCTGTAATATAGATAATAGGAAAGAGCTTAATCTCCTCCTGCTACCGACCTTTTTTCACTGCAGGGACTGAGGGGTGGGAAGGCCATGGAAGGGTTGAGGAGGAGATGGCTGGGAAGGAGTTTAGCCTCCGGGGAGATGGCTCTAATTGTTGGCAGGTGCTCTTGGAGAAGGCTGGAAAATTCCTCTAATGATTTCAGGCCGGCCGGCTGGAACTTCAGTGGAAGGGCATCTTGGAGCCTTCAGGACTTTCAGGGGTCAAAAGTCACCTTCAAAGCAGCCACGCGGGCTGCCAAATGGCAGGGAAAGCGGCTCATTAGGACGGACTGCTGGTTTGTTTTCTAAATGAACCTTATTTTCTCAGCAAATAATTTAGTCTAAAAATGCAGATGGGTTTCTTTTGCTAATTGCTCCCCTTTCCCCAAAGCGGTCCTCTGCAGCCCATGGGGAGGGAACAAGAGTGGAACAGCCACAAAGCCAACAGCTGCAACCAAATATCAGGACAGATCCATGCAGGGAGCTCTGCTAAGCGGGTTCTGACTTCCCAAGGTCCTTCTTGCTCTTTCTATTTCAACCTTATTTTCTTTTAACTTAACAACAGACATAACACTGTCAGTGCCAGAGCTGGGGGGTGTATTGCGACAGCCCATTTGTTTGAGGCATCTAGCCTCTTTTCGGTTCATGAATTAGGTATTGCCAGGCTCTGAATTTTAAGTTTGTTCCTCGTGCAGAGGTGTTTGGAGACTTTATGCAAAGGCCTCTCTCTTGGCAGGTTGTTTGTGAATTAGACACTTTAGCTAGTTACCATTGGTTATTTGTGGGGGTGAGAAAGGTCACCTAAGTTACACTGGGAGAGATTTCCCCCCTCCCCAACTGTGGCCCCTATATGCCACTCCAGTGAGGTACAGGGGTTGTAAAGGCAGCTCGGAGGGCCAGGGGAGAATCCCCCCCAGCACAGAACTAGCAGAAATCAGCACAAATGAATCCCTTGCAGTCTGCACTGCAGAAGGTGTGCTGGGGGGACATCAGAAGGGGCATGGCATGGATATCCATGCATTGCCATTCACACTAGCGTAAAGTGAGTATAAAGCAGTCCCAGACCGGACTGTCAGAAAGAGTGAGGTTCTGGAACCCGCCGGGTACGAGACACTGACCCTGAGAATTGGTATCAGCTGGGAGACATTTCGACCACCCCATGCCTTGTGCCAGAGTGCTAAGTGAGGGGTTTGTGTGCCCAGAAGGAAGAGGTCTGGAGCTGTTGTTAGAAGTGCAGACAGGTCTTTGTTATGCTTTACCTCCCCAGAATGCTGCATGGAGGAGAGAGGCCAGGCTGCCTTCATGGCCCTCGGAGTCTCCTCTGGCCCTCTGAGCTGCCTTTACAACTTCTGTACGGAATTGCAGCCCTGCTTTTTCTCCTTCCCCTGCAGAAGGGTGGCCGTCCTGTACGGAATTGCAGCCCTGCTTCTTCTCCTTCCCCTGCAGAAGGGTGGCCGTCCTGTACGGAATTGCAGCCCTGCTTCTTCTCCTTCCCCTGCAGAAGGGTGGCCGTCCTGTACGGAATTGCAGCCCTGCTTCTTCTCCTTCCCCTGCAGAAGGGTGGCCGTCCTGTACGGAATTGCAGCCCTGCTTCTTCTCCTTCCCCTGCAGAAGGGTGGCCGTCCTGTACGGAATTGCAGCCCTGCTTCTTCTCCTTCCCCTGCAGAAGGGTGGCCGTCCTGTACGGAATTGCAGCCCTGCTTCTTCTCCTTCCCCTGCAGAAGGGTGGCCGTCCTGTACGGAATTGCAGCCCTGCTTCTTCTCCTTCCCCTGCAGAAGGGTGGCCGTCCTGTACGGAATTGCAGCCCTGCTTCTTCTCCTTCCCCTGCAGAAGGGTGGCCGTCCTGTATGGAATTGCAGCCCTGCTTCTTCTCCTTCCCCTGCAGAAGGGTGGCCGTCCTGTACGGAATTGCAGCCCTGCTTCTTCTCCTTCCCCTGCAGAAGGGTGGCCGTCCTGTACGGAATTGCAGCCCTGCTTCTTCTCCTTCCCCTGCAGAAGGGTGGCCGTCCTGTACGGAATTGCAGCCCTGCTTCTTCTCCTTCCCCTGCAGAAGGGTGGCCGTCCTGTATGGAATTGCAGCCCTGCTTCTTCTCCTTCCCCTGCAGAAGGGTGGCCGTCCTGTATGGAATTGCAGCCCTGCTTCTTCTCCTTCCCCTGCAGAAGGGTGGCCGTCCTGTATGGAATTGCAGCCCTGCTTCTTCTCCTTCCCCTGCAGAAGGGTGGCCGTCCTAGTCACATGCACCTGCCTGTGAGGGAAGGGGAAATCCAGCCCCAGGAGAAACAGGCCAGCGGGTGAGAACCAACAGGGCTCAAGGCTGGACCGAAGACACAGAAGAGGGAATGAGGGGGAAGCAACTTCCGGCTTATTTCTCTTTTGATACAGTGAAGCTATGTTTACACGGGGGGCTGGTGGTTAACAGCAAGTGTTTCCTTGGGAGCCCAGAGCAGCCCCGGACCTGGCAGGCTAGCGAATCCATGGGGAATGGACCCCAAAAGGGGTCTGGACTGAGAGAGGCAGGTGGGATGGGAGAAGAAATAGGTCTGAGTGCCTGCCACTGCATTGCCTAAGTGTGCCCCAGCCCCCAGCCTGTCCTGCACCCCTCCACAGTGCCCTGCTCCGTGGCAGGGCGTCCCAGGATGCAGCCCTCAGCCCTGTGTCCCATCCCCCTGGACAGGCATACACGGAAGAAATGCACCCTGCAAAGCTGGTTCGCTCCCAGCCTGGACACCTGCCCCCTCCTCCTCCTGACTGGCTCCCTGAACACTCCATTCACCCTCCCGAACACCTGGGTCCCCTCCGTCTCCAGCACCCCAGGGCCCACTGAATGTCCAACTCCCCTCCTCTGCCCAGAGGGCCTCTTCAGTCTGAGACCCTCCCATGCCGCCTGACCTCCGGTGGGCCCCAGATGAGCAACGACCCCTTCTCCAAGCTCCTTATCTGACCCAGGCCCAGCCCACCCCATGTCACCCTGGCTCCCTCATGCCCTTGCCATGCTCCAGCCCTGCTGGGCTATTCCGTGGGGCTGGCATGCACCCAATGGGGCTCATGTTGGCTGCTCTATCAAAACCCCTTCTGCGTGTGGGGGGCGGGTTCCCTGGGGCAGGATGTGCCATGAGGGTTTCTCCGCCCAAGCCTGCTTCCCAGAGCAACATGTACTGTTGGGAAGAAACAGCCAGCCCCATGGAGAGAGGCCAGCAGCCGGGGATCTTCAGGAGACAAGAGAGCTGGGGGGAGATTGGGGTGGGGCCGGGGTGGGGGTCAGAGTGAATGAGGTGAGGGGGCGTGGCAGGGGGAGGTTTAGGTTCAGAAAGAGGGAGGCAGGGTGAGAAAACTGAATCTGGGGTGGGGTAGTAGACCTATGGGATGGGGGGCGGGGAAAGAGGAGGAAAGTTGTGGGGGTGTTTAAGGCTGGGGAGTGTTCAGGGAGGGGGAAGAGGCCAGGGGGTGCTCAAGTAGGGGGAGGGGAGAGGACCTGGGGGGGTTGTTCAGGGAGGGGAGAAGGCCTGGGGGGGGTGTTCAGGGAGGGGGCGGAGTGTTGGGGGGGGTAGGAGGGGTGGGGGTCGTTCAGGGTGAACCAGTGGAAGGTAGCACTCCCCCAACAATTTTGCACGCAGAAGCCAGCCTTCCCCTACGCAAGCTGGGAAGGCCAGCCGGCCCCTAGAGCTCCCAGCCATAGTCAGTCCGTCCGGCCCGGGAATCTGCAGCCTGGCCCAGGTGCAGCTCCCCTGACGTTGGATTGAGGCCAAAAGCACCTCTGCCCCGGAGCTGAGCGGATCCTTGCCTCAGCTGCACCCCCGAGCTGCCGGCCCCGTTCCAGCGGGGATGGAGGGGACACCGGCTGAGCTCAGCCTGACCTAGCCTCTCCTAAAGTGCCGTTAGCTCCTGCCACTGCAGCGAGGGAGAGCGAGAAAGGAGCCGGACCCCCTCTTTGGTGGACGCGGCAGGGTTAGGATGTGGAAAGACAAGTACTCCATAGACTGCAGCCCCTTGAAAGCGGCTATTGTTAGACCCTCAGTGCCAGGGAGCCCAGAGCAAAAGAGGCTTGTTAGAGAGGCCCAGACTGACTACAAGACGCTCTCAGAGAGCCACTGAACCATGCTAAATTACTTAAACTAACATTATTGACATTGCACCCAGCTCTCCTAGAAGGGGGCAGGGTCTCCTTCTGTTCATCAAAAATTCATAGTCAAACCCTCAGGCGCTTCTTTCTCCGGCCTTGTTGTTCACGGAGGGCTTTCCCCCCCTCTTTCCAGTCCCCTGGCTCTGAAAGGAAGAAGGGGATGCCTGATGGGGGAGATCAAGTGGGCCTTTGAAACCCCCCTTTCGGAGTTTATTAAACCAGAGCGCGAGGCCAGGCAAACCTGGCTCGCAACCAGCATGGAGCTGGCGTGTTCCTCCTCCAGCCACCCCCCGACGGCCCTGCCAACCCCCGCCTCTTGCAAGGGGTTTCCTGGTGTGCTTACTTTTTTATTTCTTCCAGAGAAAGTTGGACAAAAGCAAGACAGTCACAGGTTGAAATTAGGGGCCCTCCCCCAAACCCCTGCTCTCCTTCAAACTAGACCCACGTAGAGTCCGCTCCACAGTGCAATTGCTGGCATTTGGGTGAGCTACGCTGGGCCAGATCTGCTGGCTAGGAGCCTCCGAAGAGGACCGGAGAGGTTCCATCTCTCCAGAGCTGCCCCTGCCCATCCCAAGCAGGGTGGTTTGGCACCTCCGGAGCCAAATCGAGTTTCTGATGAAAGGGGGATGGTTTTCTTGTGGGGTAGAAATATCAGCATTGTGTGTTGTTCTGTTTGAAACGATAACGACTGGCTTGTAGTTAAAAGAGAGGAAGACAGAGAAAGAAAAGAGTACCAGGAACGAGAGAGAGAGAGAACCGAAAACAAAAACCAACCGCCGTCACCCTTATGAATGTTTCATTCCCCTACCTAGCTAAGTAACATGATCTGTGCTCAATGAAAGGGATTTGTAGGGAAAACTGAGGCAATGGTATATTCACTGTAGTTATAAAAGGCAGCCTTAGCCAGGGTCACGAGCGGTTCCCCCTGTTCTTTGTCTGGCACCCGAGCCTGCAAGGTTAGGAGCAGCATCCCAACAGAGGCAAGTCCTTAAAGGTGGCCAGTGAGCTACAGCCAGAAAATGCCCGTGAAGCGCCCCATGCTGGAGCTGCAGTCATAGCCTCTTCCTCCAGTCGAGGCTGCGAAGCTGATGTCCTCAATGGGCAACAAACTGTGCCATGGCTGGCCCTAGCTGGAAATGTTTCCCCCAGAGCAGGGCCGTTTGGAGATCAGACGTCAGAAACACCCGGGAAAGGGGGTACTTCTTTTGCACCTTCCGTTTGTGTTTTGTGCAGGTGGAAGGACCCAGGATGGCAGCTCTGGGAGCTGAAGGCCTCTGTCCACTCAGATGTCTGAAGCTCCCCCTGCCCCCCCAATTTCGGCTGGTTTCTGCACCGTGGCTTGTCATCGTTAGCTGGGGCTGCAGGGCTGGAGGACAGCAGGGAGCGGGGGTTATATGGAGTGCGAGGAGCATCGCTGTGGTTCAGGGCCTCTCTGCTAATTCGGGGGGAGGGAATGTTAAACACACCAAAGTGCTGCTTATTCGTGCTGTGTAAACTCCTGTGGCCACAGTTTACTTTTCTGTCAGAAGCCCCTTAGCTTACCACAGAGCAGAGCCCTTGGACAGAGGGGATGGGGGGCTGTTCTCCCAGCTTTCAATGCTGAGGCTCGGGGTGGGGAGGGGGGGGGTCCAGCAGGTGGGGCAGGAGAGGGAGTGAAGTGACAACTGCCCCACCTCACAGCAACCACTTGGTCATCCCTTGTCCTGTCCCCAGGCCAGTGCCAGGGCGCGGCGGCCTGGTTCTCGTCAAGGTCTCTTTGAGCAGCTCGAATGTTGCTGCAGAGGCTCCATGAAAACACGTGTTGCGCACGCCCCTTCTCCCCGGGAGGGCTTGTGTCAGGACGAACCCCCGGTGTCTGTCAGGGGAGGATACGCAGGCAGGCAGCGGGCTCGCTGAACTCTGTCCACCTCAGCCCGGCTGGTTGCTCTCTTTGAATCTTGTGAATTGTGAGGCTTCCCAGGGGCCAGAGGAGGCGTAATGCACCCTGGGAAGGGGAGCCTCTGCCCTGGGGAGCCCCAGGGTGCACCAAATATGGTCAAGGTGACTAGATAGAGCCCAGCAGAGAGCATGCCAGACTTTGAAATGCCCTGTCCCTGGTGCGGGATATCATCAAAGGGTTGGGGGAGCTGTTGGGAACTGGGGAGATGTAGCCGCTGGTCAGGAAAAGGGAGAAAACTCTGGTTTAGGCATGAAGAGGGAAGGGGAATGGAGGCAAATGGGAGATTTTAGACCCTGGGAATAAACTCTGCTAAGCTGTCACTCTTCAAAGTGCCGAGGCTTTTCCCCAAACTTCCAAGGCTCCCCCATCACCACTTCGGAGGTAGCTGCGCAGAGCTGTTGACTTATGGGGTGGGCTTAGCTTTCAGTTTCAAGCAGCCTGGGAAGGGCTCTTTAATAGAGCCCAGGGATGTAGTGGGATTTCACTAATGGAGCCTGAAATTCTGCCTCCGTCTAAACTCAGACGGCCACAGCCATCCTGGCTTAGCCTTCCCTCCCTCTGATGGCCTGAAAATGTGTGAACTCTATGCTAATAGTACTGCTCTCACTCTGATCTGAGCCACAAACCTTGTGAGTCTGAGATAAAACACATGCTCTTCTGGCATGTCAGTCATAAGGGGGGGGGGGTAGCAAGCCCTTGAGGTCCCCGGGCAATTGGGAATGATTTGAGTGGAATAAAGAAAACAGGGACTATTATGTGTAATTGTGGGCTAAAGTGCAGATCTGAAATGCTTGATGGAGAATGTGCTTCTCTTCCTCCATCAGCAAGGAGTCTCAGGTCCCCTTGACCCTTGTTGAGACTACCTTCTGTGGACCAGAGAGGTAACTGCTCCATGCTCTGACTCGGAAGGGATGGCTTAGTGGCATACGAATCAGGCTTGAAAGACCTTGTCTGGTTGGAGCCACGGTGTCACTCTTTGGCAGGGAGGACTTGGGGGCACTGGCCCTTCCGAGGAGAACACCTGGAGTCCCAGGTGGTTTATTGCATACATGTTTCTTGGACGAGGTCAACTGTGAGCAAATCATGGACAACTCACCCCTTCTTGACTATCTGGAGAACACCTAGCCCATGGGGAATGCTACCGTGAACAAATATATCTGCAGTGCAATGTGTCTGATGCTTCCCCATGTGAGCACTTCGGTGCCAACTGGTTTCACTGCCTGAACTTCCATTTAACAGGTGCAGACCCTCAAATTAACCCTCCAGGCTGATTCCTCTTGCGTCCGCCATTTTCCAGATCTTTTGACTGGTACTGGGCAGATTACAGTGTTCCAGCATCTCCTCAAACTGCCAAGTTTATCACACCAGTCTCAGAGCCTCTACAACGTTCTCCTCTCGCCCTGTGGGACCAAGTGCCGCTTGAGTATTGAACCAATTCAGACCTCTCCCTGGAGCCTGAACTTTGTTGAGATGCCAAAGAACTCAGCGGGACTCAGAGCTGTCCTCCTGTGGGCATCTCACAAAGCTCGTGGGCCAAGCGAGCCAGATCTCAGTCCCCTGTAGCAGGGAGGGAGCAGGGATTGTGCTCTGCATTTCCTCCCGCTCTGGTCGCACGGCCAGCGGGTGTGGATTGGGCCATGCAACTGCGGAACCCTAAGCAGTCAGTTCCCTTGATTGTGCTTATGACCACCATGTGTCACTCCAGTGTATTAGAGGTGGTGATTCTCCCCGGCAGGGCCCAAAGGGAACCCTGTACGCTTGTTTCCTGGGCAGCTTCACCTCTGTGGAAACCTCATAAAGCTGCTTCTCATTACCATGATCTCATCCATTGTGATTTACGAGGCTCTTCCTCAGCCATGGCTATCGCACTGGCTGCAGGGAATGAAGCCTGCTCTGTGCAATCACTGGTGGGCGAGGATCCTTCTCCACCCCACAGGCAAAGCCACTCCTTGGCCAGGCGCAACTCGAATGCAGAGCAAACCCAGGAGGCCAAGAGAGCCATCCAGAAGTTTAAATGCCTACAAGAATCTATGGGGGTCCCCACGAGACCCCCAGCATCCTCCATGCCTCCCTACACAGCTCCCCTGATGGACTCCCTCCCCTTTGCCTGCTATCCTGTCTGGTGTGTTTGGGGAAGGAAGGCGGGTCTGATCCCCACCCCCTCCAGAAACTGCAGGGCACCTCCCATTGCCTGATTCTCTCCTCTCCCCACATCCCCAGTTCATTCTCTTTCCCTTTTCTTCCTCTACCTGCGTCTCCCTCCCCCCAGCAGAATCTCTCCATCCCCCACTTCCCTAGGAGGCGGGAAAGGGTTGTGAGGAGAGATATGCCACCCCCTCTCCACTGCTGCACTGTGCAGAGCAGGCAGGAGGCAGCCGCGGGCTTGACTACGCCACCCTTCCTGCCTGATTCGGCTCCTGTGCTCTCAGACACCAGAGTGAGCAGAGGGGTCTCCCCAGCCAGCCCCCCGCCTGCTCAGGGCAAGAGGCTGGTATTGTGCTTTGGCCAGCGTTGCCCCAGGCCAAAAGGAGAGAGCTGGCAGCTATGGCAGAGGGCCAGTGGCAGGCTGTGTCGTAACATCAGCTACAGATGAGGAGAGACTAGGAGAAAGGCAAGAGAAAGGAACCAACATGTTGAGTCAGGGACTCCTGATAACGCTGATCAGGGCAAAGGGGAAAGAGCCTCTTCTGTCACCCAGGGAGTGGCAGGAGGGGTCTGGGTGCGAGTCTCTGAGCAGGGCAGACACCACCCAGGCTCTCCCAGACATTTGAAGAAGTGGCCACTGGTTCCATCAATTTTTGTGTGACAATCCTGAGCCATTGGGAGCCTAATACTCAGAGGGGCTGAGAGCCAGCGCCCTCACTGAGATCAGATGGAGCTTCTGGGTGTCATTACCTCTGAAAATTAGGGGTCTCAAGGGGTCTCAAGATGGGCACTCCAAATCAGGGGCCACATTAAAAACTTTAAGCCACTGAGCCAGTCGGATAATTCCATAGGGCTGAAGGGCAACAAACTCAGCTCTGCAGTGCTGTAACACAAACTGAACAAAAAATCCCCTCCATTCAGCAATGCAAGACCCTGCTGAGGTTCTCATCCGCTCCAGCTTGGATCAAGCCTCGGTATCTGGGGAGGAGGCTTGGGACCGCGCCCGATCTTGGCTGTCCAACTGGGTATATTTATCTTACTTTCTCCTGCTCACCAGTTTCAGTGATAACCCCCTGAAAATGGAGCTCCGAATGGAAAGAGTCGTGGGCCCCTCACTTTGGTCGAATGCAATACATTAATACTTGATTCTAGCAACGCAGTGTCAAAGATGAGTCAGATCTTCTGTTGCGATCCCAGGGTCTTGAACACATCTAATTATGTTGGACTTATGTATTGTATTTAAGGGAACAGAGAGACCTTGAGGTGCTGCAGAAAATCCACCTGGCTTTATTTTTCCACTATCCAACCAAAGGCACATCTATGTCCCGGTGTATGTATTCTGGGTGGTGCTGTCTGGCAGGCAATTTCCTGTCCTAAGTAGTACTATAATGAGAACTACCACTAGAGGGCATTCAGAACACTATGTGCCCATCGTCCAGGACTACACTTAGGAGGTACCTCCTCGGCTTGGATACGAAACCGTTGTTATTCTTTTTAAAAATGGTTTCAATCTGTTAAGCCCCTGTTTAGTCAGAGTGGCCAGCTCTGACAGAGGCAGACCAGATGTGCAGTAATAAGGCACCAAGGAGGCGAGCGGAGGCAGCTGCAGTCATGTGAATGCAGAAATATCCTGACTTTGTGGCTCTACCTCTCAGCTTAATCAGATTTTATTGCAGGGGTTTTTTTTTGGGTGTGTGTGGGGGGGGGGTTCTGTGCACATTTAATAGCATCTCCTTATAAAATGCACATTCCTTGCTTCCCCCAAAAGAGCCCTCTAGGGAGGTGGGGGCAGCTGCGGCCCAGCCCCCATGCAAGTCAGAATGGGATGAAAGCATTTGGAAGGGAGTCTGATTTCTGCGCCTCCCGCTTGGGGACAGTGACTCACTTCCTTTTGCTGGAGGAGACGCACGGGATGGAACTCCAGCCCTAGATTTTTGGGAGCTGTCCACTGTGACTTTAGCAGAAACCTCCCCAAATGGGACCGGTTTTGGCTGGTCACTAGTGCGAGAAGGCAGCGTGCCCAGGAGTTAAAGCAGGGAACTGGCAGTCAGTATGTGGGGTTTATTTTCAGTGTTATTATTATTTTAGTATTTGTATTGTGGCAGTGCTCGGAGCCCTCACGATGGCCCAGAACCCCATTGTGCTAGGAGCTGTACAAACAGAGAGTGAACGGTCAGTCCCTAACCCAAGAGCTGACTTCCCTATTGACTTGCCGTGTGACTCTGACCAAGACACTTTCCCCGCTGTTTCCTTCTGCTTCCCCTTCTGTAAAATGGGAATGCTAATCATGGTCTTTCTCTACCTCGCAGGCAGCTGTGAGTCCAAAGTAGTGGATGCTGGTACAGTGATCTGAGAGCCATGCTGCGGAAATGCAGCTCTGAGGAATGGCCAGAGGGCATTTCTCAACTGTTGGAAAACTGACAGTACTGGAGGGGCTGGCGGGGGGGTGGGGTGGTCGTCCTGATTCCTAATGAGAAACACAGACTCAGCACTCGTGATAAGTTTTGCCCAATCCAGGGAAACGGGGCAGCGGAAGAAAGAGAGAGATGTTGGGCAGGTGGGACCATAACGCCGAATAAACTTGGTCAGAACAGTAATAAACCAGTGATGACGTCAGCCCCAAGAGAGACCCCGAAGAAAACGAAAAAGGAAAAGTGAAAATGAGCAGGCTCCCTCTAAGTGAGGACAGCTGTGGGGAGCGGGACATGCTCATACACTCACATGCATGCCAGAGCACTTGGGACACATCAAAGTACCGGCAGGAGCCCCAAGGCAGGGAAGATTTCAGTGCAATGCAAATGGAACAGGAATGGGTTGGCTCAGAATGCAGAGCTGTGTATTTATGGAGGCAGTGTTTATTTATATAAATGTTTGTCAGCCACATCACTCCCTTAACGTCTATCAACGAGAAAGAGTGGTCCACTGCCAGCTCCACCATTGCCTCATAACTCCATGAACCTCCTCTGTGGCCCAGCTTCCACCATCCATCCAATGGAGATCAGGGTACGTACTCATCCCAAGCTTTGAGCATTATTCCATATCAGATGTGGATTTCCTGCTAGGTGTGCATTCTGAGGATGATAGGAAACAGAGTGTAGAGAACAATAAAAGGCACACAGATTGCAGATACCTATTAGGTCACATCTTGGTTATCCCACAGCCAATACATGGCTGGTCCTTATAAGCCATGTTCTGTTTTCTTTTCCATGCAACTGGGCT
This sequence comes from Eretmochelys imbricata, assembly GCF_965152235.1. NCBI lineage: Eukaryota > Metazoa > Chordata > Testudines > Cheloniidae > Eretmochelys > Eretmochelys imbricata. Next base: position 4,603,825 of record NC_135593.1, on the reverse strand, counting down.
TCCGCAACTTTCTTTGGGAGACTAGAATCTCCTAGCAGCAGTAACTGGAATGTATTGCAGCCGGGCCAGGCTCTGAGAGTGGGAAATTGGGTGGGAAGGGTTATGAGTAGGAGGAATTGCAGCCCCAACATGAGTAGGTATGAGAGAATCCTCTGTCTACACAGCCTGAGAGAAGTCACATCCCTTCTTCATACTGTATAGGCAGGAGGGGAGAGCCAAGCGACCCCCGAACGCCTGCCACCCCCACACTCCAGGACAAAAAGAATCTGAAAAATTCTGACTGGAATCTGACCTGGAAGCTGTGGTTAACTGGAGAGCGTCTGGAGCCGAAGCTCTAAAGCACTGTTCCTCTGGTTCCTATCTATACTAAGCCCTCTTGGAAAGTAGGTGTACCTGCACCCCGCACTGTGAAATATATGGAAATGGCTAGTACAAAAATCTCAGCTCGACAGAGCCCAGCAGAGCCTTCCCGGAGCCAGCTCCTATTGCAGCACTGGTGGGTAGGGGGCTTTACAGAGAGACAACAGGCACCTGCTCGCAGTTCGGGACAATGGGCTGGGAAGCTCTCAGTTCAGCTGTAACACTGCCAGGGATGACACCCCAGCAAGGTTGACAGTGGGATGGGGGACAATTTGCTGATTATCGGGAATATGAAGGACAAGATGCGAGTGAGAAAATGCATTTCCCTTGCTTTGTACTCCTGCTAGCCCAGCAGAGTAGACGCAGCGGTACAAGAGGAAGCTGGTGTCCATGCCTTCTGGTGTATCATCAACAGAATTGTTTGCTAACTTCCAACCAGTTCCACCTGTGCAAACCCACGGCAGGCACTGGGACTGCACAGGGGTCACTGAGGGCTTAGCTTGACCCTGCTGAACCTTTCTTACTGGTGCTACTGTCTGAGAAGGAAAGAGCTCGTTGGCGCTCTGATCCTGAGGGGAGTGGGTTGGTTACTTGTAAACAGTACATCTGATCTGGCATGGCTGAGAGACAAGAACCACGGAACCTCACAGGGTCCTCAGCTATTGTAAACTGGTCTAGCTGCTATGTCAATTTACATCAGCTGGGGGTTTGTTCCACCTTCTATAAAGAGACCCTCTTCAGAGTAGCACTTCATTATAATGTGTGCCGATCTGCGGCAGAAGTTCCTTTCAGTCACACATCTCTGGCATGGAGCAGGCCTGCTTGGTAAAGCCTGTTTTTTTATATAGTTGGAGTCATAGAAATTAGAGATAGAAAAGACCTCAGAGATTACACAGTCCATCTCCCTGCCAATGAACATGAATCTGATCCACAGCTGAAGTTTTCCTGCCAAAGAAATATCCATAATCAAATGTGTTAAGGGAAAGGGGGGAAATCATACAGCATTTTCAGACTTTGGGCTAGGACTCCCTGGTACTCTCTGACTGCTTTACAGCTCTCTAGCAGGGTTACTCAGCCAGCCAAGATGGACTTAAAGATACTTTGGGTTGCTCGAGCAATGCAAATCATCCAGAGAACATCTGCAAATCTGGCCCTTTCCTTTCAAGCTAGTTTATTACCTTTGTGTTTGTAGTAGGGTCACCTCTTTAAAAAATACGCAGTAATGACATTGACTTGAAGCCAGCTGTTCGTCTGTGTCTGGAGTGGAAATGACTATGAGGTTTAAATTAACATAGAGCGATGCAAGCGCCAGATGATGCCACGTGCAATGAACGCGGTTTTCTTCAAATGTCGGCTGCTGGGCAAGACCATGAAATGTTTGCCTGCTCTTCTAGACTGCCTTCCGCCCTTGGGGATTGACATGGAAATAAAGAGTCAGATCTGAAGGAGGAGCTGTCCTCTTTGTGATGATTTTTAAACAAATAAATCCCACAACTGGCAATTTATAAAAGAAAAGAAAACTCTGCTATGCAAAGCTGTGACCCATGAGACTAGCTGTGGTGAAAGACAACCTCAGCCAGACAAGGCTGAGTGTTGAGTATCTCTTGGTTTCCAGCCATACCATGTTGGGCTTTAAGGCCCTTGGATCCTAAAAGCCAAGATAAGCTGGACCAGTATAATCACTAGGAAGGGAGACTTGAAGAGACACCTAGGGTTGGGTGATTCAATAGGTGTCATTCTTCAACTTTACCTTGGTGGGAACTGGGGATATCATACCGCTGGAGGTGGCCTTTCTGATGAAACATGAGACCACTCGTCATTAAAGATTGCACAATATATCTTCAAGCGTTAATAACTAAAGGATGGGTAATTCCATTCCACCTATCTTAAGTTCTCTCTTTTGAGTTTAAATTGGACATGGAATTATTGAGGAAATAATCATTTATACAGTGCTCTAAACTGATATTTACTAGTAGGATCAACTTCCTGTACTAAATTGTCTTGGGGTGTTCTGAACGCTTAATCAGGGGAGTGATCCCAATACTTAGCTGCCCACAAGTTTCAAATGGCTACACTTAAACATGTGCAACTTTGCAATAATTTTTTCTCAGCCTTCTAAAAAGCACATCTCATGACTTTGTCAGGCATAGAAAGGTATATAAAGACTTTTTAAAGTGGAAAAATTATTCATTCTCGTTATAAGGTGGCAAAAAATTCATAAGGAAACCAGGCAGCGATGAAGGAGAGAACCTTTCCATTGTATAAAGAATGTAACTTTAAAAACTGACTCACCGATGCTTTCCAAAACCACTCTTTTTTCAGCTGCCTCAACCATAACATCACCCTTCCTCTTGGAGAAAGAAAAAAAAAAAAAAGAGAACCAAAACTAACGGGGTATAGCATATAACCGAACGCAATTACCCCCACTGGAATTTGGTCAGGATACGGGGGCAGCCCTCTACTCTTGCACAAAGGGCCAGGAGATATCACTACACATCGGTCTCAGGTCTCATCTAAAAGGCAGCAACGGCTGAAGCGCTGGCCCTGTAGTGACTCGGAGGGAAGACTGCTGCCTACTCCAGCCCCAGCATCCCGCACTCAGTCCTCCCTAGTTCAGGGGTTTCTTCAGGGCTGGCACTGTTTCTGTTGATGATGGCTCCATCTCTGCCCATGTCTTTTCCTTCGCTCTGGTGGAAGAAAGGGAAATAGGACAGCAGATGTCCTCGTGCTTTCTTTGACACCTCATTTGGACTTGAGCTGTGTGAGTTACACTTATCAGGTGGACCTACAGCCGAGTCCGAGACCCACTGAAGTCAGTGGGAATGTTGTCTTTGCCTCCAGTGAGACCAGACTTTGGCTCAAGCTGCTCAGCACACCCACCAAGGTGGAAAAAAAGAGCACCGTATCTGTGAGATCTCCTCCCCCACAAGAGGCTGTGCAGTATGGTTAACCAGTGATCACAGCGCTTCTGCATTTCTAGGGCTTGGGCTAAAGCCCACTGAAATCAGTGGAAAGACTCCCATTGAAGTCAATGGGCTTTGGATCCACCCCATATAGGACCTTTTAGCCAAGGATCTCAAAGTCCTTGGCAAAGTATCTAAGTATTCTTGTAGCGATTTTAATGAGGAACCAGACTTGCTCAAGATTACAGGGTCTGCCAATGGCAGAGACGGGCATACGACTAAGCATTTCCTGACTCCCAGTCTTTTGCTCTAATTCTAAGACCACCCATCAAACTTACACTCTTAAATCAGGCTGTAGAAAGCCAGTTATGTCTTATTCATACATTGGGTTCTTTCCCCAAGCCCAGCCCTGCTATAAGAAATGAGCGAGGGCCACAGCTTGTAGCTTGCTTCCACGGCGGTATCTCAGCATGCCGACCAGCTGGGTGAGCCATACCTCAAAGGGCTTAAAACAGCCCTAAGAGAGGGCTGTAGCTGGAGGAAAGCTAGGCTGATTGGGGGAAGTAGCCACGGTGGGGCCATGCCCCAGTCAAGCCACAGCTGGCCTGGCCCTATAAGAGGGCTGTTAGCCAGGTGCTGAGGGAGACACTCTCTCTAGCTACATGGAGAGAGGAGGACCTGGCTGCCTGGGAAGCTGAGGAGGGTACCAGGGGCAGGGGCAGGGGCAGGGGCAGGGGCAGGGGCAGGGGGAGCTGGAGCTGGAGCTGGAGCTGGAGAGCTCCAGTCTAGCAGAGCCCTGGGCAGAGGTAAAGGCCCACGAAATGGTACTAAGGCTGCAGAGGAGCAGCCCAGACCTAGACAGAGGCAGCTGGTCTGACTCCCCCTTGCTGATGATGCGTGGTACAGACTGCAGTCCGCCCCAGGGAGCGGGGCTAGATGATGACTGACAGTAGCCACTGAGGCAAGGGAGGAATGGGGGTTGGGGGTTCCCCTGGGGAGGGGAGACCCAGACTGAGGGGGTACTGCCAGGGGCGAGAACCCTAAGTTAGAAGGGCACTGGGGTCCGGGAGGGACACAGGGCCAGTGGCAGGCGAGACACCGACCGGCAGAGGGTGCTCCTGGCTGAAAAGAGCTAATTCCCTGGACAACCAGCAGGAGGCACCGCACCGGTGAGTCGGCGCCCCGCAACAAGTGGTGGAGAATGTGGGCATAATGGTCCGACTCTGATACAAGGGGCAGGGCAAGGACTGTGGGACAATTGCCCGGATCCGTGTGGAGGAACAGAAGGTGGGGGAAAAAGAAAGAAATGGATTGGTACTGGAGAGCCTGTGTGGCCCGTCTTGCCGAGCAGCAAGCAAGGCTGCTACAGCTGTTGCAGGGGAGGCCCTAGCTGAACCTGGGGACCCACACAGGAGCCAGGAGGGCTACAGTGGGCCCTCAAAGGGACAGGGAAACCCATGCGGGAGCAGAGACGGCTACGGTGGGGATCCCGACTATTCTAGAGGGAAGCGGGTGGCTCCAAATAGTGGGGAACCTGCTACAGGAGAGGGATTCCCTGAGAGTCCAGCTGCGAGGGGCACTGGGCCGATAGGGAGTTCCTCCCCCCATCGGCTCCCTTAAGGGGGTGGGTATGTGCCTCGAAGGGCTTAAAACAGCCCTAAGAGAGGGCTGTAGCTGGAGGAAAGCTAGGCTGATTGGGGGAAGTAGCCACAGGTGGGGCCATGCCCCAGTCAGGCCACAGCTGGCCCTATAAGAGGGCTGTTAGCCAGGAGCTGAGGGAGACACTCTCTCTAGCTACATGGAGAGAGGCGGACCTGGCTGCCTGGGAAGCTGAGGAGGTACCTAGGGCAGAGTAGTGCTGGGGAAGGGCAGAGGGAGCTAGGGAGCTCCAGCCTAGCGGAGCCCCAGGCTGCAGGCCGAGGTAAAGGCCCACAAAATGGTACTAAGGCAGCAGAGAAGCAGCCCAGACCTAGACAGAGGCAGCTGGTCCGATGCCCCCTTGCCAATGATGAGTGGTACAGACTGCAGTCTGCCCTAGGGAGTGGTGGCTAGATGATGACTGACAGTAGCCACTGAGGCAAGGGAGGGATGGGAGTTTGGGGGCTCCCCTGGGGAAGGGAAACCCAGACTGAGGGGGTACTGCCAGGGAGCAGAACCCTAAGCCAGGAGGGCACTGGGGCCCAGGAGGGACACAGGGCCAGCAGCAGGCAAGACACCGACCGGCAGAGGGTGCTCCTGGCTGAAAAGAGCTAATTCCCTGGACAACCAGCAGTAGGCGCCACAGCGGTGAGTCGTTGCCTCGTCACAGGGCTGCTGAAGCCTCTGCCATAAGGTGGAGCAGCCAAGGGCAGCTCTCATTTACAGCAGCCCCACCGCTGAGTGCTGAGGAGACACCTTCCGCGTGCTCCTTGGTACGCCTGGCACACCCCCTGTGTGGGGGCTTGGGTGTAGATGGGCAGACGGGGCCCCGGAACGTCCTGCTGGAGTGGCATAGAGGAGCTGTAGCAGAGGGAAATATCCTTCCCATCATTTCTAAGTCTAGGAAGCTTTCCCCAAGATTTCAACTGTTTTCCCAACTCCCAGTCCTGTGCTTCCTCCTCTTCAGGTTCCCACTGGTTGCAAACCAATCTAATTCCTTCTGTTGGTATGGGTCTTTCAGATATAATTGCCCATTTGAGGAGTAGCATCCTAAAAAACAACCTCATGAAATAGCACCCAGCAAACTGATCGTCTGTCTTTGCCCTCCCTGCGTTCTCATATGGCACATAGCCTCTGAAACAGTTTCACCCAGTGCAATGAAATGGTAGATTTCTTCCATCCTCCTCCCTAGTAATGTCAGTCTTCTTCACTGCCCTGGTTAACCCCTGTCTTCCCTGCAATTCTTCTCCAGTCTTCCCTGTCCCCTTGGCTCCCTATCTGAGTCCAGTCTTCTGCTCCATGTGTCATGTTCACCTTCCCTGATGCAATGACCACACCCAACACTCCTATGTAGTCACTATGGTTCGAGAGATTTCTAACGAGTCTGGCTGGAGAGGGATCAGCTAGGAGCAGAATGATGGTGAGCTGTTGCCTCTGGATTACAGATGTGGATCTTTTCCTTCCTGCCACCTTTCACTGCACCCCATAGTGGAAGCTGGGAGCAGTCTCCCAGCTGAAGGCGTGGCCATGGAAAATGGGTCCCCTGCCCTGGGACTGAGAGTCATGGAGCTCAACTTTTAAGGAGTTTTAAAAATAAAATCTCAGCACGTCATTCCTTCTCCCATCTGGACGGCAGAGGCTGGCTCAGCAGTGCTGCAGCACATCTGCAGGCCAGATGCGAGGAACCTGACAATACAGCCAAAACTTTCAGCTGCACAGGGCCGTTATTTGGCCTCTTGACATGTGAAAAATCCAGATAACCTTCAGTGCAGCTGACTAACAAGCGGGGAGGCTTCCCCACCCCTCCATTTCATGTTTTGAATGGGGGCATTTTGGAAATGCTGGCTCCAGGGTTGCAGGCTGGCTTGATGCCTCCGGCATTAGCACCTGCTGCTGAGGAGGGCTCTGGGATAACAATGGAAAGGGACTAGCTTGCTTTTCTGAGTGGGAAAGAGACTGCTGGAGCCCACCCCCTTTGGCCTGGGAACAGCTCTCCAGGAGGAGATCAGAAGATGCAGCTGCTGAGCAATTCTATGTAGCGTGTCCACAACGGGCAAAGCATTTGGCCTTGGAGCCACTGAGAACCAGGCGACTCAGGGAGATGGGGACGTGGTTCGTTGCTCCCTAGCCAGTCATTCGGACACAAAACTACGATTTCAATCCGGATTACCGTTATGCTCTGGAACACAGAAACACAGATGGACAGTTATGGAACCAGTGCCCTGCACCCCCAAATGGCATCAGCTGAGCAGGACAGAAGGTGACTCCAAGCATTAGGGTGGATGTTTCTGCCTTCGTGAGCTGTAGTGGGGGAGGGCCTTACGTGTTATACCTACATATGCAGTAGGTTTCATCTCAAAGAAGTCAAACTGAAAGTCGTGCTACGTAGGGGACCACTGAAATGCAGTCACTTCTAGGTGGAATGTGGCAACTGTCTAACAGCTCACAGCAACACAACACTTTAAGAGCCCAAACCTGCAAGGTGCTGAGGGCCTCCTGTGAGAGGCTGAGCACCATCAGTTCCCTCTGATGGCGCTGGCTACCACCATTTATGATCTAGCACCTTTACAGAAAATATAGAATACTGCATACAACTGAGACTTCTGGAGGAATTTATCATCACTGTTTAGCTCCATTAATTGTTTAGGTAGCACCATAGATGTGCCTGGTGTTTTAAGGAACGGAGAGAGCTGGGGGACCCTCTCCCAAAGAGTCTACTGCCCAGTCAGTCGAGAAAACAACAGGAGTAGTTGACAACCTGAAGGAGGATTTGGAGAAGGGAGGAGAATAGGAGCACTACATCTGTGTCTGACACTGGTGAGACTGTTACTGGAACATGGTGTCTAGTCCTAGTGTCTGCATTTTTAAAAGGATGTTGAAAAATTGGAGAGGGTGCAATGAAGAGACGCACCTGATTGGAGGGCTGGAGAAAATGCTTTGTAGTGAGAGACAAAGAGCTCAGTCGGTATGGCTTATCAAAAAGTGGACTGAGAGGTGACCTGATAGAAGTACCTTTGGGGAGAAAGCAGTGGGTACTACAGGACTCTTTATTTTAGTGGTGAAAGGCAGAAGAACCAATGGCTTGAAGGTGAAGCCAGGCCATTTCAAACTGAAAATAAGGCCCACATCTGTAGCAGGGAGGAGATTAATCACTGGAACAAAGTAGCAAGGGAAGTGGGGGGACTTTCCATCTCCTGAAGTCTTCAGAATAAGACCAGAGTCTTTTCTGGAAGATGCTTTAGCCAAACACAAGTTACTGGGCTCAGCAATAGGGGTAACTGGGTGACCTTACCCCTATTGCTGTGCTATACAGGAGGTCAGACTATGTGATTAATGGTCCCTCCTGGCCTTAAACTCGTGCACCCGGGTGCCTCCTGCCTCCCCCATTGCCCTACCTCCTGGGGATGAGCAGCCAAATGTGGAATTCCTTACAGCCCATCTCCCGCCCAATTTCACTTCCTCAAGGACAAGACCAACAAGATTCCAGCTGGGCCATAACCAGCTTCTCTGTAGGCACCGGTGATGACTTGAGGGGCTGGCTATGCCTCTGCAGGACTAGAAGTGGGATTTGTAGCCCTTTGGCAATGAGAGAGGCCCATCTGCCCAAGGGGGGCTGTCCGCATCATGTCTAGCATAGAAGTGCCTGAGGTCTCCGTTTGAAGTGGGGACGCTTTTAGCCGTAGAAAAGTTACTTAGGTTCCAGAGGTTTTTAATGTTTCCTCTGAGTGCTGTATACTTGGACTCCTAGTACCGAAAGCACCTAGGTTTTATCAGTGGAGATGCAAGCCACTGGTTACTGTGTGTTACAGGCTCCTTTGTGAGGAACCACAAGAGATACAAGCCGATTACATCCGCGGGGGGGGAACCTTTAGCTCAATCTGTAAAACAGCTCGTGATTTGAGTGCTGGAGGTCCCCAGTTCAGTTGCGAATGTGTTGGCCAAGATGGTGGCCATCCCATACGGACACTGAAAAATAGTCCTTGTTTCGTTTTGGAAAACGCTCTAAACTCTCAGCAATGTGTCTGCATGTACAGAGCGCCTGGTGGGGCAGCTTAGAGGTTTTATTGGCGCTCATTCGGATGATCTGGGTAACACTCGTGGCTTCTCTCCTTGTGATGTATACAGCGGTCCCAAATTCATACGGTTAAAAACTGAATGCCATATCCCATCATCCTGTGGGGCACCGAGTGACATCACTGGGAGTAGTCGTGGCCTATCAACACCGCACAGGAGGAGCTGGCTAGGTTCCAGAATCAGGCAAGGGACTCTTGGGGCTCTGCTAGAAGGGAAGAGAATACAGCCTGGCCTGTGTTATACAGCTCCAACTGGACATGCTCCCTCCTAGCCTTGAAGTCTTTGAGACCACAGACACTGTAAGAAAGTAACTGTGCTGGTGGGGGAACCAGTGCTCTCCACACACTTGAGACAGTCTCCAAGGGGTGTTGCTCCCCCTAGATGAACCCAGGCTCAGTGCAACAGGGCACTCACCTCTGGTAAGCACCTCCTGTCAGCTGGGTGAGGTCCTGCACTCTCTTCCGCCGCTCCCGGTGCCCCAGGTGGGCTGTAGACCTCGCCAGGCAGGTCACTGGTGACTCAGCCCTCCAGCTAAGTCACACAGTTCATAGATGAACCCCTTCCAGGATAGCAAAGGTCCACCAAGGACTATCGCTGCATCCTTGTTAGCCCCTTCAGCCCTGTCTCTGGGCTCAGTTCTCAGCCCCTTCTGGGCTAGCTTTAAGTCCTTCCCTGCCCTCTGATAGAACACTGCTCCCAGGACTTCCTCCCTGGAGACTCTTCATCTTCACGGGTTCTCACTGCCTGAGCTCTCTAGCCAGGTCGTCTCTCAAGTTCAGCCCCCTTCCAGGGCAGTAGGGTAACCAAGAGTTCACCAGATGGTTTGTCTGCCTGAACCAGGGTCTTCAGTCCCCTCCCTGGGCCCTTTGAATTCAGCCCTTTGCTTGGGCTTCTAAATGAGCCTCATCCCCTTCTCAGGGCTGGTGGGGGGACCTAGGCCTGCCTGCCTAGCCTGGGTCCCAACTCGGGGACCCTACAAATAGCACCCACATGCCACTTCCTTTACGTGATTGCTGCTACATTCCCTGGGCCTCTTCCCAGCTGGCCTCTTCGCCTCTGTCCATTAGGTTAGAGCTAGAGCGCTCACCTCCTCTCACTCCCAGGCTTAGCTAATGCAGCCCATCAAGCTCCTCTGCCCTAAACTGAGCCCTCTGGTCCCAGCCAGGGACTACTCTGCTCAGCCCCTGCGGCCGCCTTTTATCCGAGCCTGCTGTGCCCTGATTGGCTGCTTCCCTGCAGCCTCTCTAGGCAGGCCTGGAGGACCCACCTTTGATGCTCCTTCCCTGGGGCGGGGTGCGGAAGGATCATGGGGCCTCCACAAGGCAGTTCAGGGTGTGTCAGTTCGTCTTGCCTCTTGGAGAGAGAAACATGACTATAATCCCAACACGGGCAGCAGGAGGCGAGCTTGCCGAGCTAATCTCAAACAATAAAAGACCCCGGGCAGTTACTGAACTTGCACCAGCTGCCCTTATCCCACAGATTATGATCCTATGTGCTATCCCACGGGTAAATAGACCCCCAGGTCACAACACATTTGGGATTATTAATGAATATTATTCACCCTGCCCCTGCAAGGCTATGGGGAAAGTGCTGAGTAAACACAGTGGAACTGTTGGGATCCAACCCCTTCCCTCCAAGCAGCCAGGGAGGGAGAAGGAGCAGGGAGGACAGAGCAAGAAAGGAGAACCCCTGCAGCATGGCCTTTCACTGGTGTGGAGTTATAAGACCTGGTTTCTTCTCCAAACTCTGCCCTGTGACCTCAGGCAAGTCACTTCCTTTATCCCTGCCTCAGTTTCCCCATCAGGAAAATGGGGTTAATTCTGTTGCCCCTCCTTTGTGAAGCACTTACAGAGTTACAGGTAAAAAAAGCTGAGTTGTTATTGCCCCTCTCCCTGTCCAGGAGCGGGGACTGAGAGAGCAGTTACATTGTACCACCGGAGAGCTGCATGGTCTGGCGTTCCTTTGCAAGGTTGCTGTTGTATCTACGACACATAGCAGCCGTGCTGCATTGTGGAGCTGCAAACACCTCACCTCATCATCCTATGAGCTGGTCTGGCAAGTGACAGAGTCGCTGTCCATCATCAACAGGCTTTGTAGCGCTGCTTCCGGGCCAAGCTACGAACAGGACCTGGTGCAGAGTCTCCAGACATAGTTTCTTTCTATTCTTAGCCTGGCTCTTGACCTCTTGGAAGAGAGAGAGACAATGCTTAAATGAAATGGAAAAATGTGCAGTACTGATCCTGGGCTTACTGGAAACGGAGGTGGGAACAGCAAATGTACTTTCCTTGGGCAACTTTATTACACAGAAAAGAACTTTAATAACATCACCAGGATTTTTATAGGAAAAGAAACTATCAAACAAAATCAGTGCCTAAGTGAAAGCACATATGGCATCATAAAGTGTCCTGGGAAGGGTGCCATATTAATAAAGGGAAAAATGCAAAGGAGTCTGTGACGAAAAAGCAGTTTAAAAAAAACTCAAGTGCCTGTAAAAATCTGCCCCAAGAAAGTTATAGCAAGATTTATTTTTAATTTGAGTTTTTTCCCTTCTCTCTCAGGGCTTCTGCGCAGTCTGGAGGGGGAGGTATGTCTTTGCCCTAGAGTCAGAGGGGTGGTCAAGAGCAACAGAGGCAACTGTGAGAAATGGCAGAGCTGTGAGCCCAGTAGGGTCCAAACGCTGCTGTGGCTTTGAAGTGCTTCCTCACATGTGTTCACGTCAACGTTCTCCTAATGTGATCAAAGAAAGCTGATCCCAAGTGTCCGAGGCCCACTGCAGTTCAAATCCCAGACAAGACCCCACTTACGGGATGGCTACTGTGTTGGCCAACACACTGGAGACTGAATGGGGGGCCTCCAGAGCTAAAAGCTTGGGCTGTTACAGCATGAACTAAAGAGCCGGAGTCCCCTGGCTGTGGCTGGAACAGATTCTCATCTTCTGTGCCTCAAGCCTAGCTGGGGACCTGTAACACACACTGACCAGTAAGTTCCTTTTCTGCTTCAACATCAACCTTAAATCAAGACATTAACAACAAACCCTGGGAGGGGAACAGTGTCTGATGGCTTTCCTGTGATTTCACTAGAAACACGTAGTAACTATTACTAAATCACCTCCAGCCATTGGAAAATCCCAGTTCAGTAGCCAACCCAGCCTCTCTCCACCAGCTAGTCGAACTTCTCTGATCTCTGTATCGTGCCCTGATATACGTGGACATCAGTTCCCTTTGTTCTTTCTGCTCTCACACTACGCTCTGGGCTAGAATGTGGCTCTCCCATCCTTGCGGTACCTGGGACCCAGCAGAAGCCCCGGCAGGCGCTGTGCCAGAAGCCCCAGGGTCTTTGTGAGAACAAGCTCTGACTTCACCCTTCCACAGGGAGTAACAAATATGCCCTCCCTCCTAGGTCAGGCCACGGCCCAGCTGTCCACCCTACCTTGCTCCACTCGGGAGGATAGTGCTCCAGGTGGGGATAGTCTTGAGACGTACTCGGTCTTGTGCCTCTCCAACGGTAGCATGCAGAACACTGCCCGACCTATTGCGTTCACACCGTCATGGTTCAGTTTCCCACCCCTCCAAGGTTATTTTGGAGAATGGGGAGGAGCCAGTGGTGCGTGGGGGGTTGGGATCCATCAGTCTGCTGACTGTCCTGGCAGGGCCAAATCCTCAGGCTGGAAATCCCCAAACTTCCTGGAGTCACGGGTGTGAATTTGGGTCAGCTCAGCCCAGGGCTCTGCTGCAGCAGGTGACCCTATCTCGGGGGTTTGCTAGGTGCACAGACCTCGACAAGCGAGGCCCGGGCTGGTCTTTGTGAACATGAGGGACCCCGTGGCCCTTTCCACAGAACCGGCGTGTTCTCCAATGACTGGCTAAAATGACCGCGCCTCTCCCACTGTTGCACAACGCGCTGTGTTCTGATTCTCCTCCACCCGGCTGCGGGCCTTCATCTCTGCTGGCGCTGTGGTTCAGGGCACAGGCGCCGACTTTCCAATGTGCTGGAGGGCGCCTGACCCCTGGTTCTGCCCCAGGCCCTGCCCCCACCTGCCTCTTCCCTCCCCCGAGTGCCGCATCCTCGCTCCCCCTCCTCCTGAGCGCCTGCATTCTGCGAAACAGTGGATTGCATCTGGCAGGAGGTGTGGGGAGGGAGGGGGAGGTGCTGATCTGTGGGGCCTATCGGCAGGCAAGAGATGCTGGCGGGGGAGGTTCTGATGGGGGACTGCCAGTGGGTACCCGCCATTTTTCCCCCGTGGGTGCTTCAGCAACTGGTTCAGGGCAACTGCACCTGTATTTCCCCTCACTGGTCCAACAAGGGCAGCCACTGTCAGTCTTCCAGCTCTCCAGCCATTGCCTTTTTTGCGGGAAGACCCATGTCTCTTTGCCTTCAGAGCAGGGTGTTCCCACGCGGCACGCTTCCCTGCCTTCCCTGGGTTATGCCCAGCAGAGACAGGCTGCCCAAGCACACCTGCTTGCTTTCTTTTCAGAGATGGTTACAATGTGAGGGGCCGGAGTTACAGAGACCACACGGCTCTTTCTATGCAAGCCTCTTTTCTCCTTAAGGTAACCGCACTACAGAGAAAACATGAAAAGAATCTCCACACCTGCTAATAATCTTACCAGGGTTCACCCCAACTTAACATGGGCTCTGGCAGGAAAAGTCCTTCAAATCCCCACCCAAGGGGATCCCTTTATGGTCACAAGTTCATCACAGCCTCAGCTCAGAACAAGTCCGCAGGCTTACGTGGCCTCAGTAGGCCCTGTCCTTGCAACCCTGGTCTAAGAAGGGGGCCCTGTGTGAACCAGGGGGTCCTGTCTGCCTGCTGGAACAGGAAGACCCTGAGCCAGTTTGAAACCAGGCTATTTATCCAATAACCCTTTCTTTGTCTGTTGGTCCCTGAGAATCCAGTTTGAAAATGCACCTCTCCAGGGAGTGGCTTCAAAGGGCTGGTAACAGAGGAACTGCATTAGCATCCCCCTCCTCCTACAGAAGGTGCATACCACAACACACACACAATTGCATTTTTAATGCCACGGACCCCAAAGGTATTCAACCTAATTCAGTCAGGGGTCATTTAATTCAGCAAAGGTTATCTGAAATCCATAAGGTTTGCCCAGGACACGGTGAGTCTGCCACACAGGGATTTCTGAACATACATTCCATACAGCCAGCTCCCACTGATCGCAAAACGCTCATTGACTTCGGTGGGGCAGGCAGGATTGGGCACTTTCGGTATCAGACACTAGAAGGATCTGATATTTTATTTGTTCTCTCTCCCTGCTCCCACTTGCACATTTTGCTACCCCTCCCTCTGTCTGAGATGCCTCCTTGTCCAGAGGCCATGAGCACCACACTGAGCGCTGACCCACAGCAGGTCATTCCATTCACCAGGTCTCATTCCTGACCCCCTTTGACCGGTGCTGAACATGGTGCTCTTGTATCTCCTTTAAGGTGTTTTCTCTCTAACTGTTCCCCACCCCAAACGTCTAACCTCACCCTTGGTTAGCTGATGCCCTGCTCTACTAAGTGCTCCCCTTGGAAATTGATCCATTGGCTCTCGGTTGTTTCCTGATGGACTATGGAATGGCCTTCTAACGGAGTTGTGGGGGCTCCAGGGCATCTCTTGAATCATTGAAACCTAGACTGGACAAAGTTGTGGAAAATATACTGTAGGGACCACTCCTGCGCTGGCCCCTGTGTGATGGATCAGATCAATGGGTATTGAACATCGCTGACTTCTGATTCTCTAAGTCATAGACACAATGGAACAAATTCACCCCTGCTGGAATTATGCCACAGGCATCATTACGAAATCTTGAGATTGCTGTAAAGTGACCGGAGGCAACGGTATAACAGCTGAAGCCACTGTTGAACTAACAAAGCACTGTAGAAAAATTCATTCACAGAAAGCTCCAAAAGCTGCCTATAGAGTATGCAGTGTTACAGCACAACAGCTGTGGACAGCTGCATGTCAAAGGCACTGTCTGTTCTCCTGACAGGAGGAGAGCCTTGGACAGGCAGAGTTTGCAGTGTTGGCGGGGTGGGTTGTGCCTGTGGCTGCCAGTACGGCCCACTATCCAGCCTCAAGGTAGAAAGCTAAGAAGACCCTGGCTGGTAGAATGAATGACTTAACAGGTTGGTAACAGTAGCTGAAACCTTTCCTGTATAGGCCATGGGTTCAAATCCAGCCTGGGATGTAATGAGTGGAAAGGATAATACAGAACAGTAATTGTAGGTTACAAATACTTTCAGCCTCCATGGAAAAACTCAGATAGATGCACATCATAACAGAGCCATTTAAAATACTTTACAAAAAGCCCTCTCAGAGGCCACCTACTAAGGTTAACAAAACAGCTGAGGGCATGGAGAAGAAAGAATCAATGAGTGCGGGGCCCACAACAGTGAAACTAAAACCCACCACTAGGATGAAGAGGCTTCTAGGTGGCAGAGCTAAAGGTGAGGAAGGATGCAAGGAGAGATTTTGGAGTAGAACGGTCTCTGCAGTATACAGCCCTATAGAACAAAGCCCTGATCACTTGCTGACTTGAGGTCAAAGTCAACGGGCTTTGGACTAGGTCCAAGATATACAGTGGTGGGAATTTAAAGAGCGTGGTATCTGAGCCCAGATACAGATCAGGCTGAGGCTCATGGGTAGCGGCTGATTACAGCCAGAGCCTGCCTCCATAAAGGCTTTAGAAAGCGACAAGGCCAACCTGGAGTCAGTTCTCAAGGTGGCCATTGTGAAGAGTGGGGCTAGCTTGCACGGTTGGGTTAAAGGTGCTGCTAAATTCTGAGCAAGCTGCAAGTGATGCCTGCTATGCAAGCTCAGAAATAGCTGAGCCTCATGATCGGGGGAAGATGCAGCTGTGGAGAGGTCACGTTGGGATGAATGAGGGAACAGCCTATGCAAATCGCACAACACATACAACAGTACGTCTGGCACAAGGAGCTTCACCCAGAAAGGGCACGCTCAAAAGTGACATGAAGATTCTGCCGCTGAATAACAATCTCTGCACAAGACCTCTAAGTAAGTGGGACATGAAGGAATAATGACCCTCCGCATAACAATGGCCTCTACCCAGAAGAGAGACTCCTGTTTCCCTTGGCGTTGAGGGCAACACATGTGGCTAGCAGAATCATAGAATCGTAGAACTGGAAGGGACCTCAGTAGGCCATCTAGTCCAGTCTCCTGCACTCAAGGCAGGACTAAGTAGTAACTAGTCCATCCCTGATACGTGGTTGTCTAACCTGTTCTTAAAACCCATCAATGGAGATTTCACAACCTCCCTGGGCAATTTATTCCAGTGCTTAACCACCCTGACAGTTAGAAATTTTTTCCTAATGTCCAACCTAAACCTCCCTTGCTGTAATTTAAGCCCATTGCTTCTTGTCCTATCCTCAGAGGTTAAGAAGAACAATTTTTCTCTCTCCTCCTTGTAACAACCTTTTATGTACTTGAAAACTGTTATCATGTCCCCTCTCAGTCTTCTCTGCTCCAGACTAAACAAACCCACTTCTTTCAATCTTCCCTTATAGGTCATGTTTTCTAGACCTTTAATCATTTTTGTTGCTCTACTCTGGACTTTCTCCAATTTGTCCACATCTTTCCTGAAATGTGGCACCCAGAACTAGACACAATACTCCAGTTGAGGCCATATCAATGCAGAGAAGAGTAGAAGAATTAATTCTCGTGTCTTGCTTATGACACTCCTGATAATGCATCCCAGAATGATGTTCACTTTTTTTGCAACAGTGTTACACTGTTCACTCACATTTAGCTTGTGATCCACTATGACTCCCAGATCCCTTTCTGCAGTACTCCTTCTGAGGCAGTCATTTCCCATTTTGTACATGTGCAATTGATTGCTTCTTCCTAGGTGGAGTACTTTGCATTTGTCCTTATTGAATTTCATTCTATTTATTTTAGACCATTTCTCCAGTGTGTCCAGATCATTTTGAATTTTAATCCTATCCTCCAAAGCACTTGCAACCCCTCCCGAGTTGGTATTATCCACAAAATTTATAAGTGTACTCTCTATGTCATTATCTAAATTTTTGATGAAAATATTGACCAGAACCAGACCCAGGACCAATCTTGTGGGACTACACTTGATATGCCATTCCAGCTTGATGGTGAATCACTGATAACTACTCTCTGGGAATGGTTTTCCAATGAGGTATGCACCCACCTTATAGGTAGCTCCATCTATGCTGTATTTCTCTAGTTTCTTTATGAGAAGGTCATGTGGGACAGTATCAAAAGCCTTATTAAAGTCAAGATATACCACATCTACTGCTTTCCTCCTATCCACAATGCTTGTCGTCCTGTCAAAAAAAGTTGTTAGGTTGGCTTGACATGATTTGTTCTTGACAAATCCATGTTGACTGTTATTTATCACTTTATTATCTTCTAGGTGTCTGCAAATTGCTTGCTTGATTGCTCCATTATCTTTCCAGGTACTGAACTTAAGCTGACTGATCTGTAATTCCCTGAGTTGTCCTTATTTCGCTTTTTATAGGTGGGCACTATATTTGCCCTTTTCCAGTCCTCTGGAATCTCTCCTGTTTTCCATGAATTTTCAAAGATAATTGCTAATGGCTCAGACATCTCCTCAGTCAGCTACTTGAGTGGATGTACTTCATCAGCCCCTGGAGACTTGAAGAGATCTAACTTGTCTAAGTAATTTTTAACTTGTTCTTTCCCTTCCAGCAGAGTAGACTGGACTCACATGATGCTGTCAGGGACTAGGATGTGGGCAGTTGTGCCTAGCGGTTAGAGCAGGATTTGCTAGCCAGGAATTGGAACCCAGGGTCAAGCTGGAGTCAGAGGCCAGGTGCTAGAGCCAAGGGTCACAAGCGGAGTCAGAGCCTAGGGTCAGAATTGGAGCCAGAGGCCAGAGCTGACATCAGAGGTTGGGAATTGGAGCCAAGGGTCAGAACCCCGTTACCTGGAGTCAGGCAGGGCAGGCGCAAGACTGGAGTAAGGCTGGGAGCAAGCAGTTCCTAATGGACAGGTGTTCACAGCACAACCACCATTACAATTCCCATAACAATCGGCCACGACAATCAGCATGGATTAACCTCGTTGAATGGCCCTAGTGCTTGACCTTGTCTCTCCCTTCTGCGCCTTACCTATGAGGCTGGAGTCAGGTTGGTGGGAACTGGGGAGGGGGAAGCTGTGACTGCTGCCATCAGAGCGGCTACCTGCTCTGAGGAGTATTTCCATGCTCAGTATTGTCAATCCAGCACCTGTTGCCACACTACAATTCCCCCGCACACAATTCCCCCACCTCTTGTAGGCAGCTGGATAAGAGCCAGCGTTCTAGGTTCCTGTTGTTTTATTAGCAAACTCAAAGAGCTATTTCCAGAGAAATGCCCAGTACATTTATGTCTTGAAATACCTTTAATTTCCAAGTCCTTTTCTCTGGCTGGCTAGCTGCTCTGAAGCTGGGCCATGTGGATATCTGGAAGGTATTTCACAATACTGCAAAGCCCCATCTCAGTCTCCGGTGCTTGCCAGAATGAGCTGTTCACACTTGTACAAAAAACCACCTCTCCAATATTTTATAGGTTTCCAAATAATGTGGCCCTCATTTTTTCATATGTTTCTTATTCAGGCCTCCTTTGTGTTTTCAGTATTGCAGATCTAAGTTCGCCTGTACTCTTATTGATGTCAACCCTGAGTTAAAGGAGAGTCACCAGCTGGGAAGAGCAAGCCTTTCAGATCCCATTAAATACTGGCCTTTGACTGAACAGAGCTTGCTAGGCGTGCCAAACATATTGTAGAATCAGGGCACGTTTTGGGCTTACAGGTGTGGGTGCTTTTATGGCAATTTTCGCATGACTCATTCATCCATTAGAACAAAACAAAATGCAGAAGCAGTGAGTAGTTTCAGTGAAATGATCCACTCCTCACACAGGCCTAGTGTTTATGGGCATGAGGGGAAACCAGAGAAAGTTTCCTTCACTGAACAACCTCTTCCCTGGCTCTAAATGGTCCGGTTCTTTCCCAATAGGAAATACATTTGTCTCCTGGATTCTGATGTCCCTGCCACCAACTGTACGTCCAAGTAACTCCTTTGACATCAATGGAGTTTAAGATAGATCACACCATGCTCTCTCTCTGACCCTCTGTACAACTTCCAGAATCACTGGGCTTACCAATTTACTGTAAATGTGAGCTCAACGGAGGGAAACTGAATAAAAGTTTATAAGGTGTCACAATAACCTCTCACAATAAATGTTAATGGGAAAAGGTGCAAGAAAGAGATAGAAAGACTGAATTAGTCCAAGCAAAATGCCTACTGATATAAATCAAAGACTGTGTCAAGCAATGGGCTTAAATTGCAGCAAGGGAGGTTAAGGTTGGACATTAGGAAAAACTTTTCCTAACTGTCAGGGTGGTTAAGCACTGGAATAAATTGCCTAGGGAGGTGGTGGAATCTCCATCATTGGAGCTTTCTAAGACCAGGTTCTCCAAACACCTGTCAGGGATGGTCTAGATAATACTTAGTCCTGCCATGAGTGCAGGGGACTGGACTAGATGACCACTCAAGGTCCCTTCCAGATGGTTCGATGATTCTATGACTATACCTGGTAAACAAAAACAGTGTGAGGCCGAAAATCAATTAACCAAACTTGAAATTATACCTATTGGTGGACAAAATAAGGAGGGGATGGACTACCCTGTCCATCACTCCTTTTATGGATATGTAAGAAAGAGACTTTGGGGAGAAAAAATGGCTACTGGAGCAAGATTCACCACCATGGTTGCTACCCCCATTGTCTCCTGGGCCTCTGGACCTTCTTCCTCCTAATCCTGATTGGTGTTCTGACCAGAGCGGGCCAGAGAGATGGAGCCAGATGACATTGCCACCTCCAGCTAAATCCCATATACTACCTGTGATGTGAGACTTTGTCTCCTCTCCACACCTGGCCCCCCTTGTGTGTTCTTTTCCTTCTGTTTAATAAGCGTCCTGCCCCCCTTTGGTCGCCCTGGAGACAACTCCTTGGACCCTTCAGCTATTTGTCGCTTCACTTCTCTCAGTCCCCTCCAGGATTTCTGTATCTTTATGGCATGCAGGTGCCCCGAACTGACCACGCAGGGCCATATCCTCTGCTGGTGTTAATCAGCATAGCTCTGCTGACTTCACAGATTCTACGGCCAGAAGGTTATGTCCTATGCTGGTGTCAATCCGGTAACTGCTGATTTCAGTGGAGTGACACCAGTTCACACTAGATGAAGATCTGGACCACTACTCTAACTGCTGTCTTTTCAGAGCTGCATTATTATTATTTTTGTATGATAGCCCCACAATGTGCTAGGTTCTTTGCAGACCCTCCAGAAGGCCAGACTGTGCCCTGAGGATCTCAAAGTCTGATAGCAAAAGACTGTCAGATCTTTGATGTGTTTTTGCTACCATATCACATTGCAAGCTCATGTCTGATTTTTCTAGTCCCTCCTGCCCCTCGGTCTCTTCCTCTGTTCCCATGCTCTCCTTTGCAGTAACTGTCTGCATGTCGGATTATTTCCCCCCAGATCTTAGCTTGTGTTCGTCCCGGTTGAAATCTGCTTTTGTGGTTTTCTGAAGGGGAACTGAGTGAAAGCGAGAGATGGCGGAGAAGGAGAGGGGACCAAAGGGAGAGATGTAAAGGGAGGAGAAAAACTACTTAAGAGCTTCATCCTGTCACAGCTGAGGACTGTGAGTGATCCACGGAAGCACTGAAGCTTGTGTTTATAGTGAAGCACTGTGTAACCTTATTGACTTAATGGAACTAGTCATGTACCTAAGTATTTCATTGGCTCAGGCCAGAGTGCTCAGCACCGTGGAGGACAGAGCCCTGGGGAGGGAGAGAGTTAACTCCAGGTGAGAGAAGTGAGAAGGGATGGGAATGAGAATGACACAGAGGAATGAAGGGAATGCCGGAGGGAAGAACCAAAAGCTCAAAAGAAAAAGGGACTCGGAAATTGCCCAGATACTGTGCCACCCTTACTCATGTGGCATAACAGATCAACCAGTATGGGCGGCGTGTGACTTCTGCATTTGAGGAGGCTGGGTGCAAGCGGTGGAAGCTCCCTGGGGGGAGAGGGGGGCAACCCGTGGCTCGCCCCCTGCTCCACCCCAAGGCCTGCTCCTGCTCGGCCCCCTCTCCTGAGCCCCCTTCCCCCCACCCCGGTTGTGCCTCTCCGCCCTGTCAGTGATGCAGAATCTACCACAAGCTTCGGTAAATTGTTCCAATGGTTAATTACTCTGTTAAAAATGTACACCTTATTTCCAGTCTGAATTTGTCTAGCTTCAACTTCCAGTCATTGGATTGTGTTAGATCTTTCTCTGCTAGATTGAAGAGCCCTTTATTAAATATTTGTTCCCCATGTAGGTATTTACAGACTGTGATCAAACCACCCCTTTATCTTCTAAATAGAACAGAACAGAACAGAATAGTGATTCCAAAGGGTCTACTCTGATTGACACCAGCGGAGGATCTGGTCCCCTGGCTCCAGCTGTGAATTAAAGAGACAAGGTGGGTGAGGTAATGTCTTTTATTGGACCAACTTCTGTTGGGGAGAGAGACAAGTGGCCCTGACTTCACCTTGAATGGTCCATTAGAATATATGATAACTACTTATGCTAAATTATCCATTCGATCTTGGATTTAGCTGTGACACGTAGGGTATGTCTACGCCGGCAGACTTACAGCGCTGGCAGTTACAGTGCCACTCAGAGAGCACTGAAGGGAAACCGTTGTTGTGTGTTCATACTGTCAGCTGCCTGCACAATAGTGTGTTCACACTTGCGGTGCTATTCAGAGTGGTGCACTCTGGGCAGCTATCCCACAGAGCATTTCTTCCTCTTTTGCTGCTAAGAGTTGTGGGAAGGCGGAGGGGGTCGCGGAGCATCCTGGGTCCTGTCCCAATGCCCTGTGATGCATTGCTTTGCATCCCAGCAATCCCTGTGCTTCCATCCGCATTTGGTGCCATCTTTCAATGACTTGTGTACTGTGTGCTCTGCCCATTTGGTCTGCAGGATCCCGCACAGTTGTCCAACATGCTGCTCGCTGTGTGTCATGTCACGAGTGACAGTGGAGTTATTCCTTAAACTACAAAGGCAAGAGGAGTGTGACATTGATTTTGCCATGTGTAGTAGCTACGATTGCTTGTGGCATTCATGGAGGTGCTGACTACTGTGGAACGCTGCTTTGGGGCTTGGGAAACAAGCACTGAGTGGTGGGATCACGTCGTCATGCACATCTGGGATGATGAGCAGTGGCTGCAGAACTTTCGGATGAGGAAATCCACATTCATGGGACTGTGTGATGAGTTCGCCCCAGCCCTGAGGCGCAAGGACACGAGAAGGAGAGCTACCCTGCTGTTGTAGAAGTGCGGGGCGATTGCACTGTGGAAGCTGGCTGCTCCAGAGTGCTACCGATCGGTCGCTAACCAGTTCGGAGTGGGAAAGTTGACCGTTGGACTCATGTTGATAGAAGTGTGCAGGGCCACTAATTGTATCCTGCTCCAAAAGACCGTGACTCTGGGCAATGTGCATGACATTGTGGATGGCTTGGCACAAATGGGCTTCCCTAAATGCAGAGGGGCAATTGATGGCACACACATTCCAATTCTGGCACCAGACCACCTAGCCACTGAGTACATTAATCGCAAGGGGTATTTCTCAATGGTTCTCCGGGCGCTTGTGGATCACCGTGGGCATTTCACGGACATTGACACAGGTTGGTCCAGAAAGGTGCATGACAAACGCATCTTTCGGAACACTGGCCTGTTCAGGAAGCTGCAAGCAGGCACTTTCTTCCTGGACCAGAAGATCACCATAGGGGAAGTCGAAATGCTCATTGTGATCCTGGGAGACCCCGCCTACTCCTTAATGCCGTGGCTTATGAAGCCATACATGGGGCACCTTGACAGCAGCAAGGAGCGGTTCAACAGGCTGAGCAAGTGCAGAATGGCTGTTGAGTGTGCTTTTCGTTGTTTAAAGGCCCGCTGGCGCTGCCTATATGGGAGGTTGGACGTGGCTGATAACAATATTCCTATGCTTATAGCCGTGTGCTGTGAAGGGAAGGTGAAAACTTCACTCAGGGCTGGACTGCTGAGGCTCAGCACCTGGAGGCTGAATTTGAACAGCCAGAGACCAGGGCTATTAGGGGGGCCCAGTGCAGGGCCATAAGGATCAGGGATGCCTTGAGACAGCAATTGGAAGCTGAAAGCCACTAATATTTGTTGCTATGCTCAGGAGTGTAGTGCTTGTAATGCTAGGAGGTGATTGTGATTGGTGCAGATGATGCACTATGAAGGTGAGAGAAAATTGCCGGTTGCTTTGCAGGGCTCTGTTTGCTTTCAATTAATGGAATAAAATTTGCTTTCAAACCAGAACAATTCTTTTATTAAAAAACAACAACCGGAGGAGAGAAACAAACAAAAAACCACATCAGCACTGAGGGGGATGGGGGAAGGGAGGGTCCCAGGAGGAGATGGGTCCCAGGATGGTTAAAGATTTGTGTATGTCCAGGTATCATATCCAACCTCCTTTGGAGTACAGTGCAGCGGGTACTGTACTTCAGCAGGGCAAAACTGCAGAGGGATGGGTGTTGAGTGCAGTGGGTACTGGGGGTCTGCAGGGCTGGACTGTGACAGGTCAGGAATGGAATGCAGCAGGTACAGACTGGAGCCAGGAGGTTGATAAGAGTGTGCTGGCAGTGTCTGGGGGAAGCATGGGAAAGAGTTTTGCGACGGCATCTGCAGGGGAGGGCGGGCGTGGAGCTGCTCGGTTTGCAGCGCTAGTAGTACCTGGAGTGTGTCCTCTTGGCACTCCATCACGTTTAAGAACTGCTCCATGGCTTCATTCTGGCATGCCACGTCCTCCTTTTGGTCCCTCTTCTCACTGTCCCGCCACTCCTTCAATTCTTGTTTTTCTGCTGCGGAGTGCATCATGACCTCATGTAGAAAGTCCTCCTTAGTTCTTCATGGCCGCTTTCTAATTCTGTGCAGCTGTTCAGCTGATGATAACAAAGAGGGAGGCTGGGCTCCGAAGGTCATATCTGTGAAGCCAAAATGCATTCTACAGAAGCAGTATTGTTTGCAACACACAGACCACTGATTTAAAACACAGCCACTATTCACATACCTGTCACTAACTGGCTGACCCAGGCAAGCACACATGAGCTACAAGACCCCCAAAATGGTGAGTTATCACAGGGGCAGGGGAAATCAGTGTTCCAGGACTATACTGTACACTGGGTATGTGGCTCTTGGGGAAAGCCAGCACTGTAGGGGGGCCTGATAATCATTCCTGTCCCCACACTTTCCACAGGCTGTGTTCATTATGGAAGATATCTTGCTGCTGAGGGTGAGCAGGAAATCAAGGGAGGGTCTTCTCCAAGACTGCAGCTTCCGCGCTGGCCCTTATGCGGCTTGCCTGTGTGCAGCAATGGTCCCCACCTCCCCAGTGATGGCAGAGTGGCGGAGGAAAGTTACCCTTAATGGGGAAAGAAACAAAACAGCTCTGCCAAAGAACCTGCGGCAGCGGATTGCCCAGTATCTCCATGAGAGTTTCCTGGAGATCTCTGAGGCAGATTCCCGTGAAGTGAGGGAGTCAATCAACACCCTGTTCCGTCGCTCAGACTAAGCATTTACATGGTACGTGCATCATCCAGACACAAGACTGCTTTTTGCAACCTTCCTGCCCCCAACAACTCACTTCAGCGATTCCCAAAATCAAAGCCACTTACCAGGGGTCTCCTCTCCTGTTTGCACTTCGCCAAGCTCCGACAGCTGTGACTGGCTAGACTCCTCTGGGGTAGAGAAGAGCTCCAGGCTGCATGCATCTCTGACCTCCAAGTTGTCCTGCGCCTCTGGGTCCCCCTCCACATCCTCGTTCAAGATTTCCTCCTCCTGGCTCGGTCCACTCTCGACTGTCACGTGAGCCACCGAAGTATCCACAGTGGCCTTCACAATGGAGGTGGGGTCACCACCGAGTATCGCGTCCAACTCTTTATAGAACTGGCAGCTCGTGGGCGCAGCACCGAAGGGGCAGTTTGCCTCCCACGCCTTGTGGTCGGCGGTCCGCAGCTCCTTCACTCGGACCCTGCACGGTAGTGTGTCCCGGTCATGGCCCCTTTCTGTCATGCATCATGATATCTGTCCATAGGTATCATAATTCCTACAGTGGGAGTACAGCTGGGGCTGGACAGCCTCCTCTCCCCAAATGCTGATGAGGTCCAGCAGCTCGGCTTTGCTCAAGCGGGGGATCGCCTGGTGCCTGGAGCAGGCCTGGCCACCTGGAAAGATGCGCTGAGATCACTGCACGCATCACCGAGCAAACAGGAAAGGGACTTTCAAAATTCCCAAGGAATTCACAGGGTGGGAATGATGCTTGGTCACCTGAGGGCGGGGCAGTAGAGTTCAAACCGATGACCACAGAGGCAAGAACAGGCATTGTGGGACACCTCCCGGAGGCCAATCGCAGCGCTGTAATCGACCAGGGTGTGTTCACTGGCACTGGGGCGCTGTACCCTGGCGCAGAAAACTGTACGCCTCTCATCGGGGTGGTTTTTTACGGCGCTGCAAGGGCGCAGTTTCTGTGCACTAAGTGGCTCGCACCTCGGGAGTTACACCGCAGAAAGCTGCTTTACTGCACAGAAACTTGCCCGTGTAGACAAGGCCTTAGGCTATGTCTACACTGAGCACCTTACACCGGCATGGCTGTGACCCTGCAGCCACACAGTGTAGCCGCTCTTTTTCTCTGGGAGAGAGCTCTCCTGAAGACAAAATAAAACCACCCCCGATGAGGGGCCATAGCTTTGTTGCAGGGGGAGTGTTTTTTTCACACCCCTGAGCGACAAAAGTTTCAACAACGAAAGTGCCCATGTAGACATGGCCTAAGTACCTTTCCCAGCCCTGAAGAAGAGCTCTGTGTAGCTCTCTCTCTCACCAACAGAAGCTGGTCCAAGGTAAAAGATGTCACCTCACCCACCTTGTTTCTTTAATATCCTGGGGCCCGCACGGCTAGAACACGGCATCCAGCTGCGAATGGCCTTTTTACATTTCAGTCACCCTGTGTCTGCTCTGCCTCCTCACGTTCCTGTGACATCAGGTTCCCCAGCCCGGCTGGCTGAATTTCAAGCATCCCACCCCCACCAAAATACAAGTCAGCTGTGCCCCTTCCTGAGACCTGAGCTCTGCCCAAGATTTCCAGCTGCTCCAGGAACTCATTTGATGGGTTCAGAATTTCCCAAATAACACAAAATTATCCAGCTGGATTGTGTGTGTTTGTAGGGAGAGGGGCAACAGTCACCACCTTCCCCCTTTAAATCCATCCAGGTCTGTCTGTCCACAATAGGTGGGTGAAGAATGGTTCTTCCTTCCATAGGGGATGGTTTGGTATTTGTAATTGAAAAGAGAGAAAACAGCCCGGCCTTCTCCAAATGGCACACAAAGACTCAGCTTCATGGAATCTGCAAAGAGAAAAGTTTTCACCTTCTTTAATGATCTATGGTTCTGTAAGCAACACTTCGGGAGTTTGTGCTTACCTTGGTTGTGAGCCAAGGCAAAGTCCAGGCCGGTGCATAGTAACCGACTGTTGAAAGTGAGAATTAGCAGCAGCCAATTCCATGTTCAGGCTCTCCAACCCTTGGAGAGCGCTGAGTGGCTCCTTTTTAGGAGCCCTGGCATTCAAATGGTGCTGATGGCGGTGCCGTCAATGATGGGGCTCAAAGTGCTGTGGACCCTTAACACCAGCATCAGCCTCTGCCCTGGCTCCAAACTGACACAATTAAGTGACACTGACTGACTGTGGAATCCCTGTAGCAATAAAGAACAAATCAGTCCCAAAGACTTGCCTCTCCTGTGGGCACACATTGGTACCTTTCATTCTCAGCCAGGAAAGAGAGAGAGGCCCAGCTTGCTATTACCCTTGAAAACCATTTTAGATAGGTAAAAACTCCAAAATGCAGAGTCTGAGGTCATTTTTGGCAGAGCAGCCCAGTTTGTTTCAAATGCCTCAAGGTCTATGTTAATATCTGCAGCAACATTCTTGAGCGGGGTGGGTAGGAGTTATTCTGGATAAGTCATGTCTTAATCAGAAATTATTATTCCTATTCACTGGGGTCAAATAGCGTTTTTTCCCTCTTAGCCTGAGCACTCATTGCACAGATGTTCCATCGGAACTCATAGGGACTGCTAGGAAAACAGAACTGTGGATTCCAGCGTACAGGGCCCGTTGGGAAAACAGAAATATGGATTTCCACAGGCTGCCAAAGAGCGTTCAGACTGCACGTGTGCTCCTGGAATGCTGGAGAATCAAATCAGTTTGGTATGTTTGTGGGCAGCTTCTCAGTGAATTTCTTGCAGAGGAAAACTCCAGACTGACAGCTCCAGAGTCCTGTATCTACCCAATAGAGATAACATGGGTACTAACAGTGCAAACCTCCCCCACGCTGCTCCGTCAACGTGGCTCGGCATGGACCTGGCGTGGGCTGACGGAAATTCAGTTGTAATAATCTGAGGGTGGGTAAAATTTTCAAAAGCACTGAAAGTGACTAAGAAGCCTGCTTTGCTGAATCTGGCAATGGCAGCACTAATTAGTGCCAATTGTGGTGAGTATGTTAATGTGGACACCTGTCCTGTGGGAAGTGGTCCAAAACCACCAAACTCACAAGCCACTGCATGGCCATCAGCTGGCAATGACTTTAGTTGGATTCAATCTGGTTATCTCTGAAAGGCCTCATATACCAAAGTTGGTCTCCTGAGCCATCCAGTTTGCCATCAGCTTCACTTCTTAGCAACTGTATAATGTTTATTCAACACAACAAAATATAGATCGCTTGTTTTTATTTTGCATCCTTCGCACACAGCCCAGTGCTTCACAGGGAGTCAATAGCAGGCAGAGGCTAATGAGAAAAGGGAGATTTTAAAGTAAGAGAGGAACTGGCTTGCAGGGCCAGGATAACTGCAGATAAAGGGGTAAGGGAAGGGTTCGGACAGGAGGCCAAGCCTTGAAGAAACAAGAGAGTAGAATGGAGTGCAAGTGGATCGCTTGGAGCTGGGGTGAACTGGGTGAGCTTATGTTCATGGAGGTTTGGGAAAGAGGGGGTTGGTTCTGAACTGGATTTGGTGATACAGAATGGGGTGATACGGTCCCATTTCCTGGTGTGAAGAAGTAGCCTGGCCACAGCGTGCTGGGCCTCCTGAAATGTGGAGTGGGAATTGGGGAAAGCAGATTACAATAGTCCAGATGGAAGCAGTTAACTCTTGGATAACAGTTCAGTTGAGGCGGGTCAAGGGAAGGGTGAGTCTTGCCAATGTTCTGGAGATGGTGAGAGCTGACTTTGACATGGGAGGCGGAGGAGGGAAGAACTGAAGCCTGATCACACCCTTTAGAACTGCATGCCAAAGGAACCCTCCATGCATGGCTCTTCCTTTCCCTCTGCTACTCCCCTGGCAGATGTCCCCATCCCCTGGGCACTGAAGCAGATGGAGGGAATGGGTGAGAAGAGGGCTGGGGAGGAGGGGATGGGCTGATGGTGGAGCTGATGGTGGGTGGACACGCATCCTCCCTTCACCAGTCTGGTGGGAATTAGAGTAATAGAGTCACCAAGTTTAAGGCCAGAAAGGATGAGCAGATCATAAAGTTGATAAAGCCACACCCTACATTAACTTTCCGCTGAGGGACAGCTGATGCCAGGCAGCAGGGGCAGAGCTGCTGCAGATCTCCGAAGTTGTACAGAGCTTGTGGGCCCGACCCTTGCTTTGTGCCATAGGATGGTGCCCAGGGTGTTATTACCTAGGGCAGGAGTGTCAAACTCACTTGGTGGAGAGGGGAGAGTCATATTTAACTGTGGTCCAGGGGCTGGCATGATCATTTCAGGCTGCTCGCTACCCGCGTTCACCAGCCGAGCTCCCATTGGCAGTGATGGGGCATTAGCACACAGGCCAAGTGGAGGATCACTAAACTTCTGGCTGTTATTATTATTCCATAGTTGTTTGGTGCCATGTTGTCACTCACATTCAGCATCATTGGGCAAATCTTCTCCCCTTTAGACCATCCCAACTCATGCCCTTTGTTTCTCTTCCTTTCCAGCTCCTTTCCCTGTTTCTCTGGGGCAGAAATGTCTCAATGATCTCTGACCTTGGAAACAAAGTTAAGGTCTGAGAGGAGAGTGTCACGGACTTTGTTCTTTGGAAGATTCAGCAGGAGGAATTTAGGATGCAACCAGAATCTGAGCAGAGTTGACACACAAAACAGAGAGAGTCAAGGAAAGCTGCACTGTAGATTGGAGGCCACCCACAGAGAAGGCATGTATAAGGCTGTGAATAGTAGTGAGATGTCCCAGAAGGAGCAGGTGGATGGGGAGAGATTAAAGGATACAGTCATGGCCATACCATAATGGAGGGAACAAAGGGGAAACGGAACACTTCAGCCCGAACAGTAAGTGGAATCAGGGGAACTCTCTGCCTTGCAATACAGGTTGTCCTTGCCTCCTTTACAGAGGGTGTGAAATACTATTGCTAGTGTGAGAGAGTGAGGGGAGAGGTCTGATCCAGTAGCAGTTCACACTTGATTTGCACAGGCCCATAGGGCCAGATCCTGGCGTCTGGTAAGTCAGCCTTGAAGCCAGCTTTCCCGGCTACATGGGAGTTCATTTTATCATCCATTGGTCATTGTATTATGTGATGTTATGATCAATTTATATGCTGTTTCATATATAATCAATGTATTCTAAATAGATTTAAATGGTAGGATTACAGAACTATAGGATTGGTAAGTATTTAGGAGTGATGTGGGCATATCAGGTATGTAAGTAAAACATGGCTGGAACGCAAGGCCTACAGGCTGAGACCTGTACAATTTTAGCTTAGTCATACTAGGCCATAGGTTGAAGAATACTTGATATGAGTGAGAGATCTAGGAATAACCCTATGCCCATCAGAAGTAACATTTTTGAATGTCTGTTTGACCTCAGGGTTGTGCCTAGATTCTAATGAGAATAAGAGGAACTACAACCAACCTATGAAAAATGGGGTACCCCAATATTCATGGGCCAAGTCTTTAGCTGGTGTCATCAGTATTGCTGTATTGTGGAGCTTTACTGATTTAAACGAGATGAGGCTCTGGCCCATTACCAGGCCAAATGGTCCTCTCCCAGGGATGTGACAGGAGAAACTCATCTGAAGTCAGTGGAGTTGTGTCCGTGTTAAACTGTGAGGCTGATTCTCGAGTCACTTACACCAGTTTCACCCTGATGAAATGCCATGGCCTTCTGATTTGCACCCCTGCAAGAACAGAACCCAATGGAGTTGGTCTAAGTTGGTCCTGCCCCAGCCCTGATCCCCCTCCTGCCCTCCAAACCCCTTGATCCCAGCCTGGAGCACCCTCCTGCACCCCAAACTCCTCATCCCCAGCCCCACCCCCGAGCCTGCACCCCCAGCCAGAGCCCTCATACCCTCCCAGCACCCCTCCCCCTGCCCCAGCCCGGAGTCCCCTCCCGCAACCTGAACTCCTCATTTCTGGCTCCACCCCAGAGCCCGCACCCTCAGCCAGAGTCCTCACCCCTTCTCGCACCCAAACCCCAATTTTGTGAGCATTCATGGCCCGTCCTACAATTCCTATTCCCAGATGTGGCCCTCGGGCCAGAAAGTTTGCCCACCCCTACTCTACAGTGACACTGGCGTAATTTAGATCAGGATCTGGCCCTATTTTCCCTTCACCCCATGGTCTGTTGTGTCCATTCCCAGGCTGCTGTGAAGGGTCTCGTGGTGTGCAGTTCACATCTGCTGTGCAGAATGTTTGACAAAATAACTATTGGCATGGAGCTGCTCAACATCTGTTGTCTTGCAGAACCGGAATCATGCACCCCCCCCCTTCATTTGTCTGCTAGCAGCGAACAACTTTACAAACAGGGCCAAGCATTCTCCCTTCTCCAGCCCATGGTCCCAGTAGGACAGTGAACAATGGGACACACATAGCTCAGATGAAGGCTCTTTCATTAGCCGGACAGCTGAAAAGCAGAGACGTGTTGGGCAGCGGGTGCGGGTGAGAATTTTTGCCGTGTTAAAGCGTCAGTGTGAAATAGCCACTCGTTTATCTCACTCACACTATTTCTGCCAAGAAATAACCAGACCAAGACCCTCTGTGGGCATCCATCCGCAAAGTTCCATTGAAGTCAGCAGAGCTGATTTATACCAGTGAATGATTTGGCCCAATATGTTGAAAAAGATAGGGATGTAGTCCTTTCTGTGAATGTTGGCCCGTACAGCTTCTCTCTATCTAATCCATCCATCCATCCATCCGCTGGCCTGACTGGTCCCTCACTTACTCCAATTCAAAGGCATCACACCTGATCTATTCTGAGGTAAGTGAGAGAAAAAGTGGAACAGTATCTGAGCATGGGTGCCAGGTTTGTATAATTTGTGGTGGTGTCCAGAATGGGTCCAAGCAGAGCTATCCCATCCATAGGACGGACCGGGGCAACCGCCCCGGGCCCTGTGCTTTAGGGGGCCCCACACTTTGGGGGGCTCCGCGCTTCAGGGGACGCGGGGTACAGGGCAGCCTGGTGGGTTAGCGGGGGGCCTGGCGCAAGCAGCAGCGAGTGACCCAGACCCAGCCCGCCCTGCCGGCTCCCGGCATCGCTCGGGGGAGGGGGCGGAAGCTGGAAAGAGGTGGGGCGGGGGCTTGGGGGAAGGGGTGGCGTGGGGGCAGGTGGGGAGCAGCAGGGGCAGAAAGAGGCAGGGCGGGGTGGAGCGGAGCGGGCTGGAGCTGGGTCACTCACTGTTGCCAGTGCCAGGGCCCCGCTAACCCCTCGGCCATCCTGGACCCTGTGTCCCCCTGAAGTGCTGGGCCCCGCAAAGTGCGGGCCCGGGGTGGTTGCCCTGGTCCGGCCTATGGACGGGCTGGCTCCTAAAATATAAGCCCAAACATTGATGGAGTTGGGCCCACGCTCCTGAATATTGGTGGAGCACAGGCACCAAGGGCCCATATCACTCGCCGCCTATGTATCTGAGCACCTTCAAGGTTTTGAACATGAAGAGAATGTAAGTTTCTATCCCCATGTGGCACATAATGTATGCACCTTGAGCTCCATCTGCTCTGGTCCCCAGCTGAGGTCATGATGGATGGATTGTAGCTTGTTATCACGTCCATGGCAGTACTTGGTCTTGCCCCATATGATTGAAATATTTGAAAGTTCTTTGCCGCCACGCTCTCCACCATCTGCTTCTGCTTTGGTTTGGCCTAAGCTGGTTCTGATCTCAGCAGGGCAGGAATCTTCACATCACCCCAGATGGCTTGCCCCCTTCCCCTCCATCTTCATTATTCAACTCACTTTCCAAACCCGCCCCCAAAGCTCCTCATGAATGTGGGTGAAACATCACCCAGCAAAACCTCACTGCCCCACCTACAAGGGAACTTTTATCAGCATGTGAGCAGTGGACAGATTTCCTCTGCCTTTCCTTTCCCGGCACAGCCCTTTGCACAAGAGGTGAAAGAGCAGCAAAAATTTTGGACACTAGCTGGAGTGAGCAAATCTGCAGTAGAATCCAGCTGGTGTCTCTATTTAGCAGACTCCCAAACTGCAAGGGCTCCAGCCTCCTTCCCTTCCTCCATGGTCCTCCTCCCCTACTCTCTGCTGGCTGTTCCACTGAGCTTCCACTGCTGTCCTCAAGCACGCATCATATTTACTAACTTCTGCTCTGGTCAATTCATTTAAGAACCAACAAACAGAAAACAGGAAGGACTTGCAATCTAAAGGCACACTCCAGTGCAATAAATCACACCATGCTACCGAGGGGGAAGTCTCCAGGCCTGAGGAATGATCCCTTCTCTGATAATGACTCAAGGTGAGGGAGAGGCCAAAGACACACAGAGAAACATCCCTGCTTTGTACAGGAGTCCTAAGGCAATGGACAGGTGGGGTACAACAAAGAAAAGACCAGGACAACATTTTCAAAAGTGGCGTTCAGCTGTGAGGGGCATGGTTTCGGGAGCCCAACATGAGCCGCTGAAAGCTGAGGAAGGATAGTCCAGTGGTTAGCAAGGGCTAAGGAGATGACAGCAGTTCAAGTCCCTGCTCTACCACCGATCTTCTATATGAGCCGGGGCAAGTCACTCAGCCACTCTGTGCCTTAGGTGCATTGGTAAAACGGGAATAATAGCACTGCCCACCCTCACAGCGGTTCTGGGAGAACACGCACATCAAAGATCGGGAGGTACTCAGATACTGGGTGGGGGGCTTTAAGTACCAAAGCTAGTAGGTGTCTCAAGTGAGAGCCTCCATTTGAAAACACTGTCCTCGTTAATTCGGCGCGGGTGTTTGCGAAGCTGAGGGCCATGTTGTGCCCGTCGGTTGTGTAGGTGAGTTTAGTGCTACTGAAAGGGCTGACATCCTGGAGAGCAAAGGCCATTCACCCACAGAGCAGGTACAAACTGGGCAGAGCAGCACATGCTGACCTGCTCCCAACGTGCCTCCATCCACCCAGGAGGGACACCCTGCTTTGAAGAGCGTTCAGTCCTCCTGGCTCCAGGAGTCGGCCTGTCCACTGAGGGCCAGCTAGAGTCACTCAGAGGGTGGCTTTGTGCTGAGGGATTATTCATGAAGAGAGATTATCTGGGGCTAACCTGGGGGAGCAACTGACTGAAATTCTTTATTGGCGTTGCTCTGGCACAGTCACAAGGATCTGAGCAGCCTGCCAACAGGAATGACACACCTGCCTGGGCGAGATGGAAGGCGAAGAGACTTGCCTTTGAAGGAATCTCGGCTAGAGGCAGGATTGGAACCCAAGTCCTTGGCCTCTTAGACTGGGCCAGATCCTGGGGTTCTGCCTCCATGCAGCTCAGTTGGGAGAGTGCAAGGGGGGCGTGTAGTCACATTTGCTTTCCTCTGATCCTGGGTTCGCTGCTCTTGTCCCCCAGTATAAATCAGAGCAGCCTTAATGTTGCTGCACATTGCCAGCCTCCAGAGAGAAAATTCACGCCCTGGACCCCTTGAAGAGATCAGACATCAGGAGTCAGGGCCAAAGAATCTTGCGATTGGCCCCATCAATCATGAGGTTTTAAAATGACTATCAGACCCTGTTTTTAGTCTTTATAACTCCCCGCCATTCCTCTGCCACTGTGTGTCAGAGAATTTCCAGTTGAAAAGTCAATCTCTAGCATGCACAAAAAAGCAGCTCTCCCTGGATGCTCAGATGGAGACTTCAGTTACCATCTCCATATCCCAGGAAAGGGGAAATGCCAGCTATTTTCTATTTCTGCATTGACTCCCGCTTCTTCCCTGCCTTGCTGCCCTCCGGAGCTTCTCCTCTGCCAAATCCCAGGTGGAGGAGAAGTCCCAAGGCAGTGGGAAGCAGGGAAGTGTTCCCAGACACCAAGCCAACTTTTGCAGCTTGAGACCAACTCTACTGGCAACAATTCTGAGCAGTGGCTTCACATCAAACTTATGTTTAAAGGCTTTGTCAGTGAGCCACAAGAGCCTTTACGTTCCTATACTGAGACAACCAGCCACAGTCTCCTTCCCTGACCTAACCCCCTGCAATGGATTTTAGAAACATGGGGCCCCTGCCTTAGTGAGAGGGCACCTATCCAGTTGCTTTTAGCACCTTAATCTCTCTGATCAAACCACTAACAAAGCAGGGCAGACTTGCACTGAGCTCCTCATCTGGGCTAGATTGTCCCAACTCCCTCCTTAGCTCCACCGAATGCTTTTCTTTTGATCATGTTGGTTTAGAACATTAAAGTGTAACTTTATGAAAAACAACACAGCTGGGCTGAGATCTGAGCACGTGGATTTCCTGAAATCCCCTTTTCTTTTATCAAACACTTTGGGGGCTTATTTCATTTGCCTTCCCCGGCTGGGCGCAGCTGCTGCAGGGACAGGTTTCGCAATGCACAAGCAGATGGAGAGCCTTACACTTTCGCCTCAGCCAGGCTTTTACTGATCCCTGCTTTGTGAAATCTGAATCTGGGGCTGGCCTCAGGTTTCAGTCCTACTGCTACACTCTTTAGTGGAGTCTACTGGGTCCTGGCTGGAATTCCAGAGTAACTGTATCTCTCGGTTGCATCTCTGGGCAGTCTGCATAGTGATGGAAACATGGCACATTGCAAAACATGGTCATCAGCAAGTGCCAGGCAGGAAACCTGTGTGACAAGGGCTGTGTTCACCCACGGTCATTGGATAAACTGGTTTGATCCAAAGATCCACCAGAGCCTGAGCCCCAAACTGACCTGACGCTCTGGAGATAGTTCACTGATGTGTTTGCTTGTTTCCACTTTCTGGTTGCACTAGGAACCATGCTAAAATGACATGAAGGAGGCTGTCCTCACCCTTTCTGGCTGGAACCAGGGAATATGGCAGGTCTTTGTTAATATTATTTATCAGGGGCTATCAGTGTGCTCAGCATGGCATAGTACACAGAGGAAAGCACAGTCCCTGCTCCAAGTATCTACTTTATACCAACAACGCAAATCACATACAATGCAACAAAAGGACCAAGAGGAAGTTTTATCACAAAGGGGTGCAGTCTTTAAAGTATATGGACTGGTTTCCCAGGCACACTATGGCTGCTTTGTGCCCCTCCAGCCATGCAAAGGAGGAGTGAGTCACCTTAACCAGCCGGTTCATCTAGGTCTACATTGGCTTTGCATTGCAAGACCAGTGCACGCTAACTGGAGTGTTCTGGTGTACCTGGCCCTTTATGCACTTAAGTACTGCAAACTGGGCTGCTGTGTTGTGCTTACCATGGTATAGGAGACTGAAATCACCATTATGGTACATTGGCTCTGTGATAAAGACAAGTTCATTTAAATCATGTGTGGCGTTAGGTGCTAGGCCTGTGTGTGGAGCTGCAGAGCCATTCTGCTGACTCATACTGGCAACCAGACCAGCTGGTTCTTATTAGCTTCAACTCAGGAGGCTGGGGGAATGTTGCCAGAGTCCCCAGATGCTCACAGATTTTAGGGGTGCCTCCAGTACCCAAGAAATGCTGGTGAGCCAGGGATCATGGATTTTCACAGTCAGCCTGTGGTAGCAGATCAGTACTTTCCTTCCCCCACTGGGAGCACCGATGACTGGGTGTGATGGGCTTGCATCCACTATTGAAGAGAAGAACCAAAGAGCTGTGTCTGGGGCAAGGCGCATTCCAAGCTTGCACAGGGCATCAGTTGCTGCTTATTAGAGCATTTGGAATAACACTGAGGTGCTCCGGTCATAGGGAACTTTCTGCAAAGTTCCTAGGGGAGGAAAATCGCCAAAAATCTCCTTAAATGTCTAACCTGAGTCTGAGATGTTCTGATGTGGGGAGGAGATGGCAGGGCTCTGCATTCCTTCAAAACCCAGGCCAGCTTTCCAAATGAACTCCCCAGAGATTGGATCCATCGGGGGGACTTGGCAGGAGATTTGCATTTTTAATGTCCATTTCAGTGTTTTTATCTCTTTTCTGTTCGGTGTTGATTTATGCTTCTCAGGGTTTTATCTACGCTGCTGAATTTCTTTCCCATGATTTATACCACCTTCGTGTTTCAACAGATAGCCTGCGTTCCTTTCCATGGGGAGCTGCCCTGATGCTGATAAAGATTCTTCTCCCTGAATGTCAGGGGAAAGACTTTCCTCCTCTCTTCTCCAACAGGGACCCTGGGCTTGGGGAGCACCTGATCACGCAGAGATTGCGTGGCTGCATGCATGATGAATCAGTGAAGGGCTCAGTGGATAAGCTCTGAGTGGCTATGGGACTTTGGAGAGCACACACTTAATGGTGTACGAGCAACAGCTGTTTTGTTGCATCATAAAGTAATGGGGCCATGTAAGTACCACAGGTGGCTCGATCTGGGAATAGAGCCCAGTAATTCTGACTCCCAGTCCCTGCTATCCGTCCTTCGTGCCTCACAGGATGACAATTTAGATTTTGACTGAGATTTTCAAATGGTGCCCAACTCCCACTGGAAGCCCCGGGGAATTGGGGCCTCCTTCTCTTAAGCCCCTTTGAAAATTCCAGCCTTAGCAAGAGTGTCTCTTGAGTCACATCAGCTAACATACCATGTACTGTAGGCAGGGAAGACTAAATGAGAATTTAGCCATGAACTAGCTCCAAACTATTCTGAGTTACTGGGTTTCTGGGACATTCTGGAGAGTCCAGAAGGCACGTTGTACCACATGGGCTGGGACACCTCTCATCCAGTCAACTACCAGAGAGGCTTATTCCCTGATGAAAGTTTTTAAAAAGTAAAAACAATGAACCCATCCTAAAATAGATTATATTTTTAAAAGTGCAGAGAAAATCCAAACTCTCTCCCATCATGAGCCAATCAGCTCCCGGGCCAGGGTGGGGGGGTCAATGCAAACACAGGAGACTTTTCCCTTTATGAATTTACTTCTGTCTAACTGGCTACAAGCTTCCAAGGGAAGCACAAGAATCCTCAAACCACAGTCACCCCTTTAGTGTCTCTCTCTGGGCGAGGGCAGGAATCCACCTGAGAGTCTTTCTCCATTTAATTTTCTATCTGTCTGGACATGGCGCCCCTACACTTCTGAACTGGAGGGACTGCATCTAGGAGTGAGAGCATGGTTCCGTTTCAATAGCCTGTTCAGTGCTGATGGTTTTCAGGACAAGGACATTTGAGCAGTACGGAGAGGACTAAGATCCACTAACTCATCTCACAGAGGCCAGTAAGCAGTCATGGTTAACAGGGTTTGGTCACTACTCTCCTGGGATGGCGACTCAGAGGTGAAAGGCTCTGTAAACCATTACCCAACCCCTGGGCCAGCCACCTCCTGCCAATTTCGCTCTTCCTTGTAAACAGCCACCAGTCACAGGGGTACCGGGCTGGGATTATGTCGTAAAAGTCACCCATCTTCTCCTAATAGACCAGCAAACTCCATGGGGCATCAAGTAAACCTTCCACTGATCAGCTGGCTTTTGAAGACTCCTTCTTGCAGGAGCCCCCCATGGCCACTGTGTCTGTGTGCATGCCTGGGCCAGAACAATTGGAGGCCATAGTTTTGGAAACAGACATTGGCTCTGTTGAGATGAATGTTCTGAGGAGTGTTATAATCCCACAGGGGTTGTTGTCTACTCGAGGGACCCTCGTGTTTGTGGTTCAGCAGTTCTGCCTGGTATATTTTACACTTTTATGAGCCTCTGAAAAAACAAACCCTTTGTGACAGCTGTTCCTAATTTCTCATATTTATTTATGCCCTACTGTCCTCTCATTTATTGAGTGGATTATAATTCATCACGCCAAACCTTCCAGGCATTGCGCCTGCTAGGAGGACACCATTTCTGGACAGTTCAGACTCAGTGTCCGTGAAAGGAATTTCTCTTCTCTGGGTGGCAGGTGTCTTGAGAATTCTATTCCCCAGATGGGAGAGTGGAAGGGGGCGGTGGGAGACACCACAAGAAAAATGGAAACTAACATAGAGTCATAGAGTTTAAGGCTAGAAGGGACCACAAGATTATCTAGTCTGACACCTGTATATCACAGGCCACCAACACCATCCAACCACCACCGCACCAAGCCAACAACCAGAATTAGACCAAAATATTACAGCCCTCAGAACAGGAGGGACTGAGGTGCACCAGTGCCTGAGGCCCCTGCAATGGAGGGGAATTTATTAAGTGAGGTATACCCAGATGTCCGTAGGGAGTGACCCATGTCCCATGCTGCAGAGGAAGGTGAAAACCCCCCAAGGCCGCATCATCAGCACTCTGCAGAGGCAACTGAGTTTGTCCTGTGGAACGTACTCCTGCAGCACGGCATCATTGCATGGCACCGGAATACTACGGCACCTGGGGGAACCTTGAGAGATGAGTCATAGATTCCAAGGCCAGAAGGGACATCTAGTCTGACCCCCTGAAGAACACAGGCCAGAGAACTGCCCCAGAATAATCCCTAGAACAGAGCTTTTAAAAGCTTCATTTAAAAGTTGTCCGTGATGGAGAATCCACCATAACCCTGTCCCTTGGCAAATTGTCCCAACAGTTAATTACCTTCACTGTTAAAAATTGATGCCGTATTTCCAGTCTGAATTTGTCTAGCTTTGACTTCCAGCCATTTGATCGTGTTAGACCTTCCCCTGCTCGACTGAAGAGCCCATTGAAATATTTGCTCCCCCTGTAGGTACTTATAGACTGTGATCAAATCACCCCTTAACCTTCTGATGACTGGCCCAATTCCACAGACCTGATAGGTGTTCTAAGCCTGCATGTGGTGTTTATGGGAGTCTTGAGACGGGCGGCCCTCCTATGTGCCAAGGATCTGACACGGGACATGATATGCAGCAAAGACCAGACAAGAGGAGCATCATAAAAATGATGCTATAGGAGTCTTCTCAGATCAAGCGTGAACGCCTGTGCAACTAGAGAGCTGTGCCGGGGCCGCAATAAAGAAGCGGGGCCATTCACCTGCCCTTCACCCTTCCTGGAATGTGCTGATTAGCCCGACGGAGCCAAAATGTAGCGCGGTAATCTAACTCTAAATATCCTTAGATATTTTTAAGGTCAGGCTTGACAAAGCCCTGGCTGGGATGATTTAGTTGGGGATTGGTCCTGCTTTGAGCAGGGGTTGGACGAGATGACCTCCCGAGGTCCCTTCCAACCCTGATAGTCTGTGATTCTATGAGTCTAGGAACTCAACTGACGTCAGTTCCAGTGCAGAGCTGGAGGTGGTCCGGGGTACTTATATCGGTCGGGCAGGGAGTCACATCACTGGAGCATAAAGTGATTTGCAAGCACATCTGTAGAGTGTCCTTGAATTTCAGACGGCGAATGGTGTGTATCGGGCTGCACAGGGCCGAGTCTCGTTACACCAGGCACGGGCTGGAAATGTCAGCCCAGCAAAGGCACTTTTACTCAGACGGACCCAAAACCTGGTGGCTTGGGCAAGACCATCCCTGAAGTCAACAAGTAACAGTCAACACAAATCGACCCTCCCTCTCCCACTTGTTGAGTGGATCTTAGCAGTGATGGGTAGTTTGTAGAGTGGGGTGAAGCCAGAAGATTTTATTGAATTTGAATACATTATTAATGAATGGTTATGACTGTTCATTTGAATTGCAGAAGGGCGTAGGAGCTGCAACCAGAGAGCAAGCCCCCCCATTGTGTGAGATGCAGTACAAACACCGAACAGAATTATTCGGAAGATGCTGATGACATGCATCAAATCGTTTGTTTGCTGGATAGCACTCAGGTAGCTGCAGAACAGAGCAAATGACACACAGCACACTCCTGGAGCGATAATGGCAGCATTCCCTGACCAGTGTCTTACCAGTGAACGACATGGACCCTGCCTGAGCTGTTGGTTGCGGTTTGTCCTGTTGGAGCGCTCAAGCCCCGTGTGAACACTCATGCACAAGGGATGACGTGGCACGTGTGAGAGAAAAGACACCTGGTTATATGGCTCCATGGGACTGAGGCCCAGGTCGGAGGCAACTGGGAGGGCTGATGCTCCCACCTTGCCACCAGGAGGCCATGCAGAGCCCCCTCCAAGGACACGGAGGAGATTCGGCACCACAGGAAGTGTGGCCCAAAGGGGCCAAGCGACAGCAGCACCCTGTGGCCCTCTGATTGGCCCATGCACGCTATTGAACCCTGGAGGGTAGCCCGGGAAGTTGGCTGAGTGATTGCACTGATCTCTGGCCTGCCGTGGCTCCGACCTCGCCTGGCTTTCTGATCTCCGGTTTCCAACCCCAGCCTATCTCTGACCCTGATCCTCACCTATCAATCCCAGCTCTAGCCATTACTCCAGGCCCTGCTTGCTGTCCACTGCCTTGTGGCCGTCCTCGACATGTGGACGCCAGCCCCGCTGTGACTGCTAGGCCCAACTCAGAGTCGCAGTTCCTCCTCCTGAAGTTACTGGTTGGTTGGCAGGTTCCTCCATCTCTGGTCCATCTCTTTGGGCTCTTACAATGCATCTTTCCGTTCCCTTTTCCCTTTATGGTTCCTCCTGTTGCTCTCTCCCATGGTGCTGTTTAGCTGTCAGGCAGGCCTACCCCCCGCGTCCGGCTCCTACTCCTGAATGCAAGGCTGCAGCAATCTCCATCACAGAGTCTGGGAAGGTTATCAGGCAAGTAAATGAGTTTTAATCTCGTGTGCCAGGAGGTACCTGGGCCATTTGTAAACTGACAGTCCTGGGGGAGGGTAACTGCAGAGAGGAGAAGCTGAAATTGAACATTCTTGGCTTAAGGCTCAAGCCTCGTGATGGAAACTTAGGAATAATCATTTAATAAAGACCATCTGGGAGGCTCATTGGAGCAGCAGCCCCCCTAGCTCCCTGGCAGCAAAGGCTCTGCCAGCATTTACATCACAGCCCTTCTCAGAGGTGTATCGCCGGTCCGGCCACAGGCTGGGTGTTTTGTTGACTCAGTTTCCAGAATTTACTCTCTTTCAGTTTCTCACTTTCAGGGGCTGTTTTCCACTCGCTGATTTCACTTCCTTAGTACAATTAGGATTTGTTGTTTGTATTGTGGTGACACCCAGCTGCCCCAGACGTGGACCCAGACCCAGCAGTGGTAGGTGCCATACAAACACAGAACAAAGAGACAGGCTCTGGCCAGAGAGTTGATAGTTGAAGTCGTCTCCTGCCTGGAGAAATCTCCCAGGCCCCCCGGGGCTTTACCATGCATGTGTTACGTAGGATCAGCAACAAGCAGCTTCCAAAGGAGCCTGGGTGCTGTGGGGAAATGATCCAGGTGCCCCACCTCTCCCCGTGTGCAGAGCCCCCCAGTCCAGAGTAAATGGGGAGATCTGTGAGTGCAGGGGACCCTCTACGCGCAAATCTGGGGAAACAAGCCCTCCCCTCAATCTTCACTCATCCCAGCTCAGGCAAACACCCACAGACTGCAGTGTGGCTTTGGCTCGGGTGACCAGATGTCCCGATATTAGGGGTTTGTGGGTCTGTAACCACATGCTCAGCTTTCCTCTTATATATTTAGTGCTTATGTAATTGCAGCTGTAGATCTAATAGCAAACACAGCCTGGGCAAGGAGCAGCATCTGGGCCTTACCGTTGTTTGAAATAAACCTGCCGCTAAAAAGGTTCCAGATGATGGCAAGTGCCCTATTACAAGGAGTGCCGGGTGGCTCCCACAGCTTCCACTCCCTGAATAGTCTCGCAGCTCCCAGCTGAGCGTTTTGTCACGTGTTCCTCTGGCGGAGTTCAAATAGGGATCCACGCTGTCTCCCCTGCTGCCCCCGATCTGTGTGCACCAGACACCCTGCAGAGGGGAAGGTGAGCGTCCCCTCGCACCAGAACCCCTGCGGGAGCAGGCAGCATACTCGCCAGCCCCTGTCTGTCTGATTTCAATGTCCCTAGCAGTGCAGTCTCCTCATGCATCTCACTGCCAGGACGTTTTTCATCCTGTTGATCCTGATTCTGACCGCACTTCCCCCAGCATAAAACAGGAGTCACTCTACCAAGTGTATAAAACCTCTGTGAGAGCAGTGTTAGGCCCACACAGTCTAGATCATCATTTAGTTCCCCAAAGCTCCCATCCATTGCAAGGGGTGTCCTCCAATGGCAGCATGGCTCCCCCACCCCTTCTCTGCTATTAATTAATTATTACAGTGGGCCCGATTCTCCACCAGGGGTCAATCCGCACAGCGCCAATGCAGTCAGCTGGGCTGATTTACACCAGCTCAGGACCTGGCGCCCTGCGAGTAACTAACCACTGGAACAACGCCCCAAGAGTCGTGACGGAGTCTCCGTCTCTGACAATGGTTACATCCAGCCTGGCTGTATTTATAACATCTGCTCTAGGAATTATTTCAGGGCAGTTCTGGGGCCTGTGCTACACAGGAGGTCAGATGATCACAATGGGCCCTTCTGGAAGCTATGAATTGATATGGTGATAGCCCCAAACACAAAGGGGGACACAGTCCCCGCCCCATGGAGCTCACAAATCGAAATCCTTATCATTAAACTAGCCTGAGGATGGAGTCAGGACCCCTGCGGGTTAGTTAGGAAACCAACCTGCTTGACTAGGGCATCAGGTGCAGCCTGTTCTCTGGCAGAAACCAGTTCTCCAGCTGCAGGCCCATCCCTGAGAACGCTCGCCCCTGCCTCTGGAGGGCACGCCTTGGTTCCTGGCTAATCGCAACTGTCGCTCTGTGGTGCAGACAGAGAGGGACCAAGGGAGACAGCCTGGCCCCAGCCCCATCGGGGATTTATAAGTGAGGAGCAGTTCCTTGAAGTGGAGAAGAGCATGAAGCACTGCTGTGTGATGTTCCTGCTTAGCAGACTGAGTCCTGGGTCAGCTGTAATTCCTGGGTGTCCCGGTGTGAGACCACAGCCGCAGCACCCCTTCCCTGCTGTGGGCACCCCCAGGGCTCAGCTGGAGGTAGCGCTGAGCTGCAAAGTTCCCACACAGCCGTAGCGTTCAAGGGTGTTTGGATCCAGGGTTTTGTCTCAGCCCATGATACAGAGAGAGGAGTTGGCCATGAGTATTGACCCCAGATTTCAACCATCTCCAAGAGAAGGGCTGTGTGGTTCAACCTGACCTGCCAGGTATAACACTCACAATTAGCCAGGTGCACTCTGGGGGGGCGGGACAGCTCAGTGGTTTGAGCATTGGCCTGCTAAACCCAGGGTTGTGAGCTCAATCCTTGAGGGAGCCATTTAGGGATCTGGGGCAAAACTTGGGGATTGGTCCTG
The DNA here is from genome assembly GCF_965152235.1 of Eretmochelys imbricata. Lineage (NCBI taxonomy): Eukaryota > Metazoa > Chordata > Testudines > Cheloniidae > Eretmochelys > Eretmochelys imbricata. The sequence continues at coordinate 4,560,217 of NC_135593.1, read as the reverse complement.
CTTTGAGCAGGGGGTTGGACTAGATGACCTCCTGAGGTCCCTTCTACCCCTGATATTCTATGATTTACAAGACTTGATGGACTAATGGGCTGAGATGGCTACAGCAAATACTATTATGATGCCATCAGTCTGACGCGGCGCCTTCCCCCAGAGGTCAGGAGGGTGTTCTGCTTACAAACAGAGAGTTGGTATGGCCGGTCGTTGTTATTAGGACAGGCTGATCTAGCTCAGTGAACGGTAGCTTCCCATCCACAGCTCCAAATCTTTTCTCAGGTTCAGAAGTTTGTGTCACTGACTCTTTAGTGTGTGCAGTGTCTCCGGCTACTGGCTGAGCCGCAGGGATTGTGAGTCTACTGAAGCTGCTGGCCCCAGGAGTTACTCCTTTAGCTCATGCTGGAGCGATACCTGCTTTCAGCTGTGGAAATCCGAGAAAAGCAGAAAGAATTAATCACACCTAGTAACTGTTCAAGCTGGTGAGGACAGTTACTCGGAGTGATTAATTCTTTCTGCTTTTTTCGGTTGCTCAGATGCCTCTGCCCTCCTGGGTTCCACCTGGTTCTGGAAGCAAATGAGCTGAAATACTAGGCTGGAGGCTGGTGTTCCTGGTAGCACCAGAAATCTCATGAGAGAGCGCAAGAGAGCTTGTGCTTCCAAGGCCTCCAGCCCAGCTTTGTCAAGCTCTGGATAGCTCAGACGGAGAAGAATCTGAACGTCCGGGGGGGTTGTCTGAGCCAAACACCAATCCTGCTTGAGCTTCACCCAGCTCTGGCTATACGCCAGGGAAAGGAGAATGACTCAGGAGTGTTCGGAGCTGTGATTTATTCCAAGGTAATAAAGTTGTGATCCAGCACAGGCCACTTCAGACAGACTAGCTGGGCGTGGTCTGATCCAGCGTACGTGCAAAGCAGACAGCTGTGCAGGGAGGATGCTGGGACCAGAGAGAGGACGTACAGTCACTATCATTAGACTCCAGCGCGAAACTGCTGAGCTTGAATGAATATGCAAACTAGATACCATTAACTTGGGTTTGAATAGAGACTGGGAGTGGCTGGGTCATTACACACAGTGAATCTATTTCCCTAAGTTAAGTATCCTCACACCTTCTTCTCAACTGTCTAAATGGGCCATCTTGATTATCACGACAAACGCTTTTTTCTCCTGCTGATAATAGCTCATCTTAACTAATTAGCCTCTCACAGTTTGTATGGCAACTTCCAACTTATCTGTATGTATATATATATATATCTTACTATATGTTCCATTCTATGCATCTAATGAAGTGGGCTATAGCCCATGAAAACTTGCACGCTAATAAATTTGCAAAAAGAAAAGGAGTAAATAAATTGGTTAGTCTCTAAGGTGCCACAAGTCCTCCTTTTCTTTTTGCGAATACAGACTAACACAGCTGCTCCTCTGAAATCTAATACATTTGTTAGTCTCAAAGGTGCCACAAGTCCTCCTATCATTAGCACGTAAGCGCTGGGGAGAGAATTCACCCCAGTGGATTGAAGCACCTAGGCCGTGTGTTCTCTCTCTCTCCCTGTGCTTGAGAACTTTCACCCGGGCAATGCATTTTTCCAACTCCAAAGGGTGAGAAGACGTAACGACACTGCTGTCTTTTGAACCCTGAAACCTGCAATGCTCCGCTACAGAATTTGCAATTTAAATATTTAAAAAGCCACAGACCTACCCCGCCCCCCCAGTACAAACCCTCCTTGCTGGTTCGAGAAACCTAACCGGTTTAGATACATTCAGACATCCATCCCGAGAGACAGGGATAGCTCAGTGGTTTGAGCATTGGCCTGCTAAACCCAGGGTTGTAAATTCAATCCTTGAGGGGGCCATTTAGGGATCTGGGGCAAAAATGGGGGATTGGTCCTGCTTTGAGCAGGGGGTTGGACTAGATGACCTCCTGAGGTCCCTTCCAACCCTGATATTCTATGAAACAAAAATGATCCTAAACTAAATAATTGCCAGAGATGGGCTGTTTTGGCCACTTTCCACCAGGCCTAATCCAAGCTGCTGATCTGTTTTGTCTTTTCTAGTAATTTAGCACATTAAGACAGTTACGGTTACATTCTGTTTATTTTTCTAACCCTCACAAAAACCCATAATATAGCCCTGGGCCGATGAGGGGAGGGAAGACGGCTGGGAGATTTACTGAAAATTAAAAAAACAACAACAACACTGAAGAGGGATATTGAATTTTGAGTTGTGTTTTCGGCTCCCCATCTGCAGCACAGCTGTTAGAATGATCTTTCACAAGGTAGGGGCCCATTCCACTGCTCATTTTGCATTCCTCCCCACGCCTTATGCCTGTCGAATGGTGCAAGAAATCCAGCATGGGTTATTTACACAGGGCAGGATTAGCAAGGGGCGGTGTGTAAGTGTCCCTGATTAGTGACAGAGTAACAGCCGTATTAGTCTGTATTCGCAAAAAGAAAAGGAGTACTTGTGGCACCTTAGAGACTAACCAATTTATTTGAGCATGAGCTTTCGTGAGCTACAGCACACTTCATCAGATGCAACATGAGCTCACGAAAGCTCATGCTCAGATAAATTGGTTAGTCTCTAAGGTGCCACAAGTACTCCTTTCCTGATTGGTGAGTGGGTGATACAGGGCCCCCTCAGTGCCAATGCAGAGAGGGTATGAGTCTGCTAAAGGCGCAGTGCTTCAGCAGATCCCTGCTTCAATTTCTGGATGCTGGCCAAGGTGGCAGCCTGCACATAAATGATTTATTACTACAGCGACTAAGAGCCCCTTCGTGCTAGGCGCTGTACAAACACAGAACAGCCACAGAGAGACCACAATTGAACATGCCAGAAATGGCGACTGACCTGGGATGTGAATTGGTGGGGGCCTCTGAGCCTCAGGATGAGCTTCCTCTTTCCAGAGGAAACCCATAACCCACAGGTCAGCGTGGCTGTGTCCCCGTCTGTGCCCTGGCCACAGAGCTCGTGGGGCCTTGACAGTGCTCAGCGACAGAGGTTGGCTCTTTCAGCTCAAGCTGGAGCAGCTCATGCTTTTAGCTCTGGAGGTCAGCGACTCAATCTGTGGTGCAGCCAACGCATAAGCGGCCCCTGGAGGTATTGTGACTCTGAGACGGAAGCAAGATTCTCCCCCAACTTTGGGATGGAGTGGGAGGAATCCTGGCCTAAACAAGCAAATTATGACACCCTCTGCACTGACTCAGCTGTGCTGGCCCTCATGTGGGGGTGTAGGGAGCCAAGACTCCATCCCTCCCGCACCTCTGCTCTGGAAGGAAGTGTGTGGGTACCACGTGCCCACGACCGAGACCTGGATAGCATGGGGGAGCCTCTGACTGCCTTTCTGGATTGAGATTGATGGGAGTTAGAGACACCTAAATACATTTGAGGATCTGGGTCCTTAATGCCTAAATTACTTTTGAAAATGAGACACAGGCTCCTAAGTCACTTAGATGCTTTAAACTTTTACTCTGGGTCGTTTCTTTAATAGGGTTGATGTTTTCTCCCATGTCAGTTTCAATATTCCACATTCCCCATGTCAGCAATATTTACAGGACACAGAGAGACATCCCAGGTGTGTGTGGGACAGAGGGGAATGTGCTCTGAGGATGAGTGATGCCCTCACAATGTGGGGAAGTTGCCAGCGATCATCGCTCATTTCATCTCCCTCCAATTATTGCTTCATGGGTTATTTTCTCCTCTGATTTTCGGCCAAGCTTTTTGGAACTGAAATCAAGCATATGGACAAAGCCTCGGCTAATGAAATGAACTCCCTCACGTGAGCAGTTGTGCTTTGTCACAGCCTACGTGCCCTTGGTCTAAGGAATCAGAGTGAAAGGTTTCAGCTAGAGGAAACGGTGTCTTCTTTGTAACTTGAAATCTTTCAATCACAATTTGAGGATGTCAGGAACTCGGCCAGAGGTGATGGGCCGATTTCAGGAGGGGGTGGGCGAGGTTCTGTGGCCTGCGATGTGCCGTCGGTCAGACTGGATTGGCCGTGTGGGTCCCTTCTGGCCTTAAAGTCTATGAAATTCATTCCTGTGCAGAGGACCGGCACCGCTTATATCTCGCTGGGGGCTGAAAGTGAGACTTCTGTGGCACACGGGCCTGGAGGAAGGATCAGATACTTTGATATGGCATTGAACTGATGTGACGGTCCTGATTTCAGTGGAACACCTAATGCAATGTAAATAAATAAATAAACGGGGCCACGCCCCTGGCGGCTGGATTCGCACACAGCAGAAACTGTGCACCTGAGAAGGCTGGAACACGAGAGGTGTAGCACCGTCTTTCAGCTCCTCCCCATCCTGATCCTGTAGAGGCAAGTTAGAGCAGCCTCAGAGCTACCCAAGCTTGTGATACTAATTAGCACACCTCAAGGGGCTGCTCTCCTCGTCAGTGCACATCATGCTCCAGCATTGTCCCTTTCCATTCCTCTCACACACACCCCTTCTCCCAGCCTGCCCCAGAACGCCCGTGAGCTGGGGGCTGGTAGGGTGAGGTAACTCACCAGCTGAGGATTCCTCTCCACTAGCCCAATTTTCTGGCGCTGACTTAAGTCCCCTTTGTGCTGCTCCAGGGGCTTAGGGGCTGGCCCCCAACACAGTAAGAAGCAATGCCAGGTGGGCACGGGAGGGCCGGAAGGTACGAGAGCTTAGTCCAACTTTTCCATGATGTCTTACAGGATCCATGTGACCTTGTGTACCAAGGGAGTTTGCACACATTCAGTCTCTGCAACGTCCAGGAGCCAAAGGCCATATTACCAGTGTGACCAGTTAATCACCAGACCTCTTGTGCTAGCAAATCAACTGGAGAGAGGGTGGCCCAACCACAGGCCTGGGAGGCCATGACTCCTCCCTTCTATTCCCAGCAAGTCACCTCACCTCTCTGTGCCTTGCTTTCCCCATCCGTAGAATGAGGATAATCATCCTTCTCGGCCTCATGGCAGGAGTGTTGTGAGGATTAATTCATGCATGTCTGTGAGTGGCTCACATGACCTGGTGATGAGTGCTGATAACATGGGTGGCGGGATAGCTCAGTGGTTTGAGCATTGGCCTGCTAAACCCAGGGTTGTGAGTTTAATCCTTGAGGGGGCCATTTAGGGATTGGGGGCAAAAATTGAGGATTGGTCCTGCTTTGGGCAGGGGGTTGGACTAGATGACCTCCTGAGGTCCCTTCCACCCCTGATTTTCTATGAACATACTGTCTGGTGTATAAATACTGATAAAGGGGGTGGATGTGGTCATCAGTGCACACACTCAGGGTAGAGAAACACAGCTGACTGGATAATGGTACCTGGCTTGGACCTAGTTCTTTTCCCCAGCAGACCTCAAAGCACTTTACAAAGGTGGTCATAGAATCATAGAATATCAGGGTTGGAAGGGACCTCAGGAGGTCATCTAGTCCAACCCCCTGCTCAAAGCAGGACCAATCCCCAATTAAATCATCCCAGCCAGGGCTTTGTCAAGCCTGACCTTAAAAACTTCTAAGGAAGGAGATTCTACCACCTCCCTAGGTAACGTATTCCAGTGTTTCACCACCCTCCTAGTGAAAAAGTTTTTCCTAATATCCAACCTAAACCTCCCCCACTGCAACTTGAGACCATTACTCCTTGTTCTGTCCTCTTCTACCACTGAGAATAGTCTAGAACCATCCTCTCTGGAACCACCTCTCAGGTAGTTGAAAGCAGCTGTCAAATCCCCCCTCATTCTTCTCTTCTGCAGACTAAACAATCCCAGTTCCCTCAGCCTCTCCTCATAAGTCATGTGTTCCAGACCCTTAATCATTTTTGTTGTCCTTCGCTGGACTCTTTCCAATTTTTCCACATCCTTCTTGTAGTGTGGGGCCCAAAACTGGACACAGTACTCCAGATGAGGCCTCACCAAGGTCGAATAGAGGGGGACGATCACGTCCCTCGATCTGCTCGCTATGCCCCTACTTATACATCCCAAAATGCCATTGGCCTTCTTGGCAACAAGGGCACACTGTTGACTCATATCCAGCTTCTCGTCCACTGTCACCCCTAGGTCCTTTTCCACAGAACTGCTGCCTAGCCATTCGGTCCCTAGTCTGTAGCTGTGCATTGGGTTCTTCCGTCCTAAGAGCAGGACTCTGCACTTATCCTTATTGAACCTCATCAGATTTCTTTTGGCCCAATCCTCCAATTTGTCTAGGTCCCTCTGTATCCTATCCCTACCTGCCACCGTATCTACCACTCCTCCCAGTTTAGTATCATCTGCAAATTTGCTGAGAGTGCAATCCACACCATCCTCCAGATCATTTATGAAGATATTGAACAAAACCAGCCCCAGGACCGACCCCTGGGGCACTCCACTTGACACCGGCTGCCAACTAGACATGGAGCCATTGATCACTACCCGTTGAGCCCGACAAACTAGCCAACTTTCTACCCACCTTATAGTGCATTCATCCAGCCCATACCTCTTTAACTTGCTGACAAGAATACTGTGGGAGACCGTGTCAAAAGCTTTGCTAAAGTCAAGAAACAATACATCCACTGCTTTCCCTTCATCCACAGAACCAGTAATCTCATCATAGAAGGCAATTAGATTAGTCAGGCATGACCTTCCCTTGGTGAATCCATGCTGACTGTTCCTGATCACTTTCATGTAAGTGCTTCAGGACTGATTCTTTGAGGACCTGCTCCATGATTTTTCTGGGGACTGAGGTGAGGCTGACTGGCCTGTAGTTCCCAGGATCCTCCTTCTTCCCTTTTTTAAAGATGGGCACTACATTAGCCTTTTTCCAGTCATCTGTGACTTCCCCCGTTCGCCACGAGTTTTCAGAGATAATGGCCAATGGCTCTGCAATCACAGCCGCCAATTCCTTTAGCACTCTCGGATGCAACTCGTCCGGCCCCATGGACTTGTGCACGTCCAGCTTTTCTAAATAGTCCCTAACCACCTCTTTCTCCACAGAGGTCTGGCCATCTATTCCCCATGTTGTGATGCCCAGCGCAGCAGTCTGGGACCTGACCTTGTTCGTGAAGACAGAGGCAAAAAAAGCATTGAGTTCATTAGCTTTTTCCACATCCTCTGTCACTAGGTTGCCTCCCTCATTCATTAAGGGGCCCACACTTTCCTTGGCTTTCTTCTTGTTGCCAACATACCTGAAGAAACCAGTCAGTGGTTCTTCAGTGGTCAGTGTCAGTATCCCCATTTCCTTGCTGGAGACACCAAAGCACAGGGGGGTGAAGTGACTTACCCAGCAGCAAAGCTGGGAATAGGAACCAGGTGCTTTGGCCATGCCTGTGAGTTGTCTGGTGCAGCCTATTCCAGGGCAGGAATCAGAGATACCAAGGCACCCTTGATCCTGGTACTGGATCTTTGCCCATGGAGCCTGCCATGAAAATGGCAAGCATGCGAGCCAGGCTTCTCCAAAGACTCAGGGCTTGGGGAAGGGATCAGAAGCTCTTATTTTACCCAGTGCCCTTTGTCCATCCCTTGGAAATATTCTGTACAGTGGCGGTGTCATATTTCTTTCAAGCACGAGCTGGAGGGAGCAATGAATTACACTGACATGAAGGATTAATGTCAGACACATGACTGGCAAGCTGACTTGAACCACCAGCCTTCAGTCTCCCCTCGTTCTCCAGTGGGAGCCCCTACAGCGTGCCAGGGTTGCACGTACAGGAGAAACTATTTTGACAGCACTAGCTTGTCTCTTTGCCTTGGCTTGTCAGCTGCTCTCTATGAATCAGGAAGGGGCTGGTCTTATTAATGAGCTTTTCAATACTGACCCTAGGGGAATGCACTTGGAAAAAGCTAGCCAACTGGAATAACATTAGTTCAGAGCCCTGCACTTCGCACCGAGGGAAGAGAAAGCGTTTCCCTCTGTCTCATGGAGCGGCGGTGTGCGTTCGATGACAGCTTTTACTGCAATGTGTGGTTACAGAGTGCAACGAGCAGGGCAGGAGTCAGTGTCCTGAAGCTGGATCAGGGTCCAAGCCAACCCTCGGCTCACACTCTGGCTTTGATGGGTGGGAAATCCCTCGCCAGACTTTGCAGCTCTGAGTCATCTCCACACAAGCCCCCATCTGTGCAGTGCTGGATGCTCACGCCACATGGGCCATCATGGCTGCTTCTGCCATGCCTTCCCCACAATGCTCTCTTGGGCTCTCTTGGTAACCCTAGGTCTCTGGACCACAGCTTTAAACACTGAGGGCCTGGCTATTTTGCCTGCCGCTGCAGCACCAGGAGCAGCTGCCCTCTGGGGCAAGTATCCTTCTCAGAGAGGAGACCCTGCTGAATTACTGCCATCACTTCCTGCTGCAGCTGGTGGTCCCCCATGGTCTCCTGTTCCGGGACCTACCACTGCTAAGCTTGCAGGACTGGCGAGATCACAGCCCCGGGGGGCACAGCTGCTCACTACTTTAATGAAGAAACTTCTGGGAAAACCAGAGAACTAGTAGAAGACCAGTTTCTCTCCAATCTATCTCCATGCATCCCATCCATCTAGCTAGGGACGCGCCGTTTGTTCTGCTGGCACCCCGATTCTTGCTCCTTGTGAGGGGTTCTGGGGGTGAGTTGCACAGTCATGGACCAGCTGTTGAGAAAGCTCTGTCCCCTAGCATGCCCGCATCTCTCCTTTGCAGCACATTGTTCCAGGGGGGCCATGGTAGCACTGGGAGAGATCCCTGGAGTGATCATTGGGCAGCTTTGCGTATTGGCCCACTCCTGACTTCGGTTCCTTATCCCACAGGGAGCGCGTGGAGAGAGGGGATCCCCAAGGCGATCACTAAGCAAGCTATCAACTGCATGCTGACCCACTGGGAGCTCTTGCAGTGTCGGTGGCTCCGTTTTGGCGGGTCCGCAGTGCGTGGGTCACCGTGGGCAACGCACAGGCTGATGGGAAAATGCACGTCGCCTTTCCAGAGCACAAGGCTAACGGATGCTCCTCACCTGTGGCTGACACCGTGCAAAGCATCCAGGAGTCATGTGCCCCAGCAAAGCAGCAGGGTTTCCGGCATAGCAGCCTTTATCCTCCTGTCTTGGGAGTTAATGTTCTCGCTAGGAACAGAAAACACGCTCCGAGATGATGTCTTGGCCCTGCTGCCAAACTAAACTGAACTCTACTCAGCACCGTTATTTATTTATTTCTCCAGAGAGCTTGCAGAGACCTCTGTTGAGCAGAACGGCTCCGGGAGGGAGGTGGCTTCCTTCCCAGGAACCCGTACCAGCATCTGGCTCTACCAAGGGGGCCAGGGCTTGCCAGCCGTATTATTTTAGTGCTAATACTTTCAGCCTGTGTTTGTTTGGAGAGGGGGCGGGTGTGCAAGCACCGGTGATCCCGCGTGAAGGGCAGGCGCTGGGTCCAGGGAGGCGGGACCCCGCGCCCGGTAGAGTGTGCGAGTGTTTGTTTTAGAAGTGTTGCTAGTCTTCGGGTTGGGATTGCCAGCAGAGCAGCTTGCGAAAAGGCTTTGTTTATTTAGCTGAGTGGAGAGACAAGTGCAAACCCCACCTGGCCCTCTCTCTGCCTTGATGGGAGACAGAGGCTGCTGGACGGAGGACTGTGTCCAAGGGGTTCATGGCAGTCTCGATGTCCTGCTGAAGGGGCGTCCTTCTCCACAGGCTCAGCGTCCCCCGGAGAATGCAAGGCACGCAGGCCAAAGCCAGCACACCTCACCTCACATGAGCTCCTGCCCAGCCCCTCAGGCGATGGACATCTCAAAGGAGCAGCTCCATCTCTGGGAGGTGGGCTGGGATGCACCCATGATGCTCACCGCTGGGCTTGTTTGGCCCGGGGTTGATCGTCGGGCTCTCGTTCACCCATCAGCAGAGCTGCGAGCGGGCACTTTGCGGCTGGAGAGCTTGTCAGAGCCTAGACACCAAGCAGGGCTGGGCCCGGTCAGCCCTCGCGTAGGAGAATAACTGATGGTCTGAAGGACTCACTCGGGGGTGCTTTTCCCACTGAGACAGCTGTTCTCTGGGGACAGGTGCTGTTCTCTGGGGACAGCGTGACGCTGCAGTGCTGCCCACGCGTGCTCACGGCAGGTACCATTCTGCAAGAGTCTGCAGCGTCACCCCAACGTCCTGGCCCAGGTCCAGGGACTGTCATTACCTCCTGCTCATGCAAATACCCCGCCTGGCGTCAGCTGGGTGCTGTGCTCGTCACTGCCTGCCCCAAAGTCTTGTGCAACGTTGTGCAACGGGGCGCTGCTTCCCCTCAGCCCAGGCGCCCTGCTCAGCCGTCTCCCCCATCTCGGCCCCAGCCTCACCCCTGGTCCGCCGGGCCTGTAGCTCAGGCCGGGTGGTGCCTATGATGCTGCTTAACACGTGCCCTTTCCCTGATGCCACGCTGCGGCTGGGAACGCTTCAATCAATTTCAGTGGGAGTTAGGCACCTAGTGGAATCTGCCCTGCCCACGACCTGGGGAAGTGGTGCAGCTGCCCCCACATGGCCGTGTGTTTTAATGCAACTGCGGGGAACGGATGAGCAGAGATTCATTTCACTCAGGCTCTCTTTGCCTGTATCTTGGAGCAGGGCAGGGCCCCCAGGTGCCCTGGCTGGCAGAACCACGCCTGGTTTGGCCAATGCAACTGGCTGGGGGAGTGAACCCCGCCAGGAGGGAAAGCTCAAATACCCCAGGATCAGGTTGTCAGCCCTCTGCCCTCCCCCATGCCAAGAGAACGGCACTGGCGCCAGGTGCATTCTGGGATACGGTAGGGGGATTATGATCCTTCCTCCGATAGTCCCCCTGGCCTGCCGGAGGAACCTCAGAAGCCATGAGAAAATGTCCCAGAATGCAGTGGGCCTGGGAGCAGTGCCGGGAACTGTCACTGGAGCAGCACAGTGCCATGTGGACGCAGAACAGGTCTGCGCGGCAGCTCTCTTTGCTGGGGCAGCTCGACCTGTGTGAATACAGCCAGTGGGTGTAAAATGCACCGGATTAACTCCACCCTCTCCGGTTAGACAAGACCTCTCTGTGCACTCGTCGCTTGGGCAGGATCTCTGAGTGTCCGCTCTGCGATCTCTGGCATCCTCTCTAGCTACCTGAGTTGGCTTCACCAATAGGACACTCACCTGCCCGCCTAGGAGAACCTTTCCCTCTGTTTCCAGAAGGCCCCTGCCCAGTGCTGGCACCCCAGGTATACTGCAGCAGCACGGGCCCTGCGGCACGGTCGAGACCACTCCTGATGTGCGCTTGCTCCCCCGGCTTGTGGTTACTCAGGAATCCCTCCTGCTGCCTCTTTGGCAGCGATTACAATAGGAACCAGCTCTGGTCGGAAGGAGCCTTTCCTGCTGCTAAGCTGCTTTTGCAGGTGAAGGAAGAAAGGAGGCGAGGCGGTGTGGGCCAGGGAGGGAGCTGCCTTCCTGGGTTTTGTGCATTCGGGAGGCAGGAAGTTAAGAGGCAGCAGGTTTTGTCTTTCTTTAAATGGAGGGAAGGAGGCAGCTGCACAAAGATCCTTTTCTTTGCAGCCTGGGATCCTTTCAAAGCGACCTGGGACTGGTGAATAGAAGCGGGCCCCAGGTAACAGCCCACTGGCAGCCTGCTGCTCGGGGGAGCTTGCAGGTGTGTGTTAACCCTTCCTGACACTGACGGACACAACAGTGCTCCACTGCGCTCTGCGTCTCCAGGGACATCAGTCCACCCCACCACGCCCTCAGCCACACACTGCAAGATGTTCCGAACTTCCTATCACTGGGGAGCATCCCCTGGGGGAAGCAGACCACCGATCCCCCAGGCCCGGCCCCTCCTGTGTGTCTTACTCGCTGGCCCAAGGCTCTGGATTTACAGGATCTCAACAGAGGATACAGAAGTTCCCCAGTGCCCCTCCTGGCCAGAGGTTTCTCTGGAGCAGGCTGGCCTGCAGGAGAGACTGAAGTTGCCTGGAGCTAAAGAGTGTCTCTGTAGCCCTGGATGTTTCAAGCTACAGAGGGTTTTTGCATTTCTAGTACTCCCCAGCATAGAAGTTCCTTCGTCCACCATGCACTCCTCCTCCTCTATACTCCAAATGAACACCAACACTCCATTTCCCTTGTTGCAACCCCTCTGGACACAGGGCCAGGTTTACAAAGGTCTTTAGGCACCTAAATCCCTTTGTACATGTGGCCCACAGTTACTGGACAAGGACCTGCTGATCTTGTATTACCTGCCGAGCCCAGCTTGGGGCTGGATGCTTTGTTGACAGGCTCCTGCCCCAAGGGGTTTGCAGTCTCGGGACAATTGCTCAGGACAGAGGGGGGTTGCTTTGCAGCTCTGACCCAGGAAGCAATTCCTCACTCTTAGCCAGCCAGCCTCTCGGCCCAGGCAGCGCTCCCCCATCCCCAAACAGCCTGCATCCTCACTTTCCACTGACCCCGTCCCCAGCCTCTGGTAACCCCCAGTAACCACCAGCACGTCTCCTCCCTAATCCACCTGTTTTGGGTGGAAGGACCCCAGCAGTGCACATCAGCACCCGGAACGCAGTTCACCAGACGCCTGCAGCTGGTCAGCCGCAGCTTGGCAACCGCAGCTTCACACAAGCATCAAGCATGCCAAGGCTAATGCCACCTTCCGCTGAGATACAGCGAGCACCATTTCCCCACTCTCCGGGAGCATAGCGAGAAGCAGCTGATGATGAACCCTGGAAAGTCAAGGTGGAGAGGGAAGCACTTTAAAGCACTTCCTCTACTGAGGGCATAGACCCTTCGATTGTTAAGGATCCCTGCAATCTTGGCATGCATTTGGGCTCCTCATTGCTCCAGCAGATCGTCATCAGAGCCCGCCCGGAGACAGGCCTACACAACCCCAAGGGCAATTTGATCGGCACAGTCAAGGACTGCCATGACAACACCATCCCAGGGACAATGGAGCAGTCTCCCTCCAGAGTGAGATTCGCGAGCAGGACACGGAGCTTTCGCAGCAACTGGCCCAAGAATCCAGAATCCACTGAAAGCGACCAGAGAGACTGCGAAGCTCTGCGGCCCCCGCCTCCTCAGTAACAGTACGTCTATAAACAGCACCTCTGGCTGGAGGGAAGGCTGGCTTTGCGACTGAGCTGCGACGCAAGAGGCCTGAGGTCAGTGACTGGCTCTGGTATAGGCTTCCTGTGTGACCGTGCAAGTCACTTACCCTCTCTGTGTCTCCGTTTCCTGTCTGGACAAGGGGGACCATCTATCCCTAAGTCACAGTGTGTTGTATGGAGAGACCGACAGGAGTGTTCATGTGGAACACAGCAGTGGGGGCCGGATAACGGCCAAGAAAGAGATAACGCAGTGACGGGTGCCACATAAGATTGGCTGGCAGACGGAGGTGATTTACCATTGATGCTGCGAGAGAGAGAACTAGTGAGAGCCCTGCAGAGGGCTCAGGGGGGATCCGGGCAGGCTGAGATCCTGTGACACAGTCTGAGCAGCTCCCTGGGGCTAGGACATGGGTTATTCAGGATTGCTATGGGGGAACCATGCAAGGTCCTTCCTTGACTCTTTGATCCGATTCACTGTGCATTGCAGCTCGTATGGGACGTCTGGAAATACAGTTCAAATTTTGGAGAGTTATGGCTCTCGTCTTTTTCCTTAGCAGCTTGGAGCCTGGCCAGAGGGGTTACTCTGCCTCCTTTGTTTGCCAGATGTGATTGGAAAGGGTCTGTTTAGCCTTAAAAAGAAATTCTTTCGTCAATCAAAGAGAAGCATTTGTGATGGGTGAGTGAGGCCTGTGCAAAACCATCCATCTTTATAAAGATAACACGTCCCCAGGGAGAACCACTAAGACGGAGCCATGGCTGCCAAGGGCTTCAATCTGCAAACCTTGTTCCAGTTTGTCAAGGCCGCAGCAGTGTGTTTCAGACACACACCATCTCCACAGCAATGGAGATGACCCTATAAGGAGAGCTGTCTACACCACACAAAAGGACCTCAGATTTCAACTGTTTGATCTGATGCCTGGATCCAGATCCAAAGAAATCAGTCAAACACCCTGAACTTGGAACTGGGATCAGAGGGGAATTGGATTTGGGATAAAAGCAATAGTAATATACAGAGACATGCTGTGCTTATTGTCATGCCGGGCAGTAACCCATCGCAGGCTGGAGACCAAAGATCAGGCCGAGCAAGAAGGGAGAGTGTAGGCAGCTGGTAGATGAACAGGTGAGAGGGAGTCAAGGAATTACCTCCAGCACAAGAGCCTGGATCCATAGATGCTCGCTTCCCTGGGATCTTTCCCTCACAAAACCCAAGGGCAGGCAGCTGGTTCCTGGGTAGCCCCAGTGCGCTTTGGTTGGTGAGAAAGGCTGAATTCCTGGGTCACTGGATCTGCCTTGAGTGAAGCGTTTATTCCCTTGTACAGTAACCCGGATTCACCAAGACCGGGGCTGTAGTAACAGCCTGGAGTTGGCAAAGTCACCTAATCACCAGCCTCTCGCTGGAAGCCCCAGTGTGGCACACTGCGCTGGGGGGCACAAGCAGGACCAGCCTAGACCAAAGAGCATCCTCCCCCCATTTGTTAAACTTTTGAATACCTTATTTTTATTGCATTTGTGGCCCATTTCATGACTTTGATTCACGATTTGCAGGCATAATTTATCCTTGCTGTAGAAGACTGACTGGCAACGCCCCATGAGATTCTACAAAGGTCCAGAACATTCTAGGAGGTTAGTGGAAAATCAATCCACATCCGGAGTACCCTGAAACATGCTACGTTAAACATTCTACTTTCCCTTTTAGTCGCTAACCACAAAAACAGTCCCCCCAGTCCCAGCACCCCCAAGCTCAGCACCTGGGTCGCCTGCTCCTAAATCCAGCCCTGGGCACGAGTCCTGGCTTGCACAGGTTGGAGGCCAGAGGGGTCACTGTGACCATTCAGCCTGAGGTTCCGTGTCATGCGGGCCGGAGATTTCACCCAGCCTTTCCTGCTTCGAAGCGGATACCTTGTGGCTGAGCCTGGGCACGTTGCTCACCGAGCGTCTCTGACAAGGAGCTGGAAAGGTAACGGGGACGCAAAGGAGAACTGGGCTAGGAGATAACAGAGCTAATACACTGAAGAGAATTCCCTTTACAAGGACACACACAGCGACAACCCTTCCCAACAGAGGGTCCCGCCTCCCCATCTTCGCCTCCGCTTTTTAAGGGATGCCTGATTAAGGATGTCTCACAGACAGCACCTGCCAGGAGTTGGCCATCCCTGAGGCAGGGCCAGCCCAAGAGAAATCCCCCAGCCTGGAGAGAGGCCTGGCCTATTAACTCTGCTGCCTCCAGCCAGGGCATGTCCTAGGATGCGCAATGAAACCACGAGGTCCTTTCACAGCCACCCCTGAGACCTATCAAACAGCTCCCCACTCCACCCCCCCACATCCCTCAGCCCCCAACAGATGGTTCGTGTTACTGAAGGAGCCTGGGATTGCCAGGAAGGGATTGTGAGCTGGGGCGCGGTGGTATTTACCCTTTGGCTTCCCATAAAAAGCCCAGGTGTTATCTCTTTAATCTGCAGGGTCAGGGGTCAGTGCTTTTGACGGTGCAGTGAGCAGGTTAATGGGATGTCAGGTGGGAGAGGACTGAGGGAATGGCTGGCAGGAGCATGCATGGCTGGGCTCAGAGAACACAGCTCATGGCTTGGCTCCCGCCAGGACCCAGGCAGGCGGAGGAAGCCCAGGGGATTGCTCAGCGTGGGAGCCCTGGGTGAAATCCTGGCCTCCTGGAAGCCAATGATAAAAGCCCCGCTGATTTCAGTCGGGCTAGGATGGTGGGGCTGGAAGAACACCACATGGAAACAATTCACAATGAAAAGGCATTTCAACAGGAAACAGAGAAACGTTTCATTCGGAACAAGCTGAACCAAACAGGCCCTTAGTCACCGATGGAACATTTTGTGTAATGAAATGTCAGTTCAATTGGCAGGAATTCACACATGGCATCGGCACCACATTCTCAGATGGAAACAGTTCCAGTTTTCCCAGCCCACTCTAGGATACAGAGCTGGGGGCTGGTAGCCAGCCTGCCCAGTGATGCTGTTAGGCCGGGCAGCCCAACTCATCCCAGCTTTAAGGAAGGGGATCCTGCCCACCTCCTGACCCGCCCTAGCCAGGACGGACAACAGGCCTGGGTCTGTCCACCCTGCCCCTTCGGCACCCAGCAGTGCATGCTGCTCCCTCTACGTGGGTGAGATAGCTCACCTTACCTGATCCCTCGCCTTACAGTGTGTACGGTAACACCCATTGTTTCATGTTCTCTGTGTATATAAATCTCCCCGCTGTATTTTCCACTGCATGCATCCGATGAAGTGAGCTGTAGCTCACGAAAGCTGATGCTCAAATAAATTGGTTAGTCTCTAAGGTGCCACAAGTACTCCTTTTCTTTTTAAAGTCTGTTTCACTACCCTCCGGGTCACTTTGCAGAGAGGCAGCCAGTCGCAGAGAATTTGGATTCAACTAAATCTAATAGCCAGAGAGAAACGACTCACTCCAGCACAGGCCAACACATGGGATGGCTCACCCAGGCTCCTCTCCTGCCCCCTACATTCCCCACCTCTCTCCATTCACACCTTTTTGTCTCTCTCTCTCTTTCCATTACTGCCCATGACAGCACTTTCCTTATCTCTCTCCCCCGGCCACGTTCAGTCCACGACCTACACGCACAGGATCCCTCAAGAATCCTTGGCAACAGCTGCCGCAGCGGTGACAAGGAGATGGCCCAGCACCTGGCACAAAGGCTTGTGAGGGGTGGCTTGGAAGTGAAGGTGTCGGACTCGGCACGGACAAGAGCGGAGACTCCTTCTAAGCGGCAACGGGGGAGGCGTGGGAGGAAAGAGATGAGGACGTTATTGGGATAAGGGGAAGAGACGGGGAGATGGTGCGACAGGGAATCGGAATGCAAAGAAGTATGTGTGTGTGGGGGAGGTGGTTAGGGGAAAAGAGGAGGCAACAGGGCAGAGCCACTGAGTTGCAAAGAAAGAGTAGCCAGAACAGCCCTTTGTGAAAATTGTCCAGGGCCCAGGCCTGATCTCGGTTCCCGCGGGTAACTCTGCAGTAGTCCCGGGGCAGCTAATTGGACGTGGTGAGAGCTCTGTAGTCTGCGTGAGCACAGGGCAGCTGAGGGGACACAGAAGGGAGGGTCGTACGGGTGCAGGCGGGGGTAAGACACACACTGTAGGAAGGAATCCATGCATCCCTCTGACTTACCTTTAAACGCTTCCCCTCCAAGAGCCAGAGGATTCCACCACTGGGCCAGGGCGGTGATGGAATCTGTGACTGTCTGGACAGAGCATATGGGTGTTGGGTTCTGCTGCCCCTGTCGCTTTAAGGTCCCAGTCTGTATCACCCTGGCAGGGCAAAGGAGCCATAAAGCCTGAAGCCCCAGCCCCAGGGGCATGTAGTGGGGTAGCTGGCCGAAGCACCACTGAGCTCCAGCTATTCTTGACTGCAGGACTGGCCCCTTGTGGGCACAGGCAGCCAAAGTGAGAACAGCCCTGAGGCTGCTGCAGCTCAAGCAGGGGGCTAAGCTCAGAACAGGGGAGGCACAAAGGTCACTGATGGACACCTTTGCCTGTCCCATTCCTGCACCAAACGGAGCAGAAAACCAAGCCCTGCTGGCGAGCGCTCAGCTATCCTGCCTCTACTGCAGGTGAAGACACTGAGTCCGCTCTAAGAGAATTTGATCCAGCGAGAACCGGAGCGGGAGAAGGCAAAGGTGAAAAACCCAAGCAACAAAAACACTTTAATGCTCTCATAACGATGTCGCTACCGGCACTGACTCATTCCTGAGCAGCACAGCACATGTCAATGCTCGTAATTCGCAGATCCCATTAAAAGAAACATCTTGAAAGTTACTGTCATCTGATGGCCAGTAAAAACGTTCAACCAGAAAGACAAAGGGACCATCTGCAAAACGGCTCCCTCCCCATTTTGGCTTTGTCCTAAAAACCCCCTGATTTCTGTTCTCTCTGCTGATTGCTAATCTCTAATGTACAGCAGCTGTACTCAGCACTGTAGCCGCTCACAGACGTGGGAGGGGCTGTGGTATCATGGACCCCAAAATACATGAACCCTCCCGGACTCATAACCTGCCCCAGGGAGGCAATACCCTGGGGACATCATTGGGCAATAAGACTCCACTCTCCTGAACCAGCTGCATTATCGGTCTGAAGGTCCCTGCAACACTGGATGGCGATTGTACCTAGGTGGCTCTCCCAAAGCCCCACTGAATCACCATGTACCTTTTCTGCAGGACTCTAGGTGGATTCATAACTGGTTGGAAAGCCATTCCCAGAGAGTAGTTATCAGTAGTTCACTGTCAAGCTGGTAGGGCATATCCAGTGAGGTCCTGCAGGGATCAATTCTGGATCTGGTTCTGTTCAACATCTTCATCAACATCTTCATCTTCGTCAATGATGTAGATAATGGCATACAGAGTAGACTTTTAAAGTTTTCGGATGATACCAAGGTGGGAGGGTTTGCAAGTGCTTTGAGGATAGGATTAAAATTCCAAATTGAACAAACTGGAGAAATGGTCTGAAATAAATAGAATGAAATTCAATAAGGACAAATGCAAAGTACTCCACTTAGGAAGGAACAATCAGTTGCACACATACAAAATGGGAAATGACTGCCCAGAAAGGAGTACTGCGGAAAGGGATCTGGGGGGTCATAGTGGATCACAAACACTGTTGCAAAAAAAGTGAACATCATTCTGGGATGTATGAGCAGGACTGTTGTAAGCAAGACATGAGAAGTAATTCTTCTGCTCTACTCCATGCTGATAAGGCCTTAACTGAAGCATTGTGTCCAGTTCTGGATGCCACATTTTGGGAAAGATGCAGACGAACTGGAGAAAGTCCAGAGAAAAGCAACAAAAATGATGAAAGGTCTAGAAAACATGACCTATGAGGGAAGATTGAAAGAAGTGGGTTTGTTTAGTCTGGAGCAGAGAAGACTGAGAGGGGACATGATAATAGTTTTCAAGTACATAAAAGGTTGTTACAAGGAGGAGGGAGAAAAATTATCCTCCTTAACCTCTGAGGATAGGACAAGAAGCAATGGGCTTAAATTGCAGCAAGGGAGGTTTAGGTTGGACATTAGAAAAACTTCCTAACTGTCAAGGTGGTTAAGCACTGGCATAAATTGCCTACGGATGTTCTGGAATCTCCATCACTGGAGATTTTAAAGAGCGGGTTAGACAAACACCTGTCAGGGATGGTCTAGATAATACTTAGTCCTGCCATGAGTTCAGTGAACTGGACTAGAAGATCTCTTGGGGTCCCTTCCAGTCCTATGGTTCTATGTGACTCATCACCCATTCATAACTAACTAACTCAGCTCAGATTTGAACTATTCAGTGCTCCCAGCAAACTGCTCACCTGTGAGCTATCGATCAAGAATTATTTTCAGTTCATGAATAAACATGAAAGAGCTCTGAGGCGCTCACAGACAAATCACAAACAGAAAAAGAAAAAGAAAAACGTTGAACAGATGATGGGCTTTGCTGTGTGTGTTTTTTGTAGCCATGGCAAAAGTGAGTTCATTCAAGTCTAGACTTTCCCAAATCTTTCCCAAATCCATCCCTATGCAACCAGCAGGTTATTTCTTTTCCATATACTAATTACCACGATTGGCAAGCATTTCTAAATCGCTACGGAAGTCAAAGCAGAAAGACAGACACGGGAAGAAGATATATAAAATACTACTCTTTCCACATTCTTTCCAGCATATTGAAGAAGTCTGCAGGACAATTTAGCTCAGTCTATTGAGAGTAAGAGCCAGACACAAAACCCATTTCGGCCTGCGTTTCCTCTAAGTGAGTTGGGGAGAGAGCACTTAGCCATGTGGCTTGACTTCCTCATTCTTGTTTATTTCCCATCAGAGAAGAGAAACCGATGGACTTGAGCCAGGCATGTAAATGGAACCCAACTCCGGAGACGTGAGGGGCAAAGAGAACGCAGGTGATTCCTCAAGCAAGCAGAAAAGGAACCTGCTGCCTTGACAGGAGGGAGCTCTTTGCCTTCAGCAGTGATAGGGATCGTGTGGTGAGTGCATGTGACTGGTGCCAGGGAGTTTGTATTCGGACCCTGTCTTCTACACTGGGTGTCCTTGACTGAGTCACTTCCCCCTTTCTATTCCTCAGTGTGTTCAGCTGCAGAACGGGGGTCGTGATACCCAAGGGGGGTTGGGAGGATTGATGTTTGTGAAGGGCATTGCAATCCATGCCTGGGAAGGACTATGCAAGTTCAAGGTATTATAGAGGGTCTAGGAAGGAAGTGGGTTCTGTTCCCACCCATTTTTCCTTCACCTAGGCTAGAGCTGTACTGAATCAGCCCGGGCGTTGAACCTGGGCCACTGTTTCGGTGAGTTTGGGTTGCTCCGTAGTTACAGGTCGTGGGGCACTCTGTGGTGTTTTATCCCCAGACCAGTCATGACGTGGGGGTTGGCCAGAGTGGTGTTGGAGTCTGGGGAGCTGTGAGCCAAAGGTGGAGAGGAGGTTTGAACAACTGCTGGTGAAGCAAATCTGACGAGCGTCATCCCAGCCCCAGCCCCCGACCTGTTTACCATGATTTTTCATTTCAGTTTGGTAAGATCTGAGCCATTGAATCTCGAGCTTCAGGGAGCGAGCTGATCCCCAGCTGGGTCAGGAAAGAGCCCCAAGGAACGTCTCCGGTCTGCCCACTCTGGGGCTGCTCGTGAATTCTGCACACTGCTATGCTGGGCGGCATTCCTGCTCCGCTGCCCCCTGTCCCGGCCCAGGGAGGGAAGGGAGGCAGCACGTACCAGCAGAGAAGGGCTTTCCCGGTGCTGAAAGAACCAAGCCGGGCCCAAAGAGAGATGTGTAAAATGGGAGCCTTGCTCGCTGGTGGGCCAGGTGGGATGTCACTCACGCAGCCTGGGGAATGCCTGCTCCCATGGGTGCACTAACTGGACAGGTTCAGAGGGTGGCACTGACCCTTTCCCCTCCCCACTCTCTGCCCTGACCTGGGCTGGCTCCATCCGTTCTCCCCGTCACCGAGCCCCAATCTGTCAGTTCTGTTCCTGTGGGAAAAGGGAACCATTCTCCCCTCTTCCCAGGGGGAGTCACAGAGCGTCGCTTGGGATGAGATTCACAAACATTCATGAGAATCTCGCCACGCACAAAGCAGTCACGGCGCAGTGTGGCTGAGCTCTCACTAAAGCTGCCACGAGGCTCATCCCCAGCCAGATCAGCTCAGATCAGACTTTTCCTCCAGACTAACGGGGCACATGCAAATACAAAGGGGACCCTAAAAACGCCTTCCATGGGCCACAACCTTGGGCCTTGCTGGCTGTTGAAATGATTTTTTTTTAGTACATTAGAGAAGGGCAGATAGCTTCAAAACTTTAATCGATCTACCGACCTGGCTATCCCATCCTCACCACCACAGGATCTTCACCCCAGCAGACACCAAAGCTTTCCCGAGGTTTGGATGGTTGTGTGTGTGTCAGTTTTCAATTACTTAATTTTTTCCCCCAGCTCTGCCCTCGGAGGTACCTGTTGGGACCCAAACACGGAAAGAACCGAGGCTAAGTTTCCAGCCCTGCTGGAAGCAGGCAGTATTCAGCTGGGCCAAGGAGGTGAGCTTCTTCTCTGGGGCTTGCAGTGCCGTACTTGACCCTGCAGCCGGCTGAGTACCTGCAGTTCTCAGTGAGAGCTGAGGGTACTCAGTGCCGCACCGTAGGAGCTCAGCACTAGAGCCCGAGCCAGTTAGTAACTGTGGTTAATATTCAGCCCTTTGTCATCCCCAGCCCCGGTCCTGATTCTTGATGTGTCCTCATTCACAAGAGCTTGTCCAAACACATTTTAGCCTGTGGGGGTGTTTGTAAGCTGTTTGCTTAAAGTAGTTGCATGATTGGTTGCTTAAATCACATGGTCTTGTTTCAGCTCTCTGGTTGGACCTTCATACGGGAGGCTAACGAATGACAAGTGGCAGATAATGAACAAGGCCTGCCCCACTGTGGATTATCAGCTAAATATCCATCCAAGGTCACTTTCTTTTGGCATTCGGGAACATTTCACATAGAGCGGGATGGCTGGGTTGCCTGAATACTCACAAAAGATCCTGCAGACTCAACCTTTCCATCCGTTTCCCGATTATTCAACCAGCTCGTCGCAGCATTTTGGGAGACCAGGTCTAACTTTTTCAGCTTTCTAGTAGCTGGAAAAAGCATGTGAGCGAAACCCCGCCCCGCTAGCCATCCCTGGGGAATTTTTATTATACCTCAAGGCTCTGACTGAGATCAGAGCCCTGTTGCGGTGGGTTCTGCATAGACACAGGGTAAGAGATAATCCCTGCTCCAAAGAGCGTCATGTCTAAACAGGCAGAGGAACGAGCATTGTCTCCGTTTTACAGGTCGGGACGTGGGCAGCAGGTATAAGAGGTTTGGGGAGGTTAAGCCTCCCCAAACAGGGCACGAAACGCCGGATGTGGTACACCTTCCTTTGGGGGTGCGCCGGCCCACCCCTTTGGAGCACTGCGGACACTGGTACCCAGATCATGGCCCTGCCTCTGCTCCGCCCCAAGACCCCGCTCCTGCTCAGCCCGCGCTGCACCTCTTCCTGCCCCTGCTGAGGGGCTTCCTGCCTAGGCCCTGCCGCTCGCTCCGCTCCGCCTTGGGGGTGGAGGCCGAGTGGGGCTGGGGCCATGGTCCAGGCGCCAGTGGGCCCCCCCCATACACTTCTAGGGAGCTTCCAGTGCTCATGCCCAGGATCCCCAAACGCAAGAGTCACGCGCCGCCCCTGGGTGGGGAAACCAGGCAGAGCGTGGAAGTAACATTCCATCACACGGCAAACCTGGGGCCAAGTCTGGACTTGAACCCAAATCTCCTGCATCCCTAAGCAGTCACCACAAGAGCACCCTTCCTGTCTAGGCAAGGAGCAATGTGTGGGTCACCGCTAACCATTTGCTACCAGCTCTCCTCCCCAGATCCATTCTCTGGTTACAGATGCTTGTCACCGAGCCCACGGGATCTTTGCTTAGCAGCAGCAGCAGGTCGGGGCTGTCGAAAGGCCAGAACGAATGCCTCCCGCCCCTTCCCCTGGGGCAGGGCATGAAGCTCATCTCCTGAGCTGACCCCTGGCCCCGGGCCAGCACACAGAAGGTGTCTGTTGTGAAAGAGAAGCTTGTGCCAAGCGGCAGAATGGAGAAAGCTGTGGAACGGGGGAAATGTTTTATCCAAAACATATGTATTTGCCACTATTCTAGTTATCTGGGATATTTCCTGCATGTTTGTTGCTAGGGCAACTGGCCCAGCATGAAAGCCCTCTTCACTAGGCCCTAGAATAAGAAACGGCCATGTGGTGCCAATTTTAAAACTCTCTCTTTCCTCCATCTGTCTCCTTCCCGGGCAGTCCCCTCCGCCGTGCTCCCGGATGGTATGGAGCCGAGCCCCCGAGTCGAGAGCCATCCCTCCCCGCTCACCTCCTTTCCCAGCCAGTGTTGTTTTTCCTTGAGTGAGGGTTTCTTGGCTGCCCGGGGAGAGCGACTGGGCAGGCAGCCACGGTGGGACAGGGGGCTCCGCTTGGAAGGAAACGTTGAGAGAATCGTCTGGTGCCTGCGAGCGGCGAGGAGAGGCTCCGAGAGGAGAGGAGTTTGCTGGTGAAGCGGGGGGTAAGTGACTCGTTCAGCTCTTTGGAGGAAAAGCTGGTGGGTTAATCAAGGCAAATCCCCTTCCCCTCTCCCTGAAGTGCCCAGCACATCTAACCTGCTGGCCCTCCCAGGGCAAGGGAGATGGGTGCTGCCGTCATTGTCTTCCACTGTTTTTTAACAACCAAACCCTAGGAAAGTATATGGTCTGGGCTGCCTGGATAGTGAGCGGGGCTGTCCCTTTGGCTTGAATTCACAACAGGACCCTCCAGACATTCTCACTGGGTCTCCCGTTGGGGTAGCAAAGTGACTAGGTCCTAGGACAGGGTCTATTCATGCGGCACCACGGAGCAAGGAAACAACGTCCTGCTGGCTCCAGGTATCACCAGGGAATGACCTCTGTCACAAGCGAAGCCTTCCCAACTCTTATCCTCTCTCCTGCCTGAAAGGTCTTGCGGAGGCCACAGTGACTTTCCCTTGTCAGGAGAGCACCCAGGGCAGCGGGGCCTGTGCTGTACGGAGCTCAGCTTTGGTTTTTAGTCACGATGCAGGTAGATTGTGGCACATTGGTTTTTGCCAGTCTGGCTCTGTCAGCAGCTGCAGGCCTTAGCCAGACAAGCCTGTCAGAGTCCCACTGTTCACAATGCCAGGCCAGGTAACGGCCCTGAGGTGTGAATAGAGGCAAAGGAGATCTTTATTTTAATCCTCACTCCACGGGATGGTTTAGTGGCCAGTATGGGTGCGCATGCCTGCGTGTACCCATTTGTGTAAGGAAGGGATGATGTAGCTGTTGCTATTGTCTGAGGTCGCCGTTGAAAGACTTATTGAAATCCTGGTGCTGGAATCACCCACAGGGCTGGTTCTTTCACTGGCATCTTGGATGCCTGGGGCGTCCCACTGGACTCTTAGCTCTGCCATTTTTGCCAGACTCCATGGTCCAAGAGGGGGGATACGGGCTCCTCTGCAGAAAATGTCACTCCAGGTGCGGGTCAATGCGGAAGCCCTGGGTTGGGGGAGCCTCAGCTGCTGTCACTGAGAACCAACCCTGGTGAGGTGGGAGAAGCTCCCGCATTGTCCGAGCCCTTCCTGCACCTCCCAGCCCTGGCTGCAGTGGGAGGAGCACTGCCCGGTCTCCCAGGAGGCTCAGACGTTCGCTCAGACGTTGGAGAATCACCCCAGCTTCTCCCAACGCCCCCATAGCTCAGAGACGTCCCAAACCCGGACACTCTCAGCAGCGGCTCTGATTGTACTTCCAGCTGCAGGAGCTGCCCTGGGAGTGCCCATTTTATACAGGGCCCCAAGGTCTCGCCCTGAAGGCCCGCCCCTTCTCTGGCCTCTGGCCAGCCCCCCCCCATAAAACCCATTAGAGACTCTTGGCCAGTAACACCTGCACTGAAGCTGCTGTTGCTCTGCTCCAGGTTCTGCCCCTTTCTGCCTGCAGCATCCTTGTGTGCAACTGTGAGGTGGGCGGCTCTCTGGGCTCCTTAAGGCACACGGCATGCGTTAGCTCAATGCCTCGGCCATGCGGCAGGTTAAAATTCTCCCGCTGGCCAGCTCACCGACTGGGAGCCACCGCAGCAGCCGGTTGCACTAACCCCAGGCAGGCAGGTGCCTCTGTGAGACCTGCGCACGACCACACCTATCGCTCTGTTTACCCCCCCGGCTGATGGACAGCAGCTGCAGCGTCAGTAAGGACAGGACGATGCACCTGGGGAGGGAGTGGAGTTCTCAGGAAGGAACGGGGCGATGTCTGGAGCACGCCCTGTCGCCTGGTGCAAACACCCCATGTCCAGAGCTGCAGACATCATAGAATCATAGAATATCAGGGTTGGAAGGGACCTCAGGAGGTCATCTAGTCCAACCCCCTGCTCAAAAGCAGGACCAATCCCCAATTAAATCATCCCAGCCAAAGCTTTGTCAAGCCTGACCTTAAAAACTTCTAAGGAAGGAGATTCCACCACTTCCCTAGGTAACGCATTCCAGTGTTTCACCACCCTCCTAGTGAAAAAGTTTTTCCTAATATCCAACCTAAACCTCCCCCACTGAAACTTGAGACCATTACTCCTTGTCCTGTCCTCTTCCACCACTGAGAATAGTCTAGAACCATCCTCTCTGGAACTACCTCTCAGGTAGTTGAAAGCAGCTATCAAATCCCCCCTCATTCTTCTCTTCTGCAGCCTTTGCCTGATTCAGTTCAAGCTTTTCCAGTCAAAAAATTCTCCTCAGACCTCAGTCTGTGAAATTTTAGGCCATACAGGGTGCTGAGGGGGCAGCAGGAGAGACACAAACAGAGCTTAGAATGCAAAGGGGTTTGCGGTCTTAACCCCAGGGTCACAAGGGTCACAAATTAATCACATAAAAGCACAGTATATTCTGCTTATATATATATATATATACACCTTAACAATGGAACCATAGCTAGCGCCGCTATGGTAGAGATAGATGTATTATGTATGATACAAATGTCCCCTTTTGGATCAGAGAAAATATTCTCTTTCTGCTGTATTCCTGTAATGTCCATCATGATGGTACCTGAGCTCTGAACAATGTAAATTAGGTCTCCTTAGCACTGTCCATGGTGGATTCTGCTCTTCGTCCTCACCAGCTGCTAGGAAGTCCTGCTTGTGGGCTTTTCCATTTTCTTTCACTAGCCAACCTTACCTTTCCTGTCTGCTTTGTCTTACATCCCCTGTGGCCCCAGAACCCTTCCAATTGAATCAGCATCTAGACTGAACCACAGCTAAATGTAACAAGCGCAAGGTTGTTCTTAAGCTATCCTTGCAAGAGGCTGAGTGAAGGGATAATCCGGCAGAGATGAGTGTGAGTGTGCTTTGCTGTTTGTCATATCCCCGTCCATTCCATTCAGGACCACTTGGCAAGCTGGTTTCATTTGGACCATAACAGGAAAAGCTAAATGGTTTTTTTGGGTTTCTTTATGATCTTACTCTCGTGACTGGTCAGAGTAATGATGCCAGGCTGCATATCACAGCTCAGGGTCAGGCACGGGACAAGCATTAGCAACACCTGAGAAACAAACACAATCAGGAGCAAGGTTTCAGAGTAACAGCCGTGTTAGTCTGTATTCGCAAAAAGAAAAGGAGTACTTGTGGCACCTTAGAGACTAACCAATTTATTTGAGCATAAGCTTTCGTGAGCTACAGCTCACTTCATTGGATGCATAAAGTGGAAAATACAGTGGGGAGATTTATATACACACAGACCATGAAAAAATGCATATTGTAAGGAAAGTGATCACTTAAGATGAGCTATTACCAGCAGAAGAGTGGGTGGGGCGAGAGAAAACCTTTTGAAGTGATAATCAAGGTGGGCCATTTCCAGCACATTTCCAGGAGTGAACAAGAACGTCTGAAGAACAGTGGCTGGGGGGGGGAGCAAGGCTCAGAAATGGCTGCTCTGACTCAGAGACTATGGCCCCAAGCCAATGATGCAGGGTCCCTTTGGGGAGGTTGTGCACAGATCCTGAAGTGTAATCAGAGGCAATCACTGCAAGGCATGACTGTTTGGAGGTGGGTTTCCTTCCTGTGTATCCCGCTGCAGATTCCTCTGAGTTCCTAGACCATCCCCTCTGTGGAACTTTCTCCCAGGCATGGCGAGAGAAGCTAGCAATGCTCAGGAATCGGGGAGGGCTCTCAGTGCCTGTCCTAAAGTTTGTGAGTTTGTGCTTGAATTTTTTTGCAATATGCTTCGGACCAGTGTAGTGTCAGTCCAAGCATTTTGGTTACTGCACGGACACTTACTGTATGCCTGTTTCTCTGATAGCGTTCCAGCTTCCTCTTAATCGAAAACAAACACAAAGCTGGTACAACCACATGATGCTGCTACAGTGGGAAGCAGGGAATAATGGTCTTCCAAGGGCAGGACATATGCATGTTGTCAGCCCCTATAGAAATATGATTGTGCCACATTTGGCCGCAAAATTTAGCTTAAAAGAAGCTTTGGCAGAACCTAAGACCATTTGCCATGTAGATTTTTATGTTCCCAGAGAAACAGGTGTTTAACAAACCAATCTTTCCCTGCACTGTGTGTAACCCAACCATTGCAGCCTGATGACAGTGCTGGAGAACTTGAAAGTAAGCCTCACTAGAGAAGTGTAACTGACCAGCTTCTATCCAATGCCCAAGTCGGGAAAAGGTGAAAAGCCAATTAGATTATCATTCTTTCAGTTCCAGTAATCTAAAGTGACTTGTGGAACCAAAGTAAAGAGATTTGCTTTTTTTTAAAAAAACATACGAGGTGTCAACCTGAAAGGGTCTTCTGAAATGTGCTTTATTGTGAAACAGGGTCAAAATAGATGAGTAGCCAGGGTACTAAAATGAATACAGGATGTCTGCCCTCATGCTTCAGGGCATAAGCCATCTGCTCAGTAACAGGGGGCTGGGAAGGAACTTCCCTCTATGGGAAGATTATTCCATATTTATCTGATTCAAGGTTGTTACACCTTCTTATAAAGCATCCTGTAACCACTGTCAGAGACAGGGTACCAGGCTAAAGAGACCACTGCTGCTCTAGCAATTCCTATGGGCTGTGTTCCTCTGAAAGAATAATTCCAGCAATATAAAATCCAGATCAAACAATACAGCAGTGGGTTCTGTCCAGCTTAGGGGGAGAGAATGTGCAAGCAAATCAAATGCATTTTGCTCTGATATTCACAACCTAGCCTGTATTTCAGACTCCCCATCCTCTGCAATTGTAGGATACCCCTAGCAGCTGGAGACTGTAAATAGCCAGTGAAGATTTTAAACCTACAGACAAATTCTTTTCTCTGAGCCACAAAAATGGATGATGGGCCAGAACTTCTGCTGGGGTATGTTGACTCAGTCCCATCAACTTCAGGGCTGAATCCATTTACAACAGAAGGGCATTTGACTGGAGAATTCTGCGTGCTGTCTGGGAACAGACCCTGGATGCCAGCACGCCATCCGTGCATGGAGTGGAGGGCAGAATTTTGGAGCCAGGACCTGCTGTTGCAGAGCAGAATTTTGTCCTGAACTCTGAATTTCTTGGCATTTGTCATTTTAAAGGAGAAACTCCCCTGGATCTGGCAGTCAAAAAGTCTCAATGAGTAATTGATCTAACTCCCACTGAAATCAGTGGAAACCCCCCCACCCCATTGATTTTAATGACAGCTGGATCTGGGTAGATTAGATATGTAGATAGACTTTGTTTGAATCTATTCAGAATAACATTTTGTTCATTGTCATTATAACTGAGCCTTTGGGACAGAAAATAACCATTACCAACCTTTTCAAAATTGTGTCGTGCTTAAAAAATACTACCTTAATAAGCTGTCCCCCTGTGGATTCCGAGGCATGTGTAGACTGCAGGATGGTTTATGCTGGGTGGAGACACCCCAGGAGAGCAGGGTCATGGGACGTTAGCAGGCCTGGAACAGGGGATGAAAAAGTCATTTAACCGCCCTGTCTGAGTGCCTTTTGCATGTCGCTGTTTGGGACACCCAGCTCCTGCCAACCATGTGCTTCTAGCCTCTGAGTTGATTTTATGCCATTCATATGCATGTGGAGTTACTGTTTTCAGAACTCCTGGAAAAACAATAGCCCCTGCGGTACTTTATGGGCTAATCTGCCAAGAGGCATTCATGTGCATGGCCCTAACGGAACAGGCAAGGTACGGAGCAGGTGCCAAAGAAAACATCTCCTGAAATCCACTTGGAAAACAGTCCTTGCAAAATGAAATAATTTGTATATTAAAAACAAAAGAGAGCAGCAGCTGGTCTGGAATAAACAGCCATTCCTCTTGGAGCAGAGCTGGCGTCTGCACCCACAGCTGGGTTGGGGCAGCAGAGAAGGAGCGATCAATAAGGGCATGGCTACAGTTGCAGATGTAGAGCGCTGTGAGTTAAACCCGCCTTCGTAAAGCGCAGCAGGGAAAGCGCTGCAGTCTGTCCACGCTGACAGCTGCAAGCACGCTGGCGTGGCCACATTTGCAGCACTTGCAGCGGCATTGGGAGAGGTGCATTATGGGCAGCTATCCCACAGAGCACCTCTTCCCATTCTGGTGCTGTGGCTTGTGGGAAGGGGGCGGGGAGTGTGGGGCATTCTGGGTCCTGTCCCAAAGCCCCGTGAGCCATCGGTTCGCATCCCAGCAATCCCTTTGCTTCCGTCCACATTTGGCGCCATCTTTCAACGGTTTTTGTACTGTGCGCTCTGTCTTCCCTTTCAGTCTGCGGGAATGGAGCCCGAACTGCTGAGGAGTATTCTGACGAGTCTCGCCAGCACGCCACATTTGGCAGTCGAGTTATTCCTTCTGATCCAAAGTGACAGTGAAGGCTCCGACGATATCAACTCGAGTAACGCATATGACACGAGTTTGTTGTGGCATTCACGGACATGCTCACCACCATGGAACACCACTTTTGGGCTCAGGAAACAAGCACTGAGTGGGGGGTTCACATCGTCTTGCAAGTCTGGGATGACGAGCAGTGGCTGCAGAACTTTCGGATGAGAAAAGCCACTTTCATGGGACTGTGTGAGGAGCTCACTCCACCCTGCGGCGCAAGGACATGAGATTGAGAGCTGCCCTGACGGTGGAGAAGCAGGTGGCTGTTGCAATCTGGAAGCTGGCAACTCTAGACAGCTACCGATTGGTTGCTACCCAGTTTGGAGTGGGGAAGTCGACCGTTGGAATTGTGTTGATGCAAGTTTGCAGGGCCATTAATTGCATCCTGCTCAGAAGAACCATGACTCTGTGTAATGTGTATGACATTGTGTCTGGCTTTGCACAAATGGGTTTCCCTAACTGCGGAGGGGTGATAGATGGGACGCATATTCAAATTCTGGCACCAGCCCACCTAGCCTCTGAGTACGTTAATCGGAAGGGGTATTTTTCTATGGTTCTCCAGGCACTTGTGAATCACCATGAGCATTTCATTGACATTAACGCAGACTGGCCCGGAAAGATGCATGACGCACTCATCTTTCAGAACACTGGCCTGTTCAGGAAGCTGCAAGCAGGGACTTTTCCCGCAGACCAGAAGATCACCGTAGGGGAAGTCAAAATGCCCATTGTGATCCTTGGAGACCCCACTTACCCTTTAATGCCATGGCTCATGAAACCCTACACAGGGAGCCTTGACAGCAGCAAGGAGTGGTTCAACAACAGGCTGAGCTGGTGCAGAATGACTGTGGAGTGTGCTTTTGGCTGTTTAAAGGGCCGCTGGCGCTCTCTGTATGGGAAGCTGGACCTGGCCGATGACAGCATCCCCACAGTTATATCCACGTGCTGTAGCCTCCGTAACATTTGTGAAGGGAAGAGTGAAAGATTCACTCAGGTATGGAACTCAGAGGTTCAACACCTGGAGGCTGAATTTGAACACCCAGAGAGCAGGGCTTTAGAGGGGCCCAGTGCAGGGCTGCAAGGATTAGGGATGCCTTGAGGGAGCAATTTGACGCTGAAAGCCACCAGTAATGTCTGGTACCCTGCACGGGAGTGAAGTACAGTGGTTCCAATGTTAGTAGGAATCTGTGTTTGCTACGCTGACTTGCAGTGACCATTTCTTTCCTGGGCTAAGGTATCTTTTACTTTATACAATAATAAAGAATGTTTTCAAAGCCAAAAAATCCATTTATTGACAAGAAAATTCATGTATTGAAAAGAGACACAACTGCTTGGGAAACAGAAAGGGAAAGGGGGTGGGGAACGGTACAATCACAGATTTGCGTATGCCCTGCCTGGAGTGCTGTGCAATGAGTGCTGCACTTCAGGATGGCTACACTGCAAGGTGATGGGGGTTGAGTGCAGTGGGTCAGGGTCATAGTTTTCAGGGCTAGGTGGTGAAGCTACAGGAGTTGAAGGCAACTGGTGGTGGTAAGACCCCAGATGTTGGGGAAAGTGGGTTGGAGGTGACATGGGGGCACAAGGGAAAGAGTTTTGGGACAAGGGCTGCGGGGGGGGGGGGGGCGCGGGCACGATAGTGCTCTGCCTGCACTGCTATGAGCGCCTGGATTGAGTCCGCTTGGCGCTCCATGATGCTTAGCAGTCACTCCGTGCTTTGGTGCCAGTGATCCGCCTTCTGCTGGCGGACCCTCCTTTCACTCTCCCGCCACTCCTGCACTTTTTGATTTTCATTACTTGAATGCTGCATGACTTCATGCAACATGTCTTCTTTGCTTCTGTGTGGCCTCTTTCTGATTCTTTGGAGTCTTTCGGCCGGTGGTAACACGGACGGGCTGAGATCTCAAGGTTGCATCCGTAAAGGCAAAATGCAACACTTAACAGAGGCAGCATTGTTTACACCACACAGAGCAATGATTCCCCCGCACTTAAGAGCAAGCACAGTCTACACAATAGTATAATTTGCCCATCCCAAAGCGAGCTCACATAACCCACAGGAGCCCCAAAATGGTGAGTAAGCACAGGGTCAAGCGTGACTGATGTTTCACGGCCGTACAGTCTGGGGTTCTGTGCCTTGGGGAGAGCCAACAGCGGCAGGGGGCCCCTATACTGAACACTGTCCCCACATTTTCCACAGGAGTTCGTCCTCGAAGATATCTCGCTGCTGAGGGTGACCTGGGAAGCAAGGGAGGGTCTTCTACTGCAATGTGGCTTCCGCCCTGGCCCATATGCAGCTTGCCTGTGTGCAGCAATGGTCTCCCTGCCCCTCACGGCACAGTGGTGCGGACAAGTTAGCCTGACTGGGACAAGAACCACAGTAGCACTCCCAAGAAACCTGCGCAAGCGCATTGCCCAAGTTCTGGATGAGACCTTTGAAGAGCTCACTGAGGCCGATTACCGCAATGTGAGAGAGCACATCATTGCTCTGTTCCGCATCTAGGCATGCATGCAGCCCTAACCCTCCTCGCCCCAAGAGCCGGCACCGAATAATTTCCTTCCCAAAATAAAAGCCGCTTACCGGGCACCTCTTCTGGTGTTTGTCCTTCCCCAAGCACTGGCCGTCGCGACTGGCTACCTTCCTCCTGTCTTGAGAACAGCTCCTGGCTGCACGCTTCTAGGGATGCCGGGGTGTCTTCCTCCTCCTCAGCACCCTCGCTCCTGCTGTCCTTCTCCTCCTCCTCCTGCCTTGTTGCACTGGGCTCTGAAGTGTCCATGGTGGTACTCGGAGTGGAGGTGGGGTCGCCCCCAAGTATCGCGTCCAGCTCTTTGTAGAAATGGCAGGTTGCGGGGGCAGCACCGGAGCAGCGGTTTGCCTCGCGGGCTTTGCGGTCGGCCTTCCGCAGCTCCTTCACTTTAATCCTACACTGCAGTGCATCCCGGTCATGGCCCCTTTCCATCATGTCCCTTGATATCTGCCCGAAGGTACAGTAATTCCTACGGCTGGAGCGCAGCTGGGACTGGACAGCTTCCTCGCCCGAAACACTGATGAGGTCCAGCACCTCGCCATTGGTCCATACTGGGGCTCGCCTGGCACGTGGAGGCATGGTCACCTGGACAGATTCGCTGAGAGCACTCCACGCCTGGCTGAGCAAACAGAAGGGGATTTTTCAAAATTCC
This sequence comes from Eretmochelys imbricata, assembly GCF_965152235.1. Classification (NCBI taxonomy): domain Eukaryota; kingdom Metazoa; phylum Chordata; order Testudines; family Cheloniidae; genus Eretmochelys; species Eretmochelys imbricata. The sequence goes on along the minus strand of NC_135593.1, from coordinate 4,527,223 downwards.
CAGAGACTTTAAGAGGCAGGTCTGATGGCTGGTCACCTGAGAGCAGGGCAGTAGAGTTAAAGTGATGACTAGAGTGGCTAGCACAGGCATTGTGGGACACTTCTGGAGGCCGATCAGAGCGCATTATAGGACTGGGACGTCCACACCGGCGCCACGGCGCTCCAGTGGGGGCGCAGCAAACGTTATTCCACTCGCCGAGGTGGAGACCAGCCGCGCTGTAGCCGCGAAGTCAGTGCGCTCTATGCGCCTTGCCAGCGTGGACGGGGAGTGAGCTAGGGCGCCCGGGGCTCCTTTACTGCACTGTAACTCGCAAGTGTAGCCAAGGCCTAAGACTCCCTGCTATGGAGTAACTCATGTCAGCCGGGTAGGGCTCCACATCACCTGAAGTTTCATGTTTTGCCTTCACCCCAGAGTCATCAAATAAAACGTATCACAAAAAATGGCCCGCACCATCGATTAAGGGCCTGCTCTAGAGCCCATTGAAGTTAATGGAACGCCTCCTATTGGTTGGGAGATAGGGCCCTACATGAGACATGCAGGGTTTACAATGTTCTTGAAGCCAAAGGTGGGGGAGAGGAGAGCTATTCCCCACCAGAGATGACCGTTCTCTCCCAAAGGCAGTGTTTTACCCAACCATTGCTCAAGAAGATAGTCTATTCTGCTTTCATTCCTCTCCCCTGTCTATAATCAAGGGGTAAGAAATCCCACTTTGCTGAGACTGTCCATGCAGCTGTACCTGTTATGTGCAGTGGCCCCAGGCAAAAAGGGTGCAATTCAAACAGGCCACGTGATGCTGTTTTGGACAATCAAAATCAAGAGGAGTGTGGCATCTAGCGATCAAAGAAAGGGAATAGAGTGAAAAGCAGCATGGTGGTCCCGCAGAGTCCCTGCTCAGCTCCCGAGAGCTGGCTGTTACATGAACCTTTTAGGGACAACACAAAAGATTGAGACATGGAAACAGCCAAGTATACAATCAAACTGCGGGTCCAAAAGTTAGAGCGAGGGTCAAGCCAACACCCTGGGCACCAACCTTGGGGGACTTGAGTTCTGAAGCTGAAATTTGTGGCTTGGGCCCATCTCCACTAGCCCTCTCCTGAGAGCATCGCCCAGAAGGTACAGGTGTGCCCTGAGACGCCACGTGAGTGTGGGGAGGCCCCCCGCCAGGAGACACTCAGGACTCTAGACAGTCTGAGTGACACCTGCTAAGGGATGGAGCAGCTGGGGGAAGACAGAGCTGTGAGCGCTCAGAACAGCGTTGCTGGAATCGTTTTGGAAATGAACTCACTGGTGGAATCTGAGCTTGGAGGTTCTGAACCCGGTGCCATGGGGTTGTGATCACTCTGCCCTTTCCTATGGCTCAATGGAGAGGTGCTGGCTAGAGGGGAGAGGCGTCCTGGAGAAGTTCCAGAATAGAAAAGATTGAGAACGGCTTATTGAAATGATTCCACGCCTCTATCCGGTCTGACACGCTGGGACTATTTTCCTGATGTTAGTGCTGCCAGCTCGGGGTGTCCGGCGAGGTGGGTTACAAGGTTGAAAAGGTAAAGGTGTATTTTGAGTGCAGGACAAACAAAAAGTCCAGACCTAAAATCACATCCTTACAAAACCGACCCCCCTGCCCTACGGCTTGTTTTTTTGCACCCCCCCACCAGGCATTGTGCCTCCCTTTGTGAAATGTGGTATGTTCTGTGCTTGGAGTTAAGCTAATTCCAGGGGCTCTATCCTTTGTCCTTCTCAGGAATCCTTCAGCTCTGGATCTCAAAGCACCTTCCAGACATTCATGACTTAAGCTCCCAACCCCACCTGGGAAGTCAGTCAGTATCAGTATCACCATTTTGTGGCAGAGAGAAACTAAGTGGTTTGTTGCCAAGATTAACATGGGAAGGCAATGGCAGAGCTGGAAGATAGAACCCAGCAGTCCTGACTTCCAGGCCTGTAGCCACTGGGCAGCGCTCCCTCCATTGGGTGTTGTCAAAAACACAATAGATACAAAAAGTGCAGCTTCTTTGTATAGCGGGGGGAGCTTGCTCAGGGCCACAGGACTTACACTGTCCCCAGAAGTCATTAATAACATGAAAATTGCTTGTCTAATATGCAGAGCTAGAGCCTGGGTCAGGTCTGTCCATATGCTCTGTGCCAGAATAGACAGCACGCAGCTCTAGCAGGGCCAGGGACTCCATACGCTCTTCTCTGGAGAGGATACTCAAGTCATTACATGCCTTTTAATAGCTCTGTCTCCTCCTCAGCCAGGCAAGGAGCGCGCTGGTCATTCGAAGCTGCGAAATACCAAAGCCCTCTCAACAGCCCTTTACGAGACGCTGTGCATACGGGCCAGGCAGCCGTTTGATCCAAAGCAGTGATGGCATGTGCCCCCGTGATGGCATGGTGTGCCAAGACGCTGTTTATAATAACAGCCTGGAAGCATGTGTGAGAGCAGCCTATAAAAGGCAATGTGGGCTAGGGGAGGAATGTAAACACACTGCTATTTTTCATATTCAAGGTTAGACTCATCTGCACCAGGGCGCAGAAACCTTGCCCCCGCCTCCCGGGACAGACTGCTGATGAGCCCCTGACACGGGGAGGCTTGGAGCAGCTCCGTGGCCGGGCTGTGTAAATCAAGTGGAGAAAGCTCTCCTGCCGAGGAATTTCCACCCTTTTTACAGCACGCTGGGCACAAGCAGCCTGTGTTCTATTCCGACACTGATTCCCTGAGTGGCCTTGGGAAGCTTTACAGAGTGCTGGGCAGGTCACAGCCACCTCTCCGTGCATTGGTTTCCCCATCCACACAATAAGAATTATCTTGTCCTACCTTCCAGGCCGTGGGGAGGGTTTGAGATCCTCAGCTGCTTTGAGATCCTCAGCTGAATGCTTTGAGATCCTCAGCTGAATGCTGCCCTAGGAGTGCCAAGGTAGCGTGGTGACAACTTCTGCCTCTACATCAGCCCTCTCAGCCATAAATTCAGAGAGCGTGGGTCACACAGGTGTGCCTTGGCAAAGCCAGCCAGGACAGACTCCTTAGCACCTTCCCCCAGAGATCTCCCAGCCAGTGCTTTACAGATCTGGATCCACCACAAAGGCAGGGGCAGCAAAGGGGCAAGAAGAGCCCTCCCATCAGGCTGTTGCTGGAGCTCTGGGATGGCAGGGAACGGGGTTTCCAGTCTGTGCTGCTGGCACCAGCTTTTCAGCTCGAATTCCCTCCACCTGGCCCGCTTGCTGGGACCATAAACACCTGCCTGAGTTACAGAGACTCCATCTTTCTAATGCCACTAACCTGCCAGCGCGTCCCGTCCAGCTCGTCTCGGGGCCCATAAGCACCTGCTCAGCGAACCGCAGAGGCTCCCCCGGGGGGCCATAACATCTGGGGCCTTGCGGGGAGAGCTTGGACGAGCCTCGCGCAACTTCCTGAAGGACAGCGGAGGCAGCCGTTGCTTTGTTAATTACCTGGGGGGACTGTCACCAAAACAGGGGGGTGTCCTACTCTGTTCAAAGACCTGTTCTAGATTTGTGAACTCACTGCTGCTGTCCCCACAGGCCACAGGGCTCTGTGCGGCTGCATAGTGACCGGGACCCTCCTCTAGTGGGGAGACAGGACTGGGGCCTCCATGGGCTGCAGCTGTTTGTGCTGTGGGGCTGGGCTGGGCCGCATCAATTCATCTCACATCAGGCAATGAAGAGCTTCCTTGGGCTATCAGGGTCCCGCTCCTTTAACTGTTCTGCTCCCGGGCACCAAATCCCAGACCTCACAGGAGCAAGAGAAGCAGCCTAAAGGGAATTGTCATAGTTACGGGGCTGCTCACACCTCCGTCCCCTTCCCGGTCTCTGTGGCCGTGCGTGCACGCGTGCACACCCGTGCACACGTTTTAGGCCTTGTGCCCTCTTCTGTCCTGGGGGTACATCCCCCGACTGGAGCCAAACACTTACTACCAGGCAGCTCCGACTCGAGACCTGAGTCTTCCCTTTGGCGGATGGGGCAGTGACTAGAGCTATACAGCTTCCAGCAGCCTTCTCACCACAAGCACTTATTAGCAAATGGAACAAAGCAGCAGTAAAAAAGGGTTTTAAAACAACAACCAGACAACATATGTCTTGACTCCTGTATCTTACTTATCCTTCACCGCAAGCTTGGTTAGATGGGGGTAACAGCCTGGCTTGCGTTCCTTTAGCAAGCCCATGGCTCCTGGCACCCAGCCTAGTCTCCCTTTTCCTTCTAGAGATCCTGAGTCCCAGTCTGTCTGCTTCCCCCCTGCCTGCCCCTCCTCAAAATCCCACCCTCCCTGTGTGAGCCTCAGCCCAATTGCTGTATTGGTCAATGGTCTTGTTGCACGGCCTGGGGGAAAGTTTTTGTTTAGCCTTCCACCGTTTTTTTCCAGTCGGCTGCCTTAGACTTGATCTGCACCTAAAACTTACGTCGACCTAGCTACATTGCTCAGGGCTGTGAAAAGTGTCACGCCCCATACGATGGAGGTTGGCCTGGCCAACCCAACTCCCACTGTAGATGCAGCAAGGTCGACAGAAGAATTTTTGCGTCCACCTCACCACCGCCTCTCGAGGGGGGGGGGTTTACTACGGCAACGCCTTCTGCCACTGCCGTATGCACCTACACTGCAGTTGTGTAGCTGCGGTGCTTGCCGTGGAGACATACCCTCAGATAACGCCCTTGGGATTGCCGCTCCGTCGTTTGGCAGTTAGAGCCATTTGGCCTTAATGGTTTGCAGTCACAGGCCTTGTGCCCATGGGCAGTGTGCTGAAACCGCTTCCCCCTGACACTCCATCGCCAGAATCCTAGTCACAGCAACAATATTCATTATGGAGCACCCCGTGTCCAGCACAGGAACATAAACTGGCCTGAGCTCTGCTACGAAATCACCTGGCAAGGCTGGGCTACTGCTAAGTGTTGGCTTCTGCTCTGCAACTACCAGAGATCCTACGGAATGACCCTGTCTCCGAGAGGCTCTTCACGGGTTGCTGTTGGGCCAGATTCTGCTCTCTGTGCAGTTGGGCCACTGACATCAGACTGACAATGGTGCAGTAGCCCATTACATGGTGAGCAGTGCAGCAAGCACCCTGCAGTTTTTCATCAGTTCAGAACTTCGGCCCCCACAGCACCAGCCCCATGAGCGGGAATGTGTTCCCAAGCCAGCCCCTGTGGGCGTTTGGAGTCTGGTTTTCTTTTGAACTGGGAGGATTCCAGTTGGGAAGCTCACGGCACAGCCCTGCAGTGTAACTGGAGCTTCGGCTGGAGTTAAAACAATGGTCTGGCTTAGTGAAGACTTTTGATGGATGGGGATCCCTTGGGAGATAGCCCCTCGCCCCTGGGCATCTAGGATCAGTGCTGACAGCAGGAAGCCACCTGTGCTGGCTGCACCCAGGCCACTGAACCTAATTCCAGACTCCTGCAGGGTTTGCTGTGGGCTGGTGGGTCAGAGGCTGTAGCCAGGAGACCCTGCTTCCCACCTGGTTTTACTTTACAGCAGTGGCAGAGGTGGGAACCTGGAGGGGACAGCAAACACGAGATGAGGGAGGGAATCCGCTCCGACCCTCAGTATGAAGGCAGGTGGTCAGAGAGGGACATCAGCTCACCAACATTCTCCATTCTCCCCCTCCTAGGCCTCCAGGGGAAACAAGTGCAAGTTAGTGTGGACTGCAGCTGCTTCCTCCTCGGGGCTGAGGGAAGTCCCTGAAGGACCCATGCTTTCCAGAGGCAAGTGGAGCTGGGCAGCAGGAACAGATGCAAGGGGCACCTGTAACAGGCTGACACCCTACCCTGTTAGCAGGTGTTTATCCTGCCGGGAAAGAACTAAGTTGGTTTTGCTGCCTCATTGAGGTAAGTGATGTGTTAACCCTGCATTGACTTTCAGAGAGATAGGAGTGGCTTTCTGGGGAGAGAGGATCTAGGGGGTCGGCTAAGCAGTGCTGAGGGAGGAACCCTAGGATGAGCCCAGCTTCAGGAGAACGTTTGAGCTGAGCTTAGTGTTATATTATTGTTGTTTTCTGTGTTGATAAAGCCAAACCCTAGAAACATAATGGCACAGGATGCAGCATCTGCAAAAGGCTGGAAAGAGGATTGATTTCAAGCAATTCAATACAGTTTATGTCTGTGATTTTCATACTTCATTTAAAAAAAAAAAACTAACCCAGAATTCGCCCCACCAGTAAACCCAGATGACAGGTGCTTAGGTCCCACAGACACAGGATTCCCTTCTCCCAAAGTACCTGGCTATTCGTGCTGATGTTTGTTTGTGTTTTTAAGGGTTTCTTTGTACTGACAGTCAGGAAATGCTCTGGTTGCTGGCAACTGTGCATGATTCCAGCCCCCTCCATAGGTAGCATCTCCCATTGCCCAGTTCCATACTAACCTGCACACATATTTGTGTAATCCCTGATTTCACCAGCATACCAAATGTAGCAGGATTTGTATTAAATCTGGATTTGAAAACCCAAGTGCCTAGGGACTCGTGTTTCCAAACTGTGGGAGTCAGGACTCCTGGATTCTTTTCCTGGCACTGTCACTGACTCCCTCTGTGACTTTGGCTGAGTTGTTCCCCTTCTCTGTGCCTCAGTTTTTCCATCTGTAATATGGGGATCAAGCCCACCTCACGGGGCTGTAAGGCTGCGATTGCTGACACTCATGAAGCGGTTTGAGATCTCTAGATGGACGGGCTGGTAAGGTCTAGTTGTCACGTCATCTTGTTATGATCACATAACTGACTAGCTTGTGAGGGGCTGGCGGGATGGGGGCCAGATCGCGTGAGGTGCTGAGCGTTTCCTGGGCAGGGACGAATGCCTGTGTTTCTGGGGGTTTCAGTCAAAGCTGACGGCTTTCCTTTGATCTCGCCTTGTCTAATATAAACACAGAGCAACAGGTATATCAACCACCATCACCAACAAAAACCCCGCCCAGACAAGACACTCCACTCCACTCCACACGCTTCTCCCTCTGGGGAGAGGATGGGAGAACAAACACCGTGTCACAGCTGTGTGGTCACGTTGTGTAACGTTGTATAAAACCCTCCATAGACTAGAACAGGGCAGGCATTCAGCCCATTCGGGAAGGTGCTCGGCCCCTCACAAGGCCAGGCCTGAGGGAGAACTCACCCCTGGGCACCCCTCAGTTCCCCTTAAGGAGGGAACAGCAGGGAGCAGCTCAGGAGGGTCTTGGCTGGTATTTGGCCAGGGGCTGCATCCAGAACACCCAGGCTGTTTGCTGTCAGCAGAATCGTGTGCAGGCCCCAGGCAGCGGGGGAGCAGCCTTGGCTCCAGGCCTGAAGCTGATGGGCAGAGCTCCAGCCTCCTGCTACCAGTACCTGGCTCTGCTCTCGCCTTCTTCCGAAGCAGCCGAGAGGCGGCGGGGAGGGCTGGCAGGTCAGAGCCCTGTAGGGCACAGCCAGGTGTGGGCTCCCAGCTTCCTAACCCCTTCCCCTGTGCAATGGGCTCTGGGGAAGCAGCCCCTGCCAGGGGAGCTGTGCTGCCTTGAAGCCCTGACTGTTGGGGTAGGGATCCCAGCTCCCTGACTGTTGGTATCTCCTCCTCTCCCAAGTGGGGCCCCATTCTTGGGCTTGGCTAGTCCCTGCTCCAGCTCCACAGCTCCAGTCAGGACTCAGGCTCCTTAGACGGACCAGAGACATTGAATGCAGGATTGGGACTTCCTAGTACAGCTCCTGCATGGAAACCTGGGGCCTCCTGGGAGCCCTGTCCTACCCCTCTCCAGTCCCCCCATCACCCTCTCCCCCACAGGACTCCACACACCCCTCCCCTCCCATTTCTCCCTCACCTGCCTGTGCCCCCGCCTTCGAGGTGTCCCCCAATCCACCCCTGTCCCAGCCATGTCTCCCTCCCCTTGCCCCTGTGCTCCCACCCTGCTCCCCCTCTATGCCAATGCATGTCCCCGTGTCCCTGCTCCTCTGGGATCCCCTCACTTCCTGCCCCAGCCCGTGCCCTCCCCCCGGCATGGCTCTCGCCCCAGCCCGTGCCCTCCCCCTGGCCTGGCTCTCGCCCCGTCCCCTGAGGGTGCCATGGAAATGTTCCCCCCGCCTGTCATGGGAACCTCGGCACAGAGGGCACTGCACGGTAGGGCAGGAAGCGGCTCCCCTGTGCCGCGCCAGCCTGCCCGGGCCGCTACCCTGCGAGAGGCTGCAGCTCAGTATTGTGAGAGCCAGGCCGGAGTGGGCGAAGTGCCGCAGACAATGGGATTTGCATACATCAAAGCCACAGACAAGGGGCCTGCCATCTATTTGTCAGCCTGAGTTACAGATGAGCCAGCCCAGCGCCATTGTCCTGCCTTAATCTAGCCCTGAAAGGGCCACTTTCAATATCTGCAAGGCTTTCCCCTGCATCTGCGACTCAGCGCGGGGTCTCCAGCTGTGTAGCCAATGGGGCTGTCACAGCCGTTAGTAGCCGGGCCACTTCTGGGGGCCCCCCATGGAAAGACAGGCTGGCGGGGGGGGGGGGGGGTTCATACTCAGCAATCTGGCAGGGCCCAGCCGCACACTCAGCGCACCGAGCTGCTGCCTTCCTCGCTTGTGGGTGGCTCTGAATGGCGGGTGCCCTCGCCCAGGCTCTGGGACACCTTCACCAGGCCCAGCCAGGGAGACGAATGCCACCGGCCTACAAGAGCAGCTGACTCAGAGGCCCCGTCCCTTCTGCAGCCTGGCTGTGCCGGGGCACTGGCTGGTGGCCTGAGAGCGCCCCATGCGTGACACAGCTTCCTTGGCCCTGGCCCTGTCCCCGACACACTTCGGTGTCGATGGCACCAGCCAGGCGAAAGGCCTATGAAATAGCCATGGAAAGGCAGGAGCAGGGTCTCAGTGGCTGTGTGCCACCGACATCAAACAGACGCTCTACACCAGCTCAGAATCCAGCCGCAGGGCTTCTGCAAGGTTCAGTGACCCGGTTCGCAGCTCCCCAGGCAAAACCAAACCGGGCCGCAATGGATGGGGCCACACTGGGTGATAATGCAGATGGGCACAGGCATGTATCAAGAGGCACCAGCACGGGCGATATGCAGTGCCCGCTTCAAAGAGGTGAGTGCCAACCAGGGAATGGGGGGGACTTTCTGTCTCAGGCGGCTCCTGAGGTTGAAGAGGGTGGGTCAGAACAATTCTGGGACAGGGCTGGGGACTTTTGTCTGTTTTTCTGTTATTTATTAAAGGCATTTCTAAGCTGCTGCACCAGGGTGCTCTGCTCACCGCTGGACGGCGCCTCCTCCTGGCAGTTCTGGAGATTAGCTCTGTGAGGCGGACGCCCCTTCCTGCGGCTGCACTCCGCCCCTCTGCCTCTCTCTCTGTCTGCAGCCCCTCTCTGGCTCCAGGACCTGCTGCTGCCTCTTCGCGACTCAGCCCTGCAGCCAGCTCGCTCAGCAGCTTCTCTCCCGGGGGTGTCTTCCAAAGTCTCTTGCCACAGAAAGCGACAGGCAGTCCTCACGCCCGCTGCCCTATGCCACTGCAGCAGTGACTCCGGGGGTCTTCAGATCCACTGTCCTTAACAACACCACTGTGCACTTCGTAGGGGACCCAGACCCACTCTCTACTCAGGGTTCTGCTCCAGGGCCCTGCAGGGAATAGTCAAGGTCTCACCCCACTTACTGCTCCTTCCTACCATGCTGCTTCTCCCCTTCCTCCTCCCTTACCTCAGGGACAGGGACTGCAGGCTGCCTCTCTGCCCCTGCCCCAGGCTAGCTCCAGCCTCTAGGCTTTCTGCCTGTTCCCTCACAGGTGAGCTGCTTTCTAATCAAGGCTCTCCACACAGCCGAAATCTGCCTCGTTTGCCACTGAACTGGCTGATTGGGCCCACTTGGTCTAATTCAGCTCTTGCAGGGCCGGTGTGGGGAGTACGCCCTATCAGCGTTGCCCGTCACAGTGGTAGCTAGGTACATAATAGGCAGCTCAGACCGAGGTTAAACTAGTTCTCAGGTATCAGGAGTCAGCATCCCGTATTCCCCACTCTGCACCATGATGTCATGTGGGTAGAGATCAGGGGGCACTGACAGCAGCCCACGTGTCAGAAAGAAAACAGAGCAAGGGCTCAGGGGAAAACATGGACAGAGCAGCGCCTCTGATGCTTTCTGAATGGGATCTGGGTCAGAGCTGGGGTGAATTTGGTGGTAGTGAATTCTTGGAAGCCAGGGCCTCTTCCTACATTCCCAGCCACTAGCCCATCAGGTTATATATTCTCTGCCACCATGTTGGCTGGGAAACATTTTCAAAGTGTTGCATGACTCCTGTTGGAAATGGCAGAGGGGGCCAGGGTATGGGGGAGGTGACCCCTGCTTTGAAAATAAAGGGGGACAATGCTTGCAAGTGGATGCGCTGGGGACCACCCACCTACCCATAGACCCCCTGCTCTGTGATGCCCAGGGTATTAGAGAGTGAGGGTATAACAACATCAAAGGAGCCACAACCAGGGCAGGTTCTCAGATGAGATTTGTCCTGCATTTTGGGGGGCCCCCTGTTGTTGGGGGTTGCATGCCGCTGCACAGTTTGTTTCATGGTAAATCTGCTCCTGCACAACTCTATAGACCAATGTTCCTTTCCTCTGGTCTCTGACCAGAGTCAATATTGGATGGTTCAGAGCAAGACATGACTCCCCTCCCCCATTATGCACTGGGAGTTTGGGGTGGGGAGGTGTCTTCCTGACTTCAGCTGGTGACTGGCTTATGGCCTGGAGCAGGAGCACTGATCTTTTTGTTGTCAATGGGTGGGAGTTACACATGCAACCTACGGTGCATCAGCAATCTATATGGATATGGGCTGGGATCTATATGTAGCTGGATGTCACCCATGCAGGGGGAGATTGGAAATCAAGAGACAGACCAAAGACAAAACTCCAAATCCTACTATCTGTTTGCAGGGTTGTTGCAGCCATGTTGGTTAAAGGATATTCAAGAGACATCAGACATTAGAGGTAATATCTGAATAGAAGATATTACCTCACCCACCTTGTCTCTCTAGAACATCACATAGTCATTTTTAAAAAGTGTCTTGATCTTTTTGACCACCTGATGATTTTGGGGGGGTCCCCATGATTGTCGAGGTCTTGAGGCGGGCCGTCCTGGGAGTAGCTGGTGCCCTGAGCTGAACGTTCGCAAGCCACTGTTCTGGCAGAGAGAGGAAGAGCTGCAGAAGAGACAAATGGGCAGGAGGGCAAATTGTGTCTGGGGAGCCAGAGACAGAAGAGCTAGAGCTGGGCAAAATTTTTAGACTGAAACTTTTTTTCTTGGGGGTGAAAAATGCAGATTCGGTCAACCAAAACTTTGAGCAAATGTGTGTCGCATTCGCTAAGTTGTTTCTATTAGAAAAAAGAAATCTGAAGGGAAAAAAAATGGAAAGATTTGGATTTTTTTTAATTCAGAATAATTTTGGTTTTGAAATGTCATTCAATTTTATTAAAAAAATTAAAAACCAGAATGAATCCGGAGACCAAAATGAAATGTTTTGACCCCAAATGAAGTTTTTAATGTTTTTTTTTCCCCAGACGTGCCAGTGAGTTGAAAAATCAGTTATTTGCTCAGCTCTAGCAGGGCCTGGTCTAGACTAGGATTTAAGGTGGGACATTAGTATCTCAGCTAACACATCTGAACAGTCTAGTGCAGACAAGGCTGCTGCCTTGAACACATGCCCAGCTGGTCATGCTGAAGCCAAGTCTCCACCCACCCAGTTGGCTAACATGTCTTAACGTCCCACCGTCAAACCCTAGTCTAGACAAGGTTGGGGTGGGGATGGAGCAGGGTGCCAAGGTGTTGCAAACACTCTCCCATGATCCTTTGCTGCATGGGCCTTTGTGCCAAGGAGCCCACTTGCCAAGCGAGTGCTGTGCTGAGATGCTGGCTGTTTGTCTGTGGAGTAAACATTTCTCCTTCCCCAGAGCCCAGAGATGCTTTCATTGGTTTCCCACCATAAACAAGGAGGCAGAGGCTTCACCGCAGTGTTTATTTGACTTGTCTCCTGTGCTGTTCTGAGCATTGTGTCTCCAGGGTCATGAGGAAGGGGAGGGAGCATCCAGGGGGGTTGCTGCCTTGGGGTGTGCTCCTTGCTACAGCCTTTCACCTGGAAAGCTCCTCCTGCCATCATCTCACAGAATACAGATAAACGCGATGCCACAAACAGCCCGGCTTGGGGAGGAGCTGTGCTCTGAACCCATGGAAATGGGAACCGCAAAGAGAACACGGTGTGTTAGTGCATGAAAGCCTGGAGCAGAGCGAATTCAGTAATATGGTAGTACTGATGGCACGGACCACTAGTATCAGCTGAGACTCTCAACCAGCTTTGGAAATGAAGGAGTTTATTCTCACAGCAAGGGAGTATCACCCCCTTTTACAGAGAGAAAAACTGAGGCACAGAGAGAGACGCCTCAGTTGCTCAACAAATCCATGTAGGGTCTAGATCCCAAATCCAAGACCCCATGGTGCTAGGTGCTATACATCTATTTAGTAAGAGGCAGTCCCTGCCCCCCAGAGCTTACAATCCAAACAGGCAAGACAGAGCAGGAGTGAGAGTAAAGAATTATCCCTATGTTCCAGATGGGGAACTGAGGCACTGAGATGAAGGGACAATTGGCCACGGTCATGCAGAGCCAGGAAGTGAACTGAGATTTCCTAAATCCCAGGAGAGAGCCTTACCCAGAAGAACTTGTTTCCTCCTCGAATGCAGGAGTCCTGAAGCCTCATCCTTTCTCCAACTCTCTCTATCAGTCAGTTAATGTGAAAGGGAACTTGCCTAAGGATAAAATTTTCAAACATGCTAAAGTGACTTAGGAGCATAACTTCACCTTTTCAAAAGTGATTTAGGCACATAGGCTCTATATGGTTTTTAGGTGCTTAACTCCCATAGGAACCAATGTTCTATTGACTTCCATCAAGACTTTGACTCTTGGGTCACTTTTGAAAATGGAACTTAGGTGCCTAAATCACTAAAGCACTTTTGAAAATGTCACCTTAAGTCCCATTTGTAAAGGATCAGCACAATCCTGTGAAATGCCTTTGACCTATCGCTGTGTCACTTAGCGTATGTCTACACTACGAAATTAGGTTGAATTTATAGAAGTCGGTTTTTTAGAAATCGGTTTTATATATTTGAGTGTGTGTGTCCCCACAGAAAATGCTCTAAGTGCATTAACTCAGCGGAGTGCTTCCACAGTACCGAGGCTAGAGAGTCGACTTCCGGAGTGTTGCATTGTGGGTAGCTATCCCACAGTTCCTGCAGTCTCCGCTGCCCATTGGAATTCTGGGTTGAAATCCCAATGCCTGATGGGACTAAAACATTGTCGTGGGTGGTTCTGGGTACATGTCGTCAGGCCCCCCTTCCCTTCCTCCCTCCCTCCGTGAAAGAAAGGGCAGACAATCGTTTTGTGCCTTTTTTCCTGGGTTACCCATGCAGACGCCATACCACGGCAAGCATGGAGCCCGCTCAGCTCACTGTCACCGTATGTCTCCTGGGTGCTGGCAGACGTGGTACTGTATTGCTACACAGCAGCAGCAACCCATTGCCTTGTGGCAGCTGACGGTGCAATAGGACTGGTAGCCGTCATCGTCATGTCCGAGGTGCTCCTGGTCGCTTCTGTGAGGTTGATCAGGAGCGCCTGGGCAGACATGGGCGCAGGGACTAAATTTGGAGTGACTTGATCAGGTCATTTTCTTTAGTCCTGCAGTCAGCAGGACAGGCAGGCAGGCGATACGGATTGCTAGCAGTCCTCTTGTACCATCTTCTGCCGGGCAGACAAGAGATGAGGATGGCTAGCAGTCCTATTGTACCATCTTCTGCCGAGCAGCCATGAGATGTGGATGGCATGCAGTCCTTCTGCAGCGTCTGCTGCCAGCCAAAAATGTAAAAGATAGATGGAGTGGATCAAAACAAGAAATAGACCAGATTTGTTTTGTACTCATTTGCAACCCCCTGCCCCCGTCTAGGGGACTCATTCCTCTAGGTCACACTGCAGTCACTCACAGAGAAGGTGCAGCGAGGTAAATCTAGCCATGTATCAATCAGAGGCCAGACTAACCTCCTTGTTCCAATAAGAACAATAACTTAGGTGCACCATTTCTTATTGGAACCCTCCGTGAAGTCCTGCCTGAAATACTCCTTGATGTAAAGCCACCCCCTTTGTTGATTTTAACTCCCTGCAAGCCAACCCTGTAAGCCGTGTTGTCAGTCACTCCTCCCTGCGTCAGAGCAACGGCAAACAATCGTGCATCTGAGTTGAGAGTGCTGTCCAAAGCAGTCACAATGGAGCACTCTGGGATAGCTCCCAGAGGCCAATACCGTCGAATTGTGTCCACGGTACCCCAAATTTGACCCGGCAAGGCCGATTTAAGCGCTAATCCACTTGTCAGGGGTGGAGTAAGGAAATCGATTTTAAGAGCCCTTTAAGTCGAAATAAAGGGCTTCTTCGTGTGGACGGGTGCAGGTTTACATCGATTTAACGCTGCTAAATTCGACCTAAAGGCCTAGTGTAGACCAGGGCTTAGAGTGCACAGAGGCTACCATTAAAACCCAGGCTTTGCCCATGGGGGGGTCTGAGATATGCTGTTCCAAGGATAGGAGATAACTGCTCGCTGCGTGGCTTGTCTGTTGGCAAATGCTCACTTTTTCATGGTATGTTCCAATGCAGCACCATGTAGGTGTGGTTTGTTATTTGTAGAGCGCTGACAGCATGATCAACCCCGCACAAAGCACAGAGGCAGGATCCCAGTCCTGCAGTGCTTACAGTGAAGGGCCCAATCTTTCAGTCACAGTGAGGTGCACTGTTCATAACGGGGTAAACCTCCTGCCTGTGCAGAGGGCCAGTTCAAGTCTATGCAGCCTGGAGGGCTCGTGTGGTCTAGAGCTGTACCTAAGCCTTGCCGATAGCTCATTGAATAGCACATGTTGGCAAGGATGGGCCCCCGCAGAGAACCAGTGAAATCCAGAAGCCTCAGGTGGGCTGATCCTAGAACCGCCAAGCACATTTAATAAAATACACACATCATTAGCAGAGTAGGTCTGTGCTTCACACAGTCTGTCTGTGCAAGAGGACAGTGTAATTCCCAGTGGAAAGGCAAAGCGGTCCCTTTCTGTTCACTCAGCATTGGGGAGTGGTGCATTGGTTAGCATTTGTTATGAGCAGCAGGGAGTTATGCTCACTTAGGGTGAATTCCCCTGTTGTGCACAGGGGTCAATGCCAGGCCTGCATGTCACGTACGTCCCACTTGAGCCTTTATGCAGGTCTTTGCTTGCGGGGGAATTTCGCCCGTAAACTCCTGGGAAGTTGTGAACAGTAGAAAGCTATTGGCTTCCCCAGAGGAGAATCCAGGTGAAAGAACAGTAACTCTGTCCCGACTGTAGATGACTCCATGGCCTCTCATCTCTGGAGTCATTCCACTGGCAGGCCCTGATGGCAACCTCATTTTAGGAGGTTCCATTCAGATAGGCACCCAACGGCCCAGATGTTTGTCCAGAGCTCTTGGTTTGGCACATCTGATCCAGAAACCTCAGAAGAACAAGCTCATTCCTGAGATTTCCAGCCCTTCCTGCTTATGGTCATAGGAGAAGATCACTTACTGGTTAGGGTGTTAGCTCGGGACATGGGAGACCTTCCCCAGATTCCTTGGGCTACTCAGCCCCTATGTGTGTTCAATGGAGACAAATCGCTGCCTTTCCCCAGAGGGGTGCCATGTGGAAAAAAGCAGGAAAGATGGTGAGGTGCTCAGATCCTTTGATGATGGGGGGCTAGAGAAGTGTGTTAGATAGAAATGCCACAAGAAGAAGATCTAGGCACTTTTGCTTCTGAAGGAAGCCTCTGGCAGCCACTCAGCAAAAATGGAAAATAATGAGCGGGGGAAATATTCACGTTCGACATCACAGTTTCATAGATTGGTAGATTCCCAGGCTAGAAGAGACTACTGTGATCATCTAATCTGACCCCAGGTATGCACATACCATAGACCTTCTCCAGAATGATTCCTAGAGCAGAGCTTTTCAAAAAACATCCAAGCTTGATTCAAAAATGGTCAGTGATGAAGAAACTCTAATCCTAACCCTAATACACAGTCCTGCCATGAGTGCAGGGGACTGGACTAGATGGCCTCTCAAGGTCCCTTCGAGGCCTATGATTCTATAAGCAGTTCCAACGGTTAATTACTCTCACTGTCAAAAATTTACATCTTATTTCCTGTCTGAATTTGTCTAGCTTCAACTTCCAGCCATTGGATCATGCTAGACCCTGCTAAACAGAAGAGCCCATTATTAAATATTTGTTCTCCATGCAAGTACTTATAGACTGTGATCAAGTCACCCCTTCACCTTCTCTTTGTCAAGCTAAGCAGATTGAGCTCCTTGACTCAATCACTATAAGGCAGGTATTCTAATCCTTTAATCATTCCCATGGCTCTTCTCTGAACCCTCCCCAACTGACCAACAGCCTTCTTGTATTTGAGTTTGAGTTCAGGTTTCAGAGATGAATGTGGAGGACATGATTGATCTGACCGCAGCCATGTGGCCCCTGCCAGTGCCTTAGGGTTTGGTGATGTATTGGGATTGTGAAGAACTTGAGGTGTGTATTTCACTCACTGGGGGGAGGTAGGATTTAGGGGCAGGTGACAGCAGTGGATGGGATGTGAGGGGATTAGGTATGGCTCAGACAGATCCCTTAACTGGACATTCCCTGGCTGTGATTGGTGTGTGGGTGGGGAGTGTGATCCCTTTAAGCAGCCTTAAGTTATAAAGCTCTTTGTTTGTTGGGATAATAATATGACTAGCACTGGGCATGGACCTGGTCCGAAGCCCAGAAAAAATCAATGCAAAGGCTCACATGGATCCAGTGGGCTTTGGATCAGATCCATGAAGACAAGGCCACCCTGCATGTCCCTGTATCCATGTCCTTGCATATTTAGGCCCCATAAGCTGTGTGTCATGTGGTTCCGGAACTGGGGATCGCCTCATGTCCTGCAGCTTTAAATCCAGGGCTCAGCATTTCTTTAACACAATTGTTTGTGGTGAGCTGTGGTTAGTCTTGGCTTTGGTTTCTTGGAGAGCAAAGTTATTTGCTTTAGAGCTCATAGTTGTCTCTCTCTGTGTTTGGTACTTGGAACGCCGGCTCCTTCGCAGGCTGCTTCTCCGTCCAGTATTCCCGCTGGGCCTTTCCAGTGTTATTTCAAGATCAGCGGTGCATTTGGTGCACAGAACAATGGCTCTATTAATATGCTTGTTTACGTTACAAGAATTTGTTTGAAAGGATTTTGGTGTATTTTAAAATTTACAAGAAAAACTTTCTGATCCGCCAGGTCCCCTGGTGATTGAAATAAAACCTCTGACTTTATTATATAGTAAGAAACAAAAGTGTTCACAGATGGCAGTGGGGAACTCTTCTCACTGTGGGCAAGAGTCCTGGGTGCTTTTGTGCATGGGATTAGAAGTATGAGTTGCAAACACCTACCTGGGTTAGCAATGTCCTTGCTGCCGATAGTGCTGATACACACCTTCCAATGTGATAGTGGGCCTTGACCACATAAAATCTTGCACCAATTTCATTTCACTCCATCAGTTAAGTGGATGCAATGTGGACATGCGTCTTTCAGTTTAAATGAGGCTTATTGTGGTTTAGCGGATCTTGATTAGGAACAGGTTTGAGACCAAGCAAAATGAACCACTCCAAAAGAAAAGTGTTCGCAAAGGGGTTTGCACCAGTTTAGTCTAAATCGCTGTAAAAACTGATTTAAGTTAAACCCGTGCAACTGTCTCCTGTAGACAAGACCACAGCCTTTAACACCCATTTAACTAAACAGGTTTAAAATCACCCCTAACATGAAGCTGGTGTCACTGAGCGTGTGGACATAGATAGCCCTTTAACTATGTCTACACTGGGGAAAAAAACCCTGCGTCAGCAAGTCTCAGAACCCAGGTCTACAGACTTAGGTTCATGAGGCTTGCGCTTCAGCACTAAAGATAGCCATGTAGACATTCTGGCTCTGGCTGGAGCTCAGGCTCTGAAGCCCAGGGAGGGAGGTGGGCCTCAGAGCCCAAGCCAGAACATTTACCCAGCTATTTTTAGCACTGCAGCATGAGATGCGTGAACCTGAATCTGTCAAGCTGGGCTGGCTGCTGCGGGGTTCTTTTCACAGTGTAGACATAGCCTCTGAAGCATCGGTGCAGGGTTCCTTGCAGGAGACGGGAAAGCCATTGCTCTGGTCTTGGAGTCTCCCACTAATGGGGGCGTGTGACCTTTTCCCAGCACTAGCCCAGAGAAAAGCCTGCGGGGAGTTTTTATATTTCCACAGCCTGGGCTCAACCCTTCTCTTTTGGCCTTTCCCTGGCTCCCAGCGTATCATCATCTGGATTGCAGGAGTGCGAAGAGGGCCCACTTGAGAGCAGGGCTCCGATGGACTAGATGCTGTGCATACTTACACAGTCCCTGTTCCAGGGAGATTGCAGGACAAAGGCAACACAGTTACCCCATTTGATAGCTGGGGACCTGAGGCTGAGAGATGAAGTGTTTGCCCAGGCTCACACAGGAAGTCTGTGGGAAGGCCTTGGTCTGAACCTAGACCCCCTGAGTCCCAGTTCAGTGCCCTGGTCACAAGGCCATCATGAGAATTTAAAAAAAAAAGAAAAAAAAAAAACCCACCCTACATTTTGGTCCTTGGCTTTGATGTCTGGCTTTTCAGCCTTCGGGGTCACGTTTGAAAACAGTTCTCTGCACCAAACAAACACCGAGATTCTCACCAGATCACTTGTCCTCAGGAGCTGTGGCTTTAAGAAAAATATCCGATGCCACAAGACTCGCAATGAAATTGTGAGAATTGGCAGCCCGGGAGATGGCCCTGTGGTGACGAGGTCAGATAAGTCATTACAAGCAAGAACCAAGTTTAATTCACTTAACTGTATGTTGATTTATAACTGAACACTGAACTAAATTAAAAACGCTGCTTTTTATAAGCCACATTGGAGTAATTCCTGGGTTTCACAGCTGGACAGCGGGGAAGCCGTCTCTGGAGGTTGGCTTGCGAACAAGCTCTGGTTTGTTTGGTTGGTTTTTGTTTTTAAAAGGGAAGTATTATTTAGTTTGCATTTGGATACCTAAAGGTACCAAGCACTGTATGTATGTTTGTGTGCGTTTACACACACACTCCTCGGGATGTGTGGCTGCTCCTGCAGGGTTACACACAGGTTGCAAGCCTGAAATTCACGCTTGGGGAGCAGCCAGCCAGCATAGGCCTGCGGGCTGCCTTAGCCCATTATGAGAGCTGTAAGTGGCGCATGGAGCTTTTGTGGGCTCCCCTACACAATGGGGAATTTCATCCCAAGAACGGAGAGACTCACGCAATGTATTCCCACTGGCCGACATTCACCTCTCTGCTGGCCTTCTTCACTGTGCTACTAAAAGGATGGTCTTGTGTTTAAGGCACTGGAGGGCTGGTTTCTCATCCTAACTCTGTGTCAGACTCCCACTGTGGCCTTGGCAGGTAACTTAATCTCACCCTGCTTCAGTTTCCCTGAGGATATGGGGATAATAATTCTTCTCTAAATTCATCCACAGGTGTGAGTTGCTTGGATACTATGGTGACTGGAGCTCTGTAAGAAGGTAGATAGCAATGACTAGAATTGATCAAAATGACTCTTTTTTCATTGTGGCTCAATATGGTTTTTTAACCATTTCTATTCCAAATATATTGAAAACTTTTAAAAGGTTTTATTAAAACATTTCTTAATGAGTTTGTTTGCTTAGAAATTTTTCATTTTGTTTTGGTAGGAAAATTCCATTTTCTCTTATTTTTCAACTCCTCCACGGCCCTATTTTTTGCCCCCTCCAGGACAGGATGGAGGGTGGGGAATGTGGAGAGGGGAGCTAAAAAAGTGAGGCAGAGTTGGGCGGGGGGGTGGAGGGACTTTCACTTTTTTAATTTCTCCGTTTTGTGTTGCTTACTCTCAAAGCGACAAAGTTAAAACATGAGAAAAAAGTGTTACTGTGAAAAGTGTAAGTGATACTTTTCACTTTTAAAAGTGTTCTTTTCTCTCCCTTTTTAACTTTCCGCGACTAATCCAGTTGATAAATGTGGATGGAGGAGAGTAAATAACTGAGAGAAGGTGAGCATTTCCCACCGGTTTGAAACGCAAAACTGAAAAATTTCAGGCTTTGTTCCCTACATTTTTCATTTTCTTTGCAAAATGTCTTCAGAACGGAGTGTTTTTCATGAAAAATTTTGTCTTTGACGAAACCGCATTTTGAGAAGGGAAAGAAAAGCTTTTAACTGACCACATTTTGAGCAGCTCCAGCAATGACATTCTGTCTACCTAGCTTACTCCAGCAGAGCCGGTCCATGAAAAGGTTGTTCTGCAGTTCCTGCCCTAAAAGAGTTGTTTTGTACTGTTAGCTGTTCTGTTCCACCCCAGAGATGGCTGCATTTCAGGCGTGTCCATATTGAGTCCAAGAGAACGTAAGGTACAAAGTCTTTGGGGATCATTTTGGATGAGAGCCATTGGAGGGGTCAAAGACCAACTATAAAAAGAGTAATGAACAAAAATCTGGTGTTTTTTCCAAAACGTTTGTAGCTCAGAGAGATTTTTGCTGTTGTGTTTCTGGATCCCATTTTATCCTCCCAGTTCAGAGCCTGCCATGTTTATTGCTGTGTTTGTATCCAAGGGAGCGGGTGGAAGCCTCCTACACGAGATAGATCAGTTGAGGTCATTCTGGGAATGCATGAGGTTATGTAGGAAAGTATTCAGTTCAAATCAAAAGCAAAACAGGAGGTGGATGGAGCAGCCTCTCTCTCAGGACTATCACCAGGAAGGCTTATTCAGGGCAAACGATAAACCACCGTGTCTGAAAAGATCAAATGCGCTCTACAAATGTTCTCTCTGGAGACTTCCACCCATGCTGTGCTCCCCTGTTACCTTATCTGCCTTTGGAAACTTCCGAGACATGAGCTGAGCTCTGCAAAACAGTCAAATCTTTGAGCACTTGAGCTCCAATCTTTCTGTGTCACAGCCTTATTTTGCAATTGCAAAATCTGTTCTTTGGAGTTAGATGGAGAAGGCAGCACACTCAGTCCTGTTAGATTTAGAGAATAGGGTCTGATTAAAAAGTAAGACCGGTCACTTTGTAGAACTGCAGGCATATCTTGACTGTTGCATAGGAAACACAAGCCTGGATCAGACCCCAAGTCCCTCTAACCCAGTATCCTGTCTGTGACCCCAGCAGCACCAGTGGAATGTGTAAGAACCCTGCAGTAGCAAAGGTGGGATAATCTGGTCCCCACATTGGTCTCCTCCTGATCCCTAATAGTTGCCAATTGCCTTAAGCACAATGTTTAATATCCCTTCCAGAATTTTAGTTCTCCATCAATGATAACTCTGGATATTCTTGGTATCCATATAAAGGTCCAATCTCTTTTTCAATCTTGTTACGTTCTTGGCCTCAGTGACTTCCTTTGGCAATGAGTTCCACACTTCAATCGCATGTTAAGTGAAAAGCATTTTCTTTTATCCATTTTGAATTTCCCACCTTTTCATTTCACTGTGTGCCCCTTGTTCTTGTGTTACGAGACAGGGAGAACAGAACCTCCTGATTGATCTGGTCTAGACCATTCACGATTTTACATTATTTTATCACGTCCCGTCTTTCTGGTCCCCTATCTAAAATGACAATCCCAATCTGGTCCAGCTGCACCAGGAGGGGCTAACAATGTTTCATTACAATAGCGAAGAGAAGCTGAATTCTACTCGACTGGGCCTCATGGCCCATTCAGTCTGGAGCTATTATTATCAAATATGCCAGCTAGTGCCAAATGAGATGTGGATGCATGTGCATCATGAACTGGAGAGAGATTCCCTACTTTCTTTCAAGCAATCATCAGGTGACAATGATATGTGGTCAGTGGCCTGGAGTTGATTGGCTCATTACCAATCCCCTGAACCAGCCAGCCCTGATGGAGCAGGATTTATTTCCATTTTTATACAAGGAAAAAGTCCATGTGTAAGACAGGGTTTCCTGTACTAGAGAACTCTACTCAATGCGTCCACTAACCCAGCAATTCTAGCTTCCTCTGTCCATGTGTGTTTGTTTGTGATCTGTGTACAGGCAGATACCTGCAGGGGTGGATACCAATGCTACACACATAATCCAAGACTAGCTGCGTATTTCTGCTCAAGTGCTCATTGGTGAAATAGGTAATAATGGGTCACGAGAACATTGTCCAAGAAAGTGTTCATTTGGGTCAAAAAGCCAGTTTTACACACACACTCACACACACACACACCCTCTACTACCATTTTCAGATCTGACCCTCTGTTATCACTTGTTCATAACTTTCTGAAACGTTCTCCTTTAGGCCTGCTATTTTCTGTACTTAATCTCCTGGTGAAGACTAATTGTTTTGGAAGATTTAATGAAAATCTGCTCAGCTATTTCATAAGTAAAAAAGCATTTTCCTACTTTAAAAAATGCCAGAGGTTTTTTTTGTTTGTTTGTTTGTTTGTTTGTTAAACCATACGATTCACTCAGAAACAGAGTTTGACTCTTGCCAGTGATGCGTGGTCACTGTACAGTCAATCAATTATTTTTTTTTAATTGGGTGAATAATAAAGTTATAAGCCACTTTTGAGCATGCTCAGTGGGCATTGTTTTTAGCAGAGCCTGATGAAGTTTTGTGACAGTGTTCATTCTCCCTGACAGACATACCACTTTAAGCTGTGTAGTGGCAAAACCGGTACCCATAATTCCTCTGTCAACAGTAGCAATGTTGGAAGCGAACATGTAGGTGGCATTCATACAGACTCAGGTATTTTACTATCCCCTGAGAAGTAGGTTCAATACCATGAGGACCATTTCATTGTCAGCAGGACTAAAAATATGGGGAATTTCTTTCCCCCGCCACCCTCATAAACAAAAAACCAAGGACACTCAGTGCCAAAAACTTTGTTAATGGACCACCAAAGTTACATAGTTACAAGAAGGGGGAAAAGGCGGGGAATGCAAATGCTTGGCCACATAGTACATTTTGTAGAGTTTGTGGTCTGGAGCAGTTATTCACAAATAGTTTCATAGTGGGGAATTACATTTGTACCGAGATTTTCTTGTGAATATCTCATGTCCCATGCCCTAACGTACAGCATCCTTGTGGAAGCTATAGCACTGGTTCAAATAGAAAAGGAATGTTAGGAGAGGATTTAATATAATTTTAGCTAGAAACAATGAGAAACCAGCATCACATGAAGAGATAGGTCTTCATGGACCACTGGCAGAGTTCCACAGATCAGTCGTGGGCCACAGACCATGAGTTGTTGGCATCGAATTAACAATATAAACAAACATATTAAGCGTCACATAGAACAGACACAGAACAGTTAATGTTGGCAATGACACCTGAACTTTGAATGTGGCCCTCAGGGCAAGCAAGTCACTTCATGCCATATTGCTGGGCAACTGTGAAGCACTGAATTCTGCATCCCACCCTTTTGCAGCTTTACAAGAATGCTTTCTAGATTTCCCTTCATCGATGTGGCCAACTTTGTGATTTTACTGTGAGGCTATGAGGTGTTTTTCTTGAAGCTCTAGCTTCATGTGGATGCAGAAGACTCCATGTTCATTTACAAACCACTGTACATTTCTTGTCTCCCTGCCTGTGGAGAAAAGACTGAAAGCGTGACATACATCCTCCTTTCTCCCAAGGCTGCGAACACCATATAAACACCAAAATAAAGACCCAACATTTATGATTTTTTAAAACTCAAGATTTCTGAGCCAATCTTGTGACTTTGAGGGGCCTGAATCTGGAACACTTAGGGTCAGCAACCCCATGTGATAGCAACGCTGTAAAATTCAGATCCCACTCTGGAGTTCAGACACCCGGTATCAAGTGGGGTCAGCTCCGGGGTTGTGGTGTTGCCCCTGGTAAAGAAAAGAAAATTTGGATCTAGATTTTAAACATCCTCAACACACAGGGCTTTTCAAAGGTGAGGTTTGACTCAAGCCATCTTCACTTTCAATACTGGTTTCTTTCCAAGCGAGTCATCTGAACAAGGGCTTCCCCATAAAACATCCTGACCATGCCCCTCTGTAGAAGTCCCTCTACACATACACCGCTATCTCGTAGTACATTTTAGTTTCTTTGCACAGATTTCTTATCAAGCCTCCCCCCAGTTTCAAAGCCTGATTTGGGGTGATGGAGGCCCTAAAGCCCCTGATTACATTAATCCAGCCCTGTGAGCAAGGAGAGGAGACAGTGAGGAAATTGGCTTTTTTTTTTTTTTTTTATTCCTGGAGGAGTTCAGTTTTTGTTTGAAGATGGTTCTTAATTTCCTGCTTTGCATGCTTCAAAGCCGGAGGCTGCCTAAGGGGGCGTGTGGGACTGTGTCCGAGGCAGTGGAAAGGGCGGGTTAGGCCAGTCTTCTGGGGGAATGCCAGGGAAAGTGGCGGCTGGAACTCTAAAGTGATTGCTGCTCTTCAAAGACAAGATGAGCTAAATTACTGACAAGCAGGCATGTGCACTCCTCTCCCAGAGGAGTAAATAGTTTCATTTGGCCAATGGCGTCCCAAAGAGCGGGCTGGTTACATTTGAAGAAAAGGTGACCCCGCCAAGGAAAAGTACTGGCTTGGTGATTTATTTTTTGCTGGAAGGGGGGGGGAGGGGGAAGTGTGGGGAGGTGTTCTTCTTGGTTTTTATGTTGGATCTATTATGAACCTCAAGTCTTCTCTTCCCTGTTTTTGCTGGAGGGCTCCTTGGAACCATGGAGAACTGGAGTTTGAGCTCTCTCCACCCTTACTGGAAGAGACAGGTGTGCTGAATCTTTAACAAAGAGATCTTTCCTCCCAACTGCATTCTGGGTGTTTGAGTTAAATATATGCTAACAAATCCAACTGAAAATGAAGAGCTTTGAAGAGACTGATTAAAAATCCATTCCCCAGCTAGGAGCTTCGGTTTTGGCATCCTGATACATGTGATATCACGATCCTACCAATTCTCTAGTTACTCCCAGATGTTCCAAGAAAAACAGCAACCCAGAGAAAGCCAATGTTTGGGGAGTGAGACTCTTCATTTGTATTTTTCATGGCTGCAAGGGGGCTGAAATAAACACAAGATCTGATCTCCCCCCAGCATGTTCCCTGCCTTGCAGGAACTGAATGACCATGAAGAGACCAGGGCCTGGATCCTTATCTCTGTTACTTCCTCCAGACTGACAGGTGTAACACACAGATCACAATCTGGCCCTAGAGCTCACTTCCTGTCGGCCATGTACGTGGCTGTGAGACACTAAAAAGCCCATGAAAAAACCTGGAACACAAACATCTGAACCACAAGCTAACCATATTTGGGTCTACACGTAGAGCTTAGGATTTCCTGAATGATTTCTTCACAGGTAGAGATACACAATACACCCCTTTTGCCCCAAACCCGCACTTGCCTACCCACATGCACATAGACACAGCATCCTCGCTCCCATACAGGCAAGCAAACAAACAAAAGCCCCACGGCTGAAAGGAGTTGCTTCTCCTACAGGCTGGGAGGGAAGAGAGAGACAGATCGCTAGCTAGATGCAGCCGATGAAGTAAGCTGTAGCCCACGAAAGCTTATGCTCTAATAAATTTGTTAGTCTCTAAGGTGCCACAAGTCCTCCTGTTCTTAGATCGCTAGCTATTGCTAATTCTGTTACTCAAGCTTGGCTGGCCTTTGGATGCCACACTGCTGGGGAGCAGATCGGTACAAATAGACGAACTGTCCTGGTGAGCTCCTACTTATCTTACCGTCATAATGCATCCAAACCCACTGAGGCCAGGGTACTAGGAGATCCCAGCTCAGTTGCCTCATCCTTATCTTTCTCTTTACAGGATCCTAGCTTGTGGCAGCCGGGCCATCCCAGTATCTGCAGCCCCACAGGGTAAGTGTGCTTCAAGGTCTTAATTCTCCCTGTGACAGCAGCCTCCTTGGCCACTACAGAGCCTCCTGAGCTGAACGGGTGAGTTGCTATAGCTTGAGTTAAAGCTCTCTAGGTAATGGTGTAACTCATATCCTCTGTAGATTGGCACAGAGAGGGCTTGTAACACACACTCTCCATTCTGCCCTCCCCGGGATACAAATCCCCATGCTCCCCCAACCCTCCTGGGAGAGTGGCTGCATTGATCTCTCTGGCTGCAAGTGGTAACAGCTGATAATTATCTAGCACTAAGCATTTCAGGTCAAGGTCAGTGGTATTATTATGGCAAAGTGTTTGCACCTTGGCTTGTTGATACAGATGGGGCCCCTGGAAATGGCTGAGACCAGGAGGCTCTTTCCCTGACTTTGTGTAAATTGCTGACTATGGAGTCAGGGCAGTGCAGACAGGATCCTTTGCCCCTTTATTCAGGCTGCTTCAGGAGTGCAATCAAGCTCTAAAAGGGACTGCCAAAATCTCTCCGCTGGCTCTCAGCTGCTCACCCCTGTATTTGCAATGGGAAAGCCGTCAGAGGGGTTCCAGGGTTGACACGCTGACAGCAGCTATGGGGAGGGAGTGCGGCCCGCTTCATTCAGGGGCCCACGTAGGAGTTGGACTGGGCACGACAACCTGTGGTGAGGAACACGCTGATCCTGGAACTGCAGGGAGCTGTCCCCGCGCGCTGCCCTCTGTGAGCATAGCAGGGTGCCCTCCACGGGGGAGACCACGGGAGTTGCAATGGTGGCTGGCCCCCGTGCCCACTCATGTGGCAGCCACTGGCTGGTGCTAAGGAGTCCCCCCTTCTCTTGGAGCTGTGCTGGAGCCCCGGATGTGGGTCGATGCCTGCCCCCAAGCACTCTGGCCTGCAGAGCTGTCAGTCCCAGCTGGGTAAATTTCTCTACAAGGATTCGTGAGGGGGTTATTGGGAATTCCTCTGCAAAACCCCATATGGGGCATTTAAACTGACTGCCGAGAAATCCCCTCAGGGCACCCTCACACCAGACCCTCCATAGACCCCCCAGGGGTCAGGACTGGGCATCACCCCTGCTCTTATTACATTGGGGGTACTGGGGGTCCTGTTAGACCTGTGACCGTGCCGGACAGGCTCCGCCCAGTGGCAGAGACGCTGCATGGGGCTGTTCTGAAATGCTGGGGGCCGACGCGAAGCCTGGCAGGAATGGGTCTGAGCTGCAGCATTGGCATGCATGGCCGATCTCCCTCAGTCTCTGGGACACCACTGGTGGCTGCAGCGACGTGGTCGTGGGTAATGGGGGTTGGGCAGAGGTGGCAGCGGTTCATAGGGCTCCCTTCATGCAGGGCCTCTCCCCCATCCTGCTCCAGACAGGAGCAGGGCCAGCCCTGGAGACTGTGCGGCCCTTTGCAGGAGAGGCTACCCTTCCCCTCCGTTTGCCCCAGTCTCCGGCTGGCGCTCTCACCGTGGGCAGCCAGGTCCCAGGCGCGTGTAAGGCCTGCTCCGGGCTGTCAGAGCTGCGAGCGTGGCCATCTCAGGGGAGCTGCGGGTGGCTGTTCCAGGGGGCTCAGCTCCTGGCTGGAGCCCCAGCAATACAGCCTCCCCCTGGGCCGCTGAGCCAGACAAGGTGCGATGTGAGCTGGGTCTAGGGCTGGAAGATCTGGGACGGGGAGCCGGGTTAGTGCCTGTCTCCGTCCAGGACTCAGAGTCACCCCTGGGTCTTGGGACGACGAGCAGGAGGCTGGGCAGGACTGACGCGCCAAGGTGTAGAGTGGGCGCCTCTCCTTGGGAGATGGACCAGGGAGCGTGGCCAGGGGCGAGGCGGGTGGCTGGCAGGGTGGAGGGCCCTGCCTGGCCGGCAATGAGAGGGCAGTGCCCTGTGTGCCCTGGGGTGGTTTCCTGACAGCTGCCTGCTCTCTCCAGTGCCCCTAGCACTGATGCTGGGATCTCGGGGGTTCCTCAGGGCCTGGCTCATCTCAGGGCTTTGTGCTGCCTGCCGTGGTGCATCTGGGATCAGAGCCATGTCACATTCAGGGCCTGTCCATGCCTGGCTCCCAGCCGGCGGGGAAAGCTCCACTCCCCCAGGCCAGTCCAAGCCTCGCTCTGCATCTGTTCCCTGGCACTAGAAATGCTTCTCTGCCCCTCGGCAGAAACAACGGCCTCTGAGACACATTGAGCCAAGCTGCCCCAGGCCTAGCGTGGCCTGGCCAATGCAGTCCCCTCCCTGGGCACGCCTGGGGCTCTGTGCTCACTGAGCCCTGGGCTATAGCCCCGGAAATGCCCCCCACCCCCACCCCATGGCCCCCGTCCATTGCTTGGCAAAGGCAACTAGCAAGGCAGAGTCAGTGCTAATGAACTAGCGGAACTGGCAACAGGGTCTCTGAAACGACACCACTCCCCTTTGTAGCCAGTGGCCACCAGTGCTGTCCAGAGGCTGACCCTTATAGATAAGCCCAGTGGAGTCTCCGTGCTTGGTTAATCACCAGTCTCTGACCGGATTAAGGGACCGGCCCATGGACTTATCCCTGACCAGTATGCTGCTTTTATGTTCCTATTCCTGCTCCTGACGAGGTTCACGCACCCTGGCATCAGCCGAGAGACAGGACCTGCAGCTAGAATGGAGACCGCCCATTGCAGTACCTAACCCTGGCTCTAGTTACTGGCCTGGAGAGTGACTGAAGGTCTAAGGTCTTTGTTCCTAACCTGGAAAGTTCCCAAAGGAAAACACAGCTTGGCCCCCCCCCCCCCGGAGCGTTGCATGATGAAAACCGCAGGTAGCAGAGCAAACCCTTATGAGTGATTCCCAAGCTCCCAGGACCCTGCCACGCCCTCTTTACCAAGGACTTTGTGCGACTGCCTTTGCTCCTGTCTCCAATCTCTCTGGAGCCCCAGTTAAACGAAACTAAACGTCCACGGCAGGGGGTCCCCTCCATGCTCAGGTATATTGTGGCGGCTCAGGTTGCCATCAGCTTTGCTTCTTCTAAACGAGTCGGATGCTCAAAGGACCTGTGAGCTTCCGCCAGATTGTTACCTGGACTGTTCGCAGCCTCTGGGGCTGCTGCTAGTTCTGTGCTGTCACTGTGTTTGCTAGCAGGCAGTGTAGTCTAGTGCCGAGAGCAGGGGGCATCCCCTTCTGATTCTGCTACGAGTTGTCTGTGACCTTGGGCAAGTCACTTTCCCTCCGACAGTTTCCCTGCGTGTGACACAGGGCAAATGAGACCAACTTCTTGTGGGGGGGGGCGGGGGATTGGAGGGTTCATCAACCATGTTTATAAAATGCTCTGAGAGCCCCAGACGAAAGCAGCAGAATACACAGGCAGTCTGCTTTCTCCAGGACTGCAAAGCACCCTAACAAAGCCTCTTACCACGAGATTTCCAGGCTAGGTTTGGAGCCAGACTTTAGCTATCTGCATTCCATCCAAGCTTTGAGGAACAGGTTCAGAGGTAGGTGTATTCCAGTGCAGCCTAGATGGGCATTACCCTTCAGCAACATGGCACCCTTTCTTTCCATACGATCTGCTGGGGAGCGATTTGGAAGATGTTGTATCTGTCTCCAGCCTGACCCCACCCTGTCCTAATTTAGCAGCCCAAGAGCTCACACCATGGTCGTGAGAGGTAGAGCCTCGGAGCTGGGAGGGTGAAGGGTGAAACTCATTACTGAGCAACCGACATGCCTACGGCATCTGGAATATTTCATCAGCAGGAATGTGTCTCGGGCATCTCTCTTCCAAATTTCTCCAGCAATTGTGCTCTGAGCTCCCGGAGCTTGTAAAAAAGCACTTCGTACATTAAGAACAGGGCCGGGATATATGAAATTTCACCTGATACGTTATCACACCAGAGCAATTGGCTAAAAGCTTTTAAGGAGTGGAATGAAATATCATTTGCAGGCAACTGCATGGGTGGGGGAGGGGAAGGGAGGAAGAAATAGACTTAGCAGGTTGCTTGCCCCGTCTTTTATTCTGTTTCCCGGATCAGTGGCAGGCCAGGGCGTAGATTATACGTGTCCACCTCATCCCTTTAGGCAGCAGTTTATTCTGCCCATTGAAAGGTTGTGCAGAACTGTCTTGCCATTCAAAGTCCCTTGGCCCGTGTTGGCCTCTAGGACAATGCGAAACGTCACCTGGGTGTCGGGAGGGGTTTTACCTGCTTCTCACAGAGAACCCGAGGCTCCTGCTCAAGCCACTAACCCACTAAGGCGTTATCCTCCTTGCAGTCAGATTCTTCAGCTCTGTATCTGCAGCCGTAGCTAGAGCTACTGGCGACAGCGGTCACAGAGGCATGGGAAATGGAAGCAGAAATGGCTTTGTGGGGCTGTCTTGTCCATTCCACCCCCATCCTCTGGAAGCCAGCGCAGGATTGCTCCCTGAAGCATATTCCCCCCGGGCTTTGGGGAATCCACCACTGGCCGAGTCAGGATTGTAAATGAGGGAGCGGAGGATTCAGAGGTCAGGCCATAGGATCAGGGATGAGGAATAGCAGACTAACCAACACCGTGGGTCAGATTCACCCCGGCGTAACGCCTTTGATATCAGTGGGGTTATCCCGGGACTCAGCGTGACTGCCAACGGAAAGACACTGAAGTGAACAATTCCTTCAGTTGCAGAGCACATGCCACCAGCACCGTGCACTTCTGTGATGGACTGCAGCAGAAACCTCCAACCCAGACCCCCCCAGTTTATGCGGGATCCAGATTCAACGGCCAGTGGGCAGATCCATCTCTGCAGCTGTGGATCCGCTGGAACGGAAGGAGCATATTGTCTGGTTCCAGTTCTGATGGAGCAGAAATCTATGCACACTGCAAATCCAGAGAGGTTTCTGCAATTTTGAGACAAAGTCTTGTGATAACAGATCATGGTGTCAAACCTTACGGAGGCAGTGCTGCCTAGTGGATGGAGCAGTGGAGGGGGACTCAGGAGACCTGGGGTCTATTCCCATTTCTGCCACTGGCCTGCTCTCTGAGCTTGGGCAAGTCACTTCCCCTCTCTGTGCCTCAGTTTCTTCATCTCTAAAATGAGGGTAATGACACTGCCATCTTCTGTAAAGGGTTTTGGGAGCTAGGTGTTACTATTATTGACCTAATCCCCAAACTCTAGCCCTGATTCAGCCCCACACTTGGACCCTGAGCCTAGCCTAAATCTGAGTGGAGGTGGATTTGGGGAGATTCGCATTCAGGTCTCAATCCCAGCATGGCCAGAGCCATGTCATGGTCCCCTGGACGTAAACCCCCACAGCCTTGGGGAAGGCTCATATTCAAAAGCCAGGTCTGGATGGCTCCGGTTCATCACCTGTTTGGATGTGTGACCGTGAATCACCTTGGGAGGTTTGCAAACCTCCCACCAAACAGGCTCCACATTGGTCATGAAACGGGAAGCTGAGCACGTGCCAGATGGCTGCAGTGGGTTCCCATGCGAGTATGTCACGCAGGCCGTACACCTGAGAGCTCAGTGAAATCTGATGAGCAATGCCCAGACATTGCTTGAACACATGCATCCCGTGTGTGTGGACCAGACGTGGGTCCCTCCCAGGGGCCAATGGGTGGAGCTGGGACAATCTCTTTTGCCATGAGAGTGTCCTCTGCTTCTCCATTCGACACACACAGCTCCGCGGGGTAGGGGCTTGAGCACAGACAGGATGAGCTGCACGACCAATCAGAGATGCATGCCCGATACCCAGGGGGCCTCCAAAGCAGGCAGAGGAGCCACACCCCTAATCTTGCTGGACAGATTTAAGGGGTGCAGTGAGGCATGCTCAAAGGTGCACTCTGTTGACCTGAGCAGTCTGAACCAGGGCTCCCGCGGGAAGAGGGGAGCGACCTCATGAGGCCTCACTTCCACTCCCAGCTCGGATGTAGGAATCAAAGTCCCTGCGTGGTTCTCTTAAAGGGACGGCAGGGGGTAAACCCTGCACCCTGCTGTCCCTTCCTGCTGCATTCACGAGGAGGCCATGCCGTTTCCAGAGCTGAGTGTTGCACCTTTCACACCCTGCCTCTCCAGACAGAGGTGTCACTAGTAAAGGTTTCCGGTGCACTCGTGGGAGGGATGCATGGCCTCGTGCAGCGAGCAAGGGACAGGAAGCCAGAAAATCCCAAATTCTAATTCCATCTCCCAAAATTCATCATCATCTCCTGTCCTCTCTGCATGCCTCGGTTTCCCCTTCTGTACAATGGGGATAGCAGCCCAGACCCAAGCCAGAGATGGGCTGGGAGAGTGAATGAGTTAATGTTTCCCCTTTGACAGCCTAAAGTGCTCAGGGTTGTTATCATCATTCACCTCCTAAAAAATTCACCTGTCTAAAAAATAAAAATACCGGGCTGAATTCATCTCCAGTGGGTTTGCCCCACGGATGAATTTGGCCCTGGTGTTTTGAGGCACCAATAAATCCTTTGGCTGGAGTGTGCTCGTGTGGTGCGAAAGCAGCTGTGTTTTCTTAGGCACCAATGAGCTGACTGATATGGTTTTTATTGCTACCACAGAAGCCGTTAGCGCGTAAATGTTACTTTAGGGTTTTATAGACCTTGCTGTCTCCGATATTAACCGTAATATATCTAAGGAGGATTTGCAAAGGTGACACCTCCAGAGAGCAAAGCCTGCTGCATGCGGAGAATCCTCCGCACGGCAAAGTTTCAAAGGTCCAGAGAGGCTGAACGGATCATTCTGCTGCTCCCCACCCCCACCTCCTCCGGACCCAATAGCAAGGCAGAAAGCCCGTTTCAATCATTCAGCTATCGAATCTCTCCCCTAAGAATGCCATACTGCAACGGGCAGCGAGCCAGCAATAACAGTCATGTTCCCAGAGGAAATCTGGAAACCCTTTCATTTCAGAGGGTCCCCAGACATGTTCTCCTCGTATAGGGCATGAAATATAAAACTCACCCAGGGGGGCGCTGGCTGGCCATGTGGGGGCAGGGGGACATTTGAAAATGAAGCTGCCCGTTTACAATCTGCTGAAATGTTACAGCTCGCGTTCTTATGACCTATCCGCAGCCAACAAAGGCTGTTTTGCCAGGCAGCTTTGCATGCGTGGTGTCTGGGGCACGACGGGCGACCCACAGCCAGGAGTCGGCCCCGCCGTTCCCAGAAGCAGGGGAGCGAGACAGGATGATTTGGAGCGCGGGGCGGTTTTATTGTCGCCTTTCCCCCGGCCGCCCCATGCTGGTCCGGCTTGGCAATTTGAAATTGATTATTTTGTATGTGTGTATGTAAAGCCCGCCCCCTCTGCTGGCTAATTAAAAGTGGCCTTGTGAGGCAGCGTGCTTTTAAATTGCTGAGGATGGCAGGCCGGCCCCTCAACACAAAAATCATTAATTCTGAAGTGACAGTGTTTCTTTAAGAGGCCCCCATCGTACAGGACGGGGGTCGGATCGAGTTGATTATAGACTCCTGTTCTCATCAATCTCGCTCTCCCCAGGAAGGTAGCGGAAACACTGCCAGAAACTCTGGCTCACTCTATTGCTCGGCGGGGCTGGAGTCGGCTTCTTTCTCAGGCTCCTTGTCTGTCCCAGGGAGGGGAGATTAGGGAGGGGGCAGAGAGGGGGAGCTGGTCTGGGACACATACACCCACATGCAGGGCAAGCTGGGTTAGCCATTGGTGAGACGCCTTCACTGCCAGCAAACCCCAAGCAGGGACGCTGTAGTCATTCAGCCAGGCTGGTCAAGTTCCCCAGGATTATCTCAGAGCAGGGTGTGAGATATCAAAGTTGGAGGAGCAGGGCCATGTCAGCTCAGCTTTGTGGGATTCACTCCCATGAATGCATGAAAGGCTCCCTGTACAAACTGCATTAGATGCGCTCCAAATGTTCATTCCCGATTGGTCACGCTCTGACCCGCAGCTGCATTCCCTGGCTGGAGGAGTGAAAGATGCACTGTCGCTTTGTTCTGCCAAAATCAGTGCTTGGAACCATGACAGGACGATCATATTACTGAACAAGAGGGTCATCCGGAGAAAAATTCTCCTCGCTGTGACTCGAGGGGGCATGTCTCTCCTTGGAACAACAACACGTGAACGCACCTGATCTGTTGCCATTGAGAGGTGCAGGCTGGAAAACAAAAAGATCCTACAAGGGCCCAGCTCTGGACAGCAGCTCCGCACTCCTGGCCCATTTAGGGTGGTCAATCCATCCTAGACTGGTCACCTCTGCTTTCAGGGGGCGGGGGCGGGGGGTGAGGTTGAGAAAGTCTGAATATAGGCTTCATTTGAAGGGACATTGGCAGGTGACAAACAGCACGGGCCACGCTTGTTGGTTCACTCCGGCCCTGCTGACGCAAAATGTCCCTCCTGGGGCGTACGGATGAACATGACCCCGTACAGCTCTTTAAAAGCAAATTTCCTGCTTATAGCCCCACCGGAGGGGATTCACATGGAACGGACTTAAAAGCGTCGCCGTGGTCCCTTGGGGCCGAGGGGAGCTGCCACCCGCTCCGCAGCTGGGAGCGCCAATCTGGGGCCCTGGACAAATGCAGCAGCCAGGGTGTGCTTCAGAACGGACCTCTGCCCTTGGAGAGTGGGCCCCAGGGGTGTCAACAGGGGCTCACAGTAGTGTGTGTACTGTAGCCCAGCCCAGCCTAGGCAAGGCCAGGCCCCTGCTGCTGGCTTGCACCTCTTTTTGTGTGCTCCAAGAAGCCTAACAGGCACCAGCTGTTTCCTGGCCTTTGATGGTTAACCCTAGCCTTCCCGGGGTGGAGCTCCAGGACTTTCTGACCTGCCACCGCCCTGCCTTAGGCCGCAGTTGGATGCTGCCATGTTGGGAGAGTGAACTCCGCAGCGTGACTTGTATTTACTAAGCACACGTGTTCATTTTTTTGCTCGTAAGCACTTTCCTAGTGGGACTTGCAGAAAATATAACCGTGGCATCCCTGCTGCTTTGCGGTTCTGTGGAAGCTGCTTTCTGCAAACAGCTGCATTTCGGCCAGAGTTTGACCCAGCGTTTGACCCCAGGAACACCCAATGCCTGGACAAGATAGCCTTCTGCCAGTACACACCTGGTACTGGGACACAGGGTCTCATGGCCAGTGAACACCCAGCATTCAGACACGGGAGAGCGTAGCCAGGGAACCCCTGGTGCTTGGACACGGGCTCATACAGCCAGGGAACACTGGGTGCTCAGACATGGGAGAACATGGCAAGTGAACACCCAGCCTGGTTTAGGGGACCAAACCTTTGACATAGGACCCTTATTCTAAAAGAGAAAAATGGGAAACCCACTCCCAGACAAGAGAGAAATTCCCTAGGCTTCCTCCCTAGAACTTGGGCACCTCCGTTGGGCTCAGCCTACAATAGATGCTCTTTGTGCTCTGTGTTTGGCCTCAGTGGAATCTGAATACCATGTGCTGGAAGGCCCAAGAATCCCACTCTCCCACGAGGTAACAAACCAGCTGGTATCAACAGTGCCTCGCAGGAAATCCAGTTCACCTTGTATAAGCCAAGGGACAAGGGTTGACATTTAAGACAGAAGCATTTATGGGCAAATTCCCAGGTCCAAATACAACTGGTGGCTTTGTGCTCCCGGCCCCATCGTTGTGAGCCAAAGGGCCTGGTTCTCCTCTCGCTTTCCCTCCTGTGTAAATCCACTGTCAGTGGGGCTCTTCCTGGTTTACACCAGGGTGGGTGTGACAGCAGAATCAGGCCTGCTGATCTTACAAGGAAGATTCTCCTTATTATTCAGTGGGTATTAGCAGTGTGCTCGGTGCTGTACATGGAGAGAGACATGGGTCCTGCCATGGGAGCCTGCTTCTGCTCTAACGCACACAGAGAGAGGCAGAAATGCACCATATACTGACTCTTGGGGCCATCGGCATAGTCTGCTGTTCATTGTTTCACTGAGTTCAGAAAAACAGGATTTTGTCTAATCTTTGTAAACAGGATTGTATTAAAGACGTACCTGAGTCTCTTCAGTTTCTCCTCCAACGGACGGAACCTGGCAAGGCCCCAAATATTGGCTGACTGCTCAGGCCAAAAGGGGCAACCATACATATATATCAAACTGTCCATAAACTGTGTCGATATCAGTTATGCTATGACCGTTGCTAAATGAGGACATGCTTGGAAGGCAAAGGTTACTAGAATGTGCCCCAAGGGCAATAGGTCCATTTAACCTGGTGAGATATGCCTGGGCAAACATCGTTCATGAGGAGATGCAGAGGCTTCCCTGGTCTTGTGCAGTCCCTAGCCAGCTCTGGAACCCACTGGGTGGGAAGGGTTGTAACACTGACGGGTGTCATTTCAGCCCACCCATCAACTCTCCACTCGGGAACCAGAGCTGGGCAGCGAAGGCAGAAATTCTCATTGGGTAGTTTGGCAAGTGGTCCCCTTCTGACAGGCTCCAGCATGGACCTGAGCTTGAGCTACCCGCACCGGGCTGACTTGCGGTCAGAAAGGTGACACAGAGCACAGTGGTGCAGTCTGAGTAAATTTTAGGCTACATCAGGGCCAACCTGACTCTCTGAAGTATTTAGGCAAGCAGAAATATCCCGGTCTCCGAGACCCTTGGGAAGAGGGGGCTATCAACATGCAAATCCTAGACAAGACCGTTTGGTAGGGCTGGTTGAAAACTGTTTTACAATGGAAAACTGGGGTTTTGATTAAACACATTTCTTCACAAAGCATGTCCTCTTTCGACAGAAAATTTCAATTTTTCATTAAAAACTGAATGCCTGAAAACTGAAATATTTTGATTTGAAAATGTTGCTTGGCACCTCATGGGATCTGTAGTTCAGTTGCCCGAATTCCCCATTCTTCTCTAGGGGCTGCTCCCCACAGCCAGACAACAGATCCCATGATGAAGCTAAGCCAGGGATTCCCATGATGCACTGCCTTCACGCTCTGGGAGGGGAGGCAGTGATGCATCATGGCAGATGTAGTCCAAGCAAGGAGCCAACCTTAGAGAGGAGAATGGGAACTCGAGTCACCCAAACCACAACTCCCATGTGGGGGTGCGGCAGCATTTGCAAATTGAATTGTTTCTGTTTTCAGCTGCAACATTTCAGTTTTTGGCCAAAATGTTTTGGTTTTCAGCAGACATTTTTTTGGTATTCTAATTTCTGCTGAAAATTTGAATTTTTCTGTGGAAAAATAGATTATTTTTTTTCATTTTTCATCACAATTTTCCATTAATACAATCTCATTTTTTGACCACCTCTATGTGTAAGATCACATCTAGTCTGTCTCCTGGGATACTGTGTAAGATAGTCCCCTAGGATATTTTTCCAGCGTATATGTAGTGGAAAAAAAACCTAAATCAAAAGAAAATCCTCCAAGGGTGACGAGACCAAGAGATTCATTGTGAGGCATGAGAACTGGAAGAGTTTCATACCAGTGATCACAAATCACTAAGATACAACTTTACTGTTCTACCACTTCCGGCAGGAAAGGTGGTGACTGAAAACTAGCCCAATTTTGAATTCAAGTGTAGGATTCTCCAGAGACATTTACTCTTGGCTGGAGCCGAAGGTCTGAATTAGATGCAATTCATTCAAACAACTCTGTGAAACCAAATCTGATCTTTAGAGACAATTGCGTGCCAAGACTCACCCCAGGGAGGAAGATCTGCCACCCTTGCCTTCCAGTAAGGTTCACCATCCCACAGATGGTAACATAGGCGGGTATGATACTGTCTGAGTAGGGCAGTGTTCTTTTGGTGCTAGACTGAACAGTCCAGTACTTGCTTTTCCACGTTATTTTGCAAAGTAATTTTATTTTTTAAGCTATTGGAAATGATGATCATAAAAGACCCCTTATCTAGACCCCAAAACAACCAGGCTAGAGTCCATCTCTCTCAAATGGATCCCACCCAGACCAGGCCCTCTCTGGCAGAGTTAGCAGGGCTGTACGGAACTTGTAGATGCAGATGGTGTTGTCCTGTTCCGGTCCCCTTGGAACTGAAGTTCCCGCTGCCAGAAAAATTTAACAGTGATGACAGCCAATTCCAAGGTTTCCTGACCAGTGCTGGCTCCTGTTCTCATTACATCCCCTCTTGCGTCTACTGACCAGGCCAGGGTTGGGCTTATCATTCGTTTATTGAGCGGGGAAGGCTTGGCTTGGGCATCTTCCCTCTTGGAACAGTCCAGCCCCCTCCTAGGCCAGTTGGAGGAGTTTATCTGAGTAATGTCTGTGATGTTTGCTGACCCTCACTACGCCTGAACTTCTGGGGTCACACCACCAGTGCTACAGTAGGGTCATCTCCACATGGCCAGAGACGCAACTGAATTCCACCGCCTGTCCGCAGACACTGAATGGAACAAGAGAGCACAGCATCAGCATTCCAGCTAGGACAGCGAAGACACTGAAGATGAGCTGGAGTGGGTCAAACCTGCCTCTGGTCTGGACGATCTAACTGATTTGTGTATTCAGATTGACAACTGCCCAACCAAGCGACATGGTTCAGCACTCAAAACCAGCCTTGGACTCTTCAAGCATGCAGTTCACTCTAGGACCCAGAACCCAAGCAATTTGACCAGGTCTGCCCAGGCCTACCGGATGCATAAAATCGCAGACACTTCACAGTGTTATGTCTGGCAAAGAGTGGGCCGGTCTTTGCGTCAAGAAGATGCCAGATAAAGATGCCTTGATAAAGAAACCTGTGTTGGAAATTTTCAAAATTCCCAGCTCCCACGTGCCATTGTCAGGATGGCAACAACAGTAATCCAGCATCCGCCACCCATCCAACCGCCACTGCAGGTCTGGTTTTCGATGAATTCCAAGATCCACCTGGAAGCTCTAGTTGACTTGGGGGCCTCGGACAACTTTCATGAACTAGTACTTTACTATCCTGTGCAAGAACTCTCTGGATCTAGTGGAAACTATTGGTGGTTTGCTCCTGTCCTTAGGCCTGGTAACCCACCAGACCATTCCCCTGACAGTTGTTTCTCTCCGGGGACATCAGGAAACCCACCAGTTTGGGTTAATTTTGTTCCCCCATTCTGTGGTTATCAGGTCTGCCCTGACTCGCTGCACATGACCCCCACATCCGCTGGTGGAAAGTGACAATATGTTTCTGCTCCAGTATCGCCAGCAGGCCAGCCTCCTAGAAGACAGCAAGAGGACTGGTACTCTCTGCAGCTCGTGTCACAATCCAGGAAATCCCTGCCCTAAGGAAATGAGTTCACAGCACTTGAGCCTGCGTGCCACAATCCTGTCTGCCACTGTCAAGACACCGCTCAAATATCACCGCCTTGCTGATGAATTCAACAAAGAAAACGCAGACGCCCTGCCCACGCACCAGACAAATGATTGTCCTACCAACCTCCAGTCCGGAGCTGAGCTTCCCTTTACCTATATTTTCCCCTCTCTGAACCAGAGATGCAGGCTCTTCACACATATCTTCAAGAGAACTTCAGTGCCTTATTTTCCCATCCATCAAAGGGGGCTAATCATACAAATATCTCCTATCAACATCCTACCCACTCACCCAGACGCACTGTCCTCGACAGGCACCAGGACGCACCTGGCCAGGTACAAGTGTTAGTTCCACAGACCGCTCAGAGTATTTGTTATCACAGGCCAAATGACCAAAGTCAGTCTCCAGGTGGGGACACGTTAAAGAGCAGAGAGCAGTAAGGGTTAAAAAAGACGTGCATGGTGAGATCCTGAAAACCTGACAGACTGTGTGTTTGGTGATTCCATTCGTCCTAACTCAGTATGTGACCCTCTGTAGCGTGTATTACAGTGGCAATGGAACTGGTAGATGTACTGGCTGATTCCAATACCAGGTCATGGCTAGGACTTTTCATACAAAGTGATCAACACAGTGAAGACAAGGCAGAAAATAGTTGAGTCTAAGTCCCCTGATCACAATGCCATTAATATTGAATCTGGACATTTGAACTGTCACCTCTGTGATGTCCTGAACATACCAGATTCACAGAGTCTGAACACGGAGGGAAGGGATTGTGGAGAAATGGGAGGCGGCTCCCAATTAAATGACCCCAGACTGAAAGAGGCAGACCACTGTAAATCAGAAACATGGGTATTAAAAGAACTATATGCCCAGCTTGACTAAATGACAGCTAAGGAGGGGCAAGGAAGAACAAGATAATTTAGACTGATTGACAGGAGCCTTCCTAACTCTAAGATTTCTGCACTCCTTGACCAGTCTGTGGCTGAAGCCCCATCCCTTGAGACAATGAAGAAGGGACTGGGCAATGTCTCGGAAAGTAGAAGCACCTCAGCTGACTGGGGGGTGGCTGGGCTAGGATCTTCTCCATCTGTGATGTTTCCTTTCTGGGATCCTCTAAGTGCTGGACTCATACAAGGCCGGGGGAAGGAAGAAGTGTCTTTAGTCAACGCTTTGTGTTCAGATGCTTTTATGGGTCATTCCTCTCTCCTTGTCAGATAATCAAGATGGGGTAACAGTAAGAGAAGGCTGAGAAGACGTGGGGCCCGATTTCCCATTGCCTCATGCCTTGGGTCGCTAATCACCATATGCAAAGTGAGGGTAAAATGTTACCTGGTCAGAGCATTAGCATTTTACCTTCCTCTTGCACAGGTGTCAAGCAGTGAAGAATCAAGTTTTGGGGGCAGGGCCTGTCTTTTTGTTCTGTGTTTGTACAGCACCTAGCACCATGAGGTCCTAGTCTGTGGCTGGGGCTCCAAGGTGCTATAATAATACAAATAATCATTGATAATAATAAAGGAAAGAAGCTCGGCAGCTGCAAGCACCATGAAATAATGAGCGTAGAAGGAGAAGCCTTGAAACAGGCAGGGAGAGGCCACACACAGTTGCAGAATGTTTTGTTAGCACTTGGAAGTGAGACCTCAAGTGAAGGAAGAAGCTGGAGAGATAAGAGAGATTTCTAGAGGCAAGGGTAGTTGGATGGTGCTACAATGTGCTGTCTGGCCGTGCAAGCTGCCTGCCAACTTGAGGAGCAATGAAGCAAGATTGGAAAGTGGAAGGAGCCAGTGCATCTAAGTTCAGAGAGGTCCAGGATCACTGGTCACTCACATGTTCCTCATGGACTCCTGGTCCTTGGATCTTCTCATGATCTAGTTTTGTCAACAGACCTGTAGCCTCCTCTGACCAGTGACAGAAAAGCAGGCGAAAGTTTTCCCTTTCCGAGCCCATATTGGTTATTGCTGCAGACAATAGGGTTACGGGCCTTCTCGCACTTAATCTCACGTCATTTCAATGGCACTGTGCAGTGCACAGAGCAAATGAGCCGTGGCTTCCTGGAACAGAATCCTGCCTGCCCAGAACAGCGCTATTAAGTTCTTGTGCTTGCTGCTGCCTGGAGAGCCATGCGAATATAATAGATTCCTCACACTCTCCCTCAGCCTGCAACATCTTGGGCAAGAGTCCAGTGTCAACCACGTGAGTCGCTAAGAACTGGCTCAGAATGGGAGCCATCAGGACCTCTGGCCTTACTTCCCCACCCTACCTGCATTGTTATTCTTTATAGTTCTTTACATAGTCCCCCAGACCATGGGAGGTGCCTCATAAAAACACCTCTGTGACCTGAATCCACCTCCACCCTCCATATGTTCATCCTGAACCTGTGGTCTCCAATCAACCTCCTTCCCCAGGCTATCTACCTGCAAATCTTTCTTCTGGTGAGGAACTTAGTTTGAATCTCCCCTTGAAACCTTTTGCCTTTGCCATTATCTGTCTAGAGCCCCCATCACATCACAGCACCCTCATGAGGAGGGCAGTGCAATTATTCCCATTTTACAGATGGGGATCTGAGACAGAAAGAGGCTAAGAAACTGGCCCAAGAGCACCCAGAAAATCAGTGGTAGAGTAGAGATTTGAACCCCCATCTCCTAAAGCCAAGGTTAGTACTCAAACCACTGGTCCATCCTTCCTGCTGCTCAGGGAGGTGCTTTGTGACTATGTGTTAAGGATGCTGATTATATGATATGCTCACGGGAGGGGGGGGATGCCACCCCTGCTCCAAGGAGGGGAGGGATGAAGGGGGAGCAGAAAGAGCCCTGCAGCTCAGAGGGGCTCCACTCCTCCTTCCCCCCTCTTCTCCTGTGAGCACGGCTAGCTCCTTCGTTCCCCACCTCCCTCCCCGTAACACTCACTTGGGAAGGGGCAGGGGGGTGAAGAACCCCTGGACCTGCCCCCCACAGCCCTGCCTTAAGGGGAAGGGCATTCTGCAGCAGCCCCCTAATGGGGGCTGGGGAGCTGAATTGAGGCGACTGGGCAGATGGGGGGGCTACAAGTCAGAATTGATGGGGGCTGGGGAGCTGAATTGAGGGGAGCTGGGCAGATGGGGGGGCTGGAGGTCTGAACTGATGGGGGCTGGGGAGCTGAATTGTTGGAGGCTGGGCAGATGAGGGTCTAGAGGGCAGAACTGAGTGGGGTGGAGGCTGGGCAGATGCGGGGCTAGAGGTCAGAACTCATGGGGTTTGGGAGGCTGAATTGAAGGCAGCTGGGCAGATGCACTTCAGTTTATTTCCCCTCACTTTTCTGTTGTGCCATGTATTGAAACTTTTCATTTACATTTAAACACGTTGGAGCTAGACTGCGTTGGTACATTTTGGCTTACAGTGGCACTCTTTTAATTAGGCACATAGACGGACATTCATGCACTACAGACGAGAAGCTGGATCTGAGTCAGCAGTGTGCCCTCGTTGCCAAGAAGGCCAATGGCATATTGGGCTGTATTAGTAGAAGCGTTGCAAGCAGGTCGAGGGAAGCGATTATTCCCCTCTATTCAAGACTGGTGAGACCATGTCTGGGAGTATTGTGTCCAGTTTTGGTCCCCCCACTAGAGAAGGGATGTGGACAAATTGGAGAGAGTCCAGCGGAGGGTGATGAAAATGATTAGGGGGCTGGGGCACATGATTTATAAGGAGAGGCTGAGGGAACAGGGGTTATTTAGTCTGCAGAAGAGAAAGGTGAGGGGGGATTTGATAGCAGCCTTCAACTACCTGAAGTGGGGTTCCAAAGAGGATGGAGTTGGGCTGTTCTCAGTGGTGGCAGATGATGGTACAAGAAGCAATGGTCTCAAGTTGCAGTGAGGGAGGTTTAGGTTGGATATTAGGAAAAACTTTTTCACTAGGAGGGTGGGGAAGCCCTGGAGTGGGTTACCTAGGGAGGTGGTGGAATCTCCTTCCTTAGATAATGACAGGTTTCAGAGTAGCAGCCGTGTTAGGCTGTATTCGCAAAAAATCCGATGAAGTGGGCTGTAGCTCACGAAAGCTTATGCTCAAATAAATTTGTTAGTCTCAAAGATACCACAAGTCCTCCTTTTCTTTCTCCATCCTTAGAGGTTTTTAAGGTCAGGCTTGACAAAGCCCTGGATGGGATGATTTAGTTGGGGATTGGTCCTGCTTGGAGCAGGGGCTGGGACTAGAACCTCCTGCGGTCTCTTCCAACCCCGATGTTCTATGATTCTATAAAGCGATCAGGAAGGGACGTGCTTTCATTACTTAATATGATTGCATGTTGCACAGTACTTTTCCGGGGGGAAAAGACGGTGCGAGCGAATGTCAGAATTACAGGCACCAAGAAAGGGAAATGAGATGTCTATTAACCTCTGTGAGATTAACCTCTCATTTTAAGTTCATCATTTTAATAGAAGTGATATTAACATGCTGTTTTAATAGCATTACAGTGTATTTGTATAATTATTCGTTTGCAAGATTTGGTTGGAATAGTGTCTACTGGCACACCTAATCTTGTATTTTGAAATTATTAAATACAATCCAGCACTTCAGCCTTGGAAGGCTGTGATCACTGGCTGGTAGCAGGCTCACTAGAGAGCAAACACCTGAAGAGCCTTTTGGCTCTAGAGAGTGCCCTTTGAGCCACTGAAATTTGGACATTGCCTTATCTGGACACCAGCAAATATAATTGAATTCCACTGCTGTAGGTAATGCAGTAATTAAAGCCATAGCATCACTATGTGTATTACTCTGTTATGTGCTGAGAGTTTGTTTTATCTTTCATTCGGCTTTATAACTGGTATATCACATTTAAAAACCAGAACTGAAATAATCAAGATAATTAAAAAATACTATTGGACATAGGTGGTAGTAAAACAGTAAAGGGAAGGAATTGAATAAGCAAAGAGGGGCCCCCATCAAACTTAATCCAGCCCTGCATAGGAGGTAGGAAGGGAATGGCTTTTTAGAGACAGAAGATCTAGGGTGTGAGCTGAGCAGGCCTGAAGGAGGAACTCTAGGAACAGTTCAGCCTGGGGAGAAGGTTTGAGCTGAACTTTGTGATCCTACTGATGATTTCTTAGTTAATAAACCAAACTCCAGGAAGGAGAAGTTTGGTCTCTACTCTGTATGGTCACCACCATTTGCAGTGTAGGTTGTGGAAAGTGCTTGCTCACAAAACATCACATGGAAATCTCAGTTTTTATGATTGCACTTAGGTGTCTGAATTACACTAACTGCATCAGAAATGTCTTGCACCTGCAAAACTGTGAATATAAAGATAAAGACATAGATCAAGGCCTGGATGCAAGTTCGTCCCCAGAGCCCTCTGGAGAAAGCAACTGTAAAATCCAACAAATCCAAGA
This sequence comes from Eretmochelys imbricata, assembly GCF_965152235.1. Taxonomy (NCBI): domain Eukaryota; kingdom Metazoa; phylum Chordata; order Testudines; family Cheloniidae; genus Eretmochelys; species Eretmochelys imbricata. The sequence goes on along the minus strand of NC_135593.1, from coordinate 4,482,908 downwards.
ACTGAGGAGTGTAAAAATGGGTATAGAAGCCTCTGAACTCACCCAGTCTCCAGTGTCCTGAACAACTCAGGTTCCCTTCTCTACCTTTAATGAAAATCGAGGCCTTGGTAGGGAGCAGGACAGGCCCCTATGGAGGATCCAAGAGCGAAATTGTCACTGTATGAAAATTTGAACGCAAAACATCCACATGGTCCGAGAAAAGAAAAGGCAAGGGAGTGTGAGGTCAACAGTTGCCCATGGGCAAATTCCAGCCAAGCCAGAGAGATGATATTGGAAGCAATAAAAAGAGAGGAAGAAAGAGGAAGAGACATCCGGAAGAGTGACAACTTGTGTTCTCTAAACAATGGAGTCTTCTCTGGCTGGTAATAATCTGCTCTAGTTGGGCTTGGCAGCAAAAAAGCGAAAACAATCGTGTGTGTGTGTGTGTGTGTGTATTGTGTTTGGGAGGTGAGGTTACTTTTCCCTTTGAAACATGAAAGGCAGCTGGAAGGGTCTGAGCAGTAATGGAAAGTAGATGGGCGCAGGTCAGACTAAATTAGAGTCTCCATCTGAAATGAAAACCAGCTTGGCTGAAAAGACTTCCATTCTCCAGCTCTCTCCCACTCAAGTCCCTAATGAAGAGGACAGGCAATTTATCCTTTGGAAAATGAAAGTGTTAAGAAAGTGCAGTCTGCTGTGATTTTCTGCTTTCATTCCTAAGGCAAAGGGTAAATCTGCATAGAAGCAGCTCTCTCCTGGCTGGCTGCTTCATGCCATTTCAGCTTCTGCTCTCTGTTCAGGGATACTCTGTATTGGATCACATAGTGATCTGGCTGGATCCTAGGGGAAGAAAAACCAATGCCACAACAGAGTCCAGAGGGGATCTAAGGAGCAATCCACCCCATTTCACTACCATAAATTAGACTGTTTGGGGCAGGGGCTATCTCTTATTCTCCATCTGTGTTGGGCCCAGACAGTGGGGCCATGATCCCAATTGTGGCCTCTGAGCACCACTGCAAAGGAAATAAATAAACTCAGGATAATAATAGAGCCCTGTGGTTATTGGTAATGTGTGTGTGGAGTATGTGTCCCAAGAGTGGTGTCTTCCCATGGCCAGTTCCAGCCCTAGTCCAGGAGGGGCCGAGGTATACACAATTTGAAGTTTACCATCCTTTAAAGCGTGACTTTACGCATCAAAAAGTATTGGGGCTAGAACCATAGAATTCCGGCCCTATTGACTCTGACCTTGGCCCGGGGCAGGGCTGGTGTCTTGGCCAGCAGGGCAACCTTTCTAAAAGTGCTAAATGCCCTCAGAGCCTGAGTCCCTAGGAAAGCCCATGGGATTCAGGCTCCTATTGCTTGAATGCTTTTGAAAATTTTATCCACAAATCCCAGGGTAGAAATCAGGACACCCGGGTTCTGTTCCGAGCTCTGCTGTTGACTTGGATCATCCTTAGCAGAGCACATCACCTCCCCCTGCCTCAGCTTCCCCATCGGTGAAACTGGGACAATAAAGCTCATCTGTCATGCTGGGCGGGCGGGGTGAGGCTTTGTTATCATTTGTGAAATAGATTTGAGATCCGTGGGTGAAAGACACCACAAGCGTACTGTTTATTCATTGATCACTGATTATTATCTAGTCTGTTTCTTCCATCCTTGGCCTGTAGCTGGACTAATCTCCAGTGGATTGTCTAAACAGCTCTTTGCTCTCACTCTGTCATTCCTGGCCCTACCCTGCACTGATCACAGTGTGGGAGAGACCTCTGTGTTCCATTAGGGGAAGGAGCTAATTGAGAGTGCTCCTGCCATCCCCTTGCCTGCCTGATTTATGGCTGCTGCGTGGATCAGGGCTAGCAGCCTGTAAATCTTCTTGTTGGCCTGCGGCCTTTCTCAACACCTTCCCCCAGAGAGCAGCGCTACTTTCAGGCATGCACCTGGCTCTGATTTGGGGTCTCAGCTGGGAGCCTTCTGCTCACGGAACTGAAGGGCAAAGTGCTTCATGGATGAGAGAAACAGAATCGCGCAATGTCCAGATTGTACGAAAGGTTGATACAGAGAAAATAGCCCATCTGGCTGCCAGCCGTGACGTTCTCCCCGCGCTCTGGAGTTCCTGGCCAAATGTTACATCTGAGGTGAATGGTGATTAGTGTACAGGTTCACTCTGCCTCTTTCCCTTCTAGGCAATCACGAGCTCAGATAGTTTCTAATCCAAGTGACACACTCCAGGTGCTTGCTCCCCAGAACTGATGTGTCCTATTAACTTTGTGTCACTCTGCTGCTAGTCGGGACAAAATTCTCCCCTCTGACCCACAGTCCTCATTGCTGTTGTGTACTCTGAAGGCCTGATTTTGCTTTCACACCGTTTGTGAGTCCACTGCAATCCCTTCTGATTGACACCACATCAGAACTAGGCTCTCCATTCATCCCCTGGGCAGAATCCAGCTGACGTCCAGGTGAATTGTTTGCGTGGAACGCACAATGGAAATCTGCAGCTCTGAGCAGAGGCATGTAGCTCACCTGGCAAGATGTGAAGCGGTTTAAAGGACAGAATTCTCAGGAGAGCACCCTGCTTCTTAGCTGGGATACCTCTCTCATCAAAGTTACCTTAACAGAGAAACTTTGCCCTTTCAGTGTTATTCAGCCCTCTGCAAGTGGGCCCAGCTCTGCTGAAATCAGTGGGGCAAATTCTGCATTGTGGAACTCCCCTAACTTCAATAGCGCTGGGTACAACTCAGTGCAGAATTTGGGCTCGCAGAGTTGCAACCTCTTCCACCAGGGCTGGATTTGGACAGCAGTGGATCTCAGTTTGAGTAGAGGATGTGTCTATCTGATGGGTGTTAACAGCTTGTCTCTCTATATAGTGGTATTTGGGCTTCCAGACCTGGAGACTTGTGTCCATTTCTTCTAACTGCATGCCTGGAACGGAGTCCGGGTGTGTCATTCTGCAGCACTGTTTTACTATAGAATCAAACCTCCTGATGTAAACAGCAAAAAGTCCCATCCCTTTGCCATGTTGCGCCAGCATCTGAGCAAGTGAGGCTCAATCTGACAGGAGCCGGTTGCCCAAAGCTACCAGCAACTTGGCAACAAAATGTGGGGGTTTGTGGATCATAGTCTTCCTGTCTCAATGAGGCTGTTTATTAAATCACCACCAAACAAAGCGACCAGTCTTACTCTGGAGACCAATTTTGCCATTTGCATCTTTGTAAAAAGGATTAGAAGCAGCCCTGTTGTTTGGGTGTCATTTTGTGCCTTTGAAACCCTATGACTTCATCCACTTTCATGGCCCTGCTCCCTTCCAGTAATTAGATTTACTTCTGATTTGTTACTACCGCCTTGGCTTGTTGGAGGGGGTGAGACGCATTCCTCGGAGTGAACATTATTTAAACAAATATGGCAAAGTCTCACTTTCTTCCCTCCTCCCATCCCTCCTCATCCCCACCCCCAGATGGTTTACAGCATCTTTAATTAACTAAATCTGCCAGAATTTACACAAGCTTCCATTTTTCATGACTTACCAAAAATAACCCCCATGCTAAAAATACGTCACAAAATCAGGTGAGCTACAAGAGTGCAAACAAAGGTCCTGCTCTCGCTTAAACTGGTGTAAATGAACAGGATTTCCATTCAGGTCCCTACAGTTACACCAGTGTAACATCAGTGTAGGCAAGAGGTAAATCAAGCCCTTGTCACATCAACGGCAGGTTACTGTTTGGGGTTTCTGCAAGTAACTGGGTGGTACTCGGTGTGTGCACTCCTCAGCAAAGGAAAGGGCCAGATTCTGCTCTCTGGTACAGCAGTGCAAACTCAGAGTAACCCTTCTGAAGTCATGGGAGTTACTTGGATTCCCACTGGTGTAACAGAGATCAGAGTCTGGCATCCCACACTCAGCAGTTAGGCTTAACAAAAGGCAGCAGCCGGAAGCTGAAGTCAGACAAATTGAGGCTAGAAATAAGGCACAATTTTTTAGCCGTGAAGGTAATTAACCATTGGAACAACTTGCCTAGGGAGGGGGTAAATTCGGCATCACCTGAAGCTTTTATATCACGACTGTTTCAGAGAGTTTGGCTCTAGCTCAATCAGAAGTTATGGGCTGATGCACTGGGTGGGATTCTCTGGCCTGTGCTCTCCAGGGGCCAGAGCAGATGAATTTCTGTTTGGGGAAGATGAGAGTGTCCAGGTGCCTTCTCTCTTTGATCCCCTTTCTGACTAGAGTTAGCGCCATCAAATATCTCTCAGCAGCCTAGATCTCCTCTCCCCTAGCCCTGTGTTGTGCACACAAGACTATCCTCTCTTCTCCCTACACAGCAGACAAGACCTTGGTTCCTAAGGTCCCCTCTGAATGATCCCACCTGGTAATTGCATGGGACTTAGCCACCTGCCTCAGACCAAGGAAAGGCTGAATGACCCTGCTGCAATTCAGACCTATCGTTCTAGGCCATCTAGGTATTTCCCACTGGCTCGTTGCACTAAGCTGCCCCTAGCTGCTTGTCCCCCCTTTCCAGGTCTCTGTAATCCCGCACGCTACTGCCCTATTCACCAGCTGGCCCTCCATGCGGAAGCTGCTACTAACCAGCGGAGTCAAAGCTCCGAGATCCTTGTTTCAAAGGGGCTGCCTTGTGCGGTGGAGCACAGCTGGAGGGAGACAAAAGCGGAGCACTTGAGGCGTTCCAAAAGCCCCTGGTGCCAGGCCAGCTCCCGCTGGCCTGAGCTGCCCCTGCACTCCCAGAGCTGCGGAGTGTGCTTTCCCTCTTCCTGCTGGCTGGGCATCTGACGCCGGCATTGTTCCTGGTGTCACCTCGCTGATAAAACATGAGCACTTCGCTGTTCGGGCTGGCAGTGAGAGAGCCAGGCAAGACAAGCAAAGAAAAGGGGATATTTAAAGGGCCTTTCAAGGATGTTTCTGAACTCTCTTTATAAATTGCTCCATGCTCAGTCCATCAGCTTCCCCCCAGGTGGGAGCCTACCTTCACATTGCTTTCTCGCAACACACAATCTCTGAATTGTGATTGGCTGGGTGACGTCCGGCAGGACATAGTTAAGGGACATGTCCCAGCAGGGCATTGGATGGGTCTCAGGTGTGATGGGGTGAGATGGAGCTTTGCCTCAGCCCAACTCCGCAGCAAAGAGAAGCTCTGATTAGATGTTTTGCCATGAGGTCACCCTGCCAGCCCTGTCCCCTCTAAGCTGTGTGCGTGTGGGCATGCACATGGCGAAACGCCGCACGCCCAACAATTTGCACAGAAGCACAACAATTTGCACAGAAGACATTTTTTGCACACACGGTCTGTCAAAAATTAGAGGGAACATGGCCCGCCAGTCACAATTCATCCGTTACTTATTTTCGTGGATGGGTGCATGGATTACACTGAACTGAGCCTCGGAAAGGCAGCCGGTTCCCACTGGACAGCTGGATCTAATGCTCAGTATTTCTGTGGATCTCAGGTATAGCACAGATCCTCGGAGTGGAGCGGCAATCTAAGCTCCCACCCCACTAGGGAGTTCTGGCCAGGCAGCCGTGCCACCTTGGGCTACGAATTCACTCAGCTAAACAGAGGCAAGGGTGATTAGTAGTTGGCAGAGAGAGCTCCACAGAAAATCATGGTGGTGCTGCTCTGTAATCTGTATCAGCGCTGCTAGAAGATGCAGCTCTGCTTTGGGATAAGCAGAGTTCCTGTGGGCTTGACGTATCCCATAGAAGTTTTACAGGATTCTGGGCTCCATTACATCCTGCCCAACTAAACTCCCCCTGTGCTTCCCCTGGAATCAGTTATTCTTCACTTCGCACCCTCAGCTAGTGCAGTGTGATGAGGCTGCAGACCTCAGAGATGGCTGCATTTCAGGGATGGGTGAATAATTCCTGCTTTGTAAATAACATTGAGTATTTTATTTTGAAATGTCACTTATTAAGTTTTACTTCCTGGCTCCCTTTTTGCTGGTTCTCAGTGGACCTCCAGTCAAGCGTGCAAGGTGGGAATAGTAAAGCTTATGACCTTTTGAAGGGCTTTTAGGTGAACAGTACACTGCAGCCTTAGTTGTTCTGCCCTTTTAAAGTGACGGAGGAACAAGCTAGCAGCAGCTATATGCAAACAAAAGGAAAGGCTTTCATTGAAACACAGGGCAGGGCCTTGTCCATTGCTAAAGTTTGAACAGGTCTCCATATGTTTGCAAAGAATGGGGAATGGACTTCATCTGTCACATCCTTATCTCCTGCTAGCGGCTCAAATGTTGCTCTTTGGTTTGCCCTGAGTTATAGCACTGCCATGGCAGGTGAAGTCAAGCGGGAATGCTGGTTCTCACCTTGCACGTCAGATTCTAATCGTAGCTGCAGCAAGCACTTTGGGCATAACTGGGATTAAAATCTGGCCTGTTTACTGTCTATGTTTAGTGTCAGGACACGTGGCCAAATCCCCCCATCATCCATGCTGGTGAGACCCTACTGACCACGCTGCAGTAGCTGAGAGGAGAATTTGGCTTCATCTTCAGACAGGCTGACCCATGTGCTAACCCAAATTCAGCCACTGCACTTTGGCATGTGCATGCTGCTTCAAAGCCCCGCGTTCTCTTCATTAGAAAACAAGTGCCCCTCTGGCAGTGAACTATCTCCCATGGAAATTGCCTTTGCTGAGACACACAGAGACAACCTGTCTGTCATTCCCTCTGATGCGTGAAGTACTTTGTCTTCCTTATGTTAATTTAGTTAGATTCCAGCTAAAGGGCGTAGCTTGTATTAATGCCAGTGCCTAATGAGCAACTCATTTGAATCCATGCAAAGTACTAGGGAGCATGGAGGCATGCTAATTAAAGTGACTGCTGTTCTTTAATTAAGCAGTAATTCCCCCCAAAGAGGGCATTATCATGCAAATAATGCCCACTTAGGTGAAGTAAGGGCTTTAGGCAACAGCTGAGCCTCTCTAATAGGCTTGGAGAGTGGGGGGCATTAATCCAGAATGCATTTACTGGTGTTATAAACCAGGGGGAGAAAGTGATTCTCTGCTCACTTATTGAAATCTTTGCCTCTCAGAACTTTGATATGGGACAATGGGGCCAAATGAGTGGGCGCTGCTCGCATTCATAACTTATGGATGAGCCCAAGCCATGAAGTTCAGAGCTGATTTAGGGCCATCCTAAACGTACTGTGATGGGCATGTGGGTGAGAGAATGGATTGGGAGCCCTGATTTAGTGTGTGTTAGGGAGCAGTGGAGTGTGGGTGTGTTCTGGGAGCTGTGTGATGGGTGCATGTGTTTTAGGAAGCAGTTCATTCACTGTGTATATCAGAGGGAGAAGTGTGGGAATCACACATGAAGTGTCTTCAGCCATTCCCTCTCCAGGCAACATCTCAAGAGGGTGATAAGGCTCACCAGATGGCATGCAGACATCCTTTCTAAAGAATCTTATCAAAATCCTCCATCAGCTCTGGCCCAGTGGATGCAGACAGAATAGTAGAAAAGATGGGAGAATATAATAGTGCTTAGAAACACATATGAGATGAGATCCCAAACTCTGGACTAGCCTTCTAGTCGATGTTCCACAGCCTTCACCGTGCTGTCAGTGGGATTCCAAATGACCATTTCTTTTTCTGCTGCCACTGCGTGATGTTGTAATAGAATATTGTCACCCTATTTTCCAGGGTCTTATTATCACAAATGAAATCAATGTCCCCACAAGCTGAGGACAGTACAACCAGCCTCATTTTTCCATCTGCCATGCTGGTACTGTCATCAGATAAAATTAACCTATGTTCTTATCTATCAGATTTCCTTGCCCATTCCTGCTGGTTTCCTAGCATCCTGCATTTTAACCGTGGAGATCCCAGACCTAGCTATTGTGCTGGGACAGTCATTTGAATACTAAGGTTGATATCCCTAATGATGAGAACATGATGCCCCATGGATGGCTGGAAGTCATAAATCATTTACCTTGGAAGCTGTGAAATTAACCTCCTTTATCAGAGAAGCTATCACACCTCACGCTATGTCACATTCTGTGCCAATAGGAGTAGGCATTGAAGTGGCCTAAGAAACCGGTGTATTGGAAACCCTAGAAGTCAATGTCCCGAGTGAGATCTATGGCAAAACTCCTATTGAGTTTAGTGGGACCAGGATTTTACCCCCAATGTTCAAAAATAATACAGGAGCAAGCAAATCATCCGGGCTCTTTAGAAATAACAACATTATTAAAGTGAATGTTATAGCTGGTGAAAGACATTAGGTTAAGAGCCCTGGAATCCTCTGTCCTCAGAACAGCTCCCCTTCTGCCCCACCTTGTTGCCTCAGCTCTGCCCTGTGGGACCCCCTCTAGCTTTAGATGGGAGCCTAGTCTCTGTGGATTGTTCACTCGCGGGCATCCCTGAGAGATGGTCAACACAGGTGGCCTCGAGGCTTTGTTGCGCTGATGGTTTTGTGATTTAAAACCTGCCTGCTGGGAAGGGCACTGAGACCGTCAGCTTGTTTCTCTCACAGCAAACAGCCAGCGAATGGCTAGCCAACAGTCTGGGCTACCAGCCACTGCTAATGTACACACACAACAGTGCAGGTGAATGGAGAGGCCTGGATATGATTGGGCTGACAATCAGACCCTTGTGGGATGCAAGTGAGAGGCCACCTGCCAGATGCATCCTTTCATATGGTTACTTCCTGCCCCATATGTAACCGAACTGGTATTTGCATAGGTCTTACCAAAATGTTTTCATTAAAAGATTTCACAGTCTGGGGCATCAGTAGGAATATGGCAGATGGAATGATTGAATAGCATGAAGTACACCTCTGCCTAAACCTCCTCTCTAAGAGTGACAACACAGGAAACTGATCACACCAGGGACAATACAGACTGGAGGTTTGACTGTGTGCATTGACCCTGTCACCAGAGGGAGCTACGACTGGCACATAGATAAACCATGGACATGCTCACTTGGATAAGCAGGAGTCAGTAGGTGCATAGCTGTTGCATTTTGCTGTTTTGTAGACATTATTATTGCTATTGTTTTTAGGTATAGCTGTATAATATGCTCTCTCATGCACAAGACATAGATCGAGTCCCAACCCCAAAGTGCTTACAATCGACCGTAGATGGATGCAGAGAAGAGAGGACAAGCTGCATTGGAGGCAGAATGGATGAAGGTTTGAAGAGTGGGGTGGGAGAAGGAAATGGATGAGATAGTGAGGCCAATGTTGGTAGAATGAAGGGAGTTCAATCTTTATTACACTAGCTGCCTTCCTTTACATGGAGTACAGGACAGGATGATAAAAAAAGATCTGAGATGTAGGCCAGGGTATAGGCATGCAGGGCCCTCAAGTGAAGACAAGAAGTTCCAACTCACTATAGTGGGCAAGGGGGAGCCAGTGGATGGGGTGCAAAGTGGGGAGAGATATAGTCTGATTGACTGGTGAGGAACATAATTTAAGCATTTGTATTTTGGATGGGCTGGAGCAGAGCAGTGTAGGAACCAGGGAGGTCAGAAAGGAGGAGGTTGCAGTCATCAAGGAAGGAGATGATTAGGCCATGGACATGAATTTTAATCATCGGGACAGAAAACATTAAAACACTTACTTGCATTGCTGAGAACGGAATTGTGATTCTGTCACATAGTGTAGCCTGAAGCCACAGACCACCTGGGATCCTAGCTGTCAGCTAAGCAGGGTCAGGACAAGATACCGTTTGGTGGGAGAGCTTTAAAGGACACACCTCAGGAAATGTAACTGGCAATTCAGTACTGGTCAACTTGTGTCTCTTTTTCCTCTGAGTCACTGCTGATCTCATGGGTCTATGGGGCTGCCGTTCTGTGTTGGGTGCTGTCAAATGAGATGTAAAACTGAAGTCCTGACTACTTGTCATCATTACAGATCATGGGCCCTTTTGGCAAGAGAGCTGTTAACCCAGATGCCCTGGCCAAATTCTCACTCAGGCACTGCATTGTCTGTTCTTAAATTCCCACTGCATTGTCAACTGGAAATGGGATTCTTCTTCACTTTCTCCCCCAAACTGTACGTAGTGTTGCTGTGTTTCCTTGCAGAGGTGAGAGCATTGCAGTGGTGGGTGAAGCATGCCCTGTGTGTCATGTGCATGTTGGTTTGTAAATTGCCTCCAAATGAGAAGCAGGATGGTATGTAACAGTCAAAAAAAAAAAAAAAAAAAAACTTTGGATGGGGCCATGTCCCCATCATCCAACCCAGTGACAGCATCTGTTCCAGGGAATCGTGGTTTGGTATTTTCCATGGCGATACAGAATCTTTGAGGGTACTAGTGTGCACCAAAAGGTGGCAAATATTTCAACTTTGGCCCATTTTCCCAGCAGAACTCAGCCTGAGACACATTAATTCGGGCTCTGCTGTCTATCGCCTTGTCTGTATTAGAAAGCTGTCTGGCTTTAGCTATGCCAATCTAGTGAAAGCAGTACAGCCCCCTTAGTGCAGACACAGTTACATCGAGATAAAGGTGCTTTATCCTGGTGCAGCCGTTCCTGTCGAGGAAGGGGAATAAGCTATATTGCTGGAAGGCAGCTTTGTACCATTATAAGTCTAGTTTTACTAGGGCTTGTCCCAGGATAACGATACTGTATCAGTAAAATATCACGTCCCTAACCAAAACAGTTATCCTGGTACAACTTTTACATGTAGACCAGGCCTATGGCCCTCTCCAAACTACAAAAATCACTATCTTTAAAGATGCCTGTGGCCAAATCATAGTCTATTTTTGCCCATGTGGAAAGGAAAGGGCATTGTGTGCGAGGGAAGGTGTCTACACATGGTTCTCTAACCATGCTCATCACAAGCGTCTTCCACCCCCACATGAAAAAAAAAGACCTATTAGGGCACAGAACCTATTCCTGCAACCCCTCATGAACCCTGCAATCCCATTGCAGTCTATGGGATCACTCCCGTGAATAAGAACTACTCACCCGAAAAGCTGAAGACTCAGGCCGAAGGGTTGGCCACATCCATGTTTCACAATCATAGATTCATCGATTCCAAGGCCAGACGGGACCACTGTGATCATCTCGTCTGACCTGTTGCACAGTACAGGCCAGAGAAGGTCCCTGAAAAAATCTCTACAGCAGATCTGTTTAACCACGAGTTATTTCGGTAGACTAGCCCTTTGTTTTGCTGTTATTTTTTCCCCCATGGAGAATCATTATTCCCATTGGGTGGTTAGCATTTATTAGATGGATGCTTTTTAAAATCCTTAAGCGAGTCAAGCATGACCAAATGCATCTGTTTTTTATAAGAGTTGAAAATGCTTTCTAATAATCCAAACGCTGAATAGAATAACGGGCAGTAGGAATCTGGAGTAGTCCCAGAAGGCAAGAGAACCCAAGCACTGTCTAAAGGAGAAAATAAAACCATGAGGCCTGAAGCCATGGCTGTGTTTATTTTATTCTTGGCCCATGGAATCCTTTCACAGGAAAAAATTTAAACCAGCAGTAGCTATTTATATAGCCACGCGCAGAGTAAACACACATGGATGGGGTTGTCTCCATTCACAACACGGCAGCCATTTTCTTGGGATTCCTGCCACTTCCGGTTTCCATGGAAACGTTGTTTACCCTCTTTCCCTCTTATCGGCGTCTAGACCCGAAAGAATTCTAGTTCGGTGAACTTTGCTGAATAATAAAAGAAACATGAGTTGAAAATCAGACAAAGCTGGAGGAGCCTTCCCCCCACCCCCGCACTCTCTCTCTCTCTCATACTGTATGAAGTCACGGAGTTGTACTGGGAAGCTCAAAATGCCAGCAGTCTTATCTTGACTGGAGAGCCGTGTTTGCTTTAGAACGGGAGCCCCTATGGCTGCTGGGAAACGCACGGCACCAGGCACTTGGTAAACATGTGAATCTGTGGTATGTGTAATACTGTGCAGAGCTCCATGGCTGACAAGTGGTGACAAAGTGGGAATTTTTTGTAATTTTTATGATGGCTACGTATGCCTCAGTTTCCACTGTAGTTTGCTTGGCTACCCATGGGCAGGGGGGGAAGGACTGCATTTGCTCTTGGGACCAGCTAAGAGACCCAGGTGTGTATGTGCGTCACCTAGCTGTCCAAGTGGACTGAATGGATCATTAATAATGATTGGCCATGGCCGACCCATCTCAGTGGAAGATCTAAGAATGGAAAGTGCACTCACCAGGACATTGACATCTAGCAAGCAATGACCCATATGGAGAAGGATTTCCCCACCTCTGAGCAGGAAAACTGAGCACAAATCCCAGCTTGAGAACAAAGGTGGGGGTATGAGGTGGGGGAATAAGGGTTGGCTTCTGGAAGAGGCTGGGGGATCTCTCACCTGGAACTGACTAAGAAAGGAAGTCAGAGGGCGAGACAAAGAGTCTGAAAACGGAGCTCACCACATCTTTACTGGTGAATTGCTCTAGGCTGACCAGAATGGACTACACTTCAATCTTCGTTTCTTTCTGCTAACCTAAGCACTTCCTATGCCATGTTCCATTTGACTAACAAACCCGACTATTTTGAAAACACCGCTTGATTGTCAGTGCAAATACTGGGTGCAGTGTATTCGTCCCTGAAGAGCGGATAAGTCTCTGCCAGGAGCCTTGCCGGACTCGCTGAGCAGAGCTCACAGTGTGAAGCAGGAGTGCTGAAGCCCTAGAGGTTCAGACTCATGAGGCGGTGATGCTGCGTGACCCACCCCAAAGGAAGAGTGAGATCCCTTGGGAGTCTGGTGCAGCAAAGGGGTTCCTACAAGAGACTGTTCCGAAGTTGGGGGTGTAGCACCAAGCCTGTGAATCCATGACACAAGTACATGAATCATAGAATCCTAGAATATCAGGGTTGGAAGGGACCTCAGGAGGTCATATAGTCCCACCCCCTGCTCAAAGCAGGACCAACACCAACTAAATCATCCCAGCCAGGGCTTTGTCAAGCCGGACCTTAAAAATATCTAAGGAAGGAGATTCCACCACCTCCCTAGGTAACGCATTCCAGTGTTTCACCACCCTCCTCGTGAAAAAGTTTTTCCTTATATCCAACCTAAACCTCCCCCACGGCAACTTGAGACCATTACTCCTCGTTCTGTCATCTGCTACCACTGAGAATAGTCTAGATCCATCCTCTTTGGAACCCCCTTTCAGGTAGTTGAAAGCAGCTATTAAATCCCCCCTTATTCTTCTCTTCCACAGATTAAACAATCCCAGTTCCCTCAGCCCCTCCTCGTAAGTCATGTGTTCCAGTCCCCTAATCATTTTTGTTGCCCTCTGCCGGATGTTTTCCAATTTTTCCACATCCTTCTTGTAGTGTGGGGCCCAAAACTGGACACAGTACTCCAGATGAGGCCTCACCAATGTCGAATAGAGGGGAAGGATCACGTCCCTCGATCTGCTGGCAATACCCCTACTTATACATCCCAAAATGCCATTGGCCTTCTTGGCAACAAGGGCACACTGTTGACTCATATCCAGCTTCTCCCCTAGGAGAACCCTTAGGTCCTTTTCTGCAGAAGTGCTGCCTAGCCATTCGGTCCCTAGTCTGTAGCGGTGCATGGGGTTCTTCCGTCCTAAGTGCAGGACTCTGCACTTATCTTTGTTGAACCTCATCAGATTTCTTTTGGCCCAATCCTCTAATTTGTCTAGGTCCCTCTGTATCCTATCCCTACCCTCCAGTGTATCTACCTCTCCTCCCAGTTCAGTGTCATGGTTGAGTAGAAGCTCCTCTTGATTTGCTGGCTCAGAGGTTCTTTAAGCTAATTCATCCATCTCTCTTCTTTTCTTTTAACTCTGCTGACAGCAGCTCCCACCTTGAAGAAACTTGATGTCTTAAAGTCCCTGTTTACCTCCTATCATTTTTCAAACATGTATAATCAGAGCCCGGCTGGAGTCAGTAACCCAATCTGCTAGTGCTTTTGAAGGGCACCGCTATCCTTGTGCAGATAGTACATATAGATGTTGACTTGCCACATAGCTTTGTTTTGTTTTTCAACATAGAAGGCAAATGAAATGGGACGGCACTCAACCGCCAGGGGCAATTGCTGTGCCAAGATTATTGATTGTAAATATTATGCCTTGAGATTCTAGGCTATTCAAGTTAACCATCATCCTCCCTGTAGAGTTATCCTTGGAATTTGAGCTGCTAAAAAAAGGGCTGAGGACGTTAAGGATGAACGCACAGGCTGCTGCAGGCAGAGCTCATTTTTAACTCCTCAGAACAGGCAGTGTCATTCCTAGAGCCATAAACCGTTTGCAGGCTGGATTTCTTTGGAGAGTCAAAGGGGAATCCACAGGGTCCTTCACGGAACTCATGCAAATGGACCTGAACCAGGTCCCCGATGCAAATACCCCCAGACTGTGATGCCATTTGGCCGTGGATCTAAATGGTGTGGCCTGGTCCCATCTCTGCTGAAAATAAACACTTTGATTGATCCTGTTGTTGCCTGATTTGCACAAAGTGGAGGAGATTTCAGCAGCCACATCTTTTCAAATGGAGACAACACCTGCAGAGGCTGGAGACGACAGGTCTAAGCTGGTCAGATAACGATGGAGCATTATGTGATGTGATGTATAATCTTAAAGAGCCAAAGCTCAGTATTGAAGATGAAGGTCGTGCAATGATGTGGGCTGCAATTGGCTGTATTTTGACTACCTTTGTCCAAAGGAAAGAATTTTCAACTTTTGAGGCACCTAAATCCATATTTTAGGCACCTTAATAAAGTAGCTATTACCAGCAGGAGAGTGGGGTGTGGGGGGAAAGAAAACCTTTTGTAGTGGTAAACACCTATTTTTTCATGGTTTGTGTGTATAAAAAGATCTTCTGTACTTTCCACAGTATGCATCCAATGAAGTGAGTTGTAGCTCACGAAAGCTTATGCTCAGATAAATTGGTTAGTCTTTAAGGTGCCACAAGTACTCCTTTTCTTTTTGCGAATACAGACTAACACGGCTGTTATTCTGAAACCCATATATTTAGGCACCTAACTTTAAGGCAACCAAATCCGATCATTGGGAGTGGGGTTTTCTAAAGCATGCAAGTGGTTTAGGAGCACCAGATCTACTGAAAGTGCTCCTAAGTCAGTGAGGCACTTCTGACAGCCCCATCCTTTTTCATAAACCATTTGTAACCATCGCAGCTTAGCTGCAAGAAACAAAAATGCTCATTGTGTTAGCCCATTAAACAATCCCTTTCTTAAAACACAATAATAGCAAGATGTGGGTGATACTTTTATATTGGAAGAGCTTTTATAGCCTCAGGAAGGGAAAGTAACATGATTCTGCCGTACCTTGCAATAGGCCCTTTATTTCTCTAGCTGGCAGCCAGAGAGAGACTCTTATTGTTTTATGGATGATGGATAAGCTTCTTCTACCCTCTGGACATTTCTTTTCACCTTTCCTGCTCCTCTTTATGAAATGTCTCTCTAATGGTAAATTACCAGGTAGGTTTTTGAAAGCCCCAATGGTGAATATGAAAAATCAACATCCTGGATGTTTGGACCTTTTTGTTTAGTTCGATAATCAATCTTGAAAGAGAAAATTAAATCAACCAACAAAAAAATCCAGAGCCCAGACCTATGAGAAATCATGGACACCTAACAATATCATCTTCACCTGCTGCAGAATAAATGTCTTGGGTGACAGCAGGTACAAGATGCCATCTCCATAAGTCCTGCCAGTTTTGTATTCACTGTGCCAATCCACAGTCTGTAATTGGCACGGGGAGCAGACCAAAGAAAAATATCACCAGGTTTGGTTAGCAAATCATTTTCATCTGTCACAGGACTACTGCGGTTGGAAGTGCCTAAAGACATCAAACAAACCCAGTGACTTATTCTGTACATACTTTTACCTTGTTTGATTTTTCCGATGTATTCTATAATTTGTACTGTTCCAGTAAAATAAAGCCTGTCATAATGTTCTGGAGATTTTTTTGAATTCCTACATGAGGTTTTGTTAGCAGTTGAGAAAACTTTCCCTTGGTTGTGTTTCAAAATGAAAACAATGTTCTTTGGATTGACTAAAACCAAAGATGGAAATCAAATTTTGGTACGGGAGATATGTCAAGGCAACAGCCATGTAGACTTTATTACTTCTCTGGGTTTCTCATCAGTAGCAGAACATCTGGGACTCAGAATACACTTGGTCTCTTTATCCCATGCAGCCATATCACTTCAAGCCATGCTCTTGTTAGCTAGGTGGGATTGGGTTTGATCTACTTAAACTAATCTATCTAGGTATTTGTAGTGTACTCCAACCATAGTATATGAGCAACTGGCTTGAGTCAACACCTGGCATGGGAGATTCTCCCTAGGAAAGCACAAGGTGGTACAGGAAGATACATTGGTATTTCAGGTTTCAGAATAGCAGCCGTGTTAGTCTGTATCCGCAAAAAGAAAAGGAGGACTTTTGGCACCTTAGAGACTAACACATTTATTTGAGCATGAGCTTTCGTGAGGAAAGCTTATGCTCAAATAAATGTGTTAGTCTCTAAGGTGCCACAAGTCCTCCTTTTCTTTTTATTGGTATTTCAGTAGGTGCTGTTAATCTGCTTTGAATCAATGCCCCAGCAGGGTGTTAAGGGCTCATTGGGGAGCTGGAGATGCTAGAGCTCACCTTAACTGATCACTCTCGTTATAGTGTGTCTGATAACACCCATTGTTTCATGTTCTCTGTGTATATATATATATATCTTCCTACTGTATTTTCCACTGCATGCATCCGATGAAGCGGGTTTTAGCCAATGAAAGCTTATGCTCAAATAAATTTGTTAGTCTCTAAGGTGCCACAAGTCCTCCTGTTCTTTTTATGAAACAGAGAGCCTGTGTTGAAGATCTGATGGCATAGTTTGCAAGTTAGCCTTGGTCAAATCTGAGCTTGGATAATTCTGTTCTGCTGACCTACCCCTCTGCTCCTCACCTCCACCACCCTTTGAGATTCTTCTCTGTAGCTCCTGGAATGCGTTCGGGATTCCTGTGATGCCAGTGGATCCAGGGCTTTTTCAGTGAGAGCATCTACTCTGGTTGCATTTGTCCTGATTTAAACCCAGAAGCACCCTTCAATGACTGGACTTATTTACCTCAGAATGTGGTGAATGGCTTGAAGCCCTGCTGAAGCACCAAGGCGTGGCTGCACACTCCTCAGGCCAGCTAGACAAGAGCATGCTGGGGATGAACCTCTCAAGGGTCATGGCAAATTCCGAGTTGCTGCTGCATATCTCTAAGAGATAAGGACAGGGCCTTTACTGACGTTGTCATGTCAGCAGCCTACAGCCACTGCAATCATAGGACACTGAGAAGGGTGATATTTATTAGTAGATATTTAGAAATCATTTGCCGGGTGACGTGTAGTAAGCTGTTAGCAGCTGGTGGTGACTAATTTTTGACATCCGTTTATTCCAGGAGAATTGCTTTAACCATTAGAAAATATATTTGATCATTGTGCAACAATCATCTGTTTCATCAGGTGTGTGGTGGATTTTTTTTTTATTTTCCTGTAAATTGTGGTCCCATGCTAATATTTATAAATTGTAAAACATTGTCCTAAGTAGGGTGGCTCACTGCTGAATGAATAATAGATTTTACAGTTGGAAAAGTCTATTTAGCCTATCCCTTGGGGACCAGCACATGATTCTTCCCTAAGGGAGATTCTCCAGTACTTTGTCCAGTCTAGTTTTAATGTGTTCATTTGAACCCAAAGCATGCACAGTATTGCAGCCCCCACTACTAACACCAATTTCCTGTTCTTGCCCCAGCATTGCCCTTCTACCAGATGGTAGCAGACGTCCAGGGCCTGGCTGGTCAGCTTCCCAGTGGAGGAGAAATCAGTGACATGGAATCTCGATATAGTCTACTTGTAACTTGTTTTATTGACATGGATACACCAGCCCTGGAACAGAGGTGGTTGAACAGCACGTAGGACAATCCCTTCTTCCACGAATTTCTGCCCAGTACCAGTGCCCAGCTCCCGGAGAGCTACTCTGCCTCACAAACTGACTCCAGTCAGTCCAAGGCAGAGGGCAAACTCTCCTGCTACTCACACAGCTCCCCCTCCAAGAACCAGTGCTTCTGTACAGAAACTAACAATAGAGCACGTCTTCCCAAACTGAACATTTGCTCATACTTTGTGAAAAAGAAGTCGGAAGACTATGTGTAACAGCACCATTTGATGTTGCCTGCCATAGCAATATGTTCTCTTTAGATGGTACCTATTGTCCTTGTGAAGAGAGCAAGTAGACCATGGGGCTCCTGGAAACGGAGGTTTTCCTTTTATAAGGAGTCACGGACAACAAAACACATATATATTAAAGAACTTTTTTTTTTCATTACATCAGTTACTTCAATTTCTGTCTCTCTCCCTCAAAGCCATTCCCTGAGATAGGCATCACTATATAATGGACCCTAAAAATCATAATAAAATTGACCACATTAGGGGTTTGGCTATGTTACAAGGAATCTGTTCATCTGACACTTGAACCCTTGCATCTGGAAGCAGCTGTTCTAGCACTTGAGAAAATGAAAATTTCCATTGGCTGTCACTAAAAACAGCACTTCTGTCCTCCACCTGCTAGGAGGTGAGACCATTAGTGTCAGCCTTCCTGTCTCTGTAACCAGTGTCCGTGGGTGCAATACAGACCATGACATATTGGCTACCCTGATGTCCCCAAACCCCACATTTAGTAGTTTTCATAAAGCCAATTCCTATCCCAGGTGTCTCAGTGAAGGCTTATGAGTTAGCATGGAAATCGTAGCTATTCTCAGTGTCTATTTACCCTAACTAGGAGCTGAGTCTGATCTTGCTTACCCTAGGTTTATGGCACAGTCACACATCACGCTCCACTTCTGATGCCTACAGTGGGAGTGGGACTGGACCTGCACACAGGTGGAACACCATTGACTTCAGTGGACTTCTTACCACTGATTTACACTGATCAGAATCAGGCCCTACATGACGGAGCTGCTTACACAAATCCTTCTTGTTTGTAAATTTCAGGAAACACTGCAAACTGTGCCATGTTCTCAGGTATATACCTTCTAAATAACAGCCTGAACTCCACTCATGTGGTTTCGTTTTCTACAACAGGCAGAAAACATATGATAATACTAAGCACTCTGTTTTCTTTAAAGATGTTCATTAACATCCCAGTCCAACTGGCATGGAAGGCAATGGGAATATTTTCATCACTGGCAATGACATGTGGTCTTGTAATTAAAGTAGCAGGTTCAGGACTCCTGGATTCTACTCTTTACTCAGCCTCTGACTCTGTCACCCCGGGTGCCTCAGTTTACCCTTCCATAATAACATTTATCTGCTGCACAAGGGTGCTGTGCAGCATAATTAATTATTGACTGTGAAGTGCTTATTAAAATCTTCAGCTGAAAGATGCAACTAGAAGAAAAGGATGCATAAGCTGGCAAGAGAGCCCCATATTAAACGTTTCCGAATGCTAAGAGAAAACCTGCATTTTTTTTATTTTTTAAACTCCCCAAATAAAAATCTGTTTTGTTTAGTGCTCTATGAAATGTAGAAAAGCAGAAAAGAAATGGCAATAAAGAGCAGTGAGGAGGCAGCCCCTTCTATCAAGTTTACTCTCTTCATATTGAGTGTGGAAAGGCTGAGAATCCACACCCTGGGGGCTGCTATCTTGGCAGAGCGGAGCTGTATTGACAGAACTGAGCGTTTCACCCTAAATAAAAACAGAGCAAAAAAGAAACAGATCTTTCAAGACCTGGATCTTGGAGGGAAACTCTATTAATCCTGCTTCCTTTCTCATAACAATAAGATGGGGTTAAGTGATTTAACTTTAGAAGTGAGTTAAAACGGCTTTCATTTTGTTCTTGTTTTTCTTCTTTTCTTTTTTTTAGGATTAAAAACCAAAAAAAACCCCAAAGTGTTTTTTCTCCCCCTTCTGGCTTAATTCCTCAAGAATGCCGAGGAACGCATTGAGCATGGCTGTCCTCAGGCACCTAACTTTAATCACATTGTAAATCTTTTGTGAAGGTACTGTAGAAAGGATAGGCCAGATAGGGTGCTAATTAGCTCTGAGTTAAGCTTCTGAGAAATCCAATTGAAATTAATACTGGGCGGGAGAGGGGGACACATCCAGGAATGCAGGTAGCAGAATGAGAATGGAGGTGAATGAATAGCCTTTGCTGCTTGTATACCCTCACCACGGTGCTAGCCAGACAGGTACCGGGATAAGGAAAGTTTAATCTGAGACCATAGAAAATTGCATTGTGGCCTGTCTTTAGGGCCCCAGCCTGGGTTTTAGCTGCTGCTGTCAGCAGGACTATCTTTCCTTTAGGGAACAGAAGGAGAGACAGAGAAACACCATGCTGGGATATAGAGTCCATCCTGGTAGGGGAGTGGATTAGGATCATTCTCCTGGCTTTGCTACTCTCTACAGGCCAGAGCAAAAAATAAACAAAAAAAAAAAACAAAAAAAACCCCCAAACCTGGGGACGGGAAAAAAAGCTAAAGCCAGACAGGAAGAACATGCTAGCCTCATCTATTTGATTTCTTATGATTAGCTTTCCAGTTTGTTATTTCCAGGAGTACTTTTGTAGCTGTTTTGGTTGCAGAGATTTTGGATACAATGTTTATTTTACACCCCTCCCAGCTCTGTTCTAACCTGGGAAATATGCCATATGTTGTTTTTTTAAATAATGGCTGCTTTGGGGATCTGAAAATTAACATGATGTTTTACAATTCACCAGAGCTGTTTCCAGCCACTTAGCAAGAGGGTTTCTTTTTAGCTGTGTCACAGAGTTGGCTAGTAGCAATAAGCAGATAACACCCAGAAAACATCTAGATTTTTATCAGAAAAACATAGCAGCAAAAAAGAAAACAAAAGGAATTTTCAAAAACAAGGTTCTAGCTCTGAAAATCTCACATTGACTTCTCCACAGGCCCTAGGCCCAGATCCTCAAAGGTATATAGGCATCAGAAGTTAGGTGTCGAAATATCGTTGAGGATCTGGGCTCTAGGCCCTCAGTCAGCTGGGAATTCAACCTCGTCTCTAGGAGAGACTTCTTCTTGATGACCATTGAACTTTCTACTGTGGTTTTATAACAGAATGAATCATCCTGTCTCTAATTGATATATTAGGCCAAATTCTGAGCTGCCTGTGGCCCATTCTATCAGATAGCCTGGTAATGTTTTTATTACTGATATGTTATGTCTTGGGTTTTTTCCTTAGTGATGCTTTAAAGTTTTCCCAAATAAATCTGATTTTCAATCATGGAAGTTGCTAGTAGTTGACAAGGATAGACGTAACCCTGCTCCCAATTCTCTGCCTCTTATTATAAATTAGAATAGATTTGCTTGCTTGGAACAGGATCCACCTCATCAAGCATGAGACAGGGACTTTTTGTGCTGTGTTTGTCCAGCACCTAGCACTTCATGCTCCCATGTGCTACTAAAATACAATAATAGACAATTGCACAGATTCCTGTGACACCTCCGTCAACGCATCTGAACACAAAAAATTCTGGGCAACATCTGAAGCAAACAGGTTGCAAGTGTTTGAATGGAATATAGAGCCATGGAAGGAAAAGAAGGTCGAGAACCCCTGAAAGTGAAGATGACATTGATACCAATTTATTATGAAAAGTGGTTTTCTGTTGAATAGCAACACAAAGGACTGCCATCTCAGAGATGCTACAGTCCTGGTTTGGTGTGGTGCTGGTATGCTCTCGCTCCTTTTTATTTTGTTCAGAAACATGCTAGGACTTTTTTTATTCTCCCACTACCGCAGTGGCTGCATATTTATAGGTTTCAGAGGAGCAGCTGTGTTAGTCTGTATCTGCAAAAAGAACAGGAGGACTCGTGGCATCTTAGAGACTAACCAATTTATTTGACTATCAGCTTTCGTGAGCTATGTTAGTCTCTAAGGTGCCGCAAGTCCTCCTGTTCTTTTTGCATATTTATAGAGACTGCTGAACTGGAGAATTGTCCATAAAGTGCTTAAGAATCTTCCTTTGCGGTCAGTAGCATGTAAACAGGTGCTAACCATCATCTTTATGCTTCCTTAAAGAAATGGGTAAAAATACAGTTAACATTTCATAATGACTCAAGCCAAGAAAACAAACAGCTTGTCAGGAGAGATCATCCTTTGATTGTTACCCTTGTGGACTGAAGTCTGAGTCGGCATCCTACATTCTTGGATCAATTGGTTAGCATGCAACACATTATTGGAGTGATGTAGAATGCAGGCATTTATTTCCCCAAGTCTAGGCATGCACAGCTTGGCTAAGAACTGGACCTGCTGTCAGTACAAAGGTTGTCTGCCCATTGATCGCCGACAGGTGCTAAGTTCCAGCTGCCGCACTGATCTGTATCTGAATAGAGGTGTTTCTTTAAAAAATGGGTGGATGGTAGGTTAAGTCTGGTCCACACTAGAAAATTAGATCAGTTTAACTACATTGGTCCGGGGTGTGAAAAATCCACACCCTTCAGCGGCAGAGATGACCTAAGTCCCTGTGTAGACAGCGGTAGGTCAGTAGAAAAACGCTACCACCTCCCGGGAAGGTGGATCACCGATGCAGCTGGGAGAATTCCTTTCTTTGGTGTAGGCAGTGTCTCTACCTTGAAGCGCTACAGTGGCCAGCTCTGCTGTTGTAGCTTTTTAAATAGAGACAAGCCCCCAACTCCTTATGTTATTTCCATTTGTATTTTATGGGTTACAACCCAAGATCTCAAAGTTTCGCTTGTTTCATTTAGGGTTGGGCTTCACTGCAAACGCTTCAATGGTACAGCTGCCCTGCTACAGTGCTTCAGTGAAGATGCTACCAATGCCAGTGGGAGGGGTTCTCCTGTCGGCACAGGTAACCTACTTCCTGGAGAGGCAGTAGCTAGGTCGATGGGAGAATTTTAAAAACCCGTAGACTTTTGCTTGTGGGTCTTTGTAAATCATGGTGAGAGGATATCATTCTGGACAGCCCTGGAGACTCAAGTCTTCTGTTTACCCATGGGACTAGAGGAAGAATCCCATGCTATCCTCAGCCATTTCACCCTGACCTGGAGGGATCACCTCCAGCAAGAAGAGAGGACCCCAACCTCCAGGACCTATTCAATCCTTGGTTCCTCTGCTGACTCTAACAAGGGTGGCAACTGTGGTGATGCGTTTATGATCTGGCCATCTACTATTGGGAGCTGGACTGAGATTAGCAACTTGTTTCACATAAGGCACCAAAACCTGCTGTAGCCCAATCTACAGATTGTGAATTAATTATATTGATTACTTAAGAATTCTCAGTTATGACTTGGAGGGTTGACAAGTTCTTGTCCCAAGATCAGGCCCAGAATTATTAAAGTTACTGTTCAGTGGGAAACCCGGTTGTGCACAATTGCAACACTCACACTTCAGGAATCCTTCTGCAGTTGTAATAGTTTATAAATATGTGGGCAAAGTCACAAACACGCTAACCCATCAAGGTGGATAGAGATAATACAGAATGTCCATATTCACATCCATATGTGCACACCATCCCTTGCAGAACAACCTGAAATGTTATCTTCCTCATCACTATCACCTTCCTCATTATTGCCACTGGCCATCATCCTGGCACCTCACAAGGGCTACATCGCTCTCTCCTCCAGCACACCAGCTGGGATACAACTTTTGTATGTTACGCTGATGCCACTATGCCTAATGCCTATTCAGTAGGGGTTTCTCCCCTCTTCCTTATTTGTATTTTCTCACCCTACTAATGCTGTGGTGCCCTTCTCCTATAGGTTAGTATATTAATGATCTCAATTTATCAATTAGTTGCCATGGCACTCTTATGGTGAGACATCTGCAGATGTTCCTATTCTAAAATATCCAAAAGCTGGTGTTAGCTCATGTTCCTGTGGCTGGCTGGTGTCATCATGGACATCATGCCCTAAAGCACTCTATTCCCAGTTCCCCAAAATGACCATTAGGTCATTTATCTGTGCCAAAGTCATAGGCCTCAAGCCTAATGCTAACTGCTGAAGCCAATGTCGTAGAAGATATAGCCCTATAGGTTCTTTGGGTTACTGCTACATAAACTAAATGCTAAAGCTAGCTCTATGGGGTCCACTGCACTGGAGTCAAACTGGTGATTTGGAATGAATGGCACTGTAAATCATTAATGATCCCATGACCCCCTCTCTTTTCGTTGAGGGCAGGCCTTACCTGAAGTGCACTGTGGTGCTATAATATCTGATGAACTATGAGAGTAATCTGAATATAAACAACTCTTCTGTTGAAAAGGTGACTGGGTAAAACTTCGGTGGGATGGGTTTCCATTTTCACTGGAAATCCTCGGTGAAGTCTATTCGCAAGGAAACCTCTTCCATCCTGGTTACCAGACAATTTCTGCAATGCTGGTGTGTCAAAGGAGACACCTGAAATAATCCATAAAGAAACTTGTAGACTGAGTGTGCTCCCCTACAATCCACTTAGCTCCTGTGGCCCAGAGACAGTAGCTTAGGCAGTGGACTAGGATTCTGACCTGGGTTCTATTCCAGCAGTGTCGTGGACCTGCTGTATAACCTTGGGCAAGTCATTTGAGCTCTGTGTGTCTCTAATTTCACTCCCACTCTTTGTCTTGTCTGTTTAGACTGAAAACTTTTATAGGTAGGGACTGACTCTTATCCTGTGTTTGTTCAGTGTCCTGTACAAAGCCTTGATCTTGGTCAGAGTCTCTTGGTGCGAATTTAATACAAATAATAAAGGTGGTAGCCCGTTACAATAACATCAGATTGCCAAACTGTCTAGTACTGTGGAACCTCAGTTACTTGAAGGTCTAGGGAACACGAAACCTCCAGAGGTTTGGATACTTGGGGAAGTGATCTTTATATATGTAAATATATGCATCTAAGAAGACATTTGCAGCTTCAAATGACAGTTTGAGTTGGGTGGTGATTAGACTAGCAAGATTCTGCTGTATATGCTGCTTTATTAAAGTCAAACTTTCTGGTTTAGATGAAAAAAAGTATCCCAAAAGCATAGCCTTCATTCTGGTCTCACACCAGTGAGATGCAACCCAGTTGACATCAGTGGAATTACTCCTGATTTACACCAGTGTGAGATCTGAATGAGGCTCACTGTATTCAAGGCTTTGGGACTCCCTGGAGGCAGGAAGTCTAGTTATATAACTCCCCTTCATTTACAAGAGTATAGTTTATACTTTGGAATTTATCATGTACTCCATCACCATGGCCTCTGGGAACATCACACTTGAAACCAAGCCACAGACGACATACCACATAGTTGGTGGTACCTATATTAACTACAATTGTATTATTAACGTGTTTCTATTACAAGTTTACTTCTTCCAGTCATACTTGATTAACCTGCCTTAATAAATAAAAAAGACTTTAGAATCTGCACCTTTAAAGTTGACAACCTTTATAAGACATTTTTGCCTTTCTTTCCCTGAAGTATCTTCCTTTTCGTTTGCCACTTATATTTGTGCTGTTTTGCCAGAGCACAAAAGCCATCTTCTTACTAATCACAGGACTGGTCGCCTCTTCCCATGAGGCCATATCATTTTCCATCATGCAAATGAAATGTGTAAAATAGTTTTCTTTTAATCTGTTCTACTGGTAAATTAATCCAGCATTACAAACTCAGCAATAGAGTTAGATGATCTGTATATAATAGGTTTAGTCAATTGAATCAGTAAAGCCTAGCCTGTTCACCATATAAAAGGCTATAGAAATCTATGAAATCCACTTGCATATGTTTCCATAAGTAAACAATGCTGCAACTTCCTCTTGTCCCTTTTTGAAAACCAAAAATTATTATATGAGGCAAATGACATTTAATTTCATTACCTTGATGTTTTTGCTGCATGATTGTCAGGGCTATGAAGAATAATAAGAGTTTGGGGACAAAGCAGGAGATAGTTAAGTGTTGTAATGCAATCATTCAACATGTAATTCCAAAGATTATGTCTAATGCTCTGCAATTTAACAGGTTGTCGATATTGAATTTCATCGCATATGAGCAGAACTTCACAAATATTTAGTGTGATCTTTTGTGGTTAAATCTGGACACAATCCAAGTTCAACCCAACCCATTTTTGTTGTTTAGTACTGTCTTTCCAACTTTGGGTTTTTTAAAATGCTATCTGGTAAATTTTCATAAAATGGCCAACAGGCATGTATAAAGCAGAACCCAGCTTCTCAGCATGGGGGTTGTGAACAGGTGTAAGAGGGTTGTGACCACCCTATTTTTGCCACATTGCTACATGGAGGCGGGGGGCCAGCAAGGCGGGAGGGGAATTTGGGGGGATGGATTGAGACCCACAGAAGCAGAGGAATATGAGAAGCAGCAGAAGCAGTTGCTGGACTCTTGGGTGATTGCATATGCAATGCGCCATTGCAGTTGGTCTAGTCTGCTCATGGTGGGGTTGGATCAGCTACTCCAGATGCCAAGGTGGAAGCCCCCGCAACCCTGCGAAACACTCTGGGAGCCATAAAGCTCCCTCCTCCCCTCCCAGGGTCAGTGCCTTGACTGGCTCCACCCTTCTGTGGGCCTTGATGTTGCCTCCATCCAGACTACTCTGCGGTGTGGCCAGGGTGTCCTGTGAGACAAGGTTATTACCTGTACTGCCACCCAGCCAGGGGAGCACTGTGGAGGGGGAGATGAGCCTGCAAGCTGAGCTCTGGGGGCAGAGCCTCCAAACACCTCCTGGTCACAGGCCCATCCCAGCAGAGGGGCATCCCCAGCGGAGAGTCATGTGAGGTAGTGGGGCACGGGACTATGTCAGGCAGGGCTTCGGCAGTGGCATTGGAACAATTTCTATCGTGGGGTT
The DNA here is from genome assembly GCF_965152235.1 of Eretmochelys imbricata. Classification (NCBI taxonomy): domain Eukaryota; kingdom Metazoa; phylum Chordata; order Testudines; family Cheloniidae; genus Eretmochelys; species Eretmochelys imbricata. The sequence continues at coordinate 4,456,210 of NC_135593.1, read as the reverse complement.
GCTGAAAACCGTTGAACAAAACTGTAAACCACTCAAGCCAGGAGATGCTGCCGAACCTCCAGCATCTTTGGGAGAGAAAAAGGGTGCCCTGTGGAGAGCCCAGAGGCCCTGTCTTTGTGTGCGGAGGGGACTGTGAGCTGTAGGGCAGGGGGGCCCTGTGCTGGGGGGTTGTGCCAAGCAGGGCTCTGGGAGGGCAGGGGCTGTACCAGGCAGGCTGCGGGAGGGACCCTGTGCAGGGGGGGCTGTGCCAGGCAGACTGCGGGAGGGACCCTGTGCAGGGGGGGCTGTGCCAGGCAGACTGCGGGAGTGGCCCTGTGCGGGGGGGGCTGTGCCAGGCAGACTGCGGGAGTGGCCCTGTGCGGGGGGGGGGAGGGGCTGTACTAGGCAGGCTGAGGGATGGGCCCTGTGTGTGGGGGGGAGCTGTGCCAGGCAGGCTGTGGGAGGGCAGGGTGGGGCTGTGCCAGGCAGGATGCGGGAGGGGCCCTGTGCGGGGGGAAGGGCTGTGCCAGGTAGGCTGCGGGGGGCCCTGTGGGGGGGGGCTGTACCAGGCAGGCTGCGGGAGGGCGGTCCTGTGCAGGGGGGGGCTGTGCCAGGCAGGCTGCGGGAGGGCGGGGGGGTCCTGTGCGGGGGGGGGGGGGGGGAATGTGCCAGGCAGGCTGCAGGAGGGCAGGAGGGGGCCCTGTGCAAGGGGGTGCTGTACCAGACAGGCTGCGGGGGGGCGCTGTGCGGGGGGGCCCTGTGCGGGGGGGCTGTACCAGGCAGGCTGCGGGAGGGCAGGAGGGGTCCGGATGCGGGGGGTGCTGTGCCAGGCAGGCTGCGGGAGGGCGGGGGGGTCCTGTGCGGGGGGGGGGGGGACTGTGCCAGGCAGGCTGCAGGAGGGCAGGAGGGGGCCCTGTGCGGGGGGGGTGCTGTACCAGGCAGGCTGCGGGGGGGCCCTGTGCGGGGGGGCTGTACCAGGCAGACTGCGGCGGGGGGGCAGGAGGGGGCCGGGGGCGGGGCGGCTGTACCAGGCAGGCTGCGGGGGGGCCCTGTGCGGGGGGGCTGTACCAGGCAGGCTGCGGGAGGGCAGGAGGGGTCCAGATGCGGGGGGTGCTGTGCCAGGCAGGCTGCGGGAGGGCGGGGGGGTCCTGTGCGGGGGGGGACTGTGCCAGGCAGGCTGCAGGAGGGGGCCCTGTGCCGGGGGGTGCTGTACCAGGCAGGCTGCGGGGGGGCCCTGTGCGGGGGGGGGGGGCCGGCGCCGCTCTGGGTAGCTCGGGCGGTGCGGGGCGATAGTGCCGCGGCAGCCCGCGGGGGACGGGAGCCCCACGGGGCGGCCGGGCTGGGGGCAGCGCTCTCGGGGCCGGCCGTGGGGCCGCACCGCCGTCCCGCCACAGGGCCGGCAGCCCCGCGTCCCGCCGGGCGGGCCCTCCCGCGCCTCCGGCCCGGCCCCAGGGCGGGGAGTGAGGGGAGGCGCGCGCGGGTCGGGCCACCGGCTTCCCCCCCCCATCCGCAATGTTGGTACGTTCCGAGCGGAGCGGGCGGGGGCGAGCGGCAGTTGGCTGAGAACGGGCGGAGTGGCGGGAGGGGGGCGTGGCCTGCGCGCGCCCTCCGGCGCTGGGCGGTGGGGGCGGGGTCCGCGCGCGCCCGGAGGAGGGGCCGCCCGGGGCCCCGCCGCCGAGTGCGGCCAGTGTGCGCGAGGCGGCGGCCGGGGCGGGCGGCGGTGGATGGAGGGTCCGGTCCGGATCGCCCGCGCGCTCTGGAATGTGCTGGGGGCGGCTGCCGAGCGGGGGCGGGGGCTCTCGGGGCACGGCCAGCCCGGCTGCTGAGAGGTACCGGGCGGGGCTGCGGGCGCCGGCTGGCCTGGCCGTGGGGAGCGCGGGGCGGGGCGGGGCAGGGCAGGTTACCTGGCGGGGCGGGGGCGCCGGGCGCCAGGCCGGGGGAGCGGGCTCAGGGGTGCTGGGTGCCAGGCGGGGGGGGAGGAATCGGGGGTGTTGGGTGCCAGGCGGGGGGGGGAGGAATCGGGGGTGTTGGGTACTAGGTGGGGGGTGCTGGGTGCCAGGCGGGGGGGGAGGAATCGGGGGTGCTGGGTGCCAGGCAGGGGGAGCGGACTCAGGGGTGCTGGGTGCCAGGCGGGGGGGGGAGGAATCGGAGGTGTTGGGTACTAGGTGGGGAGTCCTGGGTGCCAGGCGGGGGCGAGGAATCGGGGGTGCTGGGTGCCAGGCAGGGGGAGCGGACTCAGGGGTGCTGGGTACTAGGTGGGGGATGCTGGGTGCTAGGCGGGGGGGGAATCGGGGATGCTGGGTGCCAGGCAGGGGGAGCGGACTCAGGGGTGCTGGGTACTAGGTGCTGGGTGCCAGGCAGGGGAAGCGGACTCAGGGGTGCTGGGTACTAGGTGCTGAGTGCCAGGCGGTGGGGGGAATCGGGGGTGCTGGCTAGTAGGTGGGGGGTGCTGGGTGCCAGGCGGGGCAATCGGGGGTGATGGGTGCCTGTTGGGGGTGCTAATGGGGGGTGCTGGGTGTCAGGCAGCGGGGTCAGGGATGCCGGCTGCTAGGCGGGGGGTGTTGGGTTCTGGTTCAGGGGATCTGGGGTTCTGGGTGCCAGGCAGTAGGATTGGGGTTGGGGAGTGCTGGGTGCTAGGCGGGGGGTGTTGGGTTCTGGTTCAGGGGATCTGGGGTTCTGGGTGCCAGGCAGTCGGATTGGGGAGTGCTGGGTGCTAGGTGGGGGGTGCTGGGTGCCAGGTGGCAGGAGCGAGGTCGGGGATGCTGGCCGCTAGGCAGGGGGTGCTGGGTGCTAATTCAGGGGATCTGGGGTGCTGGGTGCTAGGTGGAAGGATCGGGGTTGGGGGTGCTGGGTGGTGGATCAGGGTTGGAGAGTGGATGGCAGAGCTAAGCTCTTGCCTTCTCCAATACTCCCAACTCATGAGTGAGCGAGTGGCAGTAGGGGGCAATCCCTGGGTGCTGTGGAGCCAGGTCCCCAGCCAGGACTCCAGGGAAGTTGCCTTCAGGGACCGTGCATAGGGCTGTGATGCAGTAGGTAGGGCCAGCCAGTTTGATGCCCCCTCTGTAGGTTCCAGGAAAGGTGCGAAGCTGTCCCTGGCTGGTGTTAGCATTGAAGGGTGTTATATTGGGCTATTTACCTTCCTGTGATGCTTAAAGACCTTGGTGTGACTTCCCACCCCGTATGTACCATAGCATTTCCTGGCAATGTAGGCAGGTGGGCAGTTGCGAGGAAGGGTCATTTCTGGAGACAGAGATCACCAGATACCAGCTGCTCCACCTTGGGACTATTGTGGACTTGTTTTTGATCAACACCACCTCACATCCTCCAGTTGAAGCCTAGGAGGAGACATAGGAGTGATTGCCTTCCTGAGTTGCCTGGATTAGGTATGAGAGGAGAGGGCTACTCTGGAAGCAACTCTGACGTTGCCTCTTTAAAATTTGATGTTGATAGCTTAATGCTGTAAACGTTCCCTGAGCAAAACCAAGGGCAGCAGACTACCTGGCCGTCAGTCTTTCTGCTGCTAAGTACAATAATAATGCTCAGATACCTCGTAGACAAAAAGGTATACTCAGCAGAACTAAAGGCAGTGCCTGGCATGTGGTTGGTAAATGTGATGGAGAGAGACAGCTGTCAACTTCAGATTGTCAAATTAACATTCAACACAGCTCCTTTTAAACATTAAATTACAAGTTGCTTCTTGTTTTTTCTTAAGACTATTTATAGCAGCCGATGTTGGGAAGTTATCTTCATTTGGGACAGGATGAAAGATCAGAATTTGTTTGGAAATTTTAAATTAGCTGTTTGTTTTCTAGCTGAGTAGCAGTTAGTCATTCTTACTGTTGAGGAGCAGCACAGACTGCCACTATCTGTTAAGCACGTGTTGAAATTGTACAGTGCACAAATGAGCAGCTTGGAAAATCAGAGAAACACTGTCAAATGGGAAAACCTTTGCACTTCCTTGAAGTTGAATTCAGCCAGTGTTTTGACTATTTGACATCCGAAATGTACTTCGTTGTTTTTAATGTTGTGTAACTGCATTCAGAATCTTGGTTAATTGATAGTCTTGAGAGGAATATATAATTTCATGAGCAAAGCGTAGATTCCCAAGATCATTATTTATGAGAGGTGACGATTCATGTGCAACTCATTTTTGTCTAATAAAACCCTTCTTGGGTTGTTCAAACTCTTTATCTTTGGTATGAAATGCTTGAGCACATCTCAAGCTTCAAGATCAAAAAGTACAAAGGATCATAGAGTTGGACCTCATTGATCCAGCCTGTGTAGGTTTGCATCAGTCCTTGCCTGCTGTTGCAGGTGGCTTGACTTTGAAGTGAGCTAATTAAATTGATGTTGTTTAGATGGACTGCTTTATGCAGGTCAGCAAGGCAGAGTTGAATGAGATTTGTGTACTGGAGTGGGGGCTCTTGTCGCTAAAAGTGAAAGGTAAACCTAATTTAATTGTTCTTCTATTGTCTCATCAGACATGGTTTGTTTGCAGTTTGACAAAACATTTTCATGACTTTCTTCACTCATATTAAGTTAGGTAATCTGGGCTCTTTATTTAACTTAAAGTGTAAATGGAGCAAAAAAATCTTATTCACTAGAAATGTTTTCCCTCAAACTGTATATATAAACTGAAATATGAATATATATTTGTGGATTTCATTTGTTTGTTTTTAAACAGAACTTTGAGGGGAAAACCCCAAAATTATTTACTATATTGATATAATAGGAATAAACTGGGATATGTATTTTTTATTTTCTCTAAATTCCCCCAGTGCATCCTATTATCCGTCTCTTTATTGGAATCTCTTTGAGGCAGGGATTTTTTTCGTATCTTTCTGTCTTGTAACAGACATTGTACTTTGGGATGTAAACAAAATTACAATTAAAGGAGAAAGTTATTTTGTAATTGTGGTAATGTAATGCCTGGAGAATGTAAAAGACTCATAAAATTATAATATTTAATGGCACTTTTTGTGGCATTTATTCTAAAATAAGGAGATGAGTTGGTACCTGTTTGAATATAAATGCTAACTTGTATTAAAGTGGACTCAGTAAAGGAGATAACCTTGTTTTTTGTTAATAGTAAGGAATCCTGCCATATGGAATGTCACTTTCAAAATCTTAACTTACAGGAAAATAAACCACTTTTCCATGATTCTTTTTTCATTTCCTACAGTATCACTGGCGTGATCTGAATAATAGTACTGAGGTGATATTATTAATGTGGCTTTTTAAAATCAAACTAATTATATTTGCCTGAAAGAGCCACATTAGTGTGATTCTAGCTCCCTGGTGCCTTTTTGGAGCCCTGGAGACAGCCTAGTGAATAGGGCTGAAAATTCATTCTGTATTTGATTAAATGGAACAGACTCGTTGCTCCTTACCCCAGCAGGGGCTATGAGATCTCTTGATCCTCGAAGCGGCTCAGAGACCCTGGGAATTCCATTAGTGAGCACCTGAGGAATTTCTGCCCTGCAGTGCCTTTTTTTTTGGTGGTAGTGGGGGGAGAGAGCGAGTAGTATGGCAGTGTTGATGGTGGGCGGAGGAGGCGGCATTAGAAGAATTCATATGTTGGCAGATCTAAAATCAAGGCATGACTTAACAGCTTATCTTGTAAGAGAAAAGCCCAACCCAAAGGCATACTATTAGCCAAGACTTCTTATATTTAAAGTGGAACTGTGGTGTGTATTGGGCACTGAGATGAACTCGTCCACACAATTTATTGAACCCGTCTGACTCTTTAGTTCTCAAACTGTAGACACAAATTGGAGGAAAACAAATATAAAAACACACTTGCAAGCCTGGTGAGTTTCTCCAAACAGTTTACAGTATGTCAGCTGTTTTGCCTTGATGCTAATTGTTAATGATTTGGGGTTTTATTGCAGTTTTCCAAAGAAAGTAAATCTGTATGATTGACTTCTGTGATGACAAGTTAAAAGAAAACAATTAAAATAATTATATAGATATAGATATTTTTTGTCCCAGGTCATTGTAGATATAAAATTATAATGCTAGAAGAACCTGAACTCACTTTTAATACCCTCTTTATTGTCTTAAAACTTTAAAATCGATACCTCAGTATTATTTTTGCCTAATATGTTACTTTCTCTGAAGTTAGTCTGGAGGAAAAAAGTATAATTCTTAAAGAACCCTCTTCTGAACATTTTAAAACGACTTGAGATTTCAAATAACTTGTATTATTTTTCAGATTTTCTTGATGCAATTATGTGTATTTTTATTAAAATAAAATCTTAGTAACTGGTCTTGCATTTGAAATTAAAGTTGGTTAATTGGTTGTTTTAGTTTTCTTGTGAGTGAGGTTATATGGCTAATGACTTAATGGAAGAACTTTCAGACAGCCTTGAGCTAATACAGGATGTTGTAGTATATTTGAGAGTTTATTTTTTTGTCATTTTGATTAAGAGTAGAAATCCGAATTTAAGTGCAGACTTACAGTGCTTCCTGTAATTATCTCACTAAGTACATTTACATTATCACTAAAGAAATTTGTAAAGAGTTGTTTTAACTTAACAAAAAAATTTATTGACATAAATTAAAACAAATACTTTTTTTTTTCCATATTCTGTTACATTGTCTTAACTTGAAAGGATTGGGAAGTTGTTAAATCTGACCACATGTAGGACGCCTTGTATTTCAGTTACCTACTTGAATTGTTCTGTGCCAGCAATCATATAGCTACTTCATTACATTTTATATACTGGCAGGTTTCAGAGGAGCTGCCGTGTTAGTCTGTATCCGCAAAAAGAACAGGAGGACTTGTGGCCCTTGAGAGACTAACCCATTTATTTGAGCATAAGCTTTCATGAGCTACAGCTCACTTCGTCGGATGCATCTTATGCATCTTATATGAAAGCTTATGCTCAAATAAATGGGTTAGTCTCTAAGGTTCCCCGAGTCCTCCTTTTCATTTTACATAATGAAGTTCCTAGAAACTAGTTGTACAAGAGTATGCATTCAGTATGTTAGTCTTAAGATGTCAGTTTGGTTAGAATTTTGACTAGGTGTCTAATTTTGTAAACGCACAATTCTGATATGTATACAGGTTAAAGACTGCAAAACGCACTATTATATGTAAAGATTTTATTCGCTTTAAAGCCATCTGTAATTAGGATTACCTGGTAGCTAGATGCACTTTTTTTTTCCACATTTGGTAGTTTATTCACAGATGTTTTCATTTCATGATCTTGAACAAAATAGGTCATTCTGTGACATCTATACCTCTTAAAATAAAGTTGCACTTTGGAGAGCTTAGCTGACAGTTTGACAGAGTCATTTTGTGTGAAGTAAACTGAACAACAAAGTGGTGCCATGTTGTCTATTAAAAAAAGAGAAAAGTCTTTAGGAAGAGGGTGTGCTTTTGTATTAGACAACTTAGTTGCTGATGGCAACAATCCTTTTCTTAACATTGCTGTAGTATTCTAAAGATGTTCAGATCTTGAATATCATTATTTAAACATTTCATGGCATGAATTTACTTCAGGTTGCTAAACTTAATATTACATGTCATAACTGTGAAAAGGGTGTTTTTGTTGTACCAAGCTAAAATTGTGCTACAATTTGACTGCATATGTACTCTTCGGTAATCTAATGACTTAAAATCCAGTTTTAGTGGGTTTTTAGTTATAAGAATTAGCTGTAGTTACCACCTGGACAGGTTCAAGACAAGAACACACCCACAAACTTCCACATCACTAGAAGTCTGCTTTTCCACATGGGAGAGGAAATGAAAAAGGAGATTGCCACCTGGTTGAGTCCATAGCATTTCAGTAACCCCCCCCCCCTTAAAATTGTGAAGTGACATAACTAACAGAAGTTTGTGTCATTAATGTTTAAAATTGTTTGTTTAGTAATTTAAAGCTGGAGTTGGAAGTGGCAATACCAAGATAAGGCTCATTGGCTTAAACAGCAGAGGAATAAAAATAAGAAATGGTAGAGTAAAATTGAAATGGGTTTTCAAAAGGGGAACGGTCTCAGAAAATAAGAAACTGTAGGTCTAGCTAAGATAAATACTGTTTTAGATATTTGGATTACCATATGATCTGAATTTTTATAAGCACATATTTAACCACTTATTTACTATTAAATGTGCCGGCACTAGAGGCAAAATACATGTTGTGCATTGTTGCTGAACCAGGTACATCATATTGAAATGCTGATGCTGGAATTTCCCGTGTTGGCGGGGGGGACAACAGCAGAACTCAGTTTTTTAACATCTTACAGATGCTGAAAAGTAACTAATAGTTTGCAGTTCTTACTTTTGTTTGGAGTTCCCCCTGGAAAGCAGGAAAATAAAACTTGCTTTCTCATATTTTTGTTCTCCTTTTGCAGACATTGGCTTTTTTGCCATTTCTCCTTTTATGTTTCTTGTAGAAGCTAAGATGCCTTGATTTTGTTTACTATTTTGTTTGCGTACCAGCAGTTTTGATGCTTATCATGCAGTTCTGGGAACAGTGTAATAGCTGCTGTGTACTCCCTCTGCTGGCCAGCTGTCAAGCTCTGCACAGTGCTGAATGAAGTATGATGGAGGATGCTATAGAAACAGTAGCTGCTGGTTTATATTTCTTTATACATTTTTGTCTAGGTCTGGTTATTAAAAAACAAACAAAACACCACTGGATTTTCTGGAATGAAAATGATTGTAAAGGTCTCATCTTGGGCCTAAACTGTTTGCCATTATCTCAAGGTTTGTTTTACAACAAGACATAATTGCCATACAAGTTCAAGTAATGTCATCGTCCAAAGATTTTAGCTGTTGAGCCTCAAAACACCCCTACACATGATGATCCCCATTTCACAGACAAGGAAAAAGGCAGGGCAAAAAGATTGATTCATCTGCATTAATGCAGCAAGAGTAGCAGGACTTGGAGTAGAACTCACCAAGTCTGGCTCTTAAACCCTGCTCTGTCTAGATACCTCTAACTATTAGACTAGAACTCCCTTGTCTAATATGATCATTTGTTCTACTAAGACCCATGAAATGACTGGAACAGCCACTTGAGAGTTTCTGAATTTTCTTTTGAATCTTTTCTGACCTGTAATATGGTTCTAGCAGTCCGTTTTTTAATGGTAGTATCTAAAAGTACGGAAAAAAGCTAACTGGGAAGTGTAGAGAATTCGTGTAATCCGTGAATAGAACTGTCCTCTCCTAAGATAACAGCTGATGCAAGTAAAGTCTGTGAGTTCAAGAAAAGTCATGTGACTCTGGTTAAACTAATTGAAAATGAATTGTTAAAATTTCTTCTCTCATTGCTCAATTATATTTTTAGATCCTCTAAAGAGAACCAGTAGTTGTTAGTCTGTAGATATATTCACAGTCATATCAGCACTTGCTGCTTTTATACTCTCCAATGTTCCATTCATTTTACTGGAAAGCTACTTTAAATGGCCAGTATGGAGAGCAACGAATCAAAACAGGCACTGACATTTCTAAATGATGAGTTTCTGGATATGATTGATTGATAGATATATATAGATATATATATATCAATCACACATACATAAATGTGTATATTCTTTCAGGCAAGTTCACTGGTTCTGACCGTGGTTTTCTGGCCTACACTGCTGCAAGACACATTTGTTGGTCCCAGATGCAAGCTCAGCATTTCCCACTGAAGAGCCCATCAGTTCTGTCTGCCTCCAAGTCATCAAGGAGCTACAGAAACTGGTTCTGAAGAGCACAGGACTTAATTTAAAAATAAAAATTGAAAAAGGCCTTTCAATTGATCTGTCTAAATTATTGGAGGATGCACTCCAAAAAAAAATCCTATTTGAGACAAGGCAGGTTTTCTGCAGTGGGCTTCCCATCATGCATGGTTATACCCCATTTTGTTGTTATGGACCTAATGCCCAAGAAGCCCAGGAGGAAAACATGTTCCTATGCGATAACCAGCAGAGGGGGAACTATGCCTGTCCCATTACTAATAGCTGGGTTCCATAGTGGAGGATAAAACATCTGTTCAAGTTTGCACCCTCACCCTGGTCAATCAGTCAACAAAGGACAGGTGAGCAGCAGTCTGTCTCTCTTGAAAAGTGAAAACATGGCATCCAGCTGCCTGTAGGCAGGCTGAATGTAGCCCTAGCCAAAGCTCCCCAAATGGCTTGGCAGCTGCAGGAGTTATTCATCAAAGGCCATTTACATCCTCCTGAATTAGCCCAGACAACTAGAGCCTTTGCTGGCACTTTCGATAGGAGATCTTGCAGACAAGTCTCAGACAGGGCCTCCAGCCTCCTCAGTCCCAGTTTAAGAAGGAGTAAGTCCCAAATTAAGGACCCATTCCTGTAATTGTAATGTGCTGCACAGAGTAACTGGGAGCCATCTAGAAGTTGGTGGATGGGTTTAGTCATCTTATGTCACAAATTTATGCACTTAGTCTTTAATCCAGATCGCAGTCTGTTCCGCCATATGCATATCTGGGCTGAAAGGATGTTACCAGCAGCTCTCCTTGCACGACTTCACCCAGTAAAACAAAAGAGGGACAATGAGGTACAGGCAGCCCAAGCTTAGGGTATCCCTTACACTGAAAAGAAAGATCCTTCCTGAAGTCCCTGACCAGCAGACCCCGCTCCCTCAGAGGACAGATATCTCTTGGGATACTACAAGGTGCAGTGAGTCATGACATCCTGCCAAAGAAACTTAAGAAGAAACTTCATTCTCCTCCTTTTGATTCCTAAGTCTTCCATTCTCACTCTTCTGACATGAGTGAGCCTGGATTTTCCAAATCTAAAGCTGTTGGAATTAAGAGAAGTGGTAGTAATGTTTTTTTACCTTCTCTTGTTTATTAAGAGTTGATGGAAGAGGCCAAGTCAGGGGGTGAAAACAGATTGGAGTTCTACATTAGGACCCTCAGACATTCAACTTGCTGGAGATCTCTTCAAAGGGCAAGCTAATCCACTTCTTTCAATGAACTGTTTACCAAAGGCAAGTGGGTATAAGAGACTGAGAAATGAATATACATAAGTATTTAAAAAAAAAATACTCCGGAAACTCAGTGCTAGGACTGGCAGTGGGAAAAGTTTGCAATATTTCATCTGTATAGAGTCAGAGAAGCTGTAAGAGAGGAGGAACAGGACTCATGTCTATATGCTATGCTACTTTGGTTCCAGATAGGTCCAGAGGGTAACCAGAAGTTTCTTCAATTTTGAAAAGGTTTGGGTTCAACAGGGAGACCCTACAATCTACTGTGGTTACAACAGTGCCTGGCTGCACAAACTCATCATGCCTGTTCAACTTCTCCTATGGCACGTGACACAGCCAATACTGGTTCTGATCTTCTCTGTCTTTCAACAGCAGTAATGGTGTTCACAAAAACATTAGAAGTACTGGTAGTAAGCTTTAAGCCTTTAGGTAAAGAGGAATCCAAACATATCCATTTCTTGCCAACCTCCTAATCTGAATCCCAGCCTTCACAAATCAGAAACACATGACTGGAACACTAAATTTTCTATAGCAACATAGTTTATTAATCAAGAGAAGTCAAGATGATGTCCTCTCCAAAGATGATTTACTTATGGGTATGGGTATACACTGAGTTTCACAAGGAATTCACCTCAGGAATGGGAGTAGCAGATTTTCAGCCATTAAGGAAGTGAACAATTCAAACACAGTCAGGATATGTAGTTTAAGCTTCCTAGGCATTACTGTGGCATGCATAGATATTTTAACTTGAGAAGGATTAATCTTGAGGCCTTATTCAGAGATTTATGGTATACCTCCCTAATGACACTCTTTCATTCCTTATTAAACAGAAATGTTCCCCTGTAGTTATCAGATCTCTGCAGTGGTTGTGAATGAGGGACAGAGTCACAGCATGGCAGAACCAAATAGAACAATGGTTCTTCAAGGTGGTTTCTCTCTCCCCCTCTACCCCCCCTTGTGGATTGCAGGTCTTCAATGCTGCTGTACTTTGGGAACCTTTTAGAATAGGGAGTACCCAGTGAACTGCTAGAAAGTTCCCTCACGCAACAAACATTTGGCAGGAATAAAGGTAAAAGGAAGTGGAGTTCAGAGGGGCGTTGCACCTGAGAACTCAGTGCTATCACAGAGGAGGAGGAAGAAACACCACTAAAAATTAATCAAATGTGCGCAGATTTGGATGTCTGTCCTAATTTCTTGATTTTGTTAGGCTTTTTTGGCCCTCTGGGAATGGTTTGGATGAAAGGAAATGCAGAGAAAGGAGGGGACACCAAGACAGAAAAGGGAGAGGTACAGAGAGACAGGAGTATGAAGAAGGAAGAGAAACAGGGAGCAAAAATAGTAGTGGCCCTTAGGATGAACAACTTTTCTATTAAACAGTGCTGAATGCACAACCTAGTACACAGATAATAAATACCATTCTGTGCTTAATCTTTGTGCAAGACTCCTGTTGACATCAGTAGGGTGTCACTGTAGATGGAGGGTAATATATAGTCCTAAATGTTACACTCTGGCTCACATTTTAAAATGGAAATAAGCTCATTCTCTGAAGAATCCAACACCCCTGGCATAGATAAGGGTGAGAAAGGTCATCATCTCATTTTTAAACTCAATCTCTCTTCCTAGTCTAGACATAACCGGGGAGACTTTTTTTTTCTTATAAGAGCAGAACAAGAATTTTAGTGCAAAACCAATATCTAGGCAGACTGGCTGCCATGTTTTAGACCAGTGAAGTGGCATGTACACCTCTTAAGTAACAGAATGATGAGTGCAACTCATGGTAGAACATTACCCCCCCCCCCTTTACAAAAGAACATCGGGGCAAAGGTAGGAGATGTTCTCTCCCAACGATGCCCTGAACAGCTGTTACTACACATTTTCCACCATTACTGACGTTATCGTGGGCCATCCAAAAAACAGAGGGAAGACCCAGTTATTTTCATTGCTCCCTGATGACCAAGAAACTCAGAGTTCTCATTCTCTGATCTTCTAGCATTGCCAGGAAAAGACACATTCAAGTGGTCCAGAATAGTTTGTTTATATAATTGTTTTGTTTATTAAATTAAGTTAGTAAAATGCATTGTAACTAATCGTTAGATCTCAATCTGTGCACTTTTTAAAAGGAAGTCACTTACTGAAGGTGAATGGGCATGGTATAGAAACTTAGAAATAAATTATTTTTATTAATATCACTGAGCAATATATATAAATACTCTGCTTTTATATCTTTGTGGTAAGTTGTAGCTAAACAAGTGAATTTTTAATATGCTTTAAGAATATGCAGTTTATTGTTTCTGGCTCTCTTATTAGCATGTCCCCACATAAAGATCACGGAGCTGCCAGGGAAAGAAAACAGTGGCATTATCCATATGATGCTGTAATTGAACAGAATCGCTACTTGACTGGAATATTATCTGCTGCCACACCAGAGATGATGTTGACATGAGCAAGCCACATTATTACCAAAGTTTTGCTGTGACTATAGAATGATGCTGTAATGGAATAAGGCACTTTCTTGAAACAATCTTAGATTTCAGATCTTATATGCGTTTGCATCTGATCTTGAAGTTATCCATTCTGCTAGAAATGACTGTTTTTTTCTTTGCATATATGCTAATTTATTTTTATAGCATCTACAAGTGTATTGGGCATTTTAAAGTAGAAATAGGAAAGTGATCCCTGCACAGAAGAGCTTAAAGTCTTATTTTAGAAATGGTTCAAGGGGTGTAGTTAGACTGAGTGCGGATGAGAGATAGCAATAAGATCATGTGACTGTTCATTTATGGTTTATGCACATCTTGATGGTTCAATTAAAAGTAATTTAGAAATTAACTCTTATGGGCATCACAGAAGGAGGGGTTTGAATGAAGAGAGGGAACTGTCTTGGTCAGTGGTTCTCAAAGCCGGTCTGCTGCTTGTTCAGGGAAAGCTCCTGACGGGCTGGACCGGTTTGTTTACCTGCCGTGTCCGCAGGTTCGGCCGATCGCGGCTCCCACTGGCCACAGTTCGCCGCTCCAGGCCAGTGGGGCTGCGGGAAGGGCAGCCAGCATGTCCCTTGGCCCGCGTCGCTTCCTGCAGCCCCCATTGGCCTGGAGCCGCGATCCGCTGAATCTGTGGATGTGGCAGGTAAACAAACCAGTCCGGCCCGTCAGGGGCTTTCCCTGAACAAGCGGCGGACCGGCTTTGAGAACCACTGGTCTAGGTGGACTGGAACTGGAAGGGCATTCCAGATGTAGCAAGTTGTGGGAGAAGTGGTATGGTCAGATTTCCATTAATGTTGGAATTCAACAATACAAGGTTTTATTTATCATGTATCAGATTTTCCAGGAGACACCTTCATGGTTTCTTCTATGCCTTCCCTTTTACATAGAAGCACGTCCCCAAACAAATCTACAAAGGTAGCTCATTGTTCTCCTTCAGATTCCTTCTTAGTCATCTTTGCCATGACACTTATACAAATCTTTACAAATGGTTGTGCAGCTGGTGTGCTGTGTGTCACTGCTATTTATCATTCCAGTTGTAATATTGTTGCCTTCTGCTTCTCCTCCCCGGTCTCTGGTATCCACCTATTTCAGATCTTACATTTAGGTTGCAAGCCCTCTTCGGGGCATAACCATCTTTTGGTTATGTCGGTACAATGTTTAGCATAATGGATATAGGGCCTGTAGGTTTTCCTGCAGTAAAATCAGTTGCATCCAGGCTGATATTGCTGCAATGGGGAGGCAATGCAACAAGAGACCTGGTACTACACATTGGCAGGAAAAGTTTTGTGTAGAGCCTTGAAAGTGAGCTTGAGAAAAATAAACTTTGTGCTGAGAAGAAGGAGACAAGACAGTGGAAGATTTTTAAAGGTGGGGTGGTCAGTAGGACGTATTAGATTAGGAAAATGGTTTTTACTCACTGGATTCGGATGGACTAGAATAGCGATTTGGATACCAAGTAGGCCGGATCTGTCCATCCAGCCCCCTGATACTTAGATCCCTTCCACACAGTGACTGTTTGTTTGTCATCACAGCACATGTAGTGTTCTTCATCAATACGATGCAGAGTAGGATATATTCAGTTTCGAGCTGTAGCTCACGAAAGCTTATGCTCAAATTGGTTAGTCTCTAAGGTGCCACAAGTACTCCTTTTCTTTTTGCGAATACAGACTAACACGGCTGCTACTCTGAGTTCTAACAATGGAATTAATATAGCTAATTTTACTGTCATATACTGAAGTTAATTGTTTGGGGCACTCTTAAAGCAGCGTGGTTTTTTGTGACATCCCTCAGTGCAACAAGGATGGGGACTTTTGATTCTCCAAACAAGGACTGCAGCATTTTACAATCCTAGGCCCTCAGCTGTGTGCCCAGTCGACTCAACACACTAAGCGTGTCTACACTTCAGCTAAAAACCCATAGGTGGCCCATGCCAAGAGGCTTGGGCAAAGGGGCTGTTTAATTGCGGCATAGATGCTTGGGCTGGAGCCGTGCTCTAGGACCCAGTGAGGTGAGAGGGTCCCCAATCATGAAAGTCTGCACCACAGTTAAACAGCCCCTTAGTGGGAACCCAAGTCAGCTGGCATGAGCCAGCCATGCGTGTCTAATTGCTGTGTAGAAATATCCCAACTTTGTTGTGATATGCTAGCTGGCAAGAACACATACAAGAGTACTGACTTCTCAATCCCCCTTGAAGAGCAGGGAGTTTTGTCAGTTTGAATTTCTCCAGGCTCATAAGAATCTGCGTTTTTAACTGAGCCACTTAGGTGAGCAGCTAAAATGTTAAGTGTTAATTACAAGTTTTGTTTTGGAGGATATTACCCTCTTTCCCTCAAGTGACAAATATGAGACCTTTTAAACACACAGTGCTCATTTCTGGGTGAGAAGGTCATATTTTGGTCCTATAGGGACAAAGTAGGTGAGGTAATATCTTTGATTGGACCATCTTCTGTTGGTGAGAAAGAGAAGCTTTTGAGCTTTCTTCAGGCCTGACAAAGAACTCTGTGTAAGATCAGAAGCTTATCTCTCTCACCAGCAGAAGTTAGTCCAAAGATATTACCTCGCTCACCTTGTCTCTTTAATGTTCTGGAACCAGCATGGCTACAACAACCCTGTGTACGGTATTTTGGTCCTGTCAAATGTGTGTAATCCCTCAATTGTGTGTTTATGGAACTTTTTTTTTTAAATGGTACACAGCACTGCAGATTAAGTTTAATTACCTAATCACACCATTGTAGCCAAACTAAGATAAATTGCTTTTTTTCCTCTCCTGAAGATGCACATCTCAGAGGCTTCCGATACTCTTTCATTTTGCATAGGATAATATTGCTGTATGTTTACAATGTAAAATATAAGCCCAACTTCTCATAAGGTTTGTTAGAGGCTATTACTGCTATATGATTATTTTACTATTGCTGTAGCTTCAGGGAACCTGTTTCTCAATAACCTCTTCAAAATATCGTTATAGCACTTTAGATATTTGCTGCCAAAAAGTTCTAAAATGATAGTGTATCACAGCTTGATTAGGTCTGAGTTGCCTCTAATAAATGCAAGCTAAGAGAGAGAGAAACAACAACCACCAAAACTTTCTTGGAACAAAAGATGTTTTCTGTTCTTGCTAGTAATCTGTGTTGCAGAATAAAATAGGAGTGTATACTTTAAATCTTTGTAATGATGTATAAGGAGCCTGGTAATGAATGGAGTGAAACTCTAAAACTCACTATTAATATATTGCAGTTTTATGCTTAATTAAATCTTTCTAAATTTGGATTTAAAAAGTGATGCAATCTGAGGCTAACATTGTGTTGCACTTTCTATTTGCTATACATTCAAAATTAATAAGAGAGGATTTTTGGGGACCATCTGATGGTAGCGTTTACTTGACTCGGCTGTGTCTAGTGCCCAGAGTTAAGTGTCTTTGAACTTCTTTAGCATTATAAACCAGTGATATTCAGACCTCAGTGGTTCAGGAGCAAATTAGGGACCAGCATTACCCAAAAGAGCCACAGTAGTGTGAATTCATTCTCTCTCTCTCATCTCAAAACAAAATAATTGACCAAGTATTCTGCAATTGGTTAATAATATAGTAAAAGCATCCTGATTGGTGGTTAACTTAGATTGGTTAATAATTAAATCACACTGTTTTAATATCTTGCTTCGAAGAGCCGCAGGAGACACATTAAAGAGCCACTTTTGGCTCCGAAGCCACAGTCTGAGTATCACTGTTATAAAGACAAACTTGGATTGAAGGAGCTGAATCAATGAATTTTGCAAGTACTGGAAGGTTTTGATATTAACTTTCTAAATTCAGGACGTCTGATTTGTATTTTTAAAAAAAGCGAACAGGTTTTGGATTTATTTTCTGTTCTTTGAAGTTACCTTGTATCCTATCTTGTACATTTATCATTACAGTTTAAGCTGGGTGTGTCAGAAGGAAATAGTGTGAAATAAGTTTATTTAATAAACATAAACAATGTATCTGCATTTGAAATTCCAAACTAAAAGTAATTTGTCATTGTTTATATTAAAAGCATACACAATAGTACAAAATCCTAAAATTGCTATGGAAACAACTCTAATAAGCAAAATAAGTTCAGCTTTTTGAAAGTTTTCAGGTTTATACTTTGCTTACAAAGTCTGAGATAGGGAACTAATGTGTAAATGTACAATTTAGGGCCCCTACTACTCAACAAGATGGGTTGCAGAAAACTATAACGGGCAGAGTTCTTCTCCCAGACAGAGGTATTTTTACTCTAGAGATGTATACATTGCAGAAGGACAGGTTTCAGAGTAGCAGCCGTGATAGTCTGTATTCGCAAAAAGAAA
Organism: Eretmochelys imbricata; assembly: GCF_965152235.1. Classification (NCBI taxonomy): domain Eukaryota; kingdom Metazoa; phylum Chordata; order Testudines; family Cheloniidae; genus Eretmochelys; species Eretmochelys imbricata. The sequence continues at coordinate 4,438,486 of NC_135593.1, read as the reverse complement.
AGGAGGACTTGTGGCACCTTAGAGACTAACACATTTATTTGAGCATAAGCTTTCGTGAGCTACAGCTCATTTCGTCGGATCCGAAAGCTCATGCTCAAATAAATTTTTTAGTCTCTAAGGTGCCACAAGTCCTCCTTTTCACATTGCAGAAAGCAAATATTGCTTATCTGGGTTTGGGGAAGTGTTCAATTAGGGTGGACCACACTAATATCAGGTCAGGCATCTCTGTGTGACTGACTGAGCCTTGTCTGTAAGCTTTCTTTAAAAGTGAAAATAAACACTAACAAAAGTGAACAGTCACTGTCTTTGATTGGCAAGTTTAAACACAGACCAGAATAGTGATGCTACTTAATCTTGTTATTCACAGTAGCTGATTGATATGCATGTAGGATGGAATTCACCCCCAGTAGAGGGCCTGTTTAAGGCCCTCTGTGCCATTTGAGCCCTGTATTAAATGATTAAGTGGAGCTTAAATGATGTGAAGGGTCTTTGGACCCTTTACCCTATTGTGTGATCATGTTCTGACAATATTTAAAGAGCTCTCTTGCAACAAAATGTAACCTTCAACTGAGGACTCTTTTAACACATTTCAATGGTTTGTGTAAGCATTTCTAAAGCACATAGCATTGTAGGATAAGACCTGTGCATAAATCATAGAAACAGTGAGAAGTGTGTGGAGGGACAGTTAATATATCTTGCTCTTGATTTCATTCTGCCTTTAGTATGTTACTAAATTTTCTTCTGCTCTGGTACTTCGGGCAACGCAGTGGCAAATAAGTAAGTGTGTAGTGCAACCTGAAGATGGTGCAGATGAGATTTATCCCAGACTGCTTTGGGAAAGGGTCTTTCAGCCCCATGGGCCTGCTGTTCTTGTTTTGGTTCTCTCTAGTTCTATACCTGGACTCTGTTAAACATTGTCCATGTCTGTATGGATAAAAGAGGTGCACTTTTCAATCAGGTAGCTTGGTCATGTTGTGGTTGTGTTTGAACTTGTTTTGTAGGTCGTGACAAGTTTCATGGCTCATGTGAGTCATGCAAGGAAATTTAGTCTGAGAGATAGTGCATCTATTCTATTGAGGGCTTTACGGATCAGTTCTGCACTCTTGGCTGGGTGGCTGTTATGAATTACCTTTATTTTTCTTATGACTCTTATCTAGGCCCTAGTAGAGTGAGTTTAATATTTCTGTCACAGTCAGGATTGGGGCCCATTGAATTAGGTGTTGTACAAGGAAATAGTCCCTTCACCAAAATGCTTAGAATCTGATTTTGAAACCAGACACAGGAGGGAATGGGAAGAATGAGAGTAACGAGAACAAAATCACAGTTACCTGTTGTACAGCTTGATGATAATCATTGGAACGTTATAAAAGTCAGTAAAATCTGCTGTTCCCAACTGCCACTCCTCCTGGCCATCATTAGTTAGCTGACTTCTTGCCAATATGACAGCAGAAGTAGGTCTTGAGGATGGATTTGCAGAAGGACAATATATTGGCCTTACAGATTACAATAGATGAGCAAGGAGACCAGCGTGTGGACTGCTGTGACCAGGTGATTGTCTGAGAGGGCAGACAATGGAAGATGGCACTTTTGGTGACCAGTGCTATTAAGTTTTCTAGGACCAGAAAGAGCCCAGCAAAATCTCTAACTACGTGCTATCTTAACTGCCTTTGGGATTTAATCTTAGTTTTCTAAGTGTTCATCTTTAATAATTTTCTAGTTAATGCATTACAAAGAGAACATATGCTTTTGTACAAAGGTATGGCTCCATCTGGAACACGGTGTTCAGTTTTGGTTGCCTCATCTAGAATTAGGTTGAAAATGTTAAAGGCACACCAAGACTCAGTGCATGTGCCAAGAAATTAAAAAAAGGAAGATTGTTTAGCCCACTAAGGAGAGTTGATTGACGTGTTCAGAATTATGAAGGGAGTCGTCAAAACTGACCAGATGTTCCTTTTTTGATATAGCATTTAGTCAGCTTGTGGAATCCACTGCTATTGTATGTAAACTGAAATCCTATATAGACTACAGCACACAAGCTTTGCTCTCTGGTTCAAGGGAGCCTCCCATACCCTGCAGCCATAAGTTTACATGTTCCTAATTGCCCACGATGTAAGACAGCAATAGATTGGGTTGCTGTAAATTCTGGCTGCAGGTATAGATTTAATAGACTAGTTGTACTTCCCTTTAAGGGATCACAGGTAGAATGGATCACTACAAGTTGCAACAGAATGAATCAGACTTGATGATAAACTGGTTTAAAACACCTTTTGCCTACATTTTACAGAACTGCAGGAGTTGTTGGAGGATGCCAGTGGAAATGTGGGATTACTTTCTGAAGTTGTTGCGAATTAACTGAATTTCTTTCTTTAATAGCTCTTTTGTAGCGGGTTCAGCCACAGAGGGGTGTATTTTTTTCATTAAATTCAAACTTGAGGTAGATGGCTTCCAAGTGTAGAAAGTGAAATTGGTGGAGCCAGATCCTCAGCTAATATAAGTTAGCATAGTTCCATTGGCTGAGGGTCTATTCTTAACATTTTTCCTGATACTTACAGCAAACCGATCATTCAAATCTTTTTCCTTACTTCATTAGTCCAGGTAAGTGATCTGCCAAGGTATAAACAAGTGTGAACCATCTTGGTGTGTTAAATAGGTACATTGCATTGAAAACACTATACTTACAGGTAGGTTTGAAAAGCTTACCATACAGTGTGTGTATTTAGTCTGCATAGTTAAGTTTGTGTGCGTTAGCTACTTTGGAGTATCTAGCTGAGCTGTGAAAATAAGTATTATTGCTCTTGTCTGGATCTTCTTGTGTCAATTGAGAACTTTGTGTGTTACTAGCATGAAATTAAACTAAGTTCACCTCAAAATTGCAATAGTTTGGGGCGCTTGGGAGACTATGTATTATTAAATACGTCCTCATAAATGTACGATGCTTTGCAGATGGATATGACCCCAGCTCCAAAGAGGTGCCAATGTAAGGGTCTGGTCAGTAGCCCAAGAATGGGAAGGGGAGGAGATTGCTGATGTGGAAACGAAAGCATTCCTAGAAATAATATTTGAAGGAGTGATTAAGAGAAGGGGTGGCAGGCAAGAAGTCTGCCCCAAGCCTAGGGCCAGCATTATAGGTACAAAAGCAAGAATGGAGAACCCTTAAGGTTATATTAACGGACAGGCACGTGAGATCAATATTATGTAAGAGTCTGAAGAAGGGAAAGCAAAGAGCTAAACTTTGAATTTACTCACTCTACAATTATTCTGATGGAGCCATTAGTCTGTAGTCTGCTTAGTCTGATGGCTTCATCAGAACCATTGTGGTCTGAATAAGTCATTTTTTTTTGCACATTTCTGTTTTATAAACCACATTTAAATAAATAGGCTTAGTTCAGGGATTTAAGAAATACTTGCAACCCAGAAATACTGTACGTTAACACTAGTGGTTAATCCCCAACTTTTTCTTGAGGCTGGAAAGTTGGGAAATCTGAGATCAGTTCATGATGCTGTGAACCACATATGCTGCTTTAGCAGGGCACAAGGGGACTTGGTGTCACAGTTGCAATCAAAACTAGCCTAAGTTGTGCATATTGCATGTTACTTATGAAAAATCCTGTGGTGCTCCTGTAATTTCTTGGATTTTATACTTTCCATATATAATGCTGATATTCTAGAGTAGCTACTTGAATGTAGAAATCTAGTGTGAATGCTTCTAGGCAGGAGGGCATATGCATGGGTCAGTAGAGGAATATATTCTTTCAGTTACAGGCTCAGAGATAACTTATCTAACTTTGGATAATGTAGAATTCTTCAGAGTGGTAAGATTAATATGTTAGTAAGAGTCCAGAGGAAATTCCAGCAGCGTGGGTCTCACAACTTAGTTCTGCCTGTTATGTGAGTGAATGGCAGTTGAGTCTTTGATTACCCAACATGTAATGCTGCACAGATGCATCTGAAATACAAAAATCTGTGGTCTCCTTAATGTGTTACATGACGGTGTTGTTCTGCTCTGTGGCGTTTACTGAGTGATAGAAAGGCCTCTCTAGGTGTAAGCTCAGACCTTGCCCCATTGTAACGTCATTAAGTTTGACTGAACTATGAGCCCATATTGGTGTGTGTTCACATCAGGAAGAAGGAAAGCAATATCCTGCACATGCACAGTGCACAGACTGTTAAATGTTCATAACTCTGTTTCAGAACCAGTTTCTTCAGACAAGGCCAAGCATGCATTTTTCAATCAAGACCATATGTGTGCCAAATTTGAAGTTGAAACAAAGATGTTTTTGAGTTATCAGAGTGCAAAATAAACATCTGAATAACTTTAACAGCTGAAAAAATCCTGCTGCCCTCCAACGGTATAACTCAAACAGATGAATGGCTTTGATTCAGACTTTATAACCGAACTCACCTATGAGCTGACACTCAGCGTGAGAAGCTTCATGCCTAAATGTGAAATTTAAGGGATGTCTGATAAGCAATTGGAAATGAGTGTCCTGGGGAAAGATACGGTCTCAGGGAACCAGGCCCCAAAACATTAATTTCATCAGACAAAAGAGCACCTCTTTGTAACTCTAGATTTCTTGACATTGATTAAATGCTCATACAACATTGTACGGTATAAGAAAATTGCCCAGTCAGTTTTCGCCTCATAACAAATTCTGTCCATAAACATTAATACAATAAACCGACTAAACAGATGACTCTTGCAGTGTGCTCTGAAGGCCAAGAGATTCAGGCTCTATTGGAGTAAGTTGAGGAGCGAATTCTGAAGTTGAGCAGCCCTTTGGAAGCTCTCTCCGGCTTAAACCAAGTTTAAGTGCTGCCATGGTCAGCAATGGTATGGGGTTTCTCATGTTACGTAGCTCTTCTTTGGTCAAAAACACCACCTTAAGTTCTAATCAAGCCAACTGGTAGCCAATGCTGGCAGTATGCAACTTCACTTAAGTGCACAGTCACATTTTGTGCCAACTTCAGTTTCTAGTGGTTTCATGTCTAGCCCCATGTAGAGTTTAAGTAATCCGAGTCTAATGTGACAAGCGGTGAGTCAGTGTGGCATAGTCTGAATTGGATAAAAAAGGCTGCATCCTTTTCATGAGAGGTGAAGATAATCCACAAAGTTTTTTGTAACATAACAAATACAAATTTAGGTGGGGTGGGAGTTTATCCACTGGTAAAAGCATAAGAAAGTGTGGTGGAGGATATTTATTTTCTCTTTACTAATCTTAGAGTAGCAGAGAGTCTCATATTCCAGGGTGCAATCAATACATGATGTGACAGTTGTGTATTCTAAATGTCAAGTGCTATTTCTGTTTCTAAATTGTTAGTTTGAGTATTCATCCCTTTCCACCTCCTTAGCACCATTGTAAAAGTTATCCTCTGCTTATAATTGCAAAAATTAAATCCTGCATCCTCTTGTCAAATGGAAATTGAATGAAGGAACAACTTGCTGCCATCTGTGGTTTTACTAAAGAAACGTTAGCTTTAATCAAGTGTTCTCTGGGCAAATGCCATTCCCTGCAGAATCAAGCTCAAGTACCACCCCCCCCACTGCTGTGGTAGCCTCTTCCACTTCCTCTTGTTAGAGCAGCTGTGTTTGGGGGATACAGGGGCCCCCGGAAGAGGGTTCTGGTTTTAGACACTCTCCTGCCATCCCAGCAGAGTCCTCTGTGTATGAGTTAGTATAAGCTGATTTTGGTGGGAGTATTGTCCAATATTAACTTATTGTGGTGGGGTATTGGCCTATAGTTGATTTTGATGAGTGTGACAGGGCAACATAAATTGCTATATTTGTTGTTGGTGGCAGCATTGGTGGGGGGTGGGAGGGGGATGCGTAGTTCAGCCAGAAGTAGACAAGTCTTTGGACCCAAGCACTGGTCCACAAATAGCACCACCTGTCAGAAGGCAGTATGCTTGGGGATGAGAGGGGATGGGAAAGAGAAAGGAGGTGTGCCTTGTGGCCTGTTGCATTTCATCCCGTTGAGTAGACTATCCTTATGCTTCCAGATGTTCAGTAATGATTTCTGTAAACAAAGAAATGTAAAAATCTTTGTCATTTGGATTTTTCAAATCTTTCATATGGAAATGAAACTTTTCTTTTTCTTTTTTTTTTTAACATCTACACCTTAATCTTCAATAGAGAGGACTTTCACTGGACAGCTAGATTAATAACAAAACTGTGAGGGAACTTTTAAATTTTAATAGAAGCTTTCTTCATTACAGCTTCACTTTCTAGGAAATGCATTAATTTGGTTTCTCATTAGTTCCCACAAAAATTATCAGAGTCTCAGAGATTCAACATTATCATTTCTCAGAGCAGGACTAAATGGGAGTTGTTGTTTTTTTCAAAAGATATGCTGTAGTTCAAAAGGAGTTATTTAGGGGAATTCTCTGGTCTGTGTTACACAGGAAGTTAGACTAGATGATCACTATGGTCTCTTCTGGTTTTGGAATCTGAGTCTAGGAGTTGTTTAATTAGGCTTACAGCTTTAGTAACAAATATGATGGGCTTTATTGACAAATATGACAAGCACAAGATGATCTATTTGAAGGTGTGCCCAAAGAAGAACATTACTTTTTGTATTACATTACGGCCTAGAGGCCACAACAGAGATCAGGGCACCATTTTGCTAGTGACTGTACAAGCATAGTGGGAGGTAGTCCTGCCCCAAAGGGTAGGGGAAAGTAACATGCAAATATTGCGAACTATGTGCTGGTTTGCAAATGTCCTGTTCCACAACTTTTTGTGGGTTTTTTAGGGTGGGAGGGAGGTTTTGTAAGGAGGGGATATTTAAGGGAAGAAGGTAAAGATTATAGGGGAGGGAGAAGAGATGTAGGGAAGAAGCCAAAAATCGTGACCTGAAGTATTCTTGAGGAAATAAAAATTGTTCTCAGTTTATTGCAGACACTTTATTATTTAATCTGAAATAGAGTATAAACATCAGCCCATAGCATGTATGTGAATTCAATAGAAGAGGTGAGAGAGAACTGAACTGGCATTTATGCCATTGATTTTTTTGAAGCTGCCGTCAGTAAACATTCTAACTTAATGTTCGCAGTTTAAAGTCCGAAACGCAGTCCTTAGAACTGATATACTGATTACTAGATGGAAATGGTAGAATTATCAATGATACAAAAAAGACAGAAGTGTTCAATAAATATTTCTGTTTGGGGGGGAAAAACATGATGTAGTAATATATAACACTCTTTCCATTCCACTAACCTCTCTAGAGGATGTTAAACAGCAGATATTTTTAAATCAGCCGGTCCAGATAACTTGCATCTAAGAGTTTTAAAAGAGCTGGCGGAGGAGGTTGCTGGACCAATAATGTTGCTTTTCAGTATGAGTTGGAACATTGGGGAAGCTCCAGAAGACTGGAAGAAAGCTGATGATGTGACAATATTTAAAAAGAGTAAATGGGGTGTGTGGGGTAAACCGGGGCTCCAGGGGAGCCAACTGAGGTCACTCAATTAGGGTGAACTGCAAAGAATGGGGCAGACAATCTGCAAAACTGGTAGATATTGTAATACTTAGATTTATCAAACCAGCATAAAACAGCTTCTATAATACCTTACTGGTTACCCAGAAACCAACAACACAGTTCCTTAAAGCAACCCAGCCTTCGGCCTCCACCCAGATACTCAAGTTAAATATGATGAGGATTACTGAAAATCTTATTCATCATATAAAAAAGTTATAACAATCCCAAAGGATTGGACATATTACCTCCCAGGTTAATGAATATTCCAGATCTTACCCAAATACATGCTTACAGCCAATCCTTATTAACTAAACTAAAAATTTATTTAAAAAGAAAAGAAAGAATTGGTTAAAAGATCAGTATAACATACAGACATGAGTATAATTATCGAGATTCAGATTCATAGCAGAGATGGTGAGCTTTGTAGTTGCAAAGAGTTCTTTCAGAATTAGTTTATAGGTTATAGTCCAATGTTTATATTTGGGGTGATTCCAGATTGGGACTGGAGATCTCCGCCTTTTGGCTTAAGCTTCCCCTGCATGAAGCATCAAGCAGATCTGAGATAAAAAGGATCAGGACCCACGGGTCTTTTAAACAGTACCAGGCCTTCTTTGACAGGTCGGAGTCCTTAGGGGAACAATAGGCAATCAGGGTGACTTTGAAGTAGGTCTGTTTCCTAAGCATTGCTGGTAATTAGCTGCACAAATTAACATAAGGCAATTTACCCATTAGGCAGTCTATCACAAACTTTAAAGAGATACATAGACAATGACATTATTTCACCCAAGATTCATCTATCTGTTAATATTCCCTTTTGACCTTTGAATCAACAGCTATAGTGACAGACAGGAACTGTCTGTTTGTATAGCTAACATTTAACAAGATATGAGTACACACTATAGGTTTGCATTTTGAAGTTCTAGCCTATCTACCATTGAATGATCCTAATTACCATTATATACTTTTCTAACATGTCTTTAATGGTTGACTCTGGTCATTTATCCTGCAGGATGCTTAACCCCTTTTGGCCATGCATCACACTTTGTATAAGATTTGTTGCAATTATAGAACAGTGGTAGCAACAATGATTTTGCATCGTCATACTCTAATCAGATAACGTCACAGGGTGACCTGGGTAATTATAGATCTGTCACTCTGACATCAATTTCAGGCAAGATAATGGAGCAGTTCCTGTGGGATTGCTCAATAAAGAATTAAAGGAGGGTAATATAATTAATGCAAATAAAATATGTTTTTGGAAAACAGGTGTCAAACTAACCTGATATTTTTTTTTAAATGAGATTAAATTTGGTTGATAAAGGTACTAGATATGAAAGGTGGTAATATGCATCCAGTGAAGTGGGCTGTAGCCCACGAAAGCTTATGCTCTAATAAATTTGTTGGTCTCTAAGGTGCCACAAGTCCTCCTGTTCTTTTTGCAGATACAGACGAACGCAGCTGCTACTCTGAAAGATAATAGTGTTGATGTAATATACTTAAACTTCTGTAAGGCATTTGACTTGGTACCCTCACGACATTTTGATTAGAAAACTAAAGAGAGATAAACTTAACATGGCACACATCAAGTGGATTAAAAGCTGGCTAACAGATAGGTCTCAAAATGTAACTGTCAAGAGTCGTTCATCCCACATATATAACTTATTTGGCTTTCTCAACTTCATCTACCATGTGCAGTCATTATATCTACTCTTTTGTCCTGAGCAAATATACGATTGTAACCAATTTGTATATATCTATATCTGTCTATATAAATGAACCAATACAAACACCGGAGAGTTTTGTTCTACACAAAAATTGCTACCAAATTTAGAACAATCACTAGCAACATGTTGCCCGTTCACAAGAATCTTCCTAAACTTTCCAGAAAAATGTATCTGGCTGCCACCATTTGCAAACTGACGTTATCCCTCACTTATACACACCAATACAAAACCATGTGCAGACCTACATACAATGTTTATGAATGTCAGATCATCCCTATATTAATAATGAAAACACAAACCTAATAAAAAAACCTGGTTTGAGTTATGGCTCAGTATTTTTTTGGATAAGGGAATAGTTGGGGGGAAGGGAATTAGTTAAGGTCAAGAAGGAGAACTTGGGATGTCTTAGGGATTTAATGCCTTAACTGCTTGCTGCTTTTATTCCCCCCCCCCCCTTTTTTTTGTTTTGTTTAGAAAAGTGTTGGAATATATATATTAGTTTCAGATATGAACACATTCTTTCAGAATGAAATGACTTATAAATTGAAATAATTTTTCACTTATCTGTGTTATAGTGAGGTTATCTGCCAGGCAAGATTACTGAAAAAACTATTTTCAGTTGATTCTCAGGTCTGTTTACTGCTTTCATTCTTGGTTGGGAGGGTTACATGTGATCTTTCATAAAGCCACCCTTGAAAATCTAACTAGAACAAATGTTGGATCTGCAAGACTGTTGGGCTGAGTTTGACTTCCAAAACAAACAAAAATACACACACATGGACAAAATAAAAATCCAGACCCTTGACGTGGTTTTATTATGCGTAATCTCAAAATCCTGTTTTTCAGAACTGCATAATTCTAATACAAATGTTTATATTTCTTTAAAACACATACACAAAGCCCTCGCTCCACATGTATGTAGATGCATGATTTCTCACCTACTCCGTCTGGTTTCTTGTAATCTAACCTCACACAGAAATGGTAGTTGTGGTGCCTGTTTTGAAGGGAGTAGAACAGGAGCCCTTTAATTTTTTATGCAAGTTGTGACTACAGCAAAACTTCTCCTTTGAGCTCAAGCCCCTCTTCTGAGTGTAATTAGGAACACATTGATTCTTATTGCAGCTGGCAGCCACACTATTGCCTTTTTCTGCTTGTGACCCCCATGGTCCTGATGACCTTTCCTGGGGTTAGTCGTGGGCCCTTTTCATTGTGATGGGCTAGAAGTGGCTCATGTGGAGTTGATTATTTCCTTGCTCGTCTGGCCTTTTTGGTGCCATAACTCCAAGTCACTTCCATTTTCTTCCTCTGCTTTTGGCTGACCACAGTGAAAGGAAATGCTTTTGCTGGCGACAGGATCAGTTTGCATGCATGGCTGACTCGATTGAGACCCTGAAGGACGAAGGGGGGGAGGGTTATGAACACTGTAGGTGCTACGTTGTCTTGTTAGAAGTTGGTGTGAATTTTTGAACGATTAAGCATTCATAAATATGTTGCTTAAATAAGATTACATTTCCCTTTAAACAATCTCAGACCTTTCTATCGGCGCTATACCTATCAACTGTGTTCTTAATGCACAGCAGTGCTGTTTTTACAGATGTATACTGTATGCTTCCGTAGTGAAAGTATGAGTTATGTGGTATGTGTGAGACTGCATCAGTGTCAATTGCACATGACTGCTTCAAGAGATTTCATAACTACCAAAAGAACCAAGAATAAACACCAGGGCCCAGTAGTTAAAACTGATGGGCAGTATGCCAGTTGCTACTGGGCTTTTCAGTGCCCCCTCCCAAGAAACAAACAAAAACTAGCAAAGTATGTGTGCCCGCTGCTATGCGCATTTTTGCCAGATCCCAGGAGGACCGCATGAAGACAGTCAATGATCAAAGGCTTTGGTGATGACTGAGGAGTCAAAAGTTAAAGGAATGTCTGATTACTTTCTTTTGGAAAACTATAGGCTTTGGTACCTTTTTTTTTTTTTTTTAAAGGTGTCTTGGTGTGAACTTTAATGATCCAACTTAGCTAGTGTTCCCTTTTACCATGGTATGTTAGTTAATTCTGGAGATTTTATTTGCCTTATTTTAAGACCTTAAATTCAGTTTCTCTTTGAAATCTTCAGTTTACTGCATTGCTACAGTGAAGACTGTAGAGAACAAATTAAAATTAAAAAGTCTTTAAAAAAAATACTGGAACTTATGTGTGGTCTAGGAAAAACACAGTACTTGACATGCTTCGGTGTCAGAGCATATAAAATATTTATGATATGGTAACATACTGAACTAAACATTTTTCAGAATGTGAAATGCCTTTGTTGGCAAAGATGTGAAATCCCTGGAATCTCAAAGCCAATGTATTCATAGAGAAAATAGTTTCTGCTGTCATTTTTTCTCCCTTTAGCACAGCTGAGTAATGTCCCCAAAGATCGAAGCTTTCCTTTGGCCATAGGACAACACAGGGCACCGTTATCTTTACAGAAAAGGCTATTTGTCAATTTTTAGAGATGGGATGAGTAATCAGGAGAGCTTTAACTTCTTAACTCTCAGAGGGGAAGTGAAGTGATGTAACCCTATACTGTGGGTGTCCCTAAATGTCTGACCATGAGAAGATGGGGCTGGATGACAGGGGATGGATCGCTTGATAAACTGCCCTATTCTATTCACTCCCTCTGAAGCATCTGGCACTGGCTACTGTCGGAAGAGAATATACTGGGCAAGATGGACCCTTGATAACTTTGGAGAAGAAAATAGGAACGTCTTCATAGTGAATATACTTTCCTTTTTCCTGCTCTCTCAGCACAGCTGGAAGGGTAGGTACAAAGCAGCACTTAAATGGGGAAGTACTTGTGTATACAATGGCTAAGCAGCGAAAGCTGTCTATTATTTAATGATTATATTAATTTAAAGCCTCAATGGTTTGGGACTTTGTGCTAGTTACAGTACAAATGACAGTCCCTGCCCCAAAGAGCTTTACAGTCTGAAAGACAAGACGTAAGAGTGGATGAGGCCAACAAGGACAGGGAGGAGAAGATAAAAAAAAAAGATGTTTTAGAACAGCAGGCTGTTACCATCAGGTACACTGTTATGCTGTTTAGAAGTAGGATAATAAGGCCTTAACTACCTAATGGGGGGGAAAGATGTTTAATCCTATCTGAAGGAATGTTTGTTACCCTTGGAAAGCTTGAAAGATTCCCATGGGACTCATGAAATACCTCATAACTACTTATATGCACTTAAAAGAGCCTAAATCCTGTCTGCTGAGGCTGCACACCAGTGCTGAGAATTCATCACCATTGCTGGGTTAAACTTTTCTCACTGGCCAAGACTAGAAAACAGCTTTGGCTTCCATTTCAAAGTTAAATTACTATCTGAAATAATTCATGTAGAGGAGCAAGACAGAAAGACAGCAGGCCGGTCAGCAGAATTTACAACAAAAATTTGCTGAAAATTACTTGACGTGTCATTTGTGCCGCAAAAGTGACTTTTTTCTCATCTTGGCTGAAAGGGCAATAAAACCTGGAAGAAATTCCACATTAGCCTCAAGCCCATTCAGATCCTATTATAAGATACTTCTTTGCGTTGAAGAGGAATATTCACTGTCTTAGGCCTGGGCTATGCTCGGGGGGAGGGGAGGGTTTTGAACTAAGATACTCAACTTCAGCTACACTATTCGCGTAGCTGAAGCCGAAGTATCTTAGTTTGACTTACCTGGCCGTCCTCACAGCGGCGAGTCGACTGCAGCAGCTCCCCCGTCGACTCCGCTTACTCCTCCTGCTGAGGTGGAGCACAGATGTTGATTTGGGGATTGATTTATCACGTCTAAATGAGACACGATAAATCGATCCCTGATAGATCGATCACTACCCGCTGATCCGGCGAGTAGTGAAGACGTACCCTAAGTTCACTTCTGGTTTTCTTGTTGGATACTCTTTAAATTCAGGTGAAATAGTAAAATACTTGTAAGCGTGACGTTTGTAGCAAGGTGGGTGGATTAGAGCAGCTGCCAGCACTAACCTGTTTTTGATGCAACTAATATCAATGGTGCTTCATTTAGTGGGTCTTCCTTTGGTACCATGAATAGCAGTATTGGACCATGAGAAGTGGTACAGCAGCTGTTAGGTCAGGCCAAATAAGCTACTTGGGCTTTTCACCCTTGTATTCGGATCTGCATTTGTTCCGATTCTAGTCTCGATCCCATTTCTTGAGCCTGGGCAGTCTCTGCATTGCACTATACCAGTCTCAGGCATTCCATTCCTTTGCCAGCAGATGGCACCACGTAGATAATGCTTCCAAAACTCTGATATGATTGGCATTGAACCTCCTGGAATTCTCCTTGGCACGGTGTCTCTTTAGAACGGTGAGGGAGCTCCTCAGGATGTTCATACCTTCAACTCATGACAAGTGAGGCTGTGTAACTGGAATGATCTCTTTGTTCAGTATTATGTATTCAATTAAATATCAGAGTGCTTCTCATTAGTATATCTCAAAGCTTTATACTGTATCTTACTCAGCTGCAAAACTTTAAGCACAGTTCAGTAAACTCCTGTTATTCAGAACAATACCAGTGTTTCAACACTGAACAGAATTAACAAAGTTCTTTCTGACGCTACTCATTGCCAAGAAATTCTCCATTTTCCTTCATTGATGTACCAGTAGTACAGCCACTTTAGAGCTGGGAAGGTCAGATGCTGGACTGAAAACACTGGAAAACAAACTCTTCCATCCAGAGAAGAGGTGTTTCATAGACTGTGGAAGTCTAGGCCTCCCCCATACCACCTCTTTCTAGTACACCTCACCCCTGTCCTGGAGGGAGCACCACTAAAGGTGAAAAGGAAGTTCATTCTCTCTGCTCATTAAATCCTTGACCATCTCTTCTGAGACTCTCAGCAAATCTGCCAGTTGTAAATTGGACACCTGTCTGCCAGGAACTTAGTTGGTGGTCTGTCTGTGACAGACTGACAATATCCACTAATTAGAGAGACAAATTTGGGGGAGGTAATATATTTTATAGGACCAACTTCTGTTGGCGAAAGACAAGCTCTTGAGCTATACAGAGTCCATCCTCAGGTCTGGAAAATGTACTCAGAGTGTTACAGCTAAATACAGAGTGGAAGAGATTGTTTCGCATAAGCAGTTAACACACATTCTAAGGGACCATTCAAGGTGCAGTAGCCTGTCATAAGACATGGGGGGGGGGGGTTAGTGGGTTACAGATTGTTGTAGTCAGCCATAAATCCAGTGTTTTTATTAAGACCATGGTTTTTACTGTCGAGCAAAGTTATGAGTTTAAGCTCTGGGCTCATCTTTGGAAGCTGTTGTGCAGGTGTCCTTTGAGGACGAGGACTGAGAGGTCAGATGTGGCATGATCACTTTGTGAAAAGTGTTTGCTCATGGGTGATATAGTCTTTTTGTATTTTATCACTTTTTCTGGGTGAGTTTGTTTGTGACCATTTGGGTCCAACACAGGCTACAACACCACTGCAAATATCCTGAGCAGACTTTATGGAGTGAAGATAAACTTTACTGAATTAAGTTATACCTTATAATTACGGTTAATACCTTTTGGGGTGCATCACATTAAAAATGCAGTTGTGTACATGTTGTTGTGGCATTGTTTGTATCTTCTGAAGTAGTACTTCCTCCGTTATCAGACCCCTGGAAAGGTCTGATTACTGGAATCTCCAGGAGCCCACATACAAAGAAAGGACATTTGGGTAAATAGCCTGGTTTTAAACTAGCTCAGGGTCTTCTCCCTGATCCAGCGGGCAGACAGGACCCCTGGTCCACAGAGGGCCCCAGTCTTTAGAGCAGGGTTGGAAGGACTAGGCTTTTTCTGAGGCCTCATAAGCCTGGGTACTTGTTCAGGGCTGAAGCTGTGGTGAATTTAATCCCCTTGGGTGGGGATTTGAAGGACTGCTTCTGCCACAGCCCGTGTTAGGATTGGGGTGAGCCCTGGTAAGCTTATTAGCACGTCCTCTCCATGGATCACCTCCACCACTACAAGGTGAGGCTTGCGTGTCTCAGTTACCCCAAGAGGGGATGGTACCTGGAGTCACGTACTCCCTTAGGGTCACCCATGTCAGAATGGTCAAGGGCAGTGGATTTCCAGACAAAGTGTGATCCAAGAAGTCCCTAACGGCAGAGCTGATGGAGGATAACTGCACAATGGAGGTGAAACTGTTTTGTGGACGGGTGCAGGGTTAAATCGATCTAACGCTGCTAAATTCGACCTAAACTCATAGTGTAGACCAGGGCTAAGAGAGGTGACGGATGGGGGAGTGGGAAGTCTGAAAGTGGGTGCCCTTGCATGGCCACTGAGGGCAAATACATGTGATGCTGCCTGACCATTTCATGTAGGCCAGGGGTTCTCCACCTTTTTCTTTCTGAGCTCCCCTGCTCCCCCCACAGGCTATAAAAACTCCATGGGCCATCTGTGCCAGAACAACTAGTTTTCTGCATATAAGAGCCAGGGCTGGCGATAAAGGGTAGCAAGCAGGGCAAATATGTGGGGCCGCATGCCACAGGGGGCCCCGCAAAACTAAGCTGCTCAGGCTCCACTTTCAGCCCCAGGTGGCAAGGCTCAGGGCCCTGGGCTTCAGTCCCATGAGGTGGGGCTTTGGCTTTCTACCCTGGGTTCCAGCAAGTCTTGGCCCTGCTTGGCGGCCCCCCTGAAACCTGCTCGCAGGCCCCCAGGAGGCCCCGGACTCCTGGTTGAGAACCACTGATGTAGGCCATTGATAGGTCATCAGCTGGAAAGTAATTAACCTAATACATTATAAAATCATTTTTCTTTGTTGATATTTATGAGACATAAGTACAGTAAAAGGAAAGCTTTAATATATGGTACTGCAGCCTTTATTCTCCAGACATTGTTCAGCTTAAATGTTCCACTTACTTAGGTGCTCCTTGATAACAAAGTATAAAAATGACAAAAGGGCTGAGCAGATGCCAATATTTAGATACCAATTTTTGCAACATCAGTGTCTTGTCTTAAAATTGAATTTGAAACAAGTGCCTAAACACTAATATTGCTTTTACAGCTGATTACTTCAGATTCATTAAAGTTTTTTATATCACACTTGTGGTATTTTTCCGTCGCAGGATACTTAGGCACATGCATGAATTCTTGTGCAGTTTTTTCTGTATACATAATACACTGTAATTGGTTGCACTGTCATTCAAGCCTACTAAAAGATCAAAAGAGCAGAATAGCTGTTGACACTGGCAATAAGGAACATGTAAAAAAGATAAACAGAAGGAAATCAGAGAATGGATAAAGGAGAGATTTCATATGATAAGGTTTAGTTGAAGATAATGAGCTTTGCCTTGGTTAAAGACAGCTGCAGTGTAACCCAGTAGCCTCGTGCACTGGGGTTAAAGTTGACCTAGAATTTACGTTTCATTGCTTTTTATAAATAAATAGTTGAGGAAAGATTTGGCAAAAAGAAACACCACCCCCCACCCTTTTCGGAAAAGTGGTTCATGTTAACAAGTTCTCTGAATGTTTACTTTGTCCTGTGTGCTTGCTAGTGGGGTAGCTATCCTGCCCTTGAACCAAGTGAATATTCAAATAAACCAAGCACTTTCTACACAGCTAGTTTTTTCTGCCATCTGTGTTACCAAAAATATCCTTGAGTGCTCGCTAAAGGAATTAGCAATTGTTGGACTCTTTAAGAGTGAGGCACCTAGAACTACTGAACAGTCTCGCAGGCCGATCAAACCTTAATTTGATGCATTTCCTAACTTAATTCAGTAGGATCCCCTTGAACCATTTTTTAAATTTAAATGTAATATGCATGAAAAAACAGCAATAAGTAAGTAGCCTCTAGGAAACATGAAGTGTTCTTGTACTCCTGTTAAGATCTAATACTTTTTTGCATTTTTATCATGCTACTTTGAGCTTCAAGCTTTGAGAATGTGAAAGTTACAGTACTGCTTTCCATTTTTCAAATTGAAACATTTGTATCCTGTACCACATTTTGGCGCTCCTCCTTTTCTGAGCAGTGTACATTAGACCAGAATACTGAGCATTCTGTACATTAGATCAGCAGAGCCCATGATCCAACCTGTACATCAGATGTATGTTTTCATAGAAATTGCTGACATGAAGCACTTAAAGAATGCAGTGAATGTTATCAACAGACACTTCCTTGTATAGCCTAGGTTAATAAATGCGGTAACTGTGAAGCAGTGTATTTAAATATCAGGGGAGGCATTTAGATGAATGTTTACAGATTTTTTCTCCTTTTTTGAATTTGTGTAAATACCATATGCAGATATTAGGGGTTTTGGAAAGGAACATGAACTTGTCTCCATTAATGGGTGGGACACAAGTGTCAGAAATGTACGATCTGAGAGTTCGGTGTATGTAACAGCTGACAGCAGGATAGGTTGATTGTTTCATGGTGTGGTTGATATTATGAAATGCAAAATTGTGATCTGGTGTGGACTATTTTGTGGATAAATCATTTGGCTTTCTGCACAACTTTTCTGGTTATGGTTCCATTGTGAGCTTCTTCAATATTTAGTGACAGTATTTAAAGTCCTTCTGTGGAATTAAATTGCACTCTGTGTGTGTGTGTGTGTTTTAAAATTCTTGGAAAAGAGGTGCTGAGGTTTTTTTAATCTACATAGTGTAACTGAATGCATAATTATCTATCTGGAGAAATACAAAAGATGTAGCTTATAAGCCTGTGTAATTAATGTCCAATAATCTATGATTTGAGGGATGAGAGGGTAGAAGAAGACCACATGTGTGATGAAGAAAATAATTTGAGATAGATATTGGTAATTTTTGACAATTTAAATATTTAAATTGCTATTTGACTTTTATAAAAGTCAGCAGATACATACTCTGCATGATGTTCCAGTGAAGCAATAACAAAAGAATGAAAACCACTTGTGTATTTCAGTAGGTCGGCTAAGTTTATTTCTCTGTTATGAACAATGGCTGAGTTACATAATAATAACTACTATGTCAAACATAGCCAACTTTGGGTCACATTCCTGGCGATTGTTGATCAGATTTTTTACAAACAATATTTTTCTGGCTAGATTTCAGTATTTTGGGGCATACGCTCTGAAGATCGTTGCCTAGTAACCGGATTAGCAAGCTTAAATTGGAAAATGTAAAGTATTTTAACTAAATTGTCAAGACTCGCGGTAAACGGTACATGTCACATACACCGGTACCATGCGTGGATCCCAGATCCCGTGTTCTAGTGAGGGTCCAGTGTACTTCCTTCTCAAGGAAAGTTTTATATTAGAAATAGCCTAAACCAGTGGTCTCCAAACTTTTGAGGGTCATGCCCCCCATTACCCCTGTCTGTGCCCCTCCTGCTCCCACCCGCCCCCCCCCCGAGGCCAGGAGCGGGACTGCAGCTTGGGGGAGGTGCAGGGGAAGGAAGAGGACATGGACAGGGGTAAGGGGGGCAAGGCTGGGGCCACAGGCAGCCAGGATTGCAACCAGGCACGGCTCCACTTCTGGGCTTGCCAGTGGCCTAGGCTGGGGACAGAAGCCGGGGATGCTGCTAGGGTGGGAGCAGAGCAGAACTGGGGGTGGTTAGAGGCTGGGTGACGCTCCCTCCCTGTCCCCATGGGGGATGGACTGGGCCCTGCCGGGCACCCGAATGGTCCTCCATGCTGGGCCCCACACTTTGGGGACCTCTGGCCTAAACTCTAGTCTAAAATATATAGGGAGACATAGAAGTTGAATCTTTAATTTATTTTGGAACGAGGGGTTTCCTCAGACGGTTTCTGCTTTGTGAAGGATATTGGTTGCTTTGAGAATGCCTCTTCTTTCCAAGGTGAAGGCTTCAATAATGAGCTTTGGTTTTGACATTCTGGGTTGGAAGGAAAAGTTTAAGATGGTCAATTCTGATTTTTAATCAAATTCCACTCAAAGCTTTTTGAGATGTACTCTGAAAAACGCTATATAAGAGCTAACCATTATTATTTTTTAAAATCCTTTCAGTGCCAGTAAGGTCTGAAATATTAATCCTCCCCCACCCCCATTTATTTAGAATGGAGTTTTACAGAGCACAAAGGGACACAAAATATTTGGTAAATTAGGACTCTTCTTATGTGCACTTGATAAATTCAAAAAATCTGAAATTCCAGAATCTGAGCACTTTGAAGTTTAGATCAGTGAATGTAAAATTGAGGTAAGTAGTGGGTAAATAATGGCTGGTGCTCGATAAACACAGGCCCATAATCTGCAAGCTGCTCCATCCAGGGAGACCTTTTATGTCTGAGCAGAATCCCATTAAAGTCAAATCCAGATTGGATTTCTATGCATAATACATATTTTGTATCTGTGTCTAGTATTCTAGTATGTCAGAATTCATAAGTGCTCTCACATATCTGTGATAAAATAACAATGCTGGCTGATTGATAAATCAGTACAAGAACCATGATTTTTTCCTCTGGATCTATAATTTCTCAATCTTTGGCAGATACAATTTTTAAAACATCTACAAACTTCTGATTTGTCTCTACTTCATTTGGAGTATTGTCATGTGCTTATATAACCCACAGACCACTGGTGAATTAACCCAAGATGTAGCCACTCATGTTCTTAGCTCTGAGGGTCTATGATTCAGTCTCTGGTGTGTTGGCCAAGAGGGAAATGTCACATTTAGATATGGAAAATCTCTAGTTCTTAAAGGTTTGAATTTCCTTGAATCAAATGTCAGACTGCATTTCTGCCAACGGTATGCAAAGAAGGAAAGAGTATCTGAAATTTACTGTAGACTTTTTTTTTCTTGTTTATAGTTTTTTCAGTACCTTGTCTTAGTCTGGAACTCTTTCAATTTCTGTAATCTGGCGCTATGCATCCGGATCCCAGACCCTTACAGGCACTGCTTTTCATCACTGCTACAGTTCTCTTCTCCGCTGCAAGTTCAGGTAAGGCTTCATCTTGACCTAGGTAACTTGCTTGGGTATTAGAAGCCTATATTTTCAAAATGACTAAGGATTACAGGTGCTTCAATTTTGGGGCATCCAGTTAGGGACATCTTAAAGGTGTCTGAGTTTCAGAAAGTATTGAGCGCTCACTGAAAATCAAGTGTTGTTTGTAAGGTTTAAGTTGAGCACCTAAATCACTAGTCACTTCTGAAAATGTAGGACTGAGTGAATATTTCACATTAAGTATCATGTTTACTTATTTTCTTTGAAAAATGTAAAGAATTCTAACTAAACTGTCATGGCACTGTGTGTACAGTTCGGGTCTTACCTCCTGCTCATGGAAAGTGCTGTTTTAGGGATGGTTTAAAGTATGCAAAAAGACATAGGTAGAAGAACAAATTAAAGCCTTAAAGCCTGGCTCTAATCTGAAAAGGTCTTATGTAAAAATAGCCTGGTTTTAATAGCAGAGCTCCTCCATGAGTGCTGTGAGCTTGTCTTAATTTAGCCAAAAGCTTTTACTAGTGTTAGCCCTCTCCAGGCAATGCAGGAGAGTGAGATGAATCTTGTTCTTCAATCATCCTAAAACTCATTAAGTAAATTCCATGTTCAGGGTCACTTTTTGCCCACAGTGGACCCTGTGCGTCCACACTGAAAACAATGTGGTTTCGCAATTATAGCCGAGGGCAGAATTTGAAGACCGTGGAGTGACAAAGATGTAACTAGTGCCACTAGTTTTACTGATGCTGATGTACAAACTAGAAAGACCACTGCTTTTCTCTGAGATCCCAGTTCACATTTGTAGCACTAGCATCAAAAAGTATCAAAGCTGAAAAAAATAGATCTGGCATCTTTATGAAACCTCAGGATTCCATTTTTATGGAGTTGATTTTTCTGAGTAGAACCACACTTTAATTTCCAGGGTTTTTTCTGTTTGTGCATGTTTTTTATGGCTCAGTTAAAAATCGTTAAACAATCCCGCATCTGAAACTGATCAGTGTAACTAGTGGAAGAGTGGACTGATTTTAGAAGAAAATATTAATTGAGCAGAACCATTCACAGGAAACTTCATAGATCGCTGTGAAACACACACTATCTAGTTTTTTAAAAAAAATATTTCAGTGTTTACAACATATTCACAAACTAGAAACGGCTTTTCCACTACCATTTTTTTCCATTTGACAAACACAGATTTTCTCCCCCCGCCCCCTTCTGTTTCTAACATAACAGAAGTCGCCAGGATTGCCTTTTGTTTGCTGCCTATGTGGACCAGTTTCTGTTATTAGCAGGAATGTGCACAACTGCGGAAATTGTTTCCAACTGCTTTCTGCAGTGTTTCAGTGGGTAGGGCTGGAAAAACCCTGATGTCTGATGAGCATGAAATTTGCCCTGGTGAAGGACTTGTGTAACCCAAGTTGAGCAGAACTCAAGTTTTAATTTACCAAATAAAGTTTTTATCCCTTATGGTGGTGAAGGTATTTTTTGAAATGTGAATGGTGAGCTGATACAGACAGCTTCACAGTGCTGTTTTGGCTCCTCACAGCCTTACAAATGTGATGATGCAGTTCCATCTTCATCAGGCTCTACCTGGTGTAGTCCAATTGTTTGGAGCACGTGAAAATCTTAAGTAAACTTTAGAAAGACAAGGTGACTTGAAGAGCTTTCTTTGGCTTAAAAGTGTCTCTCTTTCACCAGCAGAAGTTGGTCCAATAAAAGATGTTACCTCACCCACCATGTCTCTCTAATATCTTGGGACTGACACAGCTACACTACATATAACTTAGATAGACTTTAACGTTTTATTTCATCCTAATTTAATAAGTTCCACAGTCTCGTAGATAAATATGCCTAAATAGCAGGCTGATTGAGGCTACTTTGACAGCATAGTAGGTCTAGAACTTTGAAAGTCATGTCATAGTACATTTTATACAGGGCAAATTAGCTACATCTTCAAATTACCATTCTGTATCCCGTCAGAAGATTTGCAAAGGAGCCATGTGGTCTTCTGGACATGTGCTTACAAGGTGAGAGTGGTCTTATCAGGACACCAAGTTTAGATTTATTCTGTCATTGTAACAAAATCTTTCTGGACACCCAGACTCTCCTGTCCATGGTAATCTTATTTTGGAGAAGACTCTCTTCTCACTGGTATAATTTTGGATGTATCTTATCCCTTCATTAATATTAAGATGGGTTCAATTAGTTTATTGTTGCCTGTTCCAGGCTATCTGCTTTTATCATCATGACCTCCCAGTGACATGTTAGTCTCTAGTAGTGGAAATCTGTCAAGATGAATATCTTTTAAAAAGAGATAATTGCCTGTTCGCCAAAGATTTCCGTTTTGACAGATTACCACTGACGCACCATCTCCTCAAAGAATTTGGAGGTTCTGTAAATAGTTTAATGTTGCATTGTCCTGCCCTTTATTATTTTGCCAATACTCATACTCCTGCTGTGAAAGAAACTGTCCACCCTCTGCTGGGACCTATCACTCAGGACTTTGATGTAAGAGAATTTTTGCCACATCTGTGTACAATGGCCCGAAACTCTAGGGGTAATCATTTGCCAAGATATGTTTTTGGAGAACAGTTGTAGGGAAATACTTTTTATGTTTGCACACTAATAAATAAATCTGGTCTATTCTTCCGTACAAGTCAAAGTATAACTGATCTAGACAGAAAGATTTCAGCGAGCATTCAAATGTCGTACTGCTAAGTATTGTTCAGCCATTTAATGTCTTTTTTTCTTTCCTTTTAGATTTGATTCCTCATTTTATTTCTGAGCCCGTATCTACTATCCAGAAGCCTGGTGGGCCTGTAAACCTTCATTGCTCTGCTGATCCTTCCACAGCTCGCATTTCTTGGTTGTTTAACGGACAGAGGTTGGACAGCAGGGTGGAGCAAGTGGAGGTGCAGCCAGGATCTTTGACAATCTTCTCTCTCAGCCCCTCAAATTCGGGTCACTATCAGTGCATTGCCAATTACAGTGCTGATGCAATTGTGAGCAGGCCTGCTATAGTATCCATAGGCTGTAAGTTGTTTTCTACTTTTATTCCTAACTCCATGACCAAACATAGTGGCCATCAACTAGTTGTATGAAATGTTGTTTCCTCCATGGTAGAGATGAAAGAAACCTGACACATTTTGACTTTCAGAAAATGTATATTGCAACTTTTTTGAAAATATTTTGAGTTTTCAAAGAAAAACACTCTAGAACTTTATTGGAAAACAGTGCTTGTTAAAATCACTTTATATGTATTTAATATAGCACCCATTAGTGCTTTAGAGATGCAGAAAGATAGCCTCTGCCCCAAAGACCTTGTGTATAATTTAAAATTGATGATGTAATAAGATTACAGGAAAGTCGCTCTTTGTGTCACTCTAAAACCTAAAATGTCTGAGATGGGTTGAGGGCTCTTTTTGTTCAAAATATCACAAGATTGAAGCATCGCTGGGTTTTGTCATCTGTTGCTGTCCAATTTTAAGTTCTCAGCCATTTTCACTTTACAAATTACATCTGTGCGGTGTACAGCTACAGTAAGGCATGTATCTATGCCAGGTGACAAATCCTAGACCACTATATTCATTACCACCTTCACTCTACAGCCAATTTGCATGCAACAGTTTCATTGGTTGTATGTGGGAGACTGCATGGCATACACAATAACCCCAAACACACACAACCCCTCATGGCAGCACTCAGCCCTTATTCGCTACCTGCACAAATCAACACAGTCACCTACACAACACCACAATCAGCATACACAATAACTTTAAATGTCACTCTGAAGCCGAGAATTTTGAGAGTTCTTTTTGTTTAGAATATCACCAGCCTCAGTCGTCACTGGGATACATGATCTGTTACCATCTAATTTGTAAGGTGGCAGCCAGTTTCAGGTTTTTTTTTTACACACACAACTTTACGAATTACACCTGTACACCAGCACAAGCTTTCAGCTACTAGTTCAAATTGTAATAAGTGAGGATAGCAAACCGCGTGGGGCGAGAAAGGGGTTAGCGATAAAATCATGCAATTTCTCAGGTGGGGTATGAGCACAGTTTGGTGATCCAGTGGGGTTTTTATTTATATAAAAAATAGGGTAGGCGGTGACTATGAATGACTCTTGTTTAAGGTATCCCTGAGTTTTCAGGAGGGAATGATACTTTTTGCTGTGGTGAAAAACATTACAAAAATTAGATTGAAATGAGGAGAGTGTAGTAGTTTGAAGACCATTCCATGCGTAGAAGGCAGCATATCCCAATGGCCTATGACCTTTTACATGGTATGAAAAAGGGACAGACATGCTTGTGGGAGGCAATTAATGGGTGGGCTAGTAGTAAATAGTAAATATTTATATTATGGTCTTCCCAAAGGGATTGGCCCCCTGGGCGCTGTATGGATAGACAGTGCCTGCCGTTGAAGATCTTACAGGTTAAACACACACGCACATGAGTAGAGGATACAACTTAGAAGCAAAAAATATAGTGAAGAATTGACACTACTTTGTTGGTTTATGTGCAGTGTAGTTTGTGGAGGTTTTTAATTGGGAGGGGATGAGGCAGGGAGGCAAAGGAAAGAAGGGGACGAGGAATAGTTGCATGTAACCATGATCAGCAGGCGGGGTTCTGTAGACATCATGGCAGAGGTGAGTCTTAAGTGGGATCTGAAGGAAGATAAGGTTCATGGCTGTTCAGGTTTTATCCAAAGAGCTTTTCCCATGTGTGAGGAGCATCATGGGAGGAAGCATCCCGGTGTTTAAAGGAGAAGCTGACTGATGTGGGTGGTAAAGGCTGGGAACGGTGGAGGTCAATGTGCTAGGTTACTAATCAGCCACCGAGCCTGGGGCTAAGTTTTATGAATGGCCTTCTAAGCAAAGACAAAGTTTGTATTTGCTCCAGAGGTGAAGAAGGAATTAGCTGAGGGACTTCAAGGTGGGGTTGATATGGTCAGAGTGATGTGCAAAAAAGATGACTTTAGCAGCAGCATTCTGAAGAGGTTGAAATTAAAGATGGCTTTGTTAGCAAAGCATTGAGGGTGTTGGGAATAATGCTATGGCTAGGTCAGATAGAGAGGGATAGAGTTATCTAAGGCCTTACTTTCTGGCTAAGAGATCACACCTTACTTTGCAGGCTTTTCTAATGGGAAACAGCAAAGGATACCATCTTTCCAGAAAGAGTGTGCTCTTCCTGTCTCCTCTTTCTCAGTAAAGCTTCCAGTTAGCAAACGCAAAGGAGGGAACTCTAACAAACTCCCCATGCCACAAGTTAGTGCCCCCAGATGCAGTAGTGTTGAAGAGAGAAAAGGCAAAAGAAGGTAACAGAGGTGCCAAAATGATATCGCTTAGGCTAATAACTTACGAAGTGCCTCACACAACAATGAGGGAGGGTACTGTTTGTAACACTTTAAGAACAAAAATGATAGCTCCACAGTAGTTAGCATTAAACAGAACTACAGCTGCTAGTCAGATCAGAGCTAGATTGATAGCCAGAATGTTGGAGAAAAATACCCAAAATCCACATGCCCTGAGTGATTTCCTGAAAACAGGCACACTCTTGGCAGGGACATCGGTGACTCTCTGGCTCCCTCTTTTTGCTACTCTCAAAAAAGCCCCCGTACCCTTCCTAATGCAGCTAATGCCCCATATGTCCCTGGAACCATAGAAGGGCTTTTGTTCACATGCTGACTATTGCCTTCCTCCCAAACTCTCTTTGATTTTTATTAAAGGTAAACCTTCCGAAGTTCTGAGGATGAATTTTAAAACCACAGCGTTAATGGGAAATAAGTGTTCCATTTCCGAAAGTATTTGAAAACACATACAAAATCTGACTGTGTGCTTAGAGGAAAAGGGAAACATGCTCATAGATTGCTTTCTGCAACTATAGTCTTAATTTCCAGAAGCAAAAATCCTTTTGCCTTTTTTTTTTCTGTCACTCTCAGTAAAGCAGAGAGTTAATATCTTGCGAATCTTCTTTCCGTAAGCTGTTTACCGGATAAGGAATAAACAGATACTCTAACTCGTACTAATAGTGGTTCCTACTATATGTAGCCACACTGAGACCTAGAAATGTTTCTGTTTCTAGTTACAGCTTTTATAATACAAGGATCCCACAAGCTTCTCCTCCAGGCAAAAGAATTTTCTAGTGTAAACTCTCTTATTGATCTGCCATGTCATTACAAAACCGTACGCTCCTGGCTGCACTTCTTGCTTTCGAATTTTCTGCATTGAGTCGTGTTTTATCAAGCGCTAACAAAAAGCCCTTTGCAATCTCTCTATATTTTGAACAATTCACAGCAATATTTGCCTTAAACACAGCAACTGCCAGCAGTAAATACAAATGAAGTTCCCAAATGTGGTTTGTCAGTTCTGTGAAATCCTTTTGCTGTATTAAATGGGATTTTTTTTCTCAAGTACTTGGACATTAGAACTGATTGGAAACCTAGGAGGGAGGGGAAGAAAGAAGACGAATTCATGATTTCTCACCCTTCCCCCCCCCCCCCCCCCAAAAAAAAAAAAAAGTCCTTTCCATTTTTTATCAATTTAGTTTGGTCAAAATCATCTCTCTCTCTGTGTTTTAAATTCCTTTTTTCTTGGTTGTTTTTCTTCTTTTCTCTTACTTTCTGTCATCTAATCCATCTGTGCCTTGGTGGTTGTTCTGTAAATTGCTTGAAAATTAAAAAAGAAACATGAAGTAGAGGGGTCATGGGCCAAGTTCATAAGAAAAAGATTATGTACCGTTGAAGACAGTTTCCTCCGAGTATGATTTGGCTGTCCTGCATCAGAGTTATGTCTGAATTGGGCCTTTGTCAGCCAAGATATGAGTAACCTCTTCTTAAGGATGCCCCATCTATGGAGCATGTCCAGAATCCCTGTGAGAGGAGAGTTTCTCGTAATTGAGAAGACTAAGTGTTTTGGTAAAGTGCTGACCCATAGCAGAACCCCCTCAAGAGACCTGTAGGGTAATCAGCATAGACAAACTTTACAGGCTATAAGCTTTGAACATGGAAGCTAGAAGGAAAAGAGCAACTTGCATACTGTACTGCACTACATGAGGGACGTAGGGTATGGCCACATTACAAGCTCTACAGCTGCCACTGTGGTGTAGACACTTGCTACAGCAATAGAAGGGGTTTTCCCATTGCCGTAGTAAATCCACACCCTCGAGAGGTGGTAGTGAGGTCAATAGAAGAATTGTTCTGTCAACCTAGCGGTGCCTACACAGGGACTTAAGTAGTCTTAATTAAGTCTCTTAGGATTGTGAATTTTTCACACCCCATAAGCAATAGCTAGTTTGACTTACTCTTTACGTGTAGACCAGGCCTAAGACAACCTGTTTCTGGGTTTTTAGCAGCATTAAAAACGAAGTTGGGAGATGCTGTAACTTGTAGGTTGAGGTTTTATATTTGGCTCATATTGTACAGGCAGTGAATGGCAGATGCTGCATTCCTCACTGATGTATTCACTGTCAAGTTATATTTCTCCCAGAGTAATTAACTCCTTTTTGTATGCATAGAGTTTACAACGTACCTGTTGTCCATATACTATAAATTGCCTCCTGCATTAAGTTCAAAACTGGTTATTGACACACTTAGTTCCTGGGTTGAGAGCCTCTCTGTTCCCTTATTTTTCATGAAGTAGTTCTGTGGAACTTACCAGAGGGCTACATTTTCAGTTTTTTCCATCCTTCAAGTGAAAACTCTGTCTTTTCATGCAGCAGAAGTTCAGATATCTATATCCTAGCTCTGGTATTGAGAACTACATGAAGTTAGCACTGTCGATTAATCACAGTTAACTAATGCGATTAATTTTTTTGAGTTAATCACGTGAGTTAATTGCAATTAATTGCACTGTTAAACAGTAGAATACCAACTGCAATTTATTAACTATTTTTGATGGTTTTTCTACATTTTCAAATATATTGATTTCAATTACAACACAGAATACAAAATGTACAGTGCTCACTTTATATTATTATTGATTACAAATATTTGTGCTGTAAAAATGATAAAGAAAAAAATAGTATTTTTCAATTCTCCTCATATAAGTACTGAAGTGCAATCTCTTTATTGTGAAAGTGCAATTTACAAATGTCAGTTTTTTTGTTTTGTTGCATAACTGTGCTCAAAAAACAAAACAATGTAAAACTTTGGAACCTGCAAGTCTATTCAGTCCTACTTGTTGTTCAGCCAATCGCTAAGACAAACAAGTCTATTTACATTTACGGGACATAATGCTGCCCACTTCTTATTCACATTTTCACTTGAAAGTGAGAACAGGTGTTTGCACGGCACTTTTGTAGCTGGTATTGCAAGGTATTTACGAGCCAGATATGCTAAACATTTGTATGCCCCTTCATGCTTCGGCCACCATTCCAGAGGACATACTTCCATGCTGATGACTCTCGTTTAAAAAAAAAAAATGTGTGTCAATTAAATTGTGATTGAACTCCTTGGGGGAGAATTGTAGGTCTCCTGCTCTGTATTTTATGTGTATTCTGCCATATATTTCATGTTATAGCAGTCTCGGATGATGACCCAGTACATGTTGTTCGTTTTAAGAACACGTTCACTGCAGATTTGACAAAATGCAAAGAATATACAAATGTGAGATTTCTAAAGATAGCTATAGCACTTGACCCAAGGTTTAAGAATCTGAAGTGCCTTCCAAAATCTGAGAGGGACGAGGTGTGGAGCATGCTTTCAGAAGTCTTAAAAGAGCAACACTCCGATGCGGAAACTATAGAATCCAACCACCAAAAAAGAAAATCAAGCTGCTGCTGGTGGCATCTGACTCAGATGATGAAAATGAATGTGCGTCGGTCCGCACTGGTTTGGATCGTTATCGAGCGGAAACCGTCATCAATATGGATGCATGTCCTCTGGAATGGTGCTTGAAGCATGAAGGGACAGATGAGTCTTTAGTACATCTGGCACATAAATATCTTGTGATGCTGGCTACAACAATGCCATGAGAATGTCTGTTGTCGCTTTCAGGTGACGTTGTAAACAAGACGCGGGCAGCATTATCGCCTGCAAATGTAAACAAACTTGTCTGAGCTATTGACTGAACAAAAAGTAGGACTGAGTGGACTTGTAGGCTCTAAACTTTTACACTGTTTTATTTTTGAATGCAGTTTTTTTTTACATAATTCTACATTTCAGAGTAACAGCTGTGTTAGTCTGTATTCGCAAAAAGAAAAGGAGTACTTGTGGCACCTTAGAGACTAACCAATTTATTTGAGCATAAGCTTTCTTGAGCTACATCGTGAAAGCTTATGCTCAAATAAATTGGTTAGTCTCTAAGGTGCCACAAGTACTCCTTTTCTTTTTGCGAATTCTACATTTGTAAGTTCAACTTTCATAATAAAAAGATTGCGCTACATCAGTGGTTCTCAAACTTCATTGCACCGTGACCCCTTCTGACAGCAAAAATTACTACATTACCCCAGGAGTGGGGGACCAAAGACTGAGCCCGCCTGAGTCCTGTCACCCTGGGCGGGGGGGCCAAAGCTGAAGCCCAAGGGCTTCCCCCTTGGGAGGGGGGCATGTAACCTTAGCCCGGGACAGTGAGGCTTGGGCGTGGGCTTCAGACTTGCTGGGGCCCAGGGCCAACACCAGCCTTGGCGACCCCACTAAGATCGGGTCTCGACCCACAGTTTGAGAACCCCTGCACTACATTATTTGTATGAGGTGAATTGAAAAATACTCTTTTTTTTACTGTGCAAATATTTGCAATAAAAATAATAGAATGAGCACTGTACACTTTGTATTCTGTGTGGTAATTTAAAATCGATATATTTGAAAATGTAGAAAACATCCAAAAATATTAAAGAATAATGGAATCCCATTTATTTAAATCGTGATTAATTTTTTTTAATCATGCGATTAATTGTGATTAATTTTTTTTTAATCGTTTGACAGCCCTACATGAAATGTCACTTCTTTACAGAGGAGTTCAGAAAGGCTGTCAAAAACAGCATTCATTTGGATCAAAACCTGTTGTATTTGCAGTCAGGAATTACTGTTTAACCCCACCTCCTCCAAAATCTACAATTTCCCTTACCTTTGTAAACTATCTTCCAGATCTTGATGATTTTGATACTTCGGTGAAACACATAGTTACAGCAGAAGAAGGCAGTGTGGCTTTCATTGGCTGTAAGGTACCAGAAAGTAACCCTAAAGCACAAGTTCGCTTTCGAGTACGGGGAAAATGGTTGGAACAATCAACAGGTGAGAGATTTTATTACACTAGTAACTAATATAAATGACCTGCTGCAAAAATACTGGTTGAAATCAGAACTGAGTGATATCCTAAAAAGTCGAAAACTCATTATGCAATTCATTTTAGATACATCTATCTTAGTAAAGACATCCATTACAGGAATGAATTTTTGTTGGCAGAGTTATTAGTTCACTTAATAGAACAGGGTGCTAGATAAATTGACTAAAGAAATTTTTAAAACTGTTTATTTGAAACTAATTTTAAACAAGCCTTTTTCCCTTCCTCAGATAACTACCTAATTCTTCCATCTGGAAATCTGCAGATTTTGAATGTCTCTTTAGAGGATAAAGGCTCCTATAAATGTGCAGCATACAACCCAGTCACTCATGATCTCAAATTAGAACCCACTGGACATAAGCTCATAGTCAGCCGTGAGTATTTAATATATCTAGGAGGGTGGTTTGAAAGGATAAAAGCTCTGAACTAAATTGATCCACCTTAAATTAGTATTTTTAACAAACTCTGCTAGATTTTAATGTCTCGCTATTCTGATGGGTGAAACTCTGGTCCTATACAATATGTAATCTGGCTAGCAAATGTCTGCAGAATACTTTTCATCTGCTGTAACTGACTTTGATTTTGTGACTTTATGAAAAAATCAACCTAAAAAGATTCCTAGCATGAATATCAAGTAGTCTAAAAATATCTGGGTCTGCAAAGTCGTTCCTGTTTTGCGTGTGTGTTTTAATGTATTTCATTAGTACGGTATGTGATAGCTCCATTTTATAGAAATAGTCACCTATATTATCAATTTCATGCTCCCTTTTAACATGAGTTATCAAGTATGTGATCTGTGGTGAAATGCTCACTTCCTGTCCTTTTTGCAAAAGGAGTAATTTGTTTCTACTTATGGTTTGTTCTCTTATTGGCATAAATGGCAGTGAAGGGAACATTGATGGAGGGGTAATGAACTCCTGCAAGAGTAATGCAGAGTTGATAGTAGTGGCATGGTGGGTGTGCACCGCTGTGTGGGAGATGTAGGCTCAAATGCCAAAAAGACTCTGCACTTAGCTGCTGGAAGGGGAATGCCCCGTGTCCAATAACCACCACTCCAGCTGATTTTGAGGGGGTGCCAATGCAAGAGTCCATTACGCTGTACTCAGCCATAGTGAAAATTTGTCCGCCATGTGAATGAGTAAATTTGGTTACACACAGAACCTCAGGGCTTTGATAGAAATGAGAGGGAGCCGCTAGAGGAAAAAGTATTTAATAATCCAATTTAAAAATTGGATTGTTAAGGAGTTTTGCATATCCCTTTACTCTACTTCCAGGCACTTCTGCAGAAGGTTTTCGCATTCTTCACCCCACCGTTTCTCAGGCTTTGGCGGTACCTCAGCACAGTCCCCTAACTCTCGAGTGTGTTGTTAGCGGGCTGCCTGCATCTCATGTCCACTGGTTTAAGGATGGTCAGGATGCACTGACTGGAAGCAGGTGGAGACTACTGCACTCCCATCTTGTGACAGACAGACTTGATACATTGGATGCTGGAAACTACTCCTGTGTGGTGGCAAATGAGTCTGGAGTAGTGAAATATATAAATTACACAGTAACTATACTTGGTAAGAAATAGGGGAAGGAACTGAATTGTTTTTTATTTGTTGAAGACCATTTCTGTTTTTGGTGTATAGTAGCTCTTGACCCTAAGTTTCCTCATGCTCTTTTAACCCAGACAAGGGCTGATGCATTTTAAAATTAATTTTACATCATCAAAGAATTAAGATATGTACTTAATAAGTATATCATGATCTCTCCCTGCTTGCATCCCTTATGACTCATTATCCTCTCTCCAAATCCTTTGTCCTCCTTCATTGTGTTCATCTATTTTGGTTTGTATTCTCCCCAGGACAAAACTAGTAGCCTTGTTTGTCTGCAAAAAGGCCATGCACGCCTCCTAGTACTGGATGAATCATGTGCCAAAGTAGGATGCTTCTCCTTTCCCCGTTCATGGTAGTAACTAAACAAAAAGTTTGCTGCAAGGGGTGAGCATACTAAAAAGGTTTTTTTTCCCCCCATCAGTATGTAGCTGGCTACTGCTGTACCTCTCTATTTCATTGCTATTCCACTTTTCTTTTGTAGCAATTCTTTCTGGGCACTGCATAACTTTAAGGTAGAATCAGTCTTGCAGCATCCTTAAATCACATTGAAGGAATCACCCTTTCATCTTTTTCACCCCCAACCTTCTTACTGTTACCTAAAATAGAAAGTAGCTGAGGATGATCCCAACGCTCATCTCCTGGAGATTAGCAACTTTCCTGTACCTCTTGAGAGTGAAATAGAATTCTAGCAAAAAACTAGAGTCTGGGCTTACTTGTGTGTGGTTAATGAACAGTGTACCTCTGGCTGCAAGTCCTCTGGCTGTTTGTCATAGACATTAATTTATAAATAAAAATATTAATGTTTGTTTCTCCATGCTAGTTCTGTGTGGGATTTTCAAAACCACAGTGATTGCCTGTCTGCTCCCATTTATGTCAATGGGGACTTTACCACTGATCGGGGTAAATATGGTGGGGCTCAGATATGAGTGTATTCTGGCCAAAGAGTCTGAATGGTTAAAAAAAAGTTTGTTTCATAAAGTAGAGATGCTGAAACAGGAAATAGTTTTGTCAAAAAAAGTTTCCCATTAAAGGAATCCTTTACTTTTGTAGAGTAAGCGTGACTTTTCTGCACTGAAGGAAAAAGCCATTATAATGAGTGTTGAGCAAATGCCTTAGAAGCAAGTATTCATCTTTCACTGAGCTTAAGACATGACTAAGCTCGGCCTCCATATGTGTGATAAGTTTGTACAATTTCTTATTGTTGTTAAACGTGTGGTCTAGTAATTAGTTTCTACATGATTCCTGAAAGAGCAGCCTGCAGGGTTTCACATTCTATTTATTTGCTTTATAGAATCTGCCTCAATTTCTAAA
This sequence comes from Eretmochelys imbricata, assembly GCF_965152235.1. NCBI lineage: Eukaryota > Metazoa > Chordata > Testudines > Cheloniidae > Eretmochelys > Eretmochelys imbricata. Next base: position 4,405,210 of record NC_135593.1, on the reverse strand, counting down.
GGACTGCAGGATCAAACAGTGGCTGTGGGTGCAACTATACATTTCTCATGTGACATTCATGGAAACCCTGCTCCTAATCTTACCTGGTTCCATAATACAGCTTCCATCCATCTCTCTCCACGACATCTGGTCACAGGAAACAGGTTGAGAATCAGTGGCATCACCAAGGAGGATTCTGGGTTGTATCAGTGTGTGGCAAACAATGGGATTGGTTTTATGCAATCCATTGGGAGACTTCAAGTCCAGACAGGTATAGGAACATTTTTAACTATCCAAGAACTTAAACTAAAACCTTTGCTTTTTCTGACACATTTTAGTTTTCTTGCCAAAAGATTTGGTTTATGTATCGACTAAGTCCATTTCTGACCACGGTAAGCAGCAAATTGTATGATTTTTCCATCACTTGTTGAAGTGTTTCATGGGGGAGTGGGAGAGATAACCCAGCTGCTTTATTTCAAGGATCCAGAATTTAAAAGAAGGCAAAAAATATCTTGCCTCAAATATAGTTTTGCATGTTTCTCTCCTAGACAGTGTTGGCTTTTATGACATTTTAGCCGTGTTTTGATAGGAGGAGTGTTTGGAGAGCTGGAGGTATTTGGTGACTCAGTTGTATTGATTCTTAAACTTTTAAACCTAAATTTCAGGGTTAAATCCAACTGTAACTAAACCTCTTCTGAGTCTCATGATTGACTCAGATGAGTTGAACTGATTTCAGGTTCTGTTGGAATTTGTCTTTGTAACTGACGAATTCCAGACTTAAAGTTTGAGATTTTTGTTCTTGTGCACCTCAAGTGCAGGTTGAAGTTTAATATTGCATCTGCCTGCTCCAAACAAAAGTTTCAATAGTGTTAATGGTTTTCAGTCCCTTGTTCAGTAAGGCAGTGAATTGGGGAATTACTAGCAACCAGAAAACTAGAGAACGGTATAAATGAAAAATATTTGAATGTGTTCATTTTTGTACCATATTAACAGCTCATCTGTGCATTAGACAATAGATTCCATAGTACAGTGAATTAATTTTATGTATGAATTGTGTTTTTTTTAATAGGCAAAGGTTCCAAGCCAGTTATAGTTTCTTCACCAGCCAGTGCCAATGTGGTAGATGGTGGAGATGTTACCTTGTCGTGCAATGCCACTGGACTGCCTATTCCTGTAATCCGTTGGTACAGCAGCCGTGGACTTATTACCAGCCACCCTTCTCAGGTCCTACATTCAAAACCACGAAAATCTCCACAAACAAGGAGAGGCAACGCCATTTTAGAGCCCATCTACTTAACCATGTCTCGAGCTGGATCAAGCTCCCTATACATTCAGGCAGTTACTCCAGAGCATGCTGGGAAATACTCTTGCGAAGCAACAAATGAACACGGCTCAGCACTGTCAGAAGCATTTCTTACAGTTGGTAAGCTAGAATCAGCGTTGCTGTGAGCCTTTTTAACATTTTAAGTAATCTGGCATGCGCCTTATGTGGTGAAACATCTTTTTAGTGTCAAGAGGGTCAGTTTAGCAAAATCTGAATTAGAAATTAAGTGGCTATTTCATGATGCATTGAAATGAGTTGGCCGGGTTCCTAGTGAGCAGATATTCACCTTGTAGTTTTTGGCCATCTCACCTGGGGCTAAAGCTTGTACCAGGGTCTCACCTGGCACATCTTTGGGAAGGGAGATGGCCATGTGGGGAAGCCCCATTTTGGAGTTAGAGAATTTAGTTCTCCAGTCTGATCCAATAAGGGACTTTTGACAAGCACTAAATTCAGGTTAAAATCTCTACAGGCTTTAAAAAAAAAAGAAAAGAAAAGAAAAAAAAGTGTGTTTAGAATCACCTGCTAAAGCATTGTGTGGTTGCAGCCCGGCTTTCAGCCGTAAAAACTATGGTTCAGCGGTGCTTCCAAAGTTACTGAGGAATTGGTGCACAGCAAAACCAGTCTTTGAAGAGTGAAGTAAAGCAGGGGAATCCTCAACTGTTCTCCGTAACGCGCGTGCACACCACCGCCCCCACCACCCCCACGGTGGGTAGATGAGAAATGTAAACATAAATAGACAATATAAAAGGCTGGATCTTGCAAAGAAAATACTGACTGTTCACTATTCTCTGAGGTTGCTACTAGAAAGAGATTGTTCTTAAGCTGAAGGCACGTTATAAAAAGAAATAGTCTTTATTTTTATTATTTTATGTTCTGTCCATGATCCCAGAAATATTAATAATAATTTTTAAAAAGTTACCCTAACAAGAACAAGGGCAAAATTTTAAAAAGCACCCAAATGATTTAGGCTTATGCTCATTTTCAAAAGAGACTTGCATTTAGGAGCCGAAGTTTTATTAAAAATCAGTGGGATTTAGCCTTCTAAGTGCCTTTTAACATGGGACTGAAGAGCCTAAATCCTGTAGGTGGTTTTGAAAAATTTACACTTAGTCTTGCTGTATAATCGTCAAAACACGTCCTAGGGAAAACAGGAAACCTCATTAAAATGTGCTGAGCCAGAAAGCAAGTTAAACTCTATACCTAATTTTTTTTCCCCAAAAAATAAAGATAGAAAATATATTGAATGCACAATTCACACAAAAAAACATTAATTTTATTTTTTTAATTGTCTAATTTTTAAATATTCTGGCTTCTGATACAACACTGGTAAATATGTCCTGAAATACATTAAAATCCTTTTTTTAAAGATATTTTTCTACTTCCATCTTGATGTTTAGAAGGTTCTGTTTAGCAAGGGAGAAACTGACTGTATAGGGTACTATATAAAAATTGACTACACTCAAAGTGCTATCAAATATATAATATAAACTGAGATTTTTTTTTCTAAATTTTTCCATTTAGACTTTAGTAGATTTTTTTCCCCTCTTGAAATAAATATATACCTCTAAATGGGGCAAAAAGATGTTTTCTTTAATAATAAAAAAAAAAAATTGCTGAGAAAATGATCTCTGTGTACTTTTAATATTAAAAAACTCACATTAACTTCATTAATGGACCTCATAAAACCAAAATCAAACACAATTCCCAGAACTCAACCTGAATTGGAATAAAAATCCTGGTGCCATGTCTCAACCTGGTGGCCGTGAGTTCTACAAGTTAAATGTCATATTTGCTTTTATCAGTTTCAAATTTGTTGCACTAGCTTCTGATTGGCATTCAAGTGACAGTAAAGGCACTGGGGTTGATCTGTAAATCTTTAAATGGGTTTGGAAGCTGGCTATCTGAGAGCCATCAGGATTCAAAGGACTATTAACTTAAATGCCAAAAGATATTTATATCCCATACGACTTTAATAAACCAGTTCTAACAGCAGAAGTATCAAACCGATATAGCTCTGCAGTCAGTTCAGTCTACAATAGGCTCAAGTGAATATGTCAGGTAAAGTTTTCAGAAGCGCCTGAGTGATTTAGGAATCTAACTCCGTGGCACTTAGTGTCTTAAGTCATTTAGATGCTTCAGAAAATGGTACCCGTCTTGAGTAGTAACTCCCGTCTTGCAGTGCTGGTTGTAGGAAGCTGTCATTGGGTATGTTGTAGAACACTGACCACAAATCTCCCTGCTAACTTCCATTAAACACGAGCCTATTTTGTGGGATTGCTAAGGAATTTTTTCAAAGGGTGCAGTGACTATGAAGCTGAGGGGGAATAGTTAATCTGAATAGGGAGGTAGCGGAAGTACCCCACTTTACATACTGAAATAAAGGATACAGAAACCTTGACAAATCCTCTGGTGTAGGTACATAAATCTGAACAGCCTTAATAAACATTACTGTCCTGTGGTGTCTGTCTATAAGTTAAATACAAATTGTTTGCCAATAGTTTACAAGCCTTCAGGGCTAGTAAAAGCAATAATGCCAGTAGGTCTACCCACACCAACCAAAACCACAGCTAATTCCCTGCATACTGCAGTCCAATTCCCTGCTCCAGCAGTCACCGAGTCATATTGTGTACATCCAGAAATCCTTACTAGGCCATCACAGGAAAGTACGTGTTCCAACTCTTCAGACAGAACGTTGGGTTTTGATGCTAATATGCAGCATGCATCACTTTCTCATGGGTTAATTTAGTGTACTAGATACACTTTAAGGGTGAGAACATTATCAGGCATTTCTTCTGTTGTCTTGAACAAGCTGATGTTTGGCCTTGAAGACTTCCTCTTTGTATTGCTTATGACTCCCATCCCCTAACCCTGCAGCATTCCTAAATAAACCAATGCTTGCTGAGAACATGGGCTTCTGTTTGGAAAAAAAAAAAAAAGAAAAAAAAAAAACCACCTTTCCCTTCCCCTCCAGCTTCCAAGAAGTGGCCAAAAATAGCAGCCACACTTGTTGTTGGTATTTTAATGGAGGTTTGACGGAATCTGAGGTGGCCAGGCCAACACAGCTTACGCTTTACATTACCAAGGAATGTCTGTTTATTTTGTAAACTAAGTTCCCCTTATTTCCCCTCCACTTTCTGGACCCCAACGTATAACGGAAACCTACACAGATCTATGAAAGAATGGGCAGGACTAAGAACATCTGGCAGTCTAACATTTCAGTGTGCAACCTCAGGAGCTGCGTCATTTCCCTCAGAGTTCTCCCTTTAAATATTGAAGTTTGATGCCTGTCTTGATGCTAAACCTCAGATGTCCAACCTGCCAGCCCATTGCTGCCTGGAATGTTGACAAGCTGTGTATCAATTCCAGGATTCCTTAAGAGTATTTTTGTCTGTTATGCTTTCCAGTACTACTGACCTCATTGCAGTTAAAGCTGCGGGATGGAAGGAGGAGGCACATAGAGGGCTTTCAGAAATAGATGTTAATATCACCAATAGCACTTTAGATCTGACTCTAAGCTTACCTCATTCTTAGCAATATATTTTCAAATGAGTTGGCTGGGTTTCAGCTATATAATGTTCAATATTAGCAGAAATTACTCACAGCTAAAACTTCACAAAGTGAGCTAAGAAAATGCCCTTAATGTAATTTTGTACATACAGTAAATTGTAATTGTACAGACATGGTTTAATGCCTTTGAGTCACTTCAAATTACTCTGTTTATGCTGGTAGAAATGTAGTTCTTTACTTTTCAATGTAAGTACATTGCTGCTACCTAATGTACCTGATACATCAATTATAACACACCCTCTGCTGCCGATCTGCCAGGTACTACACCTTTACAATGCGTGCGTTCCAAAGAGATGTTGCCGTGCTCTTGTTACTGCATAGAAGATCAGGAGACTCTAGGAGAGAAGGACAGTAGTTCATTAATTGTTTCTAGCGCATGAAGCAAATAGGCTTTGTCTTGTAGATATAACCAGAATTTTTCTTCTGCAGTTCCTTTTGAGTCTAGTACAAAAATTGAAGAAGTCACTCCTACGGAGGTTGCCCAAAGCGATGAAGGAGATGGAGATTACGATACAGAAGTGGGGTTCTCAAATTTGTCTCCAACGAAGTTGCATCTTGATGCAGTTGCTACAGAAAAGACACTCAATGGTGCTTTGCCGCCCGAAGCCCCAATCATCCTCAGCCCTCCACAGACACTCAAGCCAGACATGTATAACCTAGTGTGGCGCTCTGGAAAGGATGGCGGCTTGCCCATCAATGCTTACTTCGTGAAATATCGCAAGGTACTGCTTCTTTGCAGGAGACAGGAATAACGCCACAGCAGGTAGTTTTAGGCTTCTCAAGGAACCTATCTTTGTTACAGCAACGTGGGTGTTAACAAGAGCTATGGTATCAGCCCAGTTTTGCTGTGGACACACAGGCAGTCTGTTTAGGGATGATTGAAATTAGTTGCTGTTTTTTCTGGGTTTAACTGGGCCTGGTTCAACAGAACTCAAGTTTTTATTTCCATTGTAGTACCATTATTGTATGTGTGGAATTGGACTCTGGTGAGCATTATTCATACAACATTAGTAATCAAAACAATGAGTTTACAGTCAGTATGTCTGGTTCTGATCTCACTCGCACTGTGTAGTTTGAATAGAACTTTTGCAAGCCGTGAACGTCTTTGATTAGAATTAGAACCAGGCATCACATAAGACTAAACCTTAAATCAGACTTTTTCTCTGAAGGACTAAGTTACTCAGTTCATATTTTTATAAGTTGAAAGCCTTGTTCATCCTGGTCTTATCCCAACCTGAAGCAGAAATACCGCAAGATATTTTGACCAGCCAAATCCAGGAAATCTAATGACAGAGCCTGTTTAATTTATGAACCAAAGATACTTGGTTCAGATAAGTATTCAAAACTTTTGGTGCTTATCTGGCCCTTCAAATTAGTCCATCACTAGCCATTATATTTTCTGTATTAAATGCTTGTTTGTTTATGTAATTTTAGTAGACAGTTTATCATGGCTTTAAAAGCATCTATCTCTTCTATCATAAAAATTATTTAATTGATTTCCTCCTCTTCCAAGATTTCTTTTTATAAAGCATTAGAAAGAAATGTCTCTTTTTTGAAGAAAGAATTTGAATCAAGGCCATCAGTATAAACTTTAGTAATCCATAGCATTTGGAGCTGCCTTCCATGTTTTTATTAAAGCCTTATGTTGTTTAGTACTTTATTTTTGGTAGAGTCTCTGCCTTTTCCTTTGGGATTTGGGGTAATGCTTTTCTCAAAGGTCAGATATTAAGAGAAATCTTTCCTTTGCCTAATGGAACTGGTGAATTCACTGCAAAACAGAAAAACAACAACAACAATGAAAAATTGTAAAAAGGGAAATATGTACTCTAATAAAAACAAATCTCCAATCTTCCTGCTAATGTTTTCCAGCCTCTGGAGGTAACCAAGCAGATAAAACACACACACACTCTCTTTTTTGTGTTACTCATTTTAACCAATAAACATGTAAAGATGCTTAAATTCATGGAAGGCTGGGATAGGTTAGGGTAATTGACTGTCCCCTTTCTCCTCTTGGGTTCTGCTTTAATCCAGACATGCACACCACCATCTAATGGCTGCTAGGTATTCTGCTTGAAATCGTTTGTCCTCATTCTAGTTCCTCAGACACAAGCACTCGCAGTAAATATCCATTGTAATATGTACTAATTAACATAGTTAGCTGTCTCAGCTGAGTGGCCAGGGGCCAACTTAATATGGAGACAGAAGTCTCTGAAACCTTGATATGGGGATCCTGTAGGTCAGGGTTCAGATCTGTTGCAGGAACATTGTGTAGAAGCTCACAGAGCTGCCGCTTGTGCTTTACCTGCTGTGTGGATAAAAGACTTGGATTTCCAGGGCTGTCATTGGCCCTGAGTAAAACTAATTGAACATAATTAGACATTTTGGCATTTTTATACAATAAAATGTCCGGAAGACCAGCTCAGCTGGAGAAGTATTGATATTTTCCCACATCTAAAGTTGAAGTCATGGTTTGTCTTGCTCTTAGCATCTTGTGATTTCCTCTTGTATAGCTGGACGATGGCATCAATGTCATGGGAAGCTGGCATACGGTCCGTGTTCCTGGAAGTGAAAATGAGCTTCATCTCACAGAACTGGAGCCCTCCAGCCTCTATGAGGTTCTGATGGTAGCAAGGAGTGCTGCTGGTGAAGGCCAGCCTGCCATGCTTACGTTTCGCACCAGCAAAGGTAGGTGCAGTGTTTCCTATATGCAAAGTTATCGCCAAAACATTCCTGTAATTTAAGTTGACCGTGGCTTGTCTCTACAGCTATTTGTGGAAACAGTTGTTTAGTGTAGTATCAAAGGAAGCGCCTATCACAACTAAGGCTGTTGGTAAATGGGATCCAGCATAGCTGTAAGTCGGATTCTGATGGTGCATTGCCATAGCAGTATGCTGAGAGGTAACTGCGCTATGTATGGACTGTAGTGCGTCTGGTGAAGACACTCTGTGCTGCTGGGAGAGAGCTCTCCCATAGCTACTGTCGCTCACAGAGGTGGCACTGTCAGCCTGAGACGCTCTCCTGCGGACACAACGCTGTCCACACAGGTGTTTAGGTAGGTGTAATTTACGTCGTTCAGGGGGGTGGCTTATTCACACCCCTGAGCAACATAACTTCTACCAGCGTAAGTGGTAGTGCATACAGGCCCTTACTGAAAGTAGCCAAGCTAAAGTCAGAAGGCAGCCAGGTCCTGGTCAGCCTTTTCCACGTAACACTTAAAAAGAAGTTCAAGCTTGACTGGTCCTTCCATTCTGAGTGTCCTCACACAAATTAATAAAGCTTCTTCAGTCTTGACCTGTGTAAAAGGGTCTTGGCCTTTCCTGTGCAGAAACTTCCAGTGCACGTTATGTTAGTTTTGTAGTGCACACTGTATTGAGAGCGCTAACCCAGTTCTCATTTCCAACTTAAGTGATTTTTTTGAATTCAGGTTTAAACTGAGCGACTAGATCATTAAATGTTTTAATTACCATATATTAGCCACTCTGCTTAAAATGTTATTAATGCAAAGAATTAAACAATTGGTCATCTAATACAGGAACCAGCTGTATTAAAAATCATTAGACATGCTAGTGATTTATTTCCAGGAGGAGGCAGCCATATGCTATGAAAACTGGTATCCGTTTTTAATTGCCAGTTTGGGGGCTTCATTAGACCTATTGCCAAATTGTTGCTAGGGTGCTTTCATCATGATTCCTTTACCAGTGTTGGTGGTTTCAGTGTACTGAGGGGCATGATTTGGGGGAATGTAACAGGTGTTAAACTCACAGCAGAAATCTAGGGTGGGACTAGTGCATATCATGCTGTATAGATGTGCAGTTAATATGGAGGTTACTCCAGCCTGAGACTTTTGTGCAGTGATTCTGCGGATTGACATGGAGAATTCTCTTCTCCTTCAGCCCCTGAGGAACTCCCTAGTGCACAGCAAGCCTGGCTGGGAATTGGAGCCAGGTTTAGTGCGAACTGCACCACAGTTAAAGCTGCTATCTTGTGTAAAAGCAGCGGGAGGGGATGTACTGTAAGGATGCAGTGAACAGATCTTTTTCCGGCAATGTCTTCTCAGTCACTGAGTTTATTTATCATATCTCAAACCTTTTTTAGAAAGAACATCATCCTCAAAAAATACTCAGGCCCCATTTCCCCCACTTGGCATTCCTAAACATCCTATCATTCAAGAAGGGACAAATAACTTTGGGGTGATCCTTCCAGACCTGTCTCGACACAGTGGAGGTAGGTGAATGGATTGTCTCCGATTTGCGTATGAGATGAGATGCATTTAAGCTAATTTCTCAAGTGCTTATAATTATTTGTATTTCTATGTCTTGTGTCCGTTTTTATTCCCTGTTTATTCCTTAGGTCTGTTTTTCTGTTGCAGGTCTCTTTCTCTTGTGAATGATCTGTTAGCAAGGCTCAGATATAAGTGACTTCAAACTAGTAGATTTTCTATGCTTGCATGCATTTTTAGAGAAAATGATCAGATTGTTCATGCTTTTAAGAGTGTTAATTAAAAGGTTAGTTCATCCCAGTCAGTGAGGCAGTGTATTAAGTAACCACTTTGATTCATCCCGTCATTTGTTGTGACTTGCAATAATTATTTATGAATCCTCAAAATGCAGTGCCTATCTTGCATTAGAGTGTAGTTGTCATCAAATAGATTTCTCATCCAGTGAATCTGATATTTAAAGGGACACTTACTTTGAAATGTAGTCAGTTTCTAATAATGAGTTAAGTAGTTTGCCACACTTGACCCCTAATCTCACTGCCAATTTTGATAATTTACAAGGACTTTTTCTTATGTTTGTGGTTTCTCTCCTCTCTGACTTTGTGAAAGACCCGCAAGAACAGGAGAGGAAACTGAAGGTGACAATATGCAAAGTGCTATCAGATGCATAAAGTCAGTGTCTCTTTTCCGTAGTTTATCACTGATAGTCAAATTGGATATTGTAACAATAAGTAATTCATTTTCAAACAGGTGTGATTTTTAAGTTGAAAATGTCCCTTTAAATATCTTACGGCTAAATATGTGTCAGTCTTCCTGAAGTACACGAAGTCTTGATTGCAGAGATCACTGTCAAAGTGAGGGTAAATAACATGAGCAAAAAAGGTAAAATTTTCAAAGGCACCCATGTCCAATTTTCAAAAGTGACTAAAGCTCCTAAGTGCATATGTCAATTTTGTAAATGGGATTTAGCCTCCTAATTCCCGTCAGCGCTTTTGAAAATGTTACCCAAATAGACTGAAAATTAGTTTAAGAATTTAAAATCCAATTAGTGCCAGATAACCTATTGCCTTTCTGTTCCTTATTAAATACCTTCCTCCCTCTATGGCATTTGTGGTTTAACAATGTGTATAAACCAGTGCAGTGAAGACTTAACCATTCTGACTGATGAGACTTCTTATAACCAGATTGCTAACACCACCTCTTTCCATTTCCTCTGTTCCCACTGCTGTCTGTAACGTCAAGTGAGTTCAGTAAGTATTGATATCATTTGTTACGTGCTTGGTTTGCTCTTGTTTCTTCTAAATTATGCTTAAGCGATTCAGTGCTTAGTAGTATTTACGGATCCATTTTTTTCATGGTTCTGGGAATTTCAGTTCAAATTTTTTATTCTCACCAAACCAACCTGCTGCTGTTGTACGTGCTCCCTTTGTGTAGTGCCAAGGAAGAGATAGAGTTTAGTGTATTAGCATGTCTCTTTCAGTTCTGTTGAATAAAGTATGTAGCTCCACTATTTTCTCGTAGTGTGTTGCTTGTTGTTTAAAAACACTTTTGCGCTCCCATAATTTAGTTGCATTGGTCTGATGCAGCGCAATGTTCACATCCACAACTAAGTTTTCATACACAGTTTAAGACTTTTTAGTACTAGGGCTCTTCCCAACTCTGAAGGATAAAAGGAAAACTTTTAAAAGTATCTCTCATTTTATATACTGGAGTGCCTGTGGGAGGAGGATTTAAGAATCTCCATGTTTGAAACATTTGGTCTAACTTAATTGATTAAACTAATCATAGGTGTGCTCTGTAGAGAACGGAGTTCCATGTTTCTCATCTAACTCCTATGTTCATCTTCCTCAATTTCCCATTTCAGTTCCAGAGGCTCCAGATCGCCCTGCTATCTCAACAGCTTCAGAGACCTCTGTCTATGTCACATGGATCCCACGTGCAAATGGCGGCTCCCCCATCACTGCCTTTAAAGTAGAATACAAGCGCATGAGCCGAAACAGCGACTGGCTAATTGCAGCCGATAGCATCTCTCCTTCTAAACTGTCAGTGGAAGTTCGCAACTTAGAGCCAGGTATTAAAACTCTTTCACTGCCCTTAGGAGTTTTAGTTCTAAATCCTTTTTCTTTTAGATGACCACTTTCTTGTGAGGAGAAGTATTTATTTCTGGTCATGCACTTCAGAAGATAAAATAATTACAGATTCATTAAGAATACTAAACATGATTAAAAAGGCCCATTTTATCTGTAGTTTGTCTCGGGTTAGGAATTTGTTTCTTTCATTGAAGTTGTCTTTTAGCTGTCTAAGAATGAAACAGTCCCCCCTGCCCTCCCAAGTTCAATTTTTATTGATGTTTGTTAGTTTTGTGCACGTTTTCTTTCAACCTCTCCCTACTTAATTGTCATTTCTGGTAAATACCAAATCTAGGTTACGATTGTTATGTGCTTCTCTGCAGCCATTCCATTTGTTTTTCATTGGTTAGTATTATTGGGCTGGGAAACAAGAGAACAAATATACTAACATCAACCAATTACTCTGAGGCAGAAGTTCAGGGGAACTTCAGAAATAGACAAAGGAGGACCATTGTCCATGACCTCTAGAAATTCATGCAGCTGGTCTTGTGGGATACAATCTCATAATCTTAATTGGACATCCTTGCCTTAGGAGGGGAAAAATAGCATTTCCTTGCCTTTCCCATGGATGAAAATTTCTTTCCAGCCCAATTATTTGACTAGCTTTTCACCACTGTATGAGCAGGTTCTGTCACAGTTAAGCATCTAAAACCACTAGAGAGACATCTTTCATTGCAAGTGATTTTCTTTTTGAATCTCAAGAAATCAATTTAGAACTAATTCCACTATGACAGTGTCTTATCTCAGATTTTTTTTTAATTATTTGAGCCCTTTTTCTAGTGCTTGGGTATTTTTATCTTAATCCCTAATTTTATCTTTTGCCTTTGAAAGGAGCAACATACAAATTCCGTGTGATTGCTGTTAACAATTACGGGGATAGTCCACGAAGCTCACCATCTCGACCATATCAAGTTGCTGGCTTTACCAACCGTTTTTCCAACCGTCCGATCACAGGACCTCACATTGCCTACACTGAGGCAGTCAGCGACACTCAGATCATGTTAAAATGGACTGTGAGTACACTTTTCTGCTCTGTTCCCCTTCTATAGACTAATTCTTACTGATTTGGCAGTTAGAAACCTTTTAAAAGTGAAGGATCAAGGATCAAGAACAACACACTCAAGTTAGCAATGTAGTTGTTTTCCTCAGTAGTGAGTGGTATTCTTAAGAGATTCATGGTATTCTTAAGAGATTCATGGTTGATATCCCATGAACCATATCAATCTACTAATTCTTTTCCTGTATTGTAATATTTAAAATCTAGAAACCTGAATTGTTGCTGTACTTCTGGTACTGTCTTGTAGTGGATGTTGAATAACAGCAACTTTAACTCCTCCAAACAGCTCAAAAGTGTTATTTGATAATAAATCCTGTTTTAGTTTACATGAGTCCTTGAAAAGAATCCACTGTTGTATTATTCACACGCTAAAAAGTCTTAACCAAGCCTCAAAATCATATTCTCTGTTGAGAATTTTCAATAGGCTACATCTGAAGAGGAAATGTATCCAATAAAAATTCCATATTGCAAAAACATTCCCCTCCTTGCCCCTGTAACTCTGTCTTTCATAAGCAAATACTTTGAAGTCCTTATTGAAATCCACTGTATCATTAGTTTTTTGCTTTTGCACACTTATGTATGCAATCGTGGTGCACCATGAGGGTAATTTCTAAACGCCACAGAATTCCCAGTTCTGCAATTTGCCTGAACAATTCAACCTTGAAAGAGGAAAATATCAGTAATAAACTGAAGAAATTTAGTCTAAAATGCCTTAGGACTACATAAGAGTAAGTTTGAACTCAAAGGTTAGGAAATACCAACTGCGTCTGCACTACAGGATCAGTGCCGGCATAGCTTCTTAGCGTAGAGGCAGCCTACACGATAGAAGGAGTTTTCCTGCTGGTATAGGAACAACATTAGCTATGTCGACAGAAGCACTCTTTTATTGCCATAGCTGCATCTGCACTGGGGTTTTTGTCACCGTAGCCATGCTGGTTGGACGTGGGTTTTTTCACCCCTCTGATTGACGTAGCTATGCTGATACCAGTTTTAAGTGTAGCCCAAGCCAGTCAATTTAACCAAGTTAAAGTTGCATAGACAACCTTAACTCTGCCCCCTGTGCCTTACAGCAGCCTTCAGCTGCATGACTACATACTATGTGTGAAATTATACAATTCTTGTAATTGTTTTTCTTTTTTCTTTTTTTGGTCATAATGGTCCAGTATATCTTTGACTTAAAATAAAATCTTCAAATGAGAGTAATATCCCTTTTTCAAAATGGGACTAGGAAGGTGTCCAGAGCTCCCTGCTGTGGACCCCTTCTGGGCTCTTCAGAACTGCAGGAGTCCGTCCTCAGCCCTTCAGCGGGGCTTTCCTCAGTCCCATGTCTGCATTCACCACAGTATGTTTGACTAGATTTTTCACAGTGCCGTTAATTTAGCTCCATATACATTCAAAGTAGATCCTTCAGTTCTCACCATGAAACCTGATTAAAAAAATCTGTGCCACTCAGTTTGATTTTGAAAGGCTTATTGCTCTGTCAAATCAAATATAATTTTCTTAAGCATAGGTGCCAACTCCATGGATGCTCTGGGGCTGGAGCACTCACAGGGGGGGAGAAAAAAAAGAGGGTGCTCAGCACCACTGGCGGCCCCCACTGATCACCCAGTGCTTCCCGCCCACCGGTGGTCCCTGCCAATCAGCTCCTACCCCCCAGCACATCCAGCATGCCAAGGATTTGGCTGTTCAGAAAAAGATTGCAAGATTTTTTTTTTTCTTCTTTCTTCAATGGGAAGGGTGTGTATTTTTCATTCTCCTTGTGAACCGCTAGGTCAAAAACACTAAGAACTTCGCCTTTGTGCAGAGACCACCATGCAAAAATTCTCAGCCAAAATGGAAGTTTCAGACAGCAACTGGTGACTGACTGCACGGGATTAGAATGGAAACTGTTACATCATCTGAACTACAGTGGTTTCTTCTAGTTCTATCTTATTTAAGACCACTCTTTCTTGAAAATACTTCTGGTCTCTTCCTGAATGAAGTAAATTTATTTCTGTCATGACTTGAAACGTAATCAAATATTTTAATTTTAAATGGATTTATCCTTTAATGTATTATTTGTATTCTCTTTTCCAGTATATTACTTCAAGCAACAATAATACCCCCATCCAAGGATTTTATATCTATTACCGGCCAACTGACAGTGACAATGATAGTGATTACAAGAGAGAGATTGTGGAAGGTATGATGTGGCGTATGCATTATCAGAGGCAGTATGCCAGATATTTGTTGGGGAAGACCATTATGTAACCATAATGGCTGTGTTTACACAAATCTGAACTACTTTACTGAAATGAATTCAGTCTAAATAATATCAGGTTTCAGAGTAGCAGCCGTGTTAGTCTGTATTCGCAAAAAGAAAAGGAGGACTTGTGGCACCTTAGAGACTAACAAATTTATTTGAGCATAAGCTTTCGTGAGCTACAGCTCACTTCATTGGATCCAGTGAAGTGAGCTGTAGCTCACGAAAGCTTATGCTCAAATAAATTTGTTAGTCTCTAAGGTGCCACAAGTCCTCCTTTTCTTTTTTCTAAATAATATATTCACCAGCAGTAGAGATCTTAACTTTTTAGCTCCAAATTCTGCTCCCGCATGAACTGGTTTCTTCCATCCATAATTCAAACTTAGTACATTTAAATTCCACTTTTAAATTGTTCCGGCTGCATCATTGCAAGCCCTAAATGCAGATGCGTTTAAACCAGTTTATCTTAATCCACTAATTTACTAAAATAAAATAAACTGGCAAAAATGAGATTTTAAACCAGTTTACATGCATCTAACAATTAGGGGTTTTCACTCGTGTAATTAAATGGATTTTAGATTTAGTTTCACTGGTGCAAGTTTTCTAAGATAAATAAACCCGCAGTTCTTCTTCGAATGATGGTCCCGATGTGTATTTCACATGTGGGTGCATATGCACACCTTGCACCCAAGTCTGGAATTTCTTCAAAGCAGTGCCCGTTGGCCTGCATGTGCCCAGTAACTCTCTTTGTGCTCCCGACCGTGGGTATAATCGGCAATGCAGGTGAATGCCTCTCCAGTTCCTTCTTACCACTGCATGGCCCGAGTCAGAATTGTGTCCTCCTTTGCTGTTGCAGAAGCTGTAAAAATTTAGTTATAAATAGTTTATCTCTTAGCGTAGAAATTCTATTTAGTGTTTCGTATAGAATAGAATACTCCCCTGCCACCCCGCCCTGGTTACGGGACTAGGTGCAGGGTCCATGGATTCAAGAACGGCATCTTCTGCCCTCGCTCCTTCTCCATCAGCGATGAGCATCACTGGCCTGCACTGCCTGGATGATGCATGTTTCTGCGAAGTGCAGTATCTGTAAATCCTTCCTACCCAGACCTAGAGAGCCCCATAAGCTCTGACTGAAAATGTTCTTGCTGGAAGAAGTTATGAGGCTCCACTCCGACCTGGGCCCAGGAGCTCCCACTATACATTGGCCTCCACCAACCAGCAAAGGCCCTCCAAACATGACCCTCGGAGCAGAGCCCTTAACATCGAAGCCCAAGGACTCGTCACACAGGGCTCCCCGTGAGAGTAAGAGACACTCACATGGGCATAAGGATAGATCCCTGCAGCAGACTGTCCAGAAAAAATGTGTTTCCTCCCTGAACTGGTCAAGGTCAGGAGAAGTGTTGCATATGGAACCCACGGAACCAGCTCAACCCGCAGGTTGGAGAGTAAGGTGCAGAAAAAGAGTGATCTGGCAGTGACAGCAGTAGCAGGGGTGGAAAGATAATCACTCGCCAGTCCCGTCTGTGAGTTCAAGTCCAGATTCGTCGTTGCTACCGCCTTGTCTATCCAAAGACCATCTGGCTGCATCAGATTAAATGGGTCCTTCAGGTGTCTTGTACTGGAACTCCTCAGACTCTGGGCCGTACGGAGACTTGTAACACTGGAGGATATCTTACTCCCCTGCCCACAATCTCCACTCCTTTCGGGCCCTGCCCGCCTGACAGATATCCTTACCCCGGAGGAGGAGCTGTTACCATTGTCTCAGGAGAGGTCCCATCTCCATCCATCGGGCAGGAGCACATCGGTACTGATGGTACCATCAGAGACCAACAGAACCATGCTTGAAATTGGAGGAGTCAGAGGATATAGCTGCACCAGTA
This sequence comes from Eretmochelys imbricata, assembly GCF_965152235.1. Taxonomy (NCBI): domain Eukaryota; kingdom Metazoa; phylum Chordata; order Testudines; family Cheloniidae; genus Eretmochelys; species Eretmochelys imbricata. The sequence continues at coordinate 4,388,816 of NC_135593.1, read as the reverse complement.
TCTCTGTGAGGGTACGGGAGACCTGACGCAGCTGAGGCATTATCCCTCCAGTTATGACCCCTTCCCCCCAAGGGACCCCGATATCGATTCCCATAGGTGCCAGTGCATTTAGGGACCGCTATGGCAGGTGCCCTAGACACCTCTCAGGAGTCATTCCGCTTCTCTGCCTCCCATCAGCCGGTCCCCTCAATGTATGAGGAGGAAGAACCAGAAATGCTTCCGATGGGGGGCCTCCTCATTATCCCTGGAGGAGGCCAGCACCCCTTCATTGCCCTCTCTGCCAGATGACTATCAGCAACATCAGGAGTTGTGGCAAAGGATCACTAATGATCTCCAAATCCTGCTAGACGAGGTCCAGGGATCCTTAATGTTGACTCCTGGACATTTTTGCAACCACAGGAACCAACCGGGATGGCCCTTCCAATCAATGAAGCCATATTAGAACTGGCCAGAGCAGTCTAGCACACACCAGTAATTTGTGCCCCTATGCCAAAAAGAGCCAAAAGACGTTCTGTGCCAGCCAAAGGGTGGTGATTTCATGTTTTCCCATCCTGCGCCTAATTCATTGGTGGTACAGACAGCTACAGAGAGAGTTCAGCCACGCTAACAAAAAATCTATTTCGGCAGATAAAGGGTCAAAGAGATTGGACTCCTGGGTAGGAAGGTTTTCTCCTCTGCAGGCCTCCAATTTTGTATAGCTAATTACCAAGCTTTGTTAGCCAAATATGATTTTAACACCTATACCAGGCTCACAGAATTTAAAGATAAAGTCCCCATGGAACACCAAGCCCAGTCCCAGTCTTCTCTGGGCAAGGGGAGGTTGGTAGGAAAGGTGGCTTCCCAGGGTGCGGTAAATGCCACAGGTATAGCATCCGGATCTTTGGCCACACGACTGGTCATGCGAAAGGACTCGTGGCTCCGTTCTTTGGGATTCCCAAGGGAGGGCCAAAATACTATCCAAGACTTCCCTGTTCAGGAAATCCTGACCCAAAGCAGGAAGGATTCTACTAGGCTCTGATACCTGGCTAAATGGCAGCGATTTTTGGCCTGGGCACATCACCACCAGCATTCACTTGATACTGTAGGCATTTCAGTTATCCTAGACTGTCTTCTCTTCTTAAAGCCCTCAGTTCACTGCGAGTACACCTACCAGCAGTTAATGCCTTCCTCCCCCTGGTGCAAGGATGGTCTGTCTTCACACACCTGACCACAGTTTGATTTATGGAGGTCTTGATCAGGACCTTCTCACCAGACATTAAACCTACGCCTCAATGATACCTTAACCGTATCCTTTCAACATTCACAGGCCCACCCTTCTAACCTCTGGTGACATGTGCCATGATTTATCTGTCCATGAAGCCATCTTCGTAGCCATTACTTCGACAAGAAGGTTTAGTAAGCTGGGAGCCGTGATGGCAGACCCTCCTTATACAGTATTGCACATGGAGAAGGTTTCCCTTTGGTTACATCCCAAATTCCTCCCCAAGGTTGTGTCCGAGTTGCACATCAGTCAAACGATACTTATGTTTCCTGCCCGAAATCCTACACTTCTTCCAAGGAGAAGAGATTTCACTCCATTGACATCAGGCGCACCCTGGCATTCCACGTGCTGAAAACCAAACCTGTTAGAAAATCTGAGACTCTCTTTTGTCTTGGCAGAAAGGTCATGGGGACAAGCCATATCCTCACAAAGGATTTCTAAATGGGTTTCGGGAAGCATCTTAGACTGCTACAAAATAGCAAAGCTTCCGTCTCCTGGGCATATCACAGCTCGCTCCATAGAGCACAACCTGCCTGCACAGCATCCTTATTGGGCAGTCCGCTGCAGCACGTCTGCAGAGTGGTAGCTTGGAGTTCCAGCCCTACTTTCGCATCACACTATGCTCTAACTCAAGCAGCAATGGCAGATGCCGCCGTAGGAACGGCAGCACTACAGACATCTCTGCTACCAGTTTCCTTGCACCTTCCTCCAGTCAACACTGCTTGACAGTCACCCATGTGTGGAATACACGTCGGGACCATCACCCAAAGAAGAAATGGAGCTTGCGCACTGTAACTGGAGGTTCTTTGAGATGTGTGGTCCCTATCTGTGTTCCACTCCCTGCCCTCCATCCCCTCTGCTTTGGATCCAGTTGGAGTGCAGTAAGAGGAGGAACTGGAGAGGTGTCGTCCCGCAGTGCCTTTTACATGCTTGGTTAGGAGCACGAGGAGAGTTACTGTGCACGTTTGGATCAACGGACACTGCTTCAAAGAAATTCTGGACTCCGGTGCATGGCACCCCTGCATACCCATGTGTGGAATACAGATAGGGACCATGCATCTCAAAGAACCTCCAGCTACAGTAAGTAACAACCATTTGCTGTTGCAAATTGGGAAGCCCTCTTCAGTTACTTGTTAGTAGGTGCTTAATTTTTTACTCTTTGTTTATAGGGGAGCTTCTCTGAGCCCAAGATATTGCCACATTCAGTAAATGTTAGCTAATTTGACAGTTTCGCGTAATTCCCGCTTTGCTTTTTGAACACATTGATAACAGATATTGTAAGCCAGTGGGTTGTTTTGCTGGGAACTTTTAGATCATCATTTTCATGGAAGAAGTAGTCACATTTTACATTTTTTAACACCCTCTCAATCATCTGGCCTAAATAAATGTAGCGGCCTCATCTTGCCCCATTGAAGGTAATGGGTTTTTTTGCAATTGACTTCAGTTGAGGCAGGATCGGGCCCTTGTTTTGCAAATTCTTCCTCCTTTGACTATAGCCTGCACAATACTGTAAGGTGTGATGTACGCTTTTTCAGACAGTAGGACTGTTAAATATCTAGTTTTTGTGCTCAGAGGGTTGCTTCAAAGCTTATGCAGTCAGTATCTTTGTCTGTAAACATATTTTAGCCTTCTGTGACACAGAACTTGTGTGTTTATGAACGTTGCGCACAGGGCAGTTGTTTAAGTGTGCCTCCACTGTGCTGTGAAATTTGCTTATTCCTGATTTTCAAGTTTATGCATACTGAAATGTTTGTGGCAGTCTGAAACCACTAGCAGCTGCTCAGCTGTCCCAGAGCCTGCAACTGAAATTCACATGGTGGCAACTTGAAACATTAAAGCTTTCTTACCACGTTTCTGTAAAATAGTGAAAGCTATTTTCAATTCAAATGTGACTGGATTCTTTTTTACATTGAAGTATAGAGAAACATGTGATCCTTAACTTAGGTGCCAGGCCTTTTGGTTAACCCGTACAGATGGCTACATTGGCCTAATCACAGTCTTCCCTCTGTTACTCTTAAATCAGTGTTTTGACAGCAGATTTTATCTTGCAAAGACTCTTTTACTAGTGTGGAAGAGCTGTTGTGATGGTTGTGTTAGTTAACGAGTTGCCTTAAGCTTTCATGAACATTTCCTGCTAAGTCTTGTCTTCTGAGACAGAGTCCAAAGCTTACAGAAGGTTTTTCCTCTATAAAAGTCGCCACAAGCAATTTTATAAAAATGTTTGTGTGTTTGCATCATATGGCTCTCCAGTATTTGTATCTTTCAGCAAAAGCAAAATTAAACCTGCCCTTTCCTGCTTATATGGGCTGAATTTTTCCCTGTTGCTTCGATCTTGGAGATTGAATGTTAACCCTAAATGTAGTCTGATGTCTTGTTTAAATGTTTTCGCTTCCTAATGGTGCAGGGAGAGCACAGTTAAAATGTCTGTACAGATTCCAGTTCCTCTAATGGTTTGAAGCAGAAACCTAAAACCTGGTACAGTAATTACTGAAAGGAATGTTTGGGGGTGGAGGGAGAGAGGAGACAGAAGTAAAAAGCTTTGGAAAAATGTGCTTTAGGAATAAGCCAACTCCAGCATCAACCAATGTTTAAATACAAGTTATTATTTGGGGCATCTATTCATTTTAGTGTGTGTGAAGTGAAAGTTGTGTTTCATAGTAGTTCACCACTTAGAGCACTGAAAGAAAGCAGTTTAAAAGAGCCTTCCTCATGTAGTAGAGTGAAAACCACCCTCCTTTACAGGGTATTTTTAGTGCCACACAGTGGGAATTGGACTGCAGCTTTAATTCTGTTGAGTTAGAATGGAATCTTGATGGCACAGCCCTTCCAGCCAAGTGGGCTTTATTTTTTTAATTAATACTTAAATCAGTAGGTGGTATGACAGTTTCTTAGAAACAGTGGAAACAGTTCAAGGTGGTATTTTCCAAGAGGGATTAGAAGTGCTCAAACAGTTAATTAAACTCTCAAAAAAGGGTCCCTGTTTATTAAAATTTGTCACAAGTCCGTGAAAATAAAAACGGAGAGTGATTTATACTGAAGTGCTCTGTACTTCAGGAGGGTGTCTAAATGAAAGGTTGGCTAGCAGCCAGAGTTAACAAAATCATTCTATTAGGAAAGCTTGCTTGGATTGGAGTCCATGCCCCCAGAGACTGGGAGAGTGAGAAAGACAGGCCTGTTATCTGAGAGTGTTCCCTAGTATGTTTCACGAGGTATAAGTTAAATTATTTGTGGCTTCTACTAACTGAGATAGGAGAGGTCATAACATCGACTTTAGATGACTCCTTCCTGTGAAAATATTGGGTGACTTGAATTTTAACTGGGACCTTGCATTTATGGTTACTGTACTCTTGAAAGAGTCAGGGTATTATCACAGCACTCTGGCCAAATTCTAATGTGAGAATAATTACATTCTGTCTACCTAAATTTCTCCTGTTTCAGTTTGATACAGTAGTCTGCCTCACTACTTGCCCTGAACATTGTACGTTGTTAAACAGCTGGCACATTCCACCCTAAAGGCATGCATGTGAATGATGGATGAAGAGATTCCTGTGTATATGTAGGTAGCTTGCAAAGTGCTTAAGAGTCTTTCAGGATGGAAAGAGTAATTCCAAGTGAAAGAAATCAAGATTAGTTTGTCTTTAAAATTAGAATTGTGTGTCAACCAGAAATTTCCATTTCATAGGAAATGCCATGATTTTTAGATTTATTTCATTCAGAAGCAGAACAAAACCAAAGGATTCTGACATTTCCAACAGAAAAACGTTGCCTGAAGATTTTCCACCTGCTCTGTTTAAAAGTACAAGATATAATCTTTTAAAGATAATGCTTTCTGTGCTCACCAAGCAAGCCTGTGACACCCCAGCATTGTACTTTTGCCTAGTGAAAAGGGCATGACGCTATATTTTCTTCCATGACTCAGACATTTTCTCTCCCACGCACACTCTCGCATCTGTCTCATATCAAACAAAACAAATCTCGTTTCATTTTTCTTTCTAGGTACAAAGCAGTGGCACTTGATAAGCCACCTGCAGCCAGAAACCTCGTACGATATTAAAATGCAGTGCTATAATGAGGGAGGTGAAAGTGAGTACAGCAACGTCATGATGTGCGAGACAAAAGGTGAGTGAGGACACTTTTGCTTGTCTGAGAGCTAATGTCAAATGTAAAGCCTGAGAAGAAAATTTACTCGCTGACCCTCTCATTTAATTATTTTTAAAAATTCATGCCATCTGCTATAATTATGTTTGGAGGATTGTTTTTATTTACTATTGCTGAGGTTTTCTGACTGGAGAGACCAACGTGTTTGTCTCCAGGAAAGATAGTTTGCAAAGATGTGTAGACCTTTTGGATGTATTGACAGTCCCAGTTCATCCGACGTTGGTGGTCTTTCCTTAGCCGGACACCATCTTGCTGTAGCTTAGTTGGTTACTGGAGATAATGTACTTCTGCCTACACTGTCTCTTCAGGACTTGTTCAAATTCTTAATTCATGATGAATAAGTTGGCTGCCACTCACGTCAATTCTACCTGCCTCTGGCAAGAAGATAGGAATACTGTTCTCTGAAAATGTCAGAGTAATTATTTGCAAAAGAAATTAACGATCACAGTCACTTTGGTTTCTTAAGCAAATTAATCTTTAAAATCAAGTTATGTTGCAGAGGGAATATGCTGACACTAAAAGTAAAATACGGCTTCAAATGCACTACTTCTGAGAAGAGTCTACAAGCATGCACGTCAAACTTACCGTGCAATACCTATTACCTTACAGGGCAGGGCTGGGAGCTGCAATCTCTCAGACCACCTACATCTGGTGGAATATATCCTACCCAGAGTCTGTCTTAGTTATCAACAGCTCTGTAATTCCTCAAGATTTTAAGACTATACCGGGGGGACAACCTGCTGTCAAATATTCATATTGACGTTTCCTTTAAGTGATTGCAGAACCATGCTCTGAAGTATCCCTAGCCTCTGTTTGCCAGAAGCTGGGAATGGGCGACGGGATGGATCACTTGATGATTATCTGTTCTGTTCGTTCCCTCTGGGGCACCTGGCATTGGCCACTGTGGGAAGACGGGATACTGGGCTAGATGGACCTTTGGTCTGACCCAGTATGGCCGTTCTTGTGTTCTTATGACCTCTTTTAGGACCAAATCAAGGCAATCTGGGGCCGTAAGCAATAACCCCAAATGAGAGCAAGCATTGCCTCTGCCCCCATGCTCTAGCCTTGATCCTTCTTGACTTGGCTCTGGAAGGGGTCACCCACACAAGCAGCCTTTTGGGCCCCTTCTTTTTGGTGAATGTTGACGAGACTCTAGACACTGAATGGGGCTTGTTTTGGTCATTTCGGTTCAAAGAGGTAGTTAACACTCAAAAGCTAACTTGGTCTTACTGTTCTCTATTAGATTCCCTAAGCATGAGCTAACCTTTAGCAAAACAAATTCTAATGCTATAAATACAATATTTAAAATGTTCAGTACAAACCCCCATTTAAAATCTTGGTTGTAACATTCACTGATGGAAAAATTTAGTCCTGCAAAATTAATTACCAATAATTCTTTACATTGTTTTGGGGAGCACAGAGTGGCTACAATTCAGTATGTATTTACTTCGCAGCCAGCAAATATATAATTGTTGAAATGGTGCCTTTCACTGTAGTGCAGGTGTCATATTGACGTCGTCTTGAATTTTGTAAGATTTCTACCTGGTTGTTCGTTTCCTGAAGAATGCAGTTTTGAAAACAGTAAAGGTTAGCAGGGTTCACATCAGATAGAAGTAAGGCGTCTGGCAATGGTTAGTTGACAGAAATGCATATTGTGGTTTTTCCTGACCTCAGAAGTGGAAAGATTTGTATTCTTTCTGGTTGGAAGCTAGTGCCATCTCGAGCAATGCTTACATTCAATTGCTTGTTGAAGTATAACCTGGCTTAGATACATGGGTTATGAGTAGGTAGATAATAGGCATGTTCTAAGACAAACAGTTATCATCCAGTGTTAGTTGACCTCATCAGCTAATGTAAAAATCTTGAGCTGAAAATTTCTGTCTACAAATCATTGGGATACTAAATTCAATGGTAGATATTTCCACTTCATAACTGTACAGTTGAATAACAGATAAATAAACACATGTAGAATAACATTTCTGCAGACTTCTCATTCCAAGTTGGGTTCACAAGACCATGTGTGTCTCCTGTATTTCAACCAGTGAAACGCACACCTGGAGCATCGGAATATCCAGTGAAGGACCTGAGTACACCACCTAATTCTCCTGATCGTGGGGGTGGAGGCAATGCTGGCCCATCAAATGGCCCTGTTCGGAGCAGTGACATGCTATATCTGATTGTGGGCTGTGTCCTTGGAGTGATGGTCCTTATTCTGATAGTTTTCATTGCCATGTGTCTGTGGAAGAATCGTCAGCAAAACGCCATGCAGAGTAAGTTATTCTTGGTTTCCTCTCCTCCCAGTCCAAGTTTAATATGAAAAAATATGATGGTAATGAAAGTTAGACAATAAATATGGAGCTTTATATTGAATGTTCCAAATGCATACTCTCTGTTATGGTCAAACTGGTATTTGGTTAGTCATAGAAACTCTTCACTTACGTGTTACTAAGGAACATGGCGTGATGAAGGAATTTGTGAAAGTAGTAATGTGTCTGTTTCTCTGCATTGAGTCCCATTAGAGGATTGAGCCATGTATAGATTGCTGCAGTGTTCTGCTGCACTGTTGAAGACGCCATTCTTTGGATAAGTTATTGAGGCCCTGATCTGGCAACGTGTTTAGACATGTGCCTAACTTGAAGCATATTAATAGTCCCTTTGTTTTCAGTGGCAGTACTCCCATGCTTAGACTTAAGCATGTGCGTAAGTGGTTTTCTAGGTAGCCGTATAAAGCCAACATTCTTTTTGCTTCGCTCTAATTTTTCCAGATAAAGGGAAAGATCTTGTGGCACTTTTTTTGAGGCTCATTGTAGTACTGGCGACAGGCTGTGGAGCAGCTGTTAATAAGCAGAAACCTGCCAGTTTCTGACTAGAAACACACTGTGAAGTACTATGGAATACTAGTTTATAGCACCGTACAAAAGCTATCCGCTTCTATTCCCAGCAAATACTCTGAGCAAGCTGAGTCTTATGTGACATTTTAAATAGCTCCCTCTGTTTCTGGTACTTTAATTAGCTTTATCTGTACCGTCTGTGGTGCTTTAAATATGATCCATACTCCCCACCAGCAAACCCAAATTCTGCAAAACCTCCTTTGAAACTGAGCAGGACCAAAATAAGTTAAATTGTCTCTGCCATAGAGTTGATCATGCAAATGATCCTGTTTTAAAATCCTATTTTTACAGAGCAACATCTTCTGCTAAATTCTTTCCAGACCAAGAGGATTAGTGTGTGGACATAGCTATTGTAGAGATGGAAAACATTTGCATATTAAGCACTTAGATGTTACAATTTGTGGCTACTATAAAAACCCTGAAAAGGGTTAGATGAGTCACTTCTGTATCTCTGAAACATGCATCTGACTTTGGTTTTAGAAGTATGATGAAAAATAAAATACTCTTTAATCATACATTGAATACTTAGCAAAATTATGCTAACAAAGTGTTCTAATTTTTTCCCTGTGGGTCTCTCTTTGCAGAGTATGACCCTCCTGGTTACCTCTACCAAGGTGCAGACATCAATGGGCAAATGGTCGAATACGCTACTTTACCAGGCACAAGCCGCGTCAATGGCAGCATACATGGAAACTTCATCAGCAATGGTAGTCTCAGTAATGGCTGTCCACACCTCCATCACAAGGTTCCCAATGGAGTTAATGGGATCATGAATGGTGGCTTGACTGGAGGGACTGGCCTTTACCCAGGGCACACCAACTCTCTATCCAGGACACACATGGATTATGAACATCCCCATCATTTAGTGAATGTAAGAGGGCTTTGACTCACATATGATGTAAGGGTCCTGATCTTGACTTTGGAATTTTATTCACGGTGTGAAAGGAAGCTCCAGCAAGTCAAGTCAGTTGTGGAAATACTAAAGTCTTTGTGCTGAAGCTAACAACTACCAGTTACCCCATCTTTGTTCCAGTGGAAGTAGCTGGGCGTGGTGTTTCTCATACTTTCATCTTCAGGGCTTTCCTGTGGAGATTAGGATTAGAGGCACCAATAACTGTATTTAGTCTGGAGAGTCTCCTCTTACCCTTGTTTTTAGTCTGAGAGTTTTGAGACTCGTGCAATGCTGGATTGAGATACTGTACTGTATATATGGTATTTCTCAGTCTTTCTATCAGATTTAATGATGGTTCCTGAGTTTTCAGCTTCACAAATTGACTGTTCCCCACAAACACACACACACACACACCTGTTTCAGATCTGTGATTTGTAAGCTGTGCTATTAAGTTTACCACAGCCTGCACATAGCTGGGGTCTCATAAAAGAAAAAGTCCCTCCGGTCTTGAAATACAACAACATAATAAATAAGTCTGCCTTACTGAGTCCCTTATTTGCAACTTTTGAGACTAATTTCTTGAAGTAACAAAAACTGGTCTTAACCTGTGATCCAGCCTTTGTGTGCTGTGGAAAAATATTTAATTTTCTGAAACGTGTTCCATTTCCAAGAGAGAATAATGATTTCATTATTGTCTGTGGAAACAGGTGGGTTACTTTCAGACTTACTCCACTTTTATCACTGGTTCTACTCAAAACTGTGAACGTTGCCCAGGAAAAGTTCAAAAAGTCTATGTAATGAATGCTGTTTCCAAAGGGGAAAAAATGAAATGATTGTTTGCTTTAGTAATTGAACACAAGTACTTCATTTTATTCAACAGCAAATTGCCACTTACACAGTAGTTGCCACTTCAGATAACTCCAGGTTGGAACGTGGACTATTCATCTCATCACATGGTCTCCTTTTTGCGCCACAGTTTAAGTACCAAAGGTGCAGTTTTTCCTTTACCTAAAAGAACAACCATGGCCAAAAGATTTCTTATGTTGTAAAGCTATCTAACCAACATTAGCAATGGGGATCCTCAAAAGCTTTGGTATTTTGGTTTAGACAAGCACACAGATGTGGTTCTCCAGATATCTGGATGCTGCATGGACTGTAGATACTATACAGACAGGCTTTCTTATGAACTCTGTGGCTAATATTTTGGGGTCCCTTCTTCCAGGTAGAAATCACAGAGCAAGGCTTGCCCTAAGCTTATGTACATGGTGTACAACCACATAGGACCCTGTGTTCCAGGTGCACGTATGTGGGGCTGATCTTCAGATCCCTGCGCTGTTCTGGGTGGAGTAGGCCCATGAGAGTGCCACAGGACGTACTGTTTCTAGAGGACTGTCCCTTGTAAATACCTGCCTTTCTTTTCATCTCCCCATTTGGAATGGTGTGGAAGGTTGTTGAGACAAGGATGTCCGCAGCTGACCACTCCTGCACAGAACAAGTGAGACTTACATAATCACAATACAGAGCAAAGGAACTTTATATCCCCATTCTCACTGGCATCCCTCTTAATGCTCCAGTGTTTGGGAAAATGAAGAAAAGAGGCCTGGGGGAGAGACATGGTGTGAGTGGTCCCACAGGTCCCACACGTATAAGTGCACAGGTCTGCAAAATGTAGGACCAGACCCGGTGCAGAGACATACGAAAATAAGAAATACTGGAGAAGAAGCAGTTATGCAACTTAACTCAAACTCAGAGGTTGAATTAGTTTTCCCAAACTCGCGCCCCTTAAGAAAATGCAGAATTGTAACACAACAGCACAGTACCATTTTCAAATGACTCACATCAGTGTCCGCCTAGTATTTAACAATGAGGTATGTGTTAATCTGGCCATTTTACTTGCTTGCAATGGGCCTGTTCAGCCAAAACCAACAACACAAAATCCCTCGCACCCCAGAGTCATTGCTGGCGAAGGAATTACCCCATCTGTAAAAATATAAAATGTTTCAAAAGTCTGTTTAGTGAAGTAAACTGATCTAATCGGAGTAATTACAGGAAAGTGGGATGGGTTTATGTTGTGACATCAGCCCTGAATATTTAACACCCTGTCACCCCAAACGGGGCACAGTTCTCTAATGAATAGGAATTTGCTTTCATGTCTGTCATCAGCGTTAAAAATAAACATATTTACAGTGTGTTTATTAAATTAAACCTGGACATATTAGACTGAAAATAAGCCAGGGAAATTACTACATACTTGTCTAAGGTACAGTTATTTACTTTTCTCTGACACAAATGCTGGCAGAAAACTCAGCTAGACTTTGTATAATAGAAGCTCAGTATTCCCATGCCACATTACAAAACACAGATCTGAAGATTGATAAGGTGATTAAGATTCAAAATTAAATGAGAAGTCCTGGGGGTTAACGTACATTATGCCCATTTATCATAGACTACATCTTGTATGCCTGTGTTGCCATTCATTTTGGGTTGTTTCTTTCCCCTTCTTCCTCCAGGGTGGTGGAATGTACACAGCAGTGCCTCAGACCGACCCCTCGGAGTGCATCAATTGCCGGAACTGTCGGAACAATAACAGGTAAGTTAGAGTTACACCTCTACTTCTTGGTATCACCTTCAGTGAGCTTTACAAACCACAATCTCTGCAGCACTGTTATGAGTGTAAATGCTGATGATCCCGTTTTACATATTGGAAGCAGAAGCTGAGAGGTGGTGACTATAGCTGGTGAAAATTTTCCAACAAAACTTAGTTTCGTCAGAAAATGTCGCTTCGGTGAGTGAAATGTTTCACTGTACCTGCTACATATTTAGCTAAACTTCCATTGAAACAGCAGTGTGCCCTGACGCTCTGCCTCCTCGCCTTCCTTTAGCTCCAGGGTGTGGAAAAGCAGATCAGCAAGCACACTGCCTCAATCTATTTCTTGTGCACAGAGAGACAAAGTCCCAGGGCAACTTTAGCTCTGGGGGACTCGCAGTGCCTTTCTGGCTCCCAGAGCTGGGGGGTTGGTGAGGAGGCAGCGCTGCTGGGCTCAGCCTGCTGGAAGGTTGTCAATTTTACTCATGAAGCCATGTCTCTGTGGCTGGCAGGCTCCCTGCAGTGGAACAGCTTATTGAAATTCATGTTCTTGTCAGTTTCACAGCTGCCAGGATGTCAGTTTCACATTTCCTTTCAAGAGCACAGCATTTCAGTGTTTCTGAAATGAACGTTTTGGGCATCTCTGGTTTGTCAGAAAATTTTAGTAAATTTGTTTTTGTTCTGAATTTGGATGAAAACAATCAAAACCCCCAAACTTTCCAATTTCAGCCAACTGTGGTTGTGATTTAGCCAAGGACACAGTGGAAGTCAGTGTGAATGTGTTTGACAGATGAGTCTCAAAGGTGATCAGCTGATGAACAAAGTATACGAACCTAGATAGGATTGAATAAAGCCAGTATTAGACCCCTGTAGTTGCTGTTGCTCAAATCATTAACTAACCCTTGCTGGGTTTTATTGGGTTTGGGGTTAATGGGGAGGGTTGACCTTTGGTCTCAGTTGTATGTTTCTTTCCTTCAGTTTCATGCGATAGACAATTCTAAATTGAGCATAAAAAGGTTAGTTTGTCAGCTACCATTCACGTTCTTACTGTCTGTTCTGTATTATGAATTTATTATGCCAGCAGATCGAGGGATGTGATCGTTCCCCTCTATTCGACATTGGTGAGGCCTCATCTGGAGTACTGTGTCCAGTTTTGGGCCCCACACTACAAGAAGGATGTGGAAAAATTGGAAAGAGTCCAGCGGAGGGCAACAAAAACGATTAGGGGACTGGAACACATGACTTATGAGGAGAGGCTGAGGGAACTGGCATTGTTTAGTCTGCGGAAGAGAAGAATGAGGGGGGATTTGATAGCTGCTTTCAACTACCTGAAAGGGGGTTCCAAAGAGGATGGCTCTAGACTGTTCTCAGTGGTAGCAGATGACAGAACAAGGAGTAATGGTCTCAAGTTGCCATGGGGGAGGTTTAGGTTGGATATTAGGAAAAACTTTTTTTACTAGGAGGGTGGTGAAACACTGGAATGCGTTACCTAGGGAGGTGGTGGAATCTCCTTCCTTAGAAGTTTTTAAGGTCAGGCTTGACAAAGCCCTGGCTGGGATGATTTAGTTGGGGTTGGTCCTGCTTTGAGCAGGGGGTTGGACTAGATGACCTCCTGAGGTCTCTTCCAACCCTGATATTCTATGATTCTATGATGATTTTCTTCCATCTTCTGAAATCCCCTGAGACCATTTATAAAACCAGAGCAAGTGTGTTGGGGGTCACAGCATTCCGTCTTTATGGAATGCAGAATTTGAGGCTCTTGTGGCATGTGGTAGAGGTTTGGCCAGCCTCATGCTCTGGGCATGTCACAGCTGGAGAAAGGAGATTCCTTTATAGAATTCAAGGTCCAGTATACCTCCTGTATTAAGGTTAGGTGTTTTTCACTTAAAGTAGGGATTTTGGCCTTTTTTCTCTGAAGAATGTGTCTTCTCCAAACTAACCTTGCACTGGTGAGTAAAGATTATTTGTTTTCAGGATTTTTGACTAAATCTTGATTTAGTTTGCTAAAATTAATTTAAAAATGGAACCTTAGAATTCAGTATCTCACTTTTTTGAACCCGTTCTGCTAGGAAGTGCCTGATTTGTTGTCATTCAAACTCCCCATATTCTTAAAACTCATTACCATCTACCTTCCCCTAGTAAAGATGGCCACTGTTGGCCATTGTTAACTGGACTGAAGCCATAAATCCTCCTCAAGGAGGATGCTACCATCTCACTAAGGCTATATCTGCACTGCAGCTTTACACGCTAGCTCTGCCCGAGCTACAGTGCTCAAAACACAAGTGTGGCTGTGGTGGACAGGCAGCAGCTCAGGCTAGCCACCTGAATACAGCCCCATTCAAGATCCTAGGTATGTATTAGCCCACACCACTGCAACCCTACTATTTTTAGCATGCTGGCTGCAGAGATCTAGTCATGTACATCTCCCTGAGCTGAGAATTGCACCTCCCAACTGCAGTGCAGAGATACCCTAAAGCTATCAAATTTCTTACCTTTCAAGTCTGCCTGGGTGTGACACAAGCCATTGACATGTGACAGATGGCCATAGTGAGGAACATATTTTTGTGCAAGGCACTTTAATTGACTAATTCTTTTTTTTCTTGCTTTTGAGCACATTGTCTCATACTGTCAGAATTCTTTTCACATTTTTTAAAAAGAAAACTGGAAAATTAGGAATTCTGTCATGTGTAACCAAAGGGTCACCTCACATGTTATCAGCAACATTTGAACCCTAGGCCTTCAGATCTCTAGCTGATACATGACTCTGTGAGATCATAGAATCATAGAATATCAGGGTTGGAAGGGACCTCAGGAGGTCATCTAGTCCAACCCCCTGCTCAAAGCAGGACCAATCCCCAATTAAATCATCCCAGCCAGGGCTTTGTCAAGCCTGACCTTAAAAACTTCTAAGGAAGGAGATTCCACCACCTCCCTAGGTAATGCATTCCAGTGTTTCACCACCCTCCTAGTGAAAAAGTTTTTCCTAATATCCAACCTAAATCTCCCCCACTGCAACTTGAGACCATTACTCCTTGTTCTGTCCTCTTCCACCACTGAGAATAGTCTAGAACCATCCTCTCTGGAACCACCTCTCAGGTAGTTGAAAGCAGCTATCAAATCCCCCCTCATTCTTCTCTTCCGCAGACTAAACAATCCCAGTTCCCTCAGCCTCTCCTCGTAAGTCATGTGTTCCAGTCCCCTAATCATTTTTGTTGCCCTCCGCTGGACTCTTTCCAATTTTTCCACATCCTTCTTGTAGTGTGGGGCCCAAAACTGGACACAGTACTCCAGATGAGGCCTCACCAATGTTGAAGAGAGGGGAACGATCACATCGATCTGCTGGCAGTGCCCCTACATGTATATCCCAAAATGCCATTGGCATTCTTGGCAACAAGGGCACACTGTTGACTCATATCCAGCTTCTTGTCCACTGTAACCCCTAGGTCCTTTCCTGCAGAACTGCTGCCTAGCCATTCGGTCCCTAGTCTGTAGCGGTGCATGGGATTCTTCCGTCCTAAGTGCAGGACTCTGCACTTGTCCTTGTTGAACCTCATCAGATTTCTTTTGGCCCAATCCTCTAATTTGTCTAGGTCCCTCTGTATCCTATCCCTACCCTCCAGTGTATCTACCTCTCCTCCCAGTTTAGTGTCATCTGCAAACTTGCTGAGGGTGCAATCCACACCATCCTCCAGATCATTTATGAAGATATTGAACAAAACCGGCCCCAGGACCGACCCTTGGGGCACTCCACTTGATACCGGCTGCCAACTAGACATGGAGCCATTGATCACTACCCGTTGAGCCCGACAATCTAGCCAACTTTCTATCCACCTTATAGTCCATTTATCCAGCCCATACTTCTTTAACTTGCTGGCAAAAATACTGTGGGAGACTGTGTCAAAAGCTTTGCTAAAGTCAAGGAACAACACGTCCACCGCTTTCCCCCCATCCACAGAGCCAGTTATCTCGTCATAAAAGGCAATTAGATTAGTCAGGCACGACTTGCCCTTGGTGAATCCATGCTGACTGTTCCTGATCACTTTCCTCTCCTCTAAGTGCTTCAGAATTGATTCCTTGAGGACCTGCTCCATGATTTTTCCAGGGACTGAGGTGAGGCTGACTGGCCTGTAGTTCCCAGGATCCTCCTTCTTCCCTTTTTTAAAGATGAGCACTACATTAGCCTTTTTTCAGTCGTCCGGGACTTCCCCCGATCGCCACGAGTTTTCAAAGATAATGGCCAATGGCTCTGCAATCACATCCGCCAACTCCTTTAGCACTCTCGGATGCAACGCATCTGGCCCCATGGACTTGTGCACGTCCAGCTTTTCTAAATAGTCCCGAACCACTTCTTGCTTCACAGAGGGCTGGTCACCTCCTTCCCATGCTGTGCTGCCCAGGGCAGTAGTCTGGGAGCTGACCTTGTTCGTGAAGACAGAGGCAAAAAAAACATTGAGTACATTAGTTTTTTCCACATCCTCTGTCATTACGTTGCCTCCCTCATTCAGTAAGGGAGATACATGAGTAACCATGTGTGGACCTTCTGCTCGAGAGGAAAGTGAACTGCATTTGACCAGCAGGTGACTCAACAATTTGCTAGACAGCAGTAAAATGCTAGGAATTGGGATTGCCTCATTTCTAATTATTAGACGTTAGTAATTGTATTCCTGGCTCTGGCATGGAAGAATGGTCTAGTAGTTACAGACCACATAGTCAAGTACATCAGATTGGGCAGGTTGTTTCTGAGCAACAGGGTGGCTGAGATGGGGTCTGCCATATCAGAGATCTCAGTTCTGTTCCTAGCTCTGCTACAAGTGATTTTGTGCAACTTCTGTTCCTTGATTTGTAAAATGGGGTGGCTAATACTAGCCTCCTCAGTATTAAGGGCTGTGAAGTGCAGAAGTGTATAAGCAACAGGGAGTGGAAGAGATGAGATTTAAATTCAGGTTTTCTCAGTTCCCAGCTCAGTGCACTTACTGCTAAGCTAAGGTTTATTTTGATGGGATTCTGTCTTCCCTCTCCAAGACCGAGAGCCTGGTTCAGTTGTAATTCAATTGAGAGCTGTGCTTGCCGTGTGAAAAGTGAGGCTACCCCCTAGTAAAGGTGGTCATCTCTTGGTTCTTGTTCCAATGGGATTGAAGCCCATCACAGGTCAAGGCATCTCCACTTGTATTCCTTCTCCATGGTCCCTGAAAGGCACCGCCTCTAGCCTCCCAGCTCCTCAACAGTCACCTCTCTTGGGTAGAGACCTATGTCTCTCTCCATCCTGACTGAAGTTTTTTCCAGCCTGCACAGATCTCTGCCAACATTGTGATGTCCACAGCAAGCTAGACTGCCTAAACAGGACAGAGTCTGTGCTTTGCTTTAAATGCAAAAGCTTACAAACAGCATGATTGCCATAACACTTCCTGGGTTCACATCCTTTTCCCCCCTGAGAGATGTTACATACAATTCTGGCCCACAATACTGCATAGACTTTAAGGCCAGAAGGGACCACCATGATCATCTAGTCAACGTCCTGCGCACTGCAGGCCACAGAACCTCCCCCACCCACTCCTGTAATAGACCCATCACTTCTGGCTGAGATACTGACATCCTCAAATCTTGGTTTAAAGTCTTCAAGTTACGAAGAATCCACCATTTACTCTAGCTCAAACCAGCAAGTGACCTGTGTCCCATGCTGCAGAGGAAGCCAAAGCCCTCAGGGTCTTTGCCAGTGTTACCTGGGGGAAAAGTCCTTCCAACCCCAACCCCAAATGATCAGTTAGACCCAGAGCATGTGGGCAAGACCCCACCCTTCCCCTCCCCCCCCACCAGACACCTGGGAAAGAATTTTCTGTAATAACTCGGAGCCCTCCCCATCTAGTGTCCCATCTCTGGCTATTGGGGATATTTGCTAATAGCAGCTATGTATTGTTTTCATTTCATACTGTGGACTCCACAGATACCTAAATGTAATTCAGTTAGGTTTTTTCAAGGATATTGCAGGAAATTGCCATATCTGTCACAAAGCCAAAAGCTGTCCTCAGGAAAGAGAACTGCCCCTTAGACTGTGTGGTTAGAAATTGATTAAAGATCTTTTGCCATCAACCTTGTCCCCAGCAAAATCATGTAGCAGGTCCTCAAGGAATCCATTTTGAAGCACTTGGAGGAGAAGAAGGTGATCGGCAACGGTCAACATGGATTCACCAAGGGCAAGTCATGCCTGACCAACCTGATTGCCTTCTATGATGAGAGAACTGGCTCTGTGGATACAGGGAAAGCAGTGGATGTGATATATCTTGCCTTTAGCAAAGCTTTTTATACAGTCTCCCACACTATCCTTGCCAGCAAGTTAAAGAAGTATGGATTGGATGAATGGACTATATGGTAGAGAGAAAGCTGGCTTGATTGTCGGGCTCAAGGGGTAGTGATCAATGGCTCGATGTCTAGTTGGCAGCCAGCCAACGGCATATTGGCTGCATTAGTAGGAACATTGCCAGCAAATCAAGGGACGTGATTATTCCCCTCTGTTCGGCACTGGTGAGGCCACACCTGGAGTATTGTGTCCAGTTTTGGTCCCCCCACTACAGAATGGATGTGGACAAATTGGAGAGAGTCCAACAGAGGGCAACGAAAACGATTCGGGGGCTGGGGCACATGTCTTACAAGGAGAGGCTGAGGGAACTGGGGTTATTTAGTTTGCAGAAGAGAAGAGTGAGGGAGGATTTGATAGCAGCTTTCAACTACCTGAAGGGGGGTTCCAAAGAGGATGGATCTAGGCTGTTCTCAGTGGTGGCAGATGACAGAACAAGGAGTAATGGTCTCAAGTTGTGGTGGGGGAGGTGTAGGTTGGATATTAGGAAACACTGTTTCACTAGGAGGGTGGTGAAGCACCAGAATGGGTTACCTAGGGAGGTGGTGGAATCTCCCGTGCTTAGAGCTTTTTAAGGCCCGGCTTGACAAAGCCCTGGCTGGGATGATTTAGTTGGGGTTGGTCCTGCTTTGAGCAGAGGGTTGGACTAGATGACCTCCTGAAGCCTCTTCCAACCCTAATATTCCATGATTCAATCAGGGAGTAGAGGCGGAGGTTTCTTGGGGTGAGAAGTTCGAGAGACTGGAGCTTATGGCTCTCTAGCATCTGTTTGAAGCTCTTCGGTTTGACAAAGCTCTTCCAGTTCTCCATGCTGAGAAGCAGTGACTGGCCTGGCTGAGCAGTTGTGACACTTCATGGGATCTGCCTTGCCCCATCAATACAGGCATTGTCCTTCTGGACTTTTAGGCAGGATTGATAGCTCCTGCTGCCTCTCCTTCTCCAAACATCCCTGCTCCCTCCATCCCCACATGCCATAGGGGATGTTGGGTGCATCCCTGCTGCCTTCCTTGCACCGCCAAAACACTCCAGCACTAGCTGTATGAAAAACACAGAAAATTTCCTCTATAAAAACTTTGTTTAAAAGGGATTAATGTGGGTTAAGGATGACCTCAACCTTGAATGCTTAATCTACCTGTTGCATTGCTATTGGGCTGTACCTGGCCTCATTGCGTGAATCGCTTCAATGCTGCTGATCCCGGAATTTATCCACCAACTTTGGCTGATATTACTGATAATCTTAGTAGGGATGTAAATATTAAACGGTTAACCGCTAAGTATTAGTCTTACCATTAATATATTGCAGTTAACGTTTAAAACAGATTGCCCCTACCCCCACATCCAAGCACACCATGGGCATTAACAAATCCACCTCTTCCCTATCAGCATCCTGCTCCCCACTCAGGGCCAGCAGCAAGGGGCACATGAGCGGAATTAGTCAAAGTCCCCTGATATACCAAGGGAGACTGGGTCACGTGATGGGGAGACTGGTGTCACCATGACAGGTTCTCCCTGCTGCCATAACCCTCCTGGATCACATGATAGTCTCTCCCTTCCCTTCCCCCCACCCACCTCCCGTCGCCATGACAGTGCACAGGAGGGAGTTCTGATGGGGTACCAACTAGGGATGTAAAATATTAAACGGTTAACTGATACCCATTTAAACTATTGCAATTGTATTTTTAAGTGATATTTACATCTCTAGATCTTATGAGTTTAAATTCTGCATTTAAATTCAAACCAAATATAAATGAATGGTTTTTCATTATTTAGCACAGTGGTTTTCAACCTTTTTTGATTTGCAGGCCCCTAAAAAATTTCAAATGGAGGTGTGGACCCTTTTGGAAATCTTAAACAGTCTGTGGACCCCCACAGGTCCATGAACCACAGGTTGAAAACAATTAATTTAGCATATTTAATGGCAGGCAGCTAATATGGAATGGTTCTTAGCAGTGGTGAGCTGGAGCCGGTTCGCACCAACCGGTTGTTACATTTTGAAGCAGTTTTAGAACCGGTTGTTAACCCGCTTCCCTGCAGGGGGCGCTGAGCCTTTGATGGGCTCTGGCCGGGAAGTGATGTAATTCCTCCTCCGGCCGCCGGGGGCGCTGTGCTGCGGGAGCCACGTGGGCTGCCGCCTTGCCCTGGGCACGAGCCCTGGTGCTGCTGCTGCTCCCCTGGCCCTGGGGCTCCCGCTGCTGCCTGGGGGGTCCCCGGCCACTCTGCTGGGCCTGGGCTGCGTCCTGCTGCTCTCCCCATGAGCACCCACCACCCTGCCCGCAGCCAGCCCCTGTCTCCAGCCACCCCTGCACCCCCTGCCCTGCCTGCAGCTAGCCCCTGGTGCACCCCCTGCCCTGCCTCCAGCCACCCCTGCACCCCCTGCCCTGCCTCCAGCCACCCCTGCACCCCCTGCCCTGCCTCCAGCCACCCCTGCACCCCCTGCCCTGCCTCCAGTCACCCCCGCACCCCCTGCCCTGCCTCCAGCCAACCCCTGCCACACGCACCCCCTGCCCTGCCCACAGCCAGCCCGTCTCCAGCCACTCCCGCCCGCAGCCAGCCTCTGCCGCACCCCCTGCCCTGCCCGCAGCCAGCCCTGTCTCCAGCCAGCCCTGCACCCCCCTGCCCTGCCTGTAGCCAGCCCCTACCTCCAGCCAGCCCCACACCCTCCTGTCTCCAGCCAGCTCCACACGCCCTGCCCTGCCCGCAGCCAGCCCTGCACCCCCTACCTCCAGCTAGCCCTGCCCCAGACTCCTGTCTGCAGCTTGCCCCACGTTTACTGGTGCCCTGCAGTTCCCAGGGCAGTAACCCTGCACACCTGCTTCAATGAGGGGGGCAGGGAGCAGCTGGGACCCACACATGTGCACACCCTAGGGTGACCAGACAGCAAGTGTGAAAAATCAGGATGGGGTGGAAGGTAATAGGAGCCTATATAAGAAAAAGACTCCAAAATCGGGACTGTCCCTAATAAAATCAGGACATCTGGTCCCCCTAGCACACCCCCAGGGCGTGGCGGGGCCCCACACACGTGAAACGGAGCTCATTTCTAGCTCAGGCTCATCTTTTTAAAAAAGAACTTTCGGCAGGGTTACCACACATCTGTGTTTTCCCAGACAGGTCAGGCTTTTTGGTTCTTAAATCGCCGTCCGGGAAAATACAGACGTATGGTAACCCTGTTGGTACCAAAAATACATACTGGGGCACACCCCTTAAATCAGAACTTTTTATAGGGAACCGGTTGTTAAGATTTTGGCAGCTCATCACTGGTTCTTAGCCACACTAATAGTGAGATTTGAAATTTGTGTCTTGGATCAGATTTGACCTCTGTTCTGCACTGTTCACCTGTAGATAAGCATAATTCTTCATGTTATAGTAAGGATTATAGTCCATTTGCATTTCTCCTTCACTAAAGAACCTGATGCACGTGCCTTCGAGTACTCCTATCTGGTGGGTTTCTGTGTACTTAACCAAATGGCTGTTCAGTTTCTGCTTGTTTTTTTGATCAGTGCCAAAGTGTGTTGCTTGTGGTACGTCTGTATCAGTACCAGTATTTCCAGCAATGGCCCTCTCTAAGCAGGCTTTCACGGTACAGTGGTGAAAACACCTGCATTTCTGTCTACACTGATGCTTACACTGCTGCTACCACTGCTGCAGTCGAACCACTGCTGATAGTTGAACTATGAATACTCATTTTTCTAGTGTGGACAGGGCCAATGAGACTGCAATTTGTGTCAGTTTTCCCAGTGAAAGGCTCTCCGGTACTTTTAAAATGGGCACACTTTTTTTTTTAATGTTCTATATTTCTATTATATACAGCAAGCACATGTAGGCAAGATATTTTGTCTGCAGGTTCAACCCAGGTAGGGCTGCTTCTCTCTAACCCTTCTTTGTGTCCCACACCAGGGCAATATTTGTATTTTGTGGTCAGATTCATTAGCAGCACATAAACTCTAAATGGACCAGCAAAGCAGTATTCAGCCAATTTGTAATGTAAGTTACTAAGAAGTCGGGTCTATAAATCAGGTCATGGGTTGGTTTTGGCTTTTTAGCATTGAGATTTGATTTGAAATGCATTTTCCACTGGACAGATTTTATACTATCATTCATACGTGCTCTGTGTTGGAGGTGTAATAACTAGTTTTAATCAGAGTTTTAGTATGGACCATTGGATTTAAATTTAATGAGCCAAATTAATTTACTAAAACTCCACTCCAGCCAATGCCGTTATACCAGGAATGATGTTGAACACGTGTTTCAAAAGAAGAGCCCCTAAACATGCAAAAACAAACATTTAAAATGGGTTTCACTAAAGGAATTGTTTATTTTTAAAAAAAAGGGATTCTAGTCAAAACCTCTGTGGAAAGAAATGTCAACTAATGAATGGATTTGTTTGAAGACCAGATGTGTTGCATTTGAGTTCTGCAGTGGCTTTTGTGGTATTTCTGTTCTTGGAATCATAAGTACTTGGAGACTGTTTTAATGTGAGGTGATGGACAGAAAATGGAAGTTGCCGTGCCCTGGCACTTCGTGTTGCTATTGTCATAGGAACGTTTGGGAGGGGAGTTCATCCCATGGGGCTGCTTCACTCCACTTCCAGGGATACCTACGAGGACAGATAGATTCTTACTCCAAAGTCCATGTTTTGACCTGCTCCGAATTGTCCATTTCATCTCCCCATGACTGCTACATTCCTTGGTTTTTGGGCCCTGGAAGATTAATTATCTTGATTCTGGTTTTTTTCCAGCAAGTCTGGTCTTCGCTTTGGTTTCATGTGAGAGACCCGAGTAAGCACTGGAATAAAAAATTGCCCAGGGAGGTGGTGGAATTTCCATCATTGGAGATTTTTAAGAGCAGGTTAGACAAACACCTGTCAGGGATGGTCTAGATCAGTGGTCCCCAATGCGGTGCCCGTGGGTGCCATGGTGCCCGCTGGGGCATTTTTGTGCACCCACAAGACACCCTGCCGCCGAAATGCTGCCAAGGAGCATGGCCGCCTTAGAACCACCCGCCAAAATGCCACCGAGAAGCGTTGCCATTTTGGCGGTGATGCTTGGCATTTCGGCGTCCGGTTCTAAGGCGGCCACGCTCGGCGGCGGCATTTCAGCGGCAGGGTGTCCGGCACCCACCACGGCAATATGCTATTCCTACAGAAAGGTTGGGGACCACTGGTCTAGATAATGCTTAGTCCTGCCATGAGTGCAGGGGACAGGACTAGATGCCCTCTCAAGGTCCCTTCTAGTCCTATGAGTTTATGGTTCTGAGGTTTTGTACATAAGGTGACCATGTTTAAAACCAGAATTACAGTCCCCTAGAACCTCAGTCTCAATCTCTGAATTGTTTTAGATAGAATCCCCTTAAATATGATCTTTGTGCTAATCAGAATGACCTGATCGAAATACTTTGGGGGAACTAAATAGGAGCAACTTCAGCAGTTACCTTGCATAGAAGCTCTTCACATAGAAACTATGAATTTGAATATATTTTCTTCCCTTTAAATAGAAGGTGAATTCTGTTAACTTTCATGCTAAAGGATTAGTTACCTGTCAGTGGGGGGGCTTCTGAATGCAGATATGCTGTCATTGTCAGTGTCTCCCAAAATAGCTACGTAATAGTCTTCCATCTTCCCTTGCAGTCTAACAATCAAATGCTGGAGTGACCGACCCATTTAACTCTTCTGAATTGCATGCTCTTGAAAAACTAGAACAGCATGGGTTCTGTTAACGAGATGCAGATGTCTCAAAATAGGCATTGAACTTCCTAATGCACACAATCGGCTCTGAATACTGAAAGTTCAGCAGTTTATGGAATGCCAAATAACACACAAACCTGTAGCCAGTTCTCACAGGCAAGCTGTCCAGGCTGACACAGGCATTTAAGGAAAAAGGGTGAGAACATCTTGCATTTCCCAGTGCCAAAAGAAACTTGGTAATAAGACAGTTCTGACTTCAAATAACATACTGACTTCTCCCAGTGGCACTCTCCTATACAATGCACTACACGATGGTGACTCTGCATACCCAGAAAAGCTTGTCCTCATAGAGGGACACGAAGAATACTTCACTCGTTAGAATGCGGCCTGAATAAACCTTGAGTAATTTTCCTGCTTTGCAGGTGGTAAAATGGGCCTCTTCTGTTATTTTGAGCACAGTGACATGTGTAGTAAGTTCTCACACAAACCGTTCAGATTTGTGTGTGGCAGAATACACAAAGCCCTTAGTTTATTTATATTTTTAATTTAACACAAGTGGAAATAAATGATTTCGGTCTGAGGCACTCAAACTAAGCTTTTTTTCTTTTTTCTTTTTCGCTACCAAATAAGTAACACAGCAACTGAATGAGCGCGGTTTCACACAGCACAGCCTAGTGGTTCTCAAAATTGTATTTCATACACTCGTTTGTAAAGCGTTACCATTGCAGCAATTCCTTATTGAGCTCAGATGTGATTTGGTAGTCCAGCATTGCGAAACGCACTCTTCCACTTGCATATGTGCTAGATCTTTCAAATATGTATGAGTGGTTTATTTTGGTGGCATAAATATGCTCTCGTGTTTAGAAATAAGTACTCTTTAACTTTTTTCCGGATTGATTTCTTTCCATCAGCAAAAGGATATTTTATCATGTTAAATACATTGTGCTATAAATCTGATAAACGTGTTTCAGATCCTGTTGGAACTGTGTTTATTGACTGGTGCCAGCTCAGAATGGCGCTGTGTGATCAGCATGGTGACTGGTGCTATACAAGGAACTAAAATGAGATGGGATAGTTCTGCGCATGGTGCATATAGCAGGAAGGGTTGTGCATTTAGATTTGGCAGTAGAAATTGTTCTGAGCTGTATCCATTTGGCATATCACTGGATAATCTGTGTAATATTTGAGAACCCTGTCTGACTCTCATGAGCACTTCCAAACGTTGCTATGGCCAAGGTAATTGTGTGTAAACAGATATGCTCTTCTTTGTAATCAGCCTGCTCCTGCTGCTTGTTGATGAGTTGTGGTGTCGCAATCCAGGGTTTGTGTCCTTAATAAGTGAATCCTGCAGAATTAGTAAGTTTCTGTTGACTGCCAGAGTGTGGTGAAAGTGAATGACAGGTAGTGAGGTTCTGGTGAAATAATTGTTGTAATTTTTCTGCAATGTGGTAGATTTGCTGTATGTCACTCTCCATGCTAGATTTCGGAACAAAGGCTGCACTCTTCTTACAGCTCATACAGCTTGTTTCAGAGCATTCCAATTCATCTGACTGTTCTAAATATGAAAGTTTGAGCTGTGTAAAAATTACTGGTACATATGGAGTCATACTGGAGTGGTCTCTCCTGGGCTTTCACATTTAACGTGGCTGTTACAAATGAAGCTGCTAGCACTGCTGTGCCCAGGACTTGAGGAACTGCAACATAATTGGCATTTTCTCTATTTAGGATGAGATAATGCTAGGCATATATCTATAAAGGGCTTTTGCTATAAACTTCTTTCTGTTTAAAGGTTAAGTAGCTCAGCTGTCAAGATTGATTTCCCAGCTTGCCTTCAGTTTCAGAGTCCAGAATGAGTGTCTTTGATATAGTAACTTTTCAATTTATACAAAGAATAGTAAGTTTTTACACTTAGAGTGCTGCAGTGGGTTGTATGTAGTTCCTCTGTTCACATTAACTAGCTTAGCAAAGCCTATTTTTAACATGAGCTGCTCGATTGGTTCGTTGGATTTGTAACTTAAACTCTGTGTCGGGGCTTTTCAAATCTGCATTACAAAGCTGACCAAATGAAGGAATGTGTTCGCAAGTCACTTAATTGACAATAGATGGAAAAAATGCTAAATAAATAATTCTCTGAACGTTTTTCAGCCATCTGGTGAGCTGGGCAAACAAGTATTTAATTGTGAGTATATTTCCCCCCCAAAAGTCTGAATTTATCTGACAGAATAATTGTAATTTAATCCACCAGCTCTACTATATTTACTGTATTCAGTAATTGAGATTTACTTGATGAAGTATTCAAAAACTTCTTCAATCCCTTGTAGTTGCTAGAACAAAGAATCTGGAGAGATCAGGACTCCGTGAGTGATTCTTCATTTTGGTTTAAATTCACAGGTGTTTCACCAAAACCAACGGCACTTTTAGCAGCAGCACGCTACCTGTTGTGCCCCTCGTAGCACCTTATCGGCAGGACGGTTTAGAGATGAAACCGCTGAATCATGTGATGGCAGCCATGTGTCTAGCCTCCACTGTCCCGGAACGCAGCATCGAGATGGAGGAAGACAGCAAGGAGAAAGTGGAGCAGCCATCTACTCAGCATTCTTGCTGTCAGGAAAATATGAACCAGATTAACATAGATTACCCAGAAGGTATGCCAAAATTAGGGGAGAATAAATCTTGGCTTCCAAACTGCGTGCTTATTGTACAACAGCTGTAGGGTGCTTAATCTGGCTACACAGAAACTAGCAATTAGTCTCGGAAATGGAAAGCCAGACTCTGCAAGGTGTTGATCAGCTTGCAGCTCCCCCTGAAGACAATGGAAGTGAAGATATTAAAATGCCTTCCAGATGCATGCCCTAAATAATGAGTGTTCTAAATGGAACCCCCCCCCAGTACACCTACTCCAGATGATGTGATGACTGATTTATTTTGAATGCTATTTTTTTTAATAATCTTGGCCAGTACCACCTTAGGCGTTGCTCTTATCAGATCTCATATTCTAAGAAGAATCAGGCTGGGTAATTACGTATATGAGACCTCTAGGGAAAGCCCAGGTACCT
Organism: Eretmochelys imbricata; assembly: GCF_965152235.1. Lineage (NCBI taxonomy): Eukaryota > Metazoa > Chordata > Testudines > Cheloniidae > Eretmochelys > Eretmochelys imbricata. Next base: position 4,361,939 of record NC_135593.1, on the reverse strand, counting down.
GCAGGAAGTGGAGTTAATTCAGAGTTAGCTAGGGGATGCACCAAATGGGGAAACTGGAATTTAGGAATAAACTGTCTTGTTCTTTTGGGCGGCAAGAGCTGAAAGCATCACACATTCCTTTATAGCTCCTGGCTGGCCCCAAAGAGAGAGAGATTGTGAGCTTCCCAGCTGAAAAGACAGGTTGGATCAACATGGTGTTTAGAGGGGGTAAAGACAAAGGATCAAGGGTCCTGGCAGTTCCTTCCCACCCCATCATTTTGCCTTTTCTTCTTCTATGAAACAATCTCCACTGGGCTATGGCAGCCCTTCCTTTTTTGTGCAGGTTAACAGTAAGTGCACCCCAGTCCCCAAGTCCCGTTGAAGCATTCTCCTGTAGTGTTCAGTACCTTAGACACTGAATGCTCACAGAATTATCAGGTTAGCTATCCCCATGGGAATGGTATATGCACCAGCTTGTATGATTTAAGTCAGGATCAGCTCATATGTAACATCAAAGCACTGAGATATATTTATAGTGAAAACAATCATAAGTTTATTATCAAAGATTAAGATGTAAGAGACAGTGAGTAAGGATAATGGTAATAGAAGGGTTATATATAAAACAAAATCATAACACGCACAGGTGCAGCACCTAGGGGGGAGGAGGGATGCTGCAGCACCCCAAGGTTTTAGCTGGGGCTCTGCTGCCTGCCTGCTGGATCCCCAGGTCCCGGCCTACTGGCTCTGGGGACGGGGAGGAGGAGCGGACAGAGGTAAGGGGGCTGGCTTTCAGCACCCCCACTATTCAAAGTGTTCCCGCACCACTGATAAGTTTAATCTCTAGAAAGCGGGTTAGCAGTCTAACCTTCTGTCTAAGAACGTTTGTCTGACCCCAGATGTCTTTCGCAGTGTTTCGGCCAAGCCTGGTTGAGATTCCATTTGCATGAATGTAAACACGCTGTCCCTTTATTTCCTCAGGTGTAGGATAAAGGGGAGTCTCCTTGCCTTCTACTTACATCCCTATTGGTCACTGACCTTAGAGACAGCAGAATCTCCCCCCTCCCCACCCCCATTACTTGGTTTTTTTCCTCTGTTCTTTTCCTGTTGATCCTGTATGCAAATGGATCTTTCATTGTGTTGCCTAACACTACTTAATTTACATTTGACAGAGAGATACACATCTTACTCTCTGTCTGGAAGAAACTTTTTTTTCTCTTTGGTTGGTGACAGACTTTAAAACCTATATTTTCAGTACATGTACACAGCTCCTTAAATATCCATGCGTACATCAGGTAACGATTATGAGGATCAGTATGACATAATATTTTTCTTAGAAACCTCACAACCTCATAACCTCATTTATGGATAAATGTCATAAAAATGGTGTGCTAGGAGTGATGAGTTTGTCAGGCCTCTTATGAGTTCCTGTTACACAACTGTGAACCATTTGGCATTGAGAGGTTCTTAGGGTCATAATGTATTTGTATGTTTTAATTAGATCAGTGAGGCAGCTTGCCGTTTGAAACTAGGGCTTTCCCCATAATCTCCCAAGGAAGCAAAGCCGCTATCCACAATCTGATCACTAAATCTAGTGATAACTGGAAGTACATTATTAAAAGGCCTAGAGAACAGGGAAATGTATCATGAGAAATGCCCTAGGAAATTAGCAGTTCCTGCTAGGGTTTAACACTGTACAGCGTCCAAACTAATTTTCACTTTTAGTGGAAAGCAAAGGTTTCCCCAGTTCACAAGTCTGCATTTGGAGACTGGTGGGGCAAGTATGCTGAAATAGTGAAGGGGCGAGGAGAGATTTCATGCTAATATAAACTGCTCTTGGTTTGCAGGTGACATCTGTGCACATTCAGAAACATCAGATCATATTTTGAGCTGGAGTCCTCTTATTCTGCAGCCTGTTTCAAAGGACTGTAATGAAAAATCAGGATGGAATTCGCCTGGTGTCACTTTAAACAGCTCCGGGGACCTTCGGCAACTCCAGATGCAGGAAAGCTGAAGAAGCAGCAGCCATTTTCCCACTTAAAGCCAGTAACTGCACAGCAGAGTCACTGACAAGGACTGACAGAGGGGTGTTAATTCTAACAGAGAGAGTCACTATTTATTTTTTTGTAGTAGTGTCATGAATGTATCTTGTTTAAAATGGTTGCCTTTTTATATTATTTATGCCTTGAGAAATTCCTTTGTTTTTTCCACACCCTGTGGAATTAGCCTGGTTATGTATAAAGTTTTGTAATAATATAAAGAACAACGATGGGAAATATATAGTGTGTTTTCCATGGATATTGCCAGCATGAGAAGCACTTCTGCAGAGGAGCATAAATGTTTAGTATGCAGACTTATTAGAGTGGATCCGACCCGAGTGGTTCTGAAGTTCATAGCAGATTATAGCCACCCTATCAAGCTGCCGTGTCACTGGCATTTGTTGCAATATTTTTACAGCTAATTTCTCTGACTACGCTCAAATGCTGCTGTTTCAGGCTCTCTTAATGGAAAGAGATTTGATAATGGACCCCAGCCAATCTGTTTATACGAATGATCCAGCTGGTTGAATAGGTCTACATCTGATTTGGGAACCTGAGTCCAGCATTCAGCTGGATACTACTTATCATATTTTGAGTTATCTCTAAAGTATTGGAAAATCCCTAGTGTTCAGAGAATTTCATAATTCCCAAAACTGTCATGCCTTCTAGCAGGAATGATTTATCTGAACATTCTTACTGGAAGGTCACTATTTGTTGTTTTTAAAAGTATTAGTCATCTAAATAGGGAACAGAAAGTATTCCATATAACTTGTGGGATCAGCTATATAATATACATAAGGAATAATCTACATGAATAATTTGTGAACAGCCTAGAGTCTGAGCATTGTTTATCCAAGCTCGTTAGCACATAGTGATTGCTCTGAACATATTCGTTATTGTTAAAGGCTCTCAACCAAAAAAGGCTGCTACATTCAGAAGAGTTATTGGCAGTGAGTATGTAACTGTCTCTTACTAGCTGATTGTTTTTCATTCTTGTGCAAGTTTTAAATTTCGCTGCAGGTAAGTCGGGTTGAATTTTCTCAGTTTACATCTTAAACCTGCTCATGCATGCGCACCTTTCCTTCAGAGCAGGTGGGATTGATATACCAAGAGTAAATGCCGGCAGGGCAAAGTGAACTCACTCTGAAATGTCCAACTGCTTCAGTTTCTACAGCACATTAGTACATACTTGCCACTAATTCCACTAGCTTCATTTCCAGCTTAATTGCCTCAGATTGGACCTGTTCAATTTACAGTGGAACCTCCAGTGCTTGGTACTTTTCTAATCCCCCCACAAGCTAATATTCAGCAGTGCCGGTAGTTGCAGATCTCTAAACGTAACCCTGGTTAGCAGAGGCAGATCTGTGGTGAGGCTCACATTCCTAAAATATCATCGTCCAAGATGCACCGTTATCACAAATGATTCAAACTAAAGTATAACGAACGTTTTGTGATACTTTAGCCCGGCTTGCTTGCTGCGCTTACAAAGGCAAAGTTCAGTCCTTTGCCATGGATCTCCCAGGGCCTGAATGGTATTTTAACTCCATGGTTTGAGAAAAAGGGAAAATGTATCATTCGTGTAATAAGGCTCTCTTCGCCTGTTAAATAAGAGCACGGAGGTGTTGCTTTAGAAAATTGAGCCTGGTGCTGTCGTAGACGGTGTCCAACAAACCACAGCTCAGACAATGGCTGGGTACGAAGAAATCGGCCTGTATCTCAGACGTAGCAGCTGGAGTGTGACGTAGGTGTTGCAATGTTAACTGCTCTTTTTTTCCAAATTTAATCAGAGTAAATAAAACAAACTTTCCCTTGTAAAACACCCTATCCAAAAATCAGAGCCTGTAAGCCAAGGAATGAGGCACATAACTCGCTGTTACTGCCACCCTCAGGCAAGGTGTGTGCAGTCTCCTTTTAATGGAATGAATGTTTCCCTAGCTAGAGCGAGAAACACCCCGAGGGGCGGGAGAGAGGTAAAGCTGCCCTGTTTGAATCACAAACCCCTTGCAGGAGAAACCAGGAGGTGGCTACAGGTGCACTGTACAGTAGCATCTCAGAGTTACAAACACCCGAGTTACGAACTGACCGGTCAACCACACCCCTCATTTGGAACCGGAAGTACGTAATCAAGCAGCAGCAGGGACCCCAAAAAGCTAATACCGCACCGTACTGCATTAAACATACTCTCCTGAAAGACAGTAAGGGGAAAGCAGCATTTTTCTTCCGCCTACTAAAGCTTCAAAGCTGCATTAAGTCAATGTTCAGTTGTAAACTTTTGAAAACAACCAGAACGTTTTGTTCAGAGTTACGAACAACCTCCCTTCCTGAGGTGTTTGTAACTCGGAGGTCCTGTGGTACCACACTGAGTAAGATGTGTGTATCATAAAGACTGACTCTGTACTTTTCTAACTATTGCAACAAATGTCAAATGCGGCCTGCGTGTATACAGTGTGTGAAAATGTTATATATAATATAGGATGTATATTATATATTTTGTAAATTCAGCCCTTAAATGAGAACTTCCTGGGTTTGATCTAGGTCACTATGCAAGAGTTTATTGCAGTGGGAAACTAGTTGATGCTGCTTTTGCTCGGTGGATGGGAGAGGGGGCCGCACCAGATGTGGACACGAGTTCTCTATTCCTGATGTCCAGGTGTACAGCGTGTGCTAATGGATTAGTCTGCATGTTTGTGAGACCTAATTAGCGTCCAAGGAAGGCAGACTCCTGTCGTAGTGTGATCTATTGAGTGCAATGGCCGATCTCGTGAGGTTACGAAAGTTGCCTGTTAGGAGAACTAGCATATTAAATGCTTTGACAGAGAGATCCAGGAAACTCTGCTGTAAGAGTTTGGTAGTTTGGAGCAGGAAACCAAGGCAGGTTCGTATGAGTCCTTGGGACATAAACTGCTTTGAAAGAGTCAGATTTTGCGGGTGGGGTTTCTACTCAAGGAAGAGATTGTTGTAATCTGCCATGTTAGCAGAGTCTCATCATGGACTGCTTTATTTATAATGATTAACACTGTTTTAAGTGTTTTTCTTTTATTGTATTTTATTTATAAAAATATATATATGTTTGCCTTTCTTTTTAGGGGTCATGTGTTCTCCCAACTATAGGTGCATAATTATAAAACTCTACACAAATCCTGCATAGATGCTGTGATTCCCAGCTCATGCACATCAGTCCAGTCTCATCCTTAGACTTCAGCTAGTATCAGCTCCCCAGGAAATGCTGGAAGGCCTTTCCCCTCTGAAAACCCGCCTTGTTCTTTAAAGCTGGCTTGGTTTTGTGCTTTTAATGTTGTTTTCCTTTAAAATCTAGAGGGCACAGGGGCTTAGGGGGATGTGGGAAGTAGACAAACTCTAGAATCCTGGGTTCATTGGCAAGGGTTTTGGCACCAGGGGGATGAGATGCATTGGCAGAGCTGTGATGAGGAAACTTTTATATTAACTGCCTATGTTATGCTTGACTCTAGCCAGTGTTAAGTTCTTTGCTTCTGTGGGCACTACATAACCTAGGGGTGGGTTTGTTTGTTTTTAAGAAGGTTCACTGACATCAGACCTATGTACATTTCCCTTTTTTACCCTGTTTTTTAAACACTGAGGCCCTCTGAAGCTTCCTGGTTTTACTAGCCAAATCTTGATCTCTCAGAAACAATCCATTTACAAATCGTGTTTCAAACCTTTCCTCTTGGTACGTGCTCTAGTTACGTAATGGTGTGTCTCAATATGGGTCTATGATATAAAACAAACAAACCAACCCTCCCTGATCCTCCCGGTATCTGAGAGTGTCATTCCGCTGTCGTACTGCCCAAGGGAAATGTTTTTCTGTATTTCACCTGTGTGGTCTTTGAAAGCAATGACTTAAAGATGCATGGTTTTTGTATCATATAGAAAAATATACTATATTTTCCTAAAAAAAAAAAAAAAAAAGAGTTGTAATATTCTTTTGAAATTGTACATATTTTTAAATGATGTAGTTTTTGGCAGAATTTTTTTGGTGGTTTGATTAATATTAAAGAGAATGCTGCTGCTTTGAGTGATGCTTATTAGATTGTGTCTGCTCTTGAATCGACAAGTGGTGTGAATTCTCGTTAGCTGAAAGCTACTGATACTAGAGAAAAGGTCAGACTAGCTATATCACTACTTAATATAGGCCAAATTATTTACTACTTTCATATTTAATTGTGCTTCACCAAATTTACCCTACCCTAAAGAACAGTGAATTGCCAACAATATTTTAAGTCGTAGGCAAGGACTAGAAGAAGCCAATGGCCTTTTTAAAAAAGAGAGTGGATCGCTGATATGGCTTAGACATAAATGATCTGGAAAAAGGGGTAAACAGTGAGGTGGCAAAATTTGCAGATGATACAAAACTAGTCAAGATGGTTAAGTCCCAAACAGACTGTGAAGAGCTACAAGGGGATCTCTCAAAACTGGGTGACTGGACAACAAAATGGCAGATGACATTCAGTGTTGATAAATGCAAAGTAATGCACATTGGAAAACGTAATCCCAACTATACATATAAAATGATGGGGTCGAAATTGGCTGTTACCACTCAAGAAAGAGATCTTGGAGTCATTGTGGATCGTTCTCTGAAACCATCCACTCAGTGTGCAGTGACAATCAAAAAAGCGTACAGAATGTTGGGAATCATTAAGAAAGGGATCGATAATAAGACAGAAAATATCCTATTGCCTCTATATAAATCCCTGGCACACCCACATCTTGAATACTGCGTGCAGATGTGGTCGCCTCATCTCAGTTGGAATTGGGAAAGGTTCAGAAAAGGGCAACAATAATTAGGGGTATGGAACGGCTTCCATATGAGGAGAGATTAATAAGACTGGGACTTTTCAGCTTGGAAAAGAGACGACTAAGGGGGGTATGATCGAGTTCTATAAAATCATGACTGGTGTGGAGAAAGTACATAAGGAAGTGTTTTCTCCTAACACAAGAACTAGGGGTCACCAAATGAAATGAATAGGCAGCAGGTTTAAAACAAACAGAAGGAAGTATTTCTTCACACAACTCACAGTCAACCTGTGGAACTCCTTGCCAGAGGATGTTGTGAAGGCCAAGACTATAACAGGATTCAAAAAAGAACTAGATAAGTTCATGGAGGATAGGTCCATCAATGGCAATTAGCTAGGATGGGAAGGGATGGTGTCCCTAGCCTGTTTGCCAGAAGCTGGGAACGGGTGACGGGATGGATCACTTGATGACCACCTGTTCTGTTCATTCCCTCTGGGGCACCTGGCATTGGCCAGTGTCAGAAGACAGGATACTGGACTACGTGGACCTTTGGTCTGACTCAGTCTGGCCATTCTTATGTTCTTTCATGCAGCATAAGGAAGCCTCAGAGCTTTGACTATATATGGTTGTGGTGTTCCACAGTGGGGAATATTTCAACCCTTTCTTGTCAGTAATGTGGGAGTGGGACCTTCGTTTATTCATGGACAGGGTTATTTAAACTGAAGTTAATGTTACTAATGTCTCAGTTTTCTTACCCTTCAGACACACAGTGAGTGAGCTGTAGCTCACGAAAGCTTATGCTCAAATAAATTGGTTAGTCTCTAAGGTGCCACAAGTCCTCCTTTTCTTTTTGCAAAGACAGACTAACACGGCTGCTACTCTGAAACCGTGAACACAGAAGCTTTTAAAAACCAGACTTTAAAATATTAGACATTGCTTTTTTTTATTCAGTACACTAACACCAAAGGTGAATCTTAAAGTGCCTCTCTCTTCCTCCAGGCTTGGAGAGAGCGGGATTCCCAGTCATGGTCTTTGTGGTGCTGCTTCTGGCCTACACAGTTGCAGTTTGGGTGAATTTTGCATAAAAGATGGGGAGTATTTACCAGTACTCAGGATCTGCTGGTGCTTTATAAACATACAAAATACGGTCTCTAAACTGAAGAATATTCAGCTTCGGTCTACAGCTTCAATGTGGCATTAGCTCCTTAAAGGTGATTGGCAAAGGGGGCTCGGAGTGTGGGTTTGGGTCTGTCCGATGGTAAAGAGGGCCTACAAGTATGGGTTAATCTGGGGTTGGTTTGTTTTTTAACTCTAGAAATAACAAGAACCTAGTTTTGCTTGGAGGAGCCTTGTACAGAAGTCCCAGCTAGGGTTGCCAACTTTCCAATCGCATGAAACTGAACACCCTTGCCCTCTTCCATGCCCTGCCCCTTCTCTGAAGCCCTGCCCCCACTCACTCCATGCCCCTCCCTCCATTGCTCACTCTCACCCTCACTCACTTTCACTGGGCTGGGTCATGGGGCTGAGGTGCAAGAGGGGGTAAGGGCTTGGGTGGGGCCAAAAATGAGGGGTTCAGGGTGTGGGAGGGGGCTCTGGCCTGGGAAGGGGGTAGTTGGGGTGTGGGAGGAGGTGATTCCAGCTTGGGGTGCAGGCTCTGGGATGGGGCTGGGAGTGAGGGATTTGGAGTGCAGGAGCGGGCTCAGCCCTGGGGAAGGGGGTTGGGGAGCAGAAGGGGGCTCTGGGCTGGGGCTGAGGGGTTTGGAGTGAGGGAGTGGGCTCAGGGCTGGGGCAGGGGGTTGAGGTGTGGGAGGGGGTGCAGGTTTGGGGTAAATAATCCTAATCTTTTATGCAAAATTCACCAAAACTGCAACTGCAACACTGGGAGGGGGGTCAGGGCTGAGACAGGGGGTTGGGGTGCAGGCTCCAGGAGGGAGTTTGGATGCAGGAGGGGGTTCCGACCTGGGGCAGAGGATTGGGGTGTGGGTGAGGATTCAGACTCCAGCCAGGCAACGCTTACCTCAGGCAGCTCCCAGTCGGCAGTGCAGCAGGGCTAAAGCAGACTCCCTGGCTCCTGGAAGCAGCCAGCATGTCCGGTTCCTAGGTGGAGGCGCGACCAGGCACCTGTGCGCACTGCCCGTGCCCGTAGGCACCGCCACCGCAGCTCCCATTGGCTGTGGTCCCCAGCCAATGGGAGCTGTGGAGCCGGAGCTTGGGGTGGAGGCAGCGCACGGAACTTTCCTGATCCCACCTGCGCCTAGGGGCTGCAGGGACATGCCGGCCACTTCTGGGAGCCATGCAGAGTCAGGGCAAGCAGGGAGCCTGCCTTAGCCCAGCTGTGCTGCTGACCAGACTTTTAACGGCCCAGTCAACGGCGCTGACCTGGGCCGCCACAGTCCCTTTTTGACCTGGCATGCCGGTTGAAAACCGCACACCTGGCAACCCTAGCGCCAGCCGCTGGGTATTGTGAGCTAGTATGCCTGTCTTCATTGAAGGGGTGGACATGCTGAATTTGTAACTTTTTCCCAAGTGTTCTTTAGGTATTGACGACGTTCGATAGGTTTTAACAAAAGCAGAGTTCTAAGCATTTGACTTCACATTCCTTCCCTCCCAGTTACTCAAAATTCACTCTCTTGTACCTTCGTATCATCATTTCACTAGTCCACCAGCCACCCTAGTCTTCCAGTGTGCACAAGCCCTGAATTTTTGTTGTAGACCAAATAGAAAGCCCTTCCCCCACCTTTTTACATAAATCTTCCAAACCATCTTTATCAGTCATAAAGACGCAAAGCCAGGCACAAACCCACTTGGCTGTAAATGTTCAAGTCATGTTTAAGCATATTAAAGCAGCCCAAGGAATGTACTCCTTGGCTACTTGCCAACAATCCTCTACCCTTACAACTAATCTGTCAACTGTGGCTAGAGTTGGCATTATGACAAGCCAGGATATTTGTGATGAGGGAACATGTATGTCCTTTAAGGCATCATAGAAGAGTTACAAGAATCAAAGCAAAGCCTAATTCAGACACTTGCAAATAAGGAATGGGAGGCAAATAACACAAAATTGTAACGACTCTGAGTTCAGTCCCCAAGAATATCAACTTTTCCTTATGAATAAAAGAGTATCCAGTTTATATCACAACATTCTTAAGCATATCTCCAGGGGGGAAGGGATGAGCTAAGATCAAGTGGGAAAGGCACTGGACCAGACAATCTCATGAATGGATCATCAAGTTAGTTCCATTTCCATTAATATAAGATACTAAATGTACACAGCTCATATTTTCCCTCGAACATTTGGCTCTAGAATGTATGTACAAAATAAAAAGGGCGATAATGGCAATCTAATGGGGCACCTCCCACCAGCTTGCCAGAGGTAAATGATTCTGGGCCAGGGCTGCAGAATTTCTGAAGATAGTTTAGGAACTTCTCATGCCTTGGGATTTATAGTGCATTCTAGCTCCATGCTCCCCTGCCTCATGCATCACAATTCATTCCTCCTTCAGGTTTACACTCTGTAGGTATTTGTAGGATCATCACATGCCTCCTTAGTCATTAGTTGGCCCAGCTAGGTCCATTTCACACTGCTGAGCCCCCATTTCCTGCTTCTGAGCTCTCCTCATGAATTAACCCAGCTAAGACATTCTTTTTCCCCCCTTCTACCAAGTTCCTCTGTGCCAGTATCTTCCCGACTGTTGATGGGAACTGTGCAATACCCCACGTGTGGTCCCACCAGCGTCGCACAGAGAGGGGCTGCAGCCTCCCTGCTCGCTGATGTGGTGTCTGAAATTGCATTCCCCTTTTTTTCTCCAAAGGCATCTGATGTTATGAACTTGCTGCTTCCCTGTGTGCCCATGATAATCCCTGGGTCTCTTCAGCCTCGCCACTGACGAAGCTCTGCCCTGCCATACACGGTGCAGCTCTTTGCCCTTGTCTCAGACCTCCACATGCCAGCCCCTCCCAAATTAGTAGCTTCAGACTTCATTCAAGTGTTTACTCCCCCATCCAAACCAGGAAGGAAAGTATGAAAGAGGCTGATCCTGATGCCAGACTAGTGGGGAACTTCAGAGTCATCTCTCCTCCGCTCATGTCATTCAGCCAGTTTCCAATCCCTATGGCTACTCCAGAGGCTGAGCCAATTAATGTCTGGTTATGAGTTTGTTCGAGGAAGACTGTCGGTGTGATTCAGGCGGGCCTGGGGAGAGACGGAGAGCTGAAGGGACCGATTTTCTGAAGGACTCAGCTCCAAACCTCTCAGCCAAATGTGGGACCCAAACGTATTCATGCAGGAAATTTCAAGTGCCATTGGATTGGTTTCCTTCAGGGGCTGTCTTCACTGCAGAGTTACTCCAGGTTCATGCCCCAATCGTCCCACCGCCACTGCTGGCCGCCCCATGGGAGTGACTCGTCCTTTGGGGTCAGGCATGAATAAATGTCAACAAAAGGGAGACACCAAGTCGGAGTGAAACTGCAGGTAACGCTGTCACCGAAACCAGGGGCACTGGGCCGGCGTTTCAACCTGTTCCACTGTCATTGTTTGCCCCTCAGCGTCTTTACACACTTCGCAGTTCTGCTTTATTTGGACACTCGGCCTGCGGCTGCTGCCAGCATTGGGCGTTAGTGACTGGCACGCCCCAGGCACTCATACGGCAGCTCTGCCCACCAGGAGGGTTTGCCAGTATTTGCCAGGGCGTAAAGTCACCATCAGGTTTGGTCTCCTCCCAGCCAGGCTGGTGACTCCCCAAGGCCAGCGCTACGAACGTCGGCAGCTCACTGGCTTCTTGTGGAGCCCTGGAGTGGGACACCAGGAAAGAGCACCCCTCAGAGGCAGGCTCCCCTGCAGAAGCCAGTGAGCTGCCAATGCACGGGAGCCTTGATGTCTGACGCTTCAGTGTGGCCCCATGGCGTGGTTCCTCCAGGAGCGAGGCCAGGGGACGAGCAGCCCTCTCCCCGCAGCCCACAGCCTCGTGGCAGGCCAACGTCTTCCTGCAGCTTCCAGGGCCTGGGCAAGGGAGGTTACAGCTTGGTTCTGGGCTGGATTGGAAGCACCGTCCCAGAGCTGCCAAGTGTCCCGGCTGCACCCGCTGTTGGAGATCCAGCCTTCAGCCTAGGAACCAGACCAGTCCTTGTTTTAATGGGTTAGATTTTCATTGAGAGAGCGCCCAGACCCCACTGCAGGACCCTCCAGCCAAACCGGGGAGCCCAGCGTCACCAGTCCGGGCTCCAGACTAAGCGTGTGCATCTTACCCAGGGCTTGGCTGAATGTGTCCATTAGAAAGGAGCGAACAGGAAACCATTACCACCTCTCTGGGGTTCCCCTCGCTTTTGCGGAAGTATCCCCGAGGCCGGTTCTGTGCAGGCCGCCCGTCTCCCTGCAGGGGGATGAGGAAAGGCTCCCAGCTGAAAGCCCTGGGAAATGTATCGCTGCTGAGCCTTAGGGCTGGCAAACAGAGGCCTTGCTCCTGGGGGAGGACTCTGCCTCCCCCATCCGATCTCCCAGCTGGCGGACAATAGAGATCCAGGCTTTGGCAAGGGTCTTGTTTGCTAAGGGGGCTCTTTGTTCCCGGTCCGTACTCCCGGTGTTTTATCAGGCTGGCCTGTGTGTTGTTAACAAGGGCTGCAGCGGCCTGGGATTCCAGGCAGATGAGACAGGACCCGGATGGGTGTTGCTGGGGCAGTCGGTTCCCACAGTGCTGCGGTTTGGGCGCTCCAGAGACAAGGGCAGGAATGTCTCCTAGGGCAAGGTAGCTGCTGAAATCCTGTGTTCAGCGGCCAGTGGATTAGGAACATTTGATCGGCTGGAGTCGGCACTTCTGTTTGCATCTCTCCCACCTGTTCAAACAATGCACTGAGCAAACAACTCTTCAACCAGCCTCCCCCTCTCCTCTTGTCAGCTCACTCCAGCCCCTGCCTGCCCCTGGCTTTCATTAACCTGGGAACTGCCGCACCCCTGCCCGCTAAGGGCTGGGTTGGCGTGGCTCCTGCAGAAGACCGGGAATCAGGAGGGTGCATTGTGGGAGGGGCGCGCTGCCTCTGGCTGCCTCACGCACAGTGGCAGGGCCTGGGGGTGGCATGTCTGAATTAATGGAGGTCAAGCAGGGCCGGATTAACCTTTTGTGGGCCTGGAGCGAGGGGCCGGCCAGGGGCAATGGGGCATGGCATGGCAGGGGAAGCCCCGCACTGCCCCATGCAAGGGCACTCCTTACAAACTGGCAGTTGCCAGAAGCACAGTGGCCTGCCTGGCCCTATGCTGCCAGCTTGCCCCTTCCCCTCAGGGGCAAGCCCATGCCACACCACATAGCACCCCCCCCCCGCCCCCCCCGGCGCCTCGTCCAACACCCCCCAACTCCCTGTGGCCAGAGGCCCCCTGGACCCACTATGCCCAGCGCCCCCCCAAACCCACCCACAAATGCACAGCCCCCTGCACACCACCACCCCCGCCCACAGCCCCATCACAACTGCCCAGCACCCTCCCCACAGAACCCCCACTCGCCAGTGCCCCAACACACACACACATCTTCCCTGCCCCTTCACAGCCCAGCACCCACCCCCAGGCTCCCCACAGACCCCCCTCCCCAAGCCCTGCCTCCTGGCCGTACTCACCGGCCCTGCTGGAAGGCGACTGTGTCCGCTGGGCTGAGCCGGCAGCGCAGCCAGGGCTGGTCCCGGGGCCGGGAATCGCTCCAGCCCCTTGGGGGTGGCGCGATCAGCTGGGCCAGGACCTGCCCCGGCCGGGGTCCCTCCAGACGCAGTTCCCTGGAGGGGCCCAGCCAAGCCCCCCACACTGTTCTCCCCACCACACACACCGGCCGAGAGGAGGAAGTGGTGGTGTGGGGGGGGGAGCCAGCAGGCTCTCGGGGCGCAGGGCAAGCGGAGCAGGCCGGGGCCCCTTCCGAGCATCGTCCCGGCTCCACGGAGCCATGGCGCCATGGTAAACCCGGCACTGAGATCACGCGGGGTTGGACTCTCCTAGTGGGAGAACAGCCTTGGCGGCCCGAGTGCAGCTCAGAGTGGAAACTCGCCCAGCTGCAGCCTGAACGCTTTTCCCGGTACCAACAACCCTCCTTGGCCCTGGACTCGTTCCCATTTACAGCTGGGCTACCGTAGGGCTTGCAGACCTGAGTGACAAGTCCCCGCTGCAAACCCTAGTGCAGGCCGGACTCACCCCCAACCCAGGAAGCAGAATAAACTGCCCCCATGCAAACCACAGCATCGGCCGTCTGCGCTAGGGCCCTAGACGGGTTTGACTATGTGGGGCAGGGCTGTGACTATTTTACTACTTCAGTTATGCCAGCAGAAATGAGCTTTAACCAGCTACAGGTTATGCCCCCTCCTGTACTGGAATCGCCATTCCGCCGTTAGCCCAATAGACCTGCCTCCCCGGAAGGGAGTTTGAACACTGGGACTAGCCCAGGCTGCTTCCCCACGTGAACAGGCCGCTGGATGGGTCTGGCCGAATGCAGAGGGCGGTTGCCAGGGCACCGTGCTGTGGGCTCCAGCGTGGTGGTGGCGGGGGGGGGGGGGGGGGGGGGGGGGGTTACCGTCTGGAAAGGGACCTGTCAATTCGCCCGGCTGCTTCTAGGATTGGGGGAAATTGCTGAGGACTTCACAGAAAACCATCTGGCCCCTATATTTTCTTTATGGACCAGTGAATTATTTGGACCCCAGGGGTCGTGGGACAAACAGCTCCTTTCTCTGGGGGCGGTACAGCCCAGACCCGATCCCTGTTACACCTTGGGATTTGCTAGGTTAAAGCATTGGACCTTTTTGCATGTTTTTAAAAACCTCTCTGCTTTGACCTTGGTGTGTATTGGATATTCACGCTGAATGGGTCACGGAGGCTGGTGCCTGATTGGAGGCGCACACAAGCATCTCCAGCACAAATGCTCATTGGATAACATGTAAGATTCAGTGTCTCAGACTATTCGCACAATTGACTGGAAATTGCTGTCCTGGCTCGGATGCAGCGTCAGCCCTGTGTGTGACATGCTGGCCTCCTGGCCTCCAGCTGGTGAAAGGGCAGGGCTTTACCCGCCAGAGCATCCCTCAGGGCCAATGGACAGATCCAATGGCACCAGCATGAAGGTGCCTGGGGAGGCCACCCGGCTGGTCTATGGGTTGATGAGCGTCTGGAGCGGCTGCTGCCGAGCCTCGAGCTGCAGCCAGGGCCTGCGCCATCCTCCATTCCAGCCCAGTTTCCATTCCTCACCCCCACCCCGCCCAACTTTGTGCCTCTTTGGCACAGAGGGTTAAATCCCACTGCACGCACCACATGGGAGCTGGTGTCAGGCCCACCCAATCTGCTCTCAGACACTGGCCTCACACGGCGGAATCCAGACTCACCCCTCTGGGGGTTTGGCTTTATTAACACAAACAAATTAACAATACAATCCCAAAGCTCAGCTCAACCCTTCTCCCTAGGCTGGGCTGCTCATCGGGCTCCTCCCACTGGCCTGCTCAGCCCACACCCCAGATCCTCTCCCCCCAGCAAGCCACTCCCACCTCCCTGATACCCAGGGTAGGTAACTAGTCACTGACGGGGGTGAGGCAGAACTCACTTATCCCTTTGCCAGCAGGGTCAGCACCTGTTAACAAAGCAGGGGATTTCAGGCTAACAGGTTGATGAGGTTCAACAAGGACAAGTTCAACAAGGGCACAAGGGGAAAGCCAAGGGGGAGCCGGGGCTGGCGCTCAGCCGCTGCACTGAAATGGCTCCAGCTGCGTTCCCTGTGCCCCAGCAATAGTCTGAGCCCGCTCCCCGAAGACAGAGGATGGTTTGGGCAGCCCAGGTATCTCCCCCTGCCTCCAGCCCCCCACCCCCCCGTGCATGCTCTCCTGCCCCACTCCAGGCAAGGCAATAAAACAAGTGCCCTGGACACAGTCCCTTGGACACGGGGAGCCCCTCATACCCCTGCCGCCCACGTCAAAGGGGAAACTGGCCGGTTCAGTGACGGTACAGATGAACATGGGGGGTTGGTGATGTAAGGCCTTGACAAGGAAATTTAGTACTATGCCTTTAAGGCAGCAAGACCTCCGGCCAGGGTATAGCCCAGACTCCAGATCTGCACCAGAGCTCAGCTTCGACACCTAAGTAAGTGGGCAGATTTGGGGAGCGGCTCAGCACCCTCCCTGCTGCCCATCCAGCCCAAGCTGTGGGCCGAGCCGTGGAGTAGTTGCTCGCTGGGGACTGTGTCTTGCGGCAGGGACCCCACAGCCCCTTGTTTGCAGCGTGAGCGTCCCATCAGTAATAGCCTTGCTCTAGGTGCCACATGCAGAGGGTTTGGTCCTCCCAGAGCTCAGCTGCAGCCTGCCTCGCTGAGCTGCAATGGCTGCTGGGCAGTTCCCCAGAGGGCCTGGGTCCCAGTCCCAGGAGCACAGGGCAGGGCTCTGCCAGGACCCTGTGCCCCTTGGCTTCCACCAGGCCTGCCAAGCGCCTGTCAGGGCCAAAGGGGGCGGAGGGGGCTCCAAACCCTGCCTGGCTCACACAAAGGTCCTGGGCTTTTCCTCGGCTATCCTGGCTCCCCATGGAGCCCTCTAACCCGAATCCAGCCAGGGCCCCCGCAGCCCCTCACCCAGGCAGCAGAGCCAGGAGGTGGGGCTAGGGTGCATCTGCTGATGTGCTCGGTATCCTGGCTCCGAACAAGGCTGGGAGGCCGGCGTGTGGCCATCTCCAGCCATCTCCTGTTCACTCCTGCACCCCAGCCGAACCAGCTCCCTTGTGTCGCCAGGGCTGGGTTCATGCACCCATAGCCGCAGCAGGGCCGTCGACTGTTACCGGCACTGGTGCCCTCCAGAGAGGAGCTGGGCACAGAGGAGCGAGTTAAGCCACACAGGAAAGCGCCACCCTGCTAATCGCTGTGGGGAGGGGGAGAAAGGGCCAAAATCCCAGCGGATTCCAAGCCCCACGGCAAACCCTCCTTCCAGGCCGTGCGTTGGTACGTTGGCTCCTGCCCTCTGGGGCATCGTACCAAGGGACCATTTTGTTCTCAGCCACACCCTAACAGTCTGGCAATGCCAATCCCTGCACGGGGGCCCTGTAAATGCCAGATCCCCTTCCCCGTCCCCCGACTGCAGGTCAGGGGTGCTGACTGGGGCTGACGGGGGCTGACTGGGATTCACGATGTCGCAGTCACTGTGATTGTGACATTGACCGGAGGATCATCAGCGGCGAGATCTGGAGCTGGGGGAGCCTCCTGGGTGGATGCAGGGGGCTCTGGGTGACACTCTGCAAAAGAGAGAGACACACAGCAAATCACTGAGAGCTGGGAGCTCCAGACAGCTAACGGCCCCAGGTGAGCACCGTAAGCACACCAGGGTCCTCCAGGAACACCCCGAGCCCACCCTAACTGCCCCCACCTCCCACACAATAGGCCTGCGCACGACTGCCATAACCAAGGGCGATAAACCCTCATGCTCCAGGGCACAAGGCAGTCAATCATTTGCAGGGTCAGGAAGAAAGGTCAGGACAGATTATTACTTAGCTGGCACATTCTGCAGCCTCTGATCGCGGCCAGCCAAAGCCAGGCACAGCTGCGACGGCCGACGATTTACATGACAGGCTGCACCTTAGGCAGGCTTACCCTCAAACACAGGCTAGCTTACGCGCTTAGCTGGGCCCTCTCACTGTCGTATCAGCTGCACTTGTGCCCCAGTTACCTGCTGATGCCTCCCCAGCCGGGGGGGATGTGGGGGATATGCCCCCAAGCTCCCCGCCTGTCTCAGCCTCTGCCACACCTGCGGCCGTCTCAGCATCTTCCGGAGAGCTGATCTGCTCATGAGCCTCTGGGCCAGCCCTGGGGACAAGGGGGGGAAACGTGCCTAAAACCTTTCCTCACAGACAGCCCAGCAGGCGCCAGGGGTCCTGGGGGGAACGGCGCACGGAGCCGGGTGCTGGGGCGGAGCCGTGACAGCGAGCTAGAGAGCCATGGAAATAAGCCCCCAGACGTGCGTGAAGGGAGCGTCTGGCTGGCAGAGGGGGTGAAGGGGGGAGGAGAGTCAAATTGAGCCGTGGGGAAGGAGGTGGGGGAGGGCTGGTGATGCCAAGGGAGCGGGGGCTGCCCTCGTGGCGCGCTGTTTGTCCATAGCTGTTTGTCTGGCCTGGCTTTTGGCTCTTGGGGGCAGGTCCGCTGATTTCAATACACGTTCGGAGCCTAAGCACCTCTGAGGATCTGGCCTGGAGCGCCGCGTCTCGGGCCCCTGGGGGGTACAGCGCCGGGCCCCGAGCTCGCGGAGCTACCCCCTGAGGCAGCGCGGGGATAAGAGGGGTGGTCGGCGGGGTGGACCCGGGAGGGTGGCCGGGGGAGGGCGGCTGCGGGGGTCGGGGGTCTGGTCGCAGGGCTCCCCAGGACACTTACATTCCGAAGAGCAGGTCGTGCAGCCCTGGGGAACAACACAAGGAGACAACATTGTCAGAGCCACCTGGGGCTCAAACATGCCGGCATAAGGAGCGGGCTTAACCCGAGCCAGGCCCGGGGCAGTGGCAGGCCCTTCATGCTGAGCAGCCCCAGAGAAATGTTCACGCAGAGCCCTGTGCCAGCAGCCCAGCCGTCCATGCCAGCAGCAGGGAAACCTTTGCGCTGGGCACGCCGGCCACAGGATGAGGAGGTTAATTCACTTTCACACCCATTGACATCGGCTCCTGCACCCGACACCCCAAACTGCAGAGAGTGTTGAGCCATTGGCTCAATACCGCCGGCTCTCTGCCCTTCTGAGCAGCTCTCCGCTGGCACGCTGTCCGTCCCAACCCACCACCGCCTGGCACGCTGTCCGTCCCAACCCACCACTGCCTGGCACGCTGTCCAGCCCAACCCACCACCGCCTGGCACACTGTCCGTCCCACTCTACCACCGCCTGGCACGCTGTCCGTCCCACTCCACCACCGCCTGGCACGCTGTCCGTCCCAACCCACCACCGCCTGGCACGCTGTCCGTCCCAACCCACCACCGCCTGGCACGCTGTCCGGCCCAACCCACTACCGCCTGGCACGCTGTCCATCCCACTCCACCTCCGCCTGGCATGCTGTCCATCCCACTCCACCTCCGCCTGGCATGCTGTCCGTCCCAACCCACCTCTGCCTGGCACGCTGTCCGTCCCAACCCACCTCCGCCTGGCACGCTGTCCGTCCCACTCTACCTCTTCCTGGCACGCTGTCTGGCCCAACCCACCTCCGCCTGGCACGCTGTCCGTCCTACTCCACCTCCGCCGGGCACGCTGTCTGTCCCACTCCACCTCCGCCTGGCACGCTGTCCGGCCCAACCCACCTCCGCCTGGCACGCTGTCCGTCCCACTCCACCTCCGCCTGGCACGCTGTCCGGCCCAACCCACCTCCGCCTGGCACGCTGTCTGTCCCACTCCACCTCTGCCTGGCACGCTGTCCATCCCAACCCACCTCCGCCTGGCACGCTGTCCAGCCCATCCCACCTCCGCCTGGCACGCTGTCCGTCCCACTCCACCTCCGCCTGGCACCCTGTCCGTCCCACTCTACCTCCGCCTGGCACGCTGTCCGTCCCACTCCACCTCCGCCGGGCACGCTGTCCGTCCCACTCCACCTCCGCCTGGCACGCTGTCCGTCCCACTCCACCTCCGCCTGGCACGGTGTCCGTCCTACTCCACCTCTGCCTGGCACGCTGTCCGGCCCAACCCACCTCCGCCTGGCACGCTGTCCGTCCTACTCCACCTCTGCCTGGCACGCTGTCCGTCCTACTCCACCTCCGCCTGGCACGGTGTCCATCCCAACCCACCTCCGCCTGGCACGCTGTCCGTCCTACTCCACCTCCGCCTGGCACGGTGTCCATCCCAACCCACCTCCGCCTGGCACGCTCCGTCCTACTCCACCTCTGCCTCCCAGTCGAAAGCATTCAGGGTGTATCTGTCCCTGCAGCACCGGGCACCATCGGCCGGTCCCGGTCCAGCTGTGCCTCGCGGGCATTCCCCATGTTCTAGCCCTGCGCTCTCCGCTGCACCCGCTTCCCCGACCAGCACAGCCCCAGCGGTAGCGAGAAGGGGCCCCAGCCTTCCCCGCACTCACGTGGGTTGTTGTCCCGGTTCCGGACGAGGTACTGAAATGCCAGCAGAGAGCCAACTGCCGCCACGACCATCCCGGCTCCTGCAGCGCCCACCACAGCGGGGTAGGCGTTGAAAGGGGGCTCGGCTGGAAGAGAGAGAGAGCAGGCCGGGTTCAGCACCACGTGGCCTGGGCTGGGGATCCCTGCACGAGGAGCCTGCTGGAAACAGGGACCTGTTCTCCAGGTGAGGGCCACACAGCCCCCTGTGCAGACCCCCTGGCCTCCCAGCTCTCACCCCTCGTGTATCTCGGAGCAACTCACGAGGGTTTGTTAAGACAGACACACATGTCACTGAGCTCCCCTTGCACCTCCCACCAGGGCCCAAGGGAGGTGATGTACTGCTCCCACCAATCGCACTGTGTGCAGGAGATGATGTTACCCGCATTGGACAGGGGGGGAGACTAAACACACAGCGGCAAAGGGAGCTGCCCAAGGCCAGGTAGCGAGTCAGCGGCAGAGCAGGGAATAGAACCCAGGTGTCCTGGACCCCAGGCCTGTGCTGTAACCACTGACGCACGTTCTCTCCTGGAGTCAGATCATTCCCACTCCAAGTTGGGGCATTTAAACCCAAATATTTCCTCCTGCTGGAGCTCTGATCTGTAAGGGCCCAGCCCCGCCTCACTCGCGGCGTTTGGCTCCGACAGGGGAGGCTGGGGGCACAGCAAGCTGCTGCCCAGTTTCGGCAACAATTCGCTTACCCCAGGTTTAAAACACCACCGAGAACAGCTCAGATCCGGGGCAGGCCCAGGGACAGAGTTGATGTGGCTAAGTGGCCACAAGCCCGCTGGCCACCTCTCTCCTAGCTGGCTGAGGAGCTCAGCCCTGGCTGGGAGGCTGCACCATGAAGCAGGGGGGGAAGGGGCGGAGAAGGGCTGCCGTGCAGAAGATGGGTCTCTCCGTGGGCCAGATTCCACCTGGTGCAAGGTCAGGTCAGTGGCAGGCTCCTTGGGGTGAACCAGGCCCACCAGCTGTGGGTAGGACTCAGAATCCACATGCTGAGTAAGGGGCTGCTCTGGCTTGTGGCCCCAGCCACGGAAAGGCCTCGGCCAGTGGCCCGGTGGGAGCCAGGTGGCAAGGTGCTCAGCACAGCCGTGGGGGGACGCGAGCCCAGCAAAGGGAACCATCAGCAGAAAACGCAGGGGTGCCGCCATTGGCCCTGGCACCTGCCACAGGAGGAAGATTTAGATTTTGGATGCAGTTCGTAAGCTCTGCCGGCATGGGCGTTGCGTGAATCCCCCTTCGGGGGGGCTAGCCCCCCGGGGCCCACCCCTTCTGCTAGAAGCCCCGCTGCTACCCCACCCCATCCGCCCCCTTCGTCCGCCAGAGCCCCGAGTCCCCCACCTATCCCCCCATAGCTGGAGGAGTCCCAGCCAAACCGCCCTGAGCCCCAGGCCACCGGCCAAAACTGAGCCCCCCCGGCTTTGGGGGAGAGGGAGAACGAGGGCGGAGCCTCGGGGGGAAGTGGGGGCAGGGCCATGGCCTGGGTTGGGGAGGCTTAGCCTCCCCTGGTCTATGATACCTGCCACCCATGTCCTCTGAGCTGGGACGATCTCTCTGTGCATGGCTGGGCCAGAGCTGAGCATTAAACAACCGCAACAGAAAACTTTTCACAGTTTGTACAATCCCGTCTGAGCAGAGAGATTGGCCCCCATTTAACTGATCCACTGGATCAAATCTGGACACATACAGATGGGCAAGAAAATCCACCAATTTCTTCCTCGTTTTTTGTAGAAGGGTCACGTCTAGCGCTGGGAAGGAAGAAGGCACGGTCTGGAGCCTCATGGGACCTGAGTTCAATTCTCAAGTCAGATGCCCCCTGGTTAACTTGGGGCAAATTTCTTTTTTCATTCTGCACTTTATCAACACCATCTAAGCTGGGCCATGGTTGTGCAGCGATCCCCCAGGGATAGCCAGCGTGCCCAGCGCTGAACTGGTCAGGACCCCTGGGTTTTATTCCCAGCTCTGCTACTGAATAGAGGTGTGACCCAGACTTCCAGTCCCTTTGCCAGTCTGTGCCTCGGTTTCCCCATCTGAACAATGACACTTACCTGCCTGGCAGGGGTGTTGTGCGGTTTAATGTTCAGAAAGTGTTTTGAGTCCCTCCCACGAAAGGCAGCAGAGAAGGCCCAAACACCCTGGTTTTTCCATGTCCAGGGCTTCTGTCTCGCCCCTGCTCACACCAGCTGCCTCTAGCGACATCGGTGAAGACCAGTGCTCAGCTAGTGTCCACTAGCGACACCACTTGGGGAGCCGTTCAGAGAAACGCTCTTGAAACAGGGCATGGCGGGGCTCCATGTCTATACCCTAAAGGTGCTCAGTGCCCAGGGAAAAACGGGGTTTGCTGACATCCCTGCAGACTCAGCCAGGGATCTGAGTTCGCCCCTTCTCATGCATCAGCCTCTGTTTTGGAGGTTCTGCAGGCCACATTCTGACCTCAGCAAGGCCCCGGCACCCTGACTGGCTGCACATCTCAACCAGTCGGGACATAACGCAGGGTCCTGTGCATCCTGCCCAGGACGAAACAGCTGCCTCTCCCGGTGCTGGGCTGGTTCTGCATGGCAGGGCGTTCAGGCCAAGCCAATTCAGCAGAGCTGTGCTCAGAGAGACAGGGACTGTCTTTTTGCTCTATGGCTGGTACATCATCTAGCACAACGGGGCGCAGTCCATGACTGGGGCTCCTAGGTGCTATGGCAGAATAAATAATCAGCTGTTTGGGTCTTATTTTGGTCCCTAAAGTCAGCAGATCCAACTATTGTGCAAACAGGGGGCAGATCTGGTTGAAAAGTTTTTGCTGAAACTTTTTAATTGACGAAAAATGGCTTCTCAGTGAAGATGGAAATCTTTTGGTGAAAATCCCCGTTTTCATCAGAAATTGTAGGGCTCTAACTGAAAATGTCAATACCAAACACTGAGACGTTTTTGGTTTTTTGATGACCCCCCCCCCCCCCCAAAATAAACAACCACCACCAAATGTTAAGGAAAAGTTCAATGAATACAAACACTTTGTTTTTGTTGAAAAATTTTGCAGGGGAAAACGAATCTTTTCCCAGACAGCAAATAGAAGGGACCATTTTAGTCATTTTTCAGGGGAGAATCGCACTTCAAAGAGAAGTCATTTTCCAGGAATTTCGGGGGTATTTTAAGCCCGGCGTATAAATAATGAAGCCAAATTGGAGCAGCTTCCTCTGTGCAAATGTGACTCAGAGCATCCTCCTGTTGCATCCCCTATCAGAATGAATGCAGCTTGGAGTCAGGTGTGTTGCAGAGAGAGCACAGGTGAGTGAAACCAACCCGAATTGCGGCCAGGGCCCGGGCTGCTAACAGTGACAAGTAAACAAGTGAGCAGAGTGACTTCTTGGGGCTGTGCAGTGACATCTGGAGCGAGAGGGTGGGGTGTGCTTCCCAGGGAAGGATAATCGTCTGCAGGAAACCATGCAATTAGGATAACGAGATGATGGGGAACAGAAGTGACAATCACACTGAAGTCATCAGAGAAGGGGTCCCCTCCAGACCACACTGCACAGCACCACAAGGAATCTACACCCACTCCTGGCGACTCATGCAGCAGGGTCAGCTGGGGGGATTCAGCAGCTGGGCCATGCAGGAGGCAAACAGACAGGCAGGGACAGCAAAAGGAGGCACCGAGGGACCCCGGAAGAGGCACGGGGAGAAGAAGGAGCAGCAGGGGTTTGTTCTGGTCATGCTGACACCATTTCAGACCTAGCACCCTCTTTCCCTGGGCCTCTTGTTATCCTAGAAAGGAGACAGGCAGACAGGTACTGAGTTTCACAAGAGCTGAACCAAACTTCACGAGTCGGAGAGAAAATTCTGAGATTTCCCTGCACCATCACTCCGGCAGGTCATCAGCACTTGTGCAATGAAATCCCACGCTAGCAGCATTGCATCATCAGGCCTAACTCTCACTGGCTGATCACACGCGCAGGGCAGGTCCTGTTGCTAGAGCAGCTCCTTGCCGTGTTAACCTTCTCATGGAGATCACTATCAGGCCCCGGAGAGCCCTTTCTAACTACACCCATGCAAGCTGCAGGGCAGTTCAGTGACTCCCAGCAGCTGTTACTCCTGCCCTGCAGGGCACTCAGGCCAAGCCAGCTCAGCAGAGCCATGCTCAAGAGAAACCCCCTCAGTCTCAATCCAGGACCAACCAGGGATATCCGTGCTTCCAATCCCTCTTAATGCAGTTCTGAGGAAACGGGGTGTCAGGGAGGGACGGGGAAAGGATTGCAGCAAAATGTGGCAGCTAACACTAAGGGGGGATGGGCTGATAATGTCCCACTGGTCCCACCTGCCACTCCAGGGAAATCTTTTGCTGGCACAGAAATGCCCCATGCGCCAAATGGAACCAACAGACCCATGGGGTGTTCATGGGCCTCTGCTCATGAACCAGCCAGATGACAGCAGTTATCGGAGTCCCTCTCTGGTGGCTGGACTTGTGGTATCTGCACCCCATACGTTTCCAAGGGGGCTCAGTGGATAATTCCTGTGGACATAATAGGGAGGAAAACTCCATCATCCCTTAGAAATTCCCTACAGAATGCAAGAGAAGGTGAAGCCTAGAGCAGTGATAGTCTTCCTCAAGCCCCACAGGGAGGCTCAATAAGCCTATAGACAGGGCGGCATTTTCCATTAAATTCCATATGACTTTTCCATAAGGGGCGACCTGAACCGGGCCCCTCTCGCTCCGTAGGCAGCAATTCCAGCAGGAGCCAGGCAGAGCTCATTTTGGCTGGAAGCTGCTCAGCTCTTTGGCTCGTGAGCACAGAGGAGGGTGTTCTGCTCTAACTCGCAGCCATGTTCTAACAGAGAGGGCCAGGGTGGATTCAGACCTGATTGAAACTGCCAAGGCCAGAGCTCCCCACTAATGCACAGGAAGTAAGGGTGGGAATGGCCCAGGGCCCAGTGCAAGCACTCCACCTGCAGTCACAGGAGATGAGCCATTGGGGTATACAGAGCTGACTCCCTGCTCCACAAGAAGCACCAGGGGCGAGATCCGTCGGGTCCCACTCTGATCTCACATACACCAGTGTGACACTGGTGTAACTCCAGGAAGTTAGGTGGAATACTTCTGATCGACCATGAGTGAGAACAGAATCAGGCCCTGTAAAGGAGATGTGACGTGCTCTGTTTGCCTCAGTGTGTTAACTCTGAAACCTAATGCTTACAGGTCACTGCTCATCGGTTTAGGGTTCACTCAGCTTCTCAGAGATTCTGGGATTATGAATCTGCGTGAAATCTGAGTACAATGCCGCACTTCTCCCCAAGCCCACAGCTGACCCCGGTCATGAATAAACAGACAAAGTGACTGCCAATGTTCCTCAATCCTGAACAACAGCACCCGCTGCTCTTCCACTCCTGGAATCCTCCGCACTACACTGCCGGTACCCTGCACTCCCAACTCCCAACACTCGCTGCCACCCCAGTCCTGGGCCCTTGTCCCAGCCGTCTTCCACTGCACTAGCGGGGTGCAGTGTTCAAGTTCTGTGAGCAGTTTTGTTCAGCTCCGCTACAAACACTTGAAACATTCCCTGCACGGTGCGACAATGCTGGCTGGTCTTCCAGCACACCATCCCCTGCACCCCGACACAATGACACCATCCCCTGCACCCCAATACAATGCTATCCCCCACACCCCAGTACAATTACACCATTCCCTACATCATAATACATCATCCCCTACACCCCAATGCAATCACACCATCCCCTATACCCCAATACAAAACAGTCACCTACACCCCAACACAATGACAACATGCCCTACACCCCGATACAATTATAACATCCACTACACCCCAATGCAATCACACCATCCCCTAGAGCCCAGTACAATCACACCATCTCCTACACCCCAATACAAAACAGTCATCTACACCTCAACACAGTCACCTACACCCCAACACAATGACAACATCCCCAACACCCCAATACAAAACAGTCACCTACACCTCAACACAGTCACCTACACCCCAACACAATGACAACATCCCTACACCCCAATACAAAACAGTCACCTACACCTCAACACAGTCACCTACACCCCAACACAATGACACCATCCCCAACACCCCAATACAAAACAGTCACCTACACCTCAACACAGTCACCTACACCCCAACACAATGACAACATCCCCAACACCCCAATACAAAACAGTCACCTACACCTCAACACAGTCACCTACACCCCAACACAATGACAACATCCCTACACCCCAATGCAATCACACCAATCTATATCCCCACAGTCCAGCTGTGCTAAGGACCTACTTCCTCACCCCTGGCCCAGCCTTGCTTGTGGGGAGCTGTCCAGCCTTGCCAGCTCCACACAGCCCTGTCCTGCTTGCTGTGGTTCACACCCAGGGAGGGACATGGCCCTGGGAGCCGTCTGCTTTCCAGGTCCTTCATCCCAATGTGACAAAAATCCTAAAGGGGCTGGTTGAATAAATGGAGCTTGGAAGCTAATCCTGCCCGGTCCTACCTGTCTAGCTGGAACAGAACAGAGATGCACCCACCATTCTCTACAGCCCGGCATCCTCCCCCCACTTCATCCACACCCCAACAGACCCCCCCTCACCTCCCCACAGGCCCAGCCGTGGGAGAGGGGGTGGGGTTCTGGACATGTGGGCAGTGGACAGCCGCTGCAGTAGGGGATACTTCACTCCAGCCCCCAGAGTGGAGCCCAGCCGGACTCTGGGGCCTAGACACTTCACCTGGGGTCTTCCCCTCGGAGGGGTGCCCGGTGGTGCGGTGGTTGACAGCCAGGATGCGGAAGGCGTACACTACTGCCGGGGCCAGGCCGCCCACCCTGTGGTCCCGCACGTCAGGTTCTATGTCACTGGCCACCGTCTCCCAGGCCCGGGCTGCCGACCGGGACGGGCCCAGCGAGGATTTCTTTGCTTCTTGCCTTTGGACGACGAAGCCGGTCAGGTTCCCCGAGCCCTGCGTCACCCACTCCAGCTGCACCTCGGTGCGCTGCCGGGTGTACATCAGCTTGCTGATCGTCACGTTGGGGGGCGTCGGGTACCCTGCAGGGGGTAGGGAGCATGTCAGCGGTGCATCCGGAGAGACAACCTCACACCCCCCCCCGACTCCGTGCTGCTCTCACACACGCGCCCCCCCCCCCCCCGGCACACCCCCATCCCCTGTACACCCCACCAGACACCTGCACGTCACACACGTGCACAAAGACACCTCAGCTTTCACATACCTTCTCACGCACAGGCTCCTTCCCTTCCTCTCTCGTTCCATTCAGGGTATAACTGGCCAGTCAGGTAATCAAAGGCTGCACCTGCCTCCCCCACCTGGAGCGAAACCTGCCCCAGCCCAGTCCCTGGACCCTGGGGTTTCCCAGAGTCCCACATGACCTCACTCAGTGCCGTAGAAACCAAGCGGGGGAATGAAACAGGAACCCCTGGGAGTTCACCTCACGGTCTCTGGGGAGCCCAGGGCCGCATAACGTGTTAGTCCAACCTTCTGAGGTAAATAGGATGAAATTCTATAAGGACAAATGCAAAGTGTGCCATTTAAGAAGGAACGATCGGTCGCGCACGTACAAAATGGGAAATGACGGCCAAGGAAGGAGTACTGCGGAAAGGGATCTGGGGGTCATTGTGGACCACAAGCTTAATACAGTATGAGTCAACAGTGTAACGCGGTTGCAAAAAAAGCAAACATCATTCTGGGATGTGTCAGCAGGAGTGTTGTAAGCAAGACACAAGAAGTAATTCTTCCGCTCTACTCTGGGCTGATTAGGTCTCAGCTCGAGTATTGTGTCCAGTTCTGGGGGCCACATTTCGGGAAAGATGTGGACACTTTGGAGAGAGTCCAGCAAAGAGCAACAAAAATGATGAAAGGTCTAGAAAACATGACATATGAGGGAAGATTGAAAGAAGTGGGTTTGTTTAGTCTGGAGCAGAGAAGACAGAGAGGGGACATGATAATAGTTTTCAAGTACATAAAAGCTTGTTACAAGGAGGAGGGAGAAAACTTGTCCTCCTTAACCTCTGAGGAGAAGACGAGAAGCAATGGGCTTAAATTGCAGCAAGGGCAGTTTAAGTTGGACATTAGGAAAAATTTCCTGTCAGGGTAGCTAAGTGCCGGAATAAATTGCCCAGGGCGATGGTGGAATCTCCATCATTGGAGGCTTCTAAGAACAGGTTGGAAAAACTCCTGTCAGGCATGGACTAGACAATACGTAGTCCTGCCTCAGTGCAAGGGATGGTCTGGATGATCTCCCTCCCACCCCGCCATTGCTATGCTTCTACCAATCAGCATTCAAAACATGCCCATGACTAAACCCAGCTGGAACAGAACCTCCTGTCCACACACTCCCCAGCAGATCCCTACCCTCTTCTCCACCCCTGAATCAGACCCTTCCACCACTTCCCTTCCCTCCACACACCATGTGGGCCCCACCAAACTCCCTACCCACTTCCCCTCCTCCCCACCCTCCCGGTGGACCCCATCAGACCCCTCCATCCATTTCCCCTTCCCTAGCCCTTGCTATGAGGGCCCCAGACCTCCCCATCCACTTCTCCTTCTGCCTCCCTACCCCATGGCCCCCCAGACCCTCCCATCCACTTCTCCTTCCCAGCACACGCCTATCTGCTTCCTTCTAAACTCTGCCAAGCCCCCCGTTTGCCCCCCTGTCCCTGTATGGATCCCATGAGCACCCGCCCTGCCCCGCCATACTCTTCACACGGAGCCTGATGGGGACGGTGGCGTTGCCCACGGCGTTCACGGCCACACAGTGGTAGGTGCCGCTGTCCCTCATCCACTCGGTGTCCCAGATGGTCAGGTTGAACCAGGCGTCGCCCTGCTGCAGCCTGTACCTCGCAGCATCCGGCCGGATCACCTGGTGTTTGTTGTTGAACCAGAACACTTCGGAGCCCAGGTCGGGGCCCTGCAGCGCGCAGGCCAGCCGGACCTCGCCGCCCTCGAACAGCGACACCTCCGTGCGCTCGGCCGCCAGCTTGGGAACGTCTGTCCGGAGAGAGAGACGGGGGACACTGCAGCGAGAGCAGCGCCCGGGGCAGGGCACCTCACTCTCAACAGAGCACGAGTCTGTCCCGTGAGCCCTGCAGGGAGCCCAGGAAGGGGAGCCAGGGTCTGTCACCATGAGCCCTGCAGGGTGGCCCAGCCCAGGGTGGGGAGCCAGGGTCTATTCCAGCTCATGCATGATCACCAGGATTGGTAACTAATTTGCAGTTCCAGTGCAGGGCCAAATTCTTCCCTCCACAACCCCGGGCACCCCTGGTGATGACGGCGGCCGGGGGGGACGGGACTGTACTAGGGTTGCCAAATTTCTGATTTCAGAAAACCAAACATCCTTGCCCCGCCCCTGCCCTGAGGCCCCGCCCCTTCTCCAAGGCCCCGCCCCCACTCACTCCATTCCCCCTCACTCTCCCCCACCCTTGTTCACTTGCTCATTTTCACTGGGCTGGGTCAGGGGCCTTGGAGGGGTATGGGATGTAGGAGGGGGCTCTGGGCTGGGGGGATAGGGGCAAGGGGTTCAGAGTGTGAGGGGCTGGGGGCTTCGGGCTGGGGCAGGGGGTTGGGGTGCAGGAGAGGGTGAGGGCTCTGGCTGGCGGTGTGAGCTCTGGGGTGGGGCCAGAAGTGAGGGATTCAGAGTGTGGGAGGGGGCTCTGGACTGGAGCAGGGGGTTGGGGTGCAGGGGGGTGATGGCTCTGGCTGGGGGTACAGGCTCCAGGCTGGGGATGAAGGGTTTGGGGTGCAGAAGGGGGCTCCAGGCTGGGGGTGGGGCTGAGGGGTTCAGAATGTGGGAGGGGGTGTAGGGTGTGAGCTCCAGGAGGGAGCATGGGTGCAGAAGGGGGCTCAGGGCTGGTGCAGGCTGGTGGGGTGCGGGAGGGGGTTCGGGGTGCAGGCTCTGGGCAGCGCTTACCTCAGGCCACTCCTGGGAAGCTGTCTGCATGTCCCTATGGCCCCTTGGTGGAGATGTGGCTAGATGGCTCTCTGCACTGCCCTCACCTGCAGGTCCTGCCCCCGCAGCTCCCATTGGCCATGGTTCCTGGCCAATGGGATCTGCAGAACCAGCACTCAGGGTGGGGGCAGCGTGTGGACTCCCCCATGGCCACGCCTCTGCCTAGGAGCCGGAGAGAAACGCTAGCCACTTCCGGGAGCCGCGCAGAGCCAGGGCAGGCAGGGAGTCAATCTTAGCCCTGCTGCACCACGGACCAGACTTTTAACGGCCCGGTCAGCTGTGCTGACAGGAGCCACCAGAGTCCCGTTGAAAACCGGACACCTGGCAACCCTAGACAGCACAGGTGTCACTGAAGGCAGAGTGAGGCCTACTGGCCCCTTGCTCTGGGCGCTGACGTGTGAGGAACGCTTTGGGCTGCAAACCGAGTGCTCTGAGTCAGGAATCCCCAAGACGACTGCCGTGGGAGCCCACGAGGCCGTTCGTACATTCACACAGACCACCGGCCAGGGCCGCCTCCCCTAGCATTCGCACTGAGTGCGCCTGTCATCGGGGCACAGTTCCCCCATCTGCCAGCTCACGAAGCCTTGTCCCTGAACCCGCCTCAGCCCCCTGCCCTGCCTCTTGGGGTGGAGCAGTGGTAGGGGGCAGCAAGAGCTCAGGAGCGGACCCCATTCTCCCAGGAGGGGTGAGGGGGAGCAGAGGGGGCCCGGCAGCTCAGGGCAGCTCTGTCCCTTCATCCCCCTTCCCTCCCCATGAGCAATAGGACAACTCCTCTGCCCCTGCCTTCTTCCCCTTCAGCATCTGGGCTGGGAGGGGGCACCGGGGACTCGCTGCAGCCTCCTCCAGGTCTGGGGAGGGGGGTAAAGAGCCCTTGGAGCTGCAGGAGGAGCAGAGTTGCGGCTGGGGGTGAGGGGGGAGGAACGAGGGAAGCAGTGAAGGGCAGGCGTGGCGCCCGGTCCCCGCCTGGGGCTCTGACACACTCCTGGGGACGCTCTTCAGCCAGCTCTCCTCAAGAGCGTTCATGAGCCGGACCCAGCGTGGATTTTCCCTGTTTCTGGCCCGCACAGGGGTCAGTGGCGAAAAGGGCGAGACTCCACTCATCCCCACAGCCCCAAGGGTGGCTCAAAGCAACAGCCGCTTTGCCGTGAAGCTGTGGAATCTGCCTCTCGGTCAGGTTCCAGGAACCGCAGAACTGGTGCCATGTCCCACCCGCGCTCCCCACACTTGCTTTGCCAGCAGTTTCGCTGGCCCACGACCCGCTGCGGCCCCGCCGGATGGCAGCCGGCCTGCTTACCCAGCCGGACAAGGCACTCTGTGGCTCTGGCCTGCAGAGGGTGGGCTGCGATGCACGCGAACTCCTTGCCCCCGAGGGTGCTGTTGGCTTGCATGACGTAGATGTTGCTGGATGGTTTCAAGCCGCCCAGCACGCGGTTCCACCAGTCTCGCCACCAGAGTGTGACGCGGGGCAGGCCTCCTGCCCAATCGCAGGACAGCATGAGGAATTCGTTCTGCTTCGTAGCCACGGCAGAACAGGTGGGGCTCCCCACAGGGACCCCTGGGGGGCAGAGACAGCAGCATCTTAGAGACAAGAATCCCTGCCCACATCCAACCTGGTGGAGACGCTACACATCCCATCATGTGGGTCCCCCGGGCTCTGCTCTCCCCACATAAACTGGGAAGAATTGGGTGTTCCCAAATACCCCAAAGGGCACTTTCTGCCCCAGAACCTCTGACATACAAACACTGGGCCTCATGCAGGAAACACCCCAGAGAATCAGCGCTCGCTGGCCCTGGCGGGGGAGCTCCATGGAGTTTCATCAGTGTGAGCGAGAGGAGAATCAGGCCTAAAGCTGGGACAGTTGCCAAGACACCAAAGTCTCAGCCACACGTACGTGGGAAAGGAGTCTTAAAAACCCATGCCCAAGTGGGGAAGCTAAGGCACAGTCCCATAGGCTCTCCAGCCCGTTAGAGTTATCTCTACTGACAGACCAGACCAGGCCATGAAGGGACCATCCCTAACATTCCTCCACATCCCTGGAGATCTCCCTATGCCTCCCTTGGGAGTCCTGAGTCCCCCGGGTGCTGGGCTAGCTTGCTGACCACGGCACCCTCTGGGGTTTGCACCACCTGCGTCTGCTTCCACGGGACCAGCACGGCCCGCCGAGCCTGTCATCTTTGTCAGGCACAAGCAACCCTGGGACATTTATGTCGTGACGCTGGGTTGGTTCATCGCGATGGGATGGGATGAGTGACATCATCCCATTGGGCAAAGCCGTCAGCGGGACACGATGTGACCTGGCACCGCGATGGGGTTTTGCAGGCCCTGGAAGTGATTTCATGGCCTCCAGGCACTTCACAGACAAAACCCCTCCAGAGCGAAGTGGTTCTGGAATACAGGCGAGCCTGGGGAGTTAGTCTCGTGGCTGCACAGATTCCTGACACCGCAGCCGTCTCGCCTGTAGGACCAGTGTTTGCACTGGGGGCATCAGCACCTTATTCCTGTTTCAGTTCTGGGAATGAGAGCCCGAGCAAGGCCAGCTCCTACACAAGTCACCTTCACTAGCCGTGTCACACCGCTGCGGCCATGCAGTACCCACGTAGCTCCCTGTTGCCAGACGAATGGTGCCATCTACCCAGGGCCCCTGGAGCCCTGAATGGCCACTTGAGGCCTTCCAGTAAGCAGGGAGGAACTGCGCCCGTCTTTGGAGAGCTGCTTTCCACAGCGTCAGCCTTGTTTCTACCCGCCAGCTGTACACTCCATCTCCACAAGCTGGCGTGGGCTCTCGGGGGGCAGAGCACAGGACCCGGCTGCCTTCTGGAAGGGGCAGTGGTGTTTCCATTCCTGGGCGGCACTGAGGGGGCAGGGCGAGGGTACTTACATACAGTGGTGGTGCAGACGGCATCCTCTCGGAGCGCTGGGTGGGAGGCCAGGCAGGTGTACGAGCTGCCGTTCCGGATGTCCGCCCCTCGCTGGATTCTGGTGGCATTGGAGTAGGATGCCACAGCGTCTGCTTCCCGGCCGGATCTCACCCACCGCAGCCGCGCTGGGGGGAACCCACCAGGCCACGAACACTGCAGAGCAATGTCCCGGAAATTGGCAGCAGGGACTGGTGTGCAGCTGGGCTTCCCCTCGGGCAGATCTGTGCGTGGGGCAAAGATTGTATCAACAGCAAGAGGCGTTAGCAACACCGGGAAGAAGACAAGGCTTGCTGCCCGGGGCTGCCATGTGCAGGAGCTGCACTGGGGCCAGGGAGCCGGGGACCATGTGGCAGCTCTGTGGGCTCTTCCCAATGGGACCAGCTCCCTGGTGAAGCACTATAGGAGCAATGGAGGGGAACTGGGAGAGCACAGGGTGCTCGGCGGCCTGCGACGTGGGTTTGGATCACAAAGCCCGAGATGTGCTGGGCAGGCCCTGGCCGCTGTCAGTGCTAAGGTGGTAACATGCGGAACAAGAGGGCAGAAAGCAGCAAGCCGGGGACGGGACGGCGACCCAGCGCCTCGGAGACTCTCTGGCGCGCCGGGGTCAGTCCGCAAGATGTCTCCCCCACTGTGCGGAGCCAGAGACATTTGGACACAGCGTGACCTGACACCGATTCTTCAGGCAGGTGCCAGCTTTGCGAGTGTCACAGTTTCAATGCCAGTCGTTGCCTAGAGTCAACCCCTCCCCAGGCTGCCACAACCCTCCAGCATCCTCATGGCAAGCCTCTCCCTCGAGTGATGCTTTCCAGCTGCCGGAATCCAGCCTGCCCCCATGACCAGCCCTTCCAGCTCGCTGATCTGCCCAAATCCCCCTGCTCTCCTTGTGACAAGCCCCCAACCCACCTGCCAAGATCCCCTCCAGCCCCCCATGACAGTTCCTCCATCCCAGCCTCCCTGGCTGCCAGCATCCCCCCGATCAATATCTTGGAACATGTCCAGTGGCCTCTCCCAGAAATCTGGCCCCTCGAATGGCTGGCTCTGCTTTGAAAGGGTTTGGAGGGCTTGACACCTGGACTAAATGAAGGGGGAGCAGGTGGATGTTCCCAGGATCAAAGCTACCGGCTCAGGGGCCTCAGGATTTAGCAGGGAATTCAGTTCTCTTACGCAGTTCCGCTCCCCAGTCGCCGTCATCACTAGGCCCAGTGCCTCTCCCAGCGGCACACTCTCCGGGCCCTCATGCACCACAGCGTAGCAGACCAAAGCTGGAGATCCAAACCAAGTGGAACCATCCACACAGGTGTTTACTCGCCACAGCTGTCAGCAAACAGTCCCTCTTCATGAGCATCTGCTCGACGACCTACCCCTGGATCTCGCACAGGCCCCCTCTCTGCTCCCCCACAGTCCTGCCAGCCCAGCTGGAGGAGCCCGACTGGAAAGAACACAACGGCTGCCTTAGGCCACACACACCATCAGTCTCACAACGCTGCCCCCCTTCTGTCCCGAAAAGCTAAGCACTGTGGAAGGGGCTCTTCTGCTCTCACAAAGGATGGGTCCCTGCTTGGTCTGGATCATTCGGGACCAACGGAGGTAGAAACCTCTCCGTTCTTCTCACAAGACTTAAACTACCCACTCTCAAACTTGGAGAGCTCTTCCCTAGCTTCCTGGTACCTCTTTAGCTAACGGGTGACCATGAGAATCAAAGAAGGGAAGTAAGGGGGCGAAATGCAGAGGACAGAGGAGATGGGACCAGCAGGGGGATGCAGCTGCACATGCCAGAGAGAGAGCATACCCACATGGCCGCGTGCCCAGCCATTGGGAAGGACGCACTTACAGTAGACGGTGAGGAGGATGGTGGTCTGAGATCGCGTATTGAGGTGTGTGTTTTGGGCCAGGCAGGTGTAGGTGCCCGTCTGAGTCCGGGAGATCTTGGCTATCACGTACTTCTGGCCGGAGTAAATCTGGGAGCTGTTGTAAAACCAGATGTAGTGGCTGGGCGGGTTGGAAAGGGCCAGGCAGGTCAGGATCACCTCCTCCTGCTCATTAGCTGAGAAGCCATTCTGGTTAATAGCAAATGGCTCAACGTTGATCACAGGTTCATCAGGGCCATCTGCAGAATGAAGTAGGAGGTGGTTAGCACCAGGCTGATGGCAGGAAGGGGAGGGTGACCGTCCGGTTCAGATGACCGTCTGGCAGCTGGATTGTTTATCTGAATCTTTTTGGTCCAGGAATAGGACGTGGGGCTCTGTAGCCCAGGAATGGCAGCGGGGTCTGCTCTGACCCCCAATGCTGGGGGCAGGGATGGGGTTATGACCCCAAAGTGGTTGCCAGCGGTTGTTTTCTGGGGGGATCATAATCTTATTCCCATTCCAAATCTTCGGTCCTTGTCAGACACTGGGGCAGCAGGGATGGTGCTTGTCCCACATGCCCAGAGGTGCCTGGGAAGCCAGCGCAAAGGATTCTGGGCTGGGTGGAAAAGAGTTTGGAAGCCCTGGTTATGATCTCTGGAGTCGCTCTTTTGGGGCCCAGTGCTGGGAGGTGCTGAGCACCCCAGTTCCACCGGCCTTGGTAGGGGTTACGGGCCCTCAGCAGCTGGCAGGATCGGGCCCCTGAGCGGGGCGTGTGACGGCACGCCCGAGGGGCAGGACATGTTTGCTCCTGCCTGCAGGTCACTTACAAATCACGTCAAGATACATCCTGTCGCTGGTCTGGCTGTTGACCTCGTTGTGGGCGGTGCAGGCGTACCAGCCCATGTGAGTCCGGTTAGCCGCCGTCAGGATCAGCAGCCCGCTGGCCGCTTCCGCGACAGCCACCGCACCCTCCCGGTTGGTGTGACGGTGCCAGGAGTACCCGACGGGGGGCGTCCCCTCCTTCACCGCACACGTCATCGTCACCACCGTGCCTTCCACCGGCGTGGGGTCGGTCATCTGCAGGAAGGGCTTCGCAACGGGAACTAGGGGAGACCAAGCACACAGCTCAGATGTGATCTCACCCACTGCAGCCTCTCGCGGTGCACGCTGCCCCATTCCCCATCCAATCCATTCTGAACCGCCCCGTTCCAGCCCTCGCCCCACGTCCCCCAGGCTCTCCATCCAGCTGTCTCACCCAAGCCATTCCTTTCATACTAATCCCTGCCATTATGGCCTGCTCCGTTCTTTTCCAAGCCAGCCCTTGCGATTAGAATCTCGTCCGTTGCGCTCCCAGGCGTGTGATTTTGATGCTGTGCCCTTCAGACCCATGCTAACGCATTGCTAGTGACAGAGGGAAGGTTCGAGGGAGACGTGAAGAGGAGGGGTCAGTCAGCCCCCCACGATGGAAGCTGCTCCCAGTGCAGCATTGTCTGGGATGATCATTCAGCACAGATGGCTGCTCAGAGGGAGGTGGGGCAGCAGGAGGGGGCTGGACAGTCCTGCAGAGACAGCTGAGGGGGGACAGGGCGGGGAGGAGGTCAGAGGGGCCGGGGAGCCATGAGTGGCTGGGGAAGGGGGCAGTGGGAGGTTGGCCAGGTGGTGGGGCGAGGGAAGAAGATTAAGGCTTCCCAGCAGCCCGCTGGTTCTGAAGGATTGAACAGGAGGGCCGCGAGTCTCCAGGCCCTGGTGCTGATGAGCTGGGGCACGGGGGCCAGTGGCAGCATTCACCCTCCGAAGCCTGCTGGAGCCCAGGGTCTAGGGGGGAGCTACCCAGATGGTTCGTCACAGAGCCAGGAGAGGGGCAGGCCAGTTCCCAGCCCGAGTCAGCTGGCTGCCCTCCACAGAGATGGCGCTAGCCGGGCACTGGGACCTGACCAGGCATGCTGGGGAGGGAGAAGTACATGAAGAAGGCATTTCCTGGATCAGACCATGTCTTACTTCCCCGGCCCGAGGGGACAGCAGGGGTGGGAGGGCAGCTCTCCCCGGCACCCCCTCCGGGAATGGGGGAGAGCAATCCCCTCTCACCCTGCCCTGGCGAGATGCGTGCTGGGCCCCGGAGTGCTGTACCACCCCGGTGCTCTCGTGGGATCTCGCTCTGACCGCTCGCCCCAGGGGGAGAACTGTACAGGGTCTGGCCAAGCCCCGTGACCCGGCTGCCGGGCTCTGCACAGCGCCAGGTACCAGAGCCATCCACGGACGGAGCTGGTGCACCATGGGGGAGAGCCGATGCCCACTGACGTCAATGAGAGCTCTGGGTCGGGGGAGCAGAGAGCTGGGTTTGGGGATAAATGCCCTGAGTTCTCCTTCTAACAAACATCCAGTGCCCCAGACCCAGCAGTAACTCTCCTGTCAATAGGGCAGCGCCCTAGCAACCATCCAGATCCTGGTTTCAACCTCCCTAGGGATGTCTGGATCCGGGACTTAGTCTAGGCCCCTCCAGGCCTCGGATTCTCAGTTGCTTTGCACTTGGTGGGGCCATTTACAGTGGTGCCCAGCAAGAGTGAAGTGGATACAAAAGGCTCCCTGATCAGAATTCTTCACTCAGCCCAGGGGCAGCAGCCTGTCCCCACCGTGCACACATGTATCTGTGCTGTGGGCACGCCTGCCCTAGGTGGGTCCGTTGGTGACTAACTCTGGTCGCCCTGCCAGGCACCACAGGAGTCCAGTGGCTGGCTGCTATGCTGCCATCTCTCATGCTTTTATTATGAGCCTGATGATATTTGGTGTTTTTCTTAAAGCCCCAGCTCCTGGAGTCAGGTGATGACACAAGCTTCCCAGCTGGCATGAAAAAAAGCAAGTGGCTGCGGAGAAAAGTGCGTAAACGTGACCCAAGGCAACCAAAAAGTCCCCCCCCCAAAGCCCCAAAACGTCCTCTTTTTTATATATCTCAGGATTTTAAAGCCACTCTTGTGAATTTGGGGGGGCACCTGACTCAAGATTTTTGACCTCTTGGGGTTGGTAATGCCAAGGCTAGTTTGGGCCTGGCCAGTGGACTCTCAGCCCCTTGGTTTCACAGAGGAGCAGTGTCCACTCCAGAGCCGTCAGCGCTGCCGGCTGGGGACCATTTGAGCTGTCTTGCTGGAGCCAGCCTCTGTCACTTGGCCCGGCTGCCTCAGAGGCAGCTGTACATGTGTCACTGTTCTTGGCTGCTGGAGGCTCTCTTTGATGCTGCACTTGATTGATTCTGTGCCCAGGGCAGATTGAAAACCTCTGCACGGTTCGGATCAGAGGGGCCCCACCATTAAAATGTGAACCAACAGAGCCGGGTGTGGCCTCTGATTTTGGGTGCCCAACTCGACACTCCCATGGCCTGATTCTCGGAGCTGCTCAGCACACGCAATCCCAAATGGAGCTGGTAGGAGCTGCAGGGGCCCCTCTCTGCTGTAACGCCTGTAAGAGCTTGACAACCAGCTGAGACCACGGCTGGTCGTGCTAGCCGATATTGCCTCCTTTTTCTCCCCATCCATCTGTCTGTAGCCACCTGTCTCTCGTCTTAGACTTAGATGGTAAGCTCTTTGGGGTGGGGACTGTCTTTCTGTTCTGTGTTTGTACAGCGCCTCGCACCATGGGGCTCTGGGTCATGAGTGGGGCTCCTTGGTGTCACCACAGCAATATATAAGGGAAGCACCCCAAATCAGAGGCTAATATTGAACATGTTGGCTCTAACCGCCCCCTGCCTCAGTTTCCCTATCTGTAAATGAGAATATTTATCCTTGCCCTCCTTACCAGGGCAAGGTCAGTTTACTGACACCTAAAGTGCTCTAGGGGATACTCCCAGGGCAGGCATCAGACAAATGCCAGGTGTTAGAATTCCTAGAGCAGGTTGCTATTCTCATGAAGTTTATTCAGAGCGTTTTCCCAGCCCCTGATGAGTAAATAATCCCCCAACGCTTGTTTTCTTTATCTGACCGGCTCTACCAAGCAGACAATGAATTGTTCACCAATTTGTCCCACCCATCAGTCAATGAATTATTAGCGAGTCATTTTCCCAGCTCTGCCTTGTCCCCATGTTTGTTTTCTCTCTGGAATTACAGACTCGGAAGCCCCAAATCTCTCCCTTCTTATATCTCCGGTGATCGTGGTAAGGACGTTAACAGCACCTGGCTCACATGGCTTTCATGTGAGCTGGAATAGACACCTGATGGGACTGAAATTCTTCAGCCTTTGATATACAGGAGGTCCAACTAGAGGATCTAATGAGTCCCTTCTGGCCTCAAACTCTCTGAATGAATCTACAAAATGTTCTGCCTTTCGAAGAGTCCCAGTTAGCTGCTAATACTGAAGAGAAAGCCAAGGAGCTTTGAGCCCTGGACAGATGACTGAGCTCTTCCATCAGCAGTGGAAGTGGCTGCCCGGCAGTGAGCGACATTCTTTAGGAAGATAATCTCCCAGCAACCAAGAAGTATTTGCCAGTGGAGTGTACCCAACCCCACCCAGCATAGTGCATGTGAACAGACACACTGCACGGGGAGGAGCTGAGAACGGCTGGGTGTCCCAGGAAATGTGGGATAAAACCACCCCTCACGGGTCCGGCAGAAAATCCCTGACAGTAACCCCCCTGGCAGGAATACTGGGATTCGGCCACAATTCTGCAGCTCCACCCGCAGCTCCAGCTAGATTTCAAGAGGACTACGTGCGCCCGCTTACATTGCTGAGCAGAACATCTGCTTTGCTTTGCACTAGCTGGTGTGAAGATGCAGACTGTGACTGCGGAGTGGCCGTGTAGGACACCATTCTGCTCAGCAGGATGCCTGGGGGTATCCCTCTCTCCCTGGCAGTCTCTAGCCAGGTGAGATCCAGGCACAAAGGGCACACAGAACGCCAGCGCCCAGAGCTGAGAATGCCAATGTGCCCACAGATGTGTGCTGTTGTGGGTAAGGTCAGTAAGGCTGGGCAGACGGCGCTGCTGTCTCACTCATGCCCATCACACAACCCCATGCCAAAGGGCTCTCTTCGGGCTGCTCTTGACCGAGGGGAATGTTGGCCATGCTACACAAGGCCTTGTAGCACAGGGTCCCCAGGAGAGGAGCCTCCAGAAGGAAGCAGGGGAAGTCCTGTTTTTGGAGGCATTGAGCACTCAGCTCTTTGGGGCAAGGACTGCCTGTTTGTTCAATGTTTGTACCACACCTAACACAGCAGTGTCTGGTCCTAGGCATTTCCACAATATAAGGACAGGCTGGGTTAAGCAATGGAGAACATATTGCTGGGGACATCTGGGGAGGGTGGAATAGCTGAGACCAAAAGGGTCTCTTCCGTTTCCCATCATCTTTGCATGCAGCACCATTTCAGGGGCAGCTTCACCGGCAGGGATACGCGGGACAGACGAGTGGGGGTGCGCGGGCAGTGATTGGAGGAGATGGGTTGGGCATCGGGCCTCCTGGATTCTAGTCCCACCCTGCAACCTTGGGTGCAACCCACTTCCCCTCCCCCTGCCTCAGTTTGCCTGCTGCGGTTGCACCCCACTTCAGTGGGGTGGGTCTGCGAGGGTTGTAACAGGGCGCTCTAGAAGGGAGCACAGTAGGAGGGGGGAGGGATAGCTCAGTGGTTTGAGCATTGGCCTGCTAAACCCGGGGTTGTGAGTTCAATCCTTGAGGGGGCCATTTAGAGATCGGGGCAAAAATTGGGGATTGGTCCTGCTTTGAGCAGGGGGTTGGACTAGATGACCTCCTGAGGTCCCTTCCAACCCTACGATTCTATGACTGTGGTTTAGGGTTTGGGGACCCTGACTGGTGCCTCCGTATACTTGTTCAGACAGTCCCAGAGGTGACGCCACCTCCAGGCTACCTACCCAGCACGACCAGCTCTATGTAGAAGTAGCCCACTTTGATCTCTCCATCCTCCTCGTACATCGCCTGGCACATGAAGTGCCCTTGGGCAGCCGTCTGCAGGTCGCTCACCTCCAGGGTGCCGTTCCTCAGGCTCACCTGCCCCAGGGCCGCAGAAGCCTTCTCCACCTTGGACTCTATCCCGTTGCTGATGGCAACGGCCCTGGGCACCAGCGAGCCCAGCTTGGTGAAGCTCCAGAAAACCACCACGGGCGAGACGACGTCGCCACACGCCAGCTGCACGGAGCGGTGCCGCACCCCCCGCATTGCCTGCTCCTCGTACTTCGCATCGCCCGGGTGGAGGAGCTGAGCTGGGGTGAACGAGAGAGGAAGGACGGGCCAGTGGTTAGGGCGGCAGCCTGCGACTCAGGAGACCGGGGATCAGTTCTCTACTCCGGCACAGGCTCCCTGCGTGAGCCTTTCCCTTGGGCCAGTCAACTCAGCCCCTTGGTGCATCACTTCCCCTCTGCCCAGTGGGGATACAGCACTGTCCGCCTCGTGGAGGGTTGTGAGGATGGATACGGGGACGGTTGGGAGGTGCTGGTAAGAGGCACTGAAGTCAGCATAAGAGAACAGTGCCCCCCGGAGCTCAAGGGAGTCGCCCCCAGTGTCAGCAGGGTTTCCCAAGGGACAGAATTTAAAACTTTGCCCTTAACACTCATGCTGTGTTCTCCTAGCAGGCGAGAGAAAAGGAAGGACCAAGGAAACACACAGCGAGGGAAAAGGAAGGACCAAGGGCCAGATCCACAAAGGGAATTGGGGCCGCTGGCATCCCAGAAATAGGCCTATTTGACCCGGTGCAGTCACAGAGCAGCAGCCGGTGCTCCAGGCCCAGCCCTTCCATGTTTACACTTGGGGGGGGGGGGCATTCGGGGCTGGCCCTGCAGTCTGAAGTGCTCTGTGGATGCACAGCACAGGGGCAGCTGCACCCCCACCCACAAGCTGCATCCTGCCAGGGTGAGAGGGGAGCTCAGGCTACACGGTGAGACGGCCAAGCATGGGGGTGGTTCTGTGATGTGGGGTCCTGTCCCCTAGGAACTCCCCAGAGCTCAGCCTTTCACAGGGAATCTGTTCCAGGAAGTTGGCAGCCCCTCCAGCTAAGGACAGAGAGGAATCAATTTAACCGAGAGCGACGCGTCCCCCGAGAGGAGGGGTGGGCGGCAACAGAGAAATGGAGCCTGCCGAAATCTGTGCTGTGTATGCCTTTGCTCCTGGGAGAGCGGATAATGGTGAGGCGCTGCTGAGCCAGGAGGAGTTTTCCAGCACAGTGCCCCAGGGCTGGATAATCTCAACAGATGTGGAGAGAGCCACCGTGGGAGCTGCTCAAGGACCTGGCAGGATTAGCATGGCTCGGGTCACAAGCTCTTGATAGGGTTTCAGACAGGGCCAAGCGTTCATACTGGTCACAGGACGGTCCTGAGTTATCGGTGCAAATATTATTAACCCATCAATATCATATCGACTATCAAGAGCTTTGGGGAGTGTTATAAACCCTCCTGCTTCTGCACATAAGCCCCAACCCATAACTACTGGGGGCTGGGCGCGCTGGTTATTTGGAATTAACTCTTTGCTTCCTCCCATGGATTTGTCGGACCAGGTTCACCGCTGCCCTGCACCTTGTTTCATCGCCTACCCCAGCGCAAAGGGCTGCCAGCTCAGCATGGGACCGTTCATGTTAGCTCCGCACAGGTGCAGGGCGCTGGGTAACTGGGCCCATAGCAATGTACCTAGCCCATTATTTCTGCACGGGAGCCATTGCCCAGGGGTCTGGCTGAGCCAGAGCACATTACTCACCATAAGCCACTGTTGGGAGAAGGCAAAATATTTTCAGCAGGTTTCTAAATGGTGCATTCCTTGCTGCTCCATAATCCATGTCTCCATGTCACTCTGAGGGAGAGACCATCCGCCTTTAGCTGCCTCCACACTGGCACTTCTCACTCTGCACCCAGCCCTGCTGCCACTTTTTCCACCTCTTGATGAGCCCGAAGCCCTGTATAATCTCTGTGGTGCGGGAGTGGGACGTGTCCGTCTCCGCTTTCAATCTCCCATCCGCCTAAATGCAGCCCAGTTCGGTCTCCGGTTACTCTGGATAGTCCCGATTAGTCCTCAATTATTCATATCCCTTCCCTTCCTTAATCACTTTTCCTTGATCTATTATGCAGGCACCTCTTTACGGAGTCACCGGTCGCATTCCCTTGGCCTGGTGTCTCACGTCCATGGAAATCTGAATTGAAACTACTAGAGTCCCCAAGGGCGGATCTGGGATCTGATGGTCAGGGACTGGGGGTGCTGCCCAGAGCCTTGCAGGGCAGGGCATCAAAGCCTTAGCTGTGCTTGGAGCTTCAGGTTATCACAGACTCCAGAGAAAACTGCCTCACCAACAGACCCAGGGCCCCATTATTGGGTGTAGCTTGCAGGGGGGGGCAGCCTTCCTCTCTTCCCAGCACCTCCAGGCGACAGCCTACAAATCCCCACCTGTGTTTCAGGCTAGGGCCTCTCTGCCCCTCCAGTGAATGTGGGCTGCCGTCTCTCTCACTGTGTGTGTGCGCCCGAGGGGGCTGCCAAGCCCCGGCCTGGGCTTGATGCAGAGTACGAGGGAAGGCATCATCTTCTCCCTTTGAAGATATGGGCTCCCGAGACAGGCCCAGCCAGCGTCTGTGGTCATTTCATGCACTGAGCTAAGGAGGATGCAGAACTGAGACCTGCCTGGGACCTTCCCAAGAGAGGCTGTCTAATGTAAGCTGGGCACTGGGGCTGTGTCTGGCTGTATCCGAGGATGCTCCCATCCTAGCCTTGGCATCTCTGCCCAGCTGGCCTTGCAGAAATGACCCTGTATTGTGGGCCCCATTCAGAGCAGACACTCAGGGGAGGAAGGCAGTATTTGCCATATCAGAAAAATCCATCGGTCCATCTGAACCTGCCCCAGTGCTTCCTGGGAAACCAGTGCCTCCAACCCATAATGCACCTGGCTATTTGTGCGGAGCTGAACATAAGAGGCACATTTCCTTCCTGACCCTTGCGGAGGGGCCAGCTGAAACGTGAAAGCACAAGACCCAATCACCCTTATCCCAGAGCATAAAACTAGCAATGGTCTTACCCAGCCCCTTCACAAAGCCAGCTACCCTGTGGCCTCTTCCAACCATTTCCCTGGCACCTTCCCATGGGCTGGGGGGAGCTTTCAGAGCTGAGTCTGGGTGGGGAGACCGCTCTCAGTTACGACGGTTTCCAGACACCCCGAGTCTCAGCGGGTGAAACACGATTTCGACGGGCTGCTGCTTAGTATTTGCAGTCCGCCTCCCAGAGGAGCCAGGTTAGGTATCCGCCATGTCATTTATTCATGACTGGGGTGGCCGGTGGGTTTAACTTTCATCCAGGCTTTAAAAACAAACCCATCAGCTGAGCAGCACCCATCAAGCTCAGGGAGCCACTGGGACTGCCCAGGGGGCCAGGTCTCAACAGGACTGTGTGGTCCTCAGACACTGGCAGTTAGGGGAACATCTGCTTTCCAGGCCTACCCACCGTGTAAACCCCACTGGGACAGATTCATTACCATCACAGCTTGGAAACATGATCCCTTCGCTCCACTCAGCCCTGTCCCGTCAGCCTCAGCTGGTCTCAGCTACCCCCCACTCAGCCTTGCAGGCCTACTCTTCTGTAGCCCACGTCATCACTCTCTGTGGCTTGCCACAGCTTTCGGCACATGGCAGCCAGATCCCAGGTGTGCTGTATGCACCCCCTGGGTCGGCTAGTTTGGACCCGGACTGGGTGATGATGGACTCGGTTGAGGAATGTGCAGCCCCGGACATAAGTGGAATCTCCAAACATTTTCCTTAGTGATGCTCTGCTACCGCCTGACTGGCAGGAGAAGTCTTGCGGCATGAATAATCTGGTCACCCCTGCTCACTGCCTTTGGCTTTCACCAAGACTTTGCTTAGGCCGGAAAATGCTGCAGCTGGACAGTCTGCTCATTGACTGTGATAATTCTCCAGAGGGGGACGATTGCTGAGGCTTGGACTTGTCCATTCTGGG
The DNA here is from genome assembly GCF_965152235.1 of Eretmochelys imbricata. Classification (NCBI taxonomy): domain Eukaryota; kingdom Metazoa; phylum Chordata; order Testudines; family Cheloniidae; genus Eretmochelys; species Eretmochelys imbricata. Next base: position 4,317,477 of record NC_135593.1, on the reverse strand, counting down.
ATGTATCGAAGGACACTGCAATGGAGTTTGGTGCACAGGACAGCAAACCTAGTGCTCCTGACTGGTGCTAGCTTGAGATCTCTGGAGAGTGAAATCTGCCTGTCCACACCTGTCTGTCCCTCGCCCTGGATCTGGGTAACCTGTGTCTAGGGTCAGAGATGGGGAGAGGGCAAGAGGCCCATGTAACTCTCGGTCTCAGGCAAGGTGAGGCTTAGTGCTAAGTATCAGCCAGGAAGGATGGTCATGTGATTAAGGCACTGGGGACATCTGGGGTCAGTTCCTGCCAGTAGGACCTAGGCAAGTGAGTCAGGGCTTGTCTAGACAGGGAGTTAGTGTGTGGCAAGCTGAGGTGCTTTGCCATTGACTTCAACAAGCATGGGATCAAGCCTGTAAGTTGTGCTCCCTTGCAGGGGCGTGGGGGACTGTCTTTTACGCTGTGTAGTTAATAGCGTACAGGGCTTTGATCCTCGCTGAATCAGGCCCCTGGATCCCATTGCCCATTCCTCTGAGCTACCCACTCTGCTGTGGAATGGCTGAGCAGTGCAACAGGGGGCAGACAGCACCTCCCCATAGTCCTGTGCGTGGGAAGTGACCGGCAGCGCCTCGCCCCGGAGAACAGCTCCCCAGCGTCCCCGGCATTCGAGCTGCCCAATTGCCCGTTTGGTAGAAAAACTCATTGTAACTGATGATTTAGGCTGTAGCTCTAAGGAGAGGCCAATCGCCACAGCCCACTCGCTGCTGCAGACAGAGGCAGGAGTGTTGGACGAGAAGTTTCCATAAGAGCTTTTCTGGGCGAGGGTGAGGGCTGTTTATCTTGGAGACGTCCTGGAAATCACAGCCACGCCGAGCTAATTTACACTCGTCTGGCTTGAGGCTGGGGTGACTTCACCTGTTTGGATTCGCCTGGTGTTTCATAAACTGGCCCCTTTTCTCCTACGTTCCGCTGTCCCGCTGCACTTCCCTTCATGTATTTGTTTCCATTCCTTGCCTGCAAAAGGGGATGCTGGGTTCTTGCTCTCGCTCTCTCCTTCGATCACACATCGCAGGCGAGCAGTACCAGTTCTGATAGCTCTCAGCTAGATGCCCTTGTGAGAATTCAGGGCAGGGTGAGGGGAAGTTGTTACTGCCCCATTTTGATCTGTGGAAGAGCAAAGTGCCCTCAGCCTGTGAGCAAGTACTCATTTTCACCAGGGCAGGGCACTGATTGCACTGCAAAGTGGCAGTTTTTCACTTTTCCGTTCTGGGGCAAGCAGCAAAAACATCGAGTCAAAAGCAGATGCTGTCTGCTTTGCTTTCTACAGGGCTGGTGAAGGTGTGATCCTTTAGCTGGAGGGCAGCAGGCCAGATCCCTGGTGGCAAAGACCCATCTGTTCATTACTGGGGTGGGGAAGTCCAGGGAACACATCATTGAAACGTTTCACGAGTTCCCACCCTTGCAAACACAGTAAAATAAACTAAAGCCCATGCCAGGACAAGAGGCCTCCGAGTGCCATTCCCAGACAATTATTCAGAGCAATGTGAGCTCTAGCTGCAGCCAGGGAGACTCAAGGATCCTCTCCCCAGAGATCTCTTCTCCCTGAATCTCCCAATCAAGAGTCAGCTGCTACATGTGATTCTTGTCTTTTATAAGAACGGCCTATGGTCCATCTAGCCCAGTATCCTGTCTCTGACAGTGGCCAGTGCCAGAGGGAATGGACAGAACAGGGCAATTTCAAGTGATCCATCCCAGCTTCTAGCAGTTGGAGGTTTAGGGACATACGGAGCTAAAAGCCATTGATGGACCTATCCTCCATGAACGTATCTAAGTCTTATTTGAACCCAGTTATACTTTTGGCCTTCACAACATCCCCTGGCAATGAGTTCCAGGGGCTGATGCAGAATTCCAGGGCTTAAAGGAACCCTCCGTCCTTAACTAACAATGCACTTACAATTCCCACAATTATGAAAATAGTCTTCTACACAGCAGCTGCCAAATAGCGGACAGTCAACCAGATGAGACCCTAGCAACAGAAATCCATTCCCTTGGGGCAGGTACCATCTTTTCGTTCTGTGTTTGGACAGCCCCTAGAGCAGTGGGGTCTCGGTCCATGACGAGGGTTCAGAGGTACAACGACGATACAAATAAATAAAGATGAAACCAAACCAAAATCTCAGTTCCAAGCAGCCAGCTGAACTTAGATCTGAATCTGAAATGTATGCCTGGCTCCTCTCTCTAGAATGGGCCAGACTCCAGAACTATACCAAATGTAGAGTTCAGACCCAGCTCTGCATATAACTCATTTCACGTGAGGGTGGGTGAGGTCTGGGATGCTGCCATGGCAGGACAGATATCTCAGCCCCCCTCATCGCTTCATAGATTGTAAAGCCAGAAGGGACCATTATGATCATCTAGTCCAACCTCCTCACCTGTATCCTGTGGGCGAGCTTGGCTATATTTCTAGGAAAACGTCCAGTCTTGATGTAAAGACTGCAGTGATGGAGAATCTGCCATGTCCATTGGCAAAAGTCCCTCCAGCAATTATGTCAGCTTTTACAAACGTGCTTTTTTCACCCCCACCTGGTCCTCAGCAGGGTTTGAAGCCAGGCCCAGGGAGAGCCCACGTTCAGACGAAGTGCCAGCAGGCCTATCACCTTACGCCAAACTTCTGATAGCGCTTCTGGTAAAGGCATGCCGGGGACGGCCTGTGCTTGGGCCGGAGACCCCCCCGGAGAGCTGTGCGCCCATCCGCTCTCTGCATCAGCCTTGCACAAGGGCCCCAGCCTGGTAACAAAGGCACTGTGCTGCTGGGGAAACCCCCTCCAGGCGAGTCACCAAGCTGGACGTGGTGTGTGTACCACCTGGGGCCTGGGTCTCTCCGTGCTGCACCGTGACGTTCCTAGGCTCTGCTGTCGGACAGAAGCAGCCGCCGTCTTGTCCGTGGGTCAGCAGCCACGTGTGGCAGGGGGGACGCACACATTGCACTGCCTCCAGGGGATTGGCCTTTTGGTCTTTCTTCTGCGGCTGTTTTCCTTTCATCTAAAAGAGAAGGCACGCGGCCTGGAGGCATGTGCAGTATAAACTGAACCCTGCTTGTGCCCCCCCATTGGTGTAGGAGCTGAGCTCCTGGCGCTTTGTAACATATTTACCCCACGAGGGAGGGCAGCCAGGGAGCTAGAGCCCCCAGAGGCTAAGTGACTTGCCTGGGGCCGAGACCTGAAGCACAGTCTCCTGGGTTCTAGGCTAGAACCCTGCACAGAAAGAGCCCTGGCTGCTCCCCTGCGACCCAGGCCCTACAGCTCGGGGGTGACGAGAGCCGTAAACCATTAGATGTTTCAGGATGCTCAGCCACACCTGCAAAGTGTTACTGTTCATTAGGGAGGCCACGGATGGGGCAAGGAGCCAGGAGACCCGGGTTCTAAGCCTGGATCTGCACCTGTCCAACCATGGCAAAGTCATTTAACCTCCCCCTGCCTCAGCTCACCCATGTATGACGTTGGGGGACCGATACGCTTGGAAAGTGCTTCGAGATCCGGGGATGACCCATAGAGATGCGACGCATTACTGCCTGTGCCCTGCGAGGGGCAGGAGTGAGTCATGGACTCATCCCCCCACCCCGGTCCTTGGCACGCTGGCATGGAGAAGCTCGCAGCACCGGTTCCTGTGCGGTCTGCCTAGCACCTTTCACCAGCACTAAACTCACTACCAAAACCATTTCATGACATGTGTGAAGCCCTGAGGTGAACTGAGCAGGCCAGTGCTCTGCCACTCCGGGGCGAGGAGGTCATGGGCAAAGACAGGAGGGTGAAGCATCAAAATGGAGCTTTCTCTTTAGCTCCACAGGAAAGCTCCTGAACTGCCCCGGGCAGGTACAACCCTGCTGGTTTCTGTCCCCACTAGACCGAGCTCCTGGGGACAATCGCCAGCCATACAAAGTAGTTCTTATTACTCTGGCAGCTCCCCCGAGCTCCAGTCAGGATCAGGGCCCTGTACAAACAGGCCAACCCTGCGCTAACAGGCCGACCGTCCGAGTAACTGCCCCACCCGAGCCAGCAACCTGGCGCCCCCGTGATGTGACCCAAGTGGACAGTGACGCATAGCAAGGCTGCGGGGCTGAACTCTCCAGCCAACTCCAGCCGCGTTCTGCAGTCAGAGAGAGCCAAACGTCCTCTCACCCGCCCTGCTTTCGTGCAACTCTCTGCCCTGCGTAACTGGAGGGAGCCGTTATCCAGAAGAACGGCCGCCCCAGGGAGCGACCCCAGGGGAACACAGCTAGGGGTGATGCAGTGTGCGCCTGGAGCTCACACCCCGACTGGGCCTCGTTACAGGGACCCCGTACACACATGGGAGCCAGTTTTCCCTCCAGCCCACACACGCTCCATGCTGAGCTGCTTTTCATTACTGCAGTTTACTCACATCACACGTGCAGGGCTATGAACGCCAGCGAGGGAGTGCTCCTGGGTGCTGCTGGGCAAGGTGGCACAGGCTCACCTTTGGGCCCACGCTGAGCTAGGCTGGGCAGCTTCTTCTGGGTGACTTGACTTCTCAGGTTGCTTCAGGCGGGTTTCTAGCCATCTTAGGTGCTTACATAGCCCCTGTCAGGTTTCAGAGGAGCAGCCCTGTTAGTCTGTATCCGCAAAAAGAACAGGAGGACTTACGTTTTAGGAGGACCTAACAAAAACAGACTCCGACGAGAGACTGCTCAATTGGAATTCATTTGCAAACTGGATACAATTAACTTAGGCTTGAATAAAGACTGGGAGTGGATGGGTCATTACACAAAGTAAAACTATTTCCCCATGTTTAGTCCCCCTTCCTCACACGTTCTAGTCAACTGCTGGAAATGGCCCACCTTGATTATCCCTACAAAAAGTTCCCCCCCCCACATACACACACACTCTCCTGCTGGTAATAGCTCACCTTACCTGATCACTCGCCTTACAGTATGTATGGCAACACCCATTGTTTCATGTTCTCTGCATATATAAAATCTCCCCACTGTATTTTCCACTGAATGCATCCGATGAAGTGAGCTGTAGCTCACGAAAGCTGATGCTCAAATAAATTTGTTCGTCTCTAAGGTGCCACAAGTCCTCCTTTTTTTACATAGCCCCTGTTACCCTGTTACCGAGCGCCTCGCAGTCTTCACTGTGTCCACCCTCACCAGCCCTTGGGTGGCAGTGGGGTGCCCTTCTCCTCATTGTACAGCTGGGGAGCGAGGCCCAGGGAAAGCCACAAAGGGACTTAGGCACCTGATGCCACTGGTTAGGCATCACTGAGATCCTCAAAACCCCGGCTTGGCTGCTGCAGAGTCCTGGAGGGGCCCATTACCGTGCTTGCAGCATAAGGGCTAGACTGTGATTCAGACTTGGGGGGGAGCCATGGGGCGGGGTGTGTCGGGGAAGGGGGGTCGATGTGCCTGGTTGCTCCCTGCAGGGGTGGGGACGGACAGCCCCTATGTGTGGGAGCAGCCGCTGAGCTGGCCCGGGGCAGCAGTCGCTGGGGGCACCGGCCGGCAGAAGCAGAGGAACTGTGGCTCAAGGGGTGTCTCAGGGCAGGCAGCCCACAGGTGCTCCAGGCTCCGGGCTGGGCCTGCAGACACAGTCCGACTCTAAAGAAACGCCAGAGGCAGCATGAGTCATCCCCGCCCACAGGCTTCCTCTGGGACACACCTGCCACCTGTAGCCAGCACGTGGGGATGGCTGGTCTGGTGGGGCGAGGGGGTGGGGGGCCAGCGGCAGGTGGGCACCTGGCTCCGTTCGTGCCCACTGCCGCTGGACTGCCCTGTGCATTGTCTCTCGGGAGGGCCGGGGGGCTGGAACAATTTGTATAGCAGGGGGGCTGAGAGCCATTGAACCAAACTGTAAACCCTGGACATACTGGAAACCACTTCAAGCCAGGGGGTGCTGCAGAACCCCCCACACCCCTAGTTCCAGCACCTATGCTGTAGGGCCTGGCATGGTCGCAGACCTGGGGTAGGCTTCTTGTCTTCCCATTGATCAGGAGGGGATTGGCGTTCTTCCTCCTGGCCTGGGAGTGCCTGGAGCAGGCCCCTCCTTGCACCAGCCGTCAAAGGGGGGGGCAGTCGTCTGGATGCCCCACGTAGCGCCCTGACCTCGCCCGTAGCGCAGGGCTGGCTACGTCTTGTGTGCTGTGCTCTGCGGTGTGTGCTCGTCGGAAGGGCCCAGCCTGGAGCCTGAGCTCGCGCTCTGTCGGACAGGTCCTGCAGGGGCAGCCGCAGTGCAAGCTCCCCCCAGCCGGCCTCCGCCTGGAGATCCCGTCTCCCTAGCTGCGAGGGGAGCGCCATCATTTCTCAGCTTTCGGCAGCGACCGCAAACAGCGGGGTCTCTTGTCCCCAGCTAGGAACCAGCATGAGAGCGACCGAACTCATTTCCCTTGGACCCCAAGCAGCCAGCGGTGACCCCAAGTGAGAGGTGTTTCAGTCACGGCTGCCCTGAGCTGATCTGGGCCTGGTGAAAGCCCCTGTCTCCCACGAGCAACCCTCTGAGCCATCAGGTCCGCCAGCATTTTCGGTGCCGATTGGGTCCCTGGAGAGGCGTGTGCTCATGCCCTCGTGTTTGATGACAGATGCTGGTCTGACTCAGGGATGGCCTGTCCCTGAGTTGCCCCTGCTAGGGGGCTATTCCCCTGCAGCAGGGAGACGTGCGGGCGAGCATGAGGTTGGAATCTTAGCTGCCCCACTAAGCAGCTTCTCCCAGCCCCTGAAATGCAACCCAGGGTTTGCAGAAAGTTGCTGAAAACCCCTGGAAGCACGTTACACAAGGAGGCTGCAAAGGCTCTTCCCTGCGTGATCTGTGTCACCCCAGCACCACCCGCACGTTGAGATACCCACCCAGACGCTGAGTTCATCCAACTGACAACATCTGTGGGCAGCAGGCAGCCCCGAGCCGCTCCCACAACACAAACACCAGCCAGCCATCTGACCTGGCACCCTCTCCGGCGAAAAGTGCCAGGCTTTCATCCGCTTCCCTTCCCAGACTCGCTTTGCTGGGCTGCCCCAGCCAGCCTCCTGCCCCGCCAAGGGACCTAAGCGCCATCCAGCAGGGAAGGGCCAATGCCGCAAAGTCCAGTTTTGGATGTAGTCCCAGTGTTTCAGGGAAGTGTGTTTGGGCCAATCAGGGTCAAGATGGAGACTGTGGTGTACGTAGCCACTATTCTCTGTTCTCTACGCCTTGACATTTCTAAGAACTCTGCAGAGTTCATTTGCCATTTTCTCGGCAGAGTTGCTGTAATGTGTTACAAAGGAGACTGCTGCCTTGGGCTCTGCGCTTCCAGCTAGTTGCCCTGCCGAGGACCAGGTGCGTTTCACTGTCAGGCGCTGAGAGGCAAGGGGGGAGGTGAGATCTTTTATTGGACCCACTGCTGTTGGTGAGAGAGACAAGTTTTCGAGCTACACCAAGCTTGACCTGAAGAAGAGATCTGTGTCCCCTCAAAAACTTGTTTCTCTCACCAACAGAAGCGGGTCCAATAAGAGATGTTACCTCCCCCACCTTGTCTCTCTAAAATCCTGGGATTGACAAGCCTGCATTTTCAATCACTAGCCCTTGAGCAAGAGCCCAGGGGAGAAGAGAAAGGTGAGTGCAGGGAGCTGGGGACAGGAGCTGTTTGAGAGGGCGAGTGCACTTCCAACCACAGCTGGGGTGCAAATATTGTTTCTCAATGCCACGGACGGGCTGGGCTGGGTTCTAAAGTACCAGGGTGCTCGGGTGCACATAGGCATGGCTCAGGTTTTGGCTGCAGATTTTGCACATGCCAGCTGCCTGCTGGGGAAGGGACACTCTCTGCTCCTGTCGAACAAGACTTGAATCCCCTGCCCTGGCACAGAGGACAGAGGAGCACCTGTATGGGAGACAAAATGCCAGGTTTATTGGGATGGAGGAGAGACAATTTGCACTTCCCCTATTAAGTGGCTGTTGGCACTGATTCAGACCCCGGCACATACCAGCTGTGCCCCCATTTCAATAGCCCCTGGGGGCTTTGCATGGACACAGAGGGTGAAGGTCCACCCCAGGTATGTCCTGTCTCCACTGGTGTGGCCATGCCCCCTCTCTGCCCCATGCCTGTCCAAGACCATTCCCGACTCCCGGGTTCTTGTGGAAGTGGTGCAGGACCGGAGGAGCCTGTGCCGGGGGTGTTCCCAAGGGCCCTTATGCCTGCTCAGCAGCCCCTTTGCAGCAGCCTCGCTGGCATAAAGGGGCCGCAGGGCAAGGGTGAACGTAGCCCAATGCAGAGGAAGGCCTTGGGAAAGTGGGGCTGATGGTGGAGCTAAACCCCCGGCGATGGGGCCTGCCTCTTTATGGACTGCTTATGGCTTTCGTTTGCTTCCTTGTTAGGAACAGGGTCCCATACCTGGAGGAAAAACCCTGCAGTATTTGTTCTGTATTCCTGCGCTGGGCTCTGAAAATCTAGCCATTCCTGGCTGAGAAGTTCCACCCGGTGCTGTCGAACTCGCTGATGCCCACGATGGGCCTGGAACAAAGCCCGGGAACCTGGCCCCCTCTGGACTTGGGGAAAGTTTGGACCCAGGTCTGAACTCTGCAGCCCAGCTAGGTAACTACTCTCTGCAGGTTCTTCAGCCTCCGGCAGTGAAGAGCTCACTGTGTTCCAGGCTATTTCTGCCCCGCGGTTTGCAGCCTAGCAAACACCTCAATTTACTCTCAGGGTTGCTTCCTCCCAATCAGCCCCTTCATGCAGCAAATAGACGTGTTTGCAAAGTGCGGGTTTTCTGAGCAGGGTGGAACTTAGCGAAAAATAGAAACCCCCCAAACCACCCCCGCATCTCAAATGAGAGGAAGAAAATGCACCATACAGAAAATGAAGGGCAAAAACACCCCTCCAGGCAACGTGCATATTCCTGTGTCCCAGCAGCAGCAATCAAATCCCAGCCACTCGGCCAGGCCTCGTTCCATCCAGCCTGCGCGTCAGTCCCTGAGGGACTGATCCTGTTACCACGCAGGGTCCGGACCACACACAGCGCCTTCGGCATAACACACGTGGAACCATCAGGCTTTCTCCAGTTACACACGCAGCTTGCTGCAGAGCCTCCCTCCGCCCCCGGGATCCCCAGATCGGGGCGCGCAATGGGGCGCGGGGGAAGGAGGGCTGCGCTGGGGCCTAGCAGGAGTATTTGAAATGGCTTTGTTTGCTTTATTGAAATGAAAGCGACCAGTGCCGTGCTAAAACTGCCTGCGTCCCCAGCTCCAGCCAAAGCTCCCAATCCGGGAATCTCATCGGCGTGTCCCCCTGGCTGTGGGTCATTCAAATGTTCCCCCGGGATTGCCCTGTCCTGTGGAACTACCTGTCACTGTCTCCGAGCAGCAGACAGGACCGTCCACGGGGCTGGGGGGCGTCCACGGAGGGCCAGCTTGGCAGCATAGGCAGGCGAAAGCGGAGACCCCTGATTAATCTGGCTCTGTGGACTGATTGTATTTCCATCTGACTTCACTGCAATGCTGTTGCCAGCCTGGCTGGGTGGTGTTCGTGTGCTCAAAGCAGCCAGGGGCCCAGCCAAGCAGAGGAGCTGCTACCCTGAGAGTGGAGCCTGCAGATCCCCTCCTGTGCCCTGTTAGAAACGGAGGCAAAGGCCTCCAGTGGCTGGGCGCAGTGGGGTGCGTGGCTGGCTGTGCCAGGGGGCTGGCTGTGGGCTGGCTGTGAGTGGAAGGGGGGTTGTGTGTGTTGGGGGGGTTGTGTGTTGGTTGTGCGCAGTGGGGTGCGTGGCTGGCTGTGTGGGGGGTTGTGGGCTGGCTGTGAAGGGGGGTTGTGTGTTGGCTGTGTGTGTTGGGGGGGTTGTGTGTTGGCTGTGTACAGTGGGGTGCGTGGCTGGCTGTGTGAGGAGGTTGTGGGCTGGCTGTGAGGGGGGGTTGTGTGTTGGCTGTGTGTGTTGGGGGGGTTGTGTGTTGATTGTGCACAGTGGGGTGCGTGGCTGGCTGTGCGGGGAAGTTGTGTACTGGCTGGCTGTGCGGGGGGGGCTGGCTGTGGGCTGGCTGTGAGTGGGGGGGAGTTGTGTGTTGGCTGTGTGTGTTGGGGGGTTGTGTGTTGGTTGTGCACAGTGGAGTGTGTGGCTGGCTGTGCGGGGGGGCTGGCTGTGGGTTGGCTGTGAGTGGCAGGGGGGTGGTGTGTTGGCTGTGTGTGTTGGGGGGGTTGTGTGTTGGCTGTGTACAGTGGGGTGCACGGCTGGCTGTGCGGGGGGGTTGTGTACTGGCTGTGCGGGGGGGGGGTGCGTGTGTGCACGCTGGGGCAGGGAGGGCATCAGCTGACTGGATGTTACTCTTCGTTTTTCCAACCCTGAGTAAATAGACGGGCTGGTTTCTAACGAGACGTCGCCTCGTGGGCTTGGAACTGACCCTTACAAACAAATGGGGGACGCCTGGTGCCAGAGCCCTGCTGTGCGGCTGCCTGGCGCAGGGATCCCCCCGCCCCTCCGAGTCCCAGCGACCCTGGGTGCCCTGTGGAGGGCGGCCCCGGGCCCCACCCCTCCCAGAGGCTCGGGCAGAGGGCGAGGCTCACTGACCCCCCTTCAGGCTCCGGGAGCCGAGGGAGAAGCAGGCTCGGGAAGTGAGGGGAAGGGGAAGGACTGGCAAGACTATAGGTGAGCACAGCTGGTAAATATTGCCCCAGTAGCCAAGCCCTCACACCGCTCTAGCTTATCCCCTTCCCAGGCGGTTCAGCGAGACCCACATAAAGCACCATTGTACCAGCCGGAGTGTGTCCACCCCAGGGTGCTGTCACCACCCAGGCACGGTTACAGAGCTGCAGCTTTCTAGTGGAGACAAGGCCTAACATTTACATGTGGGTGGGGTCAGGGGAAGCAGGTTTAAATGACTTCAGCTTAGACGCCCTTAGGACCTACTCGGGCCTGGTCGAGGGACAGCTTTGGTACCAGTTTCATTATTTGGGATATGGGGGTGATTTGTTTGCCCCACAATAATTCAACAACCCCTAGTGAGGACGCTGTCTTACCCGCACAAACGTGCCTTGTGCCAGTAGAGTGAATTTAGGTAGCCCAGTGACAACCGATTTAAGGGGCTCAAACGTACATAGCTAAAGCCGTTCCAAAGCAGGGTGTAGACCAGCCCTTAGCCTCCTGCCCGCTGATTTTGGCCTGTTGTCTGTTACTCAGGTCAGAGCAAAGCTGTTTGTTGCTTTAAAACCCGCCAAGGACATGAACTCGCTGCTGAAGCTAGCAGGAAGCCGGTGGTGTTGCCAGAGGATTCGCTGTCCTGCCCCCATTCAGAGGCATTGCTGTCCGCACGGTGTCTTCACACGCTTCATTTCACGCTCCCATTTATTGGTTGGGGGAAAAACACTGCAGCCTTTTCCTGGTTTAAAATACGCTATTTTTAGTGGGAATAAAATCCCCCTGTAATTATGTAAATGTCAACCTGGGAAAATGTTTCACTGTTTTATTCTTTCTGGAAGGAACAGCTTGTTCCAAAGCAGCCAAGAGCCGGGAGGACTATTCAGGCGCTGCGTGTGTGACGGCTCATCAGCAGGCTCTGGCCCAGCCCTGAGCGTTTGGAGAGACGCAGAGTGTTTCCTGCATGCTCTCCACACACTTGGCAGCTGCACGTCCACCCTTCCCACCTCAGAGAGCCGGGGCCCACATGGCGCGTGAGCTCATGGATCAGCTCAAGGATCGGCTCCCTCAGTGGGGGCCGAGCGAGGCGCAGTTTAAGGCCGCGCTCTTCTGGGAAAACCATCTGGTGCCCCACCGGCGGGGAGCAGAATCGTTGGTCTTTGAGAGGACTCCAGCATGCAGCAGGAAATACATCCCTACGCCCAGCCGGGACAGAGCTGCGTCCCCGGTGCACCTGCCTTCTCCACCACGTTGTGGCAAGGTGAGCTTAGTAGAGCCCCATTGCGGCCTGCCGTGGCACTATCCGTCCTTCTGGGAGCTCTCCCAGGCAAGTCTCCATCAGAGCCTCCCAAACTTAGACAAAAGTCCCATGTGCAATGTTAACAAAAGGATCTTCCACCCTCCTGGGCTCAGCTCTCGGTTCTTCTCTGCTCTCCTACAGAGCACCGGCTCTGAGGCACAGAGAACAAGAACCAGCGGCTGGAAGCTGCAGCCAGACAAGTTCCAATGAGAAATAAGGCCCAGGTTTTTAACAGTGTGCGTGATTAACCACCGGAACAAACTCCCAGGGAAGGGATCCATTCTCTGTCTCTTGACGTCTTCAGATCAAGGCCCGGTCTACACTACACACCCGCACTGGCATAACTACATCGCTCAGGCGTGTGAAAAATCCACCCCCCTGAGCGATGAGTTATACTGACCTAGCCCCCAGAGCTTCTCCCGCCAGCTCAGCTCCCGCCTCTCGGGGAGACGGCTTAACTCTCAGACGCTCTTCTGTCAGTGAGGTAGCGTCTTCACTAAAACACTCCAGCAGCACAGCTGTGCCGCTCCAGCCCTGTACATGAAGACAAGCCCAAGACTGGAGCCTTTCTGGAGGTTGGTTTAGCAAGCGTTAAGGCTGTACTTGGATTGTGGCTTTCTGCTACCATGTTGGCCCAGCCCCTCTTTACCACTCTCCCACTCACGGACCACCCTCTTTGTAGGAGCTGGGTTATTATGAAATGACTCACACTGGCTGCTTTTGATATTTGTCATCCTGATTTATTAGCAGGTTTTGTTTGCGAAGGAGTAACTGCAGCAGACACATAGTGCTTTAGCTAGGGATAAGTGTCGGTATCCCTCCAATCAGGTCTTCAATGTAGGGCTAACAATATTTTAAACATCTCTGCCTTTTATCAGAGAACCTGTTAATTCTCCAAACTCGCCAGCATTAGTGTAGGCTTCCAGCTCTGCCACATGCTGTCCTCAACCTTGTCTACACTAGCATGTTTCTTCGCCTGTCCTACCACTGCCCAGGTGGTCATGCCAGTATAGACCATTCCCTGGTTCCCTGCAGACTGCCGGAGTTTTACCCATCGTGCTCTCGAGGTGCATAGCCAGCACCCTGGTTCAAAGACTCCTCTTTGTGAGCGCTACCCAATGTGGGGCTGCCCCAGTAGGAAATGTTAAGACAAATGTTAGTACAGACAGCACCTTGCTGCTTAACTAGCTATTGGACACAAGTGAGAATTGTTGCATTCATACGTCAGTACAAATTGACATGATTCACACCGAATGCAGGACACACAGACACACAATGGGTTAGGTCTAAGCTTTCCCCCTTGCCTTACAGACGTAACACGTGGCCTCGGCTGGCTGTTCCTGAGGTTTCTCCTTGCAAGACCTTTTGTCCTTCCCTAAAGCTCTGTCTTGCCCTAGGGACTTGCGTGGCCAGATATTCAGAACAGCTCAGCACAGCAGTGCACCCAGGAAGCTGAGCTCTTCTGAATACCTGGCCCTTAGTCTTTCATGCTCCTGAGTTGGAGCTAATGAGACCCACGTACTCTGTTTGTCCGGGTGAGTCAGCAGAATAACTCTGCTCTGCCACCAAACCCAGTTACGGTGATATTCTCTCCCGAGGCAAAGAGTCAGACTCCTGTAAACATCCAGATTATTCCCATGAAATTCGCCTGAACGATGTGGGCCTAGATTCAGTTTGAAGCATCGACACCCTGTGAGAAAATGGTTTCTCGCCGGTGGGAAGTGATGCTTTCAGTTTCAAACTCTTTGGAAAGGCAAGGGGTTTGTTTTCCACCTTGGGGAAAACACTTGGGCTCTGGCATTGGGGACGTGTGATCCCAGATTCCTACCGAAACCCTTCCTACCTCAGATCCTGATGCCTTGGGGAAGTTTGGTCAGGTGCAGCCCACGTGGTCACCCTTTTTAGCCTGCCCCCTCTAATCCCACCAGCCTGGTTGCATTCGAGACCGACATCCAGTGCCTTTGACGTCTCTTTCCCCGAAAGTGATAGAGATAGAGTGGGGCTGGAGCCAGCACCCCTCGATGTGTCCGCCCCATCTCCCCTCCCCACTTTGATGTGGTTCCTTGGACAGCTGGGGGAAAGTGCGAAGCCCAACCTACCTGCTGGCTTGTAAGGACAACATGTGGCTGCAGCTGAGACTTTAACTCCCCCTGTGTAATGGGAATACCAGCCTGGTCTAGCTCTGACATGGCTCTAATGACATACAATGGGGCCTCCTGGGTTTTCTTCATACTCGGAGACGCTCTGTTACCCTACAGCTAGCTGCAAAAAGAGAGCAAGGCCAAGCCAAGTCGTGCCGGCTCTGAATCGGTTCGCAGCTTATAAGGAAAGATATTTAATTCCGATGGGAAGATCCTTCCTTTGATCAGCGGGGCTGTGCTGTGAGATTAACGCTCTCTTTGCAGCCTGCTGGGAGCGGAGCGAGGGCAAAGTGCAGCCACGAGGGATGGGAACTGGCAACCTAAGGATTGAACCCAGGCTTCATCAATGACTTCCCCAGCTGTCAGAGGGGGGCCGAGGCTGTATTAACTAGAGCAGTGACTGAGACGTCTGTTCTCTTCCCTGGGGTACCTGTCTGATGAGAATGGCACTGCTGACCCGAGGAAGGCACCTTGTTTTTCTAGTTCGAAAAATCCACTCAGAGTCATCAGCTCTGGGAAATTACCTCCCTCCCACCCATAAAAGGCTTGTAAATATCATAGCAGATGCAGGCATCCAAATATAGCAGTGCTTCTAGCTGATAGGCAGTACACAAGGAGCATATCTGCCCCCTGCTGACATGCAGCCACTTCTAGGGTGGAGCACAGCAGCTCTTCAACAGCTCACAGCAACCCTACACCACCGGTTAAAAGGGGAAGAGTTATGTTACAGCCAGTTGAAAAAGCAGAGGGATTTAAGGGCAAAATGTAATTCCCAGCCAGGATGCTGTGGTGAACGCTCCTTGTATGAAAATTGCTGTGGGATAATTAATATTAGGGCCTTGGTTTTACAGCTCATCCACAGAGATGAAAGCAGCGTTCTCTGCCTTTGTGCTTCACTGTTACTGGATGAGCAAACAGCAGCGTTTGGAGAGGTCAAAGATGCACAATGGGAATTACCACGTGTAGTAAAATTCTAGTCACTAGCAATGTGGTTCTCTCGAGCTTGGGGCTTCTGCAACTGTAACTAATCTGCCTCCTGGACGCCGAACCATCCAGCGGCCTCCCCCTCCTTCCCAAGAGCCCCTTCCCTAGTGCCAAAACTCAGCCTCACCTGACAAGCTCGAGGATCAAAATCTGAGGCAGGGGAAAGTCACTGGAATTTGATCCAATCCAAACGGTTTGTGTAAGGATTCCCTCTTCTCGGGGCTGGGAGGGGTGGAAAGTTCTTGCCAGTGGAGCTGGATGAAATTTTTGAACCAAATTTGTTTCTGCAGAAAATGCAGATTTGGGGACACCAAAACGTTGCCGGCACTGGCGTCAGGTTGGCTGAATTGTTCTCGTTAAAAAAACAATCCAGAAAAAGCGAAACTGGTTTGAGTTTTCGAATCAAAATGACGTTTTGTTTCACTTTTTTTCAGATTTATTTTGAAAGAATTAACCACATGAAAACCCCGCTTGGCATTGACACGGAATATTTCATTCCACCCGGAACAACTTTTGTTCCAATTTTTCGGACTGGCCAGCAAAGCAAAAAAACCCACGATTCACCCAGCCAGTGTTAGCTCCTATGCTGGCGACAAGAAGGAGTTCATTGTAAAGGGCCACATCCTGCTCACCTTGTAGATAGACGTCAATGGGGCTGCCGACACAAGGCAGGAGAACAAGGAGTGACGTCACTGCACTCACCCGGTGGTGAATTCAGTGCCTGGACTCCAGGAGATAAACGTGCCCTACACATCTGCCCTACAGGGCAGGTCAGCGCCTGTCCCACTGCAGCTCTGCCCTGGCCACCCGGTGACGATCTCAGATGCTTTGCTAGTGGTGTGGTCTCTGGTGTGGCAGGTCCCCATGCCAGCAGGGGCAGGGATGGGGAGTGCATTATGGGTTCAGGGGCTGTCCCCCCCAGAAAGAAGAGCTCTGATTTGAAGCACCTGGAACAATTTCCCTGAGCCGTCTGCAAGGGATTGTCACATGTCAGTAACTGGTGTTGTTATCCCCGCCTGCTGGGGTCACTGTGGGACTCCAGACTGTCTCACATACGAGTGCAGAGGCCAGGGCTGCAGGACCTTTGGACACCGGCCCCAAGCACCCCGTGAATGCACAAATGAAAGGATCTTGTACTGTGGCTGGCAGGATGCAAAGGGGCAAATTCCCTCAGCCCAGCAGGTCCCAACACAGCCCCTCAGGGACAGACCAGCAGAGGGGTGACTAGGGTATCCAGCCCTAGGCAGCTCCTCCTGCCTAGTTCCTGGGCTGCCCCTTCTAGTCTTTCTTCCCCTTGGGCCATACCTCCCACTGGCCTGAGCTCAGCCCTGGTGTCAGTGCTCTCTCTGTGCGGCCGTCCAGCCTCCCGCCCCTGCTGGTCAGACACAACTTACTTGGCAATGTTAAGAAACAAGCGCTCCACTCCAAACTCTGGCGCACAGGTAATGCCATGGCTGGGATGGCGCCTAGGCTGAAACCCGGGATTGTGAGCAGAGAACATCGGTGTCTAGGCGTGGGCAGAGCCAGGCACGTGTCTGAGGCAGCTCAGCAGAGCTTGGCGTCGCAGCCAGGGCTCATTACCAGCGTCAGGAGAGGGCACGTTCGTGACTGTGGCAGAGGCTGTTAAACGGGGAGGAACTGCACATGTATTGATCCTGCCCGGCACTGGTACCTGCTGCAGCAGACTGCTGCCCTGTGGGGAGAGACAGACAAGGAGAGGGCAGCTCCAGCTGGGGCGGGGGGCCCGGGGTCTGCCCAAAGGTGGTCAGAGAAGAAGGAGATGAAAAGAGATGGCACTGGGGTGAAAAGGGGATTTGGAGAGGAAACTGGACCGTGAAGGGCTGTGTGCACGGCCCCCGGGCACGAGGGGCACAGAGCTGGTGAGGTTGGCTGTTGGGAACCTGCCAGAGGGATACAGTTCGGGCATCTGGGGAATGCGTGTGGCCCTCCACGGAGGAGCGAGGAACTGTCGTTCACGGGAGGGCCTGCTGGAAGGAAGTGAGGTCACAGCACTGTTGAAGCAAAGGAGGGGATGGCAGGACAGCGGGGGTGACACTGGACTGTGCAGTCCGGGAAAATCAAGGAAAGTGTGGGCCCCTTACTGAATGCGGGAGGCAACCTAGTGACAGAGGATGTGGAAAAAGCTAATGTACTCAGTGCTTTTTTTGCCTCTGTCTTCACGAACAAGGTCAGCTCCCAGACTACTGCACTGGGCCGCACAGCATGGGGAGGAGGTGGCCAGCCCTCTGTGGAGAAAGAAGTGGTTCAGGACTATTTAGAAAAGCTGGACGTGCACAAGTCCATGGGGCCGGATGTGTTGCATCCGAGAGTGCTAAAGGAGTTGGTGGATGTGATTGCAGAGCCATTGGCCATTATCTTTGAAAACTCATGGTGATTGCGGGAGGTCTCAGATGACTGGAAAAAGGCTAATGTAGTGCCCATCTTTAAAAAAGGGAAGAAGGAGAATCCGGGGAACTACAGGCCGTCAGCCTCACCTCAGTCCCTGGAAAAATCATGGAGCATGTCCTCAAGGAATCAGTTCTGAAGCACTTAGAGGAGAGGAAACAAGGACAGAACAAGGAGCAATGGTCTCAAGTTGCAAGAGGGGAGGTTTAGGTTGGATATTAAGAAAAACTTTTTCACTAGGAGGGTGGTGAAGCACTGGAATGGGTTACCTAGGGAGGTGTGGAATCTCCTTCCTTAGAAGTTTTTAAGTTCAGGCTTGACAAAGCCCTGGCTGGGATGATTTAGTTGGGGTTGAGCAGGGGGTTGGACTAGATGACCTCCTGAGGTTTCTTCCAACCCTGATATTCTATGATTCTATGAAGTGCTTTTAAATCCCTCGGCTGGGAAGCGCTCCCTGCAATGCCGAACGCCACTCATTGCGCTACAGTGTATTTGGCAGGTGGGATTAGCGCTGTAGTTCCTTCTTGTCCCCTTTCACCCTGAAGCATGAGTTTTGGTGGCCCTTGGAGCGCCATCACCCAGAGCCCAAGAGCTGCTCTCCCCTGGCTGAGTCCCCAGAGGCCTTTGGGGAGTTGGCAGCCACACAGCCAAGCTGAGAACAGGTGAGAGGCACCATGTAAAATACATGACACTGATCAGTTTGTGAGTGGCAAAGTCTGGGCCTGGACAGGGATTTCAGTGGGATGCAGACACCCAACTCCCTGGGGCTCCTTTGAACCCCCCAGCTGAAAGCATCAGCTCCCGCTGCCAGCTGGGGTAGGGGGGTCACACAGCGGCTCTGGGTGGGGAAAGCTGCAGCTCTTTCATTCTCCACCTTGCCGGCTGCTGGCTTGCATTCAAGGAGGACCTTTGTGCACTGCTAGGTTTGATATTTCATCCCTTAGTCTCCCCTTAGCCCAGGGCCATTAAATATACATGGGTGTTCGTAAGGTAACCGCAGTGCTATTGCGCAGGAGCCAGGGCAGCTGTAAAGTTAGAGGGGCCGGATGAGCCTCAGTGTTGCCACCGGGTATCATTGACATGTGGGGGGATGGGCACAGAGCTCACCCTGTGGGGGGCGGGGGGAAGCGGCTCGCTCCGACAGAATAAACAGGGCGCACAATGAACAGTGAAACGGGAGCAGCCAGCGGCTGGAGCTGAGAATTTCCCTGTCTGCTTCTGGCATGCAGCTTCTCTTGCTTGGCATGGCTGCCCCAGATGCCCGGGCACTTTGCTGCCCCTCAATACACGGGTGTGATGGGTCATATTTTACTTGCACGACTGCTCCACATCAGGGCTTCGTGACGGCCAGGAAGACAGCTCTCAGTGTCCATAAGTCACCCTGGGACGCAGGAGGAAAGCAGGCCCCTGCAGATCCAGCATGTCCTCTGCGGGACCTGGGACTAGGAGCCTGGACTGTCAGCACCAAAACCACCAAAGCCTGGAGCCAAAGGAGCCCTTCAGTGGCAGAGGCTAGTAAGAAGTCCCTTAGTCTCACCTTCAGCTCACACAAAGCCAGTTCTTCCAGCACCCCCAGAAAGACGACCCAGGACACCTCCTGAGAGACCGGCTCGCGGCCCCGCGCTGGGCGGGTGGGACCCCAAGTCCAGGCTGTTAGGCACGGTGCCAGCACCCCACACCCACGGCAGCCCTGGAGCTTGCTACTAACCCTCCCTGCAAGGAGCAAACCGTCCACAGCCGCTTTCCGGGGAAAACCAGAATGAGCAAAAGGAAAGTCTCAGGGAGAGAGCACGGGACGTACACGTCGGGTCTGCAACACGTGGCGCCGATGCTGCCCCACAGCCCAGCAGCTCCCTCTGCGGGCAGGGCACAAAGCGAAACCAGCTGCCTCCACCACAGCCCCCCCGGTCAGGGCTTTGAGAAAGACCCCGGGGAAAAGTCCTATTGGCCTGGCCTGCCTTCCCGGGCTAAGAGAGGAAAAGGACCCTCACAGCTACGAGGGATGCTCCAAGTCCCACAGGAGGAGCCAGCAGAAGAGCTGGTTCCCACCTTCAGGGGTGCTCTTGTCCCTCATGTTCTGGGCCGTCTCGATTGCTGCTGGAACCCCCTAAGTGGGCCTGGGGGTGGCTTACAGCCCCACTGAGTGCCCCAGGGTGGCAGCTCTTCAGTGTCCATTACATTTATGTTGGTCATGAGCAACGTCCGGGCCCCTGGTTTTCTACGGCCTTGCTTGCAAGCACTGAGCTGCTGGTACTGATTACAGACTAGCTCTGCTGATTGGTGCTATGCTCCAGAGCCTCTCCCATTGACCTTAGGTTCCTGGTTCAAATCCAGCCCCAGCTGCTAATGACTGAAATATACCAGCTAGCTAGCTGAGGACTGACTGCACATGATCTCACCTATGCGAGGTCAAGAGCATTTCCATCTGGTGTCTGCCACCATCCCCTAATTCACTTAATATATTGAAATGAAGGGCGGGGGGAGAGGGGGAGAGAAATCACACACCTTAGTGTTACCTGGTCTTTGCAAATTGTTCTGCAGGGGGAGGGAGTAAATCAAGATTTTGGGCTGTGGCTCCTTTGTTATAAAAGCAATACTTCAAAGCCCAACAAACTGCATCCTGACCGATGTGCTGGCCCTGCAATATGACTCCATGCAGGCAACGTACAATTTTGTGAGATCGGTTGCAGGGTTTATCTCAAATGCCATCACCATCAGTATGAATATGTACAGGCTGGGTGCCTGTTTCTCTCTGTCATGTCTCATGTTACTTTACAATTTGCTTTGCTGAATCACTAGCTGCTGGGACAGGGAAGCATGGGAACAGGACAGGGCCCCTTGCACTGGTTTCTAAGCAATTAGTGAGGGCAGAGGCCTCATTGGACATGTTGCAATCTTAAGAAGGTGGTCTTAAAAGAAGCAAACATCTTGGGTCTGGTCAACGTAATCTCCCCGCTCTTAAACGCCCCAGAGAGGCTACGTCAAACGGAATGACTCAGAAGAAAGGGATTGAAACAACAGACAAAGCAGCTGATTTAGGGGGCAGAAATGTAGCAGGAGGTTTCTATAGTCCACAAGGAGCAGTGAGGGGCAGGAACAGTTACAGAAAGTAAAAAACTGTAGGTCCAATGTTACATTCTCAGCATTCACACAGAGAAGTTAGATAAAGACACAAATACTCTTGCTGGAAGGCGGCAGCATAAACCTGCTTTATTTGTCAGAATCGGAATGATCACACCCAGGAACCCAAAAACAGAGAGAGACAAAGCAGGCTGCTCCCTAAGGCAGCGAGGCACAAGTCACCCCATCTTACTCTAGGCCAGCTTACTCCTGCACACTTCCTTACAGAGCCCCCTAACCAGCAAGCAGGGCTAGGAAATGCCCCTGCTTCCCGAAATTTTAAGTGACAGCCTACAACTTAAAAAACAGTTTTCAGTGGACCCTTCCACCCACCCCAATACTGACCCCCAGCAACTTTACAGTCAAAGACCTGGCCGAGGTGTGAGTGAGAGCAGAGTTCCGTCCTGTGTGTCTCACTAGCTCATTTCTCTGCCATGGTGGGGAGCAGATGTGGGAGAGGGGTTTTCCAAAGGAAATGGAAGAAGAGACACAGGCTAGGAAGTTGTGGGTGCTCAGCTGTTCCAGGATCAGGCCCTACAGGATGCTATTCCCCTTTAAGTAAAAGGGAGCTGTGCCTAGGAAGAACTGAGCTCCCAGGAAAATGGAGTAGGGGTCAAGACAGAGAGGGGAGTTCGTAACAGGACACTTCCAGTCACTGGCTGGAGTCTGGCCCATCTCATCTCTGTCTGATGTTGCTGCAGTGACTGTGTGAACCCAGCACAGGTCACAATGAACTGGCACCTTGCAGTGGTCCCACCAAATTGGAAGGGGTCGTGCAGAATCTCACCCCAGAGGTGGGGTCCTCCAGGTCAAGACTAATGTGTGTTGGCTGTGGAAGCCTTGCCCTGCTGCCCACGCTGCCCCAGTCTGCAGGGAGCTGAGGGGGTGTCAGGCTGCATGGCTCGTGATGGCCATTTGCGGCTGAAACGAGAGAAGGAATGAGAAGCAAACCCAGCTCTAGCCAACGAGAGCCCTACACTGACTGAGCAGCTGTTCGACAGCATGGAATGGTCTTGCCACGCCCAAGCATCTGGGGTAGAGAGTCTGAACCAGGGACCAAAAGCTCAGGTCATTTCCTTCCCTCCAGTGACGTTCTAGCACCATTCATTCTCCAGTTGCCCCGACTCTCCCAGGAAATAGAAGGGAAGTGAAAGCCGAATTCCTCAGGAGAAAAGTTGAAATAAACAGTCTTTTCCGATCTTCTTTGTCTGTCAGATAGAGGCGAAAAAAGGAGCCACCCCCTTTATTTTTCCTTGGCAGGTCACCTCTGGATGGGAACTGAGCAGCCAGCAAGTAGGCCGCGGACAATGCTCGTAGAGGGAGTGTTTGATTGCAGATGAGTGCAGAGAATGACTTTTGCATGTGCCTTTCCGGCAGCCATTTGTCCAAATCAGGGATCAGGTTTCTGGAGACAGCAGATGAGGAATTAGGAAATGTGCAGATAACACAGGAAACAGTGATTCAAAGGTCAGAGGCTCTTAAAACTGACATGGCACCAGGGCCAGGAACATATATTCGATTGCACACAAGAAGAATAGGGTGGAAACTGGAGAGGTTTGCCAAGGTCTGGCTTCATTATGGAGAAATCCCTGAGGATGGAGGAGTAGTGAACTCAATTCCTTTACTGTATAAAACGATGTCTGGGGATGTGGGAGGAAATTGCTAACCAGTTGGTTTGACAGGGGCTGTGGAAAGACCGTAGGAGTTATTTTAATGTACAGAGTGGGGAAACACTTGGGAAAACCCAGCAGGATTTCGGGAAGGGGAGACTGCATTTAAGGAGTGGATTAGATACCTAGTGTCTCTAATTGCCCTAAGTCCTCACGGAGGGTGTGCAAGGCATTCTGACAGCCCACGGCCTAGCTGGGCATGTTCAAGCTTTAATCCAGTTTGTGGAGAAGCTCTGCCGTCGGTGTGTCCAGAGGTTAGGCTAGATGGTCTTGGTGATCCTTGGACTCTTAGATTCCCCCGTTCATCTTCCTTCATGGGCCTTGGGGAGTTCCAGGTAGCCCAACATGCGCATAACAGCTGGAACTCTGTGTTTGATACTGATTATAATCTACTGTCATGCTTCAGGGCTTCAGTCAGTCACCTGCAAGGTCAGGAAGGACGTTTTCCGCCCATGCCCAGTTGTAATCTGGGTTTGCCTTGAACATCAAAGTTCTGCCCCAGCTAGAGACAGAAGGACACTGTTTGGATGGACCAGTGCTCTGAGCTGGTACAGAAAATCCTGTCAGATGCCTGGCTCGTGTCTTGTTCACATGCTCAGGGCATTGTTCTCGGCCTGGGGCACACAACTGTGTAGTGTCCGAAGGACGGAAATCCTTTGGTTTAACTGAAGGTGTTGGGCTTGGTGTAGAGGTGTTTGGAGGGAAGGTGATGGCCTGTGATGTGCAGGAGGAGGCCAGAGGCCACAGATCCCGTCTGGCCTTAAACTCTATGACACTATAAGAGGTTAGTTGTGGCAGCTGTGCAGAGCTGGGAAGCTGGAGTGTGGGACAGGCGGTAAGGAGAACCACACAAATGGGATGTTTGGAGGTGGAAAGCAGTAGCTGGTGCTTGGCCAAGGAGCAGCTCCACTCTGCCTGCTGCCACCCCAGAGCTTCGTCATTGTGTGTACCTGACATGCTCACCAAGACAGAGAGCACAAGTGTGGGGCGACATCATCTCACCCCACGCTCCAGCTGCTGAGACCCACAGACCAGCAAGAACAGCCCTGAGGCCTTAGGGCTTTGTAGAAGGGTGGATCCCACTGAAGGACACCAAGTTTCTGCTGCTCTGGAGGGATTCTGAGGGCCTAGGACTGAAGAGCAGCTTTCCATTAGCAAGTTAGTGCTCAGCACATTGTGGGTGCTCCATCAGCAAATCAATAACCATTTGTGGGGCATGGCTGGTCACCGCATGGCTCTGTTTCTATTCTCTGACTGGAGGAGTGACACTTTGTAAACAGGAGAATGGGAAATTCATGATTCTGGCACCAGTTCTCATTCGAGCAAAACTTCATGGGCTAGATGAATGGCCATGATTACTGGCCAATGTCCAAACCCTTCTGAAGGTCTGACAGTTATAGCCCAGGAATGCAGTGCTTCTATACAAACATTCCCAGTGAGCTCCCATCGACTTACAACCCTGACTGTGCTCGAAATGTTTCATCACATGTGTTTCCAATAACACCTTTGATAATGAACCCTACACCCCCCCTCCCCAGTGTCATTTCTTGTGTAAACTATTCACTTACTTTTTGCCTTTCATTCACCTTAGACTGTGTGTCATGGGGTGGATACACCTCATCAAGGGGTGTCCGTCCCATACAGTCAGTGGGAAGCTTATGCCCCGATTGCTAGAGCCTCCCTGACAGCCTAACCCACAAAACGGGAGAGTGTGATCTAGCAGTCAGAGTCCTTTGGCCTACCCTTACTCTCAGGGCAGTGTAACCTAGTAGTCAGAGTAGACTGGGCTACCACCCAGCATCCCAGGACTTCAAGTAGGGTCGAGCATCAAATCAACACTCTGGGTTGCTAAGACCCTCAGATAGGCCAGAGCTGCAAACACAGAGTCTCAATAGTCTAGCATTCTGACTCGGGCGAACGGTAGACAACTGCAAGCCTCTAGGCCTAAGGTGGGGGAGTAGCTGCTACCCTGAGTGTGGGGTTGGCAGCAGGTGGTAGGGGGACCCAGGCCCACCCACTCCACTAGGTCCCAGCCCAGGGCCCTAACAGTGTCGGTGGGAGTGTTCCCACCACTGGGTCAACAGGGATCCTACCAAAACACGCTGATGAGTCTCTTGGTCCTACAACTGGACTAGTATCTATTTCCCCTGGGCTACTTCCTACCTGGTCTCCCAGTACAGCAGTCCATGGGTCCTCTGGGGTCATCTGCCAGTGAAGTCTGCGGTGACTCAGTCCCTTCCCAGGTCTCTTAGTGATGCAGGCTGGGCAGAAATGCTGTCCCACCACGAGTGTTTTCAGCTCTAGTGAGCACTTAACATAAAAAAGACACCTCATGGAGCTCTATCTTTGAACAGTAGGAAGGAACAGGTTAAACCAGATCCTTAGGGAGAGTCCACACCTCCTGACTAGGACACCCTATCCCCTCCCCTCTTACTTTCACAGGGCTCTGGCATTTGAGCCCCTGGCTTAAAGAGGTCCTTTCAGCTGAAGGTGACCCCCTCATTTGGGACAGGCTAAGCACAGTTCTGATCCCCTTTACTCATACAATAAAGAGAACAACACTGATAACAACATATCATTACCCCTGCATTCAGTACTAAAGTGATTTGTAACCCAACACCAGCCAAAGTTGATCATGTTGAGCAACACCGCTCTATCTGCTGAATATCTAGGCAGAGTAGGTGTGTTCCTGTAAATACGGTTTGCTCCTGAAGTCTCTCCCACTCCCAGCTAGGGAAGAACTCATTCAGACCCTGCTTACACTGCCCCTACCAGAGACCCACTGCCTTGGCTCTCCCACCCTGCTGGAAGGTAAGACCAGCAAATTCAGACCTCCAGGAGTTGCCCAGAGAGGCATCCCCTTAACAGTTTCAGGCAGAACAAGAGTTAGTCCTCCAGCACCTAGAAGGGCTGGGAGCAGGCAGAGGCCAATCAGAGCCCAGCAGGACACATAAAAAGGGCTGGCTGCTTACTAGGGGCCACTTCCAGTTCTGGGTGAAGGCAGGACAGGGAGGCAGGTTGTCCTTGCTGTAATCAGAGTAACCTGACCCAGTCAGGGTCTAACCTTGACAACACTGGCTTCTGTGAAGGACCAGTCTTTATATCAGCTATTCTGAGTTAAGATTCAATTTGTTTTCTGTTAACCCTAGAAGGGCCTGGTTCTGGGCCCAGTCAGAGGGGACTGGGCGGAGAGCTGGTGGGTGAGGTCTTGGAGGCAGCAGACCATTGTGGAACCAGGATGCAAAAGGGGGTGCGACAGCAACAGAAGCTCTGCAGCATCGCATCCTGACAGCAGGGGATGCTCTGGGCGGGGGAACGCACAGCGAAACAGTAACTGATAAAGTAGAAGCAAAGCACCTGGACGTTAGTGAAACAAAACAGGAATGCTTTGATAATTTTTCATTGAAAATGCCAAAAAATCGATATGTTCCTGCAAAATGTCCCTATTCTGATGAATCAGCATTTTGCAGTGGGAAAACCTTCCATCCAGCTTGCCACCCCATTCCGCTCATCGGGGCGGATGCCGAGCACTCTTTGTGCTCAGAGCCCTGTACAAACATCAGAGGCAGGCCCAGGATGCAGGCCACCAGGTGGGAGCTCCAGCAGGTAGCAGGCTCACAGGATCGGGCCCTATGGGCCAGCGTCTCCCCTGTCCTGCCCTGTGTCACCATTTACACCAGTGCACAGTAGCTGTGACACAGCTAGATTGGACACCCCATATCTGGGAGCAAGAAGCCCCAGGTCACTTCCTTGCCTCCGCAGCTCCCACACATGAAAGCACCTGCTGGATCAGGGCCCAGCCCTGCTGACTGACCTGGGATCCGAGGGAGAGCAGGAAAAGATCCCTACGCTGAGATCTATGCGGCTGTAAAATAGTCTCCCAAGGGATCAGTGGAAACCATGTTGCTTGAGCCATTTACAATTGGGTTGGACAAAGCCCTGGAGCATGTTCTACCCTGGCCCGATGAGCTTGGGAAGGAGATGACCTGATCTGTGGGTCTCTTTTCCAGCTCTCTATTCCATGGAGCTGGCAGTAATTTATTCCGAGCAAGCTCCTGTCTTGAGCATCAGCAGTTCTGCTTCCCTGCTCCTGCGGCAGGCTGGCTGGCAAGTTGCACTTGCTTTTCTGATGTACGTTAAAAGGTGTCCTGGGAATGGCAATCCCGCAAAGAGCTGCCCTCCCCGACAGTCCTTCCCACGCACTCCACCTGTGGCTTGCTTGGTTTCCCTTCCTCTCCAGGCCCTATGTTTCAGAAGTGGCCACTGGGGCCCAGATCCTGCAGTAAGCGTGCGTGGACACATCCCTGCAGCTGCACAGAGCCCCGGTGACATCAGCAGAGCTTCACATGAGTGCAGGGGGCTGCCCACATGCAGCCTCATGGCGGGATCGGGGCTGATGTTGAGTGTCCAAACTGAGCCAGCCAGGACTGATTCCCAGAGGTGCTGCGTGCTCCCAGAGCCCTTTGGCTCCAAGTGTGGGTGCTCCGCACCCCTGCGCTCAGGCCCTGTATCAGTGGTCCTGCGGTCCGCAGCACTTCAAAGCTATGATTGTTTTTTCCTTGGCTCGTAACATTTCCATGGACTCTCTCAGAGCAGCTCAGCCCAGCATGGGGCCAGGAGAGGGCTTTAACCCCACATGCTCTTTGTGTGCTTGCAGGGGTTTGCTCTCGGAGTCACTAGCAGGTTTTGCAGAGGGGTTCCGGAGTCTCCTAGGAGGAAAATCCGAGAAAGCAGCATGGACTCTGAGTCCTAGCAGCCCCTGGGCTAGTCGCTTAGCTCCTCTGGGACTGTTTCCCCATGGGGATAATGATACTCATTGCACTGATACTCACTGAATGCTTTGGAGATGCAAGGACCATAATTTACAAGTGTCAAGTTTCATTGTTACTGAGCCAAACCCTGAGTTCCATCCTCAGACAAAACCCCTGTTGACGTCATTGTGATTCAGCCTGTGTCATGGAGTCCCTGGGCGATGCTCTGGAACTGCTCCCCATGAAGCCAGTCAGGACTCTGGGGAAGTCTCCTTTCTGTGAGCAGCCTGTCTTCAGGACACACAGCTCACACAGCTTCCACCTTCCTGGGTCTGACCTCGGAGCATTCAGCATCCTCTGCCCCTCCGTGCGCTTCCCCCAGCGAGTCCGCTCAGGCGGGGCTCCTGGGGAAGCCAGAGGGTCCTGCCCCCCAACTTCGCAGTCAGACGTGACTCTCAGCCAGCCAGTAAAACAGAAGGTTTATTAGATGACAGGAACATAGTCTAAAACAGAGCTTGCAGGTGCAGAGAACAGGACCCCTCAGCTGGGTCCATTTTGGGGGGCAGTGAGCCAGACAACCACGTCTGCCCTTCACTCCATGTCCCAGCCAGCCCCCAACTGAAACTCCCTCCAGCCCCTCCTCCTCTGGGCTTTGTTCCTTTCCCGGGCCAGGAGGTCACCTGATTCCTTTGTTCTCCAACCCTTTAGCTCTCACCTTGCAGGGGGGAAGGGCCCAGGCCATCAGTTGCCAGGAAACAGGGTGTCGGCCATTCTCTGTGTCCAGACTCCTGCACACACCTGCCCTCTAGGGCTCTGCAATGATCATACACCCTTACCCCACCACCTAGATACTTAAGAACTGCCATAGGGAAACTGAGGCACCCCCACACTATTCAGAGGAAACATTAAGAACAGTCCCACTTCGTCACATCCTGGTTAAAACTTCTGTCCAGCTCTGGGTCATTCCTAGAGCGTTGTTGACTCGGGGCACAAATGCAGCTGGGGAGCAGGATCTAAGCCATGGCAGGCAGTGGCTAGGACATATCTCTGCATGTTCACGAAGGTCCCTTCTGACCTTAAAGTCAATGAGTCTGTCAGACCAGCCAAGCCTGCTCCATGGGCTAGTACCAGACTTTGTATTACTTTTCTCCTGCCTATTGTTCTAGCAGACTCCCAGACCAGCAAATTTGAGAGTCAAGAGCCCTGGATGGATTCAAGGCTGAAGCCCTGGATGGATTCAAGGCTGCTCTCTGGTTTTATTGCAGAGGCTTTGTATTGCTTGGCAGGACTGCACCTTACAGTGGGGGGGAAGGATGCCTTGCTTACAGTTCAGACACAAGTCAGCCGTGGTTCCATGTATCTCGCTGGACAGCAAGGCTGATCTATGTGCATGCTCCACTCTGATTGCCTTCCTTGATTACTGGTTGAGGAAACACAGGGATGGCCCGGAGCGCTCCAGCCTGTATTTCCTGGAATATTTTCTCAGAGCCTTGCCTGTGACCTTGTCTCGCTGTATGTATTTGACTTGGCGAGATTGAAATAATAATGTTCTCCAGCCCTGAAACTCTCCATGTGTTACATTCCACGCATCCGCCCTTCTCCTAGGTATTTCTTCTGCCTTTCTTGCTTGTCTCCCTAATGGCCTATTTGTACTAGAGATGGGCCTGAGATGTAACATTCGGCTCTGCTTTCAACCCCACCCGAGTTCAGGGTTGTTTGAGTCCAGGGATAGGAGTGTTTTTAGCTGGATACGCAGCGTCTGGATTCACTGTGATCCCCAGCTCCATGTTTCTCATTTATTTCTTGTCAGGATGTTAATCTTATGGGGCCACGGAATACACACCACATTCCGGATCCTCTCACTCCCCATCTTGCCCCCTCTATCCCCCTCCCCCAACTCTCCCTCTATCCTATTCCCCGATGCTCCATGCCCCATGAGCCTCACCCACCCCCCTTCCAATCTCCCCACCTCAAACCTCTCCTGAAAACACACTTCTTCCAGGAGGTGACTGCAGGAAACTCTCTAGAGGTGTATCACTAACCAAAGCACCCACCTGGTTGTATTTTGTCACCTGTACCCCCTTCCTCTCTTCCCCTGTGTGTGTCTCCCCACCCCTGCTCCTTACTGTCTGAACCCAGGCCCTTGGCGCTTCAGGGCAAGACTGGAAACCACAGGCTCCCAGCTCAGGTTCACTAAGGTTCAAGGACATTCCTTCCTTATTCAGACGAGTTGAGACAAATTACCTGGGGTTATTGTAACTCCTCAGAGTGCCCGGGAAGAGTCACGAGTCAAGACGGGACAGTTTGTTGCAATTGGTCACAGGCCTCACCTGGTATTCTTTCTGTCCTCTCATTGGATAAGTACACCACTATTTATGATTATTACTTGTACCCCAGTAGCATCCAGTCCCCCACGGCAGCGATCACACTCCCATTGTGCTAGAAGGTGCTATACAGACACAGCAAGAGACAGCCCCTGCCTTGGAGAGCTTGCGATCCAAACAGACATCAAACGGGCTAAAGGAAGGAAGTGTTATCATAGTCGTCTCCATTTCTGCAGTGTCCCAGAGAGATCAAGTGACATGCCTGGGGGTCATACAGTGGGTCTGGGGCAGAGCTGGGAGTTGAATTCCACTCTCCTGAGTCCCCATCCAGTGTGAACATGCCTGTGTGAGCACAGCCAAAGGGGATCCCTGCGGCGAGTAGCATGGATGCTTGTGGGAAACGCTTGATGGGATCCCACCAGTTCCTGGACCAAAAGATTATCACAGGCACCTGAGCCATCAGAACGTGTTGCCCCATCACGTTCTGAGCACATGGGAAGTCACTTGGTTAAAGTCAGCCAGGCGTCCCTGACGTGCTGAGCACCAGAACAAACGGGGCTAAACAGCAGCCTTAGAAGATAGGGAAGAAAGTTCTTATCCAGCCCCATTGCTGAGAATGTACATGCCTCACAAACACGAATCAGGTTAGCCTCAGAACACTTCTGGGCAGCACAGAGGTATTATCCCTATTTTACAGACAGATTGAGGGACTTGCTCGGGGTCATTGTCGGAGTCTGTTTCCAAGCTGGGAACGGAAGGCAAAATAATTGAGCCCCAGCCTGTTTCATGGGGCTGGAAGATTTAGGCTACAAGCCCCAAGCCTCATACACATGTCACCCCTACTGATTGCAATGGGGAATTTACATGAGTGAGGGCTGCAGGAAGGGGCCCTAAACTGGAGCCCCAGAGGTGCGCTGGCTGGAAATCCAGCGCCAGGAAGGAGTTTGTGGAAGGTAGATGCGGGGACTAGGAAATAAGGACAATGTTACAACCCAGATGTTTTTTAATATACAGTGAATAAAAAATCTTAATTGGTACTAAAGGAGCAGGCTCCAATTATAATCCTCCTGGGTTCTTTTCCATGTCTGGTGGCATTTTAACGAATGTCGTCACTTTTTCCTTTGGCTCTTTCATGAGTCGTTTTCAAGGTCCGCGTGCAGCCTTTGTGAGTTCTTTGGGGTGCAGGGTGCTTACCCCCCGTGACACCATTCGGCCAGGGCTGAGGATCAGAGGATTACATCTGTTTTCCGTTTCAATTCCTTGTTGTTCTTTACAAGCTGAATTTTCCCCCCTTGCAGGGAAGTGCTAACAGCCTCCAGCATTCGATTTCGTTTTATAACACGCTCCCCTCTCCTGAGCGCATCGTGCAATGGCAGCTTCGCGCCCGCAGGGGAGGAATGAGGGTTAGAAACAGGCTGGAGGTGCAGCAAGGTCTGGATCCAGGTTTGGGTTCCAAACACTCCAGCCTTTGGGGGTGCCTGGGTAACGATAATCGCCCTGAGCGCTTATACAGCATTGTCCTCTGTGTACCTCAAAGGACTCGCTCAGGTCAGTCTCTGAGCCCCATGTCACAGAGGGGAGCCTAAAGCACTGTGGGGTTCAGGCCAACACTTTCCAGTGATTTAGGGTGCCTGACTTGAGCTACCTAATGAGTCTCCAACTGGGCACCTAAAATTCACTTTGGTTTAAGGGATTTATCCAAGGTCCCAGAGAAGGCCCAGACCTCATAGCTCTGCTACCACGTTTGCATCCCACCCACTGCCCCATACATATTCCTAGGGCCTCTTTCTTTTGGCTGTCGCTAGTTCTGGTGCATTAATTCATGCACACAAGGGAGAGGAAGAAATAGCCCATGGAACACCTCCCCCACCTGCGCCTATCCCTTATGCAGGGGCCAGCAAGGCAGCTACAAAGAAGAGTCCTGGTTCTATGCTGGGCCCGCTTCCCAGCCACACCTGCTAAAAGGGTGCTGGAAATGCCACTGTGGTGCATACCCAGGTGCGATTCCTCCTGCAGCTCAGCCACATGGGCCCTAGATCCTTATTTCCTGCCCTTTTCACTGTCTCCAACAACACCCCTCCAGCCAGAACCTCCCCAGGCCCAAGGGGAATTTCCAGAGGGTTTGTTCTTTTAAAAAATTATTGCATGAGGCTTTTTGCAGCCAGAGACATAGGTTTCTTTCCACCTCTTTGAGCTCCACCATGTCACACTCACTGGGTTTGTAACAGGTGCCATTCAACTACGGAGACAGACAGCTAACGCCCCGCCTTCACCGTCACGCGGGAACGTTCTGCGGTTGTGTCATTTAATGGTACATTAAGGTCTCCTTTCTATGCAGGGAGCCAAACGCAGCCCTGGTGTGGGCAGGTGCAGCACCTTTGACTGCAACTTGCACCTGCTTACACCAGGGCTGGCTTTGGCTCCTCTGTCCACGTTCCAGCTCCAGGCCCATATTCCCATAGGGGGAACATTTGCGTAGCTACCGCATGACCCTGCCCCCCCTCCAGTTGTACAGACCAGACCCAGATGTAGGGCCTTGTTCTCAGTGACACAAAGACCGTTGGCACCCCTTTGGCAGCAAATATGGGGCCTCAAAGCGAGCAGAAGCTGTCCCCCATGAATTCCCCATGCTTGGGGGCCTCCCTGGCTAGTTCAGGGCTGGCAGGAGGGTGCTGAGCTGGGCCTGCCGCCTGTGGCTGGCCTGAATTACACTACAGATCGTCCTGCCTGCCACAGGGGGAGACGGGAGCAAGGTGTAAGTCAGAGCAGCCTTGAGGCATTAACTCAAGCAAGCCCAGGCTATGGGAGTGCAGCCTGCCCCAATGCAGACCCGGGGAGCAGGCCCACGGAGACAGTCCTGCCCCCACTGGTGCAAGTGATGAGACTCCCATTGGCATGCGGCCAGGGTTTCAGAACAAGAATGTAGCTATCATTGGACCCCCAAGGGGGATGCTGGCCTCCTAGCGGATGGGGGTCTCAGCAGGCTGCCCCTGCCCCATGGGTCTGACTGCCCGGGACACGGAGATAGCAGTGAAAGACGTTCTTCTCATGGGAGCATATCAGAGATAGATGCAACTCTGCTGGGGGAGGCTGGGGAAATGGTTCCATGGATGAAGGCAGATCTCCCACATACACAGCCAGGGGGTTGTGTCCAGGGGCTGGGCTGGGTTAGATGGTGAGCCACGGAGTTGCTGGTGGAGGCCACCCATCCCCCTAAGGCTGGTGGGAGCCTTGGCAGGTTTGCGTTTATGATGGGAGCAGCAGCTCAGAAGATGAAAATGGCTTGGAAAAGAGACTTTGACCCAGATGCAGAACTCACATGAGCCTGGCCACTCCATGGACATCGGCATCACTTACACGTGCAGCAGATTTGCCTCGAGATGTACAGAAATCCATGTCTAACACCTCACTCTGACATGGGATGGACTCCCAGCCATGCCAAGGGCTTGTCTTGCCATGGCAGACAAAAGCTGGCAGGGCAGAACAGCCCCTTGATGCAATGTGCGTGGGCCTGGGCGATGAGAATCAGGCCAGCCCCCTGGTCCAATAAGCAGTGTATAGGCTTGGGCAGTGAGAACAAGCCTAGCCCCTTGGTCCAATATACAGTGTATCAGTGTGGACAGCAAAACCCGGACCAATGCATTAGTGCAATGTACAGTGTTTAGGTCTGGACAGCTTGAGGCTTTCAAGCGATCACAGTTCTCCAGCAACCTGACGAACCCAGCTCTGTTGGTGACAGGTTATCGGCACGCCAGGAGGCATACTCCATGAGCCCCATTCCCAGGGATTCCACGTTCCTTCAGACACTGCATCATGAGCCACGCATGCTGCATTCATCCCCCGGTGCCCACATCCCCACCGTAAAGCGGCAAACAAAATGCCAAAGCGCGCTGGCCGGCCCCTGCACGCCACCACGGCTGGTTCAGTGAGCTGCTTCACACGGGGGACCAGAGGTCTGGCGCTTCCACGCACCACTCGGGTAGGTGAGCTCGTCCCCGGGAAGGGCAGCGTGGCCGTTCCCAGTAAGTGGAGAACCACGGGTTCCCTTGGCAGGGCGAGGGGGAAGTAGACAGGCTTTTACAAAGTGCCTTGTCTGAGCTTGTACTGGGAGACTTGACAACTGGAAAGGATCTGCAATAACCATGGCAACAAATGACTAAATAATGACAATTAGTTGGAATAGCACTGGGAGCCGGGCCAAGGCAAACAGCGTAAAATTACCTGCAATTTCTCATCGCCAGAGCATCAGCTCTCTCCAAACAGCCCATATTTTAATTAGAATTAATTGCTCATTACCAAAAAATTACACCATTAATACTAAACATGAGACTACCTGCGAGGAACCCTTTCCAGAGGGAGTCAGAGCCAAGCTAAACATCCCTCTCCCCTGTGTCTTCAGACTTGACCCAATTTGCCTCGTAACCTGCAGGCCCCGAGGGGCTTGCGTGTGCTGAGAGCTGCTGTCATCACTCCCTGGGGGCCTTGCAGCAGGTGGGAGTGCGGGGAGAGCTGCTTCCTGGCATGAAATGAAGCCCCCATGGCGCTGGGTTTGCTCAGCAGAGCGCTTTCAGCTGACGGAGACAGCTCCTACCCCCTCCGCTCCTAGGGTCTCCTGGGATCAGAATGGTTGCAGACAGGGGGCATTGTAGGGGGGCAGACTGGGGTGTGTGTGTGTGAGGCCAAAGGATGCTTGCTCCATGGTAGGGTGAAGAATTCCTCCTCCCTGTGCAAGATGGGTGCTGGCATGAGGACTGGAGGTTGTTTCACTGTAACGGGAGGACCTATCTGGGCCCAGGTCCCCTCCTCTCTGTAGGGCATGCTGACAGCTGTGGATTTCCCAGTGGGGTCCCAGGCCTTTTAACCACCATGTCTTCCAGGCCAGCCCTGAGCAGGGTTAGATGATGCAGTGGGTACAACACTGGTACTTTGTCTACACTAGGGCTCCCACCGCTACCACCAGGGCTGGTGCAGGGATAGCCCAGTGGGAAATGATCATGAGCAAAAGGCTAGGTTAGACACAGCCTGAAAGAAGAGTGAGGGAGTCAGTTTCCCTTACCCCTCCCTCCGCAGAGGAGTGGAACTTCCCCTGTCCTTCTCCAACCTGCAAGATCAGAAGAGGAGGGTGTGGTGACAGCTGATCATGGCCACAGCGCCAGGGGATTAGCACAGCAGAACCCAATGGCTGTAATTAGGGAAATTAACATCCTTGTGGGATCCAAGCTCCTTACTTGTCCAGGCAGTTTCCTGGGCAGACTTGACCCTGTTTGGTCACAGTGTGTCCACAGGCCAGGGTGCAGTGGGAAGGCCGCGATCTCCAACAGCGATGGATTGTGACACTGCTGAATGGAACCGGCTTGAGCCCTCACCCAGTATCCTGGGGAGACCGAACACCACCCAGGATGCCTCTAAGAGACAATGCTTTTCCTCTCACAAGCACTGAGTCTGTGTGCAACAGAATAACATGCTTATTAAACAGGAGAGGCAATCACGATTCACAAGTGTGTGACCACAGACAAATCCCCAGCCTGCAGAGCGCTGGGCAGTACCCTTTGCCTCAGTTTCCCAGCTTGCGGTGTGAAAGTTCGACCGATGAATGGCCCTTAACACACCACTGCCCTCTCCCCGCACTGCTCTTGGAAAGGCACCTCAGATGCATTGCCTGACACCCCCCTTCAGGGGTGGGAGGTGACCCCCAGTCAATGCCCCTCGCAACGCTGGGTCTTTGCTAAGCAAGGAAGCAGCTGTGAGGGAGTGCAGCGGGGGTGGGGGGTTGCCTATGGTCACATGCTCCTGAATCATGGTTGCAGTGTTTTCCCAAATTAACGCTCGGTTCCCGCTCCCTTCTAATGACAGTTCTCTTTTGTGGGGATGGGCAGGGTTGCCTCCTAGAGCTCCCCTAGGATGGTGGTTCTTTTTCCCAGGTTACTGGGTGGGGGCTCGAGCTGGCTCTGTGTTGTATTGTTAAGAGGAACCCCTGGCTACTGAACCCGGCCCTTGTTGCTGCGGGCTCCACCTGGCAGAAGGGCTATCCCCCCGCTGCATCCCACTCACAGCTGGCTGTCCTTTGTCAGCAAAGACCCAAAATTCAGAGGTGTGGGCGCATGGGCCCACCTCCCACCCCAGTTCTACAGGTAATAGTACTTTACACATACATGAAGCCTGTAGAGCACCCGTGAATGCAGCCACATCTGGGGTGGAGAGCAACAGAAAACTGGCACACACGACAACAGTGGGGAAGGGGAAACTCAGATGCTCATGAAGTGTTGCAGGTTTTTTAATCCCCAAAAAGAATAAGCAGCACCTTGGTTTATAAGGTCTCCCTGACAGACCAGCACCCAGCAAGTTGATCTGAACTGGATGTATCCAAATGACAAAGGCCAGTTGAGTTACTGGCATAAATGAGGGGAAACATTTGACTTGGGGATGTAAATGGGATACTTAAGTGAGCTGTAGCTACGAAAGCTTATGCTCAAATAAACATTAGTCTCCAAGGTGCCACAAGTCCTCCTTTTCTTAATGTTGTTATTGTTATTATTCATTAAGCAATGGAAATAGGCACAAGCTTGTGTAAGGTCTAGTGAAGAAAGCGGTTGACCCAAGAGCTAATAAAGCGCGAATATTCAACAGTGAGGGTGATTAAGCATTAGAACACCTTGCCGACGGCTAGCGTGGAGTCTTCCTCGCTGGCAAGATCAAGACAGGGTTTTTTTTCTGGAAGCTCTACTCTAGTTCAAACAGAAATTCATTCAGAGACATTCTCTGACCTGTTTCAGAGTAACAGCCGTGTTAGTCTGTATTCACAAAAAGAAAAGGAGGACTTGTGGCACCTTAGAGACTAACCAATTTATTTGAGCCAGACCAGAGGATCACAGCAGTCCCTTCTGGCCTTGGAATCTAGCTAGGAAGGTTTACAGGACAAACTGGTTCTGGTCACTGTAAAGCAATGACATTCTGGATCAAAGGATATGGTACTGGCGCATCTCTACCCCTTAAACTGAATCGTTATGTCTCTGGTACAGGGCTATACCATGCACAGAGAGGCCTAGTAGGACTAGCTGCTTTACAAGAACTGGACAGATCGTTCATTGTATCTTTCTGTCTCCAGACACGACTCAGATTTGTCCAGACACAATCATGGTCTCATTCAGATTTCAAAATTCAGTCTAGGTAGATCAATACCCGTGGAATTAATTAAGCAGTACAGAAACAAGCCGTCTGTTTGCCCTGCTGAGGTGTGTCTGCTTCCCTAAAGGCACCTCTGTCAGTGTTTGGAGACAGCTCTCTCTTTTGTCTGCAATCAATATGGGAGTGCGATTGCACAGATAGGGTCATGTCAGAAAGGCGAGTGTCAAGGCAATTTGAGAATTATGAAAATTCTTTCGGTCCTCAGTGTTCGCTTTAATAACACCTAGGAACTTGAAACTGAAATCTTTCTGTCCCCTCACTCTTCTCTTTTCCTGTGCTAACTGGTTTGCTGTTCTTGGTCTGCTCATGAGGCTGGGCACTGGTTGTTGCTGCAGGGTCACTGGGAAGTGCTGGACTGTGCACGCTCCCTTGTTAGGGTAGGGATGCTCACTAGGGCCTGGAGTACAAGTGTGCCCCCAGCCCCTGCTGTAAACATGAGTCTATGTGGCTCCCACACCGTGTTGCAATGGAAAGCAGATTTATTGCCTGACACTGACATGAAGGCAGCCAAGTCAGCAAGTCAAGAGAATTCCCTCCCCCGCTAAACTTGGGGAGCACAGAAAACATTACAAGCAGTGTCCCCTGCAGAGTTAACTACTTTCTCCCCCTTGCCTACGCTGGTATGAGGGTGACCCACGATGATCGTTTCTATCCCCTGTGACTCTGAGGGAGGCCGGGCGGTTTGGTGCCCTGAGCAGAAGGCTGGCCTGAGTTCTAACCCTGGCTTTGCTGTGTGATCTTGGAAGAGTCACTTCATTTCTCCCCTTTCCAATTGCTCCCTCTGCAAAGAAGGAACAACAACACTATTATTTGTAGTGCCTAGGACAGGGGTTGGCAACCTTTGAGAAGTGGCGTGCCAAGTCTTCATTAATTTAAGGTTTCGCGTGCCAGTAATAAATTTTACATTTACAGGGGCCCCCCGACGGAACCCCAGACTGGCAGCGGGCTGAGCGGTGCCGGTGGCTGGGACCCCGGCTAGCAGGGGCCAGCAGCTGGGACCCCAGACCGGCAGCACGGGGGGCAGACGGAATCCCAGACCGGCATTGCGCTGAGCCGCTCAGCCCACTGCCAGTCTGGGGTTCCGTCCACCGGCCCCTGCCAGCCGGGGTCCTGGCCACCGGCCCCGCTCAGCCCACTGCTGGCCCGGGGTTCTGTCCATCAGCAGGAGGCTGAACAGGGCTGGAGGCCGGGACCCTGGCTGGCAGCAGCGTGCCACTAAAGGCCCACCCCCGGCCTAGGAGCCCGAGTTGGGGGCCAGGACCAGTGTTCCCTCTAATTTTTCACACGCATGTGTGGAATGAATTTTGTTATGTGCACCAATATGGAGGTGATGTGTGACATATCACCTTCATATTGGTGCACATAACAAAATTCATTTGGTGCGGCTGGGGCCGAGGGGTTCGGAGTGTAGGAGGGGGCTCAGGGCTGGGGCAGAGGGTTGAGGGCTCCGGCTGGGGGTGCGGGCTCTGCAGTGGGGCCAGGGATGAGGAGCTGGCTCTGCGGTGGGGCCAGGGTTGAGGAGCTCAGGGCTGTGGAGGGGAGGGGAGGGGAGGGGGTAAGATGCGGGGGGGAGTGAGGGCTCTGGCTGGGGGTGCGGGCTCTGGGGTAGGGGCGAGGATGAGGGAGGGGGCTCAGGGCTGGGGCAGAGGATTGGGGTGTATGGGGGTGTGAGGGCTCTGGCTGGGGGTGTGGGCTCAGGGGTGCGGCCGGGGATGAGGGGTTTGGGGTGCAGACTGCCTCGGGGCCACGGTGGAGAGAAAGGACTCCCCCAAGCCCTCTCTTCCCTGGGCTGGGGGGGTGGGGGAGAGGCACTTCTCCCCGCCTCAGCTAGGCTGGGGCCGTGGGATAGGTGCCTCTCCCCCGACCATGACACGTCGGGGCAGGGGTTGGGTTGGGGCTGGGGGAGAGACCTCTCTCTCCTCCGCAGCCCTAAGTGCCTTAATAGTGTGTGACGCTTAATAGGTTGCTGCGAGATCATGCAGCTTAGAGGGAACTTAGGCCAGGACCCCACTGTGCTAGGTGCTGTACAAAGACAGAACAAAGAGTCCCTGCCGCCTAGAGTTTACAATCTAACTTGATGCTTACCTATTCCCCACTTGCGAAGGGCCGGATTCTCCTCTGACACATTGCAAATCCATTGACTTCAGTGGAGTGACTCCTGGCATCCCCGAGCTAAGCGACGAATCAAGCTTAGTGCCTGACGGTAAGCCTGTTTCCACAAAGCCGACACAGCCAGGGCCTGCGATGCTGAGAAGCAGCAGCTGTGCAGAATCACAGAACGCTATGGCTGGAAGGGACCTGAGTAGTCACCAGGTCCAGCCCCCCGCACTGAGGCAGGACCAAGTATAACTAGACCATCTCTGATGGGTGTTTGTGCAACCTGTTCCTAAAGCCTCTAATGATGGGGATTCCACAATCTTCCTTGGAAGCCTGCTCCAGATCTACCCTTGTAGATGGAAAGTTTTACCTAAGATCTAACTGAAATCTCCCTTGCTGCAGACTAAGCCCATTGCTTCTTGTTCTCCCTCCAGTGGACATGGAGAACAATTGATCCCCGTCCTCTTTATAACAGCCTTAACCGATCTGAAGACTGCTATCCAGTTCCCCTTCAGTCTTCTTTTCTCAAAACTAAACACACCCTGTTTTTTTAACCTTTCCTCCTAGGTCAGGTTTTTTAAACCTTTGATCAGTTTTGTTGCTCTCCTCCAGACTCTTTCCAGTTTGTCCACATCTTTCCTAACGTGTGGTGCCCAGAACTGGATCCAATATTCCAGCTGAGGCCTCACCAGTGCTGAGTAACGTGGGACAGTTACCTCCAGTGTTTTACATGCAATACTCCTGTTAATACACACCACAAAATTAGCCTTTTTCACAGCCGCATCACAGTGTGGACTCGTATTTAGGGCCCTACCAAATTCACGACCATGAAAAACACGTCACAGAGCGTGAAATCTGGTCTTTTGTGTGTTTTTACCCTGAACTATTCAGATTTCACGGGGGAGATCAACGTTTCTCAAATTGGGGGTCCTGACCCAAAAGAGGGTTCCGGGGGTGGTGGTGGTGTCACAAGGTTATTTTAGGGTGGTCACGGTATTGCCACCCTTACTTCTCTGCTGCCTTCACAGCTGGGTGGCCCGCGAGCAGCGGCTGTTGGCCAGGTGCCCAGCTCGGAGGGCAGCGCCCCGCCAGCAGCCACACAGAAGTAAGGGTGGCGATACCGTACCAGGCCATCCTTACTACTGCACTGCTGCTCGTGGTGGCTCTGCCTTCAGAGCTGAGCTCCCAGCCGTCAGCTGCTGCTCTCCAGCTGCCCAGCTCTGAAGGCAGCGTTGCCACCAGAAGCGGCACAGAATTAAGGGTAGCAGAACCGCAACCCCCCTGCAATAATCTTGCAACCCTCCCACAACTCCTTTTTGGATCAGGACCCCTACAATTACAATACCGCGAAATTTCAGATTTAAATAGCCGAAATCATGAAACTTACTATTTTAAAAATTCGATGACTGTGAAATTGACGAAAATGGACCGTGAATTTGGTAGGGCCCTACTCATATTCATTCTATGATCACTATAACCCCCAGATCCTTTCCGGCAGTATTACCACCTAATCAGTTATTCCTCATTATGTACCTGTGCGTTTGACTTTTTCTTCCTAAGTGAAATACTTTGCACTTCTCTTTGTTGAATTTCATCCTATTGAATTCAGACTATTCTCCAATTGGTCAAGGTCATTTTGAATTCTAATCCTATCCTCCAAAGTGCTTGTAACCCCTCCCAGCCCGGTGTCATCTGCAAATTTTACAAGCACACTCTCCACTCCATTATCCAAGTCATTAGTGAAAATATTGACTAGTACTGGACCCAGGACTAACCCCTGTGGGACCCCACTAGATCCACCCTCCCAGCTGGACAGCAAACCATTGATTATTACTCTCTGAGTACAGACTTTCAGTTGTTACACCTTAACGTAATTTCATCTGTGCATCAGTGCGTCTTACTAGATACAGGGCCTGACGCTGCTCTTGTTTATACTGAGTTAAATCTGGGGTGAGTAACTCATTGATGTCAATGGAACAGCACAAGAACAAGCTGCACAAGAGACAGCGAATCGGGGCCATGACATGTAACAGTTTGCATATGACACAGACACTACATAATGTCCCTATGATGTCAAGGGAGCCGTGGGCGGTAAGGCTCATAAAGCACTTAGCCAGTGGTGCAGAGGAGAGGGCTCAAGAGTCTTAGCATTAACCTTGGTTCCTTCTCAGTAAAGTCTCCTTTTACATGTTATTAACCTGCAAATATTTTGTGCAGCCTCTGTCTATGGCCTGTGACTATTTGATACCTTAGTTATTAATCAGGCTTAGGTCCGTACACACAGTCCCTGCCCTAACATACCAACTCTAACTACACTGCACTGGCTGCAGAGGGATACATGCTGTGTCACCATGACCCCCAACCACTGAATCACTGTTTTCAAGAAGCCTCTGGAGCATGTGACAGCAGTGAGGCCTAGAGGTTTGTGCTAGCACGAGAGAGAAATGCCAAGGCTGTGACAGCCAAAGAAGAAAAGAATCCTCGTCCTTCCCATTTGGACCTGGCCAGGTTACTAGTGAGCGCCAGGCTGCTGCTCTCTAACCTGGGCAAGGCAGCAAGGAAGCTGATAGGCCTAGCTCCAACCAACGTCTAGAACAGGCTTGGGGTGGGCACTGAAGTTGTGGAGATTGGAGGTGACCTGCTGTCACCGCCCCGCCCCTGCCTTGCTGGGGTAAGAACCACTGACATCAGAGAGGAACCATTTACATCTCTTGTCTAGTCCATCACCGCCAAACTACCCCAGATCACTCCCCCTCATCCACATCCTAGTGTTTTTACCCAATCTAGCTTTAATTGTCTCAAGCAATGGAGCTTCCAGCACTTCCTGGGGGCAGATTATCCCATGGTCCTGCAGCTCTCACTGTCAGGAAATGGATCCATATGGTCAGTTTAAATTAACTTTGCCCTCAGTTCATCCCATGGGCAGAGGACACTTCCTGCCAGAGATGGACAACTCCCAAGGAAAGAGCAGGATACCAGTGCCAATCCCACTGGTTTTACTTCCATCTGCCCACCCATCCGCAAGCATAAGCGGAGCTGCTCTGAGCCTCAGTCACTGTATGGGAACTCCTGTTGTGGTTCCAGATCTACTATGATCAAATAAACTGCCATGGACACCCCCTGCAGAGGGGCTTTCCAAGGTCCCTGCAGCTTGGAGATGTCTCCTTGGTCTATAACTAGCTACCCTGGGGTTGACAGCAATTCTTCGATACAATTGACCATAACTATACCCAGTGTATTTTTTATGGCAGTGGGTTTATTAAGCCAAGCCACTGAGACTTCAACTTACTTAAGTGGCTGAGTAGTAGTGACA
The DNA here is from genome assembly GCF_965152235.1 of Eretmochelys imbricata. NCBI lineage: Eukaryota > Metazoa > Chordata > Testudines > Cheloniidae > Eretmochelys > Eretmochelys imbricata. The sequence continues at coordinate 4,275,612 of NC_135593.1, read as the reverse complement.
CCGCTGCAGTGCAAAGCTACTGTTCAGTTCATTTGTTCACTGCCTCGTTGAACTTGCCAATTCTACGTTATTTTAATGGAGTCGGCCACAGTGCACAAACACCAGGTCATCAGCAGGGCTGTTACTGTTCAAGTGAATCAGTAAGGAGTCAAAAAGGAAAGGAGGACTTGTGGCACCTTAAAGACTAACAAATTTATATGAGCATAAGCTTTCGTGAGCTACAGCTCACTTCATGGGATGCATCCGATGAAGTGAGCTGTAGCTGACGAAAGCTTATGCTCAAATAAATGGGTTAGTCTCTAAGGTGCCACAAGTCCTCCTTTCCTTTTTGCGAATACAGACTAACACGGCTGCTACTCTGAAACCTGTCAGTAAGGAGTCAATTATCTGGGGTGAGCAGCAGCTTTGCTACATTATCCCCAGGTTTGTTTTATAGACCCATGGCCAAATTCACACTGCAGCTCTACTGCTGGTGTTAATCTGGAGCGACTCCACCAGGTCTTTTGGGGTTCTCTGGATTTGCATTGCTATTAATTGTATTACAGTTGCACCTACAGTCCCACTGTACTAGACACTGGACAGACACAGTGAGAAACAGCCTCTGCCCCAAATGCTTTACACTCCAAATAGACGACGGAGACACAGACAGCGGTGGTAACTGGCACCCAGCAGCACAGCAGAGAATAGAATGGTGGTCTCCTGCCTCCTATCCCTATGCTGTATCGACTAGCCCACATTGCCTGCTACTTACTTAAGCACAGACACACCATCACCCTTTCTATAGGGAAGTCCCTCTTGAAGGCCCAGTTCTGCTGTGATGCCCGTTGGCTGTGTGAACACGTAAGAAATCGGTTTACAGTATTATCAAATGCAGATCAGATTGTAGATGTGACATGGATCAAGGGGGCAAATCCTCAGCTAACATAAATTTGTAAATGCTGTGTTGACTTCCATGGGCTCTACTGATTCGATCCAGCTCTAGAGGTTTAAGACTCAGGGCCCACGCCAGCCACTAACTGGTTGGTGTTCAAGCTATTCCATAACTGCAGGTTTTCATGCACATTGATCTTGAACAGCTGGCACTGGCCGCTGTCAGAGACCAGGTTAGAGGGCCCTCAGTCGGCTGCCATCTTAAGGGACTGTTGTAACAAGGGCCAGAAAAATTGCTTAAAGTAGCCATCTCAAGCAGTACAGAACATGCCCCCAGAAAGGCATAAATGATATGAAGGCTTTGTGTGTATGCACGCATGTATACACCCACAACTGGTTAAACTAAAGGGCTGTTTTAAGACAGATTTAGGACATGTCTACATTACCACTTATGTCAGCAAAACTTTTGTCGCTCAGGGGTGTGAAAAAGCACCTTCCTGAGCAACATACGTTTTGCTGGCAGAAGCGCCTGTGTGCACAGCACTGTGTCTGCAGGAGACGCTCTCCCACCAACAAATCATGGCTGTATCGGTACAGCTTTGCTGTTGTGAGCTTGTAAGTGTGGACATGGCCTTAGTTAAAATGCTGCAAGCCCAGTGTAGATGCTCTTCTTTGGGATTAAAAGCAGTTTATATTGTATTGGTTTCTTACTGGCTTAAGCTAAACTGAAGCAAACCATTCTTAAACCTGAACAACAGTGCCTATACAGAGGTTTGCACCAGTTTAACAAAACTGATTTTTAAACGGGTTTAGTTTTCCCATGTAGACAAGCCCTAATAAGTCAATACAGAAACAGTAGGGAAAACCTTACAGAACTGGCTATCTCAACCAGCCCCTCTCATGCACCCAGCCTGGAGGAGATGATGAGGATACTCAATCTGTTAACTCTCCACCACCACCAACCCCTCACCCAAACTCTTGGCCCTTCTTCCCAACCTAGCAGAGCTACTCCTGCCTTCCCAGTCCTCCTGCAGAGCTCCAGCTGGGCAGCCCCTCCCTCCAGGCCAGCTCCCGAACACTTCTTCCCATGATCTCATCCAGCCTGCAGTGGTGACTCTTAGCAAGGGAAGGGGTCTATGGCAAATGCATGCAGGGAAGTAGTGACAGCTGCTGGGAGCTCCTGCAGCCAGGTCTCACTCCACAGCTGAGTCTACCGGGAGCACATGAACTGTAGCCCAGAGCAGGTACAGGGTTAGATGACATAGGGCTAGTGCTCAGCTTACTCCACAGTTCCAAGTTGCACTCATCTACCTTATACAGTATTTTGCAGGCCCCAGTGGAGCTGGGCAGGGTAAAGGGAAAATTTCCAGAAGACCACATTGCAGACAAGATGCCACTGAGGGCAGAGTTCCAGCTTTCACTGCAGCTTCTTTGTGCCTGTGGTTTAGATTAAGTGATATTATGGATATGGGGGAAGCAAGCAGAGCGGCAGATCCAGGGGATGCTGGTTTTATTCCTGGTTCTGGCTCCCCACTCTAGCTAGTTCCTGCTTCTGGGCCTCAATTCCTCCCCACCCCCCCCCCCCCCGCTCAAAGGCGGGTAAAGCAGACCCACCTTACATGGGGGCTACGGTGGCCAGTGAATAGTACAAAAAGACTCAAAAGCAATGGGTTTAACTCAAGGCTCTGTGACCCTGGACAAGTCACTTCATCTACCCTCCCTACCTCACAGGGATGTTGTGAGGATAAAATACCTTAACAGTCATAAGATCAGACCTGATGGTGAGCATTGCCAGATAAATACCTAGGCCATCATTTGTACAGCAACACGAGAGGCTCTGGCTCAAAGGGTAAGTTTGTTACCATGGAATTAAATTATATCGATTGCTCACTTAGCTCACCAAGGGGCGGCGAATGGGACAGCTACTCTGACATGAAGTCAGCCTACCTCGAGTGGTTAGGGCCGTCAGCGCTTTAAATAGGTTTCACCAAGCCAGAGGCACCCCATTTTATTAGCTTTTCTTTTTCATTCAAGCACAGCATCTGGAGACGTTTAGTGCCAATTTTCAGAGGAATTCTTACAGAAATGCTCAATACAACTGTTCCTGGACAGATCAAGGAGTGGAACAATTTACCGCTTTAGCTTATCCATGAGGAACTCCAGGCCATTTGGATTATGCTGTCCAAAGCACTGGGCTCTGCCAAGAGGAGCTCAGTGATGCATCAGCTACCCCGGCCTTGTTCAGAGAACAGCTCTTGTGCTCACGGCGCAGTCCCAGAGCTGTTTCCAACGTTCTGCACTAACTTTATTCAAATAAAAACTGGTTTATCACTGCCGCCTCACCACCCTCCTATGGATTAGCTACATGGGCTATCACTGCAACGTAGGGAGAAGGGGGTGAAGGCAGGGCTGTGCCTGCTCTGAGCGAGGCAGAGAACAGAACTGTGGTGCGAGACTGGGCTGGCCCAGGGCATTCGCTGGAGAGGATGGGACAGCAGCAGTCCTTGCCCCTCGCAGCAATCAGAGGCAAAGTGCCGGGAGCTGGGTTTAGGGCCTGTACGTGGAACACAGGCACAGCCTTTCCTAACCAAAGTTCATTGGCCATGAGCCAGTTCTCAGGTGTAGTAAGGAAGCCAGTTGGCACCATCTGCTATTTACTTTCAGCTGTGACCTACTGGACCAAATGCATCACTGTTCTGGGCCTCCTAGAGGCTAAACCCCTCAGGTCTGTCCACATCAGCTCTCGGAATCTCAGCCAAAAATCTCTTTTAAACACAGCACAACACAGCTCCTGCCCTCACCAAGCTCAGCCTTAATTCTGGTAAAAAAATAGAGTTAGAGCCCCTCTACACTGTATCTCTGAACTGTGGTATAACCAATGGGTACAAGGATGGTTTCGACAGGCCCCTGTACTGAGTCTGACAGGCCTTTATCATTAGAAGAGCAGAGCTTTCTACAGGTCTTCTGAAGAAACCGTGACTTACGCCCATCCACAATATAGGAATAATCAGATCTGGAAATGAGAGCTGGTCCCCCATTTTAGAACCACCTTGGCTGTACCACTGTCCCCTACAGCATTTTAGTGTGAGGTCCACCATGGCTTTTCCATCCTGCAGCAGCGTGGAGACCTGCATGCCGAAACCACGCTGGTCTGCACAATTAGAGAATGTGCTTTGGTGCCTTCTACAATGAAGACAGACTGTGCTTCACCAGGGCCGGGGAACTACTGTGTTCCAGGAGTTGGGAACCAGGTCAACTGACAGATGCCTAGTGTATCTGCAGCTCCCTTGGAAAAGCCTAGAGTATTGCTTCGGATGGAATGGACCTTGAGAGGTCACAGAGTTCAACCCCACCCACCCACAACTAGGGCAGAACCAACTAACCCCAGACCATCCAACAGGAGTTTGTCCAACCTGTTCTCAAAAACCTCCAGTGACGGGATTCCACAGCCACCCTTGGAAGCCTGTTCCAGAACTTAACTACTCTTACAGCTGGAGTCCAGGCTCTAGGATCCTGCAGAGTGCGAGGGTCCCAGAGCCTTCAAGTCTACACAACAATGAAACCGTCCTGGAGCCGAGGTCCAAAAGCCCAAGTCAGCTGGCATGGGCCAGACCTGGGTTTTTCTTTGTGTGCAGATGTACCCTCAGGCACTGACCGTGTACGAAACTCAGTCCCAGTGGACACAAGAGGTTTTGCTGTGTTCAGAACCATATGCAACACTCAGCTCTACCTCAGTGATTTATTCACATGAACAGTGAAACTGTTGACTGTGTCAGGGGTATGTCGCAAAGGTCACAGAAGGGAATGGAATCTCTCAGTAGCTAGAGTCAGCTGCATGGACAGCTTTAACTATCAGGCCAGTGACCTTGAATTGGAGTCTGTACTCAATGGGAGAAACTGAGTGCAGAGCATAGCATCACATCAGATGCACATAGCTTACTGCCTTTTGTACCAGTTTGAGCAGCAAACAAGCCATCTATAAACTAATCAAGCAATTCCTCCAACAGGCTGGGAAGGAAGGATTATTGCTAATTATTTTCAAATCAGCAGAGGCACTCATATTACTGTGATGAGCATCAAAGAAATTACTGCAGTTACTATATTTGCCTTAAGAATTATCCATTTAAAGGTGAGACACAGCAGGCATTGTTAACTTGGATATTACAACTGTTTTACCTCCTTCCTCTTATTTGAAGTATACACAACAGGGAAGGACTGCATGTTATTTCTCTGCTTCCCCGCTTTTCACATTAGTATGTGCAAGCAGCAGTAACTTGCAAATAATAAGTTCTTGCTCCACCAAGCAATAATGCAATGAGTTCTGGTAAGAACCTGAAATTAGCAATGGCACGTTTGGGTCATCTGTTATGAGACACTCCATAAGCATAATTTTCAAATTAATATTTTATGCCAAGCTTGGGTAGCAAACACAAAAGCCTATTTGTCGTGGGTTAGAGTCTTAGTTGTTCTGATGATTCGCTCCCTTTTTTACTTAAAACTACGTCTCAGCTGAAAGAGATAAAGTAAGTCGACCTTCTCAGTGTAAGTGATGGAGACATGAAAATTGCAGCCTGTTCTTTGGGGATCTGAGCACAGTGGTGCAGCGCCAGTTTCATTTTGACAACAGACTGAGATCATTTACACAGTTGTTTTAGTGAGCTCAGTCACTGCAGAGCTTCCCTGGGCTTTGGAAACACGAACATAAATCTCCCCAGATTCATTCCGCGTTGATACAGTGCCAGACACCTCCAGTCTAGTTGTCTGCCTGTACAGGTCAGATTTTGGGGGGGCAGAGGGGGAACCAAAGTAGGGGGTGTTGGCAGATCCAGCGAATGACAACATTGTCAACACTTTGACCTAATAAAAATACTTCAGCCCGAAAGTAAAATAGTAAATTATACATTTTAAGGAACTATTTGGCAGCAGGGTAGCAGAAGCACAACTCCCTGGTAATTATTTTTAATTCTACTTTATTACTGCTTTTGTCTGAAGATAGTGGAGGGATGAAACACGTCAAATGGGCTGAAACCAAGGTTGGCATGCACTTCCTACAGTGGGCTATAGAAAAGGGATAGCCTGTCTGGTCATTTAAATAAAGGTAACATCTATACTTCTCCTCAGCAGGTGGTTGATACCTTCCATAGGAAATTTAGCTTCTACGTACCAGCAAATTCCTGAAAGTGGAAGACAGACGTGCAGACACCAACATTTTCAGGCAACTCAAACACCAACACAGATATATCAAATGATCCCAATAGCTAGGGGATAGGTATTCAATATCTCCTCCCTACACCCTCTATTTTTCCTCCATAAACTTTTGCATTGAGGTTTTTCAAAGAAACATTCACCAGAGACCTAAGAGGCTAGTTACAGGCTGCTCCCCGTAGACCTGCTCTGCACCCCTGTGATCAGCACCTGTTCACCACCACTGCTGACAGTCACCATGCACAGTCACTGGTCAACCTAATAATGGACAAGGCACCTGAGCCTCGCTGCTGTCACTGAGACTTGGCTAGCTGACTTCAACAGTATACTTGCAGGCTCCCTAATACAACAAAAGGGAAGAGGAAGTACATAAAGTATTTGCACTCCAACCTGTGAAGCCAAGACCCGCTTTGAAATCTATCAGCAGCAACAATAGCAGCGTATGCAAGCAGGCATCGACCAGAGCCCATAAAGAACCATACTTGCTTAACTCCCCAAAATCGCAATCAGCTAGAGTACCCTACAAAAAAAGTGAGCCAGTCAATCCATACTTCCTTCACCTATTCCAATCCCCGAGAACGCCAGCTGCAAAAAATCAACTTCCTACAGCACTGAAAAAATGACAAAATGTGCCATGTTCCAACTACACCCAAAGTCAGAGTAATAAAAAAATACTCACAGGCTTCTGCACTTTAACTTTATGCACTGCTCAGAGACGCAGGCAATAAGCACTGTTAAAAAGCCTAAACTCAACAGCTGACACTAGGAGATCAAGGCAGAGACAGTGAAGAGCATGTGGAGATCCATGCTCTCTTTAAAAGGGCAAACTTTCAGCCACTTTCAAGTATCCTATCAACCTTCAGTACAACAGGACTCAGTTACCCCACCTGCTACTGTCCGCCTCCACAGTGCCATTCGCTGGCACTATCAGAGAAAGTAGTGAATAGTTCACTACAGCAATGCCAGGCCTCAGCCAACATCCTAGACCTCACAAGCAAGATCTCGGCTACGATACAGCACAAAGAAAGCTTTGACAGTAGTCGTGGATGGCCTTGGAGAGAGAAATATCCATGCTTAAATCTCACAGCTGCTTTCAACACTAATCACAAAATGCTGCCTTCCTACACAGACTTAGGAGTGGCAAAACCACCACACAGCTGGCTTTGCTACTTCATCTCAGACATGTCCCAATAATTCAGTGGACAGTTGTGCTCCTCTCCCTATAGCTCTCGTGTGAAGGGCCACAAAGTTCAAACCAAGCTCCTTTAGTTTAGCAAATATTCCAATGTCAGCAATGCACCGACGACACTTACTCGTACATTTCTTCAGCAGATGCTACATCAGGTCCCAATGCCAGAGATGAAAAGTGGCTGGCTAGGACACTAACCTCACTCTTCTACTGACAGGTGTCTGCCCTCATATCATAGTACACAGTCTTGGGGTCTTTTAACCTAACAAAAGAATGGCTATGGGGGGGATCTGGTTGCTCTCGGTAAAATACAGGAAGGGGGAGAAGAGCTATTGAAGCTCAAGGAAAATGTTGGCACAAAACCAAACGGGCATGAACTGGCCATGATTTAATTTAGGCTAGAAATCAGAAGGGTTTTGGAGTGAGGTTCTGGAACAGCCTCCCAGTAGGAGCAGTGGGGGCAAAAAACCTATCTAGTTTTAAGATGGTGTTTGATGAATTTATGAAGGGGATTATATGACACGGTTTCCTGAGATAGTAGGGGACTGGGCTCAGTAACCCAGGAGGACCCTACCGGTGCTATATCCTATGTACACCCATCAGAAATACTACACACACTGTTACAATGGCAAGGAACGCCTCCTTCTCTTGTCTATTAGCCTAGCGTCTGCACTATTTCCTGTTGAACAGGGACCTACCCGCTGCAAGCTACACATTTCTCATCTCCACGAAGGATGATAGCAACACACTTTGCCTGAGGATGAAAGTAAAGGTCTTTTAGAAGCTAATTAGTGCTGTGTGCTGCAGACAGAATGAAGAGAGTGAGGGACCAGAGTTCTGTGCTCACTATACAGCTCCCTATTTGATTGCAAATTCAGTGTAAGATTAGGATAGTTTACAAGCAGTCTTTCCCACACCAGTTGCTGTACAGAGTTGCTATGGATGACAAACACAGAAGTTCTGGGATCAGGGACAGGCCATTTTCAGCAGAGGGTCTGCGACTGTGGAACTCCTTATTCAGATAAACCTGACATCCTTTTAGGTATTGCACTTTTTCACAATCACCTCTCTATGATGCAGCAGAGAAAAATGGACAGGTGACCTCTCCTGGAAATAACTGCCACAGCTCTCCCACTAACAGGCTCAACAGCCAGACCACAGAAGAGCAGAGCTTGCATCTTTGTAGACAATTTAGGCCACATATAATGGGGATGGGCATATTAGAAACACACAAAGAGGTGCTGCAGGTCAAGATTCAGGTGCACTGAATAGAGCTGTGCAAGCTCTCCATACACAGCAACTGCTTGCATGATGTCTGGCTCTAGAGTAATTAGTTCCTCAACTCCATTCTCTCTCTCAGGTACTTCTATAGAGCCCATTACTGTAGTATCTGAGCACATCACACCACCACAATTACTGTCACTTTAAAATTGAGAATCGGAGGCACAGAGAGGCTATGTGGTTTGCCCAAGGTTTCACAGATGTCTGTGGTGGAGCAGGGAATTGAACTCACATCTTGAGTCCCAAGCTACTTCCCAACCACTGGGATCATCCCTTGTACGGAGTTCTCTCCCGTATTACTGATTTGAGAATAAATAAATACAAAGAAAGAAGTTGACTTTGAGGAACAAATGAGCCATTTAATACAACTACTTTCCACTGTCGGTGTATCTAACAAGGAGCAGAACAGGTAAAGCAGTGGATAAATATTTCAGTAACACAGTTAATAGAGAGAATAGTTCTAAAAACCTACTGTATTGTTCAAATATCTTTGAAAGATACTGTTTAAGTGAAACATTCAAAAAGTTCTAAAGATGACTTGATCTGCCCAGAGTCTTTAAGAGGTAGGTCAGAGTTGAGAGATTTCTGTGGCTCAGGAAAGTTTGACTTCTCTCTGTCCTGAGGTAATCTTGCATCAGCTAAAAAGATTTTAACTTCAGGCTCAAAAGAGTATTTCTGAACTAAAGGAAACGTCGTTTCCCAAGTTAAACGTGAAGCCTGGGATGCTCAGGGCTACGGGGCAGAGTATGTTTATGGAGTAATGCTGCCATCTAGTGGAAAGAAAGTTAACAAGCACACGTATTATTTTAATTCTTGATATAACGTAGGAGAGCCTGGTGACTAAAATGGGAAGTGTTGTTTCTTTATTATTCCTCGGCAGGAGAGCCAGTGTTGCCTCATCCATGAGTGTGAAAGCAACCCTTGCCATCCAGTGGCTAGGAATATTCATGATTTGTGTCAATCATCATATGGATGTCAGTTTTATGTTCGCAGTTTAATTCATCTGAACAACTTATTTCACTAAGTCACTACTTTTGATGGAGATGTACCCTGGGAATGATGTGGGAAAGGGAAACTTGGTCAGATGAGGGAATATCCTCCTGTGCTTTTTATTAAGCCTGCCAATATCTTGGTAATGAGACACACAGGAGTCCATGAGAAGGGAAAGACAGGAAACATTCTGAAGCCATGAGAATAAGTTTCTTTTTCTTTTCCTAAATTCTTTATGATAAACATACAATATCCTCTGGCAGACTATCACCATTTCCAACATGGCAATACGTTTCACTTAAACTATTTCAATGTTTTAAACAGAAAAAATATTGAAGTCTAAGGCTAAAGAAAAATCTCCCTTTGATTCCGAATACCTCTGGTTTATTTAATATTCAATCTTCTCAATCTCATCCATGTCATCTGGGTCCAACTGTTTAATCTTGGTCTCTAAGGAAAAAAATGAGACCAAGTAAAGAGTTACATTCTGGTCTGTAAACAGCACTCAGCTAGCACACCCTCTGCTTCGGCAGCAGAGCACACATTTAGTAGGACCGCTCACAGTGGGGACACAGGAGTTGGTTAGATTTTTAAGCTGTTTTACAGAGAGTGATAGATTTAGAAAGATCTTTAGAACCTGAAGGATATTTCACAAAAAAGTGAGACAAATATGGCACAACACAGTTGGTAGTGTCTGTCAAATGTTCTAAATTAGTTAATATTACAATTTAGATGTTGACGTTCACTATTTGTAATAATTTCTGTAGAATCCACTTAATAGTGCCCCTGAAACAATAATTCTGCTTAGTTACAGCAACTGCCATTGAACAGACTCTATGAAATGACTGAATAATGGATGGTGGCCCAGATACCAGGTAAGTCGCATGGCTATGCCAGCTGTAGCAGACTCAGTGGTTCATAGCTGTGAATCTGGTGTCTGCTGTGCAGCAACTTGGTCACTTTAGGTGCTTCCTGGTTCCTATGACTGCTAAAAAAAAAAAGTCACACACCTTAATGTGTTTGGTTTTTGCTCTGCTTATTTTAACTCAACTCACGTATTTAAATGGAGACCCTCAATATATTTCACCAAGGCACTGATAACTCAAGCATATTTCTAACCACATCAGGGTCTGCACCAACTATACATTCTTCTGTATTAGATTTTTGCATGTGTATGTAAGTAACCAAGTCAATAACATTAATGCAAACTCCAACATAACTACTGGAACTGCTGGCAGTCTAGGTAGAACTTCCTGTGGAGATCATTCCTCTAGGTTGGGACATGGCACAGCAGCAGAAGTGCATGAGGGAGCTCCGCTGTTGCTGTCCATGCTACAATTGTCTTGCGGACAGAAGACCTCAGTCTTTAGGGATGTCAGTCACCACCATCTACCGAACTGAGATACTGCTATAATAATTGGAATGAGAAATGATGTTTGTATTCTCAAAAGGGGTACGGATCAATTCTGGTTAGAAGCCATTCTGCAGAACATTACAGTATATTTTGTTGCACACATGTGCCCCTATTTTTGGACGGAAATATCCGATTAAGTGTTCAGTATAGTATTTCCAGTCAAAGTGCTTCAAGCGATAGTCAAATAAACTTTGAGAAGCACAATGTAAACGGGATTAAGGCAGCTGCCAACATGAGGCTACTATACAAGCATGATGCACATTGGGAGCGTCTCATAAATTAAAAACAGCAGACGGGGTTAGATTGAAAGATCCAATCACATCCCAGGTTACCTTAACTCACCAACCCCACCCACTCTGATAGGCTGTTGTGGAGATTAGAGAATGTTTGGAAACACTTAGAAAATAATGAGCTCCACCTACTAAGCATTATTCTTGTTAAATAATTGACTGTTTTCTCAGTCTCATAGTTACGCCCAGGTTTACAGCATTAAAGCGGCTAAAAAGAAGAAAAGTCAGATTGTCCTACATTAATTCCACTCAGCTTTTAATGCCACAGAAATCAACAGCAAGGCTCATTTTGCTAACTTCACACATGACTAGACTTGGACATACAAGCACTTCCTGAAAACTCAATGCCTTTTTACAAGGCAGGGATAATTTGGACCATTTTCTTGCTTCCTGTCTCACAAAAATATACATTAGAATCATAGAATATCAGGGTTGGAAGGGACCTCAGGAGGTCATCTAGTCCAACCCCCTGCTCAAAGCAGGACCAATCCCCAATTAAATCATCCCAGCCAGGGCTTTGTCAAGTCGGACCTTAAAAATATCTAAGGGAAGGAGATTCCACCACCTCCCTAGGTAACGCATTTCAGTGTTTCACCACCCTCCTAGTGAAAAAGCTTTTCCTAATATCCAACCTAAATCTCCCCCACTGTAACTTGAGACAATTACTCCTTGTTCTGTCCATCAGCTACCACTGAGAACAGTCTAGATCCATCCTCTTTGGAACCCCCTTTCAGGTAGTTGAAAGCAGCTATCAGATCCACCCTCATTCTTCTCTTCCGTAGACTAAACAATCCCAGTTCCCTCAGCCTCTCCTCGTCAGTCATGTGTTCCAGTCCCCAATCATTTTTGTTGCCCTCTGCTGGACTCTTTCCAATTTTTCCACATCCTTCTTGTAGTGTGGGGCCCAAAACTGGACACAGTACTCCAGATGAGGCCTCACCAATGTCGAACAGAGGGGAATGATCATGTCCCTCGATCTGTTGGCAATGCCCCTACATATATATCCCAAAATGCCATTGGCCTTCTTGGCAACAAGGGCACACTGTTGACTCATATCCAGCTTCTCGTCCACTGTAACCCCTAGCTCCTTTTCTGCAGAACTGCTGCCTAGCCATTCGGTCCCTAGTCTGTAGCGGTGCATGGGATTCTTCCGTCCTAAGTGCAGGACTCTGCACTTGTCCTTGTTGAACCTCATCAGATTTCTTTTGGCCCAATCCTCTAATTTGTCTAGGGCCCTCTGTATCTTATCCCTACCCTCCAGCGTATCTACCTCTCCTCCCAGTTTAGTGTCATCTGCAAACTTGCTGAGGGTGCAATCCACACCATCCTCCAGATCATTTATGAAGATATTGAACAAAACCAGCCCCAGGACCGACCCTTGGGGCACTCCACTTGATACCAGCTGCCAACTAGACATGGAGCCATTGATCACTACCCGTTGAGCCTGACAATCTAGCCAACTTTCTATCCACCTTATAGTCCATTTATCCAGCCCATACTTCTTTAACTTGCTGGCAAAAATACTGTGGGAGACTGTGTCAGAAGCTTTGCTAAAGTCAAGGAACAACACATCCACTGCTTTCCCCTCATCCACAGCGCCAGTTATCTCGTCATAGAAGGCAATTAGATTAGTCAGGCATGACTTGCCCTTGGTGAATCCATGCTGACTGTTCCTGGTCACTTTCCTCTCCTCTAAGTGCTTCAGAATTGATTCCTTGAGGACCTGCTCCATGATTTTTCCAGGGACTGAGGTGAGGCTGACTGGCCTGTAGTTCCCAGGATCCTCCTTCTTCCCTTTTTAAAAGATGGGCACTACATTAGCCTTTTTCCAGTCGTCCGGGGCTTCCCCCAGTCGCCATGAGTTTTCAAAGATAATGGCCAATGGCTCTGCAATCACATCCGCCAACTCCTTTAGCACTGTCGGATGCAACACATCCGGCCCCATGGACTTGTGCTCGTCCAGGTTTTCTAAATAGTCCCGAACCACTTCTTTCTCCACAGAGGGCTGGTCACCTCCTCCCCATGCTGTGCGGCCCAGTGCAGTAGTCTGGGAGCTGACCTTGTTCGTGAAGACAGAGGCAAAAAAAGCATTGAGTACATTAGCTTTTTCCACATCCTCTGTCACTAGGTTGCCTCCCTCACTCCGTAAGGGGCCCACACTTTCCTTGACTTTCTTCTTGTTGCCAACATACCTGAAGAAACCCTTCTTGTTACTCTTAACGTCCCTTGCTAGCTGCAACTCCAGGTGGGATTTGGCCTTCCTGATTACACTCCTGCATCCCCGAGCAATATTTTTATATTCCTCCCTGGTCATTTGTCCAATCTTCCACTTCTTGTAAGCTTCCTTTTTGTGGTTAAGATCAGCAAGGATTTCACTGTTAAGCCAAGCTGGTCGCCTGCCATATTTACTACTCTTTCTACACATCAGGATGGTTTGTCCCTGTAACCTCAATAAGGATTCTTTAAATTACAGCCAGCTCTCCTGGACTCCTTTCCCCCTCATGTTATTCTCCCAGGGGATCCTGCCCATCAGTTCCCTGAGGGAGTCAAAGTCTGCTTTTCTAAGTCCAGGGTCCGAAAGTCCAGGGACTGAAACAATCCAAACCCAGTATGAAAATGTCAAATACGTTAAATGAGCATTTGATGAAATTGCCCTTTGCCATGTCACGAGTTCTAACCACAGTAACAGCTTTTAATCATTCACATTGAGAAGCTGTGCTAAGCATGCAGGTGAGCAACAAAGCACAGTGAGAGAACATTCCTAGTGGGCAGTACACAGGCAGAAGACAGCTTCCCCCCATTACAGCAAACAGTCTCTTCCCTTTAACGTGGATAAGGTTGGTCTCTCAAAGCTGGAAATGGCCCTTGTAGATTGTGGTGGAGATGCTGGATGACCCATTCTTGGGCTGGTTCTGCATAAGCATCTCAAGCATTCAGTCCAATTTTCTTTGTTGACACAGTGGCAGCACCTCAAATTGCCCAAATAGAGGAGTCCCCTACCCAGCTGATTCTTTGGATATATTCTTCATATGAAAATTGGATTTCCTGAGACTTTTGTTCATATTCTTGCCTCATTTGAGCCCCTGAAATAACTTCCCCCCATCCCTTTAGAATAAGAACTCCATTATCTTCTCTCCTCTTCCAAACTGAACACACCTGGCTCCCTTAGGCATTCACAGGAACCCTTTAATGCTGCAGTTTGTTGCCCATCCCTGAATTTTCTGCAGTTTATCAAACCCTTCTGGTTGAGAAGTCCAAAAAACTGAACACAGAACTTTAGCTGGAGTGTTACAAAGCAGCACACTGAATAGCAGATGGCATAGGATGGTGGAGCCCTGACCCCTCCATCTCTTCAGTGAAGTCTCTTACTAGTAACACTCCCATCTGCTTTGCACCTCCAGTTCATCCTGCACCTGCTGCCTCTCCCAGCTATACCTGACTATTAGTGTTTACTGAAGCAATAGCTCATGCTGATAACATTCCATGTGGGTTCTGCTCTTTCTCCCCAATCCAACTTTACTCCCATCACTTCCTGAGTCATCCTTACTTTGGCTTGGCATTTCTAGAGCCACTCTAGCTCCCCCCTTCCTTACTATAATTTCCTCCAAAACATCTTCAATGAAGAGCCTCTCTTTCACCTGGAGAAGGCTATACACAGTTGTATGTTCCCCCCCCCCCCCATTTCCATCCTCAGCAACACAGGATGACCCTCTGAGGTCCCTTCTAATTCATTACACTTCCTGCCCTACCTCCTCAGCACTTGACTTGCTTTCTACATCAGGTGAGGGAGCCAGAGTCTGCACAAGTGATTGAGATGCATAAATCTAGTCTGGGAAAGTGTCCCCTAGAGGGGCACCTCTGTCCTGAGGGGAAGTGAGGTATGTTTAGTCCCTGTTTTTGTTCTAAACAATAAGTGTTCTCATTTACTATGGTATTGCTCACACTCTCCTCATACATTCTGAACAGTATGTATTAACAGAATTATAATAGGGGCTAGCACTAACACCTATTAAGGTTGCACAACACTTCCCATTATAAGACCCTGTTTCGGTTGCTTGAAACTTCGGTAGCCTAGCCACTTGGGATGAAGTTTTCCATGGCTGATGTCTGCCTCAGGCTGACTTTTTACTGTTATTGTTTTTTAAATGTCAGCCAAAAAAGTTCAGCTGTTTCCAGGAAAAAGTTAGGGAAAATACTTGTTGCTCATGTTAAAAAATTCTGGTGCCCTTATCTTTGAACAGCTTTAACACCCCTATGCTTTGGCCCAGGGACTTGAAATCTGAAAGGGGATGGCCTTTGTGTTAGGGAATGTGCCTTTTGCCCTCTCCATGAAAATCCACCCAAATCTGGCTAAGTTTTACATCTCTGAAAGATCACTTTGCAGAAGTCTGATAGAATCATAGACTATCAGGGTTGGAAGGGACCTCCGGAGGTCATCTAGTCCAAACCCCTGCTCAAAGCAGGACCAATCCCCAATTTTTGCTGATCCCTAAATGGCCCCCTCAAGGATTGAATTTACAACACTGGGTTTAGCAGGCCAATGCTCAAACCACTGAGCTATCCCTCCTCCCATAAACAAAAGGCTCCTAATTAAGCCTATTTAGCTCTATCTTTGAACAGTGGGGAGGAACAGGTTAAACCAGATCGGGGACCCTTAGGGAGAGTCCCCACCCCAAGTCTACTGAGCATGTGCAATTTTAATAACAAAATTCACCAAAGAATCTGTCCACGCTGGGCATGCTCCAGCTGAGGCTCAGCAGGACTTTCCCTTCAATTGCAGCTCTGAGCTGGGCACCTAATAGGATGACACCCTCCTAAAATCTCAATGACCCCCCTGCTGGGCCCAGGCAGCACAGAGGAGGAAGCTGCTGGATTCCAACACAGAGGGGACAAGAGCCAGATCTGGGGGGTAAAAAGAATGGGAACCAATGGGGAGGACACAAATCTGAAGAGAAGACCAGTGTGCAATAGCAGAACTGAGACTGGCTGGGCAAAGAGACTTGGGCAGGGAGTTTGGGGCTGGGGGAGACAGATTGGACAAGGAGTTCGGGGAGTGTGATCAGGACTGGGAACAAGCAAAGGAAGGGAATGGGGGAGCACTACTGGAAGGCAGGGTGGGGGAGAAAGATCACATGAAGATCTGGGAGGAAGTGGGACAGGCTGTGCAAGAGGACTGGGAATTGGGATGGGTGAGAATAGGACTTCTATGCAAGGGACCGGTACTGAGATGAGAAGCCCAAAGAATGAGACTAGGAGAAGAGACAGGACTTGGAAGGGAAAGGCTTGAAAGGATGGGGCAGATGGGGTCAAGCTTGAAGGAATAGGCAGAAGAGACTGTGCCCACTGGAGCACACAACGGAGCCTAGAATGGACCCAAGATTCCACATGATGGAATTTGTTTTCGTTTCCTTTTTTAAAAACCCAGGAAATTACACAAAAACCTACATTAAAAAGGATATTAAGGCAGCAAAGTCAAGCACTGAAAAGTTAGGAAATGCCAAAATTAAGGTTGCATGTGGTTTACACATACTCTGTTTCAGAGTAACAGCCGTGTTAGTCTGTATTTGCAAAAAGAAAAGGAGTCCTTGTGGCACCTTAGACTAACCAATTTATTTGAGCATGAGCTCACGAAAGCTCATGCTCAAATAAATTGGTTAGTCTCTAAGGTGCCACAAGGACTCCTTTTCTTTTCACATACTCTGTGTGTTCCTCACTTTCTGGGTGTCTGATCTGAGCCTCTAGGGCAGTGATACTCACACCTCAGTGGTTCAGGAGCAAATTAGCAATCAACATTATCAAAAAGAGCCACAGTAGTGCGAGTTCATTGTATCATTTACTGTAGTGTTATTCCTATTTAAACAGTATGAAATACAGGGGAAACAGTTATATATATTATTTTGACAGCAAATAAGTTAATAACTTAGTGCAAGTTGATAACTTAATTGGCTAATAACCTAGTAAAAGCATCCTGATTGGTTAATAATTAAATCACAGTGTTTTAATGTTATGCGTTACAAAGAGCTACTTGCAGCTCGCGAGTCGTAGGCTGAGTTTCACTGCCCTGGGGTCTGATTACAGAAGGGTTGATCACTCACAGATGCAACTGAAGTCAAGGGGAACTGGGCTTCGAACATATGAAGTGCTACATAATGTAAAGAATAGATACTTTGACCTTAATCTCTCTCGGTCTCAGTTCCCTACCTGTAAAATGGGGATAATACCCCATTCATCGCACAGGGCAGTCGTGAAATAAATAAATGTTTGTACAGCACACAGGTGCTATAGTGAGGAAATTAATAATTCCATCTTCAGAGCAAGCGTAGAGTAAAGCCTGGGGTCACACACTGAACACCGAGAAAACGCTGAACAGCTGCTCATTAAACGAATACCATCTAACCCGTGCACTGAATGAGGAAGGGTCCTGTGGTAAAAATGTATGTAATTGTGTAATTAAAAACTATCATAATACATATGCACAAAGAGACCAAGGTTCCACAGGCAACCCTAATTTTGGCATTTCTTCGTTTTTGCGTGCTTGACTTTGCAACCTTCACTAATGTACTTTTAACACAGTTGTGTGCGTGTAATACAATACACAGTTCACTATGGTATCAGTGATTTGCCCTTTGCTACTACAGCCAACTTCTGCAAGCTTTATACATACAGTGCAGGTTTGATGGGGATACTGTACTCACTGAAGTGCTCTTCGATGCTTTGTAGCAGTGGCAAGTTGTGCCTTTCCACCATGTTGAAGGCTAGGCCCTTTTTCCCAAAACGACCTGTTCGCCCTATGCGGTGTAGGTAGGTCTCAAAGTCTGGACACCGCAACTGGTTTGTCGGGAGTTTAAAATTCACAACAATTGTGACCTGTTTCACATCAATACCTGAGAGAGAGAGAGAGAGAGAGAGGGAAACAAATTCAATGTTGAACTCCTAAGGCACCTGCCATTGCACCTGAAATAGGCCCTGGCCATTAAAACCCATAAACAATAGGACCAATGTGTCCAGTTTCATTTCTGCCTAATGTAGTTATCTCAGTACTTCACAGAGAATCAAGAATAGCTATTACAGTTGGCTAGGGACACTCAGCTGGGAGCGGGCTACCTAATTCATATGCTCTCTTCAAACATGTTCTGAAAATCTGAAGCAAGTTACCTTGAAAAATGGGGTGAAGAGAAGTGGTAACCCCCAGAGTGTGAGCAGAACCTTTTGTATTTGAGAAGACATAGATCCTCAGGTTATGTCTACATTAACCCTTGCCTAAAGTTTCCCACTGTTGCTACCACTGGTTCAGCTTAGCTGTTGACAGTCAACTGCTTCCAATGACTACCAGCATTTGTTAACCCCGCTCTGGACAGGTCTAAACAAGACAGTGGCTGGCCAAGATTATCTTGCCCATATTAGAGCTTCCACCATTACTATCACCAGGGAGCTGAACCAGAAGTAGCTACAATGGGAAATTTGGGGGGAGGCGCGGAGAAGGGTAGAGTAGACAAAGGTTTGAAAAAAAATATTGGCCAATACTCATGTACGTTTGGGGACCAGAAAAATTTATCAAACTGATATAGATTCATAGACACTAAGGTCAGAACGGACCATTATGATCACCTAGTCTGACCTCCTGCACAAGCAGGCCACAGAATCTCACCCACCCACTCCTGCAAAAAACCTCTCACCTATGTCTGAGCTATTGAAGTCCTCAAATTGTGGTTTAAAGACTTCAAGGAGCAGAGAATCCTAAAGCAAGTGACCCGTGCTCCACGCTACAGAGGAAGGCGAAAAACCTCCAGGGCCTCTTCCAATCTGCCCTGAAGGAAAATTCCTTCCCGACCCCAAATATGGCGATCAGCTAAACCCTGAGCATATGGGCAATATTCACCAGCCAGATACTAAAGAAAATGTGATTTTCTTATTAATAAGCGGATATCACACAATGAAAGTAACCAGCTTGGTCTGGACTCGAAGGTGATGCAATGCAAAGCATCAATTGAGGCTTTTCCACTTTACCCACCAGAGGTAAAGACTGCACAGACAGGGATACCCTTATGGAAACAATGGCTCTGCACATGTGACTGGGATACGCTGAGCCGGTGGAGTGATCTTCCTGCTTGCTGTGGGACCAGGTAATATTTCCATACTCTACCCTTAGTGCCAGGTTAGTGATGCTTTATTTTCTGACCCCATAGTTAAGGTTTCAGAGGAGTAGCCGTATAAGTCTGCATCCACAGAAACAATGAGGAGTCCAGTGGCACCTTAAAGACTAACAGATTTAGTTGGGCATAAGCTTTTGTGGGTAAAAAACCCCACATCTGAAGAAGTGGGTTTTACCCACGAAAGCTTAGGCCCAACTAAATCGGTTAGTCTTTAAGGTGCCACCAGACTCCTCGTTTTTTTTAATAGTTAAAGTTGTAGGACAGTTCCCATTATAAGCCCCATATTGCACCTCCCCACTCTGTAATTTTTATTGAAACTGTCTGCGTGTCTCAGATTTTTTTAAAGTTTGAGTTAATCAGATATTTTGGGGATATGAAACAAACAAGTGAGCTTTTCATTCTTCAAGCAATCTAACTTTAAAGATGTGTATTTCACAAATCACTCGGTCTAGAAACAGCAAGTTTGGGGCTTTTTTCTTAGGATTTGTCCTCAATGTTCAAATAAGTTTTTCCTTCCCCTAATGAGGTGAATAATTTGAGTTGTATCTGAAAATTAACACCTCTGGGAGCTGTGCAAAATATGAGCAGAACTACAAAACTTCGCTTGCTTCAAGGATCTTAGAAACTTGGCTCATGAATTTGGCAAATCTTGTAAATCCCTGGAGGGAGGAAGCTGTTCAGGCATAGGAAAATCCATACAATTTTTAATGCAACAAATTATGCAGTGAAGTTCATAAGTTTAGAGTCTTCAGAGAATCAGTTATGCACCAGAAAGACTAGAGGAATATTTGAACTTCATAAAAACAAGCATCAACATGATATTTTAGATATATTACAATTGTGCTATTCATCAAAATTGAGAACCACCAAGAAAATCCCAAACAAAAATTAAGACAGCTAAGGTTGAAAACATCTTCCTTAAACAAAGAAAACCTCAGCTGAACACTGTAGTTTTAAAGTCTAGATGGTCAGGATATATAGAGCTAGGGTTCCACTAGCAATTAGTTCCATCTGCCACACATGTATCCAACCTCTCTCTGTGCCTCTGATTTCCTTACACCGCATATTGTATTTCTACATTCCTAAAAATGAACCACTTACTTCCATTACATCACCCTGTACTCTAAATACTAATGGGCATACAACTCTCTACATAGGGTCATCTACACCAGTTCTACTCAAAGTGGGGTCCGCGAGCCATCGGCTGCTGGTCTGCGTGCACATTGGGAAAAAAAAAATTGCCAGTCCCCCACAGATAGCTTGAGAAGCACTGGTCTACACAACCAGAGCAGCTAGATCTTGCTCTCTTGCCTTCCACATCTGGTTTGTCCATCCCAGAATTTAATCCTCCCTAGTTAAAACCATATCTATCTTACCTCTTTACAATTCTTTGGTAACAATGATGAGCATCCCTTCATACATACTCCTCCATGGGTGCTCCAGCACTGGAGCACCCACAGAAAGAAATTAGTAGATACTTAGCACTCACTGGCAGCAAAGCTCCTCCCTTCCCCCAACGCCCCCTGCCCTGAAGCCCTGCTGATCAACTCCTCCCCTCTCCCTCCCAGTACCTCCTGCACACTGCAATCAGCTGTTCTGCAGCATGCAGGTGGTGCTGGGAGGGAGGGGAGGAGCAGGGATGGGGCGCGCTCAGGGGAGGACGCAGACCAGGGTTGGGAAGAGACAGAGCGGAGGTGGGGTCTTGGGGGGGAAGTGGGAGCATGGACCTGAAGTGGGGGAGGGGGGGCAGGGTTCAAGTACCCTCCAGGTAGAGAGGAAGTCAGAGCTTATCCGCTCTTCACATTTTACATGCCTACTCTGATATTTTGTTTACAAAACGTTCAGGTAACTTTTCCTTCAGCCAACATCAGGCACTGTACTACCTTGAGGATTTGATACAGCACCATCATAACTGTAACTTGCACTCTTAATGGCCGGAACCTCCTCCCTAGTATAATCTGTTGCACCTTTTGACCTGGGAGTCTCACTATCCAGCACCACACATTGATTGGCACTTTGCCTTTGTTCTGCCATGAAAGTTCAGAGGGTAGTTTCCTGCTGCCTTCCCTCTGGTTTGTGGCTGCCATTGGTTAACTCCCTGATTTAACTCTTCCAACTTTTGATGGCATTTCCTCCATCAGGCTCCCAATGCAAGATAGATATATGTGGAGTCTTGGAGCTGTAGGGGAATACTAGGGGTCATTTCATGATGATGGATGAATGCACAGTGTACTTACTATTCTGGATCTGAGAAAATAAGATAAACGTGACCCCATTTTTTTTTCAATCTAAGGAGACATAAAAGTGTATTTGGAGATAACCCAATCAGTGACAGAATTATTACAGTTCTTCTTTGAACCAACCCATTCAACATGTTAATCACACAGGTTTGCACTCCTACAAAAGCAGCTGATGACAATGTGATCAGTGAGTTCTATGAACAGCTTGAAAAGACATTAAAATACCAAGCAGAAGATATCTCCCTTATGGGGGGGACCTGAATGCAAACGTTGGAAGTGTAAGATCTCAAAAAGAAGTAGTGGGAAACAATAGTCTGGGTTTACAAAAATTAGAGGAGAGGAAGGCATTTAATTGAATTCTGGTGCTCTAATCACCTGGTCATTACAAAACACCATCTACACCCAACATGCCAGATGCATATACAGATGGAGGTCATCTGATAGTATGACAAAGAACAAATAGACTACGTAATGATACAGCAATGCTGGAGCTCAAGTGTCCAATGAATAAAGACTTCTAATCAATCCTGAAATGGAATTGGTGAATATATAATGAAAATGAAGCCAGGGAAAGCATCCAGGGCACATGACATACCAGCAAGTCTGATTGGTGACTGCAGGATTGATCTCACGTGGAAAATTTGCAGCAATGAATGGATGACTAGAAATTGGCAGAAAGACTTCCATCGTCTAGTCATTCTGCCCTTACCAAAGAAAGGAGATACAACAGAGTGTAGTAACACTTATATCATCTCTTGGATTTTGCATGCGAGCAAAGTTTTGCTCTACATAATCCGGATTGCATTAAGTGAATGATAGAAACAGAACTACCACCACAAGATGGATTCAGAGAGGGACAAGACACACGTGATCAAATTGTGAACACAGATCACATCATCGAAAAAACACAGGGAATACATTCACCCACTGATCATGTGTTTCACTGACTACTCAAAAGTACCCAATACTGGCTGACAGGACTGTCTTTGGAAGATACTATAGAGTAATGTTGTAGTCCTATCAGTCCCAGTATATTAGAGACAAGGCTGGTGAAATAATCTCTTTTATTAGACCAACTTCTATTCGTGAGAGAGACAAGCTTTTGAGCTACACAGAGTTCTTCTTCAGGTCTGTGAAAGTACTAAGAGGATACTGATAGATACAGGGATTCCAAAGCATCTTACTGAACTCATCACAACTGCCTACTCTCAACAATAGACCACAGCATGAACAGCAACAGGTGACAGCGAGTGGTTTTCTACTGGGCAGGGAGTGAAACAAGATATATTCTGTCCCTAAGTCTTTTCAACATGTAACAGAATTTATTATGAGACAAACCCTGGAAGGTTTTGATAAAGCAGAAGAAGCTGGGATTTCCTCCTAACTGACCTTAGACACGCTGATGATATGACTGTGACACTGAGTCAGTGAGGGTTAAACAACCAACAGGCTAAATGACCTAAAGATCAATCTTTAAGAACATAATAGGGAAGTACTGAAATGGTAAACTGGGCCATTTCTTATAGATGGTTATCAAAGCCACGTTAAAGTAGACTAAATTCTTTGAAATGCAAACCTGTATTATCAGAGAATTAGAAGTAAATACTAATTGTATTTGTCTGTGTTTAACTATATCTTGTTAGATGTTAAAGTGATCTAATCAGCTTGTAGATGCTAAACTTCCTTTTCTGTCTGTTACTATATTCTATTGATTCAGAGATCAAAAAATATTAACAACATTCAGGCCTTGTCTACACTACAGGGGAAATTCGATCTAAGCTACGTAATTTAAGTTACAGCAATTTGAGTTATGCTATTCAGGTATCTTAGATCTACTAACCGTGGGGTCCACGCTACGCAATGTTGACAGGAGACGCTCTCCTGTCGACTCCCCCTACTCTTCTTGATCGACCGGAGAGCGATCTGCAGTTGATTTAGTGGGTCCTCACTAGACCCGCTAAATCAACCACCGATGCATCGATCACCACTCATCCATCCCCCAGTAAGTGTAGACAAGCCCTTAGATGTAAGTTGGGCATAATATCATTGTCTTTATTTCTCTTTGAAGTTTGTAGTAAGCTGTCTGTGAACCTTTGAATAGTTAATTGCCTGTGCTAATCAATCCAACTAATTACTTGTGTGTACAGAAGAAATAGGAACGGACTTCAAAGCAACAATGTACATTATTCTTCACCTATTCTTCTGCAATTTCTCATGGAAAAATTTTAACAGACTCTGCACATGGACTGCCTATTGGACTATAACCTATGCAACTGATTCTGGAAAAACTTTTTACAACTCAGCAGCTCACCATCGCTGCTATGAAACTGACCTAAGAACTTCATTCATATCTGTATGTATAATGATCTTTTAACCACAAAAACTCTTTTTTGTTTTACTAAGTCTTAGATTAGGTAATAAGAATTGGCTGTAAGCATGTACTTGGGTAAAATGTGAAATATTCATTGACCTTGTGGGTATTGTGTCCGATCTCTTGAGATTAGTAAACTTTATATATGATGAATAAGATTTGAAGTAATCCTCACCATATTTGATTTGGGTGTCTGGGTGGGAGCCCACGGCTGAATTGCTTTAGGGGAGCTGTGTTTTTGGCTTCTGGGTAACCAGTAAGGTGTTGTAGAAGCTGTTTTGCTGCTGGCTTTGTGAATGTAATTATTAGAATAAACCACCATTCTGGGGATCGTCTAGCCCATTCTTTGAAGTTTGTCCTGATTGAGCAATCTCAGTGAGGCCCCTCCAGAAACCATGGTCACAATGACGCTCTTTGGTGCAACTGTTGATGGAACGCAATGATTGTTGGCGTCTGCAAAGGACAGTTAGTGAGGAATAGGGACGATCCCTGAATACGCAAAACATGATTAACAAAACCAGGATACAAGCAGACACAACTGTCAGTCAAGTTGTAGAGGAAGTAGATGAATTCAGTTATCTGGGATCATACATATCCAACCAGAGAAAGAATTCCAAAGAAATCAGAAGATTAGGAATGACTCGCTAAGCCAAGCCTCCCTCATGAATATGTGAAAAACCATGGCATCATGAAATGTACAAAGGTTCAACTGGTGAAAAGCTTAATTTTCTCAGTAGCAAACTATGGAGGTGAATCATTAGAAACTAATACTGCTAACAAGAAGAAAATTGAAGCCTTAGAAATGTAGTGCTGCTGACAAAGACTCGAGTATCTCCTGGACAGAAAATTAGATGAATGCTTACATTAGCAGCATTACTGGGGAGAATAAGACCGTGTTGTAAGAAGTCAACAGGCACAAACTTACGTACTCTGGTCACTTCAGGCACAGAGATGGAAATAACCTTGAGCAAACTGTCACGGCAGGAATGGTGACAGGTCATTGTAGTAGAGGATGACAAGCGAGGAGATGGAAAGATGGAAGGCGGCAGATTACTGGAAAATCAGCTGCTGAGTGTTGACAGCTAGCAATGGATCAAGAAGGCTTCTGAAAATTATCCTACGAGGTCATCGATATTCAGACAAGAATAAATGAGTTTTACTTACTAAAAACCACCACATTTTCACATTTTACTTGTAGCTTGAATTCACAAGCACCCTCCACCTCTAGTAACCATTCCATTACAGGCCAGAAATGGCAATTTAAGTTGGCCACTTCACTATACAGACAAGAACTACTATAATCAAGCATCTTTTTTATGCATGTCTGCAATCCTGGCACTCACGTAAAAGCTAAAGCTAAGTACTTACCCTGACCCCATCCAGGCCATAAACACTGTTTGCAGACCCTACTGACCCTTACCATTCCAGGGGGGACAAGGGCAGCTGACATACATACACATCACATTACTTTTTTCATTGGTCATTTTAAAATGTTAAACTACTTTAAAACAAAACCAGGAAAACTTCTCTGTATTGCTATAAAGATTATACACAGTGGGGTTGAGTATGAAAACAGAGTTAAGATGTTTATGGAATTTCAACTTTGAACTCCCTGACTTTCAAATATTTTTTTTTTAACAACATTCTAATAAGGGCTTTTAGTTTAACAGGTGCATATTCTGTATTTTTACACACAACACCATCTCAATGGATTTTTGTGGATGAAAAACTCTACCCAAAGGATCAGTTTACTGAAGGAAATCTGCCTTTACCTCAGAATACCATATTTGTTGTGACTGACTTTTCCGACGGGCAATTGTAAAACATGCCGATTTTGACTGTCTACATTAGCAATTTCACAACTGTAATTCACCATTGGTGGAAGATGTAGTGTAAACAGGACTCAGGTGTTTATACCACTGTGTGGTACCAGCTGTGAATTATGGCTATAAAGTGTTTGCTAGTGTAGATAAGGCTTCAAAGTCACTACAAGCAACACCATCCTGAGAAGCAGGCACTGAGCTGTATACAAAGGGGTTATACACAGAATTACAATTCTTAATTTGAGCTGGCTGGAATAAGAAATCAGTCTGGTGTTATTTCTGCAAGCTATAGGAATCAGCATCGGCTCTGCCAAACACTCCTTGAATTTACATCTAGAAATCCACAAAAGCCCACAAATTGACCACTGAACTCCAACACTGTGTGTGACAACAGTGTAGTAGAAAAGCTTATGAGGAGGTCTCGATATGTGAGAGATTACAGGATTCCAAGCAGCTGTCATCATCTTCTGCACTCCACAGTGGGTTTTCGGTGTGTGTGGTGGAGGTGGAAAGCATGAAAGGATTACGTAATGCAGGAACAATAAGAAGCTTGCATGCCCTGTGCGCCCCCCATCTGGAAAAACAAAGCTCTCAGTACTGTAATACATTGAGAAACAAATGGATTAGCTAAAGACGATACCTCTAGCACAGACATTAGTTGTGATAAGGACCTTCTCTTTTCCATCACGAAACCTTTGGATTACAGCTGCCCGTTGCTCAACTGTCAGCTCCCCACTCAGGACAGACACTTTGTGCCCATCCTGAGTCAGTTCCAGCGATAACCATTTGGCATTTCTACGAGTCTAAAAACAAATGCAGGAAGTAAGTACATGAGATAAAATCTCCTTGGGTGTAACCATATTCCCTCCCCTTTCAATCACTTGTAACCATCTTATGTATTCCCTAAAATACGTTATTCCTTTTCTTTATGGCATTTCAGAGGAGCGTCTGGCTGGCTCTTCACAGGCAGAACCTGCAGGCTCACAGTCCAAGTCCCACTAGCACACCATCAATTTTTCTGGGAGCTCACTCAGACCCCACTATTTGAGAAATACTGGATATAGGGAGATGTCCATGGATTTTGCTCTAAGGCTATTTCTGTTCC
Source organism: Eretmochelys imbricata (assembly GCF_965152235.1). Taxonomy (NCBI): domain Eukaryota; kingdom Metazoa; phylum Chordata; order Testudines; family Cheloniidae; genus Eretmochelys; species Eretmochelys imbricata. Next base: position 4,248,681 of record NC_135593.1, on the reverse strand, counting down.
TAAAAAGAGCAAAAGTGGTTACACTGAAACCAGCTGGAAAACAAAAAATTAGTTAAAGCTATGGACCACATCTATAGACCAAACGGAGACAAATTGAATTAGGATGGCTTCAGGAAAGATTTAGCTGAATACAAGGGAATGGTAGTGGCCTACTGTTTAGCCAAGACAGAACTAGCATGAATTCCACTTAAACAGGATGTATTCAGCTGGTGCTAAGTGGTTAATACGGTGAAATTCTGAACCCTCGCCTTTAAATACAGTAGATTAGAGAACTAAAGTTCCAATAAAGAAATTGTGTCTTGGATTCTTGTGTACATGCATGCACACACACACACACGTCACTGCATTACATTTAAACAACCTGAAGTGTTTGATCATCAAAATTGCCCTATACAGAGGTTGGTGGTTTTTTTTTTTTTTTTTTTTTTTAATACTACAACATTAAGTAGTTGAATTTAGAAAACACAAAGATTAAAAGCCTCATTTCTGTTTGTTTCCTTTAGTTCTTTTATGCAGGTTTCCAGCTGGTTTTCTAGTCTCTTCCCCTTTCACCAAAACCAGGGAGGGAAAGATTTTCTCTGGGATCTGCTGTGAGAGCTGGGCGCAGCCAGTCTTACACAGGAGCCTGGAGGAAGAAACTGGTTAGGAGCTGATGATAGGTTTCCTGACAACACAATATAGGTCAGGACTCCAAAAGGACAACAAATTGGGCCAACAACAGCAGGTGAAATAGACAAAGAGCAGTTGGTGTAACGGAATCCTGCTGGGGGGCTCTGACTTATCTGTAACCTCTCAGTATACCTAATGTAATAATGTGTGTGTTGGCAGAGAGCCAGGGTGGGAAAAGTCAATTGGCACCAAATGTAATAAGGGGCAGGAAACTAGAGAGGCTAATGACAATTCATCCAGCCCTTTCAGAACACAGGTTGGGACAGTGTAGTCTGACAGAGCGAGTGACTCAGCATTCCCAATGTTCATGAACACAAAGGGTGAAATTCAGTTGATTGCTCTAAACCAGAGAACTTTGAGAGTAAGTGCACATGGCCTGTTGGATCCTAGAGTAAGAACACGAATAGGGCCCTACCAAACTCATGGCCCATTTTGGGCAATTTCATGGTCATAGGATTTTAAGAGTCATAAATTCCACTATTTCAGCTATTTAAATCTGAAATTTCATGGTGTTGTAATTGTAGGGGCCCTAACCCAAAAAGGAGTTGTGTGTGTGTGTGGGGGGGGGGGGGGTTGCAAGGTTATTGCGGGGGGGGTTGTGGTTCTGCTACCCTTACTTCTGCGCTGCTGTTGGGGGCAGCGCTGCCTTCAGAGCTGGGCAGCTGGAGAGCGGCAGCTGCTGGCCGGGAGCCCAGCTCTGAGGGCTGAGCTGCCACCAGTAGCAGCAGCAGCAGCATGGAAGTAAGGATGGTGTGGCACGGTGTTGCCACCCTTACTTCTGGTCTGCTGCTGGCAGGGCGCTGCCTTCAGAGCTGGGCCGCCCGGCCAACAGCCACCGCTCTCCAGCTGCTCAGCTCCAAAGGCAGCACAGAAGTAAGGGTGGCAATACCGCGATCCCCCTAAAATAACCTTGTGACCCCCCCCCCACAACTCTCTTTTGGGTCAGGACCCCCAATATGAGAAACGCTAGTCTCCCCCGTGAAATCTGTATAGTTTAGGGCAAAAGCACACAAAAGGCCAGATTTCATGCTCCATGACGCTTTTTTCATGGCCATGAATTTGGTAAGGCCCTAAACATGAAGTATAGTGAGAAACCATGTTTAAGATATGTATGCTCAGAATAAAGAACTGGGTACCAATAAAAAACAGCTATATAATGTGGCTTAATTGTAAGTAGAAAAGGAGTACTTGTGGCACCTTAGAGACTAACCAATTTATTTGAGCATAAGCTTTCGTGAGCTACAGCTCACTCCGATGAAGTGAGCTGTAGCTCACAAAAGCTTATGCTCAAATAAATTGGTTAGTCTCTAAGGTGCCACAAGTTCTCCTTTTCTTTTTGCGAATACAGACTAACACGGCTGTTACTCTGAAACCTGTTAATTGTAAGTGTCTTTGTGGAATCCAGAGTAATATGCTTCATCTACTGCTGGGAGAGATGTAAAATAATACTATTTTTGAAAGATTACTACAGTCAGGAGTGAAACTGAACAAACATTCTATAAAAGGTCTGACCCAGGTCAGCCACCGAGCAAGCCTGAACAGCCTGTGGTGGTTCTGGGCTCCATTGCCTGCCACCGCTTCCCTCTCTTCAATTATAAGCTTAGGAGCCCAGCTGCCTCTGTGGTGAGCCCATGCACGGCACCTCTCAATTGAATTGTTTCATGTTCTAGCATGCAATGCGATCTTGGGCATTGCAAATCCCAGATACTCAAGAGTGAGATACGTGGTACCAAAGAGTCCACTGCATACCGAAGCATACAGCAAATTGATGTAGAAGTCACACAAGAACCCAGCAAAGATGCAACTGGGACTCCTGATAATCTTTTAAGTACAGAACACATAAAAGCATCAGGGTACATCTACACTGCAGCTGGTCGATGTAAATCCCTGCTCGGGTAGACAGACCTGTGCAAGCTTTGATTCAGCTAGTGTGCTAAAAATAGCAGTGTGGCCACAGCAGCACAAATGGCTTTGGCTAGCTACCTGAGCATGTACCCAAGGTCTCAGATGGGATTGTACCTGGGCAGCTAGCCTGAGCTGCTGCGGCCACAGTGCTTTTAGTGTACTAGCTCAATCAAAGACAGTGCATTCTGTCTACCTGCAGCTGGAGGAGTAATTCCCAGCTTGGTGTAGACATCCCTTAAAAGTAAGAGGAGTCATGGTGGGCAGAGTTGTAGGAGTCTGGAGGAAGGGTGTGTGTAGTGTACAGGAACACATATTGAGCAGTATTCCTCAAATTATATCCCACTGATAAAAGCCCTCTTGCATTGCCCATAAGAAAACTCCTTATTCTGTTGATATCAGCATTGAAAGATGGGTCATTTTTTACTGTAATTTCTCTGAAAACAGTAATCTGGCTCTTTTACTGCATGAGTAACAGCGACAGGAGAGCTTTACCTGACAGAAGATGATAGCCTGGCCAACAGTGATGCTCCCATAGATATTGCACAGGGCCTTGTATTTATCTTGTTTATTCTCACACAAAAAGTAGTACTGCCTGATATTGGTCAAGGTCATCTCCTCTCGGCGGAGTTTAATTATGTTGGGGTCAGGGATGATCTGCTCAGCAAACCGCAAAACGGCATCCTCAAAGGTTGCTGAGAAGAGGAGCATCTGACAATCCTGTGATAATGCTCTAGAAGAGAAAGGCTAGTAAATTGTGCGGTGTTATCGTCGGATAACAGCCTCAAGCCACAATACCTTCACATTCCTGTGCCAACCCTCCTTTCCTTATGATTAAGAATTTTTTCCATCCATTCCAGGGATCGTCTAAGGTGACAAGTGGTTTATCACAGTGTGATATTTCCACGCAATCAAGTTACATGGAAGAACCAGAGATCCATCAACAGAACAGATCATAAGAGCCCTGCTGTAATGTTAACAAGCTCTTAGGGTATGTCTACACTGCATGTGGCAGCAAGCCTCCCAGCCTGGGTCCACTGACTTGTGTTAGCAGGGCTCAGGTTAGCACACTAAAAATAATGGTGTGAATGTTGCTTTGAAACTGTGGCATGGGTTGTAGCTCAAGCTCTCAAATCTGAGGGAGATGGGGGGACTGATAATGCACATAAAGCAATGTTAATTTTAGATCAAGTTTATAAGAACAGGAGATAAAACAGTAGTGCTCATGTAGGCTTCCAAGTCAAAGGTTCATGAAATGGGAAATTTCCAGCACTCTTTCCTTTAACATTCAAAGGAATTCATCATCTCAACTGTAAGAGAATTTGGAGGGTTCCAGGCTGATTTTAAACACAACTTTAAACAAGTTTATTGAGAAGCCAATTTTTTTTTCCAATTTCCTTTTGACCAAATGCTCTGAAAGTACCAAATCTGAAGCCACCTCCATAGGAAGCGCGTATAAATAAGGAAGGTAGACTCAACCACTTTTTAAGTCATGCTTTAAGGAGGCTTTTCTCTAGCTTCCCCTTCAAGTACATCTGACTAGGACAGTATTTTATGTAGAGTTTTTTCAGAGGTGGTTTAGCTAAAACTATTACTCAGAGATATAAACTGATTTGCAAGTTAGAACTGAGAATTTTGAAGACTAAACCACTTTTTACTCTGCCTTCAGCATTCAGAATTACCTCTGAATGCGAACACTCTGGTCTAAGAAGCCCTGTGTGTCAATCATAACATCCGCTTCATCCAGCACAAACACCGAGATCTTCTTTACATCCAGCAGCCTCAATTTGAAACACCAGTCTAGCACAGTCCCTGGGGTTCCAATTATTATCTGTTCTTCAACCTTGGTACCTCTTGGAACTGAGAGATGGAAAAGTTAAATTAGCCTTTATCTCAAAAGTGTGTGGGGGGGTAGGGGGAGTCTGCAGGGTGATCTCCCATCTACATGCAGTCAGTGGCCTGTGCTGCCCACTGCTATGCTGGAACCTCCACATTTATTTATTGACAAATTAAATTTGTAGAATTTTAAAATACTGTGTGTAGAATTTTTATATTTCTGGCACAGAATTCCCTCAGGAGTAAAAATGGGATCCTCTGTCTTGACTGGGGCCTCTAGAATATAAATGTTACATGATACCAACACTAACATTGACTATTCCCACATCTACTGAGAAAAGTGAATCACACATACTTCTATTCCCTCGGACAGCATATGTAACTCTGATGTTGACACAAAGTTTTCCCATCTTCTCAACCACTTGTCCAGTCTGCACAGCCAGCTCATAGGTCGGAGCTAAACAGAGGCACTTTCAGATAGAGAAGTGAGAAAGACATTATACAGCAGCAGATATAGAAGCAATCTATAAGCTGCATTGTTTTAAATCAGATTAAGCGAATGAAATGGAAGGTGTTGTGCAACTGATGCAGCACTTAGTAAAAATCAGTGCAATAAAATAAATACATTAAACTACCATCCCATCCTATGGGAGTCTCGCAAGGTCGCACAAGCATCAACCATTTTGGACTCAGCTGCACTGATGGTAGCAGCAGTGAGAAATGTTAGGGGGAAAGGAGACTAGAAACTAGAGAAGGAAATAATGAACACAATAAAAATTCTAGATATCATATCAGGAAGAAACAAACCAATGCAGCTGTCCTTGTGCAGAAAAAGACTCCCGGGATAAGGTCCACCAACACTTGGAACCTCTCCTGCGGCAAAAACATACTGGCGCAGGTGGAGTCGAGTACCGCCCCCATGAATTCTACCCTCTGCATCGGAACTAACGTCAACTTATTATCATTTACCAGCAGGCCCAAGGATTGGCACATGGCCTGCAGCACCGCAACATCCCTTTGGACTGGGATGTGGAGCAGCCTTTGACGAGCCAGTCGTCGAGATATGGCTAGATCTGGATGCCCTGACATCAGAGGTAAGTGGCTACTACCGACATGCACGTGGTAAACATCCTCGGTGCTGTTGCAAGGCCGAATGGGAGGACCACAAACTGATAGTGGTCACGTCCCACCGCGAATTGTAGGAAGCGTCTGTGACCTTGAAAGATCGTTATGTGGAAATATGCGTCCTTCAAGTTGAGGACAGCACACCAGTCTCCCGGATCCAGGGAGGGGATGAGGCGAAGGAGACCATGCGGAACTTCAATTTCTTTAGGTATTTGGTGAGGTCTTGCAGGTTCAGAATGGGCCGCAGACTGCCCTTGACCTTTGGGATTAAAAAGTACCGGGAATAGAACCCCTTGTTCCTGTGCTCATAAGGAACCTCTTCCACCACAGCCAACTGCAGCAGTCCCTCTACCACCTGCATGAGGAGACTCATGAGAGGGGTCCCTGAAGAGGAATGGGGAAGGGGGTGTGGGGGAGAAAACTGGAGGGTATAACCCTGCGCCACTGTATTGAGGACCCAGCAAACCGAAGTTACGGTGGTCCATGCCGGGAGGAAGAATGAAAGGTGGTTTGAGAAAGGCGGGAAAGATGGATCCTGGGTATAGGCCAGTAGATCACCCTCGGGCACACCCTCAAAATGCTCGCTTGCCCCCCTGCTTATTGCAGGTTGAGCCCGATTGGGCAGAGAGAGTGGTGGCGCAGGTGGTGTTTGTAGCCCCTTGTCTTTTTGTGGGGCGGCTCGTGCCGGGGTTGCCTCCCTTGGCCCTGAGATGGCTGCAGTTTGAACCGTTTATGGGTTGGACTGGGGACGTATAGCCCTAGAGTTCTCAGGAGCCTTTTAGCCCATGCAGCTTACTGTTGGTCTGTTCTGCAAATAGGACCTGGACGTCAAAGGGGAGGTCCTACATTGACTGCTGAGCCTCAGTCAACAGGCCGGAGAGGAGCAGCCAGGATGCTCACTGCATGGAGATGGCCGAGGCCATGGTGCGAGCCACAGAGTCCACCGTTTCTGAAGCTGCCTGGAAGGCTGCTCTGGCCATAGCCGTGCCCTCCTCGAGGATCACCCGGAATTCTCTCCTGGACACTTCGGGAAGTAAGGCCTCGAATTTGGCCATGATGTGCCACGTTATAGTTGTAGCGTCCAAGTAGGTCTTGGTGGTTGGCCACTCTCAACTGAAGGCTGGAAGATGAATACATTTTCTGCCCAAACAGATCCAGTCTTTATTTTTGGATGTAGCCTCCCTGCCTCTCCCTCTGATTAACCGCCTCAACTACGAGGGAGTTTGGGGCCGGGTGAGTGTAGCGATATCCATGGCCCTTAGCTGGCACAAAGTAATTGCACTCAGCCCTTTTAGAAATGGAGAGCAGGGAGGATGGGGTTTGCCATAAGGCATTAATAATTTTCAATACCCCCTCATATAGGGGTAAAGCCACCCTAGCGGGTGTCATACAACAAAAGATCTCAAACAGGGAGTCCAATGGCTCCTCTAGTTCCTCTGCCTGGAGCTCCAGGTTAGAGACGACCAGCTTCAATAGCTCCTGAAGAGCCTTGGCGTCATCGTGTGGAACAGGGTGAGGGGGACCCATAATAGCTTTGACCGGCGACGATGAGGACGAAGCTGGAGCCAAGGGATCTACCACATCCCCTGGTGGTCCGACCAGGTACTCCCCTGGGTCCTCATGGGCCTGGGGGGCGGGGGTGGGCCTCCACCTCTGGAGGAGAGTGGGATGCTGTGGCCAATGGCATATCCAAGGCGCCCACCACCGACCGGGCAGCCTGTGAATGCTGGGTAAACCCACAAGGGTACCATGCCGCCAGCCACTAGCCTTGGCATCGGTTGCAGGGCTGATGACGTAGACAATACCGCCGGTGCTTGTCCTGCTGTCAAGGACTCCTGCTCAGCACCGGAGTCGTAACCAGAGCGGTTGCTATGAAGTGACCACGATTGGGTGGACTGGCAGCCCTCTTCTGTGCGATGCCGGCCACTATATCTTGATGTAAACCTGTCCGATACAGACGAGTCCCTCATGCAGGACCTTGGGAGCGTTCAGCGGATTGGCATCGGTAATCCAGCGATCTACGTCTCACGCTGCTCAACTGGTACCAGGACCTAGAGCAGGCCAATCGTCGGGAGGATCTCCCCAACCGTGGGGATCCGTGTCTCGGCGACAGGTGTCGATGGGTTGGTGACTGGTGGCTCCGCTCAGTCACATGATCGGTACCAATGCGTTGAAGACACGAAGGACTGATCTCAATGCTCATGCCGAGGGAATCGTGCCTCCATAGGTCTGCGCCAGGTCACTGATGAGCCACACCTTGAATCCCACTGTCGGTGCCCAGGGTCTGGAGACCAAAGAGGGCTTCGCTGAGCCTGCCTCCCTACTTCCGAGGCATGACGGCTCCATGCGGGCAAGCACTGGCGGGATGTCCCCCATGATGGGGAGTGGTGCCACCGAGGTGGGGACACACGGGGAGGTCCCAAGGCAGGTTTACCCCTGGACCAGGGTACTGCTGGAGCTGGCAGCACTGGTAGCATCAGGATTTCCTGCGCTGCCTGCGGGGCCTTCGGTGTCAACAGGACCTCTAGTTGATGGAGGCCCTTGCGAATGTCCGGTGTGGCAGGCATGGTGCAGGAAGGGCTAGACCGCTCGACTTGAGCTGAGGCCCAACTCCCTGACAGAGGCGTTGAGCTGCCCAACACGGGTCTTGGCTCTCCTCCAGCCGTCTCCCTTCCCTTACGGGAAGTGGGAGATCTTCCCCTCACAGATCTCTTCGGTTTCTTGGCCGGAACCGGGAAGGAGGGGATCAGTGCCAGTTTGTAGATGGCGCCGGCGGGGCGCTCCGCACCAATGCTGCAGTGCTTGGAGCCAAGTCAGACCTCTGCTCCGGAGCTGGGGTCAGCACCGATTCCATCAGGAGTGCCCTGAGACATCTGTCTCTCTCCATTTTTGTTCGGGGTTTAAAGATTTACAGATGCGACACTTGTTGCTTATGTGTCCTTCGCCTAGAACAGGGGTTCCCACAACAAATTTTTTGGTGGCCTCAGAATGCGGCCACCAACTCTTGCTGGTGGCCACTCTGACAATTTTTCCTAAAATACTTAATTAACTTTAGGAAAAACAAATAAATATGCACACATACATCTCCAAATCATTGTAATTTATCTATTTAGCTTGTGGATTTTTTTGCAGACTCAAAAATAAATGTACAGTTGTCTATTGTTTACTGAACCTTAACAGAATAGCAACACAAATAAGGTGCTTTGAACGTTCTTGTCTTTTTTCTTGTTGTTTCTTTTGCTTTTTTGGGCGTGTGTGTTTAAGACTTGCTAGCGATAAGTAAGTCTGCTTTGAAAAGTAATATTAACAAGCATACAAACATCACCTTTCACAGCAGACTTACTCAGCCCCAGTAAGCCTGGGGCCAAATTAAGCCCTGGATGGGGAGGTGGCTACAGAGGCAGTGAGAGCCAGGAGCAATGGGGACTGGAGGAGGCAGCGGGGGCCAGAGGTAATGTGTGCGTGTGTGGGGCTGGGGGAGGGGGAGGGGGAAGAGGTGAGCTCAAGGGCCAGAGCCCACCACCTTGCAGCCAGGAAACAGAGCCCAAAGTTCCACACCCAAGGGATAGGACCTGGAGACAGAGCCCGAAATCCCGTGGTTGGAACCTGCCGTCTGCCACCCCAGGACTGAAGTCCAATGGCACCACCCCCAGAATGTGGAGAACTCAGCGACTGCCTGCTCCTCCAGCTTGTGTATCTCCAGAGAGGGAGAAGGCCCAACCACTGCTGGTGGCCCCTGTGGAGGGGCCACTGCTTTGCCCACCCACCTCCTCCAAATAACTGCCCAGGAGGCTGTGGCCGCAAGAAAAGCCCCTGGTGGCCGCATTTGAGAAACGCTGGCCTAGACACCTTAAACAACTAACGTGTGGGTCGCTGATGGACACAGGCTGCTTACAACGATCACATGACTTAAAGTCTGGGGACCAGAACATGCCCCGTCCCTAGGCTGAGTCCCGTCCAAGACCAACTAACTAAAACTAAATACTAAGGGAACTATATACACAACTATTTTACAGGAAAACGTTCGGGAAAAACATTGAACAAAGCGAAATCTAGCTGAAGCGGCAGACGTTCCAGCACCGTCACTGGCGGCAAGAAGGAACTGAGGGTGTGTGTGGGAGGGTGCCGGCAGCGCCCCTTATACCACGGCATGTGTGCGCCTCTCTAGGGGGCACCAGAGCCGGTCCCCTATGGATACCACTGGGGGAAAAGCTTCCAGCACCGGTGCATGTAGTGAGCGCACACACCTAATATGGAACGGACGTGAGGAAGAACTCAATAGCGACACTTGAGCCAGTAAGAATATTCGTGTGAACAAGAACTTTAATTGTAAAATAAGCTACAGAAAAGAACTATCATGAACTCACAGTAATTGCTCTTCAAATCTCTCTGATTTCTCAAAACTTAAATGCAAAGTATTCAAACCTGGTCTAAAGCCACAATTAGTAAACGTGCATGCTATTTTTGTAAATTATACTTTTAGATGGAGCTTTCAAAATTAATCTGAAACCATTCAACAGGTTTCTGCTCTATAATGCAAACAACTTAAGATGTAAACACATTTCTGTGACAAAGCGCATCCAAACCAACAGCCTATATATCAAGTTCCAAAGCGACTGCACAACCAAGATACCCAGCATAAAGGACAGGGGTTAGACTGGAAGTGCTGGCATATAGCAAATATAGCAGCATCACAAAACGTAAAAAGAAAATAAAAAAACACTCAACATGAAACCGAATTCATTTTTAAAAAATGGAGTTAAAAGTAATTTCAAGTACATAGGCTGCCCTGGGTCACCCTCTACCATAGGGTTTTACAATCATTGTGACGTTGCACTCCATATGTTTGATGGAAATATGCTTAAGAGTGTGAATATGATGTAACTGGAACACGCTTTATGCAAAAGGTCTCTTGTAAGGTATTATAACAAAGGTGATAACCTACTGAATATATTCCTCCTATTTGTATGCATGTATCGTTTTTGTATCTGAGGCTAGAAATATGAAGTATAACTCTGAGGTCCTATTGTAATTATGCAAAGTGTGGGCCATTAATGGTGGTTTAGAATCTTGATGGCTCCCATTGACTAAGACAATTGATTGTAAGTGGCTCTGTTTATTTGCAAACCTTCCTGTGTACGTGGGGGTCAGAAGGAGGGGTCGGGACCCAGAGAGACAAAAGATTCCCACCTTGTGCCAAAGCTATACAAGGGGGTGGAGCAGGAGAAAGGAGGCTGCTAGTCATGAGAAAGCCCCTGCTTACCACCTCAGGTGTCTGCTAGAACTAACAAGGACTGTACCAGGGGAAGGATTGGGCTCAGACAAGAAAGGAGTCTAGTCTGTGAAAGAAGCTTATTGGAACATCTCTGAGGGCGAGATATTACCTGTAATCAGATTCTTAATATATTAGGCTTAGACTTGCATGTTTTTGCTTTATTTTGCTTGGTGACTTACTTTGTTCTGTCTGTTATTACTTTAAGCCACTTAAATCCTACTTTTTATACTTAATAAAATCACTTTTGTTTATTAATAAACCCAGAGTAAGTGATTAATACCGGGGGGAGCAAACAGCTGTGTATCTCTCTCTATCAGCGTTATAGAGGGCAGCCAATTTATGAATTTACCCTGTATAAGCTTTATACAGAGTAAAATGGATTTATTTGGGGTTTGGATCCCATTGGGAGCTGGAGGCAGGCAACTTGCTGAGCCATTTTCAGTTAAATCTGCAGCTTTGGGGGCATGGACCAGATCCTGGGTCTGTGTTGCAGCAGGCTAGCATGTCTAGCTCAACAAGACAGGGTTCTGGAGTCCCAAGCTGACAGGGAAAACGAGCTCAGAGGTAATTTCAGCACGTGAGGTGACAGTCCCAAGGGGATCTCTATGACTAACCCATCACAATCATATCTTCCTGTTTTTAAGAAAAAGTTTGTCCCCTGTAATTGCATGACAGGCCCAAACAAACAGGGGAAACTGACTACATGGATGAAGCAGTGAAAAATAATATACACAAAGTGCGGTCACACGAAGAAAATGGAAAAGAAAAGTCATTTAACTTTCCCACTACAGTGACCATAGATGGTGCAAGTAACAGTAGCAACACATTCAAACTGTGACTTTAAGCAGTTTCCCTTTAAGAAAGACAATATATTGCTATTCCTCCCAGATAACCTTAACCTTCTACCAGTATTACCTGGGGGAATTTCTCAGCACCATTAACTCTGCTCAGCATGGCCAAGACAAAAGCTGCAGTTTTTCCTGTCCCTGACTGGCTCTGTGCTATAAGATTTTGGGGTCTGCAAAACAATAAGAATTTACTCAGTTGTGTGTAGGTTTTATAATTGCAAAAACATCTGTAGTGTTGTAAGTGTGCATGGTGTTCTCCAAACAGAGAGGATGTGTGCACTTGGGAGGTTATATTTAAAAAGGGATTGCCTCAAGAGGTAGATTATAAGAACAGAAAGAAGATGACAGGAAAAGTGTCTGAGGTACACGCAGCACAACACAAAGCACAAAACAACATGTGGGAAACAGAGGAATAAGTACAGGAGGAAGTCAGAACAGAGATGCAGGTGAATAGGAGATTATGCAGGATCTGAAAGAAAGGACGAGTATCTCAAACTGGATATTATAAGAGACAGGAAGCCAGTGGAAGGTTGATGGCTACTCCTGGTGGAATTCTGTGCCACTGCGTGTTTGCTGAATTCATGTCCCCCGCCAACATCTTTGCTTTCCCGCAGAAAAGTAACTTTCTGACAGGGAAGTCCCCTACAGTGCGAGTGCGTTGTTTCCGGCGCCCTGAGCAGCCAGCCGAGAGGTAAATCACTGGGAGAGAGGGGCTGAGGATGGCTCGGCCAGTGGCTCCTACCCTGTGCCACGCTCAGCTACTAGTCCTGACTGGGCTGGGGAGGACAGGACTTCCTCTTCCCCTACAAGGAGTGGCCAGGGCTGGGTCAGACCCACCCCCAGAAATCGCTCTGGCTGCAGGAAGCGCCGCACCTCCCCCCTGCTTCTTGCTCCCTTGTTCCTCAGCTGTGGGGGAGGGGGGGAGGAGAGGTCATTGTATCAGGAGCTGCTCTCCCATCAGCCCAACCCCCATGCATTCAGATCCACCTCATACCCAGATTGCCCTGCCAAGACTCACCCCTGCACCCAGAACCTCCCCACTGACTCCCCTGAACCTGAACCCACACCCTCTTCATCTGGAACCCCCCCTGCACCCAGACTCCCTAGGTGTAACTCCAGGTACAGGCAGCGGGTAAGTAGGGGCTGTGTACCAGGAGGACTGTAGCACAGGCTACAAGGAGGGGCTGTGTCCAAGGGGATATTGCTGCTGTGGGGCCAGGCTGTGCAGGCAGCCCACATGGGGAAGCTGACCTGGATGCATAGAGCACCTGGTGTCACTGCTCCCCCATCCCCGCCCAACATTCCTCCGCGCTCCCCTAGGGGGGATTGGGCCTGTCGCACACAGCAGGGCTTGCCTGGGGAGGGAGCAGGGCCAAATGGAAGGCAAAAATCTGCCCCCCACATGTGGCGCCCAAGGCTTGCAATTTGCGGGAGGGCAATGTCACACCAAGACATAAGGAGTTATGGAAGGAGATTAAGCATTGCAGGTACGATCAGCCAGAGAGAAGGAGAACCAGGAGCATGGAAAGAGTCTGGAGAAGACATGAGGGGCTTGCTGCTCCCCTAACTGCAATGCCATAAGTAGAGCAGGGCAGCTCCACACACACCTCTCCGATGCTTCCCACCTCCAACCTGGAGTGGGGTTAGAGCCAGGCAGTGCAGGGTGGCTGCTGCTCTGGCTGGTGCCATGGAAGCTCCCCCTTCCTCCTCCTCCTGCTGGTGCTCCTCAGCTCCCGGCCCCCTTTGACTGCTCATACAGTTGGTAAGAGCTGCCTGGGCAGGGGGACCCAGCTGCGGGGCTGGAAGAGCCCTCTGGGAACATCGACCATGGGGTGGGGGGGCCCTTCTGGGCTATCCTCTGCCTGTTCCCTGAGCTGTTTGCAAACTTTTTGAGCTGCCCCCGCACTTTGACTTATAATTCTTGATTGCACCCTACCCCTCCCCAAACCCAGACAGGCTAGGTGGACTGCTGAGGTGAGTCGGGGGTGCAGGTGGCACTCTCTCTTTGGGCCCCTCCGTGTAGAGCTGGCCCTGCTCTGCCAGGCCCTGCTCCCCCAGATCAAACTACGCCTATGACCAGAATGGCAGAGATATGAAAATAATGAACAAATGCAAATAGCATGTTTTACACCTTGCTTTGAAAGTACTCACGGGTCAGCTAGCATCATAGGAAGCGCTGTCTCCTGTATCTTGGATGGTCTGTTGAAACCCATTGCATAAATCCCCTGTAATAACTCTTTCTTCCTGTCAAACCAGGAAAAAAATCAAACTATTTACAAGCAAGTGATGAGATGCCCTAGGACAGTGCTTTTCAAAACTTTTTAGACTGCGTATGCCTTTCCAAATAATGCAGTCTACCGTGTACCCCCCATCTGAGATATGGTCATAACATACCTAGGATTAGATTTCCAAATCCTACTAAATAAAATGTGTTACAGGATTTTTCTCATGTCCTTTTTCTCCAGTCCGGGAACTTGATTAGGACATTCAGGCATGTGAAATTACTGATACCAGAGTATTTGTAACAAAAACAAGATTTATTAAAAGCCAAGAGAAAATGGAGTTAAAACAAAAGCAATGGTTAGCTTAACCTATCTAGCTGAACTAGATATGACATTCTCAGTTGAGTCAGAGAAAAAAAAAGATGTCTAAAAAGCAAGACCTGTTCTGTCTGACAGTCTCTTATCAGAGTCAGCCCCTGCTATCAAGTCCAGAGAGATAGATAGGGTACCCCAACCACAATCCAGGGTTGCCACCCTACCTTCCAAACCAGTTTTATCCAATTACTCACACACTCAGTAGGGTTTGGGGGACTCTCTGCATTCTTTAAGAGATGGGCCACTCAGGATACAAAAAGATGCTTTACCAATGTTTAATATCTGTCTCTCACATGTTAACCATCTTAGCTCAGGTACTGCCCCACTTGCTGTATTCAACCAATCCTCAATTCTGGTGAGGAAAGCAATTAGGTGTGACCTTTTACAATTTATTTTATGTCCCTTATCACGAAAGGAATTATTGCCCAATCCATCTTCTTTTAGGAAATATAAAATACTGACCAAACCCAAAGCTCTGTCATAGGTACCACACATACTCTTGGGAGAAGGTATCACCATAAGATCTTTTGCAGCATATTATCAGCATGTTTTGGTTTTAAAGCTTATGAAGACGTGTTCTAACTGTTCCTTGCTGTGGCTCTAGACCAGCAGACAGAAGGAAGATTCATCTGTTGACATCATTTCCTATACACCTTCAGGTTTCCCTTGGAAATCTTGCATCCAGCTCTAACCCTAATCAGGGCCTGGGTACACCACAAAAATAACCATGTTTAAACGTGGTTAGGAAACATCAGTGAAAATCCATGTTGTAATATGGTCAGATCACAGTTGGTTTAAGACAACATGTCAGTCTTTCTACACAATGTTTAGGAACTATTTTAGCCTATATATTTTCCAACATTAAAAACAGTTTCCAGTATAGGTGTAGATTTTTTTTCTTGCCAGTATGGAAAAGAAAAACAAACAAAATCTCTTTAAGGTGTCTATAGCTATGGCATCTAAAAATCAGTGTTAAAATATGGGTGGATTACAATCGCGTTTCTATGTGTTTTTTGGATATGGTACCAGGACGCGTTAGTCTCACAAGATCACAGTACAGTGGAAAGGATGGACCCTTCAATATATGTCTGCGTATCTTCCCCATTTCAGCTGTATTTGGTTTTTACTGTATCGTACTGTCACTCCCAAATTCAAAGGAGACTGTGTGATAGAACATGACTAAACCCCCCAGGTAGTTACTACTGGCCCATTTATCTGAGACTGCCCTTTTTTCAGTCTGTAGTTCTATACTCACAGCCGCAGTTCTTCAAAGGTTTTTACTGAGAAGAGAGGGGAGCTGGGATCTCGCTGCAGGACTTCAACATGATGACTGGATTCTACCAGAGACTTCCGGATAAGCTTGTTTAAAAGGGAATTTTCTGCTAAATCCACTATGTGAGCATGGAAAAAAAATAAAAAGAGAGAAAAGGGAACAGTTCACCACACCTAGCAGGTTGTATAAAGGTCACAGCTCACTTCTCGTAACTGCTAGAAATGGACTGTTTTTAAAACAAAAAGGTAAATACAAGCCCCCAAAACGAAAAAAAATGAAGTCAACACACACAAGGTGGCAAAGTATGATGGGGCTCACATAGCTTTGTCTCAAACAATGGAATTATTGCAGCCCTAGACATGCCCACTTTGAGGGGAAAAAACAGCTGTGCCACCCTCTGCAGCCCTGCCAAATATTTAACTCTTCTCCATCGTAATTTGTAACCCTCTTGCGCTTCCCCAGGTTAACGGAGAGACTCCCTGACCCAATTTAGCTCACCTTGCAAACTCCATCTAACTCAATTAACTCCTACACCCCCCGAGATTCTTAATGCAACCTCAAAACCCTCCTCAAAAAGAGACCAATGTGCTCTTCCCTGTCTCTTCCACCCCAGACACCTTGCACCGTCCCTGACATTCCTTTGTAGATTCACCGGATCTTGCCCTTTCTTCTTTTTTATTGCAATGCTCTTTGATTTCATTTTGAAATGAAAAAAATGTAAAGCACTTTCAATGTAATTAATTAAATGGTTTTACCCCCCCCCATTCTCAACATTAAGGACTGGAATAACGTTAGGGTTTGTCTACAAGTGGAGCCATTACCGACTGACTGTGTGGAGAGACCACTGCCTATCATGTTCACCAACATTGTCTCACTGTTTCCTTGTACTCTCCAGTTGACTCTTAGATTTTATAAGCTCCTTGGGGCATAGACAGTCTTTTTGTTCTGCGTTTGTACAGCACCAGTACAATGGGGTCCTGGTCCATGCCCAGGGCTCCTAGCTTTACAGTAATTCAAAAAACACATTAAAATAATATTGCAGAATAAAAACATTCACACATGGAGTTATTCAGGAAGAGCTGTCCTGAATAGTTCCATGTGTAGACAAGCCCTTTAAGTCACTCTAGTTTCATGCTGTTCAGATCACTTGAGCGGTAATGAACCACAACCAAAAGTTAGAAAATGCCAGAATTAAGGTTGCCTGTGCAATGTGAATTTAGTCCCCTTGTGACAGATCTGATGCGGGGGGGGGGGGCGGGGGGGTGGAGAGGAGAAGTGGGACTCACTGGACAAAAACTGGGGGCAAGCAGTTGGGGAATGGATGGAGGAATACTGAGGTTGCATGAGGAGCCGAGGGAGGGAGATTGTGGCCAGATACCACACCAGCCAAGTGCTCCTAGTGTGGATGCCGCCATAAGAGCAAAACTGTGCTTCTGCCAGTATAACTTTCTCTACACTAGGGGCTTTTTCCAGCACCTCCTCACACCCTGATGATGTAGCTAGGCTAGCACAAGTTTGTAGAGGAGCCATGGCCTTAGACTGGGAGTCACTGGGGGAGAAAGGGACTAGGGCCCTGGCTAGGATGATTTAGTTGGGGATTGGTCCTGCTTTGAGCAGGGGGTGGGACTAGATGACCTCCTGAGGTCCCTTCCAACCCTGATATTTTATGATTCTATGGGACATGACTGGAGGCTGTAGGAAAGGGGAGACAGATTGGGTGAGGAGCCAGGGGAGAGAATGGGACTGGTTGGGCAAGGAGACTGGTGACTAGGAGTGGGAGCAGGAAGAAACTGAGGCTAAAATGGGAAGCCACAAAAGGGAGAATAGGACTGAGTGGGCATGGGGGGGAGTCTGGGATGAGGAGCCGGGGTGAGGAAAAACAGAGCTAGGTCGAAGACATGTTGTAGAGAAACAAGCAAAAGGGATCAAAAGCTTGAGGAAAGAGGCAGAAGGGTGTGCGACCTTTAGAATCCGGAATAGAACCAAGTCTTTCCATTTCTCACACATCCCTGACACAAAGGCCATTCCCCTGCCAGATTTCAAGTCCCTGCTTTAAAGTATAGGGCACTAAAGCTTCTCAGCAAAACAGAATATAGCAAAATTATGTATTTTTCCATAGCCTCGTTCTAAGAAATGGCTACATCAGTTTAGCTAAAACTTTCCAAAAATAACTCAGCCTGAAGCAGATACCCAACATGGAAAGTTTCAGCCCAAATGGTTAAAGTTTGGCAAAGCTATAACCATCTGAACACAGTGTCTTACAATGGGAAGTGTCAAGCAACCTTAATTATCACGTTTATTATTTGTATTGTCATAGTACTAAGGAGCCCTCGTCATGGACAAGGACCCCATTGTGCTAGGTGCCATACAAATACAGAACAAAAAGGCAGTTGGTAGCGCTGCAAGCTCCACCTGTAACAAACAGTTATGATGAAATAAACACATTTTCTAATTATAATATACCTCATCAACAAGTAGGCTATATACATTTGTAACCTAGAAAGTTGTGAAGGCAAATTGCCACATACAGAGCCCTAGTGACTTCAGTGGGGCTCAGAACACGCAGATCACAATGCACAATACAGACCTAAAGTGGCAATTACAGTATTAGGGGATTAGAGTTACAAAAAATATAATCAAGGAATTTATTTCTCAAAAAGCCCTCTTTCTGATGCACAGTAACATGGACACTAAAGAGTAACAAGACCAATTTCATCTTGCTTTAAGAATGTCATTTTCACTTTCCCTACTGATCTCAATGTCAATTTCACTTTTATATAGCACCTTTCATCTAAATGAAACCCAAAACCCTTGATTGTACAAACTACACATCGCTTCACCCAGGAATCACTTCACTTCACCCAGCACTAAACAGTAGTCACTTCTGAGGTGAAACAGCAGCTGCTAGAAAGTGTACAGCACAATATAAAAAGTTTAAGACAGGAAGTTAATAAGAATCTCATTGAATTTGAGAATACCTTTTGATAATGGGAGAGCAAAAGGAAGCAAAAGGAAGCATCTTTAACCAATGGTAATTAACCAGAATAAACCTTTAACTTTGGTTATAGAAACTTAGCCTATTCCATAAATAAGGACTGTAACAAAAGTACAATTTAAGTTGTTTTGTCTCATTTGCATTCCATGTCTTGTCTGTTAGATTGTAAGCTCTTTGGAGCAAGGACTATGCTTTTTCTACGCCTTTTACAGTACTGTGTACATTTATGGAGTGATAAGTATATAATAAATACCTTGTGACTGGGGTGTCAATTAATTGCTGTTAACGCAAGCAATTAATGCAAACCAAACTAAGTAGATAAAGTTGCGACTAATCACAGTTTTAATTGCACTGTTTAACAATAACAGAATACCAATTTAAATTTATAATAAATATTTGGATATTTTTCTACATTTTCAAATATATCGATTTCAATTACAATACATACTACAAAGTGCACAGTGCTCACTTAATTTTTTTATTACAAATATTTACACTGTAAAGGATAAACAAAAGAAATAGTACTTTTCTATTCACCTCATACAAGTACTGTAGTGCAGTCTCTATCAGGAAAGTACAACTTACAAATGTAGAATTTTTTTTTACATGACTGCACTTAAAAACAAAATGATGTAAAACTTTAGAGCCTACAAGTCCACTCAGTCCTACTTCTTGTTCAGCCAATCACTAAGACAAACAAGTTTGTTTACATTTATGGGAGAGAATAGTGCCCATTTCTTATTTACAATGTCACCTGAAAGTGAAACAGAGGCTTGTATGGCACTGTTGTAGCCAGCATTGCAATGTATTTATGTGCCAGATATGCTAACATTCACACGCCCCTGCATGCTTCGACCACCATTCCACAGGACATGCTTCCATGCTGAATTTAAATCAGCATCTTATTATTATTTTACAGTGTGATTAAAATTGCAATTGCAACTATTTTTTAA
Organism: Eretmochelys imbricata; assembly: GCF_965152235.1. Lineage (NCBI taxonomy): Eukaryota > Metazoa > Chordata > Testudines > Cheloniidae > Eretmochelys > Eretmochelys imbricata. Next base: position 4,229,208 of record NC_135593.1, on the reverse strand, counting down.
ATCTAGTGATTGTGATTTTTTTAATCATTTGACAGCCCTACTTGTGACTAACGTGGGTTTCTTTGTGAAGACATCCCACTATCCTCTCCACTCTTTCCAGATGTGCCACTAATGCGAGCAAACAGCAAATCAAAAAGGCAAGAACCCTGTCCTCTGAAGGACTGAGAAAGCAGAGCTCTTGTATGTTTTATTGACACTGCCTGATCACTCAAAGGGAGCAGACAGGTGGAGTCATTGTACACACACCCACAAGACCAAAACATAGGCAGTAGATCCTAATTGTAAGCTGAATAGACTTGGCAACGCTCCTTTAATCAAGCAGAGCTTGAAAAAGTTTTGTGATCCCACCTTTATCATCTTCCTTCTCCTCTTCTCCATAACTTGCATATTTTTCCCCTTAAGGAAAGAAAATCACAAAAAACGTACATTGAATGTGCAAGCATAGAACAGAATACTTTTATTTTAAACAGACAATATAAAAAGGGAAATAAGGACATCCCAGGGAGTTACAGACCAGTCAGCTTAACTTCTGTACCCAGAAAGATAATGGAGCAAATAATTAAGCAATCAATTTGCAAACATCTAGAAGATAATAAGGTGATAAGTAACAGGCAGCACGGATTTGTCAAGAACAAATCGTGCCAAACCAACCAGATAGCTTTCTTTGACAGGTGTCAAGGTTCCTTCCCCACTCTGAACTCTAGGGTACAGATGTGGGGACCTGCATGAAAACCTCCTAAGCTTACTTTTACCAGCTTAGGTTAAAACTTCCCCAAGGTACAAATTAATTTTACCCTTTGCCCTTGGAATTTCCACCGTCACCACCAAACTTTAACTGGGTTTACTGGGAAACGTAGTTTGGACACGTCCTTCCCCCCAAAATCCTCCCAACCCTTGCACTCCACTTCCTGGGGAAGGTTTGGTAAAAATCCTCACCAATTTGCATAGGTGACCACAGACTCAAACCCTTGGATCTTAGAACAATGAAAAAGCATTCAGTTTTCTTACAAGAAGACTTTTAACAGAAGTAAAGGAATCACCTCTGTAAAATCAGGATGGTAGATACCTTACAGGGTAATTAGATTCAAAACATAGAGAATCCCTCTAGGCAAAACCTTAAGTTACAAAAAAAAGACACACAGACAGGGATAGTCATTCTATTCAGCACAGTTCTTTTCTCAGCCATTTAAAGAAATCATAATCTAACACATACCTAGCTAAATTACTTACTAAAAGTTCTAAGACTCCATTCCTGTTCTGTCCCTGGCAAAAGCAGCATACAGACACAGACCCTTTGTTTCTCTCCCTCCTCCCAGCTTTTGAAAGTATCTTGTCTCCTCGTTGGTCATTTTGGTCAGGTGCCAGCGAGGTTACCTTTAGCTTCTTAACCCTTTACAGGTGAGAGGATTTTTCCTCTGGCCAGGAGGGATTTTAAAAGGGGTTTACCCTTCCCTTTATATTTATGACAACAGGGTAACAAGCATTTTGGATAGGAGGGAAGTGGTAGACGTGGTATATCTTGACTTTAGTAAAGCTTTTGACACTGTCTCGCATGACCCTCTCATAAACAAACTAGGGAAATACAACCTAGATGGAGCTACTATAAGGTGTGTGTAAAACTGGTTGGAAAACTGTTCCCATAGCAGGGCTTTGGAGCTGTGCTCCGGCTCCGCTCCACTCCTCCAGAGCTGCTCCGTGCTCCAGCTCCAGGCTCCGCTCCAAAGCCCTGTCCCAGAGAGTAGTTATCAGTAGTTCACAATCATGCTGCAAAGACATGAGTGGGGTCCCACAGGGATCAGTTCTCAGTCCACTTCTGTTCAATATATTCATCAATGATTTAAATAATAGCATAGAGAGTACACTTACAAAGTTTGCGGACGATACCAAGCTGGAAGGGGTTGCAAGTGCTTTGGAAGTTAGGATTAAAATTCAAAATGATCTGCACAAACTGGAGAAATAGTCTAAAGTAAATAGGATGAAATTCAATAAGGACAAATGCAAAGTACTCCATTTAGGAAGGAACAATCAGTTGCACACATACAAAATAGGAAATGACTGCCTAGGAAGGAGTACTGCGGAAAGGGATCTGGGGATCATAGTGGACCAAAAGTTAAATATGAGTCAACGGTGCAACATTGTTGCAAAAACAGCTAACATCATTCTGGGATATATTAGCAGGCATGTTGTAAGGAAGACATGAGAAGTAATTCTTCTGCTCTACTCTGCGCTGATTAGGCCTCAACTGGAGTATTGTGTCCAGTTCTGGGCACCACATTTCAGGAAAGATGTGGACATGTTGGAGAGGGTCCAGAGAAAAGCAACAAAAATGATTAAAGTGTTGGATCATATTAAAGAAGTTCTGTATTACAATCACAAATGAGTTTGATTCCCCATAGTTTAAATTCCAGGGTATTACTAATTAAGAGGTCTCTTGGTTTTTGGTACTGTTTCTCTCCCTCTGTGTGTGAAACTTGCAAGCTGCTAATTGTGTTAGTACATTCTAAGACAGGGTCTGTTCTCAAAGCAATTCACAGAGAGAGAGACTCAAAGCAATACTCTAACAACAGAAACAGCACCCAGAGACTCCCCGCCCTTTTGTTGTATTAACAAGTGTGATTAACAATTGTGATTAAAATAGAGATAGAGGATGTATGTGGATGGATGCTTGGTGTGGATAATAAGTGAATGATCAGGGAGGTGCCAGCCTAAGAATCCAGTGTCCATCGGCTGAAGAAGGCGTCAAGTGGAAATAACCAGAGGACCCCCCCCGGAGGGCAGACTGGAATCCACCCAACAGCCTCAAGAATGGGAGAACCAAAGAACAAGATAACATCTTGGAGCTGTCAGGAATGTGCTATCTGCTGATTGATTCAGCAAAAGCATGAAGAAGCAATTCCCATAGACTGCCATAGGAAGAAATTCCTATAAAAATAGACTCTAAAAAGTGAGAACTTTGGGGTCTGATTCTGCAAACCAACTTCCAGGAGCATCAGATGAGCATCTGACAAGGCCCTGCTCCCTCCTCATGTCCAGGCCACCTGGCCAGTGGCTTGGCATGAGCAACTCTAAGGCTGGTAACTATGATAACAACCTTGCAGAACCTGTGTGTGTGTTTGTATGAATGAATGTGTGAATAAATATGAGATTGAATGGAATGTTATAACTATAACTAACTGCTTACTATGATTCTTTCTGTATTCACAATAAATGTGGTATTTTGCCTTTTTCCCTTTAATAAGATCCTGCTGGTTTTTATTTTATTGGTATAACAAAAGGACTGGAAAACATGACATAAGAGGGAAGATTGAAAAAATTGGGTTTGTTTAGTCTTGAAAAGAGAAGACTAAGAGGGGATATAACAACAGTTTTCAAGTACGTAAAAGGTTGTTACAAGGAGGAGGGAGAAAAATTGTTTTTCTTAACCTCGGAGGATAGGACAAGCAGCAACGCTCTTAAATTGCAGCAAGGGAGGTTTAGGCTGGACATTAGGAAAAACTTCCTGTCAGGGTGGTTAAGCACTGGAATAAATTGCCTAGGGAAGTTGTGAAATCTCCATCATTGGAGATTTTTAAGAGCAGGTTAGACAAACACCTGTCAGGGATGGTCCAGATCATACTTAGTCCTGCCACAAGTGCAGGGGACTGGACTAGATCACCTCTCAAGATCCAAGCTGATGGTTGGATAGCCAACAATTATTCACAAGCCAAGATTTTAAAAGATACAGCTAGTCAGAAGCCAGCACATTTAATACAAGACAAAGTATATTGTACTTTTAAAAATCAAAACTTTCGGAATCTTACAAATTTATACCCTGCAACTAAAGAGTCATGTCAAATTTAAAGTTTTTTTACTTTAATATCTAAGAAGAATGGAAAGATTTCCATATGAGAGATTGAAATGATCATGACTACCTCATTTAGAAAAGAGACAAAGAAGAGGGGCAAGAATGATTGGCATAGAATAGGTAAAAGCATTTCTATTTACCCTTTCTTACAATACAAAAACAAAAGGACATCCCATGAAATTGAAATAGAATAAATTTAAAATTTGATAAAGGAGATAATTTTTATGCAGTACATAATGTGTTGGAACTCACTGCCACAAGAGTCATTGCCATAGCCCAAGATTTTAGTGAGATTACTTAATAGTCCAAGAGTTTTGTGAGATTCATTAAAGGCTTGCACAGTTATGCAGATACCGAAAACACCTACAATTACATGACACAGGATACAAAAATAAATATGGGGAAATCAAACAGAAAGCTAGGGAAACTTCAGAGTGGCTTGTATATGATCAGAATCCAAAGGGCAGGGCTTTTAGGCCTGATACACGAGATGAAGTAGATCCTACTGAGAAGAAGCCAACATTACCACTGTGTGGTGCAAATTATCATGCCTCACAGGAAATAAGAAACTGAACAACAAAACCAAAAGGTCACCAGGTGGCATGTCTGAAGAATGCACAGTCCAAAGCACAAGGAGAACAGAGATGCTCCTAATGGATCTACAAGAGATGCTGTTACCACACAGAAGACTGAGCTTCTGTCCATACCTCATAAATAACAGACTATTTGGAAATCAGCTGAATATTTGGAGCCTGGGCCACCAATGACAGAGGAAATGTTATTTACACTGCCAAGAGGAAGCTAAAAGAAGTGGAAGTTGTACTGAATGCCAAATCCAAAGGACAGTATCAGCTATTCCTGATTAACTCAACACACATGTGGGCACTGTTGCGGCAGCCTACACAGGGAGTTATTCCTTATTAACGCCATATGTGGACAGGAGTATTCAGGAATAAGTGTGCTTTACTCCAAATGAGCTTAATTCATTTGGAACTTAATTAAATTAATTCAGAAAAAGGCACTATTATTCTGAATAAGAGCATGTACTTGGAAGGTATTCAGAAACAGCTATTCTTTAAATTCACACCTGGCTTTACTCTGCATGAACTTTCATGGGGTTTGTCTACACAAGTTGTCACTGTCCTGATGGGGAATGCAAAGGGGACAGCTAAGAAACACCCTTTCTTTTTACTACCCGCTGTGGAACAGGTGGGGACCCGCTTTGAGTGCAACGGGGCAGCACCCCACTTGTGGGGCCAGTGCTCACTTAAGGGTGTGATCCTCAGCCGGGCCCTTACCTAGGGTGGGGAAGTTGGCATTCCTGATGCTCCTGAGGCTCTTCCGGGGGGTGCAGAGTCCAGAAAACTGGAAGGGAGAAGGGACATGAGCAGGGCGTGGGGATAAGCAGAGGGGAGATTGGAGGTAACAAGCCAGGGGACTGAGGAGGTCGGGGGGTAACGGAGTAAAAGGGGGATGGGGAAAAGGGTGTATCAGGAAGGGGATGAGGGTAATGGTATGGGGGAGAGGAGATGGGGTAACTGGGAACAGGGTAACAGGAGGGGGAACAGGGCTGAAGGGGAGTAATTATGGGAGAGAGGACAGGGTAGTAGGTGCAAAGGCAATAGCAGGGGGCCAGGGGGTAACGGGGATTGAGGGGGACAGACAGTGGAGTAACAGGGGGACGGGGTGAGGGGGCTTGTGGGGGACAGACGGTGGAATAACAGGGGGACGGGATGAGGGGGACTGACGGTGCAGAACACGGGGACGGGTGAGGGGCATTGAGGGGGTCAGACGGTGGAGGGACGGCGTGAGGGGGATTGAGGGGGACAGAGTTTAACAGGGAAGGAGCAATGGGGTTGAAGGCAGGCGGGGTGAGGGGGATTGAGGGGGACAGACGGTGGGGGGACGGGGTGAGGGGGACAGAGGGTAACGGGGAAGGGACAATGGGGTTGAAGGCGGACGGGGTGAGGGGGATTGGGGGGACAGGTGGTGGAGGGACAGGGGGACAGGGTGAGGGGGATTGGGAGGGCGGGGGGGACAGAGGGTAATGGGGAAGGGGCAATGGGGTTGAAGGCTGACGGGGTAACGGGCATTGAGGGGGACAGACGATGGAGGGACGGGGGGACGGGGTGAGGGGGATTGAGGAGGTCAGACGGTGGAGGAAAGGGGTGAAGGGGATTGGGGGTGACAGACTGTGGGGGGATGGGGCAGGGGGATTGGGGGGACAGAGGGTAACGGGGAAGGGGCAATGGGGTTGAAGGCGGACGGGGTAACGGGCATTGAGGGGGACAGACGGTGGGAGGACGGGGTGAGGGGGACTGCGGGGGACAGACGGTGGAGGAACGGGGGGGACGGGGTGAGGGGGATTGAGGGGGACAGACGGTGGGGGGACGGAGTGGGAGGGATTGGGGTGTCAGACGGTGGGGGGACGGGGGGACAGAGGGTAACGGGGAAGGGGCAATGGGATTGAAGGGGGACGGGGTGAGGGGCAGTGAGGGGTCAGACGGTGGGGGGACGGGGGGACAGAGGGTACCGGGGAAGGGGCAATGGGGTTGAAGGGGGACGGGCTGAGGGGGATTGAGGGGTCAGACGGTGGGGGGACGGGGGGTAACGGGGAAGGGGCAATGGGGTTGAAGGCGGACGGGGTGAGGGGCAGTGAGGGGTCAGACGGTGGGGGGACGGGGGGTAACGGCGGAGGGGCAATGGGGTTGAAGGGGGACGGGGTGAGGGGGATTGAGGGGTCAGACGGTGGGGGGACAGAGGGTACCGGGGAAGGGGCAATGGGGTTGAAGGCGGACGGGGTGAGGGGCAGTGAGGGGTCAGACGGTGGGGGGACGGGGGGTACCGGGGAAGGGGCAATGGGGTTGAAGGCGGACGGGCTGAGGGGCAGTGAGGGGTCAGACGGTGGGGGGACGGGGGGACAGAGGGTAACGGGGAAGGGGCAATGGGGTTGAAGGCGGACGGGGTGAGGGGGATTGAGGGGTCAGACGGTGGGGGGACGGGGGGACAGAGGGTAACGGAGAAGGGGCAATGGGGTTGAAGGGGGCGGGGTGAGGGGGATTGAGGGGTCAGACGGTGGGGGGACGGGGGGTAACGGGGGGTAACGGGGAAGGGGCAATGGGGTTGAAGGCGGACGGGCTGAGGGGGATTGAGGGGTCAGACGGTGGGGGGACGGGGGGTAACAGGGAAGGGGCAATGGGGTTGAAGGCGGATGGGGTGAGGGGGATTGAGGGGTCAGACGGTGGGGGGATGGGGGGACAGAGGGTACCGGGGAAGGGGCAATGGGGTTGAAGGCGGACGGGGTGAGGGGCAGTGAGGGGTCAGACGGTGGGGGGACGGGGGGTACCGTGGAAGGGGCAATGGGGTTGAAGGCGGACGGGGTGAGGGGCAGTGAGGGGTCAGACGGTGGGGGGACGGGGGGACAGAGGGTACCGGGGAAGGAGCAATGGGGTTGAAGGCGGACGGGCTGAGGGGGATTGAGGGGTCAGACGGTGGGGGGACAGGGGGACAGAGGGTAACAGGGAAGGGGCAATGGGGTTGAAGGTGGACGGGGTGAGGGGCAGTGAGGGGTCAGACCGTGGGGGGACGGGGGGTACCGTGGAAGGGGCAATGGGGTTGAAGGGGGACGGGCTGAGGGGCAGTGAGGGGTCAGACGGTGGGGGGACGGGGGGACAGAGGGTCCCGGGGAAGGGGCAATGGGGTTGAAGGCGGACGGGCTGAGGAGGATTGAGGGGTCAGACGGTGGGGGGACGGAGGGACAGAGGGTAACGGGGAAGGGGCAATGGGGTTGAAGGCGGACGGGGTGAGGGGCAGTGAGGGGTCAGACCGTGGGGGGACAGGGGGTACCGGGGAAGGGGCAATGGGGTTGAAGGGGGACAGGCTGAGGGGGATTGAGGGGTCAGACGGTGGGGGGACGGGGGGACAGAGGGTAACGGGGAAGGGGCAATGGGGTTGAAGGCGGACGGGGTGAGGGGCAGTGAGGGGTCAGACCGTGGGGGGACGGGGGGTACCGGGGAAGGGGCAATGGGGTTGAAGGCGGACGGGGTGAGGGGCAGTGAGGGGTCAGACCGTGGGGGGACGGGGGGTACCGGGGAAGGGGCAATGGAGTTGAAGGGGGACGGGCTGAGGGGGATTGAGGGGTCAGACCGTGGGGGGACGGGGGGTAACGGGGAAGGGGCAATGGGGTTGAAGGCGGACGGGGTGAGGGGCAGTGAGGGGTCAGACGGTGGGGGGACGGGGGGACAGAGGGTACGGGGGAAGGGGCAATGGGGTTGAAGGGGGACGGGCTGAGGGGCAGTGAGGGGTCAGACCGTGGGGGGACGGGGGGACAGAGGGTACCGGGGAAGGGGCAATGGGGTTGAAGGGGGACGGGCTGAGGGGCAGTGAGGGGTCAGACGGTGGGGGGACGGGGGGACAGAGGGTACCGTGGAAGGGGCAATGGGGTTGAAGGCGGACGGGGTGAGGGGCAGTGAGGGGTCAGACGGTGGGGGGACGGGGGGTACCGGGGAAGGGGCAATGGGGTTGAAGGCGGACGGGGTGAGGGGCAGTGAGGGGTCAGACGGTGGGGGGACGGGGGGACAGAGGGTAACGGGGAAGGGGCAATGGGGTTGAAGGCGGACGGGGTGAGGGGCAGTGAGGGGTCAGACGGTGGGGGGACGGGGGGTAACGGGGAAGGGGCAATGGGGTTGAAGGCGGACGGGGTGAGGGGCAGTGAGGGGTCAGACGGTGGGGGGACGGGGGGTACCGGGGAAGGGGCAATGGGGTTGAAGGCGGACGGGGTGAGGGGCGGTGAGGGGTCAGACGGTGGGGGGACGGGGGGTACCGGGGAAGGGGCAATGGGGTTGAAGGGGGCGGGGTGAGGGGCGGTGAGGGGTCAGACGGTGGGGGGACGGGGGGACAGAGGGTAACGGGGAAGGGGCAATGGGGTTGAAGGCGGACGGGGTGAGGGGCGGTGAGGGGTCAGACGGTGGGGGGACGGGGGGTACCGGGGAAGGGGCAATGGGGTTGAAGGCGGACGGGGTGAGGGGCGGTGAGGGGTCAGACGGTGGGGGGACGGGGGGTACCGGGGAAGGGGCAATGGGGTTGAAGGGGGACGGGGTGAGGGGCAGTGAGGGGTCAGACGGTGGGGGGACGGGGGGACAGAGGGTAACGGGGAAGGGGCAATGGGGTTGAAGGCGGACGGGGTGAGGGGCGGTGAGGGGTCAGACGGCGGGGGGACGGGGGGTACCGGGGAAGGGGCAATGGGGTTGAAGGCGGACGGGCTGCGGGGCAGTGAGGGGTCAGACGGTGGGGGGACGGGGGGACGGGGGGTACCGGGGAAGGGGCAATGGGGTTGAAGGCGGACGGGGTGAGGGGCGGTGAGGGGTCAGACGGCGGGGGGACGGGGGGACAGAGGGTACCGGGGAAGGGGCAATGGGGTTGAAGGCGGACGGGCTGCGGGGCAGTGAGGGGGACAGGGCGGGTAACGGCGAAGGCGGCCCGGGCTGACGGGCGCGGAGGCGGAGGTCTCCGGCGGGGCCGGGCCGGCCCCACTCACGCTGTGCGCCAGGCAGGCGGCGTCGCGCTCGGAGCAGCCGCGCTCCGGCGAGCCCATGGCCGCCCCGCGCCGCCCCGCGCCCGGCCGTTAGAGGCGCCGAGAGCGGAACGGCCTTCGCGCCGGCGGGGGGTGGGGGGGGGTCATGAATATTCATGAGGGCGGGGCGAGGGCGAGCACCAGCGAAGCGGGGGGAGGAGTGAAGCCCTCCGTGGGGGGGCGGCAGTGCCGTGCTGTTGGGCCCCCCCCAGCGCAGGAAGCGGGTCCCCTGTCCTGCCCCACCTTGACCTGTCCCAAGGGGCGGGGAGTCCCAGACCCACCGCCACCCCAGGGCGTGAGGGGGGGGTCCCAAGGTGTGAGGTGAGGAGTTCTCTGCCCCTCCCCACCCCAGGGCGTGAGGGGGGGGTCCCAAGGTGTGAGGTGAGGAGTTCTCTGCCCCACCCCATCCCACCCCAGGGCGTGAGGGGGGGGTCCCAAGGTGTGAGGTGAGGAGTTCTCTGCCCCTCCCCACCCCACCCCACGGCGTGAGGGGGGGGGTGTCCCAAGGTGTGAGGTGAGGAGTTCTCTGCCCCTCTCCACCCCACCCCACCCCAGGACGTGAGGGGGGGGGTCCCAAGGTGTGAGGTGAGGAGTTCTCTGCCCCTCCCCACCCCACCCCACCCCAGGGCGTGAGGGGGGGGTCCCAAGGTGTGAGGTGAGGAGTTCTCTGCCCCTCCCCACCCCACCCCACCCCAGGGCATGGGGGGGGGGTCCCAAGGTGTGAGGTGAGGAGTTCTCTGCCCCTCCCCACCCCACCCCACCCCAGGGCGTGAGGGGGGGGGGGGTGTCCCAAGGTGTGAGGTGAGGAGTTCTCTGCTCCTCCCCACCCCACCCCAGGGCGTGAGAGGGGGGTGTCCCAAGGTGTGAGGTGAGGAGTTCTCTGCTCCTCCCCACCCCACCCCAGGGCGTGAGAGGGGGGTGTCCCAAGGTGTGAGGTGAGGAGTTCTCTGCCCCTCTCCACCCCACCCCACTCCAGGGCGTGAGGGGGGGTGTCCCAAGGTGTGAGGTGAGGAGTTCTCTGCCCCTCCCCACTCCACCCCAGGGCGTGAGGGGGGGTCCCAAGGTGTGAGGTGAGGAGTTCTCTGCCCCTCCCCACCCCACCCCCGGGTGTGAGGATGTTGCCTGCGTGCCCCCACCTCTCTTTCTCCCTGCCCCACTACAGCCAAGGCCAGGGCTCTCTGGGCAAGGAAGCAATGGCCAAATGGACAGATCTGATGGGTGTGGCTTCCCCCCCCCGCTCTGAGAGCCACTGCCCATGTACCCCATTCTCACACCCACACAAAGTCCACAAACCCTCTGCACTTCATCCTCACCAGCTACGCAGGACTTGGTGGCTAAAATTTCAAAGGAAAAAGCAGCAGAGCGAAGACAGGAGAATGAGTTCCTGTAGCTTGAAGCTGAAGTTACCCGCACCTGCTCCTCCAGTTCAAAAATGTTCGGGGCAAAGGCAGGATTCTTATGTTCCCCACAACTTGGTTGCACCATCAGTGATAAAATTGCTCTCCATCTGCACCCCCATGGTAAAGATGGATGAATGCTACAACCTGTGGAGTGATAGCTTGAGCCATGGGAGGCAGTTACTGCATAGAAGCGGGAGTCATCGTAGCTAGTTTCTAACCCCAGCTCTGCCATTGATTGCCTGTGTGGCCTTCCTTGGACAAATCACTGGGGCCTGGTGTTCAGAGGCTCTCACTATCCCACGGGAGTCATCGGTACCCTGGTCGGTACCTCTGAAAATCAGGCCTGAAAGCTCCACCCTTGCTTGGGAACGATATGACTTTGCCTGCCTTCGTACATCGCTCTTTTGTCTACGGCTGAAAAGCACAGTCAGTGCCAAGCGTGACGAATCATTAAAAGTGTCTCTCCCCTTTACAGCAGTGGCTGGCTCCAGGGGCCCCTCTGAAGGAGGATTTCACACGGACACCATGGTGATTATTTGTAAACGTCCCCCCGAGAAGAGCAAAGACGCCACCAACGCTTCCTGAAAGCAGCACAAAATTGCGGGGGTCTCCCTGCGGATGAGGGACAGTCTGCCCGTGCAGCGTTCACACCGCAGGCAGTCCTTGTGAGCCCCCCGCTGGACGGGGCGGGGCAGTGTGGACCACGTGGTGCCGGAACTACATTTCCCATGACGCGCCTGCAGAGCATGGGGAGTGGAAAGGTCATTTCCGGCGGAGAACGCAGAAAGCAGCGCGCACGTGACTACCGCGTCCTGGCCCTTCCCGGGAGTGTCAGGCCGGTCTGCTGTAGAGGTAGGCGCGCGGGACAGGTGCCACGTTGCAGGGCTCACTCGCCTCTCGGGGACGTTGCTTTGCCTGGCACGGGGCCACTTGGTAATGCAGGATTCTCCTTCTTCGATCCCGCCAGGGAGGGAATGGGGCAGGCTTCACTGAGCATGTGGGGCCAGGCTGGAAACCCTCGCTCTCCCCCTTGGGCCTCCCTGCAGTTCGGTCCAAGGCAGCATGAGACCGGTAACAATCGCCCCTCGGGAAGTGCAGTGGCAGCAGCAGCGAGCGAACAGCCTCTAGCTGTAAAGGAGACGGGGGTGCGGGGGAAGAGGGTATTCTTAGCGAGCGATCTTCCACTACAAGGATCCCTTTCTTGGTTGGGGGAAAAGTCAGGGCCTGGCAGGTCTAGAGGCCTTGTCTTTCACAGTAGGTGGCTGAGGGATGTGATATTTCTGCTGGGTTGGGAAGGGCTTTCTTGACTTTAGTACATTGGATGTGCATGTTTGTCCTGAATAACACATAGTTCTATGGCACTCTGTGATTGCTCAGCATTTTACAATGCAGTGTAAGACTCAGTATCCCTGTCTTACAGATGGGGAAACTGAGGCCCAAAGTCATACATCAAGTCAGTGGCAGAGCTAGAACCTAGGTTTCCCCCCTTTGTTGTTCCATCTTATGAACCATGTAGTACTCCAGAACATTGGATAGATGCATTTTATACAATGAAATAAATATATTAAAGTTCTAACCCCTTCCATCCCAGAGGATCCTAAAGAGCTTTATAGACAGACAAATTATTCTTGTATTGGTTGATCAAGGACACCATGGCAAATGCTTCTATTTACAGAAAGTGCCTTGGCAACTTAAAGTGGCCGACAGCTCTCTCTAAAAAATACAATACAAAAGCCTCATGGAGGCACTCCAGTGCCACTTTTGGTGACAAAACTCTGCAGTGTAGACAAGGCCTACGAATGTACACGCATACACAAATGCATGGAATAGTTTAACAGGTCTAGGGTAAGTAAATTCTATCTTAAGCCAATCAGAAGTGTTTCGAATGAATCGATGGAACTACAGCAGATCCTTTCACGCACTTTATTAAAAGAAATGCATAACCCAGAAGCCATAAATAAAACACCATCACAGCAATTCATCCACAGGAGCAAGAGCAAATAAAAATGGAAAAAAATAGAACTAGTGATATTGATTATTCCCCTGAGCATAGATTCCTGTAGGTTGATTGTTTTCATATCTACTTTGAGCAGCTTCTGCTACAGTAGTCTCCTCAAGGAGAAGCTCTGTGGGTCTTGCTAACAGGAAGGCAACTGGCATGCAACTGATGTGCTTCAATACAAGTATTTAGGAAGCTGGGCAGGTAAAGTTGTTTTCTACCACAATCAGCCACCTTTGTCTAGGAGCACAAATGAGATTTTAGAGTCAACTTGACTTATTCAGGGTCTCTAGGAGGAGGAACAAACGACTCAGAATAATGCAATGTGGCTGTGCAGAGCAGGTAGATCTTTGATTGGCACTAAGGGATGGATAGCCCTGTGGATGGGGGTTGAAGAGAGACTCTAGATAACTATGAAGGAAAGGAGCTCTTCCTGGGAATGAGGCCATTTGCCAGGTCACAGCGCACCCCCCAGCGCAGGGCAGATCTCTTCTTTTCTGTAGGCACCAGATAGTTGTTGGGGACATAGATGTGTTGAGACCTGGTTGGGAGGTCAGGCTTGTAGAGCATCTGTTCTCGGATGCCCCAGCGCAATTCCTTCCTGTGATCCTCCCCTGGTATCCGGAATGACTCCCAGTCCCGCTTGTACTCAAAGTACCGAGCTACCCGGTCAATCTTCCCACGATTACGGCCTTGCTGCTCTAATCTTGGAGGAATGAAGGATTTAGGTTGTCCAGCCATAATCAAGTCTTGTTCATAAACTGGAGAGCCCTGACCATGGCAATCCTTCAGAAGAAATGGGGGGTCTCCATGAGAGCCACTGCGATGAGTAAGATCAAAGTAAAACTTTCTATGGGAACTGTGGTTCGGCTCGCTTTCCACCTCTGATGCAGTGTCTTCCTGGTGGGGGTGTAGATGGAGCAGTCTGTGTCTCAGGTTTGAGGTCTCAGGGTCACTTTCAGCACTGGTTTCTGGTTCACTGGTGACAGACTCATCAGATACGTGTACCTCTCCATCAGGCATCCGCCTCAGAACTTTCCTCTTCATCACTGGCTTCCTAGGTCCTCTAAGTCCCTCCGAGAGGGTCTCTGGTTGCACGCTGTGTTCTGCCTGGTGGTGCCGCATCAACAGATGAAGAGATGGCCTGATCCCAGAAGCTACAGATGCTTTACTGTAGGGATCATACTGAGTTGGAGCATAGGTTCCTCTCAGGCTATCTCCATCTCCTTGCTCTGCGCAAAGTTGGGTAAAGGCCATAGCAGCTGCTGCCATCCGCTCTTTATGGTTCATAGTGGCCCATCTATACTGATCTGGTCCTATCAGTGCCTCCATGATTTCACCTGGGCTGGACTGATTGTCACTTATTCTGTAAGAGTAAATTGTAATTAAGTTCTTAGTACATCTGAACTGATAGATACAAAAGATACTTAGAACATTAAAATCAGACTCTAGACCACTTACCAGTGACCATCTGAAAGCTAAAAAGGAATTTAAATAAATGAGTAAGAGCTAGTGAAACTGAAAAGAGTAGAGCAATGAGAATCCTGTATGGATTCCCAAATTTACCCTTCACTTTGAACGATACTTCCCTACAGATGCTTTTATGTCAGATGCAGACAAATAGCACCTATAGTGTAGTGTCATGCCCCAGTGTCCCTTTTGAAGCAAATATTAGAATTGTGCCATATAAGAATTTCCAGTGATATTCAAACAGCAAAGGGGTAATTGCTATGGGTTAGTTGTCCTAGCACAAGGGACAGTTACAAAGGTAATAGCTAAGTATGAAGCAGAATAAGATTAACTCTTTGGTTTTGTCTAAAGTGGAGAGGGGCGGGGGGGGGGGTATTAGTAACTTTTTCTAGTGTGATTCTGCCTTGTGTGATCAAGGACAGTTTATTTACTAGCTGTGCTGACTCCAATGGGGCACCCTAGAAACGTTTTACTAGCACAGATAATGGAAAGGCCCACCCGTGGGAGGTCACCTTGATATCAGATACCTAAGGCAAAGCTGGAGACTGCAGTTGAATTGAATACTATGAGACTTCAGTCCATAGTAGAAGCCAAGCTAGGGAACATTTAGGCTGAAATTTTCAAAGTCACCTCGGGGATTCACATTAATTCTACGAGCAACTGGGCACCGAATCCATTAGACAGCTTTGAAAACTTGAGCTTCAATAATGTCAAAAGAAGCTATTTTGAAGGAAAGACGACATAACAGATGGTTCCGTAAGACTAACAGGCATTAACAAGTTGCCTCACATGCCAATGCTAGCAGAGCAGGGGCTGATGAAAATGAGGATTGTTGCTTGGCAGCTCTGTACAGGATCCCAAAAAGACTACATGAAAGCTTGGTATAGATGTGACTGGGCCTACACAGTAGATCTGATATAACAAGTAAATGGAATGAGGGACATGAGATTAGAAGTGTTGAAAGGATTAATTACACTGAGTAAGGAAAAGCTGTCACAGCTAAGCCCAGCAACCCATATGGTAGGTCAGAACATGGGATATGCAAGGCACTGAGGAATGTTAGAAGGCCAAAGCCAGTACGTGAAGTAAATTCTCAGATGGGTAAATGCCAGAGGCAGATTTATACTAAATCTAATAGGAAGTAAAGAGACACTCAGACTTGCTAATCTCCTTACTCTTCTTCTGCAGACACTGAGGCGCTACCAACGGCTCCCAACTGGGATAGTTCACCGGAATTTTCAGTATGGCAGACCGGGGTATGGAGAAAGATAAAGGAGAGGGACTACTGAAAAGGGTGCAGGAACTGGAGGAAGAAGTGAAGAGACTGCAAGAGAAACTCTTGGAGGGCAAGGAGGGCACTGACATAAAAAGGAACCCTTCAGCACTGGGGAAAACTAAGAAACGCCAGCAGCGGCCATTTGATTTTAGTGCCTATGGCCGGAGACACGTGGCACTAAAGATTGCCTACCTGGGCTGGGGATACCAGGGTTTTGCCAGCCAGGAGAACACCAACAACACCATTGAAGAAAAACTGTTTGAGGCGCTAAGCAAGACCCGGCTGGTAGACAATAGGCAGACTTCCAATTATCATCGCTGTGGACGGACAGACAAGGGGGTCAGTGCATTTGGACAGGTCAGTACCCAAGGCTGCAAGTTCTCCCAGCTCTTGCAGCTATGAGAGATTCTGCCTTAATTATGCTGTGAAATCTAGGTGGAGGGCATATAGTCCTCTACGATAATTCAACAGGCTTTATTCAACCCAGTGTTGAGCACAGAGGATAAGAACATTGTCCCAGTCTTTAAAAAGATACTAATTTTTCCCCTCTGATCTGAAAATGAACATGGTAAGAAGCATTTCTAGTATGTAAAAGGACACTCAGCAAAGAGAGCCCATAGTTAACTTTGTGCTCAGCAATGCATTTAGTCAGCAATTCACAATGGACATGAATGATGGATGACACTTAGGGCTTGTCTACTCAGTGAAGCTAGTGTGAAATAAGTGAGGGTATGACTTCAAAATTCAGTGCTCTTCTGTACTAACTCGCCACATGGACACTCACTCAGCACACAGGCACTCTTACTGTGGAGTAAGAGCATCCATTCTGGAAGCAATGGCAGAATAGCTATTCTTGGCTATTTCCCCTTGTGGACAAGCCACTAGCGTGAAACTTAGAACAATGCTAAGCAAAATTACAACTGCACCAAGTGTCCCAAAGAGTCATTAAGACATGTTGTTGACTTGGTTAAATTTTTATTCCTTTAAAAACAAATGAAAAAACCCCTCTTGAAACTAATGAGAATGGTCTCCGGTTGACTTAGGTCTTGTCTGCATACTGCTTTTGTACTGGTTAACTATGGTTAGGAGTGTGGGGTTCTTAATTAACTAGTAAACTCAGTATAACCCCTAGCATGGAGGCAGTTTTACCAGTATAGCTATTCTGCTAGAGCAGGGGTGGGCAAACTTTTTGGCCCAAAGGCCACATCGGGGTTGCAAAACGGTATGGAGGGCCGGGTAGGGAAGGCTGTGCCTCCGCAAACAACCTGTCTCCTGCCCCCTCCCACTTGCTGTCCCCAACCCATCTGTCCGTCCCCCCGCCTTGTCCCCTGACTGCCCCCCTCCTGGGACCCCTGTGCCTAACTGCCCCCCCAGGACCCTACCCCCTATCCAACAACCACACCACCCCCCCCATCCAACTGGCCCCTGTCCCTTGACTGCCCCCCAGGATCTCCGGCCCCTTATGCAAATCACCCCCACCCCTTACCACACTGCTCAAAGCGGCAGGACAGGCTTATTGGAAAGCTTGGGAGGTGAGTGGGCACAAGCCACGCAGTGGCGTGGCTGTGGGGGAGGGGCCAGGGGTAGCTCCCCAGCCTGGAGCTCAGGGGCCGGGCAGGACAGTCGCACGGGCCAGATGTGGCCCACGGGCCGTATTTTGCCCACCTCTGTGCTAGAGAAGGCAAGTAAGCACCTTTATACCAATATGATTACATCAATGCTGGGCCAGCTGTACTGCTTTAACAATATTGGTAAAGTTATAGTACAATTGTGTTTAGACAGGGCTTTAGTCTCACTGTACACTTCAGCCGGAACACAACAGGATACTATATCAGTGGGTAAAAGCTCCACTTCTGTCAGTGGTTTGAACTCAAACCGTCTCGATAAGGGCCAAAAGCAGTTTTTGTTTGCATGTAGACTAGCCATGATCTACCAATAAGTTGATCTGACGCCAGTGGACAACTGTCTGTATAAACCATCACAAATTGGCACCCTTGTTGAGGTTAAGCAGTGAGTTAGCCATGGAACTGAACTAAGTTGCCATCTGAGCTGTAGCTCACACAAAAGCCTATGCTCAAATAAATTGGTTAGTCTCTAAGGTGCCACAAGTCCTCCTTTTCTTTTTGCGAATACAGACTAACACGGCTGCTGCTCTGAAACCTGTCATCTGTGAGTGTGTTTCCTCCAGGTCAAGGTTGAAAGTATTCTAAGATACCTATATATTCCATGGATTACTAGGACTTTGAGGGCTGTTAGTCTATCACCAAATCAATAACAGTGCAGCAAACTGTTAGCTCACTCCAACCACCTCCAGCAGCTGTAATTATATACCCTTCAATAGGGACTACTGGTAGGTCTAGTTATTAAAGCAAACCAGAAGATCAGTGTCTCTTCCAGAGGTCTTGAATGTGTTTGTTTTAAAACTGAGTGTAATTGGAAGCTTGCTTTGCCTATCTTGAGGGAGTCTGAGTGTAATCCCCTTTTTCCAATCCTACAGGTGATTTCCCTGGACCTTCGCTCAAGCCTTTCAGAGGGAAAGAAAGTGAATGGTCATGAGGGTGGCTTGGAAGACAAAACCAGTAGTCCTGCCAACGAAATCCGCTACACCCATATCCTAAATCGGGTGCTCCCTCCCGACATACGTGTGTTGGCCTGGGCCCCTGTAGAACCCAGCTTCAGTGCTAGATTCAGCTGCCTCAAGAGGACCTATCGCTATTTTTTCCCTCATGCAGATTTAGATGTGGTCCTCATGAATGCTGCAGCACAAAAATACGTGGGGACCCATGACTTCCGGAACTTGTGCAAGATGGACGTAGCGAATGGCGTGACAAACTTTCAAAGGACTATTCTCACTGCACAGGTGCAGCTGGTGGATAGAGGAGGGGAAACTGGGCTACAGGACCCTTTTCAACTGTACCAGTTTGAAGTCACAGGCCAGGCATTCCTCTATCATCAAGTCCGTTGCATGATGGCAATCCTCTTACTAATTGGACAGAGGATGGAGAATCCGGAGATTATTGATGAGCTATTGGATGTAGAGAAGAACCCTCGAAAACCACAGTACAGGCAAGAATTATGATGAATCCTCAGAATTTCATCTCAAATTTATGCATCTTAGTCCCTGTTTCTGAATCTAGCGCCATAAGTGCCCCGCCACGCTTCCTATCAGCATCCAAGCAGCCTGTCACTATCAGTCCTAGAGTGAGATGGAAGACAGTACTTCCAGTGTCAGCCTGTTACTTAACGTACCCTCTTCATCTTCAAAGCATGCCCTTGAGAAACTACTTTTCCTGTTGCCTCAGTGTTTAAGCTTTGGCTCTTCAGGCAAGGAACATGAAATTCTTGATGAGTCTTATTCCTTAGGACCTAGTAAAAATGTAAGGTTCAATGAGCTGCTGACTTGACAGCTCTTATACAAGATAGCAGTGAGCTAGTCATAGTCTTTTCCACTGAAATCAGTGCCATCACATTGGATCTGCAGTCTTGTGTTCTAGGTTTTTCCCAAGTCACTGCATTTTGTTTTAACTTCCTGCTGACTGTGCCTGTGCACAGTTAGGTAATGTCTCCTCCTTTCCTCTCTGCAGCATGGCAGTGGAATTTCCTCTGGTTCTGTATGACTGCGAGTTTGAAAACATCCAGTGGATCTACGACCGAGAAGTTCAGGAGTTTAATGTTACTCACCTACAGCAACTCTGGGCCAATCATGCAGTCAAAACTCACATGTTATATAACATGTTACAGGGGCTAGACTCTGCTGTCATACCCCTAGGAACAGGTAGGAAAATTGTTCTGTAAGTATGCCTAACACATAGAAGTCATGTAGGGATAAAGGCTGTTTCCTGAAATGAGTAGCCTGGGTTGTTTGAGAGATACCAGCATCTGACTTGTGTATGTTACAGGCCTAGAGAAGAACAGAATGGTCCTCTGGAGAGAGGTGAAGCCCCCAGTCCATAACCAGGTCAGCAGTTTCATCGAGGGGGTGAAGGCCCGCACTTACAAACCTTTGCTGGCTCGTCCCAAGTGCGAAGGCTTGGAGTCCCGGATTAATCACTTTGTGCGCAGGGGACGTATTGAGCTGCCACACTGCGGGAAGAAAGAGACTGGAGCAGACAAAGAGGAGCACCTAGAAACAAAGAGAGGCCACGGTGACACTGCAGAAAGAGATAGTGAGGCTCCAGGACAAGCTGCCAAGCGAGTCTGTGTGGACATAGAGTCCAAGAGCTCTAAATGAGAACTGGTCACGTGATAGCAGAAGCAGGACCATCTTTCAGTGATGGGGGGAGGGAGTGGTCCCCTAGGATTTTAGGAAACGAAACATTTGGGGGTGGGAGGAAGGGCACAGAGGAGAGGAATCCTTTTTAAAGGTGCAATTCTGCACCTACTTTTTAAAAATATTAACTTCTAGGGGGCTGTTGAAATGCGGTAATATAGTGCAGAGGTTCTCAAACAGGTCCATGGAACATGCTGGGCATATGGTACTTGTTTTGCCTCCTTTTTACCAGCTGCTAAAATGCATTAAAAGTAGCTAACATTGCTTTTCCATGCAAGCAATGGCTGTATTTGCCACAGGAATATCATGTGATTGAATGGAAGAAGTGGTGCCCCGCGTAACTGAGGACAAGTGGTTGAAACAATATTAGTGTGATCCAGACTAGGAGAGTGAAAACGCCTACCCCTAGGGGGTAAACTGCTAGCTTACCTTCCGACTACACTGTTTAAGTGTGCAGGGCACTAGTGTGAGAACCACCATTATTTCCTTTCATCCCTCAATTTCTTCAGCCCTTTCATGCTGCACTTTCTGCTTAAGCACTTTGCACATGGAAGAGTTACAGCGTGAAACAGCTAGCACCCTGGCCAGGGTCCCTTTTCAGCCAGCTCCCTGGGTAAAGTGCTGTCTCAGGAACTGCTGCCAGGCTCCCGTTTGCTACACACAATGCATTTTGGTGGGTAGTACCCAAAAGTGAGAAGTATGGCAGGTGTCAGGATGCATAAGTACTTTGGAGGAACCCATGAATTTTGTAGGTTCCTTCCCCTTCATTCCTGCAGGCTTTATTTAGTTGAGGAAGGTAAGATACTTAGAGGCTACTAGGGTCACGGCTCTGTGGAAGTGTAAATGCTTTGGGTAACAGTGCTGATCATGGAGACTACCTCCAGGCACCTTAAAAGTGTCAGCATGAGATTAGAGAGCAAGGAAGTTTGAAAGAAAGTTAATTAAAAGAATCATGTCAGAAATAATCAGCTTTTTCTGGAAACAAATAGGATACGATTTCAGATGAAACACTTGTCCCAATTACAAATAGTGTGGGATGGACAACAGGAAAGACCGAGAAGGCTGGAGAAATTATTTTGGAAAGGAAGAGCCTGTACTGCAGGAGAAGAAATGAAAGGCAATAGTGGAATGGCCATGTCAGGATGTGACAGTGTCTTAATTTCTGAATCAGATCATTAAACACTTTTCAGTTTTAAACTAAGGACTAATTTGGCAATCCAATGAATTTTACTAGTTGTTTCAAATGCTTTGTTTTTCCCTATGAAGGAAACAAGCACCTTTATGACATTGTAATTAAACTACAATTTTAGATGAGATGCACTGGAAGGAAATTGATGTGACTGTACAGAAAGTTCTGCCCACAATCCCAAAGGAGCGAGCCACACTAATAACTAGTGAAAGATATAATACCCAGTACTGGAGAAAGGTACCTACCACAGGCCCTCAACCCTGTCTTTAAAGGAATTTAGGCACCCATGCTCTAAGCAGTCTTGCAACTGCTTCCCTTCTTACACGCTCATAGAAACTAACGTTGACATCAACAGGACTATGTTCATTTGAACTATGGCTTTTTCCTCAACTAGCCCAATCCTGCCCTAGGAGTACCAGCATCCTAGTATAGAGAGAGACTCTTGATTTCTCAGTGTTGGACTTCTTTACATTAGGCCACCTGTGGGGCAGTCCTACCCAGGAATGTGCATATGCCTTAAAACTACTCCAGCACTATGTTGGTTTGTTGAAAAGCTAAGTTTCATAACTCCTATAATTATAGGGCAACAGCCTGCTAGATTCAATCGCAGCATTTGATACCATGTTCAGGAGTGGAATGTCAGGTATAGAGGAAAGTATAATTAAATATTTGTAGCAGTGGTTGAGTCTGGAACATCGGATGAAGTGAGCTGTAGCTCACGAAAGCTTGTACTCAAATAAATTGGTTAGTCTCTAAGGTGCCACAAGTCCTCCTTTTCTTTTTGCAGATACAGACTAACACGGCTTCAGGGTAGCAGCCTGTTCAGCAACGTAAGTCTGTCAAGGGGAACAGTGCATGTTCTACGACAACCCCCCCTTTCAGAGGGTTTATTTCAGTACTGTCAGTGTATAAAGTAATCTGTAGAGGACAAAATGGCTTAAGCATGCTAAGCTTGTGCTGGACATTTTTCACTATGAATAAACAGGCGGAGGAGGCCCTACATTTGGCCCCATCCCCACCCCTCTTTAAAAAAAATCTGCCCTGGATTTATGGGGACAAGAGGCTCTAACTCTGTGTCACTTCTGCCTTCCCGAGCTCGATAATTTCACTACCATCGGTCGCCAAGACCCTCGGATTAGGCTTCATAAGAGGGTGGGAGGACAGCCAGCACCCCGCCGGAGCTACGGCTCAGGATCGGCGCCGGCCCCCTCTAAGCAGAGGGGCCCACTCCCACACGCGCGACAGAGACCCCCGGACATTAGAGCCTGGCGGGGGCGCGGATCGGGCCGGCCAGAGAGGCCGGGGCGGCGAGGCGCGCCAGTGTCCTCTCGCTGAGTGAGGGCCGGGCCCGGGGCCTCGGCGGCGCCCCGGCAACCCCAGCGGGGTTGCAGTCAGGGGCAGGGCGCAGAGGAGGCCCGGCTCAGCGGGGACCGGCCCGGGGCCTGCAGCAGCCCCCTGAGCCCGGTCGTGGCAGGCGGGACTCCGGTTCCAGGCCGCCGCTGCCGGGGCCCTGCCCGGGAGGGGCCCAGTGCCCCGCCCCGCATACCTGTGCCGTGCCCGAGAAACTCCAGGCCCCGTCCCCGCGCAACGACCGTTACCGGCTCCTGCCAACGGCCGGCAGCTGCCAACGTTTAAATCGCGGGGCGGGCCTTCCCCGAGGCCGCAAAATCCACCGTTCTCATTGGACCGCCCTCTGTTAAAGTCCGCCTCCCGCCGCCGCATGCTTCGCTTTCATTGGGCGCTTTGCCTCAAAACGTCATCCCCGGCTTTTCTCCTCCCATTGGGTGCGGAGCTGGCGGCCCCGCCTCCTCCGCGCTGCCTCGAATTCTGATTGGGGGCGATCGGTGTCACCTCGCCCTGTCGCTACCCATTGGGTGAGTTCTCTGTAACCCCGCCCGTCGACTCGTCCCATTGGGCCTGCTCCCTGAAGGCTCCCGCCGTACCCTCCTGATTCGGCGCCAGATCTGCCCGCTAGAAGCGGGGGGGAGCTGGGGCGCTTCGAGGTCCCCTCGGCTACGCCCCCTTCTGATAACTCCGGAAAGATGGCGGCGGTGGGGAGCGTCGGGCTGTGCCTCTGGGCCCCTGCGCCCGCCCTGAGTCAGGGCCTCCGGGCCTTCTGCACCAGCCGCGGGGCAGCCGCCGCGGTGAGAGCGGAGCAGCTGGCGGAGAAGCTGAGGGCCCAGAAGCGTGAGGAACAGAAACAGGAGGCGAGTGTTCCCGGCAGGCTGGGCAGGGGTCGGGGACTACAGCTCCCGGCATGCACTGCGGGGTCTGCGCGTGCTCGTCTCAGGCTACAGCTCCCGGCATGCACTGCGGGGTCTGCGCGTGCTCGTCTCAGGCTACAGCTCCCGGCATGCACTGCGGGGTCTGCGCGTGCTCGTCTCAGGCTACAGCTCCCGGCAGGCTGGGCAGGTGTTGCCGGGTGTCCGGTTTCCGCCGGAGCACCCGGGAGAAGAGGGACCCTGGCGGCTCCGGTCAGCACCGCCGACCGGGCCGTTAAGAGTCCGGTCAGCGCTGCTGCAGCCGGCCTGTCCTGGCTGCCCCTGGAAGCCGCCAGCGGGTCCGGGTCCCAGGCCGGGGGCCACGTGGCTCCGCGCGCTGCCCCCACCCTGAGCACTGGCTCGGGCCCGCGGGGGCAATGACCGCGGGCAGGGGCGGCGCGTGGCAGCGCCCCTAGCCCGTACCCCCCCCGCACCCCAGAGCCCCCTCCTGCACCCCTCGGCCCCACCTGAAACCCCCTCCCGCACCCCGAACCCCTCACCCCTGCCCCATCCCAGAGCCCCCTCCCAGACTCCAAACCCCTCGGACCCATCTGAAACCTCCTCCTGCACCCCAAACCCCTCATCCCTAACCCCCCCGTGAGCCTGCACCCCCAGCCGGAGCCCGCACCCCCCCACACACCCCTGCCCCATCCCAGAGCCCCATCCCACACTCCGAACCCCTCGGCCCCACCTGAAACCACCTCCTGCCCCCCCCGCACCCTTGCCCCATCCCAGAGCCCCCTCCCACACCCCTGCCCCATCCCAGAGCCCCCTCCCAGACTCCCCTCCCAGACTCCGAACCCCTCTGCCCCATCTGAAATGTCCTTCTGCACCCCAAACCCCTCATCCCTGCCCCCCCCGAGCCCTCCACCCCCAGCCCGAGCCCTCCCCCGCACCCCAGCCCTATCCCAGAGTCCCCTCCCACACTCCGAACCCCTCGGCCCCACCTGAAACCTCCTCCTGTACCCCAAACCCCTCATCCGTGCCCCTCCCCGAGCCTGCACCCCCAGCCGGAGCCCTCACCCCAGCCCAGAGCCCCCTCCCACACTCTGAACCCCTCATTTCTGGCCCCACCTCAGAGCCTGCACCCCACCCCAGAGTCTGTACCACCTACCGCACCCCAACTCTCTGCCCCGCACCCCTAATGCCATCACATAACCCCAGCCCTAAGCACCCTCCTGCTCTTCCTAATAGCCATCCCAGCTAGGTGGCCCTAGTTCCCACAAGCAGCTGGTGGCTGCTTGGGGAGAAGGGTTCAGTTGGAGATGCTCCAAACTTTATGTTCTCCACAAGACTGTACAGTCCACACCTGTTCTCCACACACCGTGTACAGTCCACACCTTTACTGGCTAGACTACGCACTGCCTGTCTGACTGAAGCCAGGTCAACACTACAAACTTGCTCCAAACATAAAGATGCTCCAAACTTGCTCCAAACTTTATGTTTCAAATAAAGGACAACTTGGAAATTTATGAGCGTTAATATACAAATAGCACATTGTATTACCGTGTACAGTCTTTTGCATGATTATTGGTGTACACAAGACGATATTTATTGATTTTGATGTGGAATGTTGGGCACCGAACAAGGACAGGTGGTTATGTTGTGTGTGACTTTCTAACATATTTCCTCTCAACCTGCTTTGGGACGCAGGACAGGTGAAAAAACTTGAAACGAACAACACTAGAAAACTGTTGGTTAGCAGGATGGTAAAATAGGGAGGAGTCGGTTTCTGCAGCATGAATTACATTTTATGCAACCTCACCTTAACATTAAAGAGCTATAATGAATTTATAAAATAACATCAATGCAATACTAAGGTTATATATTTAAACAAGTGTCAGTAAACGTTAACATTAATTTGTCCACATTGCATATTTTGTCTGCTAAAGCATACATTTAAAAAATTGAACTAGTCATTAAACACGGAACAGCATAACTCCCCCCCTCCCCCCCCCGCTGTATAGTCCATTGTCGGGTAGGGAAAGAGTCAGTCAGTGGCTGCAGTATTACTGGATTCCCTACCAGGACGGTTGGGTGAAGGCAAGAAAAATCAAGCTCCTGCAATAGCCTCTTTAGTCTCGCTCATTGCGAGTGATTGGGACTCTTTTGGGGGGGGGCAATTAATTTTACAGTAGTATTTAAAATACCTCCCTGGAGAGGTGAAGGGTATTTGAATCGCGTGTTCCATCTCCCACATTCAAACTGTTGCAGCTCCTGGCCTTCTCCTAGTGCCTGCTTGGGCCTTGCAGTGAAAATGAATGAGGGAGGAGGAGAGCGAGTGATGGAGGGAGGGGGGATGGAGTGGGCAGGTCCTTGGGGCAGGGGCGGGGCAAGGGCATTTGGTTTTCTGCAATTAGAAAGTTGGCAACCCTACTCTCAGGATCAGACCCTGTTCTCTTTGCTGCCTTTACCAGGTGCTTGTAAATAGGCTTCAAATGGCCCAGCAGTAAACATTACAATCGAAGAGAAGAAACTACCCGAGTAGTGTGCAACCACACTGATGCCAAGTCCACATCCGTCCCTCAGACTGAACCAGGCAAGAGAGATCTAGTAAAGACAGATCAGGGATATAAAGGGAGAGTAACATCAAAATGGAAAGGGAGGGAAACCCCATGTTGGCAGAGGGTAAGCTTGCCAGCAGGGCAGTACATATTAGGAAAGTATTGTGTGTTTAGCTGTTTTTTTTTAAAATGTGATTTAATAATTGGAAATTGTGGGAGCCAACATGTGGGCAGCCGGTGCTCCAAGCACCAACAGCTTGCAAACCTTTGTGTTAAAGGAAAATGCTTCTTAATTATTTGTATTTAACATGCAAACATAATGCTGGCATCTTGAATCTGGTGCCATGTGACACAAGAAATGCCAGTTCCCTTTGAATGCACAGGGAACTGGAGATCTTCAAAAGCTGTTTTCCTTGCCTGCGCTCTCAGGGCTTGTCTACACCTACAGCGCTGCCGTGACACAGCTGCACTGCTGTTGCGCTTTAGTGAAGGCACCGCTGTGCTGACAGGAGAGCCGCTCCCGTTGGCGTAGTTATTCCACCCCTGTGAGAGACGGTAGCTATGTTGACAGAAGAAGCTCTCCCATCGCCACAGCGCTGGCTGTACCTGGGCTAGGTTGGTTTAACTAAATCGCTCGGCGGTGTGGATTTTTCACACCCTGAGCAACATAATTCTACTGATGTAAGTTTGTAGTGTTGACCTGGCTTCAGTCAGACAGGCAGTGCGTAGTCTAGCCAGTAAAGGTGTGGTGTTACATGATGTTAGTTGACTTGTTCTAACTAAAACATTCTAAAACTCTAGTGTAGACAAGGCAGTGTAAACTTTAAGGTGCACTAAATGGGTCAAGTTAAAGCCTAAGGGTTAGCCTAGCTTTGTATGAGTTAAAGTTTACACTCCCTGTCTGCACTGGCCCCCTAGAACGTGTTAGGTAATAAAACACCTTTAAATCCTGGTTCAGACAAAGCCCCAATGTGATCTCATTCTGAGGGGTTTGTTCTCACAACTTGAAAAGCCTTGTGTGGCTCAGAGGCCAGCATGGGGGTCCATCTGACCCTTTGCATTATTAACGTATTCGAATTAATCAGTGCCCTTCTTCAGAATCAGCGAGTGTAATAAAAACTGCTGCCTTTGGAGGGTGAACAGCCCCGGTGGGCCAGCCTGTATTCCACCTTGGTCCCGAGGCCCGTCGGGGACATCAGTTGGCGGCTCCTTCACGGAGCTGTGAGCACGGGTGTGTTTTTGACGCGGTTCACCCCCATCCCAGATACTTGCCCTTTTTGCAACGTGAGGGAAACCCTAGCACACGTATATTTAGAGCGTGCCAGGCTGCAGCCCCTTTTCCAGCTCCTCACGAATATTTTATTATGCTTTTGGCTGTACTTTTCCCCTCACCTTTTTATTTACACACTCCCCATCCGTGGCCCCACAAAGTCGCAGCATCTCCTGGTTAACCTCCTCCTAGCCCTAGCTAAAACAGCCATCTATAAAACCAGAGAGAAGAGGTTGGCCGATGATGCTTCCTGTGACTGTAGGGCCGTTTTCCGATCCTCAGTACTTTCATGTATCCGGGCAGAGTTCCTCTGGGAGGCGTCCACCGACTCCCTTGACGCCTTCGAGGAGCAGTGGGTGCTGTCCAAGGTTCTCTGCTCAGTGACCCCGTCCGGTTCCCTCCATCTGACCCTTTGATTGAGGGGAAGAGCGAGAGACCTCAGCCCCAGCCATTGCCGCTATGGATACCACCATCATCACCACCACCTAGGAGGGGTCCTTTCACACGTGGGTGCACGCCCCCCCGCCCTCCAAACTGCCCACCCTGCAGCCTTGCTCATCTTGTTGGGCACTCTCAGGAGAGGAATAGTTGGTGAAACTGGGCGTGGCACTAGGTAACTCGAGGGGGGTGGAAGCCCCCCCCCCCCCTCTAGGCCACCAGGTAACTCAGGACGGTGGAAGACCATGAGTGTGGAGGAAGCCCCCCTGCTCTGGGCTCAGGCAAACCTGAACACTTCTCTCCCCTGAAGGCTGCTGTGTTATACATTGCGTTTGCTTTTGTTTTGTTGCATAGTTTTGTGTTATCTTTTTTGGTGGTTTTTTGTAAGTGAATAGAATGCAAATAGAATTTTCTCCTGCTTCAAAAAAAAAAAAAGTCATTCGTCTGCTCATACCCTTACTTTAAAATCTTGGCCTTACTTCTTGAATGCTGTCAGCGGGGGTCAAATGTCAGCCTGACATCAGAGCTCCTAGGCCTGCATCCAGTGAGTGATGAAACCGACATAAAGTGGCGAGGCACTGAGAGCGCCCTGGAGTTGAATCATTTGGGGATAAATCTTGCCCAGCCAGGTGAGATTCCAGTGGGATGGCTGCTGTGATAGGACCATTGGGCAGTCTCTGAGGCCCTGTCACTGTAGTAACTGTGCCTCACGCAGGTTTGAGAGATCCTCAAAACACCATTGTGAGGTAAGGAGATGCCAAGACAGAGACATTACGTGAACTGCCCAGTGTCTCACAGGAAGTTTGAGACAGAGTTGGGAATTGCATGCTGGTCTCCTAAATCCCTGTTACTTAACCTGAGACCATCCTTTCTCCACTTAGAGCATTTTCTCTCTTCACAGGAGCCTAAAAACCCAGTATTGAGGCGGGTCCGAGAACTGACCCAGCTCAGCAAGCAGCTACAGCGGGTTCACCCCAACGTGCTGGCCAAGGCACTGAAGCACGGGATCCTGTACCAGAATCAGGAGCTTGTAGTGATTGACAAACCCTACGGCCTCCCTGTGCATGGTGAGAGAAAGACAAGGGAGGCCGCTCTGTGCTGGGCAGTGCCTAGGCTAATGCTAGGGGTGCATGTCAGCCAATGCTAGTTACTGTGAGAGCAGCTTCACCAACCCCTGAAGGTGCCTTCTCTTGGTTAGTAGTGTCTGGGTTCATGTTATATTAAACAACGCTAATTGATTTCAGATCCAAACGCATCTAAATGCCACTCGGATCTCTGCTACCATGCCAACATGCTCATCGCTATGTAGAACTCAATAGAGCCTGGGTCATGCTGAGCTCATGAACAGAGACCTGAAGTGGTGCAGTACCCCAGACAGCCTCCCACGGGAGCTGCACAAGGGAGTAGGTGGATGGGGTAAAAGGAGCCAATAGGGTAATCTGTCTCTAGCTTCTCTGATTATCCTGGGGATTTTCTTCCTACATCTGGTCCCAGGAGAGAGCAGCATGTATCTTCTTAGGGTCACATCTCAGTTTGAGGAAAGGAGAATGTTTCACCACAATGCTGATTGTCATAGAACCATAGAATATTAGGGTTGGAAGAGACCTCAGGAGGTCATCTAGTCCAACCCCCTGCTCAAAGCAGGGCCCAACACCAACTAAATCATCCCAGCAAGGGCTTTGTCAAGCTGGGCCTTAAAAACCTCTAAGGATGGAGATTCCATCACCTCCCTAGGTAACCTATTCCAGGGCTTCACCACCCTCCTAGTGAAATAGTGTTTCCTAATATCCAACCTAGACCTCCCCCACTGCAACTTGAGACAATTGCTTCTTGTTCTGTCATCTGCCACCACTGAGAACAGCTGAGTTCCATCCTCTTTGGAACCCCCCTTCAGATAGTTGAAGGTTGCTATCAAATCCGCCTCACTCTTCTCTTTTGCGGACTAAATAACCCCAGTTCCCTCAGCCTTTCCTCATAAGTCATGTGCCCCAACCTCGTAATCAATTTGTTGCCCTCCACTGGACTCTCTCTAATTTTGTTCACATCCCTTCTGTAGTGGGGGGCCAAAACTGGCCGCAATACTCCAGGTGTGGCCTCATCAGTGCCGAACAGAGGGGAATAATCACTTCCCTTGATCTGCTGGCAATGCTTCTACTAATACAGCCCAATATGCCATTGGCCTTCTTGGCAACAAGGGCACGCTGCTGACTCATATCCAGGTTCTCGTCCACTGTCACCCCTAGGTCCTTTTCCGCAGAACTGCTGCCGAGCCATTCGGTCCCTAGTCTGTAGCGGTACATTGGATTCTTCTGTCCTAAGTGCAGGACTCTGCACTTGTCCTTGTTGAACCTCATCAGATTCCTTTTGGCCCAATCGTCCAATTTGTCTAGATCACTTGGACCCTGTCCCTACCCTCCATCATATCTATCTCTCCCCCAAGTTTATTGTCATCCGCAAATTTCCTGGGGGTGCAATTAATCCCATCATCCAGATCATTAATAAAGATGTTGAACAAAACTGGCCCCAGGACCACTGTTCCCTCTAAGCTGTACGTGTATGCACGCGCACACAGATTCTAAACCCCCTGCGCACAAACATTTGCATAGAAGAAATTTTTTGAGCACATGGCCTGTCAAAAATTAGAGGGAACATTGCCCAGGACCACCCCCTGGGGCACTCCGCTTGATGCTGGCTGCCAATTAGACGTTGAACTGTTGATCGCTACCCGTTGAGCCCGACAATCTAGCCAGCTTTCTATCCACCTTATAGTCCATTCATCCAGCCCATACTTCTTTAACTTGCTGGCAAGAATACTGTGGGAGACCGTATCTAAAGCTTTGCTAAAGTCAAGATAGATCACATCCTCTGCTTTCCCCATATCCACAGGGCCAGTTATCTCATCGTAGAAGGCAATCAGGTTGGTGAGGCATGACTTGCCCTTGGTAAATCCATGTTGACTGTTCCTGATCACCTTCCTCTCCTCCAAGTGCTTCAAAATGGATTTCTTGAGGACCTGCTCCATGATTTTGCCGGGGACTGAAGTGAGGCTGACTGGTCTGTAGTTCCCCGGATCCTCGGATTCTCTTTCTTCCCTTTTTTAAAGATGGGCACTATATTTGCCTTTTTCTAAGCATCCAGGACCTCTCCCAATTGCCACGAATTTTCAGAGATAATGGCCAATGGCTCTGCAATCGCATCAGCCAACTCCCTCAGCACCCTTGGATGCATGTCCAGCTTTTCTAAATAGTCTTTAACCTGTTCTTTCGCCACTGAGGGCTGCTCACCTACTCCCCATGCTGTGTTGCCCACTGCAGCAGTCTGGGAGCTGCCTATTCAGACAGACCCAGCAGGCTGTGCTATGGGAAATGATGTAGGAGACCTAGTATTAGAGATTTCTCAGCTGCTCCAGCCTCTCCTAGCAGGAGATGCACTTATGTGGGGAAAACAGCAAATGGAAAAGTGTAAGTTTGTTTTGTTGTGGTACTGCCTGAAGGACCCTAATCAGGACCATGGCACGAGGTGCCATACCCACAGATAGGCACGATCCCTGCCCCGAAGAACTTACTGTCTAACTTGGAATGTGCTTGTGAGACTCTTCTGATGGTGGGCAGAGGAGCCAGTCAGCGAGTGAACTTGTCTGGCATTGCTCTGCTTTGAGTGGCACCTGGAGTAAATCTAGGGTTCCTCTGGGAACTCTGAGTGCCCGGCCCCAAGGGTTAAAGTTCTGAAGGTTCCCAGTGTTGTCTGGCAGAGTGAGAACTGGAGGCATCTCCCAGGCTCACAAGTGTCTTTGTGACTCCTGAGTCTCCAAAAGGAACATTTTGGAATATCAAGCTCTTTCAATGGGGCCCTGATAGAGCCTGTGCTTGCTGGCTCTGCACTCAGGGGAAACCGCTTCCAAGGGGAGTTCTCTCGGGTGCTCGGTCACTAATCTAGTTCTTTGGTCTTGTTTCTCTTTCAATCGCCCAGGTGGCCCTGGGATCCAGAATTGCATCACCGATGTGCTGCCAATTTTGGCCAAGATGCTGGATGGCATGAAAGCTGAACCCCTGCACCTCTGTCACCGGCTGGACAAGGAGACGACGGGCGTGATGGTGCTCGCACGGGACAAGGACACAGCACATCGGATCCAGGGCCTCTTCAAGACGCGACAGGTGGAGAAGAAATACTGGTACGAGAGGTTTGCTGGGAGCAGGAGCACAGGCTCCCAAGTGGTTTGGCGCAAGGTGTAGAGGGGCATCTGCCCTCTTAAAGCTGAACTGAGCTCGGTACTGACGGAGCTGATTGAGGCCTTAGAATGGGCAGCAGTAATGCAGATTTCCTACAGTGCCTGAAAGGGCCCCTTTTAAGGAGAGGGGGGAGCTCAGTCCCCACAGCCCAGTCAACCCTTGGTCTTTCCCTAGAGACAACATGGGGGCGGAACTTCTGCCAGCAGTGGTTCTGCGCTGCAGTGCATCTGTCCACTGAGAACAAGCTGGATACTTGCCAGCTCATTCACTTATGCCACAAACAGCCCTCACAGTGCTGCTCACTACCCACTCAGGCTGTGTTTGAACTTGTGACCTAGAGGGGGAAGGCCCCCTGTTAAACATGCTGATATGCTCTCACCTGGGAGTGATAGAAGCGCCATCTGCTCAGGATTGGTTGTGCCATTCTTGGGAATCAGATGATGAGCAGTTAGTTGCTAGGCCCGGTAGCTTGCTGTGTTCCAGCCTGGAGAGCCACCTTCCATCTCTTGCTCCCCAGGACTAGGTCTCCTCTCCCCTCCTGAGCACAGTTAGGAGAAGAGTTGAGTGGGAAGGGCATCTTACTCCATACAGCTGGCGGTGAGTCTGGGGCTCAGAGCCTGAGAAAGGGCAACGGGGGGGCACTCCTCGGGGCTCCGAATCTGCTGCTCAGACCTCCATGTGTAATTGCTGTCACCCCAGAGCCTTGTTAGCTCTTTCGGGGGACTTGGAGCTAGCTGTACTTTATAGCTTTTTGGAAGGGCTGATCATGTTTTTCACTTGGAAGAGCCTCCCACTGCAGGGTCAAAACCTCGGCAGTATTGCTAATGGAATAAAGGAGAATGACCTCTCCCTGCCCTGTAGAGAGCTGACTGCTGTGTGCAGAGAGCTGGGGTGGGGCCCTGTTGATCCGTGTGTTCTCTTCCCAGGACGATCAGTGTGGGGCTCCCAGTCCCCTCAGAGGGGCTGGTGGATATTCCCATTGTGGAAAAGGAAGTGCAGAGCCACCAGTCGCACTATAAGGTGAGTGAGCTGCCTCCCAGCCGGGCCCTGGTGAATCTCTAGCCAGGCCATCAGCACTGTTACCCTGGCCTCACAGTGCTCAAGGTGTGTTTTTTTTGTGTCCCTCTCTTCCTTGTGCGGGCTTCCCGGTGCTTCAGATGACGCTGGCACCAAACTACCGCGTGTCTCCCGAGAGCGGGAAGATGGTGAAGGTGCGACCGAACCGAGATGCCCACAGCGCGGTGACCCGGTACCGCGTTCTGGCTAGCTCTCCCTCTTGTTCCCTCCTGGAGCTCCAGCCAATCACCGGTAAGGCTCGCTCGGACCCAGGTTTGTTCGGATATGCTAGCGAGCAGAGCCCCCGACGTGCTTTCTGTGCTGCCTCTGTAGGGGTCCCTATAGTGACGGCAGGTGCCTGATGGGAACCGGTTCAGGCGGAGCCCGCGGGTCTCTGGGAGTTCAGGGCTTTGCATTCGAGTCTGACTATTGGATAAGATTGCAGTTCAGCCGATCAGGAGCACTCCTAGTGCGGTGGGGACCGAACAGTTTGCTCCAGCAGTCAGTCGGAGTGCTTGTTTGCGTCCAGGCCGCTCTGGCTGCCATCTCCAGTCCATGCCCACTCTTCCTTTGGCAGCCAGTTTGGGGGAGCAGCAGGCATGTGCTCAGGCAGGTGGCACCAGGCTGTGTTCTAACGCCTGGTTCTTCTCTCTCCTCTTGTGTGCTCAGGAGTGAAGCACCAGCTCCGGGTCCACCTGGCCTATGGATTGGGGTGTCCAGTCCTCGGGGACCACAAATACGCACACTGGAACAAGTTGGCACCCCAGGTAAGAGGTGCTATGGCTTGGGGAGGGAGTGGGAGCTGCTGGCCCGCAGAAGGGGAACAGTGGCAGAGTTATGGGGCCTTTGTCCCTGCTGCAGCCCAGGCCCTGGGAAAGGCTTCACTGCTTGGTGTGAGGCCTGTTGCTGACCTTTCCCTGGCAGCACTTCCTTACACATCCACAGCCTGCTGAGACTGGCTTCTCCAGCTCAGGGAGTTCAGAGCAGTTTGGTGGGATCTCCAGCACCTGCTTCGGGCAGGTGAGGCCTGTTCTTCTCAGAGCCTGAAACCCAGAGGAGAATCTAGGAACCAGGCACCTAGACTGCCAGCTGGAAACTCTGGAGGAGTCCTTATGGCATGTGCTGCGGCTTCTCCCTGCCCCTGAGGAGATGGTTTCCCCTCCTACAACAAGACAGATCCTGGGGGGGCATCACCTCCGCCACCACAAAGATCCCAAGGCACCTCTCCCCAGGGAAGAGGTGGGGAAATGTGCGGTAGGCAGGTCCCATCATCTCTAGGGGAGGAGGGGGTGGTTGACTTTGCAACACCCAGCTCCTGGGGCATCTCTCTTTGGGAACTTGGGGGTGTCACCATGAAGATCTCAAGGCATCTTTTCCCCAGGCAAGAAGGAGATGGAGGGAGGGATAGCTCAGTGATTTGAGCATTGGCCTGCTAAACTCAGGGTTGTGAGTTCAATCCTAGAGGGGGCCATTTAGGGATCTGGGGCAAAAATTGGGGTTTGGACTAGATGACCTCCCGAGGTCCCTTCCAACCCTGATATTTTATGATTCTATGTTATGATAGAGGCAGGTCCCGTGGTCTCTCTGCGTTAGCCAGATCCTACAGCACCTCACCCTAGGTGAGATGGGAGGGAGCGATCTCGCCCTAAAGCAGATCCCAGGTCCTGTTTCCTCTCGGATAGTGTCTGGTCAGCTTAAGTCTTAAGCTCAGTGCTCTTTGACTGAATTGGGGGTAACCCTAAAGGCTCCTGTGATGCTCCCTCCCCCAGGCAGGTACCTGGAACACTGTGTTGGTGTCCGGCTGCGACTGATTATGGGTGTTTCTAATGCTTCTGCAGCTTGCTGTACCCACAGAGACCTCGTTCTCTTGGCCCTCCCTGGCAGTAGGGGCTGGGGTACTGCCTTGCTTTTGTAGGTGGTGTGCTGGCTTTGAGCACCGGCTCTCACCCATCTTGCTTGCTCTCTCTCTCCCCCTCTCTCTCCTTGGAGCAGAAGCTTCCCGAGAACACCCTGAAGAGACTGGGGTTGGAACAGGCCAAGGTGCGTCACCTCCCCCTTCACCTGCACGCCCACCAGCTCACCCTGCCCACGGGGACCAGCGGGGACAAGCAGCTGCACCTGGTCTGCAGGCCGCCCCGTTTCTTCACAAACACTTTAAAGCGGCTCAAGCTGGAGATTCCAGAGTCGCTGGAAAAGTGAGAGGAGAGCGGAGCTGCCTGTCTCCGCAGCTGCCATTGCTCCAATGACATCTGACTCTGGTCCCAGCTGCTGTGCGGTGCTGTCTGCCTCATGGGAGAATGGGGTGATGAGTTCAGTGATCTCAGCTGCTCCCGGAAAACCACAGCCACTGGGGACAATGGCTGTGCATTGACCTGTTTGATTGATCTTGGGCCGTTCAGCCGCTTGAGGGAGGTTCTGACTCAGACCCAAGGTCTGGTTCTGTGCAGAAACAGGACTGGATTCAGTGAAGAGCCAGCGGGTTCAGCCAGTTGTGGTTTAGCAGAGGCAGAGCAGGGCTTTGGATTCCAGGCAAACTCAAGCCATGAACATCTCTAAACAATAAATGGTGTGATCTCATTCTACGCAGTAATGCTGTTAGGAGTTGTGTAATCTGGGAGAAAATCAGGTTGTCTCTGCCATGGGGCTTCCCACCACTGAGATGTCAGCTGCCATCAGCAAGAGGCACCAGAATGACCCATTTCGCTGTGCACTGTGCCGCAAAACCCTGCTGGGGGATGACTGACTGACTGCTGGGCTGAGCTGATGGGGCCAGTTTCCCCTCTAAGGCCCTGGGCTGGAGGTATTGATCCAGGGAGATGAGGGAAGTGCAAGGCTGGAATCCTGCCTCACAAATGAGGTGGGTTTCCCCAAGCTCAGCGAATGTTGAAGGGATCCTGCGGGGCCACGGGTGCACTCGGTGACCCTGGTGTTCAGCAAGTCTTGCAGCCTCTCCCCTCCTCTCATTTAATTCCATCTGGGGCTGCATTCTGGTGCTAGCCCCATTCACGCTCTGTACTGCTGGCAGCATGGCCAGGGCCCACGGTGCATGGAGTGGGGCAGCATAGACCTTCCCTACTGGCTGGAGATCTGTGAATTGCTCTGTCTGAGCTGCCGTTCTGGTGGGAATGTGTATTAAGACAGTTGGCCATGGGGCAGGTCCCTGCCTGGGATCCGAGTTCTTCACCGCCACAGGCATTTGTAACATGTTCATTTGTAAACCACACAGTATAAATGCAGCCGCGGCTTTGCCTTGGCCAAGGGACTGCACAGAATGCATGCAGTTTTGTGCTGGAGCCTTCCCTCCCCACTGCCCACAGCACCCTTGGCAACGTAACTTGCATTCCCGCTGAGATTCCCTCAGCTCTGCAGCTTGCCTCCAGCCTTGTAGAAGCAGGTTTTCCTAGCGGCCCCCCAGGAACCCTGGGTGCTGTGCTGTGAGACCCGGTTCTTGGATCGCACAACAGCAGATTAATTCTAAGGCAAACTGCCAAATGCTAGATCAACATGAAACCCGCTCAGCTGAGCTCCGCAAGGGGCAGGGGATGGTGATTCTCCCCACGCAGCCCTGCCCTGTCTGTGTGTCACAACAATTCTAGTGCTTGCTCCCCATAAAAAGGGGTTAACGCTTCTGGGGCGTGTGTTGTACAGTCAGACTGTGATCTCTGCCTCAGAATCAATGAATCCTCCCTCCAGCCCCGGCCCTGGCTACAGCAGAGGCCCTGGCCCATTGTGTGGCAGAGACAGCTGAGCCCATGTAAAGTGACCTTTGCCAAGTCTGAGATGTCAGTGTGCAGGCCGGATGGGAGAGTTCATTAGCTCATGCTGGCCTAGGGCTTTCCTCTGTAGAGGTGTTTGAGTGGGGGCATGGCTTCCTCACTAGGGGGCTCTTATCTCTGCAGTTTATCCTGCCCCCAGCCCACACACACTCCTTTGATCCAGTGGGGCACAGGTTTGCTGACCATGAGGACAAAGAGGGCAAGGCCCCAAGTCCTTGTTGAGGGGTGGCTGGGAGGCGGGAGGTTAATTGGTGGTGCTCTAGGGTTTGAAGGGTCTCTGGTTTTGCAGGGTGGGAAGGGATTGTGTTAAATACTGGATTGTCCATGTGGCTGGAATCTTAAGGGGATCTCCAGGTGTGTCCCATTTGGCTCACGGCTGGAGAGAGAGCACCTCACTGACCCCTCCTCCCGCTCCATTCTTACAATGCTTGTCCATGGCCGTAGAGTGAGATGCGCTGATGTGCAGTAAGTAAATCAAAGTGGGATCTAAGCTTCCGGCCAGAGGGGCTTTAACATGGTCCTGCCTCTGCTAATTCAGTGGGGACCCCTGGCAAAGAGATGATGGACAGACAGCTGCATAATGAAGGGATAGTCTCTTGGGACTCATCCAGGCTAGACCCCCTCTCTCTTCCAGGGTTAGTCTGGCCTGAAAGGTGGTATGGACCCATCAGGAGAAGGCCTGTACCTGGCCCAGGCTCTGGATGGGGAGAGGTGAGGATGGCTGGGCAAGATGCCACTGCAGCCAGAGCGAGAGGCTAGAGTGGCCAAGCAACCAGAGAGGCCCACTAAGTGAGCCCAAGGGCACGAGCATGGCAGCCTTTTACACTCAGAAGTGCCTCTGACAAGCCTGCATGGGGGAGGTTCAGCAGGATTTGGCCAGGGGGGAGAGGCAAAATCCTGAGCAAGCAAGTCAATTTAGGGATAGCTACCAATTTAGGGAGGGATAGCTCAGTGGTTTGAGCATTGGCCACCTAAACCCAGGGTTGTGAGTTCAATCCTTGAGGGGGCCATTTAGAGATCGGGGCAAAAATTGGGGATTGGTCCTGCTTTGAGCAGGGGGTTGGACTAGATGACCTCTTGAGGTCCCTTCCAACCCTGATATTCTATGATCAAGGGGTGGCTGTTTAGGGGTGGAGGTCTTCACAGGATGAGGGTGGGGAGCCAGGGATCTGCCACTGAGCTTAACTAGGAAGAGTGCTGGGCCCCCTGAGCAGCGGGAACGGGCAGTGGGATTTCTAATGTGGCTGTCGTCCCTGAAAGAGTACAACTTCCCATGCAACAAGCAGGAGAAAATGGTGTGCAAGAGACCGCCCTGGGACCTCTAGAGGCACAGGCCAAAGGCTCGAGAAGAGGGTGGACCTGGAGGTCCATCGGCAGGCACACCAAGGCCGAGATTTTTAAACATCTTTAAAAATCTGTGAGAGTGAGGTACCTAGATACCTTTGAAAATCTGCCCTTGCCTGCTCCTCTCTGCCCGCCCTGAGGGGCCATCAGCTCTTGTGCTCAGCAGTGTCTCCTCTGAACAGCACAGCTGTGTCCCTTCCCTCTGGTAGGCGCACATGTGAGTGTCTACTGGAGTCTGGGGCTTGGCCTGGTCAAACACCTACCATGCTCGCCTTGCAGCCCTGCAGTGCCTGGGGCGGTGTCAGGCCGCAGAAAGAGGCCTCTCTGTATCATGCCACTAATGGCTGCCCGCAGGGCTGGGGATCTGCCTGGCTGAGAATCACTCACCTCGCAGCGAGCGTCAGCGGTTATTACAGCTGACACTTGCGTGCATCCCCCAGCCCCCCAGGCATAAGAGCTGGGGCTGGGATTGTGCCTCCCTGCCAACCCTCCTGCTCATTACTGGATGTGAAAATAGCCCAGTAGCCCCACGCCCCTTAAAATCGCTGCTAGAAATAAATCCATTCATGAGAGAGGGCTGTAAAACCACAGGGACGCAGCCTTTCGTGGGGTTGCCTGTGGCTGGGTGAGGCACGCCAGGGCCCAGCAATCAGTGCGGCCCTCCTGCTGCGACTCTGGCCCCTCTATTTGAGGGAAAGCTATTTGTAACTTTCCTAGAAAAAAAGCTTCCCTTGTAATTAGCAATGCGCTGCCTGGGCTGTCATTTACCACTGCCCGGTACATAATGCTGGGCAAATGCAGCTTTCAACCCCACAAGTGCTCATGCCCTGCTAGCTACTGCTCGGCCGGGATCAAACCATAAACAACGCCAGCAGCTGCATCGTCTCTGCTCCTGGAATCATGTCTATCGCACACACGGCTGCCGAGTACATGCTCTCTGATGCTTTGCTCCCGGACCCTAACGGCTCCCGAGCCAAAGGCCTTCGCCTGGAGTTACCGAGCGACCGCGTTGTGAAGTTCGTCACGGTGGGCCTGCCCCTGTTCCTGGTGTCCCTGGCGTTCGCGCGGGAGTTTTCCATGGGTGAGTTGCAGGGTGGGGTGTTGTCGGGACTGGTTTTGGATCAGCATTAAGGGGAAGACGTTCTAGGGCAGGAGCAGGGTATGCAGCACAGACCCCATTGGCTTCCTCGGGCTCTGGTTCTGCTGGCGCATCACGGGTACATGGAGGGCTCAAGGAGCGAGGTCAGAGTTCTGGGGGTATGGAAGAGTTTCAGAAGGGCGATAAGACCTTATGCTATTTCATGTAGTACTTGCTCCAGCCTCTAATTACTAGGGGTTAGGGTGAGTCCTTAATGGGGAGTTGACTGTCCCACGTCTGCCACTGCAAGGTTCTTCCATCTGAAGCATCTGGTTCTGGTCGCTGTCAGAGCCAGGCCACTCAGCTAGATGGACCTCGGTCTGATCCAGGCTGGCAGTTCCTACGTTCCTGTGAATACTCTGTGCTCCCCTGGAGAGTCTGTGGTGTTTATCATCTGTGTTGCAATAGTGCCTTGGAGCCCCAGTCATGGCCTAGGGCCCCATGGTGCAAGGCACTGTACAAAGAGAATAGAAAGCCCCGAAGAGCTTCCGATCTAAGCAGTTCTGCTGCGGCCGGGGGGACCATTCCGTAGCCAGCATCTAACCTTGGACATAACTTGCCACAATTCTGACAAAAACAACGGCTGCTTCCCTCTCCTTGGGGTTCCCAGTTCCTGTGCTGATGTGGCTCTGTGTTATGTGTGGTCTCGCTCCTCTCTCTCTCTCTCCTGCCCCTGGATGTTCTTGGAGGCTGTGGTTTTCTCTGTCCCTGCAGCCCTTCAGGGAGCCAGCCCAGCCAGCGCTGGGATGCTGACAGTGCTTGAATTGACTCTTCTTTTCCAGGTTTATAGGACTTGGCCTAGGATCCTATTACACAAAGGTTCATTGATAACACAATTGGATGCATCTTAACCTCAGGCTAAACATGGACTTGGAGGATGATCTGCTTCTGCCTCCAGAGGCTTTGGTCTCACTTCCTTGCTTTCTACCTCTTTCTGTCCATCCCATGGCTACATGCCCTGTGTTCTTGCTGAGAGAGACGTGTGTGTGTATGGGGGGCGGGAGATGAGGGGGTTATGTCACAATCTCTTAAGTCTCCTTTGTTGGTTCAGTTGCTGCTCCTGGAAGAGAGAGAGCATCTATTAAAATCAAAAGGGAGATGCCTATTTACGCAATGTGTGTTTAGCCTGTGGAACTCCCCTCCACATGATGTTAGAGAGGGAACAAGCTAAGCAGGTTTCAAAACAGGGTTAGACATTTCCCTGAATATTAAGAATATCATTGGCAATTAGACCTGCTGGGAGAGACATTTATGAGGGATACTCCCATCTTGACAGAAGCCAACCACTGCTTAGCCGATGCTAAGGACGATGAAGAAATTAACTATCAGGATGATTTTTCATTAACTTCTACAAAGTTATGGCTCTGGTCAGAGAAGGAATACAAGGCTGGCTGGACTAGGGGAGCAACCCCTGGATCAACCTTACTGTAATGTGTGGACAGAAAAGTTGTGGTCTTATGAGAAACTTCAATTTGGGAGACACCTGCTGGAGGTCTCACTGAGCCAGTAGTAAAATATCATTAGCTTCTTTTATGGGTGATGATGGTCTAACACAAAGGGTGTTGCATTTAACATGAGGTAACTGTATTTGGACTCATTCTAATGACTAAAGATGAATTTCCACTGGACTGAAGTTGGTGGTTGTCTAGGGGGCAGTGATCAGGAATTGATTAAATTTAATATGGGCAAGTAGAGGCTAGTTCCAACCAGTAATAGAAGCACTTGGTGTTTCAAAAGGGTTCATTTCCCTAAGCTGAGGAAAATTATCAGTGACATTGGAAAGAAAAACGTAGAAAACTGTGAATGAAAACTGGGAATTCTTTAAAAAGAATGTATTAGTTGGCCAAAAAGCCATAATTCCACAATTGAGAGAGAGAGCAGTTTTGGCTAACAGTCCTCCTGGTTCAATGGCAAAATAACGCAGCAATTAGCAATAAGAAAGCACTACGTAACAAATGGAAAAAAGAAAATACACAGCAATTGATAGAAATTAGAGTTATGAAATGTGGAAAATCTAGTGATAAAATATTTAAAATTAGCAGGCCTGGATAACTTGTAACCAAGAGTCCTAGAAGAGCTGGCTGAGGAGCTCTCTGGCCAGCTGATACTAATTTTTTATAAATCTCAGAATCTTGGGGGAATTCAAGAAGACTGGAAGAGTGCTAATGTGATGATGATAAAAAAGAGCAGGCAGGATGGCCCAACGAAGTATGTAAGTTATAATAAACTTTTGTAAGGTGTTTGACTTAGCACCACACAACATTCTAATTTTAAAAATTTAGCACCCCACAATATCAATAGACCACACATTAACTGGATTAGGAACGAACTGATGGATCTCAAAAAGTAGCTGTCAGTGGGGAACCTTCATTGAATGGGGGTGTTCTGTACGGATTGGTACGAGGCCTGATACTATTCAGCCACTGGAACAAACTACCAAGGGAAGTGGTGGATTCTCCAGTCTTCAGATCAAGACTGGATAGCTTTCTGGAAGATGCTTTAGCCAAACACAAGTCATCGGGCTCAACAGAGGGGTAACAAGCCTGTGTTATTCAGGAGAGATCCCTTCTGGCCTGAAAATCTGTGAATCTAATGTTACAGTGATGTAACATTTCTGCCAGGAAAGCTTTGGTCTCTAGTCCCGGAAGCGGAGGACACTTGTGTTTGTGGGGTTATTTGTGTATGTCTGACCAGAGAGTGTGAGGTTTGTGGATATAATTTCCATCCTGCCTCAGAAATTTGTTCTTGGACTTAATGTACAGGAGGCTGGGTGGAGCCAGAGAGAATAAAATCGACGTGTTTTTGCTGGGTTGTTCCTTGATTATTACATAGATTGAGGGGCCACCCGGTTATTAGTCTCCTGAATGGACATTGAAATAGTCTAGCTGATGGGCTCTGTAGGCTATTCACAGCGTTAGAGCTGTGGCTAGCTCTGTGTGTATGTAAAGCACCAGAACATGGTGTTACAGGAATGAACTTGTCGCCTTCAGGGACAGGATCATCTCATAGACTATCAGGGTTGGAAGGGACCTCAGGAGATCATCTAGTCCAACCCCCTACTAAAAGCGGGACCAATCCCCAATTTTTTTTGCCCCAGATCCCTAAATGGCCCCCTCAAGGATTGAACTTACAACCCTGGGTTTAGCAGGCCAATGCTCAAACCACTGAGCTATCCCTCCCCACAATCTCAAATGCCTTGATTAGCAAAGCTGGTTCCTTGATAGCCCCGTCCAAACTTAAATCATGATCTGGGCAAGACAGCAGCTCAATGCACCCTAGCTGGCCTGGCCTGAGCCAACAAGTGCACTTGTGTTGACCAGCAGCAAAGTCTAGCCTAGTGAGCTGCCTGGGGTTTGGCAGATCCAGTATCTCAGCTTATGACCCACCTGTAGCCCATGGGCTGGGGCTGTTGCAGTAGGAGCATAGCTGGGAGTTTCACTGCCCCAGTTCCTCCAGCCCCCTCCAAAACTAACAGGCCTGGAGCAGGGATGGGGAGCTGGGGGCTGCAGGGCTGTCGGGTAGCTGCATTCCTGCTGCATCAGCCCCACCAGCAAGCTTGCGGCTAGGTCTGAGCACATAGCGTGACATGCCAGCTGGAGTCAGAAGACTTAGTGGAGTCCCTGGGGGCATAGCCTGGGGGTTGTAGGGGGGAGCAGAGAGGGATCCCCCAGTCAGTGGTCTATAGGAGCTCACTAGACCACCCCTGCAGTGGGCAGTGGGGTAAGTACCCAGAATGCCTTGCACCTGAACGGGTATAGGGGGGCATTGGTGTGGCTGCAGGAAGGACGCCAGGATCCAAGCTCAGCGAGGCTGCGCTGAACCGCTCCTATCGTACTGCTCGATTCTCAGTGCTGGCTGGAGCCAGACTTTCCTGCCAAGCCTGGCTTTGCCAGTGAGGCTGTTCCTTTCCTGAGCTGGCAGGAGCCTTTGCCACAGGGATTCTCACCTTTTCGGGCCAGGGCAAGACGAGTTGTGCCCAGCCAACTGTGTTACATGAGCTGTTGGGGAGACAGGGCAGCAGGGGATACCCCAGGGGCTGTAGTCCCAAGGCAGCTGCGAGGAGTGTGGACAACACAGCCCAGGTCCAATGTGTTTTACAGACCCTGGCCCAGTCTGATCCCTGCCCAGCTCCAGCCTGCAGGGAATCTGGCAGCCTGGCAGCAGTCAGCATGACCCCAGCCAGCAGAGATGTTGCTGTGTTGCCACTGAGTTTAACTTAGTTGCTGGCTGCTGCCTGCTCCATGCCCACAAGGGGGTGCTATCCACAGTGCACAGCAGAAGGGGCAGTGTAGACGGGCGGGCTGTGGGCTGGGAGGGGAGTGGGTAGGAACGGGGGCTGCTGGACGCACGTTCACCGCAGAGATTCTGGAGCAGCAGGGTTCTGCGTTAGTGGGGACGGGGGCGGGTGGAATCCCCGCCTGTGGGTCCACCAGCTCCTCCCTCTTGCTCTAACCACTTGCGCTCTGTTCCAGGGACCCAGATCAGCTGTTTCTCACCCGCCAACTTCACAGGGAAGCAGTCTGCATACGTTGATACGTCTTGCTGGGATTCCTTGATCCACTATGAATTTGATGCTGCTGGAAACACGACAGCCAAATCCCTCTGGACTCTCAAGGTAGTGGGGCTGATGGGTTGGGGGAGCTCTGCATTTCAAGGGGCTGAAAATCAGCCCCCGATGCAGTGTCTCCAGGGCCAGTGGCATTTGGGTGGGCAAGGGACCCAGGTGAAGAACACAACTCATCAGGATACAGTGCTCACTGCCCCCCTGTCAGCCAAAGGCGAGAGGGACAGGCTGGCCTTTGCAGTGCACCCTAAGGGGCTCTGTTGGACCAATTTGCCCCAAAGCAGGAAGCCCTGCCCCCAGCCCCAGCTGGTGGAATCCCTGCTGATCTCCATCATGGCTGTGGCATGCGGCAGAGAGATTTATGTCTGACAGGCAGGCTCCAGCCACCTGGGGCTTGTGGGATCTAGGCCAAATGGCTCCAGAAGTGACTAGGGGGTCAGTGTGATTATGGTTCTGCTGTAGCATGCTCCTTGCAGTCAGCTCTGCCCATCGGCCGGGCGGCTCCACTCTGCAGCAGCCGAAACTGCCGAGTGGTGGCCGGGGGCAGCCCCGTGCAGAGTCCATGGCAGGGACCCGGCCTGGGTGTTACAAGGCAGCGACTCTTGGCGCAAGGTCCAGATCTCAAAGAAGCGATCATGGTCACATCATTGGGCAGAGAGGCCTCAATGCCACTTCTGTGTGTTTGGGAGCAGCCCCCACAGAGCTTCTGAACAAACCACCTCCGTGTAGAAGCAAGAACCACCTCTGCCATCTCCAAGAATCCCCCACTCAGGATCTCCTCTATTTACCCTGCAAACCCTGCATC
This sequence comes from Eretmochelys imbricata, assembly GCF_965152235.1. Lineage (NCBI taxonomy): Eukaryota > Metazoa > Chordata > Testudines > Cheloniidae > Eretmochelys > Eretmochelys imbricata. The sequence goes on along the minus strand of NC_135593.1, from coordinate 4,184,803 downwards.
AGCTCCCAGGGGCCAAGTGGAGTGTCCTGATCTGTGAGGCTCATCTGGAGAGCGATGTTGTTTGGGGTTCGAGTTCCCTTGGGTCTGTCCAGCTTCCCCCCTCCCCCCCCTTCAAGGAGGCCTCATGGATAGGGCACTGGGCTGGGATTCAGGAGAACTGGATTCAATCCCTAGCTCTGCCACTGACTCCCTGTGGGACCTTGACCAAGTCTCTACCCTGCCCCATGCCTCGGTTTCACCATCTGTAAGATGGGGAGGATGAGCCATTGTAAAGCACTTGGAGTGGTCAGGTGGGAAGTGCTGTGTAATCGCTCGGTATCATTATATCTGGGGTTAGACCTCAGGGCTGCAGCTCCTGATCTGCTGTTCAGCCTTAGCCTGGCCATTCCCTGCCTCCTGAGTGTTACTCCCAGGGGGATTTTGTGCCTCTGCGCATGCGCAGAATGTATGTCCCCCGCAGATTTCTTTGCTTCCCCACAGAGCAGTCATGCGACCCTCCCCAGCAGTAAGTTTCGGGTGCCCAGGGCAGCTGGCAGACAAGTAAATCACTGTGGGGCAGCGGGCGGTACTGGGGAAGACCTGGCTCGTGGCTCCTACCTTGTGCTGGGCTCAGCTGCTAGTCCCAGCTGAGCTAGGGAGGACAGGACTTCCTCTTCCTCTTCATTGCATCTGCGACTGGGTCAGACCCAAACTGATATTTCTCCCCCAGCTGCAGGAAGCTATGCAAACTCCCCACGACCCCCACTTCCTGCACCCATTGCTCCTCAGCTGCAGGGGGAGGGATCTCTGTACCGGGAGCTGCTCCCCCATCTGCCCAACCCCCATGCATCCAGATCCCCTCATACCCAGACCCTACCGGAAAGCCTCACTCCCCCCACCCCCCGCACTCAGAACTCCTCGTGATGAGTCCTACTCCCCCTGCACCTGGACACCCCAATGAGCCACCCAGATCCCCACCACACTGAGCCCCAAACAGCTATACATGGATCCCCACCCCACTGAGCCCCACTCCCCTAGCATCTGGACCCCCCTGTGAGCTCCCCACACCAAGACCCCTCTGCCAAGCTCTATCCCCCCCACACCCAGACCCCCTCCTGCTGAGCCCCAACCACCTTCACCTGGACCTCCCTGTGGAGTCCCATTACCATTGCACCCAGAAACCCCCAACAAGCCCCTGTGAATGCAGATTCCCCCTGTGCCCGGATCCCCCACTGAGCCGTCTGCATCCACCTGGTTCCCCCCCACACTAAGCCCCTTCACACTTGGATCCTGCCTTGCTGAGCCTGCCTGCCCACACCTGGTGCACCTGGCACGGAGGGGCAGGGCCCTGAGGTGTTTCAGGGGCAGGCCCAGTCCTTGCGCTTTGTCAGGGTCGGATGCAGCCTCACCGCTGAGTCCATGTTCCGGGGGGAAGCTGCACAGTGATCTCTCACCTCTGTGCAGCCAGTGGCTTCTGCTCCCCAGTGCCATTGCTGGACCCTCCACATGTATTTGACAAATAACATTTGCAGAATTTTAAAATATTGTGCGCAGAATTTTTAATTTTTTGGCGCAGAATGCCCTCAGGAGTAGAATGTGCAGCCCTGAATGGCCCTGACTTGCTTCCTGGCTTGTCCTTTATGCTCCTGTTATAGTCTGTCCTGACCGCTGCTCTGCTGGCCATTGCGCTTGTGCTCTCGCTCTTGCTGGTCGAGGTGGCCTCAGTCATTGCATTGTCCTTTGCCCAGGCCTTCCCCTACTCCCTGCTGCTCATCGCGGTGGCCATGTACCTGCCCTCCCTGCTGTGGAGATACACAGCTGCGCCTGCGCTGAACAGCGACCTGCTCTTCATCATCGACGAGCTGGACAAGTCCTACAACCGCTCCATCCGCTTGGTGCAGCACATGGTGAAGGTCCGCCAGGCCAGCACAGATGCCCGGCTCTTCTGGGAGGAGTTTGAGAAGTGAGTCAGTGGCTTGAGGACTGACCCTTTGCGTTCTTCCTCCCGTTCCCAGCGTGCACAGTCCCGCAGCCACCGTCTCGCCAGAGGAGGTCCAGGGGTCTGACTGAGCCCTTTTCCTTGGAGATCTGGGCAGACCCATGGCAAGAGAGCTCTGCAGTGGGGCAGGCCGGAGGGATCTCCTTGGAGAATGTCCTTAGGACTGGTCCAGCCAGGAGGGACCCTCCAATGCCCAGGCCGGGTCTCTGCCCCCGAACCTGTGGGAATGGGGGTTCCCGCCCAGCCCCAGCTCCCCCAAGACCATGCTACCAGGACCTTCCCTCACCGAGGCTGCCCTCAGGCCCACCCTGTTGTGGGGAGGGGGTTCCTCAGAATGCAGGGGCTCTGAGGGGAAGGTAACACAGACTGGACCTGGGTGGTGGATCCCAGTAACCCAGCCCCCCACTCCCTCCCCTGTGGAGAGCCCTCTGTGGGGGCCGGGGATGGGCTGCAGGATTTGCCCTCCACATGCTCCCGCAGGGAGATCTGTTCCTGGAAGCCCCCTCCCCACGTGGGGCTGTGGTCCAATCTGGTCCGGCATGTGTGTGTCTGATCCCATCCACAGCACAGGCCGCCCTCCACCTGGGGTGGAGCCTGAGTTACCCCAGGACTGGAGGTGGGCCTGTGAAAGGGGTACAGGTGCTCAGGGCTGGGCTTTGGGCCAGCAGACCCCCGGGGAGGTAACAGTGCAAGGCCCCAGCTGACGGCCACTGCCCCTTCCCCCACCTCGCATGTGATTCCTCCCATCCCCCGCTGCCTCCTGCCCCCTTCTTACCCCCGCAGCCAGGACTCTAGCTTCTTCTGCAGGATCAGCTGCAAGCACCGTGTGGATACCGTGGTGGGCGGGGATGTGTGTATGGGGGGGCGCCTATAATGAAGGACCCTATGCTGGGTGCACTGCAAAGCTTGGCTCTATGGTTTCCTTAGGGTCCTACTGCCTGTGTGCAGGCAAAACTCCCATTGATGGGGTGGGGGGATTGGCTTGTGGACAGGATCAGGCCCTTTATGTAGCTCTTCTGCATTTAATCTCATGAAAGAGGGGGAGGGGAGAGGGGGGTTGATTTAAATCGTGATGGAAATCAGCAAGCAGGAAACCTTGATTTAAAGCCTCGATTTTAATCCTGTTTTGCATTTGTACTTTTGAGTTATTTTCCTACAGAAAGGTTGATGCTTATTGGAGGGTTGCCATTCACACGTGGATTGACATAACAGCCTTTGCCCTCAATCCCATGTTACTTTTTGCTTTCCAGGAGGTTACGTTTTATCCAGACACGTTTTTTCAGCTTCTTAATTTCTGCATTTTGATTACGCTAGAAAAGGGGGAATGCTGCAATTTTTAGTGACTAGAGGAGGATTTAATTTTTTCCTCGTGATTTGCGTCATGCTCCATTTGGGTGGAAATTAAAATTCAATTACATGCACAGAACCAGCATTTAAAAACTGATCTTTTTATTAAACAAAATTACTCAAAATGTGTTGGCTACGGATGAGAAAAAAGTTGATCAAAACATGTTCTGAGTATAAACAAACTGACTCATTAACAATCAGCCTCCCAGTGTCCCATCCCTGAGCACCCCCATCGCTGCTTGGTGCTCAGTGCCAGGGTCACATTGGGGGCTAGACTAGATGACCCTTGAGGTCCCTTCTAACCCTCTGGTTCGATGATGCTGGTTAATGCACGGGCAGAGTTCTGATCCATCCAGCACTACATCCCCTTGGCATCAGGGGCCGGGGATTTAACCCTAGAGGTGGAATTTACAGGCCAGGTTCTCAGCTGGTGTAAGCTGACTTCAGTGAAGTGACCTAACTTACTCTAGCTGAGAAACTGGCCCCAACTACCCCTCTGTCTCTCCCCCAGGGCTCGCAGGGAGCGGTACTTTGAGTTCCCTCTGCTGGAGCGGTACCTGGCCTGCAAGCAGCGCTCACACTCCCTGGTGGGTGCCTACCTGCTGCGGAACCTGCTGCTGCTGCTCCTCATCGCTGCTACCTGTCTCTACCTGGGATTTCTCCACCTCCGCGTCTTTTTCCAAGATGAATTCAGCTGCTCCATCAAGACAGGGCTCCTGCGGGATGAGCCCCAAGTCCCGGACGTGATTCCCTGCAAGCTGGTCTTCTTCTCCGTCTTCCAGCTGATCAGCCTCTCCAACGGGGGGGTCTATGTCCTCCTGGCACCTGTGGTCATCTACAACATGCTGCAGCTCCTCCAGTGGGACAAGCGCCTCCTGTCCATCTATGAGATGCTGCCCGCCTTTGACCTCCTCAGCAGGAAGATGCTGACCTGCCCCGTGAACGACCTGAACATCATCCTCCTGTTCCTGCAGGCCAATATCTCCGAGCTTAAGTCTTTTAGCAGGCTGAATGCGGTGTGCGCCCTGAGGGAGGTCACCTCCAGCCCACAGAACATCGACACCGTGGTGGATTTCATGACCCTCCTTGCCGGCCTGGAGACGTCCAAACCGAAACACCAGGCCTGCGCTGCAGGGGCCGAAGGAAACCCTCCTGCTTTGAGCAGCGAGATCCTGGGTAAGAGATGAAAGGAACCTTCCTCCCTCCCTCTGGGTTAGTTTGAATTGAAGCACGGAAATCTCGGTGGGAAGTCGATGAAAAATCGACATGGTGCTGGCAAAGCACCTCCATTCCCCCTGCTAGACGTCAGATCTTACCTGGTCACCTAGCCTGTAGCCAGTCTGCCATGACAGGAGCGCTTCCTACTGGGTGATTCTCCGTGCCCTGTGCAGCCTAGTTCTAAGTATCTTGGGCAAGGAGGCTCCCGTCACTTCTTTGGGGGAATATTCCAGAGTTCACAAGTGCTGATCTTTTATTGACTGTCATCCTCAATTCTCCTTACTTGCATCTCATTACTTCTCCTCTCCCTCCTGCACCACCCCAATTATCCCTCTGGTGCTTCTAGCCTTGCTGGCAGTGCCAGGTGAGTGGTGAATATCCCATCTGCCGGAAACCTGCAAAGCTCTCGAGCGTATTTGGTGATATCCCAATTTTCTTTCTTTGCTTGGACGAGCTGGGGGGGGCAGGGCGTTGTGTGGGGCACACGTTCTGCTCGGTGCCTCTGGGCACTCCCCCAGGAACCATGTTTATTACTTGATTGCAGGGCGTTCCGCAGCAGCTCATTATGAATAATAGAATCATAGACTATCAGGGTGGGAAGGGACCTCAGGAGGTCATCTAGCCCAACCCCCTGCTCAAAGCAGGACCAATCCCCAGATCCCTAAATGGCCCCCTCAAGGATTGAACTCACAACCCTGGGTTTAGCAGGCCAAAGCTCAAACCACTGAGCTACCCCTCCCTCAAGAGTCAAACTTATGTAAGTCACATGGTCTTCTTTCTGGTTCCCGATTGGACGGCTTCTGCGACGAGCCATGTCGGAGCATGAGCTGCTCTTCCAGTTGTGGAACTTGCTCCTGGTGCGTAAAAGCTGCTTGGGGTATTTGTGGAACACAGATGTGCAGGGGGCACGAGTGTAGGTGCAGAAAACTCCCCGGGAATAGCCCCAGGATCTGCCCGGCTCTGTGCAGAGGGGAGACCTCTCTGCCCGCCCCCCGCAACCCTCAGCCCTTCTCACGTTCCCCAATTTTTCTTTTGCAATAGTAACGAACCTAGAAGATCACCGTGTGCCACAGACCAACCCTGAACCACAAGAGGGCAACCGGCCCCTGCAGGGCACAACGGGACCCCTCTTGGGTGGGTGCAGGGGCAGAAGTTCCAAACCGGACCTTTCTAGGTCACAGATGCTTCATGGCAGCCGGGATTTTGCGGCTGTTGGGATTTTGCATGTGGGTGGGTAGCTGCCATAGTAACAGTTGAACCAGTTTCACTGGAGAGCTGGCAGCTTAAAAGCCAGGCTGCCTGCAAGGCTCAGAGGGAGCTGAAGCTCTGCCCATTGGGGGCCACTACTGGGGGGGCAGGCCCCGCAGGCCGTGGGACAGCAGCTTGGAGCCCTGTGCCCCTTCTTCTCCTGGGTCACCGAAGGGCAGACTGAGGCCCAGACAGGGGAGGCGTCTCAGGTGCGGCACAAAGTGAAGCATCCTGGTGGGTAGTTGTTTGGCTGTAAACTCGGGGTTCCTGCCTGTCTCCTGTGCCCTGAGCGAACGGGGCCGAGGTGGGAAGGGTGGGAGCAGAGGCACCGCATGGGGCCTGGGAAGGGAACGCTGCACCGTTCAGCACGTCTCCCAGGCACCTCGGTGTCTCTCTGCTGGGCCAGCGAAAGGCACCCCCAGCCCCTGACGCACCTCTCGTCTCGTTCCCACCGCGCTCCCCCGGGGCAGCTGCTGTCTGGCCTGAGCTCTTTGCTTTCCAGGCCCGCTTCGCTCCCAGTTCTCTCCCCAGCCCCCGTTCCGCTCGCTGGCTCCTGCGCCGTGTGGGGTACGCTACTGGGCAACGCCTGGCTGGCCGCTCCCGCTCTGGGGCAGGGAACGGAGCGTGGCTGTAAACCTACCTCCTGCTCTAGCCCAGCTAGAATTGATTTCCTTTGGCCTGTCTGGGCCCCCGGCCAGGTACAGCGCGGGCAGCTGGTCGCCACGGACGGGAGCTGTCCTGCGTGCCATCCCCCTCACTCTGACAATGCCGTCTTGGGTTAGAACATGGGCCTAGGACCTCCTGGGTTCTCTTCCTTGTTCTGCCATTATTGGCTGTATGCCTCCCTCCACCCATCTGTACCTCAGTCTCCCCTTCTGTAAAGTGGGGAGCATGATCCCTATCCCTCTTTGGGCAGTGCCCTGAGCTCCCTGGCTGAAAAACACAAGGGTCATGCTGAGTATTATCAGCCCTGTCAGCACGGTAACAGCTGCTTCGGCTCCTGGATGGCCAGCGAGCAACAAACCTGCCTCCCTTCCTTTCAAGAGCAGCACAGCACAGCATGGCAGGGAGAGCCTGGGGGCTCAGAGGAATCACCTGGCCGTGGTGTAGCTATCAGCCATGCTCGTGGCTAGAAACATCCTGGAGGGGCAGCCCCACCCTTACCCGCGGCCACGCCTCCCTTATAGGCCACGCCCCTGGGATGCGGGGGACCCAGGTTCAAATCCCATCCCATCCCTGCCAGATGCTTTGTTCTTGCTCTTTCCTTGGTTCAGTGACTATCCACAGGCAGCAGGAATGACTGTAAGTTATGGCTAAGGGAGCTTCCCTATGTCCTTACAGCAGTGCCATAGTACAGAGCGACCCTTGGAGGCCACGTAACAGCTGTGAGGGTGGCTCAGGAGAATAGCCACTCTTCAAACTGTGACCAAGGGGCTGGATCCCATCAGTGGGGAGAGCCAGACTGCAGAGAAGGGAGTTGGAGCTGACTGGAAGGGGACAGGAGCACTAAAAACCTGGGGCTGCTTTGCTAGAAAGAGATCCCCTGATACCTTTAGCTGCATGAAATAATGAGGGTGGGGAGAGGGTGCCCCATTTCCCCATCCGAGCATCCCGTAAGAGAGAAAAGGGCACACAGTGGCAAAAAGCAAGAAATGGAGAATGGATAAAAGGAGACTGAGTACAATGTATAATTAAACGGTGGACCTCGCTGCCACTGGATTTGCTAGAAATGTAATCTATCGCTGATGCTGGCTATGATCAAATGACAAGAGCCAGCCGTCTTTGCGCTTCAGTATGGGTGCTCATTAGTGTCCAGCTGGAGCTGGGGAAAATTCCCTTGTTACTCAAAGAACTAACTGAATAAGGGAAATGGGGGGGTGTTATGCCTCTTCCTGGAGCCCCCAAAGGTGGCCACGCTTGCACAAAAGGTATCAACCTAGCTGAACCCTTCTGCTATGGCAGTTCCTGCAGGAAAGAGTGTACCCTGACTGTCTGAGACAGGGCGATGGGAGGGCGAGGCTGGTGGGGAGCAGGTGCCAAAGCTCTTGCTCCAGTGAGGCTGGTCACATCCCTTTATTTTTAAGGGGAAAGGGAGAGCCCTATCACCCACATGTGCTGGTGACTTTCTCTTCTCCCCCATTGTCTAGAAATGAAACCCACAGGAGAAGCTAAAAGAAACACTGGTCCCAAGCCCGGCCTGCCTGGCTCTGCCTGAGAGATGGACCCTGACGGATGGCTGAGCCGGGACGGGAAGATCACAGCTCCCCTGCCGAACGATGACAAGATGTTAGAGGACAACTAAGAAACGTAACATAACCAAATCCATGGGGTGAATCCAGGCCACTGGCCTACGCCCAGCTACTGCTCTAGGATTGGCTCTGCATTCATCCCACCCATGTTGTCATGGCTGAAACCGTTCATGGTCCTAGTTATATGTCAGATCCCTTCCTCAGCGCCCATCAAACTTGTTTTTATCTGGACCAGGGTAATCATCACCTGCCATTCTCTTGGGTCCAGCTGCTCCAGTGCAGCTGTGGGGCCCGATTCTGGTTTTATAGCAATTATACCCCAGTGTATCTATGGACACCGGCAGAGATACTCCTAATGTGCTCTAGCAAAACTGATCTCAGTGGAGTTACTTGCCCCACAGGAAGTGAGAGTACCAGTGGGCCCAGGTGCCTGAGGAAGGCATATTCAAAATTAAGCAGAGGAAAGGGAAAAGGGTTCATAATTAAAAAGTGAACGCTGTGTATTGCTCTTGCTTTAAAGGTATTTGGATTCTGCGGAAGCAGGCTGCTCTGAAGGACAGTAAGGTGCTAGACTAGAACCCACGAGCCCTGAGGGGGAGGGATAGCTCAGTGGTTTGAGCATTGGCCTGCTAAAAACCCAGGGTTGTGAGTTCAATCCTTGAGGGGGCCATTTAGGGATCTGGGGCAAAAATTGGGGATTGGTCATGCTTTGAGCAGGGGGTTGGACTAGATGACCTCCTCAGGTCCCTTCCAACCCATGGGGACTACAACCCAGCTGGCCAGTCACATGGTCCTGGCTCACTCCCTTGCCAGCTGTAGGTGTCAGGCTTTAAAAGCAGCTGGAAACAAGAAGCAGGGGTCAGCACAACTGCCTCCATGAAGAGCTACTGCCATGTCATAGAATCATAGGACTGGAAGGGACCTCAAAAGGTCATCTAGTCCAGTCCTCTGCACTCATGGAAGGACTAAGTATTATCTAGACCATCCCTGATAGCTGTTTGTCTAACCTGCTTTTATAAATCTCCAATGATAGAGATTCCACCACCTCCCTAGGCAATTTATGCCAGTGCTTAACCACCCTGATGGGAAGTTTTTCCTAATGTCCAGCCTAAACTGCCCTTGCTGCAATTTAAGCCCCTTGCTTGTCCTATCCTCAGAGGTTAAGAAGAACAATTCTTCTCCCTCCTCCTTGTAACAACCTTTTATGTACTTAACTGTTATCATGTCCCCCCTCAGTCTTCTCTGCTCCAGACTAAACAAACCCAGTTTTTTTCAATCTTCCCTCATAGGTCATGTTTTCTAGACCTTTCATCATTTTGGTTGCTCTTCTCTGCAGTTTGTCCACATCTCTTCAATTTATCCATATCTTTCCTGAAATGTGGCGCCCAGAACTGGCCACAATACTCAGTTGAGGCCTAATCAGTGTGGAGTAGAGAGGAAGAATTACTTCTCATGTCTTGCTTACAACACTCCTGCTGACACATCCCAGAATGATGTCAGGGAAGGGGGAGAGGAAACAGCACCTGCTCTAAGGGACCCATCCCTCCGTGGGCAGGTGCTGCTAGTGAGGGAAGATGGGCCAGGGGTTAATGTACTAGCCTGTGATTTGCAGGTCCCTGCTCTGCCACTGTCTGTGCAGCTTACAATGGAGTTAACAGCACTGCACTGCCATGCAGGGGTGGTGGGAGGATAACCCCAGGTGTGAGGTGCTCAAGTACTCGAGCAAGAGGGGCCATATAAGTACCGTAGATAGCTAGTTACCAGCAGGAGAGAGCTGGCCAGGCAGCCAGTGCCGAGGAAAAGGCGGGAGACAGGGGCCCACAGGGCCAGGGGGATGCCGCTAAAAGCAGGCCGCTCGGCCCAATAGAGTAGGAGCCCTTGAGGTTCTAACATCCCCACCCAGCTGGGCTAGGCTCTCCGGTGGCATGGGCTGGTGTTCACAGCTCTCGGCAGTTGGGTTTTAGCGGGCAGTGGTTTGCTGCCCTCTCTTTGCACTCAGAAGTTCTTGCTTTAAAGTATTTCTATTTGCGAACCTAGAGAATAAAATGGCAGTACTGGGATCAGCGCTTGGTGGGGAAGAGACAGAACCGAAGAGTGACATGTAGCTTCTTGTATCTAACCTGGTGGACGTTGCTCTTAAAGCCACAGGATCCAGCAGGGGCAAGGGCTGGTGGGTAAGGCACTAGACCGGGACTCAGGAGAGCTGGATCCCAGGCCTGGCACAGACACCCTGAGTGACTGTGGGCACTACATGGGGCCAGATTTCCAGAATAGTTCAGCTCCCGTTGATGCCTCTAAGTAAGTGGGTAGTTTCCCAAGAGCTGTATGTGCTGGCCGCTGACCAGTGGAGAACGTGGCCCTTAATCTCTGTGCCCCAGTTCTCCAGCTATAAAATAAGGATGATACTTTCTTCCCCCATTGGTCTGCTTCTCTGCTTAGATTGGAAGCTTGTTGGACCGAGGCTGTCTTTCTGTGAGCGTGTATAGTGTCCAACACCAGGGGCTGCTGCTCTCGGCTGGGGCCTCTCCACCTCACTGCAATGCAAAGAGCTAATATTTGCTTTCACCCAAGTCAGTGGAAATGCTGTCCCCAAAAGACCTGCATGTACAAGCTCTGGATATAACCAGCTCAAAAGAGCCAGCGAGAAAAGGAATCATCCATAAGGAAATAAGAGATCAACTGTTACAAAAGCACAATCAACTCCAACCCTTTATTATTTGTAGTTTTCATAATTTACAGGAAGAGAAACATCACACCAGACAAGAGGTGGGCAAACTACGGCCCGCGGGCCACATCCAGGATGGTCCTGCGGTCTTGTCAGGGGGCAGGGGTGTGGATAGGGTGTGGGGCAGTCAGAGAGAGGGGGGGAAGGGGGTCAGGGGAGGCACAGCCTTCCCTACCTGGCCCTCCATACAGTTTTGCAACCTCAATGTTTGCCCACCCCTGCACTAGACAAAGGCACAGAATTTATTTCATAATAGAATTAACTTTAATCATTACACAGGAATCCCTAGTTAAGGAGGAGGAAAAGTATACATCTTAATCAAACCTCCCAGTCCAGAAACCCTCCATCTAGAGGGGCTGTTAATTACACCACAGACTGACAACTCAGAAGAATACAGAAGCGGAGTAAATAAGGCTTTCCACATCATCTTCCGTGACATGAACATGTGGTTCTGCTCTGTAAAGTCACTGCATCTTAGCCCCTTCAAACCCAGCTGACAGCGGGACAGAAATATTCTCAGCTTGTTCGCAAAGCCGAGGCAACCCAGCGCTGAGCACGAGCTGCTGCCTGTCCTTGTGGAAGGGCAGACGTTCGCTCCCCAAGGTGTGAGGCAGTGGCAGAGGGGGCGTGAGGACTAGGTCTAGTCTGGGGCAGCTATTTTACTGGTGCTGAAGGAGAAAGCCCAGCATGAGCTCCCTGGAGTTTACCGTGCTTCATTTTACGGGCCAGCAGAGCACATCGGAGGTGGCATCAGGGACACAAACAGACCCTCCCAGTGCCACTGGGCAAAGCAGAACCGCTTTTCGGTCCAATGGAATCTAGACCTGGCTTGAGCACAAGCAACAGAATATTGCACCCTGCAGCCCCAAGGGAGCCATCAGCCTTTGCAGCTGCCCACCGGACCCACTGGTGCAGATGTCACCGTGCCTCGGGGATCACAACTGAGAATGCCAAATTCAGGACAAACTGCTAAGTAGGGCAGACAACCCCTCCCCCCCAAAACTAGGGTTGCCGGGCGTTCCGATCGAAAAGGGACCCTGGCGGCTCCAGTCAGCAGCGCTGACCGAGCCGCTAAAAGTCCAGTCAGAGGCACAGAGGGGCTAAGGCAGGCTCCCTCCTTGCCCTGGCTCCATGTGGCTCGTGGAAGCGGCCAGCACGTCTGGCTCCTAGGCACAGGGGCCATGGGGCTCCGCACACTGCCCCTGCCCCGAGTGCTGGCTTCGCAGCTCCCTTTGGCTGGGAACCGTGGCCAATGGGAACTGCAGGGGCGGCGCCTGCAGGCGCAGGCCGTGCACGGAGCCACCTAGTCGCCCCTGCGCCAAGGAGCTGGACGTGCCAGCTGCTTCCTGGAACCCACCTGAGGTAAGCGCTGCCAGGATGGAGCCTGCACGCTGAACCCCGTCCTGCACCTCAACCCCCTCCCCGGATTGGAACCCCTTCCCCCACTCCAAGCCCCTCACCCCCAGCCCCACCCCAGAGCCAGCACCCCCAGCCAGAACCTTCACCCCCCTTCTACACCCCAACTCCCTGCCCCAGCCCAGTGAAGGTGAGTGAGGGTGGGGGGCAGCGAGCGACAGAGGGAGGGGGGGATTGAGTGAGCGGGTAGCAGGGCCTTGGAGAAGGAGCGGGGCCTTGGGACAGGGGCTAGGGCACGGGTGTTTGGTTTTGTGCTATTAGAAAGTTGAAAACCCTAACTGGTGGTTATTCTCCCATAAGATATACCAAACCAGCAACAAAAGTAAACTGTGGACAACAAGAAGTCAGAAATGCAGCCCCCTTAGGTATTCCAGTCCTTGGTTCAACACCCAGACACTAGACTTAATGGTGAGTGGTTATTTAAAACCCATTTCATCAAACAAAGGGTTCTTCTGATCCCGAAGGGCCAGCCACATATCCAGCTCAATATAACACTCAGATTTTACCCAATAATCATGCTGTTGTCAATCCTTTAGTATCTAATATCTAAAGGATGGAGCTCGGCTGTTCTCAGCAGTGGCAGATGACAGAACAAGGAGTAATGGTCTCAAGCTGCAGTGGGGGAGGTCTAGGTTGGATATCAGGAAACACTATTTCACTAGGAGGGTGGTGAAGCCCTGGAATGGGTTACCTAGGGAGGGGGTGGAATCTCCTTCCTTAGAGGTTTTTAAGGCCTGGCTTGACAAAGCCCTGGCTGGGATGATTTAGCTGGGGTTGGTCCTGCTTTGAGCAGGGGGTTGGACTAGATGACCTCCTGAGGTCTCTTCCAACCCTGATATTCTATGATTCTGTGCTGGGGGCCAGGTAGACACCTCTCCTGGGGGCAGGTAATTCCACCTCAGGACACCAGGGGGGTGCCCTGCCCATTCCTCTGATGAGATGAGGACTGGCTATAATTAAACAGGACACTTGGCTGGACTTACCCCAGGTCTGACCCCGTCCAGGAAAGCCTGCATAATACAGTTAAGGCACTGGTTAGACTAACCAAACCCATGGCGTTGTGGTATAAAGAAGAAGCTGTTTCTGAATAAATGTGATTTCCAAAGCACCCAGGGGATCTGGACGTCCAATTTCCATTCATTTTAATGGGTATCCAAAGTCCTCAGGTGGCTTTGGGAATCTCAGCCTAAAATGACAGGGGAAGCGTTCATTGGCTATGAGTAGGGCCCTACCAAAGTCACAGCCGTGAAAACCACGTCACATATCGAGAAATCAGGTCTCCCCCGTGAAATCTGGCTATTGTGGGGGGAGGGTCACAGGATTGCAACCCTTACCTCTGCGCTGCCTTCCGAGATGGGTGCCCAGCCACCAGCCGCTGCTCTCCACTCTCTGGCCGCCCAGCTCTGAAGTGCCACCGTCAGCAGAAGCACAGAAGTGAGGGTGGCATAATGAGGTGGGAGGGTTTGTTACTTTTTGCAGGGAGGCAGGGCCGGCCTTACGGGTGCATGATGTGAGCAACTGCTAAGGGCGCCATGGTCATTCCCCCCCTCCACACACAGCCAGCCCAACAGCCCTATGAGCCCCAAGTGCTGGGCATGGAGCTGGGGAGGGGCAGGGCTGGGGGTGCCCTGCCTGGGGGCTCTTATCTTGTGCTGGGCTCCAGCTGCTAGACCCGGCTGGGCTAGGGAGGGACAGGAGGGACTTCCTCTACCCCTGCACGGCCTGCAGCTGGGGGCCGGGTCAGACCCACCTCTGGGAATCTCCCCTGGCTGCAGGAAGCTCCGCGGTTGCTGGCTGGGATCCTAGCTCTGAAGGCAGCGCCGTCACCAGCAGCAGCGAAGAAGTAAGGGTGTCAATACCGCATCCCCACTACAAGGGAGCCTTGCGACCGCTCCCGACCTTCCTCCTTCTGGGTCAGGACCTCCCTGGCTACAACCCTGTGAAATTTCAGATTTAAATATCTGAAACTGTGAAATTTAAGGTTTCAGAGGAGCAGCCGTGTTAGTCTGTATCCGCAAAAGGAAAAGGAGGACTTGTGGCACCTTAGAGACTAATCCATTTATTTGAGCACAAGCTTTTGTGATGCATCCGATGAAGTGAGCTGTAGCTCACGAAAGCTGATGCTCAAATAAATGGGTTAGTCTCGAAGGTGCCACAAGTCCTCCTGTTCTTTTTGTGAAATTTAAGATTTTAAAAATCCTGTGAGCATGAAATTTGCCAAAATGGAGCATGAATTTGCTCAGACCCTGGCTGTGTGCCTACAGCCGCCTAGCCGTTGGTCCAGCCTGTTCCTAATGCAGAGAGTCGATAAGAAAGGGAGGTGCTGGCAGCAGGTGCTTGTTGTAAATGGGACACTGTCTGTATTCACACGGCCACTCTGCCCACGCATAGCGCAGGCGGGTGACAGCGTCCCTGCAGCCAGGGCCGGACAGCGTCACTGTGTGGGCAGATGCAGACAGCATGGGTGCTGGAAGCCACTGGCATGGCTCCTGCGCCAAGAGCTGGGGCCCGTGAGAGCAGCACACCTGCCAGAAGAAGCACAGACCAGTCACGTGACCTTGCTCGGCAGCACGGGGCTGTAGCTCTGTTGTTTTCTGGCTTGGGCGGCTGCGGTGCTGCGCTCTGGGGTGGAGACTGCAGGGCTGCTCTGCAGTGCATGTGGCTGCTAAGGGCCCCACGCACCTCCCAGCTCAGCCTCATCTCCCCCTCGGACAGCAGGGGAACGCAGCTCCCCCCACTTCTACAGCAGGAGAGGCAGCATTTGCTAGATCGCCCCTCTAGCCCTGGGCTTTGTCCACTGCAAACTTTTATTTCAACAGCTAGCCAGCATGCGGTAAGAGCTGCCTGCCCTGCTGACATCTGGCTGATGGTGCTGGAGGGGTCACGTGCCCCACGGACAGCACTCAGGCTAGCCCAGTAAGAGTGCAGCCCCTCTGCCCTGGGCGCTTGCCTTGAGCCATGCCGGGACCCCCACGCACATGCTCCTCACCTCAAAGATGCGGTCGTGCATTAGAAGCAGCTGGAGTTCCTGGCCATACGTGACGTTAATGAGGCCCCTGGCTCCATCCACCACGACTTTTGTAGGATATGGGCCTTGGAAGACCAGGTCTTTCTCTCCATATGCCACAGCTCGGGCTCCCAGGTGCAGCCGATATGCCACGGTCTGTTTATCCCGGGGGTGAATGCTGCAAAAAGGGAAGCACGGGGGAAATGATGGGGAGAGGGCAGGGAGCCACTTCCAGTGGTGCAGCCAAAGGCAGTGGCTCCTGAAACTCCACCTCTGCCAGCAGAGGGTGCCGTGTAGCTCCAGGGTGCCCTCACCCCACCCCAGCAGCAAAGAGCTTCGTCTAACCGCAGGATGAGTCAACGGGACCCTGCAGAGAGCAGCAGCTGGCTGGGGAGGTTGGTGGGGGAGCAGGTGCCGGAGGGAGCAGGTCTGCCAGGGAGGGGGACTGACTGAGACAGCGGCCAACCCTGGAGGTAAAGAAGTCAGCCGTGGAAGGGGAGGGCACGAAGACAACGGGAGGCAGTCTAGTTCCAGGGGCAGGGAAAGGACTCCTGGGCAGACCCCCCCCCCTGCACCGAATGGAAAGGGGGCACCCATCTGAAGAGACCAGGCTACCGAACAGATCCCAGCTCAGCTCCCCAGGCTGCTCTGGGGGGCAACGGGCCCCAGAGATCTGGCACCAGGCTCTGCGGTGCTGTCCGTCGCCCCTTCCATGTACGCTGAGTACACCGACGCTGCATGCACCTGTGTGCGAAACACACCTCGACCGGCCTCTCCACTAAGCCCTCTGCCCACTCGCGGTGGGCTGGTCGCTGGCTCCGAGCGCCTGGCCCCAGTACCTGTGTCCTTTACTGGCTCTCACAGCAGCGCACCAAGCCCGCTGTGCCGCCCGGTACTTGACAGGGCTAGCGACCTATACATCTCCCCGCCTCTCACAGGCGGGGAAGAACTCAGCGGGATGCAGCTGGGGAAAGCACAGTGAACAGATCTGGGAGGCCAGTGACACGGCGGTGGGGAGTGGCCCTGGAGCACTGTGCGTTAGGGGATTTCTTCTCCCCTTTCGGCACTCCCTGTCCTCCTCCTCTCTCCCGGCCCTGCCCCACTCTCCTCCCACACTCCTCCCTGCTTCAGCCCCACCCCTCGGGCATGCGGAAAGGCCCTGGCACCTCCAGGCCAGGCGCTACAGAACGTCCCCTGGGCGCACTGCAGGCTGCTGTGCAGGGAGTGGGCAGTTACCTGCCGTAGGGCGAGAGCTCGTCGCACAGATCCACCGCCACGGCCATGAAGGTGTTGGGCATTCTCTTGTTGGGCGCATAGCCGTAGTCAGCGGTCTGGTGCCACCGAATGCGGGGGAAACTGTCATCCCAGTCCTGGCGGCGGAACGTGGATAGCTGCAAAGATAGGGAGAGCTGGGAAAGAGCTGAGCCCCCACCGGGGCCAGAGCCCCCCAGCCAGCCCTGCTTCCCAGTGTCCCACACACCAACCCGCCCCAGCAGAGGGCGGCCCAGGAGGCCCTGACTTGCGCCAGCAGCCCCGTACTAATTCGCCATGTGGACAGTGGAGCTTCTGCTCCACCCCAGACCATGAGACATGGGGGCCAGGGGACGCCCCAGCCAGGCAGAGCGGGGTCACCATGGCATAGAGCAGCAGTTCTCAATCAGGGGTCTGGTTTCAGGGGGCCCACCAAGCAGGGCCAGCATCAGACTCACTAGCGCCCAGGGCGGAAAGCCGACTCCCCACCACCCTGAGGCTCAAGCCGAAGCCTGAGCTTCGCAGGGCCCCAGGCAATTGGCCTGTTTGTTACCCCCAGGGGCTTTTATACAGGGGGGCTGGAACAATGGGTACGGGGGGGGGGGCTGAGAGCCATTGAACCAAATTGTAAACCCTGCATAGGACGGAAACCACTTCAAGTCAGGGGGTGCTGCTGTACCCACAGCTCCCCTAGTCCCAGCACCTTCGCTTTTATAGGCAGAACAACCGTTGCGGCACAGGGGGGCCGTGGAGTCTTTATAGCGTGCGGGGGGCTCAGAAAGAAACAGGTTGAGGCCCCCGGGCACAGAGGGTGGCAGGCAGGCGGAGGAGGTGTGGTGAGCTGGGACAGACGGGGGGGTGACCGGTGGGAAGGGCGCTGGGCGAGGCCCATCGGCAGGACTGCGGGCAGGGCAGTAACTCGAAGGTCAGCTGACTCTCACTTCGTCTCCTCACGCCCTTTCCCTCCACAGCCCTGCTGAGCTCAGTCCTCCTCAGAGTGTGCCTCTGACACTCCTCCACCCCAGCACTCGCCTCCTTCCTCCCCTTCCCTGCCAGTCCTCTCCCTCCACCCATATGTTCCCTCTTTCCTCCTCCTCCCCAACTCACCTGAAGCCAGGAGAGTCTGGGGGTGAGGCAGAGGAGGGGACAGAGCAGGGGTGGCGTCTCTTCCCCCTTTCTCCTCCCAGTGCGTCAAGAGGGGAAGTAACAGGGTCTGAGATGTGGGGGGCCCTGTCTTCCCCCATCCCCGTTCTGCTGTGAGATAGAGACAGGAGCAGAGGAGCCAGCAGGGCAAAGACCCCAGCCAGAATGAAAAGGGGACAGGCAGCAGTGCCTGACTGCGCCCCAGGGGCAAGAGGGGTGTATCATCCCTTCAGCACAACTCACTCTCCCCCTACAAAGCCTCTGTGCCGGGACTTGGGGCCTATGGGAAAACCACTCCTGGGTCCATTAGTGTCAAGGAGTCAGCAGTAAAACTGTGATCAAACTGACTCAGCCCGGCCCTCCCTGCCGGTCCAGCACAGCACCAGGGAATGCTCTGCAGTGAAGTGAAAGAAACGAGCAGCAAGCAGGAGCTGGATCTGAGCAGCGACTACTGTCTCCGTGGCGCGGTCAGTACCCTGGCTACCACTCACCTGGACAAACCCGAAGGGGAAGAGCGGCTGCGTTTGCCCATCAGACCCGGCGTGGAAGGCCTTGCGCCAGTCCGTGAGGAGAGCCGGGAATGTGCAGTTGTACAGATCTGTGTTTATGAAGGCGTTTGTTTCACCTGCAATGAGCACATGGGACAAGTGAGAGCTGGGTCCAGCACCCAAAGTGGCATGGCTGGTGCTGTGATACGCTGCCAGACTTACCCTGGTACCAGATAACGCCCGTGAGGGACATGTTGAGGAGCGGGTGGATCATCGCGTTCCAGAGTACAGAGGGCATGTTAGGACCAGAAAGCAGCGTGGGAAGAAGAAACCTACGACACGAGACAAGCACTGATTGGTGGGGGGCAGCGGCTCACGCCACACAAGGTGACCGGCCGACTCCAGGTGGCATTGATCCCCTATGTTGGGCAATCACTGGACCTATTCCTCGGGGACTGGATACACAGGACCAGAGGAGGTGAACCGTTTGGGGTCAGACTGACAGAGCTAAAAGCACTGGAAAAAGACGAGCTCAGCCTGAGGGAGATGCGCTGGAAAAACAGCCTCTAGGGAAGGGGTTAAATGGTCACTAACGAGATGCAGTTACCAACTCCATCTGGGGTTATTCCAGCACGTCCCCGCCCCAGCCCTACCTGTGTCATTGCCCTAGCTGTGTCACACTCCCCCCCAGGGCAGAAAGCTGCCAAGCTCTGTACCAACCCACAGGGGAGGCTTTTCAGAGTGGAAAGTCAGGGCTTGAATTACTCCGGCACAGAATGAAATCGGGTTCAGGCTGGCCCAGCAAGGGCTGGAGGCAGTGGCCAGGGAAGCTTCAGGGGAGTGGGAGCAGTTCATTCAGATGGAATGGGTACGGAGTGGGCACTGAAGCAGGAAGGCATATACTTAGGGCCCTACCAAATTCAAATTCACAGTCCATTTTGGTCAATTTCATGGCCAAGGTTTTTTAAAATTAGTCAATTTCACAGTTTCAGATGTTTACATCCGAAATGTTATGGTGTTGTAACTGTGGGGGTCCTGACCCAAAAGGCGGTCATGGGATTGCCACCCTCCCGTCTGCCCTGCAGCTGGCAGGGCACTGCTTTCAGTGGGCAGCCAGAGAGGAAGGCTGCTGGCCAGGCACCCAGTTCTAAAGCCAGCACCACCACCACCAGCAATGCTGAAGTGAGGGTCGCAGGCTATGGGGAGGGGGTGGGCTACCATATGTCATAGAATCACAGAATCTCAGGGTTAGAAGGGACCTCAGGAGGTCATCTAGTCCGACCCCCTGCTCAAAGCAGGACTAACCCCAACTAAATCATCCCAGCCAGGGCTTTGTCAGGCTTCTCGTCCACTGTAGTCCCCAGGTCCGTTTCTGTCCAGTTTTCCCGGCAGTCTCCTGCCCCAGTGGGAGGCTGACAGCTGGAGCTGCAGAGCTTCTTGCAGCTGGGGGACGTTCCTGGAGATGGGTCGGACCTGCCCTGGGAGTGGCCCCTGCAAGGGAGGAGGAAGTCTGGTCCTTGTCCTTCCCCATCCCCAGCCAGGACTAGCAGCTGGAACCTGTGCAGGGTAGGAGCCCCCAGCTGGGTGCCAGATTTCACGGGGAGATCAGATTTCACAGTCCATGATGTGTTTTTCACAGCCCTGAACTTGCTCTCAATGTCCTCACCGTCTGGCGTCGCCTTTGAGCCCGCACTCGTGCAGCGCCCTTCTTGAGGACCAGGCCTCAATGCAGGTCCCTCCCCAGGAGGACTCCACCAATCCTATGGGGTACTGGAGCATCTCATACAAGTGACGGCCAAACAGCCAACACACAGCTGAGAAGTAGCTGAAGTTCCCGTGACCCAAGTTTTCTGTTCAGGAAAAAGAGAATCGAGAGGCAAATATCAGAAAACTGCAGGCGATGCAAACATCGGGGGGCTGCCAGAGGCAGAGTTGCAAGTGCTGGGGGACACCCCCCTGCCGGGGAAATCCACCCTGTGGGAGGGCCAGTGCAAGGAGAGTGTCCACCTGGCCAGTGCTGTCTGATCCAGAGGAGCAGTTCCAAGGGGAGGGGAAGTGTTAGGCTGAATATCAGGGAAGCCTTCCAGAAATGGGCACCACCTCTCAAGAGACGGGAGAGATTCCCGTGAGAAGTACCCTGCATAATGACAGGTTTCAGAGTAGCAGCTGTGTTAGTCTGTATTCGCAAAAAGAACAGGAGGACTTGTGGCACCTTAGAGACTAACCAATTTATTTGAGCATAAGTTGCATCTGATGAGGTGAGCTGTAGCTCACGAAAGCTGATGCTCAAATAAATTGGTTAGTCTCTAAGTTGCCACAAGTCCTCCTGTTCTTTTTCTGTTAGAAGTAGACACTGTAAAACATGCTGGAGAGAACAGTGTGCATTGATCCCAGGGGCTGCCTGGAGAGAACATTGCTGCTCCCTACACCGGCTTCCCACCCTTTCAAGGTCTCGGTCCTTATCTTCAAGGCACGCAATGGCCGAAGCCCAGCGTATCTAAGAGCCCCAAAGTCCAGGATGAAGGTGTGGTTGACAACTCCATTCCTCAGGCACAATGGAACTTTCTAGCACCATGGTAAAGCTGGTCTGTCCAGGAGACAGAGATTTCTCGGGGGCTGGGTCCAGACTCTGGACTGAACTCCCTCAGGACCATCACAAACCTCCCCACCTTCCACTCCAAGGGCCAGGTACATTCTCCAACCAGTCATTGCTAAGACACAGAGCAGCATGGCCACGTACAAACAACAACAAAACCACTCCCAAAGCAAACGGCTGCACTGCATGCATGATCCTGCCCTGGGAGAGGATGAGAGAAAGAATCAGCTGCTCATGACTGTTGCTAAATGTACAACTGGAAGGCGCTCAGATATTTGTGAGGGTGGGAGAAGAACCTATACTAGGGTGACCAGATAGCAAGTGTGAAAAATTGGGAAGGGGGTGGGGGATAATAGACGCCTATATAAGACAATGCCCCAAATATCAAGACTGTCCCTATAAAATCTGGACATCTGAACATCCCTAACCTATACACACTAGAACAAGTATGGTAGAAATCAGAGCTGGAAGAGAACACCTACAGGATTTTAAATTTATACATAGGGTTTGCTCTCTTTTGCTTCTTTATGTTGGATGAAGAAGGCCTGAAAGGTTCTTTCTGCTTGTTTTTTTACCTTAGCTACAGGCATCTGGTCTCGCCTGGTTAAACAACAGGGTTCTTGAAAGTCTCAGAGAACGTGTGTTGACCTTCTTGCCTCTACAGTAGGCTTTGGAGTTAAACAGGCTCTTTTTAAGGGGGATTTGTACAGACCCACTTTGTACTCACCAGCTGTTGGTATAGACCACTCCAAGTCAATCTTAGCCAGGTCCTGCAATTCCACTTCAGACTGAATAAGAGCGGCCGTGAACACACGGATATATGGATAGAGAGATGCCTCGGAGAGCTCCTTACTGGCATTGAGTATCTAAGAAACAGGCAGGGTGGTGAATCATCATGGCCTTTCCCACAGCAGTCCTGGCTGCTAACTGTGTGGTTAACATACAGTCTGCAGAGCTGAAACCCTGCAGCTCCCAGTGACAAATACTCTGGAGGGTGAGGTCACTTAGGAGTGCAAGAGGCTGGAAAGTTGTGGAACCTCCAGCCAGCATGGGAGAGATTTAAAACTAGACTGGACAAAACACTAGGAAAACTGAACTGGATTTCTATGATTCCTTGTAGCTCACTGAGCAAGCTTAATGTCTGACATGGACAGATCAAAAGGGAACAACTTTCTTTTCCTTTGGAGATAGTTACCAGGCCTGTCCCAACCCCTGCAAAGGCTGATGCCTCATTACCTACTGGAGATTACCTGGGAAACTGTCATCTCCATGTTACTTTGCCCACTGCAAAGCCAGACGTCTCCAAAGTAGATATCCCGCAGTGTCAGATTCTTTGGCTCTTCCCTAGAATGCTGCTCTGCCATCACACTATAAGGGCCACCATGGTCCATAGGAGCCAGTACAACTTTCCAGGTCTCCGAGTGCTCTGAAACATGAAGCAAAGGACCCTGACTTTATAGCAGCAAGCACAGATCCCTGATTGGTATCAATCCAGCGAAACAAACAGAGGTTTTTATTAAATGAAAAGGGACATTTCATATTATGGTGCTTTAATAGGGCTAATTGTACAAAGCTGAAAACAATTATGAGCCAAAGCAGCTGGGAGGAAGAATTTAATTAGAAAAATATGTGCAATAATTAGGAATCATTTAAGAACATCTTACCCGATGCCCCAAAAGCCACAATCCCACAAATGAGGAAGAAGGCTGGGCCCATTAAAAAACCAAACAGGTTTAGAGGGGAAGTGAAGACAACTATAAAAACTAAAAAAAAAAATATAACAAATAGAAGAAAGGTGAAGTTGAGAATAATTAATATAAATCAGAAGTTAGGAATTGCAGAAAATTGATAAGGGAAGCAAATGGACACAAGCAGACATCTATGGCCAGCAGAGTCAAGGAGAAAAAGAAGGAGTTTTTAAAATGTATTAGGAACAAAAAAAATCCTGACAATGGTATTGGTCCATTACTAGATGGAAATGGCAGAATTATCAATGACAATGCTGGAAAGACAGAAGTGGTCAATAAAGATTTCCTTTCTGTATTTGGGGGGGAAAACAGATGATATAATCTAGGGCTGTTCCACCCATCACTAAGACGAACAAGTTTGTTCACATTTACGGGAGATAATGCCGCCCTCTCTTGTTTACAATTTCACCTGAAAATGAGAACAGGCGTTCGCGTGGCACTTCTGTAGCCGGCACCGCAAGGTCTTTACATGCCAGATACACTAAATATTCGTATGCCCCTTCGTGCTTCGGCCAACATTCCAGAGGACATGCTTCCGAGCTGATAATGCTTGTTAAAAAAATAACGTGTTAATTAAATTTTGACTGAACTCCTTGGGGGACAATTGTATGTCTCCTGCTCCGTTTTACCTGCATTCTGCATGTATTTCATATTATAGCAATCTTGGATGATGACCCAGAACACGTTTGTTTTAAGAACACTTTCACGGCAGATTTGACAAAACACAAACATTGTACCAGTGTGAGATTTCTAAAGATAGCTTCAGCACTCGACCCAAGGTTTAAGAATCAGAAGTGCCTTCCAAAATTGGAGAGGGACGAGGTGTGGAGCATCTGGAGTACTGTGTACTCTCATCTGGAGTACTGTGTCCGGTTTTGGGCCCCACACTACAAGAAGGATGTGGATAAACTGGAGAGAGTCCAGCGAAGGGCAACAAAAACGATTAGGGGTCTAGAACACATGACTTATGAGGAGAGGCTGAGGGAGCTGGGATTGTTTAGTTTGCAGAAGAGAAGAATGAGGGGGGATTTGATAGCTGCTTTCAACTACCTGAAAGGGGGTTCCAAAGAGGATGGCTCTAGACTGTTCTCAATGGTAGCAGATGACAGAACGAGGAGTAATGGTCTCAAGTTGCAGTGGGGGAGGTTTAGATTGGATATTAGGAAAAACTTTTTCACTATGAGGGTGGTGAAACACTGGAATGCGTTACCTAGGGAGGTGGTAGAATCTCCTTCCTTAGAGGTTTTTAAGGTCAGGCTTGACAAAGCCCTGGCTGGGATAATTTAACTGGGAATTGGTCCTGCTTCGAGCAGGGGGTTGGACTAGGTGACCTTCTGGGGTCCCTTCCAACCCTGATATTCTATGATTCTATGCTGTGACGGGGCGTACCAGCCCCGCACTGGGCTGCCAAGGGCAGACCAATCATTGTTGGCCCAGGAGGCCACGCCCCCTCTTCTCTGATGCACATGCTCCAAGTGGAGAACTCAGATAAAAGGAGGCTGCCCAGGCCAGTCAAGGGGAGGCGGGGGTGAAGGAGGAAGGGAGTACACTGCTGGCTCCTGCAGAGGTACCTGCAACGCCCCTGGCGGTAAAGTCTGGGGACCGGGTCTACCCACCAGACAACCCCCCAGCTGCGGAGACCGACGTGGAAGCCGAACCACAGCCCGTTGAGGATGTTGCCTAAACTACGCCCCAGCCCCGAGAGCTGTGAGGCCTATAGACTGATTGCTCGCTTGCCTTACCCCGCCCCAGGATTGCAGCCTGCTTGCTGCTTTGCCCTGCCTATGGGGCTAATTCCACAGACTGTTTGATTTTTTGGTGGCTCAGAATCCAAGGATTACCTGTTTAGGTGACCCCGTGCGGGGGGCCGGGCCACAGCTGACCGAAATCACCCACAGGGAAGCCCACGACCGAGTGGCGGAGTGGGCCACCCCTATACTGGACTGACAGGGTATAAAGAGCTTCTATATCCTGCTTTGGATCATTATCGAGCAAAACCTGTCATCAGCATGGCTGTCACCAGCATCACCTCTGGAATGGTGGTTGAAATATGAAGGGACATATGAATCTTTAGCGCATCTGGCACGTAAATATCTTGCAATGCCAGCTATAACAGTGCCATATGAAAGCCTGTTCTCACTTTCAGGTGACATCGTAAACAAAACACGGGGAGCATTATCTCTTGCAAGTGTAAACAAACTTGTTTGTCTGAGCGATTGGCTGAACAAGAAGTAGAACTGAGTGAGTGGACATTGTTTTATTTTTTTAATGCAGTTATTTTTTGTACAGTAAGTTCAACTTTCACGATGAAGAGATTGCACGACAGTACTTGTATGAGGTGAATTGAAAAATACTATTTCTTTTGTTTTTTACAGCACAAATATTTGAATAAATATAAAGTGAGCCCTGCACACTTTGTATTCTGTGTGATAACTGAAATCAATATATTTGAAAATGTAGAAAACATCCAAAAATATTGATATAAATAGTATTCTATTATCAACAGTGCAATTAATCACAATTAAATTTTTAATCGCTTGACAGCCCTAATATAATCTCATCATAGGAGGAGGATAACATGCTCCATTTCACTAGTTTCAGAGTAACAGCCATGTTAGTCTGTATTCACAAAAAGAAAAGGAGTACTTGTGGCACCTTAGAGACTAACCAATTTATTTGAGCATAAGCTTTCGTGAGCTACAGCTCACTTCATCGGATGCATACTGTGGAAAGTTTAGAAGATCTTATTATATACACACAAAGCATGAAAAAATACCTCCCCCCACCCCACTCTCCTGTTGGTAATAGCTTATCTAAAGTGATCACTCTCCTTACAATGTGTATGATAATCAAGGTGGGCCATTTCCAGCACAAATCCAGGGTTTAACAAGAACGTGGGGGAGGGGGGTAGGAGAAAACAAGGGGAAATAGGCTACCTTGAATAATGACTAAGTCACTCCCAGTCTCTATTCAAGCCTAAGTTAATTGTATCCAATTTGCAAATGAATTCCAATTCAGCAGTTTCTTGCTGGAGACTGGGAGTGGCTTAGTCATTATGCAAGGTAGCCTATTTCCCCTTGTTTTTTCCTACCCCCCCCCCCCCCCCCAGACGTTCTTGTTAAACCCTGGATTTGTGCTGGAAATGGCCCACCTTGATTATCATACACAATGTAAGGAGAGTGGTCACTTTGGATAAGCTATTACCAGCAGGAGAGTGAGTTTGTGGGGGGGGGGGAGGGGGTGAGAAAACCTGGATTTGTGTTGGAAATGGCCCACCTTGATTATCATACACATTGTAAGGAGAGTGATCACTTTAGATAAGCTATTACCAACAGGAGAGTGGGGTGGGGGGAGGTATTTTTTCATGCTTTGTGTGTATATAATAAGATCTTCTAAACTTTCCACAGTATGCATCCGATGAAGTGAGCTGTAGCTCACGAAAGCTTATGCTCAAATAAATTGGTTAGTCTCTAAGGTGCCACAAGTCCTCCTTTTCATTTCACTAGTGTCACTGGAGGGTATTAAACAGAGGCTACTGCAGTTCGATATTTTAAAATCAGTTGGTACAGATAATCTACATCCAAAAGTTTTCAAAGAGCTGGCTGAGCAGCAGACTGGGCCACTGATGTGGGTTTGTAATTCGTCTTGGAGCACCAGGGAACTTCCAGAAGACTGGCAGAAAGCTAACGTGCCAATTTTTATAAAGGGTACACGGGTCAACCTAGGTAATTATAGGCCTGTCAGCCGGACTTTGATCTCAGTCAAGATAATGGATTAATAAACTATCGGAAGGTAACGTAATTCATGCAAATCGACATGGGTTTAAGGAAAATAGATCTGGTCAAACAAATTTGATTTCTTTTATGAGACTGCATGTTTAGTTGATCAAGGTAATAGCACTGACGTAATATACTTAGACTTCTGCAAGGCATTTGACTTGGTACAACATGACATTTTGATTAAAAAAGTCAAATGATATAAAATTAACATGGCACACATTAAATGGATTTAAAACCTGCTGATGGCTCTCAAAGTGAAACTGTAACTAGAGACTCATCATCACCACGCATGTGTGCTCCAGACAATTGTCAGTTATTGCAGAAAGCAAACAGGCACTTGGGAAGTTGGGACTAGAACACGCCTCCTTCAATTCCTTGTACCTCTTGGGCTACTGGAGAAGCCCTCTAACTAGTACAGCTCCCTATCCTCTCTGAAGGTCAGATGGCAATAACACAAAGCCAAGAAATCATAGAGGACACAGGGTTCGGTGCCACATTCCCCCACTGCCTGGGAGCTCGTCTGTAGGACATCCACTTGGCTGCTGAAGTGGATAGGTGCTATTGTTTGGGGGATGTTTCCTGGCCCTCATCAGAGGCAGGGAGTGGGGGCAGAGAAGCCCTGGAAGCTGTGTGGTCATGGGGAAGTGCAAAGCAGTAGGAATCTGAGATTTATTTTATTACCTTCAACTTGTACCATTTTCTTCATTATTACTTTGCTGTCTTTGGAAAGAGACAGGGTAACATTAGCGCCAGATTCCCCGTAGCCCCATACCACTGCGCCGGCTGGTTTCTTCTGTAATACCATGTGGTCACCATAATAGGATGCAAAGCGAAACGTCACACCTAGGATCCACAAAAATGTCATGATCAGCCTGTCAATATTTTACTCCTCATAGAAATGCCAAACCCCTTATCCTCTACGGGGTATGCACTGGGAGGTAGGTAGGTAACTGTTAGGAATTTCTGTCTATAGCTGTCATTTTGTGAGACAGAGTTAATGAAGCATATTATGGGGAAACAAACACACAGTGCTCTCCCATGACAACTTTCCTTTTGTTCTTTCTTACTTTTAGAAAAAGGGAAAACACAAAATAAGTCTGGAGATGGCAGCACACAGTGGCTATTGATTTTGTTGTGACACCTACAATATTGATGTTGAGATAATACAGCATGTTTGAGCCAAAAATCCTTCAAATAAAGGAAACAAACCAACAAAAATTGATCATCTTCTGACAGCATAAACTGCTAATAAATACATATTATTATATACTGTCTTGCAAGATGCTCAAATATCAGCATGATACAAATACCAAGACAGATAAGGAGAAATAGGAAAAACATTGTGTACTATAAGCTACTCTGTTAAAAAGCCGCATGTCAATTGTAAACACTGCTTCTAGCATGTAACAATTAAATGAGCAAGATATTGAGGAGGATAAATAGGTCCAGGAGTTGGGAACTGAAGATCTTTAATTTCTGGAGTCATCAAAAGTTAATTCCAGAGAATTGGGAAAAAAAAAATTCTTTCTCCACTCGAAGTACTCGAAGAAATCATAATATTGTACCAATGCTGTAAATATGATGATGGTCGGAATCTAATAAATAATTGGGACCAACTTGTGACAATAGTCATAGAAGTTCAGATGTGTATTACCAGGGCCCTGTTTATTCGGCTCCCGCTGAATTTACCACAGAATTCACACTCTGCCCATCTGTCACGGAATCCGCCATTTCTAGAAACTGAACTTCCATATAAAAATAATTGTGTTTCTCTTTTTCTCATGATTGTGAAGATAACCCTGAAAACATGAACTGCATGCAACCAATGCAATGCTGTCTTCCAGAATCTGCAACAGGGACTTGGAGAAGTGTAACCAGCCCCATCTCTCAGTGGAATATTAACTCTAGAATCCTCAAGATGACCATCTAAAATTTCAATATCTAGATAATGTACTTACCTCACGATCCCAAACCACCTCCCTTACCATCCCAGGGGTCCAAAGCCCCAGATGGCCACACATCCAAGTACCACCCGCTTACTTCCGTGATGTGCCTATTGGCCAACACAAGAATCTGTGCATACTGCCAACTGACAATGCAGAAACAGCATAAAACAAATGGAATTTAATAGCACAGAGGAGATTGCGTTAATGGGATTAGTCACTTTCATAATTAATTCGATAACAACCCTTCATTTTTCATTTAAATAAAACTACCATTATTTCCAGTTTGGCGCACCAAAGCCCTGCATAATTCAGAGCAACAGAAGCAAACAGACTCTTAAAAGGACATGTTACAGAAAAACAAGTCCGAAGGAAAAAGAGTTACTGAAGGAGCAACACATGAGGGTCTAGCAGGATGAAGGGAGAATGAGAACAAGGGGGAAATCCATGGGAACAGACAGGGGCTTTTACAGAAATTTTGCCTCTTATAAAATTTTGTCTCATTTAATGAGGGAAGCAAACCCAAAACAAACCAACCAAACAAAAAAGCTGAAAATGGTGATGAAGGAAGGGGCAGAGGGGTCCCCAAATCTGACCTCTCAGGGGTATTCTATATGCTAACTTTTTTTCTTGTTAGATTGAGACATAAGTCCCCATCCAGAAGGCTTCCAAAGGGGCGGAATATCTCAGTGAGATTTTTAGTGCAACCACAGAAGCCTAACCAACTTGCTTCTCTCAGGTGTTCCCTGGAAGCAGGAAAGTCTGGACAGAGAGAAGGAAAGTTCTCCGCTGCAGGGCCCCTCTGATTTGTCACTA